>NC_060138.1:933465940-936208815 GCF_021461385.2 Schistocerca piceifrons
TAGAGAATGGACATGTTGCTTCTGGCAATCGTTGTAGCTGTATCCGACTCAAATCTGCTCTCTGTTCACATCGTATACAATTCTTGACATACTGATCCACATCTACTTTCCTACACCCTCCATGACCAGACAACATGTGGTCATGTGCTTCCTCTAAAACCTCATCCCTCAGCTTCCCTGCCACTACTACCCTTGGTCCTAACTTCGTTTCCCTGCACAGAAGACCGTCGTACATATTAAATTGTGGCTGGGACCGATACAATCGTTGTCCACATCCTGTAATTCTTGCCATACCACTAGTTCATAACCTATGACTTCTACTTTCACCACCTTCATACTTAGTGCGTCTTCATAACTGTGCTTTTTCCGAGGCTTGTACACCACCTTGTAGTCGGATTCACTAAGCCTCACAACCCATCTAGCTAGTCTAGTGGACGGATCCTCCAACTCCAACAACCAGTTCAATGCAGCATGATATGTCACTACCCAAAATCTTCTCCCATATAAATAACATTTAAAGTATGTGAATCCATAGATTGTGCTAAGAATCTCATTGTTGAGTTACTCCTCTCTGCTGAATTCAACTGCCTAGATGCATAGGCTACAGGATGTTCATTCCCATCAACTTCCTGACTAAGAACACACCCTGATGCTTCATTCGATTCATCACATGCTGATATAAACTCCTTTTCTAAATCGGGAATCACAAGGACCGGACTTGATGTTAACACTTCTTTCAGTTTGTCAAACACTTTCCGACACTCTTCTGTCCATTCAAATTTCACACCCTTGTGTAGCAATCATGTCAACGGCTGTGCTAAATCTGCAAAACCCTTCACGAACTTTCGACAGAAATTATAAATTACGATGAATAACGGCACTTCCTTAACTGCTTTCAGTTCCCGAAAATCCCTCACAGCCTGTACCAATCTCGGATTCGTTCGCACTCTGTCCTTACTGATAATATGACCCAAATATTTTACTTCTTCAAATCCAGAATGACACTTCTTCAGGCTCAACGTTAAACGAGCTACTCTTAACCTCATAAAGATTTCCCTTAACTGCTGTCTATGTTGCTCCATACTACTTTAAATCACTATAATGTCATCCAAATACACAAGACACTGCCATGGTTTCAAACCCATCAAGACACTGTCTAGCAACCTTTGAAACGTTGGCGGAGGGTTTTTCAAGCCGAATGGCATTCTGATGTACTGGTGATGGCCTCCCAATGTAGAGAAAGCAGTTTTTTGATGATCCTCTGGAGCCACCTCTAACTGATGGTAACCACTTGTCAAATCAATTGTAGAAAAGTACTGGCACTGTACTAAGTGATCCAAAGTCCCCGATATGTTTGGAATGGGGTATGTGTGCGTTACTGTCTTATTATTGAGGTATCGGCAGTCACAACATAACCTGTATTTCTGAGTTCTACCCTTAGACCTTTTGGCACAATGAAAATGCCCGCTCCCAGCAACTATTACTATACCCTATAATACTGTCCACAATCTTCTGATCGATGAAATCCTCCACAATCGGCTGAAAATACCTCGGTATTCTGTATGGTTTATGGTAAACAGGTGCTTCATTCCCTGTTGGTATCCTATGTTGAACTTATGGAGTTGCTGGTAACAGCCCTTGTGGAAAAAACAAATCTTTAAATTCCCACAATAATTCTTCTATATGCCCTCTTTCTCCTCCTTTCAAATGTTTAATTTTGTCACGCAATGCAGTTCTATCAGCAGTTAGTGGCTGATCGCTTTGCCTACCTCTCGAACACCAGTCTTTGTCATCTGGCACATCCAAATTTGCTACTAAAACTCCTTTTGTCAAATTACAACGCTAAAATTATCTACGTTCACGGGAACTACTCACCCGTCATTCAACTCCTGTACACGTACAATACTACATTTCACAAAACAACCCAATGGACCCAAAACTTCATTATCCTCCAAAGGTTCAATAACACATACTGTACCCAAAGGTAGATTCGACTCCACACTTACCCAAAGCGATTTCCTGGTGCCACCAGACACACACTCATGCGAATTAACCCTTAATGTTAATGTAAGCAGTTCAGTTGGTTTGTTCATTACTTGTAGCACCCCTCGCGACAGCTCTCCATTGCCAACAGGTTTCCCTAGCTTAAATAACATTCCACAGTTCGTTGTCCAAGGTCAATTTTGACATGATGTTGATGCAAGAAATCTACTCCTAGGACCATGTCATAGCCCTCGCTTACCCATGGTACTACCTCCATGCCTGTATCAAATCGGACTTTCCCTATGAGAAAGTCAACTGTCACTGACCCCAAAGATGTGGAGATGTGACCTCCTTATCCCCCACTCCACGCTGCCTATAACGTGGTGGGTCTAACTTCCTTCGTCCCATTAAACTCTTAGTAGCTACTGATACTTGCGCCCTTGTGTCCAACAAAATCTTAAACTATTTAGTTCCTATGGAACCTACCATTCAACATTCCACCTCTGCATACGTATTTGTGGCATAGAGATCAAACGGGAGCTCCTTTAGATGGGTCTTGGGCCCCCTCTGCCGTTTAACGATTGTCCACCTCTACTAACTCCACTTCTCCATCCTCCACGCTGTTGATTACCACCCCCTTCCTTCATTCCACAGTGACCGGGTCCATTGCCTCTGCAAATGTCCCGTACCACCACACTTATAACATTTTATACCAGCTGTAAACACTGTTTGTCTATCACGTACCCCCGTTGCCACGTCTGTTTCCTCATATTGGATTGCCAGCTGAATGGCCGAGTCCCTTCACGCACTCTCCGTGATATATGCGCAGGTAACCCGCTCAAAAATACGTCAAGAGCCATTTGCTCGGTCTCCTGCAACAGAACACCATTCGCTTCATCGCTCTGACTCAACTTGTTAATTTCTCTTATTCTGTCCGCAAATTTCTCTACCATCTCCCCCTGTATTTTCATCGTTTTTCTCAACCTCAACCTTTGTAAAAATCCCTCCTTCAACTGCTTAAACTGTCCTGCCTTCCTTAAGACCTCAGAATGCCTTACATATATCTGCGCTTCACCAGTTAATCTAATGTTGGCTACATGTAACAACGGTTCATACGATCAACCATTCATCACAGCTGAAGTTTCCAAGTCCTCCACGAACGAACAGACATCCTCAGATACCTGGCCAGAAAATGGAATAATCAAACTCACGGCAGCTGAATGAATCTATGCGGAGACATCCTAGGCAACAACGACTGATCCGATGGGATTTCCCGCTCTCCTCTAGATGTTAATTCACTCCTCAACTGCATATTGTGCGCTGTCAACTGTGCTACCTTGTCCAACAAAACCCACACCACTTCTGGTTCCTGACTCTGCCATTGTGTTGCTTTCATTCCCCGTTAATCCCAAAACAAAACAATTAAGTACAAAAATAACGCAACTCCCTACACCTCAGTATCATCACACTCAAACCAATACAAAAGTAATTAAATGCCATGAAAAATTACACCTTACTGCCGCAAACACACTCACACTTATTCCGAGAAAAAAAAGTAGTGTGCCTATGCAAAACATCTAAAATGGCCTGCCAGGAGCCATACTCAAAGTACAAAAAAGAAAACGTCCAACGCTCAAAAGAAAACTGGTCAAAACCCACCACATATGTGACTGTAATGCAGGCTGTGGGCTTGAACATCGTATTGCATAGACGACGTCCGCTATTCTGACACCAAATGTAGTAGCAATTTCTGACACCTAATGTAACAGCAACACGAAATGTAATGGGAAGAGTAGAAGGAACCATATTAAGACTCTTCCAAGCTTTACAAGTGATTTATTGTTTCCAACTACAGTGCCGCCGTTCCTCTTGGTCTGCATCAGCAGGTCCGGGAATGCTGAGAACACCACTTCGGTGTTTGCGAAATGGCTTGGCATGGAATGGCTGCCTCAGCCACCCATACAACATCCCGCTGTGTGTTGGCCTTGTATGGCCGCAGAGTTGTGACGACGTTAGGATGCATATGCAGTCAAGTCAACGGTCTTCATCTCTGTCACTTCAGCGCTGCCTGCTGGCCGGCTCCAAGGCGGCTGTAGCGTGCTTCCTTGCCGGCATGGCTAAGATCGTGGTGACAGCTGTTGCCCGCAATCCGGTGTCCGAATCTGCAGCCCTCGCCTCGGGATGCCTCTGGCGTGTGTTGGGAGCCAACAAGCATGCCTGCAGTAGCGAGCTGTGGCGTGGAGGGCCGCTGGCTGCCTGCGGACCCTGCATTGACCTCAGAGGGTCGAACCAGTGAACTTCCATGGACTGGAACGCTGGTAACCCATCCGCTGCTGTGTGTAGCCGGTGGTGTGACACACCCCACCATCCAGGAGAGCTGTGACAATTGAATGCTTAGTTAGGAACGGGCACCTATTTATATGTGGCTGTGCGCCGCTGTTTTACTAAATGCGTCGTTTCGCCTCACATACTCATAACATTTAGGTTGGCCAGTGGGCACCTTATGCCTGTGACTTGCGCCATGCAAACTGCTGCATGTACTTTTCCTGGCAGTTCTATGCCCTGTGGCCTCTAATTTACTTCACAACTGGTGGTGAGCGTAACTCACTGTAAACAGGCCCGCACCTGGCTATAACTTGCGCACTCAAAAATATTGCACCAAAACTGACTTTTCGTTCTCAAACGGAGGTGCCACTATTCATGTGTTAATGATTTCTTATGCAATGATTCCTTACAACTGCCGCTGGTGTCAACCTATCAGTGCTTCCAAATTAGGAGTCTGTTGCGATAAATGTCAGCGAATCTACTAGGGACATCAACTTAATTTCCCCACTAGAGTTCTTTACATATTGTTCGACCTCAGAATGTTTGTTAGACTAATTGCAACTAAATTTACAGTCTGTTGCCGATGGAAGGCACTTCTACCTGGTTGTTCCGTTTCCTTTTCCAGTAATGAACAGACGAAGAAAATGATGTACCCTTATTGACAAAGACCACCAGTGTCTCTTATCTTGCTATTATGGCCGAAATATACGGCATCCACATAATAGAAGCGTTTGTATCGCGCCGTCTAGTTTCAAGTATCCTGGACCTCTACCTTCAGACAGGATTCAGAAAAATCTCAAAACTCTCGGGGAACAATGAAGAACAGGCCTGCGTTTTGCACATGTGCTACATATTTCCTAGAATCTTCCTAATAAATTACAACATATAATTTATTTTCCTCGCAACTTCTTTGGCCTGTTATTTACGGCATATTTCTCTTTGCAACATTTCCCCTAATAGTGAAATCACGCCAGGTATGGCACATTAGCTCGAATTGCTCACACAGCTGCAGTTCACTACACCAGACAGACACTTCGACTACGCTGATATGGCTTATTCTCATTTACACGATGAAATCCTGAGGACGGCCCCTCATATTTCACTTTTTGCATACGTAATGTAATCTCTGTGAATGGAATGCTGCAGTAAAACCCGCGCGCCGTCTGCGGTAACTGTAGAACTGCCCCCTAGTTCTCGTTTTAACAACTAAGAGGAAGAGATCAATAACAGTTGAAAAATATTCCCTGCTTACTTTAGAACAACTGATAGAAAATTAAGATGTGAACTGTAATTCTGACCAGCTGTTTGTAAACGGAAACAAAGATAGCATTTCCAGAGGACCAATCCCCAAAAATGTCCGGTATACGAAGATCGTGTCCTGGCTGCATCGTGGTGATGAACAGATAACAAGCGTATTGCTATGAAAAAGAGAATATGAACATCTGAAGGGTGTATCGACATTATTTGTTTGATACGACAGGAAATCCACGTCAAAAATTGCTGAAGAGCAACAAAATCCGAAAATAACCCTCTGAGCAGTGCAGTGAGACAACAAGAATTTACTTTGGATCACGCGTTCCAACAGATTACAGTACGTGATTTCGATCATTTGTTAATACGGTTTTCAGGTTTCGACAGTGTCCTTGGCTAATTGTCTCATCGTAGGAGGAACGTTAAATCCCAACCTTTTGTCGGTGAGCGTCCCACGTATTTTACGTGGGATTTGGGACTGAAGACCATATAGGCCATTCCTTTAGCGCAATGTGCGTTCCAATGTTTTTGTAAATGTACCAAAACTGTTAAAATGGGAACTGATGAAGAAAAGGGAATCAGTGTGCACATTACCATTAAATCCTCGAGCCCAGCTGTCCACTTTCCTGTAAAATAGTCACGGGCAAACGTAGACTGACTCTACTGATCAGTTTACTGTGAGAATTACTACTTCTGTCCCCGCCAGATAATGTTTCTTGCTTCTGGAACTGATGTAGAATTCGTTTGGAAAGGTAACATTGGTCTGGATCTTAATTACACCGCTAACACATGGCCACAGTATTATACGACGGTAACTTATATCTCACGTACGAAAATTTAATGACACAAATCAATTTTACATAGACCTGATGAAATAATGCAGGAAAAATATAGATCATTACCACATTATTCAAATAGTGCGCCACACTGATTGTCGCAGAGGTCCACCTAGTAGGTCTTCCACATTTCCTGTTGTTATTTACTTGTTAGGGTATATGTAAGTCGGATAGCGTCAGTCGTCCGCGTACCCCTCCCATTTACTCGCAAACTCTTACCGATATAAAATCCTCACACCAACCTCCTTTCACCGAAATCACCATGAAGACTCGTGTTCTTCAACGGTTCCATCTACCTGGCAACCACATAAACCACATGCCATTATCCAAAACGATGAAGTTAGTAAATGTCAATAGATTTAACTACTTGTATTTTATAAACCGTCAAATAAATCGGTACTGCAATAAAATTTTCCCGGGTTACATACCTAGCCAATCCGTAGTGTATGCGCGAGGTTTAGAAAGTAAAGTTATCTGCTTCCATTTTATTGCGAAGAAAGCTTAAAAAAGAGTCGCATTTATTTCACATTGCAAAGCAACCTAATATAACATTTCTCTAATGTTTTACAACACTTCGCTTATGTCTGAAAAGCCTTTGCGTGTAGGCCATGCGTAACTGTTACTCGTGTGGGATGAGGAGAATGAAATAGCAATTCAAGGACGAACAAAATCTAGCAGCCGAAATGAAGCAGTCATGACAAATTCTTCCTGTAGAAACACAAAATCAGCAACACAAAATCAACATTAGATGTCTTCACCATTTCTACGAGTGCCATCAGCGTTAAAATCTTGACCACCTGGTCTTATTCTAATCTGCTGCATTTGTGGTAACTATCTCATTGTCTCTAACTTCTAATGAGTCTACTTGCCAGTGTGCGTCTCACTTACATTTACTCAAATTTACCCTGACTTCAGCGTGGTCTTTTGTAACGACGCAATAACATTTTTACTTATTTTCCCTAAAATTCTTCGCTTTCATTTAACTTTTGTAATCAAAGTTAGTGGCTGGAGTGCCTTGAACAGTTTTGTTAAAGCTATATTTGTATATACTGAAATTTTATCCATTCGGAACATTTGGTCATTTGTAACAGCAGCAAGAGCCGCACGGGGTTAGCCGAGCGGTCTGGGGCGCTGCAGTCATGGACTGTGCGGCTGGTTCCGGCGGAGGTTCGAGTCCTCCCTCGGGCATGGGTGTGTGTGTTTGTCCTTAGGATAATTTAGGTTAAGTAGTGTGTAAGCTTAGGGACTGATGACCTTAGCAGTTAAGTCCCATAAGATTTCATACACATTTGAACAGCTGCAAGAGACGCCTCAGGTTATTTATGTAGCATTACATAGGCTGTTCTTTTGTACCACCCAACCAGTCTGTGGCATTTATACACTGACCTTCTGCCTCCCCTTCCATGCTGCTCTCGCACGTACCCCATGCTGACAAAAAACTAAAATTCACTGACGTGATCTTCCTGGCCTTCCCCTAATCGCATTATTCGTTTGCTACGGGAATATCGCTCTACAGGTGATGATAGCTGTTTTATTAATTTTTTGCTATCGAAATGCCCCCAACTTTGACACTCTACTGTGGGCCCTGGCTTCAAAATGATTATTGAGTGTACATGCATGTTAAGTCCTACCTTCATGCAGAAACGTCGCTCAGATACAAGGACAAACACGTGGCCTTGTTCTTCCGTAAAGTCTTTGAAACACAACGGTTCACTGAACTGAAGAAAATCTAACATCATTCAAATGAAAAGTAGAAATTGAATATCCACCTATTGCGTTAGCTGAAAAACGGTTTATTGATGTACCGAAAGCAAAAATTATCTCACAGATCTTAGCTTAGTACTTACGGCAAAACGCAACACGGTCGTAGGGAGTTCTGTGAAAGAGTCTCATGGAACTCCAAATAGCAGTACCTCACCGTTACTCTGGGCACTCAGATTGCTTCCCGGTGAATGTCTTTCACATTATCACCGAAACCTGAATGATTTTTTTTTAGATTGCTAAATGACGTGGAGATGCTAGAATGCTTGTAAAGCGTACTCTGCTGTCGGGTGTTTCACCACGTAATTGCTAAAAATACAGCACATATTCCCTGGAATGGATTACTCCTCAGTTTTGGTTTTCTTTGACAACCCCTGACGAAATGAAAGGCAAAAACAATTATTAGAAAAAATTAATGACATTTTTTATATTTTTTACCAAGACTGGTAGAGTGACTGCGAAAACAGAAGCTGCACAGTATTACTGTAGGTAGCAGGGGCCCGTCAGCATGTGAGGGGCAATGGAATTCTTCATTGTTCTACATCAGACGAAAGCGTTTATCATATCTCTGTTATCCATTAATAACTTCCTTTGAATGAAGGAACTGTGAAAAGGAAACGCCTGTAGAGGGCAGTTAGAGCGCATTCCATTAAAGGCAAAAGGGTGTCTTCACTGGGTTATTGTCTTAGGATTTTTGCAGAAAGATCTACTAGTACACTAAGATTGAGCTCATACGATGAATGTTCGCAGAAGGTGTGTCAGGAGAAGGACGAATAAAGCTTCTATGAATCTGAGTGTCGATAACTGATGTTTAAAATTTGAGCTGAAGAGCGAGCACTTGAACATAGGGTGTATGGGTGGTAGATACACTACCGTTTAGTGGCTTGAAACAGACAGAAGGATCTCATATTAGGTGACCGCAGAGTAATAAAAGTAATATAAGTTAATCGTATTTCAGGGGTCAGTGTTTTCATATCTAGAAACGCAGGTACGGTAGTGTGGACTTGAGGGCAATGCAACAGCGCAGGTATTTTCACGAAACGGTACCAGCAATTGTTAATTTACGTTGTCGTACATGAGATGATGAACAAAAGGAAGGAAGACACATTAGGCCTTAATGTCTCATCGGCATCGAGGTCATTAGAGATGCGATGAGCAAACGATGTTATGAAAGAAGTTCTATATTTAAGATTTGCCGTACACGAGTTGAGTGGTATGACAGGGAGTAGAAAAAAGGTGTGTTCTGAGGCAGAAAATAAAAAAAAAAGATGCCTAGGCGAAAGCGTCTAAGGTTTTGTGACAGTTTTTATAGGTTGTCACTAATGTTTCTGGTGCGTGAGACCACAAAATTCAGGGCACGGCCGATATTACGAGTACCCATGCGGTGTCGTGGCAATGCATGCAGCTCTCTGTGATGTGGACGGAAACGGTCCTAGACGATTTAACTGAACACGAACCAGGGCAAACACACTCCATGTTTGGATTACGCTGCAGCTGCTAAGCATCAAATTGAACACTAATACTCTCACTTTGACTTGGAAATGTAATGGTCTTATTGGTTCGTGTGGTTTCAGGATTTGATATTTCTTTCTGGTTACCTTCAGTTACCACTTTGGACTCCCATTATCTTTATGAAGAGAGGTAGCATTAAGGTCTGAGTAGCGGATACTGTGCGACAACATCATGTAAGACTCTGTCCGTCTGGGTAGTGGATACTGTGTGACAACATCATGTAAGACACTCTCCATGTCAATAAATACAGCAGATAGATAAAATGAGTAGCAAAGTCTCTCTTACAATGTTTCAGAGAAAGCCTAGAGCAATACATGAAAAATACAGGAAAGTAGAAGAGACATTACTTACAGATCATCTTTCATAGACACTGCAACCTACAGATAGTTAACTTGAACCACTTGGCACTGAAGTGCTTGCAGAAATGTTCTCGTTGACAGATAGCTATACCATCTCATTAACTGACTTGACTTGTGTTAAAAATATGTGTTATAGTATACTTTCTCAATGTGATGTCTCAGCCAGACTAAGAATCAAAAATTATGGTGCTAAAAGAGAGAGCCAGATTTTCAGCTAAAATTGATATTTATTTGGTGGGTGACCGCTTTCGGGCTGTGCCCATTCTCAAACCAACCAATGTTAGGCAAAATATCCGTCCAAAATGTCAGTAAACTTTGCAGTGAATCTGGATAATTTAGCGTACTCTGTAGTAATTGGGTAGCACGTCCATGAACACGGAGCGAATATTCTTCATTCATCTGCTCCTGATTACTTCATTCGAAAGCGATTAAGAGACTGAAACAACAACGTAACTGCCTACTAGGGCGTTTGACTTCAGTTATCATTCAGTTAACCTTGTGCTTCATAGACTGGCATTTCAACCATTCTTTCATGAGGAAGGCGTTATAGAACTTCCATGTCTCCGGAAGAAAGTCCATGGTTAAACATGTAGCTGGGATTCACAGTCATAAAAATTTTTTGAAGGACATAATATTTCTGTTATAAGTTTTTATTACACTATTGCTATTTCGGCCTTAGGCCATTATCAAGTACAGATTATTTTGATTTATGATGTTTCAATACATGTGCTCGCACTGTGTAACAACGTCACGAATGTATTTAACATTACTGACAACGACATACAAATGTGTCAGCTTACATTACGTTGACATGGCTTAAAGCCATAATATCAGCACTTGGTAATGGCCTAAGGCCGAAATTGCAATAGTGTAATAAAAACTTATAACAGTCCCTGGCGGACAGATGATGTCCTTAAAAAAAGTCCATGGAGTTTTTTTCCGTATGTTAGGAGAAACTCCACGAAATTTGTTAATGGAAATTCCATAACATGTAAGAAATTGGCAGTCACGGGTACTATCGTTGAAGTCTGAGGAGTAATTTCTTATGAGGTTTATTGTGAGTAACGGATAGGAGGAACAGTAATTAGGCGTATGACACATAAATAATGACGACGTCCTGAAGAGAACCACAGTATTGATGTCATGTTTTTACGTGAGAGAGGACGTAAAAAACTTGAAAACGCTTTTGTGGAAAACGGAACATGAAACTCACTTCACATACCTTGCTACTATTCTCTTTTTCAAATGGTTTGTTTGGAATTAGTTTCTGTCTGTAATCGAAAACAAGCACATTGGGATATTGTTTTCGGAATCGCCATCACACACAGAATGACGACAGCGAGCAACAGGTGTACCGCAAGTGGTTCAAATGGTTCAAATGGCTCTGAGCACTATGGGACTTAACATCTGTGGTCATCAGTCCCCTAGAACTTAGAAATACTTAAACCTAACTAACCTAAGGACAGCACAAACATCCATGCCCGAGGCAGGATTCGAACCTGCGACCGTAGCAGTCGCGCGGTTCCGGACTGCGCGCCTAGAACCGCTAGACCACCGCGGCCGGCGTACCGCAAGTGGTCTCGAGAGTACTGACATTCACCAGATACAGTTAAATTGCATGGATGGGCCCGATTTTCTAATGAAAAGTCGTCTGACACGAGGGATCTACTCTATACACATTCTAAACTACGATGCAGTTATTTATCAGCGCTAAGTCGACTTAATAATATACACGGTGAGAAAACTCAGATAGGCCACCTCAAATACATCAAGAATGAAAAAAATACTGAATTGCGGTTTCTAGCGGACAATATGGCGAATTTCTTGACGTTCACAAGCGATTTTAATCGTTTATAGTCGTTTAAATGCGACACCGACTTTACTTCTTTTTCTTATGGAGTTATACGTTTTTCCGTATGACATTAAAAGAACTTGAACAACATAATATGCATGGGAATTCATCAAATAGTACCAAGATAACAGCGCCGCAAACCACTGTCCCGTCGTCATTAGAAGATGTTCCACAAACGTCTGCCCTGCTATACCAAATGTAAAAAAGAAAAAAAGAGAGAGAGAATCGAGGCATTTGAGATGTAAAACTACGGAAGGATGTTGAACATCAGGTCGATGGATAGGATCACAAATGAGGAGGTTCTTCGAAAAATGACAAAGAAAGGAGTGTGTGGAAAGCACTGAGAAGAGGAAGAAGGGAGAGAATGATATGGCATCCGTTAAGCTATCTGGGAATAACTTCTGTGGTACTAGAGGGAGCTGTAGATGGTAAAAATTGTTGAGGAAAACAGAGTTGAATACATCCAGGAAATACTTTAGTATGTAGGTTACAATCATTACTCTGAGATGGAAAGGTTGGCTCAGGAAAATAATACTTGGTGGGCCGCATCGAACCAGTCGCAAGGCTTGCGAATCAAAAAAGAAAAAAAACAATAACGCAGGTATGGGTCTTATGTTTACTGGTGCACTTGAAGCTTATCAATCAGTGTTCTGCTGTTGTAGAAATCAGATAAGTTGTTCGTAACGCTTTCGGGGACATTCACAATATATACGACAGTCGAAGTAGAGAGTATCGTTAATGGCGAATGTCGCCAAACTATTACAGCAGCGGTGCTGTTGGATGCTGAAGAGTATCCCGTGCCAACCACTCTCGATCTGTCTTTGCAAACATAATAAAATGAGTTAACATAATCTACTCTGGCTTCCAGCCACGTCTGATGGTGAAAGTTCCAAGAGCTATCGACCCAGCTCTCCTCGGACGTTGTGAAGTGGCAAATGACTGCCGTGTAGCCGTGGCCTCACTGTTTTATAAGTGCGTTGCTGGCTGTAACGTTACTGGTGTTCTCTTCCTCGCCAAATATGGTAATGTTTTCGTCCCGCGTACGTCGCGCCCGCTTCAGCCTCGCGATGGCCGCGTCTCACGCTGTGCTCAGCTGCAGACCGCCGTCGTCGTTGATAGTGTTTTCAGATTTTTTTTCTAATTGTAGCCGTAAGCAAGTGTCGTGCTCCGTCCGGAGTTGCTCCACAGTGCGTACAGTCTCGCCAACGTAGTAGCAGTCACATTGACCTGGTATCTTGTACACTACAGCAGTTTTAGGCCTTAGATCGTCCCTCACAGGCCTCATGAGTTTTTTATGGTGGCCTGAACGCTGATGAAATGTGTCTTTTCAGGAGCCGGCTAATCTTTCTCGACACTGAGCCACAGAAAGACAAAAACACTTGTTTCTTGCTGTCTTCTTCGGTGGTGTTCCTATTGCACATCTCACCAGAAACAAAATGTGATACCTGGCGGTGATTGTAGCCATCTCCCCGGAAGATTTTTCGGAGGTGGCTTAGGTGTAGTGGCAGAGAGAAATCCTCGCGGGTAGCATTTGGGCGCTTAAGAAAGGTCCTAACTTCGCACCAGTGCCTCGGAGTATCCCTGTCTGTGACCTTACAAGTGGGTCTGAAGAAGCAGTCCGCAAAATGCCTAATTAGAGTGCAGACGAAACTCGTTGCGAAGCATGCTGGATTATTTCAAAATTTTCCAACGTCTAACTTGACTACAGCTGAACTTAACAGTCTTCAGCACTCCGCAACGAATCCCTCCCTCCCCCCCCCCCCCTCCTCAAGGGGTTCTGCGAGCTGACGATTACAGTGCATCTGTCATTCTGAAAAGAGCGACTAGGACGCTAAAATTCAGTTGCTTCTCCAGGAGGATACCTACTGGAAAGTGCCACGAGACCCGACGTCATGAATAATGAGGAAGACATCAGAGCTCCTGAAGCAGTAGTAATTGGAAAAGACAGTTATTAATAATCTCATCCCTTAGGCACGAGGACCTCCTACGCCGTATGAACTGCCAAAGATCTTCGCCCCATTGTAACAAAATTCGATCACCAACTTATGACTGGAAAAATAGCTGGAAAACCATCTTACATCGCATGTGGGTCGCTGTGTCCATCACATCAAGGATACCGACGATTTTACCAGCCGATTTGTGTACATCTTGGGCAAGATGATACAATGGACAGTTTTGAGGAGGTATCCCTATTTACTCGTGTTCCTGTCCAAATTGTATACATCTCCTCTCTCAATTATTTGACAGTAAAACAATGGAGCTGTTTAAACACACGTTGAGATCGTATTTTCTATATGGCAGGCAACATTTCGACCAGCTGGACGGCGCGGGGAGTTCGTTAGTTTTATCCCTAAGCCAAACTTTTTATGGAGAAATTTGAAGACATCCCTTTGGACGCTGCTCCAGCTAAGCCAAGCTGCTTTTATCTTCACGTCGAAGTCACTTTAATCATCTGGCCCCATGGGCACGAAAGACGGGGAAAATATTAGAATACCTGAACAGCATTCTCGACCACATTAGGTTGACGATGGGAGTGGAGATAGTTAGTGCATTGTTCTTCCTTAAAGTCTTCGTTCGCCCGAAAACCAATGGGTACCTCGGCCACAGCGTCTACAAAATACCAGCACACATGCTGAGGCGGGCGCGACCGACGCGGGTCGAATACATCACCGCATTTGGCAAGAAAGAGAGCACCAGTGCCGTGACAGCCAGCTGCACGACTGTATAGCGGCGATGATCCGGCGGCACGCCAGTCGTTTACCGCTTGAGAAGGGTCGAGGAGAGATCGGTCGAAAGCTCGTGGGATTTTAAGCATCTGACGCGGCTGGAAGCCCGAGAAGATTTTATTGATTCATATCGCGGCGAGATTGTGCCTTCATGCATTTTAAAAAAGTTCTTGAATCTGCAAGTGGGGATAGCAAAACCCTCCAAGGAAAAAGAAGAGTAGCAGAAACGAAACTAACGTTTTAGCACCAGTAACACACGATGCAAATGTCAGTAAGCGGCATCTAGGACGAGAGGGATAAACCAGACGAGTTTACTGCGAACTAGGCATTCCATTGCATTTCATCCTCTTCAGATTTGGCTACATCAACAGCCTCATGGCAATGATTTCAAAAATTGATTGATGTTCTCCGAATGTTAGCTGCAATAATTGTAAAGTTACGTGGCATACCAGTGCAAAATTTTCTTTAAAGTAGAAGCATGGTTTACAAACCATCCCGTCAACCTTCGAAGTATGCACTAATCTTCGGTTCAGAATTTAAGCTTACTCGAAGAAGTGGATAAAACAATGCAGTTAGTCTATCAACTTTTGATGTGTATTTTTCAACACTCGCATCTTTGGTCCTTGTTTCAGTGACAGGAATCTATATACAGTGAAGTATCTCTAGTTCATAAGACATGCTGCGGCCGCAGATATTGGAAGAAATGCCACTGGACATAAGCCAAGCAGTGTGGTATCAACATGACGGATGTACCTCTCTTTCCGCACATGTAACGACAGTCCCTCTTAAGAGGTCATTTCGGGAACACTGGAACGGTCATTGGGCAAACGCTAAATGGTCTACACTAATCTCACCATTTTTATACTTTTATCTGTTGCGAAGGTTAAAATAAGGATTCTATTAGGTAAAATCGACTTCTTCCGTATATATGAAAAGCCTTGTAACACGGGTCTGTGACGCCGTTAACTCTAGATGAAATTCAACGTGCAGTATTGTTTCTCCAGAATCACGTTTGGAGTGTAGCAGTTCTCAATGTCAACATTTCGCGCATTTGGTATGGCAGTTGTGATGATAAACACACGAACCGTGTTTGAGTTCCGTGTTGGTGCAACAGGGCAGACGTTTGTGGAACCTCTTGCACTGACGGCACGACATTGGTTTGCGGCGTTGTCATTTTGATACTATTTGATCGAGTCCCGTACATATTATATCGTTGAGTTCTCTTAGAAGCTTCCTTCAGATGCGACAGAAAATAATGTACAGTTTCATTAGAAAGAAAGTCAGTGTCGCAATTCGGTGTCTATAAATGACAACAAAAGTTTTTGGCGAGTGTCAGGAAATTTGCCGTATTACTCACTACAACTTGGCGGAAACCTCACCTGTCTTAGCTCTCTTACCCTGCATATAGCAAATCGGCGGCCACAAATAAATACTCAGGCTTACGGATACAATAGAAGAGAATTTCTATCAGATAAAATTTTATTATACCTACTAGACTGAAGCACCTCTGAAAACAGACGATTTGTGAAATGCTGAGGACAAGTAATCCGCCGTAAGCATCGAGGACATGATTTAGTAGAATAGAAAGGAGTTTGAAGATACTTAAAGCAGTAGCTAAGAAATAACTTCTAAATTGTATCAATCAGGAACACTTCAGTCACAGTAGGGACGTTTTGCTTCGGTGCTCTATGTAATAAAGATGGTGATCGTAGTGAAATGGTGCATGTAGATGGAGCATTATACGTGTGCATACTGTTCAGCTAGAACAAAGTGGAAAAATATATTAATCACCGATTTCTATTAGACATGTATTTTTGATGAACGTTTGTTTAAAACGGTAGTGCATCAGTAAATATTTGAAATGATCCTTAACAAGATAATTTTAGTTTTCCATATGGTAACAGAAAACAATTATAACTCTTAAAAATGATCATAACGCTACAGTCGCTCTCTGATGGGTACTGAACTATGAAATTTGTACAAAAGGCTATTTGTACATTTCCAGAACCTGATATCTTACTTAACCGTAATGCACTCTCTTACCGACTTTGCTTTCTGCAATGGCGTCATTTCTAAGGTGGATTTGTGACCAAGTATTACATTTATGGTCGTCGAGCTGTTGTAATAACTTACCGTCAGAGCAACCTACGCTCTACCAAAAAGTATTAATTATTTACTGGTGTACTCTCCGTCCACGCATCTGTGATGTCACCAACGGCCTCTACAGCTACTGTTTGTAGCAACTACGCCGGCCGGTATGGCCAAGCGGTTAAAGGCGATACAGTCTGGAACCGCGTGACCGCTACGGTCGCAGGTTCGAATCCTGCCTCGGGCATGGATGTGTGTGATGTCCTTAGGTTATTTAGGTTTAAGTAGTTCTAAGTTCTAGGGGACTGATGACCTTAGAAGTTAAGTCCCATAGTGCACACAGCCATTTTTTGTGGCAACTACTTCTAGCGGCAGAGTCGACATCAAAACGTGAACTACTTAACATGATAGCGGATAACAAAGTTAAACAAACCGATAGAGACAACAGATCATCATACACTTCTGTTTCCTACAGTAAGAAGATTAGAAATGTCATTAGCGAGTTGAATATCGAACGTCTGCTACTGACCAGTGGGAAACATGATTAGGAAATCTACTTCCAAATGGAAAGCTTGGTGAAGATTCTGTCCTGTTTGTGGCTGTCACATTGTGGCTGCCGGTTGTTTCTAGGGCTAAACTAAAAGATACAGTCTACTAAAGTGTAGCAAGTGATTACATTGACTGAAATGAGCAGTAATTGCTCAAGAAATCTTGCACACTGCCACACAAAGTGCTGGAAATATTAACGATGAGGAGGCGGAGGAGGAGGAGGGGGAGGAGAAGAATGAAATAACATTCTCTTAGCCTTCACGATAACCGAATTTCGCTGTTATGTAGTTACCGTTGGTTAAATTTAGATGTTTGTAAGCAATTCGATTCCTTCATCTAGCTGTCTCACACCTGTGAATGATTCAAAACAGTTACCCCTTTGTGGAGTGTTAAGTTGTATACGTTTAGAACTCAAATATGAAACAGTCTTTGAGGATTCCTTTGCTGGCCCAGTTCTATAGTAGATGCTCTTGACATTTCCTACAACCGCTGTAGATATTGGAATGTTGTTGATCGTTCCCTTCACACGACGCCTAAAAAGAGGCCATGTAATATTTTTTAATACTGCTGGAAGTAGTTCTCACAACGAAGTTGTTAATGAAAGCTTTCAGCGTTAAAAGTGCTAAACCTAGTGAATACTTCATGGTCCCATTAGAACGGATCCGCACATTTTTTCACGATTACGGTAACCGTCATGGCGACCGGTTGAAGTTGCACAAAAAACATCTACTGATTGATGTGAGGTCCTGGACTGCTTGGCCATTATCAAGTCAGCCATAAATGTAAGTCTTCCGTTACACCAGTCATATAAATGGAAAACTGGCTATTAAATCAATACGTGTGATAATAGATAACGTGGCCTCCACATGTGCTCATCGCTAACTGATCGCTCTGATAGCAACGAGCAGTGTAGAGGCCACATTATCTAGAGTCACACTTATTGATTTCATGGTTAATTTTCTGCTTGTGTGACTGGTGCAACGCAAGATTTACATTTCTGGCTGATTACATAATGAACAACCAATCGGAAGCTTGTCATCAACAAACAAATGTTCTTCCTGTGCAACCTAAGACTGTTTTCATAAAAGTTGTTGTAATGCTTCATGTTGTTCGAGTGCTATTGAATATTGTTGTACAGCTGAGGACCTATTTATCGGCTCTTCTTTTTGGAGAAGTACAACATGCCTAAATACTAATTAACTTATATTCAGTCTTATAATGCACATTATTTTTTAAAAAAATTGAGCACTATATAGATGCGATTACTTAGAATCCTAAACAATGTGTGTGTAATGGTAAGGCAGCCTGCGTGGCTCTGACGTCAGCCCTCGTGTGTTTCAGTGCCGCCGAGCAACGTGACCATCGTGGAAGAGCGCGGCGCGCCAGCGCGTGACGTCATCGGCCCTTACCCGGAGGGCGCCACTCCCGAGGTCACGTGCGTCGTCTACGGCGGTGAGTGGCGCCGCCGGCTGCCGCCTCCTCGCCATCGCCCCCGCACCCGCCCCCTTTCCCACCTAGCCCTGCCTCCCGTAATACCAACGCAACCCTTCACTGCTCGATTCTACGGATCACGAGGAAAGGATGAATCAAATCGAAGGCCTACCGGTTCCCCTTCAGGGAAAGGAAGGAGGATTAAGGTTTAACATCTCATCGACAACGAGATAGCTGTAACCTGAGCAAATGCTGCCTTGGACGAAGGATAGGTAAGGAAATTAGGGACGTCCATTTCAAAGGGACCATCCGGCAATTTTTCGTAAGTGACTGACAGAACCCACTGGAAACCAAAGTCTCGTTGTGCGAAGATTTGAAGTGCTGTCATCCCGAATTCAACTCCAGTGTGTGAACTGTGTGAATCATCTCATTCTTTTCCCTCCACGAGCACCCCTTACAGAGAGCACACTGCTACTTACGTTGTGTCTGCCAGGAAGTTTCATATCAGCGCACACTCTGCTGTAGAGTGAAAATCTCGTTCTGGACTACAGACTGGTTTGGCAATTGTCGTCGTAGAAAAGCTGGACAGGAGCAGAAATGATTAGTGAACAAGTAACACAGCAAACATAAAACTACCTCAACTTGTATTTCTCCAAATGTACGAACACTGAATACAAATGATGCAATAAGAAATAGTCCAGCTCATATAGCAGCAGCAACTATGTGGCTCCCCGAAGTAAGCAGAGACGAAGTTACTGTAGTGGCTGCAAGAGTGAATACGACAATCGCCTGCCGCCAGTTGTCCTATATTTGGTTGCCAGACTCCGCTCGATGTAGCGAGCTGCTGGAGGTGTAGCTCAGTGGGCGAGCACCATCGGGTTCACCAGATCCTGTGTGACCGCTGTCACGTTTTACAAAACCTTGCAATTCCGTTGCAGTGACGCCGTATGGAAAATACCAATACGTGATACCACACTATGAGTACTCTGCAAAGTCGTCTTACTGCCAAGGGCTGTGTGACCATTTCGGTTCATCAGGTACATCCTACGGTACGATTGTCATCCCCGAATTGCGATGCGACGTGCCGAGAAGAACAGGGACCCTGTTCACACAGCTCGCAATCTCCAGGTCTGGTTTTGTGAGCACGAAAATGAAGTGTCTTATCTTCCCTGGCCACCACAGTCACAAGATCTCAGTATTATTGAGCCTCTGTGGTCTACTTTGGAGAGGAGGGTCCGTGATCGCTATCCACTTCCGTCTCCGTTACTTGCCAGAATTCTGCAGAAAGAATGGTGTAAGGTTACCTTGATAACCATATGGGACCTCTATTTATCCATTCCGAGACGACTCGAAGCCATATTCAGTGTCAACGGATTTCCTTTACCGCATTAGGCTTGGTAATACGTTGTGTCTTAAGGGTGAACGAAGATTTCAGTCACTCTGGGTACATTGCTTTGGGAAAATAGAGAAAAGCTCTCGGCGTATGCATTAATTTTCATCCTCTTCGTTATTTCGTACAATGAGAAAGATTTTAATCACAAATACGAAACGCTGATCGAAAACTAGCCTTTTTGTGACTGTAGTCCATACAATGTCCTTATATTCGCCCTCCAAATATAGTTAATCTGTTTTCCCAGAAACGATGGCGAAAAAGGTAACAAAACTTCCAAATGCTTATTTGCCTGTAATAAATCTCTGTGAGGATTAATAGAGTTGACTAATGCCTCTCTGTTACATTAAATGTTTCAAAAGGAATATGATGAGTTTTAAAGGCCTGCAGTATATATTATGAGACTCCCATTGTTAAATTCTGGAGAAAATGAGATTTGTCTTACAATATGAGCACCATTCACCACGAACCATCAATAACATTTGGTTATTGACGGGAGGGGATTTAAAGTCTCGTCTACGGTGGCGTCATTAGAGAAGCGTATAGAAGGAAATCGGCCTTGTCCTTTCCGAAGAAGCCACATTTTACATAATGCTACTTAGGGAAAGTACGGAAAACTTAAGTCTAGATGATCAGACGAGAAGTTCCATCGCAGTCTTTCGGAATGCTAGTCCAATGTCTTAACAAAGCTCTGTCTCACTCGGTAGCTAGTCGCTTCCGTCCTCTTTCTCGATTACAATTGCTTTGTAACCTGCAGCTCCCAGAAAGTAAATATTCACATGGTGTCTGACCGCATAAAACCGACGGTCACGCCATACACAATCTGTTGTCCATGGACTGAGAATAAGTTCACTTCAGAGTTCCGTAATATTGGGGGCGCAACATACACTGATTAAGCAAAACTTGGCGCCGTTGCGATTACGTGACGCGGCAAGGGGAGAACATAAACGGAGAACAGACTGGGGAATCTTTGTAGCGGTGATATGAGGGGGGGGGGGGCAAATAAGGATATAAACTGCATAAACATGTCGCGGACAAGACTGTTCATGTAGGTTTGATAGAACAGTATTTTTTTAGTAAGAGAGAATATGTCTTCTCTGACGTACGTTGTAGTACAAAAATAAGAATCAATCACTTGACGAAAACAATTACTTCCTGAAAGGAAAGTCTCTTATCAAGTAATGAACTAACATTAATGTTATTATGGCGCCGAACGGCCTGAACGAAAACAGTCACTTAATGCAAGAACGAATAAACGTCTGCATCTACATGTACATACGTACTCAACAAGCCACTGGTGCATGGTGTACCAGTAATACTAGTTTCCCTTTCCGTTTCACTCGCAAAAAGTCTGAAGAAAAACCGACTGTCTATATAACTCCGTACGAGCACTACTTTCTCTACTTTTATCTTCACGGTCCCTAAGCGGAATGTACGTTGGCGGTAGTAGAATCGCTCTGCAGTCAGCCTCAATGTTGGTTCTCTAAGTATTCTCAATAATGCTCATCGATAAGAGCGTCGCCTTCCCCCCAGGGTTCCCACTTGAGCTCCCGAAATACCTCCGTCATACTTGCGTGTTGTTCGAATCTACTGGTAAGAAATCTTCGACGTGTTCTTTTAATCAGACTTGGTGCGGATCCTAAACACTCCAACAGTGCTTAATAATGGGTCGCTCTAGTGCCCTATATGTAATCTCCTATAAACATAAACCATGCTTTCCAAAAATTCTCCTAATGCACCGAATTCGACCATTCGTATTTTGTACTATATGTTCATAGCATTTCTTACTGCTTATCGAAGTTACACCTAGATATTTAACCGACGTGACTGTGTCAAACGTTGCAGTACTAATACTGTGTTCGAACATTATGGGTTTCTTTTTCCGACACATCTACATTAACTTACATTTTTATACATTTAGAGTTACTGCCAACAACTAGAAATTTTGTTTAAGTCATCTTATATCCTCCTACAGTCACTCAACAACGATATCTTTCCATACACCACAGTATTGTCAGCAAACAACTGCGGACTGCTGCTTACCATGTCCGCGATATCATTTACAGTGTGTATAGAGGAAACAAGAACGGTCCTGTCACACTTCCATGGGTCACTTCTGACGATATCTTTGCCTCTGATGAATACTCTCCGTCGAGGACAACATTCTGGGTTCTGTTACTTAAGAGGTCTTGGAGCCACTCACATACCTGGGAATCGATTCCGTATGCTTGTACCTTGCTTCGTAACCATAAATATTCGTTTGTGAATATTATCACCAACAAGCAAACCGGCGATGCACTACGCTAGCCGAAGTTAAAGTCCTGAAGGTACACTTCAAAGTTAGACTTTTGTACGCTTGGGCGCAGTGCGAGGTGAAGTCTCAGAAATACAGTACATTTTCGAAGTTAAAGTATGAAGAACCACAGCCAAGTCTGGGCTAGGAAAAAAAGTAAATCTTATAAGTCCACTGTCTGATCACTGACATGAAAGACGGCGTATTCATTGCGGCAGCTCCGAAGTGAGTGGCTCACTGATGGATCGCGACTTCATTTGGCACCTGGCCCACGAAATCCACTCGAACTCCCCACCGTGAATCGAATACTATCGTAACTACGGTCCGGGTGCGAGGATACCATAGGCATTTCTCGCAGTCACGTGGCCCTGTGGAGGAAATTAGTCCGTTAGTTCGTTTGGTGGCCGCGCAGGACGTCGCCGAGTTGCAACTGTCTCCGGGAAGGCTGACCCCTATGAGTTAGGTAACCGCTACCCGCGTATGTAATGTTGATTGCTGACTTGGCACGAGCAAGGCGTGCCCACAGCAAAAAGATTTTGACGGAGGACAGAATGCCACGCCCAGCCTTCTCGGAAGGTAATGTCGAACACTTCAAAGCTGTTCGGCTGTTCACGTGCTACTGTCGTGATCGAATTTAGTTGAACGAGAGTAAGACCGTATCCAGTCGGACGTCCATGCATCTTTATACAATATAGGGTTCGGAGCCTGGCGTGCTCTATAAAACCATCTACAAAACTTGATAGGTGTCGATCTATGGAAGATCCGACGACAGAGTACAACACTGGTGTAGGCACAAATATTTCGGAGCACACTGTTCAGTGCATTTCGTTGGAGACATGGCTCTACAGTAGACGACCCACAATGAGCCAACGAAATAATCAGTAACGACTGCAGTCTACACACGGTCATCGAGATTGGACCGTACGTGAATTGAAACGTTTCGCTGTCAGATGAATCACGTATCTTGTCAGACCAGATCGGTATTTGTGTCCAGATACCCATTATCTGGATGAGCAGCTGGTCGGATCATGCACTGCGCCACGGACTCAAGTTGAAGCAGGCAGTGACATAAAAAATGGTTCAAATGGCTCTGAGCACTATGGGGCTCAACTTCTGAGGTCATCAGTCCCCTAGAACTTAGAACTACTTAAAACTAACTAACCTGAGGACATCACACACATCCATGCCCGAGGCAGGATTCGAACCTGCGACCGTAGCGGTCGCGCGGTTCCAGACTGTAGCGCTTAGAACCGCTCTGCCACTCCGGCCGGTTCAGTGACATACCATGTTGGGACATTCACACGGGATTTCATGGGACCTGTGCAGCTGTACGATATGTCGACATTAATGTGGATCATTTGCATCCCTCCATGCTTAATGTCTTCCTTGACGTTGATAGCACCTTCCTGTGGGATACAACACATTATGTTACACCATAACACAGCGTTACTATTTGAAATATTTTATTTTATTCTGTTATACTAACGTGATTTTTCAAATATTTTTTTGTATTTTTTGTAATGTATGATCAGTTTGAATAGTGCGTAATTATTGAGTAATGAGTTTGTTATACATGGAGTATTACCCGAAACATTTAAAATAATTTTAAACGTGTGTACAGTAGTCACAGTATCAATGTCAGGGACTTAATGTTGTGCTGAGTCACTGGAATTGGCTGAGTAGTTAAAAGAAATTTTCTGGATGGCGAACACTATGTGACTACAGTAGGAACTGCGTTCAGAAGTGGATTAGCTACGAGTGAGGAAGGACGAAAGTCTTGTGTGTGTGTGTGTGTGTGTGTGTGTGTGTGTGTGTGTGTGTGTGTGTGTGTGTGTGTGTACAGTAGGAACTGCGTTCAGAAGTGGATTAGCTACGAGTGAGGAAGAACGAAAGTCTTTGTGTGTGTGTGTGTGTGTGTGTGTGTGTGTGTGTGTGTGTGTGTGTGTGTGTGTGTGTGTGTGTTTTAACTTTCGTTCTGTATTCCAAGGAGCAAAGCATGCTGTTTGAAACCCAGCCTATTGAAAGGTCGGGGCTCATATTAGATAAACGTCTCCGCACCCTTGGAATGGGACGGGAAAAGTCCCAATTGGCGAAATTTTGGGAAGCGAATTTCCACTGCCAGCAGTCGTCTGATAATGAAGGAGAAGCCTGCAGAAAATCTTGATAGGGATCGTCACATTGGGATTGCTTCAATTTATTTATGGGAGAAATATGTTGAATTTTACTGACAAAAATTAAAATTCAATGTACATACTGCTTGACAAAAGCAGTTAAGCATCAAGAAGACATGGCCGGATGTCAGTTTATATACGTACGTACCATCGGTGGTTTTGTAAATGGATATAATTGCACCTGATGTTAGATGTCGAGCAATCACTCTGAAGGAACTTCAGAGAAGATCTTCATACCTTGGTGTACTAGTACACATGGAAGAAAATATAATGCGGAGGCATGGCTTAATAACCGCCGATGGGGCGGGGTTGTGGTTTCCAGATTAAACTTTCTCCTGTAGCATAGTATGCTCTGATTAAGTATGCTCTGATTAAAACTACGTGCCGGACAGGCAATCGCACCTGGGAATTTTTTCCTTCGCGGACAATTAGGTCTTCTAACCTGGGACCTTTGCCTTTCACGGACACGTGCTTTATCGGTTGAGCATTCAAACACGATTCTCTCTTTGTCCATCTGCTTTTGGTCCTCTCCCCACCCCCACGCTCTGTCGACCTCCTTCTGCCGCTGAATGTGTCGATCTCTTGAACCACCATGTCCATCTTTACCTCCAACCTCCTGTAACCCACCCTCACCCTGCGTTATGAGTCCATCATCACATTATCACACCCACCCGAATAGGAGTTTCGTGGCTTTAGCCCCTACAGAATTTCTTCCAAGGTATGTGTACTGAAGTTATTTGTTCCTTATAGTGCTCGTTCTCACGACACGTTTGACACACTGGACAGCATAAATAAGAGACAAATTGCCCTTGACCCTTTACCAAAAATTCTAAGTCAGCTACATCGTTAAATACTTTCTGCGAACTATTTTGTCTAGGAATCCCTTTGCGAGTTGTCTACGAGGATACGAGGAACATTATAACATGATCAGGGAGTATTTTTCCTACTTCGTTTCCTAGGCTATCATTTATAAAGTTATAACCCTTACTTTGTTCCCTGATATTCACGTCTACAATGGAAACCAATCGGCTAATGAGTGAAAAAATATGCATTAATAAGCCACTTTAACAGTTTCATTACCATAAATTAGAGTAATAATGGGGTGTATGTGATAAATATTTCTCATGCTGCACTTGACTAGAGCGTCGGAAGTATAGTGTTCCGCCCACGGCACGAAATAAAGCAGACGTGAGAAAAAAGTAGTTTTTCTATGGTGTGACATGCAATACGTTGATCTGATCGGCTGCCACACATGCAAGAATTATCGCGGGAGTTTTTGAAGGTTCCAGATGCACCTGGATTAAATGTTTCTCATTTCATCGTGAAGGGAAAGGTGATGAAACCATGACATCTAAGAACCTGACAGATCGTAAATACTGCCATCAGTTTGTTTCAGAGCAGTTTTACATTGTTGCTTTAACAGAAAATTCAACATTATCATGTGTTCCTATTAAAATGATTTTTTGTGTATTTTTCGAAAACTGTTATTGTGCCTGAAGAACTGACATGATACATAGCTGATTTTTATCAATAAGACAAATGACATATATAAAATTTGTGTGTGATAGGGTGAACCGTGATGTTTTGTTTAAGGAAAAGACTTGCGACGCTTAGGTGAAGTACTTAGTCAGTAGTTTTCGACTTCTTGTAGAAATGAGGAAGCATAGGATTAAATACATAATCAGAACACTTGCTTCCTTCCGAATCCAGAGTGAAGTCATGGGCGTGAAATACGCCTGTCAGTAAAATTAGACCAATGTCATAAGAAAGTAGCATAAATTAATAGCATTTTAAGATAACGTGTAATGAGCAAAATCTGGAATGGGTGACAGAAACATAATGTAGTAGTGTATTGCATAAGGCGACGTATCAGCTCCAATTTCACGGCGGAAAAGGAACAGTGCGAGCAAGAAAATCTAAAGCAGCAGCTAAAGGGAGGCCAAATGTTGAATAAGACTACATGATTTCCATTTTGAAATTAAAAGTGGACTGAAAATCAATTTCAAAGTGAATCTAATCTTTTTACGTTACATTCTCCATTAGTAAGCAGGAACGGGCTGCTGGAGATCCGACGTACTGTCGATTCAGGATCTTTTCAACTAAATACCAGACGTGTTGTGTGACATAAGGTGGCCCGACTGAGATTATTTAGGAGCGAACCTCCGTTTCCAGCATTTGCCTTTGCTACGAATTCCTCGCTTGAGCCAACCTTCCCATCTCAGAGTAGTACTAGCACCTTACGTGCTCAATTATTTGTTTGATATATACCAATCTCTGTCATTCTCTACAGGTTTTACTCTCTACAGCTCCCTCTAGTACTATGGAAGTTATTGCGTGATGACTTAACAGATATACTATCATGTTGTCCTGACTTCTTATCAGTCCTTTCCATACGGTCCCCTTCTTCGCCGGTTCTGAGGAGAACCTCCTGAATTCGTTTCTTATCAGTCCATCTAACTTTCAGCATTCTTCTTGAGTATCACACCTCAAAAGCTTCGATTCTCTTTCGTTCCAGTTGTCTTAGAGTCATGATTCACTGCCATACAATGCTGGTGCTCCAAACGAACATTCTCAAACTTTTCTTCCTCAAAATAACGCCTATGTTTGATACCAGTAGAATTCTTCTGCGTGTGATAGTCCACTTTTCGCGTTATCCTTGCTTCGTCCGTCAACTATTATTTTACTTCCAAGGTAAGAGAATCCCTTAACTTGATCTGCTTTGTGATCACTAAATTTGATGATAGGTTTCTCGCTGTCCTCACTTCTGCTACTTATTACTTTAGTCTTTCTTTAGTTTATTCTCAATCCATATTCTAGATTCATTAGACTAATCATTCCTTTCAACATATCTAGCAACTGTTCTTCACCTTCACTGAGGATAGGAATATCTTTAGCGAATATTACCGTTGATATCCTTTCACCCTGAAATTTAAACTCATTCTTGAACGTTTCCTTTATTTCCGCCATTACATCGAGGAACTAGAGGCGAATGACTGCATCACTGTCTACCGACTGTCTTGGTCTTCCATTCTTGTCGTTCTCTTCTGGTTCTTGTGCAATTTGTGTCACCCTTCATTCCCTATAGCTTAAACCTCACTTTCACAGTATTTAGAACATTTTGCATTGTCGAAAGCTTTTTGCTGGTCGTGTACCGAATTTGCTCCAGTTTTGCTTGCGTTATGAATCGCAACGTCAGAACTGCCTGTCTGGTGCCTATACCTTTCCTAAAGCCAAATTAATCTTGATCTAGTAGATTCTCAATTTTCTTTTCCATTATTCTGTTAGCAAGTTTGAAGCATGAGCTATTAAGCTTAATGTCTGACAGTTCTCGCATTTATCATCTTCGGAATTGAAGGGATAGTATTTCTTCGAATATCTGATAGTATGTCGTCTATTTCGTAGCTTCTACACATCAAGTTGATTAGTCGGTTGTTTGTCATTTCCTACAATGATTTTAAAAATTCCAATTGTATGTTATTTACACCTTCTGACTTCTTTATTTTCAAGTATTCTAAAGCTCTTTCAAATTCTGACTCTTACGGGAACCACTATTTCTTCAATGTCAATTCCAATTTCTTCTTCTATTACGTCATCAGACAAGTCCTGTCTCTCATATAGGCCATCAAAGTAGTCTTTCCACCTATCCGCTCTCTCCTCTGCGTTTAACAGTGGAATTCTCACTGGACTCTTAATCTTGCTGCCCTTGCTTTTAATTTCACCGAAGGTAGCTTTGACTTCTCAATGTGCTGAGTCAATCTTTTCAACGTACATTTCTTTTCTGATTTTATTGCAAAACCCACTTTCCCCGCCTTCTCTCATTCCTACCAACAAACTCATATTTTCCTGTAACTCTTTCCTCTATTCCCTCCGCTGCAACGGCATTCAAAGTCCCCACGATTATTAAATTTTCGTCTCTCAGTGCACATTGAATTACTCGTTCAATATCCTCATATTTTCTCTCTTTCTATCCGTCTTCTGCTTCGGAAGTCGAGATGTGTACCTGACTATTGTTTCTGTCGATTCTGATGAGAACAACCCTATCACTGACTGGTTCACAGTAACTTACTCTCTGCCCTGCCTTCCTATTCATAACTAATCCTGCTACCCTTATCGCATTTTCTGCTACTGTTGACGTTACCTATATTCGTCTGACCAGAAATCCTTGAACTATTACCGTTTCACTTCGCTGGTCCCCGCTATAACAGATTGAGTCTTGGAATTTCCCTTCTAACTAATCACGTTCAAACCTCTGACTTTCCACGCCCAAACTCGTAGAATGTTACCCTTTCCGTTGCTTACTTCATCTTTTTCCCATGATGTCCTCCATCTTGGTAGCCCTTTTCCGAAGCTGCGAAAGGAGGATTCATCCAAAATCTTTTGCCAATGCAAGGAGCATAATAACACTTTTTCAATTGTAGGTCCCATGTCCAGTGCGTACATCTTTTTTTGTCTTCAGTGCAGTGGTTCCACAGCCTTACGCATCCTTCTGGCGTTGATCGTTAGTGAAAGAGTGTCCTGAAACTGGGTATTGTCCTTCACCCGGTTTGACAATCTCGTTGGCAGAAGGAAGGCGACTTCTTATTTCGGACGTCATTGTTAATGACTTATATTCGAAATTATGCGAAGTTAACGTATGAAGTTTTGATTACTAGTCAGAGACTCTGCTCCTAGACGGGGCCACTTCTGTTTTTTTTTTTTTTTTAAAAAAAAAGACTGCGAGAAACTTCCTGGAATCTTTTTCGGATGGGAGCAACTTCACACCTATTTACAGGATAATAGTTCCCGATGAACATATGTGGGGCTAGAGAGTGTATCACTGTTTACACGCATAATGGAGTAAAGTTGATGTCTTTCTAGATGTGTGCGTGGTACCTATTGCGTGGGTGTATCAAACATTGTAATAACTGTGTGCCTGTGTTACAATAAGGAAATGACTAGCGATAGTTAGGTTATTTAATCGATAGATGACAATGCAATCAAATCTACAAGGTAGTCTCTGGTGCTGGGACTCTTTTTCTAAGGGACGAAGAAAAGCTGAAGTTTAATATTTCGTCGATGGCTTGAACATTGGTGAGAGAGATTTTGCAGTAGTACACTGGAATGGAGCTCTTGTTTAGAGGTTCATCTGATCCATTCGCTTCAAGTGATGTGGAAAAAAGAACGAAAATGTGTGAGCTGCTCCGAAAAGGTGTACCCACCTTATAGTTTCTTCAAATTTATTGATTCATTTAACCGACTAAAATCTGGGCTATCAAGTCCCGTGTAACATCTAACTAGGTATCCTACACACTGCCTAATATGGAAGAGAGGCAAGAACACACAAACTAGTACTAGGTCGCCGTGTCCCTCATTCCGATCACTCATACGGATGACGTCACTGTCAGTGTACTCTCAGTCGACGCTATGCTCCTCTCTCAAATGGTTTTGTAGTCTGCTCCAGCATCCAGCAGAGATCGTGTTGGCAGCTTGCAAGTGTGCCACACAGGTGGTGGTGAAAACACAAGTGGCAGTGAACGACAGCGTAATGTTCTAGGCCTCACTAAGGACTCCAAACACTATCAGCAAGCAAATTTTTTTTTTCTTACAGTCAACGTTAGAGGCTCATAGTATTCACTTTCCTCTTCTATCCTTTCTGCGCTACTGTTTTCATACAATATAGGCCGACAATCCACATATGTTTCCTGATCATATTAACCTTGCACTAAGATATTTTTCAAGTTTTCACCATCATCATCATCATCATCATCTTCACCATTTAAGACTGATTATGCCTTTCAGCGTTCAGTCTGGAGCATAGCCCCCTTATAAAATTCCTCCATGATCCCCTATTCAGTGATAACATTGGTGCCTCTTCTGATGTTAAACCTATTACTTGAAAATCATTCTTAACCGAATCCAGGTACCTTCTCCTTGGTCTGCCCCGACTCCTCCTACCCTCTACTGCTGAACCCATGAGTCTCTTGGGTAACCTTGCTTCTCCCATGCGTGTAACATGACCCCACCATCTAAGCCTGTTCACCCTGACTGCTACATATATAGAGTTCATTCCCAGTTTTTCTTTGATCTCCTCATTGTGGACACCCTCCTGCCATTGTTCCCATCTACTAGTACCTGCAATCATCCTAGCTACTTTCATATCCGTAACTTCAACCTTGTTGATAAGATTACCTGAATCCACCCAGCTTTCGCTCCCATACAACAAAGTTGGTCGAAAGATTGAACGGTGCACAGATAACTTAGTCTTGGTACTGACTTCCTTCTTGCAGAAGAGAGTAGATCGTAGCTGAACGCTCACTGCATTAGCCTTGCTACACCTCGCTTCCAGTTCTTTCACTATGTTGCCATCCTGTGAGAATATGCATCCTAAGTACTTGAAACTGTCCACCTGTTCTAGCTTTGTTCCTCCTATTTGGCACTCAATCCGTTTATATTTCTTTCCCACTGACATTACTTTCGTTTTGGGAATGCTAATCTTCATACCATAGTCCTTACATTTCTGATCTAGCTCTGAAATATTACTCTGCAAACTTTCAATCGAATCTGCCATCACAACTAAGTCATCCGCATATGCAAGACTGCTTATTTTGTATTCACATATCTTAATCTCACCCAGCCAGACTATTGTTTTCAACATATGATCCATAAATAATATGAACAACAGTGGAGACAGGTTGCAGCCTTGTCTTACCCCTGAAACTACTCTGAACCATGAACTCAGTTTACCGTCAACTCTAACTGCTGCCTGACTATCCATGTAAAGACCTTTAATTGCTTGCAAAAGTTTGCCTCCTATTCCATAATCTCGTAGAACAGACAATAACTTCCTCCTAGGAACCCGTTTATATGCCTTTTCTAGATCTATAAAGCATAGATACAATTCCCTGTTTCACTCATAACACTTCTCCATTATTTGTCGTAAGCTAAAGATCTGGTCCTGACAACCTCTAAGAGGCCTAAACCCACACTGATTTTCATCCAATTGGTCCTCAACTAATACTCGCACTTTCCTTTCAACAATACCTGAGAAGATTTTACCCACAACGCTGATTAAAGAGATACCTCTGTAGTTGTTACAATCTTTTCTGTTTCCATGTTTAAAGATTGGTATGATTACTGCTTTTTTCCAGTCTGAGGGAACCTGTCCCGACTCCCAGGCCATTTCAATTATCCTGTGCAGCCATTTAAGACCTGACATTCCACTGTACTTGATGAGTCCCGACTTAATTTCATCCACCCCAGCTGCTTTATTGCACTGCAATCTATTGACCATTTTCTCCACTTCCTCAAACGTGATCCTGTTTCCATCATCATTCCTATCCCATTCTACCTCGAAATCTGAAACATTACTGATCGTATTTTCACCTACATTGAGCAACTCTTCAAAATATTCCCTCCATCTGCCCAAGGCATCCACAGGATTCACCAGCAGTTTTCCTGACCTGTCGAAAATGCTTGTCATTTCCTTCTTACCTCCCTTTCGAAGACTGCTAATTACACTCCAGAATGGTTTTCCAGCAGCTTGACCCAATGTCTCCAACCTGTTTCCAAAGTCTTCCCAAGATTTTTTCTTGGATGCTGCAATTATCTGTTTGGCTTTGTTTCTTTCTTCAACATAACTTTCTCCGTCTACCTGAGTTCCAGTATGTAGCCATTTTTTATACGCCTTCTTTTTCCTTTTACAGGCTGCCTTGACTGTGTCATTCCACCAAGCTGTTTGCTTCCTCCTACTTTTACACACTACTGTTCCAAGACATTCTTTAGCCACTTCTAGTACTGTGTCCCTGTACCTTGTCCATTCCTTTTCCAATGACTGTAATTGGCAACATTGAACTAACTGGTACCTTTCCGAGATCGCTGTTATGTACTTGTGCCTGATTTCCTTATCGTGAAGTTTCTCCACTCTTATTCTCCTACATATGGACCTGACCTCCTGCACTTTCGGCCTCGCAATCCCAATTTCACTGCAGATTAAATAATGATCAGTGTCATCAAAGAATCCCCTGAATACATGTGTGTCCCTCACAGCCTTCCTGAATTCCTGATCTGTTATTATATAGTCAATGACAGATTTGGTTCCCCTGCTTTCCCAAGTATACCGGTGAATGTTCTTATGTTTAAAAAAGGAGTTTGTGATTACTAAGCCCATACTGGCACAGAAATCCAAGAGTTGCTGCCCGTTCCCGTTGGCCTTCATATCCTCTCCAAATTTACCCATAACCTTTTCATACCCTTCTGTTCGATATCCAATCCTGGCGTTAAAAATCACCCATGAGCAGAACACTGTCCTTGTCCTTTACTCTAACAACTACATCACTGAGTGCCTCATAAAAACTATCCATTTTATCTTGATCAGTCCCGTCACAATGCGAATGTACTGACACAATCCTAATTTTCTTGCTAGACACTGTCAAATCTATCCACATCAGTCGTTCGTTTACATACCTTATTGCAACTAGGCTGGGTTCCGTTTCTTTCCTGATGTAAAGCCCTACACCCCATTGTGCTATTCCTGCTTTGACTCCTGACAAGTAGACCTTGTATTCTCCCACTTCTTCTTCTTTCTTACCCCTTACCCGAGTGTCATTAACAGCTAAAACGTCCAGCCCCATCTTACTTGCAGCCTCTGCCATCTCTACCTTCTTCCAAGAGTAGCTTGCATTGATATTAATAGCACCCAATCCCATTACCATTTGTTTGCCAAGTCGTATCTTAGGAGTCCCTGGTTTGTCAGTTAGAGGTGGGACTCCGTCACCTCCAAAGGTCCGAGGCATTTTGCTCTGATTGTTGCCAGCATCATATTTAAAGTAGCAGGGAAGCAGGTTGCTAGCCTTACTTGCCCCGAGTCCCATCGGGTTTTACCCCTAACGGCTGAGGGACTAACCGGTGGATTTGGTAGTCTTTGCCGTATGAGCACAAAGGTGACCACGACTCAGAATATGTCCGAGATGCCCAGCCTTATTCCAAAGTAACTGGTATCCCGACTGTCGGGACCACTTACTTGGCCACTCATACGTTGCCCGTGGTTCATGAACTAGGACATGACTACAGGAACCCACACCATGAACCAAGTTTTCACCCAGTACTTAAAATGTTATCCAGCGTTCTAAATTGCATTTATGCGTGTGGGTGTATAAATGATTTTACAGGTGAATCTTAAGGTAAAGATATATTATTGTACAGGATGATCAAGCTTCCCCTACCGCTGTCATGTGGAATGAGTGTGGGTGCTTTGAATGTTCCTTTCATACGTTTACGTTGAGTGACTCGATAACTACGGGCTCTGGCGAAAACATACCAAGTATGAAGTTTAACATTACATTTCCTTCAAAATTGTCCAGTTTTTTTTCTGCAGATCTAAAAGTTTGCATGTAGCGTGCGAGAGAATATGGAAATGTCGCGAGTGATTTATGAAGGTCGGCTATAACATTGCGGGTTTCATAAAACGACAGCGGTAGGAACAGCTGAATCACGCTGTATAGTCTAATTAAATGAGTGCAACAAACACGCCTCGGTGAAGCAGATCTAATGCATCTGAAGCTAAATAATCTCAGTTTATTGCAGCCAGCTTTTTTATGACCAAAAACCGTCCATTCTACATAATTCGAACAATACACAGTATTCGGCACTTACGGCGATATCGCACGGGCACCAGGAGTGCCGATCGAAGATAGGGCGCCGCTGACGTTCCCTAACTGGGTCCGCCCGGTAGTACACTGAGGCGCTCCTGAACGGCTCTTTAAACTGCTATTGTAGTCCCAGGGGGCGAGGGGCGAGCCCTAAGCCTTCGTGCGAGTGGCTGTTCGCCTGAAGGAACGGCGCCCGATGTTATCGCGGCCCTTGCCTGGCCACAGGTCTTTCATGATAATAGCGAATTAAACGCCACGCCACTCTCCGCAGCTACCAGCCTGTGGGGCACTGCACACTTCCTGAGCAGGTGTGTCCCACAGCACCCAGTATATAATCCTGTCGCTCCCTTTCTATTACCGCAAAAAACTGCTGCAGTAATTCGTTATTAGATATTATCTTCGGCGATGGAAGCCGTAAGAAATTTGGCGCGGTTAATATAACTGAGCTTTGAGAACCTGCAAAGCTGTAGATGAGCGCTGCAGTTTTTATAGGTGAAAGAAAGCCAAGAAATAAAAGAAAACCAAGTAATAAAAGCTGACCTAAGAATCTGAATACAGGATTGTGAAGTAATAAAAACGTAAAACGTTATGGTGTACAATACTAAGCATTGTTGCAGATAGGAATACACTAGAAATAACTAGGATGAACATCAGTTAACTTGATAGAGACTGAAACGTGAGAGAAAATAAAGACAACAACAACAGTAAAGGAACGAATAGCAAGTCCGACAATTACAGGAAGGTATCGATCAGTGATGGCAGCGCATGTAATGGGAACTGTGGCCATAGATGCTATTTGGCTATGTCGTGGTTTACGCTGGAGTAAGGATGGAAAATGAAGTTAAATGTGTTATAAAAGATCATAAAATTTGAGTTACTGGAGATCTTCAAAGTTCAAAATGAACTGCAAGTAAAATACGCTATCAATGGCTGTCTCGGTAAAACTCCAAATTACTATCTTCTTGTTGAAAATAGTTTGCGCTTATTCTATAATTTCATCTACCTGTGCTGTAGTACAATATAGAAAGAGGAAAACCAAGTTAGACTTCATGTGTGCACGAAGAAAATGATGATTATGCTGCTTCAATTCATTTGTGCCTGGAAATCTTGGAGACAGGGTAGGAACCAAGCAGGATATTATGGTGGATGGAGAGTAATCGTCGAAAGTAGAAGGAACTTCGGTTGTGAACCACAAGGTTTGATGGGACGATTGTTGTTCATATTGGTTGATGACCTGACAGACAATATTAATATGATCCTCTGATTTCTACAGATAACACAGTTATTTATAATGTAGTACTATCTGAAAGAAAGCTACACAAAAATTGAGTCACGACACCATAATTTTTCAAAGTGGCGATTTGGAATTTAATTCAAGACATTTGTGTAAAGACTGGTGATCAGGAACTCCACGTCACCACAGCTCCTGTTCCTCCTACGTAAAGTCAAAGGGAAAAATCGTCAACAGCACAGCAGCGTACGAAGACGGTCACCCATCCAATTACTGGCCTGAGGCGCTTAACTTCGGTGATCTGACGGGAAGCGGTGTATCCACTTCGGCACGGCCGTTGACTTACGTAGATGTGCTGTGCACAACACATTCAGAAACAAAATAATGTTTAAAATGATACTCAGGTCTTTCAAAAAATTAACGTTTTTCTACAGTAAAAACAACTGCTGCAATAGTTGTCGGTTAAGACAAAGTTGTCGCTGTTGGTATCACCGCACGCATGTACAAAGCATTCGACCCGCGCACTTCGCCTGCAATCTGTCAGTGACAACGCAAATTTGTCCGTTTCACCAGCAGCTTTTCCCAAGATGGAACTACTAACAGTTTCTCGATTTGTGTGGTCGAAATCTGTGAAACGAGCTGAATTCATCGTAGATCACGGAGCAGTAAAACATAGAAGAAATTGGGTACTGCGATGCCGGGACACAGCCCAGATATTGCTCCCTCAGACTTTCCTTAGCTTGGGCAACTCATAGATGCTTTGTGTGGTCATCGATGTTCCTCAGATGTTGAAGTGAAGACAGTGGCTTCGCGGCCAACCAAGAAACTTCTAAGCAGGAAAAGGCAAACTCATGTACGGCCAGAACCAAGTGAATTGAAAAGGAAAGAGAATATGTCGAAAAATAATTCACACATCGAACCAACATTTTTTGTAATGTGTTGTGGATAGGTTTTGACACTCCATAGTAAGTTACTGTCTTAACCATCGCAGAGAAGAAAGATTCTCTAATCTGCATATATTGTAAATTATCAGTTTTTTTGTTAATAGGCCTATAGCTGTGTACCAACAGGGATTACCGTCATACTTATGATTCTGCATACATGTATATTTCATAGAGATCGCGCCATTGACACCTCTTTAAGTAACCCTTAAAAATAAAGCAAAGGAACAGAAATTTGTGTTACTTAAAAAGCGTCACAAATTTACAGCGTTCCATCATTTCATTCTGGTATGTTTACTTTTCACTTTATTATTATTTTAATTTTTTGCCTGGTAATGCGTTCGGAAAATGCAGGACACAGTTAAAAGATCAGTTTCTTCGGCGATTCACAACAGCTCAGAGTAACAGACATTTGTAATCAATTTCCGACCCCCAATAACTATCCGACAGCCTGGAAGTAGGAACTTATAAAATAATCACACGAAAAGAAATCTGCAAAAGAACCCTCAGACTTCTGGCTTATTTACATTCTGCTAGCATTATCTAAGTCTTTAGAATATAGAGTCCACGATCAGATTACTAATAACTTAACCCCAAATAAACTCTTAGATGTATACCAATCAAGTTTCCGAAAAAGTGGCAACACATCGCAGCTCACATATAAATGACTGAAGACTTAAAACAAGCTATGGACAGACAAGAGGTGTAATGTATCCCTTAAAGAGAAGAAAATGAGAAAAGTGAAATTTTTGAACGTAATTGTTCGAGGGGAGGGACACATCACATTGGCGACAACAATAGTATGAGAAGAATAACATGAAGTAAGAGACTTTTTAGAGAAATGATCTTTCTGCTGTGTCAGCTGAAGGACTATACTGAAATTTCGTATTTTGGTGGACGTCAGGCGTAGAGGTAGTCGTTGGATAGCGGAAAAGCTTGGTGACGAACGACCAGGATTTTATTAAATCTCAGTTCGATGAATGATATGCATAGCAATGATAATGTCAGTACAAAAATTACACTGCAGATTCTGCTTGTGAAAGACATACATATACATTCAACAGCGCACTGATGGCGCGCGAATATCACATCAACAAACCGTCCACAACAAACGGCATAATTAGTTGAAAAATTACGGTATATTGCCAAATTTTACTTTTGGACCGTCTAACTGCAATTGAATGAAACCAAATTTGCATTAAAACCAGGTTTCAGTTCCTAGTGCTATGAAATGTGGAAAACAAAAGCCCCAAGAGGCAATTATAAGAAGAGGAACAGCATCAAAAATGAGACAAAATTATAACATGTAGAAAATCGTCCACGCAATCAGATAGTAGAGGCGAAAATCTTACTGCACGAAAATTGTTTCATAATATGAACCGTAGTAGAACAGAGATGTATTTGATTTAACAGACGTATGCTCTGCTGTAAACCCACAATGATCAGAACGTCGACATTACGAACAGGATGATTCGTTATAGAGGGTACTATTAAGTCCTTTTTGTACTTAAGAAAAGCTTACGATATCGTCCACTTTGACATTTTACTCTTTATAAGCCCCTTAAATGGTATACAAAAAGTTGATAATTTGTTTTCACTATTAAACTGTAAAGCATGTATGGGCTGAGAATTTGCGTGAAATCTAGACTCAAACACGACAGAGCATTGACATATGAATTTAGTATCAAATACAATACGAACACAGCGTAATCCAGTTAATGTTTCTCAAAAGGTAGTTTTTGTCATACTGAGTGTTTAGCAAAAGTGCTCTTTTTTATTACGGTAGTTTAAGCAAACCGGAAATCAAAATACATAACCTAACATTTTGATAACAAAACATTAAAAGTGGTACTCTAGTGTTAATCTCTGAAATTATAACTGAGTTTAGATTTATTTAGACAAACATCTGCGCCCCTCCTCCCCATCACCACCCATCTGGGCTTACTCGACAGGAAACGTGCAAAAACTGCGATGGGGTCTTCAGACGTTAATCCTTTACAAGTGGTAGTGTGTGTTATTCATTCCAAAAAAAAAAAAGACAAACTTCCTAGACTTTACAGGTTCAAAGATTTCTGCGTACCGGTTCAGTACATTGATTGACAGTTCTTCATAATGTGCGATTTACTAAGATTTATGAAACTTTTTATTTTTCTTACAGTTCATGCTTTAGCCACTTAAACTGTGGTATTTAATTCGTCGTTCATGACAAATGTTTCGTACAATTTTACTCAGAGTGAGTAATTCTTAGTTGTGTTGTTTCTGTAAGTAGTATAAACTCTTCATGTTATAACACGCAAGATGGTTGCAGTAGAGCGAAGGTTACGTGTATCTCCGTTTTTATAACAGTAGGCATTAAAGTTCATGAGATGCTGGTTTGAAGGAATGGTCTCACGTTTCTATGGTCGATGACCGGTTGTGATAGACACAAGAATAAAATAACAGTTTTGTATTGTCGGCTACGGTGGGACCTTACTTACCTACAAGATTTCGGACAGAACGGTCTTCGACTGGAAAAATATCTGTGGGAGGTTCCCAAATAGTTATTGTTGCATCTTAGGTTTACTTCAGAGGAATCAGCATTTCTAGGTCACAAGAAACAATTGTACATTCCCGAAGGAATACTGCATCGTACTTCGTAACAACACAGGCACTGCAATATCGTACTTATTCGCTGACACCAGGCAAGCGAATTTCAATTAAAATGACTCTCCTGAACGGGAATTACAGGTTGCAGACACATGGTTGAGATGTATGGAAGTTTGGGCCTGGCCATGAGTCTCGCTCGCATAACCCAATGGTAAGGCGACCGCTCGTGATAAGTGAGAAAACCACGTTCGAATTCTGGTCTGACACAAGTTTTCATTGTTGTCATTCCGTTATACAGCTGATGGTTCTCCACATTCCCAAATTCGAATACATTTCATGCGTTTCAAATCTCTTTACAGAAAAATACTATAGCGTTGCATACATTAATATTTAAGATATTCTGTGAGAGATACTTAGCTTTAATCGAAAATTGTTTGTTGTTACGTCACAAGATGTTATCGCTAAGCAATTAAATTTTTATTAATTTATTTTTTGTCGAGACATTAAATTTATTTACAAACTTTAGATTGCTGTTACATGTTATCATTTCAGCTTACCAGCTAGTCCCCCGAGCAACATTGTTGCAGTGCTCTTAATGTGGAGACATCTGATATTCTACTTCAGTTTCATTTATCTGGTGATGCCTAGTACCTATGTAACACGTCCGGTGTACAACTGGTGGGGAACCCCTACACCGTTCTCGCTTCGACAGCGAGCCCTGTGCCGTGCGCCACATACCTGATACTCCCGCGGCGTTCGTATTATTTGTGCCCCACACTGCTGCTGGCTTGCCTGAAATTATCTACAGAAATATGCAAGCGTGTATAAGGGAGCCATTCAACACTAAACCCAACTGTTATTCGTCTGGTATGGACAAATATATTCTGAGACGATAAGAAAATCGCCGGTTGCACTGTTTACACACTACGTCGTAAGTGTTGATGCCAATAAACATTCTTGCTGATTTGATGAGAGGTCATAATTATCATTCCCCTGTTACTGTACAGTATTCTTGACGATGTTAATGTCTGTGTTTATTGTGCAACACGCTTTCACACGTATTTCACGAGCTTACTCTGGCCGAACCTTCGGTAATAGATACACATGCAATGATGATGATTATCTGTCCACAATTATCACTTGGACGACCGTACACGTAACCGACACCACGCGGGTGATTGTTGATGATGCCGAAGATTTTACGATCGTCACGTACACCTAGATATCTGGTATCAGTCCTCCTTGAGATTTGTAATAATATAACACTGTTCATAAAAGTTAATTTACAGTTCACAGTTCTCACTCGTGCGAGCGTGCGCGTAACCGTCGCGACGAGACTGATTATTAATGATTCGGTAAGACAATGACTGAACGCACGTTCTCACGCTAGTTACAAGACACTGGCAATTGATTGCTCTCCTCTGTGGTAAACTATTTTACTGATTCACATTAGTTTCATTCTGGGAGGCCGAACACGACGCCGGCGATTGATGTTGTACGATACGGTACAGCACGCAAACGGGCGGATACTCAAACACGTTTTCGGCGGCACTGCTCATATTTAATTACTTCCGTACACACTTTTCACTGAATCCACTTCCAAATCTCGTCACTTCACAATAATAGTACTCGCAAGCACACTTGACCTTCCATAATAATGCCTATCCCAAGCAGAGCTACTCACAACACAATATAGCAGGTCCGTGTCCCATGCTTGACTCTGCAATGCAGCCGCTCGCAAAGATACTCCGCAACCAAGCCAGCAATATGACAATAAGTTTACATCTGATATAATTTCCTTTCACCGTCTTCATGCTTTCTTCCTCTGTGCAGCTACCACGGTGTGATATTTTCGCAATTACAAACGATGATGAAAACACAGCATAATAAAAATAGTTCAAATGGCTCTGAGCACTATGGGACTTAACATCTGAGGTCCTCAGTCCCCTAGAACTTAGAACTACTTAAACCTAACTAACCTAAGGACATCACACACATCCATGCCCAAGGCAGAATTCGAACCTGCGACCGTAGCGGTCACGCGGTTCCAGGCTGAAGCGCCTAGAACCGCTCGGCCACTGCGGCCGGCACAGCATAATAAGGATCATAGCAGTAATCACGCGATGAAAGGTTTCTGGGGGCTCAGGGCGAAAATATGGCTATCTGGGCACTCCATTTGGCTACTAATTCCTCACGCATTTGCACGTCCGGAACGCTTAAGGGACCTGAGGAGTCAGCTCTCTTTAACAACTCAGAAGCACAAACACGATGGCAAGGGAGCACCCATATACAGGTTTAGAGCACCTGCCGAATGGATTAAAGGCGTGTGCAAACGTGTCTAGAGTAACCAGAGTCAGTAAGAGTGACATGTGTTAACACGTCGAGAGTCGTCAAAGGGAGATTTTTCTGATTTATGTGGATTAACACCTGCCTTAATTAACACTTCATTTGCGTTACATTTGTAAGATGTCAGGCAAATCCAACACCTTCCATGAAAACGCTGACATGATAAGCAAATCCAGTAGTATGTCACATAGCTCCGAATAAATCGTGACATTAAATTAACCAAAGTAATACGAGTAACGAGTGAGCAAATGGAATACCACAGACTAACACAAGAATGCCTAAATGAATGTCATACCTTCCCACCGTGAGACAGATGCAGTTCCGAGGGGAGAAACGAGAACAGAAGCCGAGAGCAGAACCATGTTAAGCTGCAAGGCCCGACGATAAGGGACGAACACCCACGTCGCCAGCTAACCGCTAGGACCACCTGAGCCACAAGTTTTAGCGTGAGACTTTTTCACGTCTCTGTTACGTCAGGACCACCCCCCAGCCCATGTTAAAAGATAGAGCCCTCCAGAAGAACAGTATAGATCTTACGATAACACGAAAAGGACCACACCAGCTGCAAGTTTTTGCGTGAGACTTTTTCGCGTCTCTGTTACGTTGCTAACTTTAAAAACATTGCCCCACCACGAAAAGTATAACATTTCTCATTGGATAGACAGAATTTTTGTAGGCAGAGCTTAAGGTTAACATTGAGACCCTGATTGGTCAGATGAAAACACAGCCAGATATTTTTTTAAACCGACTTCGGTAAACTGTAGTAAGGATAAGTTAGGCGGGAGTTGCTTCCGAGACGGCGAGGTGAGCGGAGCTGTGCTGCCCGCCGCCCCCTGACGAATACCGACAAGGTAATGAACGCACGCGATGCCGCATAACAGCGCATAAAGCTTCACTCAGAACTGCAGAAGTCTAATCTCTTACACCCCCTTTTTGCATAATACTAGTGTCGATCGTCAAGCTCATGGTGTTCACATTTGCCACTTGAAGTAAAAATCTGAAAAGCGATGATTTTTCTCTTATATAGTTATTGAGAAGCCACATCAGCCACTGTAATTTATGACAGGTTAGATAAGTAATTAAAAATAATTGAGGGTCACGGTAGACCATTTTGATAGTTTTCTCTTTTGTGAAACTTAATTTAAACCTAGAGTATAGATGTGATATGGCATAGGTCATCCTTCGTTCCATTGTGGAACTTGGAAACCCATTCAGGAATATTCGTTCACATTTTTGTTGAACGCAGTTGGTTTTTACCATCCTGTATTAAAACATTTCCTTTTATCAATAGTGCAATTTATAAACAATGTTTTGTGAGTAGAATAAAATTTCCAATGGTAAACGTAACTGCTTTTTCGACGTTATTTTACCAGCTAACTAAAAATAGGAAAGCCTTGAACCCCTTCCACTAATTTTAGTTAGTATTAAGATTCTTTTACAGGGAGTGCAGTGGAGATGACGCTGAAATCATTAAGTATTTGGCTATATTATCGCTAGTCTCACTGAACTCTTCTGAATTCTACATATCATGTGTGGTCTGGCGTCTCCTTACCAGCAACAGGTCCCAGGTTCAAACTAGTCAATTCCCTAAAAAACACGCTCAGCGCGTCGTTGCGCGAAAGTGGTAGGGAGACACGACTTAGAACAAACAGACACTACGCAGATTGTTAGAAAATGGCGACCCTGCCACGATGGTAAAATACCATGATTGAAGGTCGACCACATGCCTAACTAGGTCAGAAAAATATCCTGTTAAAAAAATTTCGGAAAAAAAATTTGAAAGGCATTAATAGTTGAAAACAGTAGCTGCAGCGATAGATAGTGAGACATTCTAGCAGAGACAATAGCATAATTAAGTTATGAATTTCAAAAATTGTTAGAATTAAGTTTTCTCCTCAATGCAAGCGCACAGGTGGCGGATACATCGTTGACAAGTTGGTTCTGAGCAAACAAGTAAGTGAATTGATTGTCAAGTCGTGTGAACAAAAAGTTTATGAAACTCGTGAGATCGTATGAGCGCAGGTTGACTCGAAGTAGGGCGCGTGAATTGCTTTTAAAACAGAAAATAAGGGATTCGGAAAGATTAGCAATGTCAGATCGAGACCTTGACCGAATTGAGGTAGAGACCCAGCACGAAAATGGACGGAGAATAGAGGACACTACAACAGACGATGCAGTATCGTGAGAAATAGGACATATAACGCACCATAACGAGGATAATGTACGTCAAGGCATAGAAAACGTAAGTCAGCATACGACAGAGGAGCAGGAAAGTAGAGAGACAGTCGATGAGGATTCTAACTTGCGTCTTGAATACGTAGAACCCATAGTACAAGTAATCAGAGCTCCCTCACCACAGAGTACAAGGAATGCGAGCAGAAACGTGTCACAGCACAGTTCAATGCAATCGGTTGCGAACCAACACTTGGGCGAAAACACAGAGCGTACGACGTCGGAAGAAAACGCAATAGGACACACCAATCTGGCAGAATTATTACAACAATTGACGGAAACCATGACAAGACAAAATAAAGAAATTGCGAACCAAATTAAAATTCAGAATGCATGAACCACGAGACAAATGCGAGAGATTAAAGAACAAAACAAAAAAATTCAGTTACACCTAAGTCATATTGAAGACGAGGCAAAAGAGTCTCGAGAAGTGATAGGAAACTTAATGACAGCTCACAATCAATTCAGAACAGACATTGACAAGGTACAAGCGGACGTACAAGCATTGCGTAGTTACATTCAGGACGAGATCAAAACCTTACGTAACAACACCCAGGGAGAAGTCAAGAAACTAGAGAAACAGATAAACGAAATTACTAGACAAGCAGCAGGTACAGCGCGTGAAGTTGTTGAAAACAGTGTGCTACACAAACGTATCACAAAAGCAGGGCTGAAAAGGTATGATAACCGCATAGTCAAAATAGAAGCGCAAACGAAGCGACAATTTCAGAAATTGCCAACAGAGTTGTTGCAAATCATTGAAGAGCGTAGTGAACAGGATCGAACAAGCACAGAGTCTGCAACCACATCCGTATCTGTAACAGCACCGGAAAAACAAGCAATTATCATGCATTTCGATTCCAGTCACAGGCGGAAAGTAACATACCTGACAATGGAAAGCCAGGTCGCGAAGAGTACAGTGCAATGCATTCAGTTACACGTTCACAACCGATGGAAGAGAATTATTGCGTATCACTCCAACGATACTACGCAAGGGTAGGCGAAAGTTACAGTGGACAATATCCAATGGATCTACCACAACCTGAAAGAACGACGGTAGAAATGATCAGAAACAAAAGTGGCGAAGAATCGCGAATTTCGTATGGAACTATGATGAAGTACGACAACGATCATTTCCTCACAGTCAGAAAATTTCAACACTTTCGAGAAGGAAACTCATTACATCCACGAACTTTTATTGATCAATTCCGAGAAGGATAACCAGAACACTGGACGTTAGCATACAAATTAGACTCTATATGTGCACACATGTCAGGAACAGTCGCAGAAACCATGCAGAATGTTGCAGCGACATGCTGATCGTACGAAGATTTCAGAGAGAAGTTTCTCTCACGATATTGGTCCAACGAAGCACAGAACAGAGTGAAGTACGAATTATTACAGAACCCATATTTTGAAAATTCAGGAGAGAAGAGTCCCGTGAAATTTTTCGAATTAATGGCAAAGAAAAATCAATGTTTAGATGTACCATACAATGACGGAGAGTTGATTAAATTATGCGCGATGAAGCTACAATTGAAATACCAGCAATCATTAGTAGGTCGCGGAGGCAATGATGTCGAAGCATTAAAAGGTATTCTAAGGGAACTAGAGTTGATATTTTCGGAAGATGACGCAAGAAAAAGACGAAGCGCACGTGACAACGAAAGCAAAAAGCAGTGGAATCCACAAGACACAGTACGAAGAAACAACAATTAAGAACCATGTGATAACTTCGCACCAAGAAACGGCAATAGATTTCAACAAAGAAACGATTCTGGATTTAGAAGAGAATATGGCAATAACTATAATTCACCCAGGAACAGCAACAACTGTTAGAGAGGGAATAACGACAACTGGAACGGGTACTGGAGAACCAATAGACCGACAAATTATCAAAAAAGAAACCACTGTCAACAAGCTGAACAAGAAAAGAGAATACAGATAGAAGAGGTGTAGGTAAGACCACCAAACCCCGATAAACGTTCGAATTGACAGCCAAGCGCCCATGGCAAAGAGAATGGCGCAACGACCCAGGACAATTGCAGCACCTCGAACAGAGAAGTAAAAATCTTATCACGGGAAGAGAAGAAGGAAGAAACAAATCCGCAGGGACCAGATGAAAACGAAGACAAGAAAATAACAATATCGTGTTGGGACGAAATTAATTGGGAGAATTATGTCGAGGAAGATGAATTTCCAGACGCACGCACAACGAATGTAGGAGGAAAGGACGAAGTAATGAGTATTGCAGAGCTATTTGAGATGGAAACCAGGGAAAGCGAATTCAATGAGGATAATGCGCAGTCGACAGAAGTTGAAAATAAGTTACGAGTGGGCACACAACCCAACGTATATAATGAAGGAAGTTATGAAGCAATAACTAGAGCATTTAGATGCGATTATGTGGAAGTAGCGACGAAGAAGGAGAAGATAGACGAGGATGAGGAAAAAGTAAAGGATGTTGAAGAAAGTGTAAATGAAGGAAGAAATAGAGAAGAGGAAATAAAAGGGAGAGAAGTAGCAGTTGAAGCTTATCTTATAGAAAGTTCGAATTCCCAAAGGAAATTCCTAAAAACACTCATGTATGATTCAGTGGAGGATTCGTTCATGCAAGAAGAAGAAGAACTGAACCAACCCTCTCAAATTCAACCAACTGTGTAGGCCATGGTAAAGCATATCCCAGTCAATATTGTAATTGATAGTGCAAGTGAACTGACTGCGATCTCAGAAAATTTATTCATGTGGTGTAATGTCAATGAGGAATTGCCAGTTCTGAAAACACGTAAGGTTAAAGTAAGAGGTCCTATTAGAAACAGTGCTGCGAAAGTTACGACCAAACAAGGATAACTCTTTCGTGTCAAGGTCGAAAGATCGAAGCCAACTGCATGATTATACCTAAACTAACTGTATATTCGATTATAGGTGCAGATTTTTTAAATGAGAGACGAGCGATAATAGATATGGGGAAAGGTAGCGTAACATTCGAGAATGTCACACTTCTCTTCGAGCAAAAGCTAAAATTAGAAGAAATACCAGTTATAAAAAACAATTAAGAATGATGTGAGATAAAGAGGATGAAGAATAAGAATGGTATGCACAAAAGGGGGAATCGCCTCAACTCAAGTTAGAAGTCCATAAAGAAATTGACAAAGAAATTGCAAGAAGTTCAAGGTATTTTGGAACACAGTAAAAGAGAATTAGAGGGTATTTTACGAGATAAAGCAGAGATATTTTTACCTAAGACTGGCAGTATTAAACACTTTCAGTACAAGTTTGTAAATTAATTTTATTACTGGTAAATAATCAGCACAATATTTCAAGATTATGTTGCAGATAAGATCGTCAGGAGAAAGAAGAATGAAGAGAGAGGAAGGTGGGAAAAAGAAAGTAGTTTCAATAATAACAGCAATAGTACCATAGATTAAGGTGAAGGGATAAAGTGTAGATTGTCTAACAGCATGAAATACTAAAATGCTATACACGACGACACTACACAAAAAATAAAAAACGAATTTGAGGATTCTTTTAGATGTTAAGACTCAAAAATCTTAGAATTGTAACATGGAAAGGGCACCGAAATTTGTAAAGCTTTTTAAGAAGGCGTAAAACAATGTAGGGACTAGATATATGTTAGATGATTATAAGTAAAACTTTTTGTAAGAACCATTGTAAAAACTCCAGCAAGGACAAGATGCAACGACCCACTAGTTGCAAGGAGAGAAGTACCAAGAAAGAAAAGGACGTAATTAGCAAGACACAATTCCCACAAGGCAGAAGCGTCGAGTGAAAGGAAAGGACAGCGAGACCAACAGAAGGACTTTGCATCGGAAGTTGGCCGTAAATCTGCCCACTATGCGGAACCCTGCTGGGACAGAACACAGAACCACACAGTGGCGGAACCCTGCAGAGACATGACAGGACACCGAATACCAGAAGGGTCTCCGAATGCCCCCACTCAGCGGAGTGAGCAAAAAACGGCTTGATGAGATGACCGCTTGAGCAAGCCACCACTGGAAAAAAAATATGTGTAGAAGTCACACTACTGCTATTAAACAGCACGCTGGTGCACGAAACTGAAGAAAACTTCCACAAAGTAAAATTGACATGCCCAAACAATTTATCAAACTGTTACTAGGAGGAGAACTTCAAAGTGACTAGTTATCAATAAATATTTCCATATCCTGCCCAGAGAAGAACCAAGAATGAAGTAAGAAGCAGAGAAAAAGCAGGAAGAACAGAAGTTGAATATTTGCAAGATTGAAACCAAGAAAGAAGATGGGTGAAGAATAGACGACATACCTTCCCAAATCCCTATCCTATTGTAAACTAGTCGTCTGCGAAATATTACAACGAAAAACGACCGCTTTCAGTGACACATAATGATGACTTTCACGCATACAAAGCCAATAATCCATGAGATTCTGCACTCACAGCTCCATTCCATTATGGGACCTCCACAACAGCAACACACACTTGCAAAGCCAACAAGGAACGACGAACGAAGCCGTACATCAAATACTTGCCCACATCCATCTCACTCAAGTCCATCACCTTCGTGCAAAAACATTCGCCAACCTCATGCTTAAACATTCATAGGATTGTGTGAATGTGTAAAATCAAATTATGTGATGTAGGAATTTTTGTGCAAAAGAAATGTGTGAAAAACTGAATAAGTTGAGCACACCAGACAGCTCATAAACTACAAAATAAGTCATTGACTATGGACTTAAGTAAAAAATATACTATCGATTAAAATGAGTCATTAGTTCTGAAATGGACAGTACATAAAGAACAAAAGTAAGGTATAAAAAACACTAAAACTATATGCCACTTATTTTCTTCTAATAAAAATAAAAGAATAACTATATTTTACTTATTTTCTCCATATAAAAACAAAGAATAAAAAATTATCTTGTTGGATGTTTTCCCTTTTTTTTAACATTTGTACCATTTGTTAGGATAATATCTCAATACTTGTGTATGTACATTTCTTTGTCAAAGCAATTCTTGGAAATAATTCTTATTTGTTAGTGTAACAATGTTGAAAGTCTTACCTCCACCTCTTCTATCTGTATTCTCTTTTCTTGTTCAGCTTGTTGATAGTGGTTTCTTTGTTGATAATTTGTTGGACTATTGGTTCTCCAGTACCCGTTCCAGTTGTCGTTATTCCCTCTGTAATAGTTGTTGCGTTCCTGGGTGAATTATGGTTATTGCCATATTCTCTTCTAAATCCATAACCGGTTCGTCGTTGAAGAGCGGAAAATCTGCGTGAAAAGTAACCGCGATGTTATTAAACTGCAATGCGATAAATGATCTGCATGACAATAGCTATGGTAATAGTAGGAAGAAAAAAATTAGACAGCAGTTTCGAGGTAAATGTACATTACATAGCGCTCTGTTGGCGTAGGATTATCACGTCACCGAACTGTCCACTTCCAACAAACTCCAAAAAATATTAGTGGAAGGAATGCACCACTTTATCAATAACTAAAAACAGGTCTAAGATCATTACGTTTATTAGTAACACCAAATTACAGATAAAAAGTTACAGAGAAAGTTCAGTCCAGTGGTCAGGAGAAAAAAGGTAAAGACAAGAATACTCTTTTCGTTGTTTTACATAATATAACATGGACAATAATTGAACATAGATGTATTTAATTTCACAGATATAATTTCTGCTATATACTGAAAATGAGAGGATCGCTGACATTGCCAACACAATGATTCCTTATACAGAGGACTATTAAGTGCTTTTAGGACATAAGAAAAGCTTTAAATATTATCAACTTTGACATCCTACTTGCTAAACTCACAAGTCAAGTGGGAGATGTAGTGTGAAGATTCCCGTAAGGTTGAGTTTTGGCCTATTAATTTTCTCATTATATGTTAGTGATGTGTCGACCATTCTGTCCTATTGCAAATATCACTTAAACACTAACAGCTTTCAAGTCGAACAAACCTGTGCCAAGTTGCCCAGAATGTAAATGCTGACTGAACTGTCTTACCAAACTAGGCGCATAACGTAAGCAAGTAACTAAACGTAGTGCTCACGTAAGTCCTGTTATTTATCAGTTGAAGGACTCTCTTCCAACCTTCTTCCTAAATGGTACAGACACAAGTTTTCCTTCTTTTGCAAAGAAGTTGGTAATGATAAATGTTCTCATACTATATTCAGAGGTGTACTCAACTGGACCAGAAATACTCATAGATGTTGACAATGTCTTGTAATACTATTTAATATATGTAGTTCCTTGTCCATTAGAAGAGACAGTTTTAAAGTCATAATACTGTATGGTCATGCTAAGTAAACAATAAATAAATAAATACGAACATTAAGAGGGCGTTGTCATGATCACTTTTATTTACTTACAACTGCACCCACATTAATTCAGTGCAACAGCTCAAACTACAGTTGTTACACGCCCGGGAGCACGAATGGGTGGGGTAGTACCTTAAACTGACTTCTCCTTTCGTGACCGTGCGCCCTGTCCACACCACGTACCTGATAATCCCGCGGCGGTCGTATTGTCCTGCTTCACACTCGTGTTGGGTGGCTTGAAATTATCTATCGAAATATGCAAGCGGGTTTAGGGGAGCCACTCAACGTTAAAACACAACACTGCCCTATTTCTGGTATGACCATCTATATTCTGAGACTATATGGAAACCACAGGTTGCACTGTTTACACTCTAGATCGTAAATGTTTATCCCAATGAACAATCTTGATGATTAACGGTCACAAAATATTATTCGGACGAGCGTACGCGTAACCGACACGACGCGGGTGATTGTTGATGATGCGGAAGCCGAATGATCGAACGAAAGTTCTTACGCTCGTGACACATACAAATATCTGGTAATAGTTCTCCTTGTCACTACTAATGATATAACACTGTTCGTAAAGCTAATTTTTTGGTTCTCAGTTCTCACTTGCACGAGCGTGCGCGTAACCGTCGCGGCGCGGCCTGTTGTTGGTAATGCGGAAACGCGATGATCGAACGCACGTCCTCACGCTCGCTACAAGACACTGCACTCTTTTGTGATAACTAATTTCTACTGATTCACATCAGTTCATTCTGGGAGACCGAACATGGCGCGGATGATCGATACTATGAGACACGCAACGAGAGGAGACACAAATACGTTATCGGCGGCACTGCTCATTTTTAATTACATCTTGACGCACTTTCCTCTGGATTACTTCCGTATTTAATCACTTTACTGTAGTAGCTCTTGTAGCAATACTTCAACCTGAATACTAACAATGCTTCTTACATGCAGAGCTACACACTACACGGCATAACAGTTCCGTGTTCCGCGCTCGACTCAACAGACGCGGCTGCCCGCAAAGATATTCCGCAACCAAGCCAGCGATATGACAGTACGCTTACACAGTTGACGTTCAAATTCTCTTTGCATAAAAATTCTCTAAATTCTTGCTGTGGCAAGTCATACTGACGGAGATGGAAAACGTTCTATTATGAACACATTCACGGAGGCCTTTCCAAGTGGTAATGTTGGCTCTTCATGCTTGTGGGATATGTTGATTAAAATTTCATCCTTTTGCGAATTTTCGGTACATAAAACCAGCCATTCCTATTCATAGAATGATGTGAGGTTATGGTGGCTGTTAGGAGTGTATAACGTTACTGGAACTTTTCAGGTATATAGAGCAGCACAGTATTGCCACAGGACATGCAGGTACAGATTATTATTTTCTTTGGATTGATAGTGGTATAATCATTGGTATGACGGGCGACGGAGCTTTATACCAACATATCATACAGTCAATTGGCTTGTAGTACAGTAACGGAAGAAGATGAAAATAGTTGATATTACTTTCGACTGGCTCTGGTGAATCGTCTGGTGACCACAGCCAATATGCAGCCAATGGTTCCCAAGAACAGTTGGGAACAGAGAACGGTCAGCTGGGTTCAGATTTAGAATCGTTTACCGCTGATGTCATACGACTAACAACAGAGACTTGCATGTTATGCAGCCAGAGCCAGGTGGGACATTGAGTGGCGTTCTGTGATGTTCAGAAGTGAGTATCACTTAAAGTTTGGCAGTCAGATCGAGTAAAACGCATTCTGTAGCCAACCAGGTATAGGTAGCAGCAAGTTTCTAAACCCTCAACAACCCCTGAAAACATTTAGTGGGATTAGCCGTGTGTATGATTACAGGTTTGATTTTTTAATTTTATAGAGAGGTCGAATGCTTGCCAGTGAGTGTTAGGAACAATGACCTTTTGCCATAACCTTCATAGCCACGGTACCGCTGGCATATTCCAGTAGAATTATGGAAGCCGTAAAGAAGCTGCCTACGGCACAAACGCTGTGAATAGTACAAGGATCGTTGTCTGGCCTTCCCGGTCCCCTGATATTCCACCCATGCCACATGTCTGCTATGTGACGGGAAGAGGTGTACTTTCATACCAACCTCCAGCTAGTTGTCCTCACGAATGACACACCATGCGTTTCGGGGATACCAAGAAGTTCCTTAGCGTCACATTTGGAGGCAATTTCTTTCCTCATCGAACGCAAGAGCATATTCTTGTCCTTCATGCCGATGATAGATACCAGTTCCAAATGGAACAAAAGTTAATCATTCAATGTCCATTACACGACGAATGTCTCCACAAAATTTGTTAAATATCACACTGGTTCTATGTCACTTTCCATTCCTTTCAGTGTAGAATAAAATCTTACTCTTTCGACGATAGTCTCCATCGACTTCTTCACCAACGACTGACTTTCGAGGATTCGGCCGTCAGAAAATCTATTCCCATATTATATCTACATATTTTTCACAGAATATTACAGTATTAAATATAACTATATTCTTCTGTGCATACCTGACGCTATGCTAAATATTACTGCACGCTTACAACATTTCAGAGACCAATTTACTACGTTCGTATTTCGTACCGTATGTTCATTGAGCGATATAGATTTGAATCACAGCAGTGACTTATCGGTCATTGCATGTTAAGGAATAATTTATCACGCACCTTTATTCAACAGCGCTGACTTTTTTTCTAGGTGCTAAAGATATAATATTTGATTCAATTTTTAACCATACCTCAATAACTTCTCTTAAAAATCTCGATTCCTCGTATTTAGTCCCTACCATAATTTTTTTACTTGGAAAATAAGCTACTTGCGCTTTTTCCTGCTTCGCGTAATCAACTTAACCGTTGTTTGGTTAATAGTTTTGCGGGAATGTTTCTAATTGTTAAATTTATATGAAATTTCTCCTTCTACGTATGGCAGCAGTGACACGACTCTTAATTCCTTTCCTGATGATAGTATCGAATGTCTCAAACTGTGTTCTAACGATTTAGTGAAGTTCGTGTGATTAACCTGTTGATGCAATCCTTCCTAAGTGACGCTGTCGTCCGTTTTAAGTGCAACTGTTTACTGTAGGTGACTATACACAAACTCAAATGTAGCATAATTTCACATTTCCGTCAGTCACGACGAGGGGAGAGGGGGAATCCCAGTAGAGACGTCCTGCATATTTACCTCAAACAAAACAAAGGGGGCGCAGATATTGACTTCCCAGTATTCCACGGATGGATTCGCTTCAATATTGTCGCATGCTCGCACTTCCGGTGGCAATAGCAACATGTCTGAAATTTACCTTGTCACGTCACTGTAATCTCATCGATTAAACACTCATGTGTTACGGCACCGATATATTTCGGGAACAAAGGTAATCGGCTCCGGGTACAGTCGTATCCAAACAGGGAATGTGTGTAGCTCGCTGCCATGAATTCATGTACGATTGTTCTGTGTCTTTTTTTTTTAATTTATTGGTTAAATGTAGTGTTCATCATGGGCAGAGTTAAAGAGGGGGAAATGCTAGCCACAAAAATATGCTAGCTCAAAGGTATACGATAATGTTTGAAACAATGTAGTCATTAGACCTGTTGGACGTATATCATTCAGAAACTAATTGGTCGTAGCAGTGACGTGCGTATTCCGTACTCGCATGTGCCACGCGATTACGTAATTTCACAACTTGCGTAATGCGGCATAAATTTGGTCGCTGGTAATGAAATCAGTTTGCCTAATGACCCTCTCAATATTACAGTGTGTACTGTTATTGGTGAACATTTAATGAACTTACAAACGATAATACAATGTAGCGCACAACTTCATAGATTTAATCTCATTAAGAATTTTAGTTTTCTTTCCAGATGCTTATTTAAAAGCTCTTGACTGCATAGTTGTGATGAAACAACGCTGTAATCCTGCACACCAAATGAGACTCATTCTACAGGGCAGCGTGTAGAACAAAGATATAAAGTACATGAAAATTAATGATAAATTCTGGCAGCGCTAAGCTTAAGAAATAAAATTGTGTTAAGCCTTTCTTCGTTTCTGGTACAGACACTTCTTAGTTTACGGCACACTGTACTGAAGGCGTCGGCCTTCGTAACTGAGTGGTCAGTGTAGCTGACTGGCAGGTGGAGGACACGGGTTCAATTCCCGGTGTTGCTAGGGACTTTTCCTTGGTGGAAGGACTGGAACTGGTTCCACTCAGCCTCGTGATGCCATGTGAGGACCTACTATTATGTGAAGTAGCCACTCATAGGTCTGCGAAACTGACAGCGGCCGGAAGAACCGCGTGCTGACCCCACGCCCTCCATAACCGTATTCAAATGACACCATTGGCACAGGACTGCACAGCGGTCAGTAGGTCCCGATTTGCTCTCCTCAAAGAGAGAGAGAGAGTGAGTGAGAGAGAGAAAGAGAGATAGAAAATGGTTCAAATGGCTCTGAGCACTATGGGACTAACTAACCTAAGGACATCACACACATCCATGCCCGAGGCAGGATTCGAACCTGCGACAGTAGCGCCTAGAACCGCACGGCCACCCCAGCCGGCTGAGAGAGAGAGAGAGAGAGAGAGAGAGAGAGAGAGAGAGAGAGAGAGAGAGAGAGAGAGAGAAAGACAGAGAGAGGACACCACCTGAAGGCCCGTTGCTTTTTAAATCTAAGTCATAGATTAACTGTATTTCAGTGAATTTTAACTTTAAGAAAAGCTAATTCTTTGTTCACGGTATTGTTCTTCTGATATTTCATTCAAATAAATGATTTTCAATCATATCAATTTTCTCTTCTGCTATACCTGTCTTACGAGAAGTATCGACTGGACTCTTTCCTCGTTTTTCTGTGCTGTACCTCTCATTAACCTACTGGTAGCTTCATTTTTTTCATTTTTGACGCAACTGATCACTAAGTGTCCTCTTGTATCTCTCCCCTTCACTCCTGTAATCCATCTTTTGATGGCAGTTCGTTGGAGGTCAGTTCTCCGTGGTCAATACCTTCCTTAACTCTTATCCTCTGCATTAGTTTCCTTTCATGTCCTATTCAGTAATTTTTTACCCATAGCTACATGACGAGACTTCCTGAGTATATTTCCACTTATTTTCGGCTCTCTATGACGTTTTCGTATAAAACGGCACTCTAGGGAAAACACTCGACGAATCTGTTTGTTAATACTATCGGAATTTTGTTTACTGTCAACAAACATTTAACTTATGGCACCTCGCTGATTTCGTGCTAGAGTATACAGTGCCCTGCAAGGTAACCGTATCCCACAAAGTGCTACTCACGCGAATATCGTAGCGCTGAAAGACATCAATAAGCACTTTGCCTCTACCCGCGAGAGCAGCTCCTCCGTTGTCCAAACTTACATGAGCAATAGGATGTATAGCCAACAGCCGTTCACAACAGCTCGCTCTCTTTTTAGAAAACCCTTCTAACTATATAAAATACCACATACATTGCCTTCTAGTATCAGAGCGAATACCAAGTAGGCTACCAACTACGTTTAAACAGTTTTGATATAGAGTATCGTAATACGATGTACGAGTAATGTTACACATTAAAAAAAAAAAGAAAAAGTAATCATAGACAGTAAATCAGAGACTCTGACATATTTTGCATTTAGGCGGAAAATACTTCAAAACAGGAATTACAAGGGAGATAAGCATTACAAACTTAAGGCATCAGTGTTGATCAAATAACCATCTCCTCTCTCCTTAACGAGCAAATACTACTCACGAAACTCGTTCCGTTACCAAGATTCCAACAACGAACTGTTCGATCGACTGCCGTCCGGCAAGCAAGTGTTCATTAGCAGTCTCGGAGAAAGAGATGGATTTATGCTGTAGATAAGAACAAAATGGTGAGATCAGACCCTTGTTTTTACACACTCTATGAAATGAAAGCCAAAGAATAAATCTTCTGAAATGTATCAGACGTGACTACGGTCATAAACTATTCACCAAATAGAAAAAAAATCTTTCGATAGTGTTCAACGTGTTGAATGTATAGATAATAACTGGGAATTATAAGGGACAGAGTCACTAACGTATCATCAGGAAATATACACTGCAACGACATTTGTGTGTATCAGCAGACCGCATTAAATTTACCATCCTTCTATTTAAAACGCAGTGTGTTATTTCGCTGTACGGCGAGTTCGAACACAGAGGCGCGTCATTGTATCCAGCGTTACAGTAATAACGCAGCGCAGCTCTGTTTTTCCCGTCTGCTTGAAAATGTATGGATTCGGAATAACATTAACGAAACGGAAAGGCTGTCCGTTTCCATTACATAGAACATGTTCATTATTTGGAGCTTGTTAATTATCATCTTTTTAACGTCATATGACACAGCTGAGTGTATCGCTTTCATATTCATAATGTTCACTCGCTTATCTACACTTCTGATTAGGAGGTTCAGAGTTGCACTGTATTTTGTGCACAACATTACACTGTATGTAAAGATCTTCTCACTATCACTTCACAGCCACACACGCCTCCCCCCCCCCCCCCCCCCCACACGCACACACACATGTAAGCCAGTGCACACGCCAAATTTTGCGCCGGATCTCTAGTATCCTCTTCTGTATATTACAAGTTTCAATATTATACACAAAGGAACTCATTAGGAATAATTATTCAACACCACCATTCAGATCGATAGAACATTTGAAGCAACAAATCTGTGCAAACAGGAACTAGTGAAACGACCCAAAAACTGAGGAAGTAAACGAACAAAACGACTACAGCAAACAGTTCCAAACGCTGCCTCCAGCACTGCAGACTCCCCAGCACACACTACACAATACGCTGAGGAGTGCAGTCGTTTATACCTTGGTTTTACAAAAGCAGTAATATTATTTATATTTCTGGGGTGCATCAGTGGATCCAGTGCTCAACTTTCTACATTGTATCTAAGTCATCCACGGCATTTTCATTTACAAAACATTGTCATAAAAGGAGTTAAAAGACGGTGATTAAGTTTGCGCCACTTCCATGTCCGACTTCGTTCAACACCCCTGTGTCATTACGTATGAGCATAAGATAATGTTCGGAGCCATTCGTCTATCAGATCAGATCTTTAAACCTGTATAGCTTTTCAAAAGGAGTAGGATTTGTGTCTTCGGTGATAGTTTGAAGTCCTTCCATTTCTGTAATAAGTTTAATATATCTACCCCACTTCTTTATGTCACTCTTGTGGTTTCGTGCCTTGACCGTTTTCAGGCAGCATATGATCAAATGGCACATACGTCACACAAGTACAAGAGGCGTTCAGTAAGTAATGCAACACATTTTTTTCCTTCACCAATTTCGGCTGAAAAATTGCGGAACCTGTGGTGGCACAACATGGAATATTCTTGTTTCTGTCCATGTAGGTTCATGAAATTCCGATAGGCGCCTGCAACGGAGGGGCATACCAAGCAGACGGCTGGCGTGGAGTTGCTTTTGGCGAAACCCAATCGCAGATAATCATAGGCGTTTGCAGAATTTCTACGGAGGCAAAAGCACCGTCAGTCGTTGGCCAAGGAGTCTGTCATCATCGCATCACTGTCGCGCAAAGCTGTCACATCTCCCGCGATGACTGCGCCGGATTAGCCGAGCGGTCTCAGGCGTAGCAGTCATTTACTGTGCGGCTGGTCCCGGCGGAGGTTCGAATCCTTCCTCGGGCATGTGTGTGTGTGTTTCTCCTTAGGATAATAAAGTTTAAGTAGAGTGTAAGCTTAGGAACTGATGACCTTAGCAGTTAAGCCTCATAAGATTTCACACATTAAAAAAAAAAAAAAAATTATCTCCCGCGATGAGGGTTGGCCACACATAGCTATGACTCCTGCAAAATGCGGACACCCTCATTCAGGTTGATCGGTGGATCATAGTCAAAGACTCGGCTGCACTACTGCACGTCTCTGTTGGTAGTGCTGACACTCTCGTCCATAGTTGGGGTACTCAAAGGTGTCTGCCCGCCGGGTTCCTCGCCGCGTAACAAAAGACCAAAAAGAGCAAGGAAGGACCGTCTGTGCGAAATTCTTTGAGCGTTACGAGGCTGATCGTGACAACTTTTTATCCAATATCCTCAATGCGGTGAAACATGGGTACATCATTTCGAACAGGAAAAAAACGGCAATCCATAGAGTGGCACCACACCACCTCCCTTCACAAAAAAATGTCGAAGCCGCACCATCAGCCGACAGTCATGGTCTTCTGGGGCTCTGAACGCGTTATTCTGTTTGATGTTCTGCCTCATGGTGCAACGAGAAATTGAAAGTGCATTGTGCCACCCTCAGGAAATAAAAGAAACTACTACCACATGATCGTTGTCACAAAAATTCAAACGAACTTCTTCTCCACGACAACGCAAGGCTACACACAAGAGCGATACAAGCTCACAAAAACTCATTGGACTGTTCTTCCTCATCCACTCTATAACCCGGCTCTCAGAACTTTCGTCTTCGATCTGCTTAGCCCAATGACGTATGCACTCCGTGGGAAGTTGTTTCTGATGGAGAGGTTATTCATACATTAAGATATTGGCTCCGACAATAACCAGTAGAATAGCACCATGCGGGCATACAGGACCTCACTGGTCATCGAATTGAATGGAGATTATGTCAAAAAGTTTTTTGTTGTGAAAAGAGTGGGGAATAATATCGTGTATTTTAAGTCTTGAATAAAAGCACACTGCTCTCAGGAAACAATTTCCTTCCTTACTTAACTCCCCTCGTATTAATGACGAGATGAATGAGGTGATCAGATGAATCGCCGAGCACTGGAGGCTCTGCTAGGTTTTCCATACAAATTCAGTTTTAGAGGCACTAACATGTTATTGATATTGCTCGATGTATAGGCATGTGTATTAGTAGTTAGTGCAAATACCCTCTATTGTAAATATACTAATTGTAAATATACTTTTCCAGAATAGAAAACTTCACACAAATAAATAAATAAACTGTGCTGGAGTCAAGAATTAATCCTGTTGATATGCTATATGTTTACTCTTTAACCGGTTATTCACAGTGAAGATTGTGTTGAGACCAGTTAAATCGAGAAGATGGATCTTTGGGACGGTCCAACTCCTTTATTTAACTGGTCTCAAGACATTCATTATAGCGAGTCGGTCCGTGACTCGTGCTCGGCAGTCCGAGGTGACCTGACCACGGTGAACATTTTGCTATAACTCGACTGATACCGCTTCATTTCTCCCTTATAATCAGAGTATTGTACATGAACTGTCGTATAGTGTAGTTATTGTGACTGAGGGCGTCTTGAGCTTAACGACGTACTGTTCGTGGCTGAAGTAAAACGCGTCCCAACGTCACTCGGAACAAACACACGAACATCGTTTTCGCGTGCAGGACACGTGTGGCGCCGAGTTTACAAGTGATGGGTGTACTGCAATGTGCCCTGCCAGGTTATGCATGAAGCAGACTGACTATGTGATTCCATTTAGTTTCCCTCTTCTGTGGATTAGTTAATCGATTAAACTGTGTCGAAGTGGACAAAGTGGAGTAACTTTTCTTAAACAGTGCAATTTTTTTTAATTTTCCGTATACTTGTCGAAAGTGTGTTGCGAGTAGAGTAGACATACCATTGGGAATGACCGTCGTGGGTAAATATGTTATGTAGTTGAACTACTCACGGCGAAAATATAGCAGCGGGGCTCGCACACTATTGCCTGCCGTAACAAATCAACGAATCGTGCCGCATAAATTACTTATAGGCAACTGGGAAGTGTTGTTTACATGCTCGTTCACAGTCTCCAAGAACTTCGTAAAAGAAAACATTGTCAAATATAGGCGATATCTTTATATCAATCATTTGTCTTGCGATTGGCCAATTTTGACTACTATGTCATTATCAAGTATACATACATTAACAGAATGCACTATGTCGCATGCAATGTGGCATACAAATTAAATTATCAATCCACATATGAAGCCACACATGAAATAGTTTACAGTATAACTTAATGATGTCGTTTTCGTCCGTAAGTTATATTGTATATAGACTACTTCATTTGATGCTTCACATGTGGATTGATATTTTAATTTGTATGCCGCATCGCGTGCGACATAGTTCATTCTGTTAATGTGTATGTTCTTGACAATGATATGGTAGTCGAAACCGGCCAATCGCATAACAAATAAACGATATTGAGATACAGCTTACAACGGACAATGTTTCCCTTTATGAGACGGGAAATATTTTTACCAGTGTCGACTATGATACATCGACACATGTTTTCTAGGCTTTGCCGAGAATAGATCGTCGCTGATAGCGTTTCACGTTTCCAGCTTCTTTCTGTTGGCGTGTCATCAGAGAAATATCGGAGAACCATCACTCTGCAACTGTTGCCGGAAAAGAGTCGGTAGAAGTAACATTATGGTGGGAGCTACGTATTCATGGCATTCTCTTCATACAGGTCCGGTCATTCTGCACTCGCACTCACAAGTCATGAGATCACTTCGTCTTCTTATGTGCATTATTTATTTCTCCTCTATTAATTTATTTAATTAATTGTTTCAACTGGTCCGATACTTTGGGTATTGTATGGAGTCAGGGTGTTACACATAAAAACAATTTGCATCACAAATCATGGTAAAAACAATCATACACAAAATATTATACACGCTAAACTCAGGTATTTAACTCAGTTATCAAAGCAGAGTATCCTTTCGAAGGTGAAGTACTCGTTTTAAACCCAGAAAGAGACATCAAAGAAATCAGAAAGAGATAAACGAAAGTAAAAAGGAACATTTTAGCTCGAATATGCACTATGGAAGAAATATACGAGTAATGGCACGTTTATTCTGATATGAAAAAATGCCGGTTTAAATTCTATAGGTTGTTTCAAACAATGGATTTGACGTAATTAACTGGAAAGTTTGTTGAATTCCTCAAAATTACTGATAAAGCTAAAATTGAAAGAATAACATGGATTGCAGTAGGAAAACAAGAGCTGAAAGGAGGAAGGATCATTCTTGACATAAATATGAATGAACGTTCGTATTGCAGAAAAACCTAATGAGATAGGAACTCATATTCTTCAGAAAGGATCATTTAGGGAGAATGAAGGTAATGTTGCCAGAAAGAATGATTAGAAGCAAATTCAGACCTGTCCGTTGTTACGCTATGTATTCCGAGAGGACAGAACATTGGTAACAATAATTATAAATCAAAGTAATAACGCTAGCAATACAACTGAAAAGTTACTTTAAACCATAGTCAGATATAAGGTATATAGGTCATTTTAAGTAACCATACTGACAAGGAACTAATGACCACAATTTTTGTTCGTTTTTAATGGTAGTACTGCTGACAAGATAACTCTTGTGTATACTATTATTGATATATATTTGACGATGCTGGCGCTGAGATTTTGTATTTAGTATTTGATGATGCCACTATGGCTCCAGTATATTAGGACTATTAGGACATGTTTTTATAAAACAAATCTGAAGATGGTCACTATAGACCGAAACCGTTAGTAAGATGATATAAAAAATATGTGACCATAGACGCGAAGTAAAGGAAATGTAATGACCACAATAGCAATACAAAAGAGTTACTACTGTTGCTACTACAGCTACAACAACTACTACTACTAATACCAATAATAATAATAATAATAAAATTGTTATTGTTATTGCTGTGCGAGCAGGACATGCCGATGTATTCATGAATATACAAAAATGAAATACGATAACTTACCGAGAAGTTCAGGAAAATTGCCCCAGAGAGTGGCTTTGGGAAATTAGAAAAGCATTGTGGGAAAAGCAGTTACTCAATTGTAATGGGACAAAGGGTATCCTATGAAAAGTAAACCAAGACAGGACCTAATTATTGTCTTAAACGATTGATAATTAACTGTGTTTTGTAACTGAAGGTGTGACAGTTTTCTGATGATGTGATGAACTGTACTACCAGAAAGGGTTTGAAGTAGACAGTGTGTGATGGAATATGGCAGGAAGGATTTTGCTATGGCGGGAACTAATATTTTTGCTCAGCTGTTTAGGTAGGAGTATTTGATCGAGAAGATATATGGGGAACTACATACCGGTACGTCAATCACATGGTAAAACATGATATACGTATGAAATTTTCTAGGCATGTCTTCACGTAGCGGGGTAGCTGTAAGATCATGAGGTGTGATAAAAATTACGAGTGTTACATATTACACTTAGGCGTTTATCACTAGCACCAAGTTTATCTCCGAGAAATTCGTTGCCGGAGACCATCACCATAATAAATATCGATAGACAAGTAGTTCTATAAACATTTTTCTCTCTTCTGAAAGGAAGATGTTTTAATGTTTTTGACGAGTGTGAAGGGATTTCAATGTCTTATCGTCAGTTGTAGCTGTATTTTAAGCCCAATTTAGGTTTCCCTATGATGCTTCTTATACACCATTTAGTATTAACCCGGAAACCCCCCTTCCCGCCCTCCCCTGTTGCTTTCAATATTCGAGCTCCCACCTATACAAGTGTGTGATCGGTGAAAATGTAGTTGGCGACAAAGTCTTATTCTTTCATTATCTTGTGAGGAGTATCAGCTGTAAAAAACTATAAAAAAAGTTTGAAAATGTGTATAGAATTTGTTGGAAATGCTAAGTGCTTTCATTCTCAAATATTGGCTGAATAAAATGCTGATGATTTGTGCACTGTAAGATATACTGCCTCAAGACTAGCACCTGTTTCAAACTTTAATACTTGTCTTAATTTGTCAGGATAATAGGCAGTTATAAGTTGCAAATAATTTTTTATTATGCTTTACCAGTTCCGACCAATTAATTCGTCGTCTTCAGAAGCTGACAGAACTAGGGATATTATAGATATTTAGACCTTGGCTATATATTTACGTGAAGTATAAAATGTATATTACAGAAACTTACTAAATATTGGTTTAGCAGATGTCAATATAGCCGGCCGGGATGGCCGAGCGGTTCTAGGCGCTACAGTCTGGAACCGCGCGACCGCTACGGTCGCAGGTTGGAATCCTGCGTCGGGCCTGAATGTGTGTGATGTCCTTAGGTTAGTTAGGTTTAAGTAGTTCTAAGTTCTAGGGAACTGATGACCACAGAAGTTAAGTTCCATAGTGCTCAGAGCCATTTGAACCATTTTTGATGTCAATATATTTTTCGGAGAAATGAACATATTGTGCGTGATTATTTTAAATGTTGATCCAAAATTTACGTTAACTCAATCAGATCCGTGTATCTGGTGTGTTAACAGCAAGGAACATATAGAAAAACTATAATCAAGATATATAACCATCTTTATGTTCACAAGTTATTCGTCCAGTAGTTAATGAAATTTGTAGCCCCAGGTATTTCCAGTCCAAGAAATTACTAGTTCTTTTCAAGAAATACTATACATATAGAACGTCATTCTCTGCGAAGAACTGAAAAGAGGTTATCAACACTCTAAAGAACGTCACTTTTCTTACTGTCCATATACATGCGTCTTTTAACATTACAAATCTCTATCCTAACGGTCCTCTAGACGAAACGACCCATATTACACTTTCACTAAGTACAAGAAACTAAATTAAAATAAAATTAAAGAACTTATAAGATTTTTGAGAATCATTCTGACATTCAGCTTCTTCAAGTTCAATAGTAAGCGATATCAACAAGATGAAGGGCTTGCTGAGGGGAACTGCCTTGCTGGAGTTTTAGCAGACATCTTCATTAATAATTTGAAATAATTATTATTAATTCCCACCAAACTCTAGCGAATACCAGTTCTTTCTACAGACGATAAGTGGACAATAGAACAACTGTATTAAACTGAGATGTGAAGGATATCAGATCACTTAGCGAGCCACTGAACTGCTTCCACTCCAAAATTAAATTTACATATGAAATACAAAGTCAGCATATTAAGTTGAGTTTTCTGGACCTGAAACTATATTTACTAGATGGTAAAATTAACTTTGAGTTTTATACTAAACCCACCACAACAGATAACATAATTCGTGCCACTTCTTGTCTCCCCTTGAAGCACAAACTGGCATTCTTTCACGCTATGATCGACTATATAATTGGAGTTCTCCTAACCCATTTGGCTATTGCTACAGAACTAAATAACTTAAAATATGTTGCAGGCAAAAAGAGGTATCAAGCAAACCTTGTACAAAAAAACTTTATAATAACGGAACCTACGCGGATAAAAATTCCCCAACGATAATAAAACGTCTTTACTGTTGAGAAATACACTGAAATCCCATTTATAAGCGACATTTCGTATCGTGTACCTAATTTATTTAAAAACATGTGACATTACTATGTCCTTTACCACCAGTAATGCCAACAAGTTGCTCTTTTTGCATAATGAGAAATCTTGAACTGATAGTTTTCTCGAATCGGGAGTAGAAAAAATACAATGTAATATGTGTCCGAGTTTTTATATAGGAGAGACAGGGAAGGCACTTAAAACCTGCTTTAGTGAGCACCTACTTTACAAAGGGGGCGAGAGTTAGTTTAAGACAACTTTTGCAGAGTACCTCAAAACACACACACACACACACACACACACACACACACACACACACATATATATATATATATATATATATATATATATATATATATATATATATATATATATATTGAACAACTAGCGGCCCCATGCAACGAAAGATGACCAAGCTATGGAAAGATGACAAATACAGGACGTTCTGGACACTGAAAATTAACCAATGGATCGAGCAAGGAGTGTTACCTCTCACCTTCTGCTGTTAGAGCATAAAAAGAGCAGGATCCCAAGCACAATATAAGCAAAGACCTCCGTTCTCTATTTATAAGGTCACCTGCGAATTTAATCACAACTGCTTCGTTAATAACACTGTCACAATGGCAGTAAGTATACGCCACAGTCTCTGTCTTGTGTCTTGCTGTATTTCATAGGATGACGGTGACAAGCAATGATCGGCAATAGCAGATGTGCTCGGTTGTTGTAAACGCTCAAAACACCGGCCTTCAAACCTCCTGGTGGCGTGGTCAGTGTATGACATACTACAACTGCAGGGGATGTAGTACACATCCGCCTTGCCCAAACGAATGTCATCCTTTACAGACCCTAAAATCGACGTAACCTTAGATGAGAGACAACAGAAAAGCTTTACGCCCGTGTAAAAAGTTCGTGTCCAACTCGACTGTGTACTTCACTTTAAGATCCCATTAAGATGCATCTTTCAGCATTTGTGTCAATCACTGTAGATACAATGATTCCAGATGTCCGTAGTGCAGTCTCGCAGCTTGTCTGATGCAATGGCAAGTAAACATAAAAATCTGACCATTCGGTACTTTAGCAAAAATATGAAAAATACAAAATGTATTATTGTCAATACCTGCTCTCCGAATATCCTAGAACCATATCACCATGTGCTTAATACACCACGGTCGTGTAGACAGTGTGGTCCTGTGGTATGGTATTGGCTTACTCCAGCTTATGGGGCAACTAATTTTGGCAGTTAACGTAAAAATCACTATTTTCGGAGATGACGGAAGCGATGAGTAACAGATGATTTGGTATATACATCTGAGATTGAATGCAAAACGATTTAATTTGTAGTCCAACATTTACCCATGTGATCAGATTCCTTCATCTGCTTAACAGCTTGCTGCAGGCATGAGCAAACATGTGTGACAGTGTAGCGTGTAGACCACTAGTTCACAACCTTTCTGAGACCGTTACAACTGAACGATAACAGCTGACACCCAATTCCGCGTACAAAGTTTGGTGCCCAATTAAACATTATATTATAAACAATCAACAGTCCTCTTTTAAAGTGACAAATAATTTGTAATACTGTAGAGGGTCGAAAGGTGACAGTGATTAAGATATTTAAAGGTAGGGGTTTTGCAGTAATAAAGCTAATTAAAATGTGAAGAATAAAGAATATCGGGAGTCGTATGTGTGTTACATTCGATTGCACAGTTCAGTGCTACGATATTGTGGCGTAATGGGGTTGGCATAGCGCCGAGTTCAGCAACACGAAGGAGAAGGCTGTGTCAAGGGCCGGCTCGTTGCACATCAGAAGACGTGACAAGAAGCAGATGGCCGCACACTAGGGTGTCAACATCGAGGCCGGTAATCAGGTCAGTTACGCCAGCCGAGTAATACCCGGTTATTCCACCGACCAACTGGAGAAGAGGAACTGTAGACTTCAGTGGCAGAAAACCACATTTTAGGACCAGCAGCCTTCGTCCACATCGTCCATCGTGAGATGATGGAACAACACAGAGCCTGTGTCACTAAGCGCCGCCACAAGTTCTGGCTCGTCACTGCCATCGCAATCATCGTCATGATGCAGGTCGTCACCCAGGAAGCGCCAGAATGACGCCGCCGTCCAAACTAGCGTCGGACGCCGTCAACAGGCCGTCCTGGAACGCCGTGATCGGAGCAGGAACCGCAGACTCTGGCCCGCCAATGCCAGGCAGCCGCCGCCGGGGATGTCGGCTGTGACAGGGCACAGACCTGTCCTTCTGGCCCGCCTTCCCCTCCCCCCCTACCACTCTCAAGCCTCGAGCACATCAGAGGCCAGTGGCGCGTGGTCACAGCCGCCGCAGTAAGTCCTGCAAGGCCGGAGCGATTCGAGTTACGTCAGCACAGCTTGAGAAGCAGCAGCGGCTCACATGTGAGCGTCCACCGGTCACCTCCATCGCCGCCAAGAATATTACGAGTGGAAGCAAATCTCGCCCATTGAGCCCACAACCAACGTATTGCAGTTGATCAATATACGTTGTTATTCTGTCACCAGGAGCCATCCGTGGACACACCCTCACCATCCTCTTCCTTACTCCCAGCAGAGAACCCACATTCGAATCAGGCGATGGGCAGTAAAGTGCCACACACAATGTCTACGCTGGTATCAGATGTAGCCATTTACAATACTCAGTTATTGATCAGAAAACTGGAACTGTCGCGTTTTCTCTGTATTTAACTACAACAAGAAATAATGAGTCAAGGAGATGGTTTTCGGTCTTCTTATTTCTAACAATATTTCACATTTGGTTGGGTGTCCACCTACCCAGGACGGAAATCAAGAACCTACACTACTGGCTATTAACATTGGTACACCACGAAGATTACGTGCTACAGACGCGAAATTTAACCGACAGGAAGAAGATGCTGTGATACGCAAATGATTAGCTTTTCAGAGCATTCACACAAGGTTGGCGCCGGTGGCAACACCTACAACGTGCTGACATGAGGAATGTTTCCAACCGATTTCTCATACACAAGCAGCAGCTGACCGGCGTTGCCTGGTGAAACATTGTTGTGATGCCTCGTGTAAGGAGGAGAAATGCGTACCATCACGTTTCCTACTTTGATAAAGGTCATATTGTAGCCTATCGCGATTTCTGTTTATCGTATCGCGACATTGCTGCTCGCGTTGGTCGATATCCAATGATTGTTAGCACGTATCACTAGCAGTCGAGAGGACAGGCATCTTATCCGCATGGCTGTAACGGGTCGAGCAGCCACGTCTCGATCCCTGAGTCAACAGATGGGGACGTTTTCAAGACAACAACCATCTGCACGAACAGTTCGACGACGTTTGCAGCTGCATGGACTATCAGCTCGGACACCATGGCTGCGGTTACCCTTGACGCTGCATCAGAGACATGAGCGCTTGCGATGGTGCACTGAACGACGAACCTGGGTGCACGAATGGCAAAACGTCATTTTTTCTGTTTGGAGCATCATGATGGTCGCATCTGTGTTTGGCGACATTGCGGTGAACGCATATTGGAAGCGTGTATTCGTCATCGCGATACTGGCGTATCACCTGGCTTGATGGTATGGGGTGTCATTGGTTACACGCCTCTGTCACCTCTTGTTTGCATTGACGACACTTTGAACAGTGGACGTTACATTTCAGATGTGGCTCTACCCTTCATTCGATCCCTGCGAAACTCTACATTTCAGCAGGATAATGCACGACCGCATGTTGCAGGTCCTGTACGGGCCTTTCTGGATACAGAAAATGTTCGACTGCTGCCCTGGCCAGCACATTCTCCAGATCTCTCTCCAATTGAGAACGTCTGGTCAATGGTGGCCGAGCAACTGGCTCGTCACAATAGGCCAGTCACTACTCCTGATGAACTGTGGCATCGTGTTGAAACTGGATGGGCAGCTGTACCTGTACACGCCATCCAAGCTCTGTTTGACTCAATGTCCAGGCTTATCACGGCCGTTATTACTGCCAGAGGTAGTTGTACTGGGTGCTGATTTCTCAGGATGTATGAAGCCAAATTGCGTGAAAAAGGTAATCACATGTCAGTTCGAGTATAATATATTTGTTCAATGAATACCAATGTGTCATCTGCATTTCTTCTTGGTGTAGCAATTTTAATGGCCAGTAGTGTAGTTCCTTCAGTTCTTCGTTTTGGTGAATGGTCTACTTTCAATTTAATTAATTTTGGAGAATGTAAACAATATTCTTAAGAGGTTTTCGTCTAATGATAGCTACTAGTCACCGACCTTTCTCTAGAATAGTATCAGTTATGTATCAACGAAATCTCTTGGCAGGCTGTTGGCTTTTCAGGATAGAAGACATTATGTTTTCGTAAGAATTTCACTGTCTGACAATTTTTCTTCATTCACAGAAAGTGACCACTTTTCCATACCAGAAAAACAGTTGCCGTTATAATGTATTTACGACGACGAGTTCTAAATACTACCATGGATTGACAGCAAAATAAATAAATTGAAGAGCAGAAGAGGTCTCGAGTGCTCTTGATAAAGTAAATATTTCAAAATGATGCTTTTATAGCGCATAAAACTGTTTACAAACAGTTCGTGTTTCCGAATTTTTAGTCGTGACAGTGAAAAGTAACCTTTCATCACGAGAAGCATTCAGTATTCGAGGGCCGCTAAACGACCAATGGAGGGACGTACATTTCAAATTACTGGGGGAAACAGAAGAACAAGTACAAGGATTAGGGAACAGAGTAGAGTGGATGACGTAACTCTGGTAGAGACGAAAAGAATTGGGGAAGGTTTGGACAGCAGCCAGGAAGATATTTAGAGTCTACCATAATAGTGAAAACCCTCATGTTGGGAACGACTGATTTAGCCTCTGGACAGGTGAAACTTACCTTGACAGAACGCCACGCTGAAATCTAGAGTGAAATAGTATTCGGTGTTACGGCACAGGTTTACGATAAACAAGACTGCACTGTGGTGTGATTACAATTGACTGATATAACGTACTGTTGCATTTAATATGTTGGATTGATTTTGTACAGAGTACATCACAATTTGTAGCGAAAACGAACACAGGTGATAGTATACCTCAAAAGAAAAATAAAAAAGGTTCTTTAAACATGGTTTTGCAAACAAGCCGTTTGGGAATTTGCTGATGTGAGTGTCGTATCTGACTTCACTATGGAAAAATGTCTTACTTGATACAAATATATTTTAGAAGTTTACTTTTCCATTGTATTCCAATTTAATTATGCTAAAATGTGGTAGATGCATATTAGAGTACCAAAAAATTTTGTTGCTAATGTAAGACGACATCTGACGCATCAATGTGCTCTACAGGTCTAGCAGAGCATTTACTTTGTTGTGCAAGACAATCTGACCCGAAACCTCTAATTTTTTTTCTGTTTGGGGGCATCTTAAATATGTCAGCGTTCCACTTAATACGCAAACAGAAAACTACCGTCTTGTCAAGATTTACTACATTGTATGTAGAATAACTTTTCACTCTGCGCCGTCCGGGGTGGACTAGCGGTTCTAGGCGCTACAGTCTGGAATCGCGCGACCACTACGGTCGCAGGTTCGAATCCTGCCTCGGGTATTGGTGTGTGTGATGTCCTTAGGTTAGTTAGATTTAAGTAGCTCTAAGTTCTAGGGGACTGATGACCTCAGAACTTAAGTCCCATAGTGCTCAGAGCCATTTGAACAATTTTTTAGTTCACTCTGCAGCGGAGTGTGCGTCCATTTGAAAGTTCCCTGAGATTTAATTTGGAAGGCAGGAGATGACAAACTGGGTGAAGTGAAGAGTGGGAACATAAGTGGTATTCGGATAGAGCACTTACTGCGAATGGCAAAGACCCACGGTTCGTGTTCCTGGCGGACACCCAGGTTTAATCTGTCTTATGACCTGCAATTGTTTAGACACAAATGACGGTGACAAAATAAGAGTTGTTAACATTTTACACCGCGGACTGGTGTCATGTAAAGTGTGTGAGGTATATTATTGTTTCAAGTTCCGTAGGTCTCGAAGTCATTAGAAATGGAAGAAATATTGCGTTGTGTATGGATGATGCAGGAATTGGGTGACGCTCACTTCAGAGAAACTTCGATGTAGTTCAGCTGAAGTGGTATATCGGAACTGTATCGGGATCGGTTGCGGATTTCAATCCTAATGTTCACAATATCCAGTGCGTTGTATCAGTCGGTGCCGTACATCAAGTATTATGATGACCTCAGTTCTGTAATTGTTGCTCTAGACGCTGGTTTTTAGTGCACTGCACTGAGCTATACCATCTCGTTCATCAAAAGATGCGTTTCAGATACTAAAAGAGTATATATTTTGTGTAACATTCCGGTGCACTGACACATCATCGAAACATCTTCACCCATTTGATGATTTCTCTTTTGTGAAGTGTGGTTGATCTCGGAATATATGCACAGTGTACTAAAAATGTTTACTTCAAGCAACGTTACCGCAGCAATTACAACTACCGGTGGGCGCTCCGCTGCATACCGATCCGTGTACAACAGCTCAAATTTATCTAGCCCGGAAGCAGACGGACTCTGAAACAGTTGAGACTCAGCTTCTACCATCAGCGCCGTCTTGCATGCCAACAGATGCGAGCAAACAGGCTCTCAGACGTATAAACACAACCCGTACGCCGGGGAATGTGGGCTTTACCCGCTGTGTGCGCCTGCGCCTGCAACTTGTCACAGAGGCAGCCATGCAAGCGGCTTTGCGGCGAGGACTGTCGGCAGAACAAGTTACCGTATCATCGACCACTCCTCCTAGGTGAAGCTCATCAACGTTTGTACTCCATCATCCAATGTAGTCCACTTGGAGCATCACTGTACCTTACAATCTGTAGCTGAAGATTGGACGACAAAAGCTTAAACACATTGAACATTCGCTTGTAATACTGGAAAAATTACTTTAGATTGTGTGCATGTAGACTTCTTTAGCGTGTACCACTGATTATAAGTCCTCGGGTTTTGAGTGGCTGTGTTAAAATACCATGACATTTTAACGATTATCATACTCATCTTCTTCTGGCCACAATATCACGAGTATGACACTCATTGAGGAGTCGCGTTATCTCAACCCAGACATCTGGACAGAAACACAAGAAATTTCCTTCATTTTTGGCTCTCATCCTATGTCTTTAAAATTCAGGATGTAGATCGCCAGTATTTTCTAATTGCCTCTTAGTGATCATTGAAAGTACACGGAAGATCTTAAAGATTCCTTGTCACTTCAGTCGGGAACCAACCTGACACCGACCACACTCGCTGATATCGCATGTGTTATTCATCTTGTCCTCGAACTGCCGCAGACAGCCAACACGAGCACAGAGCCCCTGTCGCGAGACACATCGAAATGTTTCATACCTTATAGAGACAGGATCTGTCTCTCTCTGTCGGTCTGTCTCTCTCTTTCTATCGCGAAAAATACAGCGGCCATGCCTGTCCTGAGTGCTAGCCATGCAACCAGAATGTCTTGACATATGTCAAATAGTTTTTTCACTCTCGATCATGTTCTATGTGGAGAGCATCGTAAACTGAACAGTTCGCTAATTCCTTTCATTGAATCCCACACTTCCACTAAAACTGCAAACCATACGCCAGGCGGTAGGGATAAAGTGTACCGAAGATTTTGTGGAATAAACATTGACAAATGCAAATATGATATTGCATTCTGATCGAGTGTAGGCCTATTACCTTTCATGTGATACCACTCAGCACCAGGAACGACTGATGCTTTGGACATGAGCCAATGCTTAGAGGCTCTCGAAAATTAATTTAACACCAGTTTCCACTCTCACTCACTGTACATATAGTAACTTTAAATCTTGCAGAAGTTAAATATAGGTCTGGAGAGCTGTCGCCGTGAGCATCATGCCCCTGAAGCCTGTTAGAAGGGACTTGGAAAATTCGAGAAAGGACAGCCGTGCTACATTTTGGCTGCTGTACGTTTAACTCACTATGCCTCTGAGCAGTCACAGGTAGTTGACTAAGAAGCAGTTGGCGAAAATACAAACTAGAGTATAAGGCGATTTTTTCGAGGTAATGTGTAGCATTGGAAACGAAAACATATAATTTTCTGATCGTACTAGAATCTAAAGCTCTAGAAGGACGCAAAGTCCCCTTCACGCCTCCGGAGGAAGTAACGAAGTTTAGTGAATCTACTGGTACCACTTTCCTACAAAGTTGCGCCACTGTTTGCCGACACTCAGGCGTCGTAAGAGTGCCTGCCGCCGCAGTAACTGTCGCCCTTATTCCTCCAGCGACGACCCGCAGCCACCTAACGTATTTCCGTTACTCTTGGTTTCGCGACCTGACACGTAACACTGAAAGCAGTTTCTGGAAGCTGCTCAATCTCTTTTGTCGCTGTAAACTGTGCTGAAGCAGTTTGTGGGGAAGCCTAGGACGGAATACGTGAGACATAAGTGGTGCGCATAACTTTTTGAAGATAAAGGGAGATTTTGCCTTGGCTGCTTTTGTCCTGTATACTGAGCGAGTCCTGGAGGACAGTACATTCACGTAAATGGTTAAACGGTTAAAGGTAATAAGGTGCCTTCCCCTTACACGTTCCTTGGATTCAAGCAGATTTCGTCAGAAATTGCACCGTGATATCTAGCTCTTTCTTCCTTAGCTCTGACCTGCAGACCCGTCCGTAATGGAAATTTTTGGCTTCCGTCAGTCATTGGAATGTGATAAAAATTCGGTTGCTTCCATTAATACTGTTCCCTTATACGCCAAGATAAAGACACGTTTGAAGTTGTTTTTCGAAGTTACTTTTTGGAAACAATTTATTTGTTCTTGTATTAAATATGTAAGAGCCTCTATATTTTTCGAATAAAATGTAAACCATGGAGAATCTGGTAGTACTCGCAGTCAACGACAAATCTGCAAATAGCTTACACGCATGTTTAATCGTTGAAAAGCTGATATGTAAATTACGACACTTGCTACTCGCCATATCATTACACGTGTATATGCGCGTAAGTCTCTGTGCAGCTCAGGTTGAAGGAAATTTCTTACTAAACTCGGTGTCAATAAAATACATTCTAAGACAGTCAGTAACGCGTTGATCTACCTCTGGCACTTATGTAAAAAGTTATTCGGATTGGCATTGATTGATAGACTTGTTGGATGTCCTCCTGATGGATGTCGTGACAAATCTGATTGCCGCCTTTGATCGTCAGAATCCCGAGCTGGTAGGAGGGCCCTGCCCTTAATGCTCCTAACGCCCTCAATTTTTGAGACAAATGATGATCTTGCTGGCCAAGGTAGAGTTGGAGAAGCACGAAGACAAGCAGTAGACGTGCTACAGACGCGACATTTAACCGACAGGAAGAAGATGCTGTGATATGCAAATGATTAGCTTTTCAGAGCATTAACACAAGGTTGGCGTCGGTGGCGACACCTACAACGTGCTAACACGAGGAAAGTTTCCAATCGATTTCTTATACACAAACAGTAGTTGACAGGCATTGCCTGGTGAAACGTTGTTGTGAGGCCTCGTGTAAGGAGGAGAAATGTGTACCATCACATTTCCGACGTTGATAAAGGTCGGATTGTAGCCTATCGCGATTGCGGTTTATCGTATTGCGACATTGCTGCTCGCGTTGGTCGAGATCCAATGACTGTTAGCAGAATATGGAATCCGTGGGTTCAGGAGGGTAATACGGAACGCCGTGCGGGATCCCAACGGCCTCGTATCAGTAGCAGTCGAGATGACAGGCATCTTATCCGCGTGGCTGTAACGGACCGTGCAGCCACGCCTCGATCCCTGAGTCAACAGATGGGGACGTTTGCAAGAAAACAACCATCTGCCCGAACAGTTCGACGACGTTTGCAGCTGCATGGACTATCAGCTCGAAGCCCATGGCTGCGGTAACCCTTGACGCTGCATCACAGACAGGAGCGCCTGCGATGGTGTACTCAACGACGAACCTGGGTGCACGAATGGCAAAACGTCATTTTTTCGGATGAATCCAGGTTCTACTTACAGCATCATGATGGTCGCATCCGTGTTCGGCGACATCTCGGTGAACGCACATTGGAAGCGTGTATTCGTCATCGCCATACTGGCGTATCACCCGGCGTGATGGTATGGGGTGCCATTGGTTACACGTCTCGGTCACCTCTTGTTCGCATTGAAGGCACTTTGAACAGTGGACGTTACATTTCAGATGTGTTACGACCCGTGGCTCTACCTTTCATTCGATCCCTGCGAAACTCTACATTTCAGCAGGATAATGCACGACCGCATGTTGAAGGTCCTGTACGGCCTTTCTGGATACAGAAAATGTTCGACTGCTGCCCTGGCCAGCACATTCTCCAGATGTCTCACCAATTGAAAACGTCTGGTCAACGGTGGCCGAGCAACTGGCTCGTCACAATAGGCGTCACTACTCTTGATGAACTGTGGTATCGTGTTGAAGCTGCATGGGCATCTGTACCTGTACACGCCACCCAAACTCTGTTTGACTCAATGCCCAGGCGTATGAAGGCCGTTATTACGGCCAGAGGTTGTTGTTCTGGGTATTGATTTCTGAGGATCTATGTGCCCAAATTGCGTGAAAATGTAATCACATATCAGTTCTAGTCAGATATATTTTTCCAATGAATGCCCGTTTATCATCTGCATTTCTTCTTGGCCTAGCAATTTTGATGGCCAGTACAGTATTAAGCCGCTTTATTTCTGAGTTCTTTAATCTCGCTGGAAGTTGACTATTCCTAATGGAAAAATTACAAATATGCATTAATACAGGGCTGACATGCACAGCACAGTACTTTAATATTCTGCTAGACACTCCATCATAACCATGAGAATCCTTAGTCTTCAGTGATTTAATTATTGACTCAATCTCCCACTAGTCTGTATCACAAAAAAAAAAAAAAAAAAAAAAATGATTCAAATGGCTCTGAGAACTATGGGTCTTAACTCATGAGGCATCAGTCCCCTAGAACTTAGAACTACTTAAACCTGACTAACCTAAGGACACCCCACACATTTATGCCCGAGGCAGGATTCGTACCAGCGACCGTAGCGGTCCAGCGGTTTCAGAATGTAGCGCCTAGAACCGCTCGGCCACCAGGCTGGCTGTCTGTATCACAGAGGAGTATTTCAGACATGAATCTCGGAAATGCATTTTCCTAGAGAGTTACATAATTCCATGTAGAAACTAATTTTTTATTTAATTCACCAGCAATGCTCAGAAAATGATTGTTAAATACTGTTATTCTGAGCTACCGTATATATACGCTTTAAATTTTTTCACAAATAATCAATGATAAAGGAATCATGTTACTGCTGCAAGCATTTCGACTTTCAACACAGTGTTGATCAATGGTTTGAACTAATCATACTAAATAAGAATTAACTAGGTGTCCCTTCTACTTAATACTTTGTATTTATTTAAAACGTGGTTCATTGTAGTTGACAGATTGCATGTTTAGATGATTTGGTGAGTTTGGAGTTTGGGATTGGAAGGTTTAAGACTTCTTATTGACCAGGTAACTAGCGAGTTACAAATAGAGTTGCTGTGACCTAAGGTTCTCGACAGTTAATGAAAACCGCGTACACTGCGATTTTGCTGCATTGATACATTCAAAAGCACTAACATAACTAGGGCGAATGGAAGGAGGGGTGGAATGAGGACTGGACAAGAAATGTTGGAAGGCTGGCAGCGTCGGGGAGGCGGAGGAGTTGGGAGGTGGAAGGGTGGGAGAGGCTAGGAGAGGGCGCAAAATCTAAGACTGCATCGGGCGCCAGTTACGCCACCGCCAATTAGTACCGCTTAGTGAAATCCAAGTCCTTCTCACAGCACGGCATATAGGCGTAGTATTTCTCTGTCTTCCGAACGGTTCGTCACAGCCCGCCACGATTTACCGGGCGAAGTGGAGCAATTGTCAACACTCTAGACTCGCATTCGAGGGGACGATGGCTCAGATTCCCGTTCGGCCGTCCAAATCTAGGTTTTACGTAATTTCCCTAAATCACTTAGAGCAAATACCTGGATAGTTCCTTTGATAAGGGCTCGACCGATTTCTTTCCCCATCCTTTTCAACTCCCTCGTCGTCGATGGTACGGTAACCTCCCATCTGAGAGGAGCCTCTGCACCCAACGACTTTAATTACGACGGCGTGCTGAAAAGAAATGCCTCCCAATTTTTATCTGAAAACTCCTAAACATTTTAAATGAAAGAAGCGTCATCAACACTTCAAATATTCGTTCTTCATATCTACGTATTTACTGCTGTACATAGTCACCCTGGCGACGAACAAATTGCACCCAACGAGAGACCAGTTTGTTGATACCGTCACTACAGAATGTTTGACACTGTTGACGGAGCCGCAACTCACCTATGCTTGCACCGGTTCATCACTATCAAAATCAAGTCCTCCAAGATGTTCTTTAAGTTCTGGAAACAGATCTAAATCGGATGGGGTCAAGTAGAGACTTTATGGAGGATGATCGATGACAGGGAATCCAAGAGGTCGGATCGCTGCAAGATGTCGCTTCGCTCGCGTGTGGGCTGGCATTATCATACTGAAGTTGAGGGTGCTCCATTTGTGGACGATATCTTTGCATTTGGAACTCGATTTCAGCAAGCTGTCTCTCAAGCACCGATGTATTTATCTTATTTACCGCCATGTTACACGATGCAATTCGGACCCGTCTAGTGGCAGATGGTGGAAATATATAGACAAGAAGAATAAAGATGTAAGGGAGAGCCGGGAAAAGTGGACAGGGCGGTCAAAGTGATTATTGGGGTTATGACTTAACTTATTGTCCCTGGAGGGATCAGCCACCTTATGAAGTCTAAATTGTTTGCCATGTCGCTCCTTGGAGATAATTTTTGTGGATTTTAGTGACCCTGTTGTAAGCTAAGTGGTCTGTATCTGTTTTTATTATGGAGAGGGAATGTGACACGCCTTTTTAATGAAGCTGTGTTAACAGAGCCTTATCTTGAGTCCAGAATTCCACTTTAATTATTAAAACTTCGTTCATTATGTTAGAGGATATAAAGATTTTGTGGTAATGCGTCAATGAAGGCAACGTGGACATATCGGCGGTGGCTCCTGGCCACTCTGTGTAAGAGCAAAACGTAAAAGCAGCGGCCGAAGGAAGGGCTCCTGATAAGACTATCCTAGAAGCGGAAAATAAAAAAAGAGAGGAAAAAAGAAGTAAAACGAAACAACACAGCCGAAAAGAAGAAAGGCAGTAAAATGAAGAGTGCGGAGAGCAGGAAACTCAACCACAGTAGAGCTCTCTTTGACGACAACGACGAAGACGGAGACTGCTTGTACTGCAGAGATAAATTCTCAAACTGAAGACCAGAAGAGCAGCGGTTTAAGTGTCAGCTGTGCTCCTTCTGCGTCCACGAACTCTGTACTGCGGCTGAGGCACACAGTTTGGCTTTCGTCTGTGAAAAGTGTAATTTTAATAATGTTTCACAATAAAATACATTGAAGTCTTTATTAAAAGAGTTTTTTTCATCCATTATTTTCAAGTTTAAAGCTAAGTGACCGCTTTGTCGCTCATATAGGCAAAAGTGGCAGTGTTTCCAGATTGTAAAATTTTCATTCTTTTAAGCACTTAATTTGATCCTAGGTTGAGAAACCAATTCCATATTATGTTACAATAGCTGTAGATTATAATCACTTATTTCCACACATTTCCGTCTACTGCTATTCAGCTTAAATAATAGGAATACCTTAGGCTGGCCACTTTACCCATCTCTCTCCTACAATGAAAATAATTTTTCGTTTCATTTAAAAAGCTTTAGAGTTTCACATAAGAAAATTCGGAGGCATTTCTTTTGTAAGTTTTCGTTTTCATCACAAACACTTCAATCTCTATCTTCCCCAACAGCTTCCACCGTTTACAGCTCCCTATAATACCAAGGAAGCTGTTCATTCATGTCTTCACGTACATCCTGTCATCCTATCCCTTCTGATTGTTAGCTCTTTCCATACGTTACTCTCCTCACCTACTCCACCGGTAGCCTCTTGATTTCTTGTCAGCCTACCTAATTGTCAAAATAATTCTGTAGCACCGTATGTCAAACACTTCGATACTCTTCCCGTTTCCCCACAGTCCATGATTCATTCAAATTCAGGCCCGTATTTGATATAAGAAGACGTGCTTATTCCAGGACTTCTCTCTTTGCCTCTCTATTCTACTTTATATGGCCTCATTGTTTCGCCCATAATATGTTTTTTTTGCCCCCAAAATAGGACAATTACTTCATTTTGTTAATTATTGGGCCCCAGGGTTCTGATGCACCACATGAACTTCGCATTTTTCGGTTTACATCAGGTCCACAGTGCGTTTTCATTAGACAGTTAGTTCCACCCAAATGTTTCTGTAGATCCTCCTCACTTTGACTGGGAACAGCAGTGACATTAGCGAGTCATATCGTTGATATTCTTCCACACAAAATTTTTGCCTTTCTTATATACCCGTCACTGCTTCTTCGGTGTAATAGCATATGTTGAAGATGAGGGGCGAATGATTGTACCCCCATGGTAGAGCCTTTTTTATTTTTGGCCTTCCATTCTTATTTTACCTGTTTGTTCTTGTGCATATCTTACATTACTCGTTTTTCTCTACAGGTTACTACACATATCAAAAAGTTTTGGAACACCTCGGTTCCCAGAACTCCTGGAGATAGAAGCTGACTGTGGATATTGTACCACAGACACAGTCCCTTTGACTGTCCAGAGATGTCACTAAACCCGCCCAAACATGTAAACAACCAGGCAAGAGCAGCAACTATTAGACGGACGTGGTCCGACAGCCGATCAGTTTGTCATTCCACCAGGAACGAGGTACACGGCTCGTGTTGTCTGTAGTTCAACCATGCCTAGAGGGTGAATAACACGGTTCGATCGCGTGCGCATTGTTACTTTGTGCCAGGAAGGGCTTTCAACAAGGGAAGTGTCCAGCCGTCCCGGAGTGAACCAAAGCGATGTTGTTCGGACATGGAAGACACACAGAGGGACAGGAACTTATAAAGGCACATTTGCATGCCGAGCGTGAGTTTCCTCGGAAACGCGAGATATTAATTAAATAAATAATCAGTGACAAATAAATAAAGCCTATGGCACACAACTGCAGCGCTGTGTCGCTGATAAAACAAAAGCACAATTACGTTACTCGTATGTTTGATTAAGAGAGGAGAGCTCTGGTTGAAGTGGTGCGAGAAGCACGTATTTTAGTTTATTGTCTGGCACACCGCCATATTTCATGTTATAGGAAATTACTGCGAGTTGCAACCATACTAGGCACTCGATTCTGAAAAGAATTTATATTTATAAAAACAATCACCTCTGTACGACGTTTTGGCATGGCTGGCAAATTATTGTAATATTGAGATTTAGATTATGAGTCCGCACCTACCGCAGCAGTCTTTGGAAACGATTTGATTACGAAGTCCGATTATTTCAGTTTTATTTCACGGTCAACTACGAGTAACATTGCCTTTACGAAAAAGCCATTGTCAAGCGTCTGATACCGAATAATTACAACCTGACGACTCATAGGAGAGACAATCATACAGATAAAATAATTAATATTTAATTTAATTTAATTTATTTTATTAATTTTATATTGGCGACTGCGTGTCGGACTTGTTATTTTGTCATTTGTTACATTGTTCTCTTTGTTTCATGTGAAAAATCAACTTTCTGGACCTGGACTTGACTATATGAGAAATAACAAAAATCAGAAGATATTTGCCAATTATAACATTTTGCTGGAAGACGCAAAGAAGCTTCCAGCAAAATAAGGTAAGACGCAGCATCTTTGCATTAGCAGGCTTGACCAGACGTATAATTCAGTGTATTAGCTTTTCATTAAAATTCTGTAGTGTTTCTTTTCCGCATAACAGTTTCAGTGATAAATTCCATTCTCAGTATTTTTCCTTAAACAATAACGTATGCAACAATACCAATACACGAGTGTACAATATGGCCGACTTCTGTACGATATCATGTAACATGGCCAGCAGCCATTACCAATAATCTCAAATTCAGAGTATATTTTTAAATTAACAGACAGCCATTGTTGCTACGACCGATTCATGCTCAACTGCATTTTATTTTAAAATCAGTGTCAAATATTTTCTTGAAACATATATCACGTGTGGCATGGTAATAACTAGAAAACAATACGCAAAAATGGAACATCAAAGACGTACTATTCAGACGCAATCCTACTCGGACGAGAGACAAATGTTAGAAAATGACTTTACGACAGCAACCGGTAGTGACGATTCATCAAACATTGAACCAAGTGTTGACGAAAATTTTGACAATAGGCCTTCCACCACAAAAATTTCAAAGTCTCAATCAGAGCCCATGTTAATGCATGACGTCACGTCTAATGACGCGGCGGGGGCAGAGACCTTGCAAACGGTAAACATTGCCGACATGTTACAAATGCTAATGAAACAAAACGCAGAAAATATGGCAACCTTACAGACGCAAAATGAACAGTTAAAGACACAAAATGACGGAATCAAATCTGATCTCATAGCACTCAAGACAGGTAATGACACTTTATGTAAGCGTGTGGAACTTATAGACGCCACACTGACCAAACAGATGACTGAACTCAGTGCTAAATTTTCCCAGCTTAATACGAGACAAGAAAAGACTACAACTGACGTAGCACTTTTACAGACACAAATAAAAAACCTTAATGTCACGTGTGAAGTTCTTACTGAACAAATTCAAACATATCCTTCAGTACATGACAACCTTGAAAAACGAATTACTGACGTACAGAATAAATTTGACAATGTTGAACAACACCTGACTGACATCTTACAATCTGATGCCACAGCTCATTTTCAAAATATTAATAAAGAATTTCATGATTGGGTAGTGAACAAAGACAAACATTTTGATAGATGCTTACGTGAAAATTTACCAACAATTGTGCACGACTCCGTAGCGCAATACATTACTAATAACAAACAGCTGATCAGTGACGCAATACAATCCGTCACTGCACCCATGAGACAATTCACCGATCGACCACAGTCTGAATGTAACGAAAATATCAGTCAAAATGCACAGTTCAGGAACCAATATACATTCGAGTATGACACACACATACCGCACACGACAAATACACAAGAACAAAACACACCACGACTACAACACATACCACGATGTGGAAACACAAACACAAGCTATTATCATGGTAAACCACAGCAACATTATCGTAATTACTCGCCAGCTGGACATAGCAGTAATTACAGTGGGACAAATCCATATCATAATGCAAAGGAAGACGAAAGCTTAATGAAACACAGGCAATTTCAGATTTTTATCCCAGAAAAACGAACCATTCATCCGGTGATTTTTCTCAAATCTTTTAGTAACGCATTTCCACGCACTTGGAGTGACCGGAAAAAGATTTCATATATTGTCGGTTACATCCAAGGCGATGCAGCTGTCTGGGCATACAGTCAAGCTGACGTATGTACCACGTACAGTGAGTTTGAGCGTGCTTTTCTGAACAAATTCTGGTCGCAATCCGTTCAGGAGCGACTCAGAAGACAAATTTTAGAACCTGAAACTTTTAACAGTAAAAATGGTAACTTACGCAGATATTTTGAAAAATACTTGAACATGGGACACTTTTTAGACGAACCAGTCGCAACGCGAGATATACTCCGTGCGTTGAAGGCCAAATTGCCTTTCAACATTAAAGAAAAATTCCTACATATCCCGGATGACGATTCAGATTATTTTTTAACAGCTTTAGATTCGGTTGACATGTTACTTGAAGATCAGCGCTTCGCGCGGCAAAACAGCAGCTGCAATGTTTACACTAGTGGTATGCAAAACATGCAGGCTTGCCAACACAATTCTGGCGCGCCCACAGTTGGATACGCGGTACAACAAAAACAGCAAACTCACATGCCGTCTCAGTACGGAAATCAAAATCAACACGCGTATTCCAATACAAACAATAGTTACAACAGTAATAACATTTCATGCGGCAATCCATACAAAAGGCACCGCGGTAATAACTACAACGGTAACAACGGATACAAAGGTAATAACAAAAACACAAACAGAAATAGAAATAATAATAACTACGAGCCAAGACAGCATCAAGGTTGGACTCGTAACGATCAGTACTTTCATTCAAACTCTGCTTTACCACAGCAGCCACCAGGTCAAAATTGGAGCATACCTTACGACCGACAGGTAAGTTATAATGCGCAACAGCAACAACAACCGCAAAAGTTTAGAGATCATAATAGGCAATATCCGAATGTGAATATAATAGAAATGACATCTGATGCACAACCTCAATCTGTGTCAGTACCTAATACAAATGCTAATCCAACAAACTAGAAACAGTCACTACTTTGCCCCAGGTCGTGGCTGAAGAATCCTTGGGGGGCGGCTTCAATGTTAATCAGTTATTTGACACCACACTTCAACAGCAGAATAATGATATGCCGAGTAATTCTAAACAAAAACTACCTGTTTTATTTATAAGATACAACCACAATAACAATATATCAGATGAACATTTACAAGACAGTACACAATGTCGTTTAAACACAAATGAAATTGTTTTAGCATCCACTACTGGTGTAGTAGGTGGGATTCCAACTACTATTATCCTAGATACAGGTGCAGCTGTGAGCGTTTTATCTTTTAATTTTTATAAAAAGATGTGTGAATTGGAACCTGTGCCTGAGTTTCCTGCCCAAAACTGTAAAATAACTACTGCACTAGGTAATAAGTCATGTAGGGTTACGAAGCAAGTTTTTGTAAACGTTAAAATAGGTAATGGAACCGTACAATGGCCATTCCTGGTTGTACAAAACCTTGTGACTAATTGCATATTAGGAATAGATATTATGAGCGAGAAGGACTGCATTATAGACTTCTCCAAAGGTAAATGTATTTTAAATGATAAAAGCAGGGTAATTATTATTGATTTGGACAGGAGAACTCTAAAGCATGACAAACACTGTACAGGGTACAAGGTTCAGTTAGTACTTGACAAAGACATTCAAGACATGCAAACACGCTCATCTGACGCAGAGCTAATGGACTTGAAAACATTGCTTGATCATAAGATAAGTGAAGCTACAGCTCTCAGTGTACATGAACGTATAAAACTACAGGAAGTGTTATCCAAATATTTACAAGTTTTTACCAAACGATTAGGTGTTATCAACACGTATGTGTACAAGATTGAAGTTAAGCCTCACAAGATCTTCTACCATAAGACATATAACGTACCGTTATCTCAACGACCTGCTGTGTGGCAAGAATTAAAACAAATGTTAGACTGGAAGGTCATTGAACCATCCACCTCACCTTACTGTAGTCCTCTACTTGTTGTCAAAAAATCAAATGGAAGCATTAGGTTAGTGTTAGACGCACGAGCTATTAATGAAATAATTTTACCGGTTCACACAAAACCTGAAAATTTAGAAGAGCAATTACAGAAATTTCTAGATGCAAAATATTTTTCCACAATAGATCTCGCTAATTCGTTTTGGCAGGTGGGTATCACTCCTGATTCTCGGAAATATACTGCATTTATGTTCGGGGGGCGAACCTATCAGTTTTGTGTTCTACCCTTCGGACTGAATGTCAGCTCTGGGGTATTCATTACAGCCCTGGATACCGTGCTTGGCGACGATTTAGTTGAGACAGTCACACACTATGTAGATGATATACTGATAGCTACACAATCTTGGAATGAACACGTTGACACACTTCAAGGAATTTTAGAAAAATTTGCACAAGCTGGAGTCACAGCCAATCTTAGAAAATCAAAGTTTGGTTGCAGTGAGATAAAGTATTTAGGACATATCATTAATTCACAGGGCATACGTTCGGATCCCAGTAAATTAGATGCTATCAGAAACTTTCCTAGCCCTCGAACTAAAAAGCAGTTAAAATCATTCCTTGGGCTATGTTCATTTTTCAGACGTTTTTTGCCACAACCACTTTTGAACAGTAAACATCTGCTAAATCTACTCAGAAAGAATCAAGTTTGGATCTGGTCGGAACAGTGCCAGAATGACTTTAATACAATTAAACATGCTTTAGTGAATGCTAACATATTGAGCCATCCAGATTTCAATTTAGATTTTTGTATGACTTGTGACGCTTCACGTACTGGCTTGGGCTGTTGCTTATTTCAAGTTGTAAAGAATAAAGAGCAGGAACAGATAAGAATTATTGGGTTTGCGAGTCGCACTCTAACTGAATGTGAGCGTACATACTCCACTACTGAGTTAGAAACACTTTCCATAGTATGGGCATTCAAGAAATTCAATTATTATTTATTTGGAAAACATACAGTAATTTACACCGATCACCAGGCCCTGACATTTTTGTTAACTTGTAAACTTGTACATCCTAGACTATCACGATGGGCAGTTACACTTCAGAACTACTCTTTTGAAATTAAGTACATAAGAGGTAAGGACAACACCATTGCAGACATTTTGTCTAGACTTCCACAAGGTATGAATGATACCAACAGTGACTTAGAAAATATAAATGACTACAGGATTCTCTTAATGCAAGACAAGCAGTATCACCAATATTATATTGATATGTGCAGAGACATGGCTAAATTACAAAAATCTGACCCTCACTGGTATAAGATAATAACATTACTGGTAGAAAAACACAATCATCCTTCGACTAAGTATTACAAGTTACACAATGATGTGTTATTTTACCGCCGACATCCAAATGCTACTAACTGGTGTGTATGCATTCCCAAGGAGTCTGAACGTAATTTAATTTGGCACACACACTTAGTTTGGGGTCATTACGGGACAAAAAAGTGTTTAGCGAAGCTCAGTACATACTGTTATTTTAGCAATATGAGAAGAAAAATTTACAGGGAACTGAAAACATGTGTCATATGTCAAAAATCAAAACCTCAGAATTTATCCACAAAAACAGATTTACATTCTATTTTACCTAGTAAACCCCTGGAAATTCTGTGTACTGACATCAGTGGACCGCATCCAGCAAGCTCTGGAGGCGTCAAATATATCTTAGCTTTTTACGATATATTTTCTAAACATGTTAAACTTTATGCTTTAAAATCCGCCACTGCAAGTGCTATAATACGAAGATTCTCAAGTGATTACCTGACGCACGTGGGAAAACCTAAAGCAATTCTATCAGATAATGCAGCATACTACTCTGGGTACAAATGGAGAAATTTCTTGAAGGAAAATAACATTAAAAGTATATTTATTTCGAGGTTTAGTCCACAATGTAACGCGACTGAGAGACTTTTCCGAGAATTAAATCGTTTCATGAGGACCTATATTTCATCGAAACATACTAATTGGGTGTCCTACCTAAGTCTTTTCGAAGACGTACACAATAACTTAAATATTTACGATACAAATTACACACCTAACGAGATCATGTTCAATTGCAAACAGAACGATCAGTGGATAGAACCATTACCTAAGTTGTCAGACAAGGAAATCACACCTGAACAGAAAATAAAAGAAGTATTGACTACATTGACACATCACGCACAAATACGAAACAAACATCACAGAAACATAATAAAAAGAAAACAAAAATTCGAGGTAGGAATGCTTGTACTACTTCGTACTCATCATAAATCTGTTGCACTCAAACGACGCAACGCTAAGTGGCGTCTGCTATATGAAGGACCTTATATAATTGTTAACATACCGCACCCTGGTGCGTATCTGTTACAACATCGTAGAACTAACAAAATTATTGGGCTATACGCACACCGAGATCGTAGAGCATTTCATGCTGAATAATGTCAAAGTCATACCCATCAAAATATTGCTAAGCAACTCGAAAAACTCTATTGCTACAACACAGATAATAAGTAGTATAGAAATTTTCATTTCAGCGTTCCAGAGTCGCAGTTGAAGACAGAAGAACTTTTCTTTCAACGCCGCGGCTCCACCGAGAAGACTGAATATTAAAGTAAAATTTATGATTACGTAGCAGTGAATGACATGTTAATTTTTCACGGAACATTTGTTATTGTAGGTACCACTGACTTGGTATGACACCTGACGAACGACAGACGTCATCTGTGAAGCGATCTTTTACTTTGAGAAATAGATTAGACGCACATCTCTCAACACGAAAAGCATCTATCAGTAGTCAAGGCCACACAGACCCTCTACACACATGCACAAAACGCGAGGAATCGAACATTTTCTCTCTCTTACTATTTTGAATATTTATTGAGTAGTGAAAACGCCTGGTCTTGCCTACTGATGTAATGAATGTTGTGTCTAACCTATCTTAATTTCAGATGACATCACAAAAAACATCGATAATATCCCAGCAAAACCGCTAAAGAGGATGTAAATATCTGCAATTCATGTAATCAAATGTGACACAATGTAATAACCTATAGCGATGTAAAGATGATGTAAACATGTTTATGTGCAACTGTATTATGTTTATACTAAGAAAATATGTGACGTGTGTATGTATAATTACTTTTTTTTTTTTAACTGATGTATCATGTAAAAATTTGAACGAAACGAGTGCCAAAAAGACATTGCATAGTGAACCTCTGTTCACGGACATTAACGAACATTACTAACTCTGCAACTACGCAGAAACCTATGTGAAGGAAACGGTTAATGCCATTCATTATGCATCGTACCTATGTAAACGCGATGAACGATTTCCTCGATTAATAACTACGAACATTTAGGTGAGCTATATTCAGCAAAAAACTGAAAATGTGAAGTCCATAATTCGTGCATCGTCTAGTGACATTACTACAGTACCTAACTTCAAGATGTTAACTGGATTAAATGAACACAAAGTGCCTGACCAGAAAACAACACGACGGGTGGAAGAATTTTGGTTGGAACTTCAGGGAATGAAATGTTCTCGAAATGTGACGGACACTCTTACCTGGACTGTCCAAGGATCGACGCCAGCTATGTGCCGTCCGAGGTTCTGCAACCAAGCTTCCACGGAATGTAGAAAACGAACTGCACGTGGACCAATTACTCGACGGGTCACGTCTGATCTGTAATAAGCAATGCTTTTACTTACAACGAACTGCATCACAACGACTATAATGGAAATGGGAAATGGACACGCTTATGTATTAATCACGTTGTTATACAACGATGTTACTGTGATCAAAAAACTTTACCACGACGATACGAACCTGTAAAAAAAAAAAAAAAAATTATTGTGCAGCAGATGAATATGAACTGTAATAACGACACGATGTGTATAGGTCAACGCACCTGAAAAAAACGGACATTTTTCTTTGAAGTATTTCAAAACAATACTATGTAACTAAGAACATTCAACAATCTAAGTTGTATTGTGTTATAACGAATATTGTAAATTTAAAACTAAGTTACCTGTCATAGAATGTAGTCTTCATATGTAATCTTGGTTGAATATTTTCTTTGTGCAACGACTGAGAAACGCGCGCACACGAACAATATGAACTGCAATACTGTGCCGCGTTATCTAACTGTACGACATAACGGCAGTCACACAGACGCTTCTGCGCATGCGCGCACTCTATCTGCCAACATAAGAACTTTTACGGCGCACCCGCGTCATTCAAAGTTTGTATATAATGTGTATAATGTGTATAATGTAGGTCATGTAAATAGTTGTAGATAACTTAGATTTTCTTGTGCCTTTAGGTGAATTGCTCGCCTGCAGGTGTGTCCTTTCGCCTCGCAATTCAGGGGGCAATATAAAGGCACATTTGCATGCCGAGCGTGAGTTTCCTCGGAAACGCGAGATATTAATTAAATAAATAATCAGTGACAAATAAATAAGCCTATGGCACACAACTGCAGCGCTGTGTCGCTGATAAAACAAAAGCACAATTACGTTACTCGTATGTTTGATTAAGAGAGGAGAGCTCTGGTTGAAGTGGTGCGAGAAGCACGTATTTTAGTTTATTGTCTGGCACACCGCCATATTTCATGTTATAGGAAATTACTGCGAGTTGCAACCATACTAGGCACTCGATTCTGAAAAGAATTTATATTTATAAAAACAATCACCTCTGTACGACGTTTGGCATGGCTGGCAAATTATTGTAATATTGAGATTTAGATTATGAGTCCGCACCTACCGCAGCAGTCTTTGGAAACGATTTGATTACGAAGTCCGATTATTTCAGTTTTATTTCACGGTCAACTACGAATAACATTGCTTTTACGAAAAAAACCTGACGACTCATAGGAGAGACAATCATACAGATAAAATAATTAATATTTTATTTTATTTAATTTATTTTATTAATTTTATAAACTGTCGATGACATGCCTCGCTCAGGCCGCCCAAGGGCTACTATTGAAATGGATGACCGCTACCTACGGATTATGGCTCGGAGAAACCTGACACCAGTGCCACCATGTGGAATAATGCTTCTCATGCAGCCACAGGACGTTCTGTTACGACTCAAACTGTGCGCAGTAGGCTGCATGATACGCAACTTCACCCCCCCCCCCCCCAATATCCATGGCGAGGTCCATCTTTGCAACCACCATGCAGTGCGGTACTAATTGGCCCAACATCATGCCGAATGCACCGCTCAGGATTGGCATCACGTTCTCTTCACCGATGAGTATCGCATATACCTTCAACCAGACAATCGTCGGAGACGTGTTTGGAGGAAACCCGGTCAGGCTGAACGCCTTAGACACACTGTCCAGCGAGTGCAGCAAGGTGGAGTTTCCTGCTGTTTTGTGGTGGCATTATGTGGGGCCGATGTATGCCGCTGGTGGTCATGGAAGCCGCCGTAACGGCTGTACGATACGTGAATGCCATCCTCCGACCGATGTGCAACCGTATCGGCATCATATTGTTCAGGCATTCGCCTTCATCGACGACAATTAGCGCCCCCATCGTGCACACCTTGTGAATGACTACCTTCAGGATAACGACATCGCTCGACTAGAGTGTCCAGTATGTTCTCCAGACATGAACCATATCGAACATGCCTGGGATAGATTGAAAAGGGCTCTTTATGGACGGCGTGGCCCAGCAAACACTATGAGGGATCTACGCCGAATCACCGTTGAGGAGTGGGACAATCTGGAGCCACAGTGCCTCGATGAACTTGTCAATAGTATGCCACGATGAATACAGGCATGCATCAATGCAAGTGGACGTGCTACTAGGTGTTAAACGTACCGCTGTGTACAGCAATCTGGACCACCACCTCTGGAGGTCTCGCTGTATGGCGGTACAACATGCAACCTGTGGTATTCACGTTCAATAAAAAGGTCGGAAATGATGTTTATGTTGATCTCTATTCCAATTGTCTGTACAGGTTCCGAAACTCTCGGAACCGAGGTGATGGACAACTTTTTTTTATGTGTTTATTATTGTTCTGAGAATGACGAAGATGTAGCACGTTTTCACGTTGTCGAACGCCTTTTTTAGTTCCAAAAATCCTATCCACGTGCCTTGTTTTTTTATAGACTTGTGTTCATTATCTGCCGTAGCGTCAGAACTGTGTCTACGGTGCGTTTACCTTTCATGGAAACCTTATCGCCATTTAACAGAACCCCAAGTTTGTTTTCCGTTGTACCATATATTAATCTTGCCAGAAATTTTGATTGACTTTACCTTTCCTAATGACAACATGTTCGTGATTTAACAGATTGCCCAGTTTTTTTTTTCATTGTACCACATATTACTCTGGTCAGAATGTTTTATACATAATCTGTTCAGTTCTTGTGTGTTACTTCTCGCATTACCTGTCCTTGATATCTTCGGGATGGAAAGATACTATTCCGAAAGCCTGATGGTATATCTCCAGTCTCACCGTTTCAAAAACCTTAAAATTCATTTGATTGTCGCTTGCCCCAACGATTTCAGAAGTTCCGAATCAATTCTGTTCACGCCTTCTTAAAGGGCATTCCTTTCAGACCTGTGTTAAACTCTGCCTCTAATACTAGATCATTGTACCTTCAGTATTAGGTTCCATTTTTCATTCACCACGTCATCAGACAGTTCATCACCCTTGTAGAGGCCACCATTCTGTTCTTTCCACCTATCCGAGCTCACCTCTGTGTTTAACAGTGAAATTACTCGTGTACTCTTGACGTTGACGCATTTTCTCTTAATTTTAGCAAAGGTTTTATTGATTTTCAACAGTGTGATTCAGTATTGGTGTTACAGACTTTCAGGGATGGTGGAGAAGGGCAAATGTATCAATATGAGATAAGAAACTCTGGTCCGAAAAGGACCGAATCGAGAAGTCATAGTGGTAGCTCTGAGAGTGGAATACATGTACTAGTACTTAGCTGCTAAGCTTTTAAGGTAGACAACTTTCCCTCAGATACATAAAATATATTCGCAGCTGTATAATGGAATGACGAAAGTGGAAAATTGTGCCGGACCGGGACTGGAACCCGGATTTCCCGCTTAGCCTATCCCAGCGCGCCCCGTGGCCACATCCAAACTTCCATACGTCGTCAAGCATGTGTTTATAGTCTGTTCTCGTACATCCATTATGTATAATGCTGTACAGGGGAGAAATTTTAATTAAAAGATGCTTTCCCGGTGTCGGAGGTTGAATACGATACGGCACAGCCTGTGTTGTTCAGAATAACGACGCAATGTTCCTTGGGACATGCATGTACTGCATCGTATTCCGAAAAACACAGGCATTGCAATATCTTGCTGTCAGAGGTGCTAGTGTAGGTCAAAACGTGAAAACATTTCCCGCTTTTTGAGCTCTAAACTGCATACAGTAAGAGCTATGGTTCAAATGGCTCTGAGCACTATGGGACTCAACTGCTGAGGTCATTAGTCCCCTAGAACTTAGAACTAGTTAAACCTAACTAACCTAAGGACATCACAAACATCCATGCCCGAGGCAGGATTCGAACCTGCGACCGTAGCGGTCTTGCGGTTCCAGACTGCAGCGTCTTTAACCGCACGGCCACTTCGGCCGGCCGTAAGAGCTATGGGCACCTGTTCAGTAGAAGATGTGTTTCACAACAGTGAAGATCAACCAGTGCTCGTAGTTCTTAACTTTTGCGTTTCTCTGAAAGCTGCTTGCTGTGTAATCTTAGCAACAACAGCATCGGTACGTGTATTCCACAGCCAGAGGTATCAGAACGATTTTTGGTTTTACCCGAGCATTTATCTAAAAGTCGTACATTTACTCTTCTCTATCATCCCTGCAAGTTTGTAAAATTATCGCGGACTCGCCCTGTATGTGCTGAGTCAGTTCTTTTGACCAATATTTCTTTCCTGACTTCCTTACGTTTTTCCTGTAGCCATTTCGCCTTGGCTTCCCCGCTCTACCTATCACTGGTTGACCCCAAAAGGTGATGTCCGCTTGCTTAGCTGATGAGTAACGTGTTTGCCTATCATGCAGTGGGCCTGGGCTCGATCCCTGGCCGGATTGGCGATTTTCTACGCTTGTGCACTGGGTGTTATGTGGCCCTCACCATCATGTGATCACCGACGTGCAAGTCGCCCATTGTCGCGTAACCTGAAACAAGACTTGCGACCCGGTGGCCGAACTTCCCCGGATGAGGCTTCTTGGCCCTCAGTGCCACACGATCATTTAATTTCCCAAAAGATGATGCGTGAGCGATCAAGACGAGTTCAAACAACGGAAAATCCGGGATGGAGTAATGACAATATTATTGAAATGATAGATCGCTACTCACTATATAGTGGAGAAGTTGAGTCTTAGACAGGCACAACAAAATGAGTGCTAAGGCCGGCCGGCGTGGCCGAGCGGTTCTAGGCGCTTCACTCTGGAACCGTGCGACCACAGCGGTCTCACGTTCGAATCCTGCCTCGGGCATGGATGTGTGTGATGTCCTTAGGTTAGTTAAGTTTAAGTAGTTCTAAGTTCTAGGCGACTGATGACCTCACATGTTAAGTCGTATAGTGCTCAGAGCCATTTGAACCATTTTTGGACCATTTCTGAATGCTAAGCAAGTAAGCTTTCTGCCAAAATGCCGTGTTCTGAATTAGAGAATATTAACACACACACACACACACACACACACACACACACATTCACGCAATGCTGCTCACACACACATGCCTAATGTCTCTGACTCGGGTTTGACCGAAAGGTTACTTGTTTAATAGTCGTTATGTTGTGACTGTCTCCGACTTTTCCACAATGTGGTGAATATCAATCTATGCTTCTCACAATGCCGTCATTATTCAGTCAAGAAGTGAATTTAAGTGATTTCGTTATAACTAAGTGATGACGACTGGTACAGCAAGGACCTGTTGCTGGTGCAGTCTACGGCAGCTGATCAGTGTGGTGGTGGTGTGCAGGTCGGCCGCGGCCGCGTGTGACTTGGTGGCTGGGCGGGCAGTCCCTGCAGTCCCGCCAGCAGCAGGCGTCCGGCCGGCGCGTCTCCAGCGTGGTGCGGCTGCCGCCCCTGGGCAGGCACCACCTGCTGCAGCAGCTGCTCTGCCGCGCCTCCAACCACCAGCAGCCGCTCACCGCCGTCGTCACCATCGACATGCTACGTGAGTACCGCTCGGCGGGCACTAAACTAAAATGCAGGAGTCTCGGATGACATTAATACAGTGTAGCATGGCCTCATTTCAGATAGGAAGATTCCACAAGTTGTTTTCAAGTGTGCCTACCCAGGTGAAGCCTCCTTTATACGTCGTAGCGAAACCTAATTGCGGAACTGCCGGAACGTTGATTTCTACGTCTTACACGCTGTTGCAAATACTCCAACATTTTTTATTTTTTATTTTTTTTGTGGGTTATTTAGTGGAACATTTATGGTACAGTCGAGTGACTGAGTGTTCGTTTGATGCAACTGACTAAAGCAGTTGTTGTCATCTCGAAAGGCGTATTACGAAGATGTAGAGGAAGGAGCAACACTATGTCGCCGAGGACGCTGAAATACACTGACGTGGCAGAAGTTGTGGAGTAGCGATACGCACATATACAGATGGCGGTAGTATCACGTACACAAGGTACGTGATAAAAGAGCAGTGCATTGCAGGCCTGTCTTTTATACTCAGACGTGATTATGGCCGCACGAAGGGAATTAAGCAGATTTGATCGCGGAATGGTAGCTGGAGTTAAATGCATGGGACATACCATATCGGAAATCGTTAGGGAATTGCATATTCCGAAATCCACAATGCCAAGAGCGCACCGCGAGTACCAAATTTCAGGCATTACCTCTCACCATGAACAATGCAGAACCCGACGGCCTTACCTGACGAACGAGAGTAGCGGCGTTTGCGTAGAGTTGGCAGTGCTAACAGGCAAACAACATTGTGTGAAATAATCGCATAATAGCCCCGGACAGGGTTCGTGACCATATCGGTTGGACAATAACGACTGCAAAATCGAGGCCTGTGCAGATAAGTCCTAATTTCGTTTGGTAAGAGCTGATGGCACGGCTCGAATGTGGCGCAGACCCCACAAAGTCATGGACCAGTGCTGACAATAAGGCACTGTGCAAACTGCTGGTGGCTCTGTGACGTTGTGAGCTCTGCTGACATGGAATAGAAGGCGTCCTCTTATCCAGAGTAACCGAAAATTGACTAAAAATGGACCATTTATAACCATTCATAGACTTTATGTTCCAAAAAACAATGCAACATGAGACTAGGCCAAAATTGTACGCGATTGGTTGTAAAAGCATTTTGGACGGTTCGAGTAAATGCATTTGCCAACCAAACGGCAACCAACGACATGAATCCCATCGAATGTTTGTGGGATATTATCGAGAGGTCAGTTTGTACTCAAAATCCTGCACCACCAACACTTTCGCAATTATGGGCGCCTATAGACGCAGCGTGGCTCAATAACTCTGCAGGGGACTTCCAATGACTTGTTGAGTCGATGAGTGCATGCCACATCGAGTGAACCAGGCAAAAGGAGGTCCGACGCGATATTCGGAGGTATCGTATGAACTTTGTCATTGGTGCACAATCCTGGTTCAGTGCTCCATGAAACTTCGCTCAACAACTTGCTGCCACGATATTTCGACGTAGAGTCTTCTTGTCATTTTGAGGCGTTAACTGGCGAAAGTCATTTGAGCTCTACTGCATAAAACCCTGCCTTTGCATGTGCTGTGTACCCAGTTGTCACTGCGCATGCGCTGCTAGAGCGCTTGCCCGTCTCCTGCAGGTCTCTGCGCTGCTACGAGCGCCCTCCGTGACGAAAACTCGCCTCATCGATATAAGATCTATCGTAGGAAGCATTTTATGTGTATTTCAGTTGTCGCTGACCTCCTACTACCGGAAGGACATGTGAAAGACAGTTTTATCTCATTTCGTTGCCGGCCGGAATGGCCAAGCGGTTCCGCCGGCACGGTAGCTCAGCGTGTTCGGTCAGAGGGTTTAGCTACCTTCTGTAATAAAAAAACTGAGTGAACGGATCAACGAGCAACCAGAACGTGTGTCATCGGATGTCCGCAACGAACAAAGTCAACGAACAATATAGAACAAAATGAGATTTAATTAAAAAAAAGCGGTTCTAGGCGCTACAGTCTGGAACCGCGCGACCGCTACGGTCGCAGGTTCGAATCGTGCCTCGGGCATGGATGTTTGTGATGTCCTTAGGTTAGTTAGGTTTAAGTAGTTCTAAGTTCTAGGGGACTGATGATCTCAGAAGTTAAGTCCCATAGTGCTCAGAGCCATTTGAACCATTTCTTTCCGTTACATGACAGTATTTTTTGATAAGAGTACAGCAGTCCTCTTTTCCAACATAACACTTAATTCTTTGTCTTTAGTATCTTCCGTCTGCCATAGTTTGGAAAAAAAAAATGTTATGTCGAGTCACAACAGCGAGGTCGCCAGAGAGCAGTTAACGAACTGAGGTTTCTTCCGTAACTTAAATGCATATTTTCATGTACAGTTACAGAAAATTCCAACGTTTCATTTCAGTTGCTAAGACGGTAACAACGGTATCAGCGCGTCTGTCTGGCTAGCGTCCTAGGATTTCTGCCTCCTAAAAACGTTTCCGCGCAATGCGCAATTTAGTGCCAGAATAACATTTTGTTACAACGAAGACCTGAATGTGCTCTTCCCTACAATAAAATTTATCCAGCCAACATCCCCAGAGTTCTTAAGCGCTGCCACTGGGATAAATACAGTATTACTAAAATGAAGCACGAGAAGTCACCTCTTTTTGTACGTTGTTTGTGCGGTTGACGTGGATAATATAGCACTTGGAAGTTACAAAATCTTGTTTACTGCGCACCAGTATCACATTGAAAAAGACTATAGCCGTACCAGGAATGGAGGGAAGTGTCCTATCGAATCATGGGTCATAGTTTTCGCTTCTCACAATCCGAAGTATCACACATCCAATGTTACCACAAAATATGCAGTGTTTGTACCCTGTGAAGAGTTTTTTGTCATTTCTAGTCGTTTGTTATCCGACTGTCTCTCCTTCCATCTGTTAACACCCCTTATTCTCGGGAACTGGTAAACGAATCAAGTTGAAATTTATGTCAAATACTTATCACTATGACCGCTTGGAGGTGTAATAAATGTTAGCTTCTGAGTCAATGTAATCAAAACGTATGTCCACTAATGTGACATTCTTTGATACAGGCAAAATGATTCATAAAAGCCTACAGCGTTCTTTCCCTTTTGCCTACAATCATGAAATTTGGCAGCAAACGACGATTCACTGTAAATGTAAAGGTAAAACCCGAAAGCTGTGATCTTATGATTATATCAACCGAAGAGAAAACGCTTTCGTCATTTGCTGTCCGACTACCTCATCGTCCATCTATTAAGACGGGTAAACTTGTTGAGAAATTTATGTCAAATACTCAGGTCTATGGTCCCTTGGCGGTGTAACGTTATTTTCTAAGACAATGCAAACAAAAGATACGTCCATGCATGTCACATATTTTGATACAAGCGAACTGAGTTATCAAAATCTACAGGGTTCTCCCCGTTGGCCTAGAGTCGTGAAATTTACCCAGAAGCAAGGTTTCACAGTACAAGTGAGGGAAAAATCCGAAAACTGTGAATTAGTAATTGTATCACACGAGAAAAATATTTTTTTGTCATTTGTAATCTTGCTGTGTGCCTATCTGTCCGTCCGCCCATCCATCCGTCAGTCTATTAAGACAGATTTTTCTCAGGAACGGGTAGACGTGTCAAGGTGAAATATATGTGACATACTGAAGTAAACAGCCATTTTGTGATGTACAAAGTTCAAGCTTGTACGTCAACCCAGTCAAATAAACGACCATTTGTGACACATACGTGATATCTTGCCAGTATCGTTATCGACAAAAGGCAAATATCGTCCATATTTCCGATTCCCGGGACGGATGAAATATTTACATATATATTTAAGTTTGTGCGGATCCCTTGGCTCTCAAGTATTGCTCGTCTCGAAGTTCCCAAATTTTTGGCGACTTTCATACCCGACTCACAAGACAATATTTATTCCTAGTCCTGAAGAATAAGCAGTCTTTAAAAACCGTCATCACTCATGCCAAAAGTGATAGTGAGAAGTGAGTACATAGTGTATTTAGATTCCAAATTGAGAACGCAACATCGAAATCTCAAGCACTGCATACACAGGGTGGTCCATTGATAGGGACTGGGTCAAATATCTCACGAAATAAGGATCAAACGAAGAAACTACAAAGAACGAAACCCGTCTTGCTTAAAGGGGAAAACCAGATGGTGCTATGGTTGGCCCGCTAGATGGCGCTGCCATAGATCAAACGGATATCAACTGCGTTTTTTTAAAATAGGAACCCCCATTTTTTTACATATTCGTGTGGTATGTAAAGAAATATGAATATTTTACTTGGACCAATTTTTTCTGTTTGTGATAGATGGCGCTGTAATAATCACAAATGTATAAGTCCGTGGTATCACGTAACATTCCGCAAGTGCGGACGGTATTTGCTTTGTGGTACGTTACCCGTGTTAAAATGGACCGTTTACCAATTGCGGTAAACGTCGATATCGTGTTGATGTATGGCTATTGTGATCAAAATGCTCAACGGGCGTGTGCTATGTATTCTGCTCGGTATCCTGGACGACATCATCCAAGTGTCCGGACCGTTCGTCGGATAGTTACGTTATTTAAGGAAACAGGAAGTGTTCATCCCCATGTGAAACATCAACCACGACCTGCAACAAATGATGATGCCCAAGTAGGTGTTTTAGCTGCTGTCGAGGCTAATCCGCACATAAGAAGCAGACAAATTGCGCGAGATTCGGTGTTGACAATGGTGTATCAACATCGATTGCACCCGTACCATATTTCTATGCACCAGGAATTGCATGGCGGCGACGACTTTGAACGTCGTGTACAGTTCTGCCACTGGGCACAGGAGAAATTACGGGACGATGACAGATTTTTTGCACCGTTCTATTGTCATTGGCTGTCCGGTGAGGCCATGCGGTTCTAGGCGCGTTAGTCTGGAACCGCGTGACCGCTACGGTCGCAGGTTCGAATCCTGCCTCGGGCATGGATGTGTGTGATGTCCTTAGGTTAGTTAGGTTTAAGTAGTTCCAAGTTCTAGGGGACTGATGACCACAGATGTTGAGTCCCATAGTGCTCAGAGCCATTTGAACCATTTTATTCTATTGTCATTCACCAACAGCGGTAACGTAAACCGGCATAATATGCACTATTGGGCAACGGAAAATCCACGATGGCAGCGACAAGTAGAACATGAGCGACCTTGGCGGCTTAATGTATGGTGCGGCATTATGGGAGGAAGGATAATTGGCCCCCATTTTCTCGATGTGTATCTAAATGGAGCAATGTATGCTGATTTCCTACGTAATGTTCTACCGATGTGACTACAAGATGTTTCACTGCTTGACAGAATGGCTATGTACTTCCAACATGATGGATGTCCGGCACATAGCTCGCGTGCGGTTGATGCGGTACTGAATAGCATATTTCATGACAGGTGGGTTGGTTGTCGAAGCACCGTACCATGGCCCGCACGTTCACGGGATCTGACGTCCCCGGATTTCTTTCTGTAGGGAAAGTTGAAAGATATTTGCTTTCATGATCCGCTGACAATGCCTGACAACATGCGTCAGCGCATTGTCAATGCATGTGTGAACATTACGGAAGGTGAACTACCAGCTGTTGAGAGGAATGTCGTTACACGTATTGCCAAATGCATTGAAGTTGACGGACATCATTTTCAGCATTTATTTCATTAATGTGGTATTTACAGGTAATCAAAAATGGTTCAAATGGCTCTAATCACTATGGGACTTCACATTTGTGGTCATCAGTCCCCTAGAACTTAGAATTACTTAAACCTATCCAACCTAAGGACATCACACACATCCATGCCTGAGGCAGGATTCGACCCTGCGACCGTAGCGGTCACACGGTTCCAGACTAAAGCGCCTAGAACCGCACGGCCACACCGGCCGGCACAGGTAATCACGCTGTAACTGTATGCGTTCTCGGAAATGATAAGTTCACAAAGGTACATGTATCACATTAGAACAACCGAAATAAAATATTCAAACGTACCTACGTTCTGTATTTTAATTTAAAAAACCTACCTGTTACCAACTGTTCCTCTAAAATTGTGAACCATTCGTTTGTGACTATTACAGCGCCATCTATCACAAAGCGAGAAAAGTGGTCCAACTAAAACATTCGTATTTCTTTACGTACTACACGAATATGTAACAAAAATGGAGGTTCCTATTTTAAAAAAAACGCTGTTGATATCCGTTTAATCTATGACAGCTCCATGTAGCGGGCCGACCATAGCACCATCTGGTTTCCCCCTTCAAGCTAGACAAGTTTCGTTCTTTGTAGTTTTTGCGTTTGACGCTTATTTCGTGAGATATTTGGCCCGGTCACGATCAGTGGACCACCCTGTATACAATATCGGAACATCCCATACACGCTACACAGCTCACAGGTTATGAGGAAAGTATGGACAAAGAATAGTTGTTATGCGTCACAGTGCTTCCGAGAAGAAAGACGGTTGGAATTTTGCGCCCTCACAACATTGGGAGCATTAGAAAAGGAAATGGTACGCAACTTGTGAAAGATGAGTGAAACCATCTCGATACTCATCCGTAATAACTTAGGGGGGAAAAAAAGTCAACGGAAACAACAGAAAATTCTTCTCATGATAGCCAGATGGTGATTTAGGCGTCACGGGTACGAAATACAAGGCACTGACCACTGCAGCAACTTGTTCAGTACAGACTTGCGGTGGTTTCTGCTGACGCCAGCGGCGTATTATTAGTGGAGAATTGTAGCTGCCGCAGTGGCGGCGCAGTTGTCGCCAGCAGGGGAAGAGACAGCGGCGGCGGCCGCCGCTAATCCCGCCTCCCCTTTCCGCTGGCGCTGAGCCTAATTGAAGTCGCCAGGGCCGGGTCGCGTGTTCGCTAAGCTCGCCGCATTCCTCGTCCTGTTGCTGACCCCTTGTTTAGGAAGCCTTAGCTGGTCTGCTGTCCGCCGTCTTTTGTTGCTAACGATTCGTGGCGCTGACTCAACATTTGCGGTCTTACTGAAACCGAAAGCGCAGTTCGTCTGCTGGATTATTGTAATATCACGAAATTCCAGAAATGATACAGGTTCATCTCTGGATCTTTAATATACTTGTAATGTCTCCTACACACGGAAAAACTGTTGTGTTTGTGGGGTGATAACTTCAGTAAGTGTCATACTTTGTCACAAAAGCAATAAGACTTCCTGTTTTACCTATGAATCCTTCTTTCGAGAAAAATGTGGAGGAAATACATATAGAATAATTTGCATCGTGAGATGCATCGGATTATTGCGGTGTGATCAGGCTTGAAACAAGAGCACAGTGCTTACGATTTTACGAGTTACACCTACTTCAACTTTCCTAACTTTTTCGTGTCGGAGGAATTACTCTCACAGTATGGACTATTATTAATATACGACGGCTAATACTTTTACTTGGAATATGTTGCAATTAGCTTAGGAAGTTGGTAGTCTTGTGATATGCAGTTTCATTTTTCAGAATCGTATGGTACTGAGAGATGTGTTGTGTTCTGTGGCATGTTACGAGAGTATGTCTTTTAAACAGTTTACAGATAATTACAATGTTTAAATACTGTGTTTTTCGATAATCTTCCTTATTGAGGAGCCTATGTCTTGTTCAGTGGTCTAAAAGGTGACACTTTCACCATTTGAGTGGTTTTTTACTTCCCTTTTTGAGGCTATTGCAATGTCAGCTAGCTAACTATACAGGCTCAGTAAGTAAACAGTCTTTGGACTGAAGATCCCAGCAACAACAACTGTTTTCAACTGACTGGTTGTTGTCCTATGGCAGTTAGTCACATTTCATGTGAAGAACGTTACATGCATCATCTGACCATAAAACAAATATTATATCAACGCCGCTGATGTGGAATCCCATACCAACATTAGTTTGCAACTCAACACCAGTTCTGCTCGCAGTGTATTGTTAGCGATCACATATGTCTACAGCTGTGCCATATTCGCGACATGGACAGTTGTTCAATTGGGAACTAATGCTGGTATGACATACCAAAGAAGTGATGTTGACACGGCGTTCGCTTCATGATTTGATGCTGCATATGATTTTCTTGGCATAATATGCTATAAGATTCAATGTGGCTAACTGTCATAGGATGACAACGAATTTCTTGAAAATGGGTACCGAGCTGAAATTGTGCTATTGTCCAAAAGGAAATTAATGAACAGTCCAATGCCAAATGTGTGATCTTCTACACACTACAGTATTTGTTTCTAATATTATAGATGTAGGAGTACGTCATTCTATGTTCTTGGTTTCTTGAGCATTTCACGGTTTTACGATGCCTCCTAACAACAATTATATGCTTTATGGTGGATCGTACGATACGTTTTGTTCATACAGGAATTCGCTCATCCAACCAACACTACCTCGGCTGTCCACCATCTCCCTCGACAATTTGATATTTTCATTGGTCTTTTGTCTTCGATTTGTAAGACCTGTTCGTAGCAGTAGCATTTCTGTTCTGTCGTTGCACCTATAGTAAATACTTATAGCCTTTGCCTGGGACTGTCGTTCCTTATTCCAGCTCTAGCTATTTCAAACCGTTCTCCTCAACAGCTCCCTTTTTACTGTTTTAATTCTTGTCACTTCTGTTCAGAACCCAATGATCGAAACCATATAACACCGTATGCACTGCACTAGTTTTACAAAATTTTATTTGCATCATTTTTTCGTTCGTAATATATCTGCGGACATACATCAGCTGGAGTTCAATTTATTTGTCAGAGCTCTATCTTGTTTCCTGATGTACTGTAGGTCGGTCGCATGGTGTACGCAGAAGACCTGAACATGAGCAAATAAAATTCTACTGTGGCAATATTTATTTGTATCAAACGGTGCCCTAATATTTTATAGCTGCATTAACATACTGTACATTTACAACCGTTAGGTAATGAGAACGCTTATCTCACTTTTCGGTTTATAGTTTCAGCCGTGAATCTTCTACTCCTATTCTGAAAACAGATGGATGTATCCCAATGACCTCTATTACATTCATTAAAATACATTACAAGTAAAAAAAAAAGAAAGAAAGGAAAAAGAATAGACGCACCATGAAGGAATTATGCAAATGAGATGAAAATCGTTAATGTGACGTACATGTACAGACAAATAAATACTTACAGTTTCAGAAAAAATTGATGATTTATTCAGGAAAAAGAGCTTCACAAACTTAGAAACTTAATAACGCGTTGGTCCACCTTTGGCCCTTACGCAAGCAGTTATCCGGTTTGACATTGAGTGGTAAAGCTGTTGGATGTCCTCCTGAGGATATCGTGCCAAATTCTAACCAACTGGAGTGTTAGAGGGTCAAAATCTCAAGTTGGTAGCAGGACTTTGCCATAACACTCCAAACCTTCTCATCTGAGAAGAGATCTAGCAATCTTAGGGCCAGATCAAAGTTTGTCAAACACGAAGAAAAGCAGCAGAAAATCTTACCGTGTGCGGATGGGTATTATCTACCTTAAATGTAAGCCCAGTGTGGATTGGCATGAATGGCAATAAAACGGAGCGTAGAATATCGTCGACGTACCGCTGTGGTGTAAGTGTACCACCGATGGCAACTAAAGGGGTCCAGCTATGTAATGAAATGGCATCCCGCACCATCAGTCCTGGCTGCCAGATCGAATGGCAGGCGACAGGTCGCAGCTCCCGGGGCAGCTCCACACACGTCTTCGCTGGCCATTGATACCTGGTATTCCACTAGTGGAGCATAACTGCCTTCGGGGATGAGTCTCGCTTCGAACTGAGCCCCAGTGTCCAGCGAAGACGTGAATGGCAACTTCCCGGTCAGCGATCGGATACGAACCTGACGTCGCCCGCAAAAAAGCCGGACAACCAAGAGTGATGATCTGCAATATCGTTTCATTTCATACCGGTACACAGTGGTTGTCGTCTGTGGTACCCCTGCAGCACAGCGGTAAGTCGACTATATTCTACACCCCGTTTTGATGCCCTTCATTGCAGGCCAACCTGAGCTTACATTTCAGTAGGACAATGTCTAACAGGACACGGTAAGAGTTCCTACAGCTTTTCTTGGTGCTTGCCAACCCCTACCGCGACCAGTATGGTGGTGAGGTCTCTGGAAAATTAGGACGTTTGGTGTATTGTGGGCAGCGACATCCAACCAGCTCTGGATCTAGCGCTCAAATTGGACAGAATTAGGCATGATACACTTCAGGACGATATCCACTAACTCCGTCAATCAAGCCAAGCCGAATAACGCGCATGCATAAGGGCCAGAGGTGGATCAATTTGTGAAGCTCTTTCTGTTGAATAAATCATCCAATTTCTCTTAAATTCTTGTCATTTGTTGGTCTGTACATGCATGTCACATCAACCGATTTCCTTCCGTTTCGGATAATCCGTAATTCCTTCGAGGTACTTCTCTTTTTTTGCGAGTGTATTTGTGGTTGTACTACCATGTAACCTTTTAAAATACCGAAAATTATTAAATACTAAAATATCTAGTTGGACGTGTTGCAGCTGCCCTTCTCATGACGTATTAAATGACATGTGTAGCATTTCTGCTTCATCATTTCCCGAATGTTGCAGCTGGGCAACTTGTCAAATGCTTTTGTGTAGCCAACGTTGTTTGTAGGTTGAATTGTCGCGTATGATGGTTAATTGTCTCAGTACGGTCTTTTTATAAACGCCTTTCTTTGTCCTTTTTTTATAGAATGATTTTGTTAATAGACCTGTGCGCCTGTAATAAGTAGAGCTGTTGTGTCCTGTCAGCTCGTCGAACATGGGCGTCTAGGAATCCTACTTTCTCGAATCACTAGACAACAATTGAAGCAAATCGTATTAATCAATTTTTATTACAGTTGAATAAATGCCAATACTTTGAAAATTTACAATGGTGTGTCACAAGCAATGGGCAACAAACAAAATAAGAAAATCTCTTCAGTATACACAACTCCTAATACAAGCGAAACAATACAGTTCCTAAGTCGCTGCTGCAGAGCGCGTAGAACGGATGGGAGGCGGGCAGGCGGCGCGGCGCTTAAGTTCTCTTCGCCTAGAGGCCGCTGCTGTTACGGTGTCGTCCCATACAGGTATCGGTCAGCGAACTATCTCTCCGCTCTAACGTTCCTGACCGTAGTCGTGGCGCTTGTCTTTAACGCCGGAGGGAGCAGGAGTTTCTCCAGTAGTATTTCTGGAAAACGAATATATCTCCACTGTTGTCCATTCTTAAGCCTAAGAATGGGCAACAGTGGAGATATATTCTGCGTTCTGCTCCATCACATATTATGGATATATAAGACTCTGGTTTTCACAGCATTCGAATCACAGTGAGCTCTGCTGTACGAGTGTCACATAATTCGCCTTTGTCACTTTTCATAGAGCTTCACGCTGGGATCACTTCTAGCAGTGTCAGAAGATCATTTCGGTAGCTCCTGTTCACCTGGTTGTACCAATTCCTTTATACGGAGTCGTCCACATTTCTTTGTTATATTCCGTGTGTTCTCACGTACTAAATTTATTTGCTCCTGACGGTGGCGGCACTGTGGGCTGGGCGGACAGGCTTGCAAGCACCACTTGTGTCTGCTGGGGCTGTTGCAGGGGTGCCAGAAACAGGTACAGTTGCTGCTGGTGCCGATTTTGCATGATTGCGATTTCCTACGGACAATGTCCCTGTAGCTCGTAAAGGCTATGGATCCGTGGTGATTCTTTCCGAAACCGCTAAACTTAGGCGTTGGAAAATGATGTATGATGTACTCCATGACCAACTTTCTGCTTCTACAATTGCAGTTTTATTAGAGAAACCCACAGTTACAAATGTTGTCGATTAACAAGTGCTGATTGGGCTTTCAGTATTAGAGCGGGCGTCATATCACTTGGCGGGTGAGGACTGGGTGCGTAGTAGCGAGGGAGTCACGTGACCTGCCGACCAATAGGAGTCAGTCATCCGTAGCGAGCGCCCGATTTAAAGTCGTTCCTATGCGGAGCAAGTTTGCGACTGGTTTTAGCGTTGTGTGTGGCGCTTGGTCGGAAGTTATTGCAAGGCATTGTGGTAATATGAGTGACAAGAGCAAATCTCACCCGTTATTACACAGGCAGGCGAGAGAAATAATATTTTGCGTGTATCAGTTCTTTAGACGGGAAGTGGAAGCGGCAAACACAGCTGACAAAACGGCGTCGCCCAGTCTTGCCAAATGCCAAGAACGAACAGCTTAGGCGTGTGGTATCGGTTTGAGAACTGTGCAACGGATCGTCAGCGAAGCCAAGGAATCTACTGAAGAGAACGAATCACCTATGTTTTACGTCGCCTGGTTAGTGCCGAAGTCGAAAGAAATTCGGAAGTGAGTTCGACTATATCTGCAAGAATGCGTTACGGCGCAAAATATGCGACATATATAGCCAAGGTGAATATCCTACGGCAGATAAATTATGTTCCTACATGAAAGAAGCTGAAAGTTTCAACGGCAGCAAATCTACCATGCTCAGAATATTAAAGGAGATAGGATTTAAATATAGAAAGAGCAATGACGGAAGAAAACTGCTCTTAGAGAGAAGTGACATTCTAGCAGGAAGAACTGTGTTCTTGAGAGAAATGCACGAGATAAAACAAGCCGGAAAAGCACGTATTTATTATTTCGATGAAACATCAAGACCAATGTGCTGGAAGACATGTGACGATGTTGGTGACCTGAAGGTTGCTGTGGGAAAAGGGAGACGCCTTATTGTTCTTCACGCTGGTTCTGCAGAGGCAGGCTTCATACCAGAGAGTAAATTAATATTTAAAGTACCGAAGGCGAAGGAATCAGATGACTATCACCCAGAAATGACCTATGCTGTATTCAAACGGTGGTTTGTGCAACAGCTACTTCCTTACATGGCAGAGAATTCCGTTATTGTCATGGACAACGCAAGCGTGCACTCTGTACAAGTGAATAAGGCTTCTACTTCAAATACCAGGAAGGATGAAATTATTTCATGGTTGTCGTCTAATGGAATTCCTCACACAACGTCACAGACCAGGGCAGAGTTACTCATACTTGTAAATGCATACAAGCCAAAATACCGCACTTACGAGATAGATGAACCGGCAAGACAGCATGGTCACCGAGTGATCAGTTTACCACCATATCACTGCCACTACAATCCTATTGAGCTGGTATGGGCGCAAGTTAAAGCCCGTATCTCAGAAAGAAACATCACGTTCCGAATTGCTGACGTGGAAAGACTCACATATGAAGCAGTGGACAACGTAAGCATATCTGCATGGGCAAACAGCGTCAGAGATTCGGAAACACTCCAGGAAGATGATTTTAAAAAAGAAATCGACAGAGACTCGGTGATGGAGCCTTTCATAATTAATCTTTACGATTCGGATTCGTCTTTGTTAGACATCGAGGATGAAGACGATGTTTTGGGATACCTGTGACAGTACTGCAATGGTGCAGTAAGAATTTAAACATATATCGTAAATCTTAAGCCTATATTATATAACTTGAGTCTAGGTTTGCCTGGCTGGTAAAGTAATTATAAAAATATTTTAGTTTCTTACGCAATTTCGTTGTGGACTTTGTTTAAAACTTGTCTTCAGCGATTACACTCTTCGATTTTATTCTTGAATTATCCGTCAAAATATGTAAAATTTCGTTTGTATTTATGCTAGTCGGACTGCTGTCTTCATTTCTGAAAAAGTAATTGTTCTTGCTTTCCCGAAAATTAGTCCCAACAAACAGCACGTGGAAACTTGTTTTATATTATGTATGACAATAACTATGTACGAGAAACACAATATCAACAACTATAGATTATTTGTTGTAAGTAAGGTGTCTAGAAACAGAAAGTACCTTTGGTTCTTGTAATTATAACTATTTAATGCATGACAGGCTCTTTATACATTTTCTGAAATATGATTATTTCAGCTGTGCGCCGTAAAGATGCTCTACCTATAGACTGCTCAGACGTATGCTTAGGTCACTTAAATAAACTGACATGTAAAAATTTGACATGTGCGAATATTTCCCCTGCAATCCAAATAAATAATTATGACTACAGATGGTAAACCATCACAGGGTGAACGTATTCTCTGGGTTCGAAAGGGAGATACTGATTGAGCCGCGATTTTTCCCAGTACTCACACGTATTGCAAAACGTTTTATGTGTATTAAAAAATCGTTTGATTATCGGTAGGTATACATCTTTTCGCGAGGTTTCTTCTACTTTTCAAATTTAATTTTTAAAGGCAGCACAAGAAGATTGTATTTCCTGAGTTACAGTAGGAAAGATAAATAAATGCGCAACAGTTTTCCCAGTTACTCAACACGGTATTCTTGCGTTGTTCCACAGACACAATAAACAATGCAAGTCAGTCTATTATTCTTGTCAGTGTTGATAGCTTTTTTATTTTTACACATTTTATGTAACTACATATTTTAAAGGCAGATGATTCGATGACAACGCCTTTCTCACAAAGACGTATACGGTAGGTATTACTGCGCTCGTCGCCTTTCCTGTATGAGCGCGTAGGAGTACTGCAATGCACAGCGGTCAGTAGCCAACAGTCGAATGGAGAGGTAACATAGTGTGGCTACACTGCCACGGCTGGCTGCTGGCTCCCCCCCCCCCCCCCCCCCGGCCACACTGCCACAGCCACCACCACCACTAACTGCTGGCTGCGCAGAACTCCCCCACCACCCGCCAAGATACGTGACGCCCGCTCTAAGGATTCACGCCCAGTCCGCGACAAGGGTCCACAAACGCACAATGAATCCAGGTATCCATCTCGTCAGAATCCCGGAGAGAAGCGAAGTCGTCGTCGATAATCCGTCCACTGGCGTATTCGTGCGTTATCGTTGTAACGAAGTAGACTTCTGGCCTTCGGCTGAACCGTGGTACGTACCTCTGGTACTGGCAATTGTGGCGGCTGACGCAAGGCAGAGGTTGTCGTATAACGCTTCCTTGTGGCACCTTCCGTCGCTGCATAGCCTTCCACTGATTATTAAGTATTTTAAGAGTAACTGTACAGGGTCACCTGACAATGTCCTTGTTTCTCTGCAGGTGACCGTGTTCTTTTGCCTCTGGCACTAAAAACATTTTGTGCGGGAGGTGCGCTATGGCACCTAATTATTTGAAAGGTCGTATTTCAAACCTCCACGAGCGTCTGTTACACAAATTCCTTAGACATTACTGGTTTCGATCTTCGGAAATCATAAAATTATTTATAACAGTCTAAATGGAACGTTCAGTCTGTGGTGTCGAGTAAAATAAAACCCAACCCACATTAATAATTATGTAATACCTGAAGATTACCCTAACATCGAGCCAGGAATAAACGAAGAATTACTTTATTCCCAGCTCCACAGAACCTGAAGTAACACTGAAGTGCCGGCCGCGGTGGTCTAGCGGTTCTGGCGCTGCAGTCCGGAACCGCGGGGCTGCTACGGTCGCAGGTTCGAATCCTGCCTCGGGCATGGGTGTGTGTGATGTCCTTAGGTTAGTTAGGTTTAAGTAGTTCTAAGTTCTAGGGGACTTATGACCTAAGATGTTGAGTCCCATAATGCTCAGAGCCATTTGAACCATTTGAACACTGAAGTCTGAATTACACAGAAAAATTAACTTCTGAATACTGGAGAAGTTGAAATAAACTTCTGGGAGATCTGATCTGAAAACGGTTTAACTTCATTCAGCATCGCCGGCCGAAGTGGCCGTGCGGTTAAAGGCGCTGCAGTCTGGAACCGCAAGACCGCTACGGTCGCAGGTTCGAATCCTGCCTCGGGCATGGATGTTTGTGATGTCCTTAGGTTAGTTGGGTTTAACTAGTTCTAAGTTCTAGGGGACTAATGACCTCAGCAGTTGAGTCCCATAGTGCTCAGAGCCATTTGAACCATTTTTTTCATTCAGCATCAACTTGAGAAATCGTACTTACGGTAAAGCTGAAAGGCTACATAATATAGGAGACTAACATACGCCATGCAATAATGGTTTAAGCGGAGCCGTTTAATATTATAAGGAATTATACTGTGACCAGTGCAGGTAGTGGACAAGCATAGCCATATGACACCCAGTAAAAACAAAGGAAGTTTCAATATCACTAGCAGGCGAATGTGGATTCCTGTTGCAAATATAAAAGAACTGTTGTGATTTTAGATACAGATTAGCAGTCGTTTATAGACACCCAGAAACAATCCTAGGCATTTCGTACAGTACCATTATGCATAACTAATTTTAAAGTATTCGCAAAATAATATTACCGAAGCGGTGTGCTTACATTGAATGGGTGAGGAAATGCTCAATATGTGCAAAGGACGCATGTTTATTGCCTGCGACGTGGATGCGGAATTTGGAACTTATCAAAGAGATAAGCCATCTTCCGTTCTAACTGGACAATGTACCGAGCCTGAATAATATACCTGTCCTAACTATGAGTTCGAAAACCAACTTGCCCTATACGAACTACACTGAATACGTTTGCAAAGTGTTTGATTAAGCTAAGAGGATGTAGCGATTTCACTCAATTCAACTACAACAAGTATCCACGTCCGAAAAGAAGAAAATTCAGCACCTGACTGCCTTCCGCTTCACACCACGTCTCTCTTTGGAGAGGACAGAGGAGTAATAAGGTTTGCACGAATAAAATCAGTTGATGCAAAATGCAGCCACATTTCAAAATTGTTAATTAAATGTGGTATGGCACAGATTTCTCTGGAGAAAGTATTTTCTATCAATCATGGAACTATGTTCTTCACGCTACTAATTTGAGGTCATATTTCACAGGCGGTGTTTCAATTAGATTTAAATTTTAGGTAAAGTGTTCAGCGAAATGCCTGTCCTCCGCTTCATATCAGTTACATGTAATTTATCTTCATCCATCTCCGGTAACGTGATTGTCGACGGCCAACAATGTAGCCAGAAAAAAGCGGACCCGCTGTGTGTGCCGAGTCACAGTTCACGCACCTAATATCCCCACCAGTTCCGCAGGATATTCCCGTGAAACTATGGGGATGGAGGTCACGAAGTTCGTTCCGGAGCGGGTGCCCCTGATCTAATGCTCTGAGCGGCAACAGCGAAAGTTGGCAACTTTGAGGTGTGCGCCGGATGGCGGTGGCTTGCACAGCAGGATTTTGCAAGGGACTCGCTTCCAACAAGCAACGTTCTCTCTGTAGACTGCTTCCTTGAGCTCCGTCGCCTTCGATTTTTAAGATTTCAAGCGTCTTACTTTTTTTATAGCAATGCCAATACGCTACTCCGCTGGCCGATAAAGTTGTAATACTGAGAGGCCGCATGTAACAAACTTCGAGCTGGTATGAAGTGTACTACAAGGTTGGATATAAAAATGTCAATCATTACAGGGCAACCAGACAAAGAAAGTACGTAACGCCATGTACCGTCTGTATATAAGGAAAGACTAGCTGAGTACCTGGCGTGACGCGTATATGTATTAATTCCATATGTATTTCTCCCTCCCTCTCTGCGTCCACCTCCTCCACAACTTCTTTCTGCCCGTCTCTTGATCCCCTTCTCTCTCTCCATCTCCTCCTCACACTTTGACCGTCTCCTCTTCCATGTCGTCCTCCTCGTTTCTCAATCCATCTTCTCCTCCCCTTCACTCTTTTCATCTCATCCTCTCCCCTGTATCCCTCGATTTCCCCCTCCCCCTCCTCTCTCTCTCTCTCTCTCTCTCTCTCTCTCTCTCTCTGTCAATACCCCTCCCCCCTCCTCCGCCATGTCTGCGTCCATCTTTGGAAGGATATTTTTAGCGGCGGCTTTGGCCATGTACGCAAATGTCACATTTATTTCACATGTAGTTAATGTATTTCACACGTATTTAAACACATATTTTACCTGTATCCCTAACGAATTTCGCCCTGCACTTTGGTTCCATCTCCTGCACTGTGCGTTGTACAATGACATAATTTTGTACGTTCCTTTAGTACGTAGATACTGTCTACGAAACATGTTGTGAATTGAGTCAGTAGGAAAGAAGTAATAAATTAGAGCGTCGTGCATGGTGTGGCAGTTTTTCACGCATCGCAAAGTTTATGACATCATGTATCCTGAAATATGTGTCATATTATGATATAATTCTTCAGATACGGTCAATGGTATATCTGAATACAGTCTTCTGCCAAATCCGTTGTGAACAGAGTTAGCAGTAAAGTAGTAATAAATTAATTCGTCATACGTGATGCAACAGTTATACAGCGTGAACATTCTGTGTGTTGTGGGAGGGTGGGGGCGGGGGGTGTCAGCGAGAGAAAGCGTCGTAAAGCTGTTAAATTTTGTATGAAATTGGTTAGAAGCCACTAAGTGCTCTTATTCTCAAATACTAGATGAATAAAGTCTGGCTATATGAGCGTCATGAGGTACGCCACTTTTCTAGCTCCACTCCCATCCCTTTGATAGTTAGGTGGCTACTACCGCCACGCCGATTCTGTGCAGACAGTACATGATATGTGCGCAAATTTTGGTTCAAATCGCTCCAGTGGTTTACGAAGAGATATGGAACATACATGGTACGTATCGATTACGCAGCAGTTTTTTCACTTTTAAACGATATTAGACTATCCGTTGTTAGTGAGTAGATAGTTTTACGCCGCGTGTAAGTAGGTAAATCATCTACCTGCGCGTGTCAAAATTCGTCGGCTGCAGGATCGTGCCCTGTCCACAATGTGCGATATCGATTCTCGAAAGTACTGTTCGCGTTGGTCGAAAATCCATGACTGGCATGCGGATGCGTTATCGGTGGGTTTAGGGTGACCATTTTAAACGCCATGAACGATCTCAGCGGCCCCGCACGTCTAGTGCTTGGGAGGACAGCCAGATTGTTATATTAGCCCTGCTTGATAGCGCACTTAACTTGAGGGAGGAAGTAAGTTTAATTGAGGTGAAGAAACCAGGGGTGGCGGCGTCTGGAGCACCACGCGCTGCCAGCATACTGAACCTTTTTGTGACCTCCTTGACTCAGCAGAAGAAGGAGCCGTACCGACAACACTGGATGTAGAAATTTGCCATTACAGACGAGTTCCGATTCTGTGTTCAGGAACATGTACGTGTATGTAAGCTCCAAGAAGAGCGAACACTGCCAGACTGCATTCTGCACAGTCGTACTGCACACGACTCAAAGCCCTCGAGGTGGAACGATTTCAACGCGAAAACACGAAGATTCCGGCAATCAAGAGTACAGGCATCTGTCTCTCGATAGTGAGTAGCACGGTCTATTTTAGTGAGTAGCACGGTCTACGTCAAGGTCGTTAACGACGCTACGTGTGACTGAGTCATCTGAGAAAAGAATCGGGGACTCCGATTTTTTCACGCTGATGGCAACGTGGGTAATGTTAGCGTGAACTACGCCGGACTGGGCACGAGAGTCAACAGTATATTCGGTTTACCTATTTCATTACTGACCGAGGAAGTCGTAGACGCGCTCCGTCCATATGGCACGGCGTACAGCCACACTGAGGAGGAATTGACGCAATTCAGCACTTCCTGTCCTGCAGGGAGTCCGGGAAGTCCGGGTCGACCTACACAGCCACGTTCCACCATATCTCCAAATCTGTGGATTCCGCGCCGTTATTACGTACTACGGACAACCCAGGACGTGTTCCAGGTGCGGCAAAGAGGGACATACCGATTTCGAATGCGTATAACGCAGAATTACGCGCTTCGCACCTGCAGCCACATTGATATCATCGACACAGACCATTATGTCGGCGAGCCTTACGTCTCAGACTGGCTCAAGGCACCGGACGCCGATCTCACCCTGCAAACGATTCAGCAGACTATTGGCTAAGCGGCCGATGACTAAAAGATACAATTCGAGTCACTCAGGTTGCTTACCGAGGCTTCTGAGCCGGAATGTCGCGGCTTCTCACCATCGTACTACGTAGTGACTCACATTCGGAAACAGCGTACCCCAAGACGCTACAAGCAGAGACCCAGGACGGCGTCGGAACAATGAGATCTACAGTCAGTAGAAGACGACAAAAATGCCCGTCCGGACGCCGCACATCAGAACACGACAGCGGAGGCCATAGTGACGGACCGCCACAGCCGACAGAGGTGTCCCAGCGCGTCACTCTGGCTAATCGTATGACGGTTGTCATTCAGGATGAAAAAGGCACCTCCTTCCTGGCACCCCATGCGTCCCTCCCATGGGCGGAGGAACACCTGGAAGACGAGAAAGCATCCGCAACGACGACGTGGGGCGACAATGCAAACGACACACATGACCCGATACTAGAAACGCCGCAGACAGCGCCAGCCCCCTAAATATGTTCCATACTGGGACCTATTACGTAAAAAAAAGGGTGGCGATGTGCTATGATGGGTTGTATACTTGTAAAACTATACTACCGGCCATTAAAATTGCTTCACCAAGAAGAAATGCAGATGATAAACGGGTATTCATTGGACAAATTTATTATACTAGAACTGACGTGTGATTACGTTTTCACGCAATTTGGGTGCATAGACACTGAGAAATCAGTACCCAGAACAACCACCTATGGCCGTAATAACGGCCTTGATACGCCTGGGCATTGACTCAAACAGAGCTTGGATGGCGTGTACAGGTACAGCTGCCCATGCAACTTCAACACTATACCACAGTTCACCAAGAGTAGTGACTGGCGTATTGTGACGGGCCAGCTGCTCGAACACCATTGATCAGACTTTTTCAATTGGTGGGAGATGTGGAAAATGGGCAGGCCAGGGCAGCAGTCGAACATTTTCTGTATCCAGAAAGGCCCGTAAAGGACCTGGAAAAAGCGGTCGTGCATTGTCCTGCTGAAATGTAGGGTTTCGCAGGGATCGAATGAAGGGTAGAGCCACAGGTCGTAGCACATATGAAATGTAACGTCCACTGTTCAAAGTGCTGTCAATGCGAACAATAGATGATCGAGACGTGTAACCATGCCAGTATGGCGATGACGAATACACGCTTCCAATGTGCGTTCACCGCGATGTCGCCAAACACGAATGCGACCATCATGATGCTGTAAACAGAACCTGGATTCATCCGAAAAAATGACGTTTTGCCATTCGTGCACCCAGGTTCGTCGTTGAGTGCACCATCGCAGGCGCTTCTGACTGTGATGCAGCGTCAACGGTAACCGCAGCCATGGTCTCCGAGCTGATAGTCCATGCTGCTGCAAACGTCGTCGACTGTTCGTGCAGATGGTTGTTGTCTTGCAAACGTCCCCGTCCTCATCTGTTGACTCAGGGTTCGAGACGTGGCTGCACAATCCGTTAGAGCCGTGCGGATAAGATGCCTGTCATCTCGACTGCTAGTGATACGAGGCCGATGGGATCCAGCACGGCGTTCCGTATTACCTCCTGAACCCACCGATTCCATATTCTGCTAACAGTCATTGGATCTCGACCAACGCGAGCAGCAATGTCGCAATACGATAAACCGCAATCGCGATAGGCTACAATCCGACCTTTATCCAAGTCGGAAACGTGATGGTACGCATTTCTCCTCCTTACACGAGGCAACACAACAGGCAACGCCGGTCAACTGCTGTTTGTGTATGAGAAATTGGTTGAAAACTTTCCTCATGTCAGCACGTCGTAGGTGTCGCCACCGGAGCCAGCCTTGTGTGAATGCTCTGAAAAGCTAACCATTTGCAAATCACAGCATCTTCTTCCTGTTTGTTAAATTTCGCGTTTGTAGCACGTCGTCCTCGTGGTGCAGCAATTTCAATGACCATTAGTGTACGTGGTTGACTCCCGCTCCTCCCCCCTCCTCCTCCCTCACACCCTGTGCTCAGAAAACAAACACACAGGGTTGAAAAGATTAACACCAATACGACTGGTGCACGGACGACGATCCAACTACTAAATGGGATGATCCGGGCTTAGGATGTCAACATCGCTTTGTCGCAGTAGGTGAAGCTAGACACGCTCCTCGCCACCTATAAATCCACATGTGATCCCGTCGTTTGCAGAGTGACCATCTGTCTTGCTGACGGTCTTCCCGCATCCCACGTGTCTCTATACCCCTCTGCAAAGCTGAAAGTCATCTGTTTCTTTTAGTTTTGTGAATGAAAGTGAAAACGCATCAGAAAGAGGAACTGAATCTATAGGTTTTTTAACGATAACTGTTGATGACAACATTCAACCATGAGAAATCGTAGATAAAACTAGATGCGAAAATCTTAAGAAAACCCACCCACGTCTGAAACTTATTGTAATCACAAAATCTAACTATGAACTATGATAAAAGAAAACTGATCGCTTTCAAAGTTCAGTTGGTCCTGTGAAATTTAATTAAAGAAAGATTCTGTTTTCTACACAATTTGTCTTGCCTGGTTGGAAACTACTCTACAACTTCAAAGTGTAGCTACAGAGACAAGCAGAGACAAGTATTCTTGGTTCATAATTCTTTATAATTGTTTTTAAATAATTGAAAATCAATTGACTCTTGGGATGTGGTCAATGCTTCTGGTTTAAATGAACTCTATTCCAATTTCATTTCCTTAGAGTTAAAAATATTTAGTGAAACTTCAAAAATACTTAAGCTTTCTCTGAATCACGTAACAGTAATACAGGAATTACAAAATCTGAACTTCACATGTCCAATCATTCCTTAACCAAAATACAAAACTAGTTCTTAAATCCATTTCTCTCTCAATGATCGATAAATTCTAGTAAAATATCGAAAGCAAAAAGATTCCTGACCCGGATGTCTGGCCGGCCGCAGTGGCCGTGCGGTTCTAGGCGCTACAGTCTGGAGTCGAGCGACCGCTACGGTCGCAGGTTCGAATCCTGCCTCGGGCATGGATGTGTGTGATGTCCTTAGGTTAGATAGGTTTAATTAGTTTTAAGTTCTAGGTGACTGATGACCTCAGAAGTTAAGTCGCATAGTGCTCAGAGCCATTTGAACCGGATGTCTGACGAAACAGGAATACTGGATTATCAAACTTCCGCTAAAAATAAAACAAATTTAATCAGTACTTGTAAACCATGCTTCAAAATATAATCGTACCAAAGTAAAAATCAATCCATTTTCTGTACAGATTCAGTCTTCATAATATAATTCCAAACATCTCCATTGTTTTGCCATGCTGCTACTAAACCAAAACTCGACTGTTCAGGCCTAACACCATAGTTCAAGTAACTGTCTCCTCCACTCTCGTCGCGATCAACAGATAAACCTGACGCGCATCTCCGCACAGCAAAGATCATCTATGACTCATCTCTGTACTCTGCAGCATATCTGCTGAGGCTGCGCGTATGTGTAAGCAATTCTAACCTTAGAAGCGCGATTTCAGACATTCAGAACCAGAAAAAGTCCTATAAAAATACGCCTTTCGAGGGGAATGTCTCTCTCAACTAAGGGAACGTGAATAGTAAATGCATACTTCACGCCGGGGACAACTCGGCGCTGCGAGCAATCCAGATTTTAATCTGAATCCATTCAACCACTATTTCTTGGGAGGTACAACTGCATCCTCGGGTGTGTGCTACATCCCAAAGACTATTCAGTGTTAAGAGATTTGTATGGTGGTGCGCGACCTACATCTCACTGATACGTGAGAAACATGGTGATACTCCCGGTCACACCTTCCTCACCAACCACTCACCCAGCTGTCTCCCTCGGATGTACGAGATATTGAATGTGTCCTCTAAACTCCGGCCGCGTTTGTAGGATGCCGAGCGGTGTCCATCCTTTTTGCTTGGATGACAGCGCTATGATCTGATCAGTGCTTCCCCCGCATGTGATGTCCTGGTGTAGCTGTAGACCGTGGAAGATGATCATGTCGCGAATATATATTATATATACAGCGTTGCGGTCGGCGACGCCAGTATAAAACAATAATTCTCTGGCGCAGTTGTTGGATCGATTACTGTTGCTGAAATGGCAGGTTATCAAGATGTAAGTGAGTTTGAACGTGGTGTTATAGTCGGAATTCGAGGAATGGGACACGTGTCCGAGGTAGAAATGAAGTGGGGATTTTCTCGTACGACCATTTTACGAGTGTACCGTGACTATCAGGAATCTGGTAAAACATCAAATTTCCGACATCCCTGCCGCCGGAAAAAGAACAGGACCAACGACGACTGAAGAGAATCTTTCAACGGACAGAAATGCAACCCTTCCGCAAATTGCTGCAGATGTCAATGGGGGGCCATCAAAAAATGCCAGCATGAGAACCATTCCAGCATGCGAACCATTCAACGAAACATCATAGATATAGGCTTTAGGAGCCGAAGGCCCACTCCTGTACCCTTGATGACAGGATGACACAAAGCTTTATGCCTTGACTGGGCCCGTCAACACCGACGTTCGACTGTTGACTGGAAACATGTTGCCTGGCCGGACGAGTCTCGTTTCAAATTTTATCGAGCGGATGGACGTGTGGAGACAACCGCATGAATCCATGCTCCCTCTATGTTACCAGGAGACTTCTCAAGCTGGTGGAACCTCTGTAATGGTGTGGGGCGTCTGCAGGTGGAGTGATATGGGACCAGTGATACTTTTAGATACGACTCTGACAAGTAACACGTACGTAAGCATCCTGTCTGATCACCAGCATCCATTCATGTCCATTGTGCATTACGTCCAGAATTGCTACAAGGTTGCTCCAGAAAGACTCTTCTCAGTTGAAACACTTCCACTGGCCACCAAACTCCCCAGACATGAACATTATTGAGCATATCTGTAATCCCTTGCAACGTGCTATTCAGAAGAGATCTCCATCCCCTCGTACTCTTACGGATTTATGGAAATCCCTGCAGGATTCATGGAGTCAGCGCCCTCCAGCACTACTTCCGACATTAGGGAGTCCATGCTACGTCGTTTTGCAGCGCTTCTGCATGCTCGCGGGAACCCTACGCGGTATTAGGCAGTTTCTTCGGCTTTTCACCCATCGATGAAGTTTTCCATTGATCGTGTTGTAGCCTTGGTTATCAATATAGGTTAATCTTTCCTTGTTGACAATACGCTGGAAACCAGATATTGTTGTGGTGCGACTGAGCCGAGCTTGTTGGATAGTGCATTCGTCAGCAGTGCTCGGCAGTCGTGTTAATGCTCTTATAGCGTGTCCGTTCCGCTATCGGTCGTTGCTTAAGTTTCAGTGTGGAAACAATCAAATTGTGGCATGTAGATTGAAATGCTGATTGTTATCAACAGTTTTAATGTTTACTGAGTGTTTGAATTAATTATTATTCGTGACCCCGTAACAGTCGATGGTCTCACCTCAAAACAATCTCCATAGTATCCCTGGAGGATTTATTTAATGAGATTAAGTGACGGAAAGTTTTCTGGAAAAGTGACGAGAGACTGCGACCTAATAGAGAGGCCTGGAGAAACAACGTATCATCTACAAGATCAAGATTGCGGTCAGCGCGTAGCCGCAGCATTGACAACCAGTGAACGGTGTTTCTTCAGGTGTTGGTCAGGTTGCGCCAGAATGACGATCCAACGTTTGCCGGTCCAGTATGGGAAAGAAGTGGACGAGTGGCACCGACACATCACGATTCCACCGTATTGCGTGAACTCTATACCCCTGACGATCTGCCAATTGAATTTAAGCGAAATCTTTGCGGCTCAATGGCGTGGGTATGTAACGTGAATTGAAGACCCCCCCCCCCCCCCCCGGCCTTGGTGTAGCACCTAGCTTCGGCACAGGTCTACTAGAACCGAACCACAAGTCCTCTCGAGGATAGGCGATTGCTGCGTACCATCCACTTGCCGTATTAAACACCAACTATAAGATCTACGTTAGACTTCTGGCAGAACGTGTACAGGTCGTGCTACCGCTGATAGTTTTCCCAGAGCAGATGTCACAACGGGGCGAAATCAATCTACAAATGGCCAAAAGCGAATTCAGTGTCTCCAGTCGGTAGTGACCCTCTAGATCCCCCCAATGCCTTTCATCGAAGTTCTACGACGACTGTTTAATAGCGTGGTCTCCAAAAACGCGGATCAGTGGTAGGGTGGCGGAAACGGTGCCTATTTGGTGTTCTGTACGCCAAGAAACCCCCTCTGCACGATGCTAAACGTGATTACCTTGGATCCACCCACACGAAGTCAAACAGCCCACGTTTCAGGTCTCAAACTACATATTCACACCTTTCACTGTCGAGTATATGCCGACGACTGTCTCCTACTTGTACAATCGGGTGCTGAAATTTGTGTTGCGCTGGAGTGGGTCATACAAGACGGGAATGCCATAGGCAGTCTTCCGACCGTTGCCAATCCATCAGTCACGAACTCCTGACGTGGCCTTCATCATGATGGTGAGTTGCCCTTGCCTCGGGTTGATGAACTTTGATAGTCGGAATTTACCTTTAATAACAATGTGCGTCATATGGTGACCTTGAACAACAGAATATTGTTATAATCAGCCTGGACAGACATTCGCCAGCACCTCCTACGCAGCCTTGACCTCCTCCAGCTCGTGTAACTCACAGACACTCATGTTGCATCGGAATTGGTTCACGCAGCATAAGTCTTCCCTATGACAGTGGTGCTGAGGCGCCAATTTCAGGCGATTTTTGGATATAACATTTGTGCGGCCTTATATCCAAGGTCCGCCACGACATCCATATCCCCCCTCCCCGTGAGGGTGTACTGGACCTGATCAATATGCAGGTGAGGGCGATTGCCTTATACAAGATCACAGTGATGAAACTAAGGAGAAGACACCACACGACCCTCATGCACAGTCTCCTAGAAATCCTCATGCCAGCCTCCACTTCGTCACTGGTGACGGTTGCACATGTTGCACCCTGTCTGTCTCATACAACCGACTTCATCGTAGAGTACACCTATGTATGTGCTGGACTTCCGACCGCACGATCACTAAGACTGAAGGAATTTTCGGAATTGCTATTGTGACATGTTCCTCATAATTTCATAAAAGCCAAGTAACCAGTAGTTCGATAGCCAATAGTGCGGTGATCGATCCAAATACACTTTGTTCCTGCCACAGTCAGGGCATTGTGGTACCGCTTGTCATCCTCAAATCTGCGACGACGCTCCGCCTCCGCCTCCACTGATCGACCCCCTCAGCTCCGGAGTTTTATCTCAGTTGTCAAACCACAGATGCTTCTCTATCCAGCGCACTCTCGCCTCCCAGCCGTCAAACATAACACAATGACATGGTTTAAAGGCATGTCCACTGTGTGACCGAGCGAAGTGGCGCAAGTGATTACCACTCTGGATTCGCATTCGGGAGGACGACGTTTGAAACCCACGTCCAGCCATCCTGATTTTCCGTGATTTTCCTAAATCGTTTCAGGCAAATGCAGGGATGGTTCCGTGAAAGAGCACTGCCAACTTCTTTCCCCAACCTTTCTTAATCCGATGGGATCGATGACCTCGCTGCTTGGTCTTGGTCCCCTTCCCCAAATCAACCAACCAACCAATCCACTGTGTGTCTCTCTCTATCACCGCACTATGTCCACGACACACTCGAAAGTACTCCGCGATACGAATACTACCCAACCACAGTTGCGGGGTGCCGAGCACGCAGTGGGTCTTTACACCACAGACCAACGCCGGAGTAGCAACTCCATAACTGGTGAAGTACAACTTCCTCCGCGGAAAGAGGTTACCCTCGTTCTACCAACAACCTTGTCAAACAGGGTGGAAAGCCTAACAGAGGTTCTCTTGCCCTTGAGGTGGGAACTGCCCCTAAAAGGCTTTAGAATCAGCAATGGTCAATGGCATGAAGATGCAGAAGGTAATGGAAACAACTGTATTAAATACACATAATGTGTTTCACTACGACATATGGCCTGTAATTGAAAAAGTATCATGGTGAACTCTCCATTGGCAAGAGAACCCGTATTAGTCCGTATTAGGATCTCCTGGAGTGGACTGCGAAGTGGAGGTGACCATGAGAAAAATCTTGAACAAAAACTGAAAGGGTAAGGTGCTACGAATCGGGCCTTGGAGAGCCACAGATTTCAAGGTGGTTATAAAAATCTGAAAAGGGGAGTGCTAAGAATCTAGATATGGTGGGCTTCACAGAAGTGAAATTGAAGGAAGAGAAGGATTTCTGATGAGATGAGCATAGGGTACTAGGGAATCAGAATCGACAGTAGTTGATTGATTGATTAATTGGGATTATGGGAATATACGTAGAAGCCATCAGTCCAGAGATGCAAAAGTTACGTGACTGAGATAGAGGGTCCACTAAAAGTGGGTGGATCTAGTCAGAGGGGTCAAACAATTAAGCTCGGATATTAAAATACACGCAGTAGAAGACATGAAAGTGTAAGCCAGATCTAAAAACTGGGAAAACAGAGGGATAAAAAAGCAGTCTTTGCACGGGAGAGCGGTCATGGGTCCCAGACGTAGACAAGAGAATCGACACCAAACCAAGACCGAAAAAAAAGTTAAGTATATGGGCCGAAGTCGCAAACAGAACATGAAGAGATAGGGAAAGTAACTGAGGATACTGAGCAAGCAATTCAGTACATACTGGGAGATGAAAATCTAATAGTCATGAAGGTTTGGAGTGCGGTTGTAAAATGAGAAGGGAAAGGGTTATGGGAGGATATGAACTTGGTAGTAAGAATTAGAGAGGAGAAAGACGAATCGCATTCTGCAATAAATTTCAGCTAGTAATAGCGAATGCTGTATTTAAGACTCGCAAGAAGAGGAGGTATACTTCGAAAAGGCTGGGAGATACGGGAAGATTCCAGTTAGATTACGTCATGGGCACGCAGAGATTCCAAAATCAGATGTTAGAATGCTGGGCGTACCCAGGAGCAGATGTACAGTGAGGATTAAGAATAGGTTGAAGTATAAGAGAGTACTAAGGAAGGACCGATGAGCAAAAAAGTGAGATACAGAACCACTAAGGCATGAAGAGATGTGCTTGAAGTTATCTGAGGCTAAAGATACTGCTGTAGTGAATAGCTCAGTAGGCAGCTCAGTTGAAGGTGAACGGACGTCTCTAAGAAGTGCAGTCACTGTAGGTGGAACAGAAAGCTACGTACAAAGATGATAATCGCGCAGATGCATGGGCACCAGAAGAAATGAATGAAATAAGTATTAAGAAGGAATGAAATAAGTAGGAAGTATAAGAAGCAAAGACGAAATGGCTACACGAAAAATCTGAAGAAATCAAAAAGGACATTGTAATCGGAAAGACTGGCTCAGAATATAGACAAGGCACAACAACCTTCGATGAAATTAAAAGCAAGCGCTTTAACATTAAGAGTGCAATGGAAACTCCACTGTTGAATGCGAGGAGAGAGCGAATAGGTTGAAAGAGTACACTGAAGGCCTTTGTGAGGGCGACCACTTACCTGATGCTGTGATGGTGGTGGCTATGGTGGTAAGTTCCTATGGGTTCAAACTCTTGAGGTCATCGATCCCTAGGCTTACACACTACTTAATCTAACTTATGCTAAGGACAACACACACACCAAAGCCCGAGGGAGGAATCGAACCTCCGACGGGGGCAGCCCGGCGACCCACGGCAAGGCGCTTTATACCGCGGCGCCACCCCGCCCGATGACGTGATAGGAGAAACGAGAGACGACAAGGAAAAAATAGGGGATCCAATATTAGAATCAGAATTTAAAAGAGCTTTGGTCGACTTAAGATTAAATAAGAAGAGGAATACAACATTCCATCGGAATTTTGAAAATAATTGGGGGAGGTGGTAACAAAGCGACTATTCACGCTGGTGTGTAGAGGGTATCACACTAGCGATATTTCATCAGACTTTCTGATAAAAACGACATATTGACAGTTCAGATGACGGCAAAAGCCAACATTGCGGTTATTATCGCATAATCAGCGTAGCGGCTCATGCATCCAAGTTGCTGGCATGAATAATATACAGAAGAACGAAAAAGAAAATTGAGGATCTGTTAGATGACGATCGGTGTTGCTTTAGGAGAGATAAAGACACCAGAGAGACAGTTCTGACGTTGCGATTGAAAATGGAAACAAGACTGAAGAAATATCAAGAGACATTCAAAGCATTTGACAATCTAGGAAAAGAAATCGACAATGTAATATGGTGCAACACGTTCGAAATTTTGAGGCAAATGGGGGTAAGCTATAGGGAAGGACGAGGAACATACCATATGTACAAGAACCAAGAGAGAACAGTAAGACTAGAAGACCAAGAACGAAGTGCTCGTATTAAAAAGGATGTAAGGCAGGGATACTGTCTTTCTCCTATATTATTCGGTCCATACATCGCAGATACAATGACGGAAATAAATGAAAGGATCACGAGCGGGATTAAATTTCAAGGTGAAAAGATATCAATTATAAGATAAATGATGACACTGATATCCTTCATGAAAGTGGAGAAGTATTACAGGATGTGTTGAGTGGAATGAACAGTCTAATAAGTGCAGAATACTGACTGAGAGTAAATCGAAGAAAACGAAAGTGACGGGAAATGGCAGAAATGAGTAGAGCGAGAAACTCAACATGCGAATTAAGAATCAAGAATGTAGATGAAGTTAAAGAATTCTGTTAACTAGGTAGCAAAATAATGTTTGATGGACGGAGTATGGAGGACATCAGTAACATACTAGCACTGGCAAGAGGGACATTGCTGATCGAGAGAAGTCTACTGGTATCAAACATAGGCCTTAAACTCAGGAATAAATTTACATCGGCCGTTGGAAAAGCGGCACAGAGTAGAATATAAGCGTTTGATAAATGGTGTCACAGAAGAATGTTGAAAATTAGGTGAATTGGTAAGGAATGAAACAAGGATATTCTCCGCACAATCGAGAATGAAAGGAATATGTGATAAAACATTGACTAGAAGTAGTGACAGGATGATAGGACATAAGACATGAGTAATAACTTCCATGATATTACAGAGAACTTCAGAGGGTGAAAACTATAGAAGAAGGCAGAGACAGGAATACAGCCAGCAAGTAATTGAGGACGTAGGTTGCAAGTGCTACTCCGAGATGGTAAGGTTGGCACAGAAGAGGAATTCGTGGCGGATTGTATCAGACCAGTAAGAAAACTGAAGACTCAAAAAAAAACTACCTTGATGGTCTGGAGTGACACTGGGTACACAACAAGATCACTCCTGGTTCACATAAACCGTATATGGACAGAAGCAGCCCCTACTCTCTTGAGGTACTTCGATACAGCCCTGCTGTTGGTCTGGAAGATATCTAACCCAAGCAAAATATGTAGTCATGGGTTGGCGACCGGTTGGCACAACGAATGGTGAACTCTGGTTCTGGCACAGAGACGCTGCAGCATTTAATGACGTACCCGTGTCTTTCATCCAATTGCATTTCTACTCATGCCTAGCGCGGTTTGAAGCGTTGTCACTTCCAGAAATGTAGGCTCCCTGTACTGTACTAAATTCCTCACCTTGCGAACCTCCAAAATATCTACAAAAAGAATCGTGCATTCTACCCACTGTAATGTATGCGCACAACTAAAGTCTCGCTATTTGATATCTTCGTGTTGTTGCAGTTTCATTGCCCAGCAGCGTTGTATCTCTTAATTTCAGAGCAAAAAAATTAAGACGGTATGTTTTGAGTGTATTGAATCTACACGATAGTGAACTTCGTGACGCATGAACCGCAGAACAAAGAGCAAGCGCGCTTACTGTGTTGGAACACCTTGTCATAGTTGAAGCTTCTACAACGGACAGTCCTGTGCCACAGCATAGGTCTGTTAATGTTCCTGCAATGATTCCTTTAACTAATCTTTGATATCGTAAATCGTTCTAATTTCTACTTAAAGTGAGCTATTTTTGTCGTGCTGATAAAATTTTGGCAACGGCCTTGCCGTAGTGGTAACACCGATTCCCTTCATCTCACCCAAGTTAAGCGCCGTTGGGTTTGGCTAGCACTTGGATGGGTCACCGTCCGGGTCTACCAAGCGCTGTTGGCAAGTGGGGTGCACACAGCCCTTGTGACACCAATTGAGGGGCTCCTTGATTGAGAAGTAGCAGCCCCGTCACGAAAGCTGACAAAGGCCGGGAGAGCGATGTGCTGAACACATTACCCACCGATCCACACCAGTGACACCTCTCAGTTAAGGGGATGACACACAATCGGTTTGTACCGTTGGGCCCTCCGAGGCTTGTTCGTAGGGAGTTTAGTCTTTTCATAAAATTTTGCTCAAGCATCGTTATGTGTCATCATGTTTGTTAATCATCTCCAACAGCACGCTGACATTGATAACTTCCTTTCTGGAAGGACGAATGTGGACCAAGCATTAGGGAGAGCGTCTTTCACTGCTAACGAGAACGTCTCGGAGCTCGGATTCGATCCTAGACGCTCCTCTAATTGAATACCGGTCGTCAGCTAAAGCGGACCAAGTAATAAGAAGTCATCCTCGTTCTGCCAACGGCCTTGCCAAAGAGGGCGGAGAAGCGGACATAGTTTCAGGGCATCGTCTTGTCCTTGAGGTGCGAAACTGCCCCTAAAATGCGGAAGAATCAACCAACATGAGCTGCGTGAAAACGCAGAAGGCAACGGAAACCACTGCCTCACATACCAATGTAGCTTATAACTGAAACAAGTGTGATGATGATCTTCCCAGGGGCAAACGATTCCGGTTTAGCACCCCTTCGGATATCAGGGAGGGGACTGCCAAGAGGGAGGCAACCACAAGAAAAAGACAGTAACACTTCAACGAAAGGGTGACATTCTACAACTCGGAATGTGAAATGTCAAGTGTTTGAACATGGTAAGGAACCCAGATAATCCGAAAAGGGAAATGCAAGGCCTCACTCTAGATGTACTGGACAACAATGAAGTGCAATGGAACCTGGGGAAATATCGACAGAAGCACAAAATGGTGTAATGTTGGTAAGAGTCCTTATGAATTAGAAAGGAAGGGAAGACTGACATTGTGAACAGTTAAGTGATAGGATTATTACTGTCAGAATAGACAGTGAGTCAACACCAATGACAATATTCAGGTGTCCATGCCAGCATCACGAGCGGAGGTTGAAGATAAAGTATATCAGGATATTGAACGGCCGGCCGTAGTGTCCGAGCGGTTCTAGGCGCTACAATCTGGAACCGCGCGACCGCTACGGTCGCAGCTTCGAATCCTGCCTCGGGCATGGATGTGTGTGATGTCCTTAGGTTAGTTAGGTTTAAGTAGTTCTAAGTTCTAGGGGACTGATGACCTCAGAAGTTAGGTCCCATAGCTCTCAGAGCCATTTGAACCAGTTTTTGAACTAATAAGATTTCTTTGATTTCGCCTGTCTCGGTCCACCGTGGTGTTTATCCTCATTATAGGTTAGTATGTTAGTCACCTGTGTAAATCAGATTAACCCCCACCCCCCACCCCCTCCCCAGGTGCCTCACTGTACTCTTGTCAATATTTAGAACGGTTAATACACTATGTAAAGAAGATGATAATCTAATAACCATGGGAGATCAGAACGTGGTAGTAGAGGAAGGTATGCAAGAGAGAGAGGGATACGGGAGAATATGGACTCGGTGATAGGAATGAGGGAGGAGAAAGAAGAACTGAGTTCTACTATAAATTTCAGTCAGTAATTGCCAATACACTATTCAAAACATCACAAGAGGAGGAGGTACAGTTGAGAAAGAGACTCGGGAAGATTTCAGCTTGATTAGATCCAGATGAGACAGAGTTGCCCAAATCAGATATTGGATTATAAAGGGTACGCAGGACATGATACGAGTATTGACTCGGATCGAAAATTAGTAACGATGATGAATTGTTGGAAGTTTCAGAAAATCGTCCGCAAGAATCAGTGTCTAAAGAAGCGAGATACTAAAGTATTGACGCATGATGAGATGCACGTGACATACTTTGATAACGAATACCGTAGTAAGCATTTCTGTCGGAAATGAACTGACATCTCAAAAGGCGAAATCACTGAAGTCAGAAATAATGACATAGATTCAAGGAAGTTATCTGCGAAAATCTTTGGGAACAGAAGAAATACTACCACTCAGTGAGGAAAGAAGGGACTACAAAACTATTCGTGGAAAGACATGAATACTTCACTTACAAATGAAATAAACAGGAGTTGCAGGAAACCAAAGCGAAATAGCTGCAGGAAAAATGCGAGGAAATAGAAAATTAGGTGGCTGTCGGTGTTGGAAGGGCAGCTTGAACAAATAGAAAAATCAAAACAACATTCAGTGAAATTAAAGACAAGGGCATCAAAATTAAGAGTTCAATGGGATTTTTGCTGTGAAGCGCAGAAGAGAGAACGGATGGATGAAAAAAGTACATTGAATGTTTTAACAGGGGGAGGGAGAACTTGTTGGGTAGACTGATCAAAAGATTTGGGTGTGGGAGAATCAGAGTCCAATAGATCTTCGGAAGACTGGCGCCCAAATACGGCAGGAAGTACACATTACATTCCTTGGGAATTACTAAAAACAATGGGGAAGTGGCAAGCCAACGACTATAGAATTTCGTGCGTAGGCTCAATCACACGGGAGGCATACAATCAAACATTCGGAAAAATGTCATACACACGTCCTAATGAAAGCAAAGGCAGATGAGAGCGTCAGTTATCGTACAGTAAGCCTAACTACTCACGTGTACAAGTTGTTGACAAGAACAATATACAGAAAAACGGAAAAGATCATCGAGAAGTTGACTCAATTTCGTGGACTTTCGCATGCTATCCCTGCAAGCCACACTACATGAAAGCTATGCAGTCAGCCAGATTCCCTACGACAGATACTCAAGGGCTGTCTCACTACATTCGGCCAACCAGTTGGCGACCGAGGCGCCAGCAGAGACCATTAGCCCCACGGACCTCATTCCTACGACGGTCACGTGGCAGGAAGCAAATCTGACTGTATGCTGGCGCTGGGGGCCGTACTTAGGCCGGCACTCGGGCCATGGGAGGCGGTTAACTCTGAACGGTCTTCTTGGGCCAGGCGCCGTATGCTTATGCATTTATTCAATCAGCTCACTTCGGTCCGTGCAATGTGACTACCCGGAAGAAGATGAGGATCCGATATGGTTATCGACCACAGCACTTGTAATATTTCTCTTATTATGTTTAATTCGGATTCGCCAGACACCAACTTTCACTAAAGGAACTTAAACTCTGTTCTCTCTCAGATATTGTTTCTAAACGAGTCGTGCAAAACTTTAAGGACACTCCGTTCTTTGTTATGAGTGTTAAAGCGTTTAGTTGGACTTGGTTTCTATAGTCGGTGTGCCAAGAACTTTGATCCGATTTTGCTTCTATCCCACAAGCGTTAAGAACTTCAACTAAGAACTTAGGTTTTCTCCTTTACCAGGCTTTCTGCTTGATTTACTGTTTATGATTGGACTACAAGTTTAAATTAACTGGCCTTACAGTGTTAAGGCATTCCGAGGGGACTTGCGTCATAACTGTGCAAAGAACTTCTACGTCAGAACTTGTTTTCTTTACTTCTAGGCCTTCGTCCTGAAATACTGTCTGTGTTCAACCAGAAGACTCAACGTATTTTTGATTGTCAGGAAGGAAAACTGTATTTACTTATTTCAAATTAACTTTTGTTCATTTTATGCCTGGGCCTTACATGTACGGCCCTCTTCGGCGGATACTTTGCTGTTGGATGGTGATCAATTTGGATTTAGGAATAGGCAAAGACGTCAGAGAGATACCTCTGTCGTTGCAGGGGATTACCGAAGCAAAAAAAATCAAGGAACGCTCATGGGATCAGTCGACCTACAGAATTAATTCTACAATGAAAATGGTACAAGGCGATCGTAACACTGAGAAAATGAGAGTAAGTTGTAGGGTAAGGCGGGCAATATGCAGTGTTTGTAGCCAAAGAGTTTTCACCACTGATGTTCACTATAAAAATTGAATGAAACAACGGTGAAAACAAAAAGAATTTTCAGAATCTGGATAAGATTCACTGCTGACGTTGGCCACTGACTGTGAAGAAGAATTGCGGGACCTGTTGAATGGAATGTACATTCTGACGAGAACAGACATAAGATTGAGAGCAAACCGAAGAAAGAGGAAGATAATGAAATGCAGCAGAAATGAGGTCGTCGAAAAACTTAGTATCTATATTGGTGTGTCCACGTTGTAGACGAAGTTAAGGTATCTGCAACCTTGGAAGAAAAATAATATATGACGGACGAAGCATGCGGGACGTAAATATCAGACTAGCACAGGAAAAGAGGACATATCTGGCCAGGAGAAGTTTACTAATGTGGACTGTGAAGAAACTGGAAAAGAAGAGACTCGAAGTATTCGAGATGAGGTGCTACAGAAGGATGGGGCTAGGTGGAGTTGTATAGGATAAAATATGTAACGAGAAGAGAAAGATATGAATCACGCAACAAATAATAATCTAAGATGAAGAGCTTAACACAGGAGGGGAATTCGTGGCACAGCTCATCAAACCAGTCAAACTGATGAGTAGGAAAAGAGAGTATTAATTAGCCAGTGTGGAAAAGTTATAGGTGAATGTGGTTTTTGTATGATGTGTCATTGTCAAGTAACATAGCTCGATGAAATTTGGACCATACACACAAAGAATTGCAATAGTGTAGTATAGTATAGCAGGCAACTGAAAGAAATACGCAGTGAAACGAACAGAGATGACAATTCTATTCAATAATGAAACCGATTTCGCAGCGATTTATGGTGATCCCCTGGACTTCACTAATTACTATAAATAGCAATTCATATTCCGCAAGGTGCTTATATACTGGCCGCAAGGATTAAGGTGGTCCTGTGGGAGGGCGTACCGTTCCTGCACAAGCGTGATTGACAGCTGTCTAAGAGCCGTTAGTGGACGTCGATGTGCTGCAAAACGTCTCCCCACCACATCCCATATTTGTTCGATGGGATTTAAGTCTGGAAGCTGGGCTGCCCAGTCCATTCACCGAATATTATCTCGTTTCAAGGGATGATCCTCTTGTGCTCTTCGATGCTGTTGCGCATCATAAAAATGAAAGCACATTTCGTCCTTCTTGCAGTTTCCCATTGATTCATCCCTGTGTGAAGCCCCCTCGATACTGTCTTCGGGCCATGTTGTGACCAAGAAAACCACCACAGTGCACCGCAACTGCTCGCTGTTGGATACACAGTTCTTTCTCATTTCTCGCGTTGTGGGACCAGTTCCATTTGCGCTAAAGCTAATTTATCTATCTCGTCCATAATTTTTTCACTGTGATGTTCATAAAATTCGAAAGAGAAACGGAATCCTGGAAACGTTTTGAAAATAACACATAGTGATAGACATGACAACCGATGCTAAGTGTATCTTCGGATGAGCCGAACTGAATATTAAAGGCTGCAAGACGTTTGGAATGAGCGAAGAGTGTGAGGCAGTTGGTGGTAAACAGCTTATAACTTCATCAGAAACATATACTAGTCGCTGCGTTTAATGTGTGTATGGCGGAAGTTACGATATTTAAATTTCAAGACTCGTTTAAAAACTATTAAATTATGTATTACAAGAACATAGACGCCTTTCTGACATCATTATGTGTATCGAGGATGCTGATGTACAGGCATTTTTGCTCCAAACATAATAATGTAAAACCCTCTATTGCGTGCAACCTTTGTCAGAATCTTTATGCACACAAAGCTCTCGGAGATTTTATTCATCGAAGCAGCTCTTGCAGCGCATTGGCTTCTTCAGCGGATTTAAGCATACGACCTGTGATTTTAAGTTGTCGTTCAAATAGTTTGTATGAAATAAGTTCCGGGATGCCATTAGGATAGATTTGTTTGCAAACACCATAAAATAGTGACAGTTTAGCATTATGAAACGACTTATCTGAAAAAGTTAATCAATTGCGAGAACGTAGTAGATCCGACTATCACATAAGAACAAACTTTGAGTATGTCCTATCATGCCAAGTGGCGAGATTGGCGCTCAGCCTAAATCTCTTGCTTGCATCGTAAAACCTTGTAACATTTCTTACATTTTTCATAAGTTGACAATATTGTTCTTTCTCTGTGCTTACTGGTTTACTGAACAGCGTTATTATTGTAGTGAAGCTGTACCAGTTATGCCAAAAGCGGAGTTAAATGCTTAATGAAGTAAGATCACATTTTTGCGCCGTACTAATACGATGGGAACACAAATAGGATATTTCATGTTCATAACCCATTGTTTCTATAATGTGCCAAGATCCTTTCTCAAGGCTAATGTTTCTCTTTGTTGAGTCACCACCGTACCATATGGTCCAGTGGTCCAGTCGTTACTGACCATGACATTCATTCAGCGCTATCACGAAAAGCGGGAGGAATTTATGAACAGAATCATGATTGCAGATGAGACATGGGTGCTGTATGTGAACTCTGAAACTAAGGAAAAGTCGAAAAGGTGGCTACATACTCATGATCACAACAGGCCAAGAAATTAAAGCAGATGATTTTAAGTGCTCGTTCAAATAGTTTGTATGAAATAAGTTCCGGGATGCCATTAGGATAGATTTGTTTGCAAACACCATAAAATAGTGACAGTTTAGCATTATGAAACGACTTATCTGAAAAAGTTAATCAATTGCGAGAACGTAGTAGATCCGACTATCACATAAGAACAAACTTTGAGTATGTCCTATCATGCCAAGTGGCGAGATTGGCGCTCAGCCTAAATCTCTTGCTTGCATCGTAAAACTTTGTAACATTTCTTACATTTTTCATAAGTTGACAATATTGTTCTTTCTCTGTGCTTACTGGTTTACTGAACAGCGTTATTATTGTAGTGAAGCTGTACCAGTTATGCCAAAAGCGGAGTTAAATGCTTAATGAAGTAAGATCACATTTTTGCGCCGTACTAATACGATGGGAACACAAATAGGATATTTCATGTTCATAACCCATTGTTTCTATAATGTGGCAAGATCCTTTCTCAAGGCTAATGTTTCTCTTTGTTGAGTCACCACCGTACCATATGGTCCAGTGGTCCAGTCGTTACTGACCATGACATTCATTCAGCGCTATCACGAAAAGCGGGAGGAATTTATGAACAGAATCATGATTGCAGATGAGACATGGGTGCTGTATGTGAACTCTGAAACTAAGGAAAAGTCGAAAAGGTGGCTACATACTCATGATCACAACAGGCCAAGAAATTAAAGCAGATGATTTTAAGTGCTCGTTCAAATAGTTTGTATGAAATAAGTTCCGGGATGCCATTAGGATAGATTTGTTTGCAAACACCATAAAATAGTGACAGTTTAGCATTATGAAACGACTTATCTGAAAAAGTTAATCAATTGCGAGAACGTAGTAGATCCGACTATCACATAAGAACAAACTTTGAGTATGTCCTATCATGCCAAGTGGCGAGATTGGCGCTCAGCCTAAATCTCTTGCTTGCATCGTAAAACTTTGTAACATTTCTTACATTTTTCATAAGTTGACAATATTGTTCTTTCTCTGTGCTTACTGGTTTACTGAACAGCGTTATTATTGTAGTGAAGCTGTACCAGTTATGCCAAAAGCGGAGTTAAATGCTTAATGAAGTAAGATCACATTTTTGCGCCGTACTAATACGATGGGAACACAAATAGGATATTTCATGTTCATAACCCATTGTTTCTATAATGTGGCAAGATCCTTTCTCAAGGCTAATGTTTCTCTTTGTTGAGTCACCACCGTACCATATGGTCCAGTGGTCCAGTCGTTACTGACCATGACATTCATTCAGCGCTATCACGAAAAGCGGGAGGAATTTATGAACAGAATCATGATTGCAGATGAGACATGGGTGCTGTATGTGAACTCTGAAACTAAGGAAAAGTCGAAAAGGTGGCTACATACTCATGATCACAACAGGCCAAGAAATTAAAGCAGATGATGTCTAACTGCAAAATACTATTTACAGCTTTTTGGAATCACCAGAGAACTTTGACAACAGAATTCATAAAAGTAACCGGTGAGAATACTGTGACATGACAGATTAATTGTGAGACCCCAAGAAAGGTCAATAAAAACAAACAATTACGGAACAAATAATTCTCTTTCACGACTGTGTGCGGTCTCATACTGACAGTCTAACAAAGGAAAAACTAAGAACTTTTGGCTGGGGAGTGTTTCAGTATCCTTCCTAACGTACGAACACGGCGCAAGCCTTTCACCTCTTTCACTAGATCAGGGCCGACCACAGCTGCCAAACGGCACCTGGGCGTGGTGTGTGGACTGCTGGCTCCCAATTTCTCGGCTTTACTCATTCCTTCCCCAGGAACTCGGTACAACGCCACTTTTCATTTAGCGATGCGGTGCGGCATTTTTCGGCTCGCACGACTTTCTTCAGTTCCGCAGGATCGTGGTATCAGCGCTGTCTACACTTTGCTATTTGTTGGTGGTATGACATTCTTTCACAGGTTCAGTGGGCGCTTGCACAGAAAGTGGCAGGCTAGCAATCTATAGTCATAAAACTTTAAAAATGAATCGAAATGACAGAAGAGAGAGATGAGAAATCTCAATATTGAATATACAGTTGTATAATCGACATGTACTGCAAGTTTTTTTGTGGAACGATATTACAAGACCATGCAGAAAGAATCTAAAAGACATATTTCACACTGAAAAAACAAAAAAGGTCATCGATCAACGGACAGAGTTCACTGTTCCGTTCATCAAGAAGCATTTTGTTTTAAATCTGCAGGCGTTTACCAAGTGAAGAAACTGAATTCAGTTTCTGAAGTCGCACGCAATATTACACTGACGGATGCAACAGTTTTTGATGGAACTGAACATTACTGCGAAGTATGTTAGTTAAGTCAAGGGGCATACCTCGAGATATTCTTTGATTTAAAGTCTGCTATTGTTGAATTATGAAAGAAAGAGAATGCAGAAACGAAAATTAGAGCACCTGGAATGGACTGGAGACCTTGCATTTTAAGTGGACACATCACCCACAGTAAGACACTGTAGGTTCAGAAGCAACTTATTTGTGATTTGGTGGGGATGCATTTAAAAAGAAAATCACATTGTAGAAATAAAAAAAACCTCACAAAATAAATTCTAGTTCCCTAAGGTCATAGGATTACATGAAATATTATGTATGAAGAATTCATTGTGTTCTTGAAAAAAAAAAAAATTTCATGGATTGTCTCTAAACGTCTTTTGAGGACACTATCAACCTGTTTTCGAATTATTTTCGATACTGTCTGCCCCTGTGCATACACAAATGTAACAGGTTGATCTGAAATGTAATTTCCGTTTTAAAGAAACGTTCTTTAACGTTAAAACTGTTCAAGACATCAACACTGTTGTCATTAGGGAGAGTCTCCACCAGTCCGCAGCTCGTGGTCGTGCGATAGCGTTCTCGCTTCCCGCGCACGGGTTCCCGGTTTCGATTCCCAGCGGGGTCAGGGATTTTCTATGCCTCGTGATGACTGGGTGTTGTGTCATGTCCTTAGGTTAGTTAGGTTTAAGTAGTTCTAAGTTCTAGGGGACTGATGACCTTAGATGTTAAGTCCCATAGTGCTCAGAGCCATTTCAACCATTATTAGTCTCCACCTCTCCATAATGAATTTTCAAACATGATAAAATATTTCTATCTGAATATGTGAGTGAATGCCTTTTTTCGATTATCATACTAAATAAGTCATGATTATGTGGCAAACGAGTACGAAAATCTGTGAAATTGTCTCCTTCTGTCTCTATGGTGACAGATTGTACCAGATCAAAATTATATATCTTGACCAAGCAAAAAGTAATTAAGCAATACTGAAAATTTGTTTCGCTTGTGATCTGTGCTATTGCGAAATATGAAACCAAGTCGTATGCCGTACGACGGCATTACCATTTAAATACTCGTCTTTCCCCACTTTCCGTCCACAATCAGACAGCGTGGCGCGGCGTTGGGGGAAATGTTCAATCTCGTTGAGCTCTATGGCACAAGGACCGGGACACGGCTGCGAGGCGAAGTCTTCGTCACTCATGTCCTAGGCGAAGGCGTGGATGGTTGCTCAGCGCTTCACATTCGGGGATGAGTTCAGCGATGTTGTCAACAACCGGCTGATGCAGCAATTGGCACCATTCTCAGATAATGGGATAAACAACCTGTCTCACGATGTGGCAAATGGTCGAATTTGGGTGGCGACTATGTGGAAAAGTAATATGTACTTCTAAGCGCAAATTATATAGAAAACATTTTGGACTATTGTTTTTTTAATTTTTTATTTTTTAATGGTCAATGGGAGGTTAATGTTAGGTGATCTAGTGAAGTTCACATCCAAAACTTGATAAAACACCGTTGCTAGTGATCTATGACGAGTCTCTACAGGAGTTTTCGTAGCGCCAGGCATGGATTGTGCAGTAATTGTAAACTACCTCACAACTGAAAGAGATCTCAACAGTGAACTGTAGGAAGTTCGATGCTACAATACTGAACTTTGAATTGAAAATAATGTGGCTCCATGTTTTGGACAAGTCGTTTTATGTAGACATGTAACCACAGTTAACTAATATTTTGAAGCTAGGGTGAGTGGTTAACAAAGTCTATCCATCTGGCAAGAATATTATTCACTACTGATAAGTGTGCTGATCTGAGTTCTGGCTAGCATAACGTTTTAACCTAGGAGAATGTTTGTAGACGTCACCAGCCGAAGCAAGCTTGATTGTGGGCGCACTAAATAACTACTCGGCATTTCTTGTGAATGTTCGTCGTATGTACTATTGTAACGGGAAATCGTTTAACGTATTTAAATTTAATCTTAGTAATGAGATTGGTGACATTTCCGGCCTCTCGTTCCGAGGAGAGGACATGTTTTCACTGCAATATGCAGTGTTCGCGTAGCAGTGAAGGGATAACTGCTCTGTCGAGCAAGACAGTCTTCATTTCGCTGCCACTCTCTGTGAAAGGTTAACGTCACCGATAGGTGTGTTAAGGAGTTCTTTAAATCTTTTGAAACGTTCATCAGCCTATTAACGAAACATATTTATTTCATTGATTAAAAGACTTGGTTTTGGCTCTTGACTAAGAGCTCTTCCGCTCGGGGGCCATCACTCATGAACGACTTGCTTGGATGCACTTAATTATTTGTTAAATGTAACTGTTTCCGTGGTTTGTAGCGACAGCTTACATATAGGAAAAATCTGTTCTCCGGACCACGAGGTCGCAGCTGATTTGTTAATAACAGTGCTATGTTCAGTTGTCACTAATTAATATTTGTGTAATTACTTCGTGTATAAGTATCTTCAAGTGGTATAACATACTCGCAACAGAGATATTTAGGCAACTGATTTCAATTCTGCTGCAGTTATGTAATTTATTAACACTTTATTCTGTATGATAATTCATTTAATTTATCTGATTGTAGAAATGAAAACCCTTCGCTATGATGCGTCAATACAAATAAATATTATAGACATCAAGACGTATTTATATTATGGGCTTAATTTTTCCGTCATTTCTCATTAGGTGCTTCAGATACAAAGAACATAAATTCGGCCAAAGACCAGCAGCAGATAAATCTTACTACGAAGGTCATTCCAAAACCGTATACCGTTACGCGTTAGACTAAAAGAGCATAATTTGCATCTACATCTACGAAATTACTCTGCTATTCACAATTAATTGCCTGGCAGAGGGTTCAATGAACCACCTTGAAGCTGTCTCTCTACCGTTCCACTCTCGACCGGTGCGCGGGAAAAACGAGCACTTAAATTTTTCTGTGCGAGCCCACATTTCTCTTATTTTATCGTGATGATCATTTCTTCCTATGTACACTCTATAAAATGGTAATACTGTTTACTCGCAGATACATTCAGACACATGAATACCGCAGATACCATCAAGCGCAAATTCCTATTCAGCAAAAGTGTACTTTAAGAATTAAGATGAATGATGCCCTACATTAATATGACCCTGATCCAACCTAGGGAAACTCTGCTTTTGTACATTAGAGGCTAGGTGTAGCTGTAGGCTGACAGTGATGCTTACACGGTAGGGATTGCAAACTGCCAACCGCGATTCATAGTGGCCTCAGTGTAACAAGGGCTTTGTTGGTTTCCATCAAGTTGCACTTAGTACGTAGCAGCGCCAAACTTGCCTCATTTTCGCAAGCGGTCTCGACTTCCACCTGGTTTACTTTGTCGTCAGAGGCGCAATCAAGTGATGTACGCCCGAACTACAGGTGCGTGCCATGACGTGGCACTTAAGTGTATTAGCTGTGGAGCAGGGAGGGGAGTAGGCTCTAAATGGTGCGTTAGGGGAAGGAGGATGAAGCGAACATTTTTTAGCATTTATTTGAGTTGTCTCTGTCTTCTTATCGCTTATTGATTTCGTTCCTCTTCTCAACATCTATAGTGAATGCATTTAATCTGTTTGGTTGACAGTGAATATAGGGTGCTCTCATTTCTTATGCTAGACAATCGAAGTTATGTTTAAGCCGATAAAAACGTAGCAACTTCAAAAAATATTTTCTCTTTCCCTTACAGAATTCACAAGCTTCTGCCAACGTTAAAAAAAATTTATTTAAATTAATCAGTATTTTCCGTTCCTATCTGCGGGATTTGTGTTAAAGCAAGTAAACTCTAAGTCACATAAGAAAAATCACGGTTTTACAGAAGAGGTTGTTTAAAACTTCTGTTAGGTTAGACTAAAGTCTGCCAGATGGTGGCATAAATAGTCGAAAGCAATAACAGTATAGAGATTTTAGTAGGCTTTCATGATGGTATGTATAAAAAATGAGTTTCATCAAAACTGTGCAGCATAGAAATCAATATTTATGTCTAGATCAGAAAAAGTAATTGACAGCTGAGCACAATTTAGCGTGGAAGGAGGATATGTTCACCGTTCTCCGTAATACACCTGATAATATGGTTGTGGAAGATATATTTCTGTTGTTTTTTCTGAATATATTCACATAATCCTCTGTTAACTTACATAACTGAATTCTTTGTAATATCATAAAAGAATTATCACGTTTCTGTACACTTTCGCTAGTAATTTCAAACATTCTGTGGCGTAAATTGAAAACGCCGCAGGAAGATATGACAATACCGTACCATAAGTTAGATTATAACTCACAAACAGCATCTGCCGCAAACTGGTAATCGGCACCTGGAGTAACGATATGGCAGACACGGTAGGAAAAGCAGGCTCGTACTATGATTCGGCGTTGCTATGGCAGCTGTTGTGTCAACATTTAGCTGTCAATCACCTTGTTTCCAGAATGAATCTTTAACTCTCAAGCGGAGTGGAGACCAGGTAAAGCAATTTTAATCTACCAGAAAGTTCCAGTTTGTTATTTTGACCCAGAAATTACACAGACTATTTGGCAGTTCGGAGAATGTAATCTTCCACATCGTTTCAATGCTAGAAAACAACTGCATTTAATGTCACAGTGAGGAGCGCTGTTCTGCGCTTTGCTACGTGTACACATGAGGAAGAAATTTTGATCTGATTCACTTTTATACTGCTTTCCTACCAGTCGATTCCCTGGCAATATTATGCACTGTTATTCACTTGTCGCTAATGATTTTGATTATGAGCCTTGGTATCTGACGTGTAACAGATACGGTCGTTCAGTATGAATTTACCATGCATAATAATGCAATGAGACACTTAAAGTAGTAAAGGAGTTTTTCTATTTGGGGAACAAAATAACTGATGATGGTCGAAGTAGAGAGGATATAAAATCTAGACTGGCAATGGCAAGGAAAGCGTTTCTGAAGAAGCAAAATTTGTTAAAATCGAGTATAGATTTAAGTGTCAGGAAGTCGTTTCTGAAAGTATTTGTACGGAATGTAGCCATGTATGGAAGTGAAACATGGACGATAAATAGTTTAGACAAGAAGAGAATAGAAGCTTTCGAAATGTGGTGCTACAGAAGAATGCTGAAGATTAGATGAGTAGATCACATAACTAATGAGGAGGTACTGAATAGGATTGGGGAGAAGAGAAGTGTGTGGCACAACTTGGCTAGAAGAAGGGATCGGTTTGTAGGACGTGTTCTGAGGCATCAAGGGATCACCAATTTAGTGTTGGAGGGCTGCGTGGAGGGTAAAAATCGTAAAGGGAGACCAAGAGATGAATACACAAAGCAGATTCATAAGGATGTAGGTTGCAGTAGGTACTGGGAGATTAAGAAGCTTGCACAGGACAGAGTAGCATGGAGAGCTGCATCAAACCAGTCCCAGGACTGAAGGCCACAACAACAACAATAGGTACTGAAGTGAAATATTTCCTTTTTCTGATATAAGGACTTCAGAATTTATGTGCTTATGATTTCTGTCCCACTGGCTACCTATAAATCATATAAACTGGTTGTACACATTTAAAATTATCGAGTTACACACTTGCACGATTTTACTGCAACTGATTGTTACAAGAAAAATGTGGAACCTCACGTTTTAACGATGTCCTTCAGGTGAGATCCTCTATTCTCACAAGGGAGCTTCCACGCTCCTTTTAACCTTCCTCGTCTCAGACTCTTTTTCCGCTTATTCTTTCCCCACTGGCGTAGTACGGCTTCCTTTTGGTGCTTGGACAATGAACGTCCTGGAACTCGTTTGTCGGCAACGAAACGACGGCAAACAGGTAGGACGTCTGTAAATCCATTACGCGTCTCTATTGTCTGCGCCGTGCGCCTCGCTGTATCGTCCAATTTGGTTACGGTCAATGTATCTGATATACAATTGCCTTATTATTTGAAGCACTTAGTTACCTTTCCTTTAGAGCCATCATCAAAAACTGCCAATAAATTACCACATGAATTGCTGCAGCACGTTCCCAGGAGAAAGACACACCTTCTAATTTAAAATGTTTGTAAAAGAGAGTTGCTTTGCGTTTCCCAGGCTGTTCTGTATTTCTGACTATACAAATTTATACGCTCAAGATTCACATACGAAGCATAAAAACAGCATGCGATACCTAAAATATTCTAGATATTTCCGAAGGAACCTGCAGTATGACGATACGAAACCTCTTCCTATGAATTACAGAGTACCGAACATACAACCAATTACCAGGGAGATATGACCCTGTAGCCAATTAGCATTTATTGTTTCACTGAAACGGATTAGATCTCTTTTCCCGATGGCTTCTGAGTTAGTTGATTTATGAAATTTTTTTTTCAAGAAGCACCGATCTATAATTTTGTGATACATGAAACTAAATGATGGTTTCACTCTCCACATAGCTGTACCTTAGTAATGACTACTAATATAGCCAGTTTCACCCAGATTACAGGCTATTTTTGGGTTGACTAAATACACCTTAAGCTGATCGGTTTTCTGACTGGAAGTTCAGTGTAAAGATAGTACGTAACCTGACTGAAACCGGTGGTTTCCGTTCTGTGACCGTTTCAGTTCATATGTTTAACTTATCCACTTCTGTTGACGAATTGAATTAGTCGTGACACAGTACAGTTATTAGGCAGAAATCAGAAAGGAAACATAACGAAACATCCACTTATCACTTAAGCACATTTGTTTGCGTTCACACAAATAGTATGGGTTTACATTATTCCAAAACAAGAAAGAACCCAGCACACTGTACGGTCGAAACATTACTGATACATTAAAATAGCAGCTCGAAATGGCAACCATCAACGTTCCTGCAAACGTTGTACACGTCATCCACCTACCCTACTCCATATCTGGTGTACCAAGTCTGAGACTTTTCTCTTTCCCTCGGCGTGGAGGCGTGAAACGTCTGAAATGAAACCGCCGTACAACGAAAACATGGATTCCTGTTCACATATTACGTACTCACTCTATTCTACAAGTCTTACAAATTCGTAAAGGGAATTTCCGAAGACCCTGTATTAATAACGAGATCTAAGGACCAAATATGTGGAGTGTGACACCATTTTTATTCGGAGAAAGTTTTAGGTCGGAAGTATGTATAACAGTATAGACTTATTCACTATATGTCACGAACATTTGAATGAGTCGACTTTATAAATGTATCAAATAATCAGCAATGTTAGAGACAAGAACTCCTAGCAGCGATGGTTGTTACGTTTGCTTTATTCTAGAGTCAGCTTAAATATAAGACTTACTTGTTTAGAGAGTTTTTTGTGTGTGCTTACTGAGTACAGAGTGTATTTTGTGGTTTGCTTATTTCTATTTCTATTTATTTCTTTTACGCTAAACGTAGCAGCTATAGGCATTGGTGAACACAGCGATAATTATCGCAGTGAGCTGAGTTGAATTCTTGCCTTCTGTCGGAAACTGATTAGTTATTTTCAACGGTATGTAGCAACATTTGATTTTAGACATTGACTCGTATCCGAAATTAGTCTTCTATAAATATCTACAATTCTTCTAAGGTTTTAAGCTTCTGTCGTACCTGTCTTGGGTGGGAAGATGTGTCAAGTTTAAACTAAAGTCCTGGGAGACAAAGCGGTATAGAATGTGATGTGCAGATGCAGCTCTTAAAACAGAAGTCAGTGATTGGGGACAGAGAGTAAGAGAGAGAGAGAGAGAGAGAGAGAGAGAGAGAGAGAGAGAGAGAGAAGAATTACTCTCTATTTATCTGACAGCATGAAGCTCTGGGAACCCTTCTGTCTTCTGCAGAACGAGATAGAGTCCTTTCACAAGTAGTGGTCTAGCTGGAACTTGCAGAATGGAATGTGTTCCAAGGTTTTGCGCATATCTCGACGATAAGCAGTCAACTTCACATCTCTTGGTAACCGTTGTTAAACACGGAAGCGGAAGGACAAAGAAATCTGAGTGCACCAAGAGAAAGACCACCCGAATGAAGCAGCGATGTTGTGGCGTGTTTGTCGAGAAAAGCACTAAGATTTAGATTCCAACCACACCGAGGTCTTTAGATAGGAAAGGCGAAATGAGCACTTTAAAGATGACGGAAATATTGTCTGTAACCTCTTAGAGGGCTCCAGCGTTCTTCAGATATCACGGAACTTGCCACACAAAAACAAGGTACCTGTAATAAATAACACACAAGTGGTCCTGAAAAAACATTCAAACAGAGTGTGAAGATTAAATAAAACAGAAACCCACTGATGATTGCACAGATGTGTTGAAACATGCTTGGAAACTTTGAAAAAACGGTGTTTTCCTTAACTGGCGGACCTTACATCCAACAAAAGTTATTTTCGTAGTGGCAACATCTTCTCATGAAATTTCAGTCACCAACTTTCTCCTACAAATGTGAAAAAAATTTTGTTGACATCCATCTACGTAGAGATAAAAGATCATAGTAATAAAGTAAGTGAAATGAGAGTTCGCACGGAAAAATTTTATTATTCGTTTTTCCCGTACGCTGTTCGAAAGTGGAGCGGAAGAGAAACAGCTTGAAGTTGGTTCAGTGAACCTTCTGCTAGGCACTACATTTTGAATGACAGAGTAGTCATGTAGACGTATACGTAGATGAAGGAATCGGAAGTATTTACTTAGGGAGTTTCTGATTTTGAGACACTTCTCGAGAACAGTGATAGTGGTTTCCCGTGCTGGTGTACTTCACAGCTGTATCTTGTAGTTTCGTTTGTAATTACATACGTTTCTCGTACACCTTTCACACTCCATCCTCACCTGTTAGCCACGTTTTCATACAAAGAACGAGATTTGGGAGGAAATTTACGTCGCCATATTCGTTGAGACATACTACGTTACTGCCGTGGCTCACTTGCTCCTCGTTTGCTCACTCCTGACCTCATCTCTCTCTCTGTCTCCCTCTCCCTCTCTCTCTGTCTCTCTCTTTCTCTCTCTCCCTCTCAAACTCACATACAAAAATCAAATGATTCGTCCGTAGCAGAGTGTTCGCACGAAACATTCAAAATTGACGCCATAATAGATAAAAACATAACGAGAAAAAACTGGTGTAACTATATACTAGGTGGTTGTAACTAAACTGATGGTGTTTGGAGTGCTGCAGTGTGGTCTGGGCTGTACACACCGAAAGACGCTGAAACGTCTTGATATGTTCATTAATCAGTTTGCTTACGGAGGATGCTGAAAAAACAATAGTCCACTTTGTACCACCGGATGAAAATGGGCGGCGCTGTAAGCGGTCAGAATGTGAGGTGTTCCCAGCTTTGGCGTCAGTAGCCTGTTTGTAGCGTGATGACGCGTGTTGATTTGTGAAGTGCCTGTCGGTGTAAAGGCTTAAGGAAGTTGATGTTACCAGTATGAGACATAATGACTATAGAAAAGCTAGACAGTGCACTTGTGGTAAAATTGTTTTATCTGAACTGCAGCAATGTCAGCTCTGCATTGCTGGAATACCGTGTAACAGAAACAGCTGTGAAGAGGCCAATTGTCAGTCAGTGGGCTAAAGAGAATGTTCAACAGATTTGAGGCCATTGGGAGAGGGAGGCGGCCCATTCCCATGGCAGTTGCTGATGAAGTTCCTGTAGCTATAGCCGATCGTGCAGCACATGCCTCAGATTCGGCAGCCGGTGCTCGAGCTGTGTCATGAAAACTCTCTCCACTCGTCAATTGCTCAAAAAAAATTTTCAGCGCATCTTACGCTGTTATCCTTACAGCATTCAGATTGTGCACCAAATGAAACCCCAAGGTAGGCTTCAACGCCGTGTCTTTGCCCTTCGCATTTGGCACGCATAGGAATTGATGACATGGGGCTGTGGAATATTCTCTGGGCGGACGAGGCACATTTTACTGGGCACAATGCAGTGAACGCCAGAACTATCGCATGTGGGGCTCTACACCGCTACATGCTGTACGGGAACATTCCCTGCATTCAGCTTACGTGACTGTGTGGTGTGGTTCTACAGGCTGCTTCATTCTCGGTCCGTTTATCTTCGAGGAGATGACTCCTCGAAGCCCTGTTGGGTGTACAGTGACATCTGCAACGTTATAAGGACCTTCTTGTGCAACATGTGATTTCAGCTTTGCTAGTACGCAACTGTGTCCACACCACTGTTTTCATGCAAGATGATGCGACGATACGTGTTGCGTGCCAGGCGAAAGATTTGCTACAAGAAACCTTCGGTAACAAATACATCATCTCTAGGCAATTTCAAGGTGTGTTTCCTTTCACATCCTCCGACCTAAATGCATGTGACTTCTGGTTTTGGGGTATCTGAAAGATCTTGTTTATCAGACATGTATCCTGACTCTTCCTGATCTAAAGCATTGCATGTGATGAGATACACCCAATATGCTGCTAGCAACTGTCGACCATGCCGTGTTACTGATGCAGAATGTTGCCGAGTCGGAAGACCATACTGAAAACACGTTGTAACTTGCGACCACATCCTAATAACGTTCCAGAACCGCTATTATCATGTATTTGATCATTCCTCCCCTTTTCCTGCACCCACACCTCATTTTTTTTTGTCATCAGTCTACTGACTGGTTTGATGCGGCCCGCCACGAATTCCTTTCATGTGCTAACCTCTTCATCTCAGAGTAGCACTTGCAACCTACGTCCTCAATTATTTGCTTGACGTATTCCAATCTCTGTCTTCCTCTACAGATTTTGCCCTTTACAGCTCCCTCTAATACCATGGAAGTCATTCCCTCATGTCTTAGCAGATGTTATATCATCCTGTCCTTTCTCCTTATCAGTGTTTTCCACATATTCCTTTCCTCTCCAATTCTGCGTAGAACCTCCTCACTCCTTATCTTATCAGTCCACCTAATTTTCAACATTCGTCTATAGCACCACATCTCAAATGCTTCGATTCTCTTCTGTTCCAGTTTTCCCACAGTCCATGTTTCACTACCATACAATGCTGTACTCCAGACGTACATCCTCAGAAATTTCTTCCTCAAATTAAGGCTGGTATTTGATATTAGGAGACTTCTCTTGGCCAGAAATGCCTTTTTTGCCATAGAGAGTCTGCTTTTGATGTCCTCCTTGTTCCGTCCGTCATTGGTTATTTTACTGCCTAGGTAGCACAATTCCTTAACTTCACTGACTCCGTGACGATCAATCCTGATGTTAAATTTCTCGCTGTTCTCATTTCTACTACTTCTCATTACCTTCGTCTTTCTCCGATTTACTCTCAAACCATACTGTGTACTCATTAGACTGTTCATTCAGTTCAGCAGATCATTTAATTCTTCTTGACTTTCACTCAGGATAGCAATGTCATCAGCGAATCGTATCATTGATATCCTTTCACCTTGTATTTTTATTCCACTCCTGAACCTTTCTTTTATTTCTATCATTGCTTCCTCGATGTACAGCCTTGTGTTACACCCTTCTTAATGCGAGCACTTCGTTCTTGATCGTCCACTCTTATTATTCCCTCTTGGTCGTTGTACATATTGTATATGACCCGTCTCTCCCTATAGCTTACCCCTACTTTTTTCAGAATCTCGAACAGTTTTCACCATTTTATATTGTCGAACGCTTTTTCAGGTCGACAAATCCTATGAAAGTGTCTTGATTTTACTTTAGCCTTGCTTCCATTATTAGCCGTTACGTAAGAATTGCCTCTCTCGTCCCTTTACTTTTCCTAAAGCCAAACTGATCGTCACCTAGCGCATTCTCAATTTTCTTTTCCATTCTTCTGTATATTATTCTTGTAAGAAGCTTCGATGCATGAGCCGTTAAGCTGATTGTGCGATACTTCTCGCACTTGTCAGCTCTTGCCGTCTTCGGAATTGTGTGGATGATGCTTTTCCGAAAGCCAGATGGTATATCGCCAGACTCATATATTCTACACACCAACGTGAATAGTCGTTTTGTTGCCACTTCCCCCAATGATTTTAGAAATTCTGATGGAATGTTATCTACCCCTTCTGACTTGTTTGTCCGTAAGTCCTCCAAAGCTCTTTTAAATTCCGATTCTAATACTGGATCCCCTATCTCTTCTAAATCGACTCCTGTTTCTTCACATCAGACAAATCCTCACCCTCAACGAGGCTTTCGTGTTCTTTCCACCTATCTGCTCTCTCCTCTGCATTTAACAGTGGAATTCCCGTTGCACTCTTAATGTTACCACCGTTGCTTTTAATGTCACCAAAGGTTGTTTTGACTTTCCTGTATGCTGAGTCTGTCCTTCCGACAATCATATCTTTTTCGATGTCTTCACATTTTTCCTGCAACCATTTCGTCTTAGCTTCCCTGCACTTCCTATGTGTTTCATTCCTCAGCGACTTGTATTTCTGTATTCCTGATTTTCCCGTAACATGTTTGTACTTCCTCCTTTCATCAATCAACTGAAGTATTTCTTCTGTTACCCATGGTTTCTTCGCAGCTACCTTCTTTGTACCTATGTTTTCCTTCCCAACTTCTGTGATGGCCCTTTTTAGAGATGTCCATTCCTCTTCAACTGTACTGCCTACTGCGCTATTCCTTATTGCTGTATCTATAGCGTTAGAGAACTTCAAACGTATCTCGTAATCCTTAGTACTTCCGTATCCCACTTCTTTGCGTATTGGTTCTTCCTGACTAATGTCTTGAACTTCTGCCTACTCTTCATCACTACTATATTGTGATCTGAGTCTATATCTGCTCCTGGGTACGCCTTACAATCTAGTATCTGATTTCGGAATCTCTGTCTGACCATGAAGTAATCTAATTGAAATCTTCCCGTATCTCCCGGCCTTTTCCAAGGATACCTCCTGCTCTTGTGATTCTTGAACAGGATATTCGCTATTACTAGCTGAAACTTGTTACAGAACTCAATTAGTGTTTCTCCTCTTTCATTCCTTGTCCCAAGCCCATATTCTCCTGTAACATTTTATTCTACTCCTTCCCCTACAACTGCATTCCAGTCGCCCATGACTATTAGATTTTCGTCCCCCTTTACATACTGCATTACCCTTTCAATATCCTCATACACTTTCTCTATCTGTTCATCTTCAGCTTGCGACGTCGGCATGTATACCTGAACTATCGTTGTCGGTGTTGGTCTGCTGTCGATTCTGATTAGAACAACCCGGTCACTGCACAGTTCACAGTAACACACCCTCTGCCCTACCTTTCTATTCATAACGAATCCTACACCTGTTATACCATTTTCTGCTGCTGTTGATATTACCCGATACTCATCTGGCCAGAAATCCTTGTCTTCCTTCCACTTCACTTCACTGACCCCTACTATATCTAGATTGAGCCTTTGCATTTCCCTTTTCAGATTTTCTAGTTTCCCTACCACGTTCAAGCTTCTGACATTCCACACCCCGACTCGTAGAACGTTATCACACCTCATACTAATTGCTTATAGAGCTATATCATCATTTGGTGTATTATTTTTTACAGCGTCGTATACGACTCACACTGCAGCACTCGGAAACTAGCCCGTCTAATTATAGCCAGCTGGTATACGGTGACATAAGTTTATCCCCAATTTCGGTCTGTGTATGAAAACAGGTTATAACATTGTATGGTGGAGTCTAAAAGATGTGAAAGAAGCCATTCCAGTCATATTAACAAGCACACGTATGATGCACAACATTGCGGAAAAGTTAAGTACAAGACATACACCATTGCTACTCTCGAAAAGTATCTCAAAATTAATAAGCAAATTGTCCCGAATACTTTGCAGACGACATTCTGTAAAATAATGAAAAATTATAAATGCAAGGTGACTTGCAGAAATCCACTTTCACATCTGAATTAATTTCAGGCGAGTAATTACAAAAAAATTCACATGTTTTCATTTTTATGCTTAAAATAGAAAAGCATTAATGAACTTCGTATTATACTTTTACAGAAATGAAACGAGGCCCACGAAAGACGACACATAAGTTTTGAAACATGTTTCGGTAAATTGTAGAAAGGCATATATTGCGTTCTGCAGAAGGCAGAGTTTATAAACCCCAATGTAATTTGCAAACATGGAAAGAACGATAACAGGAGTTTCCAGCAGCATTTTCACGATAGTGCAGAACTGTGGCTTTGTTAATTGAGTTTCCAATCTACTTTAAGGACTGTGGGTACGAAATCTTAGTTGTGATGACATACTGATCTTTAAGGCAGCCCGAATTATATGTTAGCTTGAAAGGTAAATGATAGTTGGCGAAGCCACCGGTTGAGATGTCATGCGAAAACCTACATATTTTTTATTTTTGCACGGCATGATACTAGAATTTGATGAGCGTATTTCTCCGGAAGTTTTTATGACAAGTAAATTCAGAAAAATCATATCGGCAGGTTTAATTTATCTCATCTGTGACAGATTTCTTTCATAGAGGCCACCTGCACCAGGGTACCGGCGGATTCTGTCTGCGGAGGACTCCTTGCTATCTAAATCCTTTTGGATAGTATTTTGTTTGATTCCGTCGATCTCTGTTCGAATATTCAGATGAATGTAAGTGTTTTCAGTGTCTGATATTACGAGTGTAATCCCAAAAGTAAGGTCTCCAACTTTTTTATAAGTACATCGACCAGTTTATTTCTACAATGGTTTACATCAGTTGACAGCTTGAACATTTAGCTATTGTTCGACTTAATCACGATTTCTGTCGATGCATTTTTGTAGACGCTGTGGCAGTTTCTGTATGTCCATGTCATACCAGCTCGCCGCCATGCTGTTCAGAAAGTTATGAACCTCTTCTTTCACCTCGTAGTCGGAGCTGAATCGTTTCCCGGTCAAATGTTCTTTTAACCTAGGGATCAGGTGACAGTCACTGGGCGCCAAGTCAGGAGTATAGGGTGGGTGGGTGATTATGTTCCACTGAAACTGCTGCAGGAGAGCAACGGTTTGCCGAGTGATGCGTGGGCGAGCGTTGCCATGGAGAATGTGTACGCCCTTGCTCAACATTCCTCTTCTCCGGTTCTGAATTGTCCGTTTGAGTTTTTTCAGAGTCTCACAGTACCTGTCAGCGTTAATTAATGCTTTGCTGAACCTTCAACACTGCCTCCTCAGAAATTGACGGTTTCCCGCTCCTTTGTTCGCCGTGAATTTCGGTCCGACCAGCTACAAACTCTCTACAACTTACGAACATTTCTGACATCCATGCACGACTCACCATACTTCCGTAAATTGGCGATGGATTTCAAACGGCGCAGTGCCCTTTGCGTTCAGAAACCGAATATCTGCGCGCAGTTCGCACTTGGCGGTGACATCCAACGGGAGCTCCATTCTCAACGGCTCCCAAGCCAAGACTGAGCGCCAAGTCAAGACAGTGTGCCCAACTGCCACACAAACAGAGTTCTGTACCTATAAAAACTAGGAGACCTTACTTTTGGGATTGCCCTTTTACATATCTTCGGCCTCTTCTGCACTCAATGGTGTCTGCAGTAATTTACGCCAGGGGGAAAGATATTACAATTGCAATTTTTTATATAACCGATTCGGGAAGTTTGATAACGTGCCTTAAGAACGTAATTTGAGAAGTAATACCACCAAAACTTGTTCATCTGAAATGACTGGTGGTTATCCATTTATTTGTTTTCCACAATTTCTCCTCTCTTCTATCGCAGAAAACTGTATCACTTCTAGGCGCTTCAGTCTGGAACCTTGCAACCACTGCGGTCACAGGTTCGAATCCTGCCTCGGGCATGGATGTGTGTGATGTCCTTAGGTTACTTAGGTTTAAGTAGTTCTAAGTTCTAGGGGACTGATGATCTCAGATGTTAAGTCGCGAAGTGCTCAGAGTCATTTGAACCATTTTTTGTATCACTTCTTTGTGTTTGTATTCACAGATGAAATATAATTATATGCACAGTAATAACGGCTGTATTCTTCAGAATCTATAAGTTTCTTATATAAAACTAAGTACAGTCTGACAAAGCTGTGAGAGTTGTTTTTTATTTCTTCCTCCGTCTGTCTTCCTCAGCTTAACCAATCTCTTAATCTAAGAGCAGCAGCTACAAACAACGTCCGTAGCTCTCAATTTTCAACATTCAAGTCTTTGTCTTCCCATACAGTACTTGCCCTTTGAGGGTTACATGATCTTAAAACGGTCGTACAAGCGATACGAGCCTGACTGACTGACTGACTGACTGAGGGGATAACACTGAAGTATGCTTGAATACTGCTTTTCCTCTGGTACAGCTATGAAGGAATGCCTGATGGATTAGTAGCTGTCACTGTCAATAACAACATGCAAAATGCTACCCCCAATCTGCTATTGTCCGTTTAAATGTGTCATTACTAAACAAACTGCCTTCGCTAGGGCTATAGATGACTAAATTTCTCTTCCGTTCTTGCCAGTGATAAGTGACAGAATTCCACTCACGAGCAGACAGAGTCGCACTTACATGAAATTGGTGCGAATATAAAATCGCAGTAACATTTGTGCAACTACTTACGAGAGGCCTTCAATAAATAAGGCAAAACAGTTTTTCCTCGGACAGTTTTGGTAGAAAACGCATAATTTTTTGTGGGACATCGTGGAATTTTTCTGCTTCTGCCCTAACGAATTCATGAAGTTCGAATAGATGACGGCGCTATACGTACCTCTCAAAATGGCGTCTGTAATGGAGTCACTTCTAGGCAAGGCCTGCCATTGAGTATACATTTATTATGGCAGAACATCAGTGCATCCCAGATATTCATACGCTCTTACAGAGTATCTACACAAGCCTGGCAGGAAAAAAAAGCACCTACGGTGAGCCGTTGGGCGAGGCATCTGTCATCAACGCAAGAAGACCACACAAATCTGTCCTTCCTATCTCCTTACTGCCGGATGGCAGCACACACCTATTACTCTTGCAATGCTGGAACATTTGCATACTCTCATTTGAATGGACAGACGGGTGAAACACCTCCTTGCACATCTTGAAGTCTTTATTGGTGGTACTGACACACTTCTTCACTAATTTAAACACTTCGTCACCAGTTTAACTACTAAAAAGTGTTTGATAGGTTAGTTTCTCATCGCTTAACACAAGATCATAAAGAACAACGAAGGATCATCTGTGCGGAAATGCCTTTCTCGTTACGGGGCTGATCGTAGCAATTTTTCAGTGAACATCGTCACAGGTAAAATTTTTGGAAACATTATCAGTGATCTTATATAATGTAATTAAATATATATAATTAATTATTTATAATGGGACTAAAGACGAAATAGACATATTTAAAGACTGTTTGAATAATACACATCCCAAACTGATTTTTCACAGTTGATGGCGAAAATCAAGGAAGTATGTATGTTTTAGATCTCTCTATCACAAACAGGGACAATAAACATCATTTTGCAATCTATAGAACAGCAGTAGATCTCATCATTAACGCTGCTTCTAATCATCCACCCAAATATAAAAAAGCATTTTTTTTCAGTCAATGATCCATAGAATTATAAAGTTCAGATGAAATCCACAAAGGGATGTCAGTACTAAAGCAGATTGCTAATGCAAATGATTATAATCCCAACGAAACAGATTGTTTGTTTAATAAGCTACAACGTTCTGAGGCTGGTAATCGAAAATTCTCCCAAATGATATATATGGGGAATATTTCTGACTAAATAAATAAATTATTTAAAAATACTGAATAGACAATAGATTTTACCACCAATAACTTGCTTCAGAATAGACTTCGACGTACCATTGGTCTAAATGACATAAAAAATCTTATGTAACGATTGTGAAAAACAATATATTGGGCAGACAGGTCCTACTAGTCAAACTAAATCTTTATTGGACCTACATTTAAAAGACTGTGATTACTCTGAAGGGTCAATCCAAAATAATTTAAAAATTCTCCACATTGCCCCTGAAGGATCTTTATTAAATTCGCTAGAAGAAATAGAAATTTACCACATCACAAAAACGAGCCCCTAGCGTTGTTGAACGAGCTTCTTTATTTTAAGGAAAAATATTGCTTTGATCTTTTCGAAGACTTGTTATAATTTTGACTGCTCTTTCGTTTTTTGCTGTAGTCTATGTTTTAGTTTACCTTCTTTTGATACAAATAATGCTGGCTCGTGATTTTATCAATAGCATTTTTTCTACGATTAATGGCGCTACAGTTTATTCATAGCATTCTTAATGTTCTGTCCCCCAACTGCCCCCCCCCCCCCCTCCCTTTATTCATCACAAACTGTTTTTCCACTAACAGTCTCCTTTTAACGGATTTTGTATCCTTTAATGTTGCATGGGTTATTTCCTCATTACCATTACTTTACATAATATCATCTATTATATGAATTTATAACCATATCGTGTTTAACACAAGATGTAACGGAGCCCTCTACATCTAAAACCTTATGCTGCCCTTTGTATGTGTGTTTCCTTCTTACATACACGTACTAGGCAAGATTGCTTGTTAAATTTCGCTATTCTGCCATTCATATTTCTATGAATAATCTTTAACGACTATTATATTCACTACTATATTTTCTATTTACTTTTGACGTGTCACATCGATGGAGGACGCCGTCTTTACGGTAACCCTTAACGTCGACATAGATCGTCTTTACTGTCGTTACAGCACTTTGTGCCTGGTTTTTAGAATGTCGCATCGAAAGAGGACGCCGTTTATTGCCAACCCTCAATGTCTGTTATGTCCCCCTTGCTTTGTACGCCATGCGTTGTTTTATTCCAAGGTAGTAGAATTCCTCATCTTAATCTTCAACGTGGTTCCCAGTTATGATGTTACTGCTGCTGGTCATTACTTTTGTCTCTGTTTTGTTTACTTTCGCTCCATATCCCTTGCTAGTAGCTTCTCTCTATCGCTATAGCAACCTTTGGCAGCTACTCCATATATCTTTGCCAACAGGACGTATTTTAAGGAACGGATAACATAGGGCAGCCTAGACTAGTTTATTTTAAGCTAATTATTTACTACAGTTTATATTTTTGACGAATAGCTATTTCATCGCAACTTTAAAATGTATTTTAACTATAAGTCTTCTCCAAACCTTAGTAATGTAGACTATTGTAATACATTATATGCTAATAGTACACACTATACCTCTGATTGGTTAGCACTGACGTCATATACAGAACAGTGAGCGAGACTCGTGCTATTTAAGTCCACTCCCTGCCTATCCATTTAGCAGTCAGTTCAGCGCCGTGGGTCGGCGCAACTTGCTTCATGGAAGTCCACCTGCCGTTCTGGGTATATGAAGTTTGTAATTGTATTTCAGTGTATATACGATACTGTAAGGATCCCTCTGTCTGTACGTATGTTGTTTCAGAGTCTAAAGATGATCCTTAAGGACTGAAACCGGTCACTCTAATTAAAATAAAGTTACGATCAAGAATGTTTTTAATTATATATATTTAATTGTCACAGGTGATGAAACATTGGGTCATGACTTCGAACCGGAAACAAAACGACAATCCATGGAGGGGCACCTTACCACCTCCCCTGCGAAGGAAAATTCAAAGCTACACCCTCAGCCGGTAAAGTCATGGAGACTGTCTCCTTGGACTCTGAAGGTGTTATTCTGCATAATGTCCTCCCTCATGGTGCAAAAATGAACTCTGAAGTGTATTGTGATACACTCGGGAAACTGAAGAAACTACATCGACGTGCTCGTCGCCGCATAAATGCAAACGAACTTCTCTTTCTCCGAGACAACGCAAGGCCTCAAAAAAGTCTGCGCACGCGAGAGGAGCTCAAAAAATGCCATTGGATGGTTCTTCTTCATCCATCCAACAGACCGGATGGCAGTCATTTCGACTTCCATCTGTTTGGCCCAGTTCAGGGATCACTCCGCGGCAAACAGTAGGTGGACGATGGGAGTTTTCTGATGAAGCAAGACGTTGGATTCCACGTCGACCAATATAGTGGTAACCTGCAGGTAGACACGCCCTCCCAGTAATGTGCCGTAATGTCGTCGCATTGAACGAAGATTATGTTGAAAAATAGGGTTCTGTAACCAAAAGATTGGGGAATAATATGGTATATTGTAATCCTGAATAAAACCAACCTGCTTTCAAAAACAAATGTGTCGTATTACTCATTGACTGTCCCTCGTATATATGTTACTGTTTCTTTACATTTGTGTGCACACGTTTATAAGCATAGAAAAACAAAAACAAATTAACTTGGTACAAGTTTCATTGAAATACGTGTTGGTAATCAACAGCGGAGAAAATCTCCATTAAAACCATTTTCCCTGACGCTCCATCTAGCCAGTGATTTGTACATCTTCCTTTCCTTGACGGCTCTACGAAGAACCTCCTAATTTATTATCTTGTCTCTTCACCTAAATTTTTAAAATGTTTCTGTAACACTACAATTGGCCGCGCGGAGTGGTCGCGCGGTTAGAGGCGCCATGTCACTGATTGCGCTGCCCCTTCCGCCGGAGGTTCGAGTCCTCCCTTGGTCATGTGTGTGTGTGCGCTGTTCTTAGCATAAGTTAGTTTAAGCAGTGTGTAAGTCTAGGGACCGATAACCTCAGCAGGTTGGTCCCATAGGAATTCACTCACATTTTTTTGAACCCTATATTTGTAAAGATACTTTTTCCACTTTTTCGATTTTCCCACATTCCATGATTCACTTCAGTGCAATTTTCTGCAACAAAAATACTTTCCCTCAAATTTATTCCTTAAGTTAAGGGCGTTATTTGACACTAGTAGCATCGTTTTACCTTTAGTTACTGTTTTTTACTGTGCTAGTGTCCTTGTTATGTCCCCTTGCTTTGTCCACCATGCGTTGTTTATTCCAAGGTAGCAGAATTCCTTCTGTTCGTCTTCAACGTGGTTCCCAGTTATGATGTTCCTGCTGCCCGTAATTACTTTTTCCTCTGTTTTGTTTTCTTTCACTCCATATCCTGTGCTCAGTAGACTGCTCACTTCACTCAGTACGTCCTCTAATTCTTTCTCGGTGTCATTAAAGATAGCTGGAGCATCAAGGAATCTTATCAACTGTATCTTGTCACCCTAAATTTCGACGGCTCTCTTGAAACTTTCATTTACTGTCCTTATCGTTTCTTCGATTTACACCCTCAATAGTAGGGAGGAAAGACTTTCTTCGCCTTTCGCCGTTTTTAAACAAAGCGTTTCGCTACAGGTGTTGGAGTGTTACTGTGCCTACTTGTTTCTTGAACATACTGTATGTTTCTAGTCTTCCCATGTAGTGTGTAAGTTTGTATTATTAAGCACAGTATATGACCTACTTCTTTGGTTTCTTTACCTTTCCTAAATGCAAACTGATTTTTTTTTGTTCTTTTGTGAATTATCCCTGTCAGTAACTTTGATGAATAAGCTGCGATAGTTCTTGCATTTAAATGCTTTGCTGTCTAGGGGGTGGTGTGGATGATATTTCTGAAAGCATGATGGTATGTCTCCGGTCCCATACAATCCACATACAAAACTGAATAATCATTCGGTACCAATTTCCGCTAAAGGTTTTAGAAATTCCGAAGAAATGTTACTCCTAACTTTTGCCTTGTTCCATCATAAGTCTTCCAAAGCTCTGCCACAGTCTGACTTTAAAACTGGTTCTCCTATACAGATCAACAACAATTTGTTCTTCTGTCTTGTATCAGATATTCCCTCCTCTCACAGAAGTTCTCAATTTTCTCTGTCCACCCGTCACTCCACCCTCTCCTCTGCTTTCAAAAGTGGAATTTCTTTCGCACTCTTACGACTTTTTTTCCAGTTAAACAGTTATTCCGTTTTAAGTTGTACAACAGGTGGAAGGGATTCATATTGGGGATTGTTGAGGGGTGTCGGGCAGGTAATTGCATTAATATTTACAGCGTGCTCAGTGTTGTAAGGGTTGCTCTCTGGAGCTCGATAACTGGTGTACGATGAAGCGACAGAGAAAATATTGGAGACTTTACATACGCAAAATTCTGTAAAGATATCAACCCACAATGATTGTAAAACTGTGCCGAAACCATTAGTTGAGAAATAAATGAACCAATTCTGCATTGCTGGCTAAAACTACAGTGTCTCCAGTTGCTTTCTGCAAAACTATATCTGCAGTTAGGTAACATCGTAAACAATCGTTGCAGGAAAAGCTTGAGATTTCTTAAATAATTGAGAAAACTGTGCCGTAAACTGCAGGACGGTGCAAGCGCGCTAGCGAACCTCCTCCTGCCCTACCTCCCCTCCCCCACCGCCACCTTTGGAGAAGCTATGTCTGTAGGGTGTACGGCTACACAAGAACTCTCTTAGTTGATCCTATTGTTATCTGACTGGGTGAAAGTACAGATAAGCGACATTTGCCCTGATTATACGTAGTGATTCTAAGGTATCCCTCTTTTATTCCGTATTTAATAATATTCTCTATATCAGCCTTTTTAAAACGAGTTTTTATATTTTATCTTTGTAAATTAATTCATAAATTCGCAACAACAATTCACTCACTATTACACGGGTTACATAGCTGTTGTACGCTAGTGAAATTTATATTTGCTATTCCGTAACATTCGACGGGCATTCAATAAGTGATACAACATTTTATTTTTTCTGAAGGCAGGTTGGTTTTATCCAGAGTTCCTATACACCATTTTACTCTCCACTCTTTTCGATACAAAACCCTGTTTTTCAAAATAATCTCCGTTCGACGCAACGGTGTTGCACAGCCTTACTGGGAGAGTCTGTATGCCCGCACGGTACGACTCTCTACTGGCCGGCGTCGGAGCCAACGTTTTGCTGCACCAATAACCTCCCCATCATCCACGTACTGTTTCCTGCGGAGTGAGTCCTTCATTGAACCAAACAGCTGGAAACAGGGAGGTGCGAGATCCAGCCTATAGGGGATGAAGTAGGATTATTCCACGAGGTCCCACAGCAAATTCCGCATGTTTGAACCGAAATTTGACGTGCAAAAAATGTATTGTCTTACTTACTGAACGCCCATTGTAAAATAGGAGTGGAATAGCTTTAAGAACCTTATGTCGAATGACGCTATATGTGGTATACTAAGTACTATCATGACGTGATAAAAAATAAAACTCGCATGAGCTCGTAAAATGTCACGAAATGATCGTTTCTCGGTAGCAGGCTTTAAAACGCCTGATCTGGTAAAAAATAAAACTCGCATGAGCTTATAAAATTTCACGAAGTGGTCATTTCTCGGGAGCAGGATTAAAATGCATGTCATTTCTATTGACAGTGGGACATGTCGTTATGATTTTGCAAGGCATTCAAGACCTGTTTCGTCAAGGGCAGACGACTTCTAGAGCTGGTAGCAGAGTTTTCATTTTAATTAACAGCCAAAATAATTGTAGCTGTACCAACAGAAAGAAAATCAGTGTTATGGAGAACAGCAAAGATTTATATTTTAGGAAAAGCATCTCGTATGAGGCTTTTCAATAAATGACTAAATTAAATGGAGACACCACTTACGAAATGAAGAGGTGCTAGAATGAGTAGGCGGGGGCAAAAATAGGTGAAAACTCTTTTCCAAAGGAGGATTAGGATATCGGCATCTGTTCAAAGTAAAATAATATTTGTAAATTTCGTGCTAGAACAGGAATGGAGAGGAATAATTCTAGAGGCAAACAAGTAATTGCTACCATTCTTCCTCGGTTGCTACTTCAATTCATATAGAAAAGAATAATTATTATCCATCTTTTGGAAGTGAATATTTATTTTATTTTGAACAAAACATTTTTCACTATTCATTTTAGGACTTATCCGTGATCTATAAATTAAAAGAAAATTAACCTTTCGTTCTTCGTTATGGTACATTCAGTATTTAGTTGCAGCACATTAAGGATATCTTAACTTTGTTACTCTGGTTTATCACTTCCCTGTTTTTCTCGTGTGGCCACTGGCTGCTTTGAAGACATATGTTGAACACCCAGTTCTGACATACAATCTGTTGGAAACTTATATTGTGTTTATCTAGTGTCTACACAAGAAAACACTAAAAGAAGAGGCTGCATAAACGTAACTGAAAAAATACAATCTCGTACTTGTAAATAGTAAGATAATCTAAATGTCCCGTCAGGGAACACTACTGGTTTCATTATTAAAAAAATGCATAACCAAACAATTATCTTTTACTTTGTAGATCTCTGATGACGCTAACACACATAGAAGAAACGTGTTCGGTTTTATTTAGAGTCAAAAGACGGATAACTATTATCCTTATCTACATGAGAATCGTAATTGATTTGCAATGAGGTTAAACAACTGCGATGATGCTAGTTTAAATAAATGTTTAGGTTCGCAAAAATTATAACGAGATCTGAACATATAGATAACAGCATGAGAAGTAATGAAAGGCATCGGTCAGTGCAGCTACTACATCTTCAAATGGCCAGGAATCTCTTACATCAATGAACTGTACACAGCAAACACTGTTATTTTGCACGTCGGAGGATGTTCGTGCGTGCTTCTAGTGGTTAATGGTATGCTTGGCGGTTCACTGAAGTTAAATTAGTATAGTCACTTGAGTAATCTAGAAGTACTACGGTACAAACGGTTACAGTACTCAGGACTCGGTTCATATTCATGTCTCGCTTATCTCTGTACTCCGAGCAATTTACTCATCGCCAGAGTATCCACCATATAGCTCGACTACCGTGTATTGTCAGAAGATTTATCGTATATAGAGTTTTTGCTTTACGTCCCTGGTTTAATACGGAATGTGCCCTACAGCACGGGGAACTTTCGTACTCCAGTGTGTTGTTCGTCTATGACGGGACAGATGTGCCCCAACTGCGTGTAGATTGGTGGCTTGCACACTAACTCATTCGACTTAATTAGCGTTAACGTCGCGAACATTTCATGCAATCATCTCTGCGGCTGCTGTTTCGTCAAAGTCCAGACCACTTAACTGATTCTCTTTATATCCCCCACTGTTCCTGCGTTTCCCTTCCAAAGCCACTCGAGTCACCACGTAGCTGCATTGCATACCTAGTAATAATTTTCTACCACGAATATAAAACTGAAAAATGCTGTGAAACACATATCTTTACTTGACTAATACAGAATATAGTTTTTTGGAAACCAGGATAACGTGTTAAAAATTTGTTTCAAAATTAGGTTTTGACGGAGAATTAGCGTCAGTAGTTACCAGAATTCCACCAAGATTCAGTTAATTACTCATCTGTATAGGTAAAAAATGAAATGATCGTGTGGCATTTATTGGCCTGGATATCCCCTTTGGGGTTCGGCTGCCGTATTGCAAGAGTTTTTAGTTGACGCCACTTCAGCGATTGCGTGTCAATGATGATGAGAGTGATGATGGACACACAACACCCAGTCCCCCGCCGGGAATCGAACCCGCGCGGTAACTCTACCAATGCGCTATGGTGGCGGACATCTGTGTAGGTAAATCTTGGAAAGTAATGTGCCACGCACAAGAAACGTAGCGTCAACAAGCTTTCATGCGCTTGACATTAACTTTCTGCCAGAGATACGTAATTTTTTCGTGACGTCCTTAAGCACTCCCGCGTCTTCTCGTATCTTTCTAGTGAGTCCTGGTCGATAGCAGCGGTCAGCCAGTCTTCAAAACAGCTTCTGCAAATGAGGTGCTTTCTATCCAACGAACAGATATTGAATTTCGTTTCAGGTAAAATAAGACCACGAAAAATATTCTTAAGAGTTCACACAATGTCTACGGTCTCCGGACAGTGGCTAAAGGCTCGATAAGTCGCTGGGTGAAGAGTCTGTCATCTAAAGAACAAAGAGAAGGAAATCTGTATGACTTCCATTGAGCAGGCGGCCGAGCACATCTGTGACGACTCCAGTGTTGCGATGTGCTGACACTCTTATCCAGGGTGATCGACAGTGAACATTATGCAACTCAGTGCCCAACTTGACATCTTTGTTGCTGGTGCTAACACACATGTCCACCAGTTAGGGTATAAAAAGTTTTGTGCGCGCTAAGTTCCTCGAAGCCTAACTGAAGAGGATAGGGAGGGATGAAGGAAATTCCGTGCCGTCTTGGTTTTTCCGTTATGGGGCTGACGGTACGATTTCGTATCAAACCTTATCACAGGTCATCAAATATGCAATCACAAATTTGAGCCTGGGACGAAATAGCAGTCAATGAAGTGGCACCTTATAACATCATCTTCCTCGAAGAAATTTAAGACAGTAACCTCAGCAGTTAAAGCCATTGTTAGAGTCTTCTGAGACACTAAAACGGTATTGTGTTCCATGTCCTCCATCATAGTCAGACCATGAACTCCGAAGTCAATTCTGAGAATCTGAGGAAATTAAAGAACCGGTTACAGCGTGTTCGTCGCAACAAAAGTTCTGACATATTACTCCTCCGCGATTGCTCAAAGCCACACACCTTCTTCATTAGCTCTGCAAACCGGCTCTCGCACCGGCACCATGACAGCCCACTGAAAACTTGCAGCATTATGTGCGTCTGTCTGCAGTGACCTTTTGCGACTAACCCTTCTCCACAGGCCCACCACACGTAGATCTCGTGGATTACTCGCTTGGATACTGGATGGGACCGACCTGCAGTCGCTGGTAGTAGCAATTCTTGATTGTTAGGACTTGTTTACGTCCACTGTTCGTACTTTGTGTAACATGCCTGGGAGTAGTGTACTATTTCTTATAGACAGATTGGAAAATCCAAGCTGACAAACCCAACAAATCGGCAATCTCATTCACGGTTTGGTCACGGGTTCTTTCAAACAGCGACCTATCCTTATTAAAGTGATCCCGCATGGGCTCTCATTAAACTTTGACAAAACACAGTACATACAGTTCCGCGCAGTAAATGGAATGACAACATTAATAAATACATACTTCGATCAGAAATCAGTAGCTAAGGTAGAATATTAAAAATTTCTAGGTGTATGCATTGAGGAGGGGTTGAACTGGAAAAAACAAACTGAAGGTCTGCTGAAACGTTTGAGTTCAGCTACTTATGCTCTTAGGGTCATTGCAAATTTGGGCGATATACATCTCAGTAAATTAGCTTACCACGCCTATTTTCATTCTCTGCTTTCGTATGGCTTCATATTCTGTTGCAACTCATCATTGAGTAAAAGAGTGTTCATTGCACAAAAGCGTGCAATCAGAATAATTGCTGGAGCTCATCCAAGATCATCCAGCAGACACTTATTTAAAGAGCTAGAGATCTTCACTGTAGCCTCACAATATATATATTCACTTACGAAATTTGTTATTAACAATCCGAACGAATTCAAAAGTATTAGCAATGTACATGGCTACAACACTAGGAGAAAGGATGATCTTCACTACACAAGGTTAAATCTAACTTTGGCTCAGAAGGGGGTAAATTATGCTGCCACAAATGTCTTTGGTGACTTACCTAATAGCATCAAAATTCTGACAGATAGCCATATAGCATTGAAAGGGAAACTAAAAGAATTTCTTAATGGAAACTCCTACTCATTAGATGAAGTTTTGGATATAGTAAGTGGGTAATTTCCCTAACCCCACAAAAAAAATTAAAAATATTGAGTGTCATGTAATATTCTGTGTAATGTATAGACACGTTTTATGAACCTGACACGTTCCACATCATTACGAAGTATCGTATTCATGATCTATGGAACAAGTACTAATCTAATCATAACAGACAGGCACATACACACCATTTCACATTCCCACGACTTAAGTCATCTGACCATTGGCACACAGTTCCACCTCATCTCTAGCGCTCAACAGCGACCAGTGTTATCTTTTGAGTGTATGGCTAATATTTTGTCCAGAGAGCTCAATTTCTTCAAACATATTAACCTGCAAGACTGGCCGCGGGTACTGTTGTTTGCCCGCAGTGGCTCCAGTGACGACGCGGCTGCTGGGCAAGAACCGGCCTCTGAGCGCCGGCCAGACGTACGAGGTGGCCTGCGAGAGCCTCGGGTCTCGCCCGCCGGCCCGCATCTCCTGGTCCAGCGACGGCGAGCCGCTGTCGGGAGACCGCCAGACGGTGAGTGCCGAGTCTGCTGCTCCGCTGGGGCACGGGTAAGCAGGGAAGGTGTCTTCATTGAGTGATTGTAGGAGTATACAAGATGACTGAGACAAAATTTCTAGTTGGTTTTATGAACTGCAGATGACTCTAAATGTAGGAAAATGTATGTTAATGCAGAGGAGTAGGGAAAAGATACACCAGTGTTCGAATACATCATTAGTAGTGTGCTGTTTGACACAATCACGTCGTTTAAAAATCTAGGCGTAATGTTGCAGAGAAAAATGAAATAGAATGAACCTGTAAGCTTTTTAGCAGGGAAGGTGGACGATCAACTTTGGTTAATCGGGAGAATTTTACGAACTTCTAGTTTATCCGTGAAGGACACTAGTGCGACCTATTGTTGAGCACAGTTCGTGTGTTTGGTATCTACCCAGGTCGGATTAAAGTAAGACATCGAAGAAGTACGGAGGGGGTCTGCTGGATCTGTCACCGATAGGTTCGCGCAACATGCAAGTATTACCGAAATACTTCGGGAACTCAAATGGTAATCAGTAGAACGAAAAACTGGGCCAAGCTGCAAATTTTTACTTTCTATTGATTCGATGAGTTGTTTTCAAATCATCATAACATAGTCGAAAATGTCATTTCTACCTACGTCAAAAATGTGCAATGAACTAGTCATCGATCGAGTAAAAAGTAAAAATTAGCAAATTTGGACTGGTTTTACGTTCTATTGATTAACAGAAATTGCTGACACAAGCTACTCCAGCAAGATGGGAATCACTGTTGGAAAGGCGGCGTTCTTTTCGAGGCGCACTATTGAGAGAATTTAGGCTGACTGCATAACGATGCTACGGCCGCCAACATATATTTCTAGCGTTCTGGTTGCCAGTGGAACAGGAAGGAAATGACGAGTAATGGTAGTAGGTACTCTACGCCACTCACCATTCAACGGATCGCGTAGTATGTAGATGTCGATGTAGAAAGGAAAATGTCTTAAACCTTTACGTGGTAAATTTTACTTCTATCTATTTCTTTAATTTTCTTAGAGCTTGCAAAATTTGTTACATCTGGTTTATTTAAGTTTTTCACTAAGACTTTCTGCCCATGAGACGACTAAATATGTAATTGGGAGATTTGTGATTGTACATGTACACCAGTCCTCCAGCACTAATTAATGACTCTTGGTTTGATTCTATTGCACATCTCTGTATTGCTTCTTAACCTCAGTATAGCTCATCGGTCTCAGCTGCTGAATTAATTTTGCTGGTTTAAAGGCACTTTTAATTATAGTTCAAAAAACAAAGGTGAACCATAAGTAATCACACGTTGTAATTGTCATTCTTCCCTTACACCACAGTGATATTATAAAGTAAGCAGCGAATAGTCACGGGAAGGAATGTTTTGTTTGAAGTATCCTGTATGTCACCGGAGTGCTGCAGCTAAATTCAGCGTGTGGTCAGGGTGTAGACACGATATCTGAGCAGTGGTTCAAATGGTTCAAATGGCTCTGAGCACTATGGGACTCAACTGCTGAGGTCATACGTCCCCTAGAACTTAGAACTACTTAAACGTAACTAACCTAAGGACATCACACACATCCATGCCCGAGGCAGGATTCGAACCTGCGACCGTAGCGGTCACGCGGTTCCAGACTGTAGCGCCTAGAACCGCTCGGCCACTCCGGCCGGCTATCTGAGCAGTGCTTAGCAGTAAACATTCACTGATAAGCCAAAACATTATAATCAGCTGCTTAATAGAATGGTTGTTCGTTCATGGAACGACATACGTCATGGATTTTGCGTATCAGAGATCCGACAGTTTGTTGGGAGGTTTGTAGAAGTATGTGGTATTAGATACCTACGCACAGGTCATGTAATTCGATTAAATAAGGGGCCGCTGATTTTCGTACGCTGTGATGGCGCCCAATAGCGACACAGATGGGTTCTGTAGGGTTTACATTAGGCGAATATGGTGACCGAGTCGTCAACATGAGTTCACTACAATGCTCCTGAAATCGCTGCAGCCAGGGTATGGCTCAGAGACGCAGACAACTATGCTGCTGAAAGATGACGCAGCCGTCGGGGAATGCATCAAGCATGAAGGGGTGCAGATGGTTCGCAGCCGTCAGAGTATCTTCGAATACTACCACAGGTTCTATGCAAGTGCAGGAAAATGTCTCCCGCAGCATTATATTGCTCCCACCAGCCTGCGCCCGTGACCTACTGCCACGTTTCCAGCCGCCGTTCACCTCGATGACGACGTTAGTAGAGACGACTGGGGGCCTAGTGTAGCAAAAATGTGATTTGTCTCAGTTTCCAGGTACGCGTTTTATTACTTAGCTGCCAGAACAGACTCAGTGTACATGGCAGCATGAGCTAAGAGACTTTGAATTTTGGTTAACAGTCTACGGAGACCGCATAGATTAAAGAAGGTCTGTTCCTGATGTCAACAATCATCTTCAGTATTGTAGAGCTAACGCTTCGTCATGGACAAAACGCCGCACAAGACGACCAAACTTCTTTGACGGACTCACCGTCTCCTACCTACACAGAGGTACATGGGTCTATCGACGGCCTATTGTCGAGAAGGCGCAAGAGGATCCCTGACAGCTCGCATTGTCGTTGCCAGCAATCAAAGTTGCTAAACGCTAACGGCTGCAGGCGAAAGCACTAATCATCTACGGAGCTGTGACAAAAGTGGAGCGTTTACAAAAAAGCTTTAGGTTTTCGTTCGAGGTAGGCCTGAGAAGCTGTCACACCCAGCCCACTGTAATCATCAAGGATCAACATACGCCTACTCAATTATAGTAAGAGTCAACCTGCAACTGGGACTGTTAACCATGAATCATAAACTGGTATATCCGTTACTATTACAGATAACTGAATGAAGGATAAGGAGTACTACCGGTTCTAAAACCAATTTCATGATTCTAGGTACAGCAGCATTGTGTGTTTCAACGTGAAACTTACGAGTACAATATATTTGCAGTTTAATCTAAAAGTTAATGTCACAGTCTGACGTTACTGTTTCGTATCTATTTCCAGATATTATTTCATTTTTCTGCAGCTATTCCTCACCGCGTCATCTTATGTCACGGCTGCCCCACAGCACGAGGAGAACATTTGGGTGACACTTCCTTTCCGCGCAACTCGAAGGATCAGATGCCGTGGCACAATCTTACCTGCATTCACTTTCTTTCACTTTCACTTGCGCCTTTGTCCCGCAATGGTCGCAGGGTCGGTGTGGTTACAACGGAATTGGCAAGGTTGATTGAAAGGGGTGGCCAGATGACCTTCCTGCCGCCACCCTATACCCCCCAGGGCGGAATCAGTGTACCCCAGCTGCCAGCTGTCTGCGTCTAGTGTAAACCATGAAATAGTGCGGAAGCGTTACAGATGTCTGCGTGGTCGTGTAACTGAGGCGGGATGTGGGGGCCAGCCCGGTACTCACCTATGCGGGATGTGTAAAACCGCCTAAAAACCACGTCCAGGCTGGCCGACACACCGGTCTACGTCGTTAATCCGCCGGGCGCATTCTATCCGGGGCCGGCGCGCCTACTCGAGTCCAGGAAGCTGCGCATTAGCGCTCTCGGCTAACCTGGTGGATCACATTCTTACCTGCATGGCAGAGTATAATGCGTTGGTCATAAAAATTTGGTTCGGCAAACGGAATTGCCTCGCTATGGACAGAATTATTGGCGTACAATGTTGACCAATCATGAAAACAATGCGTTGGCGAAGTGTTCAAAAATGTGCATCTCGTACCCAAAAGCTGAGAAGTTACTTGCTGCTTCCTCTGCTTTTTCGTGAACGGACTAATATTTCTCGCCCGCCACATTGGCGACAGCATCCCCTCCACGCAGAGTTTGTATTAGAGAGTAAAGAGTTAGTGACCGTGAACTTAGAGTCTGGGCATTCTGTTCCGGGACGTCGTCTTCAGAGTGTTCTGCTCCGGTCCGACAGTGAGGGTGTCGTCCCTCAACGCCATGGTGTTGGTCGACGCACGCTAGCTGTTTAAGGAAATGGGAGTAGCACAATCGTGGCAGTTCGATCCATATTGTCTGCAAATCGTCACTCGCTTACATTTCCACGCCACTTGAGTTGCTTAATTTGGTTATATTTGTTATGACTTTCACTTTGATAACGTTAGCCACCCAGAAAACCATATCTTGTTGTGTTATCTCCATACAGATTGCCGCAGATTTAGGAAAGTTCCACAGTGACAACATTATTCTGTTATTTAATTTGAATTATACAGAAATTTGCTCTTTGTTAATCTCATTGTGACATATTTCAGTTATTAGAGCAGATCAATAAATGTTAGTCTCAGTCTTTATTTAGATTGCAAGATCGTTAAACGTGTCCTACAGTTTGTCCTGTGGCGTTCTACAAAGACAACTTATTATTTTTTCAAAGCAACGAGTATTGCACCCACTCGTCTCATATCAGCTCGACTTACTTTGTCCAGATATAGTTTTGTCAAAGTTGTACCCGTTCGTCTTATATCAGTTCGACTTACTTTCTTCTGATATCCAGTGTCAAAACGACGTGAATTGAGCTCTATCATCTTACCTCAGTACTCCGTAATAGTAAGTGTAGTGCGGAAGCAACAAGCACTTCCATCGCCGAATACGCTGGAGTAACGGTACAAACTGTCGTCTGTAACTTCAAAATCGCATCCGCTCCCCACACACTTGAGGACATTAATATTTCCTCAAAAAACATAAATTACACTTAATTATTTTAAATGATTGTCAATGAGAAATAGATGGTGCTGTTGCAACTACCGTCTCACCATTAGTGCTCCAGGTTTTGTTTCAAACGTTAAGTATAACAACTTTGTACGTGTGACGAGTGTCTACATTACAGTACCGACGTTAAGGAGCCGTGGTCTTAGTTCACAGGAGAACTGCATTACGTAGACTTATACTACATTCTCAAATGTGCAAAGGAATTCCTACGTTGCGCTAGTTAAGCGACGAACACAGCAAATACTGCGGCGAAGCAACAGGCCAACTAACTACCTGAAGCGCTCCGTAAGCCAACACTTCGAGGGTGGACTGTTTGTAGCGCCACCAAACATACTTAAGGATATGAAGGACGACTCACAGCAGTCCTGAAACACTTCCCACACGATAAACTTAATAGAATATAGTGAAACAGTAATAAAATGTATCGCGACACTAACCTAATCTACAGAATTCAAAAGATGTTTCACTTTTGTTGTTAAATTCTCAAGCTTTTCATCATCAGATGTATGTCACGATAAGGAAAGGAGAGAGGTCCTATATCAATATTTCCGTATTCATCAGAGTAATAACACCTGGTTCAAGAATCATAAAAGAAGGTTGTATACATGGAAGAAGCCTGGAGATACTGGTAGGTGTCAGATAGATTATACAGGGTGTTTGAAAAAGAATACCACAACTTTAAAAATGTGTATTTAATGAAAGAAACATAATATAACCTTCTGTTGTACATCATTACAAAGAGTATTTAAAAAGGTTTTTTTTCACTCAAAAACAAGTTCAGAGATGTTCAATATGGCCCCCTCCAGACACACGAGCAATATCAACCCGATACTCCAACTCGTTCCACACTCTCTGTAGTATATCAGGCGTAACAGTTTGGATAGCTGCTGTTATTTCTCGTTTCAAATCATCAATGGTGGCTGGGAGAGGTGGCCGAAACACCATATCCTTAACATACCCCCATAAGAAAATATCGCAGGGGGTAAGATCAGGGCTTCTTGGAGGCCAGTGATGAAGTGCTCTGTCACGGGCTGCCTGGCGGCCGATCCATCGCCTCGGGTAGTTGACGTTCAGGTAGTTACGGACAGCGCCTCAAGCGAACAAATGTACAACTAAATGAAACTTTACAGCTCCCTTAATTCGCCGACGGATAGTGCTTAGCTCTGCCTTTTGTCGTTGCAGAGTTTTAAATTCCTAAAGTTGTGGTATTCTTTTTGAATCACCCTGTATAATGGTAAGACAGAGATTCAGGAATCAGGTTTTAAATTGTAAGACATTTCCAGGGGCAGATGTGGACTCTGACCACAATCTGTTCGTTATGAACTGTAGACTAAAACTGAGGAAACTGCAAAATGGTTGGAATTTAAGGAGATGGGACCTGGATAAATTGAAAGAACCAGAGGCAGTAGAGAGTTTCAGGGAGGGCATTGGGGAACGATTGACAAGTTTGGGGGAAGAAATACAGTAGAAGAAGAATGGGTAGCTTTATGAGATGAAATAGTGAAAGCAGCAGAGGATCAGAAAAATGGTTCAACTCGCTCTGAGTACTATGGGACTTAACATCTGAGGTCATCACTCCCCTAGAACTTAAAACTACTTAAACCTAACTAACCTAAGGACTTTACAAACATCCATGCCCTATGCAGGATTCCAACCTGTGACCGAAGCGGTCACGCGGTTCCAGACTGAAGCGCTAGAACTGCTTGGCCACTACGGCCGGCGCAGAGGATCAAGTAGGTAAAAAGACGAGGGCTAATAGAAATCCTTGGGTAACAGAAGAGATATTGAATTAAATTGATGAAAGGAGAAAATACTCAAATGCAGTAAATGAAGCAGGCAAAAAGGAATACAAACGCCTCAAAAATGAGATTGACAGGAAGTGCAAAATGACTAAGCAGGGGTGGCTAGAGAACAAATGTAAGGATGTAGAAGCATGTATCATTGGGGGCAAGACAGATACTGCCTAAAGGAAAATTAAAGAGACCTTTGGAGAAAAAAGAACCACTTGCATGAATATCAAGAGCTCAGATGGAAATCCAGTTCGGAGCAAAGAAGGGAAAGCAGAAAGGTGGAAGGAGTATATAGAGGGTCTATACAAGGACGAAGTTCTTGAGGACAATATTATGGAAATGGAAGAGGAGGTAGAAGAAGATGAAATGGGGGATATGATACTGCGTGAAGAGTTTGACAGAGCGCTGAAGACCTAGGACGAAACAAGGCCCCGGGAGTAGACAACATTCCGTTAGAATTACTAATAGCCTTGGGAGAGCCAGCGCTGACAAAACACTACCATCTGGTGAGCAAGATGTATGAGACAGGCGAAATATTCTCAGACTTCAAGAAGAATATAGTAATTCCAATACAAAAGAAAGCAGGTGCTGACAGATGTAAAAATTACCGAACCGAACTTACTAAGCCACGGCTGCAAAATACTAACACGAATTCTTTACAGACGAATGGAAAACATGGTAGAAGCCGACGTTGGGGAAGATCAGTTTGGTTTCTGTAGAAATGTTGTAACACGTGAAGACATACTGACCATACGACTTATCTTAGAAGAAAGATTAAGGAAAGGCAAACTTACATTTCTAGCATTTGTAGACTTAGAGAAAGCTTTTAGCAATGTTGACTGGAATACTCTCTTTCAAATTCTGAAGGTGGCAGGGGTAAAATACAGTGAGCGAAAGGCTATTTACAATTTGTGCAGAAACCAGATGAAACGAAATGAAATGTCGTGTGGTCGGGTAGACCGTTCGCCTGGTGCAGGTCTTTCGATTTGACGCCACTTCGGCGACCTGTGCGTCGATGGGGATGAAATGACGATGATTAGGACAACACAACACCCAGTACCTGAGCGGAGAAAATCTCCGACCCAGCCGGGAATCGAACCCGGGCCCTTTGGATTGACTGTCTGTCACGCTGACCACTCAGCTACCGGGGCGGACAGAAACCAGATGGTAGTTATAAGAGTCGAGGGGCACGAAAGGGAAGCAGTGGTTGGGAAGGGAGTGAGACAGGGTTGTTGCCTCTCCCTGATGTTATTCAATCTGTATATTGAGCAAGCAGTAAAGGAAACAAAAGAAAAATTCGGAGTAGGTATTAAAATCCATGGAGAAGAAATAAAAACTTCGATATTCGCCGATGGCATTGTAATTCTGTCAGAGACAGCAAAGGACCTGGAAGAGCAGCTGAACGGTGTGGACAGTGTCTTGAAAGGAGGATATAAGATGAACATCAACAAAAGCAAAACGAGGATAATGGAATGTAGTCGAGTTAAATCTGGTGATGCTGCGGGAATTAGATTAGGAAATGAGACGCTCAAAGTAGTAAATGAGTTTTGCTATTTGGGGAGCAAAATAACTGATGATGGTCGAAGTAGAGAGGATATAAAATGTAGACTGGCAATGGCAAGGAAAGCGTTTCTGAAGAAGAGAAATTTGTTAACATCGAGTATAGATTTAAGTGTCAGGAAGTCATTTCTGAAGGTATTTGTATGGAGTGTAGCCGTGTATGGAAGTGAAACATGGACGATAAATAGTTTAGACAAGAAGAGAATAGAAGCTTTCGAAATGTGGTGCTGCAGAAGAATGCTGAAGATTAGATGGGTAGATCACATAACTAATGAGGAGGTATTGAATAGAATTGGGGAGAAGAGAAATTTGTGGCACTACTTGACCAGAAGAAGGGATCGGTTGGTAGGACATATTCTGAGGCATCAAGGGATCACCAATTTAGTGTTGGAGGGGAGCGTGGAGAGTAAAAATCGTAGAGGGAGACCAAGAAATGAATACACTAAACAGATTCAGAAGGGTGTAGGTTGCAGTAGGTACTGTGAGATGAAGAAACTTGCACAGGGCAGAGTAGCATCGAGAGCTGCATCAAACCAGTCTCAGCACTGAAGACCACAACAACAACAGAGTAATATAAGATGACAGATGTTAGAGTGCTCTGGTGACAGTTAATAGCTGACCTTAAACCTCATGAAGTTAGGTTAGTTCGGATACTAGCATTTATTAATGTTATATTAAATAAAATCATGAGAGAATCTCACAATTTGTCACAGTGTTAATTCCAGAGAAACTTTCTTTAAATGTAATACTTATTTATTGACCTCTAACCATACGTATGAAGCTAAATAGACTTGGTGTACTGACCACAATTTCAAAGGACATATATTTTCATACGTTTTATTTGTTAACCATCTGATTAGGATTCTCTTAGTGTTGTGATAAAACTCGCGTCTTAACCACAACATTTATTTCATTTTGTTTATACTTACGCCTTTCGGTATTACGCCACTTTCAAAGGAACAAAATACTACCGGTATCGTGGTCAGGACAAGCGTTTTATTTAAAGTGCAGAATATGTTTGCCCTCAATTTGGTCTTATGCAACATTTTCTTGGATTTCAAAGACTTCGTGCACCTAAATAGTCTTGTCGACCATATAATCATCAGGATTAGAACATAAAGGCAAGATTCCTAAACGTCGTTCTTAGTATATGCATTACCGTAATCGTTTTAACTCTAACTTAATTAGGATGCTAGGCATTCAATAAATTTCGACTTGAGGGCCCAATTTTAGAGAGGGTAATGTAACTCTCCCCCTCTAATCGGTTGATGAGAGTTTATTAACGGTGATTGCGTGAGTCTAATCGTTACAAGCTAGTATTTAAGGTATTCTTTTCCGATTTTGATAAGCAAGTGATGAGGAAAAGTATACAGCATGTTATTCTTTAGAAACAACGTCGTATTCTCTCCGCTTACTTGAAGTTTGAATAAGTGAAGCAGTGTAGTTAAATACGATGAAGTACGAAACGGAAAACGGAACAACAAAATTTCGAATAGCCTACAGCAAAATGAAATGTATTAGTCTGTAAAATTAAACTTCTACCAGTCCTACTGGAAAAGATCTTTTCGCTGAGTAACAGATAATCAGAACAGCAGTAGTTACATATGTCTTAAATAAATTTGCGGCAGCAGAAGGGTCAGATACACGTAACCAACACAAAAACACGTTAGAAAACAACGGTGAGAAATTGTTGGCAACTGCTTTAAATCTTTAACAAAATCAAAAGAAATAATTTAGAGTAGTAAGTAATTCCTCAGTACTGAAGCGATTTACAAGTGGAAACCTTCTATTATAGCAAGTATTCCGTAGCCGATCAGTGACGTTTATTTATTTGTACAGTACTCATAAAATTAGCAAAGGAAACTGTTTGTAATTCCCTGTCATGAATAACTCGGAAAGCGCTTTAATGTATAGATAACAACTAACGCTCACCACATCTGGAGCGCCGGAACAAGAACTATGCAAGCCAACACAAAATTACATTCTGAAAAACACCATAGAACGAAATGTAGAAAATTTATAGCCTTGACTTGAATATTAATGTGTCAGTAGTACGTCAGTTAAATTTACTTTTCTTTTACTTCAACCAAGACTTAATGATCTGTATCTATTATGGAACATAATTACTTACTCACTGAAGCCTCATTAGTAATTACTTTCAATCATATCTTCAACAGGAAATCGAAATTGGGTCTTAGTTAAAATGACAGTGGCGTAGAAGAATGATCGGCAGCTAAAGTCTTGGCATATAATAATAATTATTTCTAAATACAGTTCACTAAACCATGCCTCATAATAATCCTAATGCGAACGAAAATGAACAGTCTGACACTTCGTCGGAGACTTTGAGAGTGCTTATTTTACTCCATATATTGCGGGGTCACTTTAATTATCCATGACCAAGTCTAGCGTAGGATTGTGATGTTCCTGGAGCCTAATACATCTGGCAGCACTTGCCATGCCCATTGTGCCTCGCAATTAACGATTTAATCTCAAATGGAGCAAACTTTCCACTCTGTACGCAGCTCTTGCACTCGCTCTGAGCTCACACAACTACATCCTGAGACGACGCCAGTCTTTGTCAAACGATAAGAGGCTTCCCTAACATTCATTACAAGTTTCCTATAGGCATGGTCCCAGTATAAAATACAGTGTATTACAAAGGTTCGACAAAATTTGCATCAATGGAAAAAAAAACGGATTCCATTGTCATTAACATACGGCATTTTAAAATTTACAGAACAAAATAATGTTACTACTTATTGAATCCAAATATAAAAAAAATTATGGTAGCACATCTGTATTAAAGGGGTACAAGGAGGAAATTGATATTCTAGCTGGAGGATATGTGAGTATATGTTCACAACTGCAATACGTTTATATGTGTGACTGTGTAGGTCGCAGGCAGCACTTTATCTTAAGCTCCACTAGGGCCTCGATGCTAGCCACCACGTCGTTATGAAGATGCATGCTTGGCGAGCGCGGACCGATCAATCATGTGGTCCGCTGTATGTCTCTATTCAGCCAACAGCTCTCAAGAGATTTCATCGTACGCCGTCGAGTCTCTGCGCAAGCGCTGCAGCACATTGAGAAAGCAAGCAAGCCAATGATAGACACAGATACCCGAATACCATCCTACGCTGCAACTTCTTCTTCATGACGCTACCAGTACGACATTCCGACAGCGGTGTATTTTCCGAAGCACATGCGGGGTGGTAGTACTTAATGAGCTGGCCGTCTTCATTACAGTTCCCAAATAAACAAATGTCGCTAACTTGACTTCCTACTAGGAGGAATCGTTATCTTCAGTTGTTTAAACTTATATTTTTGGGAATTGCGGTGATAGTGGCTTTTCTGCACCTCACGAACAATGTCAGTTTTTAGATATACACTAGCATTTTCGTTATGTGATGATTCTCATGAAGTGCCACTCATGGTGTTGATGACATGGTTCTGTAATCAACGGGGTGATTATGGTGTAGGCATCTGTCAGGTGGATGTTAGGCTTGAATATAATTTTAAATTAAAACGATGTAGTATATGTACAGAGGAAGGATATCAGACATGGTATTTTGGTGTGGGTAAGTATCTAATTAGCCAGAAGTGTGATAGGTGGGAGCGTTCAACCGGCAAGTACGGGGAAATGTAGGGTATTGTTGATAGTGTGGATAGATTCCAGAGAGTATTTTTAAATCTGAGAGGGGTTTTTGTGTTGTTGTTGTTGTTGTTGTTGTTGTGGTCTTCAGTTCGAATACTGGTTTGATGCAGCTGTCCATGCTAGTCTACCCCTTGCAAGCCTCTTCATCTCTGAATAACTACTTCTGAATCTGCTTACTGTATTCATCCCTTGGTCTCCCTCTACGCGTATCCCTCGAACCCCCTGCACTCCCGCTGCACCCTTACCTCCGATATTAAGTTGATCATCCCTTGATGTGTCATATCGATAGATCTCTTCTTTCAGTCAAGTTGTGTCACAAACGTCTTGTCTATTCAGTAGCTCCTCATTAATTACGTGATATACCAATCTAATCCTCTGCACTGGTCTGTAGCACCTCACTTCAAAACCCTGTATTGTTTTCTTATCTAACCTGTGCATCGTTCTTGTTTGACTTCCGTGCATATCTGCAAACCAAGTACCTCTCGAAAACACTTCGAAACACGTAACTATATATTCCATTTTAACAAATTTTCCTTCTTCAGAAACGCTTTCTAGCCACTGCTAGTCTATATTTTACATCCTTTCGACTTCGTCCATCGTCAGTTATTTTGCTGCCCAAATTTCAAAACTCATCTACTACTTTAAATGTCTCTTTTACTGATCCGATTCCCATAGCATCATCTGATATAATTCGACTTCATTCCATTATCCTTGTTTTTCTGTCGGTGATGTTCATCTATATCCTCCTTTCAATACACTGGTCATTAGATTAAACTGCTCTTCGAAGTCCTTTGATGTCCCTGACACAATTACAATGTCATCGACAAACCTCACAATTTTTATTTCTTCTCCCTGGACTTCATTTCCTACTCCAAATTTGTCTTTTGTTTCCTTTGCTGCTTGTTCAGTGTACAGATTGGTAATCATTGGCGATAGATTACAACCCTGTCTCACTCCCTTGTCAACCACTGCCCTCATTTCATGCCTATTGGCTGTTACTACTGCCGTCTGGATTCCGTGCAAGTTGTAAATAGCCTTTCGCTGCTTGTCTTTCACCCCTGCTACCTTCAGAATTTCAGAGAAGGTATTTCAGTCAACATTGTCAAAATCTTTCTCTGACTCTAAAAATGCTATAAACGTAGGTTTGCCTTTCCTTAGCCTATCTTCTAAGATAAGTCGTCGAGTCAGTGTTGCCTGGAGTGTTCCTGCACTTCTCAGAAATCCAAATTGATCTTCCCCGCCATCGGCTTCCACCAGTTTTTCCATTCTTTTGTAAAGATTTCTTGTGAATATTTTTCAACCATGATTTATTACACTGACAGTTTGGTAATTTCCACACCTGTCAGCAACTGTTTTCTTTCAAATTAGAATTACTATATTCTTCTGGAAATCTGAAGGTGTTTTGCGAGTCTCGTACATCTTGCAGAGCAGACGGACGAGTTCTGTCATGGCTGGCTCTCCCAAAGCAATCAGCAGTTATGATAGAATTTCGTTTACGTCTGGAATCTTGTTACGAGTTACGTCTTTCAGTACTCTGTGAAATCCGCTCACAGTATCATATCTCCCATCTCATCTTCATAAATGTCCACTACCATTCGTATAAAATTGTCTTTAAGTTAACCTTCCTTTGTATAGATCCTCTGTATACTCCTTCCAACTTTCAGTTTTCCCTCTTCTTTTAGGACTGGTTTTCCATCTGAGCTCTTGATATTCATACAGCTGCCTCTATTTCGTATCATGAACTCTTTAATTTTCCAATTAACTTTCAATAGTGAAATAAGAGTATGTTTTAATCCAAACATTTGTGGCATAGCCATTCCTACTCAACCGTTTTGCACTTCCTGACGGTTTCATTTTTAAGCTGTTTGTATTCTCTTTTCCCTGCTTCATTTTCTGCGTTTTTATATTTTTTCCTCTCATCATTTAAAGTCGATGTTTTAAATTCAATATCTCTTTTGTATCCAAGAACTTCTGCTAGGCGTTGTCGCTTAACGTCTTTGATACCCTGGTGTCTCCACTATTTCTTCTCTTAAAGCTATCCATTCGTCTTCTACCAATCGCTGCCAAATGCTCCCTCTGAAACTATCAACAACCTCCGGTTCTTTCACCTTATCCTGGTCCCATCTTCTTAATTTCCTATCTTTTTGCAATGTCTTTATTTTAATCACCGTTCATAACCAATAAATTGTGCTTTAGGTCAACATCAGCCCCTGAAAATGTTTTATAATTTGAAATCTGTTTCCGAAAGCTCTGCCTTACTATTATATAACAAATCTGAAACCTTCCTGTGTCTTCAGGTCTCTTCCACGTGTATAACCTTCTTGTCTAATTCATAAACCAAATGTTAGCGATGATTAATGTATGCTGTTTGTAAAATTATAAATCCTAACATTTGTCGCCAGGCCGTTTGTACTTAATCGTTTTGCGCTTTCTTTCCCCCAGTCCACATTCACGTACAATTTTTCCTTCTCTTCGCTTTCCTTCTATCGAATTCCAGTCCCGCATGACAATTACAATTACGTCTATAGTCTCTTTAATCCCATCATGCAATTCTTCAATCTCTTAATCATCTGTGGAGCTACACTGAACACTTTGAGGAACAACTGTAAAAAAGTAAGGAGCCTGGTGGAGTTGTTTGGCCGAACTCGATGCCAAGAAGGTGTCGAAAAGTAAGTGCGTTTAACGTTTCTCCATAGAATTGTGAGTAGATAAATCAGAAGACAATAACATTACTGAAGGAGTGTTCTTTTCATTTACTGAGCTCTATCTTTTTACTATAAATATTGCTGAAACACAGCTAACTAATTACAATCTTTCTTTTTGTTTTGACTAGATGTTAACTACTAGCCTCACTAGACAATATTTTCTATGTTTTGTTCTTATTTTAGTAGGGTTCGATGTCTGCATAGTTAAGAGATATTTTCTAGTCTCCTTGTTGAAAGAGTCACGCTCAGTGCTCAGGTTAACCTGGATTTGCAGTATAAATGTAACAACTTTTTCTTTGCCGTGAGTCGATGCTATACGCCTCTCTCCAAAGTGAGTGCTTGAGGGGACCTGTAGTGAGAGACAGTAAGATTGGCTGCATCACTGGGCGTGTTGGCAGCGTTGTATAGTACAATTTTACAACCTCCAGCGATAACAGATACTATTTTACGTACACACACACACACACACACACACACACACACACACACACACACACACACACACACACAGAGAGAGAGAGAGAGAGAGAGAGAGAGAGAGAGAGAGATAGATACATACATGTGTCGCTACAATATTGTAAAGGTACTCATTGAGGGAAAAAAAATACGCGCAGATTTCGCGGTACACCTGACAGGCCCCTTGGGTGTATTCCCTTCCAAGAAAAGGGAAGTAGTACAATGGTGCTTGTGAACCAACATCACACATTCGCATAAGGCGAATGGAATGGCTCACCGTGTGTCACATGCGGTTTAACAGTACCCCAAATTCCGCAGTTCTATGTATTCACTGCACTCTGTAGTGTAAACTGTACCTCGTTACTTCACACAGTATTGCCCACCGACTTGTCATCAATTTGTCTGTGCCAGAAATCGAGAAGCAAATTCATAACTTTGGTGCGGATCACGATGTATCAGTTGCTGCACCATGTGGATCATGTATGGCTACCAGACTATAATAGACAGCCAAATTTTCCATACTGTTGACTATGGGATGGATACTTCTCGTGACACTGCATCAGCAATAGGACTACCCAGGACACTTGCTGCATGGACAGTTATAGCAACAGCAACCTTGCAAATAACTGCCCCACAGATACGACGCCTTGGTCTTGCAGGTACCACACCAAGCTCACCCATGTATTCGAATCTCACTATAATCTTCTTTAAATCATTTAACGACATCGGGTCTTTCAGTCGGCGATACCCTCTAAATTCAGCACTGTAGCTAGTGCCATTCACATAAAACAGTTTCACTAACAACGCCCAGTCTCTCTTCTCGATTAGTATACTGTTCACTCACTTCATGACTTGTCAAAAGGCTGTGTGGATGTCATACCGTCACTACCAGAACTGCACATGGTGGCCACAACCGGAACTGCTTTTTTCCAGCATATATCGCTTACACATTAGCATATCTACCAAGGTTCGCTGCCATACAATAATTCCAGCCGATACTGGACCTCCGTGAGTAACTTTACTTTAATAATAACCATCCAGTACGTAAAACTGTGCAAGAATGTGAGTACTTACGTATCTGCCTGCATTTGGGCTCTGTTGGTGCCTCGAGTGAAAAAATTTAAACTTTGTACGGACTTCCAGCATGTTGAAATAATTGGAGATCACGAACGTCTGTTAGACAGTACAACGAAAAACCGGCTAAAGTTGCAAATTTCAATTTTTTATTTACTCGATGACTAGTATCGGGCCGGGACACATTTTCAAATCATCGTAACAGATGATGAAAACGGTATTTCTGAAAACACAAAAACAATGCCAAAAATATATATGTATTACAAAGCACAAATGAACATTTGCGGCGCATTCAGTCACAACAGCATACCGTCACATCCAAATACGCCACAAATCTGGATGCTTCATGACTGGGCCAGCGGACCAAATGGATACTTACTACGAGGCTCTTTCAAACTCTGTTGATAGCGCTGTCTCGTACTAGGAAGGGTCATCTCCGTGTCCTTAACATTTGAAGTTATTCGCGTCCCTTATGAACCCTACCAGGCCTGGTAACAACACTAATCACGAACAACTGTAATGCACTTGGGAGGCCATTGTACCTGTCTCAGAGAATTGCATTTCTGACCACCTGCGTACCCAACGATGGAGTGTAAGTGTACGCAGTTACCTTGACCATGCTTCTGGGTGCTCCACGTTTTTGTCAGGCAGTGTGTATAAATGATATTACATACGAGTATAGCGCATGTAGTTGTAAGAGGCAACACTAGTCATAAGGAGACATTGTCAGCAACTTGTTTAGAAATACAGAGTGCACGTAAATACAATTAATCCAGTTTCATTTGACTTGGAATCAGTCCCAACTTTCACGTGTCCACGCCTACTTTTCTCGAGCGAATTACGGTGGAATAATGAAGTAAATCTACCTGTAGCGATTGCTACTGTTAGCTTTCTTGGAAGAATCATGGAAAAGAGGTCATGTGCTAAGCCCACATTAGATATTATACTTACTGTTCATCGAGCCAAACTATCTCAATATGTTTAAAGAAGCGTTGATCAACTGAAAGTGACGTATTTCACTGAGAAATTCCGAGAGACCTTCTAAACCGAGCGCCTGTACAATATATGAGGGTCACTTTCAAATTGGGACCGATTTTTAATGGAGTGGGAGAAACTTTATTTACGAAAGTACATTGCATCACAAAGTACAATCTCATACACCACCTTATGACCACGGAAATACAATTAGAGAGAGCCTGGTTTACGTAGAGCGTATCGACCCTCCTTCTTACATACCAATCATTTTGTGTTCGAATACCTGCGAACGGATACCCGAATTAACTTTCGTGGTATTTCGACTACATTCCTTTTCAAATTTAACAACGCTGACATGATAGACTTCCCTAAAAAATGAAACTTTAATATCACGATTTGAACTTTGGTCGCGCAAGGAGCAATGTAGCAATATTAAGTTTTGTAAATAGTCTTCACGGGTTTGTCGCCGGATCAGGCTTACAACATATTCGCCGGGAAAGCTTGAAGTGTCACAACATTAAGTTTTGTTTGAAACTGGATAAAAGTGCCACAGATTGCTTTGAAATGAAACAAAATATTTGTGGTGGTGAATCAGTGAGTTATAAACACGGTTTTGAAACGTATGCATGGTTTCGTGTCGACAGAGAGAGCACGGAAGATGATCCACATCCGGGAGGAATATCGACAGTTGGAGTCGGAGTGAATGTTAAAAAAGTGGCTAAAATCCTTCGAAACGTTCGTTGCGTGGAGCTCACTGAGGTCATTAAAACAACTGTACATCTCATTCAAACTGAAAATTTGGCAAAAGGACCATCTGTGATCGCTGGCGATCAAAAGTAGTGTAGAGTAGAATATTGCAGACCCGTGAGAACATCGGCCACTAGGGTCTCAGACTTAATGTATTGCATAATAACAGGCGATGAAACATGATGTTTTCAGTACGAACCACTTACAGAACCCGAAAGCCCAGAACAGGGAGGTCCAGGATCTCCGAGACCGAAAAAGTGAGCACGCAGAAAGGACGTGTCATGATGCGGCTGACTTTTATTTGATTCATAGAGTATTATCCTCCTGCCTGTCTTGCTGGAGAGATGACAGCAAAGCTCACCATTTGTAGCATAGTCTACAGGACCGATAGCAGACCTCCGGTACACAGCCGAGTTCAAGAACTGAATCAGAGGCTTAGACTGTTCTGTGAGAGTGTAGGCTGCATATTCCTCGACTTGTGCCATAGAGCGGTGTGGTTTCAGGTTCCGCTAAATAGATCAGGAGTCCATTACATACAGGAGACGGCTACACGGGTAGTAGGGGCTATGTGGCGTGAGCTCGACGGTTTTTTAGGTTAAAGGTCTCGGAGAAACACAAAAAGGGCTTCAGTCTCTAAGAGCGCTGGTCGATAGATCTATGAACCATCGGCATAACAGTTGTAAATTGTCGTAGCTCCGTTGGGAAATTGCCAGAGCTGCAAGCGCTAGTAGAAATCACTGATTCTCAAATCGTTGTAGGCACTGAAAACTGGCTAAACCCGGATACAAGTTCATCTGAAATTTTTGTGAAGGACTTGATTGCGTTCACAAGGGATAGGCTAAACACCGTTGGCGTGGCTTGTTTGCCGCTGTTAGTAGTAGTTTATCTCGTTGCGAAATTGAAGTAGATAGTTCCTTTGAATTAATATAGATAGAGGTCATTATTGACAACCAGAATAAAATGGTAATTGGATTCTTTTACCGATCTCCCAACTCAGATGATACGATAGCTGAAAGGTTCAAATAAAGCAGGAGTGAAATTTCATACATGTAATCGACTCTTACAATAATAGTTGGTGGTGACTTTGATTACCCTCCATATGTTGGCGAGAATACGTGTTTAAATCCAGGGGTACGTATAAAACACCATTCAAAGTTGTGCTAAACGCACTCTTTGAAACGTATTTCGAGCATTTAGTACATGAGCCCACTCGAGTAGTAAACGGTTGTGAAAACAGGCATAGGAATAAATCCTCCTCAGGTGATTATGAGCATCAAAACGGACAGAGGGACTAGTGAACACAGGGCTGTCATCCCAAAACAAACGAAAAATATACCTATTCAAAAAGCAAATAAAAATTCACTTGACGCCTTCCTGAGAGACAAGCTCCACTCCTTCCAAATTAAAAGTGTAAGTGTAGACCAGATGCGGCTTGAATTCAAAGAAATGGTGCCGACAGCAGGTGAGAGATTTATACCAAACAAATTAACAAACGACGGAGATGATTACCCCAGGTACACAAAACGGGTCAGAACACTGTTGCAAAAACAACGAAAAAAGTATGCCAAATTTAAACGAATGTAAAATCCACAAGATTTGCTATCCTTTACAGAGGCTTGAAATTTAGGGTGGATTTCAATGTGAGATGCTTATATTAGTTTCCACCATGAAACTCTGCCACGAAACATGGCATAAAATGTAATGAGATTCTGGTCGTATCAGAAGTGCGCTAGCGGCAAGACACAATCAATGCCTTCTCCACTAAACTACGGGTACATATCGTTAACTTCGATATGCAGTAGGATTTTGGAACATACAAAGAGCGTTCAAAAAGTTTTGCACAGTCGTCTCTAGGTTTTTTTCATTTTTTGCAGGAGGAGAATGAAATTTTTGTGGACATATTGGAACATTTTGCTATACATTGAACCTACTCAATATAGCCTCCATCAGCTGTGACGCATCTGGCCCAACGTTATTTCCATGATGTAAATGCACTTTGGTGAAATTCTGGGGATTGACTTTTAGACCATCGCTTGATACAGGAAATAAGGTCTTTCTCACTAGCAAGTATTTTATCACGCAGGTGGGCCTTCAGACGAGCAAAGAGGTAAAAATCAGACGGAGTTAAGTCCGGACTATAGGGAGGATGACGAACAATTTTCCAACCCATTGTTCTGATTTTCTCCTGCGTCATTAGGGCTGTATGGGGATTGGCGTTGTCATGGTGTAGTCTGATTAGCTGACTCAGATGCCGTGGTGTGTGGGTCTTGATGGCACGTCGCAGCTTGTCCAGTGACAAACAGTAAAGGTCTCGGTTAATTGTGGAGCCATGTTCCAAATAGTCAATGAAAATGACACCACACTGATCCCAAAAGAACGAGGCCATCATCTTTCTGCCTGTTGTTCGTCAAAGGCTTGGTGTCTTCTTGCGAGGGGAACCCGGTTGGCAGGCCGGAGTGGCCGTGCGGTTATAGGCGCTACAGTCTGGAGCCGAGCGACCGCTACGGTCGCAGGTTCGAATCCTGCCTCGGGCACGGATGTGTGTGATGTCCTTAGGTTAGTGAGGTTTAATTAGTTCTAAGTTCTACGCGACTGATGACGTCAGAAGTTAAGTCGCATAGTGCTCAGAGACATTTGAACCATTTGAACCCGGATGACGGCACTCCATGGATTGGGTTTTGCTCTCAGGTTTGGACGAAAGCAACCATGTTTCATCCTGGGTAATGACGCAGTCAAAACACTGTTTTCACTCTTCAGTAAAGGTCTTTATGAGACCCTTGCACACATTATTTCTCATCGTTTCCATTTCTCTTGTCATTAATCTAGGCACCTAACGTGCATAGATTTTTCTGTACCCTAGTAACTGTACCAGTGATACCATACCACCCAATGACAAACGAGTCAGCAAGCTGTCGTGTCGCTACACATCCATCATTTTGGATAATTTGATCAATGGTGTCCTTATTCACATCACTCACTGCCGTCGATGGTCTGCCCCATTGTGGGTAATCCACAAGTCTTTAAACCTCTGCAACCACCTCTGGATACTGCTGCGATCCACTGTGTCCTCCTCATAAACAGGGAGCAACTTCCTGTGAATCTATGTGACAGAGTCATCGCCGGTCTTGAAGAGGAACTGCATCACCGATCAACCTGACATCTGCTTCACAGCCCGTTATGGCTCACCTGGAAATAAAAGAAAATATTTTATGTACCAACTTATAGCTAAATGTTCCAAGTATGTCTTAAAAAATTTCATTCTCCTCTTGCAAAAAATAAAAAAATTAGAGACAACTGTGCAAAATTTTTTGAACGCGCTTTGTATATTGTGTTCGAAAATTATGAATCATCTGAAGAGGACGGTCAATTAATAGACAGTCAACACGGATTAAGAAAATACCGTTCTGTGATAGACAACTTTTTCTTTATTTACAGTAAGTGTTGAGCGTTATTAAGAAGAGATTTCAAAGATATTCGGTATTTCTAAATTTCCAGCAGGCTTTCGACACTGTACCTCACAAGCGGCTTGTAATCAAATTGCATGCTTATAGAATATGGTCTATGTTATGCGACTGGATTCGTGATTTCCTGTCAGAGAGGTCACAGTTCGTAGTAATTGACGGAAAGTGATTGAGTAAAACAGAAGTGATTTCTGACGTTCCCCAAGGTAGTGTTATGGGCCCTCTGCTGTTCCTCATCTATATAAACGATTTGGGAGACAATCTGAGCAGCCATCTTAAGTTGATTGACAATAACGCTCTCGTCTGTCATCTAGCAAAGTCATCAGAAGATCAGAATATATTGTAAACTAATGTACCAAAAAATATCTGTATGGTGCAAAAATTGGCCGTTGGTCCTAAATAATTAAAAATATCAGATCATCTGCATGAATGCTGAAAGGATTCCGTTAAACTTCGGTTATATGATGTATCAATGAAATCTAAAGGCCATAAATTCAACTAAATACTTAGGAATTACAGTTACGAACGATTTAAATCAGAAAGGAAACATAGAAAATTTTTTGGGGAAGGCGAACCAAAGACTGCTATGTATTGACAAAATACTTAGAGGATGCAACAGATCTACGAAAGAGGTTGCCTACACTACGGTTGTCCATCCGCTTTTGGAATACTGCTGAGTAGTGTGGGATCCTTGCGAGATAGGATTAACGGAGTACATAGAGAATGGTCAAAGAAGAGCAGTACCTTTTGTATTATCGCGGAATAGGAGAGAGAATAACATGGATCAGTTAATGGATATGGGGCGGACATCAGTACAACAAAGGCGGACGCCGACATACAAAGGGAGAAGCGATCATCATAATAAAATAATAGAAATCAGAGCTCTCACGGAAAGGTGTTCGTGTTTTCCACGCGCTATTCGAGAGTAGAATAATAGAGAATTTTTGTAATAGCTATTCGTAGATGTAGATGCCGATGTGTGCCACTGTCGGATCTGTGTCTGATTTGTACTCAAAGTACAGTAATTGTTTCTACCAGCTGCAGGAATCCTAGACAGTGGAAATAAGTTTTGTAAACCATAATTCTGTTACATTGTTTCACTGAGATCACAAATAGATATGATGTATAAGTAACACGGCTAAATAGTGAAAATCTTGCTGCAACACAATTTAACTGATGGAAAAAAGTATTGACGGTGTTTTAGTGTACTATGTTTCCATATTTCGGGCACGATTGCAGAAGTCTCTTAGCGTGACTCGGTCATAACCCGTAAGACATGTGTCGAAAAACTTAGAAATTAATTTTAGTCTCAGAGCATCTAAGCAATGTTCAGCACACGTTATTGACTCCAGTGGCACTATGAGATAGGTCAGCTTACAGAGGACGACCTTTAGCCCGTACAGACTGCTTCCTGGGCTCTGAACTTTGTAAGCCTAAGGAAATCCTCTAGGCTTAAGGTGGTAGCGGGAAGATATCAGGCTGTCGGTTGACCACTGGCCTGTAGAGCCCGAAACAAAGCACAAGCGACTGCGCAATGCCGTAAATGTTCGGATATCGAAATCTTCTACGACTTTTCGCAATCTTACGACATCCTACTGCGCGGAAACTACTGTAATGTCGCATCGAAGCTATTGGAGAAGGATCAGACATTCAACTAAACAAAACTGAAAAATCTAACTGGGTGTGCTGCAGATTCACGGAGTCGAGCAGGCCCATATCGTCATATGAAGAAACTTCCCTGGACTTCGAGAAATATGATATAATGCTAGAATGAGACTTTTAAATCATGGTAGCCGTACGTGCCACTGAAGCCGACTTGTTCAAAGTACAGTTTGTTCGGAATGAATCTTGGTACCACAAAAGACTGTAGGCGGATGCACGCGCACGCACACACACACACACACACACACACACACACACATACACACACACACACACACACACACACACACACACACACACACACACACACGTAATATAAGAATATTTAGGCATTGAAGTGTGAACTGACAACGCTCCCATGACTGTACAAAAGAAAAAAAAAAACCATTGTCTTCCACTGAGTTCACTGCATCGGAGATCACTCTGCATAAAACGCAAGTTAATGACTATACACAAAAAGGAGAAAGACAACATAGCACATGGTTTGGTAATTAATAATGCACCAATGGAATCCTATTAATCAGTAAACTTCTACAAATGAAGATAAAAAAAACGATATGTAACGAAACGATCAAGTACTTTCACTTATAGGAAACCGAATCCAAGGACGGATAATTTGAAAGAATAAGGGAAACACCTCCTGCTCTCTTATTTTACGTGCTGCTCCGCACTGCAGAAGATTTTTGGGTATTTAGCAAGTTTTTTCAAAGAATGTGAAAGAGTTGTGAGGCATTCATTTCGGTTTCAACGGGATACTGAAAATTACTGTACGAAAAACGTTAGTTTTTACGTTACGTTGATTAATAAATCCTGAAGACTTAGTCTAGGTCGTCTGTAAAAACAGTTGAAACGCACCGACATATATTTTGCGGAAAGCACTTGGCACACGCAATATTCGTGAAGAGAAATGAAGTGAATAATAATGACACTTAGAAACCTCTGCATATACCACGTAGGGAATTGTGAGGTATGCTGCATCGAAATAAGATTTTTTACGAGCTATTTTATGAAAATGGGCCAATATTTTACTTCAATTTCTCATATATTTTCTATCTAACGAGATGACAGTGTTTATTTCGTTCAGTTCTTACTTAGACCGTACCTGACACTGTATGAAAGACACTGTACGTTCTCTAGCATTTACAGCGAATGTTTTGCTGAAATAACTGTACATGTCTTAAATCTGAAGCTCAAGTCTATCGAAGAGCACAGTATTACGTAGTCCCAGCCATTTCATTTAATTTTTAGTTAGAAGTCCTAACTGGATGACGTTGTCTTGCCTACATTGTCTCATAAAATTGTATATTTGTCTGATAAATTTTTATGTACATCGAAAAAAATAAAACGCTGTCGACCACGTGTAAACCAGCAAATCTTTCGCTAAATGTATCTGAAGGGGAGAAAAGTTGTCTGTTGCAAAATACAGTAAAATATTTTGCAATTTGCCTTGTTTCGGTGTCTCGAATCATTTTTAAATACCAGGAGCATTCGCATTACTCTTACGCTCGGGGCACGCGTTGGCGACAACTCAATTTAATTCTCAAGTTCTCTCTTCAAGCCACTCTTCCCCTGCCCATCAACCTGGAACAGTGCTTGCTATGGTTCAGACCTATCATAAGTTCAGGAACAGGCAATGAAAACTAAAATAACAACCATTAATGCGCATTATATTGAGAAGGTGATGGTTTACAGCTTTTTAGATGAGATCAGACCCCAAATTTAAAAAAAAAGAGGAAGGAAATAAATTTCTTTTTCTTCTGCTATATGAATATTGGGACTTTCCTGGACATGTTGGTGCATAATCTTCGAAAAAATTCCTTTTAAATGTATTTTTAATGTTCTTTTTGAACTTGTACTTGACACATCGCGATGTCTACATTGATTTTGTCATCCTCTCAGATTTGTATTCAAATCTCAGAAACTAGATGCTTTAGAAGGCTGTGGGTTTTCTACTTTCTCTTTGGAATTGCTTACCGTGGGTTGGCTGCGCTGATTATTTATATTCTTTGCCCATACAGTTGTATATCTTTGAGAACAAAGGAAATGTTTACATGTTTGGTAGTCTGCTGTGTTTATAGTGAAACTGTTGTGTGTTGTTGCTCTTATTAAAATGACAAAACCAAGAGGTATCTTCAAGAGACTCCAAACCAAAGGCAATAGATACTACAGGACTTCACCAGTTGTGGATAATAGTGAATTGACGCAAAATAATAGCTCTAAGGGCGAGAAGACTGTTGGCACTCTTCCTAATGTATCGAAAAGGAAATTGCAAGCTCAGTGTGAAGGATATGTTTTACCTGTCCATGAATGCAGTGGTGTGAATATAATTATAGATTTGAATATTTTAACAGCAGTGCTGAAAGAGACTTTAGCATGCAAGTTAAGTTGTGGAGATAAATTGCTTTCAGAAGATGTGACTGCTAGGAATGGAATAGTGTGTAAACTTAACATTGTATACAAAAATTGTGGTGTTGAAAAATCATTTCTAACTTCTGCCAAATGCTCAAACAATGAACTATAAGAAGCCAATGTGAGTTTAGTATATGGGCTTTGGTGTATTGGGAAACGTAGTAGCGGTGGTCGACTACTTTGTGCTCTACTGAATCTACCAAACCCTCCAATACAATATGAGAAGTACACAGAAATTATTTGCAGCTGCATACACTCTGTTGCAACAGAATCCATGAAAACTGAGGCTGTGGAAGCAGTCAGTGAGAATGATGGTGTAACAGACATTACTGTAGCATTTGATAGGTCATGGCAAAATATGGGCCACACTTTCCAAAATGGATTTGCTACTGCAACAAGTGTTGATACTGGTAAGGTTCTAGACTTTGAATTTGTTACCAAATATCGCCAGGGTTGCACCTTAGTTGGTGATAATGAAGATAAAAAGTGTATCCATAGGCCTTTGTGTACATAGAACTATGAGGGATCATGTCGTAGTATAGAGGTTGAAGCAGCTATGGCTATTTTTCATCGATCACAATCAGAATGAGGTGTTCCATATATGAAATATCTGGGAGAAGGAGACTCTAAACCTTCTACACTGCTTTAAAAAGCAAACCCTATGATGAGCCTATTACAAAACCTGTTTGTGTAGGCCATGTAAATAAAAGGATGAGAGCAGGCCTTTCGCAGCTGAGAAAGAAACTTGGCGACACCAAATTGTCAGATGGTAAAAGTACAGAATATGCTGGAAGGCTTCCTGGTAATGTTATTGACGAATTTCAGCAATACTATGGCAAAGACTTAAGAGAAAACACACATGATTTGGAAAGCATGAAAAGAGCAGTGTGGGCAACATACTTTCATAGGCTATCCAGAGACACAAACCCTGTACATAGCTTGTGCCCGCCTGCACCAGATTGTTCAAATAAAAATGCATATTTATAAAAAAAAATTGTATCTCAATTTCCACTGTGTGTACTTTTTCGATTCTACATCAGTGAATTAAATACATTCCGATAATCAATTGGTAAAAATCTGGGAGTGATATCTTCAATAGTTTTATAAATAGTGGGTTAAAAGTTAAAAGAATTTAGCATTGACGGCGTGGGGGGTCTGCTCTCATCTTAAACAACAATCTGTCAATGGCTCACATGCTGTATTGACATTACCAATGGTCCATTGTACACCGTATCTGAAAGAACCACTAGTTTCTGTGGTCATGACAGTCGATTTGGGACATAGTTTCTACATGAACATTGTTTGATCAATGTTCATGCAAGCTGTATTTCTAGTCTCAACAAAACAATTTGTATAGTCGTTTATTAATCCATAGGGAGCGTCTTTGGATTGTCTACTCTATTCTTTGAGGTTGTGTTCGTGATACGATTCATTCTAGTCTTTCACTTCGTCATGACAACGCATTTCCTCATGTATAGCTCCGTAGCTTTCTCACATTTTACAGTTTTGATACAACAAATTGATAACAGTAATTTCAATATAAGTGATCTTTGATAAAGGCATGGCCTATAGTTAATACTCTCGTAAGTAAGCTCAGGTTGTGTGACGAAATGTTTGTTGTCGTATGGTGATTGTTAATCTTTTGCAATCATTGAACACGTTTTTCAGATTATGATCTTTCTCATTGAATGCAAATGTCTGTAGATGGTCCCACGTTTGTCCTAAAGTGTCCTAAATTTTAGTATAGAAGTGACATGCAGCTAAAATGCTGCACTTATGAAGTCAGTAATGCAACAACCGGTTTCTGTACTGCATGATTCATAATGATGTAACTATATTTACTGGAGTTTTCAAAATGTTTAGTAGCTTTTTCACAACGGGTTATACGTCGAGTGTCTTATGCGTACAATAATATACGAAACTTGTCGTGTGAATCCTGCCAACGATTAGTCTTGGATATACAGATGTTTCCTTAACTGTTCTTGTACATATGACAAGTCCAACGGTTGACACATTTCATTCTTAGGAGGAGAAACACACGACAACATGAAACCCTGTTCTCAACATCGAATACCTTAATCAGTAGAAGCATCTTCCTTCTTGACTTGATGACTATCTCATATCACAGGCTTTTGTAGTCATATGTAAACTGAAGGTTGAGCGGGGAGAAATGAAAGGAAAGGAACTATCGACGTCAGGTGCACTGGAACATTGCGCAGAATCAGCGGCGACGAGTGAAAATCAGCACCGGACGAAGATTCGAACCTATCTCCTGCCTGCTAGTCACGTGCATTAACCACTGCGCCATTCGCAACACAGTGTTACTGTAACTGCTCAGACTGTCTCGGTACGCCTCTCGCCGACCCACACTGTCACCGGGCGCCACCTATCCGTAGCCCCTGTCCGTTTCCTCCACGCTCGCTCCTCTGAGATTCCCGCAGGAGGTCGGACGTACATGTGCGTAACCACTGAAGAAGGCTGGTGGATCCATTGCCCATCCAGGCGGATCAATTATATGAATGCCTGGTGTCCGAAAGAACAGACACTACACATATAACACTTTTGCAGTTATGTGGAGTTATTGTAAGCAGTACTGTCGTAAAGGGAGTCTAGTTCGCACACAGAAGTGGAAAAAAATCAAACGAACAAAGAGAGTTAACAGTTTCCTTTATCCGAACATCAATCAAATTTGATCATGTAAGTCTGCAGGTGTTGACTAGAAAGCAGAACTGGCAGAGCAAGAGGGTAAGAAAGTTTATCAAATAATACCGTTGTGCCGTAGAGGTGGCTTCCTGGGCATTATCTATATTCCTTGATGCTGTAACCATCTTCTCTATTTACATCTACATCTACATCCATACTCCGCAAACCACCTGACGGTGTGTGGCGGAGGGTACCTTGAGTACCTCTATCGGTTCTCCCTTCTATTCCAGTCTCGTATTGTTCGTGGAAAGAAGAATTGTCGGTATGCCTCTGTGTGGGCTCTAATCTCTTTAATTTTATCCTCATAGTCTCTTCGCGAGATATACGTGGGAGGGAGCAATATACTGCTTGACTCCTCGGTGAAGGTATGTTCTCGAAACTTCAACAAAAGCCCGTACCGAGCTACTGAGCGTCTCTCCTACAAAGTCTTCCACTGGAATTTATCTACCATCTCCGTAACGCTTTCGCGATTACTAAGTGGTCCTGTAACGAAGCGCGCTGTTCTCCGTTCGATCTTCTCTACCTCTTCTACGAACCCTATGTGGTACGGATCCCACACTGCTGAGCAGTACTCAAGCAGTGGGCGAACAAGCATACTGTAACCTACTTCCTTTGTTTTCGGATTGCATTTCCTTAGGATTCTTCCAATGAATCTCAGTCTGGCATCTGCTTTACTGAAGATCAACGTTAAATGATCATTCCATTTTAAATCACTCATAATACGTACTACCAGATAATTAATGGAATTAACTGCTTCCAGTTTCTGACCTGCTATATTGTAGCTAAATGATAAGGGATCTTTCTTTCTTTGTATTCGCAGCACATTACACTTGTCTACATTGAGATTCAATTGCCATTCCCTGCACCATGCGTCAATTCGCTGCAGATCCTCCTGCATTTCAGTACAATTTTCCATTGTTACAACCTCTCGATATACCACAGCATCACCCGCAAAAAGCCTCAGTGAATTTCCGATGTCATCCAATTGGTCATTTATGTATATTGTGAATAGCAACGGTCCTACGACACTCTCCTGCGACACACCTGAAATCACTCTTACTTCGGAAGACTTCTCTCCATTGAGAATGACATGCTGCGTTCTGTTATCTAGGAACTCTTCAATCCAATCACACAATTGGTCTGATAGTCCATATGTTCTTACTTTGTTCATGAAATGTATCGAACGCCTTGCGGAAGTCAAGAAACACGGCATCTACCAGGGAAGCCGTGTCTATGGCCCTTGAAGTCTCGTGGACGAATAGCGCGGGCTGGGTTTCAAACGATCGTCTTTTTCGGAACCCATGCTGATTCCTACAGAGCAGATTTCTAGTCTCCAGAAAAGTCATTATACTCGAACATAATATGTGTTCCAAAATTCTACAACTGATCGACGTTGGAGATATAGGTCTATAGTTCTGCACATCTGTTCGACGTCCCTTCTTGTAACGGGGATGACCTGTGCCCTTCTACAATCCTTTGGAACGCTACGCACTTCTAGAGACCTACGGTACACCGCTGCAAGAAGGGGCGCTAGTTCCTTCGCGTACTCTGTGCAAAATCGAACTGGTATCCCATCAGGTCCAGCGGCCTCTCCTCTTTTGAGCGACTTTAATTGTTTCTATATCCCTCTGTCGTCTATTTCGATATCTACCATTTTGTCATCTGTGTGACAATCTAGAGAAGGAACTTACATTCGTTCTTAAAGTTTCAACCGCTTCTCTAACTTTCCATCTATAAATTACGGTTTCCTTCGCTAGCACACGCACGTTGTTGAAATCTGTATTTTGGCCCTAGTTCTGCTGTTTCTCTAGCGCAAATTTTACACTTGTTACTGGATATCAGCGTGTTCCTCGGTAGATTCTTTCACTGTTCTTCCCCCTCCGCTTACACATACTTTGTCATAGCTATATGTCCCCTCGTAGACTCCCGCAGCGTAGAGGTAATCAGATGAGCTCGTTTTGCGTCGGAAAAAGTTCTTTATCTTGTGTTAACTGTAAAATGTGGTCTGTATACCTTCTTTCCATACAGTTCTGTTGATGCAGTCAATAAATAAAGAGATGAACGGTGACCTAATAGATTTCCTAGGCCTTCTTATTAACATAATTAATAATATTTCGTTTGAAAGCCCAGTCTGTGGACAAATAATCATAGCTGATGGCCTCCACCGCCTCCCTTAAGAAATTCAACTCTTATTTCAAGCTGTTACTGTCACACATATGGAAGATACTTGAAGACATGTTCGTTTTGTCAGGATGTCAGCAGAAGTAGGGCATAACTAATAAGTAGTGCTGGACTACGTTGGCAACGGTCTGTTAATGAAGACAAATAATAATTATGGAACATAGAAGTAGAAACTTCAACGGTTAAGACTGCTAATTACAGTTGTACTTTTGATGATTGGTTTCGGCAAATCTAAGGTGCCATCGTCGGAGCTTAAGCACGGTTAAATCAAATGATCGTATGGCATTGATTCCCGGAAGTCGCCACGTGGGAATGTCGACACGATTTACCAGTACACAAAATATCATCCATACCGCAGCGACTGCAGGAGATCATGTTCATGAGGTGTGAAGATGAGCTTGTGTAGCCGGTGTAATATGCATGGTTTTTTATGTGAACCTCCTTTTATTACTAGCATGCCGATGTATCACTTTAGTCATGTCCCTGTAATGACGATTCACTTCTTCACACGAGATGTGATGGAGATGAACTGAGGTGTTTTCCGGCAAGATCCGATGACGGAAACTTCGATTTCACGAAACTGCGGCCCGAGTTCAATGTACGTGCGGCCCTCGGTTCTCAGTCGTATTTTACAATAATATGCTCCTATCAACTAAAAGCCGAATCAAAAAACGTCGCTAACGTCAAGAGATTTTTAAAAATATAGTTTTTCTGTTTGGTAACAAACGAAAATACTGACATGGACAGTAATATTTTAATCGGTCCTTAACTTTAATTGACGTTGATGAATTCTGTCGTCAGGTAAGTAAAGCTGGCCATTTACCTAAGGGGCAGAGGGGTAAATAGCCAAGACACTACAGGGTTAGAGAAAGCGAGGGGTTGGATGTTTTATTGTTTGTCTTTCAGTATTGAAGACTCATGGGTATGCGTGACTCTTACCTATTAGTTGATGTGACATGGGTTTTGACACAGAACTGACATAGATTCATGAACGCGCATTACACAGAGAGTCATGTTCAAATGCGGTACATATGTGTAACAAGGGACATTACATTAATTAAGACTGTTGGAATACAACGCAGTGAATAGAAAACAAATTGGTATTTAAATAAGTCATCAAACTTTTCTCCTGCTGTATCGCACTCAACAGCATTTAAATAAAAGTACTAAGACCATTATAAATCAATGTCATTCGCACACATAGTAAAATGAACAACACTTCCCCACTAGACTCTAGCGTACTAACTGTTAGATCGCTTAGGTTTGCAGAAATCTGAACATACTGCAGTAACACGAAGTCTTCCAATGGTGCTGACTTCTAAGGATTAGTCCTTGAGAGCCGGCAACTAACTTATAGCGTCCCTAAATGGCTATTCAGTTGAGAGATCATAACATACTAATTTATGTAGGCTACCAATTAATAATAAGATCGGTGTGTATATCCCCTGACGTAGCACATCACAACATCAGTGTTGGCTGACAAGCAAATTTGTTTGACGACCAGGATCGTCCCCACACTTGACGGATGGCACGCATATATCCATATAGCAAATACTTACCTCTTCTTCCACCCCGACAGGAGTTTTCTACGGCGATCTGTTTTGGAAAGTCGTGGTACTGTAATTACGATAACCGTCAAAATGGCTCTGAGTACTACGGGACATAACATCTGCGGTCATCACTCCACTAGAACTTAGAACGACTTGAACCTAACTAACCTAAGGACAGCACACACATCCATGCCCGACGCAGGATTCGAACCTGCGACCGTAGTTGTCGCGCGGTTCCAGACTGAAGCGCCTAGAACCTCTCGGTCACCATGGTCGGCTACGAATAACAGTCTCTCAAGTTACGAATAGAGTAATAACTTTAAATAGCGTAGCTGTCGATAAAATTGTAGTTGGCGCAGTACTGTACTTAAAATCAGATGGATCTGATGAATTGGTATGCGGAGGAGTATATGCAAGTGATAGTGATCATAATTTGTACGTATCCTTTGTTAGAGTAACTCCAGTGGTTTCTCGTAACAGAATGAAATCTGCTTTATTCTAGGTTACTTCCATAAACTTTAAATGAATGTTACAGTCTTTAACAGAAAGTAGCTGCAATGAACGATATGAGCTTCGAGGTTGAAATAGACATTCGTCAGCAGTGCGTGAAACTACATTCGGAATTATATTTCTTCGACAGAGCTTTGACAACTTCCTTGAGTTTGACACATAGAGAAAAGCGCTTTTAACTATCTGCACTTTAAGCTACTCCCTGTAGGTCATCATTATCGTAGGTGGTTGCACCAGGAATTAATCGCATCTCACCGACTAAAGGTATCCTAAGACTAGCAGCTGAAGTCGTTCGTGTCGAATTAAACCAGTATGTAGCAGAGTCAACGGTGTGGAAGACGTATTTATGTCTCCTCTTAAAACTTATATTTATTATGAAGTTTAATGAAATTGTAGGTCATAAGTAGGCAGAGAATACTTAACAAATTATTGGTTTATGTTGTGGTTGGCAGGAGAGGCAACACCGGGTTTTCCTTACACTTCTGTTGCAAGAACATAAGTGATAAGAAAATGGTAATACATCTTATGTGCGTTTCTGTAACGACTACTTCTGTTTGACCACCCGTTTGCGGAATACAGTAAATTTTTCTGTTATCTTCGGATATCGAAATCATCGTTTCACTACCTGCTTCGTTACGGAAGACGAAACAAGAACCGACACTGAACTAAAGACTGTTTGTCAGCAGGAGAAAAATTAGGCCTCACAAAGAAGTAAATCATGCTACTATCGTTACGTTGCCTCTCATATATATAGCCTGCAATTATCTTCAATTTAAACTAATATTTATTAGTGACGATAGTAAGATGTAGATAAAAGAAACGACAAGTTTGATAATAAATTCAACAAACTTTGGAAGAACTCTCGGACGATATTTCGGCGCATTGTCTTAAGGACGTCTTCACATGTGTACTGGCGAAAGTGCATAAAACAATGCAGACTCTGACCAGAATAGGTATGTCATCAGTACCTGAAATATTTACCTTCAAGAATCGCCTTGAACCAATGAAAACACTATCGAAAGGGGGTATTCCCTTGCTGCCTGTTAACGTACTAATAAGACAACATAATTTAAAACTTGTGGAATATTAAGTAGTTGCGAACTTTTATAAATAGTCCCAGTTATGCATCGATGTAGCAAAACTGTTACCAAAATAATGTGGAACATTCTTCTCGGACACAAGTTTTTCCTCGAACAATGAAATATGTTTCTTTAAAGTGTCCGTTCTCGCTTCGGGTTTCCCGGGTTCGATTCCCGGCGTGGTCAGGGATTTTCTCTGCCTCGTGATGTCTGGTGTTGTGAGATGTCCTTAGGTTAGTTAGGTTTAGGTAGTTTCCAAGTTATAGGGCACTGATGACCATAGATGTTAAGTCCCATAGTGCTCAGAGCCATTTGAACCATTTTTAAAATGTCGTACCAAGAACTCAGTTTCCATATTGGTGTCCACCTCACTTGTGGTATCCTTGACTACGGCTGTCTTTTCTGTCTCAATAATCAATTCCTGGATCTTTTAAAAGTTTTCTAACAGGTTACTAATTTCTCGCACTGTCTCATATCCATTTTCATTTAAAAAATGAACACTACTATAATGGTCATTAGTTCCGGGCGGGAAGGCGTGCCGGTTCCCAGCACGAATCCGCCCGGCGGATTAGTATCGAGGTGCGGTGTGCCGGTCAGTCTGTGGATGGTTTTTAAGGCGGTCTTACATCTGCCTCGGCGAATGCGGGCTGGCTCCCCTTACTCCGCCTCATTTACACAGTGTCGGCGATTGCTGCGCACTTTCTCCTCGTACGCAAACACTGGGGTTACACTCGTCTGGTGTGAGACGTTCCCGGGCGGGGCCACTGGGGGCCGAACCGCACAATAACCCTGATGTGGGGTGGCGGAGGGGTGAGTGTAGTGCTGCAGCCTGTTGTGGGGTTTTGAACCACTGAAGCTACGACGCGGACAAAGCCTCTGTCGTTTCTAGGTCCCCATTTCAGTACAATACAATACAATGATCATCAGTAATTACAGTGTACACTGCATTGTAGTAAAATCGATATTGAAGAACTGTAGTGTTGAGAGCACATGCTAGGCCAGAAACAAGGCATACAGGCGGCGCTTTGGCACGCGGGCTGCTGTCTCTCGTCTGACTGCACGCTTCCCCCACCTTACCGCTATACGGTCTGAGCGGCAAATGTGGGGGCAAGCAAATGCGTCCGCACCAGAACAGGCATGCACTTAAAACAGTCCAGCTTGCATGCATCTTGGTGTCATATTATCTTTTCAAGAGCGGTATTACACTGATACTCACTGTTTTTACAAGAGCTTACACCAATAAAAATTTAAAGGCTAAATAAATAAAGATGGGTTTTCATTGTATTAGAGCAATAAGATTCTGCGAGCCACATTGTTCCGAGTAAAATTCTTGCAACATTTCACATGAAATACGGAAAGAGAGATAAAAATGGTAGCTATAGCTTCCCATTATCGATGGAATAAATTACTGTAACTACGTGTTAAAGAAACAAATTTTATGACCTACCACTTCTCTACCAACAGTTACATGGCAAAAATTCTCAATAAGTACAAAATTTTTATCACTATCTAATTAATTTAGGTTCTCTGCAGATGTTAATATAGTTCACATCTGGTACGAACTGTCGGCATACTCACAGGCGCAGGCAGATTATCCAATTGTTGTCACTAAGGTTGCCACCTAATCGTGACTTAGTTGGTTGCATTACCCAAAAAAATCTTTCACACAAGTTGACCAAAACATGGATAACACTTTTGTAACCTCGTTATGGAGACGTAGAACTTTTGTAGTCAACTTGACGCCGTTCAATGAATCTTCGAACACACACACACACACACACACACACACACACACACACAGACACACACACACACACACACACACACACACACACGTAGGGGAGTTCATTATTTCTCATTGTCTATTACCATCACAGTTCACTGAGATTGATAAGTAGCGTTTTTCTATTAACTCAGCTGTTTCGCAGCCATTATTAAGATTTTATTTCACAAATTTCATCGTTTTTCACCTCAAATTAAGTATTTATCTAACTGATATGGGAAACAACTGTTTGCTTTTCCTTTGATGATGTCCAAGTTTTGCTACGTTGTTCAGTTACAAAGAACGTGAAATATTTTGGTTAACAGATATCCAACATTCGGTGAACTGGACCCAGGGACAATTGAGAGGTAACGTCAGTGGTTGTCAGGTGGTGCCAATGAGAAAGACTGTACTCAGACGATGAGTTGCATGGTTGGACCTGGATGAGGCATCTCAAATCAACCGGGTTAACACTCGTGTAGGTATTGGGTTGTGGCTGGGGGGGTTGGGGGGGGGGGGGGCTAATTTTCGTACTGAATGTCACACATAAGTTCCACCTACCTCAGTACGGCGGTAGATCACCAGCCCGTTTCTCTGCATACGTATGTCCTGTGTTGCCGACGTAATAGCAGCATTGAAGAAAACACTGTCGAAACTTAAGTAGCAAAGCCTGTGTAATCTCTTGTAGCAAGCTATCCTGTAAATTCTTATAATACTTTTCGGGCGGAAAGTGGTGCTTCGTTCTCTCAGCAAAATGTCAGAATTCTGAAACGAGTCTTTCATTCCATTGCAGTTCAAAAAACTACCTGCCATCAGCCCACATGTAATTAGCGAACAAGAATGCGCGTCCCCTGAGGCTTCTTAGTTACTGTGATCTCCGTTATCCTTCAGTATGTTTTACATTCTCAAATCATTGACATTGCACGTTCCCCTTCACTCAGAAGGGCCTACTTCCTTACTTACACCATATTCATTATAGCCTTCAGTGAACCCTGTGGTCCTACAGTACCTTATTGGAATATCACTTTGTTCATTGTCTACGCAATGTCTTTTGCCTATGAAGAGAATAACTACTGGGTATTTATTTACTCTAATAATCACATCATTTGTCCAAACATTAGCCCATCCTTCATATTTATGTAAGAAATCGACACCTACCACCAACGTTTCAACACTGAGTCCACTAATAATTAGTAAATGTAATTCTATTTGTATTACACTTACAAAGATTCGTAACAGTATTTCCTGTTTAACCACCTTCTTGTTTTTCCCAGAAGCCACCATAATTTTCAGCTCACTTACTGGCAGTTTTGCTGTATGGTTACCTGATGATGGCGTCCTCTTGGGTAAAATATTACGGAGGTAAAATAGTCCCCCATTCGGATTTCCGGGCGGGGACTACTCAGGAGGACGTCGCTATCAGGAGTAAGAAAACTGGCGTTCTACGGATCGGAGCGTGGAATGTCAGATCCCTTAATCGGGCAGGTAGGTTAGAAAATTTAAAAAGGGAAAGGGATAGGTTAAAGTTAGATATAGTGGGAATTAGTTAAGTTCGGTGGCTGGAGGAACAAGACTTTTGATCAGGTGAATACAGGGTTATAAATACAAAATGAAATAGGGGTAATGCAGGAGTAGGTTTAATAATGAATAAAAATATAGGAGTGCGGGTAACCTACTACAAACAGTATAGTGAACGCATTATTGTGGCCAAGATAGACACGAAGCCCATGCCTACTAGAGTAGTACAAGTTTATATGCCAACTAGCTCTGCAGATGACGAAGAAATTGAAGAAATGTCTGATGAGATAAAAGAAATTCTTCAGGTAGTGAAGGGAGACGAAAATTTAATAGTCATGGGTGACTGGAATTCGAGCGTAGGAAAAGGGAGAGAGGGAAACATAGTAGGTGAATATGGATTGGGGGTAAGAAATGAAAGAGGAAGCCGTATGGTAGAATGTTGCACAGAGCATAACTTAATCATAGCTAACATTTGGTTCAAGAATCATAAAAGAAGGTTGTATACATGGAAGAATCCTGGAGATACTAAAAGGTATCAGATAGATTATATAATGGTAAGACAGAGATTTAGGAACCAGGTTTTAAATTGTAAGACATTTCCAGGGGCAGATGTGTACTCTGACCACAATCTATTGGTTATGAACTGTAGATTAAAACTGAAGTAACTGCAAAAAGGTGGGAATTTAAGGAGATGGGACCTGGATAAAGTGAAGGAACCAGAGGTTGTACAGAGTTTCAGGGAGAGCATAAGGGAGCAATTGACAGGAATGGGGCAAAGAAATACAGTAGAAGAAGAATGGGTAGCTCTGAGGGATGAAGTAGTGAAGGCAGCAGAGGAACAAGTAGGTAAAATACGAGGGCTAGTAGAAATCCTTGGGTAACAGAAGAAATATTGAATTTAATTGATGAAAGGAGAAAATATAAAAATTCAGTAAATGAGGGAGGCAAAAAGGATTACAAACGTCTCAAAAATGAGATCGACAAGAGGTGCAAAATGGCTAAGCAGGCATGGCTAGAGGACAAATGTAAGGATATAGAGGCTTCTCTCACTAGGGGTAAGATAGATACTGCCTACTGAAAATTAAAGAGACCTTTGGAGAAAAGAGAACCACTTGTATGAATATCAAGAGCTCAGATGGAAACCCAGTTCTAAGCAAAGAAGGGAAAGCAGAAAGGTGGAAGGAGTATATAGAGGGGCTATACAAGGGCGATGTACTTGAGGACGATATTATGGAAATGGAAGAGGATGTAGATGAAGATGAAATGGGAGATACGGTACTGCGTGAAGAGTTTGACAGAGCACTGAAAGACCTGAGTCGAACCAAGGCCCCGGGAGTAGATAACATTCCATTAGAACTACTGACGATCTTGAGAGAGCCAAGCCTGACAAAACTCTACCATCTGGTGAGCAAGATGTATGAGACGGACAAAATACTCTCAGACTTCAAGAAGAATATAATAATTCCAATCCCAAAGAAAGCAGGTGTTGACCGATGTGAAAACTACCGAACTATCAGTTTAATAAGTTACAGCTGCAAAATAATAACGCGAATTATTTACAGACGAATGGAAAAACTTGAAGAAGCCGACCTTGGAGAAGTTCAGTTTGGATTCCGTAGAAATGTTGGAACACGTGAGGCAATACTGACCCTACGACGTATCTTAGAAGAAAGATTAAGGAAAGGCAAACCTACGTTTCTAGCATTTGTAGACTTAGAGAAAGCTTTTGACAATGTTGACTGGAATACTCTCTTTCAAATTTTAAAGGTGGCAGGGGTAAAACACAGGGAGCGAAAGGCTATTTACAATTTGTACAGAAACCAGATGGCAGTTATAAGAGTGAGTCGAGGGGCATGAAAGGGAAGCAGTGTTTGGGAAGGGAGTGAGACAGGGTTGTAGCCTCTCCCCGATGTTAATCAATCTGTATATTGAGCAAGCAGTAAAGGAAACAAAAGAAAAATTTGGAGTAGGTATTACAATCCAGGGAGAAGAAATAAAAACTTTGAGGTTCTCTGATGACATTGCAATTCTGTCGGAGACGGCAAAGGACTTGGAAGAGCAGTTGAACGGAATGGACAGTGTCTTGAAAGGAGGATATAAGATGAACATCAACAAAAGCAAAACGAGGATAATCAGTGTAGTCGAATTAAGTCGGGTGATGCTGAGGGAATTAGATTAGGAAATGAGACACTTAAAGTAGTAAATGAGTTTTGCTATTTGGGGAACAAAATAACTGATGATGGTCGAAGTAGAGAGGATATAAAATGTAGACTGGCAATGGCAAGGAAAGCGTTTCTGAAGAAGAGAAATATGTTAACATCGAATATAGATTTAAGTGTCAGCAAGTCGTTTCTGAAAGTATTTGTATAGAGTGTAGCCATGTATGGAAGTGAAACATGGACGATAAATAGTTTGGACAAGAAGAGAATTGAAGCTTTTGAAATGTGGTGCTACAGAAGAATGCTGAAGATTAGGTGGGTAGATCGCGGAACTAATGAGGAGGTATTGAATAGGATTGGGGAGTAGAGAAGTTTGTGGCACAACTTGACTAGCAGAAGAGATCGGTTGGTAGGACATGTTCTGAGGCATCAAGGGATCACCAATTTAGCATTGGAGGGCAGCGTGGAGGGTAAAAATCGTAAAGGGAGACCAAGAGATGGATACACTAAACAGATTCAGAAGGATGTAGGCTGCAGTAGGTACTGGGAGATGAAGGAGCTTGCGCAGGATAGAGTAGCATGGAGAGCTGCATCAAACCAGTCTCAGGACTGAAGACCACAACAACAACAACTGGCATTATAAGTATTTGCTTACTTTTAGAGAGATCGTTCACAAAATTCTGGGACACTGCACAAACTTCAGAACCAGTATCTTTTAAACAAGGAACTTTTTCTTTAAACACAGTTACTTCAATGATAGGTATCCCAATATATTCTCTTCTGATTACAGATACAGGCTCCTCTAAAAACTTATGCACTACTTCACACCTGTCAAAATCTACCTTTCCTGTGGAGAGTACACTTAACTGGATCCCATTTTACTTTATTAATAGTGGCGGCTTTTACAATCCTATTCACTATAGATACATCAAAATATCTCTCTAACTTTTACCCTCTGTACTAACTTCTGTTTCTGCAACCCTGTCCTCCTCCTTTCTCTTCCAGCTCTTCTTCCTGACTCCCTGAAATTACTTGCGTCATCCTATTCACGACCTCCTCTTATATTTCCATTGTATTAATGCCACAGCCTATAGGTAGTCTCACGTCTGCTTCGCGGTGCTGATTCACCCCGACCTCCCGATCAGAGACTTCATTTTCTGTATTTAGTGCTTTCTTAACACAGTTACTGTGATCTTTATTTGAATTTTCCCTTTCTCAAAATGCTTCTTCATTTTCGAAATAAATAAATTGCTTTTCACTTTCATTCTCCTCTGCCCTCCTGATTTCAATAACATTACTTCCAAAACGTATCGTAGATGCCTCTCCCATAAAGGGTGACGCTAGCGGGTTTAATTTTTTATGGTTGCAGTCTGCAAACGCTAGCATCATTACAGACCGCTAATCGTTTCCCTGCTGTGTGACGTCATTGCCTCTGACGTTACTGTCACCTGACGGGCCGCGCCTACCCGTTACGTCATCGGTCTGCAGCTGACGGCAATCATAGTACTGCACTCGGTCATTGAACCTACACTCCTGGAAATTGAAATAAGAACACCGTGAATTCATTGTCCCAGGAAGGGGAAACTTTATTGACACATTCCTGCGGTCAGATACATCACATGATCACACTGACAGAACCACAGGCACATAGACACAGGCAACAGAGCATGCACAATGTCGGCACTAGTACAGTGTATATCCACCTTTCGCAGCAATGCAGGCTGCTATTCTCCCATGGAGACGATCGTAGAGATGCTGGATGTAGTCCTGTGGAACAGCTTGCCATGCCATTTCCACCTGGCGCCTCAGCTGGACCAGCGTTCGTGCTGGACGTGCAGACCGCGTGAGACGACGCTTCATCTAGTCCCAAACATGCTCAATGGGGGACAGATCCGGAGATCTTGCTGGCCAGGGTAGTTGACTTACACCTTCTAGAGCACGTTGGGTGGCACGGGATACATGCGGACGTGCATTGTCCTGTTGGAACAGCAAGTTCCCTTGCCGGTCTAGGAATGGTAGAACGATGGGTTCGATGACGGTTTGGATGTACCGTGCACTATTCAGTGTCCCCTCGACGATCACCAGTGGTGTACGGCCAATGTAGGAGATCACTCCCCACACCATGATGCCGGGTGTTGGCCCTGTGTGCCTCGGTCGTATGCAGTCCTGATTATGGCGCTCACCTGCACGGCGCCAAACACGCATACGACCATCATTGGCACCAAGGCAGAAGCGACTCTAATCGCTGAAGACGACACGTCTCCATTCGTCCCTCCATTCACGCCTGTCGCGACACCACTGGAGGCGGGCTGCACGATGTTGGGGCGTGAGCGGAAGACGGCCTAACGGTGTGCGGGACCGTAGCCCAGCTTCATGGAGACGGTTGCGAATGGTCCTCGCCGATACCCCAGGAGCAACAGTGTCCCTAATTTGCTGGGAAGTGGCAGTGCGGTCCCCTACGGCACTGCGTAGGATCCTACGGTCTTGGCGTGCATCCGTGCGTCTCTGCGGTCCGGTCCCAGGTCGACGGGCACGTGAACCTTCCGCCGACCACTGGCGACAACATCGATGTACTGTGGAGACCTCACGCCCCACGTGTTGAGCAATTCGGCGGTACGTCCACCCGGCCTCCCGCATGCCCACTATACGCCCTCATTCAAAGTCCGTCAACTGCACATACGGTTCACGTCCACGCTGTCGCGGCATGCTACCAGTGTTAAAGACTGCGATGGAGCTCCGTATGCCACGGCAAACTGGCTGACACTGACGGCGGCGGTGCACAAATGCTGCGCAGCTAGCGCCATTCGACGGCCAACACCGCGGTTCCTGGTGTGTCCGCTGTGCCGTGCGTGTGATCATTGCTTGTACAGCCCTCTCGCAGTGTCCGGAGCAAGTATGGTGGGTCTGACACACCGGTGTCAATGTGTTCTTTTTTCCATTTCCAGGAGTGTATTTCCAGGAAAGCCCCCTCTCCCCCGGTATCTGCCTCTATAACTGTTCACTTGCTGCACGCAGATGCTTTTATATTGACTTCTGCTCTGTTTTCGTTAGGTCTAGTGGGAGGCGTAAAATCTCTCCTAGTGTTTTCTTCCTCTTTTAAAATAATTTCCATCCTTTCTAAATAATGCATAAACCGGTCAATGTCATCTCTAGGTGCCGAAATTATCTTATTTCGCCAATATAACGGCAACTTGTTCTCTATTCCCATAATTATTTTGTTCTGTTTCAACCTTAGCAGTTAAATAGGACAAAGTAGTCACCCATTCTTCTAATGACCCCCCTCTTGGGATCATACTTTTCCCCTGACCAAAATTTATTTAAAACCTGCATTTGTTTCCATTTTCCCCAGTACTCTTCAAAAAGGCCTGTTTAAAGTCCTCCAATCTATCATATTTATCTGAGTCCAAATTACCCGAGATTCTTGCTTCTCCCATTAAATTAGAAGTAATAAATCCTGTCATTTGCTTATCACTCCATACTTCTGGAAAAACCTCATCAAAATCACTCCAGAGTTCCTTTGGGTGAATATTTTTACTTGGATGAAATTTCAAAAATTGTCTATAATGTAAATTCGCCATTTCCGTGGACTCCGTGACATTATTGGATACCTCACAAACATTACTGCCGTTAACATTCCGCTCTACTTTGGTTAGTCTACTTTCATAGTCACACAATTGCTCATTCACACTGGTACTGAATTGCTGGGTGTTAGTTTCAATGTTAGTAATTTTATTAGCAACTTGCACACCAAACTTTTCACATACGTCTTTCCCATCATTAACTTTACTTTCTAAGATAACATGACTGTCCTCACAGCATTTTTCTACATTTTGAATCTGTTCCTGAACTTTATCTACTTCTGAATGTAATTGTTGCTTTAACTGCTGATGTCTTCAACAACTTGTTCTATTTGTGAAGTTAGTTAAATTTTCACTGTTACAATAGCAGTATTACATTCAAATTTTACCTGATTAATATCCCTTTTAATACTATCACTAAGCAAAGCGATGTCATTATTCCAAGATTCCCTCAGTTTAGAAATTTTGTCCTCCATTTTAGATTCCATTTCAACAACTTCAGTATGTAACTCATTTATTTCAGAAGTTGTATATCATGCCCCATTTTTTTCAGTTTGGACTCCATCTCAACAACCAATCTACTAATTTTAGTCTCAATATCGGAACTTAATGACGTTTTCATTTCACTATCCAATACATTCATTTTTGTCATAATATTCATTAGCATTTCCCACACACTATCCCTAAATCCCCCCACAATTGACATTGCTTCCTGATCCGTTTTAGTAATAACTACAGGCATATGCTTAATCTCGGCTTCCACCGTACTCAGTTCATGTCCAATACCATAATTAGAACTCATTGAATCTGGAAAACAACTGATTTGTGATAAATCAAAACTGAAATTACCAACCATGGTATCATCTTCGTAATTTACACTACCTAAATCTACCTTCAGTTCCTCATCTACAATTTCCTTATTCTTTTCTAACATTTTGCAAAGTTTCATGGCGCACACATACACACAAAACTCTAAGTAGAACACTACTTATCTTTTGCCTCGTCCAGTTGACGGCATGGCGAGGTGAAACAGTGGCTCCGTCCACCAAAGTCTGCCAACGTTCGACCAGATTACGGGCCACCGCTTCCGCCACGGCTACCAACTGCTCCCTCTGCAGGTCTGCAGCAGTAGAAACGCCGTCTCTTGAAGTTTGTCTTTCGTCGTGCTGTTAACTGCAAAAGTTCCACCTATCTCGGTACGGTGGCAGATCACCAGCCCGTTTCTCTGCATATGTATGTACTGCACTGGCGACGTAAGAGCAGCGTTGAAGAAAACACCGTCAGTACTTACGTTTGCAAAGTCCGTGTAATCTCTGGTAGCAAGCTATCCTGTAAATTCTTATAATACTTTTCGGGCGGAAGGTGGTGCTTCGTTATCTCAGCAGAATGTCAGAATTCTGAAACGAGTCTTTTATTCCATTTCAGTTTTAAAAAAAATACCTGTTATCAGCCCGCATGTAACTAGCGAACAACATCACTGTCCTCATTTCACAGTTCATGCAACCCAGTACACACGCAAGAAAGCCAGAAATGTACGTAAGTCCAACCCGAAGAATTAGGCGATTTCACAGTCAACACTCTGCTACTATATCTGAGGTTCACATTCAGTCCTTTTCAGTGGATTTCTGTTGAAGAAATTGCTCGCAAAATATTCCATATACGGATACGAAACACGCCACACAGAATTTTACAAAGGCCGAAAGTTCACATGCATTTATCTTTCCAACAAAACAATTCTAGAAATGGCTCTGAGCACTATGGACTTAACATCTGAGATCATCAGTCCCCTAGAACTTAGAACTACTTAAACCTAACTAACATAAGGACGTCACACACATCCATGCCCGAGGCAGGATTCGAACCGTAGGGGTCGCGTGGTTCCAGATTGAAGCACCTAGAATCGTTCGGCCCCTGCGGCCGGCAAACAATTCTAGAACTTCCAAACTTCACAAAACTGTCCGTAAATGCAACTGCTTCTACGGCAACACAATGTGGACGCGAAATTCAAATAACGTCTTCATTTTACACATTATGTAGATGGACACGTTCAACGTGACCTGCATGTTCAATAGCTACCCAGAGACTTCTGAATGCTGCTCCTTTCACAGCCTATAGCTACCTGGCAGTGTGCGCGAACTGCTAAACTCTGATTGGTTGATCAAAATGACCAGTTAATCAGTACAATCGTTCGAGATCATTCTCACGCCAAAACTGTCCTACGCCAACCACTGTTCCCAGTTTCATGTACATCATTTCAATATGCAAATTTTAATATAATGTTTAACAAAACCAAACGAAAGGAAATCTAATTTGGGAATTTATTTAGAAAACTATTACTCTGCAAACCGCTATTGTGGCAACCTTCTTAGAAAACAAAGTACTCTTTGACGTACGTCATAAGCATTGAGGGGAAAATACAACTTTCCCATTACACGTAATGTGAGACAATACACAATATTGAATTTCTACGTATGTCCCACTTACACACTTTCACTCATTCTCATTCATCCCACAAAAACAAAAGAAATAAACATTAATTAAATAACAATCTTTTCTGAATTTTATATTATGAAAATGAGAAGTAGCTAAGGTTTTTAATATGGATAGCAAAATAAATTGACCTGACAATTTATGAACTCCATTAACGATTTCAAATGAAACTAAAAGACAAACTGTTATTATTCGTAACTGAGTTTTTTAGTCTAAGTGTCAATTTGGGGTGTCTCAGGTAATTTCCTCTAACTCTGATATTATGACAGATAGAAGGCTGAAATTTTTAAACCATATTCTCTAGAATAACATAGGCAGTGTATCGACTTTGAGTAATATTAAATAATATTTAATATAGTTTATTTAGATTCTTAAGGGTTTCAATATTCAGTCACTCGAAGTCACCCAGATACAGCTTCCCACGGCTACCATAGCAACAGCTACGAATGAGTCATTGCTAAGACACAACTCGCTGTCTCCTTCACAGCAAACGGCTCCAATGCTACGTGATGTTCTGCAAAGTAGCATACTGCAATAAAGTTATCGCGTATTGACTCGCGACTTTACAGGGTGTCCAGCACGGACTACGTTTAGGGGAACACTTATAGTTTAATCAGAAATGCCTTTACACTGCTCAGTGGTTGTGTTAAAATAAAGATTATTATTACACTAACACAAGTTCTTCCTTACATGTCTAATGTGTCTCACATAAGAAATACATATGCAGTTAGGATATCCATGCGTTATTATTACTTCTGTGGGAGCTTAGTTTTAGAGTTTATTTTTTATATCACCCCTTGTTTTATTCCATAACGGAATTCGTTACTTAAATTACAGGCCTCAGGCCACAACGTTCTTTAAGTTGGTGTCACATTTTACTACAATATCTACTCAATCAGCCTTTTCATTTTCGTATTAACTCTGATTGTGTTGTTTTTAACGACGCTGCTTCCACAACACAGTGCGGCCAATCAAACTCCTCTTCGGCTCTGCAGTATCGTTGGGTACGTGGGTGTCTAGAGATTACAGTCAGTTGGTGATACAGTACCGTAGCTACCGTATTCACGTGCGTGCTTGTGTGGGATTTCTCGTTAATCAACTCAAAGACGTCCCTCTGCTGCACACCGAATCACAGACAACAAGCTGTTCAGGGGACTGAATCCAGGTAACTGAAGGTTTCACGTCATTGAAACGTCTGCGGCAGTGAAACTATTTAGTAGTACTACGCAACACAAGCCATAAACAATATTTCACTCACATGTTAATCAGTACGCTGAAACCTTTACTTCAGTCACAGACTTTCGTTTGTTAGGTCCACCAAATGATTTCGCAATAGCTTGTAAACTGATTTTCACTTTAAAGTTTCGTCACTTCTACATCTACACGGATACTCTGCTAATCACTTTTAAGTGCCTGGCAAAGGGTTCCCGAACCACCTTCACAATTCCCTATTATTCCAATCTCGTAAATCTTTCCGTGCGATCTCTGATTTCCTTTATTTTTATTATGGTGATCGTTTCTCCCTATGTAGGTCGGCGTCAACAAAATATTTTCGCATTCGGAATCAAAGTTGGTGATCGGAATTTCGTGAGAAGATTCCTCCTCAACGAAAAACGCTTTTGTTTTAGGATGTCAACCCCAAATCCTGTATTATTCCAGTGACACTTTCTCCCCTATTTCGAGATAATACAAAACGTGCTGCCCTTCTTTGAACTTTTTCGATGTACCCCGTCACTCCTACCTGGTAAGGATCCCATAGCGCGCAGTAATATTCTAAAAGAGGACGGACAAGCGTAGTGTAGGTACGCTCCTTAATTGATCTGTTGCGTTTTCTAAGCGTCTTGCCAACAAAACGCAGTTTTATATAGATACATCTCAAATCCATCCCCGTGGAATATCTGTAGTCTTGTTAGAATACAGATCTTTTCATTACATTTACACAAAGAATACTAGTTTCACATCTATTTTTACATTATTTTCTTGTTATTTACAGTAGTATACATTATTACACGGGTGTGAGCTTCATGTCTATCTTAATTGCAACAATGCGTTCAGTATGCAGCTCTTAGTAACTTACCAGCGTTCTCATTTTCTTATTCATTAATAAATCTACTCCTGCATTACCCCTATACGATTCTGCATTTATAACCCTGTATTCACCTGACCAGAAATCCTATTACGCCTGCCACCGAACTTCGCTAATTCCCACTGTATCTAACTTTAACCTATCTGTTGCCCGTTTTAAATTTTCGAATCTACTAGCCTTGTTAAGGGATCTGACATTCCACGCTTCAGTCCGCAGAAGTCCAATTTTGCTTCTTCTGATAACGACATCTTCATGAATAGTTCTCTCCCGGAGATCCTAATGGGGGACTGTTGCACCTCCGGAATATTTTATCCAAGAAGATGTCATCAACATTTAATCGCACAGTAGCACTGCGTGCCCTCGGAAAAAATTACGGGTGTAGTTTCCCCTTACTTTCAGCCGTTCGCAGTAAGGCCGTTTAATTCTGATAGTTTTATTCACATAGTTAAGGCAGACGAAAATTTAGTGGTCATAGGGGACTGGAACTCAAAAGCAGGAAAAGGAAGAGAAGGGAAAATATGAGATGAATACACACTGGGGAAAAGCAATTAAAGGGGAGGTCATCTGCTAGAGTTTTGCACGGAGCATAAATTAATCATCGCTAAGAGTTTATTTAAGAATGATGAAAGAAGGCTGTTTATGTGGAGGAGACCTTGAGACACTGGAAGTTTTCATACTGATTGTATAATGGTAAGACAGAGACTTATGCACCATATTTTAAATTTTAAGACATTTCCATGGGCACATGTGGACAATGATCACAATTTAGCCGTTAGGATTTGTAGATTAGATCTGAAAACATTACAGAACTGTAGAAAATTAAGGATTTGGGACCTGGATAGGATGAAAGAGCCAGAAGTTGTTGAGAGTTTCAGAGGAAGTCTTAGGAGATGATTGACAAGAGCAGAAATACCTGGATAACAGAAGAGATACTGTATTTGATTGATGAACGGAGAAAATATAAAAATGCAACAAATGAAGCAGGCGAAAGGGAGTACAAACGTCTAAAAACGATATTGACTAGAAGTGCAAAATTGCGCAAATACAGGGGTTTGGAAGAATATCATACTAGGGGAAGGATAGATACCACCTACAGTAAAATTAAAGAGGTCCTAGGAGAAAAAAGAACCTCATATACGATAAGAGTTCAGATGGGAAACCAGTCCCAAGCAGAGAAGGGAAAACCGAGAATTGCAAGAAGCATATAGAGGGCCTAGGCAAGGTAGATGAACTTGAGGGCAATATTATACAAATGGAAGAGGACGTAGATGAAGATGAGGTGGGAGATACGATACTGCGAGAACAGTTTGAAAGAGTGTTGAAAAACCAAAGTCGAGACAAGGCGCCGGGTGTAAACGAGATTCCGTTAGAACTGCTATTTGCATTAGAGTCAGTCAAGGCAAAACTCATCCATCAACTGCAATATGTACGAGACTGGCAAAATACCCTCAGATTTTAAGGTGAACATAGTAAATACAGTTCCAAAGAAATCAGGTGGTGACAGGCGTGAATATTACCGAATTACAAGTTTAATAAGTCGTTACTTCAAAACACTAACACGAATTCTTTACAGAAAAATCAAAACTGGTAGAAGCCGACATCAGGGAAAATCAGTTTGGATTTACGGAAAACTGGAGGAACACATGATGCAATAATGACCCTACGACTTACTTTAGAGGCTATGTTAAGCAAAGGCGAGCCTATGTTTATAGCATTTGTAGGCTTAGAGGAACCTTTTAACAATTTTGACTCGAATACTCTCTTTTAGGCAGGGGTAGCGTACAGGGATGGAAAGGATATTTAGAATTTGTACAGAAACCAGAAGGGGCTTCCGGCAGTCGAAGGGTGAGTAGGAAACTGTGATTGAGAAGGGAGTGAGACAGAGTTGTAGCCTATCGCCAATGTTATCAGTTTGCACATTGAGGAATCAGTAAAGAAAACTATAGACAAGTTTGGAGCAGGAATTAAAGACCAGGGAAAAGAAATAAATACTTTCAGGTTTCCCAAAAACTTTGTAATTGTGTCAGAGACGGCAAAGACTTGGAAGAGCAGCCGAATGGAATGGATTGTGTCTTGAAAGGAGGGAATAAGGTAATAATCAATAAAATCGAAAGGCTGGTAATAGCATGTAGTCGAATTGAATCAGGTGATGGTGACAGAAGTAGGTTAGGAACTGAGGCACTTGAAGTAGTAGGTGCATTTTGCAGTTTGGGCATCGAAATAACTAATTATGGCTGAAGTAGAGAGGATTTAAAATGTAGACTGGCAATTGCAAAAGAAAAAGTGTTTTCGAGGAAGACGAAATTGTTAGCACCGATTGTATATTTAAGCATAAGGAAGTCTTTTCTGAAAGTGTTTGTGTGGAGTGTAGTCGTAATTGTATAGAGTGTAGCCATGTATGTAAATGAAACATGGACGGTAAAAAAGAGAACACAAGATTTTCAAATGTGGGGCTACTGAAGAACGCTGAAGATTAGATCGGTAGGTCACGTAACTAATGAGGAGGTACTGAACATAAGTGGGGAGAAAATAAATTTGTGGCACAACTTGACTAAAAGAAGGGATAGGTTGATAGGACTCATTCTGCGGAATCAAGGGGTCACAAATTTAGTGCTAGAGGGAAGAGTGGGGGTTACAGATCGTAGAGAGAGATCAAGAAATGAATAAAGTAAACAGGATCAGGAGATCTTCATTTCACGAATACGAACTGTTAGACATTAGAACAGCTATACCGAAACCACTAATTACATCAGACACATTAACATTTCGTGTCGGTGCTCTGCTTGAGAGCTTATATTAATTCCATTCATTTCAGTGTCATTTATTGCTCACGAAACATCTGAACAACTAATACAAACTCACACAAGAACTAACTTTCATTATTAAGAATGTACTGATAACTAAAAAAAGTCTCCTATACCTTACATCAAAGAAAGTACGAGCCTCTTTTCAGGCAATAATGTAATTTCATACCACAGTGGTTATTTAACTTTAGTGTGCATCATTGTCACTTATAGTCATACTGTACATGAAGTACATATCCTTAAAATACGTTGTTTTTCTCTTTTTGATTCATATAATTACATGGGAACAGATTTACACTACTGGCCATTAAAATTGCTACACCAAGAAGAAATGCAGAAGATAGACAGGTATTCATTGGACAAATATATTATACTAGAACTGACATGTGATTACATTTTCACGCAATTTGGGTGAAATCAGTACCTAGAACAAGCCTGGGCATTGAGTCAAACAGAGCTTGGATGGCGTGCACAGGTGCAGCTGCCCATGCACCTTTAACACCGTACTATAGTTCATCAAGAGTAGTGACTGGCGTATTGTGACGAGCCATTTGCTCGGCCACCATTGACCAGACGTTTTCATTGGTGAGAGATCTGGAGAATGTGCTGGACAGGGCAGCAGTCGAACATTTTCTGTATCCTCAAAGGACCTGCAACATGCGGTCGTGCATTATCCTGCTGAAATGTACGGTTTTCCATGGATCCAATGAAGGGTAGAGCCACGGGTCGTAACACATCTGAAATGCAACGTCCACTGTTCAAAGTGCCGTCAATGCGAACAAGAGGTGACCGAGACGTGTAACCAATGGCTCCCCATACCATCACCCCGGGTGAAACGCGAGTATGGCGATGACGAAGACACGCTTCCACTGTGCGTTCACCGCGATGTCGCCAAACACGGATACGATCATCATGACATTCTAAACAGAAAAAAATGACGTTTTGCCATTCGGGCACCCAGGTTCGTCGCTGAGTACACCATCGCAGGCACTCTTGTCTGTGATGCAGCGTCAAGGGTAAGCGCAGCCATGGTCTCCGAGCTGATAGCCCACGCTGCTGCAAACGTCGGCGAACTGTTCGTGCAGATGGTTGTTGTCTTGCAAACGTCCCATTTGTTGATTCAGGGATCGAGACGTGGCTGCACGATCCGTTACAGCCATGCGGATAAGATGCGTGTCATCTCGACTGCTAGTGATGCGAGGCCGTTGGGATTCAACACGACTTTCCGTATTACCCTCCTGAACCCACCGATTCCATATTATAACAGTCATTGGATCTCGATCAACGCGATCAGCAGTGTCACGATACGATAAACCGTAATCGAAATAGGCTGCAATACGACCTTTGTCAAAGTCGGAAACGTGATGGTACGCATTTCTCCTCTTTACACAAGGCATCACACCAGCGTTTCACCAGGCAACGCCGGTCAACTGCTGTTTGTGTTTGAGAAATCGGTTGGAAACTTTCCTCATGTCAGCACGTTGTAGGTGTCGCCACTGGCGCCAACCTTGTGTGAATGCTAATCATTTGCATATCACAGCATCTTCTTCCTGTAGGTTAAATTTCGCGTCTGTAGCACGTCATTTTCGTGGTGCAGCAATTTTAATGGCCAGTAGTGTATTTACAAATTCTTAATTCAGAGGAAAGCATTCAGCACTACTATGTGTGGAGACACTTTTTTAAACCTCGGTGACTCTAAACTCTTTTAATTTCGTTTGTGTTTAGAGCAGCCTAATGCAAGATCCAGCTATCTTGTATGGTCCGCATTATCTTCTGCATTATATGGAACATAACGGAACTTTAACTTTGCCACTTGATAAACTGCGATTTTGAATTTAGAATACAGAGCTCTGGTTACAGGCTAGTGCCATCGGCATTTCGTGTAGCTCTTCGTCTTGTTAAATAAATTCTGTGATATAACATTAACAGAGGCACCTGTCTGAGTAACTATGGCCTGAATTGAAAGTTGAATCAATAATTGTTTTTTATTAGAACACGTGTCGATCTATATTTAATTCATCTCTTATATCAGTTCCATCATTATATCTTAAGTGGTTAAGACGATTGCCTTGATTGCCCCTCCTCGTGCAATGACCGTCATTGGAGGTCTTAATAAATCCTATACTTGTATGACAAAGCTTCATTATTGCTAACCGCTTGGTCACTTAAATAATGTCTAAAGGCGGGACTTGATTCTGCCATCTGTCTCAGACAGACCACAGGGAATCTGATTATTTTTTGGGTGAATATTGTTCATTTTTCCTTGGTTCTGATTTATACTGTTTCAATTCCAGTGATGTTACTTATACAGATCTGTACGCCCTCGTTTACCTGGTTACCTGGATGATTTCGGTTATTGTACCTTCTTCTGTCATTATTTAGAGTCGGCAGGCGATGTCAGTGCGTCCTGCATCGTACACTGGTGACACAGGTGACGTCACCTGGCAGCATGATAGCCATTGTGCTGGCCTGTACTGCGATTCTGCAAGTGCGGTTGATTTAACTCTGGCGTGCTATTGGCCGTACCTGTTATTGTGATTGGCCTTTATGCCTTCATAGATCAGGTCTATGGCGTCAAACAGATACATGAAATCTTCTAGGTCGTATTCCGGTACTTGTATCAGTCTCTCGCGAATGTTTCAAGTCAACTTCGTCTTTAGAATTCTGAAAACATCTTTACGAGAAATTGGCTCATCCCAAAATGAGTTTTGTCTATGTACTTCTCAGAATCTCTGCGGAGGCTACCCTGTTTATTATGAAAGGATTCATAATTGTTTCCTTAGCCTTTACTGATAGTAACCTGATCAGTATTTAAATAAAAATGCTCCTTAAAATTGTGCAGATGTTTGGCAAAATTCTGCCGTTTTAGTTATGCGAACGGCTCGATCACCCCGAATTTAGGTTGTTGTGAATCAAACTTTTTTGCTGTTTACTACAAGATTGAGGTACCACGCCTTCGAATGCCGCAACATGATGTGGGGCACAGATATCTGGCGAAAATATGTGAAACTGCCTGTGCTTAAGTAAACGCTTCTCGATTAAGACAGAACATAGTGACGGTGCAATTCCTATTTCGCATGGTACACTATTTGGTAATGCATCATCGTAATTCATTTCACTATCGTGCATCGCGGGATGCATTGCAGGATTATTTTAAATGTCACATGATCTGTTAACAGTTGATCTATAAAACGTTCGTGGGGTGTCTTGAATTCCTGTGACCTAAGACAATTCTTGTAGCACAGTCGTAATTTGGGTTGTAACTTGATCGTTGCCGTTGCAGCATATCTTCGTTTAAAATAGATTTTATCCGTGCTAATTCTGACTTTATTGATTCACCGGAATTGTCCCGTTCCGGCATCGCGGCTATGTCTGTTTCGTTTACTGCACGTTATAATTTTGAATCTAATTTGTTATTGATGTCCACATTCTTGTGCGAAAACCATTGCGAAATGTTACAATAATTTGCTTGCATTGGTCATTAAATTGTTTCTGTATTTCCACCCCTTCCTCCTTTTTACAAAAGATTAGCTTCATTTTTAATTGTTATACCGTATATTTCAATTCTTTTTATTCCTTAGTCAATGAGCGTATGATTTCCGGAAGACTTTCATAGGTCGCTTTCAGTTGTGCAACTTAACCTGTTACTGCTTTACACTGGATTAGTCAATTTTGTTAAATCATTGGACTGTTGTTCTAATTGCACTGATATGTTACTAAAGTTCGTTTGTTGTTCAGTTTTAATATCTTTTATATTTCCTTCCGTTGCCCGAAAACTTCCGAACAGTTTCATAACTGAATCAACGGATCGATTAATTACTTCCACATTCCATTCACATGAAGTATCATTCACTGGAACATTTACTTCACATGAAACATTAATGGCACGAAGAATTGCATTAGTTGGGTGTACATAAAATTTAAATAAATAAGTATCAATTCCAGCTTCTGTACCGCTTTCAGAACGCAATTCTATTTTGCATTTAGAAATGCTTGATTTTCGGTTTCTGCATTAGCGAATCCACATTTTTCCATGTCAAGGGCCATGTATAATTTTATTCCTTGGCTGTATTTAACCATAAAACAAAATTTAAGCAAAAAATGTTTAAAAGAATTTTGATAAGTTATGATATGAAGAAACATATGTTCGGTAACAATGCTTAACATTCAAGATTATCAGAATCAAAAACTAAAGATCGAGCGTACAACAGTGCAGCGTGACTTCGCCATTACGTTAGATGCCACTGGAACAGCCTTCTTTTGACCTGAAAAAATACTGGCTGATAAAAATTCTTATATGAAGTTAAAAAAAGCTTCTTTACTTGAAATGGACAAAGATCTAACCATCAGAAGCAGCATTCTTGTGAATGGCAAGCAAAAGTAATGTTGTCCAACCTTAGGTAGCGATGTGTTGTCAATTTCGGTAGAACACGTCTTTTCCCTTCGTTTTGATGCTTCTTTTTTTGTATTTTATTTTATTCCTTTTTTCTTTATTTTCTGTTCCGTGGATTAGTTTACTACTTCTTCTCAAGATAATTGTTCTTCATAGTGTCTACCTAACACGAAACATGAAACTTACAGTGTGGATGACGGCAACAGTGACGGAAATCAGCGTAATCAGTAATTGTTGGTTCCTTACTGACATGATGACGTGTGACGGTGGCACGAAATACAGGGTGAATCAACTAAAACTTGCACAGCAATTTCTACGGAAATGGAAAGTGCTATTGATGTGCGGTTTTCATAGATCTTATTGGTATTCGTGCTCTCTTATTGTTAGCCAATAAAAAGGTTGTTATAATATTTATAAAGTGTTTTGTGCTAACATACGCTTTTTTAAATGGAACAGTGCCTATTGACATTAACAGTCTCAAAGTCATTAACAAACTCAAAGTAGGGTAAATCAGAATGTCAGTGATGCTTGTTGCAGGATTACGAGGTATTGTATTTTAAAAAGTTCCCACACCGACACCTGCACAATACGTGTGGTAGCACACACTAAAGAACAGCGCATTTACATACACTAGTTAAGTGGAATTTGAACAGTAACGAGACTGCTGACTATGACAGGTTGTTTTCAAAATGACCCCCAACAGTGGCAATAGACACTTCCCGTTTATTTATTTATTTATTTATTTACACGTCAAGTTCCGTAGGACCACAACTGACGAGCAAATCTCCAATGTCATGGAACGTGTCAGCACATGCAACTACAACATAAAAGTAATAACAGATAAAAATAAAATTTTTATGAAACCGAAAAAAGTTAAGCACTAATTTTAAGTAAACGCAATTAACAATACAACGAGGATCAGCTTAATTTTTTAAGGAAATCCTTGACAGAACAGAAGGCGTGACCCACGAGGAAACGCTTCAGTTTCAATTTGAAAGCTCGAGAATTACTGTTAAGAATTTTGAATTTGAGTGGTAGCTTATCGAAAATGGATGTAGCAGTATACTGTACACCTTTCTGCACAAGATTTAAGGAAGTCCAATCCAAATTCAGGTTTGTTTCTGCCGAGTATTAACTGAGTGAAAGCTGCTTATTCTTGGGAATAAACCAATACTGTTAACAAGAAATGACAGTGAGGAATATATATATTGAGAGGCGAATGTCAATAACTCAGACTCGCGAACAGGGCTTGCCAAGAGGTTCGTGAACTTACACCATTTATTGCCCGAAACGCCAGTTTCTGAGACAAAAATATCCTTTTAGAATGGGAAGAGCTACCCCAAAACATAATACCACACGACATAAGCGAATGAAAATACGCATAGTAGACTAATTTTCGTGTCGAACGATCACTCACTCCAGATATCGTTCGAATAGTAAAAATGGCAGCATTAAGTCGTCTTACAAGATCCTGAACGTGGGCTTTCAATGGAAGTTTACTATCTACCTGAACACCTAGAAATTTGAACTCTTCAGTTTCACTAATCATATGACCATTCTGTGAAATTAAAACGTCTATTTTGTTGAATTGTGTGTTGGAAACTGTATAAACTGTGATTTAGCATTAGTTTATTTTCTACAAGCCATGAACTTAGGTCATGAACTGCACTGTTTGAAACCGAGCCCGTGTTGCACACAACATCCTTTACTGCCTAGCCAGTGTCATCATAAAACAGAAGTATTTTAGAGTTACCCGTAATACTAGAGGGCATATCATTTATATAAATAAGGAAAAGGAATGGCCTTAACACTGATCCCTGGGGCACCCCACACTTGACTGTATCACACTCAGACCCTATATCACAACAATTCTCAACATTGTCAATAACGACCTTTCACTGTCTGTTGCTAAAGTAAGAGGTGAACCAATTGTGAGCTACTCCCCGTATTCCGTAATGGTCCAACTTCTGGAGCAATATTCTGTGATCAACACAATCAAACGCAATAGTTAAATCACAAAATATGCCAAGCTTTCGAAACCTTTTGCTTTACCTATCTAGTACTTCACAGAGAAAAGAAGATATAACATTTTCAGCTGTTAAACGACTTCTAAAGCCAAACTGTGCATTTGACAGCAAATCCTGTGATATAAAATGATCAATTATCTTTACATACACAGACTTGTCAAATACTTTAGCAAACACTGGTGGCATAGAAATAGGTGAAAAATTGTCCACATAATTCCTTTCTTCCTTTTTATAAAGCGGCTTTACTATCGAGTACTTTAATCGTTCAGGAAACTGACGATTCCTAAAGGAAAAATAACAAATATGGCTAAATACAGTGCTAACATGTGTAGCACAGTATTTTAATATTCTGCTAAGCACTCCATCATAACCATGAGAGTCTTTCATATTCAATGATGCTTTACTATTGAGTACTTTAATCGTTCAGGAAACTGACCATTCCTAAAGGAAAAATAACAAATATGGCTAAATACAGTGCTAAAATGTGCAGCACAGTATTTTAATATTCTGCTAAGCACTCCATCATAACCATGAGAGTCCTTCATATTCAATGATTTAATTATCGACACAATATCACCCTTGTCTATATCACAGAGGAGTATTTCAGCACCAGCAATGCTTAGAAATTTATTGTCAAATACTGTACATATATATGATTTATCAGAAACAGAAATAGTTTTACTATGAACTGACTTTATATCGTCGACCTTGTGCTGCTGACCAGAGACTTCTTCACAACTACCATATGGTTTTAATTTTATCCTGTTTATTAGCTATTCTACGTATTTGCATACCACATACTCTTTGCTTCGTAACAAAATTTTTAAGCACCTTACAATACTGTTTGTAATGGGCTACTGTAGCTTGATTGTGACTACTTCTAACGTTTTGATATCATTACCGCTTTGTTGTACATTATATCCTTATCCAACTAGTCAGCCACCCGGGCTGCCTATTACTACTAGTACCCCGTTTAGAACGTTCTAATGGAAAGCAACTCTCAAAGAGCATGAGAAATGTGTGAAGGAAAGCATTATACGAGGATTGGAATTTTAATAGTGGCAACTATTTATTTATAGCTCGTACAAAATAGATATGTTTCAAAGTTTTATCGAACTTCAAAGTTGTCACCAGCATTATGTATAGCCCGTTGCCAGAGATGTCGAAGTCGTAGGATACTCTTAGCAGTGCCAGTTGGGTCGACAGTTCGAGCGGCGCGGTCTAGTGCCCAACGAATTTGTAGCAGTTATGTAGCGAATGCCGTGAAGTGTTTCCTTCAGTTTAGAAATAGAGTTGAACTCACGAAGGCTTATGTTAGGGGAGTGCAGTAGGTGGTATAGCACTTAGCAGCCCCATGCGTCAAACAAATCAGTAACGGCTTGCACTGTACGTGCTTAAGCATTGTCTTGCAAAATGATGGCCAGGTCCTGCAGAAAGTGTCATCACTGCTGTCTATATGCTGTTCATTTTTGGAACACAATCTACGACCAGCTTAGAGGCAGAAATGCAGTATGGGTTGGAAAGCCACGATGTTGTTACCACAGGGTTCTTCTAGTCTGCCGAGGAACATGGATGATGATCTGTTACGAGGCTGTGATATTGTGAGGATTCAGAGTTCTGTCTGCGAAGCGCGGGCTATGAGCTGATGGTTCACTATCCCACAGCACACGTTTACACTCCACAGACGCTGACGTTCCAACTGACGAAGGCACGAGTGATTGTTAACAGACCAGTAGCACATGTTTCATCTGTTTACCTGGCTATGATTGGTAAATATGGCTTCATCACTAAATGATACATGATACATTTGGATTATCCCATCGTAATGCCTACGTTCAGAAGTGAAGACGATTCTAATAATCATTCCCGTGTAGCTCTTGAATGGAGAGAGAAACGGTAGGGTTGGAACATATGTCGATGGAGAGTGCGTAGGGAACCTGCCTGACTCATGCCACTTTGTTGTGTGACTGCGCAGAAGCTAACGTGCGGATCAACGGCAACAGCAGCAAGAACATTAATTTCACCCTCTTCGGACGCCGCTTGTTTCCTTCTGTTACGCTGTGCAGGTGTTATACTACCACTTTCACGTAACTACTAAAAGAGGTTGATAAATAATTTCACAGATGGTTGACGGCTATGGCGATATCTTGACTCATGCTCTGTACAAGAAGGAACTGCATTCTTTCTACACTCTCCGCACAACATGAGCAATCCGGTTTTTCTGCACTGGCAAATCCCATCGTTCACTCACGATCACACACTGACTGGCTAGGAAGTCGCAGTACACCCAAGAAACACACAAGCACACTGTAAGCAAACGTAACAACAACGCACTTAGCAACTAAACAAGCTGAATAGCATAGACAACTTTTGGTGAGAAAACGTTTGAAAGTACTATTTTTCGTGTATGACTCCTACAACAAACACCAAAGGCTTTCTAACTTACCCCGCTTTCACTTCGTTATTGTCAATTTTAAAAAATGTATGTTTGCAAAAAAAATTATTAGAATCTGTTTACTGGTTAACAATAAGAGACCCTGACTACCAATCCATTCTGTGAAGACCACACATCAGCAGTACTTTCCATTTCCGAAATATGCGTGATGCTAGTTTAAGTCGATTCACCCCGTGTAAGTACTTCAACAACAGTATTTGCGTTGCATAGCAATGCTTCTTTTAAAAGATCGGACTTCGTCAAACTAATTTTGAGTAAACAGTGGTTCTTTTATTGATCATGTAATTTGCATTTCGGTCTGAAGGAACGGCAACCAATCAATACCATCACCATGATAGCAGTTCCCAACATCGTTCGTTGCTCACCATTATATGGCTGTGAAAATAATTAAAATCCAGATTAGGACAAAGTATAATAATAATATTACTAAAATGTATTGTAATTTGAATAAGATGTAAGTAACCTAAGTTGTATGTATTGTACTGTATTTAAACCTAGAAACGATGGAGAGTGTCCCTTCCCGCCGCAGCCGCAGTGGTCCACAACCCCACGACGACTATCGCAGTCCACTTCACCCCTCCGCCGCCCTGCACCGAACCACTCTTTAAGGGTTATTATGCGGTTCGGCCCCTGGTGGACCCCCACTCCCCAACGAACGTCTCACACCAGACTTGTTTAACCCCTATGCTTGCGTGGTAGAGTAATGGTGGTGTACGCGTACCGCCTAAAAACCATCCACAGACTGGCTGGCTCACCGGACCTCCGGGCGGACTCGTGCCAGGGACCAGGCGCACCTTCCCAGTCCGGAAAGCCGTGCGTTAGACCGCATGGCTATAACCTAACCTACTTAGAGATAAAATGCAATCACGTTCTGCATACCACGCAGAAAGGAAAAGATACATGAAGCTGAGCCAGATCCAACAAAAATTTAAGACAAAAACACAACAAAAAGTTTACACAGAGGAAGCAATGTTTTACGTACTTCAGATCTTGGGAGCCAGTGAATTCCGTTTCATAATATTCCGTTACATTTTCAACTATACCTTTCTTTTGAGTAGTACATAGTACACATAAAAGGCCAATAGCAATGAGCGTTGAACGTTTCACCTTCTCTCTGAGATAAATACAATCCCGGGCTGAAAATCAATCATTGAAGTAATAACCATACAGAACGTCCTATTCAGTATTATTTCGCAGTTCAGAGTCTGACCACACACACACACACACACACACACACACACACACACACACACACACACACACACAGGCCCGTGGCTTTCTTTGGTTGAGCAAATAATAAATACTCGCAATATGAAGAGAGAACAAGAGGGCCGAAACATGTCATTATCCATGACAGCACAAAGATAATTGCGCTGTTACGCCACAGTACTAATTATTTGCTGTCTGACACAATAAACAGCAAAAGTAAACTAATATCGTTTTATTTCACGACGCATATTGATTACGCTGTGTAATGTAGTTTATGTCAGCATAGGTAATAATAAGACCAACAAAGCTATTTCATTTCTATGTTCTCTTAACCGCTCACTCTGTGTGAAATCACACACACACACACACACACGCACGCACGCACGCACACACACACACACACACACACACACACACACACACAAACACACACATACCAACTTCGAAGGGTGTAAAAAAATGAATGAACAGGTTTTGTCACTGTCAGACCCAACGAACGGGAATGTACACAGAGATCACAAGTCACGAATGTTAGACTACGTGTCAGCATCGAATACAGCCACAATTGATATACACTTTCAGCACTGGCCAGATATGATAATGAAGATGTCCCCTTACCGTAGATGGATAGAGTTTTCAAATGTTCCCTTTATTAAAACAAATTTTGCTTCATAGCTTGCGTTTTCTTTCGCGCCGCTTGGTCCTGGAGGACCACATTAAAATTATAGCATGCTCGGAAACATCGCAATTTAATTTGGTTACTTTTTGTCTTCTACAGATCTTTTGGTAAGCATCCAAAGAGGTGTATAGTAGGATAAAGTAGGATAAAGCTAAGGAACGATTTTTCATTATGGAACTTCACATAGGATACCAAAGGTTTTGTAGGTTTACGATGCATGTTTACATTCGTTCACAAAGGAAACATTATAAAATCGGCAAACAGCAATACGAATAAATTAGATTGTTGTTTAAAAAACTATTCGTAATTGATTTCAAGGAAATGTGGGAAGACGCAGTAATTATGTGGTATGGAAACAAGTGAAAATAACAGTGTGAAGAACCGAAACAAATCTGATGAAAGAAAAACACGAGAAACCATCGTTGATTAGGATACTGAGTAATACGATCGCATGATTAATTAGAAAGAAGGAAATGGCCTCAGACTGCCAAAAACTGCTCTTCGTTTCATATACCCTCATGATCTTATGTACCTGATTAAAATACATCGAGTGGAAGTGCCGTATATTCGTCTTAGAATTGTTTCCTAATCACTTCAATTTTTCTTCTATAACGAGCCCCTCAAGTAAGAGGCCCACTGTCCCACTCATCAGCTCGCACTCTTCGTCGATGTTTTTCTGCAACCCTGAGTGACAGCGTGCATTGCTCAAGAAAAACTGATGTCAGCAAACATGATCTTAAGACGTAGAAAACAAATTTTTTAGAGTGATAATTAAATCTTTATGAATAAAGCTGATACGCTGTATAATGCGATGTAACTGCGGTCGTGTGTGTGACAGTGGTTTGTATAGTACCAATGTAGATGATGAAACTCCAACAGATTTGGAAAGGCAGAGACGATAAATGGGCAAATGACTACAGATAACATACACAAGACAAATGTATCAATATAACTAAACATCCTAATGCACGGATATGTCTCTAGGATGCCTCAATTCAGCAATTTATAACAAGTGTTTGTTTTCCATGATTTACTCTTAAAGGATACGTTGAAACAATAACAACAACGAACCACCCATTTATCAGTTTCAGAGGATGTAATCAAATCGCTTCTGAAGAAGTGAACAATACACAGATTGCAGTCAAGTCATATGGAAAGGAATTTAGGTGTCTCAGTCTTTATCGAAAACAAAAAGAAAAGAAAATATGTTAGCTATGCTGGAGTGTATCGGAATTACATACCATGGTACTGAAGGAATGAGACTAGCTAATGAGGCACAAAATGTAGATTTGTTTTGCTGTTCCAGGATTAAGATACGTAACGAAGGTAGCACTAAAGCGAATATAAAATGCAGAGTGATAATCGGAGGAACAATGTTTAAGAAAACGATAAAAATGGACGTTGGCAACAAACAGCTCAGATGAAAGGAATGAAACCTAGTGCTACAGAAGACTGCTGAGTATTAGAGTGTTTTATCATATATACGTGATGTTTCTCCTAAAACCCGTCAGGAGCGTTTTCTATGGTTCTTCGGCAGATATTTGCAATTTCTTTTCTGCAATGTGAGGCTGCAGTCAGTCCAATCACGTACTGCTCACCACGTCTTCCATGTGACGCCAAACGTTGACAGAAAGTGTCGGTTTGTTTCCCATTTGAACCAAACGACTGTTAAAGTGGAATTTTACGTGCCGATTCGACGGACTGGCGCAATGCATGAAAGACGTAATGAGCAGTATGTGACTGGACTGACTGCAACTTCACACTGAAGAAAAGAAATTGCCGATATCTGCCGAAGCACCAGAGAAAACGCACTGACGACTTTCAGGGAAGACATCATGTATATGTGTGCAAAAAAACAGACACCACTCTCTTGTTGTATTCAGCGGCCGCAAATATCAAATTTCTAGGAAATACGTCGACAGAATAGACACCCCTCATATATAGGTGTGACTGCCTTGGTAACATCAGTGAGGATGGACAATAGGGTCCGAGCCTCTTGAGGGACTACAGGACTCGCAGCCAGCAAGTAGGTGAATGGACAGAGCATGTTACTACCGTGTGACAAACGGAGAATTGTGATAGCAGAGACGGTTAAGGCTACCTTTCCCATAACCGGGAGATTTGGGTCCGAGTCACGATCTGGCACAAATTTTCAACTTTCGCCATCGAATTACGAAGGTCACTCCAAAAGAAATGCACACTATTTTTGTAAGAATACAGTTTTCATTCTGCATGTGTGAATGTTATACAGTGTGTAGGTACATCCTTCTCGCCTGTTTTCAAACTTAGTTCAACCTGTTCCCGTGAGTGGCGCCGTCACAGCATGTCTTTAAGATGTCTGCTACACTTGACGTTCATCAGACGCAACGTGCTGTCATAGAATTCCTGTGCTGGGAAGGCTAGATAGTGGGAAACATCCACAAGAAGCTGAAAAAGGTGTATGGAGATGCTGCTGTCAATCGCAGTACAGTTAGTCGATGGGCAAGTAGGTTACATGATGAAAGCAGGCACGGCAATATTGAGGATTGTCCTCGCAGCGGCAGGCCTCGTACTGCACACACTCCAGACAATGTGCAGAGAGGTCACGAATTGGTGACTGCTGACAGACGCAACACAGTGAAAGAATGGTCACGCTACATTGGGATAGGGGAAGGAAGTGTTTGCAGAATACTGGAAATGTTGGCGTTAAAAAAGGTTTGTGCCAGGTGGGTTCCCAGGATGTTTATAGTAACTCACAAAGAAACAAGAAAACCGATATGCAAAGAACTTTTGGAACAGTACGAGAATGGTGGAGATGAATTTTTTGGAAGAATTGTGACAGATGATGAAACATGGCTCCATCATTTTTCACCGGAGACGAAGAGGCAATCAATGGAGTGGCATCATACAAATTCACCCGAGACAAAAAAAAAAAAAATATATCACACCTTCTCCTGGAAAAGTTATGGATACGGTGTTTTTCGATTCCGAAGGACTCTTGCTTGTGGACATCATGCCAAGTGGAACCATCATAAATTCGGATGCATATGTGACGACACTGAAGAAACTTCAAGCTCGACTGAGTCGTGTTCAACCACATCGGCAAAAGTAGGATGTATTTCTGTTGCACAACAATGCACGGACACATGTCAGTCAAAAAACCATGGAAGCGATCACAAAACTCGAATGGACAACACTGAAACACCCGCCTTACAGTACTGACCTGGCTCCATGTGACTATCATCTCTTTGGGAAACTGAAAGACTCTCTTCGTGGAAGAAGGTTTGAAGATGGTGACTCCCTTGTGCACCTGCCAAACAGTGGCTCCAACAGTTTGGTCTAGAACTTTACCGTGCGGGTATACAGGCGCTGGTTCCAAGATGGCGTAAGGCAGTTGAGAGGGATGGAAATTATGTGGGGAAATGAAAGTATTGTTCCTAAGGGATGTATCTATTCACTGTAAAACTTTCAAACGTGTAGAATAAAAGATGGATTTTAAAAAAATTGTGTGCATTTCTTTTCGAGTGATCCTAGTATTTCTATGGCTGATTGCGGCTGGCGTCGGTCTTTCTTTCGAAATATTAAATGGATAGATGCGGTAGCCAATGAAGAATTTATTTTTCATGGTTCCTTGCACCCACCAAGATATCCACTCCTGTGTCAATTTTTCATCATAGAGTAGCAGTTGCACTCTATGTCCTCAGTTATTTGCTGCATTTATTGCAATCCCTGTCTTCTTCTACAATTTTTACTGTCTGCAGCACCCTCTTGTACCATGGACGCTATCAATTGAATTCTTAACACATATCCTTTCACTCCGTTCCTTCTTCTTGTCAGTGTCGTCCATATGTTTCATTCTTTACAGATTCCGCACAGAATCTCCTCAATCCTTTACTTATTTTCAGCATCCTTCTGTAGTACCACATCTCAAGGGATTTGATTCTCTTCCGATTTCCCCACAGTCCGTGACTCATTGCTTACAGTGCTGTGCTCCAAAGGAACATTCTCAGAACATTCTTCTGCAAAGGAAGGTCTTTATTTGTTACTAATAGGTTTCCCTTACCTAGGAATGTCCTCTGGCAGACGGCTTTATATGTGCAATGAAGAAGTACCAGACCGAATTAGGGATAGATGGTCTTTATGGCAAAATTTGACTAAAGGAAGGGATTGTTTGATAGTATACATCCTGAGGCAAAATATAATATTTAATTTGGTAATGGGGGGATGTGCTGGTGTTAAAATTTGATGAACGAAACCGAAGATCGAACACAGTAAGCGGGTGTATAGCCTGTAGTATTCATGCAAAGAGTCTTGCACAGGTTGGACTAGCAACGAGAGCTGCATCAAACCAGACTACAGACCACAACAAATATAGTTACATAAACACACACACACACACACACACACACACACACACACACACGCACACACATACAAACAACTTCAGTCTTACCACTTCTGAAGTCAGTATAACTACTCATCGCCAAGATCACTTTCTCATCTTGCTTGGTCCGCAATTGTAATGAAACTAAACAGGAATGCAACAGCACAAATTTCCCCTCTATGAAAGAGATAGTAACCGTATCGCGCATATTTTGAACATAGTGGAAGGTGTATGCACAGTCATACAGCTCTTCAGTGTTAATCGATATTTCAGTATTTTCCAGCTATTAGTAAAAATAATAATAATGTTGTTGTCTTATTTGGTTAATTTTCCACATTTTACGGCATTTCCGCGTACTTCTCTATGAAAATAATTTCAACTTCTAGTTTTAATATTGCAGTCTTTGTTGTTTAATGCTGTACACTTCTTGTGTCATTTTAAGTGGCATACGTGTTGATATCATATAACAAAACCTTTATATTTTTAGTTAAGACAATTGTATTACTGTTATGTGTCGACAGATTATTCTGTAACTATAACAAAAGGTCTGAATGTGGGCAGTTGGCCTGAAACCGGCTATTTGAATATAAAGAAAACCGAGCTGCAAGCTGAATTTTGACGTTTTTGTACAAATTGAGATCACAGACACTCTTATAACAGTTGTTCCCAAGCTTTCAAGGGCCATTACCCTGAGTTCAATGAGATATTAGCTGGTATCCCCCCTACCCCGCCATCCCCACCCACCGTAGCTCCACCATAATCAACATACTGTCTAAGTACAATTTTTCCTCATAACTTTATTTATCGTTTATCACTTCCACATAATCAAATTACAAGTCATAACTTATCAGGAAACATAAACCAGTTCTCAAATAGCTATATACACTAAAAACATTCACTTTTAAGTATTCAGTATGGAGATCTGTAAAAATTGTCGAGTAAATTTTTAGGTGCCACTTGCGTAGAATTCACATGACAGTTCTTATATGTAGGAATGCATATTTCTCATAATAATTGTTATATTGTTGTACTTTGTGGTGTTGTCTAGCAATATCCAACCAGAACTACAGAACTGAAGAGAATTTGCTTTGAACACTTTTATCTTTAAAATGATGAAAGATAAACGATATTTAGTTTTTGTTGATGTTTTACTAAACCACGAACTACTGAGTAAAGGGGCAATTGATACTGCTTAATTTTAGCAGTCTTGTTCTTTATAGAGTGCTGGAGCAGTCCTCAGTGCATTACAAGTGCTACTTGCTACTCCGTTTTAGAAAGGAAAGATAACTATCCACACTAAGGATATACACTTGTTACAAAAACCGTTGTACTAATCCTCTCTCTAACAATACTTCCGTCGCCAACTCTCAGCAGACCCATCTACAATCAACCAATTAAAATGTGTTTACTACACTTACTGTTTGTAAAACGGTTGACTGCTATACTCACTACTTCTGATTTAGCAGAAGATGGAAGATTTCAGGCTGTCAATGCTTTCTGTCTGACCACTGCTACTAATAATAATAATAATAATAATAATAATAATAATACTGTGTTGGTCCTACAGCAACATCCTGGACGTTACTTAGTTACTGTTGTGCTGTGCTGCCAAGTATTTTGTTTACCTGTCTACAACGTGGAGAAGGCATCTTCATGACATATATATATGGCTCAATTTTACAATAATAGATGCGTGTTACTAAGTACAAGCTATGTGTGTAGTGGGTGGACTATGTGAAAAAATGGAAAAATGTTGTTCATACAATCACTTCACAAGCTGTAACCTCCACCACGTTGAGTCACCTATTAATGGTAGTATCGGAAAGCAGTTTTATTATTGGTAACTTATGTAATAAGTGTTACAGTACGAAATAGTGATGCAAATTACCCCTGATTGGGAACCACTACTCTGTAATGGCGAATATGTCTGCGTTTGATTTTTCTCTCAATTGATACAATTATTTTTCTGTCATATACCACCATGAAACATTATATAAATAATTTTTTACATTTCTTACGTTACGACAGAGACCTGCTGTTGTAAATCGGATTCATTGCGTCCTTTAGTAGAGTGAATCGTATCATTAGCAACCAACTTTGGATATGCTGCTGGAAGCGGCATGCCAAATTATTTATAAAAATTAAGCATCATAGAGGATCTGACACAGATCTATGAGATTTCTGTAACATGAAAAAGTGACCTTTATTGTCATAACATGCAATGTCTGACAAAAAGTGTGAAGTACCCAGAAGACATGGTATTATGTCAATGTAAGTTCCTACATGCACACACCACTGGCGGATATTTAAATGACTGGAGTTAAGGTTTCTTGTGACAGGCATAACGGCCACGGAAATGCATTTGTTTTGCTTTTGTTTAGTGTTGTTACCAGGCCTGGTAGGACGTATCGAAGACGTGGGCAGTTGCACATGTTGGATGATTAGTCTGAAGGGTGTGGAAATGTAACATAATCGTGGGAGAAAGCGTTATCAGCTCTTGGCACAATTAGGAAAGGACATAATTGTGGGTCTCCATATGACCGGCTCGTCGAGTCATGGAAATACCCAAATCTGTGTGGCGTTTGGACTAGATGTTGGACTGCATGGGAACCTGAGGGCATACTCGTTATGAATGTTCCGGTCGACTATGCCGAATTGTGGATTAAGCACATCGTAATCTCTTAGCATCCGCGCCTGTTATCTGAGAGAAAGTGATGGAGCATCTGCAACATTCTGTCTCATGCCACACCTTTGGCTGTAGTTCATCAACAGCTGGAATATGGAATTACCGTCCTATGAGTATGCTGCTATGAACACCACAACGCTAATGTCTGTGAATCGAGTGCGTTCGTGACTGGGAAACATGGTCTACTTGTGATCAGCAATGAATAATCGTTCTCCACTTCCCCAGACGACCGTCATTGGCGAGTAATGTTTTGCAGGAGCACAGCGGTAATACTAATGACTTTAGGATGTAGAGATCTATCGGGTATGACTACTGCTTATGTCTGGCAATGACAGAGGGAAGTCTGATTTCTCATTTACGTCATGGATACCCAGCCTCATCGTGTGTCACAGTTTCGTGGTGCCATTTTTTAATAGGACCATTCTCGTCCACACATGCCACTTGTATCTATGAACAGTGTGCGTGATGCTGAGGTACTCAGTGACTTGCAAAATACCTAGATCTGACTCTAACTGAACCTAATAGAACCAGCTCGGCCGCAAATTCTGTTCTAGTACCTAGTACCACTATCAAGGACTCAAGGACTAAGTACAACAGTTGTGCGTGAGCTTGACTCAGGAGGGGTTATACAGGCTGTAAGTTACCCTTCCCAACCAAATTAGTCCATGCATCCAGGCTATAGGTGGTGGAATGAGACACTGAAAAGTAGGGTTTTACTGCCAAATTCTTCACCTGTTTGATACGGTTTTGTAATCATTGCAATAGTACAATATTATGCTCTCAACCCGTGAAGCTTCTCATTTAATTTCTTCCTTTCCTTCTGGACGTTTCCCAGTTTTTCAAGCAACGTATTGACAACATTTGTTGAATGTCAGAACGACAGAATTCAAATTTAATGTAAACAACGTCATAAATACACATAAATAGCGGATTATGACCGAACAAAAATGGTTCAAATGGCTCTGAGCACTATGGGACTTAACTTCTCAGGTCATCAGTCCCCTAGAACTTAGAACTACTGAAACCTAACTAACCTAAGATATCACACACATCCATGCCTGAGGCAGGATTCGAACCTGCGACCGTAGCGATCGCGCGGTTCCAGACTAATGACCAATCAGATCAAAGACATAAAGTCTATGTAGAACCACATTACAATTTAATTCGTCTGAGTCTATGATATTAAGACTTACTGTAAAAAGTCAAAGATAGCTGTTTCATTAGACTAATTTCTTATCTATGACCATTTTAGCATTAACTAGTGTTTTACTTTGATAGATGACTTGATACCATTTTAGTAATGGCGACTTTAGTTACTTTAAGAAACGGGGAGAATACTGAAGTAGTCTCCAAAATTGTGTATAAGTTTTTTCTGGAGTAGTTCATTATTAACAGTTTTAGGTGTGTTGGGAATATTTTTGACTAAATGATATATTGGTGACATTACATGAGGCTTTAGTTTGCTAGAGCTAGGGTCAGAAAATCTTATACGTTTTAGTTTGTTAAACGCGGTTCTCACTTTTGTAGTAATATATATCTCTGTCCAACAACTCCGGGTATTCTGCAATAGCCATAGACATAAACATGTAAGGAACAAAGGTAACATATTTTTCCGCCATCCACGCAGAAGTAAATCACTTGAACTGTAGTCAGAACGAAATTCGAGAATGTCATACTCAACGCAAACAGTACTGACTTACTGACATAAAATAGGAAATGCAACTATAACGTCCTTCTCTAGAAATCCTGTTCTCACCCTACAGGACAACCAAACTCAACACAAACAGAAAAACTAATTCGCTCTGGATCACATGTTTTATTTATAAAAATTATTCACTTCTGGTAAAAAGGTATTTGAGGTACCTGTGTGATTAGTACACTCACTCCTGTTAACGTCCTACGTGAAATTAGTTACCTGAATATTAATTATGTGGCCTACCATTTACCCTATATGGAGAATGTCCCGCCGGGGACAGTCAAACACTATGGATTGCACAGAATCGTCGATCTTCCAAAAGATACCTGGGCCATCCTTTCCTGCAGTCGAAACGTTCCACTGCCACCGCTCTTTGCAACAGCACTCAAGCGACGATATTGTACGCATCTTCTAGAAGTAGAAAAAAAGCAGTCATAACGCTTTGCCAGCAACACTCATAGCATCTGTTCTTCCATTACACAATAATTAATAAAATATGTTGCAACCTAGCAGTATTAGATACCGTAGTTTTCATCTTCATTCTCATGCAGCGAGAGACATTGACACCTCACATTAAACTTCCAAATATTGGTAACCAGTGATCCAACCTGGCTTAGCACGGTCATAACTACGAGTGTGAACTGAAAAAAATATCTGTTTGTTTGTTCTATTCTCAATATACGGTATGTTGAGGTATTACATGTCACCGTATTACTCGCCCGGCTTTCACGCTTCGCTGATGCAAGTAACAATCCTCTGTGACTATAGGGCTATAGAGTGTAACGTGGCGGTGTGTAACTTAGTTACAAGGGGCGATAAAAAAGTTTCAGAAAGTTTCCGTTCGAAGAACGACTTGCTTGCACGTCGGTGCTTGTAAGTAGACCCGCATTGTAGTCGCGCTAGGTTGCATACATGCCGCAACAACGCCGGCAAACGGAAACTTTTTGATCTCCGCTCATATTCCGATACTTGAGAGACCCTCAGAAAGCGATGAAATCGTAGACTTCATTCGCACATGAAGCACTCTCTTCTTCAGCATTAGAAATCTAGAACAACACACAAGCGCTGGGACACATGCAAGAATCCGCTGCTTTTGTGTCACTGATATCGATCATGCTCCATACTGTCTATATCTGGCCCCAATTTTCATCTGTTTCCATAATTTATAGAACACTATCTAGGACTTCGCATTGATAGTGCTTAAGCGGTGCTAACAAAGTTGAGTTTGTGGCTCTATCAACAAAATCAAGCATTCTACAGTGACGGTACTAACAAACTGGTCTATCGTTGGGAGAAATGTGTTCGTCGCCAGGGTAGTTATTTGGGCAATAAATATGTAGACATGAAGCATAAAGGTGCAGAATGTTAATAAAATAGATTTTAAGTAAAAGCTTCAACAGAGTTTACATAAAAAATTTGGAGGCACTACTTCTTGAAACGCCGTCTTGTATGTATGGCCATATGACGTGTCTGGCGTAGTGATAATAAATTATATACACAAACATTCCTCGTGAATCAGTTCGTCTACAAGCGAAAACCGTATAAAAATCCCTACAGTAGTTCCTCACGTTATCCTTCTCACACATACAGAAACAGTCGGGGTGACTGTATTTATAATATGTGTATGTAGAGAATCATTTCGCCGTAGCGTTGCAGTGTGTTGGGGACCATAAAAAATAATGCGGAGCTCTCTGAGATCACAATGAGAATTTTGTTTCTGTGATATGACTGGTTTTGGCAGCGCTATGTATCTTTTACCGCGCGGCGCGTCATGCCTTCTTAGAGCAGTCGTGAAAGGAATGCAATAATACGGCGGCATTGGCCGTCAGCTTTGTGGTGACGTACTTTTCTCTGCAATATTCTTCAAAGGGGGAGGACTGTTACGCTGAGTCTTACAACTCGTTGCATCTCTCAAGAGGGCAAGAGCTGCGGTTGCTCCTACCTCCTAATATCAATTCTGCGCAAATTTTTGAAACCAAGCTTAATGTATTATTTTGATGTTTTTGCGCTGTGAATGCTTATATAGGATGTAAATAATTCGTTTATTATTTACATTTAACTATGATGTTGAGGTTTCACTGGTTTTGTCCATACGAATATTTTCTCCGGCGTCAGCGTAGACGGAACATCGTAAGATCGACTTCACACTGCATCAGACTGTACAGGTCCCATAAAGCAAAACAAAACACTATGAAACACGCCAAAATGTAACTTTCGACGTCTACAAAAAATTGTCTATTTATAGAGATTTAATTTTAAAATTTTAATACCTAAGGTGATTCATGAAATTGAAAGACTTATGGAAGTGAGTATATTGTGGAAGTAGCCTTTCTTAATTTTTCATACAGTTAAAACTACCCAGCTTATTAATTTACAGTAGACTTCGTAAATAGAAGCATTAGTAATCTTTCTCCTGCCTCGGCGAAATGTTACGCTAAGTTTGCTCCCAAAGACCAATACCAGAAATTTGTTGGAACTCTTCCAAGATCCTGTTAGACAAAGAACACTCTAGATAGAGAGACAGGTCTATATTTCTACGTCGCGCAGGAACGTAAAACTACGTCCCGATAACTTAGCGAAATTCGTCTTCTCTCAGTATGTAAGTTCTTTCCGCAGCACATGACCGTTACAGTAAGAACATCGTGCGGCTCAGGGGGCGGTATAAGCCATTACTAGACGCCCCTCTCGTGGTTTGCGTGTCTGTGCCCGCTTTGTCGCTTATTTATTCGACCGCAAAGCCCAGTCCACTATTTCTGAGTGTAAAGATTACGATCTCGTCCGAACTTTTCTTGAAAATTACCTCTTGTGTAGTGTTGTGACTCACTGCCTAGTAGATTTTTTACAGATGTTAGACGCCAGTACCAGAATCTCGAACCTCTGTCGCTAAGCGTTTTTAAAGAAATTTTTGAGAAAGTGTCTGCTAGAGATACTTGCTGGGAGAACATAATGTCGAATGGCGTAATGGGAGTTACATGTGTGATATTTCGACAAAAAAATATGTATTCTGTAGTACGACATAAGTCATCATCACGTCTGGTGATCAGATAACTACTTTTCAACAGTGTGTACAGCATTGTTTGATAATTTTAGGTCGCTTATATCACTTTTATTTAGTTATCTGTCGCCTCCCTAAATGAGCCATTGATGATCTTTTTCCTGTTGTTGATATACTTTAACTGCAGCATGACATTCCGCGGATGTTTATTGGCGTCGTTGTGTCTAGTATTACAATGGATTCCTTCGTCTTTCATAGATGTAAAAAAACTAGCTGGTCCTAAAGAATCGATAATGGTTTTCGCTCAGTTTGTACATATAGCGTCCGTATAACCTTTGAAGATCATATAAAATGTATCGCAGATAATCTTCTGGCGACTTGTCTTACATGTAGAAGATACTGATACCTGTTTCCAGTTTACGGCTGTGGGTATAATTTTGTCGTCAGGCAGAAAATATGAGTGACTTACGAAGAGACGAAACAATTTAATTTGTGTAATTGACTTTGATAATTAACGTACACTGTGTCACTTAATGCATAAAATGACAAAAAGTATGGTCTTACACTTCAATTTAGGGTTGTCTCGGATTATACGAACAAAATGATTTCAACATCAGTTATTTCCATGGTACTAGTAAGCTATTGTATTTCTGACAATAGATCAACCGGTTGCATAATGCGTAGGATAAATATAGCACTGAATGCAGCATGCAGCATCAGTGTTCACATCAATCATATACGGTTGGTGTAACGATGAGTATGTATTAGTAAAAAAATAAAGCTCTGTGGTAAGTGTAACCCTATCCTTTGTGACCTGAGTGTGTTAATACTTCCTATTGGTTTCACCTAAGTACAAGGCTTAATCCGTGGCATAGCGACACAGAAAATCAAGGACAACACTCAATTAATAGCAATACGTGAAACTTGAATGTATAAATTTAAAGTGTATGACGATCGATCACTAGTCCTTAATAAAGATGTATGATCATCTTCAGTAGTCTGTAGCTATCATTATTGCAATTTACTGAAGCCCAAGGATCATATAAATGTAAGACAAAGTACACTGGTGTGCAACACTTACTGACGCAAGTAGCTTTCGCGTGATGTGTCACTGCCAAATAACATTGGTCGCAAAACCTTGGGCCACAAATAGAAGGAACTGCCACAGTATACTACAGAAGGTAACTAAAAGAAATGCCAGTGTGACGAACAGGAAAGACACTTTCATTCTAAGATAATAATTACACTGAAGTCACCGCGATTTATGACAGTTCCGGGCTCATTATAAAAGGTGGGACACGATTCTAAATAGGCTGTATGATGACCACGAACATTTCCTTTCATTTATTGCATGTTGAAAGATCGGCTGCTTATTTTAAAAAGCAAGTCGTACATTTTACAATTTTGAGTGTTACAATACATTGTTCCATATTTATAACATTTTTTTTTTCTTTTTCCTTGAACGTTAAACCAAGAGTTACAGTAATGAGTTGGTAGTGGAATAAAATGAACATAAATCGAAGAAAAGAAAACAGAAACAATATAAATTTAAGTAGAAGCTAATAAAGGAGAAATTTTTGATGGAAGAAAGTGTTCCACTACCTGGGTGTTCCAGGTGGGAGGGCTTCAGAACAACTTCGAGCCGGTCACAGATGCAGCAGGAATTTGTTTAGATCTAAGTGCAAATGATATTGATAGGTTATTTACAATTTTTCATTAAATATAATAAGCTAGTATACTTTTTTCATATCAATATTACTGTTGATTACTGGCAGTGTCATCACTTTCCCTGTGGGAGTTGGGCCTCCGAAGTTCCTCGAGCCTCGCCTACCCAGAAAGTTTCAGCTTAATGTAGTTCTGTAATGTACGCCACTATGAAATTGAACTTACCAATTATTTAAATGTTACATATTTGTAGTTACACTCCTTATACATTTTAGGCATTTTCTGTTGTTTGATAATGTTCAGTATATACTTTTTCATTACTCTTACTTTTTTTATATCATTCTGTGAATCCATATTGTCAGCAATGCATACTCTGCACCGTGCTTCCATGCTGGCCACAACATTAGTGAAGAGTTCTTTCGGTACAGTATTCCTTTCGTCCACACGTACTGTTACTAGATGGTGGTGAGTGCATGTGGACTTGCTGCAATACGTCTCACCGACACATGCCAGTAATGCTCGATGGGATTTAAGTCAGGGAAACGGAAAGGCCAGTCCATCCTCTCGTTCTAAGAGATCCTCCACCAGTACTATTCGATGCGGTCGCGCGTTGTCACCTGTAAAAATAAAGTCAGGCCCCAATACATCACTGATAAGATGCACATGGGGAATGGGAACATTGTCACAATAACGTTGGCCGACGACTGTACCATTTCAAAGATTTGGAGATCAGCAGTCCCATCCAAAATTATACCTTCCACAACATAACGCCTGGATCATCGCAAAACGATCTTGTTCAGTAATGTTCCTGGAGGGTACGTCCAGAACCACTACTCAGGCTGAATCTGCTTCCATCCGAGAAGAACGCGAGACGATTGCTTGTTGGTCCAGTTCCTCAGCTCTTGGCACCTCTGCAAACGGTGTCGCCAATGTTCAGGTGTCACCGGGCAAAGAAATCACACCCATGCATTCTTTGTGCCTGTATCCCCTTGAGTCCTCTTATATGTGGTTGCAACGGCACTCACTGTTTGGCGTTGGTTCCTTCTTGTCTCTTGCACAATGTAGCTTTCACCTTCTGCAATAGTTGACCGTGGTCGACCACCTGCTCTGCTTCGGGCAGCAGTGCCTTAATTCTGCACGCTGCCAATGCACATGAAACAATCCTGTGAGCAATGTAAAACTCCACGATTACACCATTAACACTTCATACATCTTCCAATTTTCCGGTACGTTTTTGCCACGGAAGTCATCCAGTTGTTGTTTCCAGGCCATGTTGTATTTAAGAACACCAACACAACCCCACACACTGATTATCCCCGTTCTTTCAACTGCCATGAGTTGTGGGACAAACCTAGTTCGGCGGTATAGTCACACTGGCTTCACTCCATGAGACGTCCAGGTTTCTATGCACGATTGGAAGAGCTTTCGCTTTATGCCCCCGCAACTTTCATAGAGTAGTTAATATGTTATGTACTTTAACTACCTCGCCTTCAAGAAATGCATAGCACTGTACATACCTTACGTTAGGAGAAAAACGCAAGCATACGGGGTGGTCCATTGATAGTGACCGGGCCAAATATGTCACGAAATAACCATCAAACGAAAAAACTACAATGAACGAAACTCGTCTAGCTTGAAGGGGGAAACCAGATGGTGGTATGGTTGGCCCGCTAGATGGCGCTGCCATAGGTCAAACGGATATCAACTGCGTTTTCTTTTTAAATAGGAACCCCCATTTCTTATTACATATTCGTTTAGTACGTAAAGAAATATGAATGTTTTAGTTGGACTACTTCCTTTCGCTTTGTGATAGATGGCGCTGTAATAGTCAGAAACGTATAAGTACGTGGTATCACGTAACACTCCGCCAGTGCGGATGGTATTTGCTTCGCGATACATTACTGCTGTTAAAATGGATCGTTTACCAATTGTGGAAATGGTCGATATCGTGTTGATATATGGCTGTTGTGATCTAAATGCCCAACGGGCGTGTGCTACGTATGCTGCTCGGTATCCTGGACGACATCATGCAAGTGTCCCGACCGTTCGCCGGATAGTTACGTTATTTAAGGAAACAGGAAGTGTTCAGCCACATGTGAAACGTCAACCACGACCTGCAACAAATGGTGATGCCCAAGTAGGTGTTTTAGCTGCTGTCGCGGCTAATCCGCATATCAGTAGCAGACAATTTTGCGAAAATCGGCAATCTCAAAAACTTCGGTGTTGAGAATGCTACATCAACATAGATTGCACCGGTACCATATTTCTATGCATCAGGAATTGCATGGAGACGACTTCGAACGTCGTGTACAGTTCTGCCAATGGGCACAAGAGAAATTACGGGACGATGACAGATTTTTTGTACGCGTTGTATTTAGCGACGAAGCGTGACTCGCCAACAGCGATAACGTAAACCGGCACAATATGCAGTATTGGGCAACGGAAAATCCACGGTGGCTGCGACAAGTGGAACATCAGCGACCTTGGCGGGTTAATGTATGGTGCGGCATTATAGGAGGATGGATAATTGGCCCACATTTTATCGATGGCAATCTAAATGGTGCAATGTATGCTGATTTCCTACGTAAAGTTCTACCGATGTTATTACAAGATGTTTCACTGCATGACAGAATGGCGATGAACTTCCAACATGATGGATGTCCGGCAGATAGCGTGCGGTTGAAGCTGTATTGAATAGCATATTTCATGACAGGTGGATTACTCGTCGAAGCACCGTACCACGGCCCGCACGTTCACCAGAACTGACGTCCCCGGATTCCTTTCTATGGGGAAAGTTGAAGGACATTTGCTATCGTGATCCACCGACAACGCCTGATAACATGCGCCAACGCATTGTCAATGCATGTGCGAACATTACGGAAGGCGAAATACTTGCTGTTGAAAGGAATGTCGTTACACGTATTGCTAAATGCATTGGGGTTGACGGACATAATTTTGACCATTTATTGCATTAATGTGATATTTATAGGTAATTACGCTGTAACAGCATGCGTTCTCAGAAATGATAAGTTTACAAAGGTACATGTATGACAACGGAACAACCGAAATAAAATGTTGAAACGTATCTACGTTTTGTATTTTAATTTAAAAAATCTAGCTGTTACCAACTGTTCCCGGGTTCGATTCCCGGCGGGGTCAGGGATTTTCTCTGCCTCGTGATGGCTGGGTGTTGTGTGATGTCCTTAGGTTAGTTAGGTTTAAGTAGTTTCCAAGTTCTAGGGGACTGATGACCATAGATGTTAAGTCTCATAGTACTCAGAGCCATTTGAACCATTGTTACCAACTGTTCGTCTTAAATTATGAACCACATGTTTACGACTATTACAGCGCCATCTGTCACAAAGCGGAAAAAGTGGTCCAACTAAAACACGTACTGCACGTACGTACTACACGAATATGTTAAAAAATAGGGGTTCCTTTTTTTAAAAAAAGCAATTGATAACCGTTTGACCTATGGCAGCGCCATCTAGCGGGCCAACCATAGGGCCATCTGGTTTCTTCCTTCAAGCTAGGCGAGTTTCATTCTCTGTGGTTTTTTCGTTTGATTCTTATTTCGTGAGATATTTGTCCCGGTCACGATCAATGGAACACCCTGTATAGTCCTTCGTCATTCTAGAAGAAATGCATAAATTTGTAATTGCAACGACATTATTAAACTGAACATATACGTCGCTTTACTATCAGCTCACAATAACTTAAAATATTTGCAAAAACTTTAAACATCTTTTTATAAGAAACGCGCCGAGCAATAATTATATCCTTTCGGCAGCAATTGTGCCAATTATTAATAAAGAATGGACAACACCGAAACAGCACCGTTCCACTGCAGACCAGAAAACCAAAACAAACACACATTTAATGTGCTATAGGAGTACATTACAATATATGCTGGGCAGTGAAACACTGTTTAAAACAGCAACTGAATTAAAGTGCACAAAACCTGTCATTATTGTTACCGATTTACAGAAATAGTTCAAGTTTATTAGAAGCATTAATTTGGTTGTCAGTTCAACTAAGGACAAGGCAATCAGGTTAAGAACCGATTAGCATCAGTGTAGTTAATTAGAGCGTAGATGTATGTTATAGTTCACCGGTTCCTTCCTTTCACAAAACTAAAGGAATCACATTAATGTTTCCTTCGATGATGCGCGGCACGCTGTCGCTGCCTTTCACCGACGGTGAAATGCACTTATTGAATATGCACTCTCTTGCAAACGCATACGGTGGGTGACGACGTAGAAGTTTTGTAGTAACAACATTTTACGAACAGCTGCAAACCTGTTAAGTTCCTATATTGAGCCATTTCATCTCAGTCCGTCATCAGTGCTTAGCCACGCGTGGACGCTCCATGCACGCCTCTTCATTTCAAGCACTGCTGAGCGACCACTGCTCTTGTGTACTACACGTTTACCTCGCTTTTCCAACTTCCCCTAAGCTACGTGCTTTTCCTACTGTATATTGTGCCTCTCAGATATTAAGTGTACAATGCAACGTGGGCGAGGTACTAATGGAAAAATCTTATTTGAGATATCTCGACATCAACTTATATAATTCAGTAATAAGAGGTGCCAGAGTCACACAACGAGAAATAAACTTACACAATCTCTTACAAAATTTTGTGTAATAACTCTAGTTAAAACGGTCAGTTTAAAAAATTTCAACAATAAAGGTCACATACAGAAACAGTTACTTTCCTTTAAGGCATGTACACTTTAAACATTAAATGAGAAATAAATCTTTGTGGAATCTAACTGCTCATAACAGCATCAAAATAACCGCCGGATCTCGCCTCCCGAAAGACTGAGGGCTGTCTCGAACAGGTGTAGGTACACAGCGAATCACAGTCTTCAGGAATCTAAAACACGTATCTTAAAATGAAACAACTACTATGTGCTTTGTACTCTAAACGAAGGAGAACACTTTCTTGGGTAATGTGACCAGAGATCCAAGGAACGGAACCAACACAAATCTTAAGGCAGGGGCCCCACTGAATGAAACGCTACTCGTAACCTTGACTTAAAAGTAAGATTTTGTGAATGCTTGGACAAATACCACGCTTTAAAAGATTGAAACAACTTTGCAGCAATAGGTTTTCAGAAGTACCTTGTTTGAGATATAGTTGTTAGTGTTTGTGCCACATGTAGGCAGATTTAAAGCGATAATTGTGGAATCTGTTCTTAGTTTACATCACTTGTTTCTTATCCTCTACATTTCGCATTAATCGAGAAAAATCTCAGAAATTCAGAAATATGTTACGATATCTATTCTTATTCAACTCTGTCAGCGCGAAAATGGTATGGCGATAAACGCGAATTTAGGAACGCAACATTGTTGCAAATTTTTAAAACTGTATTTCTATCATGACTGTAAAACTGTTGTACTGCATCTTTCATTTATTTGTGGAAGGAGATAAATAACAAGATAAGAAGTATTGTAACACATATTGAAGCATACGTACAATATTTTTGTACTCTATTTGAGAGAAGAGCAGGAATGTCGAACATTAATAATACAGCCAAGAATATTTCGCCATAAAGTCTGCTGAGAAGCTTAGGTTCATTTCTAGTTGTACAGTTCTTATGCACAATATTTCGACGCCTAGGACAGTAGTCTGTTTCAGGCACAGCGAGTGGTCGTGTTGTGAATACTCGCTGCTTCGAGTGCTGTTATATATAGGATGTCCCAAAGAAACGTGGACTAGCTTTAGGGACAGGTTAGACCAAAACAAGAAAAAAAGTCCAGTAAGCATGGGCTCTATAAAGTATACCTATGAGAACATGCTCAGTAGAATAGATGTCTCTCACTATGGAAGAAGAAGCTTTTGCGGTATGCATTTTGGAGGCCATGTTTACTGGATTTTTTTTTCTTCTTTTTGTGTAAGGAACCTGCGCCAAACTTTGGATGTTTTTCTTTTCTTTTGTTTTTGGGACAACCTCTCGACTCTTTGCACCATCCGTGTACTTTCATGTACATTTACTTTTCACTGCAAATGCAGTAATCGTCGACAAACAATATTCTTCCTTGTTTCTCGAAAATATGATATCTCTCAATGAAGTCAAATGAACATCATATCACAGTAGGTTGTGGAGATCTTATATCTATAGTGACGTTAATGGTGTCAGATTATCTCAGATACATAGGTCATTCTAAAAATACACAACATTTTGATCTGACCAGACGCGCAGTTCACTCCCTCCTTCGTGCCGTGGACGTTCCTAACCTTTGGCGCCAGTAGGGCGCTAATAACAATCGGGCTTATTCCTCTGCTGTTTATTAGTGCGGTTTTAAAAGTGTGACAAGATTAACTATCACGCTAAGTGTTAGGTTCATAGTGTAATTCGGTGAATGAAAATGTTCGCAATATCGAAATTTACAGACAGATAATTGACGTTTATGAAAATGTGATGGATGAAGCCGCAATTCTAGAATGTTGCATCGTGTTTAACGTTGCCCGCGAACAAGTGGTGAGCTCGGTGCCCTGCTCAAGCAGTGTTATTGCAGGAGCATCAATGCTTCATCGGAAAACGCGGTAATTGCATTTGTGGCGATGTTTGAATTAAGGTATGATTGTTCTGTGCATCTGTTGAGAGTACTGAAGAAGTCTCTTGGAACTGTTCACCGCTGTTTGTCACGGCCTATCTCTCGTGAATCAGCGAGCACTATTTGTGGCTCGAAGAGAAGATGCTGAATGTAATAGTGGTCAATCTTTTGCAATGTGTAGATGCTAATTTAAAGGAAACGCTGAAGGCATATTTATAAGGCGCCTGAGTAGACAGGCTTGTTGTTTCTGTAGAAGTTTCTGTAGCAGCCGGGCGCTACTGGTCTCGTTGCAGGTGCTTGCATATTACTTATTAAGATGGTGAAATGTAAAATGTCCTTGTTGTAGGTTAATGAAATCACCTTCTAAGTTCTATGTATATCAGGGCATGATCTGAGCTGATGAAATCCATCTGTTGCTTCTGTAAACGAAAACACGCCGTATAAACGCTCTAGACTGCTGAATTACTGGACAGGATAGGGGCAGCGTTTGAGACGTGCTGCAACAGATGTACTCGTTATAGATAACTGAATTTCGGTAAATGATGCTGTAAACGGTGTTCACCTACTGGCACCAACCAGGACCGAAAGACCAGTGGATTCCATGATTACTGTTTTTTTCAATAAAGGGGATAAATGGAGGTTCAAAAAATGTTCCAATGTGTGTGAAATCTTATGGGACTTAACTGCTAAGGTCATCAGTCCCTAAGCTTACACACTACTTAACCTAAATTATCCTAAGGTCAAACACACACACACACACACACACACACACACACACACACACCCATGCCCGAGGGAGGACTCGAACGTCCAACGGGACCAACCGCACAGTAAATGGAGGTGTTTGTACTATGTTTGGTAAAATAAGTAATTTTGGATTTTGCATATTTTTTTAAAGCTTTGTATCTTAATAACACCTTATACGTTTTTGATTGTTATAAACTGTATTACGAAAGTTAAGGTTGCATTAGTTTAGATTCGAGCAATTCAATTTTTAATCGCAATATATGGCCAGTAATTCATATATTAACTTCCAGTCATTACGTTGTACTACTTATGCTGTTTATACCTGTGGTCACTATTGTGTAGTTGGCCGGGATGGCCGAGCGGTTCTAGGCGCTACAGTCTGGAACCGCGCGACCGTTACGGTCGCAGGTTCGAATCCTGCCTCGAGCATGGGTGTATGTAATGTCCTTAGGTTACTTAGGTTTAAGTAGTTCTAAGTTCTAGGGGACTGATGACCTCAGAAGTTGGGTCACATAGTGCTCAGAGCCATTTGAACCAACTATTGTGTAATTTGATCATTAAATTTGATGTTGTGATCTATACTCAATCACTCGACCCCAGGAGTAATTATCTGGGGTCCAACTCCCTACTCCCATTGCACCCTTGTGACTGCTACTCGTGTGAGACCCGGCCCGATCGGCAGTCTTCAAGAAAAATGACTGTTCAACGGTTCTTTACTTTTAGAATGACCCTCGAAGTCTCGTATACAAGAAGTAAATCTTAGTCAGCTTACCAATAAAATATTTCGCAATAACCAGCTGTTTTCGTTTAACAAAACAGAGAGAGACTATGTTTCGAGTTGCATATACTTTTCACCGACATTCGCATTTTGCGATGGCAATTTTTCCGTAGGAGCTGCCAGGATTCGGGAAGTACACCGGCCCTCTGGAAGATACTGGCACTGTGTAATTCCGTTTTGGGCTTCCGACTCTACTCAGCTGCAGTTTCGCCTCCTTCGCCGTGCGCTGCTACCTCCTCTCTCGCCTCTGCGCCACAGGTCCGTATTGCGCGAAGAGAGAGAGCTACGGGCGCAGCGCTGAGGCCGCAGCCGGTGCGGCAGAGACAGTAACGGAAATGAGAAGCGCGCCTGACCCTCGAGGTTGTTGTCCCCACGGGACTGCGACGGTTGAGTGGCCCAGACAGCGAACAGGGGCCACTCAGCGGCAGAACGCGCGCGCCGTCTTCTCTTTACAACTCGGCGCTCCACTGGAAGAGGGGCCAAAGAGCGGCACGGCGCTCCAAACTGCGTTTCCAACAGCCACTCTGTTCAAGTGTCTGCCGGGCCAGCGCGCGCTTCTCTCGAGCCGCGCCTTTAGTACACCCTGTTCATTTCCAATTATCAGATCCAAGTCTAGTCCTGAGCAACGTCAGCGACCGTCCTTAAGACTTTCTCCATTCTTCGTGTTGTGCTAAATCCTGTTCCTGTTTGGTACGAGCACATACGGTACACACAATTCACGACAGCTGAGCAGGCAATATTCTATAACGATCTTGAATTGAGAAATGGTTCAAATGGCTCTGAGCACTATGGGACTTCTGAGGTCATCAGTCCCCTAGATCTTGGAACTGCTTAAACCTAACTAACCTAAGGACATCACACACATCCATGCCCGAGGCAGGATTTGAACCTGCGACCGTAGCGGTCGCGCGGGTCCAGACTGTAGCGCCTAGAACCGCTCGGCCACTCCGGCCGGCATGAATGAAGACAGAAAATCTCAAGGAACGTACAATCAACGACGGCGGTACTGAAAAAAGACGTTACGTTATATCAGCAATCTATTCGTTTTATATTTAGTCAAAAGTATGTGGACACCCCTATGTAATACGGAAATGACCCCTATATTCGAACTGTGTATAGAAAGAATTACGAAAAATATTTCATTTTAAACAGATTCGGATTGATTCAGTAGCAAATCGTTGTTTCAGATCACATAAAACTTGCCATTACATGGGTAAGAGACGAAACTGAACTGAACTTTCCACAATAATATTACCATTCTTGCATATCTCTCTCTTTCTACACCATCAAAAATTCGTGCAAGAAGTATTTCAGAATTAACTTGACTGGATAAAAATCTTACGACTGTGAGGTTTCCAAAATTATGAGAATGTCTATCTCTATTTGCGGTTATAGATGGGACTTTTTTAAGATGAAATAGATAATCTAATTCTTCTCACAAGGACACATCATCTGATTCACTAGATGAAAAATGGTTCAAAATGGCTCTGAGCACTATGCGACTTAAATTCTGAGGTCATCAGTCGCCTAGAACCTAGAACTAATTAAACCTAACTAGCCTAAGGACATCACACACATCCATGCCCGAGGCAGGATTCGAACCTGCGACCATAGCGGTCGCTCGGCTCCAGACTGCAGCTCCTAGAACCGCACGGCCACTCCGGCCGGCTTCACTAGATGAGCTACTAAACTATAATAAACACTCATGCAACCTTCACGACTGCACGAAACAAAGCTTTACGCCTCACTTGGGCCCGTCAACACCGACATTGGACTGTTTATGACTGCAAACATGTTACCTGGTCGGACGAGTCTCGTTTCAAATTGTGTCGAACGGATGGACGTATACGAATATGCAGACAATCTTATGAATCCATGGTCCCAGCATGTTAGCAGGGGACTGTTAAAGCTGGCGGAAGCTCTGTAATAGTGTGGAGCTTTTCCAGTTGGAGTGATACGAGGCCCCTGACACGTCTGAATGCGACTCTGATAGGTGACATGTACGTAAGCATTCTGTCTGATCAGCTGCATCATTTCATGTCCATTGTGCATTCCGATGAACTTGGACAATTCCAGCTGGACAGTACCTTACACCACACATCCAGAATTGCTACAGAATGGTTCCAGACACACTTTTCCGCTGTCCACCAAACTACCCAGACATGAACATTACTGAGCACATCTCGAACGTCTGGCAACGTGCTGTTCAGAAGAGATCTACAACTCCTCATCCTCTCACGGGTTTATGGACAGCCCTGCAGGATTCATGGTGTCAGTTCCCTCCAGCACTACTTCCGACATTAGTAGAGTCCTTGCCACGTCGTGTTGCGGCACTTCTGCGTGCTTACGGGGACCATACACGATATTAGGCAGGTGTAACAGTTTCTCCGACTCGTCAGTGTATATAATGCTAGTTCCTCGCTCGGTGGAAACATATTATTCTCCGTTTTGACCAAATATCATCATTCACTCACGTTACGCAGCTGAAGACCGAAACAAAGGTTAGTGGCGTTTCCATGCCTGAAAAAGACAGTTGGTCAAGTGATTGTGCAATCGAAATGTGAAGGAACAACGGCGGCTTAACCAAGGCCAGGCAAAACTCACGAACAGATGGTGAGGGGCCGTTGAGCATGCGGAGTCTGGCTGTAAGAAATCGCATCAGATCTGCGGAAGGAGTCTGTCGTGAGTTCATAAATGCTACCAGCAGTACGACTGGCAAAATGATCGTGTCTAGCGGGTTGAAAATGAGTGCGTACATTGATCGAAAGAATATCAGGAAGATCAGAGTTTAACGTTCACATTGGTCGAGCAGCTCCTGATCAACCACACAGTTGTATAGTCAATACTAAGCAACGCTTAGTGTATTGTAAAAATCGATGTCACTGGACAGTGGATGATTGGAAACATGTGATCAGTCACGTTATAGCCTGCGGCAATCCACTGACAAGAGATGGGTTTGGCGGATGCCTGACGATCGTTACCTGCCATCATATGGGATGTCAACACTAAAGTACAGGGGAGTTGGTGTTATAGTTGAGGATGTTTCTCAAGGTTTTGGTGTGGTCCTCTCATCGCGCTAAATCTGAAAGATGTGAACACACATTACAGTAAAGGAGCAGTTAAGGAACGATGACTGCTGCAACAGCATGATAAAGCACCCTGTCATAAGTCAGCATCTATGAGGCAATGGTTTGTGGACAAAGACATTCCTGAAATGGACTGTCCTGTCAGCTGGAACACCTTTGGCATGAGTCAGAACATGGACTTCACTCCAGATCCCAGCGTCCATCATCACTACCTTCGGCTCATGAGGAACAATTGGCTGCGTTTCTTCCACAGACGTTCCGACACCACACAGGAGGTGCCCCCAGCAGAGCTGAAGCGGTGACCAGGCGAAGGGTGGACACACTCCGAGCTAATGTTCAGTAATAGGTGTTCGCATTGTGATTTAGTGTACTTCGAAGCCAATGGCTGCAGGGCATTTTGAGGAGAATCACACCTGCCGCGCGAAGTGGCCGCGTGGTTAGAGGCGCCACGTGACCGATGACCTCAGCAGTTTGTCCCTCAGGAATTCACTCACCTAAAAAGAAAAAAAAAAAAAACATTTCAACTACCTCCCGACGGAGCCATCGCCTAAAAAGTGTTATGAGCTATAGAAATGAATGTGTGGAAAACAGTTCATCCAATTAAAAAAATCTGTCTCAACGGTCACTGACATCCTTTGTAGTCATGCTTACTTGTTCGTATGACAAGAATTTAAAAAAGTCTCCTGGTGGCCTAACAAAAATAATATACATTCTAGATAAGAAAATCACAGTAGCTTACAGCCGGATGTTTTTACCCTTTGCTAAGTGGTTATTTAACATGGGAGTTTCTGGATGTTTTAATTTCTTTTTTTTTTAACAATTTCTCACGAGTTTAGTTGCTGTTCACGACAGAATTACAACTAACAGACTCAGTTTACTTACCACAACTCTATTTTACTAAAATTACGTGAGATAAGTCACTTTATAATTCACTCTTGAGTTCACATTAATTTTAGTCATGCGTCGACAATTGTTTTATGCTGCTCCATTCTCAGTTAGAGCAGAGCGCTAGCTCCGCCTTTCTCTGCTCACTCATTGTTTCTATACAAACAAGAGTGACATGTTAACGTATTTGACAATAATATTGCTTTACTATGACATGAATCTTATACACGTTGCCGTCGAACGTAGAATGAAAAGTAATATTAATACAGTAATGCAAAAAATAATCTGCGTCTTCGTACGGTGTGCAACGCTGCACCGAATTCAAAGAACAGGCTGATATCCGGCTCTGTTTGGATGAACACTTCCCTCTGCCTCCGCGTTTTTGCAACAGAGACAACTGCTTTGCTGCCAGCAAATGAAGCTGTTTACCAGTAATGTCACGTACCTACCAGCTCAGTACTGAACTATCTGTTTTTGAAATTCAGTAAATGTTCTCATATAAGCGTGTGGTAACTGCGATGGAGACGCTTTAACTGTATCAGTAAGAATTATAAGGTATGGAAACTCGGAACTCTAATGCACAGCTGTTAATGGTGAACGTGTTCCATGGTCGAACGGCGAGATATCGTATTTTTGGGAATGACTCGCATCTTATTGTTCACCGAACTGCATAAAACTGTGTATAAGATATATAAAAAGAGATTGTACGGGAAAACAATAAATCATCAGAAGCTGAAATCTTCTGCTCTCTGCGGGACCTGTTGGATATTAACGCTGAGCACGTTTACTTGGTGATAACTGCTGCCTGGGGAAGCCATCCCCAGAAACGTAGAACGCAGTTATAGGAAACTGGCTTCTTGATTACTTCTGCAACAGCTATCGGAAAATAATGAGTCCATTACAAGTCCCGACATGTAGGATTTTACTCACAGTAATCAATACACCTTCAGGAAAGCATGTATGTCCAGGAATATAAACTACCGATGGTTTTTTGGCTTTTCAATAGTTATCTGCATATACTGGGATTTAAAAACATTGATATTAATTCTCACGGGACACATTTTCTTACGACATTTCTGCAGAAGGAGTGAATGCAATACCTACGTGAGAAATCTTTAAGATTGGCCGTGACATTCGAAACTTATTTAATCAAGAAGTTAAACGGATGAAGTGAATCGAAAACCAACAACTTCTGACAGAAAATAATTAGTTCAATTAGCCTGATTGGAATCAGAGAGGGAATAGAATTACTGTTATTCTCTTACGTGAATGATAAAAACGAGTAGTACTTCCGCAACAAAACCATAGAAACTGTAAGTCTACCACTGAGGACGATTTTAATGTGAAGTGCCCTGCGTCATTATAGAATAGCGTAATGCATCATTTGTTGAAAAACTTCTTACTTGAAGTGTTTTTTTATTGTATTTACTTAAGTGATGTTATGTAATGAATTTATTACGTATTAAATCAAGAAAGAGTAATGCGTATGGTCTATTACGAACCCATAAACATTTAGTACATATTCCTAGCAATCACTTACCTTTTCTACCGGTTAAATATTTATATTTCTTTTGCCAGAACGGTCTCTTGTATAGCCAGTTCCTGACCTGTGTCGACAAGAGACCTGTACATGAAAATATTTACACTGTACCAGAAAATAAAATGTAGAGGAGTATGATCGTGGTAGCTATGGAACGAACAAGCTCCTACTATAGTGTTTCCTATAGATACGTTCGTATGCACTGGTAGCTGACACGACGAGATGACGAGTAAAACACGCGTCTAGATCAGCTCTGCTAATGCAAACGGAAAATTTCAGCAAGTATAAGGCTCATGTCTGATGAACAAGCTCCAACACGATGAATATACGAATGGTACTTTGTCTAGCAATATATTTCCTCCCTCACCCAGGCCTTCCCCACTATTTTTTTCGCAAATGGAGGGCAACTAGAACGACTTTCGGTAAACATTCATATCAAGTAGAATAATTAATATTTTACTCTCATAGTCGTTAGATATATTTAGAAGCAGATAATATGTTACACGAAACATATGCTCTCAGAGTTTGAACCTGTCACTGAGGCAAGACGCGTCATTCTTATTGTGTGCCACAGGACTTGGATGAGTGTCTTCAAGATGTCATTTTCACTAAGCGGCTGTTCCCCTTATATGTTCTCTATATTAACGCTTTCTGGTAAGTCCAAAAGTAACGAGTTATAATCAAAAGCTTTTGAAGTCCTGTCATATACATTTCTTTATCAAGCGTAACGTCAGAAGTGCCTCTCTGGTTCTTTTCCCTTTGTTAAGCTATATTGATCATTTTAACCAATCTCCAGTTTCCTTTTACATTATTCAATACATGAGCCGTCAGGCCCATCGTGTGAAAGTTTGACACGAATCCGCATTTGAAATCTTCGGTTTTGAGTTGGTCATGTTCTTCCAATAACATATCATATGTCTCTAGTCTCATAGATGGTACTCATTAACTTTAATAATCCTCTGGTCATCGCTAGCTCTATAAGCTTAGAAATTTTGGAAAGAAGACCCCCCCCCACCAGTAATATATTTTCTCCTATCTACTCTATCTCTGCCCTTAATGCTGTAATTCACGTGTTCACATTGATATACGACTTGGCTATTGTACTTGTTAAATTGCACTGTTTATTGATGTTATTTGTGGATGATATATAGTGCTATATTACTATCTTTTCAGGGAAATTTTTGTATCTTGTTCCACTGCCAATCAGCCGAGGTACTACTTCTGTTAGAGCTGCACTGTCGTCATATTTACATTTCTTATATCCATTTATGTCTGTACAACGTCTGTGCTCCCCTTTTTAGAGATGCTCATTTCTCCTCGGCTGAACCATTCAGAGTCGCAATATCGAAAGTCTAATGACAAAATGTGGCACTTACTGAATCAATAGGAATTCATTAGTGAAGAACGTTGGTCTTCATTGTTACCGGATCTTCTACCGCAAAATTCCCTCTAACTTCATACACCACTCCTTTGCATACAGATTCTTTCTCAAGATTGTCTCTAGGCAGCTGTTCACCATTACTAATTCATGTTATGAGTCCATATCACTTTTTTGTAAGCCCACCTCAAAATTCAGATCTGAGTTCGAAAGCTCTTACATAAACGTTAGTATCAAAGGTATTAACATTCGATTGGAGTACCCTTGCCGCTGCTTTCTCATCTAACTTTAGATTCCATGATTGCGATGTTTCGAGTTCTGTTTAGCAGGAATTCCCCCATGCAGCGAAAAAGATGAATCAGTATTCCTTAACGTCGAATGTAGTGACTTAGATGACAAGCAGGACTGTCTCGGACACTTGTAAGTCCGGCATCATGGCTTTAACCTGGGCTCCGGGTATCTCTTACCTTCTGGATTTCCCGAACAGACAGAACATATTGAGTTCCCACCACCTTCTTTCGAAATTGAAGTGTTGGTTCTTGAGGAGGACGGAGAAGAGAACTTCTTGTACAAATGTTAAGAGCTCAGTGGGAAAACGAGTCCTAAGCAAAGAAGAAAATGCTGAAAGGTGGAAGGAGTATACGGAAGATCTGTACAAGCGAGATGTAGTTGTAGCCACTATTATAGAAATGGAAGAGGTTGCAGATGAAGACGAGGTGGGAGATATGTTACTTCGAGAAGAATTTGTCAGAGCACAAAAGACCTAAGTCGAGACGCGGCCCTGGGAGTGGACGAGATTCCGTGCGATCTACTAATAGCCTTGGGGTAGCCAGCCGTAACAAAACTCTCCCATCTGGTAAACAAGATGTATGAGGCAGAGGAAATACCCTCAGGCATAAAATAGATTACAATAATTCCAATTCCAGAGAAAGCAGGCACTGACAAGTGTGAACCTTATCGAACTACCAGTCTAATAAATCTAGTTGGAAAATACTCACACGAATTCTTCATACAAGAATGGAAAAACTGGTAGAAGTCAACCTCGGCGAAGATCAGTTTTGAACCGCGTGTAGGGACACGCGAGGAATTACTGACCAAACGACTTCTCTTAGAAGATAGATTAAGCCAATGCAAACCTACATTTACACCATTTCTAGAATTAGAGACAACTTTGATAACGTTGGTTGAAATACTCTCTTTGAAATTCTGACGGTAGTAGGTGTAAAATACAGGGAGTGGAAGGGTATTTACATTTTGTACAGAAACCAGACGGCAGTTGTAAGAGTCAAGGGGCATGAGAGGGAAGCAGTGGTCGAGAAGGGAGTGAGACAGGGCTGTAGCCTATCCCACGCGTTATACAGTCTGCACACTGAGCGAGTTTTAAAGGAAAGAGGAGACAAATAGAGAGTAGGAATTAAAGTCAAGGGACAGGAAATAAAAACTCTGATTTTTCCGATGACAATACGAGACTGGAATAGAAGGGAGAACCGTTCTAGGTACTCAAGGTACCCTCCGCCACCCACCGTCACGTGGCTTGCGGAGTATGGATGTAGATGTAATTGTGTCAGAGACAGCAAAGGACTTGGAGAGGCAGTTGAGCGGAATAGACTGTGTCTTGAAAGGAGGACATAAGATGAACGTCAACAAAAACCAATCGAGAATAATGGAATGTGATCGAATTAAATCAGGTGATGTTGAGGGAATTAAATTTCGAACGACACATTTAAGATAGTAGATGAGTTTTACTATTTGTGCAGCAAAATAACTGATGATGTCCAAAGTTGGAGAGTGTCGGCTGACAACAGTAAGAAAAACGTTTCAGAAGAAGAGGAATTTACTAACATCAAGTATAGAGTTAAGTGTCAGTAAGTCTTCTCTGAACGAATATGTATGGAGTACAGCCATACATGAAAATGAAACACGGGCGATAAACAGTTTAGACAAGAAGAGAATAGAAATTTTAAAAATTTGGTGCTAGAGAAGAATGCTGAAGCTTAGATGGGTGGATCACATAACAAATGAGGAGATACTGAACAGAGCTGGGGAGAAAAGATATTTATCACATCCTGACTAGAAGAAGGGACCAGTTGATAGGACATATTGTGATACATCAAGGGTTCACCAATCTAGTACTGGAGAGAAGTGTGAGGTGTAAAACTCGTAGACCAGGAGATGAATGTAGTAAGCAGATTCAGAAGGATGTATGTTGCAGCAGTTAGCCGCATATGAAGAAGCCTGCACAGGACAGAATAGCGTGGAGAGCTTCATAAATCAGTCTTTGGACTGACGATAGTAACAGGTAGACAAAACTAATTTCGAATTGACTGAATGCTAATAGCATTTTAGACCTTACTTGCTCACTAGCTGCGACCATCTTTTGTTTGTCAACGCTTTGGTTTCCTTTAAATTGATGGTTATTTTGCTTTCCTGATATTGTTATTTGATGCTACAACTACAGTCTATGGATTGTGGAACAATTCTACTTAATTTTATCCATTGCAACCATGGAGATGGATGATTATGGTTACCCACTCAACTATAAGATATGTTTTTGCATCAATCGCGTTTGCTCTCTGTTGGTGCAAATCAGATTTCAGATCACAAAAACGACGTACGGAGAAATTAGTTTTATCATCCGGTTATAGTTTTGATGAACCGGGAGTGATTAAAACTAGAGGAAAAAAAAGGATGGAATGAGATGAAGCTGAAGTAAAAAACTAACAAGTGATCTAGCCGCAATACAATGATGACCAGAGGTATTAATATTCTAATGTGGCCACTTGTTGACTGCACTGTATCTCACAGCAAATATTCTGAGGCAAAAAAAAAAAAAATGAAAAAAATCGACACATCACGAAGGAATTAGGCGAGTGGGACGGAAATCGGTATGTAGACGTGCAGGAGAAACAAATTATTACAGTATTCGAAGAACTTGTTGATTTATTCAAGAGAAAGGGCTAGGCAAATTGAGCAAGTCAACAACGCAATGGTTCACGTCTGGCCCTTATGCACGCAGTTATTCGGATTGCCAGTGATTGATAGAGCTGTTTGATATCCTCCTGAGGACTATAGTGCCAAATTGTGTCCAATTGGTGCTTTAAGTCGTCAAGAATCTTGAGAGGGTTGGTAGGCTCGGCCCGTAGTGTTCCAAACGTTCTCAATTGGGGGAGAGATCCGTCGACGTTGCTGGCCGAGGCAGGATTCAGCAAGGACGAAGACAAGCAGTAGAAACTCTCCATGTTTGCGTGTGGACGTTATCTTACTGAAATGTGAGCCAGGGCGGCCTGCCATGAAAGGCAACAAAACGGGGCAGAGGATATCGTCGGCATATGGGTTAGCTGTAAGACTACCGCGGATGACAACCGAAGGTGTCCAGCTATGAAAATAAATGTCCTCTCAGATCATCCTACGCCCCGTTTTGTTCTCCTTGATGCAAAGCCATCCTATTTAGGCACACTGCGAGAGTCTCTAATGCCTGTCTTTGTGCTTGCCGATCCCTGCTTTTGCCAGATCTCTCCCCAGTTGTGAACGTTTGGATTATTATGGACAGGGCAGATTAACCATCTCGGCGTTTGGCAATGTGACGAGCCATATATGCAGAATTTGGCACGATGTCCCTCAGGAGGACATCCAACAACTGTATCAAACAACTACAAGGCGAATAACTGCTTGAAAAAGGGCTAGAGGAGGACCAGCGCGTTATTGACTTGCTCAATTTATCAAGCTCTCCCTCTGAATAAATGACCCAATTTTTCTGAAACTGTACTCATTCATTTGTCCGTAAATGTAAATCACATCAACCGATTTCCGTACCATTCGGATAACTACTTCGTGGTACGAGGCTTTTTTCTTCTTTTCTTTAAAATGTGCTTATGAAATCAACTGCATTCGTATCATTTAACCAAGCCATGAAAGCCACATTGCAATCAGCATTTATAAGAACCTTTTGGTTTATCACAACGAAGAACATGTGAACATAGCGTAAGTGATAGAGATGTCGTCATTCCAAGATATTTTTCTAACCTGCGGCGCGTATTGTAATTGCTGTCACACTAATAACTGTTCTATGTCATCGGTACCTACCTTAATTACGAATAACCATATGCATTCACAATTTGTTTCAAAAGATGTGGCACGAAGAGATTGTGAAACAAAGGAGAATATGGCCCTTGAATACACGTTGCCGCTTTGTATATTTGAAGTGATGAACGACTGCCTATAGCAAGGATAATAAAAGCGTAATACGTGTAAATGATAACTAAGACGACATTTACAGGAACGATAAATAACAGATTTGTAGTCAACAATTTATTACCTTGATACTCGGAAGGTTTTTAATTTCTAATGCTACCCAATGCGTGGTTCAGATTTGCGTTGACTACGTCTGTTATTCTCAATTAGTACAGTTAAGTGTTGCATAACGCGAACGTATGTAAAACAGTGCACTCTAAACAATGTTTTCAATCAGTAATTCTATTAGTTGCGCTACGTGCAGGAATGTAATTAAACTACATTTAATTAAGGTTCGTATAATTGAAGCATATTCAATTGCTATTACATCATTATGAATTATTCAGGTAAATTACCGTTAATTAATCTTTACAGAATAAGTTAATAGTCTGTCCAATCACATAATACTTCATTAAGATTTGCTTTCTCTGACGTAAGTTATTTTTAGTTATAAACCGAATATTGACAGGCAAGCTTTTACCAACGTGCTTTACTACACGTAACTCACGATAGGCTATCGCTTTGTTGGTGGCGTCTGCTGTTGCTATGCTTCAGCGTTATGTCGTCGAAAGCGTAACATTCAGGCCCGGTTAGCCCACATTTTTCCACACAAGCGACTTTGACCCTCCCTCCACCCACACATAAAATTTTCGTTGGTACACTGTTACCAGTGTCAGGTTTCGCTATTAATTTTATAAGCACTTTATGCATACAAGCCTTGCAATTTGGCGCCCCTTTCAACGCGGTGTCCGAAGCGACGGCTTGTGTCTCTTGCGCCTTAAATCGGAAGTGGTAACATTCACGATTCGTCGTTAAATATTTGGCTGCGATCAAGCTAGACCGGACCGGGTGTCTGTCACGAATGACACTGGACAAGATGCAAATGATACAGAAGTCAAAATAGACCACGCCACCGAATTGTCCCAAAGCGGAAATGTACATTGAGGTGACAAAAGTCATGGGATATCTCCCAACATCGCGTCGGACCTCCAGCAACTCGACACGGAATAACAGATAATTGGAAGTCCTCTGCAGAAGTATTAAGCCATACTACCTCTTTAGCTATCCATAGTTGCGTAAGTGTTGCCGGTGCAGGATGTTATGCACAAACTGATCTCTCGATTGTGTCCGATAAGTCTTCGATGATATTGATGTCGGGCGATCTAGGTGGCCAAATGATTTGCTCGAATTGTTTAGAATGTTCCTGAAACCAATCGCGAACAACTGTGGGCCGGTGAGATGACGCATTCTCATCCATATGAATCCATCGCTGTTTGGGGTCATAAAGTTCATGAACGACTGCCAATGATCTCTAGGTAGACAAGCATAGCTATTTCTAATCAATAATCGGTTCAGCTGGACAGATCACCCATCCATTCCATGTAAACACAACCCGCCACGGCCAAATGGTTCAAATGGCTCTGAGCGCTTTGGGACTTAACATCTGTAGTCATCAGTCCCCTAGAACTTAGAACTACTTAAACCTAACTAACCTAAGGACATCACACACATCCATGCCCGAGGCAGGATTCCAACCTGCGACCGTAGTGGTCGTGCGGTTCCAGACTGAAGCGCCTAGAACCGCACGGCCACACCGGCCGGCTAACCACGACCATATCGTACAGTACCTTCTTGACATTGGGTCCGTGGTTTTGCGCGGTATGAGCCACACTAGAACCCTAACTCTTACTACCTGAAATCGGGACTCATATGACCATGCTAAAGTTTTCCAGTCGTATAGGGTCTAACTGGTGTGGTCACTATCCCAGGAGAGGCGCTGAAGGCCAATGTCGTGCTGTTAGGAAAGGTGTTCGTGTCGGTCATCTTCTGCCATAGCTCATTAACGCCAAATTTCGCCGCACTGCCCTAACCGATACAACCACCTTATGTCCCATAGTGATTTCTGTTGTTGTTTCACGCAGTGTTGTTTGTCTGTTAGCACTGACAATCTTACACGAACGTCGCTGCTCTCGGTCGTTAGGCGAAGGCCGTGTTCTATGCACCCTCTTGACACTGTGGACCACGCCACACTGACGTCCTAACGACTGCCTCAATGGAATGTCTCATGTCCCTAGTTCCTACTACCATTCCGCGTTCGAAGTCTGATAATTCCCGTCATGGGACCATAATCACCTCGGAAACGTTTTCACGTGAATCATCTGAGTACAAATGACAACTCCTCCAATGCAATGTGCTTTTGTATCTTGTGTAGGCTATAATTCCTCCATCTATGTATATGCATATCGGTACCCCATAACGTGTCACTCCATTGTACAGGAATGTCATGTTCCCCCGACATTGTGTTAAGTTAGCCTGTGTTTGGGTGATGCCCTGTCCGTCCACTGCTGACGTTAGCTCCTCCTCTCCAGCGTCCGTTATGGCGCCACCAGTTACATCTGGCTGTAAACTTTGAGAATTCTTCCTACATCGTGTTTCTTTATCCAAAGAACACTTCCATGCACTGCTAACTGGACAGCAGGCTTCTTTAAAGTTGTTAACACGTAACTTATTTACAACCTCGTCTCTGATCACAGACCCTGTAGTTCGATGTGTGAGCGAATATTCCCATTTCTTCCAAGATAATCTTGTGATTATTTCACAGACTGTCCTCGGTCACCGCTTATTTTTGGAAATTTCGTGTTTAAGTTGGCGACGTTTCTCAGCGCAGCGACCCACAACAGTTCGTATGGAATGCCCCACGTAACTGCTAGTACTTTTGCAAGGAATATTATAAATCCCAGGTGCCCTCAGGTCAAGATTATTTTTCATACGACGAAGCATTTCTTTTATTTTTCTGGATGGTCGGAAAACTTATCAGATTCCTTGGCTGTTTACAACTCTACGTGAACTTAATAGTTTTCACACCGCAGAGTAGAAGCCGGGTTATGTTTTCGTCCTTTTGGCTGGGTTGAAAGGCGTCGCGTCTTGGTACCCTCGACGGTTTGACCTATCACGGACAGAACACCCGTACCTTCTAAATACCGTCGTCACGTGATTAATCTCGGAGGCGCGATGGTCCTTGATGTGTGCAGTTGTGGGAATGTGCACGCAGAAATAAAATTCCCAGATAGCCTTCAACTACAGGATTTATTTCTCTAAGGAAGCAAGAAGAAAAACGAACAAAAGAAATGGAATCTCTACAAAGACCAGAAGAGATCGTTCTGCTCTGATAAGAGTAACTGTTACTACTTAAAAAATTGTATGAAGGTGCAAGAGAAAGCACAGAGCCTGTCATCATCGATTACTCTTCAACGTCGGAATCGGTTGTGGTTCCAATCGGCCGTGCATCTGCGTTGTTTTCGTCCAGTAGTGCTGTACAGGTGACTCGTTGTTTAGCCAGCGGTAGACTCGACGGCACACTTGGCGGCCCACTCTGCAGGAGGGCTAGAGGCGGCAGTCTCATATAGACCATCCGGAGTATGGATACCCGAAAACAGCCAGCGTCATGTGGCTTCGCGGATGCGAAATAGGCCGGCTGTCCGATGATCTTGGTGATCTCCATGATCTCGCAGCGGATGGTGCAGTGAAGTTGAACAGTGTCGGCTGCAGGCACCTGGTGCGACGGCAACCCGCAGAACACTGCCTTGTGGCGTGGTGCCGAAACATCAGGCACCCGAGGTTGAGAAGCCGTCTCGAGGCATAGTCGGTATCCACGGTGGAGGTGACAACCTAGGACATAACAGTCTTTGACTGAAATAGTCTTAGCTCCCCCAAGAAACATGAACCTTGCCGTTGGTGGGGAGACTTGCGTGCGTCAGCGATACAGATGGCCGTTCCGTAGGTGCTATCACAACGGAGGGGTATCTGTTGAGAGGCCAGACAAACGGGTGGTTCCTGAAGAGGGGCAGCAGCCTTTTCAGTAGTTGCAGGGGCAACAGTCTGGATGATTGACTGATCTGGCCTTGTAACACTAACCAAAACTGCCTTGATGTGCTGGTAATGCGAACAGCTGAAAGCTAGGGGAAACTACAGCCGTTATTTTTCCCGAGGGCATACAGCTTTACCGTATTCATGGAGAGCTGCATCAAACCAGTCTCAGGACTGAAGACCACAACAGCAACAACAAATGTCCACTATGATGTTCAGGCTATCTCTCGTCCTAGGTGATGATGAAAACGACGCCCGTTGACACAGAGGCCCATGTGCATCCGTTTTCGATACACAGGTTGGCCGAGTCGTCCATCGGCTTTCCATTCGACCAAAACATCTAAGAATGGCATCTACATGCCTTTTTGCCTATTCCATTTGCGATGGCAACCCGCAGAACATTGCTGTGTGGCGGGGTGTCGAAACATCAGGCACCCGAGGTGAGAGAGATGGCATGAGGGTTTACATTTCTCTTATCATAGTACACAGTTTATCCACAACTGAATCATGAACAGATTTATAACAGTAAATATAGAACCTTAAAACAAATCTTTAAGCAACACACAAGAAAAACAATTTTTTGTCAGTTATTCCGAAACCGTATAAATGTCTTCACAAATAATACAGAGTAACATGAACCAGTCTCAGAATAATTAAAATACTCAACGAATGAACACGATTCTGCAGAACAAAAGGGCAGCGTCAACAATACTGAAAGAAACAGAATTAATTTATAGTACGAAAGCCAGAAAATTAGTCTTCAGAATGACTAAATACAATTTTGTAATAGAGGATGGGTGCTCATGCTACCAGAACCCTATACAATCATATAAATAGAGTGCTCAGAATCCATACAAAATAAACTAAAAACGTAATAATCATTAGTAATTTATCCCCCAAAACAATGAACAGACCTGAGGACACCAACACGGACGTCCTGTACCTCTAGCCGTCGGGACTGCCCTAACGTATAGTCAGCCACCAACCACAGTAAGCTTCTCAGGCGCCCCTCGATATCCTTGCTGTTTAGTTTTCCCACAAAACACTCTCAGACACCAATAAGACAACGGCCGCCCCCTTCTCCATACACACGGGGACATTATCACCTGCTCCCCGCAGCCAGTTGCTATTCGTCTCTCAAGCGCAACATCCCAGACTCCGCCGCTCTGCTGCTGCCCGATCAATTGCCGGACCACAAGTCTACACCGGCTGGCCCACGTTCCTTACATAGAGGGCCGTTCGCGTGTGTTGCTAGCTTGCTGCTGGGTTTGCAGAAGAGCTTCTATGAAGTTTGGAAGGTATGAGGCGAGGTTCTGGCAGAATTAAAGCTGTGAGGACGGGTCGTGAGTTGTGCTTGGGTTGCCCAGTTGGTAGAGCACTTGCCCGCGAAAGACAAAGGTCCCGAGTTCGAGTCTCGGTCCGGCACACTGTTTTAATTTGCCAGGAAATTTCATATCAGAGCACACTCCGCTGCTGAGTGAAAATTTCTTTCTGGCGTAAGACATGTTCAATATACTGTCTGCCATTTCCTGCCACAAGTTGAAATCGAGAAACAAAACAATATACCATAGGGTGTATGTGGTGAGAATGCATTAAGTAATGCCTGCCTCCAATTCAGCTACGTTCGTAATTGAAATCAATGTCTTTCACGTAATTCCACAGCCAGAAATCACACGGATGAAGGGCAGGTGATCTGAATGGCTAGGCTATATGGATATGACGGATGACATTCTAGCGTTTCCGAAATGCCCCTGCAACAGCTGCTTCACTTGCTGTGCAATGTGCGGAGGAGTGAAAACTTGCATAAAAGTGAAACTGCCCACAGACCGACGCTGTTGAAGTGTTCGAATGATGTTGTTGTGAAAAATAGTCTCATAGCTTTTACCAGTGACGCTACAGATAAAACGACCCGCAGGATTCATCTCCTCAAAACAAAATTTAAAAAAATACGTCCGTACGACAAACGACGCCGTGAACCCACATTACACAGTCACTTTTGTGCAGTTAAGTGGTACTGGTTGATTAGCATATGGTTTTTCCGTTTCCCACATTCTGCAATTCTGCATATTATCCACTTCCATGCGAGCAGGAACTTCCTAAGCGAATGTTTGTTTTGCTGTTAGGTCAGCAGTAAGCATGTCCGGAATGTGTATGATTTTGGATGGGTAACAGTGCATGATGATTCCTAGGGCGTTATGTAACGTACTCGCAGGCATGACCAACGTTGGGGCAATTTCCCATGCGCTACATGTTTCCAGGCCACTGCATGAATCTTTCTGCAATGCTGTGACCTCATCTTCGACAGATGTCTGGTCAACTTCTTCTCTCCCTCTGCCACATTCCACTTCAAAACAATCTGTCTTTTCGAATTCTTTATTCATTTTCTCATACCCTTGGAAGACATCAGACCATCGACTGTTTTCATACCCCTGAGTGTCTGGAAGCTCTGCAGGACTACTAACGCACAGTCACCATTCATGCAAAACAGCTTTATTGACAGTACGCTATGCTTCATGGAAACAGTTATGCTGAGCATCTCGGATGCCAACTGAGGAAGAGGAGTGTGCTGTGTATCTTTTGGTGTGCATTTTCTAGCGCTTACAGCGCTATCTATTAGAAATTACTCATTAATATGTTTTGTTCCATGATATTGATTTTTTTGTTTCTCCCCCTACGTAATAGAACTGCCCTACACAATGGGTGTGTTGTGAGGGAGTAGCACTGGACTGCATTATCTAACTGCTTCCCAGGGCTGAGTACATGTCAGGGGTAAGAAACAGTTTTTTCAGCCCACAATCTGTAGGTTCCCTTCAAGACAGGTATTTTGTGATGGAGTTCTATTATCAGCCGTATCTATCCGTTTCACATAGTAGTCTATATATGAAGGACAAAAAATCATTTTCAAGCCCTTAATGTACAGGTTCAACCACACAGTAGGAGTGTTCTGCAGTATTGGGCTTCCGCAAATTCGGGTGGACATTGTTGGGAAAACGTTGACGAGCATAGAGGAGGGGATGGACAGCGAGAGGAAGTAGGAGACGATGGATAAGGAGAGAGAGAGGCAGGAGGAGACCGACAGGAAGAGGATGGCAGGAGGAAATAGGCAGAGAGAAAGGGCTGGAGTGAATGGAGGACAGACAGACGAGAGGAGGAGAGAGACAGATAGGGGAAGCAGAAAATGGACAGAGTGAGTAAGGAGGAGCGAATGGGCAAAGGAAGAGAGGGCAACAGGACATGAACAGAGAGGTAAGGGAAAGGAGAAAATTACAGGGATATAGAAAGTGGAAGGAGCGTAGGGAGAGGGGGAGGGAAAGCTGGACAATGATAAGAGAGGGAAAGGATGTCGAGAGAAGCGGGGGGAAAGAGATGGAAAGAGGAAGTGGAGCAGAAGGTGGACAGAAACATGGCTGGAGAAAGAAAGGAAAAGAGGGATGGAAGTGAAGGAAGTGGGGTCGAGGAGAAACATGCAGTATATGTGCCAAACGCGCACGCGGGCGCAGCCGTGGGTAACAGGCCAGTGAGAGAGATACTGTATGTAAGCTGAATTCCTGGTGTGGCGGTGTTGCAGGTGAGCGCTGACGGCAACGCGACGACGAGCGTGCTGCCACTGCGGCCGCGGGCGCGCGACGCCGGCCGCCACCTGTGCTGCTCCGGCGACAACCCGCGGCTGCCGGCCGGCGCGCGCCGCGACTGCTGGAAGCTCGCCGTCCGCTGTGAGTCGCTCGCTCTCTCCGCTGCTCCAACACCCAGGGCACTCACTGTAATACAGAAGCTGCTGGGTGGTTCACGTGCGTCGTAAGCGCTGTCTTCGGCGTTGTGTGGGAACCAGTATTCACGTAGGCAGGCCCTCATCACCGCATGACGTTCCGGCACGTTGTGCTCATAGTGAGGGAGAGGGAGTCCTGTTTGAACAGAGGACTAACGAGACGGTGAAAGAGTGGCCTTGAAACAAAATCCCAGAAGTAGTAGCCTACCAATAGCCACAGTGAGAGCAAGACTTAGACGTATCCCAGATGATGTAGAAGTTGCGTTGTCTAGATAAATGAGTTTTGGTATTCAAAAATTTATTGCGATACTAATGTTTTTCAGGATTTACATAAAAATACAGTTTGTGGAACAATAATTTATTGTTAGTCCTACAATATTAATTGCTTCATGCGTGGGCCCTCAACCCCAGCGTAACGTAGAAGAAAAGAAAAGAAAAGGCACTGTAGGCTGTCAGCTTCATAGCAACACACTTTATATTGCGGGCAGCCACATTTGCATGAATGTATTCTTCTTAAACAAAACCGTAGCAGCTACAGAATAATCTTTTATTAGTACAATTGTTTTCGCAGCCTAAATTTGTATCAACAGGCACACCTGAATAGAAAAAAAGTAAGTTGCGGGCTACATTGTTAATTTCAATTGTTTTTACTTAGTTTTACTTTTTATTTATTTATTTAGACAAAAAGTCCAACGAAATAAATATGTAACTTCAGTAGTGTTTAGATACCAAATATACGAAGTAGACATTATCCATCAAGACAATCGGGTACGAAATGAGCAGATTACACACATTCGAATCATTTACAATGAAGCGTAGAGATTATTGGACACTCCCAGCACTCTCAGTCAAATTGTCTTAAAACGTCCTTAAAATGAACGACAGTCAAAGTACGTGTGGCGATATGAAGAAGACGGCCATGGTGAATACTCGACGTTCAGGTTCAATGCTTCTTTTTAAAACGTGATTCAATAGTTTCCGTTCAGTTGTTGCGTGAATATGAGCTTGTGCAGCCGGTGCAATATGCATGACATGTTATGTAATTGTTTTTGTGGATCTTATTTACATTTGTAGAATAATTTGTCACGACTTAACACGATATATTGAACATGTGATGGGATATAGCAAAGGTGCGACGTCGAGTCACGAACAGGGCATGTAGTCTTGACGAAATATATGTGCAATCTGCCCGCTGCCAAATAGGTCGCTGAAAAAAAAAAGTCATTGACTGGATGCAAGCTGACTTTATCCTTCCAATATTATGCGTTTCGGACATTGCTGTCATCAGATGTCCTGGAACATCGTGTTGCACATTAATAAAAGAGGTACATGTTGTAGTAGTAATGATGATAAGCAGACTCTACTTATGATAGTTACTAGTGGGGCGTGGTGCCTTATATCGCTCCTGCCTAGAGCCTGTCAATGGGGAAAATGACTGACGCATGCACAGTGACAGATGGTCTCAAGCGGATTCAGCCGACTCCACCAGAGTCTAGTAGTGCACAGACACATTCAAAAAACAGGTCAAGAGAATGTTTTTTGTGAATTGTTCTGTTTATTTCTTTAAGACTTTTTCGTTTATTTGTGTTCGTACAGTTTTGTATACGTTTCTAATAATGTGAGTGATGTGTAAATGTGGTCTACAGTAAATATATAGATCACTGTTATACTGACAAACGCTGCACGAACTAGCGTGAGAAACTTTGAAGACAGTGTGAATGCAGACGACGGGGAATTTTGTATCATAATATATTAAGTAAGTTTATGGTAAAAGGAAAGCTAATTTGAGTGCAAATGAAAATAGTGAATAACATACAGTATAAACAAAATATCAGAATTTTAGATATTTATTTCGGAAAAAAGGACAGTTCGAAATCGTGTTATTTGTTGATTGGTTAGTCATGAAAACCGAGGACTAACGCGGTAGAATAATGTTTTTCTATTAGCCTTAAAGAAAGCTGACAAGTCAGAACAGAGTATTTTTCGCGCGTCCTTTCTCTTGGAGATAGAGAATGCTTACAGCAGTCTAGGTAGTCAGAGTCCAGCATTTAAATGCTACGGTCGTGTGTAGAATGAGCTCCGAAGGAAGTTATAATTTGCCAGTTTTAGTTGTGCTACATGTTTCAAAACCGTTTTAAAGTAAGGGGATATTTATTCCTGTGTGTGTTTTAGAAATCACGGATTTATTAAGTAATTTTGTGTATGAGAAAAGACAGTAATTCCGCGTCGTATATTGGACAGATCGGTAACTAAAAACTTGAGTTCATTAGACACCGATAAACTTAATAGTTTGGCGAGTACTTTCATTAAAGAACAATCTGAGCTTAGTAGCTGTTCAGATTTCGGGAAATAAGTTGCCATAAACTTATTAACGAGAATTAAAGGGTTTGTGCATGACTGTGTTAAGGTTAGCACGGGCATGACACTGAACGTGTACATTATTAAGGTTCAGAATGTACCAAAATTTTCTCAATATTTCCACCTTTCATTCGAAAGTGAGATCTTTTCCAGATTCATGGAATAGTTACGTTGTATGCAACCTGGTACGGGTTTCAGTACGGTAGGTTCTTGCTCGGCTTTCCTACCGGCGACATGCTGCAACGAGTTCAAGGGTAGGTGCAGATAATGGACGAAAGGAACCACGCCGCCGCACTACAACAACATGTCATTTTTCTATCTTTGTGCAGCTTAATGTCCTAGGATACCTGATGATGGCAATGTCTGAAACTCGTAATATTGGAATTTACCTCAGAGACCTCTTTCAGCATTCTGCAGAGTGCACATACGAAGGAGATATATTTATGTGTGTTTGCATAAGTTCCGATGTTGCAAAATTACATCTGCCAAAACCGGCCAGCGAAAATAAAACTACAATTAGCGATACTGTCTGTTTGAGTTTTCACTTCTATATTGCATATTACTCTACATTACCCCCATACCTGAATGTGTCAAGCATGAGCTGTAGAGAGATTCTCTCTGTCCAAAAGTAAGTCACAACTACGAGCTCGGAAAGATAATGAAACTTATTGACTTCCAGCAGTTAATGGAGGGGATGCGCAGAAAGGCGGGAATTTGGGCCGTTTCCTAGGTGACGCGGAATGTAATAAGTAAAGGTAAGAAAGTAGGAAAACTAGCGTCGGATAATCAGCCGCTGAAGCTGTAAATAGTTTTACTGGTTCAGAGTCACGACCGGCTTCGGGCAGTTAGCAGCCCATCTTCAAATGTACAAGACTGCAAAATTGAAAATGAAGAAGTTATAATTAGAGATCGTATAAGAATTGTTGCTAAAACAAGAACGTAAGAGAACTTACACCGCTACTCACGTGGTCACCACACGCTCCGAACCCTAGGCGGTGGACAGGTGATGATGCAGGTGATGGTGCAGGTAAAGATGCAGGTGATGGTGCAGGTGATGATGCGGTGGTATAAGGAAACCTTACGACAGTCAAACTACAAGAAAAAGTGAAGCCATCTAGTGACGAACAGTGTAAGAGGTGACTGATACGTCCGAACGTAGTAAAAAGGTGAATACACAATATGTAAGTGAATAGAGATGATTAAATGTACATAGTCATAGTATAAAATAACATAGGCTTACAACTCCCCGAAACCGATCGTAATTTTGAACCAATAAACCTATTTACAACTGCAGCTGTTGATTATCTGACTCTTCTATGAAGTTCAGTTGCGGATATCCTTCTTACCACATCTGATGCAGTAGAACAAAGTTATGGGTACGGCATAGTGCAGTCATTATGCGTGGAAGATTCGCCCTTCTGACATATTGGCATAATTAACTGTAAATAAAGTACAATATACATAAAGCTGTGTATTAGCGATGAGTGATAATCAGTGACTATACTGACTCCCTCAATTATGGTCTGGTACCAAGACTATAATTATTCCTCAATGCTTTTGCTAGTAACTAATTTTTTAAGGGTTATCTAAAAATTGGCAAAGTAGCTTCTGCATTTTTCGTAGTATAATTATCAATGCACACTACTCACTGTCACGATCATCTTGGTGTGTCTGCCTTATTTGTAGTTTATTCTACCATTTATTACTTTATTTCGGAATTAAAGGCTGTAGCTAGTTATCCTACAGACAACGGAATCCGCCGTCTTTGCCGCATCCAAACATCTTACCCTTCTCTAGTATCCAGGAAAAGCCAACGCAATGGTTCACGCATACGTAACCGTGCATTCAGCGGCCTGTGACAGATCTCCTTCCGGACAGGTCCCTTCTCGTGTTTACAATACAAGCCCTCATATAATTAGGCAGTGGGCATCACCTCACAAGGTGTCCTGATTTTCAAGTCTTGCCTCCACATTTAATGGTACACTGCACCGCATGTTCCTCAATTGCAGTAGCAGGGAGTCTGTCGCTCGTTTCTGTCGTTGAAACACAAGTACCACAGACAAAGATGGTCATGTACAGGTAGACTTTGAATCCTGCTGATATCAGTTTTTGCGACATTTGCTGATTAGCATGGCAGCATGACTCAAGCACCATATTGCTGCGGGAAGGCTGCTTTGAGCAGAGTTGATTAGTAGAGAATATCTCGCCCGGAGGCCAGCGACGTACGAGGCGCCGTTTTCCAGACAGCCCCGTCGTGTCTCTGGAGCTGGGCAGCGGACTCAACGCCAGCGCCATCCGCGAGGGCGACGACGTCTACCTCGAGTGCCGTGTGCGGGCCGACCCCTGGGTCACCGACGTCGTCTGGACGCACAACGTGAGTACGGCTGCGCACTGCCGCGCTACCTGGGTACAGCGATAGTACTGATATATCGCAGTTACTCCCTTCGCAAGTGAGTAGTAAGAGACTATTGGCGGCAATCTTAACACCATTTGATAAAGAAGAAAACACATGGTTATTGAACGATAATCCGGAAAGGTTATACAGGGTGTGAGGTCATCTAGAATGGAGACTGACACAGTGAAAGTATACGACAATAGCAGAAAATTTGTTTCAGTAAACATGGATCCGTAAACCACTTGCGAGATAACTATAGATGCATGGTTATGAGCTACTACTGACTGAAGTAGGAAATATTGTTCTAGTACAAATATATTTTAATGTATTTCGATTAACTTCCTATCTGGCCACTCTCAAATTTTACCGAGGGCCTGCTTTAACGGATAATAAAATTCTACTTCACCGTGTTATAGTTTACGAATCACATAAATAGCTAGACTGTACAGTTCGCAGTTCTAGTTATTCAATCTTAAAAAACGATAGCACTGTACATTTTACTTCAGCGATGATCCCAGAAGATTGAAGTCAGGTGATATTTGAAGTACAGGCCCTCCTCTACCTATCCATCTTATACAATACTGGTGAGTCAGGTGCTGTGCTACATCAGCAGCAATATGTACCAGAGCCCTGCCATTCACGTTCCCTGACCAAAGGTGAAATTATCATCCAAATTACATGGGTTCTAAATCGACAACGCCATATTTCAAATACTTTTTCTATTGACTACAACAATACTTTTTGCTTAAGCCAGTAACCAAACATTCTAAGTTTCCTCACAGAAAGCTGTTTTCCTATGACCTGTATTTACAGGAAAGCTTTTGTTTTCATCATCGTATACTTTCACTCTTGTCAGTTAAAGGTATAAATTATTTGTTACAATTATTGCATAATTATTGTAACATGCAACATTCTCATTTTACCATTTCGTATACATTTTGTACTAAGAAGAATAAATGTACGAGGAGTACCATGTTAAACATTGTGCTGTACAAACGTAAGACTTAAGCCCATACATACGTGGTTTATTAGGTAGCTCCTAATGAAATTAATGTAAAATGAATGAAAACTTGACAACTAACTGTAAATTAGTTTCTCTGTGGTAGAAATCATCTACAGATCATAAAATATCTAGGAGGAGTCTCATAGTGTACAATCAAGTACTAAGATAAGATTCAGTAGTTTACGGGGGGGTTAGATGTCATCTTACACCAGCAGCAAAATGTACTCAGTACTTAGTTGTATAATATATGACGTGTTGCACTCTGTAACGATATTTTAAGGTCTGAAGATTATTGCTACCAAAATCGAAGCTGTTAATACCATTTTGTAAACTCCAGATTCACACAAAAGAAGGTTATATTGAAAATTAAGGTCGCTTTTCCACAGTCTTGAGCATGAAAAGCCACTTAATGTATGGGTTTTTCAAAAAGATTGATCTGATTTCGCAAGTCTGTGTTCTTGATGAATATAGATAGAAACTTGGAGTGAATTTTAACTTAGGCATGGGGCAACAAAATTTTAATTTAGAAAGAATCATCACATTGGATAAAATTTCCTTTGGCTTACAATCTGCGTCACAAGAAATAAAACACTCGAACTTTCGACGGCTGTCTTCGTTATCATTATCAGCAGTAAAAACGATAGACTGCCGTGACTGACACCATGCTCCGCTTATACAGGCACGACTGCAACGTCTGGACCCTTCCAGAGGAGGCCAACTGAGCATGCACGGAAGGCGATCTGGGCAACTCGCAGCAGGTCCGACCCATCATGGGACCGATGACGTCAGGTGGGACGAGGAGCTGGCGCCACGTTTGAATGTGTCATTCCCGCCGCCGTACATGTGTGAAGCATCCTTCTTTGCTGTCACCCTACATACAAATCCGTAAAACCATGTCCTAGTATTTGTGTACACTCGGTCTCGGTTATATATGTTGTGTCTGCCTCCATCACAATGAAATCCCTATGAGGTGACGCCAGATTTGCCAATCACTGTACAGGAAATCAGCGCACAATGACTTTTCACTGGACGCTGTTAGTTTTCAGCATCTTTTACACAAGAAACGGCGCTGATTACATAAGTTTACAGAGTAAAGCTTATGGCTGACGGCGACCACCTATACTCCAAATTTCAACATTTCAGACGAGTGTTCAGAGACGATGATTATAGCGAAGGAGACATTACAAACGCTTTCAGATACCACCGATGGAGGACGCCTCATGAATCGGCAGAAATGGCCAGACCGGCCGCTTTCGTATCATAATGTGCGGCAATGAATAACAAAATTTGTACAGAGACAATTCCTGAGACCAACTTTCAGCCCACTTCTGTGGTATGAGATATGTTGCGCCCAGTTAAAGACAACATAGGCTTTAGAGTGCCTAATGTATATCGCGACCTCTGCGAATGCGACAGAAGCTATGTATGTCAAACGATTCACACTGTTGCCGAGTGATGTATTGAGAAAAAGTGCTGTATTAACCAAAGGGAGCTTGAGAAGTCGGCCATAAACTAAGACTGCCTGGAAAATGGACGTAAAATACAACTTGAAAAGACAATAATATAGGCTGATGCCTCAGCATATTGGCAGCGGAGATTAGATTAAACAGCAACAGTTTTACCTGAGACCAGGAGTATACAACTAATAGGGCGTGAGGTGGGTTTGGATATCAAGTGAAAGCTAAGACAAATATTTGAACCTTGTTCAGAGGAGCGAGCGGCAATTTCAAACGTGGCGCCGACCCCTCGTGCTACATGACGTCATCGGCCCCACGCAGGCCGCAGCTGCTGATAGCTGCCCAACACGCCTTCTGTGCACACGTCGGTTCTGCCCTCTGCTGAGGATTCCGGACGATGCAATCGCACCTATATAAGTGGAACACTGTGCCAGCCCCAAAAGTCTGGTTTTTTTTACTCCTGATAACGATGGAGAAGACATCCGTCGTCAGCTCAGCATTTTATGTGAAATGACGTAGCTCGTAAACCGAGAACATTTCATTCAGTGATGTCACCAGAAAAAGACTCCATGGACTGAACCATCCGATTACACAAGGGGTACATCTTTTATGCTCATACAATATTAGGTACTTTTTTCACAGTTAACTTTTCAATTAAAGTTTATGTTTTACAAAAAGATTAAATGTGTTTTATGTCCAGTTGCGCAATGTGGGTTCTGTGCACTCCTCATGGCCGAGTCATCGTCACGGCAGTTCAGAGGAAAGGTATTACTTGTAGATGACAGGGTAGTGGTGCTCAGCCAAATTGAAATACGATATTTTCTGCAGAATCCAGCAATTGTTGAAGCCATATCTTCAACAAATCCAGGAATGTGTTTCCTGTAACTGTATTTTCTGAGAGGAATGGGCACTAACTTTTTTCTTCACAAACGATGCAAAACACATTAAACTGTGAAGAGTCCCATTTTTGCTCGTATGGAATATGTGTCTACAGTGTTTGACGTTTTCTTACGTCCGTAACTGGATGCTTCATGTGAAAATAAATTATTTTCCAATTTTCCTGTCAGAACTAATTTACGAAACACTACATGTTTATCACCACATGACGGGTTTGCAGCTCCTAAATACTGTATGATGTGAAATGTAAATGTTGCTACAAGACATGCGAGATAAACACTTGATAAGCGGCTAACTGTCCGCTGGAATGACGACTCGACTTCTTTGGGCTAGGTGCAATATATTCGAAGTTTTGACCGAGCTCGCAGAGAAAATTGAGGAATTCCCCTTACATAAGTAACTTCAAGGGGTGTTGATAAAGTCTTAACTATCATAGCGAAAAAAATAAGTCTGCAGCCACGAAAAAATTTTGAGTAGGAATATGACGTGGCTCCATGGTATTAATACTCTACTTATTCAAACTTGAATACGAGACATTATTCACGACTGTGAAAGACTTGGCGGATACCTTGTTTATAAAGGTCTGCGTTTTGGCTGCTCATAATAGAACCCTCTTCGAAAATCACCTTGTAGCCATTTTGGAAATGGCTTTCACATAATTGTTTTCTCATCCGAGGAAAGAGTGAGAAACCTATGGGTTCTGTTTGAAGTCAAGACCACGGATTTTGAGCCAAAATTTGATAGCCCAGGAACATGCATGTATGACTGTGCCACGTGCAGCATGAGCTAGTGAATGGTTATTCGTGGAACCTGGTCCATGACTGATTTTCAATATCTCCTTGATTCCGATATACTGGTCTCGAGCACACCACCGAACCACTTTATCACGCAAAAGTGCATTGTTGCCGTATGAACGCATAAACTCGGCATGGTTTGAGGCAGTGTTGTTCCCTTATAAACGCAGAAAATTAATTATTGTACCAATCTGCACTTTATGAAGGGTTAATATAGTTTAATTTTGGTTCCTCTTTTGGAGAAGTACGATAGAGTGGTGCGGCCATTAGGTGTGTACCAAAACTGCTGACATTTACCTGCAAACAAACAAAAAAATAATTACGGAACTGTATTTGAAAAGTAATTAAGCAAATCAAATTAAAACTTTTTCACTACAGCTGACAGCATCACGAAACTGCTGGTGCCACCGTTGATTCGTCTGACCTGTAGGAGGTGCGGTGCCTGTGCTGTCGACGAAACTCTCGAACAGTTGCAGCTGAATTGCCACTGCTAAAACGACGAACGCATAACGGATTTAGTTGCTGAGTTATCGCCATCCGTTTCGACGTACAGTGGGTAATGAGCGAGCGAGCTAACTGCGGTCTCGAATTACTCAAGACAACTACATGGACCGACAAATTACTGCTGGTGCCAAGTCAAATTTTTTCAAGTTTCCATGAGCTCGTTGAAATTCCTGTCAAGTTTCCCTTTTCATTCATCTACGCGGGGCGTTCAATAATTAACGCAACACACTTTTTTGCTTGGCGAATTTCGCTTGAAAATATCCGGAATTTGTTGTGGGAGTTTGGCGAATATTCCAGCTCCGATAGGTAGCGGCGCTATGCGTGGCCTTGAAAACGTCGTCTGCACCGGAAGTGCGTCAGTGAGATTCTTTCGGCGGAAAACCATAGCACCACAGATATTCAGAGAGTCTTGCGAAGTGTGTCAACACTACCAATAGAGACATACAGGTGTGTGGCGAGGTATCAGACTCTGGCCCGTCGATCACCTCGAATGAGAATGTCCGCACGTTACTACGTTGCAAGTCACAGCCGTGTGCAGCCAGCCACCGAGTGCAAGATCGGACAGGTTAGAGCGACCTCGTTGCGATGATGACAGACGCATCGCCCAAAGACTTATCGTGATTTTGTTCACTGGCAAAGCATGCAAGATAAACACTTGATAAGTGGCTAACCATCCACTGGCAAGACGAATCGACCTCTGTGTGTAGGTGTAATGCATTCGAAGTATTAAATGATCTCTGAGACAGTTGAGGACTTCCCCTCTCGTAAGTAACTTCAAGGGGTGTTCATAAAGTCCTAGTTACCATTTAGAAAAAAAAATGAGTGTGTAGGCATGAAATAATTTTGAGTAGGTTTATGATGGTGCTCCATGACACACTCGTCCACCATTTGGGGTACTTAAAATTGTGTGTCCGATGAGTTTATAGCCACCTAACAGAAAACCATAAACTGCAATTTGTTTGGGACAGTTAAGGATGCACTCCGCGGAAAGCAGTAAGTGAATGATGGGGAGGTTATTGCTGCAGCAAAACGTTGGCCCAGATGCCGAGCAGTCGATTGGTACCATTCAGGCATACAGGCACTCGCACTCTCGCAGTAAAATGGCGGTAGGCCATCGCCTTGGACGGAGACTGCTGAAAAATAGGGTTTTGTAGTCATCATGAGTAGAAACAACCCGTTTTCTGAAAAAAGAAAGTGTTGCAGCTCTTTTCTGACACCTAATGTGGTTACGCAGCACAGACATTTCACGTTTCGCGAAGGCGCGCTGAGCAGAACGGTGTGTGTGGTTGTGGTTGCAGGGCAAGCAGGTGCAGACGAACGCCAGCGCGGGCACGCTGCTGAGCAACCTGACGCTGGTGCTGCAGGCGGTGCGCCGGCACAGCGCCGGCCGCTACTCGTGTCGCGTCGCCAACGACGAGGGCCGCGCGGGCAGCAGCCCGCTCACTCTGGACGTCAAGTGTGAGTAGGCAGACGTCTAAATGGTTCAAATGGCTCTGAGCACTATGGGACTTAACAGCTATGGTCCGTCCTCAGTCCCCTATAACTTAGAACTACTTAAACCTAACTAACCTAAGGACATCACACAACACCCAGTCATCACGAGGCAGAGAAAATCCCTGACCCCGCCGGGAATCGAACCCGGGAACCCGGGCGCGGGAAGCGAGAACGCTACCGCACGACCACGAGCAGCGGACAGGCACCCGTCTCGCACAGCCATTTGTCTCACTGCAGTAACTTGTGAGGACACGCCTCTGGATCCGGAGCTGACGTGGCCCTGTAGCGTGCGTCGCAGCATGTGACACTACAGGCCTCACGAGCCCGAACGACCGTCTACGGCGAGGAGAGAGTTACTGTTTCAAAAGAGTTTAATACTACTTACCTGTCGATTGGACTTATTAGGTACATTTTCATTGACACAGTCATTCCCATATCGTCCCGGACGCAGCTGAGCGTGAGCGTTCACAATGTATGTCGGATAAGGCAGCTAGAGTGTCATCGCAAGTTCCTTCTGGGACATGTGTTTCTTGTGGGCCCTGTATCGACTTTGCCGTAGGGAGTGAAGATGCACATCATGCAGCCTATTTCGCACATTTTGAGTCGTAACAAGACGTCCTGTAGCTGCATAAAAAGCATTATTCAACATGGTGGCGTTGCTGTCAGTGTTCCTCCAAGGCATGATCCGTAGGTAGCGGTCATCCATTACAGTAGTAGCCCTTGGTTCACTCCGAGACGCCTGGACACTTCCCTTGTTGGAGAGCCATTCCTGGCATAAAGTAACAATGCGGACGCGATTGAAACGCGGTATTGACCGTCTAGTCATGTTGAACCACAGACAACACGAGCCGTGTACCTCCTTCCTGGTAGGATAACTGGAACTGGTCGGCTGTCAGACACCCTCCGTCTAATAGGGGCTCCTCATGCATAGTTCTTTACATCTTTGGGCAGGTTTAGTAACATCTCTGAACAGTCAAAGGGACTGTGTCTGTGATACAATCTGCGACATGTGTTTCTTGTGGGCCCTGTCTCGACAGAAGGTTAATTCACTATACGATTCCAACGTGAGGAAATAAGTCCACCGGCTGGAGGCAGACACCTCTGATCGTTGTTCGAAAATACAGAAATATCCCTTTTCAGCTCAGAGCAGATTGTCCAACGTCTCTTCCGTAGTATTGCCAAAATATCCATCTCTGGTTCTCTTCGTCTTCTTTACCGCCTCAACGCGAAAGTTGGTAGGCTGCCTCATCCTTTCTCACTTTCTGATACTAATCTGTCCTCATACCCACCTATCTACTTCCAGCTGTAGCATACACTTTGAACGACATCATGTTCGCCAACGACTGTACTGTCTATGAAATTAAATTATGGTATAGTACTTTTGGCTGGGAGACTCCACCTGGAGTTTTTCTGCCACCTAAATGTAAGAATTTGAATTTTAAGCCACTTCGGCTACTTACGCGTCGTTGATGATGACGAAGAGATGATGAGGACAACATCCAGTTCACGAGTGAATAAAATCTCTGATCCGCCCGGGAATCGAACCCGAGACCCCCTTGATCTAGAGAAAGCGACGCTAACCAATCTACCACTATATCCGAATTTTACTGTCTATGTGTATAATACGCTGGTATCCAAAACTCAAGGAGGAAAGTAACTTTCGAAAGATGTCTCACTGACATGTAACATAGCTCCATGGAACTTGGACGACACGCAGGAAGAACTGTAGCAGTAGTACAGAAGGTAACCGAAATAAATCTGCAATAACACAAACGAAAATTAATATAAAATAACTACACTGGCGTCACCCCAGGTGCGTATAAAATTATGCGTAGCTGTGGCTTGGTTTATATTACAACAACTAAAAGGAGTGTTAATACCGCCTAACGGAACTCAAAAGGAACTGTAGATTGGGACAAACTGACAAATCAGCTGTAGCGGAACACGTTTTCAAAGACGGTGATCACGAAATAAAATTTAGTGAGACAAACGTGATAGCTAGGACTTCACATTATTATACCCGCATGTATAGAGAAGCTATAGAGATCTACAAGCACGAAAATAATTTTAATAAAAGAGAAGACGAATTAAAACTAGACAAGATATGGCGGTCGGCTTTGCACCAACGAAGTGTCAATCGATTACCTTTAATCGAGAGAGTGCGCCAGAGTTAGTTTTAAAGTCGAAAGTACGTGATGAGTGGTGACGCCATCTAAGCGCTCTATATAAGGGTGACCTCCAGCGCCTAGCAGCCAGTTGCCGACTCAGCTCGGACGATGTTGCTCGCAGTAGGCAACGAAACGTCAGGAAGGAGAAGTAGTTTTATATATGGACCACGGCAATTGAGCCTGGAAATTTTAATTAATAATGAAACGTGATACGGTTCCTCAGGAAGTCTGTGAACCCCACAAACAGAAATGCTTGCTCGACTGTCACGCTGGCCAAAAGTTCGATGGTGAATTCTTGTGGTACTGTGTTCCATTGCTCCACTAGCGCGGTTGAAAACTGCTGGATGGTCGTCGGTGCATGTGGAAGTGCTGCAGGACGTCTCCCTAACGCAGTACACACGTGATCGAAAGGTTTTAAGTCGAAGAAATCCTCTCGTTCCAAAAGTTGCTCCACCTGTGCTGTTTGACACTGTCACGCATAGTCACCCATAAAAATGGGGTCAGGACCGAATCCACCCCTAACACACAAGGTATGAGTAGCGTGTCGCAATGACGTCGACCAGTGCTAGTACTGTGTTGGAGGTCAGTACGCCCACGCAACATTATACCTTCCCATTTCATATACCTGGACCACGAAAAAGATCATGTTGGACAACGCTGGACGTACCGATCCTCAAATGTCGACAGGTGGAACCAGTAATTCAGCCAGGATTATTGTCGAAGATGATCTTTATTGTGGTCTAGGTGGTATGGTGTGAGTAGGCATAATATCGCAAGGCCGTAACTTTAGACGTATTGCAGCACTTTCACGTGCACCAACACTCATCCAACAGTTGTCAACTGCGCGGACGAAGTACCACAAGAACTCCTTACTAAGCTTGTGGACAGATTGGGCACAATTTGCAGACCATGCATTGCTGACCGTAGTTATCGCACAACCCATTAAGAATCATGTCCCGCCTTTTGTAATACCCAGAGAATATCATGAATCGCTGTGACTTCAGTGTAAATATTGGCTTTGAATAAATGTGTCATTTCTGTTTCCTCTAGACTGAATGGCCGGCTTCATACAATAGTCGTTCTGATCACTGACGGCCACACCCTGAATATGCTACATTTATTAGTGTTTCGTACATAAGGAAGCCTAGTTGTCAGACAGAGAAATCACTAAAAGATGTGCTGTGCCAGACGAATTGGTGAAGAAATTGATGCTAAAGATACATAAGGAGGGTATTCCTCATACGACCACTTTTTGTGCAATCAGTTCACCCACCTACAGACTGGCAACATATCAGGCAGATTATTAGCACCCAAACTGCGACATTGTGAATACAACGTTTTTAGCTCGCAGAAAATGTAGAAACTCTCAAGAAAATGAAGATTGGAGAAGTGAATAGGGCCTGAAGTGGTAGGGAAAATGCAGGTGGCATATTTCTTTCAGTTACCTTCTGTACTGTACTGTACTGCAGCAGTTCCTTCTACGTGTGGTCTAAGTTTCATCGAGCTTTGCCTCAGTGACACATCATGCGAAAGTTACTTTCGTCCTTAAGTTTTGAATACCAACCTATAAGCAAAATAAAGTCACATACCACGTTTTTCTATCTATATTTTATTGCGAATCTTATTAACTATTGTAGGGATTTTGATTCGGCTTCCACTAATGGTTAGATTGATTACCGAGAAAGATTTGCGTATATAATTTATTATTCATAGTATTAATAAGCGTGTGGTCCATAATTAATCGGCGTTTTATGAGGTGTCAGTGGCACTGATAAGAGCTTCGTGCTCGTCACCTAGATGGGAGGCGGTATCTGGTGGGACATGCAGTCATGTAACAGCCGTCTAATTGCAGAGGGGCGGAAGCTTGAGCAGAATATCTGTAGGGCCTGGTTGTTTAGTGGTAGCCCGCACGGTAGCTCAGCATGGTCGGTCATGGGATTGGCCACCCTCTATATGAAGAAAAAACTGTGTGATGTTTTCACCAATGAAATCTGAGAGATATATTTCAACATTCCCGCGTAGCTGCTGAAGAAAAACGACGGAAAAATACGTAAGAAAAGGGAATTACAGTGGTAAGGCGCGTGCCTCAAAACTCAAAGGTCGCAGGATCAAATCTTGGTTGGACCACGGAAATTTCACTGAGATTTTTAACTAAACATTCGCCTCCCGATGGTGTGGATATTCACCAGAAACTAGTGGTCTGGATGGCACGTCAAACAACAGTTTCCTTCTTCCATGAGGATAGCTGAGTAATTTAGAGACATTCGTCATATACAACATCTGTGTAAGAACCAAAATACCTCCACGCGTTACGAGAACATGTCACAAACAAACAGATCAATGAAACACCCCTACCTAACTACTTTGCCGGTCTGTAACACATGGAAATAAATCTCAGTGAAACTTCGTTAGTTGCCTCTGCACATATCACTAACGTACATCGTACTCGAACGAAACAGATGGGAACTATCCTCAGTGTTCTTAGATTATCTCCAAGGGCTATATTTAAGATGCACACAGGAGTCTTGATACCAAACAGTTGGTGGCATAAACAAAAACACCTTAGGTGTTGAGCTTAAGGTAATGGGAATAGGAAAAATACAGTACTTTATAGTGCAACTTACGTCTAGCTGTAGTTGAAATTATAAATAAATTAGCCTCTGTGGCTCCCCCCGTCGGAGGTTCGAATCCTCCCTCGTGCGTGTGTGTGTGTGTGTGTGTGTGTGTGTGTGTGTGTGTGTGTGTGTGTGTGTCGTCGTTAGTGTATGTTAGTTTAAGTTACATTATGTAGTGTGTAAGCTTAGGAACTGATGACCTCAGCAGTTTGGTCCCTTAAGATCTAAATCTACATCTACATCTACATCCACACTCCGCAAGCCACCTAACGGTGTGTGGCGGAGGTACTTTGAGTACCTTTATCAGTTCTACCTTCTATTCTAGTCTCGTATTGTTCGTCCCACAAATTTTTCAGTTAGCCTCTGGCTGCTAGAAAGATCTTCAGTTTCTTTATTTCCATATCCATTTCGAGTCTAACAGCCTCATTTTCTGATTCGCTTGTATATATACATCTAAGAAGTACTAAGTATGATTTCTTCTGGATCACAGCAGTACTTACAAACCCCTATGTCTACAGCACCACACGGGAAATGAAACCTCAGCGCTCGGCAGCAGACTATGTGCACTGTTAAAATACTCTATTGTCGATTGCTTAGGTGTCACTTTCTGTCTGGTGCTGTACTTCTCCCTTCATGTAGATGCCGTTATCATTTTAAACAAAAGCGTTTAATTTCTTCTCCGACTGATTTCAGTAATTCGCTGCAGAAACCGTGACGAATGCTATATGTGTGTATAGGTGACATTCACTGGGTGACGGATATGGTTGAACGGTTGACTGTTCCCCCAGAGGCCGAGCGATTCTGGCCGCTACAGTCTGGAACCGCGCAACCGCTACGGTCGCAGGTTCGAATCCTGCCTCGGGCATGGGTGTGTGTGATGTCCTTAGGTTGTTTAGGTTTAAGCAGGTCTAAGTTCTAGGGGACTGATGACCTCAGAAGTTAAGTCCCATAGTGCTCAGAGCCATTTGAACCATTTTGAGCCCCCAGATTTGTAACTGTGGATCGTTGAATGTCCTTGCGAAATCTGACTCTCGCCAGCTTCGTGGCTTCTTGAACGATAAGAATTGTCCCGCACCGGTATTAGTACCATAACTTTAGCGTGTCATAGGAAATGCTCTCTTCAGCTGAGGTATAGAGGCAAAAGAAATGATCCACATTCACAGCATAAGTTTTGCTAGTACTTGTCTCTTCCTTATTAAGATAGCAATCGTCTGTCCCTTCAGCACTGTAGATAAAAAGGTGTCCCAGGTCGGATCCCCCCCCCCCCCACACACACACACATAAGCACACACAAACACACACACACACACACACACACACACACACACACACACACCAGCGCAGGCCTTCCACGCGTTTTCACTAACTTACACAATCTAAATAAAATTCTTCGCTTGATGTAGTGACGTTACATCCGGTTGCGTTAGTAGAAGGCAACAAATAAGCGGATATTTGGAAAATGTTTCTGATTAAAAACGAGTAATATTCAAGCTCTAATTAATATAGCTCCACAGGAGGAATCATAATATTTTCCAGGAACACTAGTGGCACTGGTAAAGGTTTTTGCATGTTTATGTAGCAGCTACTGGCAGATGATGGTGATTATGGAGCTAGTGTTAATTCACACTATTTTTGAAGCAAAAAGATCGCTGAACTTAATTTTTCCCATAACACGACGATGTCTCCCGCATGAAAGGGCAATACTGGGCACAATAATATACTTAAGACAAAACTTCAATTCCTAGAAACATCCATTACAGGTGAATGAGGGCGAGGTGATCAACATAATAATATGTAAATTTTTCTTCGTATTAACGATACTTTCGAATATTATTGCAAGTATAGGAATCATGTCTGATTCTTATGACTGAATAATTATACAAATACTACAAAAGTGAAGCCATATGCAAGCTTTTCTCAGAAAAAAATAGAAATAAATTCGTCAGACTTCATTAACTTGGGCTCTTCAAAATCTTCAGCTTGTTAGCGAATTTTATGCATAGCATTGTGAGCAGATGCTACTAACGCTCCAGACTGAAATGCTATTTCACGTTACCGATTTCTCGGACCTTTTTCCAAGGTCACTGTAGACTATCAGAATTTGGAAAAGCCTATACGCCAACTGCCACAGTAAGCGAAACGGGCCGGAAGACATAGTGCTTGCGCTGTTCGTGAAGCTGGTAAAACGTTTTGACGTGACTGTCCACCGCTGACGTACATCATGGCTTTACGTGTGTGTGTGTGTGTGTGTGTGTGTGTGTGTGTGTGTGTGTGTGTGTGTGTGTGCGCGCGCGTGAGCCTTTTGGTCGTGACGAGTGGCAGAAAGGAGAAAGGAGGGATCGCGTTCGAAATTTTGAGGCCCACGTTAACCAATTTGCGGACGGGACTGTATGCAATGGAGACTTCCAGTAGGGTACATCGCAAAAGATGGTTGTTCACTGTGGCTCATAAAGCGTCAAGTCTCCAGTGGGCAAAATAACGTAGACATTTGGTGGCAGCTGACTAGATGCTTGTAGTGTGTTTCTTTCAGATGACGGAAGGTATCGAGCACACCGACTCCTAATAAGTGGTTTAACCCGCAGCGTGTGGAGGGTTTCGTTCAGGGACACATTGAAGCCACAGATGTACTGAATATTCTCCTGTCTTACACCGTACGTCACCGTAATATTATACAGGCTGTTCCTCGACTATTCATCCAAATTAACACAGGAGGTACAGAACATCAAAACAAATATATTTCGATAAGGATCATATGTTCTCTGATGTCACCTTGTATAGTTAGGGTACATTTTGTTAGTCGTGCTTGCGATATCTACTTTTCATAACTGGAAGAGAGTCCCAGTAGGAGTACAATAACTTCTTTATATTGTCTTTCCGAAAACTAAAAAACGAATCTGCGGATTTGACTCTAAATAACGGCCTGGAGCCCGAACTAAACACTAAAGTGACCAACACTCGCAGAGAGCTGTTTTCTAATACAAAGTCTATTTCTCGATGTCATATTGTCGACATTAATGGCACATCGCCGAGAGGTTTATTGAGGCTCTGCAAGCAGTCATCGCACGAATCGACGAGCTCTCGTCGACGGGACATGTCCTAAGTGATCCCTGGGTTTCTTAAATAGCTATTCTCCAAGAAGAGACGCACTGTCCCCTGGGAACCTGCGGCCGGATATAGGCGTGGTCTGTCGATGAAGCTAGTCACCTCATGCTATTGTCTGGCGAGGTACCTGGTGGTCCGTAGTTTTCGGTGCGACTGTTGAAGATCTGAGGGTGTACTTTAAAATCCGGCGTGGCTCCTACGGATGACATGAGCGTTGCTTTCCGTGATTTGCTCGTTGAAGCCGTCTTACGTGTTGCAGCTGGTGCCTCTGGGGAACATAGCAGTGATAACGTAAGGTGCTGTGCCGATGTCGTCGACTGAGGATGTGTACTAACATTCAAAACTGCCGTGTGTACACAATGCGCATGTTTGGGCGATGTGAATCTACGACGTACTCGACATAGTGCTCACCGACAGCGATTCGGTGGTAACGTGTGGGCCGGCATTCTAGGAGGTAGGTTGATTGGACCATATGTTCTTCCATTCCGCTGCAAAATACGGAGAACACGCGTGAAACATGTGTCACCAGAAGTGCTCCAGAGTGTACCTATGATGTTAGACAGAGGACGTACTTGCAGCACGATGGGACGACAGGCCATTTCAGCATTGCTGTGAAGAATCATCTGAGAGCCACCTTCCGGAATCGATGGATCGGACGAAATGGCCCTCTGGCCTGGCCAGCCACGTCGCCTGACCTGAAGGGTCTGGATTTCTTGCTCAGAGGGCATATGAAGCACCTGGTGCGTGAAACCATGGTGGGAACAGAAGAAGAACTCGTCTCCAGAATTGCCGTCACTGCTGGTACCACTTCGGACATGCCAGGAATCTTCGGATGGTCAGGACAATCAATATTCCGAGGATGTACTGCGTTCCTACAGGCCAGTGGTCACGCATTCGAGCGGTTCCTGTCACTGTCACTGCTGCAGTTAACGTGCTAAGCTACCTTTTGTGTGAATCTTGCCTATGGTCGTAAATTGCTGTAAGGACCATATTAAAATAATTAAATGTTTTTGTTTTCATGTTTTGTACCTCTTGTATTTATTTGAACGAATAATTTCGGAACACCACGTATATAATTTCCCATCTAAAGACGGCTGGTCTTAAATTATTGTCCAACAAAGTGGTGAAAAAGTGACTGCGCCTAGCGAAGTGAAAATCAGAGTGAGGCGGTACGCACTCCTCCGAAACATGCACAAAGCTCGCACCGAGATCCGCCCTGAAATATAATTAAGTCTATGATCTTTCACCGAAATGGACATTAAATAAGGTCTGCAATCGTTTATGCGTATGGAAGACTATTTCTTTTTCAACTAACTTGAACTGGTCTCGAACGAACGATGAATAATATCATGAAATTCTTATGATTGATACTCGTATCTCGAAATCGTCTCGCAGAGAAATGAATACATACACTTCAAACAGTAACATTGATAAGGATGATACTAAAACACCATTCCTGTCATCAGTCAGCCGCAAATAATGACATGAGTTCCCTTTAGGTACACTGACATATTACTCGAGGGAGCAGAAATTACTATAGTTGGAGGACTAGCGTATCCTGTATAGGCTTACTTGGTTGATTCGAGGTAATAAAAAAATTCTCATAACATTTAAAATTAGAAGGAAATATTCAAAAACTAAGATTTAACTGCCAGTTAGTTTTAATAGTAGCAACACGATCTTGTGTGTCTAGATGAGGAATTGAAACACTAAAATATGATCCCATGTCTCTTCCATACCAATTCATTGCGGGCTGCTGAATATATAAATGGTAATGATAACGCTATGAAATGATTATTTATTTTCTTTTGCTGTCCTGAAATTGCTGCACAAATGTGAAACACTCTGATCTACTTCTCGTGTGCTTCCTTTCTCCCTAGTATGTCCCTTTACTCAGACTCAGCAAATGCCGATTTGTGGGCTAAAGCACTGAAGTTGCAGTTGAGAGAGCTCTCTCAGTTGTTGGTATCCCTGCACTGCAGTCTCCCCTCCGCCATGAATTTCACAGGCTGCGGGCTAAGAGACATCCTGGAGCGAGAAACTTTTTGTAGTTTTTCGCAATGGACCCGTTCACTTTTTGCTCACCCAAGTGCTCCTTTCGTAATGGATTTTCCGTAAATCTTTTTGAAATGAATCATGATACGATGCAGACTCTTTATTTTTTCCACGAGCTCTCGTAAACTTGACCTCCTCTCCGTCCAAACTAATAATGCGCAATGAACTTTCTCTCATTATTAAAGCCAACTTGTCCTTACGCTTATTGCAGTGTCAAACCGGTATTGCTTGTGGAGGAGTCCGGAGTATGGTTTATGACCTCTACCTTATTTTCCCATTTCTGAGTTTTTAATCACATGAGGCTACGACAGCTCTATCAAGTTTGTGCTACGGTTTAATGTAGCGGAGATGTGTTCGGTACATCTCTACAGCAAGATGAAACTGCCATTCTGGGTTAAACTCTAGACGTGTTCTCCAACTCCTTATGCTAACTCTGGGTCAACATATGGTGTGGAGACAGCTGCTTTTCTCCTTCAGACTGGTACTAGAACCTGATACATGGATTAATTAAGTGAATCAGTTTTTGTGTGTATGTGAATAGCTCAGACATTTTGTCTCGTATGCGCATATCACTACGAAAAGCAGTTCCTCTATAAAAGTACTTACCACCTTATGGTAAAACGATGGAAGAAGAAACAGGAGTCTATTTAGAAGAGATAGGGGATCCAGTATTAAAAGCAGAATTTAAAAGAGCTTTGGAGGACTTACGATCAAATAAAGAAAAAGGGATAGATAATATTCCACCAGAATTTCTACAATTATTGGGGGAAGTGGCAACAAAACGACTATCCACGTTGCCGTGTAGAATGTGTGAGTCTGGCGACATACCATCTGACCTTCGGAAAAATATCATCCTCACAATTCTGAAGTCTGCGAGAGATGACAAATGCGAGAATTATCGCACAATCATCTTAATAGCTCATGCTTCCAAGTTGCTGACAAGAATAATACACAGAAGAAGGGAAAAGAAAATTTAGGATTTGTTAAATGACCATCAGTTTGGCTTTAGAAAAGGTGAAGGTTCGAGAGAGGCAAGTCTGACGTTGCTGTTGATAATGGAAGCAAGAGTAAAGAGGGTAAGTCCTTGTACCAAATAGTGGTACAAGGACTTACCTTTGTAGCTCACGAACTTCTCCACTCAATGGAAAAACGAACTGCATATCCCAAAACTGACTAAAGTAGCAGCAGTAATGATTTATGCCTATGAAATCCTTCTCGTACTTCATCCTGAGTGGCAATCGTGATGTTAAGCCTCACGTTGTTCTCATTTCTACTACTTACTCATTACCTTCGTCTTTTTTCGATTTACTATCAATGCATATTCTGTACTCATCAGACTGTTCAGACCATTCAGCAGATCATATAATTCTCCTTCACTTTCACCCGTCACGAAAGGGATAAATAAAATATCTTGCCTTACGTACTGTGGGTTAAGAGGTGGGAAATATACGAAGATGGATGACACATTCGCCGTAGCGCTCAGGATGGAAGTATGAATCGAGTCTTTTTAAACGGGTATCAGTCAAATAACGAAAAACTATTCGACGTTGACATCGTTTACATATCGTGATGCTTTTGACTGTCTCTCCCAGACACATATTGTAAATAATGTTATTCAGATTTACTTGAGACAAATAAAGTCTTGCCAGCGAGCCGAATACGCAGCAAGAGGAATTCTAGTAAATGAAGTACATTACTCAAAAGAAACGAAAACGATCTTAACAGTCCACCAAAGATTCAACATTAGTCTATTGCATCACATCTCTTCCGTTCCGGTTTTCCCACAGTCCATGTTTCACTACCATACAATACGGCACTCCAGACGTACAGTCTGGAGCCGGGCGACCGCTACGGTCGCAGGTTCGAATCCTGCCTCCGGCATGGATGTGTGTGATGTCCTTAGGTTAGTTAGGTTTAATTAGTTCTAAGTCCTAGGCTACTGATGACCGCAGAAGTTAAGTCGCATAGTGCTCAGAACCATTTGAACCAAACCAGACGTACATTCACAGGAATTTCTTCATCACATCAAGGCCAATGTTTGATACTCGTAGACTTCTCTTGGCCAGGAATGCCCTTCTTGCAATCACTGGCTTCCTTTTGGTGTTCTCCTTGTTCCGTCCGTCATTGGTTATTTTACTGCCTAGGTAGCAGAATTCCTTAACTTCATCTACTTCGTGACCATCAATCGTGATGTTAAGCCTCACGTTGTTCTCATTTCTACTACTTACTCATTACCTTCGTCTTTTTTCGATTTACTATCAATGCATATTCTGTACTCATCAGACTGTTCAGACCATTCAGCAGATCATATAATTCTCCTTCACTTTCACTCTGGATGGCAATGTCATCAGCGAATCGTATCATTGATATCCTTTCACCTTGAATTTTTCTCCGCTCCTGAACTTTTGTTTTATTTCTATCATTGTTTCTTCGATGTGCACATTGAACAATAGGTGCGAAAGTGTACATCCCTTCTTACACCCTTTTAAATCCGAGCACTTTGTTCTTGGTCGTCCACTCTTATTATTCCCTCTTGGGGTCTTGTACATATTGTATATCACCAGCCTCTCTCTATAGCTCACCCCTATCTTTCTCAGAATTTCTAACATCTTGTACCGTTTTACATTGTAGAATGCTTTTTCCAGGTCGACAGATCCTATGAACGTGTCTTGATTTTTCTTTACTCTTGTTTCCATTATCAACCGCAACGTCAGAATTGCCTCTCTCGTATCTTTACCTTTTCTAGGACTAAACTGATCGTCTTCTAAAACATCCTCAATTTTATTTTCCATTGTTCTGTGTATTATTCTTGTCAGCAACTTGTATGCATGAGCAGTTAAACTGTTTGTGAGGTAATTCTTGCACTTGTCATCTCTCGCAGTCTTCGAAATTGTATGGATGGTATTTTTTCGAAAGTCAAATGGTATGTCGCCGGACTCATACATTCTGCACACTTACGTGAATAGTCGTTTGTTGACAATTCCCTCAAAAATTTGGAAATTCTGGTGGAATATTATCTATCCCTTTTGCTTTATTTGATCTTAAGTCCTCCAAAGCTCTTTAAATTCTGCTTCTAATAGTGGATTGATATCTCTTCAAAATCGACTCCTGTTTCTCCTGCCGTCATGACAGACAAAACTTCCCCCTCATAGAGCCTCTCAATGTATTCTTTCCATCGATCCGCTCTCTCATTTAACAGTGGAATTCCCATTACACTCTTAATGTTACCACACTTGTTACGTAAGGTTGTTTCGACTTTACTGCATGCTGAGTCAGTCCTTCCGATAATCATTTCCTTTTTGATTTCTTCTCATTGTTCGTGCTGCAATTTCGTATAAGCTTCCCTGAATTTCCTATTTATTTCATTCCTCAGCGACTTGTGTTTCTGTATTCCTGAGTTTCCCGTAAAATTTTTGTACTTTCTGGTTTCATCGATCAACAGAAGTGTTTCAACTGGTACCCGTGGCTACTCGCAGTTACCTTCTTTGTACCTACGTTTCTATTTCCAAGTTCTGTGAGGTGTCCATTCCTCTTCAACTGTACTGCCTACTACCTTATTGCTGTATCGATAGTCTTGCAGATCTTCAGGTGTATGTCGTCATTTCTTGGTACTTCGATATTCCACTTCTATGCGGTTTGATCTTTCTGATTAATGACTTAAACTTCGGCCTACTCTTTATCTCTACTGTATTGTGACCTAGGCCTATATCTGCTCCTGAGTACACCTTACAATCCAGTACCTGATTTCTGAATATCTGTCTGCCATGATGTAATCTAACTGAAATCTTCTCGTATTACCCTGCCTTATCCTCTTGTGACTCTTGAACAGGATATTCGCTATTACCAGCTGAAATTTATTACAGAACTCAAATAGTCTTTCTCCTCTTTCATTCCTTGCCACAACCTTTTCTATTTCTCCTTCCTTGGCAGTCCCTCACGACTATTAGATTTTCATCTCCATTTACGTACTGTGTTACCCTTCCAACATCCTCATATACGTTTTCTGTCTATTCCTCTTTCCAGCTTGCCACGTCAGCATATATCTGAACTATCGTCATCGGTATTGGTCTGCTGTCGATTCTGATAAGAACAACCCTATCACAGAACTGTTCCCAGTAAAACACACTCTGCCCTACCTTCGAGTTCATAACGAATCCTATTCCCGTTATACCATTTTCTGTTGCTGTTGATATTACTCTATAGTCATATGACCAGAAATCCTTGTCTTCTTTCCATTTCACGTCCACTGACCCTTTACTATATCTGGATTGTGCCTTTGCATTTCCATTTTCAGATTTTCTGGTTTCCCTACCACGTTAAAACTTCTGACATCCCACGACCCGAATCGTAGAACGTTATCCTTTCTATGGTTATTCAGTCTCTTTCCCGTTGTCATCTTCCCCTTGGCATTCCCCTCCCGGAGATTCGAATCGGGGACTATTCGGGAAGCTTTTACCAATTGAGAGGTCATCTTGACACTTTTTCAATTATAGGCAACATGCCCTGTGGAAACTCGTAACGTGTCTTTAATGCAGTCTTTTCCACTTCCTTCTGCATCCTCATGTCATTGATTCTTGAGCTTTTAGGGGCAGTTTCCCTCCTCTAGGACTAGAAAATGCCCTGAACCTCTGTCCGCTCCTCCGCTCTCTTAACAAGGCCGTTGGCATAATGAAAGCACTTCTTATGACGCAAGTCTTCGGTCGCCAGCGCTGATTATTAGTCGAAATTTAAGCAGTGGCGAGATTCGAATCTATGACCGAGGACGTATTGATTACTAATCAAAGGCGCTACCCCTAGACCACGGGTGCAATACAGAAACGGCTATGGCTGAATATATATTATTCAATTAGATAGTCAACTTAATTGAGAATGGGTTTGTTTCTTTTCATTTCATGTGATTTATACTTAATGATGTTTTTATTTTCCATTGCCACACCCCGGTGAATATGTTAATAATACAAGATGTTATACTACATAAATTAATAAGTGGTTGTACTGATCCTCCATGTTACACGAAACGGGTCAGATCGATGTTGCAGAAGCAACGAAAAAAGCAAGCCAAATTTAAAACAACGAAAAATCCCCAGAATTGTCAGAAGTTTGAAATATAGCGCGTACTTCTATGCGAGATGCTTTTAATAATTTCCACAACAAAACCGTGTCTCGGAATCTGCAGTAAACCCAAAGAGATTCTGGTCATACATAAAGCACACCAGTGGCAAGACGCAATCAATACCTTCATTGCGCAATAACAACGGTGAAGTCACTGCTGACAGTGCCACTAAAGCAGAGTTATTAAACGGGGTTTTCCGAAACTCCTTCATCAAAGAAGACGAAGTAAGTTTTCCTAAATTCCATTTAAGAACAACTGCCCAAATGGGGAACATAGAAGCAGATATCCATGGTGTAGCAAAGCAGCTTAAATCACCCAATAAAGGCAAGACCTCCGGTTCAGACTGTATACCAGTCAGGTTTCTTACAGATGCAATAGCTCCATATTTATACAACCGCTTGCTCACAGAAAGATCCGTAGCTAAAGACTGGGAAATTGCCCAAGTCACACAAATACCCAAAAAGGGAAGTAGGAGTAATCCGCTTAATTACAGGCCCATATCAATGACGTCGATTTGCAGTAGGGTTTTGGGGCATATACTGTGTAAGAGCATTATTAAGTACCTCGAAGAAAACGATATATTTACACATAGTCAGCACGGATTCAGAAAATATCGTTCGTGTAAAACACAACTAGCTCTATATACTCATGACGTAATGAGTGCTATCAACAGGGGATGTCAAATTGATTCCATTTTTTCAGATTTCCAGAAGGCTTCCGACACCGTTCATCACAAGCACTTTCTAAGGAAACTACGTGCATATGGAATATCGCCTGAGTTGTCCGACTGGATTAGTGATTTCCTGTCAGAAAGGTCATAGTTCGTAGTAATAGACGGAAAGTCATCGAGTAAAACAGAAGTAATATCCGGTGTTCCGCAAGGAAGTGCTATAGATCCTCTATTGTTCCTGATCTATATTAACGACATAGGAGACAATCTGAGTAGCCGTCTTAGATTGTTTGTAAATGATGCTGTCATTTAAGGTCTTGTAAAGTCATCAGATGACCAAAACGAATTGCAAAATGATTTGGCAATTGACCGTGAAAAAAAGAAAAGTGTGAAGTTATTCACATGAGTACTAAAAGAAATCAGCTAAATTTCGATTACGCGATTAGTCACACAAATCTGAAAGCGGTAAATTTAACTATATACTTAGGGATTGCAATCACAAATAACATAAGTTGGAACGATCAGATAGATAATGTTGTGGTTAGAGGAAACCAAAGACTCCGATTCATTGGCAGAACACATAGAAGGTGCAACAGGTCTACTAAAGAGACTGATTACACCATGCTTGTCGCCATATTCTGGAGTATTGCTGTGCGGTGTGGAATCCGCTTCAGGTGGGATTGACGGATGACATCGAAAAAGTTGAAAGAAGGGCAGCTCGTTTTGTATTATCGCGAAATAGGGGAGATAGTGCCACAGACATGATTCTTGAATTGGAGTGGCAATCATGGAAAAAAGGCGTTTTTCGTTGCGACAGGATCTTCTCATGAAATTTCAATCTCCAGTATTCTCCTCCGATTGCGAAAACATTCTGTTGGCACCCACCTACATAGGGAGAAACGATCATCACGATAAAACTATTGAAATCAGGGCTTTCACAGAAAAATTTAAGTGCTCGTATTTCCCGCGCGCTGTTGGAGTGGAACGGTAGAGAGACAGCATGAAGGAGGTTCATGTAACCCTCTGCCGGGCACTTTATTGTGAATTGCAGAGTAATCACGTACATGTAGTTATAAATAATGGTAACCGTAACTCATCATCACAATGGTATCACCCCATAATAAATCCTCAATTCTTCAAAGACAACGTCAATACATGAACTGAGAGTTGCCCCTCAAGCCGAGTGATTAGTGCAGTGCTCCTGCTTCATGGTCTTCTACGATACCAGACACTTAGTTCCTGAGTAACAGTCAGCTACCATTCTGTGCAGTCAGCACAGCTGGGTACTTCGTGATATTTCTTACTGCCTGACTCGTTCTCCCGTAATATCAAATCTCCAGATTGGACGAACATCATTGGCGGATTTTATGCTGTCATCCTCACCCTCTTTCGAGGGACCTAGAGCGGTTTAATGATGATGTCAGGTCTAACGGCCATCTCGTATTCGTGTCGTATTTCAGAACGTCACTGCTTTGTGTCAGTGTAGCATAATGAAAGAGTGAAAATCTTAACCATCCGTTACTGTTGGACAATTCGCTCATGCTCTACTTTGTCAGCGCTGTACCACTGTTCACATATATCTTATCATGTGCATTATATTTTATCATCTGCATTTCAGCTGGGCGCTAATTGTTATTTACTATTACCCTGGTGCCGGTAATACAACAGCACATTCCTGTTCCGAAGTACGAACTTCACCAAATATTCAAAATATCGCACTATATCCATGTTTCCTACTAAACTAAACGCATTAAGTATTTGCTATACGCCTTGCTACGGCGCACATTCCACGTAGTAGAAGTCTCTCCGAAAAGTTACTTTAATCTCGTACCTAAACAAACACTTGAACTATTTACATTACTCTGTTTTACGAAATTCCGGTTTAAATGAGAAACCTGATGCTTATTCTGACCTATTCCCACGGTATCGGGAAACCCGAGGTAACCCATGCCTAAGTCATGCACACTCTCGGCAGCGGCCGTCGTAATGGACATTTTGTCGGAATACCCAGCATTTATACATCATGTGATTCAGTCCATGGAGTGAATTGCACTTTATACACACATGAAAAAAGTATTGCATCACCTTAGTGATGAGAGTTCCGAAGACTGTACAGAAAATTTGAATAGAGAAATATCATTTCCGCCCTTTTTATTGCTCATGAAAATCACACACTGCGTGTCGAACCAACATACAGCGAGACCTTAAGAGGTGGTGGTCCAGATTGCTGTACTCACTGGTACCTCTAATACCCAGTAGCACGTCCTCTTGCTTTGATGCATGCTTGTGTTCGTCGTGGGGTACTATCCACAAGTTCATCGAGGCACTGTTGGTCCAGATTGCCCACTCCTCAACGGCGATACGGCGTAGATCCCTCAGAGTGGTCGGTGGGTCACGTCGTGCATAAACAGCCCTTTTCAATCTATCCCAAACATGTTCGATAGGGTCCATGTCTGGAGAACATGCTGGCCATTCTAGTTAAGCGATGTCGTTATCCTGAAGGAAGTCATTCACGAGATGTGCACGATGGGGGAGCTTACTATCATTCATGAAGACGAATGCCTCACTATCGGTCGGAGGGTGGCACTCACATATCGTACAGCCGATACGGTGACTTACGTCGTTCCCACATATTGCCACCCCAAAAAAGCAGAGAACCTCCACCTTGCTGCACTCGCTGGACAGTGTGTCTAAGGCGTTCAGCTTAACCAGGTTGCGTCCATACACGTCTCCGGCGATTGTCTGGTTGAAGACATATGCGACACTCATCGCTGAAGAGAACGTGGTGCCAATCCTGAGCGGTCCATTCGGCTTGTTGTTGGGACTGCATGGTATCGCCGCTGCAAAGATGGACCTTGCCATGGACGTCGTGGGTGAAGTTGCGCATCATGCAGCCTATTGCGCACAGTTTGCGTCGTAACACGACGTCCTGGGGCTGCATGAAAAGCATTATTCAACACGGTGGCATTGCTGTCAGTGTTCCTCCGAGCCGTAATCCGTAGGTAGCGGTCATCCATTTCAGTAGTAGCCCTTGAGCGGCCTGAGCGAGGCAGTTCCTGTCTCTCTGTATGTCCTCCATGTCCCACCAATATCGCTTTGGTTCACTCCGAGACGCCAGGACATTTCCCTTGTTGAGAGCCCTTCCTGGCACAAAGTAACAATGCGGAAACCACGGTATTGACCGTCTAGGCATGGTTAAACTACATACAACACGAGCCGTGTGCCTCCTTCCCGGTGGTATGACTGGAACTGATGGGCTGTCGGGTCCCCTCCGTCTAATAGGCGCTGCTCATGCATAGTTGTTTAGATCTTTGGGCGGGTTTAGTGACATCTCTGAACAGTCGAAGGAACTGTGTCTGTGATACAATATCCACAGTCCACGTCTATCTTCAGAAGTTCTCGGAATCTGGGTGATGCAAAACATTTTTTGATGTCTGTAGATGCCAGACGTGTTAATGATTGATTCCAGGGGTCTTTACCAAATACAGTAACTGAGTCTAAACCCGATCTGGGGAAAAACAGGATGGCGGGAATTAAAGGACATAAGGATAGAAAGATGTCACGTGGAATATCGAAAATCTGAGCTGTTCTTGCATATGCTGTTGCAGTCTCAGTCTGCTTTTGTCACCAGAATGAAATTATTGCTTCGTCTTTGTCGATCAGTCAGTCTCAAAGTTATCCCATCTCTGACACGATTATACAGCTGGCGAGGGCATTACGACCGCTACTGGGTGGTGGAAAACGACTTGGTTTTTGTCAAGAGATGCGAAGCCCCCACCTGGAGCGTCCTGCGTTCGGATGAATGTGAGGGAATAAACTCAAAAATTACGATTATGGTTATGGCTATGGTATTTGAGAAAAAAAGGCAATTTTAGACAGGCTGGGACTCAAACCCGGTTTTCCGATTGTCTAAGTTGTCGTGTTAATCGTTTCGGCTATCCGAGGTGGCCTCCATGAGCGGCTAAGACCTCCATCTGTCCCTATGGTCTTCACTCCTTTGTGCTCACATTATATGACCGTGGTTCCGACACAGGGCAAGATATTGTTTTCTCTCGTCATTGCCTTGCTATGGAATGACTTACTGTGGTACTATATGAGACACTGAGTTCACGATGAATAGTTCTAATCAGTTAGAAATGAACTCGAATACCACGATTATGGTTTCGCTGCAGCTGTGGAATATTTCAAAACAGGACTCGAACCTGGATTTTCGGCATGTCGCTAGCGGCCACTTTGACCACTTTGACTACCCGAGCACGCCTCCAGAATCGACTCAATTCTCCATTTGTGCTGATGTTTTCACACTCAGGAAATCAAGATTCGAGTCCCGGTCCGGTTCAAATTTTCAGACGTTCTGAAATATTCTATAGCTGACGCGGAACCATAATCGTAAATTGAGAGTTAATTCTTAGCTGACACTGTTGAAAATCGGCAAAGGAGTGTCTCTCACTGCACTCCAGTATATGAAGAAGATTGGAGGACTTTGTGGTCGCTTCAGCGAAACCATAAGTAACTAACAGTTTTTTATTAATATGTTAAAGCTGAACAATTATTTGTAAACGCTCTCGTCCCGGGCGTGGCCTGCCTTTGTCTTGTCCCAGCAATATGCGTACCGTACGACCTGCGGTGTACCCACACATTTTGGAGGTGGGCCCCATAAATGCCGACTCGGCAGATACGACCAGACCTCTCGACACGACTTTGCTGCCGGCCAGAGACAGCCGGCGACGTATTGCTACTTTGCGGCAGATGACGGCCGCAACCAGAATCAACCTCTGGACCATTGGCTGGTAGATCTCAGCAGTACTGAGGTGGGTGGCCATCCCTGCGCGCCTCGGCAGCGGTTGGCAGATGGTGAATGAGCTTGTAGAGACGACAGCGGAGTGTTGGCTGCCAAATGCCTTGGTAGTCAGGCGGCAGCCAGCTGTTTGGAGCATGGCGAGTGTGGTGGCAGCTGCGTCATTGGGGCATCGTCAACTCCGTGGTTCAAATAGCTCTAAACACTATGGGACTTAACATCTGAGGTCATCTGTCTCTTAGACTTAGAACTACTTAAACCTAACTAACCTAAGAACATCACTCACATCCATGCCCGAGACAGGATTCGAATCTGCGACCGTAGCAGCAGCGTGGTTCTAGGCGCTTCAACCTAGAACCACTCGTCCACAGCGGCCGGCGTCGACTCCATGGCTGTGTCCCACACAGTTTGGCGTCACAACATTGCTTAGCAGTTACAGTAACAATCGGCTGGTCCTTTGGGGGTTTAAATACAGCTGTCTGTCGGTGACCATATGAAAGATCCGCCTCTGCCTCCTTCCTCTGCATCGATGAACCCTCTGGGTAGCATGGAAGCTTCCTGAAAGTGGTCAGTTTCTCAGACTTGGCTGCAGAGTCGTAGAAGTGGACGGCACGGAAGCAGGCACGCGGCGTTGGGAGCTGGTGTCACCATGTCATTGATTGCAGCGACTGGCGCGCTCGATACGGCATTAGCAATGCCACTGAGATACCACTAACTCTTATCTACGACGGACTGCTGGAAATTTATGCTTCCGAAATTTTTGTGTGAAAACGCTTACAGTTTTTTAAATAAAATAAACTTTGTTAACATTCTACATGTTTACTCTTGTTGCGAGTATATTTATTCCTCAACATAGTCAACCTGGCGACGACATCTCTCCCACCGAGAGGCCAATTTGCTGATACCGTCACTGTATAAAGCTTGAATTTGCTGACGGAGCCACGACCTTATCTCCGCTTGCACCGCTTCATGACAGTCAAAGTGCAGTCCCCGAAGGTTTTCTTTGAGATTTGGAAAGAGATGAGAATCTCAGGGTTTCAACTCAAGACTGTATGGGGGACGATCGATGATAGTGAACCTAAGGCTGCGGATTGTTGCAGACGTAGCAGAGCCCGTGTTTGGTCTCGAATTGTCATTTTGGAGGAGAGGATGCTCCATGTGTTGACGAACACTTCGAATTCATGCTATCAGTTTCCGGAGGGCTTAGCCATACCTTGCGGAAATTATGGTGTTGCTTTTAGACATAAATTCTAAAATTCACTGTGACCATGACTTTGCTGCCGACGGCATGGTCTTGAGCTATTTTGGCGTCGGTGATCTTTGTGGCGGAACTCTCTTGGTACTCTGTTTTGCGAGCCGGTGTGGCCGAGCGGTTCTAGGCGCTTCAGTCTGGGAACGCGTGACCCCTACGGTCGCAGGTTCGAATCCTGCCTCGGGCATGGATGTGTGTGATGTCCTTAGGTTAGTTAGGTTTAAGTAGTTCTAAGTTCTAGGGGACTGATGACCTCAGATGTTAAGTCCCATAGTGCTCAGAGCCATTTGAACCATTGCTCTGTTGTGAACCCAGTTTTCGTCACCTGTCACAATGTTGTCAAGAACACCATCACCCTTACGCTCAAATAGTAAGAGAAGCTGTTGTCGTCTAATCTCCCCTGTTTCATGTCAGATGTGACTATTAGAGGCAGCACTGTGCACACAGATTTTTGTACTGCAGTTCTGCAGTGGAAGGCTGTACATGTATCGTGATGTGCCACACTTTGTCTATTTTATACGAAGTTTTCCTCTGATCCTCATCCAGAGTACAAAAAATCTCGTCGATTGCCGTACGCTGACATGCACTTTGAGTTCTGTCTCACACGTTGAGGTTAGCACCACCATTTCCTTCATTACGACCACGAAAAGTCCAACGTCGCTCATTATTGATGTCGTTATTGTCATCACGTACACAGCTTTAATTATGATATGAATTTCTATTGGAAGCAAGTATTCTGCGGTTATAAACTCGATTACCGCACTCTGTTTCTCACGTACTGATACAGTTACGTTGCACACCGCCATGTCACACGCTACCATTCTGAGCCCTCTAGCGGCAAAGGATTGCAGTTTGCGTCACTGAAGCGGGAAAGTCGAGCAACTGATACGCGTGACATGTAATACGTAAACTGATACTGAATAAAAAAAAGGAGACATTACTTTTCAGCATGTCCTCGTATTTCGTTACATGTGTAGAGAAACATGCCTCCAATGCAAACGTACGATTCTTCTCCGTCTCTAACATCCTTGCCAGGATTGCACTTCTCAAATATTTACCAGCTCGAAGGAATTTGCTTCTCCTATACTGTGTTTGGAGATTCTACTACCATCGCTCCATTCTGATTGCAAATCAGTCTCAGTATATGATAAAAATCAGGTATGCTAAATTGCCAGACAGTTGGAGTTATAAACTTCTTTGACAACGAATTCTGTAATCAAGGATTACGTTGATGTGCAGTGGTTATGCAACACAGTTAAAGTCCCGCCCCACTTAACTGTTGCGCCGAAGCTAGTGGTGTCTTTCCACTTCAACTGAGTGCACGTGGAGCGTCAGAGTAGCTCACAGTGCCACCGGCACTGCGAGCACGAAGTTGTTGTTCCAAAGCATCCCAAAGGTGTTCTGTAGGATTCAGCTCCGGGCTCTGTGCAGGCCTGTCCTTACAGGGATATTACCACCGTGTAACCACAACAGGCTGTGCATAACGATCAGGTTCTCGATCGTGTTGAAAGACGCAATCGCCATCACCGAATTGCTCTATAACAGTGACAAGCACTTAATATTATTGTAGACCTGTGCTGTGATAGTGCCACGCAAAACAACAAGGGGTGTAAGCCCCCACCATGAAAAACACGACCACACCATAACATCACCGCCTCCGAATTTTACTCTTGGCACTGCAAACGCTGGCAGAAGACGTTCACCGGGAATTCGCCATACTCACACACTGCCATCAAAAAAATGGTTCAAATGGCTCTGAGCACTATGGGACTTAACTTCTAAGGTCATCAGCCCCCTAGAACTTAGAACTACTTAAACCTAACCAACCTAAGGACATCACACACATCCATGGCCGAGGCAGGATACGAACCTGCGACCGTAGCGGTCGCGCGGTTCCAGACTGTAGCTCCTAGAACCGCTTTGCCACCCGGCCGGCTCACTGCCATCGGATCGCCTTATCATGTACCGTAATTCATCACTCCGCACTGTTCAATCGTCTAATTTTTACGCTCCTTACACCAAGCGAGGCGTCGTTTGGCATTTACCGGCGTGATGTGTGGCTTATGAGCAGCCGCTCGAACATGAAATCCAAGTTTTCTCACCTCCTGCCTAACTGTCATTGTTCTTGCAGTGGATCCTGATGCAGTTTGGAATTCCTGTGTGATGGTCTGGATAGATGTCTGCCTATTACACGTTACGACCCTCTTCAACTGTCGGCAGTCTCTGTCAGTCAACAGACGAAGATTTCCTGTGCGCTTTTGTGCTGTACGTGTTCATTCACGTTTCCACTTCAGTATCACATCGGAAACAGTGGACGTAGGGATGTTTAAAGTGTGGAAATCTCGCGTACATACGTATGACACAATTGACACCCAATCACCTGACCGCGTTCGATGTCCGTGAGTTCCGCAGAGCCCCCCATTCTGCTGTCTCACGATGTCTAATGACTATGGAAGTCACTGTTATGGAGTAACTGGCAGCAGGTGACAGCAAAATGCACCTAACGTGAAAAATGTGTGCTTTTGGCGGTGTCCGGATACTTTTGATCACATAGTGTATTTATTCTGTCTAATTAAATACTATTTATGATTTTATGTACGCCGCTTAGGTTAGGATTTTAGAATTAACTTGTTGATTATTCTCGAAAAGAGGGTTTCTAGTAAGATTGAGCCAGAACTCATTAATAATTTGAGATTTTATAAGATACGTTGAAGAGCGATTTAGCTCTATTGTCAGCGTACACTGCTAATGCTACTCTTGTCACAGAGAATTTTTTTGTATTATTGTTTTAGTTATTATTATTATTATTATTATTATTATTGATTTAGAATCATTATTACGTTATTTATAATTACTGTGCACTTTTAAAATAATTGATTTGGAAAAATTTTACATTATATTTCAGTGACTGTTCGATAGTAGCGTTGTTAATAAATGGTATCACTGCTGTAATATAACTACGCCTCTACTAGCCCAAGCCATTTCACTTAACATCCTAAGTTGCTGATGAATTCCATACCACCGTATCAATGAACATCAGTTTGCTAGAACTTCATACAAGAGCGCCATGTATTTGTTGAGTATCTACTTTGCTTTTAGCCTTCTACAGTCTCTGGGAGGAGGAAGAGGGGGGGAGGGGGTACAAAGGACACAGAACTTACCAGCTACATTTCTCCACAGGAAAAAATATCAAAATTTGGCTTTTTTCCCACAGGTTTCCACCTTAAAACATTCAACGAGAAATGAATTCCAATTTAAATCAGTTCAGTCTCGTCGACGAGAACCACCCCACAATAACAATTTACACCACATCTAACACCTAATGAATCTCTGGTCACCAATCAACACAGGACAACGCAAAACATAACTACTAGTGCCCAATTCGCCGCTTTAACGGAACACCATTACGCTCTATGCTCTTTACACGTCAAATCATCAGACCAAACTAGTCATTTTTCGTGCCGTAGAGTTTAAATAGCTTATCACGCCCTTCAGATACGCTCTGAAATAAACTCGCTTAACAGTGGTCCCCAGCTCGTGGTCGCGCGATAGCGTTCTCGTTTCCCACGCCCGAGTTCCCGGGTTCGATTCCCGGCGGGTTCGGGGATTTCCTCTGCCTCGTGATGACTGGGTGTTGTGTGATGTCCTTAGATTAGTTAGGTTTAAGTAGTTCGAAGTTCTATGGGACTGATGACCATAGATGTTAAGTCCCATAGTGCTCAGACCATTTTTAACCGCTTAACAGTGCTAATTCTCCGTAGACACCACTTATATTAGATAACTGATCAGTCCACTATCATAAGGGAGCGTGGTGCATTCACATCTAACTTAAAATTAGGGGGCAGCTTTATTGGCCCAAGAAAATTTCTTACAGACGCACTTTTAAATTAATTTACTGGCAAATTGTATCAAAAGTACAAGCCAATTGCTCTTTATCAAATTAGAAATCATCAGTTCTTTGCTCACACTGAATGTGGCAAACAATTCCTGGTATATTGGTATATTTCAAGGGAATACAAACGGCGTGTAATTCTTTCACAGCTACTGTTGCTAATGGCGCAACCCAATCTTCCACGACCAGCACACATACGTAAAATCAATAATCACGTTCCGCCATAGGATTGTAAAACGTCACTATAGGACACTTGTAACAATGAACACACACACACACACACACACACACACACACACACACACACACAGAGAGAGAGAGAGAGAGAGAGAGAGAGAGACAGAGAGAATGAACGACTCACAGCTTGCCGTTAGCCTCAAGCCAGGCACAGAATAACAGCAATATAATGCGACAACTTCCAAACAACTGATGTGGCGTGCACTGTGTACTAGGGCGTGGCGTCATACACAGGCAACATTGACCTTGTTCCGCGTCTGTTGACGGTGAAGAAGCCCCACTACAAGAAGTCCGTAGTTATTTTGTAGTGTCTCCTGCCCAGCTGCGTTTTACAGAATTCTTCTTGATCAGTGCACATAAAATAGCACCTCTCTTCACTATAAGACGATTTCTCCAACCGATAGTGAGCACTCGCCAAAACAGCAAGGCCAAGAAGCTTGTAGGAGCAGCAACGATGCAACAAAATGAGAACTGCATGCCACTCACAATTTAGCCGACCGGAGCGTGTGTACGGAAAACTACCACCAACTATGGTGACGACACTGAGCTAAAACATATAATAGCAGATTTGTGGTGAGACAACAAACCAATCACCGCAACATAAATGAACGGTCTCCATTGAATAAGCGGGTATATGTCTTGGCATCAACGACTCCTTACTCTATTTTAATATCCTCCGACCAAACCGACAATTCAACAAATCATGCGGCATCCACAGGGCAAAAGCTACAGAGCAACGATGTGACCACTGTCACCAGCCATTATTAAATGGCTGGCCGGGCTACGCGCGAAGACGGCTCTCACAAGGGAACCTCCCCATCGCACCCCCTCAGATTTAGTTATAAGTTGGCACAGTGGATAGGCCTTGATAAACTGAACATAGATCAATTAAGAAAACAGGAAGAAGTTGTGTGGAACTGTGAAAAAATAAGCAAAATATACAAACTGAGTAGTCCACGGGTCACATAGGCAACTTAATGGAGCTAGTGAGTCCAGGAGCGTCGTGGTCCCGTGGTAGTGTGAGCAGCTGCTGAACGAGAGGTCCTTGGTTCAAGTCTTCCCTGGAGTGAAAATTTTATTTTCTTTATTTTAGCATAGTTATTATCTGTCCGTTCGTTCATTGACGTCTTTGTTCACTGTAATAAGATTAGTGTCCGTGTTTTGCGACCGCATCGCAAAACCGTGCGATTACTAGACGAAAGGACGTGCCTCTCCAATGGGAACCGAAAACATTTGATCGCAAGGTCATAGGTCAACCGATTCCTCCACAGGAAAACACATCTGGTATATTCTATACGACACTGGTGACGGCATGTGCGTCACATGACAGGAATATGTTGTCGACCCACCTAACTTGTACACTTGGCGAAGGGGTAAAAAGATTCTTCTACCTTGCCCGATTTAGGTTTTCTTGTGGGTGTGATAATCACTCCCAAAAAAGTGATGAAAACTTAAGAGTTTGTCACATAAACTGGAAATAAAAAGTTAAACTATTCATTCGATGGAAGATTTGAACCTAGGACCTTTCGTTCCGCAGCTGCTCAGGTTACCATGAGACCATTGCGCTCCTGTGTTCCCAGTGTCCTTGACGTTGCATATCTTCCCATGAACTACTCAGTTTGTATATTTTGCTTATTTTTTCACACTTCCACACAACTTCTTCTTTTTTTCTCAATTGATCTGTTTTCAGTTTTTCAAGGCCTATCCACTTTGCCAACTTATAACTAAATCTGAGGGGGGTGCGATGGGGAGGTTCCCTTGTCAGATTCAGCCACGGGTTCAAATCTACCAACAAATACTCCCAGGAAACACCCACCGCACTCCGCGCCCAAGACGCTTGCACAAGCGCTCGCCTTACTCGCCGGGTGGAGCCGGCACAATATCTCAACGTTTTCGGTCAGAGTTAATCGATCAACAACGAACTTAAACGAATGTCTTACGACATCCGCCCCGAGCAGATGCAACGAACAAAAGCGACAAAATGAGATAAAAAAAAGATGGACCTCTCACACCGTCCTTGTCCGTTACCACTCGCCAATTCGCCACCCCACAACACGCCCCGTCCCCATCAACAACCTCGATCAAAGACCTTAGTGGCCTCAAACCGAAGGGACATCACAGGACAGATCGAGCTACTGGCGCCAGGAATCCGAAAGGCGACGCCAACAACACCGCCGGGCTCAAGAACAATAAAATGATATGGGCAAGTTATTTATTACCATCATCTCATCCATTCCAAAACCAGCAAGGAAATCACGACAGTGAAATTGGATTCCGACGATCCTTGGCTATTTCCATGTCCACCAATATGTTCCGATTGGTACCATACTAATGATGCTACTCTGCTCACTCATTGTATGCATACAATTTATCAAAACTACCTGTTCTCCAGGAACTCTGCTGCTAGTGCTCGATAAAGAAAACTGAGCTGCTCGTAACAGTCGAAGGAAAAGTTATTTAAATCCTGCTGGCTCTGATAGAAGATTTTACTTTCCTCATTTGTCAAGCTCATCATGGTCATGTAACTCTTTTTGGTCAACCGACCAGTAGCAGCTACTTTTTCTGCTGACCCATTTTCCACGATCAAAGTACACTGCCTTGCATTACACAGTGTTAGGAAGAGTCGTTTATTATACACTCCTGGAAATGGAAAAAAGAACACATTGACACCGGTGTGTCAGACCCACCATACTTGCTCCGGACACTGCGAGAGGGCTGTACAAGCAATGATCACACGCACGGCACAGCGGACACACCAGGAACCGCGTGTTGGCCGTCGAATGGCGCTAGCTGCGCAGCATTTGCGCACCGCCGCCGTCAGTGTCAGCCAGTTTGCCGTGGCATACGGAGCTCCATTGCAGTCTCTAACACTGGTAGCATGCCGCGACAGCGTGGACGTGAACCGTATGTGCAGTTGACGGACTTTGAGCGAGGGCGTATAGTGGGCATGCGGGAGGCCGGGTGGACGTACCGCCGAATTGCTCAACACGTGGGGCGTGAGGTCTCCACAGTACATCGATGTTGTCGCCAGTGGTCGGCGGAAGGTGCACGTGCCCGTCGACCTGGGACCGGACCGCAGCGACGTACGGATGCACGCCAAGACCGTAGGATCCTACGCAGTGCCGTAGGGGACCGCACCGCCACTTCCCAGCAAATTAGGGACACTGTTGCTCCTGGGGTATCGGCGAGGACCATTCGCATCCGTCTCCATGAAGCTGGGCTACGGTCCCGCACACCGTTAGGCCGTCTTCCGCTCACGCCCCAACATCGTGCAGCCCGCCTCCAGTGGTGTCGCGACAGGCGTGAATGGATGGACGAATGGAGACGTGTCGTCTTCAGCGATGAGAGTCGCTTCTGCCTTGGTGCCAATGATGGTCGTATGCGTGTTTGGCGCCGTGCAGGTGAGCGCCACAATCAGGACTGCATACGACCGAGGCACACAGGGCCAACACCCGGCATCATGGTGTGGGGAGCGATCTCCTACACTGGCCGTACACCACTGGTGATCGTCGAGGGGACACTGAATAGTGCACGGTACATCCAAACCGTCATCAAACCCATCAATCTACCATTCCTAGACCGGCAAGGGAACTTGCTGTTCCAACAGGACAATGCACGTCCGCATGTATCCCGTGCCACCCAACGTGCTCTAGAAGGTGTAAGTCAACTACCCTGGCCAGCAAGATCTCCGGATCTGTCCCCCATTGAGCATTTTTGGGACTGGATGAAGCGTCGTCTCACGCGGTCTGCACGTCCAGCACGAACGTTGGTCCAACTGAGGCGCCAGGTGGAAATGGCATGGCAAGCCGTTCCACAGGACTACATCCAGCATCTCTACGATCGTCTCCATGGGAGAATAGCAGCCTGCATTGCTGCGAAAGGTGGATATACACTGTACTAGTGCCGACATTGTGCATGCTCTGTTGCCTGTGTCTATGTGCCTGTGGTTCTGTCAGTGTGATCATGTGATGTATCTGACCCCAGGAATGTGTCAATAAAGTTTCCCCTTCCTGGAACAATGAATTCACGGTGTTCTTATTTCAATTTCCAAGAGTGTATATGAAAATAGAGTCCAGAGTAGTGGTGTGACAGCTGAAAATTTGTAACTTCATGAATCGAGTGAATGGCTAATGTCTGGACCAACCTTTAGGACTACTATGAAAAATATTTGGGTGGAGGCAAGGCCTCCACAAGCCATGAATGATCAAATATTTTCTTTTTTGTAGGCTCCACAGCCTCAATGTATTTGAAGAACCACCTTCTTCTACCATACCGTGCATATTCATTTACTTTTTTATTTTTATTCTTTACACTACACGTTTCGAGCATTGCCATTTTCAAATGTGTTTCTAGTAACATAATGTGGCTAATTTAAAAATTGCGCTAAGCACTGTTGTCAAACGTCCTCATTTTGCGATATGGAAATAAGAAATAGGAAATATTACAAAAAGAGGACGTTTGACGGCTGTATACAAGGCACGCAATTTTTAAATTAACGACAACGATGTAGGCACATATGTTACTAAAAAAGCTTTGTGTTCTGCTTTACGGCAGGTCTCGTCAGAGAGGTCCACCGCATGAGCGTCTAGCGAAGTGATCCCAGTGGTGGTTTCCCGTTGTCTTAAACTGATGTGATGAAATGATAATGTGGACAACACAACACCCAGTCCCTGAGCGTAGAAAGTCTCCGACCCAGCTGGGAATAGAACCCGGACCCCTTGCCGTGATGGACCGCCGCGCTAACAACTCAGCTATCGGGGCAGACATACGTCACTAAAGACACACTTAAAAGTTTGGAATGCCGGAAACCGGTAGTGTGAACAGAAATGTTACACACAGTCTGGTGGGGAAATCTAGTTCTTCAAATTTAAAGGGTCCATATTTAGCCTTGACGAGTGTCCCTTTCATTCGAGAAAAAGTATTCTGTAGTTCGTTTCTATCTTCATAGTTCTTAATTTTCGAACTATTTGTTCTCTCATACTTTCATGTTTGCCTTTTTTATGGTCTCAACATGAGTGTCTCACTCTGAGATATTGATTGCGTACTGAAGTCTAATCTGGGACTTTAAAACTATCTGTTGGACTGAAAGTGGAATTCAGAACTTAAACTTCCCCACAGAATGCTCTGATGACGAAGGAATCATGTTCTGGCTGATGATAAGTTTGACGTATTCTGTAACTTTCCTAAATTTTCCCTTAGTTTTGCACTTCAGTGATGCCTTTCTTCCACGTTTATAAATATATGAAGATGAGCTTTCTGAGGATAATAACCGAATGAATGGCTTAATACCATACTGAAGGTTTTAGGCTGGATATCGCTGACGTTAGAATGCTGCTTCCAAAGGTGAAAAGCTCTTGTTGAGGTACACTACTGGCCATTAAAACTGCTACACCACGAAGATGACCAACCGACTTCTCATACAGAAACAACAGTTGATCGGCGTTTTCTGGTGAAACGTTGTTCTGATGCCTCGTGTAAGGGGAGAAATGCGTACCATCACGTTTCAGACTTTGATAAAGGTCGGATTGTAGCCTGTCGCGATTGCCGTTTATCTTATCGCGACATTGCTGATCGCTTTGGTCGAGATCCAAGTCGTTAGCAGAATATGGAATCGGTGGGTTCAGGAAGGTAGTACGGAACGCCGTGCTAGATCCCAAAGGCCTCGTATCACTAGCAGTCGAGATGACAGGCATCTTATCGGCATGGCTGTAACGGATCGTGCAGCCACGTCTCGATCCCTGAGTCAACAGATGGGGACGTTTGCAAGACAACAACCATCAGCAAGAACAGTTCGACGACGTTTGCAGCAGCATGGCTATCAGCTCGGAGACTATGGCTGCGGTTACCCTTGACGCTGCATCACAGACAGGAGCGCCTGCGATGGTGTACTCAACGACGAACCTCGGTGCACGAATGGCAAAACGTCATGTTTTCGGATGAATCCAGCTTCTGTTTGCAGCATCATGATGGTCGCAGCCGTGTTTGGTGACATCGGGGTGAACACCCATTGGAAGTGTGTTTTCGTCATGGCCATACTGGCGTATCACCCGGCGTAATGGTATGGGATGCCATTGGTTACATGTCTCGGTCACCTCTCGTTCGCATTGACGAGACTTTGAACAGTGGACGTTACACTTCAGATGTGTTAGGACCCAGGGCTCTACCCTTCATTCGATCCTCGTGAAACCCTACATTTCAGCAGGATAATGCACGACCGCATGTTGCAGGTCCTGTACGGGCCCTTCTGGATACAGAAAATGTTCGACTGCTGTCCTGGCCAGCACATTCTCCAGATTCTCGCCAATTGAAAACGTCTGGTCAATGGTGGCCGAGCAACTGGCTCGTCACAACACGGCAGTCACTACTCTTGAGGAACTGTGGTATCGTGTTGAAGCTGCATGGGCAGCTGTAGCTGTACACGCCATCCAAGCTCTGTTTAACTCAATGCCCAGGCGTATCAAGGCCGTTATTTCGGCCAGAGGTGGTTGTTCTGGGTACTGATTTCTCAGGATCTATGCACCCAACTGGTGTGAGAATGTAATCACATGTCAGTCCTAGTATAATGTATTTCTCCAATGTATACTCGTTTATCATCTGCATTTCTTCTTGGTGTAGCAATTTTAATGGCCAGTAGTGTACATCCTGTTCCCGAAACGAAACCTAGCCAAACCTGCAGCGGAGCGCCTCCCACTGTGCGCTGTGCAGACGCACCCGAGTGCGCGGCGGGCCAGCAGACGGTGTGGGGGGCGGCGCGGCGCGAGCCGGTGTCCGTGCCGTGCGAGGTGGACGCGCGGCCGCCGGCTACGCTCTTCCGCTGGGCCTTCAACAGCAGCGCCGGCAGCGGAGCTCCCACGGCCGCCAGCGGCGCCGACGCCGGAGCGGGCAGCAGCGCCCAGGTCGCCACGGCGCCCGCCGCCGTCACTACGCAGCCGGGCCGCAGCGTCGCGACGCACACGCCCCTCAGCGACGCCGACTACGGGACGCTGCTCTGCTGGGGCCGCAACGAAGTGGGCGCCCAGCAGCAGCCCTGCGTCTTCCAGGTGGTGCCTGCAGGTTAGTCTGCAGTCTGGGGTTCATTGTACGTTAATGTACAGGCAGAAAATAGAGAAAAAAAAGAGTCATGAAGAAGGATGTAATGAAAGAAAATGAAACTCCACGGTTGGAGCGTATATATTCCTACTCCAGTGATTACAATATCCAGGAAGGTTAACGAGGAACTAGAAAATATGAAGCCACTTATCGGTATAATGTTATTTTCCGTCTGGTGGATGTATGCTCTGATTGGGTTGGGAAGAGTGCCGCGAACATGTTATATCCTGTGCCAAGGCAAGCTGTCCCATAACTGCTGCAACTAATCCCTGATATCCTGAATAACTGGAAAAGTACACAGTTGACGTCCGAGCTGATCCCAAATCTATTCTATTGGGGATGGACTGGGAATCTTGCTAGGCACGTTAATACCTCAAAAGCAAGCAGATATTTTTGAAAAAGACACGTGCTATGTGTGGACGAGCATTGTCCTGTTGAAAACGGGAACCACGACACTGCCGTACGAGAGGCAAAACGTGAGGAAACTGGATGTTCATGGCATATCGTTGTACCGTCAATACTCCTTTGAAAAGAGGAAAAAAAAAGAAAAAAAAAGGTGTGTGAAATCTTATGGGACTTAACTGCTAAGGTCGTCAGTCCATCAGCTTAGCACTACTTAACCTAAATTATCCTAAGGACAAACACACACACACCCATGCCCGAGGGAGGACTCGAACCGCACAGTCCATGACTGCAGCACCCCTGACCGCTCGGCTAATCCCGCGCATTCAAGTTTCCTCAGTCACTTCCAGGCATGACCTGAAGTCAAACACAATGGCTTCCCTCACCATAATAGCACAAATAACACCGTCTGTGCCTCTTCAAAACAATGGGAGAATGGGCCTCTAAACAGACCGAAGTCCTATTAGCCGACGATAGTCATCTGGGGTTGCGGAGAACAACGACTCATCACCGGGCACACAAATCCAGATGCAGGTGTTTGTGTTGTGTTGTTAATGGCTGTCTACGCGTAGGGCGGTAATTCCCATTCTGTCTTCTGATAGTCTCAGACCAGTGGTCCAGGAAGACGCATAATGTGGTACGGAGTCCGTTACTTGTTTTCGGGTGGCAGGTACAAATGTGAGAGTGCTAGAATGTGGTTGGTGCACAGTACAGCGATACTCCCTTATGGTGGTCAAATGCGGTCGAGCGCTATCTTGACGTCGAGTACGTCTACGCTCGCGTTCCCATGCTGCCCAACATCAGGTTATTGCCACAGGAGAATGTCACACATATCTGGATGGCTGTGATCCGGAAAGGCGCCCCATTCTTCGAAAATTCTGGTGAGGCATAGGCTTTGTTACTTCACGAATCGACCATATACCAAATAAAGACGTACAGAGAGGTCCTTTCCAAAGAGTGTCAAGACCTCATAACGCTGCATATCATGAGTAAACTGCATTTCCGCATTCTTAGACTGGTCATTCAACATCTGACGCAGTTCACACTCGTTGTATACCCCACCAGTCCTGTAACAATGCTAAATCACCAATAAGACTAATGGGGTTCGGTCACTATTGTGTCACAGGGAACTGGAATTCTAATCATATACTTAACCGCCGATGTTGTGTCCGTGTCTGAAGTTACAATGACATTTGGTTTCGTCTTCAGGATACATTCTTATCATTTTTAGGTAGTAGAATAGCCGCAGACATTTCGCAGGTCATCCACTTCACAATTTGCTGATATGCTATAAGCAGTAATTACATGTGAGTGTGTGGATATTAGCCACTGCGTATTAGCAGCAGTTACCTCATATAAACAATTTCTAAATATATGAAATGAAGTGGTCACGTAGGCTCAGTAGTAGTTAAAGCGGGTAGCAGACTTCGACATAGTGATACGTTATTGGGAAAATGTAATTAATATACAAAGGAGATTACTTACAAAGCATTTGCGAGATCCATTCAAGAAAACTTCACTAACGCATAAGAACCATACCTAATAGAAATGACACAGGATATTTAAAGAAGGAGAGCACGAGTGTTAACAGGTTTCTTTTTACCAGTGGGAGAGATTCACGGATATTCTGAAAGGCATGAAGGCAGACTCGATTGACAGAGGCCAACCACCCTTCGAATGGCCACTTTCAAATTTCAAGAAACGGTACTGAGCGATCTATGAGCATAGAATAACCCTCTACGTTTGGCTCAAGTAGTGACTGAGAAGTTCAGATCAGAATCATTACAGCACACGCGGAAGTGCTTAAAGTCGTCATTCCTCCCCCGTTTCACACGAGAATTGCATGAGAAGACTCCCAAATAAATAGTACAAAGGGAAGGATCCTCTGCCATGCTTTCCGCAGTTGTTCACAGAGCATAGACGTAAGTGTACAAGTACAAAGATGTCATTTTTTATCATTCCCATCGAAACGACGAACGTATTGCCATTAGGCGTATCCAAACATATTTCTGCGATTCTATTAAATATTTAAACCCAGTTACTTGCGATTAGGTTTGTACTCCGGAACGTTATGGTTGGTATAAGACGAGATGCTGTCATGAACGTTTAAACCAATGTCAGCATTCGAACTGTCTTGCTAAATATCACTGGAAGTGTTTACAACACTTACAGTATTTCCACCATTTGGATGCCGTGACAAGAGTTTCCCGCATACATGTTGTGTATACAGGGTGAGGCAGGAGGGAAGGTACATGCTTTGAGGGTTGATACTAGTGGTGATTCCGAACAAAAGACTCTAAATACACATATGTACTTTTCTGAACCGTTTACAGATAAACCAATGAAAACAACTAGGAACGGGAAACGTGTAGCGTCGTTCTTACTAACCGTGCCAGCACGCAGTTAACTTGCGCATGGTACATTTGTTTACCTCCAGTCCCTGTCCGACAGTGCTTGTCGTAGTGCACGGCACTACAGTGTTGTTACCTGAACAACGAATAAAGTTTTGTGTTGTGAAGATGCTACGGGTCTTAACACATGCAGAGTATGCTGCGATGGTGTTTCTCTATGGTTTGTCTAATGGGAAATCCAGAGCAGCTGTGCGAGACTAACGACAACGATTTCCGAAACGCAGAGTGCAGGGTAGCAGGGTGTTTTGCAGGATGTTTCACCGATTGCGTGACAGTGGTATGCTTCCCAGCGTAAATGTTGCCTCTAAACGTCCCGTACAACAAACTCTTAATGAAGATGAGAACATCCTTCAAGTAGTCGAACGCAACACTAACTCTAGAAGAATTGTTGCCGAAGTTGGTATACCACAAACACGAGTGATACGCACAGTGTACAGCACGCACTGAATGCCTTTCATTGGCAGTGTGTACAACATCTGAATCAAGGAGATTCTGCCGCCCGGCAAGAATTCTGTCAATGGATCATTGCCAATGAGCGATTAATTCCAAGTATTCTGTTCACTGATGAGTCAACATTTACCCGCAACGGAATCAACAACACGCGTAACTCTCATGTATGCTCAAATGAAAATGTGCATGGTACTGTGGAAACGAATTTTCAACGACGTTTCTAAGTTAACATGTGGTGCTGTATTATTGATCACCAACTCATCGGTCCATTTGTTTTAGATAACCGTGTTACTGATACGCGGTATCTTGAGTTTCTTCAAAATGTGTTATCGGAATACGTGGATTACGTCCCTTTGGCAACACGAGCTCTTACGTACTTTCAGCATGACGGAGCTGCTACGCATTCTGTACGGCCAGTGACAAAGTGTCTCAACACAACGCATCCTGGTCGTCGGATTGGTCGCCGTGGAATCATTGCTTGGCCACCAAGGTCACCCGACCTTACCTCGTTGGATTACTTTTAAGAGCGACCTCTACAAGTGCAGAGTGGACACGAGAGAGGTAAAGGAATGCAAAACTGAGCTCTGATCGGCGACACAACACTGTATACAAGAGCGGCCACATGCATTGAAGTTGCCGGTGGACTGTTTGAACATATTCTGTGAGGAAACGTACACAATGAAACAATCCATAACGTAACAGTATCTTAATTTACCGTCACCTGCACCTTTCCCGTTCCTAGTTGTTTTCATTGGTTTATACGGAGACGGTTAAGAAAAGGGCATATGTTTATTAGAAGTTATTTGTTCAGAATCACCAGTGGTATCACCCATCAAAGCATGTACCTTCCCTCCTGACTCTGACTCACTCTGCATACGAGAAGTGATGACTGAAAATTTGTATGAAGGCCGGGATTTGAAGCCGGGTCTCTTACTCACTAAGCAGTTGCACTAACCACTACGCCACCCTGTCACGTAGGTTTTCAGAACTGCACGGACTACCCTTGTATGCCTCCTTTCTCAGTCCAAATTCCCATTCAGCCCACACGATATTCCCATTAAAATCCAATAGCACTGCAGACACTCCCCAACTGGATTGGAATTGCACCTGATCATCCCCCGTTTCGCCCGATGCTAAAGTACTTTTCACATACAGTCGGACAGTCTCTGCAACGTTGTTCAAATTTAGCGGGAATGCCACGTGGACTGAGACTTGAATGGGAATTTAGATTGAGGAGGGAAGCGTGCGAGGGCCGTCTGTGCAGTTGTGCAAATCCACCATGCCAGGGTGGCGTAGTGGTTAGCGCATCTGCCTAGTGAGACACGACACCCGGGTTCGAAACATGGCTTTCGTGCAAATTTTCATTTGTCACTTCAGTCTGCAGTTTACTTCACAGGGGTTTAAGACCTGAAAAGGTCTCAGCAACCCCGTAGTTTCATTTGATTTTGAGGATATAGCCAGCGTTGGCCCGTGGTTCACCCAGTCTAAGACAGAGGAGTGTGTCATGTTTCAGTGATTACTGTAGTGTAACAGATCGTGTGAAGACGTTCCAGGCCATCTTCTTAGGTGAAGGAGAAGCGGGACTTGAGAGGTCCTCCACTGTGCCCTGCTTGCCCGGCAGGTCCTCCGGACCCGCCGCGCGACTGCCGGGTGTCGTCGCGGTCTGCGACGTCCCTGCAGGTGTCGTGCATGCGGGGCTCTGACGGAGGGCTGCCGCCGCAGCAATTCACGCTGGAGCTGCTGGCGGCCCGCGGCGGACGCCTGGTGGCCAACGTGACCAGCCGCGCCTCGCCGGATTTCACCTTGGCCGGGCTGGAGCCCTCCACCTCCTACCGGCTGCGCGTGTTCTCCAGCAACGGCAAGGGCCGCAGCGACTCGGCCGCCGAGCTGCAGGTGACCACGCCCAGCGCCTCCACCGGCGGCGGTGGCGGTGGCCTGAGCAGGCCGCGACTCGACCAAGGTACCACCGGATCGACAGACGCGACTTCAACCATTCCTCTGTGAATCCTACTGACACTTCTTACTTCGTATATTTCGTCCATTTCGCACCGCTAGTGATTAGCGAGTTTTTCTTCTGCATAATGGTATCTACATTATGAATCTACATTTTGATGAGGTTTTTTCTTTTTTTACGGGGGAGACTCATTCTTAGATTTTAACATTATATGTTATATACGACAAGCAGCCAGTATATGATATGTAAGGGGCGATCAGAAAGTATCCACTGGAAGGTCGTAAACTCCAGAATCGGAATGTCAATGAGGCAAAAACGTCTTGAGCATTGAGAAAACCACCCCACCTACGGACCTGCCTGAATGTATCTGTTCGGTGAAACACTGTGTCCTGTTGCGTGAGGAAGTCGGCAACTGCCTGCTGCACGTCGTCGTCCGACAGGAATCAGTGACTCTTCAAGGGATCGAAAACATGATAATCGCATAGAGAGAGGTCAGTGCTATAGGGTGGCTGCTCGGGTGTCTCCAACTCGAGTTGGCGTAACTTCAGCATTACGACTTTTGCGATATAGGAACGTGGGTCATCATAAACCAGCAACATGAAATTTAGCGTATCATTTCACAACGCTGGTTTAGACAGATTTTCTGCCACATACACAGTCTCTATTGTCCGACGGATGTCTACCCGTGTTTGTCCTTCGGCAGCCAAGAAAAGAATAACACCAAAATGGTTCTTTTTGGACGCTTTTGGTAATAACGTCGCCGTAGTTCACGTTTCGATGTATACTGTACGCATGAGAGAAGACTGCAAATGCCCTACTAATCCCTTGCCTGCCTGTCGATACTTTATACACCTGCATCGGAGTAGCGCTGCATTGTACATACTTTGCAGCAGTAGCCTAAAACGGAAACTTTTGGTTGCCCCTTATACACTATAAACGTATAATTGAACTGGGTAGGAGATAGGATCTGGGATCATTAAGCTTCTCAGCGAAAATAAAAAAAAAAGTCTGACAGAAAATAACTTCTTTATTTACTACAAACACCGGTTTGTCATTTACAAAAACAAGTAATGCTTGTTCGCACACAAATTTTATCAAAAATTTTCTCAAATAATAGTTTCTGTAATACACATCAGCAGGTAGTTGACAATGTAAGTAATATATACGTCTGTGAAGCAGATAGAACGACCATAGCATCAATAAATATCAAAATACATATTTTTATTTTTGGATCATCAGTCTTTTCACAGGTTTGATGCGGCCGGGCACGAATTTCTCTCCTGTGCCAACCTCATCATTTCAGAGTAGCACTTGAAACCTACGTACTCAGTTATTTGCTAGATGTATTCGCACATAAGTAAAAGAAGTAATAGTAGTATACCAACATTAGAGCTATTTAATGTCAATAATTACCAAATTACGTGGACAAAATTACTAGACAAAATTAAAAAGTTTCATGCACAACTGTAAAGCAATCAGAAGTGATCGTTGTCTCACTACTTCGCACCATCACCGAAAGTATAAAATCTGAAGCAATCTACACCTCTGTGAAGCAGACTTTTGCATGAACCAGTATCAATCGTATGGATGAGGAACTTTGTATTAAGGTGCTTAAAACTTTACAGACACGCTATAAAGAAGCCAAAGAGAGTAGCTATGTCACGAATATGTGTAATCACAGAAAACAGAAAATTTAAAATAATGTACACGTTGCTGAAGCAGGCTGAGGGCGTTACAAACCACTTTGAGAGAAACAAAATTCCAGGCAATCGAAAGACCGAGAGCGCATGAGTTGGCAATTACGGGAACGGCTCAACTTCGGCCCACCTACCAGACAGTTGCTCGACGAATTCTAAAACAAACACAGAGCACAAATTACATTTACATAGTGACAGGCAGTGCACTGACCCCCGAACCACAACAGAAACGTGACGGAGTACAACTCAGTCCATTTGACATGCTCGTGTATATGTAGGGTGTACATCGATTAAACCGAAAAACTGCAGCGATGGATTTCTGACTCTAAATGGAGAAAAAAGTCCAATGAGCAATGTCTGGAAATCGACTGTGTTCGTGCAACGGCAATAAATCGCTCCGAAGAGGACTGCCGATAATCCTTGCATTCGTCGCAGGTGACAGTGCATACACATAAACGTACTTTGGCTTATACAATGTTGGTGGGCCTGGGCCCCTTTACTGGCGTCTGTACTATGATTCGTCTCAATATCTTGTAGGACCTAGTCCTCCAAATCTGGTGTACGCACAGTCCGCCGCCTCCTTGCACTTTCGTCTGTCTGAAAGGACCCATGACCACCCAAAAGACCAAAAACATCTTAAAATATAGTGTGGTGTGGTTTGTGTTTGTGAGGGTATTTGTTTCGGTATAGCCGTGCTGTCCTCTCGACGTATCCATCATCTTGGCCGTTCATAAACACCATCTAGGCTTGTTCCCGGCACGATTACCACACCATTCTGCTGCTTATAGAACACTGCGTCAACCACACAGCCTGCAACACAGAAGTAGGACATCGCACGTGGTTAGACGTAAGGTTCACTCGTCAGCGCCATATACTGTGACAACGCTGCATTTCCGGACACATATTCATAAGGGTGTTTTTCCGTCTTCTTCAGTCAGAATTCCGTACCTGTGTTTTGTCGGGTTTTTTAATTTTCACCATGAATATATAGGGCACTTAAATACTGGAAATAGTAGACACTAAAACTTTAATTTAGAAAGAACATATGACGTCTCAAAACTGTTACTCTTTACAATTATGTAAATATTTGATTTAGACAGGTTCTATCGCCAGGATGCAGAGATCGGCAAAATACTGTCACCAGAATGATCCACATCAGTTTACTGACAAAATAACAAATAACCCAGAGGTAGGTGAGTAGGGATGGTACATTTCGTGAACCGGGGACAACACTGCACCCACAAGAAATGGTGCTCACCATTGTTTCTGTATCAGGACAAAGCGAATCACGGGACGATGTACCTGGCCACGTCCACCAGGCAAACCAGCAGGGACATACCCAAACAATATCTTCAAAATATGGTCTTTACTGCACAGATAGGTTTGAGTTGCAGCTCCACAGTAGTCGAAGGCTCGGCTCGCGATGTAAAAATCAATCGTACATACACGATGAGCGACCACGATAGCTTCCACAAACAAGCTGCGATACCACACAATTCTCCATGAAAACAGCCAAACCCCAGTAGGTCACCTCTAAGCTGTGCGCGCGCTTAAAATCTTTGCCGATTGTTAGTGGTCAACAAGATGGTGATGGTCACTAGAGCGCCTTCTTGTTGGCTTGAAGAAGATTACCAGGAGCGCAGGGATACCTTCTTAGACGGTTCACAGGCCAGACAAGAAATGGAAATACCCACACACTGTGTTGCAGCAGAATGTTCAATATTAAGGGACATGACAGGAGCGACCATTCGAAAAAAAATCTAGTAAACATGGAGTCTAAAATTCATACCTTAAGAGCTACGAGAATTTGTTCTTCACAAACGTGAAACACATATTTTCTGGTGAACAAATGCTCAGAGCTCTTTTGGAGCCCATGTCCACTACAAAAGCTTTATTCTTCGTTTGGTCCTCACTACCTCCTCCAGAAGTGTGAGAAGCAAAGAGCTCGCAGTGGAAGAGATTTGTTTCACAGTATTGAAGAAGTTTTCATAGCTCTTAAGGCATGAATTTTGCAGCCTGTTTTAGCTAGAACACCTGACTCTCGTCTTATCCTCGAATATTAACCATTCCTGCTAGACGATCTTGAACGCCTGTTTTTTGCTACTGATGCTGAGACTGGCAGGAGAAGTATTGCTTTTCCTTTGCCTGCGTGGTATTCCTCCTTTTCATTTCCTTGATAACATACAAAATAATTAAAAGGTTTAATGGAATGAAGTCGTCCGTACTAATGTTTTGTAATATCAGTGTTACTTTGTATATAGAGTACAAAGACGTGAGGGCGTCTCTCTTTGCATCCACTGCCAGCGGAGAGGATACATTAGGTCTGCCTGTCTCATTTATTTTGAGGCGTGTGGAAATGATATGTCGACAGAGATACAATTACCAAAGTGAGCGCCAAATCGATAATAATGTGTACCTCATCCGAAAAAAATATGACGAAACCGATGTCTAAAACTACAAAGTTAAACGGAAAGAATTATGTTGCAGCCGGCCGAGTTGTGATACTTTATCCAACCTAATGGCTACGGAGAGTGCCTTCAGGCTTCACTTGCAGACGGACAGGCCATTTAGATTAGCAATAGAACATTGTTGCTATCCTGACATTTGACTGTTCTCTTACTGAGAACTTGTTTTTAAATAAGATCCATCAAGTTTATTCGTCCCCATTTATGTCGATTACCTACAGTAGTCGGTACGTACCATCCGGGTAGTTTGAGTCACTGAGCACATCGTAGTACACACCATGTTGCCGATACTGTCAAATGGTGTGAAACTAACAGATTTTGGACTTCAAAGTTACATATTTGTGAAACCCATACAGTTAATGCGAGGGCTGTTTGGACAGTAAGGTCCGGTAGGCCGTGAAATGGAAAAAGACAGTGATAATCCGATGAAGATTTGCACCAAGATTTGGGCAGTCTCTCTAGTATGCCTGTCGATCGCGTCACATCGCTCTTCTCAATCCTGGGCACACAGTGAACTCGTAAAGTCGCCTACAGCATAGTGTCTCCCGTCAAGTAGGTGTGCCTTCTGTGACGTTTCACCTGATTTCATGCAACCTCACGTAAAATACCTGTCAAGCATTTACTTCTTCGTGAGAGTTCTCGGCCATACGCTGCAAGGGAAATGAGGACACCCCTGTAGCGTTTTCGATGGGAAGTGTTTGATAATCCACCGTACAGCCGGTCTTGGCTTCCTCTCATCTCTGCACACAATGATCGCTGGCTATGAAGACAACATTTTAGAACAGACAACGAACTGCAGGTAATTGTGGAGAAGAGTCGGAAAACACAGGCGGCTGCCTTCTGTGACAAGGGTGTTGGAAACTTGGTACAATGCTACGACAAACGTCTACGTCGGAGCGGGACTACCTAGCGAATGAGTTCGGGAGGGGGGGGTAACGATTGCAAATAATTACCTTAATTACCTCATTCCACCACTAGATTGATATAGACAGTTGTAGCTTCATCCACTGTATCACTTGCTGCTGCGTTCTTTGGGTCACATTCTTACTGCATTTACGTATGTTTGTTCACGAAAGGGACGTTCGAGAATAAACGGCGAACTTCACCGTAATTCCCAAAGTTTTATTTGTGTGTCCATGTATAAGTAATGATACTAGATTTACTTTTGTTACTGCTTCAGATATCGTTGTGGAAGGTGAATGCACGACACGCACAGGACCCAGACACAGGAGATGCTTTATGCCTGCCACACGAATAAAAGTTGTAGCCTATTAAAAAAGTTAAAAAAGAAACATCTGTCCTGAAAACGAATAGTATTCAGGGAAAAGTTCAGAATGGCCACTGCCACGAATTAAGAACTTTAGAGAAGCAAATACAACAAGTTAAATGAAAGAATTTTCATCGCCAATGCGTACTTATTTAACATAATTTTTGTTTTAACTTCCCTGTTAACTTCACCCACAGATAACTTCACTCTGTTCGACAGTAGTATGGCTCTGAGGCCTCAAGCGAAATGGGTATGACGTTAATTATTCACGAGACGTTAATTCACGCGATTAGAAGTATCTTTGGCAGCCGTCTACATAGCAAGGTGATATTTCACTGCCTACGGACCAGATAACGCTCCATCGTGTGTCACTGTTGTTCCGCATTGCTAATATTTGTGTCTCTTGTTCGACTTATCCATGTAGTGGCATCTTAGAGCTAGTATTATAAACTGAATATCTGAATCTTGTCACTGATTATTTGTTCACTGCTTTCTCTCACTTTCAGTACTTCATATACTTGGTCATGTTTCTTTGAAACACTTCCGTACGTATTACATTTCCATTGATAACTCAAATGTGGGCTCCTGATATCGTTATGATTGTGTTACCGCCCTCTCTATTCGCTTCCCATCACTATAAAAAACTTTGATTAGTCGATACTGAAACAGAATGTATGATTCACGCTTGAAAGTAGGATCGAGCCACATGCTTCCAGGGCCACACGGTACCACATCATCTTGTTTGCGTTCCACTTTTCAGCAGAAGTTGCGGATAAGAGAGGTGTATAGTGTACCGTGTGGTACTTTGGTACGTAATCGCTCGAACTACGTCATCGATATGTCACAGAGTCATCGAACTTACACACGCTACCACAGATTATTTCGATGTCTGCGTTGCAGGAACATTGCCAACGAAGATGGTTCCGTTATATGGTGGATAACAGCTTATTTCTCTGTAGCCTTCCAGCACCCAGTGCCCGTATCCAAGTTCCACAACAGGTATAGCCACGGTAGCAGTTAAAAATCTTTTAACACTTTCTGATCTCAAAGTCTTCTTTGTTGACAGATGCTATAGTGGTGCGCGGAAAGGGGGGGGGGGGGTCAGAGAGAAATAAGTGGAGTTATTCACTACGTAATGGTATCAGCATCGCTACTTATGTAACTCCATCAAATTCGTCGACGTAATCTCTTCTGGCGTATGGAAGTTCCGTGACTTCGTGGCGTGTCGAAGACATCATTTGGGGAGTTGCACATGAAAATTCCACGCAGACCGATAGCAGGATGATTAACTCTTAGTAATTACGAGAGAGGAACTCGTTGGAAACCTGAATACACAAGCTCACTGGACGCGACAAGAGATCTAAGACATATTCATCCTTTAATCTGCATTGCCCCTTTATTTTGGTGTCAATATACATGTAGTTGCTTGTTACATTGAAGAAGATGACGCAACTTTTGAGATGTCTTGTTGCGAACGTCCATGAACGTTATTTTGAGAGTAATGAATAATGTTACTGCAAATCACGTTCATTTCCCATATTTAAGTGAAGTAACAAGACAATCTTTTACAAGGGAAGACATAGAGGGCCTGGAAGATACACAGACCTTTAATGAGTAAAATCTGAATATTTGTATCTGCCGCAACTATGCAATGGTGCACTAGATCATGGTTGATTTCATGACCACCAATATTAGTTAGCAGCTGTTACATAAATAACTTAAGTTTCGAAAGGAAATGAGAAGCAATGGCTATATTATTAATCATCAAAATATTACGTTAAAACGAATCACTTTCAATAACACAATTGCAGAGCACTTATTTTCTTTAATTTATGAGTGCTACGGGAATGTGCCGTACCTGCTGAACACCACCGATTCGATCCTCTTACGTGAGAGATGGTTCCAGAAATAACGGTAAAGTCACTGAACTATGAGTATGTCCTACGACGCGTGATATCGCTCTGACTGTGACACACCACTTGAAACTCCGCGTTTTTGGACGAAATACTTGCTGTCGCTGACAAATATCCTTACTTCTGTTCCCTTCTCTTCTGCGGAGCATGGTGCTGCAGGCATTCAGACTATCGGTTGCTATCGATGAAGCGGGGGAATGGTCACTTCTGAAGTTGTAAAGACAAAGTTTCACTCGTCAACTCACTCTCTTCTGCAACATCTTTGGATGAGAGTCCCACTTTTCTCTTAGAGTTCTTAAAACTTGTAAAGAATATTTAAGTTTAGCTGTGTTTTGCACAAGTTGAAAAACGAAGGAAAAAGATATTTTGCTGTTGTTGTTTACATCAGAAAACAATCAAATGCACAGTTTATGTCCCACGCTGTAAATTCCGTATAAAAACGCTGCAAATTTATAGACGCTAGAGCCGAGGAATATTTAACAATTAAAAAAAAAACTTTATAGACGGGGCAGCTAACTACGTGTTCTAAGACGATATTGAACTTCCGAAGATGACATATTAATCTTTCGAAGTCAGTGAAGTGCGTAAAATATTCCGATAGAGCAGCTGACGACTTAATTTTAGTACGAAAACTGCTGAAAATATAACAACTGTGAATAACATCATAGATGGAAAGGAAGATAATAGTTGTACCAAATTAAACGTATGTAGACCACAGATTAAGTGAAATAACGCCGTATAAGTACGGTCAATGTAAACACATTAAAGAAAAGTTTAACCTGGCAGCAAATGTTCAAGTAAAACAATCGAGCCGACAGTTACCTTAGTAACAAGGTGCGATAGAACACCTGTAATTTCAACAAAGAACAGTGAAGAAAAGTGGTTTATTACTTACTCGTAATTAGTTATGGTCAGTTCGGAACTGAAGACATCTGTCGCTTCACTTGGCGAACTATTACATTATCCGTGAAGTCAGGCGATTTCCCGTTCCAATTCAAAAATTCCGTTGCTCTTGATTTTATAGGCTGTTGAACGCGAGCTAGATAGTATTACCAGAAGAGTGGATGATACCTCCAGCTGAGCAAATACTTACAAATAATCATACTCTAATACCATTTATGCTTGCATCTTAAGATGAAATACACATTGTTCAATGACACAACTTCTACCAAACTGACGATATGTTTTTTTCACCATACGATTTTCGTTTTATTGAAATAAAGTGTCACCAGTGGTAGTAATTTCCTCTTGGTTTCTCGTCTACATCGGGAAATGCCGTAAGCTAGCACATCTCTGGTGTCTTTCTTCATTAGCCACTGATACTTGCAGTCTAATTTTTTGTTGTTGTGTATAATTATGGATTTCTTACGTTTTGCAGAGCACACTTTTTCGTACACCACTGTTTACTGTTTATTTTTATACTTCTTGCGAAAAAGTGTGCCGTTTAAAACGAAAGAAATGCATGATTCTACAGCGCAACAAAAAGAAAATGGTCTATGAGTGTCAGTGTCTAATGAAAAAAGACACCAAAGATGTGCTAGAAAACGGCACTTCCCTATGTAGGCGAGAAACCAAGCAGAAATCACCACCACTGATTATACTTTACCTCAATGAAGTGAAACGTGTATGGCGAAAAAAAGAAACACGCATAACTTGTAGTTGCCGCGACAGAACTAAAATACCTTCAGAAATTATAAAGCAACTACAGACAATATGCCCACACAAATGAAGCATTTAATTTATTTGTGGAAAAGTAAGAAGATGCAGCTAAATAGAAATACGGGCATGCAATATGAATTTCTGTAAAACATTGATTTAATATCAAACCCTGTCGATGCGTAGGTACATACAGTCTTTGTTCTGAAAAGGTACAGGGGTGTTTTCTCGATTCCACGAAGTTGCTTGCAGGTTTTTTTGGTCTTCTGTTTTTGATGTGAGTTCTCAGTATGGTTATCTACATTTAGCTGCACAGATGGCTTAGAATGTACACCATCATTAATAAGTAATAATTTATGTATATGCAAATAGCTTGGACTATAACATGGAATTTATACACTTCACAGTTTTTTGAAGTTTCCAGCAACCGGAACTTCGGCACTAAGATACTTAAAGAAAATTCTACAGACCTTCTTCCCCTAGATAATTTTTAATAAAAAATGCGCCATTTATTTGTTAATTGCTTACGTGAATATTGCCTCATTAATGTTTTGCGAGAGGAAAAGCTCAATCTATAGCAAAATAATAAGAGCTCTGTAATCTTATTGCTGCAAAGGTGTTCCCAGAAGCGAGAGCTTGCCGCCTGACAGTGTTTTACCAACAGAAATTTCTTCCAATACTCTCCATTAAGCGTAGCGGCGATATTTGCCATCGTTAGTTGATAAATAATCCATCTGCGCCTCAAATAGCTAACAAAACTATGGAAGGAAAACCTTTGTAATTTGAAAACATTGATCCAGATTTTGCAGAATCTTCAATTCTGACATTCATTAAATCAATGCTGCCAATACAGATCAGTAGATTCCATAGCAGTGTTCTTCCATATTTCTTGACTTAGTGTTGGTATATATTCCGGCTGCGGATGCTCTCATATTGCCTTTGACGATTCAGACGCCATTCTTCGAACTGTAGCGAGTTCTTCGAAAAAAAAGAGGAAAAAACGTTGAAGAATACTCGGCAGCTAAATATCTGAAATATCGTCATCGGTACTCTGTGGAATTGCTGTTTTTTTTTCTTTTTTGCAGTAAGAGGTTGTCGAGAATGATGGAAGAATTAGACGGGGATGGGTATACGGGTGTGATATTGTTAGCTACGTAAGCCTGTCCACAGCAGCAAGGTCATATCACATAGTGTGTGAAAAATCGGTTTTTAATTGTACAGAGGCACTTCCATGCGAACAAGAAATTCTAAAGCAAAGGTCTGTTTTGCTGGCAGATCAACAGAAAGCAACCTGTGCACATGGGTAATTTTGAATAGATAGCAAAGAAGGTTGTTTCATAGGATTTTACGCAACGTGCTCACGGGTATGTCCAATGTGCGGGCAATTCTCCGTGCACTACACGTTTGCACACCACCACTCGTCTCCTCCTGCATTGCTGTGGCCACTGCTCCCAGTGACGTGGAATCAATTCGTTTCCTCCCTTTACCAGGTTGCATACCAAAAGAGCCCGACTTTTCCAATTCCGAATCATTTTCTCCCAGTCATCGGACTAACGCCTTTTTTCAAACCCCTCAGAGTTTGCGAAATATCAAACTAACTGCAATCAACATTGGAAAGGTAGCCATTTCAAGCTGTAGTATCATACTATAAGGTGCAAAAGATTAAAATTGTTTTATGTGTTTTATGGTGTTGTTTCCACAAAACCGAATGAGAAAGTTTGTATAGCAGCGGGCATACATGAAAACGAAAAGTATGTGAAAAGTATTTTACCGGGAAAGAGGCAGATGTAGTTGTGCTTCATCTACATGCAATATTCAGTTGAATAAAATCAGAACACTTTCATCGCCCTGAAACACATGGTGTGACGTTACTGCTTTTGACATTGTGTCAACTGCATGCCACGCCACTCCCACGTATCTGCCATGTCACACGGTAGAGGCACAAAAACAGTGACAACAGATTTTTTACGAACTCAACACTATCAACGTCCGAATTATTTTTTAAAATAAATTTCACGGAATTTGTGCGCTCATGATTTTGTACGTGAGTGTAGTGAATCCTAAGCACTCAGGTGGACATGCGAATGTGGGAATAATGTACAATTACAAAGTGCTGATTACAATAAAAACAGTATTAAATATTTTTTTACAATTTTCAGCATTTCGATAATGTGGTTTGGAGTGCAAGGGCAGATAGCTCTACAAAGTTGTCCAAAAATAAGAGAGATGAAGATGATGTTGATACTGAACTACACGGTAAGTAACGAGGGAATTTCGTAGTACATGACTTGGATCGCAGAGGTAAGTAAGCAAATAAACATGACAACAGAGCTGAAAGTGGATTTGAATCAGAATCCATCTAAAAAAGTTTGGAACCTCTCCAGATATTTATACAACGTGACATTCCAAACCATAAATACGCAGACCAACGAAATCTATAGCTGAGACGTATCAGTGAGGTGCGTCGATTACATTAAACTTAATGGCTACAGAGAGGATTAAGTCTTATATCACAGTGCTGGAAAGGTTTCACTTTGGTGCTATACGTGAAAAATAACCACATATCTCGTTGTACAGAATCGCATGTGCCAAAGGTACTGGATGAAACAATATTTTTTCTCGGTACACAATCGTGACTTCTATGCATGCAACACAGACTCGGACTTTACGTGTATATGGCCAGAATGTACAAAATCTAGAGACCTTCTGAAGTGATAGCCTTCTTTTTATATCGTGTTTAAGGTTGTACAAAACACACTTCATAAAACTAAGTTGGCGCCGGCCGGGGTGGCCGCACGGTTCTAGGCGCTTCAGTCTGGAACCGCGCGACCTCTACGGTCGCAGGTTCGAATCCTGCCTCGGGCATGGCTGTGTGTGATGTCCTTAGGTTAGTTAGATTTAAGTAGTTCTGAGTTCTAGGGGACTGATGACCTCAGAAGTTAAGTCGCATAGTGCTCAGAGCCATTTGAACCATCTGAAGTAAGTTGGCTTTTAGATGAAAGTTAAGAGGAGCAAAATTACACAATCGCCAACCTCTATTATGACCCTATTTGGTTATCTACATCTACGTAGATACTCCGCAGGCCACCGTACGGTGCGTAGCGGAGGGTACGCTGTATCACTACAACTCATTTCCTTTCCTGTTCCACTGCTATATTGAGGCACAAACGAGTGCCTATATGCCTCCGTATGAGCAGTAATATCTCGTATCTTATCATCGTGGACTTTAAACAGAATGTGTGTTGGTGATAGTACAATCTTTCGGCAGTCAGCTTCAATTGTCGGGTCCCAAAATTTTCTCAACAGTGTTTCTCGAGAAGAAGAACTTCGCCTGACCTCCAGCGATTCCCACTTGAGTTGCCGAAGCGTCTACGTAACACTTACGTGCTGTTCATACCTACCGCTAACAAATCTAGCAGCGCGCCTCCGAATTGCTTCGATGTCTTCCTCCAAACCGACCTGGTACGGATCCCAAACATTCGAGCAGTATTCAATAATATGTCGCACCGGCGTCCTAATACACTGTCTCCTTTGTGGATGAACCACTATTTCCTAAAATTCTCGCAATAAACTAAAGTCGACCAATCGCCTTCCCTACCAAAGTTCTCTCATGCTCGTTCCATGTCATATGGTTTCGCAACGTTATGCCCAGATGTTTAAATGACTTGACTGTTTCAAGCAGGACACTAGTAATACTGTATCCGAACATTACAGGTTTGTTCTTCCTACTCATCCGCATTAACTCATTTCTCTCTATCTAGGGCTAGCTGCCATTTATCACAACAAGTTCTTATGCCTGTATGTTGATATTCAACATAATTTCATTGTCCAAGGGTACACCTGCTTAGTTGTGGCGTAGTGATATTTATTCCCTTATTAAGAGACAGTATCGTCGCAGCGGCCTTTCATGTTCAGTGCAAAGATGTAGTGCGACTGAACTAGGACCCAATCAGTGCCTGTACCGTATAGTAAACAGCTGTGCTAGCGTATATCATGTTGCTATATCAGACACCAAACCGTGTATTAATTACGTCTGTTCTGTTACAACTAATGTAATAATCATTTATTCGACACTTCCAAATAATAATAGCAGATCAACATTCAAATCAGGTTAATGATTTGAATGATAGCTTAGATACGTAAATTTATGCTAATACTCAAAGTTTTCAGTTTACATAAGTAATATCTTCTTCATGTAAGGAATAGATTCCGGATACACGTATATGACATTTTTACTTATGACCCTAGTCATTTTCCAGTCAAAAGTCCTAGAACTGTAAGACGTATGGTGTATCACATATCTACATCTACATGTTTACTCTGCAATTCACATTTAAGTGCTTGGCAGAGGGTTCATCGTACCACAATCATACCATCTCTCTACCATTCCACTCCCGAACAGCGCGCGCGAAAAACGAACACCTAAAGCTTTCTGTTCGAGCTTTGATTTCTGTTATTTTATTTTGATGATCATTCCTACCTATGTAGGTTGGGCTCAACAAAATATTTTCGCATTCGGAAGAGAAAGTTGGTGACTGAAACTTCGTAAATAGATCTCCCCGCGACGAAAACGTCTTTGCTTTAATGACTTCCATCCCAACTCGCGTATCATATCTGCCACACTCTCTCCCCTATTACGTGATAATACAAAACGAGCTGCCCTATTTTGCACCCTTTCGATGTCCTCCGTCAATCCCACCTGGTAAGAATCCCACACTGCGCAGCAATATTCTAACACAGGACGAACGAGTGTAGTGTAAGCTGTCTCTTTAGTAGACTTGTTGCATCTTCTAAGCGTCCTGCCAATGAAACGCAACCTTTGGCTCGCTTTCCCCACAATGTTATCTATGTGGTCTTTCCAACTGAAGTTGTTCGTAATTTTAACACCCAGGTACTTAGCTGAATTGACAGCCTTGAGAATTGTACTATTTATCGAGTAATCGAATTCCAACGGATTTCTTTTGGAACTCATGTGGATCACCTCAAACTTTTCGTTATTTAGCGTCAACTGCCACCTGCCACACCATACAGCAATCTTTTCTAAATAGCTTTGCAACTGATACTGGTCTTCGGATGATCTTACTAGACGGTAAATTACAGCATCATCTGTGAACAACCTAAGAGAACTGCTCAGGTTGTCACCCAGGTCATTTATATAGATCAGGAACAGCAGAGGTCCCAGGACGCTTCCCTGGAGAACACCTGGTATCACTTCAGTTTTACTCGATGATTTGCCGTCTATTACTACGAACTGCGACCTTCCTGACTGGAAATCACGAATCCAATCGCACAACTGAGACGATACCCCATCGGCCCGCTGCTTGATTAGAAGTCGCTTGTGAGGAACGGTGTCAAAAGCTTTCCTGAAATCTAGAAATACGGAATCAACTTGAGATCCCCTGTCGATAGCGGCCATTACTTCGTGCGAATAAAGAGCTAGTTGCGTTGCACAAGAACGATGTTTTCTGAAACCATGCTGATTACGTATCAATAGATCGTTCCCTTCGAGGTGATTCATAATGTTTGAATACAGTATATGCTCCAAAACCCTACTGCAAACCGACGTCAATGATATGGGTCTCTACGGTCGCAGGTTCGAATCCTGCCTCAGGCATGGATGTGTGTGATGTCCTTAGGTTAGTTAGGTTTAAGTAGTTCTAAGTTCTAGCGGACTGATGACCACAGATGTTAAGTCCCATAGTGCTCAGAGCCATTTGAACCATTTTTTGATATAGGTCTGTAGTTCGATGGATTACTCCTACTACCCATCTTAAACACTGGTGCGACCTGCGCAATATTCCAATCTGTAGGTACAGATCTATCGGCGGGCGAGCGATTGTATATGATTGCTAAGTAGGGAGCTATTGTATCAGCGTAATCTGAAAGGAACCCAATCGGTATACAATCTGGACCTGAAGACTTGCCCGTATCAAGCGATTTGAGTTGCTTCGCAACCCCTAAGGTATCTACTTCTGAGAAACTCATGCTAGCAGCTGTTCGTGTTTCAAATTCCGGAATATTCCATTCGTCTTCCCTGGTGAAGGAATTTCGGAAAACTGCGTTCAATAACTCCGCTTTAGCGGCACAGTCGTCGGTAACAGTACCATCGGCACTGCGCAGCGAAGGTATGGACTGCGTCTTGCCGCTTGTGTACTTTACATACGACCAGAATTTCTTCGGATTTTCCACCAAATTTCGAGACAATGTTTCGTTGTGGAACCTATTAAAGGCGTTTCGCATTGAAGTCCGTGCCAAATTTCGCGCGTCTGTAAATTTTAGCCAATCTTCGGGATTTCGCGTTCTTCTGAATTTCGCATGCTTTTTACGTTGCCTCTGCAAGAGCGTTCAGACCTGTTTTGTCTACCATGGGGGATCAGTTCCATCTCTTACCAATTTATGAGGCATGAATCTCTCAACTGCTGTTGATATTATATCTTTGAATTTGAGCCAAATCTCGTCTACATTTGCATAGTCAGTTCGGAAGGAATGGAGATTGTCTCTTAGAAAGGCTTCTAGTGGCACTTTATCCGCTTTTTTAAATAAAATTATTTTGCGTTTGTTTCTGGTGGATTTGGAAGAAACGGTATTGAGCCTAGCTACAACGACCTTGTGATCACTAATCCCTGTATCAGTCATGATGCTCTCTATCTGCTCTGGATTGTTTGTGGCTAAGAGGTCAAGTGTCTTTTCGCAACCATTTACAATTCGCGTGGGTTCGTGGACTAACTGCTCGAAATAATTTCCGGAGAAAGCATTTAGGACAATCTCGGAAGATGTTTTCTGCCTACCACCGGTTTTGAACAAGTATTTTTGCCAACATATTGAGGGAAGGTTGAAGTCCCCACCAACTATAACCGTATGAGTAGGGTATTTATTTGTTACGAGACACAAATTTTCCCTGAACTGTTCAGCAAATACATCATCGGAGTCTGGGGGTCGGTAGAAGGAGCCAATTACCAACTTAGTTCGGCTGTTAAGTATAACCTCCACCCATACCAATTCGCACGGAGTATCTACTTCGTCTTCACTACAAGATAAACCACTACTGACAGACACAAACACTCCACCACCAATTCTGCCCAATCTATCTTTCCTGAACACCGTCTGAGACTTCGTAAAAATTTCTGAAGAACTTATTTCAGGCTTTAGCCAGCTTTCTGTACCTATAACGATTTCAGCTTCTGTGCTTTCTATTAGCGCTTGAAGCTCAGGGACTTTCCCAGCACAACAACAACAATTTACAACCACAATTCCGACTGTTCCTTGATCCAAGCACGTCCTGTGTTTGCCATGCACCCTTTGAGATTGCAGCCCACCCCGTACTTTCCCGAGGCCTTCTAATCTAAAAAACCGCCCAGTCCACGTCACACAGCCTCCGCTACCCGTGTAGCCGCCAGCTGAGTGTAGTAAACACCTGACCTATTCAGCGGAACCCGAAACCCCAGCACCCTATGGCGCAAGTCAAGGAATCTGCAGCCAACACGGTCGCAAAACCTTCTGAGCCTCTGATTCAGACCCCCCACCCGGCTCTGCACCAAAGGTCCGCAGTCGGTTCTGTCAACGATACTGCAGATGGTGAGCTCTGCCTTCATCTAGTAAGCAAGACCGGCAGCCTTCACCAAATCAGATTGCCACTGGAATCCAGAGAGAATTTCCTCAGATCCAAAGCGACACACGTCATTAGTGCCGACATGTGCCACCACCTGAAGCTGACTGCACCCTGTGCTCTTCATGGCATCCGGAAGGACCCTTTCCACATCAGGAATGACTCCACCCGGAATGCACACGGAGTGAACACTGGATTTCTTCCCGTCCTTAGCCGCCATACCCCTAAAGGGCCCCAGGAACAATATTTATCATTTCAAGTTGTTTTGGTCAATGAAATGAAATGTGATGCAATCAGAATGTGAGGTGGAGTGAAGCCTTAGTTTGTCTCAGTCAGAAGCGATCGCTCTCGTGCTCTCTGAATGCGGCAGATCGACCAAGTGGCCTAACAATCGGAGAGTTGCGATCTAGCCTTCATAGTCGAAGCTTGCTCTCTTGAAACTCCAAAATTTCTGCTGAAATATTCAGCTGTGTATTTATGTCAGGAAGAGTGTGTTAGAGGAAAGAGAACTATAGGAAGTGGAGATAACCATTGTCAGATTTGGGTGATACTTCCGAGGCTTTAATAACTAAATAGAAAGATATTATTTCTACTAAGAGCCATATCACCGCGTGATGTATTATATAGACATTGTTTAGAGACAATAACTTGCTGACGAGCACGGAATTGTGAAATATTTTGCCAAGAAGACCTAATCATTGGATACCATGCAAACATTTGACTATTTGTAGACTTGTTAATTGAGTTTAACTGACCGGAAGGCGGTTATTTCAGTATGGATGATGACCGAGATTGTGTGCTGAGTGCACTAAATGGTAAGAGAAATTGACAAAAATTCATATACACCCTCGATATGTGCATTAGTAAATTGTATTTATTAATTAGTATCGATCTGATTGCAGCAGGGACACACAAAATACCTTCAATTTATACAGTATTTTTTCAGTAAGCGATTTTACGCATAAAGCTTTGTGTACGAATGCCGCTGTTGTGACGACAGTCGCATGTCTGACGCATGCACATTTGAGTCCACGGTATAACATCGTATCAAGTAGTAGCTTCAATTTAGTCACCGTCTCGCTTTGGAGGTGTCTAATTTTTTTTCTTTATCTGTCTTCTGTCTCGTTTGATGCTGTAAGCCATTAATTTTTCGTCCCGACATCATAGCACGTAACCTACTTCACTGTCCATTCTTAGTATTTTCCATGTGTACCTTTCTTAACCGATTCTGCAAAAATCTTTCTCATCCCTCTTGTCAATTTACTTTATTTTCTATATCCTTCTATAGCACCACGTCCCAGTCTCTTCGATTCCCTCATATACAGTTTTCCTATAGTCCAATTCTGACAAACAGACATCTTATTCATGTACATGCATGGGTTACCTTTAGAAATTCCCACGAAAACTTTTGCCATTAAAACAAAGAATGAAAAAGCGTTAGAAAAAATTTTCATCTCCATAATAAAATATTCCAAATAATTTCTCCCAGATTCACAAATAACAAATCTCGTTCTCTGAAAAACTCAACTGCTCGCTACTGTGCCTGAAAGAAGAATGTCACAGCGCGCACAAATGACTGTCTACCAAGTGAGCCACTGATAAAACTAAATACAAAGTCAAGGATCTTATCTACTACTCTGGCAGAGCACTCATTCATCTTTGTCCCAGTATATTAAAGATGAAACATTTAATTATTTAAAAAAAAATGAAAACTTTACAGAAGTGGTAGCGTAAGTAACATGGGAACAATAAAGTGAAAAATATTTTTAAAAATGCGTATATTAAGGACGGAAGTGATTTCAGTGTATTGTAACTGCTGTTTAACTTTCATGTTGAATAAGTAAAATAGCTGTCGGCATTTCAGGACAGCAATAAATCTATAAAGGGTAAAGATACGGACGATGAGATTCGTCTGAGGTACAGATTTTCTGGCAAATGTAAAGAGGAATAAATCAGAGGAATTTAAAATAGCAGTGAAAGCCAGGTTACCGGACTAAGAAATGAAATAACTATATTGCTGCAGAAAGATGTTGTGAGTAAAGAAATGCTGTATATACTGAGACGTACTGTGAACAACAGCTGTGTAAGTAAGATTATACATTTAAATGCGAACATTTTTAGGTTAGGCTTTACCGTGACTGTTACTGACATTAAATGAAACAACAAGTTCACTGTTACCAGTCACCGTTTTATTTATTTCCACGACGCGTTTCGAAGGTTTAAACCTCCATCATCGGGTGGACTTACATTAGTAAGTATTACATTTGTTGTTTCATTTAATAAGATTATACATAATGTATGGCTCTGAGCACTATACGACTTAACTTCTGAGGTCATCAGTCGCTTGAACTTAGAACTAATCAAACCTAACTAACCTAAGGACATCACACACATCCATGCCCGAGGCAGGATTCGAACCTGCGACCGTAGCGGTCGCGCGGTTCCAGACTGTAGCGCCCAGAACCGCTCGGCCACTCCGGCCGGCATACATAATGTATGATCAGCGAAAATGTAGTAAGACATGCGGGAGAATTCTTGGCTCACAAAAAGAAAACTGTAACACCATTAATGTACGTCACGACGATTATTTGAAAGTTGGGGTACTGAGTGTAGCATGTGTGCAGTGTAATATTAATTGGTACTTCGTTGGGCGTTTCTTACATATGACATCCAATGAAATAGAAAGTAACGTGCATACTTCCAGCATGCTGGATGTTATGAGACAGAAACTCTTGGTGGATTTCAATCAGTCCTTCTTTTTTTCTTTTTTAGCCACCAGTTTCGACACTTCACTGATGCCATCCTCGTGACCCTGTGCATTAGAACATCAATAATTATACAACGGAGTGAATGTCTGGTGTATAACACAAGATAACACAAATACAAAGCAAGACCGGCAGATTCTCCACAGTACAGAAAATGTAACACGAACGGATGTGAAGAATTAAATATGTGCACAAACCACACAATAACAGAACATTTACACATAGCGCTTGGTGTCGATAAACTAACATATTTCTAATAAGAGACTTCTAATGGAAACTACAAAAACAGATGAGATATGGCATAACCAATCAAATGCGTGAAATGTTCATAAATCAGAACACTTGCTAGTACAACTTCTTTTTTCAAGTCACTTCAGTGATGTTCACTTGTGACTGGACATATATGTATAGGCATTATTTATTGTTATTTAGGTTGTAATTTAACTTTGCAAGTCTTGGTTGGTTCGAAAATGGGTATTAATCTGCAAGCTCTCACCTACTGAATGAACATCTATTTTGTTCGCCATTATGGCTCCCATTTTCCATCAGAAAGCAATGTGTGTATGAAAAATGGTCTATTGTGCAGTACAGCAATAACGCTGATTACACTTTGTAAAGCAATTTATGTGCAAGTTCTGATGATATCTCCTTCAAACTAGGCACACAGGAAATCTCGTTTGCTTATGATATTCTTGACTCCATACATGACTGTTCCGGTATATTGATAATTTTTACTAATGGACCGTCTGACAGCAACTGAATAAAACGCAATTTTAGTGCCATACGCGTTTCGCCTTTATTTCCTGCAAAGCATCATCGGTGGCCTGGAATATGTACATATGTTAGCTATTTAATTTACATTTTTGTCACTGTGCCTATAGGTTATAAACAGTTCTGGTGGTTGGTATTTCCAATTAAGTAGTAATGTTTTGAACTGTACTTACAGGTTGCGTGGACAATTTCTTACATATTACTCTCCTGTTGCATTTTTGGTGTTGTTCTTCATCTTGTTGTTGTTGTTGTGGTCCTCAGTCCTGAGACTGGTTTGATGCAGCTCTTCATGCTACTCTATCCTGTGCAAGCTTCTTCATCTCCCAGTACTTACTGCAACCTACATCCTTCTGAATCTGCTTAGTGTATTCATCTCTCGGTCTCCCTCTACGATTTTTACTCTCCACGCTGCCCTCCAATGCTAAATTTGTGATCCCTTGATGCCTCAGAACATGTCCTACCAACCGGTCCCTCCTTCTTGTCAAGTTATGCGACAATCTCCTCTTCTCCCCAATTCTATTCAATACCTCCTCATTAGTTATCTGATCTACCCATCTAATGTTCAGCATTCTTCTGTAGCACCACATTTCGAAAGCTTCTATTCTCTTCTTGTCCAAACTATTTTTCGTCCATGTTTCACTTTCATACAAGGCTACACTCCATAAAATACTTTCAGAAACGACTTCCTGACACTTAAATGAATACTCGATGTTAACAAATTTCTCTTCTTCAGAAACGCTTTCCTTGCCATTGCGAGTCTGCATTTTATATCCTCTCTACTTCGACCATCATCAGTTATTTTGCTCCCCAAATAGCAAAACTCCTTTACTACTTTAAGTGTCTCATTTCCAAATCTAATTCCCGCAGCATCACCCGACTTAATTCGACTACATTCCATTATCCTCGTTTTGCTTTTGTTGATGTTCATCTTATACCCTCCTTTCAAGACAGTGTCCATTCCGTTCAACTGCTCTTCCAAGTCCTTCGCTGTCTCTGACATAATTACAATGTCATCGGCAAACCTAAAATTTTGTTCATCTTAGGAATCCCAATTTGCCGTTTTTTTCCCACATTCCACAGCAGTATGAACTGAACGCTGGTTTCAATGGAATATTTTGGTTTCTGTTGCCGACTGTCAAATGTTTTTGCTAAAGATCGAATATTATTGCCAAACTTTTGAGTGTAATTATTGAAGTATCTGTGAGTGTGGGAAAAAAACCGCAAATTGGCATTCCTAAGATGAAGAACAACACCAAAAATGCAGCAGGAGAGCAATATGTAAGAAATTGTCCACGCAACCTGTAAGTACAGTTCAAAACATTACTACCTAGTAGGAAATACCAACCACCAGAACTGTTTATAACCTATAGGCACAGTGAGAAAAATGTAAATTAAGTAGCTAACAAATGCACATATTCCAGGCCACTGATGATGCCTTGCAGAAAATATAGGCGAAAGGGGAATGGCACTAAAATTGTGTTTTATTCAGTTGCTGTCAGACGGCCCATAAGTAAAAATTATCAATATACCGTGCTATTACACGCAACTGAGGTAGACAGGACTACAAAAGTTGAAGATGTCCATACATGACTATTTATCGGCAAATATTCTGCACCTGTCTTGCTCCTTTATCTTGGAACACATCCTATGAATTTTACTCTTGTCGTGTGAGTCACCTGAGCTTGTGGTTTATCGATCAGGAAATTAAAATCTGGCTATACTACCCGTGTCCCTGGTTGGCGAATAATCATTCTAACCTGAACATTCAATTACCACTGAAGATACTTTCCGCAACATATCGAAAACGATGAACGTTGGAATGATAAGCTGTCGTCTTTAGAACCTCCGTTCCCGCGTGGCAACCGGTGAAGTCGGCCACGCGTAACTACTGTCTCTCTACGACGCGGCACCAGCGACAGTTAGCAGCGGGCAGATCCCCCCCGGCTAAGGCGAGCCTCCGTCCCGGGAGCACGTCTCGCGGCACGGTGGAGCTCGGCCGCTGTATAAATATCTCGGCCGCAGCCCGCCCGTCCCACTGGGGTAATCTCGCCGAGTGGTGGCACAATGAACTCGCGAAACGCAGAATGGCTGCAGGCGCTCGCTCACCGGCGCTGCCGCACTCAAGCGCCCGCCCGCAGCCGCTACGTGTTGCTTCCCTCAGCTCGCAATCCACAGCTTCGCAGTCCCCACTCTTCACAGACTTAGCTCTTAAGTACGCAACGTCGCGAGTGCGATATACTTCTCACTCGCGAGCTGCCTCTGACCTACAAAGTGCCAGTTTAGCTCGCTACTGTTGAATTTTTCACGGGTGCTACCCATATACAGAAAATATCTCCTGCACTCACATTCACAAGTATGGGAATCGTCTATAGCAGAGTTCGCACTACCGTTTATTTATGTAAAATTCGTTGAAATAACTCTCGAATTTGGTACCTCAAAAAGCTACGGTGTTCTTGGTGGGAGAAGTATCGGACAGTTGGCATCACAAACTTTTTTTTCACGAACTATGCTATTACTACAGTAGATAGAAATTCAAAAGAAATATCTGTACAAAATTAACATATGTATCTTTAGATTCAGGGTAACACATTTTAGACGAAACAGCAGGTGAAGCAATATAGTACGAAATCTTTAAAGGAGGATAAGGATGAAACGTGTAGTGCAGCGCCCAGTTTCTCTATGAACTCTCTAAATTATTTCAAATGATGGCATAGACTATCAGAGGTATTTCTTAAAATTTTAAATATTTCATTGGCTATGACCCAGAAACCTTACGCTGTTTAGTTACAGGACGTATATACAGCCACTTCGGTTGCAGAAAATTTTGCAACTGACCACGGTTTGGTGTACACTAGGGCAATATTCATCAGAATAAAAAATTACATGTATTCCATGTAACCTTTTATTCCGATGACTGTATTCCATGTAAACTTTTATTCTAATGAAGATTGCCCTAGTGTAATCGAAACCGTGGTCAACTGACAAAATTTTGTGCAACCGACGTGGCTGTATATACATCCTGTAATGAGAGGTATTTCACTTTTTATTTCGCTGTTGACCTCTCTCCTTATTTCATTCCTTTGTTTACCGTGCTCATCCGCTTCTGCTGTGTTCTTTGTCTTATTCGTATGCAGTAAATTGATAGTCTGATGAAGATTGCCCTAGTGCAATCGAAACCGTGGTCAGTTAACAAAATTATGTGCAGCCGAAGTGGCTCTATATACGAACCTGAAATTTTTTATTTCGCTACTGACCTCTCTTCTTATTTCAGTCCTTTGTTTATCACGCCGATCTGCTTCTGCTGTCTCCTTTGACTTATTCGTATACAGTAAATGTACTTCGTATACAGCTAATACGTCCAGGTTTTTAGTGCGTGTTTCCAGTTTATGTTCTGTAATTCATCATTCTCTCTTCTATACCGTTCATAAGCTTTGTCTTTTTGGTTATCTTTATTCTGATGCTGTATGCTACGTTATCTGTCCAGACGTAGAGAGTTTGGACAAAAATATTGAAATACGAACGCTCTATATTACCATATCTATTATCATAGCTAATACACTGTAGGAAACACACTGTTGTTCAACACAGTTCCCAGTCGTCTCAGAACGGATAAATGCAGGCCCCGTATGGTGATCAAGGCCATCTTATACCATTCTTCCTGCAAAATAATGGCAAGTTAAAGCAAGGATATTACAGGTGGACTGCGATCACTTAAACCTCTCTCGCAAGTACACCGCAGAGTCTTAATAATATTGCCGGCCGGGGTGGCCGAGCAGTTCTAGTCGCTACAGTCTGGAACCGCGCGACCGCTACTGTCGCAAGTTCGAATCCTGCCTCGGGCATGGATGAGTGTGATACCCTTAGGTTAGTTAGGTTTAAGTAGTTCTAAGTTCTAGGGGACTGATGACCTTAGAAGTTAAGACCCATAGTGCTCAGAGCCATTTGAACCATTTTCTTATTAATATTTTTTTATGATGGCTCTGGTGGGCAGGGCAAATGCGACATTTATCCTTGTGCTCACCAAAAGCAGTCCTAGACGATGCGAGCTGCGTGATCATCTCACATAGCGTAACCGTTGGGAAGCAAACATTCTACCATGGGATGCACCTCATCAGCCAGAATTGTCACATGAACTTTGCCAAAAATGCTATTTTCTAGGATAACCGTGGGGCCCGTGGAATAATAAGATAAGGCTATCCAAATCATCTCCGAACACATTCCATGTTTCACTCTTGGGACATAAAATAGGCCACAAGTAGGAAAGAATGTGAAACAAAACTTGTGCGACAAAATGATTTTCTTCCATATCTCCATAGCTCAAGTTCTATGGCACCGGCACCACATTTTCCTTTTGCAGGTGTAGGCTACTGTTGTGGATATACTTAGTCCGTTGTCAACTGTCGTAGATAGCTCCAACGATTTGGAGATATGTTTCACTAACATCCCTGTTGACAAGTGAAAATATTTGAAATTCCTACCGTATGAGTTTCTTGCGGGAGCTATGGCAGCTCATAACAATGGACTGAGTCGCCGCAGAACGAGTGGTTTTACACTTCCAGCTGGCGCTGGACATTCAGTTCTGAAGTGACTTTCGCTGCTATCGTCGTCTTATATTTCGTCACAATCATCTGTCACGATCACTCAACACACACGTTTTCTCCGCGTTTTGGATTAGCGGATGATGATTTTCCGCTGTCTCTGTGTGTGGTACATATCTTCATTATGGTGCCTTTGAGAACATCCAGTACTTCGGGTTCCTTGTTAATGGAAGCACCCATCATACAACCACGAACAATTTGACTACATTCGAATTCACGTAGGTCCGACATAATGCACTCACAACAACACGGAGAACTATTATGACCACAACAGACACTTCAACGTATTGGGGTCATTGCACAGACGCAAGATGGGTAGCATCTACGTTTATGTTCAAGTATGTATTTCTTGTGGTGTCTTCATATTTATGTCCAACCACTGTATACGTTCAGCGAGCTTCTGCATTTGTATCTGTTATCCTTACAATTTTATTCTTGTTCCAAGTTTTTTTTGCTCCCGTATTTATCTTTTTGATACAAGTTAAGCCTCTTTCTGCTCTCATGATGCCTAATGGCTACCGAACTGAGGTCGCTGTTATGGAGTACCTGGCAGTAGGTGGCAGCACAATGCACCTAATATGAAAAATATTTCATTTTAGGGGTGTCCGGATACTTTTGATCACGTAGTGTACCTCTCGCTAAATAAACACAACGAGAAAATCCAAAATATTAGAGCTAATAAAGATGTACAGCGACACAAAGCGTTCTAACTTTCTATTTTAGAAAAGTATATCACATAGTTGTATTAGTAGTACCCTTCGTTACACACCATAATTTGCTTGTGGAGCATAAATGTATATGTAGTTCAAAAGGGAAATAATCTACAGCTAAGTGAAATTTGCATGATTACTCTGTAATACAGAATTAAGTGTCTGGCATAGGGTACATCGAACACCTAGAGGCCGTTTTTCTACCGTTCCGCTTCCGAACAGCACGAAGGAAAAATGAACACTTAAATCTTTCCATGTGACTTCAGATTTCTCTTATTTCATTACGATCATCATTTCTCTTTATGTAGATGGTGGCCAACGAAATATAGTCACACTATGAGGAGAAAGTTTCGAATTAAAATTTGATAAGAAAGGTCTTGTTGGAACGAAAAACGTCGTTCTTTTAATGATTACCACCCCAATTCGGGTATCATCTCCGTGGCATTCTCTGTCCTATTTCGTGACAATACAAAACAATGCACTTCGATGTCCTCCGTGAACCCTTAATGACGCGGATCCCACATCACACAGCAGCACTTCAGAAGAGGGGGAGAAGCATATTAGCTGCCCTCTTGCATTTTCTGAGATTTCGGTCTATAAATCGCAATCATCGGCTTGCTTTCCGCTCAACGTTAATCGTTCCAATTTAAATTATTCGTAATTGTAATCGCTAAGTATATATCTGAATTGTGCAACTTACAGATGCTTGTTACTTATCGTGTAACAGAAATTTAGCGGATTTCTTTTGGGACTCAAGCGGATGACTCCACACTTTTCATTATTTGGAGTGAATTGCCACTTGCAACACCAATAAGTTATCTTGTCTAAACTGTTATGCAATTTGTCTTGATCATCTGATGATCTCGCTGTTGTGATCTTCAGTCCAAAGACTGGTTTGATGCAATTATCAGTGCTATTCTATCCGTGCAAGCCTCTTTATCTCCGAGTAACTACTGCGACCTACATCTTTCCGAATCTGCTGAGTGTATTCATCCTTTGGTTTCCCTCTACGAATTTTATCCTCCACACTTCCCTCCAGCACTAAATTGGTTACCCCTTGATGGCTTACAACGTGTCCTATCAATCGGTCCCTTTTTCTAGTCAAATTGTGCCACAAATTCCTCTTCTCCACGATTCAATTCAGTACCTTCTCATCAGGCGCGTGATCTATCCACCTAATCTTCATCATTCTTCTGTAGCATCACATTTCGAATATTTCCATTCTTTTCTTGTCTAAACTGTTTATCGTCCACGTTTCACATTCATACATGGCTACATTCCATACAAATACTCTCAGAAAATACCTCCTGACGCCTAAATCTATAGTCGATGTTAAAAAGTTTCTCTCCTTGAGAAACAATTTTCCTGCCGTTGGCAGTCCACATTTTATATCCACCATATTTTGAATACCATTAGTTATTTCGCTGCCCAAACTACAAAACGCATCTACTGCTTTAAGTGTCTCATTTTCTAATCTAATTCCCTCAGCATCACCTGATTTAATTCGACTACATTCCAATATCCTCGTTTAGCTTTTCTTGATGTTCATCTTATATCCTTCTTTGAAGGCACTGTCCACTGCGTTAAATTGCTCTCCCAGGTCCTTTGCTATCACTGATACAGTTGCAATGTCATCGGCAAACCTTAAGATTTTTATTCCTTCTGCATGGATTTTAATTAATACTCCATATTTTCATCCATTTCTTTACTGTCTATTCAGTTTAAGAATTGAGTAACATTGGGGATAGGCTACAGCTCTGTCTCACGCCCTTCTCAACCATTGCCTCCCTTTCGTGCCCCTCAAGTCTTATAGCTGTCATCTGATTTCAATACAAATTGTAAATAGCCTATAACTCTCTGTTATTTTACCCCCGCCATCTTCAGAATTTGAAAGAGAGTATTCCAGTAAACATTTTCGAAAGCTTTCTCTAAGTCTACAAATGCTACAAACGTAGGTTTGCTTTTCCTTAACCTAGCTTCTAAGGTAAGTCGTAGGGTCAGTACTGCCTCGTGTGTTCCTACATTTCCACGGAATCCAAAGTGATCTTCCCCGAGGTTGGCTTCTACCAGTTTTTCCATTCGTGTTAGTATTTTGCAACCATTACTTATGAAACTGATAGTTTGGTAATTTTCATACCTATGATCACCTGCTTTCTTTTGAATTCGAATTATTACATTTTTCTTGAACTCAGAGGGTATGTCGCCAGTCTCGTACATTTTGCCCAGCAAGTAGAAGAGTTTGGTCATGGGTGGCCGTCCTAAGGCTATCATTAGTTCTAAAAGAATGTTGTCTACTTCCGGGACCTTATTTCTGCTTAGGTCTTTCAGTGCTCTGTGAAATTCTTCACGCTGTATCACATCTCCCATTTCATCTACGTCCTATTCCATTTCCATAACATTGCCCTTAAGTACACAGTCCTTGTATAAACCCTCTGTATACTCCTTCTACCTTGCTATTTTTTGCTTAGAACCAGCCGGCCACTGTGGCCGAGCGGTTATAGGCGCTTCAGTCCGGGACCGAGCTGCTGCTACGGTAGCAGTTTCGAATCCTGCCTCGGGCATGGATGTGTGTGATGTCGTTAGGTTAGTTAGGTTTAAGTGGTTCTAAGTCTCGGGGACTGATGACCTCAGATGTTAAGTCCCATAGTGCTTAGAGCCACTTAAACCATTTTTAGCTTAGGACTGTTTTACCATCTGAGCTTTTGATATTCATACAGGTAGTTCTCTTTTCTCCAAAGGTCTCTGTAATTTTTATGTAGGCGATATCTATCTTACCCCTAGTGATATATGCTCCTACGTCTTTATATTTGTCCTCTAGCCATTCCCGCTTCGCCGTTTTGCAGTTCCTGTCGATGTAGCTTTTGAGACGTTTGTATTCCTTTCGCCTGCTTCGTTTACTGTACTATTTTCTCTGATGACCTTATAAGACCTTAAATGACAGCATCATCTGCTAACAATCTCAAATTTTCTCGTAAATTACTTACGTTGATCAGGAACAACAGAGGGTCTGTAAAACTTCACTGGGGAACGCGAGGTATTACTTCTGTTTTACTGGGTGACTTTCCACCAATTACTACGAACTGTGACCTGTCTCACGGGAAATAATGAATACAGTTGCACAACTGAGAGGATAATTCATATGCATGAAACATGATTAGATGTCGGTTGTGAGGTACAGTGTCAAAAGCCTTCTGTAAATCTAAAAATATGGAATCAATTTGACATCCCCTGGCTTCAGCACTTCATGTAAATAAAGAGGTAGTTGTGTTTCATAAGAACGACATTTGCTGAATCCAAGTTGGTTGTCTGTCAATAAACTGTTTTCTTCGAGGTAATTCATAGTGTTCGAGCCTGTACATGTTCCAAAATGCTACTGAAAATTGATGTGAGCGACATGGGTCTATGGGAATGCTCCTATTTGCTTTCTTGGCTATTGGTGTGACTTGTGCAACTTTTCAGTTTTTAGTTACGGGTCTTCCGACGAATGGGCGGTAGTATATGATGCTAAGTATAGAAATAATGTATCTGAATGAAACTTGACTGGAATACAATCTGCACCGGAGCCCCCCCCCCCCCCCCTTATTAAATGATTTGAGCTGCTTCACTACACCGAGGCTATCTAGTTTTAAGTCAGTCTTGTTTGCCATTGTCCTTAATGCGAATTTTGGTATATTTTCAGCATCTTCTTTGTTGAAGAAATTTCGGAAGACTGTGTTTAACCATTCTGCCTTACTAGCACTGGCATGAGTGACACCATCATTGTTATCGCACAGTGATTGTATTGAATGCGTCTTGCCACTGGTGTGCCTTATGAACATACTATCAGAATTTCTTTGAATTTTCTACCAGATTTCGAAAAAGAGTTTCGTTGTGGAAATTATTAAAAGCATCTAGCATCGAATTCCGCGTCAGATTTCGAGATTCTCTAGAACTGCGCCAATTTTGAGGGTCTTGCGTTCTTTTAAATTTGGGGTACTTTTCTTTTCCGTCTGCACCATGTGGATTAGTACTGTCTCTTATTAACTTATTTGGTATATTTTTCTCAACTGCCGTCGATACTATTTCGTTCAATTGAAACCACTTCTGGTCTACACTTCATATCAGATTGGAGGAGTGGAGACCTTTTCTTAGAAAGGCGTCCAGTACATTTATATCTACATTTTTAATCAGATGTATTTTATATTTACTTTTGGTGGGATAATGCTATGCAGTTTGCGGACATCGTAGGATATGTGGAGGTGTTGACTGTAGTTAATATGAGATCGGAATTTAATCAGGTGGTAGAAGATCAATGTTGTGGCAGGTAACCGGATATGGCAGACAAGATGGAGTGCATAGCGTTCACCGATTTGGAGGTACTGTGGACAATGAAGCTTCATCTGAATACAACTGTTCAATAATCAATGACCAGAGCTCTGTTTTCTGGTTGCAAACTATGCGAGTAGCATTCCCAAAAGAAACGTTATCACAATCTCGTTAAGAAATATCCCACTCATCTGATAGACTCAAGAAAAAAGTGTATAGTGGTTTAATCCCCGATGACTGATGATTGTGGTCAAACATCCATTATGTCTGACCTCATGAAATCAAGGGCGATTTGTAATGTCGAGTTGTAGAGACCAGTCAGGCCGCTATCTTTCACTCGCCATTTGCGTTGTCTGAACGTAAAAGTCTGTGTAAGGATCCGTTTCCATTTATATCGGTTCCTACTTACGTTGCGTACTTCACTAGTTTCTCAACAGTTTCGTTGAAGGATTGTGATATAAAAGCGAAATTAAATGAAGCAAATACTCCAATCTAATCAGTGAGTATTTTTAGTATCCCCATCAACGGAAACAGATAAGCTGGTGGGGCCTCGCAGCAGAGTAGTGTGGTAAACAATAACGCATGGTGCAGCCGGCCGCTGTGGCCGAGCGGCTCTACGCACTGCAGTCCGGAGTCGCGCTGCTGCTGTGGTCGCAGGTTAGAATCCTGCCTCGGGCATGGATGTGTGTGATGTCCTTAGGTTAGTTAGGTTTAAGTAGTTCTAAGTCTAGGGGATTTATGACTTCATATGTTAAGTCCCATAGTGCTTAGAGCCATTTGAACCATTTGAACGTATGGTACATGCGATGCTAGTTGTTTTTGTAATTCTTGCAGGACGCGTATTTGCTTTTCTCTGTGCCAGTCTCTCCATGATCTTTATAATCTCTGCTCCGCCACTGATAACTCGAGCAGGGGAGCAGGGTATCTACAAGCACAAAGGTACCATTATTCTTGCTAAATTGTGACTGATGTCACTTGACCACACCTCCGTGTGTAAACAATGACATCACTTATGTAGACAAACCACCCCTTTGTCTGATTTCCTTATGTAAGTAAAACGTATATATGTGTTAGTTATATAGACCTAAAGTAAACAAGATGTGTGCAAATACTCTTTTATTTATTTAAGGACAGGATGTGTGTTTGTATGATCAGTTTCAAGTTGCCACCGCTCCCCAACCGTATCCTCTAACACCTCTAGCGCTATTGGGTGAAGTATAGATGACACTGAGGCTGGATTTCTATCATTTTTGGCCCAAATCGGACGACAGAGATTTTGATATTGCAGTGGATGTGCGAAAAATGGTAGGGCGTTACCCTATTGGCTGAGTTGCTATCATTAAATGATGTCATGGCCGCCCAACGGAATTTTGTGCAAAGTATGACCACCTTCTATTTCTATTTACAGTTATGAGACAATTTGTTACAATTTTGGGGCTATTTGGGACAATTCTGACGATTTTCACCCAATACTCCATATATCAAATTTCCAAACATCTCAATATTATTTTCTGCAAGCATTCCAATGTATGACCAATTTACATTTGTATTTACAGATTTAGAGCAATTTCTTACAATTTTAGTGCTACCTGTTTCAGTTTAGTTTATTTTCTTCTAGTATTCCAAAGACTTGCTTTTAAACAGCGTGATCCAAGTGTGTATGTGTGTGTGTGTGTGTGTGTGTGTGTGTGTGTGTGTGTGTGTGTGACGATAGTTCCTTTGGATCTGAGGTTGAGATGTCGCCATCTAACGTTTGGTATGTGCTGGCAGTTAGTTTACAGAGATGAAGGTGTAAGATGTGCATAGGGAGTCACTGCTGTGGACAATGTATGTATGTATAAATATTTTGAAATATAAAGCGTTATAAACATTCCATCACCCTGACGTATGCTTTACCACAGCAAGAAATGTACAGTAACGGTTTTAATGTTGGCTGTACTATATTTAAAAGAGCGATGATGACTTTGGAGATGTTATTTCAGTAATGCACTGCAAGGAGTCACGGATGTTCTGGCTTCAAACATTGTCATATGTATATCACTAAAAATAAAATCCTTCAAATGGCTCTGAGCACTATGAGACTTAACATCTGAGGTCATCAGTCGCCTAGACCTAAGAACTACTCAAACCTAACTAACCTAACGATAGCACACCCATTCATGCCCGAGGTAGGATTCGAACCTGCGACCGTAGCGGTCACACGGTTCCAGACTGAAGCGCCTAAAAATAAAAACATATTTTCTCAACTCAGTTAGTAATCAATCTGTATTAAAAAAAGATTTCGTTCTGTACAACTCCACACACACACGTTGGTTGCGAACTTCAAGAAAATGATGTAACTCCTCTACATTAACGACATAGGGATTGAGACGACCACCGCCAGGTTCATGGGTCTCGAATGTAGACACTTCCTCGGCTTTCCATCCGTCGTTAAACATATCTTTTATCGCTTCAAAGCATCGAAAAAAGTTGTTGATAAAAAAGTTATTACTGACATTTCATTACACGGAATGCTCCTATCATCATTTAACATCCATTTCTGTTCCATTTGCAAATGGTGCATGGAGAGAACGTCTGTTGGGTAACTTCCGTATCAGCTCCTGTTTCTCATTACACTCATTTCACGTGCGAGACATGTTAGAATGAAGTAATATATTACCAGGAATTTTTCAGTTCTATATTAATTTTTTTAGTAAGCCACTCCTTGATGCACAGCACTCCTCTTGTAGTGTTTGCCACCGCAGTTCGTTTGCCATCTTGCGCTGACTGGCTGATTCCCTGCCAAAACGCATCGTTGTTCATTGGACCTTGTCTCATATTTAATCTGACCAACTAAAGGTCCCAGGCTGACGCAGTCTCCTTCATGAACCTTTATGATTCCTCCTTCCTCCAATGAACCTCAACATTACATCTGCTTCTGTACTACTGTTTTCTGTATAAACACATTCTACTTTAGATTGCTCTGGATGGTTAATTCTACTTATTACCGACTGCTACTATTTCTTGTGGTTTGTCTTCAGTATGTAATAGAATAAGAGTGAGGCTCTTCGCCTATTTATCATTAGCACCTCATATTTAGTTACGTTCAGCTCCTGCTCAAACTGTGAATCCTGTGCAGGTCTTCCTGTAAATCGCTACAGGCTATTAGTGTTGCAAATCGCTCAGAATTGCCTCCGAACAGTGCATATGTGAACACATACCCGTCCAGCTAGTTTTTACAGTGCATAGCATAATAGCATAATCGATTTCCGTTCCTGTTCCACATCCGTACTAATCGAGGAAAAGCTGATTATCTGTATGGTTCTGTACCGACCGTAATGTCCTTTATCTTATTCCTATTATTGCCCCGTCACATATACGATGGTGGTGGCAGAATTTCAAACATCCATTGGATCATTTATGTTGCTGCGGTTGCTTTGCAGGTCAGCCACAACCAATCAAGTAACTCTATTTTATCAGTATTTGTGTCTTGTAAATCACTTCTTTAGTGGATGAATTACACTTACTTATTATTTCTCTCAGTGTCTACTTTGGCTTTATGTAGTCCTGGGTTGGTCACGGTTTGCAGTTCTGCATGCATGCATGCATGCATGTATGGAAGCGTGCATGATGTGCTGCACACGTGTATGCATGTCTCGGCTTTACTCGATCCTTCTCGGAGCTACTCGGTATAGCCCGACAATTTATGGAGCAGAGCGATGCGACACTGTTTTTTCAGCCACTTGGTGTGGAATTTTGTAGTAGGTATGACTTTCCTCAGTTCCACAGAATTGTGGTGTCAGCACTGTTAATCCTTCACTGTTTTTTGTGGGTTAATATTCAAGAGTCCAGTGTTTGTTTTCACTTAAAGACATATTCTAGCTACGTGTAGTCCCAACGTTTAAAAATGAAGGGTCATTTCAGGGTAAGGATGAAAATTCGCAATATCTCTTATTCAGTATCACAATCGACAGGTACCGAAAATTTGCTATGGAATGGCATTGCAATAACATGCTGAAAGACTTCAAAGATCTGGCTGATGACGGAAGAGCAAAACATTACAACGATCCAGAAAAGATTTGCACGGGATGTATTGTTTTGTACATAAACACTTTATGTCCTATTAGCTGGCATGGTGGGCGTGGTTTGATTGGTGATAGGAATAGTATATATTCTGTAGTTCTATGCGTTATTACATCATCAACTTAACAGTAATAAATGGAATTGTACAGAATATGATGACGTTAAATATGGTGTTCATTTTAACTAAAGACATTGAAATATATCGAAAACTGTACATTGGATCAAAATAAGCTATGATTCCAATTTGTTTGTTTCGGACAGGGACATCCAACGATACCGCACTCAACCCGCTACCTCACCCCGTGCGGGGAGGATGGGGGCGGGGGGGGGGGGGGGGGCAACTTTGAAATCTTCAGTGGGAACACCAGTTTCTTACTGCAGATCACGATTCTACGGCAAAGTCTGCAACGCTTCTGTCTTGTGTACGATCATTTGAAAAACTAATCACACATTGTATTGAAATTGGTGGTACTGCGTTTGAACACTTAGACTCGAGCGACGGTCACATTAGAGTGTCGAGTAGTCCCATATTCGATATGTCGGTGAGATACAACGTTGCGAAGGGGGTTTCCTATTGGAAATTATTAAATACTGGCCTGTCCTACCCACGCAGCATGAAGGTGGGGTCCCTGGTGCCATTGGATATTCAAGAGCCGTTGAGTAGGATGTCGTAAATTACCATTGTGTACCCATTTCTGTTCCTCCGATGACAGCAGTTACATTTTACAAGTCCTTCCATCCATACATGTATTTTCTCATCATTACTAACTTTTCTACAGGAGCGAGTATACAATGTAAATGGCATATTACTATATACATAGGTCGGTCTACTTTGGGTCTTCGGGTCGATACCACAGTGCCAGGTTTCGTAAGCGATAACATCTCGATCGGCGAAGGATTCCAGTCCAGGTAGCGATGCATTTTCACATCGAACAATGGCCAGTGTAAACCAACCACTACCAGAATTTCCCATGGCACACGCCGGTGTCAGGTTTCCAAAATTGGTTAAAAAAATTTTCACCGAAATGGCAATCCCGTATGCGTGCTGTAGTCATACTAGCAGCACGCTTGCCATTAGCTTGTCAGAGAAACGCTAAGTCCGTTATCGAATGAAGCCATCTGTTGCCTCCTTGTTCCCCAGGTTCGCGATGTACGTCGTCCAAGTTTATCCTCGAGGCTAATAATATGTTTGTAGACAGGCATGCGATGGCGGCGTTGACGATACACACGTAGACGAGGCATAGTGCTTCAATGCTGTTGCAGATAGAGCTCACAGAGGAATGGTTCCGCTGGTTTAATTTTTTTTTCCTTTACTTTGATCTAATGTACAGCGATGCATTTTCACAACGGCCAGTGTAAATCACCAGATGGCACAGCTCAAAGTGTCGTACTGAATGGACCTATATTTTTCCGTGGTTGTAGGGTAAATTTCACCCTAGACGCTGCCATGGGATATTCTGGTAGTGGTTGGTTTACACTGCCATTGTTCGTTGTGAAAATACATCGTTACCTGGACTGGAATCCTTCGCCGATCGAGATGTTGTCGCTTACAAAATCTGTCATTGTGGTATCGACCCGAAGACCCAAATTAGACCTACCTATGTATATAGTTATATGCCATTTACATTGTATATTTGCTCCTGTAGATAAGTTAGTAATGATGGAAAATGCATGTATGGATGAAAGGACTTGGTGTACTTGCAGAAAATGTAACTGTAGCTGGAGATGTTACTCTGTACTGTAATTATTAATGAAGTGGTATCCGTGACCTCTGTAACCTGTAGATGTACACCTGGTGAACGGGGGCTCAAGGATGCACTAGTTTGAAAAAATTTGAAGACACAGTGCCGCGCTGCCCGCTGAGCGCCTAGCGCGTTGGTGACGCAACCCGCACAACTTGGCTAGGGACAAGGCCAGAGCACCGGAGAACGCATACTGCGAGTACGACTACAGCACGCGTACGGTGTAACCTTTCCTGTCGGCGCCCGCAGAGTCAAAGTCCATTATCAGCAGCGTTACGTAACCAAGGTCGTTCGCTGATATATAAGCAGGCAGTGCAGACCAGCGAAAAAAAAGCATCATCAACCCTTTGTTTTATGTTTTAAGTTCCACGGTTTTCCGCCATTTTAGCATTTAAGTCACCAATTTTATCGCATGTTTTTATTATTTATTATCTTCATCTGTTTAAAACAAATTCTGTAGGCTGAAGAGTGGCGTACTAAGCTGCTGCCAGCCCGCCCCCTTCGGGGGGAATCGAAACTCAATAAAGGAAAAAATAAATAAATAAATAAATGAATCAGCGGAACCATTCCTCTGTGAGCTCTATCTGCAACAGCATTGAAGAACTATGCCTTGTCTACGTGTGTATCGACAACGCCGGCATCACATGCTTGTCTACAAACATATTATTAGCCTCGAGGATAAACTTGGACGACGTACATCGCGAACCTGGGGCTCAAGGAGGCAACAGATGGCTTCATTCGATAACTGACTAGCTGATGGCAAGCGTGCTGCTAGTACGACTACAGCACGCATACGGGATTGCCACTTCGGTGAAAATTTTTTTAACCAATTTGGAAAGCTGACACCGGCGTGTGCCATGGGAAATTCTGGTAGGAACGAAAATTAGTGCATCATACTGAATTGCTGACCTCTTACTTACTTCACACAGTAAGACGTTGAACGGTGGAAAACAAATTATTTCTGATTTGGCGGGGAAGCGTTTAAAAGGAAATCGAATTGTGGAAGGGGCAACTTCGGACAAGAACCTTTCATTTTCCTGAGGTGTGTAGAGTAAGGAAAATCGCGATTTTTGAAGTATTTATTCTGGCGTTGAAAGCATTACGTTAACGGTTTCCTAAACGTTTTGCGGGCAATGCCAGTTTCAAATCTATTGTTGATCTGTTTATGAAACCGTTTGCAATTCAGTTGTAAGCACACCTGCTCATGTGCAGGTGAAACCGACCGATCTGTGAAGTAGTTCCTATTTAAAAGACAAATTCTTTTAAGATATAACATTTCAAGGATTCCCAGTCGTCTTCCTTGGAAAGAGTTTCCATGTCTCCATAATGGGACTGGGAACATATACTAGTATACTGGTCAATATATTTGCATAACGTTTTTTTTTTTCGTTTACGAAAGTAACTGAGGCATGATTACGCTGCAGCGTGAGTAGTATAAATTTGTGAAATTTTTTGTGTCTATCCGTATGCTGATTGTTTGTACCAGTTATAAATTTTCTTTCGTCTCTAGCATGCCTAAAACAATTCAGTAATACTGTAATTTCTTGTTTGTAATCTAAATTGCTGTAGAACATTAAAACAAGTCGCATACAAAACGTTCAGTGTTTCTTGTGCAATTGCGTTGCCACTTAAGCGCAGTGGGTCTGCAATGTTACCCTCTTCTCACTGAGACGGCATGGCATGATAATGGGGGAAGTGTGCAAACAGGTGTCAGAGCTCCGCACGCAAGTGCGAGGCCTGTATAAATGCAGATTTCTTGTACGTCTCACCCCGGGGAATTTAGTATCATGATCACCTGACCCTGGTTTATTTGTGGTGTAGGGAACGTAAATGAGGAATAGGACACTGAAAATTTTTTCTTCTTCTGCACTTAAAAGGTCAGTCTGCCATCTGTTCTAGCTCCCCAATTCGATCAATCTTATACAGCGCCTCCCTACAATGCCTTAGTCTGCTTGGTGCTGTAATTTTTCGTATTTTATAGATGAAGGTCTTCTATGTGGTGGTTTGGGGTGACAGATCTTTCTCCCATACAATGCAGCGCATTTTTAAAATAGGTAGTATACATCGTATTTTCCACAGTGCTTACGGGAGGTGACCAGGAGGTGCAATAATGCTTTCGCCCATGTAATTTTTCCTCCTATCTACGTAATTCTGTATCTCTCAATTCGTTCGAGCAATCAATCATTCATAATAGGAAACACAGTCATAGCTCACTCACTCAAAATGATTCTGAAATTTTACTTGTTAGAATGAAATCAGGCGATGATTCTTCTTCTCTGCAGGCTCGAGCTTTGCGGCAGTCTGCTAATCTGTACAAATAAAATGCCTCGTAATTTTGGGAGCGTTGTATAATCAGTCGGGAAACCTCAGATCAAGCGGATATTTGGATTTGATGAAGTTTAACCTTACGAAGAAGTAATGGAGCTCTTGGATTATTAAATGCAGGTTCGTATCCAGTCTTTCGGAAGTCCCTTCTGATTAACAACTACGCAATATATCGATAAATATCATTAATTCTCAAATTTCAAATACACACCTTTTATGTGAAGGAGCAATCAATATATATTTCCTTTTAATCGTACAGTTCGTATCAGTTATCTTCTGTGATAAATCTCAATAATCAGATTACAGTTCATCCAAACCAAGATCAGGCTAATCGGCACGAAGATAATCTCGGAGGCTTTCTTTCTTTTTTTCTAACAACCACCAGAGAGAGTACTACAAAGAATACTTATGCGCTCATGGCATAGCTATTGTATGAGCTACTTTTCGCATGGATTCTGCGAGTATGAAGATAGAAAATTAGTAAACGTCATTCAAGGGTAGAATTGTATCTGAATAATTCATCGAATATAAAGAGATATTACAATTGCTCCTCGCAGCGAGCAAAGTTAACGATAATACACTTTGCGAGCTAACAGAAAAAATTTGTTGGGTTGTTCATTCAAAAGAGGAATATTTTGAATTAGTAGAATTTTACTATAGAGAGTATGGGTAACATGTTAAGACAATAAGCGACGAGAATACCTAAGCTGTAACTTTTACATGTACCGGGGTAAACCCGCATCCCGAGTACATAACCAGGGAAGATGTAGATTGGTGGAATTACGAAAAAGGTCTACCCATTTGGGAACTGGTCTTCACAGGGAAGCCCCGGAAAACCCGGAAGAATAGACCCCAGCTCAGGTATTAAAGAAGATAGGAAAGCCTAAATCCAGTAATTTTGAAATATATAGAAGCTCCATAGATTAGATCGAAGGAAAAGTGCACCATAGCCAAAAAAAATTTTACAATATTGCTCAAAAAATTTTTCAAAATTGTTCTTTCGACGATGTAGCCGGCGATCTCGTTGCGAAGTCGATGGAACAGGAACACTGGGCACGGACACCGGGTAGGCGATGTACAGCGTTTGGTGGAGGCGGCACGGAGGTCAGGCGATGGCTTATGGTACAGGATAGAAGCTGGTAACGCGCCGTAGAAACAGGAAGATGATCTCAGGAACAGACGGTCAGGGACGTGAACATGAAACAGGTTTAAAGTGGAATAAGAAAAGGTTCTGACTGAATAAATCCCTGGAAGAGAGTGGATTAAGGCAACGAAGTCCATATTTCATCGTTGAACTCAAAATCGGATTGGATTCTTATATTCTTCCATCTGTACTAGACAGGAACATCCATCAGTCCTGACAATCGCGAATTTTTTTTGTAGTCCTCAATACGAAAGTTGTTTTGCATTACAACTGCTGATTGTCCAAAACATTGCCAAATAGACTGTGGGCATTTAAATTATGTTGTAGCTCATATCGAATGTATTCCTCTCAAAAAAATTTTTAATCAAATCTTCGTTTGTTATAGTGCAGGTGGAAGTAGAGCATTGAATCTGTCCGAGGTTTGCTTTCAATTACGAAATTATGGATAAAATTTAAGTTTACACCTGATGAAAAATTTTAAACATAGGCATATGACACTGACTCCACAAAAGGAATAATTTGAAAATTTTCATTATTCTTATAATTAATTGACTTATAGATCCACTTGCAAATAAATATCATTAATGATGACGTATGTTCATTTAACAAATCATCCAATCGCAGAATCTTCTTCATCCTCTCATGAACATTTATGGAAATATATTTCAACAATTATGTCCATAATATGAAACACACAAACTGCTATTCTTAAAAAGTTGATTAAAATTCTTAAATTAATTCTCTAGGAAAAGAAGGCATAATGAAAAATCTAAAAATTATAATAATTTTCTCTCGCGCAACCAGAGAGTTTCTTCAATTGTTTGCAACAGTGACATTATCGACTGTTGCTTCATTTCACAGTTCATTTGTTTTCTTGCGCGAACAGCGCACATCATACACACAGCGCATTTACCTACATATCCCACACTGTTCAAGTTTCACACGCAATTCTCACATAAGTGCCGTGTCTTGAGGAAATGTAGATGCACTTTCATTGTATATCACTGTCCACACTTACAAACGCTAGTAATTAACAAATTCTTCTATCTATCATAAAATTTTTGTGCTAAACTATCACAGGAATAATCTCACTGTCTCTTAACCTATCACAAGAGTAATCTCACTGTCTCTTAACCTATCACAGGAGCAATCTCACTGTCTCTTAATCTATCACAGGAGTAATCTCACTGTCTCTTAATCTATCACAGGAGTAATCTCACTGTCTCTTAACCTATCATAGGATTAATCTCACTGTCTCTTAACCTCTAGACAACATAAACTTCTTGATATTTATATACACATTTGACTCATAGTCAAATTCCAGTCTAAATTCTTCTCCATATTTGGTATCCGAGATCTACGATCCTTCAAAAAATTTCTTAATATCATTATGCGGGAATAATCCCTTTATTCTTTTCGATTCGGGATATGCCAACAAGTATGACCCAGGATTTCGTATATTTACAATAACATATGGTCCAGTATAAATAAGATTCCATTTCTTTAAGTTCATCATCAGTTTCGAGGAATGGATGTGTCGCCTCAATAAAACGTTTTCTCCAAGATGAAACGTCTGAATCCGGTGAATCCGTTTATCGTATGTCAATTTCCGTTGTATTGCCTTTTTAGTTAAATTGACAAGAGCGAGTCAAATCTTTTCCTCCCATTTTAAATTCTGGTCTTCATACTTTTCTTCCGTTGCCTCCAGGTTTTGGAACGACTAAGAGCGGAGAACAATATGAACTAGTTGAAGGCTCAATCAAGTTCCATTCTAACATTCTATTTATCTCCCTTTGAACGGATTGTTTTAAACGCCAGGGGATCGGATAGTGCGTGTAACAGTAAGTCTGATGTGGCTTCACTTGTAGGTGACAAATTTACCCTTTAATAATTCCTGGTTTCTCATAAAAAATCTCTTCATATGCCCCTAACAAATAATGAAGCTGCTGCCTTTGTTCTCCGGTAAGTTTATTTGATTCACTAGCTTTTATCGTTGTTGTTTGGTTAAAGTCCTCCTGTAGTATCAAATCCTTTGAAAGCTGCTTCCAACGACCGTTTGTAGTGTCAATTAATTGAATTATGGCACCGCGACAATATTTCTCATGCACCGTTTCCTTTCTATTTAAATCCAGTGCTATCTCTTCTCCATTTAATCTAAATTTAACTGTTCCTTCCAAAAAATCAATCTTCCTGCGTACTCCCAATACCAAGAATACAGTCCACTAATAACTTCTCCACTACAAGGAACGTGCATTTTATTGCTACATTTCCCATTTTCATCTCTAATTGTGTTTGTATTTTGACATTGGGAGAGCGTGCTCCAACAGCTCCGATGATTTTGCAGTTCTGTACTGGCAAAATAGGTACCTTCTTCTTCCTAAGAATTCTCCGAAAAAGAGCGCCTGAGATGACATTGGCGGAAGCGGCGGTGTCCAATATCACATTCGTTGGAACTTCCTCTATTTCAACAAATACTTCCGATACCGGAACACTCGATCTGTCATTATGACACGTTATTAAATCCTTTGTTAACTCTTCAGTCAACAGCTCACCATCATTATATCTTAACAATTGTAATTTTACTGTTTCGACCCTAACAGATCCCCTGACCGCTCCTCCGGGGCACGATGCGGTCATGTTTAGTTTGACTGATTGTTGGTCCTATTGGTATTTGTCTCTTCAGCTACTTCAGTGATTATCGGTTGTTGTGGTGAAATCTGTCTATGTTGTCTTGCTTGATTCGTGTAATTATTGTTGTTGTTCTGCTGGTGTTGGTAGAACTGTCCTGTGTTGCCATACATTGGATTATATCGATTAAAATTCCTACTGTTCCTAAAATAGCCCCTCGCTGCACCATTACTAAAGTTTCCATTATGGTAATAATTATTGTTTGCATTTTGTCCATTGCTAAGTCTGCTCGGAGAGTGTAGTTGGTTATGATTATTGTTACTGCTACCATTACTGCCATTCCCACTCGAGTTGCAGCTCGGATTCGCTTCTATTGCTCTTCTTTGATATAATATTTCTCTTGCCCTTTTATTGTCCTCCTCAATTATATCCATACGATCAAGCGTAGTCATAAATGAGTCTATATCCCTATCATTTACATATAACAGCAGATTCCTTATACTGGTGGGTAGTCTGGACTTGAGTAATCTAAGTATATCCGGCAAAGGAATCGGTACATCCCAATACAAAGATTTACTAATGTATTTCTCAAAATATCTCTTTAGAGATCCTCTAGAAAATGAGAAAGGCTCAGGATATAATACTTCCTGCCTAAGTCTTTCTTGTATTCCAGCTGACCAATATTTTGCTAGAAAAGCCTGCTCAAATTCTTTGTAACATTTACAAGAAGATGTTTGTTCGGATGCCCACAATGCTCCTGATCCTTGTATATATCCAGATACAAAACTAATCTTTTGCCATTCTGTCCAAGATCGTGGAAATAGACCTCTGAAACTTCGAATAAAGACTACAGGATGGACATTCTTTTTGTCAGGGTTAAAGATTTGAAATTGTCTCTGTTTAATCATCTTCTCCTCAACGCTACTACGATTCCAAAAATCATCCTGTTCGTACTTTTCCCTGTGGCTATCCGTTATATCGAATCTAACTTGTGACGTTCCAGTTCCGTCTACATCGGATCTTGACGTGGACGGAGTGTCACGCACAGATTGAGAGTTTTGTTTCCTACTTCTCGGTGTTTCTAAATCCTCCTGCGAGAGCTTTAGTGATCTTTCGATATTTTCTTTCCAACGCGAGAAATCTTCGCCAAGTTGTTCTCGAACTTCCTTTAACCCTTTGTTAAAAAAATTCTCCTCGGAACTCTCTGAAATTGACTGAAAAGCTACTTTCACAGTTTCTTCTATCGTTTCCGAAGGAGAATTTTGCCGCTCTAATGTCATTTCTGAAAACGTTCCCGCAAGTACATTCATTCTATGTTCCACTGTCTCCTGTTTTTCCTTCACTTCGTCAAATTGCCTCTTTAGATTATCTTGGGATTCTGTTATTTCTGGTATCATAGCTCCGGAACACTGTATGTCCTTTTGAGCTTGTATTACTTGAGGAAACTGTTCTACTTGTTTTTGTATCGTGTCAATTTTGACGGATACATATTCGGTTAGTTCCGCTTTTAATTTACTATTCTTTTCTTGGCATTGTTGGCGGACCTGCTCAGTTCGAGCAATAAGATTCTGTTCGGTCCTTTCTGCCCGTTCTTTTATTTCCTGTGTCTGGGTATTTAATCTCTGATCTAATTCGGTAAAAGTTGCTCTTAACTGATTTTGTAGTTCTGTTTGATTTTCGGCTAATTGATTTTGGAGTTCATTTTGTATAACGGATGAGTCTCGTTTTACCTCCGCTTGGCCTTCGGCTAATAGAGACAACTGTTGCATAATAACAACTAATGTGTCAACAACAATCTAATCAGCTGTTGTATGAATGTTTTCTGAACCAGCGGGATAATTTTTATTGCTACCGCTAGCCACAACAGTCTCAGAATTGCTATCCGTGGCATCTGCTCCTGCACAAACAGCTGAAGGCTGTTGCACTTCTCGTTGCTGATTCAATGACATTTTAAATGCCGCTCTAGTCAATACCATTAAATAACTGTCAATATCAGGTTCAAATCACTAAATACAGTTTCAAATTTACTGTCGTAGACACACTTAACTTTCAAATTACTTCACAGGTGGTATAAAGTTCAATGTCCAGATACGAAAATCACACAATATACAGTTCTACAATCTAACTACTATCTGGAAAAAAGTTCTTTCTAAATTGATTTCAAACTATTTAAACTACAGGATAAAAAAATTAGATTTCTCTGGCCTTGTTCTGTAGTCTCGGTGTTGTCCAATAGTGTAAATCGTTTCTTGGTATCAGCAATCTTTTACTATGGGCACCGAATCTCTTTTCATATTAGTTACCTCTCGTTCTCGTTGGTTTTCATGAAACAAAAAATACATATATTATATAACAATCCGAGAGAGTCCTGTCACACTGCCAACACTGTAATTTTTCCTCCTATCTACGTAATTCTGTAGCTCACAATTCGTTCGAGCAATCAATCATTCATGCTAGGAAACACAGTCATAGCTCAGTCACTCAAAATGATTCTGAAATTTTAATTGTTAGAATGAAATCAGGCGATGATTCTTCTTCTCTGTAGGCTCGTGCTTTGCGGCAGTCTGCTAATCTGTACAAATAAAATGCCTCGTAATTTCGGGAGCGTTGTATAATCAGTCGGGAAACCTCAGATCAAGCGGATATCTAGCTTTGATGAAGTTTAGCCTTCCGAAGAAGTAATGGAGCTCTTGGATTATTAAATGCAGGTTCGTATCCAGTCTTTCGGAAGTCCCTTCTGATTAACAATTACGCAATATATCGATAAATATCATTAATTCTCAAATTTCAAATACACACCTTTTATGTGAAGGAGCAATCTATATATATTTCCTTTTAATCATACCGTTCGTAACAGTTACCTTCTGTGATAAATCTCAATAATCAGATTGCAGTTCATCCAAACCAAGCTCAGGCTAATCGGCACGAAGACAATCTCGGAAGCTTTCTTTCTTTTTTTCTAACAACCACCAGAGAGAGTACTACAAAGAATACTTATGCGCTCATGGCATAGCTATTGTATGAGCTACTTTTCGCATGGATTCTGCGAGTATGAAGATAGAAAATTAGTAAACGTCATTCAAGGGTAGAACTGTATCTGAATAATTCATCGAATATAAAGAGATATTACACCCACTTGATTAATAACACATTTTTGCAACCCCATCACTGGTTCCTTTGCTTATAAAAGCCTTAATGACCCCATTTTTATAAAGAAAGACAGTGACACTAACCTTCAAAAAGGAGGGAAGGAAATCATGCATTGAGCACTTTGATGTACTGTGCACACAACATACTGCAACGCAGTTGTAATTTACAATGGATGTGTTATTCTAGTGTACACCCCTAAGGCTTTCAAACCAAGATTTTGCTGCCAGCAGAGGAGCTTGCCACTGTAATGGTGTAACAAGGAGTCAATTGTTGCAGTTCAGTTTCCTTACCTGGAACCTAGAATTCTATTTGAAATCTTAAGAGAATCTGTCATAGATTTCTATTTCGACACAAATATCAAGGGAAGTATTTTATTGCACTACTTTTTATGTATGTTTTATGAAGTAAGGACGAGCAACTAGCATGAAATACAATGTAAAAAAAAATTCCATTTATTCGCACAAAAAAGTGTAACATCTCCATAAAGTTATATATAGAAGCTTGACACCTTATTATGTAGTCAGGAAGAGGGACATCAGGGAATTTAACAAAACGAATAAGAGAACACACATTTCTCTTGTGTGAGGAGAGTGATACGCTACCCTCTAAAACACCGACATAGGGATGAAATTTAGTGGCATATACTTATTCTGTATCAGCCTTCTTATCTTTTTAATGCAAGCTAACACTCCCAAGGAACATCACTTCTCACCCAGCCATCTGTATTCAACAACGGAAAACAGATAATATACTGCGAGCGAATTGTTAACAGCAGAAGATACCCTTGTGTCGTAGACACCTCATTGCATCAGCGACATTGATATGGATGGTAGCTGAACCAAAATGACTTTTACGACGAAATAATGCAGAAAATTAAGACTTGGAACAAACATTGATTACTCTGGTACAAAGTTCAAATGTACTTATTGTTCATGATCAGAAATCGGTAATAATGTTATGTATTATGACAACAACCTGATACCCGAAACTTCCTGGCAGACTAAAACTGTGTCCCGGACCGAGATTCGAACTCGGGACCTTTGCGTTTCGCGGGCAAGTGCTCTACCAACTGAGCTACCCAAGCACGACTCACGCCCCGTCCTGACAGCTTTACTTCCACCAGTACCTCGTCTCCTACTTTCCAAAAGCTGTGAGGACGGGGCGTGAGTCATGCTTGGGTAGCTCAGTTGGTAGAGCACTTGCCTGCGAATGGCAAAGGTCCCGAGTTCGAGTCTCGGTCCGGCACACAGTTTTAATCGGCCAGGAAGTTTCATATCAGCACACACTCCGCTGCAGAGTGAAAATCTCTTTCTGGAACCTGATACCCCTTGCACCACCACAGTTATAAATCACAGTATAATACCATGCTATTTAGTCTGGAAGACATGTATCTGGGTATTATATAAGATGGTCACCTAAACGATGTGGTTTATGAACGAGATATTGAATAGGTAATGGCTCATTCAGCTTAACACATTATTTCTGCTTCTTAAAATTTGCGGAATACATTGTCAGTAGATGTCAGTGCTTAAACGTGACTCATCATGCTTGTAAGTGTTTTAGAAGGAGGTGTGAAGATTGTGGTGTAATTATACCCATCATATTCGGAGTTGACCTATCCGGGTAGTATTTGCCTTCATACAGATTGTTGATGTGCAATGTGTAGTGTATCATCTTATCTAAAAAAAAAAAACAGTATACCCAATATTGTTTGCTAACTTTACCATAGGATTTGGGACAATGTAAACTATACAGAATAAACATAAAAAAGGTCAGCGTATTTCTCATGCAGCAGCTGTATTTGTGGGAACAACATCAGTTTATGGCACTGTTTTCTTAAGATTAATGGAACAACGAGATATACATCATCCGGTCTATCAAATATTGATACAATATGACCATCCGTTTTAAGCAGATCAGAAGGGGAGTAGAGGCATGAAAAGAAATATTGCATGTACCCTCTAATGTAGTAGTAACTGCTATCCAACCCATCAATTTCAAGTCCTCAAACACGTGATCACAGAATACCATTTACAGTATATCATTTACAGTAAATGTAGCTATCTTGTATCCACCACTCGTACCAGGATTTTTTCGAAATAAACTGTTTAAAGTAACATGTAAGCCTTGCTTACACATTGACTATAGGCTGTTATTGTTCGAGTAGCAGTTTATAGCTCTCTTTTGTGGTTGAGTTCTCCACATTAACTGTACTTCAAGGGTGGTGGTGGTAAATTCCTATGGGACCAAACTGCTGAGGTCATGGGTCCGTAGGCTTTCACACTACTTAATCTAAAACTAACTTACGCTAAGGACAACATTCACATCCGTGCCCGAGGGAGGACTCAAACCTCCGACGGGGGGAGCAACACGACCCGTGGCAAGGCGCCACAGACTACATGGCTACCACGCGCGGCTATCCCAAGGTGTAATTTTTTTAACCCTTCACTGTTCGCTTGGATGAAACTCGTCATCCACATGATTTTCCGATTTATTTTGTCTGAGTGGACTCGATTGAGTACACATCATTTTCAATACCTTTCCGTTAACTCATCAACCGTTAGTTTCAGCCATCAGTGGGTTTCAGTTATTCAACTTGCATGGTTTATGATACATTATTTTAGCCTGGAGGACACTGGTCATCCTTGCGAGCACCACTGCTACATCCTGAAACAAATTAGTGTTTGCTACTTTATTGGTTTTCTAAATTCTATATAACTTTCCGTAAGTTTAGGTCAATCTAAAATAATTACAGTTAATTTTCTCTTTACCTAGAATACCTATCTACGAAATGTAAATATTCGGTATAGTTTTAGTTTGTGGACTAAATGTCAAAGGTAAAGAAAATCTAGGACTGAGTTTAGCAGAGACTCTGATGTATGGTTGGAATTTTTGCAAGATTGAATTATTAAGATCCCTACAGTGATACTGCTGACTTAGAGACAGAGGACTGTGTAGATGAAAGCGTCATGTTTCACGAACAGAAGAGGAAGTCTTAGAAAATGATAAATTTGAATTACAAAAAAATACAATTTAAAAGTAAGTATTTCTATTATGAAAAGAAAATGGAGTCGCTCAATGCAGGAAAAGTAAACATCCTGCCAATGTTAGAATAAGAGTTTGTCATATTACTACGCATTTACGTGGTCTGAAAGAAAGCTCGTATAACAAAGATACAAATAGATATTACAAAGTTATTCTTGAATGAAAATATAATATCCATTATTGCAACATGTACTTATATACACATCAATGAAGTTAATCGTAACTTTTCTTGGGAAAGGGATGCTTGAGAAACCGACGTTATAAAGATCAGAGCTTTATTGGTTTGCAATATCTTTGTGGATCTCCGAGACACTCAAGGAAGAGTTTATCAAAGTTGTGGAATAGCTCAAAGGACAAATGACGTGAATCATGCTATTTTGGCGTGAGTGAATACCGATGCAGGTTGCACTTGAGTAGTCTCAGGCATTGGGTACTATGTTTTTATTACTGTAATTGAGTCGTTATTGAGATTATTTTATGAGAATGTTATTGTCTGCTGTGACGATACATTAATAATTACACTGCCACTATTGTTTCTTTTGTGAGTGTACATTATTTTGCCTGTTCGGCTTGTTTACAGCTGCATTTACAATTGCACGGCTGTAGCCGCAAGAATTATTTACTCCTTTTACAAGTAATTCTGCCACACGTCGCCTGCTCTTTTCATCTTGTACTCCATAATGTTTGTGCTGAGACTGAAATATTAAAAGATTCGTTGTTTTTAATTATTTTAGGATTTGAATATTTGCTTCAGTGAAGTCTAGTGGGTTTAGAAAAAGGCTTTTTCCTGCTGCTAACCTGTATTGCAAAGAAGTTACTGCAAGTTGTAGAATATATAAATATTAAGCAGTGCTGATGTACAGATACCACCATGGCTCCTAAACAGACCACTGTCCAGTCACACATCTAGTCTTTTTAGGAGTCTCTAGATCCAAATTTATAAATAAAGCTTTTATAATCGACAACTGAGCAAATAATTCTTCTCTACAAGCTGATCAGTGCCTTACAGACAGTGCCCCACCCTTCAGATACCAGCCCTGGCAGTACTCCTTGTACAACGTATTGTATGCTACATGTCTGACAACTACATCTAAAATTAATCCTAAAAATAGACATGTGGTTTGAAAGGAAACCTGACTGTAGATAGTACCATAGGGCTACTGGAAATATCTCTTTTGTAATTTCGTTAATGCTGTAGGCATTAGAACAGTAATCAGTAATAGTATCCATCCTGTCTTTAAATCATTTGTCTGTTCGTGCGTAACATAGTTTCCGACTTTCACTTCCTAGCTTTAGTGAAATGTCCTCAGTATCATCTGTTGAATGTAATACTGCGTTGAAATAATAAAAAAATTATTACATAAATAGATGACACAAATGTCACAGGATTCTAACGCTCAGACCACGCCTACAGCTTCTTAAAGAAAATTACTGTCATTTTATATAATAAGCAGTAATGATACTCTGTGTCAGAACCTACTGACAGGTTTGAAAAAGTTCGTTTTTGCAATTTTCAGGTTTGAAAAAGTTCATTTTTACAATTTTCTCCGAAGTTGGAAAAAACATTTAATTAGCTTTCATGAGTACGAACATATTCATAAACTATATCCAAAGCTTTTAGTTAACTAGAAGACATGATTTCTTCACTCGGCGTCAACGAAACGTCGTTGCTTCTTTCACTGTCTCAATGACAGAAACTACACAAATGAAAAATATAGCCAATCTCTTTTCTTTTTTCTTTTTTTTCAACCAAGAGAATGCAGTTGTCCTTATTGGATGAGCTGAAACAAGGTTATCATCACCTAAAGGCGTTGTATCTGTTAGGTGAATAAGCCGGTGACAACTTTTGAGCGACCGACCACCAAGAGAACTGAGCCACAGCAGCATTGCCGTACGGATGTAAAGTGACTAGTTGCCTAAATGACGTACCGTGTTGGCTGTGGCAACGGAGTTTATCTGTACACACTCTACACGCAGCCGGATCACTGTGTCAGCGATATGCACGTACAGCCTGGTTTGGTACATTCAATCAACTCTATCGCTCCCGCAGTCACTCTCCTTGTTATAACGCACTCAAAGCTACCGAAATGACGCTGAATAACGCTAGCTGCAGTCCAGTCTTTGCAATGTTGGCGAAGAGCATTTTTCTCATTTTGAAGAGTATTTTCTACAGCAAGGTGGTGCAACAGTGCAACTAATAGCAATGTGTGAAAATATTCAAAGAAAAAATTTACATAGTAAGGCTTTCACTGCATGTCTTCCTAAGGGCCACAAGTTTATGCGAGAGCAATAGAATTCATCTATCAAGAGATAGGTTTTTAAGAGGGGTTCTGTGTTAAAGGAGAACTCTATGCAAATGAAAATTGAGAATGCAGCGAAGCCATTATGTACTTTAGTAGCAAATCGTTAAGCTGTTTACCCAATTTCAAACACTTTTCAAAGCTTTTTCATTCTCGTTCGAGGGTCACTGGGACACAGTTCTTGTTCCTTTCCTAACTAACGAAGTGGAAGAAATTCAACGTCGGAAGGCAGTATCCACTATGAAGATGAAAAGAGTTGCTTTTTATAAATGCGAGAAAGAATGAGCAGACAGGGCCTCTGAGGTCAAATGACCAAGATGGGCACAAAGCTACTGCTCGATTTGTTAATGTTGTAACGAGATACTGGGTATTCATCTTATATTTATCTTTATCTGTCTAGTTTTAATTTCTTGTGTGTAAATGCGTGTGAATTCCTAAGGAACCAAACTGCTGAGGTCATCGGTCGGTAGACTTATACACTCCTTAAAGTAACTTAAACTAACTTATGCTAAGAACAATACACACATCCACGCACGAGAGAGGACTCTAACCTCCGGCGAGAGAGCCCATGCAGTGCGTGACATGGCGCCTGAAATCACGCGGCCACTCGGCGCGGCTTTTAATTTTGTCTTTTCTGTGATTTTATTTCTGATGATGACTCATAAGCGCCGAAATAAGTAAACGTTGTACGTTCAATCATTGCGGTGAAGACATAAATTACGGCCGGCCGGAGTGGCCGAGCGGTTCTAGGCGCTTCAGTCTGGAAGCCCGCGACCACTACGGTCGTAGGCTCGAATCCTGCCTCGGGCATGGATGTGTGTGATGTCCTTAGGGTAGTTAGGTTTAAGTAGCTCTATGTTCTAGGGGACTGATGAACTCAGATGGTAAGTCCCATAGTGTTCAGAGCCATGTGAACCATAAATTAGGAAGTATTTTGCAAAGTAGATTACGTGCTCCAATTTGACTACGTTGACTAACATTAAGGGTTTTGGTTTCAGTCACTTCTGCGGTACGGCAGTGTATGTGATCTATTATTTGAGAAGTACCATTTGAGAAAAATATGTAATACGACAACAGTAGTAGATCTTAAACAAGTCCTGCATTTTGGAATGGTACAATTTTATTGAGCGCTAATATATTTCTACTTACAAAGTGTCCACGAACCATGTACTGTTTAAACATCAATGTTATTCAGCATTTTGTGATTCCAATTATTATATTACAGAGACGTGAATTAATGTGTGATTTGTCGGTGACTTAGAAATTTTCACTGTGAGAGAAGATAAAATTAATGCAGCTTACAAAAACATCATTTCTCATAGACTTAAATATAAAATCCAACAGGATTTCTGTATTGACGCAGCCTCATTTGTTGATTTACATTTCATCGCTTGGAAGGATTAGTTCTATAACCCCTTCAAAGTCTTATCCCCAAACAAATGACTGCAGTAACAAATAGAAAACAGCCGATAGAAATTAACACATAAAAGATATTAATGTAGGCTACAGTTTTGTGATATCATTCCTCCCGATAACCTGTATTTCATCACTACACCAGATAAATGTGCTTTAATCATCCAAAGCGACAGCAGCAGATTTAAAGTTCATGGTATTCGGCCATGCGTTGTTCGCCATTTAACGGCTCCGCTTCCAACTGCGTACAATCTCCAGCACTTAACTACTAGAGTCTCTGAACTGGGTGACTATAGCTGCAAGCTATTAACTGTGCTTTTGTTTAGAACTGAAGTTATGAGAATTAAACGAATCCAGGATTATCAGCTATGGCTTTGTGCCACGTCGTAAGGTAGTGCACAATGCGCCACCGCCCCCGATAATGCGTGGAACAAACGGTTCGCTGTCGATACCAGATAGGGAGGCTGCAGCCAATAGCCATAAACAGCCGTTATCCTTCTGGAGAAGACAGCCACGGGTAAAATTTATTCGGTGTACATTGTGAGATTAATTAGGGATTAGGAGGTCGCAGACGATACAACAGGGATTTTCATACACAACATACCAAATTTATTATCTATTCCATAAGCAGCTGGTATTCATCGTTTCTGTTCCAAACAGCCCACGAGAACTTGCATTCAATTACTGGCAGTATTGTGTCCTCTTACATAGAAGAACTGAATCGCTTTATCGAGGTACAGCTCCTCTGTACCTTGGCATATATTCATACAACATGAACGTGAGAAAGTTACGGATGTGGTCACCAAACCTCGGTGGCAGATGCTGCCAGAGAAGCGTTGTAAGTCACGGAAAGGTTTACAGCTGACATTTTGCGAGCGTTCTTTCCAAGAAAAATTTTCAAACATATGTCTCGTGAAACGACCACAATGAAGAAATCACAGAAATTTGAGCTCACGCAGAGGTTAGTAGGTTTATCGAGTGTCCTTCCTTCCAAGCAACATGCGCAAGTTCAACAGGGAAGGTGCAACATCTTCAGGATTACAAAATTGCTGAGATTCTCTTGGCCACTTCTCGGCAACTTGCTTGTTTACCTTAGTCTCGGGTTCTTCACCCGAAGCTAGATTGTTCTGACCTACCAAGATAGCAAGGGGATGACAGCGGTAATGACCACAGAGAAGCCCCCGAGCGCTGGTGCGACAGGTACATACACTGAGCAACATAATTAAACAGCCAATTCATTGGTTTGAAGTTTGGCTCAAAGGTTCCTACGACCTCCCTGTCTCATGGTGTAAAAGGAGGAGCTCTGCGACATCACCCTCGGGCTCGGACCCGCTTTAAACAGCAACAAGTCGACACGTGTGAATCAAAGACCAGAGCTCAGAAATTCATGTGAGGCGTTAGACTACACCACAATTATGCCCAACGCCACCGTGGAAGTGTCACACGATGGTATATCCTCACATTCCTTCTTATCCACACTTCACCCCTTCTTTTGCTGCTTCTGTAATGGAGGTCAGAACCGCGACACTAAGCGTTGAATTCACATAATTTTCTTGTGGGCCGTCGAAGAAAACTTTTGAGACACGCGCCACTCAGAATCGACAAGAGAAGGCCTCAGGAGGTGGCATAAAGGGCGTCAGTGAAACCGCTCCTTTCCTTGGGGCATTGAGTTCCACACTTTTCGCAGTACGATGAGCATCAAGACAAAGTTTTCGATAACGTTCGACACTGTTGACGTTGTCGGATGATTCAGCCATTCATTAAGGACACTATGGGCCTGCGGTACCGTTGAAAGTAATCTGACCCATTTGGAGTAAGATGCGACCGCAATTTTTGCTCTGGTGTACAGGGTGGAACCACTAGGGACCATTCAAAACCATACGACGAAATTCGAACGTGATATGAAGCAGAAAAGCGTGCTCATTGTTCTTTAGCCCTCCTGTGGCGTTATCACTGGTAATGGTGGGGGGGGGGGGGGGGGGGAGGGGCCGGGGGCTGGAAATTTTTTTTTTTTAAATTTGTGGTATGGTGTTATGGGACCAAGCTGCTGAGGTCATCGGTCCCTAAGCTTACACACTATTTAATCTAACTTAAACTAACTTACGCTAAGGACAACACACACACCCATGCCCGAGGCAATCCTCGAACCTAAGACGGGGGGAGCTGCGCAGGGGGGTTGGGTTGGAGTGGTTTTATGGGGGGGGGGGGGGTCGGTATTCACACTTTTGTATGGATCAAATGGCAACTGATCGCTCTAAGACCCTCAATTTGGCAATACCTTCGGTGTCACCCACGTACCTTTGTTGAGCACTTTAAAAATATACCTGTACAAAGACATCGACGCCCATTCAGCTGAACGGTGTTCGGCTGCTGTTCTAGCACATGCTTTCGGTCATGCGAACTCTAAGGGTTTTCGAAAGGGTTGCTTGCATTTTTGAACCAAATTTCTAACTTCTGCGTCGCAATTGGAGACAATTACGGGGATTCGACCTTCAATTGTACTGGACAGTGTATAATCTGCAGTCGCAAGATCGATGACTCTGGCCCGCTTATACCCATGCAGGATTGAATTTTGACAACGCCAGCCACTCGTACTGGCGAAAAGTCCGGAAAATCGTCAAACGAACATCGGCCGAAGAATCCTTTGGAGAACTGGCTGCCAAATACAGTGCTTCCATTGACTCAGTTATAGTTCACACTCTTAGTGCTACTAAAACGTAAAAACAGTGGTAGCGGGAATGCCATATGGTTCAAATGACTCTACATCTAAGATCTGTCCCCTAAACTTAGAGCTATTTAAACCTAACTAACATCACACACATCCATGCCCGAGGCAGGATTCGAACCTGCGACCGTAGCAGCCGCGTGGTTCCGGACTGAAGCCCCTACAACAGTTCGGCCACGGCGGCCGGCGCGGGAATACCATCTGCCCCACAAAGTAAGGTGATATTGGAGGAGAGGAGTTCGAATGTCCCTTCGACCATCAGAGTTAAGGTTTCCATGATCAGGTCATGGCCGGTACCTTTACCATCTGTCTGTCATATCTATACTTGTCATCTTTTTTCTAGTGACCTCGTATTCCATCGTCGCTTCGTCGACCTTATGTTTGTTTTCTTGCCATGGTTCAAATAGATTTCGGAGATATGACTGCTGCTGCAATATCCATCATCGCCTTCGGAGTCACCAGGATGTTGACGTCTCAGTTTGAGACTGACAGGCGTGGTTTCAGTAGCTCCCCGTTAGTGGTACTGTCACCACTCATTGAAAGTAGTGACTGTATGTTGCCACCGGCGTCCGTTATATACGAATAGAATCGCTTAGGATTTTCCGCCAAATTTCAAGACAGAGTTTTGAAAACTAGTAATAGTATCTTGCATGGAAGTGGACGCTAAATTCTGACCTTCTGTAAAACATCTTGGAAGCTTTAGGTTCTCTTAAATTTCGTATGGTGCTTCCGTTGCTTTTGCGACAGTGTTTTGTGAACCGTGGGAGATTATTTTTCCTCTTTTGGTATAAATTTCTCAGCTGCCGTCAAATACAGTTTCTTTCAATTTAAGCCATATCAGGTCTACACCTACATCGTTAACTTGGAAGATATGGGGACTATCCCTTAGGAATGCGCCAAGTGAATTTTTATCTTCTTTTGTAAATAGGTATATAATTTCCGTTTACTTTAGATGGTTTTGGATGCCACAATGTTCAGTCTGCTGCAGTTTGCATGAAAATGCTGTGAGCCGACGCGGCGATATGAATACACATTTAATAACTTCACGTATGTCATGGCCACACTTTTATTTTTAACCAGCCTTACGCCTCCCGATTTTCGTTCATTTTCAAAGGCAATGCTATGTCAGTCACATAAATTCGTTAAATACATTATATCACGTCAACATTCTCGAGCACGGGACAGGGGCAAACTGCTACCAAGTGAAAACTAGAAGCCAAAATTTTCAATTGGTAGCAGTTTGCATTTGTCTCGTTGTCAAGAATATTGAAGTGATACAATGTTTTTATATGACTGACATATCACTGCCTTAGAAAATGTCAGGAAGTCGAAACGTGTAAAGGTTGACGAAAAATAAAAATGTGTCAAGACATAAGTGATGTTATTAAGAAAATATTCATTTCCCCTACAACTATCTCGTGTCCACTAGTCCCTGTAGCCATCATGGTGCTCCCTATTAACGCATGACTTTGTTACTCAGATGTGAATTTCGTTAAAGCAGCAATTTATACTTCGAGTGGGCTGTTTCAATAACTGCTGAAAATAATTTTCTGAGAATGCTTTTAGTAAAACTTTCATGTTTTAAGTCTACTGCCGGCTTCAAAGATGTATTTTCACCAACTTACAGAGGGTAGATCGCAGTCGCCACCGACTATAATTATATGTGTTGTGTACCTATTCGAGGTGAGACTCGAATTTTCCTTGAACTCTTCAGCAATTACATAATCTGAGTCAGGTGTTCGGTAAAAGGAACCCGGTTGTCGAGTCTAACCTCTACCAATACCAGCTCGCAGCAGCTCTCTACTTCAATTTCACTACAAGATAAATTACTACTAATAGCAACAAGTACGCCACCACGAGCAGAATTTAATTTACCCTTTATCAACACCATAGGAATCTTGGTAAAAATGTCTACTAAACTTACCTGCAGCTTCAGCTACTTTTCAGTGCCTATAACGGTTTCGGTCTCACTATGTTCTACGAGTGTTTGGAGTTGTGGTTATTTACCAACACAGCTACGACAGTTTACAACTGTAATTCTAATACCAATGTGTTCTAGGTGTACCCTCATCCTGTGTTTCACCAGCACCCTTTGAGACTGATCCCCTATTTTTACACTTCCGTTACCATTTAATCTAAAAAACCGTACAGTCCACTCCACAGGGCACCTGGTACTCGTGCAGCCGCTTCATGTTTGTAATGCACCGTTGACCTGTTAAGTAGAACCCGATAACCCACCACCCTATGGTGTAAGTGAAACAAACTGTATTCTACATTGCTGCAGAACCTTCTAAATCAGACTCCCACTAGGTTTTGTACCATCCGAAGCTGCAGACTGTGGGCCATGCCGCCCTCTCGCTAGCAAGACTGACAATCTTTACAACTTCAGCTAGCTGTCCGAAACCAGAGATAATCTCTTTCGGTCCAAAGCGACACACATTGTTAGTACCGTCTTGAGCCACCACCTGCAGTAGGTTGATCCTCTTCTCATCAGGAAGCTACTATTCAACATCTGGGCTAATTGCCCCCGTATGCCTAAACCATCCACGCCGAGATACTTCTTCTGAAACAGGGCAAGTGACTACAGCGGTTTCAGGATCTTTATCAGTTGCAGTCTTTGACTGCCTGCTACATCTTGAAACGACCTCCCACGGCTGAGCTATCAATACCGATGCGTGCCGTAGCTGGGCGGACCACAGTAGTGGATCAATCAGGCACGTGGGATACGCTGGACGTTATTTGGATCCCCAAACCTGGTGTGCCACAGTGATGGCCACTGGAAACAGCCTCAAGCTGTTTGATCGAAGCTATTACTGCATGGAGATGTGACCAAACTCATCTGGCATCCCAACACAACTTTCACAGTTCATAACCACACTAAATACGACGGGAAACTACACTATACCAACACGCGAAAAATTAACGTTTACACTAAAAATGCACACAAACAAATCTAAATGAGTGACTCACTTCCACGTAGAAGCATGTAAAGTAAACACACAAACGATCTGTTTGCCTAGTGCTGCTAGTACAGAGGTCGGCTCCTGACCTGTTAAGGTGCTATTGTGCACTTTGCCGCTTTGATCTTGACATCTGGCAATTGCTATCAAGTTAGTACTGTCTACACTGTTGTCTTTGTAGTGCAGTGTAAATTACACAGTACTCTCTAAACTACACTATACAAGAAAAATTTCATTTGAGGTAGTGATGAGTTGATTCACTGACCACTCTTACAAAATATTGGAAGAGAAATTAGCTTCGTTTACATGCCCTAACTATTCCAATAATAAATTTTATTTCGAACAAGCTTTCCTCAGATCGACAACTGAGGAGGCCTTAGCATTCTGGTGCTGCTGGATTTTCCTAAAATTTCTGATATAAACTGGATTATTTTTTCAATCCTTAAAGAAATATCTAACGAAAGATGGTAGCAATGAGATTATTTAAGGGCGAACCTGCACTGGTTACCGACAGTGATCTGAGTATAAGTGAGGTCTTGATTTCCGTTTGGTTCACTGTCTGGGTGGCACCCTGAGAGCCTGTCACATTGAACGTCCACACCTAACAGTCACAAAATATGAAAATAGAGGTTTGTAATTTGACTCAGTTCATTGGCATGACATGTTCATAGAACTGACGATACTTATGGTCGTCTTTTCCCTCAAATACTTAAATGTTAATGCTATTCTTCTCTGACAACACCGGTGCGATCCGCCTTCTTCCTGGTCCAGTGCCACTGAGTAAACTTGCGTTATTCGTTTAATTCTCTGATATTACGTGGACTCAGATGGGAAGACTCCCTTTTCGCGTAATGATGTTGAGAAAGTTTAGAGATCAGACATTGGCGACATACTTCAGAACGTTGCTGCTGTCACCAACATAAAGGGTGACGGTAATTAAAGTTCCAGTTTCAAAACGGTGAAGAAAGAGAACCATTGCACAGAACAACGCCAAATTTGAACAGCATGTAACTGAAGCAGGGAGAATAGCCATGGAACAAATTAAATTTGACTAACAAATGGCGCTGTAAGCATCAGATTAAGCACGCCAATAAAAAAAATGGTACAGGGCTGTTCTTCAGTTTCGTCCGAGACGCCCAAAATGACAGTCCCTCTGAATGATTGAGCGCTACTGATGAAGCTCTTTCACAAGAACAATGGCTGTGCGCAGGTAAGCCCCGCAGAAGTTCCAGACACTCTAGGACCTAGAGAAAATGAGAAATAGTCGAGGAGATTAGAGTTTAACGTCCCGTCGACAACGAAGTCATTAGATATGGAGCACAAACTCGGCTTAGGGAAGGACTAGGAAGGAAATCGGCCGTGCACTTTCAAAGGCATCATCCCAACATTTGCCTGAAGCAATTTAGGGAAGTGACGGAAAACCTTGATCAGGATGGTCTTGCGTGGATTTGAAACATCGTCCTCCCGAATGCGAATGTAGTCTGCTAACCACTGAGCCACCTCGCTAGGTCTCTAGAGAAAATCATTGCAAAATTCTAAAAGACAGGTTCTTTTGCAGTACAGTGTAGATGGGGACGGAAAGCAGTTGATCAGACGTCTGCCGAAGTTGTGGCGACAACACTGAAGAAGACGTCGATTGATGTGCAAACATACAGTGCACGGGGAATCTACCAGGCGTTGGACATTCTTGCAAGCACCGTTCATAAAATCCTACGACACATTTTGCACTGCTACCCATACAAAATCACCCATGTTGAGGAGTTGCTTGCTGCTGACCTGCCAGTAAGACAAACGTTCGCTCTGGATTTTCTTGTTGATATGGAGTAGGACCGAGGACAAGGTACCTGGAGTCGGTTAAGAATGATTTTGAAGTAATAGGTTTAACATCAGAAAAGGCACCAATGTTAGCACTGAATAGGGGATCATGGAGGAACTGTATAAGGGGGGCTATGGTCCAGACTGAACGCTGAAAGGCATAATCAGTGTTAAATGATGATGATGATGATGATGATGATGATGATGATGATGGAATAGGACAATGAATGACCAAGGAACATTCTGTGCACAGGTAGAGACCATTTACAAACTTCAAGGACATGTCAATATAGATGACTGCAGAACGTGAGCGACGGACCGTCCACACGCACATCAACCGGTACCACTTTGTTCTGCAAAGGTGACTGTGCGCTGCGGGTCGACGGCATCATTTATCTAAGCCCGTATTTTTTCGAGGCGACAAGTCCTGTGGGTTATGTTACATGTCACTGATAACCGCTATGAGAGTCTTTTGGGTACCAAAGTCATTCTAACCCTTCAACAATATGTGGGTATAATCATTTCTATGCGAAATGGCGCTTCTCCATGCGTTGCACACCCAGTGAAGCGGCTGCTGCAGAGACATTGCATAATGCATTCTGAACGTGACTCCTGAGACATTCCAGTCTGTTGTGGAACATGCTGTTTCTCGATTTCAACTTGCGCCAGAAAACGGTGGCAATTAAAAACCGACGTCATTTTGCTTTGAATTTGGTTTTTGGCTGCCGGACAATTAATAACCGATTTTTGCCACCCGATGTAGTCCGACCTTGCCGTTGTGGATGTGCTTATCTAACTAACAGTGCCGAAAATGTTGACTGCCGAACTTTCGCCGAGCAATGGATAGCACAGATTGTGCAATGCGCATCTCGAACCATAGATGTCGTATTGCGATTCATCTATAATTTGTAGCCAACTCCGTTTATGTTAATACGCTTACAGCCTCATCTGTTGGTAAAATTTTCATTAAATTTCATTATGTTCCATGATATTCCCACTGAATAAATAATGTTCAAATTCGATGTCATTCTTTCTACAGCATTTTACATGTTGTCTAAGGAACACGATTGAAGCACATACATAATCATTTTCCCTCGTTCCATTGGTTTGGGGAATAGAAAATGGAATGACTAGACGTAATGGACGTTACTCTCCGTCATGCACCGCATTGTGGCATGTAGAGTATACACGTAGATGTGGACATTAACGATTCCGGCTAAGGTGGTAGACCGTACGATTTCTGCAGTCTACTACGAAGTCCACAGTCAGGGGATCTTAAGGAAATGCATGTAGGGGAAAAAGACATCGTTACTAGCCGATTTCAGAACGAAATAGACTTCATGAATTACCATATGTAGCATTTCCTTTAACTAAGCTATAACTTTAGAACATGTTTTTTGCTCGCGTAACATGCCATTTCTGGAAACCCAGAATCTACTCTATAGGAATCAACATGGATTCCGGAAACAGCGATCGTGTGAGACCCAACTCGCTTTATTTGTTCATGGGTCCCAGAAAATATTAGATACAGGCTCCCAGGTAGATGCCATTTTCCTTGATTTTCGGAAGGCGTTCGATACAGATCCGCACTGTCGCCTGATAAACAAAGTAAGAGCCTACGGAATTTCAGACCAGCTGTGTGGCTGGATTGAAGAGTTTTTAGCAAACAGAATACAGCATGTTGTTCTCAATGGAGAGACGTCTACAGACGTTAAAGTTACTTCAGGCGTGCCACAGGGGAGTGTTATGGGACCATTGTTTTTCACAATACATATAAATGACCTAGTAGATAGTGTCGGAAGTTCCATGTGGCTTTTCGCGGATGATGCTGTAGTATACAGAGAAGTTGCAGCATTAGAAAATTGCAGCGAAATGCAGGAAGATCTGCAGCGGATAGGCACTTGGTGTAGGGAGTAGCAACTGACCCTTAACATACACAAGTGTACTGTTTTACGATTACATGGAAAGAAGGATCCTTTATTGTATGATTATATGATTACGGAACATACACTGGTAGCAGTTACTTCTGTAAAGTATCTGGGAGTATGGGTACGGAACAGTTTGAAGAGGAATGATCATATAAAATTAATTGTTGGTAAGGCGGGTGCCAGGTTGAGATTCATTGGGAGAGCCCCTAGAAAATGTAGTCCATCAACAAAGGAGGTAGCTTTCAAAACACTCGTTCGACCTATACTTGAGTATTGCTCATCAGTGTTGGATCTGTACCAGGTCGGGTTGACTGTGGAGATAGAGAAAATCCAAAGAAGAGAGGTGCGTTTCGTCCCAGGGTTATTCGGTAAACGTGATAGCGTTACGGAGACGTTTAGCAAACGTAAGTGGCAGACTCTGCAAGAGAGGCGCTCTGCATCGCGGGGTAGCTTGCTGTCCAGGTTTCGAGAGGGTGTGTTTCTGGATGAGGTATTGAATATATTGCTTCCACCTACTTATACCTCCCGAGGAGATCACGAATGTAAGATTAGAGAGATTAGAGCGCAGAGAGGAGTGCAGTATTCTGCTGCATCCATTTTCAATAAGCTACCACAAGAGGTCCAAAATCTTAGCAGTAGCCCAAACTCTTTTAAGTCTAAACTGAAGAGTTTCCTCATGGCTCACTCCTTCTATTCTGTCGAGGAGCTCCTGGAAGAGCTAAAAAATTAAGCAAATTCATTTAAACTTACGACTTGTCACCTGAATATGTTTTTTTTATATTTCATTTTATCTGTTTCTGATATCGTATTATAATTTCATGTATTGACTCGTTCCATGACCATGGAGACTTCTCCTTAATTTGGTCCCACGGAACAATAAAAAAATAAATGAAAAAAATAAATGGAGGCTTTCCAGCACTCGTTCTTCCCGCGAACCATATGCGACTGGAACAGGAAAGGGAGGTAATGACTCAGGATGGAAGGATTTAGATGTTTTTAAGTCACATTTGGAATGTTAAATAGTGTTTACTTTCCTTTACATTTTAAAACACGTTGTTGAAGTTATTACATGGTATTTCTTGTTATTATTCACTAATAAAAATTTCTCTGTACGAAAGCCAGTTCATACCGAAGAACTCAGAATTTCTAGTTAGTATCCCTAGCTATCAGGAGATGAAATATGAAACACAACAGTCGGACTTCATCATCAGTGAGAACCTTGATATCATCCACAAATTAATGAACAGTAATGTATCCAGAATAGAGGATCGTCACTTGTCAGTAACGCTGGGATGGGAACAAGCGTTGAATCATGATTATTAGGAGAGTCGATTCACTTTCAGGAGAAACGGGTTTTTCTATCCAGATTTATATTTACCACTTTTTACTTAACATGAATATACTTATTTCCACAAAGATTCGTTGGAAAAGTATACGATGTGTTGCCTCAAAGAAAAGGAGCTGAAACATCCGAAGTACTTGACTGTGTGGAGCAAGAAACTGGCAGAAGAGGGTATAAAAACATATTTACAAGAGCAAGAAAGGTTCCTCTTAAAAATATAAACAAGTTGCCTCTATGAATTTTTGTGTCGGGAAGCAATTCGTGAAAGTATTTAGCTTATAGAGAGTTTAGCCTCATATGGATGTGAAACTTGGACAATAAACAGTTCAGATTAAATTCCGGTGGCTAGATCATATAACTAATGAAGAAGTAAATCAAATCTGCCTGGAGTGCACATCGGTCATCCCGCCGTCGCATTTCTTTGTGAACAGGCACAAGATTTAAGAAAATTCTAATGAACATTCCAACGAAAATGATGATTTTTTCTTGTACGTAAGCTGAATTTCAGATTCTCAGATTCGTGAAACATGTACAACGAGGTTACCGAACGATGTGCGAGTACTACGACTGGGTTGAATACGTACACATTTACCGAAGAACACTAAAGATGTAACATCAAATTTACTGTAAATTAACACACGAATAAAATACACTTCAAAGATTACAACCAGAAAAGTTTTATCACAGACAAAGCTCTTGAACAGAATAATAATTTTACAATGTGAAATTGGTATCTTATTATTTATGATTAACAGTAAATGAAAACAATCGGTACAATTCCATTCAGCAAGATAATATCTATCATGAAATAGAGATACTCTTCCTATAATTACCAGTTAACCTAGGAACATAGTTCCAATAACAAAGGATAATATTTAACTGCACCAGCTGACATGACTTAACTTCCTTAAACCTTTCTCAGATGGAGCATTCCTAGCAGCTTAATTGCAGATGGTGACAAAATTCGGAATTGATCGTACATCATCGCCTTCGTGGAGCCCACCACATTCCCCGACACTTCCAACTGGACCGCGAGGTAAAAATCTGTGCCCCTCTTGCAGGAGGTCATAACGGCAGTTGCTATGCGTCTAATTCGCTTTCAAGACTCCGCGGCCGCGGTGCCTGTGTTCCTCGCTGGGGCAGTGCAGGGAAAAAACAGGGAGAACTACAGGGGTTGGACAAAATTTGAAACACCGCCAGAGAAGCGTGCTTGAATATGAATGTCGATGTAGCCGAGTCTGTTCGTGGCGCCGTTGCATTTGACCACGAACGTCATTGCAAGTCATGGACAGAACAGTGTTCTCTGATAGTTGTGAGTACATCATGTCGCAGATAAGTGGATTCCAGCGTGGGAGAATTATTGGTGCTCTTATGGTGGCAGCATCCGAAGTGTCTGCCGAGCGAGGTGGCGCAGTGGCTAGCACACTGGACTCGCATTCGGGAGGCTGACGGTTAAATCCCGCGTCCGGCCATTCTGATTTAGGTTTTCCGTGATTTCCCTAAGTCGCTGCAGGCAAATGCTGGGATGGTTCCTTTAAAAAGGCACGGCCGACTTCCTTCCCCGTCCTTCCCTAATCCGATGACACCGATGACCTCGCTGTCTGGTCTCACCCCCCAAACAACCCAACCCAACCCGGAGTGTCTGGCGTTTCAGGAGGCAGAGTATCGAAGATGTACACCGCATACAGGGAATGCGGAAAAACATCATCCGCTGAGTCATAATGCGACACATGGTCATTGAAGAGAATTCTCAGGAAAAATAGAGATCGAACAGCTGCAAAAGTCACTACAGAATTAAATGTTGCACTTGCAAGCCCTCTCAGCACGGAAATAATAGGAACTGACCTTCATAAGGTGGGAATTGCGAGAAATATGGAATTCCAAATCGACACATCAGTGATGCAAATTACCGTAACCAGGAAACGAAATCCTGAAGTCATAAAGCCTTAGCTGTTGTGCTGTGGAAAAATGGAAATGAGCGTTCGGTGTCATTGGCCTGGAGATCCCTTGCGAGGCAGGTCCGACCGCATTGGTGCAGGTCTTGTTACATTCGACGCCACATTGGGTGACCTGCGAGTCGGATGGGGATGAAATGTTGATGAAGACAAGACAACACCCAGTCCCTGAGCGGAGAAAATCTCCTACCCAGCCGGGAATGGAACCCGGACCCGCAGGACGGCAATCCTTCAGGCTGACCACTCAGCTATCGGGGCGGACGGTGCTATGGAAGAAACTCGTGTGGTCGAATGAGTCTTGTTTCAAAGTGTTTCCCATTTCTGACTAAGTTTACGTGTGACGTACGCCGTCCCAAATGTACGATGCGGGGTGGTTTCTGCCAGGAGTGGAACGTTGCTGGGTTTGGTGATTATTTCGGCAGTGATGTCATGGTATTCCATGGACCTCATGGTTCTCCTTCAAGGTCTCCTTACTTGCAAGGCTTTACGTGATCGTATTCGCTGATCAGTTCTATCCCATTGTATGATTTTTTTTCTCAAATTTTGGGGCAGTGTTCCAAGATGACGGGGTCACTGCTCACCAGGTCACATCGTGCAGGACTGGTTTTGCGAACATGAGGATAAATTTTCGCATCACAATATTCTATAGCCTTTGTGAGTTACTTTTGAGAAAAGGGTATGATCGTGATCTGCTTCCATCATAGTTACTTGAAGTTGCCACTATTTTTCCGGCAGAATGGTATAAGAGTCAATTGGAAACCGTACAGAACCTGTATTTTTCCATTCCGAGACGACTGGAAGCTGTTTTGAATCCCAAAAGTCTTCCTATACTTTATTAGGCATGGTGATGAGTTGTTTATGTGGCGTCCCCATATTTTTGTCCGCTCCTTGTATGTGTCGGGCAGTGTCGTTACACATAGCCGCTGCTGTAACTACCACAGCACAGTATTCGTATGCCGGGCTCCTGGACGTTTGACTGTTGTTGTTGGCACCACTGGAATGGTGTCGTGACCATTACAGCACAGTGTTTATGTACTGGGTCCCTGGACGAGGAGTTACTGGTTGGTTATTGTTGTTGAGTCAAGTGTTGTTGTTTACATTGTGCAGAAGAGGAGCCTCCGGTGCCGGTGGAGGCGCTGCTGTTGGCAGGGGTGCTGGTGGCACTGCTGCTGGTCGGTATCCCAGCCCTTCTACTGGCGCTGCGCATGCGCAGAGCGCGCTTGCGGGCTGCCGCCACCCAGAAGGAGCCGCCCCCACAGACGCCAGCCACCGTCACCACCGAGGACAACCCTGACGTCATCCCCAATGAAGGAGGTGAGTGGAGCTCTAATTTGTTAGATTGAAAATCTTAGTTACAAATAGCGTTGGGTGCTACCAAGTGTCATACGGGGAGGGAGGGTAAGGTGTGGAAATATCCACATTTGTAAGGTATGCGTTCATCGAGATTTGAAATGTAGCAACTTCATGGAAACGTCTTGATCGCTAAAAACTTTATTTATTACGTGATTCGAGCAGTCATCATCAGATAAAATAGCATAAGAAAGCTCATAAAAGTGGGCAATGTAAGGAAACGTACAATGTCATGTGCAACAGTCGTTAGGCGTATTTGCAAAAGATGTTATTCTGAGACGCAGCATGCCAGCAGTCTGTCACACGACGTCTCAAAATAACGTCTTTTCTTGTACTGATCATTTGTCTGAGACTTTCCTAAGTACATATTATGTGACGATAATTACTGGAAACGCTTCATAAATAAAGTTTTTAGCGTTCAAGAGGTTTTCACAGAATTTCTACGTGCCGTATCGACATTCTTTCTGTCTGAGCTATTAAACTCAACGCTGTAGATTATTTTCTTCTGAGTTTGCTCCAGTTTCATTCCAACCATTTTTGCCAATGCGACACTTAGTGTATTATGTAGCGTGTACCGGGTGATGTAAAAGTCAGTATAAATTTGAAAACTTAATAAACCACGGAATAATGTAGGTAGAGAGGTAAAAATTGACATACATACTTGGAATGACATTGGGTTTTATTAGAACAAAAAAAAGTGCGCAAAATGTCCGATAGATGGCGCTGGACAGCGAAACGTCAGTGACTGCGTATGACAATCGTGTATAAAAGGAGCTGCAACGAGAGAGAGAATCCCTACAGTCACCTTCGTGAAGCTCCTGTCTCTTTCCTCTCCACCCTGGCCGGGCTCTACAATGTAGTCCTGTCCACCGGTTACTACCCCGACCTGTGGAAAACCTCCCGTATCCTCATGTTCCTTAAACCTGGCAAACCGCCGTCCGCCGTCTCCTCCTACCGTCCCATCAGCCTTACCTCGGTCTTCAGCAAGGTCCTGGAATCTATCCTCACCCGCCGCATCCACCAGCATCTCCGCCAGCACCGCCTCCTTCCCGTTACCCAGTGTGGCTTTCGGCCGTCCTTCTCTTCCGACGACCTTCTCCTTCACCTCACTCATCTCCTTTCCGAACAGCTTAATTCCCGTCGCTCCGCAATCTTCCTCTCCCTGGACCTCGAATGTGCATATGACCGCGTATGGCATTCCGGTCTCCTCTTCACGCTCCAAACCTTCGCTCTTCCCATTAACTACGTGCGTCTGATCGGCTCCTTTCTCTCCCGCCGTCCTTCCTATGTCACCGTCCATAACACCGATTCCTACACCTGTTTCCCCTCCGCCGGTGTGCCCCAAGGCTCCGTCCTCTCCCCCCTTCTGTACCTATTGTACACGGCGGACATGCCGCCGCCGTCACCCCCCGTCCACCTTCTCCAGTTTGCCGATGACACCGCCTTCCTTGCCCTTGCCCCCACCCTGCAACGCTCCCAACGCTTTCTCCAGTCCCATCTTGACCGGTTCACCGCTTGGTGCAACCAGTCGTTGCTCAAGGTCGATTCTTCCAAAACCCAGGCGATCATTGTAGGCAAAACCACCCCTTCCTTCCGGCTCCTTGATTTCTATCTCACCGTATATGGCCGTCCCATCGCCCTCAATCCCACCCTTAAGTACCTTGGCGTCACCCTCGACCGTCGCCTCTCCTGGACTCCCCATCTCCAGACAATCCAAGCCAAGGCACGTTCCCGCCTCCGTCTCCTCAAGCTCCTTTCCGGCCGTACGTGGGGTCTGGACCCCTCCACCATCCTCCACACCTATAAATCCCTCATCCGCCCTATCCTTTGTTCTGCCCATCCAGCATGGATCTCCGCTCCCCCTACCTTTTATAAGTCCCTCCAAATCCTTGAACGCCATGCTCTCCGCCTCACCTATCGCATCCGTCTCCCCTCCCCCCACGCGGATCCTCTACGATCTCATCCCCTTCCCCCACCTCCTCCTTTTCCTTGAAAGGATACGGATCCTGTACACCTCCCGCAAACTCGATCCTCCTCACCCGCTCATCTCCCCGATCCCCTCCCGCCCCCGCCCGCTGCCGCGCCTGTATTCACACGTCCCACCCGGTCTCCATCTCTCCACCCTCCTTACCCTCTCCCAAGGTGGCTTCCGCCAGCTCCCCCTCCCTGATGATGCCCTCATACCCTCCATCTACCCCTCCTATCAACTTTGATCCTGCCCCACCCCCCACTTCCGGTGTCCTTTCCTTTAGGCACCCTCCCTCCCTTCTCTTCCCTTCCCTTCTCTTTCCTTTTCCCCCATCCCCCTCCCTCCAGCCCTCTTCCCCCGGGCTTCCCCTACCCCTTCCTCCATCCCCTCTCTCTCCTCTGCCCGTGGCATCCCTGCTCTCCCCTCTCGCTCTCCCACTCCCCTTCCTCCTCCTCCTCTCTTGGCAGGTCCCCGGACTCGCACATGCATAGTGAACTTTCGCGCGCCGGAGATCATCGCCTTCTGTGTCTCATGTGTGTGACGACGTTTAGTGTTTTTGGTGTCCGCCGTCCCGCTACTCCGTTCACTTGTGCCGTCGGATTCATCAGTGTTCTGTGCGCCGTGTCAACGTGTTTTCAGTGTTGTTATCGTCACGTGTGAACGACCCCATGTTTTTTGTCTCTGTGACCTCTCTCTTTTGTCCGTCACTTGTTCATTATCATTCTTCGTTCTTATGCTTTTGTGAACACTATGGCTGAAGAGCGGCGTAGTGTGCCGCTGCCAGCCTACCTGATTTGTACAGGTATACAAATAACAATAAAGTAAAAAAAAAAAAAGAGAGAGAATCCTTCTGGGGGAATTGAAAATCAATAAAGGGAAAAAAAACAAAAAAAGGCGAGCGAATCAGATGCGCCAGCATTCGCAGCATGTTGACGTTACCTGAAAAGGTGCTTTTAGAGAGGCTGTATTATCAGAATGGGGAATGTGCTAGTTCAGCGTTACGATACTACCGCCATAGGAAGGGGATTCGAACGGGTAAAGGTCCGTTGACAAAAGCAGCTGTGGCGAGAATGATTTCGAAGTTCGAATCTACGGGTTGTTTAGACGATGGACCCCATAGTGGCCGACCGAGCACAAGACGTAATGCTGCTGAGACAGTCCAGGAAGAAATGGAGACTGTAGCGGATTCGTCTATGCACAGGGAAGTCAGAGCTCGTGCAGTCACACGTCGCACCGGCACTCCATACACTACTGTTTGGTTGGCACTTAGGCGTACCCTCCGATGCTATCCATACAAAATCCATCGGCATCATGAACTGTTACCTGGCGATTTAGTGAAGCGGAGGGCATTTACGGTGTGGGCGTTTCAAAAGATGGCGGAAGATGACGATTGGTTGAGTAAAGTGTTGTGGACCGACGAAGCTCATTTCACGCTCCGAGGGTCTGTAAACGCCCACAACTGCAGAATCTGGGCTACCGAAAATCCTAGAACTGTCCTGGAAACTCCATTACACGACGAGAAAGTCACGGTATTGGTTGGATTTACCACATCTACCGTTATTGGGCCTTTTTTCTTCAATGAAATGCGTGATTCTGGGTTTGTAACTGCTACCGTGACGGGTGAGAGGTACGCCGATATGTTACAGAATAGCATCATCCCCGGCTTGGCTGATAAACACCAGCTGGAAAGTACGATGTTTATGCAGGATGGCTCAAAATTGGCTCAAATGGCTCTGAGCACTATGAGACTTAACTGCTGAGATCATCAGTCCCATAAAACTTAGATCTACTTTAACTTAACTAACCTAAGGACATCACACACATCCATGCCCGAGGCAGGATTTGTACCTGCGACCGTAGCGGTCGCGCGGGTCCAGACTGTAGCGCCTAGAACCACTCGGCCACACCGGCCGGCATGCAGGATGGCGCTCCATCCCATATTGCTAGACGCGTGAAAGATCTCTTGCGCACGTCGTTTGGTCATGATCGTGTGCTCAGCCGCCACTTTCGTCATGCTTGGCCTCCCAGGTTCCCAGAACTCAGTCCGTGCGATTATTGGCTTTGAGGTTACCTGAAGTTGCAAGTGTATCGTGATCGACCGACATCTCTAGGGATGCTGAAAGACAACATCCGACGCCAGTGCCTCACCATAATTCTGGACATGCTTTACAGTACCGTTCACAACATTATTCCTCGACTACAGCTATTGTTGACGAATGATTGTGGACCTATTGAGCGTTTCCTGTAACGAACATCATCTTTGCTTTGTCTTACTTTGTTATGCTAATTATTGTTATTCTGATCAAAAGAAGCGCCACCTGTCGGACATTTTTTGAACTTTTGTATTTTTTTGGTTCTAATAAAACCCCATGTCATTCCAAGCACGTGTGTCAATTTGTACCTATCTATCTACATTATTCCGTGATTTGTTCAGTTTTCAAATTTATACTGACTTTTTGATCACCCCGTACAATGGAAACGTAAAATTCACTCGACGAACAAATTCTATTTGTTACAAGCAGTGACATTTTGTGGTGTAAACTAATTCACTCTCGGAACACCTTTTTCGCTGGTTTCAAAATGCTATCGTCGCTGCTACAAGTTTTACAGGACACCAAAATTTATAACCTGTTTCAGACATGATAAAATTTGAATCATCGCACGTCACACGAAGTGTATTGTTTTACAAGGAAAAGTTAATTTGTCGTGTCTCGTTTGTGAATTGACTGCATGAAACGTCCATTCATTCTGAGTACGAATGTGTATAGTTACAATTACGTGTTGTTAAGGCTACATTGGATAGAAGCCTCAACATGTGTTCACGTAAGTGCTCTGAGGTTCATAAAGGATGCTTTATAGATTGGCAGTTCTGCCGAACATGGTAGGTTATGTTTCTTGTCACAAAGCACAGGATCGGATAATCATGTCAGATCTGTGGAAATGGTGTAATCTATACTACATTCTGATAGCCCACGAACCCCCCTCCAAAATAAACTAATTTGTTATTTAATTAAGAGGCCTAAGCTAAGCTCACTGACCATGCTGGCTAGTCCAACTCCACCTGCCCAAATTAGTAAGCGCGCTGGTGGACTCGAAGGTCCAACAAGATGACTGTCAACCATTCCAATCCACTCGTTCACGGAAAAAGCTTCTTGTTAAGATGTAGCAGTAATCGTGTGTCGGGACAAGTGGTCTAAAGATAAAGCGACCGGTTGGAAAAGCAAAGGCCGCGGGATCAGACCCGGCCGGAACAGGAAATAATTCAGTCTGCGTCAAACATAATCTTCACCTCTCAGTAATTGGAAGACTCGCAAGGAACATCTCGTCTCTCCGAAGCCACGTTAAACTGTGGGTACTCTTTCACTGGTAGAACTACTGCGGTGTGTTAGGACACGAAAATCACCGATGTAGCGTCAAATTGAAAGATCTACACAAAGTTGCTGAGTGCTTAGCCACACGGAATTACTATTACAGCAGTCGGGTATTCCAGATGTGATTAATTCCATTGCTAAAATACCCGGCTTATGTAAAGGTGTCCTCACCTGAGAGCAATCTCCTGAGTTGATCGCAATATCATAATAACTTCTATGAAAAGCCGATTGCGAAAGTTTCATATAAGATTCGAAATCGGGCCATCATAGCGTCTGTACACTCTGAAAGTGTTTAATTTCCAGGCTTTACGTGAGCGATACCCTCCACACTGGTACGTGATTTACACCTACAGCATTTGGCATTGCATGCAAACCGAAGTGCATCACTAAACCTCTGTCACAAGGATGAAAATATTTCCAGATCACGCCTACCGTCACTAACACCTGCAGGGCACAAAATTCCTGTTTTTTGAAGGAGTGGATGAGATAAATCAACGCTACTGTCGTGCAGATGCCTTCTGTTAGCGTGCTTATGATCGTAGATGAAGAATACCGCCTGTCCCATTTACCCTCGTCTCGCCGTGACAGACCAGAATACAAAGCCTACTTACAATACAACTTAATCTGTTAGCAAAATGGCCCACCTTTTCTTGCCCTTGGTTTATGGGCAAGCGATCTACGCAACGAAGTGCCGTGCCAACAAAGAGACCAAGTGAATTTCCTTCACTGAAGCACAAGCTATTTATAAATTACTAAAAAATTCTCTTTAGCAGATGTCTCCCAATCTCTCCTCTTCGTTATTCGCACTATTCGGTCATACCCACCTGTTCATACAGCTCAGGAAATTGATACAACTATAATGTGCAAGTGGTGATCAATCCGTAACTCAGCCGTCTGACTGGATTTTGTTTCCGAGCCGGTAGTCAATTACACGTATAGGCTTGTGACATTTATCAGTGTTTATGCTCTGACACTTTGAGACCTTGACACTATTTGGCAATTACGCTGGTGATGATGACTAAGTAATAGTCGAAATCTCAATCAGTTTCAGTAAATGATGTATTTGTCGACTGATTGCTGTTCTTTAAATCTAAATATTCAACGATCGCTGGACGCACAAGTATTTAATTGAGTCCACCTTGTGAGATAACAGTCTGTTTACTGAATCCGAATCTTCTCGAGAAACGTCGTCAATCAGAGATTTACTCTTTAAATAAGATCAGTGTCTTCTCTGATACGGCTCAATAGTCACATAACCACCGGAGATGTAAAGTAAATGAATAAACAAACAAAAAATTTTGTTATAACAATGGTCTTTCATAACTGGAGCATATTTTCAGTTTCGAATATAGCTATAAATAAGTATCTAGTTACCGTAAAGGGATGAATTACAGTCATTATCTGTATGTATTGTGATTTTTCATAATCACCATGGTGACTTAGCTGTCTATTGTATTGATGCATTAGCTTTTGTGTTTGCATTGCTTAAATTCTTCTTGCTTGTTGTCACGGTGTCCTACAGTACTTCATTAGAGGTGAAACTTCGACCGTACATTATTTCTTCGTCTCTGGAGGAAGCAGAAGTCACTTGGTGCTTTATCCGGGCCTCCCAAGTGAATATTTCTAAAGATTGTTGAGTTAATTGGGCAACACTACGATGTAGGCTAAGGACTTTCACGCGTTCCAGGTGTTTCTGATAGACGCAGTCCTGCTACGTGACTTATATGCATCACTCTCCAAGAAATGATAATGACTATCGGGAGTAACGCTTTGCTGCTCTGTAATTTTAATGAACTGGTTAAAAAATAAATGTGTCCAGTGTTTCTTTCACCCATGAGATGACTCTGACACAATTACCGCTTCCTTGTAATAATCCAGTTATGTCTGTATCAGACTAAATTTTTTTACCAGACAGCAGACTTCAAATATACACCAGTAACAAAACCTCGCTTCCCCAGCCCCCCTCCCCCATATAGCTTGCAGATTGCTTTTAGCCTTCTATAATATCATAAAAGAAAACTATATCAGGATAACACTCAGCGTTATATACGTCGAAAAATAACAGCAGAACTAAACGGTACACTTTCCCAAAGAACAATACGGTGTCGTCCCCTCCCCCGTCCTTCTACTAACCTCAGTACCTGCGTCTCTGCATCCAGCAACTGCTAAGAATTAGCTCGCTGGTATACTCTATCACAAAACGTCCTCCAAAATCACCACAACTCGGCCTTATAAGCAACAATTATCCTTCTCTGTTATTACAGCAACGCTGCTGCTGTAGTATCAAGGGTGCCTAGGAGAAAATGATGTAGTCTGACTACGAAACGCAGTATCACCGATAACAGACCCTACTGTCTTCCACAATGCTTAGTGAGTGACTTCTCCATCTTAAGAGATTGTAAAGCCCCAGAAATTTGAAATTTGCTAGACATTTTAGCTTCTTAGCCAGTATATTCAAAATACGGAACTAATTTGTCAGTTATGGGCATTCTCATCATTTATGCACAATACAAACCTAATAACAAAATCGTTTGGTAACCAGATTTGGCGAGCTAACGAGTCAGTAAGACATCACGGGAAAAGCAATTTATATTGAGTGGAGGTGAAATATCAATCTCTCTCCACCCCCCTCCCCCCTTACCACTACAACTGCGGACAAATGGGGTATCACACCACTCACTAACAACACCTCTCATGTACGTTGAGACATCTTCTGAACACCTCACTGAAGTTCGCACATGTGGCAGTGACTACAGAAGTCTGCCTAACCACCGTTAAAGCATGTAATGTTACTCTCCGAGCTGAGATATGGACTGAATAAAAACCCTGACAACGTAAAGTAACGACATGGGAAAGATAATTTGGAAGCTGTCACTTGCTTTAATTGTAAATGTATGATTGAGTGTCGCTAAATGTTATATGTACATAAAGAAAAGGATTATCTTCTCAAAAACTTTCAAATCGTGAGCTAGACCCGTAAATTTTATATAGAAATTAGTGAATTTACTCATGGTACTTTTGTTGTCTATCCCTGCATTTACTTTCAGAACTCAAATTAATAACCAAATTAACTGATTTAATAAGACTGAACCTTAAATTACTGGTGTACCAAAGCATCACCACAACAAAATAAAAACAATGAATAGCCGAGGCAGTATGAATGAGGACAGTGCCGTATTTTAGTTAACAAAATAATGACAAGTTTTATTGATACCTTTGTAACTTCAACAAGCTGATAAATCTTACACAAAAATGATAAACACAAATCAGAAAAAGGATGGTGTTTGATTTTCAAATAATGCATTGGGGACAAGTTATACAAATTCCCCCCTGAGTTAATTCCTTTTACAACGCAATGTGATTTGTTTACATTAATCCTCTGTGAGGCCCAATCCATTGAATTACGACCAAGTATATCACAAACTACGGTTCGCCTGCGAACAGGGAGCTGTGAGTATCATTCAACAAGCCTACGCCAGTGCAGTAGTGTTTAACCCTTTCACTTTGATTCAGGATGCAGCAGAAAACGGCGCACTGTGAGTAAGGAGCGGCGTGCTGTGGCAGCTGTAATTTTCTGATGCGTGCACAAAAAATTTTCAAACTACTGATTATCAGAACGCAGGAAACTCCCCTATCAGAGCCCTGAAATCCCTGCAGATTTAGGTGTGGGGTGGATCAGTGCCAGGTACACCCGCTTGCTGGTCTGGTCAAATCAATTTGACTAACAGGCACGACGGTGCGTGGTGGAATTGTCAAACTCAGACGGTTGACTCAGGAAGATTAAATTCAACTCAGTGACATACAATATGTCGAAGATGATTTGGAGTTCCACTGTCAGTACAGTTGGAAGCTGACAATGGCTGTTAGTCCACCAAAAGATACAGACCACAAGTCTCACTCATTAGGGAAAGACCTGAGGTTCCCCACCAGCGGAGGACCAGAAGATGTGAAAGGCAAATAATCATAACCGCTTTCCACCAAACCTCAGTACGGGAGCCGAATTAGCGAAAATGAAACCACCCCTACATTGCACAAATACATAGTACTATCCTCTACTCATTGAATCTCCCCTCTTGATTGTCCTGTTGGCCTGGTAGCCAATACAGACACAGCACCAGGGTTCTCACGCTGGAGGAGCAAGCGTCCACTTAGCATATCCTGAGAGGAGACAATCAGTGACCCAAATCTCTCTTGTCTGAAACAAGACTTTAGACTATTTAGGCGTCGTTCTCACAATGAGCATGACCATGTTTTGGCAGAAAATAAATCTACCTAGGACGGATCACAGTTCCCCATTTACGGAGATATATAATCCTTCAAAGACGACCGTTTCCAGTTTCGGAAAGAAGGATATTAATCTTCCCAGACAGTCGTGCCAATGAAATATTTATGTTTTTGCTGCTCGCTAAGAGAAACTGGCGACTCCGTGGCATCAGGGCAGTTACCCTCTTGTCTCCGTATCGTTCCAGGTTCCAACATAAGAATGCGTGGAGTTCTACCATCTTCCCACCATTTGCACAAAGGCTTAGTTTACAGCAGTCTTTCCTAAATGGCTCCTTCATCCACTTTCCGCCAACTGGCTACCATCGTGACAGAATGCCATCTGGCCCAGGCAAAAAGTTTTGCGAACCAGCGCCCCCTTGTCCGACTCTAAGTGAATGTGCAACGGCCAGAAGTCCCTCTGTAGGTATGAACCACTGAGTGCTGGTTCCAAGAATCACTCACACAGCCTGGTCACTGCACTCAGAGTTTATGGTCGCCAATTCATCTCTCTGCCTGTTCTCCCTGACCTCTGCTATGACCCCTGAGGTACAAGTTCTCTACAGGTTATACACACAGTTACAAGAACGTTCCGCCCGCAATTTCCTCTTGTAAAAAAGTCACAAAGCATAAATACCAAATATAGTACTGGGGAACATCGAGATCATGACCTAAACTATGAACGTTTATCTGACTGACAATGTTGTTAAGGTGAGAGGATGGCGTGTTGCCTCTCAACTTTGCAACCTGACGAAAGTGTAACTCATATCTTAATTTGAACGTTTATTCACAAAATAGCATTATATGCCGCAGTATTGACTGTTGTCTGCGATGAGCAGAAGATTTGTGACTTTCTGAAACGTAGAACTACGAGACATTTTTACGACGTGGCTCCTCAGAAGGAATATGAAAGGTGCAATTTAGTTACGCCAAACTTGTCAATCCTGTCACCATGGTAATTATCTTAAAAAGTAATTCCTTCACGTACATATAGCTGTACCTAATGCTTTATGTTATACATACCTCAATTTTCAGTAAAATTGGAGACTGTAAAAGTAAAGCCCTTTTATACACCGCAGTTATCGCAATGAACAGATCGAAACTAAGACATGCAGTATTTCGTCGTCCTAATTGTTTTAACGGCATCCATCTAACGTCACCGAAAATGTACTAGGAGAGCCGGCCGGTGTGGCCGAGCGGTTCTAGGCGCTTCAGTCTGGAACCGCACGACCGCTAGGGTCGCAGGTTCGAATCCTGCCTCGGGCATGGATGTGTGTGATGTCCTTAGGTTAGTTACGTTTAAGTAGTTCTAAGTTCTAGGGGACTGATGACCTCAGATGTTAAGTCCCATAGTGCTCAGAGCCTTTTAACCATTTTTTGTACTAGGAGAAGTGCGATGGCAAACTGAGTAGCTTGTTACGGACGGCATGATACGAAGTCTGTTACACGCTTATTTACGATAAGTTCTTATTCCTATCGGTATTCTCGTATTTTTGCACCAAATCCTGAAACAACAGACTGCAGTTACACCTGCACACTGCGTTGCTGTTGCAGACGTGAGCGCAGGGTACCTGGGCGTGCTGAAGCACCCCCTGCCCGCGGACACGAGGCAGCTGGTCAGCGACTCACCCACCCCTACGCCGACGCCGCCCTCCGTCGTTTACCCTACGACGGTCGCTGCAGCCACTCATGTCTCCGTAAGTGCTGTCGCTGCTAGCCCTAACGAAGCAGTAAGCATTCACTGGAGAAGCAGTGGTGTATTTAGATTTTCAAAGCGCCTTCGCAAGCATACGCTATAAATGAATAACGTCTGGTGATGATTACTCGACAGTGAGCAATGAATATCTACATCTAAGATGGAGGATAATTAAAATTTAACATGTGGACAGAAACAGAAAAGTCTGATAGGAAACTGGTTAAACGGTGATATCATAGGCTCTTGTGGAACTAAAAGGTAACTATGAAATCCATGTAAGCTGTCAGATAACTTATCAGCAAGAAATCTTTTATATACAGAGTGGTCCATTCATCGTGACCGGACCAAATATCTCACGAAACAAGCGACAGACGAAAAAAACCACAAAGACGAAACTTGTCTAGCTTGAAGGGGGAAACCAGATGGCACTATTATAGGCCCGCTAGATGGCGCCGCCATCGGTCAAACGGATATCAACTGCGTTTAAAAAAAATAGAAACCCCCATTTTTATTACATATTCGTGAAGTACGTAAAGAAATATGAATGTTTTAGTTGGACCACTTTTTTCGCTTTGTGTTAGATGCCGTTGTAATAGTCACAAACATATGACACAGTTTTAGGCGAACAGGTATGTTTTTTAAATTTAAATACAGAACGTAGGTAAGTTGTACATTTTATTTCGGTTGTTCCAGTGTGATACATGTACCTCTGTGAACTTATCATTTCAGATAACGCATGCTGTTACAGCGTGATTACCTGTAAATACTACACTAATGCAATAAATGCTCAAAATGATGTACGTCAACCTCAATGCATTTGGCAATAAGTGTAACGAAATTCCTCTCAACAGCGAGTAGTTCGCCTTCCTTAATGTTTGCACATGCACTGGCAATTCGCTGACGCATGTTGTCAGGCGTTGTCGGTGGATCATGATTGGAAATATCGTTCAAATTTCCCCACAGAAACAAATACGGGGACGTCATATCAGGTGAACGTGCGGGTCATGGTATGGTGCTTCGACGACCAGTCCAGCTGTCATGAAATATGCTATTCAATACCGCTTCAACCGCATGCGAGCTATGTGCCAAACATTGATTATCCATCATGTTGGAAGTACATCGCCACTCTGTCATGTAGTGAAACATCTTGCAGTATCATCGGTAGAACATTACGTAGGAGATCAGCATACATTGCACCATTTAGATTGCCATCGATAAAATGAGGGCCAATTATCATTCTTCCCATAATGCCGCACAATTCACTAACCCGCCAAGGTCGCTGATGTTCCAGTTGTCGCAGCCATCGTGGATTTTCCGTTGCCGAATAGTGCATATTATTCCGGTTTACGTTATCGCTGTCGGTGAATGACGCTTCGTCGCTTATAACGCGTGCAAAAAATCTGTCATCGTCCCATAATTCCTCTTGTGCTCAGTGGCAGAACTGTACATGACGTTCAAAGTCGTCTCCAAGCAATTCCTGGTGCCTAGAAATATGGTACGGGTGCAATCGATGTTGATGTAGCATTCTCATGTTTTTGAGGTTCCCGATCTCGCGCAATTTGTCTGCTAGTGATGTGCGGATTAGGCGCGACAGCAGATAAAACACCTACATGGGCATCATAATTTGTTGCAGGTCGTGGTTGACTTTTCACATGTGGCGGAACACTTCCTGTTTCCTTAAATAACGTAACCATCCGGCGAACGTTCCGGACACTTGGATGATGTCGTTCAGAATACCGAGCAGCATATATAGCACACTCCCGTAGGGCATTTTTTTCCCAATAACCATACGTCAACACGATATGGACTATTTCCGCAATTGGTAAACGGTCCAATTTAACACGGATAATGTATCACGAAACAAATACCGTCCGCACTGGCGGAATATTACGTGATACCACGTATTTATACGTTTGTGACTATTACCCAAGAAGGGTTGCTGCCTTTCAGTGCATGTCCCATGCCACACGCTTTTGTGGTAAGTGTTTTTCGTTAATGATATTTTTGTTTCTCGAGCTATAGCTTGATGCGTGCATATTTCATTTCGAATGTAATGTAACAGAAGGAATGACAGACCCTAGATCTGCAGCAACCGTCAATCGCGACATAACCGAAATTCACACCTTTCTTAAACTTGTGTCCTTAATTACAAGTTAAAATATGCTCTATCTCACATAAATCCAAATAAAACTCCATCTCCCATGAAGTATAAAAATAAATTCATAGAACCGCACATCCCATATTATTTTCATCTCACCTAGACTTCTCGTATCCTGCTGAAAATATTCCAGCTACCTTTGGGTCACGTACATCTCTTATATTCCTTACATATCCTTTTCCCAGAAAGCTCTGCATCATAAAAACTTTATCAAAGAGAAAAGAACGAGAAAATTAAAAATAAAACAGTGACGCCTGCTTTCCTTGGCGGTATAAATATAAATCCATTAGAATGTTACATACCACGATAATTCTTACGATGTGTTTTGTTAGCATCTCAGCCTTTCGACATATGAACATTGTACTTTGGTGATACTTCTACTTAGGAAAAGATTCAACGCAAAAGCGTTGTATTAAATCCTAGAGAAATGTGCAATAGAATTCGGATTTCTGAAACTGGCGTCCCTTGCCAACAGTTCTATCCATTATTCTCTACAACTGGTAGTTTAACAACAAAATTGGTGTTATTATATCATCACGTCATTTTGTACTCGTGTTATTGATCAGTACTTCGGCGGGTGTTAGAAACTTACTTCAGAATGGTAGACGAAACTCAGTGGAGATAGCAACAGTAGCTGAAACATTGACAAATATTACAAGACGCTGTCAAACACCAAGTTCGGTTTTACAGAAATGTCTTTGAAACGCAAGCACACAGACCTGTAAGAAGAACTTCGTTGAGAATGAATCTCACTTTATGCTTCGATTAGTCGTGGTGATGCCGAGCATACAAACTTTTCATAATTTCTCTTATAATACGGCAGTTCCTGCGTATCACAGTAAGAAATATTGCGTTTCAGAGGATGACTGCACGAAAACTACAGTACATACAGAAAATTTACGCGTATCAGTGGACAGAGCATTTCTCCAAGTTTTTAACGCACATTGGGGGTGCTCAACAAGGTCATTGTTTGTGATGCGGCAAACGTCAATATGTGCACGCAATTCACTGAAGCCGCAGTTGCTACTACCGCTGCTGCTCTCTGGGAAGACGCTATGAAAGATTCCCGCTTTGGAAATCTCGGCACTCGTTGTCTGGCTGCGGGCCGAGAATGATTTGATACAGCAGTACGGAGCGGACGATTTCTCTACATGTTCTGACACGTCTTCCCCGTAGTGGTCGTTCTATCAGCAACACCTCATCCGTGGCGCGTATCATCAATAAAGACTCAGAGAAATGCTCTGTCCACTGTGTGTCTTGTAATTTGGTTGCAGGTGCCTTCTGAAACATAGGAGATGCTTATCAATAACCCTGTAAATCTTTTCATTGATTACTAGAAAGCTTGTGATTGAAATAAACTTTGTCACACAGGCTAAGTATCTGGTGGGATACTCTTGATTGGGATTACAGAGCCTTATATGCTTCCTAAGTTGTAGAAATTCAAAAGTTGTAAGTCCTCCTCGGATCAGTCAGAAGTTCTACACATATCTCTTGGAATCAAAGAAGGCACTACGGGGGTCGATTGCAAGTCCGTAAATTACCTAGAGTGAAAGCTGAAGGTCTGTGACAGATAAGTGGCCTATCAAATGTCGCTCAGATACGTTTGAAGGAAGAAATGTCAGGCACCTTCGGGCTACAAGTAGCCGTCTACTGCCCTGCTGACGTGAAACATTGGAAGTGCCCATATGGCTGGCATAACCTCGGACTAAAACATATCTGTCGTTGCAGCTGCTGTTCTCATTAACCTCAATACAAAGAAGTGAGGTGGCATATGGCAGCCAACAAGAGTGTAATAGCGCCTAAACAATCATGCTTTTATTTGTTTTGCTGCTAAACCTCAAGGATGAGATCCTGGCAGCCATTTGCAAACATACAGTTATCACTGTAGGCCAGATTCAAGCAGTCTTTCAGAGATAGTGTCATCGTGCCAATTCCCGTCTGGGACATTACTGGTCTTAGCCTTCAGTTCTGTCGGTAGCAGAAAATAGCGAACTGTCTTCGTTGACAGATTTGTACATTTGTAGCATCGAACCAACAGTACAAACAAGTACTGGGACAAGAGCAGCTCCAACCCAGGTTGCATTGTTGCCAAATATATTCAAGACGGCGGATCCAAGATGTTGGTGAGAGATGTGGCAACATCGCAATGCCGTCATGGAGGGATATTCAAAAATTGGAGGGAAGGTAGGTCAATTGAGCTACCTCCACTAGCCTAACACCCTCCCCACCCGTCAACTTCCCCCTCCCCTCTCCCTCAAAATGGCGGGAAGTTTAAATTTTGGCAGAAAAAAGGTCAATTGGGCTTTCTAAACTAACCTGAGAAAATGTCAGAAAAAATTGTCACTTGGGCTACCTGCACTCATCTCATTCATTTGACCACCACCTCTTCCTTGGAATTAGCAAGAAAGTGACTCAACCTGGGTCCAGTAGCTGGATAGGATGGACATAAGTCTTTAATTTGCAGGCAGTCTTTATTTAAATAACCTGAGGCAGTAGCTCCATCGATACTCTCACAATGAGGTTCGAAGTCCAACTGACCTAGTACTCAGTACTGCCACCAGAGAGTGCTGTCGTCCCATGGCGGTCAATGTCGAGCTTCTTGAGAGAGGAAGGAGTGTACTTTATTTATTTTGGAACAATTTATTTAGGGACGGATTTCACATAGTTTATTTATTACACAAACAAAACACTCGCCCTAGCGTGCTTGGAGTCACAATAAACAGCCTAGAGACCAGCAAACTAATCGTAAATTATCGAAATGATGCAGTACATTGATGGTACATTGATGTACAAACAAGCAGTCAACTCGAAAATTACCGAAATAATGAATTGCAGACCCAACAGACGTGCAAACTACACGTAAATCACCGAAAAAATGCATGTAAAACGCTCTGCAGACATGCTCACTAATTATAAACTGTCGAAATAATGTTGTTGTTGTTATGGTCTTCAGTTCAGAGACTGGTTTGATGCAGCTCTCCATGCTACTCTATCCTGTGCAAGCTTCTTCATCTCCCAGTACTTACTGCAACCTACATCCTTCTGAATTTGTTTATTGTATTCATCTCTTGGTCTCCAACTACGATTTTTACCCTCGACGCTGCGCTCCAATGCTAAATTGGTGATTCCTTGATGCCTCACAACATGTCCTACCAACCGATCCCTACTTCCAGTCAGGTTGTGCCACAAATTTCTCTTCTCTCCAATTCTATTCAATACCTCCTCATTAGTTATGTGATCTACCCATGTAACCTTCAGCATGCCTCTGTAGCACCACCTTTCGAAAGCTTCTATTCTCTTCTTGTCTGAAGTATTTATCGTTCACATTTCACTTTTATAGAAGGTTACATTGCATACAAATACCTTCAGAAACGACTTCCTAACTCTTAAATCTATACTCGATGTTAACAAACTTCTCTTCTTCAGAAACACTTTCCTTGCCATTGCCAGTCTACATTTTATATCATATCTACTTTGACCATCATGAGTTACTTTGCTCCCTAAATAGCAAAACTAATTTCCTACTTTAAGCATCGCATTTCCTGACCTAATTCCCGCAGCATCACGCGACCTAATTCGACTCCATTCCATTAGCCTGATTTTGCTTTTGTTGATGTTCATCTTATATCCTCCATTCAAGACACTGTCCATTCCGTTCAGCTGCTCTTCCAGGTCCATTGCTGTCTCTGACAAAAGTACAATGTCATCAGCGAACATGAAAGTTTTTATTTGTTCTCCATGGATTTTAATTCCTCATCTAATTTTTCTTTTGTTTCCTTTACTGCTTGCTGAATATGCAGCTTGTCTACTGCTGGGGTCTTGATATGGTACTGTGTGAAGAGTTTGACAGAGCATGCAAAGACCTAAGCCTTTCCATGGTCTGTCAAGCTCTTCACACAGTACCATATCTCTCATTTCATCTTCATCTATGTACTCTTCCATTTCTATAATATTGTCCTCAAGAACATCGCCCATGTATAGAACCTCTACATACTCCTTCCACCTTTCTTCTTTCCCTTCTTTGCTTAGAACTGGGTTTCCATCTGAGCTCTTGATATTCATGTACGTGGTTCTCTTTTCTCCAAAGGTCTCTTTAATTTTCCTGTAGGCAGTATATACCTTACCCCTAGTGATATGCGCCTCAACATCCTTACATTTGTCCTCTAGCCATATCTGCTTAGCAATTTTGAACTTCCTGTCGATCTCATTTTTTGAGAGGTTTGTATTCCTTTTTTCCTGCTTTATTTACTGCATTTTTGTATTTTCTCCTTTCATCAATTAAATCCAATATCTCTTTTGTTACCCATGGAATTCTACTAGCCCTCGTCTTTTTACCTACTTGATCCACTGCTACCTTCACTATTTCATCTCTCAAAGCTACCCATTCGTCTTCTACTGTATTTCTTTCTCCTACTCTTGTCAATCCTTCCATAATTACCTCTCTGAAGCTCTCTACAACCTCTTGTTCTTTCAGTTTATCCAGGTCCTATCTCCTCAAATTCTCACTTTTTTGCAGTTTCTTCACTTTTAATCTACAGTTCATAACCAATAGATTGTGGTCAGAGTCCACATATGCCCCTGTAAATGTCTTACAATTTAAAACCTGGTTCCTGAATCTCTATCTTACCATTATATATCTATCTGAGCCCTTCCAGTTTCTCCAGGCTTCTTCCATGTATACAACCTTCTTTCATGATTCTTGAACGAAGTGTTAGCTATGATTAAGTTATGCTCTGTACAAAGTTCTACCAGGTGGCTTCCTCTTTCATTCCTTATTCCCATTCTACATTAACCTACTACGTTTCCTTCTCTTCCTTTTCCTACTATCGAGTTCCAGTCACCCAACACTATTAAATTTTCGTCTGGCTTCACTACCTGAACAATTTCTTTTATCTCGTCATACATTTCGTCAATCTCTTCGTCATCTGCGAAGCTAGTTGGCATATAAACTTGTACTACTGTAGTAGACGTGGGCTTCGTATCTATCATGGCCACAATAATGCGTTCACTATGCTGTTTGTAGTAGCTTACCCGCATTCCTATTTTCCTATTCATTATTAAAGTTACTCCTGAATTACCCCTATTTTATTTTGTATTCATAAGCCTGTATTCACCTGACCAGAAGTCTTGTTCCTCCTGAAACCGAACTTCACTAATTCCCACTATATCTAATTTTAACCTATCCATTTCCCTTTTTCAATTTTCTACCCTACCTGCCCGATTAAGGCATCTGACATTCCACGCTCCAACCCGTAGAACGCCAATTTTCTTTCTCCTGATAATAACGTCCTGCTGAGTAGACCCCACCCGGAGACCCAAATGGGGGACTATTTTACCTCCTGAATATTTTACCGAAGAGGATACCATCATCATTTAACCATACAGTAAAGATGCATGCACTTGGGAAATATTATGGCTGTAGTTTTCCCTTGCTTTTAGCCGTTTGCAGTACCAGCACAGCAAGGCCGTTTTGGTTAGTGTTACAAGGCCAGATCAATCAATCATCCAGACTGTGGCCCCTGCAACTATTGAAAAGGCAGCTGCCCCTCTTCAGGAACCACGCATTTGTCTGACCTCTCAACAGATACCCCTCCATTGTGGTTGCACCTACAGTATAGCTATCTGTATCGCTGAGGCATGCAAGCCTTCCCACCAACAGCAAGGTCCATTGTTTATTGGGGGGGGGGGATATGTATACAATTAATTTGGGGAGGGATTTCAATAGTTTATTTATTACAGTGATACAAAACATTAACCCTGGAGTGCTCGAGTCACAGTAAATAGCCTACAGACCAGCAAATTACTTGTAAATCACCAAAATAATACAGTACACTGATGTACAGAGACGCAAATAACTCGTAAATTGTTAAAATAATCCATGTAAAGGGATATGAAAAATTGTTTGTTAATCGGTGACAGTAGAAATAATGCACTGCACATTCTGCACTCCTGTTCACAAAATAATGCAACAGACACATAAACAGCTCGTAAATTGTCAAAAGATGGTGCATGCGTAATGCTGTGCAAACACGCTACAATGATTAAACAGCCGAAAATAATGCAGTGCATAAACAATCATTGCACATAAAAAATGTTATCGAACTATCATCAACTGTAACGTATCAGCGATTTGCCCCCCTACAAAACTCCAAGGTGGCATGCTGGATGATGCACTCATGCTCAACCCATACACGAGATGCCTCTGGGCTGCATGCTCATGTTACTGTTGCTGGCATGATGCCTCTCTGTCTGAAGTCCAGCAGAGACCTAATTGCCGAGCGACTCCCCATTGCAGGCGCAGATGAAAGGTTGTTCTAGTGATGTCTCATGGCTACGTAAATATGAGCCAAGTCTACCTCTCGGAAATTGTAAAGTGCCACAGAAATAGTGACGGTCTGGTTTGTAGGAGCTTTCGTGATGTCTCAGCTTGTCTGCATGGAAGTTCTTGTCCTAACTGACTCTGCTTTCCGAAAATAGCCTAGAATAACGCCGAATGCATTCCTCCTGATGGTCCTAACGTGGCTCCCCGACCATCACATGTTACCGTTCCTGGAAATCGTTAAGACCTGCTTTCACATAAAATTTTCTGAAATGTGAACGTTCTCACTGCTATGAGGAGGCTCCTATGTCCCAACACAAATGATGCCTTGCGAATGAATGGGGCATTCTGATCAGCTCGTTGAGACCAGTAGGAGGAATGCATTTGGCGGTGTTCCAGGCTATTTTTGTAAACAGGTTCTGTTAGGTAAAGAATTTCCATGCAGAGAAACTGAGATACCACCAAAGCTCCTACAAAACCGACCATTAACTATTTCTGTGGCACGTTATGATTTCCGAAAGGTAGACTTGGCTCTTATGTACATAGTCATTTGACATCAGTAGAACACTGAGAAATTTTAGTTGCGCTAGCGACTATGAATCGTCATACGAACATTTTGCGGCCATGTGTCAACCACGCTGAGCAGGTAAACATGCTCACAGCTAGACGCATCTCGAATGTCCCGTTAGGATCCCTATGAACAATGCACCCTGTGCTATTCTGGGAAGGATTGCAACAGATTTCTGTAGTGCATATAGAGAGAGAGACTTGGCTGTCATTTACATAGACCTGTGACGTCAGTACAACACTGACAACCTGTTATCTGCACCTATGATGGTGAGTCGCTCAGCAATTATGTCTTCGTTGCACTGCAGACAGAGAGGCGTCAGCCGGCCGCGGTGGTCTAGCGGTTCTAGGCGCGCAGTCCGGAACCGCGCGACTGCTACGGTGGCAGGTTCGAATCCTGCCTCGGGCATGGATGTGTGTGATGTCATTAGGTTAGTTAGGTTTAAGTAGTTCTAAGTTCTAGGGGACTGATGATCACAGATGTTAAGTCCCATAGTGCTCAGAGCCATTTGAACCATTTGAACAGAGAGGCGTCGCCCCAGCAACAGTAAACACATGTATGCAGGCCAGAGGCATCTTGCATGTGGGACCGCACCATCCATTGTGCACACCTTAGAGTTCCGCAGGGGAGCAGTTTGCAGTTACATCGCAGATGACGATAGTTCAAAAGCGTTTTTTACGTGTAGTGAGTGTCTATGCTCTGCATTATTTTCGTCTGTTTAAGCGTTGTGAGCGTGTTTCCATAGTGTTACACATGCATTATTTTTTGACAATTTGTGAGTTGTTTTCGTGTCTGTTGCATTATTTTGTGAACAGGTATACAGGCTGTGCATTGTATTATTTCTACAGTCGTCAATTAGCAAACCTGTTTTCAGATCCTTTTACATGGCTTATTTTGACAATTTACGAGTTGTTTGCTCTGAACATTAGTGTACTGCAGGTCTGTAGACTAGTTACTGTGACCCCATGCAAGCCAGGGTGAGTGCTTTGTATCACTGTATTAAATAAATTACGTCAAATCCGTTGCTAAATAAATTGTCCCAAAATAAATAAAGTACACTCCTTCCTCTCTCCATTAGCTGGACACTGACTCAGTCCTTCTTTCGCCATTTTTCTCCCAGACCGCTATGGGACGACGGCGCTCTCAGGTGTCAGTACTGTGTACTAGGTCAGTTGAACTCTGAGCCTCTTAGTGAACACACTGGATGGAGCTACTACTCCAGATTGTTTAAATAAAGACTGGTCATTTATAACGTTAGATAAACGAAGTACTTAGGCGATGGTGACTCTAAAGCTTTCAATAAAATTAATGAGTTAAATGTTTATGGTGATACCTTGGTAACAAAACTGGAGTGTTCTGGACATGTGCAAAAGAGGATGGGTGTTAGATTGTGGAAGCTACGAAGAGTAATATAAGGAAAGGTCCAAGCTGATGAAAAATCTCTGTCTGGCCGAGGCAGATTGACAGAAACGGAAATAGACCTTCTTCAGAGTTATTATGGACTTACCATTCGACGAAAGGCACCTCTGAATGATGTTACACCAATGAGAAAAGCTGATGGGCCTCCTACTTTTATAAGTTGTCCACACATGACAACCCTGTTCACGGACTCCTAAAGGAGCAGATTCTTGGTGTGTTTACCAAAAAGCAAAAGAAAGTGGACAAATATACCATCAGAAGCATTCTCTTTCTGAGCCTCGTATGAATGAAGTAAAACCAATTTTTAGAGACCTGAGTGACCCTGTTTTGCTCAGTAAATATCTTCATGGAGGCACTCAGAATACAAATGAAAGTTTCAACCATTGCATATGGGAAAGATTACCCAAGAATGTTTTTGTAGGACTATATACATTAAACGTTTGTGTAATAGATGCAGCGGTATGTTTCAATGATGGAGTGATAGGAAGGTTGGAAGTCCTGAGAAATTTAGGCATAAAATGTGGCTCTAATATGGAAGATCATTTGCCTGTGTGTGAGAAACAATGGGTGCATGAAGTTGAAAGATTCGCTCTTCAAGTTACCAAAGAAGCAAGAAGTCCTAAAAGGAATGCCAAGAGGAAGCTTCAAGATGAAAAAATGCTGCAGGATGAAGTCTTTGCTCCAGGAATGTTCTGAGGCACAGTTTAAATGGACTCATATCTTCATTCGCAATTTCCTTATATTCTTCAGAATTCAGGTAAAAATATTTCCTATGGTTTATAAAGCATTGCTCAAATTTTTTCCGTGCAATAGTCCATACTTATGCAGTACACCTCAGCGTTATTGCAGAATCAAATAAATATAGAATAAATGACATATTTATTAGGAAACAATTATAAAAATTAAAATGTAAGATGTGATATTGTTTTATCCTTGTGGAATTAAATAGGTCTAGTAGCTCTGTCATCGTGTCACGCACATATGGTAAAAATTTCAAATGAATAACATCGGATTAAATGGTACCTTAATTTGAGGAAGCATTGTGAAAAAAATTGCATCGATTTCTTTGTAATTTTTTTTATAACCCTATGGAGGTTCAAAAATATTCAAACTACTTCTAATTTGTTTAGAAAGTGTGCTCCATTAGTTGATATCAACAAAAGATCTGTAAAACGTACACATTATAAACTGTGCTTGAAAGTAGTAGCTGTTGATTTTTACATAATATTGAGCTGGAAAAGTACCATGTATCCTTAATGGAAGACATAGAAGTTATTCACAGGCAGTCAGCGAGATTTGTTATCGGTTGGTTCGGACAACAGGCAGATATTATTGACATGCTTCGGGAGCTCAAATGAGAATCCGTGGAGGAAAGCGGCGTTCTTTTCGAGGAACACTATTGACAAAATTTAGACAACCGGTATTTGACATTTGACAGCAGAACGATTCTACCACAAGCAACGTAAATTTCGCGTATGGATCATGAAGATAAAGTAAACGAAATTGGGGCTCATATGAAGGCATACACACAATCCTTTTTCCCTCGCTCTGTTGGTTACGTTTGGAACTGGAAACGAAATGACTTTTAGTGAGACATGGTATCCTCCGCCACACACCGTACGGTGGCTTGCGGACTATATATTCAGGTCTAGCTCTAGATATGTTCCTTTACTGACAAATTCTGTTAAAAACTTCCGTATTTTTATCAGTCCATCTAATTATTACCATTCTTGTGTAGCTCAATATCTCCTCTTTTCTGGTTTTCTCATAGTCCACTTGTCCGACAATTAACTTCCATAAATTGCTGTGCTCATTCAGAAATTTCTTTCCCGGATTTAGGCCGAAGTTTGGCAGTAGTACCGTTATTTCAGCCAGAAATGCTCTCTTTAATACTTGAACGTGAACAATCACAACTGCAAGAAACCTTTTTTTAACAAGGTTACCAATTTCGGTTTGATTTAGATCATCTTCCGGCCTACCACCACGATGTAGACGGTGGTGGTGAACGCAGCAGGTGCTACGACTTCACAAACACTAACTTCTCAAGTTCAAGCAATTAGCGTTTGTAGAGTCGTAGCGCCTGCTCCGTTCACCACCACCACCGTCTACCATCATAGTGGTAGGTCAGAAGATGGTCTAAAAGATACCGAAATAGATAACCTCATAAAAAGAAGGCTCTTGCCGTTGTTACTGTCCTTTACTAGTGAATCTGCGTCAAAAATTCAATTCTTTTTCCGTCTTAAACCAATATTTAGAGTTTTGTGAACCAAATTGTAGTTGAAGGAATCGATTCGGACATCGGGAACATCTTTAAAAAGAATTAAATATATGTTGGTATGGAAGTTCAAACAAAGCGTCAAGCGACGATGCACAGAAAACTGCGGATTCGGCATGAAAGTTTGTGGATGAGATAAATAAACTTGTCCCGTCGTTCATCAAGGAATTTGCTTCCAGCTGCTGTCAGTGTTGTTTGGGAGAACAAATGCATAAGAAAGGAACCTTGGAAATAAGAGGTACCTAGATCAACTGCCATCAGTGCCTTAACGCATTCGTATAAAACTACGCCAACTGATAATCTGGATATTAAATTTGCTGGAAAGTTATTTATTGTGCTGCGAGAAATTGGAGGTGCTCTGCGCCCCCTACGATTTTTTCTCATGTCATTGATCTTGCAAAGGCAGCAGAATATTTACGTTACAGCAAGCAAGAGAGGGAAAGTGGGCGTAAGAGAACTACAACTATGGTGTGAGCACTGCTTTTACCCAATACATGGTCAAGTTAACTTGCTTTTGTTTGATTCCTGGTCTGCGTATAAAAATCATTCACTTTTAGAGCAAACTATCCCTCCTGAAAAGTATGCGACATTGAAATTCACAACACCTTGAAACACTAGAAAGATTCAGCCTTTGAATGTTTGTTTTTCCCGTGCGTATAAAAACATTACCGCACTAGCTTCAGCTACGCCTTAAAGAATAGCCAGTTTCAGGAAAAGCCCCACGACACAGTACTTCTCATTTGGGTGCTTGCTGTCACATTTCGTGCGACGTGTTCTCAGAAATTATTAATGATTTCTTTTGAAAGTTTCATGAATGTCAACGATGCCAATTTTATGAAGTATAGTAAATACAAAGTGCTACAGGTGCATCCCAGCTTGATCTCTGTACCTCCAGGACGCTCATTTACTGTCGCCCTCTTGATGCACATGGTGTGTCATTAGCAACTAATATTTTTTATCTCATAAATTTAACACATCACAGTCAAATTAGACTCACCAAGGACTGGACTTTCGACGTCGCACTCAAGAGGTTCCTTGTGACAGCTTTGAACATAATGACGTAGTTTACATTGTCGAACGCTTTTCCTATGTCACCAAATGCTGTGACTGGATGTCTGATTACACTAGACGGAGCGCTGCTGTCTTCATCTCGACTCCAACACTACATGGCAACAGCACTATGATCAGCACTCGTTTCGACATACAAACAACGTTTCAAAGGACGACAGTTAATGGCGATTTTCTGGTCCTAGACGTGCAGCAGGATGCTGAATCTTCGTACTCGCTCTCTCTCTCTCTCTCTCTCTCTCTCTCTCTCTCTCTCTCTCTCACCCTCTCTCTCCCCCTCCCTCTCTCTCTCTGTGCAATACTGATCACGCTTTATTGGATAACAGTTCTAGATGTCCACTGCATCCAAGTTTGGATTCGAACGTTGCACACACACACACACACACACACACACACACACACACACACACACACACACACACACAGAGAGAGAGAGAGAGAGAGAGAGAGAGAGAGAGAGAGAGAAAGAGAGAGAGAGGCACGCAAGGAAAGATCAAATTTTGCGCTATTTGATATAACAGGTGAACATCAACAGGAAGTGGAGTCATAGCAATAACGTTAACATAGTGTTTTGTAAGGTAAAAATTTATCGTTTGTGAGTCAAGTTGCACAAAATATATATGGTGTTTCCGTGAGCATATCAACAACAGATGTTAATTCAGGTGAGAGAGTTAGTTTCGAAATTAAATATAACCGGAAAATATTTCCGCACAACAAAACTGTGTTTAGTCATACAGTTAACTTGCCGACCAAACGAGCAGTAACATTCTATAATTTGTAGGTGAAAAGCTATCAATATCCAATAACATATAGAGGATTCTACATAACCCAATTATGTAGAAAAATTAAGGTAACACAGCAACAGACAAAAACTGCTTTTATCGTAATTTCGTTTGAATAACTGTTACTTGCAAATTATTTGCATCTCACAAAACTAAATAAAGAATACCCCACTGCTTACGGTGTAAAGGTGCTCAGCGATATTTGGGTTTATGTAAGAAATCGTTTTCTACGTAAGAGGCGGACAAAATTTCCAGTATAAGCTTTTAAATGTGAGACGTCCACAACTGTTTTGCAACATTTTCATGGTAAATAAATCCGCCACTGCTGAAAAATATTTTATTACTCGAAGTCTTGCACGACAGAAGTCGCTATACGCTATGACGATTTCTGGATCTCAGACCAATCATCAGATGTATCTGAAATCTAGCAGTAATAGGACGTCATGTCTATCTCGTAACAGCTAACGGGCTTACATCTACCGTAGATGGACCAACAATGTGAGAGGTTCTCCGAGATCTAGCAGTAGTAGGACAACTAATACGAAAACGTCTACCGTAGGTGTACGACGAATTTGCGATGTTATTTGAGATCCACCTACAGTAGACATTTGCCTGTCAGTTGTTGAGGTACGGATACGACGTTCTACTACTGCTCAATTTTAGATACATCTGAGGATGCGGCTAAGACTCCTAAACTGTGGTAGTGTATAGCGACTTTTGTCATACAAGTCTTCTATCAATAAAGTAATTTATAGATGTGGAGCATGGAGCATTTGTTTACCCTGAACACGACATCCAGTAATAGTGATCGAACAAGGCCACTGCCAGAGCTGCAAAAGGAAATGATAAAGAAATACACTACTGGCCATTAAAATTGCTACACCAAGAAGGAAAGCATATGATAAACGGGTATTCATTGGACAAATATATTATACTAGAACTGACATGTGATTACATTTGCACGCAATTTGGGTGCATAGATCCTGAGAAATCAGTACCCAGAACAACCATCTCTGGCCGTAACAACGGCCTTGATATGCCTGGGCATTGAGTCAAGCAGAGCATGGATGGCGTGTACAGGTACAGCTGCCCATGCAGCTTCAACACGATACCACAGTTCATCAAGAGTAGTGACTGGCGTATTCTGACGAGCAAGTTGCGCGGCCACCATTGATTAGACGTTTTCAATTGGTGAGAGATCTGGAGAATGTGCTGGCGAGGGCAGCAGTCGAACATTTTCTGTATCCAGAAAGGCCCGTACAGGATCTGCAACACGCAGTCCTGCATTTTCCTGCTGAAATGTAGGGTTTCGCAGGGGTCGAAAGTAGGGTAGAGCCACGGGTCGTAACACATCTGTAATGCAACGTCCACTGTTCAAAGTGCCGTCAATGCGAACAAGAGGTGACCGAGACGTGTAAACAATGGCACCCCATACCATCACGCCGGGTGATACGCCAGTATGGCGATGACGAATACACACTTGCAATGTGCGTTCACCGCGATGTCACCAAACAGGGATGCGACCATCATGATGCTGTAAACAGAACCTGGGCTCATCCTAAAAAATGACGTTCTGCCGTTCGTGCACCCTGGTTCGTCGTGGAGTACACCATCGCAGGCGCTCCTGTCTGTGATGCAGCGTCAAGGGTAACCACAACCATGGTCTCCGAGCTGATAGTCCATGCTGCTGCAAACGTCGTCGAACTATTCGTGGAGAAGGGTGTTGTCTTGCGCACATCTCCATCTCTTGATTCAGAGATCGAGACGTGGGTGCACGATCCGTTACAGCCATGCGGATAAGATGCCTGTCATCTCGACTGCTAGTGATACGAGGCCGTTGGGATCCAGCACGGCGTTCCGTATTACCTTCCTGAACGCACCGATTCCATATTCTGCTAAAAGTCTCTGGGTCTCGACCAACGCGAGCAGCAATGTCCGCGATACGATAAACGGCAATCGGGATAGGCTACAGTCCGACCTTTATCAAAGTCGGAAACGTGATGGAATGTATTTATCCTCCCTACACGAGGCATCACAACAACGTTTCACCAGGCAACGCCGGTCAACTGCTGTTTGTGTATGAGAAATCGGTTGGAAACTTTCCTCATGTCAGCACGTTGTAGATGTCACCACCGGCGCCAACCTTGTGTGAATGATCTGAAAAGCTTATCACTTGCGTATCACAGCATCTTCTTCCTGTCGGTTAAATTTCGCGTCTGTAGCACGTCATCTTCGCGGTGTAGGAATTTTAATGACCAGTAGTGTAATTGTGTACAGCAATTTTTATATGCAACAGTTCGCCTAGAGCCTAAAGAGGCGCCCCGCGACATGTGCCGTTGCGCAGGGGCCTGTGGTGCTGGAGGCGGCGTGCTGGCCCGTTCCAGTGCCGGTGGCCGTCCCCCACCCGCAGCCGCTGCTGGAAGCGCGACCTCCGCCCCCGGCGCTGCCGCTGCCGCTGCTCAAGACCTCCGCCGCCGGCTGCAGGAGTCGCCACGACGCGGGCACGCAGACGCCCCACCTGGCGCGCCACAAGGAGAGCGCCGTCTAGCTGAGCGTCCACACCTCTCGCGCACGAGCTCTCTGCAGCCGCGTTTCTGCGGTTTTACGTAAGTTTTACGTGATATTTGTGACTACTGAAGCTTCAGCGTACAGCGACGAGTATCAGCCCCTTTCTACGACAGTGAAAAAAACGATCTAAACCGCGCTTCACTCTGTCTGGTCAGAAGTATCCGAACACCTATCAATAGACTGGGGGTCACCATCCCCTACGTTTGCGATCGTTTGAACTCTGCTGCGATAGCTTCCGATGAGATGTCAGTGGAGGAATGGCTGCCCATTTCTCGTCAAATACGCTAGATGGTGCGGACTCGAGTGAGGCCTAACTCATCCCAAAGGTGTTGCACTGGTGTAAGTTCGTAGGCTTCCACGGCCTGTATCATTTTGGATAAAATACTTTGGATATTATGCCGCATCATTGTAACTACTAAAACAGCTAAATACCCGACGTTTCGGCCAATTTTCTGCTGTCTCTTCAGGGCGGTTCACTGTAAACCGCCCTGAAGAGGACAGCAGCAAGTCGGTCGAAATGTCGGCAATTTAGCTGTTTCAGTAGTTGAAATGACGTGGTACAGTACCCTAAATTGTTTGATCTAAAGTGTTGCATTGGCTTCAGATCGTGACTATGGACAGGACAATCCATTTGACGAATGTTATTGTCTACGAAAAATTGCCTTACAGAGACTGCTTTACGACAGAGTGCACTGTTATACTGATACAAACAGTGACTGTCTCTGAACTGTTCCTCTACTCTACGCATCATAATGCTCAAAATGTGTTCAAATTCTTCCGCATTTAGCTTTTTCTTAAGCACAATAAGGTCACCACATTCTAAACACTAACATGCAATAACATCACCTCCTCTACACTTCACTGTTCACACTACACGTGACGGCAGGTAAGGCTCTGCAGGAATTCGAGAAACACATTCTCTTCCATCTGACTTACTCTAACTGGCATGGGCAACCTTTCATCACCCGCGGGCTTGATTCACATACATACTTAAGCTCAAGGGTCACCTCGTCACCTAACGAGACATCAACGCTCTCGCCCATCAAAGTCAAAACTAGTGTGCGTGACGCTACTATTTATGAGGTAACGCGACAGTATGATGGCACCCTTTTTCCCTACACGTCAGGCCAACAAATTATTCGTCAAACGTGCGTTCATTTTACGAGGGTTGTTCAATAACAAATGCCCCAGATTTTTTTTAAGCTATTAATGCATATAGACAAACGTCCCTGATGCTGCTTCACATTTGATTTTCTTTCTGTGCGCAGTGATGTTTCGAACCGGTCTGGCAGAAGGCAGAGCCGTAGTACAGCGTGAAAACGGCGTCTACATACGAGTCACGCTACAAGCAGCGTGCTGTTATTGAATTCTTGTGTGTAGAAAAAGAAACAGTGGTGAACATCCATAAACGTTTGCGTGCAGTGTATTGCGATGCTGCAGTCGATAGGCGTGCATTTGCGCCACGGGTAAAGAAAGCTACAGCCGGAGGAAATGCAGAAACAGATCTCCATGATCAGCCACGCTCAGGACATCCTGTCACAGCCACTGCTCCAGACATACTGAATCCTGCGGATGCCATTATTCGTGTCGACCGGCACATCACAACTCGTCAATTGGCTCTACAGTTGTCAGCGCGCATTGGAAATGCGTCTGCAATGATCAAAAATCTTGGATATGCAAAGAGGTGCTCACGATGTGTTCCACGAGTGCTCACAGCGGCCCCAAGATACAAAGAAAGGCCATGTCATCTGAGTTGTTGGAGCGTTTTGAGACAGACGGAGAGGCCTTTCTGTCATGCATCGTTACGATCGTTACGGGGGACGAAAGCTGAGTGCACTACTTTGCGCCGGAAACAAAAAGGCAGTCCAAGAAGTGGCATAATCCTCATAAAACACAAAAGAATAAATTCAAGAAACCCTCTCTGCCGGAAAAGTCATGGTGGCAGTCTTCTGGGATTGTGATGACGTCGTTCTCGTGTATGTGATGCCAAGAGGGTCAACCATCAATTCGCAGGTATACGTAAAGACCCTGAATAAATACAAGAACCGCTTCCGATGTGTTCGATCGGACAAGATCGGACAAGAATCTTGCTACAACACGCTAATGCACGACCACACACAAGTTTGTGAACACATCGCCAGACCTGGCATTCTCGGACTTCCATCTCTTTGGGCCGCCTAAAGATTCTCTACGGTGAACACACTTTGAAGATGAAGATGACAAGGGTGGCAGTTTAGCAGTGAAAACATGGCTACGCTTACAGGACAAGAGCGTTTACCAGCAGGGAATACATGCTCTTCCACAAAGCTGGCGTACGGCCATAGAGCGTAATGGAGATTACGTAGTAAAATAGGACATGAAAAAGACATTTCGATGTACATTGTCACCAAATTCTGACTGATAATAATATATGTGTTCTGAGAAAAAAAATTGTGCGTTACTTACTGAACGACCCTCGTGTGTTCATCCCATCTTCAAATATTAACATTTATTTATCCGCCGTGAAGGTTATGTCTTTACTTGCGAAGTTTTACAATAACTCTCTTAAAAACTTCCGTTGCAAACTCCTACAACGCTGTTAGTACACAAAAAAAATGTTCATGAGACATAAATAAATATTAACTTCTGAAGATGGGAAACCAGGCATCTTTAAATGTCATCATCGAAGAGATAGTGCTCATAAAACTAACTAGTTACAGCTAATTAAAAAAATCACCTTTAATTTCAACAGCAGCAGTGTTCAAAAACGTTCACAACGGACAAAAATTATTTAGTAAAGTTAATACCAGAAAGAACAGGGAAACAAAACGCGGCTGCGAGAGACTCAATCCCTGTCGACAAGTAATTAGCAGTAATTCTGCGACTTTTGGCCGCAAGCAAGTCAATCAAGTGTGAAATTTTGTGTGTAAATATCCACAAACATTATTTTGAAAGATTTTTTTAAATATTGGACAAGAAACACTTTTTATGACTGACCGTAAAAGCATCGGTTGATTCTATAACACCAAATAAATCACGTGCTCAGACTGGAAAAGTGATTTAAGTTTTTGTTCGAAACGAGCGACTGCAAAATGGCGTGCACGGTGTAGTAAAAACTTTCACCGGTCTGCAACGTGAGCTGCGAACCCAAGGCGAACCGAGTGTCAGCGGAAGTATTCGAGGAATGCGTCCCGGGCGGAGTACAATGCTAGCGCCATATTTTTTCCCGCAAGAATTTCTTCCGCAGGCGGGATTGAAAGCAGTCACAGCCGGGTCCGGCCCGCGGGCGGCTGACGGCCACCCGTGGTGTGTAAAGCCCTTTGGAGCTCACGAGTGATGTCTTCCGCTGATTTCATGCGTTCTTTGACTACCACTCACCGCAAGGCTCGACCGTCCGTTAGCTGTGATGGCTCCATCGACTTTGCACTTCGCTATCACATTACCAGCAGTCGACATGAAGAGCCTTACAAAGGATGAAATGTCCCCGACTGACTTTTTACTCAGGTGACATCCAATGACAGAAACACGTTCGAAGCCACTGATTTTTCCTTGACATTCGATTCTGCTTCCAACGCCGGTCACTTACGTCTAGTGGTCAGTTCCTCATTACATAGCGGTGTCCAGATACTTTTGATCAGGTAAATGATTCACGTCAAATATAAATAATGCGTTCCGACAGTTGCCAACATTCGTTACAAGCAGTGATCGTTCTATTAGTGACCATGACAATTGTCCTCTTTCTAAAATTCTTTCCTTACCTTCCCTTTCTAACATCACCGGTATCAATATTTATACATCACTAACATCTTCTGAGAATTTTTTGGGAAAAGGCAGCCAGTCTATCTATGTTCACTTTTCAACACAGCTGAAATTTAATTACCTGTATGAACTGAGCTCATCGAAGTCCTCGCTTGCATAAAACGTGAAATAAGGTAGTGTTATGGCCGAAGCAAGAGATTAGTGTTTTATAAAATAAAATGTATTTGGTACGAGCTGTCATTGCATGCTCAATAAGTGCTGTCTCGTCATTATGCGATGTTCTACACATATTGCTGCTTTCCGCATCCACTTACACCTCCTCCTGTCTTCATAGACCTCTCCCTGAAGACCATTCACGGTCTCCGTGTTCCACTGTGATATGTACGTCTATAGTCTCTATGTCCTCTATCACAGTTCAGCGCAAACATAGTGACTCTTCTTGTCACTTCTAAAACTAATCAGTTTACTCTTTCTGTTGGAGTAATGAAGAACTTGATAATCTCTGTAAGCAGGTTTCACGTTTCAAACCAAATACCTTCTTTTATTGTGGGTTGGATACAACTCAGTTCCATTCCGAAGCTGACTGCACCTCCAACCCGACTCAACTCCATGTCCGTTCGGAACTCGGAGACACGGCGACCCGGGCACTCTGGCTCGGACCCAACCACGCAGAGGTAGCTCTTGCGCCCTGGCCACGACATCTCTGCACAAGGAAGGAACCGACCAACGTCCGTTATGATGACCAACTGACGAGGTCCAGAAACGGCCAAAAGACCAAAATACACGTCGCCTGATGAGACGACCAATCGAACGACGAACCAACGGTCGTACCGCTCCATTCTCCTTCCGCTGGACGGTTCATGTGTGTCGCCAGCGGTCGGCGAGCACTGGTTGCCCGCACCTCGCTAGCGCTCCGTCCCCGACTGCACTGCTCCTCTGTCCTCCGACTGACTCTACTGCTAGTCCGTCCGCAACTGAACTTCTGACACACGACAATCCGGAAATACTGTCGGTTGCTCCAGAGATGGTACGACAGTGAGCTTCTCGATAAGCGCTTCTGCTGCCACTCACGGGCAGCTAAAGCAGGAAGTTAGTGACGCCAGTAAATGGAATAAGAAACGAGGCAGCGTTACCGTAGGAGAAGGTGACAAACGAGAAACGGCATAAACACGAGCCGCCCACGGCTCAGCGACTTCCTCTCGTAATGCAATGGGAACAGTCCTGGCCAGGCAAAATTTCGGCTAAGCATTGTCTTTTAGCTTAATATGTGCAACAAAATTGTTAGCTTTGCCTAAACCTTCAGAAAAAAGTTCCAGGAATTCTGTTAGCAAGCTAGCTACAATGTCTTTTACATTGAATGGAGACACTGGCAACACATTGTCCTCAATGTTAAAGCCAAACAAAACAAAAGAATCAAGACCAAATACGTTCTCACATTCGTGTAAAATCACTGTTCACATATCTGAGGGATAGATGGCAGGCAAAGTACATGTCCTGAGAACGTGAATGTCCTGTCCATTACAAGCCGTTAACTGTGGTCTAGTTTAAAACATGCTTGGGGAACCTAACAGCTTATATGTGTGACGATTTAGCAATGTGACACAGGCACCCGTGTCTAACTGAAATTTCACGTTTCCCACAAGTAGGTAAATGAACAAAAAGTTTGTTTGACTGACGTATCACTGTAGAAACTGCACTTGTTTACTGCATTAATGACATGGGCCTTGTGAGTAGAGTTTTGTGAGTGGGCTGAATTCTTATGTTTCTTCCGTTGCAAACTTACAGATTGCACATGTCCTTTCCTTCCACAAGCGTAACACTGAACATGGCGGGAGGGACAGTCTTTGCGTTTGTGCCGTGTATAACAGCGAGGGCAAGACTTAATTTTGTTCGCCTGTGTAGCTGCCTGTTTAGCAAATTGCGTACGTGGCTTGGGGAGGTTGTTTACTCAGTGTCTTTTGCGCACGCCGTCGGTGCGGAATGGATCGATGACAACTAAGGACTCAACACGACAAATAGCTGGCCACTCAAATGTATGAGGCGACAAGGCATCGCAATCATATTGATCTAGAATTTGCACTACCTGCTGAAATGTTGGATCGGACTGTTCCAAATTTGTTCTCTGATTTTGACATCAGGCACATTGTACATGATCGCATCAAGCAAAATAATATCTGAATATAAAGCACCGCAAGCACACTTGAATTTTCATTTCCTTGTCATACCCTGCAAATCTGTTACCTACTTGCGATATGTTTGTTCTGACCGTTTTTTGCAATTAAAGAACTGATATCCAGCTGCTACCACATTCACTTGTCGGTCATAATAACTTGTTAGGTACTGTTTAATACTGTCATAGGCAAGTTCACTCGGAGTGGCGCTAGGAAAACGTTTTTGAATGAGGCGGAACCCTGCACTTCCTACCGTGGATAAAGGATAGGCAAGTTTCACAGTATCTGGGACATTGTGAGGTACCATATGCGCACTGAACTGGTGCAGCCACTCGAGCCATTCCTCGTCTTGTTCACTAAACTGTCGAAAAGCTGGTGCTCATTCTGTTGGGCGAGCAGCGTGGGCGAGTAGCTGTTGCACTGTTTGGAGCAGGGTAGATATTTGTTGACTGTAGAACTGAAACATCTGCATTAGCTGTGTGGCAAGTAACGCTTGCAGCCGCGTCGCCTGAACAGTGGGAGGGACTGGAGGGGAGGGCATGTGGGAAGACACAAATGCAATAAATAGGTAAGGCAAGCGAAATAGACAAAAATAAGTACAAAGAAATTTTCTGTGACACCCACCTGAAAACACTCATTAGCAAAAACGACAAGAAACTGTTAAAGCAATATACGCCCCTGCAACGTAAAGACAAGAAAGAATTTCAAAAGTTCGTGGCCAACATGCACGAGAAATGGTTTTCTCTAACACCTCTTCACCATTTGCGGGATTTTGCCCACTCGTTGCTTATAGGGTGCCTAAATGATGCTGTGTTCTCGTAATGCTATACAAGAAAACAAATAATATTAGTAGTTTTTTTTGTAGAAATCAAATTGACAATACTTAACTTTTATTACTGCACATGTCACTAGCGTTCAAATGGCTCTAAGCACTATGCGACTTAACAAAATGGTTCAAATGGCTCTCAGCACTATGGGACTTAACATCTGAGGTCATCAGTCCCCTAGAACTACTTAAACCTAACTAACCTTAGGACACACATCCGTGTCCGAGGCAGGATTCGAACCAGAGACCGTAGCAGCAGCGCGGTTCCGGACTGAAGCGCCTAGAACCGTTCTGCCACAGCGGCCGGCTGCCACTAGCGAGAAGCGACATGAAAACAATGAAGTTCTTGCTATACATTAAGTCCAAGTATACACATAATACCGATCACGACAATCTGAGAGCGCAGCACTGATCCCGCTGCAGACTGGACCGATCTGAGTCGCCTAGGCTAGCAGGAGTGGCGTTTTCGCTCTTGGCGCAGAGTGGTTCAATTCCGCGCACGATTGCTCGACTGTTTCTCCCCGCCTTCACTGCTGTTGCGTTCCACATCTTCGTTCCGGCGTTTGTGGTCACGCCAGAACATTCTTTAAAATGGCAAACGATTCCAAACTAGCCTCCCATTCAAATCTCCGAGAGGGGACTGCCAAGGGGAAATGACCATTACAAAAAGTTGGAATAATCAACGACACGTTAACATACTATGAATCAGTGCACGGATTGTATAATTGTGATCACTGAAGTGAAAGGAAAGAAGACAAATATTTTTGGTCATTCGAATACTCGGTAATATTAACAACTGCAGTAAATGGTGTAGTGGGAGCATGATTCGTTATGAATAGGAAACAAGGACAGATGGTGAGCTACTGTGCACATATCAGTGACAGGATTGTTGTCATAACATTCGATAGCAAACCAACGCCGTCAATGGTAGATTAGGGATACATGCCGACATCCTAAGCAGAAAATGAAGAAATAGATAGGGTATATGAAGATCTCGAAGATGTTATTCATTTCCTAAAGGCAGGTGGAAATCAAATAATCAATGGGGTTTGGAACGCGTTTGTGAATAAGGAATAAGGAATAGAAGAAAGTGTTACGGAAGGATATGAACAGGAATGAGAATCAAGAAAGTCGAACTGAGATCTGCGATAAATTTCAAATGGTAACAGTGAATGCTCTGTTGAAGAATCACAAGAGGAGGAGGTATACGTGGAAATGCCTAGAGACAGGGAAGATTCCAGCTGGATTATGTGATGGTCAGAGAATTCAAAATTAAGTATTTGAAAGGCGTAGCCAGGAGTAGAAATAGAGCGAGATTGCAAATTAGTAATGGTGATGAGTAGGCTGTAGGGTAAGAGAATATCCCCGAAAGTGTGGAAGGAAGTGATATACTGAAGTACTTAGGAGTGATGAGACACGTCTAAAATTCGCTAAAGATGAGGAAACTGCGGTAAGGAACACAGAGTAGGCAGTTCAGTTAAAGACTAGTGGACATCTCCATAAATGACAATCAAAGATGGTGAAGAGGCGAAAACAGGTACAACGAAACAAAGTGAGAAGAAACTATGGGTAATAAATGAGATGCTACAATTCATCGACGAAAGAAATAAGTCCAAAAATGTTGGGGGAAACAAGAATACAGCAATATAAATCACTTGGAAACGAAATAAAAAGAAAGTGCATGCAGCCAAGGCGAAATGGCTGCAGCAAAAATGTGAAGAATGTGAAAAATAAACTGTCGTCAGAAGGACTGACTCAGTGTGTAGAAACGTCAATACAATCTTCGGTCAAATAAAAAGCGAAGGTAGTAAGATAAGAGCAGAATGAGAATTTCACTGCTAAACGCAGAGGAGAGAGCGGATAGGTGGAATGAGTACATTGAATGTATCCATGAGAGGGACGACTCTTCTGATGACTTGATAGAAGAGTAAATTCGAGTCGATAGGGAACACCCGTGGTCCTGGGGCAGCGCCGAGAGGGGAAGTAGTTAGTTTATCGCCTCACTGCACCGTCGCGTCGCATCGTTGTTTGGTCCGTTGCATTAGTTGTGGTGTGTGTCTGTTAGCAGCGGTGTAGTCCACTTATAACGTCCACCATGTTTTCCAAATCTGTTCCAAAAAAAGGTGCAGTCAGCTTTAGTTTCGATAAATCGATGGCTTCCGTGCAGTCCGGATCTTTGAAAATTCATGATTGGCTCTTCATGTAACATCTGATAACTATGTATTTTTCATAAAATTTTTGGATCCAGTACAAGTAGGTAGGTTGCTTTTGAACCATTGTTCTCGAGTTCCCGTTAAGGATCGTGATGTCTCCGTAAGTACGGTGTGGCTTGCTAACACGTATTGGAATTATATCAGTGTCCGAGACTTCAGTCTCCAGTCGGAAGTTGACGGCAGTTGCTCCCTTTTGGTGATGTGACGGGTATACGACACGAGCCGTGGCCGGCTCAGTACCAGTTAAAATATTATAGCGGAATCCGTTCAGTGAAGATGATACTTAAATGTAACGTTTCTTCCCATCTACAGATCTGTAGTTAGCGCATACATATCACGTGTAGCAGGGAAGTGGGGAGATGCTTTCTCTACAATGAAAGAGCCCACCTGGGGTCTAATTTCCCGCGGGGGGGGGGGGGGGGGAGTTAGCATTGGAATCCTTTTTTGAACAGCGTAGAAAATTGATGTTAGCTGGCCTCGTTTCCACTCCTCACGAGGTTGGTGCAACCTCTTCCCCGGGTGCAATGGAACAACACAGGGATGCGCAGTTTATTGCTCCCGATTTTCAGCTTTTACCCTCGCAGCTAGGTCCCAAAATTGACGTTGCCTAGTCCGCAGTGCAACATAAGAGACGTTGGACACCGGATGATGGGGAGTCGAATACGTCCACACCTCGCCCACTCCTCACTAAGTCCTACATTCCTGATGGGGTCGATAGAGCGGAAACAGCTGCTGAGGTCTCTAGTGTTTCTCCTAGTATTGCTTCAGTGGTTGAGGTAACTCATCCGGAAAAGCCCAAGGGTGGGGAAGTTGAGACTTCTGATGTTCCTGTGATTCAACAGTGCCGGCCGAGGTGGCCGAGTGGTTCTAGGCTCTACAGTCTGGAACCGCGCGACCGCTACGGTCGCAGGTTCGAATCCTGTCTCGGGCATGGATGTGTGCGATGACCTTAGGTTAGTTAGGTTTAAGTCTAGAGAACTGGTGACCTCAGATGTTCTATAATTCTTATAGCCATTTGAACCATTTGCAAGGATACCATCCTACGGAGTGGATCTATGCGGCACCTTGTTTGTAACCTACTCTGGTTAATGTTCAAGAACCGCATAAGTCGTACTGTCGATTCTGAACTGCCTCGCAGTCGTTGCAATCAACGCGTTCAACCTGAACGGCTGGTGTCTCGTAAAAAGAAGAAACGTAAATATTAGAGAGGCGGGGATGGGAGCCCCCCCCCCCCCCCCTTCATCGGGGAATCAGCAATTGATCTTGACACTCGTTAATGACTTAATTCAGTTGGCCAGCATATTAAATTTATTTGCTTGTTGTTAAAGTAGTCAGGCTTATACATTTCTTTCTTTGAATTATAATAGGGCTTGCTTCGTTGAGACAGTTTATCTATGATTCCTCTGTGGATGTCTTATTCTTTACTCGCTTTTTTCTCCCTAGTTTTTGCAGTGTGCTTAATATGGCTCCCGAAAGTTTCACGGGGATTGCCTTATTTCTTTAGGGAGGGTATTCCCATCGAAGGGATTGAAGTTCTTTGTAAGTTAGAGGAATACGCTGTTCTTTTATTCACGTGACCCTGATTCTCCTCCATGCACCATCCGGTAGCGGACGCACTCCAGGCCGTTCCCGATTTCATCAGGAAGAGGTGTTTATTTGTTACGGGACTGCCTGCAGAATGTTTTGATAGGTGGGGATTTTAGCTGTTTGTTGCATCCTGTAGGCCAGTCTCACAATTTTGATATCTGTACGGAATTGCAAGATTTAGTTCGTTCCTTGAAAATGAAAGACGTTTGGGTCTGTAAATGTCCGACTCTGGTCAAATATACATATTTTCATGCTACTTCCAGCAGTAAGCTTGACACATTTTATTTACCTGGTAAGGTGTGTGGTAGAATTTTGTCTGTCCGTGTCGTCAATGCCAGCTTCACAGTCCACTGCGCAATGACTTGCTTTAAATTACAAGGCACAGTCGATGAAATTGTTTCGATCTCCCTGAACGTTGAATGTGGCGCACTTGGAGGATTCCTCTCTTGATGAGGTGATCCGGGAGTGTGGGGTCGTAGTCTCCGTTCAACTACGCGATACCCCCCTATTTTGGAAATATGGGTTCAACCGGCAAAGCCGAAGATCGGGAAAACACTGATACGATTCTGCGCTGATAGAGCGCGGGAATTACGGAGGAAGCAAGAATTTTTCTACGTCCTCTTGCGTGACTTTTATCAAAGACCACATCAGGCTCTGCTACAGATTCTAGACGTCAGGCGCGTCAAGGCGCAGTTGTTACGATTGACACAGCGTCAAACGGAAGGGTTAAGGACATGATTCAAACCATGTTACGATGTAGCGGATGAATTGGCTTCTTTATATCGTCTCATTTGACTCGTCGTCGACTTGTATGCGTCACGTCTCTCACTCCAGAGGATGGCAAATTTATGACAGCACAAAAAGACATATTGCATGCTCTACATCACTGCTATGTTGGCCTGTATGAGGTACCAGTTCCTGTCGATACGTCATCCGAATTATTTGTCCAGGGTTTGGTTCGTAAGCTTACACCTGCTCATAATGCTGCGGTTTTAGAGGGATTTCAATGTGATGATGTGATGATGCCACTTTGTTACATCACCTTCTCGCAAATCACCGGAGTTAGATGGTCTGGCTAAGGAGTCGTATGCGTTTTTGTCCTTTGTTGAGTACTACTTTTGCGTTACTTTTGAATAGTGTTGAGAGGTGTGATTGTGCGTGACTCATTTAAAATTGTCAAAATCTTGTTAATTTCTGAAAGTTCTGGTCGGGCAGCAACTGATAAATTTCGCCTGATTAGCTCATTAAATTCTAATTATAAGATTGTGGAGAGGGCAGTGAACAGATGGCAGTGTGCTTTGTTAGGGAAAATTGTTGTTGACTATCAGAGTTTTATTGCAGGTCGTACTATTCTTACTACAGTAGGAGAATATCACGATATCATGTCGATGGCCACTGTTACTTCTGTTCCTGGTGCTCTGGCATGTCTCGATTTTGACAAGGCTTTCGACCGGATCAAATGTGGCTTCCTGTTGCAGATACTGGAAGCCGTTTGCTTCGCAGTTGACGCGCACAGGGTCTTGTACAATGTGTTTACGGGTATTCAAGCTTCGGTGGCTGTCAACGGCCAACTGATATGCCCTGTTACCATCAATAGGGGTTTTACTCGGGGAAGTCCGCTTTCAATGTCATTGCGTATTCTATCACTTGAGCCCATTCTTCGAAGAATAGTCGGTCCGATCAGTTACAAGGATGGACACTAAAGAGCGAGACTATCTCGATGCGCAGATTTCCGGATGATGTGATGGTGTTACTACGTTCTCTCGTTGAGATTATATTGCTCTGGGCTTCTTTGCATGTATTTTGCCTTGTACTTGATGTCCACGTCAACGAAGAAAAATATATATTCATGAAATTAATACTGTCATTTCGTGGGCGACGGTGGTCGATATTAAATCTTTGAGAGTCATAATTGACCCTGTCCATTCCAAATGGTTACACTTAATTAAAAGCCGGTTACGGAGAACATTTCAGGAGCAATCCTGGGGCTTGAATGGTGTTCCCTTAACCTGCTTCAGAAAATTCGGACTCTGTATACCTATGACTTGTGCAAAACATATTACACCACAGATCTTTCCTCATCCTTCGATGAAGTCTTGGAAACTGTAGCAGCTGTCTAGTCATTTTTTTATGGAAGTATCACATTTTCCGATTACAACAATAAGAGCTGTTTATGCGTGCGTGTTCTCTAGGGGGAAAGCGTCACGTTATTTGTTCGGCGCACCGCGCTGACTTTCTCTCGCCAAATCCACTCATTCACATCTCTGTTATTTTACTGTTTGCGGCCGGGCAGTCTTGATCCGTCTGGCAGTGTTGGTCGAGTCAGTTTCCAGTTAAAACATGTCTGTGAATTTTATATTGCTGTCAGTTATTTGGGTGCAGATATTCTACAGAGGCAACGCCTCACTGCCTCGTTTTTGTTAATGTGCAGTAGAGGGATTGACTGTACAACGGCAGTTGAACGGGCTTCACAGCAAACTTCTTGAAGGTCGGTGTGATTTCGTGTTAGCAGTCCTGTTTTACCATTGGCGCTGGCGTCTTGATCGTATCTCGTGGTACACAATCTGTTATCCAGCAATGAGCCTCTCCTTCGTATTGGACGTAGTGTCGCGGATCAGTGTAGTCACTGACTCCCAATAGACACTCTACAAGATAGATTTACCTGTCATGGTAACGAAGCGAACTGGCGCTGGCAAAACCAATTAGCGTTTCTGACCTGATCCACTGAGACTGCCTTTTCGCTGATATCCTATTGCGTCCAGACGCATCCTCCTTTCCGATAGTAAAATCAGATACAATTGGATGGATGTTAGGCCGCTACCTTCATTACTTTGTAGAAGAAGGGAGCGAAAGGGACCTATTCACCCTCCACTAATATATGGCCATTGAAATTAGAAAGCATTTGCTCCTGCCACGGTATCGCGACTTATTCGCCAATACGATATTGCAGTGTCTGAGTTATTGTGAGTACGGTACCATCTACAGCTGATGGTTATCCTTATCTGCAATTGCGAATTCCATTAATGTATTCGCCAATAGGAATGCATTTCGTCGTCAAGGTATCGGTTGAGTTAACCTGACCTTGTGGTATTCTCGTCATGATCACATTCAGAAGCATTGTTAGGTAGGTTAATTCATCTTTGTGGCCATGTTGGTTTTGTTTTTCTTTTTAATTAGTAAAAAGAAAATGAACAAAATTGTTGCAGGCAACGAGCGGAAAACAATTTTTATTTATTTTTTTATTTTTTTTAAGAAGCGGAGGTCATGTAGGATGAAATTCGATTCCGTTCCATATTTTTTTTATTTTTGTGTAACAAAATGCAAGGTTTCAAACAATTTAAAGCAAGGAAATCAATAAACAAATTTAAAACAAGCGAGTACCATGGGAGGGACCAGCACAGTGACAGGCCAGTTCCGAGGTATCGCGCCAGGCCACGGGATTCGACCTGTACCTACCTTATCTCCAACAACGCTGAAGCTGACTGTGTCCGTTCTTTCCTGTCGGCACAAGCATTCAATTTCTGTATCGGAAAGAAAAAAGAAATGGTAAAGCGCGTATCTGGGATGGAGGGATTTGGGTTATGGCACTTGCCATATTTTCTTGTCAGTAAGTGGGAAAAAACAACGAATATCCCTTCCCACTTAAATATTATAGTGCAAACTAACATTATTTTCATAATCGTTTAACATAAACAAGGAGAAAAATTTTCACAGCGAGAGACTTTTAATCAAATTACAAATCAGTGCAGTCATTTTATTCATATTATTTTATCGACATGTGTGCAAGTACAATTTATGACCTATGGATCACTCTACGAATCAGGATGATGTTGATCATTTAAACATGGGAACAATAATTATTGCGAAATACAGCATTTGTAAAGAACGACAAATGTTTCAGTGTGCATGGTTTTTTCGGTAAGTTAATTGCGAAACAAACTCGGGTTTCATCCGTAACTGGTTGTGGGTCATCAGAGAATTTCTCGGCATAATATGCATATTAGTTGTTAGAATTACGTAGGAATAATATAAAAAGATAGTACCGGAAGCGAAACTCGATCCACTGTTCTCCAGCTAATGAAGCAAAGTTCTTATTCGCTTGGCTGCGATACCACCTTTCATTAGCAATCAAAACGTCCTCGGTTTCGGGCTCCCACCACCGTTTACATTTTGAATTAACATCATCATCAATGGTGGCCGGAGGCTCCACTGCGTAAGAAGTCCACCTTATTCAGCCAAGCGCCATCTCAAACAGGGAGAAAGAGCAGACAAAGTTTCATGGCACTCTCTTACCCTTGGGGTGGGAAACTGATTTTAAATGCGGAAGAATCAGTAATAACCAACCACATGAGGACCCAGAAGGATATAGAAACTACAGCGATTAAGACCCATAATGTATATGCACAGAAGATGTGGACTGTAACTGAAAATGTGTAATAATGATCTCCCCATTGGCAAAAGATTCGGTTCTTGTGTCCCCCCCCCCCCCCCTCCTCCCCAATCCACATTTGGATCTCCCGGAGCAGACTGCCAAGGGGCAGGTGACCATGAGAAAAAGAATGATTAACTAACGAAATGACAACGTTCTATGAGTCGCGGCGTGGAATGACAGATGTTTGAAAGTGGTACGGAAGCTAGAAAATCTGAAAAGGGAATGCAGAGGCTGAATATTGATATAGTGGGAGTCAATAAAGTGAAATCGGTAGAAGACAAGGATTTCTGGTCAGATGAGCGTAGGGTAATATCAACAGCAGCAGAAAATGGTATAACGGGAGTAGGAAGACTGAAAAACTGTTGTAGGGGATGAAGCAGAAGAGAGGGTTATTGGAAAATAGGGGCTTGGTACTAAGAATGAGAGGGGAGGAATTGTAAGTTCTGCAGTAATTTTCAACTATTAGTAGCTGCTACACTGTTCAACGTGGGGAGATACACTTGGAGAACGCCATGAGGTATAGAAAGATTTCAGTTAGATTACATCATGGGCGGGCACACATTCCGAAATCAGATACTGCATTGTAAGTCGCACTCAGGAGAAGATATACACTCAAATTTTAGTTATGATAAAGAGTAGGATGCGGTTTAAAAGACTAGGCACGAAGAGTCAGTGCGCAAAGAAGTGGGATACGGAAGTAGTCAGGAATGAAGAGATACACTTGAAGTTATATGAGTCTGTAGACACTGCGATATGTAATAGCTCAGTAGGAAGTTCAGTTGAAGAGGGACGGACATCTCTAAATAAGACAGTCACAGAATTTGAATAGAAAAAACATAGTTTCAAAGAAGGTAACTGCGAAGAAACCATGGGTAACAGAAGAAACACTTCAGCTAATCGTTGAAAGAAGTAAGTACAAATATTTTCAGGGAAATTCAGGAGTACAGAAATCCAAGACGATGAGGAATGAAATAAGTAGGAAGAGCAGGGAAGCCAAGGCGCAATGGTTGCATGAAAAATGTGAAGAAGTCTAAAAAGAAATGATTATTGGAAGCACTGACTCAGCACACAGAAAAGTCGAAATTAAAAGCAAGGGCAGAAACATTAAGAGTGCAGTGAGAATTCCACTGTTAAGTGCAGATAACAGAGCGTATAGGAGGAAAAAGTACATTAAAGGAATATATGAAGGGGAAGACTTACCTGATGACATGGTATAAGAAGAAACAGGAGTCGATTTAGAAGAAGAGGCGGGGGATCCAGTATTAGACTCAGAATTTAAAACAGCTTAGGAAGACTTAAGATCGAATAAGGCAGGAAGGATAGACATCATTCCACCATAATATCTGAAATCATTATGTACGTGGCAACAAAACAAATATTCAATTTGGTGTGTAGACTATTTGAGTCTAGTGACAGACCATATGACTTTCGGAAAAACGTCTTCCACACATATCCGAAGTTATCAAAACTCGACAAGACCGAGAATTATCGCACACTTAGCTTAACAGCTCATTCATTCAAGGTGCTGACAAGAATAATATACAGAAGAATAGAAAAGAAATTTGACGATGTGTTTTGTGACGATTAGTTTTGCTTTAGGAAAGTAAAGACATCTAGAGGTAATTATGACGTCACGGTTGATAATGGGAGCAAGACTACAGAAAATCAACACACGTTCATAGGATTTTCCGACCAATAAAAAGCGTTCGACAGTGTAAAATGGTGCAAGATGTTGGAAATTCGGAGAAAAGTAGTGTGAAGTACAGGAAAAGACTGGTGATATACAATATATTCAAGAGCTAAGAGAGATCAGTGAGAGTGGAAGACCAAGAAAAAAAATGCTTGAATGAAAGTGGGTGTAAGACCCGTTACGAACTTCTTGGACTTGTATGGGGGAGTGAGTACATAATATTTTTAATAGGACCCACGTCCAGAAAAGCCCCGTTTCCGTTCTCCGATAGTTTCATTTCAGATGTTTAATTCACCCGCTTCTGACTGAGGAATTGAGTTAGGCGTGATGCAGTACAATTATTAGAAAACAATTAGAACTGCAACATCGTGCAACACGTAATATTTAAGTCTCTATACAAACAAGTGTGTTTAAGAAATAAGCTTATCCCTTAAGCACATTTGTCTGTATTGACACTTAAACACTACGTGTATACATTATCACAAAACGAAAACGAACCCGGTATACTGCACATACAGAACGTAATGTTTAAGTTTGTATCGGGAATTTACGGACACCCTGTATACACCGAAGAAGCAATGACGGAAAGAAAAGAAAGATTCAAGAGTGAGATTAAAATTTGAGGTGAAAGGATATCAATGATAAGAATCGCTGATGACGTTGCTATCCTCGTGAAAATGAAGAAGAATTTAAGGATCTGCTGAATGGAATGAACAGTCTACTGAATATAGAATATGGATTGAGAATAAATCGAAGAAAAACGAAACTAAAGACAAGCAGCAGAAACGAGAACATCTAGAAACTTATCAAGACTGATGATCATCAAGTAGATGGAATTAACGAATTCAGCTACCAAGAAAGCAAAGTAATCCATGACAGACGGAGCAGAGAGGAAATAAAAAGCAGACTACAACTGTCAAAAAGGACATTCCTGTCCAAGAGTAGCCTACTAGTATCAAACACAGGTCTTAATTTGAAGAAGGAATTTCTGAGAATGTGCGCCTGGAGCACAGCATTGTATGGTAGTGAAACATGGACTGTTGAAAAAGGAAAAGGAGGGAAATCGAATCATTAGAGATGTGATGTTAGAAAGGAATATTGGAAATTAGGTAGACTGATAAGGGAAACAATGTTCTCCGGAGAATCGGGGAGGAAAGGAATAAATGGATAAGGATAACACACAATAAGAAGGGACAGAATAATAGGACGTGTATTAAGAACTCAAGGAATAGCTTCCATGGTACTTCCATGAAGCTGTGGAGTGTAAAATCTATAGAGGAAGAGAGAGATCGGAATATACCCAGCAAATAATTGAGGACTTAGGTTGCAAGCGCTACTCTGAGAAGAAGTGGTTAGCACAGGAGAGGAATTCGTGGGGGACACATGAAACCATTCAGAAGACTGTTGACTCAAAGAAAAGAAAATTGAAAACATTTGGGATCCTGTATTAGAGTCTGTTATAAAATTAATGGAGGCAGTGGCAACGAAACTAGTATTTTACGTTGTATGTGCAACCTATGACACGGGTGACTTGCTATCAGACTCTCAGAAAAGTATCATTCACGGAATTGCGGATACAGCACCCGTCGATATGTGCGAGAACGTTTGCACAATCAGCTTAAGAGCTCGTGCAACCAATATGCTGACAAGAATAGTATATACAAAGACGGAGAAAGAAAATTCGTATTTGTTGGATGACGATCAGGTTAGTTTTAGCAGAAGTGAAGTCACCAGAGAGACAGTTGTCATGTTGCGCTTGATAACGGAAGCAAGACTGAAGAAAATTAAAGAATGGTCATAGGATTTGACGACCTTGAAAAAGCGTTTGATACTGTGAAGTCCGCAGCTCGTGGTCGTGCGGTAGCGTTCTCGCTTCCCACGCCCGGGTTCCCGGGTTCGATTCCCGGCAGGGTCAGGGATTTTCTCTGCCTCGTGATGACTGGGTGTTGTGTGCTGTCCTTAGGTTAGTTAGGTTTAAGTAGTTCTAAGTTCTAGGGGACTGATGACCATAGATGTTAGTCCCATAGTGCTCAGAGCCATTTGAACCATTTGATACTGTGAAACGGAACAAGTCGTTCGAAAATCTTAGAAAAATTGGAGTAAGCAAAAGGGAGAGACAGATGATATACGATACGAGTATTTACAAGAACCAAGACGGAACAATAAGACTGGAAGACCGAGAGCGAAGTACTCGGATTAAAAAAAGTGTAGGAAAGGGATATATTCTTCGGCCCTATTGTTCAGTCTACACATAGAAGAAGCGATGACTGGAATAAAAGAATGTTTCAAGAGTGGGAAGATGAGATTCGCTGGTGACTTTGCTATCCTTCGTGCAAGTGAAGAAGTCGTATTGGATCTGTTGAATGGAATGACCAGTCTGATGAGTACAGAATATACATTAGGAGTGAACAGAACACAAACAAAGTAATGGAGAGCATCGTAAATGAGAATATTGATAAACATGATCTGTGGAAGGAATGATCATTTCAATGAGTACAATGTATGGACTGAGAATACACCAAAGAAAGACGAAGGTAATGACAAGTAACAGCAACAAATAGCGCGAAAACTAACATGAAACCTGGTGATCGCGAAGCAGACGAAGGTAAGGAATTCTTCTTCCCTGGAAACAAGATAAACCATACGGACGAAGCAAGGATGATATAAAAAGTAGATCAGCGCATGCAAGGAGGATATTCCTGTCCAAGAAAAATCTATTGTTGTCGGACTTAGTAACCTTCATTAGTAACCTTCATTGTACTAAAGGGGGCTGCAGATGGTGCAAACCGGAGAGGGGGGGGGGGGGGGAGGGAGCAAGGTTAAGATTGGCATACATTCAGAAAATATTTCAGGACGTAGTGTGAAAGGGCTAGTAGGAAATGAAGAGCTAGTGGAAGAGAGGGATTTAGGAAGGGAAGCATAAGGCAATCAAAGAAAAGAAACCGTTTGTATGCACACAATCTACGTTCTCATCTGCAGCAAGTCTTAGCTGGGCTTTGGAACTAACTTATCATTGGTCCTATCCATTGGGTAAGTTAATTTTCTGATGCTCAGGAAGTCACAAACAGCAGATTAAAAAGATGGTATACATACGAGGAGAGCTCGGCTTACACATAAAAACCGTCGTCTGATTTCCTCAAACCGCTTAGGACGAATACTAGTGTGTTTCCTTTGAATATGACAAAAAATGGTTCAAATGGCTCTGAGCACGATGGGACTTAACATCTGAGGTCATCAGTCCCCTGGAACTTAGAACTACTTAACCTAACTAACCTAAGGACATCACACACATCCATGCCCGAGGCAGGATTCGAACCTGCTACCGTAGCGGTCGCGTGGTTCCAGAATGAAGCGCCTAGAAACCCTCGGCCACACCGGCCGGCTTGAATATGACACTCTCGATTCTATTTCTCATCATGCTTCAATCTGAGCTTGTATTCCGTCTCTTCTGACTTCGTTGTCGACGGGTCGTCAAACCGTAGTCGTCCTTCGTAATAGACTTCGATGCCTCCGATGAATGAGAGGTTACACGATAATGAAGTTTCGGTTCAAAACTAGTTGCTTACTTTCGAGGTGGAGGCTTATTTATAAGCTTCCAGTTAGCTGTTTAGAAGGAGTAGCCTAACTTCACGCATGTTCTAGAACACAATGTTCTGCAGTTTCTGACAGTTGCTTCCACTGAAGCACCTACTTGGCGAAACGGATGAATGGTGACGCTGAAGAAATTTCACTTCGGGAACGCCACATTTTCCAATCCACAGTTAACACTGAGCGAGGTCGGTAAGAATTATTTGTAGCTGCCACATTAAGGGCAATGAACTAATATGCACATTATAAACCGTTGATTTTCCACCCTAGCGGCTGTGTTGCAGTATTATGACACTGCCAGCCGGTTAAAAATCTGACAGTTTGCAACGGGTAAATCTATATTCATACCAAGCTATACAGTACGCTGTTTGGTATGTATGAGAGAGAGAGTGCGCACTCTGTAACATACTGTGAATACATTAACAACTAAACGGTTATATGGAACCGCTTAAGTAAGGGAAATAATTTCGTGAATTTCATTAAAACATAATACAGTAAACTTTGTCTTCTTTTCGTAGCCTTTAGCTCATTCACCTGCGCTAACTTAATGTGTTCTCAGTGAATACTTCTCAGTAATCAATTATGGTGTCAATAATGGCCCATAACGTCACTCTCACAAGTAAATACATATTCACTTTGATGGGGAGTTGCAGCGTTGTTTGGACAGGCAGCATATCATGAGCGAACGTGAATTGTGCGTGTGAACAGCTCGCCAAATACGTGTGCGCTCCACGACAATATTGCATGCGGAATTTCAGTGCTGCGCATTGTCTGTAACATTGACGTCATTAATACGAGTCATTAAGCTGCCAAATGATTAAATCAGGCTGTCCGACCTCGACTGCTACATTCCAACACAAATGAAATGACTACACAGCTGACTTACAAATGCAGCCAGCTTAATCCTCGGGTGGCACGTTCAATTTACATTTACATATGTCAAGTGTCACACATCTGCGTTACTTTTCTAAATGAAATATGTTGCCGTAGCGGGTAATAACAATCTGAAAGAACTTTGGTTAGTATTTGCATATTGTAGAGTGGCTATACGATTTTAATTTCTTGTTGTATGTCTGTTACTACTTCGTTCACAGAATTTTCTAGACGGAGTTGCGATAGATACAAAACAAAGATACCGGATGAAGAATAAACAAAGAATCAAAATCGTATACTTACGATAGTATATGACAAGATAATTGAAAAATAATACGCTTAGTTATAATTAATCTTTATTCGTTATAACTAATCGCGTGTGGAAAAGTAAGTTAGGTCACAGCTGCGTTTTCGGTACTTGATTATCATTTTATTAAACGTTGGCGTTAGTGCCAAATATACCATGTACTGTAGTAGGCATATACTAGCTATTAGCCCTACATTGTATAGGACGAAATGCGAAATTTTCTTAAAAATACGAGGGTTGCCCAGAAAGTGATGCACCGCATTTTTTCTTCAACATTTCTTTATATGACAATTACACACACGAATGAATGGTGTTTTATCTACACACCGTATTTTTCCACATAAACTTCATCCCGTTCAATGCCTTCCTCCAGCGCGAAACATGGCCGTGTATGCCCTGTCGCTACCAGTCCTCGTCCTTGTGGCGGAGCCAGTGCTTCACTGTGTGAATCACAAATGTCTTCCACGAATGGATCCTTTAATGGCCCAAAAAGGTGAAAATCTGACGGGGCTAGGTCAGGTGCGTCAGGTATGACAGCCGTGGATGGTCTCCCCGACCGTTGCAAACCGTGGAACTCCGCCGAACCGCCTTCTGATGACTTCAACCACCGTGCCCAGCGACTAACTATACTTCAGTCGACCGCAGATGCTCCATAGACCTTGCAAAAGCATTTGTGAATATTCCCCACAGTTTCTTTCTCTGCAGTGATAAATTAAATGACGGCACATTGCTTGTAACTTACATGCCCTACAGACGCAATTTTGAAAAATTCCTGCAGCTACGCTATGTATCGGAAGTGACAGAAACTTGGCGCGCTCACTCAGGAGTCTTCAAATAATACGTACGTAACGTTTCGCATTGGTAGCATTGTTACCGGCTCAGAAAAAAATGCATCGCATTACATTCCAAGCAACCATCGTACACTGCAGTTGCCGAACACAGATTAAATCACATTTTGTAGTAAGTATCAGTAACGTGTAAAATGCACGAAAACGTACAAACCTACAAACACGGCGGCTATAAGTTTTTTGAAGGGTAGGTTGCTGTAAAACATAGGGAATATCGAATACCAGATCACGCATAGATTAGACTAAGTGATTAAGGGTTACGGAAGTAGAAGCGAACTATCAAGATAAATGCCATAGACGTTGTATTTTGAAGATGACTCAGCGTAAATACTTTCGGAGTGGATTTACACAGACTTCCATTATAAAAAGCAGTATTTCAGAAGTGAATTAAAAACAACTAATATTAGTGGTAGGTAAACAGAGAAAATCCATTTTCCTGTTTCGTTTATGAGGTCGGAACACAAACTGTTTAGCGTTTTCTCGAGTTAGTTTCCAATAACTCTACCATAGGGCCCTACAGAAAAACAACAGCATTGCACATAAGACTCAGCGAGTCTTGGGTGCGATGGGACACTAATATGTTCACTTCTTTAATTAAGATCTGTCTGTCATCAGGAGCAAGTAATGCTATAATAACTATGTATACTGCAATCTTACCCTCCCACACATCACTATAAAAATTCTCTATCTTTGCACAAATCTGAAACCTTCGAGAGGCGTCAAGTATACATAAGAATAACTTTTTAGTTATCTTCATTATCACGTTGTTGTTGTCGATGGCTCAAAGTCTTGTCTAGGGATACATTCTTGCAGCTGAAATTTCGATTTTGTAGGTTCTTGATATCTAAATAACTGATGAAGATGAGCCTGTATTATTCTTCAATTTTATTCTTTGTCACATCTTTCAACATCACAACGTTTTTACATTTTCCACATTAAAAAAAACAATACTTACATTGTTGGTGACAAACTTAGAAAACGTACTTCCATCAGAGGCATGCCCATTCTGCCGTACTCACGATTTCCAAAAATTTACAAAGCAAAAGAGTTTGCAAACTTCCTTTAGCAGAGAAGAATCTTCGCAAAAATATATCATTATTTTGTAAATCAATCTGGAGATAAATTTAATAATTATCATTAGATTGTGCAATTAATAATGTGAATTTTAAGTATGCCACAAATTATGTAATTTCAATTATTAAATGAAGAGTAATTTCAACTGTTAGTATATATCGATTGTTACATATTAATTTCTTTTTTATACGTTTTAACCCGAAATATAACACATCGGAAAAAATATCATATGAATTCTTTTAGTGAAACAACTGACATAATTTTAACCTATGCAAGAATCAATATTATGCATGGTATCGTTTATCTCTGTATAAGAAATAGGTAATGTTAGGGGAGGGTGATTCATTTTAATACGTAATATACATGTGCAACTTAATGAATTCAATTTACGTCATGTCAGACCATTTCCCCATCAGTTTTGTTTGGCACTATTAGCGGTTTTCAATTCTTCGATATTTTCGACTACAAGAGTAATTTTACCTTGCGCAATTGCGCTTATGATTGCGCTTATGAACTACAGGCATTTCTGCCCCTAACATATTCTTGTTCAGTATACCATATATGTTTAGTTATAGTATGGTGTCATTGTACGTATGTTCTGCTGGTGAAGATGATCTTTTGCCTACACCAGTAAGAATACTTGTCAGTACAGCATGTGAACTGAACACACATGCACACCATGTTATTATACTTAGTATTCTTTATTTGCAGTATATAGAATGTATTTATGTGATACCTATGGTGGGAGGTTATATTTTGGTATGCACGTATGTGTTTTATATGCCTATTTTATATCTTTTACCAGGTGTAGTATTAAGTAGTTGTCTTTGTGAGTATTGCCATATCCTGTTTCCTCACTCTCAGCTAATTGTGTGGAATTTGTGATCATTATACCCTCCACATATGGCATAAATCATGGAGCTGAAACAGCGTGTATGTGGCACTCTGTTGCAAGCAATCAGTGCTTCTGTATCGGTCGATGTAAGTACGTGAAAGAACGGCGGACATGAGGATCCTATTTGGGCGTGCTCATAATCACCCAGTGAATGAAGTTGTCAGATTTGTTTGTGAAAGAACTCGAAGTGTCCAACGGGTCTGCAATGAATGGTGCACCATTCGCAGCTGAGTAACATGTGGTAAAAACAGTGGTTATAAGAACGTACTAACGGACAGCGAACGGAGACGGGTGTCATGTCAAATCGATTGCTGATGTGAGTGAATTCAGTTCGACCTCAGCCAGTTTCCAATATGGCAGACCACATAGAAAGAGCAAAGAAACTCACTGAATGTATGGTAGTGTGATTGTACGAGTCGCGATTTGGCGTTTAATGATGCAAGGCGTCTAAGACAGCGACCAAATAGATAGAGTATACATAGAGAGAGACTGCGACACGTTGTTCATCGCTCCCTGCCTATTATCCTCCATACTTTCGGAAGTCATTGTGTACGAGTGACTATAATGATTACGTACTGCCACGTGCAACTGGTCACGTGGCGTCAGTTGCTTGCTGTGTGGTATGATCTTTATCTTGACCGCCAGATTTACGGAAGCGTTGGTAAGGATCCAACGGCAACTAAATATTTGTGATAAACGAGACTGTAAATATGATTTATGGCAATTCAAGCTGTGCTCTTAGTTTCCTTACTATTGACACTTGTAAATCACAGCATATTCGGAAATAGGCAGCCAAGTATTCGTGACATGCAAGAATATAAATGCCACGTCTGCTCATTTCACTCTCAGCAGTAAGATACTTCCCTGACCACACTCTTTGAAATAATGAAATATTTTGAAAAAAGTAGGGTGGATAAATATTTGTGACAAGAAAGAATATGAATGTCATTGCTTGTTGGTTCATTTGCAGCAGCGTCATCTTTAGTTTTTTAATCCGAATGAAGTCACGAAATAGATGAAACTCTTTCCTGATAGAGCACGCTGGTATATGCTCCTACAGAATATGATTCTGTTACATGAACGAGAAAGTCTCAGAGTTTGTTACAAATGCGAAGATGGGAGAAAGAAGCATCTACCAGGACGTGAATATACTTCCTTGGTCTCCCCTATCGCACGTCTCTTACCGCATGTCCACAGTGATCGGTTAAAGTTTGGAAAAGTATTGACGTTCGTCTTAGAACCTATTTAAGACTTTTACAGTTGATTTGTCCTTAAGTGACATGCAATTACAACAGATCGTACATAGAGTGACGTGTTTGTGATAAATCTGCAATAGACCGTTGCCCTGAAATAGCGTAGTGTCATAACATGTGAGTCATGAATCCTCTCAAAATTAACTACCGTGGAAGTCACATAATCGATTTCCGATTTCAGAGAAACGCCAGTCAAAAGCAGTTGTGGCGTCGTCACTTTCATCTTTCGACGTTCTGTGGTTGTTTTAAAAGCGTGATAGTATTTGTACGAACTTGTGAGATATGCAGTCGTCGAATTTCCTTTCGAAATCATTGCTGAAGTTTGCGCGGTGTAAAACTACACTCACAAAAGCAGTAAAACTGCGAATATATTTCATTTCATGTGGGTGTTGTTAAGAAGTATTACCTGTTGTTGGTTTTGTCAATTTTTGGTATAGACCAGCACAGAGAGAACTTTCACGTCCTTAACTTTACGTGAACGTGTGAATTTATTATTTTAGTCTACGGTTCATAATTTCCTTCAACACTATCACGTACCATGTCCCTTCGTTTTAAATTCTAAAAATAATGGCGAACGGTTGTTCAATTTGCTTCACTCTGATCGCAGTGTTGCCCCTGCATGGTATTCTATCACTTTGGCAGCAAGTAATCTTAAATGCAAATAGCTCATTCCTGTTGAGGTGAACACAAACCAGACTTTCTTTCGGTTTAAGCATGTTTCTGATACATCACCAGTAACCTTTTTTAATATTTCATGACACTATTATAAACCAATCTTGTCACAGTTGCAGTACATACTTTTGCGACCCGATTCGAACCAAATAATTCACTCTGTCGCCTGACCTAATTGAGGCTGCACTGAAAGTACCTGATTGTAATGACGAACACCGCAGTGGCAACACATGTTTTGCACAGTAATCATAGACGAGACTCACAATCAACTCGTGCCTACTTAGCAAGTTTGTTTCTAGCTTGCTAAGCAGGTTGATTGAGACAGTTATATACACTATGAGATCATAAGTATCCGGACACCTCCCAAAACATACGGTCTTCATATAAGGTGCATTGTGCTGCCACCTACTACCAGGTACTCCATATCAGCGACCTCAGTAGTCATTAGGCAATTTGAGAGAGCAGAATGGGGGCGCTCCGCGGAACTCACGGACTTCGAACGTGGTCAGGTGTTGGGTGTCACTTGTGCCATACGTCTGTACGCGAGATTTCCACACTCCTAAACATCCCGAGGTCCTCTGTTTCCGATGTGATAGTGAAGTGGAAACGTGAAGGGACGCGTACAGCACAAAAGCGTACATGCCGACCTCGTCTGTTGATTGACAGAGACTGGCGACAGTTGATGAGGGTTGTAATGTGCAAAGAGCAGACATCTATCCAGCCCATCACACATGCATTCAAAACGACATCAGGATCCACTGCAAGTACTATGACAGTTAGGAGGGAGGTGGGAAATCTTGGATTTCATGTTCGAGCGGGTGCTCATAAGCCACACATCATGGCGGTAAATGCCAAACGACACCTTTCTTGGTGGAAGGAGTGTAAACGTAACAATGGAAAAACGTTGTGTGGAGTGACGAATCACGGTACAAAATGTGGCGATCCGATGGCAAGGTGTGGGTATGGCGAATGCCTGGTGAACGTCATCTGCCAGCGTGTGTAGTGCCAACAGTAAAATTCGGAGGCCGTGGTGTTATGTTGTGATCGTGTTTTTCACGGAGGAGGCTTGCACCCCTAGACACAGTCCCTTTGATTGTTCAGAGATGTCACTAAACCCACCCAAAGATGTAAAAAAACCATGCATGAGCAACGTCTACTAAACGGAGGAGGTCCGACAGCTGATCAGTTCCACTTATTCTACTAGTAAGGAAGACACAGCTCGTCTTGTCTGTAGTTCAAACATGCTTAAACAGTCAATACCGCGGTTCGATCGTGTCCACAATGTTACTTTGTTCCAGGAAGGGCTCTCACAAGGGAAGTGTCCAGGCGCCTCGGAGTGAACGAAAGCAATGTTGTTCGGACATGGAGGGGATACAGAGAGACAGAAAATGTCGATGACAAGCCTCGCTCAGGCCAGCCTAGCGCTACTACTGCAGTGCATGACCGCTACCTATGGATTATATCTCGGAGGAACCCAGACAGCATCGCCACCATGTTGAATAATGCTTTTCATGCAGCCACAGGACTTCGTGTTACGACTCAGACTGTGCGCAATAGGCTACATAATGCGCAACTTCACTCCTGACGTCCATGGCGAGGTCCATCTTTGCGACCACGATACCATGCAGCACGGTACACATGGGTCCAAAAACATGCAGAATGCACCGCTCAGGATTGACACCACGTTCTCTTTACAGATGAGTGTCGCATATGCCTTCAACCAGAGACGTGTTTGGAGACAACTTGGTCACGCTGAACGCTTTAGGCCCACTATTCATAGAGTGCAGCAAGGTGAAGGTTCCTTGATGTTTTGGGGTGGCATTATGTGGGGCCCACGTACGCCGCTGGTGGTCATGGAAAGCGCTGTAACGCCATCCACCGACCGATAGTGCAACCGTAACGGCAACATATTGACGAGGCATTAATCTTCATGGACGACAATTCGCACCACCATCGTGCACTTCTTGTGAATGACTTCCTTCTGGATAACTACAACGCTCGACTAGAGTAGCCAGCATGTTCCCCAAACATGAACCCTATCGTACATGCCTGAGATAGGTGGAAAAGCGCTGTTTACGGACGAGGTGATCCACCAACCACTCTGAGGGATCTACGTCGAATCGCCGTTGACGAGTGCTACAATCTGGACAAACAGTGCCTTGATGAACTTGTGGATAGTATTCCATGACGAATACATGCATGCACCAGTGCAACAGGACGTGCTCTTGGGCATTAGAGGTACTGGTGTGTACAGCAATCTCGACCATCACCTCTGAAGGTCTCGCTGTATGGTGGTGCAACATGAAATGTGTGGATTTCATGAGCAACAAAAAGGGTGGAAATGATGTTTATGTTGATCTCTAATCAAATTTTCTGCACAGGTTTCTATACTCTCGGAACCGAAGTGACGCAAAACGTTTTTGATGTGTATATTTCGTCCAATGTATTTGTGTTGTATATTGTAATTTTACAACTTTTCCGCCTCTAAAGATCAATTAAAGCTAATATATTTACAAACAGTTATTTCAGTCTTTTGCGGCGAGCATGTTGTACTAAAATGTTCACAGTGCCCTATTCTCTTTACGTAGTGCGTAAGTCCCCCGACAAGCTTTAGTAAAATTATTTTCAATCTTTTCTGTTTGAATTCATGTTTGTTACACACTGGCGCTACTTTTCTATGTCATTATGTCTACAATAATAACTAAGTAAACGTATCCCGGTCCATAACGGTCGTGCTGGCTATGTGGTTGCAAGTCATCTGAATAGTCACAGAATGACGCTCGACGAGTGACAGGTATGATACACTGTCAAACGCCTGAATAAGCACCTGTTGCAGTGTGGACGGCAGCGAGACATACAAGAATAGAGCCAATGAGCTTCTGGCAGGTACCTGCAGGGATATGGCGTCATGCCGACTCCAGTGCATGGCCAGCTGCAATAGGATTTTCGGTTAAGAATCCATCTGCGAATAGTCTCATCAAGGTAGCCCTACATGTTCTCGGCTAAGTTTAAATCCGGGGGCTTGGTGGCCAAGGGAGTACGTTAAAATCATCCTAGGACTCTTGGAACCACGCATGTGCACTGCGAAGTGTGTCACGTACTGCATTTATCCTGGTGGTGCATGACATCATGTCAAGGAGAAACAAACTGCATGTATGGGAGAACGTGGTCCCCAAGAAGAGATGCATTCTTTTGTTGATACCCTGCACCCTCCAGAATGCCGAGATCATTCAGGAAATGCTACGAAAACATTCCCCAGACCAAAACGCTTCCTACTGGTTGAAGGGTGTTTGCTTTCAGATGTTTCACGCCGCACGCGCCAACGCTATCACTCCGAAGCAGCATAAAACGTGTGCGTCCAATTGCGGTACTGGTGTGCGAATACTAGCCTGCGTCGCCAGTGTACAGCAGTGGAGAATGGGTTCATGAATCAGGTGCTTTCTGTGCAAACCTGTATGCATCAACAATCAGTGAACTCTCGTCACGGAGACACTTTTAGTGGCGCCTTGGTTCAGCTGTCCCGATAGTTGCACGAGAGTTACACGTGTATTCGCCGGTACACACCTCCTCAGCCGTCTATCGCGATTGTCGTCTACGGCCTGTGGCGCCCCACAGTTGGCTCAGTGCCTGATTTAGATGGCGCCATTTGTGTCCGAACAGTTTACGAACTTAGCTGTTTTGGTATTGCTGCACTGTGACGTTGAATAGAGGCAGTGTCCCGTTAATGAGGTTCGATCGTGTATTTCCACTTCCCATATCACCTCTTCATGGTCAGCTTCTCGTAACAGTTGCATTTCCTGCCATAGGCGAAGTAATAATGCTGATGATATGTGTTTGTAGTCACCTGGGAATACTAATAAAGTGCTACTGTTCCCCTGGTTTTGGATTACGTCATTTTTTCCTCGTGATCTCATGAACGTTTATGTAGCCCAGAACAATGAAGACAATAATTTGTCTATACGAAAAGAATTCTTTTGGCACTACTTCCGTGTTTCGTTCAGGCCTTTAACATGTACTTTCTTGCATATGCTACATTTCACGGATAGGGTACATCATTGCATTTTCTTCTGAATCCTGTTGATTTTTAGAGGGATTTCTGGAGGCGTGAATCAAAATATTTTGTTCGACCACTTCATTGTTTCGATTGGTGATCTATATTGCTTAACTTCTGTTTTACGTAGTAATAGAAGTTTTCTTTTTACAGGCAGGAACCAAAATAAATGCAGATGACTCCACTATCGTCGCAGAAAGTGGGGCAAGTGTGCTTAGGAGTATATTCTCGACTGCCCAGTCAAAACAACCAAGATGGCGAAAACAACAGCGATTGCATATAGAAGAGGAAAGACAGTGGCAAAAGGCGGATATAGCGGGACTCCTTCGACACACGCGCCCCAATAGGTGAGCAGTCATTCCGTGTTCGCAACAGCTCTTTATCTCATTACTCGCAATATCTCCCAAGTTTGATTTCGGGTCCTCTTTCCTATAAGAATTCAAGCAACGCGCCAAGCCCTTCAATTCTTTCCTCTATGTTATATCAGTATTTGACAGTTTTTTTATCCTCGATCATTCGAACATTTAGAAACAAAGTTTTTCTAATTATTTTAAATCAGTGTAGTGTTATTTATATTTTGACTAAACTAGTGCCTTTTGGGATGGATGAGGTGGGTGAAAGTTTCCAGTAGTCATTAATGGCTCATCACAAGCATCCTCTAAACCTACTTCATCTCGCAAGTGTTTCGAACGAACTGTGGCAAGAATCTTACCTATTTTCTTAAAAATTCGTTTTTACGGGTACTCCAGTAAAACTCATGACCATGCCAAAAAGGATTTGCAGTGGACAAATATATCCTCTCACCCTTAAGTCTTTAAGCAACCGCTCTTGTCAAAGAAGATACATGCAGTGTAGGAGTCATTTTCTTTTCGTGATTCAACTGCTGTATTTACAACATAACACGGCGCTTTCTATCGGATATTCCTATCCCCAGTGTCCATTAAATCTCTTTTATTCCTTATTATGGTACTTTTTTCTTACTACTTTCCTTATGATTTACCAAATATGTCGGCGGCCTCCTTGGAATGAAAATACGTAACGTCAAATGTTTTTCTCTTCTTTGCTCTAGTTATTTCGATTACTCTTTGGAGAACTCTTTAAGCCACTATTTCCGTAGTACTTTAATCTGTTTTCCTCTTCTTTTCTGTTACGCTCGTATGCTATAAACCGACTAGTTCTGGCTCAGTAGCGTAGTTTTAATACTGGTACTTGATATCGAACTCAGATATTTGTTTAACACCGAAAGCTTCGTAGAATTACGACAGTAATGAAATACTTACCAGTTAATAGTAGAGAAATGTTTATCAGAAAGTATAGCTATGTAGTGAGAAATATATTAAGAAATATCTATTGTGAAGACTTGATAATACCGTATTTTTCTTCTTTTCTTTAGAATTCCTGAATCATCACATAACACGAGTGGATCACATTGTATCTAAAGAAAAAGTTTAACTACGATTTTTCCTACGGATATTTTAATGATCGCCAAAATACAAGCTGCATTAACAAGTGTCACGATATCAAATTTGGTAAGGTAATCCATCGCAGTAACTATTTGGAATTCATATAGACTTCAACAATGTTAAATGGAACATTCTATTCGTAAAATGTGAATTAATTTGTTATAAATGTGATTATAAACCGTAATCAATTTCAACTAAGTGAACTGAAGATATCGGCTGTGATACCTATTTTTCTACTGTGTCGTGAAGTAACAAATCTTTATTGTGTGTTGAAGAAATACCTTTTAAAAATGTTAAAATTTAATGACGAATCTCATATAGACTCAAATATGTGTCAATATACACCTTCGTGTCGTGCTAAAGATATCAGTAATTTATAAGAACTTGCCTCTACGTTGTAACCTGGAGGAGAAACAGATGTGCAAATAAAGTTTATTACTGTTTTAGAAAAAAAAATCTCAGTGTACTAACTGTTTTTCTTCCCTTTTTCAATTCCGTACATGCCTTTCAAATTAAAATATCCTCTTTAATTGCTGTTATGCATATACGCCCTATCATAAGAACTAAGGTAAAAAAAAGAAAAAAAACTCTCTGGCTCTATTACTGAACTCAAACATGTGTAATAAATTGTTATGTTAATACTGAAACTCTAATATTTATTGCTTCGTGTTACACACTTCATTTAGATGAGTAATGCAAATATGTAGCTACTTAACGTGCTCTGAGACATGCTGGTTCTGGAGGTGCTACTGAAGCCATATAAACCGCATAGTTACAATCGAATGTCGGCTAGTACTCTTAAACAGTAGTAATCATAACATTGCTTGATAGCTAGTACGGATAGGTACAGAAACTTGCTTCTCCTGTGTGCATCGCCTGAAGTAATCAGACCGTTCCTCATCAATGTATGGAAAAATTAGTGACTACATCTTAAGAGATGCGAATGAACAATGGATATGCACTTAGTTTGGGAGGCGATTCTTAAACGGAATTGGAGGCAGTCTTCCGTGAATCCTCCGTTTGAGGGGACCGCCTTTTGAAGATTTGATTGTAAGAAAAATATGTTAAAAATGGAGCCATTTCGGTTTTCATGACAAAGATGAAAGTAGCACAGCAGTTCTTAAATGAGGTTTTTCCATTCCTGTTAAGAAACCAAGTTACACCACCACCACAGTTATTGTTACAAAAAGTGTAATGTAAGGTTCTCTGTCATGGTTTACAGCTGTACTAAGATACTGGGCTGTTCGCCAACAGATTTTCACGAAAACTCCACTTAATCTCTTGAAGGGATTGAAGAATGTCTGGAATTATGGGAGCGTATCAATGTCTACAGCTGAAGCTGCCTGTTCCATACAGTATTTAATGGCCCGCCCACCTGCCGCCTAGAGGTGAGAGGAATTGTTATACCCATTCCAGTCCATACATCTTGCTGACGCCTAACTGATATCATGTAAAAATCTAAAATTTTAGTCTTTTCCAGTAGAGCTATTATTTATTTTTTGATGAATGCAACAACAATATTTGTTAACGGGAACCAGAGTGGTAACCATGTTTTCTTATCATTTTGTAAGAACTTCTGGTAGTATAAGGAAATGAAATGAAGTCACTTCTTTCAACAAAACAAGAGCTTATTTTAGAAAACGGATCTCTAAAAAAATGGTTCAAATGGCTCTGAGCACCAAGGCGCTTAACTTCTGAGGTTCAAATGGTTCAAATGGCTCTGAGCACTATGGGACTTAAGTTCTGGGGTCATGAGTCCCATAGAACTTAGAACTACTTACACCTAACTAACAGAAGGACATCACACACATCCATGCCCGAGGCAGGATTCGAACCTGCGAACCTAGTGGTCGCGCGGTTGCAGACAGTAGCGCCTGGAACGGCTCGCCCACCCCGGCGGGTGAAAACGGATCTCTCTCGCTAGTTAATCATCCAGCAGCAACTTTATGTTAAAAAGTAAAAATTCTTACACATTCTCAGTTTCACAAAATGCATGTGAGTATTTGCAAACAATTCAACCGAACCTATCACCTCTTCGTGTGTACTGCATTTCATAATTGAAAAGTGGATTACTTGAAAGCTTTCAGTTCGCCTGCGTAGCCAAGGAACTCATCGTCACGGAGGTTGATAGTATGCCTGATCGACGTCTAAGACCGAGAACACCTGATCTCCGACGAACCACGAAAAACAGTTTTGCAAGTCTGGCAGAGGCACATATTCCAAAACTACCTTCTGACTTAACAACTGATAATCCACCACTGATAGGAATCCGGAACCATTAGGTTTTGGAACCAAAAGTATGGGAAATGCGTATCGACTGAATAATTACGCCATCTTTCAAAAGCTGACTCAATATTTGGGGCAACTCACGCATTTTAGTTGGGCATAACCCATAAGGCGATTGTCTAACCGTTTCCTGATGGGGCAGTCGGATGATACATTCAATTTTCGTGGATACCGCAGCCTATTGGTGGGACATGCGGAAACCTACGCAGGACGTGCAATAACTTTTCCCTCTCACCAGCAGACAAGCGCCCGACCTCAGATTCACCCCTGTGACCGCCTACGCAACGCATTCCACGTTCCACTTTCTGCTTCCAAAAGACAAGCTTCTCACAGGAGCTAAAAATGAATCTGTTTCACCCCATAATCCGAAATACACTGAGAATTTTCTAAAACCTCATAACCCAATATTAAATTGACTGTCGTTGCCCTCACGACCCAAAATATTTACGGGCTACATAAATTTGCTTATCCATACATCGAATCACACCAGCAATCTGTACGTGGTCTCCTGAAACAGTACAACAATCCTCTCTATTCGAGTCAAGCTGCAGTAAGCGCGCAACCTCATTGTCTCCTCTAAAGCAGTCGTAATTGATTATCGATTTGTGCTATCCGAATCCACTAAGGCAGACACTGGCTCTGCCAGTATTTGTGCACAGATAGATGGCAGGCGGCTAGCTTCCACCCCACGCACCTTCAGGCACCTTCCAGGCGTTGCCGGCTTCCTTTATTCTCGATCGAGCTTCTGGCGTCAGGAGTTTTCGCCACACTCCCGCGGTACTGGACAGTGCCTGACTAGGTATTCCCAACTGCCACACCCAAACTACGATCCCGCCCACCCTCAACACCTCTTGGCGCGGTTGCCTCTCGCACTAATCTCTTCATACCCTTCCTGATAGCATCAGCTTCCCAGCGAAGCTCATCTTCATACTCCGGAATGCCAATAACAGTTACTAGACGGTGGAGATTCAGAAAGGTCTTGAGTCTCTCAGTAAACAAAATACGCGGTCTATCTAGAGGTCGCAGGTCGTCCAACATGGTCGTGACCATGTCCGTCTGAGGAATAACCTCACATAGGTCCACCAGTGTACCTAGGTGCCTTTAGACGTTCAATGTATTCAGATAAATTTTCCTCCCTTCCTCGTACCTGACAAAAATATTCGTCTCTTAGGTTCTTGCACCTTTGTGCACCTAGGCAGCACTCCAGAATTTTCCTGGACTGAGAAATAGATGATCCTCCTCTCCACTACTTGCAACACTGCGGCTTGTTGTTCTACCTTAAATGTTAGCCATTAAAATTTTTATGTGGGTTGAACCGTGAATTTACTTTCAAAACTTTTTCTTAAGAATTTACTTTATTTAATAGCGATTCATCAAGAACCTTAACACGTTTAACCACACTATGTAGGCTTGGAAGTAGTTGCCAGTGGGTAACTAATGAAAACAAATGAAATTTCTTTCAACAAATGGAAATTTTATTCCTAAAAACCTACATTTTTTAGAATCAGATTTAAAATTGTAATCAGAAAGCACCCTCTAAATATCAAGTTACAATTTATTCAGAGGCAGAAAGAACAAGTTTTTGACAGTATGAGCTTTCGGGCTGAGAACCTTTTGACACGGCCGTAGTCACGACCGCTCACAACAACCTCTGAAAGACTACACTGGTGCAAATCTGCAACACACAAGATTACTTTAAACTAAAAATTTTAACAACTCACACAAGCACATAAACTATGCACCCCGTAGGAGGGATGGAAATGGTACAAAACACTAACATTATAGGATTAACTTGCCACCGAAAGTGCAACTTGATTAAAAAAAATTATAGTGGAAGGGTTGCAACTTCATATACTAAAATAACCATTTAAATAAAACCCATGAAATGCAGTCTTACATAAAATATACAAGGTTAGCCAAACATGCTCTACGTTACACATATACCGCCTCTCAAGATGATAGGCAAGACAAAAACATATTTCAGGAATGCCGTCGTTACACTTCACGCAATAAATTCGTTAACACCGAATACGACAAATATGTCAGAGGCAGCTATTAACGTATGGCAGATTGACAGGGAGATTACTGAAGAACCCGAACCATAGGTTACTCTAACCCGCCCCTGCTCCACAAGGGAAAAACGGACCACCCAATTCACAAATAACCGCATTCCTGCGGGTGGGAAAACGGAGAAGAATGGTGGGTCGGCCCCAAAAGAAAGCGGCTGGTGACCTCACCAAGAAAACAAGTAGAATTTAACAAGTAAATGAAACAACATATCTCCAGTCACTTCACTTCTAATAAACTGCGATTTCGGGTGAAGACCTGGGGCAGCAGCCCCAACGCTCTCCAGAACCGTCTGCTGCCAGCCGCTTCAACGGACGCAGGAAGGCGCGCCGATCTCCCGTCTCACGGCGTCGCAGCTCGCACCGGCCAGGCCGATGTCGTGGTTTGACTCCTGATGCTAGTGTCGGCCGCAAAGCCACTATCCCTCGCTATACGGCGCGGCCCACTGGACTCACTTGGCGACCTCACATGCGCCGACGCTCAAGGCGGACAAGTCATCTTGTGTCTCAGTGCATGACCGACCAATCGATCGATCCATTCGCCAATGACCGTTGCCCACGCAAACTCAGATGCAGAAACTCAGCCCCCACCGGGCGACCACTAGCTGAGTTCTGTTACTGGCGGAGTGGCAAGATTCTCATTTTGCCGGTTTTAAAGTTTGATCCTAACTACAGACATACTAGCACTCCGAACGACAGACAGACACTAACTGCCGCACAAATGCGAACGAGAGACAGACCGGCAACTGGTGACGAGTGACTGACCCACATTCTCTCCGACTGACCAACCCCCTGGCGAGCTTATAGCGCCCCTTAAATGCACGTGAAGAGGCAACCTTTCCCCTTTTCCACCAGAGGGAGATACCAAAGCTGCGATTGCCACAGCGGCGCCACCGCCAGAAACGGAGGACGATTGCTTCACACAACGCGCTGCGGCGCGCTCTTCAAAAGAGCAATTTTTCCAAGGCTCATGGGTAACATTTCGGACCGAATGGTCGTGAATGCCTCTGACAACAGTCAACAATAGGTGCGGGAGTTTCCCAAAAGGATCACAAGTGTGAGATTGCCCTATCAGATGTTCTTTCCACCCTTCGCCTGCCTCTCATTCTGCTTGCCACATAAGATTACACAGAAGGCCCTGAGACAAAGTAAATTCTTCCTGAAGAGCATAGAGGTCATCTAACGATCATGGTCAACGAACAAAGAACTCTGTTTACTACAAGATCTGCCAGATCGTGCAACCGCAGTACCCGTCAAGAGGACTACCCTCCTGCACAACACCAAGTAAGGAGGTGCAAGCGGCGCCGGCAACACTCACCTCACCAACGCCTGCGACTGATGACCCTTTAGTTTGATCCCTTTACTCCCCAAACCAACCAACCAACAGCCTGCACAGTAACCTCTCGCGATCTGACCAGTGTCCTAAGAAGCCGCTAGGCCAGCTCCGCCACGCAACCGTGATCTTACTCTGACCTTCCGTGCAAGGATACAAGGGTCCTAGTATAAAACGCACTAGGCACAAAAAATTAAAAAAAAATAGATTTCCTTTATTGACAAAGAGTACTTCGGCACTTTAGCGATGCAGAATTATTAAGAGAAACTACATACTGTTGGCATTAGCCTATCACATAACACATTCGGGTTTCATTCAACAAGTCTCGACCTGCCCAAACTGCCTTTAAAGCAAATGACAGAAGCTAAAATTATTGCATATTCAACTAGCCTTTAGTTACTAACAATTGAAACTGCCCATCGGCACCCCCCCCCCACCCCCACCACCCCCTGCTCTCCACCCAAATCAAATTTAGTGGTAAGATGGCCCAGTATATAGCCCGTCAGAAACTGGACTTAGACCAAGCATGAGAACAGGAAGAAGGTGTGCTGAACTGTGAAAAAAGGCTAAATAGAAACACTCGACGGTGCAAACTCAAGAACTGCCAAATTGAGCATAGCCAAACAGCTGCGATATCGTGGTTAAGTGGTGGCGATGTTAGACTACGACGAGGATGAATCGTGTTCAGATCTCTCTTGTGTTAATTAGTTTTATTTATTTATTTCCACAACATTATCAACTGTCCGTCCAGTCACTAAAATTTTGGTTCTCTTTCTGTAATCTCGGAATTTCTCATACAACACACTGGTAGAATATGAGTCATGCGGTAAGAATACGTTACCGTCGCAAGAAAACGTGATGAATAGTCAGAGCAACAAGTAAACGGGTGGAAACTGCGTTACAACGAAGGAATTCAAGCGTTAAAACTTCGAAAACAAAACCCAACTTCAAAAACATTGAAAACACATGTTATGACAGAGCACTGAGAAACTGTGTGATTGTGAAACTATTGTGTTTATCTGTTGCAGCTTACGTGACAAATTATAATGTTTTCATCATTTACTTGTGAGTGATCACAGTCATATTCATACGAAGTGTTAAATTGGGCAAGGACTCGTACCTCATTCACCAGGCGTACATACACTCCTGGAAATGGAAAAAAGAACACATTGACACCGGTGTGTCAGGCCCACCATACTTGCTCTGGACACTGCGAGAGGGCTGTACAAGTAATGATCACACGCACGGCACAGCGGACACACCAGGAACCGCGGTGTTGGCCGTCGAATGGCACTAGCTGCGCAGCATTTGTGCACCGCCGCCGTCAGTGTCAGCCAGTTTGCCGTGGCATACGGAGCTCCATCGCAGTCTTTAACACTGGTAGCATGCCGCGACAGCGTGGACGTGAACCGTATGTGCAGTTGACGGACTTTGAGCGAGGGCGTATAGTGGGCATGCGGGAGGCCGGGTAGACGTACCGCCGAATTGCTCAACACATGGGGCGTGAGGTCTCCACAGTACATCGATGTTGTCGCCAGTGGTCGGCGGAAGGTGCACGTGCCCGTCGACCTGGGACCGGACCGCAGCGACGCACGGATGCACGCCAAGACCGTAGGATCCTACGCAGCGCCGTAGGGGACCGCACCGCCACTTCCCAGCAAATTAGGGACACTGTTGCTCCTGGGGTATTGGCGAGGACCATTCGCAACCGTCTCCATGAAGCTGAGCTACGGTCCCGCACACCGTTAGGCCGTCTTCCGCTCACGCCCCAACATCGTGCAGCCCGCCTCCAGTGGTGTCGCGACAGGCGTGAATGGAGGGACGAATGGAGACGTGTCGTCTTCAGCGATGAGAGTCGCTTTTGCCATGGTGCCGATGATGGTCGTATGCGTGTTTGGCGCCGTGCAGGTGAGCGCCACAATCAGGACTGCATACGACCGAGGCACACAGGGCCAACACCCGGCATCATGATGTGGGGAGCGATCTCCTACACTGGCCGTACACCACTGGTGATCGTCGAGGGGACGCTGAATAGTGCACGGTACATCCAAACCGTCATCGAACCCATCGTTCTACCATTCCTAGACCGGCAAGGGAACTTGCTGTTCCAACAGGACAATGCACGTCCGCATGTATCCCGTGCCACCCAACGTGCTCTAGAAGGTGTAAGTCAACTACCCTGGCCAGCAAGATCTCCGGATCTGTCCCCCATTGAGCATGTTTGGGACTGGATGAAGCGTCGTCTCACGCGGTCTGCACGTCCAGCACGAACGCTGGTCCAACTGAGGCGCCAGGTGGAAATGGCATGGCAAGCCGTTCCACAGGACTACATCGAGCATCTCTACGATCGTCTCCATTGGAGAATAGCAGCCTGCATTGCTGTGAAAGGTGGATATACACTGTACTAGTGCCGACATTGTGCATGCTCTGTTGCCTGTGTCTATGTGCCTGTGGTTCTGTCAGTGTGATCATGTGATGTATCTGACCCCAGGAATGTGTCAATAAAGTTTCCCCTTCCTGGGACAATGAATTCACGGTGTTCTTATTTCAATTTCCAGGAGTGTATTATGTGCTTCGGTAAATGATTCCTATCATATGACACACATACTGTCACAAATGCCGTCTATGAGACACTAGACGTGTTTTCTGGTGGAGGAATCGGTTGACTCGTAGCTTTGTCATCCAACATTTGCTGTTCCCATTCGAAACCACTGCAGACTGCTAACAGAGTAGCTGTGCAGAATCAGCTGTCATTGTAGGTCCCTTCCTTACACCTCGCTGTTGCAAAAGGACGTTACACCATGACACAGACACAAATATGAACACAGCGAACAGCGATTAAGAAATATAAATATTGCACAAGGGATTACTGAACACAGATCACCCGCTCGGCAGTCGAACACCATGACCACGTGACTACAACGACACTGTGTATCTAGGTTGCTCTATATTGCACTTCTTGTCCTTTGACAGTTCGCTGTTTCTGTTTTGCTTCTTTTTCACAGTACGGTACATCTTATTCCTTATTTTCGTGCTTGACCTGTGTTCAGATTTTGACGTGATGTCCACTGAGCCCACTTACCACGAAATCTGAGGGGTTGCGACGGGGAGTTTTCACTGTAAGTAACTGCAAGGCAGTAAGACCTTAATGTTCCTAACGGTACTCAGCAGTCTCACCTTAAAGGATCAGTTATTATTCTAGGTTCCGGGTGGCACATAAACCACAGAATCATTCATATCAGCCACGGTTTTAACCATCTACGTGTGATTACACAACACTCAAAATATTAACAATTTAGTCGGCGTGTAATCGCCTTAAAACACCTAACTCGACTTCCCTACTAACCTGCAGTAGCACTTAAATGGCAATTTACATACAATATAAAATAACATAAATTTGCAATGGCCTAATGATTGCGCAAACAGATAAAACTTGGAGTTTGACTCGGTGCTTAGCAGCCTTTGAATTCACAATTTCAATCGTCACGAGCCGTTTAAGGTTTGCAACTACACAAGCAGTAATATATTGAAATGCCCATGGCGCGAACCTTTTTAACAGTTTACACAAACAGATTAAAGTTTAAGTTTAGCTGAGCGCTTAGCCGCCTCTAAATTCTGCAATTAATTTTTCAATATGAATCGGCACTAGCCGTTTTAACTTTAACAATACACCAGAAAGTTTTTAAATTCGGCCCTTGGCCACACGTAACACCATTAAAAAATCAATAAAATTCATGGCTCTCGCAGCCACTAAACTATGCAGGTTAGTAATTTTCCTGAGAAATTACAGGTGCCTGGGAGAATAAATTCAAATTAGTAATGAAGTTAATTGTCTAACGAGATACCCTCAGGCATAGGCCTCGATCGACACAGCACACGAAAACAATAATTACCTTGAAAGGTGCCTTTAGCGCTGCCGACACATCCCGTTACATGTAAGTACAGAGATAAGGTTGGTTTGTAGTGTTGGAGGGACCAGACTACAAAGGCCATCGGTCTATAAGTACAGAGACTGACATGCGATGATGTGGGCACTAGCTCTTGATACTTTATCAGACATACGGTTAGAACTTATCATTGAATAAGCTCTTAAATCCTTCAAGAAACAGGAGGAAGTTTCTAGAAGTATTCAATGATATCAATTTAAACACAGAGGTGCGGTTCGAGGCTAGACAATAAACCATTTCACTTCCACAAATTACTCTAAAACAACACATATCGCGACACTGCCGGAACATGTTAAAGATGGACATAAGAACGATACCAACAGAGAATATGTTAACCAATAGCCAACTTAGCGGCCGATAATACAGTTTCTTAAGCGTCATGTTGCAAGACAGTGACTAAGTGTTCGGTACGACAGCCGTTATTTTAACAATGCCATAAATTACGAACAAACAGCCGCTAGCTTATATGCAAAATTACCTTTGCTATAGTAGTTCACCGGCCTAAAATGGTTCTGAGCACTATGGGACTTAACCTCTGAGGTCATCAGTCCCCTAGAACTTAGAACTACTTAAACCTAAGTAACCTAAGGACATCACACATATCCATGCCCGAGGCAGAATTTGAACCTGCGACCGTATCAGTCTCGCGGTTCCTGACTGTAGCGCCTACAACCGCTCGGCCACCCGGGCCGGCTCACCGGCCTATGTCGATCCTAAACGTTTAACTTGAAAAAAATCAGAAATAACAACTACTAGGCTACCACTACAGCTACACAACAGACAGCTTACTATGCCTTTAAGCACACGGTGGTTTAGAAGTTTTTAAGCACACAGTAAGTTTAAGTATACAGGATTTTGTGGCGGCGTTCGTAGCGACAAGCAATTCGCTGTAGAAACGGCTTACGAAGTCACCGCCACACTTTTAATAGCGGGCCGACCGGTCCGCTGGAACAGTGAACAGAAAGATGAAAACCCAAACACACTGATTAAATAAAAGTCGGTACTTATCTTTATTAACGAAGATACAGAAACACAGTAGTGAACTCCGTGCCTACAGAAATCTGTCTAGTTCGAGTCGGAGCGGCTAGGTCAGCGTCGGCTGACGACAAACAACAACTCTGCTGCGATGAACACACAACTGACTAGCAAGTACACAATTCGGTGGCGAGTATACAACTGAGCGGCGAATACAGAACTGTCCTAGCGCTCGTGACTCCAGCGCTTAAGAAGCCAGAAGCCAGCGGTGGCGCGCGCAGACTTGCGGCGATTTCCTGTCTCGCTGGCGCTGCTTATGCGGACGGCGTCCGGACTTTGATGCTGCCAACCTTTTGGCAGCGGGCTCGGTTGGCATTACTGGCTAGGATATAACACTCCTCTCCCCCAAATCGCCGCACCGTCGTTGAGTAATGACGTGGCGAGCGTCGACGGCGGGGGAGGGGTCTGGCCGCAGGCGTAGCAGAAGAGACCGGGGCGGAGACTGTTGTCGGTGGCAGTCCCCGGTCCGCAACCCAGCATTGGCTGCGCAGGGCCTCGGGAAACACCGACTGAAAACCGAGGTCAGGGTGCACGTCTGTGACCACGGGCGCAGCTTCTGGTACTGGACGCGACGGGGCGTCGGGACCCACGAAGAGAGGCAGCGTCTCCTGACGCTGCGTCGACGGCTGCTGAGTGGGCGCCGGACAAGGCGCTGCGGTGTCAGACTCCTTGGGGGTGCCAAGGAAAGCGGCTGCAGGGCAGGCTGCACAGCCACCGCTTGGGAAGGCGGCCCGGCTGAGGGGTCGACGTCCATCAGCTCCGAAGGCGGTGGCGACTGAAGAGGGACCGCAGACGCCGAAGCGACCACCTTGGGCGCTCCCGGATGAAGCTGCGCGGGAGGCATCAACGGGACGGGCTGTCGGCGTGGTAGCGGCGACGGTGGCTGCTGCTGCCCTGGGGGCGGCAGCGAAGTCGGAAGGCGCGGCTGGAACCCGCCGCGGACCAAATCTGTGGACAAAGAACGAGCAGCAGAATCCGGGCGGCCAGCGCGGCGCAACTGGTTCTGATGCCTCCTGTGCACCCCAGTAGCACCTTGAACAGTATAAAAACCGCGACCCTGGACACTTATCACGGTACCACGTTCCCAACGACGGCGACCGTGATAAACTCTGAAAAAAAAAAACGGCGTCGTTGCGCTGAAAACGCGTGCGATGCTCAGAAGCGGCGGGTCGATCCGGGGGGTGCGACAACCGTAGTAGGGTGCGATGACGACGGCCGTGGAGAAGCTCCGCAGGCGAAGGGCCGTCGCGTGGCGTGGTCCGGTACGACGACAGGAACGTGATGAGGGCCTGCTGACGAGAGTGCGTAGCACGAAGGCGGTCCATATGATCCTTGAATGTGCGTACAAAACGTTCCGCTGCACCATTCGATTGAGGGTGGAACGGCGGAGTAAGAACATGGCGAATGCCATTGGCAGAACAAAAACTTTCAAATTCAGCAGAGGTAAATTGTGGACCATTGTCAGACACTAAAACTTCTGGAAGACCCTCAATACAAAAAATTGAAGTCAACGCCTGTATAGTTTGTGCAGACGTTGTAGACTGCATGGGCACAACAAACGGAAAATTACTAAATGCATCTATCACGATGAGCCAACGAGAATTCCAATATGGACCAGCGAAATCAGTACGTACTCGCTGCCAGGGACCGGCAGGGCGTGCCCACTCAAAATAGCGTTGAGGCGGAGCAGCTTGGTATTCGGCACACGTCGAACAATCTGTAGACATCTGCGTAATCTGCTTATCAATGCCGATCCATGTACAATGACGGCGGGCAAGCTGCTTGGTGCGGACCACTCCCCAATGACCCTGATGCAACAAGTCGAGGACCTTGGATTGGAGCACTTGGGGAACCACTACACGAAGCTGGTCATTCTCGGTGCGTAACAGCAAAACCCCGTGCGAAACAGACAACAGATGACGTTGCGGATAATAGCGACGAACCACAGGATCCGATATGTCCTTTGCATTGGACGGCCAACCACGTTGAACAAAACGTAATAGTAAACTCAGATGAGGATCCGTAGCTGTCTCACGTGCCACCTGACAATAATCACTCGGAAAATCCCGGAGGGATTGATGCTCATCGGCGTCAATCTGATGGCAAGAGTCGTCAGAGGAATCGAAGACATCATCCGCAGCAATCGGCAATGTAGAAAGCGCGTCAGCGTTTGCATGCTGAGCTGTAGGGCGATACAGTATCTCATACTGGTATTGTGATAACAAAAGAGCCCAACGTTGTAGTCTCTGAGCTGTCCGCTGAGGAACTGGTTTAGACGGATGAAACAGTGACATCAAGGGCTTGTGATCTGTTACTAAATAGAATGGTCTACCATAGAGGTAGTGATGGAATTTTGTGACACCGAACACAATAGCCAACGCTTCCTTGTCCAATTGGCTATAATTACTCTGAGCTTTGTTTAGCAATTTAGATGCGAACGCAATAGGACGTTCGGTGTTACCGACTCGGTGAGACAACACAGCACCGAGGCCGAAAGAAGAGGCATCACAAGCTAACACCAGAGGCTTGTTAGGGTCGTAATGGACCAGACAACGATCATTCAATAAAGCCTCTTTAAGCTGCTGAAAGGCTGATTGGCTATCAGCTGACCACACAAACGGAACATTCTTACGGCGGAGACGATGCAACGGTGCAGCAATCTGTGATGCATTAGGTATAAACCTAATATAATACGTCAATTTGCCAAGAACTGCTTGCAATTCATGCAGATTGCGAGGGGCGGGCAAATCACGAATAGCTGCTAAATGTGACTGGGAGGGATGAATGCCTTGAGCATTAATAACATGTCCCAGATACTCCATCTCCGTAAGGAAAAATGAACATTTATCGATGTTGCAACGTAGGCCTGCCTGAGACAACACTTTAAACAAACACTCCAAATTACGGAAATGATCAGCAGGCGTCCGACCGGACACAACAATATCGTCTAAATAGTTGCAACACGATGGCACATTAGCCAGATGTTGTGACAAAAAACGCTGAAAAACAGCTGGAGCTGACGCACAACCAAAAGGCAAACGCAGAAAACGGAACAACCCCAACGACGTGTTTATGACAAAATACTGTTGTGATTGCTCGTCGAGGGGCAATTGCAAATATGCTTCACGGAGATCAATTTTGGAAAAGAAACGAGCTTCCCCTAGCTTATCCATCAGCTCGTCCGGTCTAGGCAAAGGAAAAGAATCAATGACAGTCTGAGGATTAACTGTCGACTTAAAATCAGCACACAAACGTAACTTGCCAGACGGTTTCTTTATAATAACTAAGGGAGAAGCCCACTGGCTCGCTGAAACGGGTTGAATAACACCGTTGTTTTGCCAACGACGAAGTTCATCTTCTACAGGTGCCCGAAGGGCGTGAGGCACTGGACGAGCACGACAAAATCGAGGCTGAGCATTATCTTTTAACGTAATATGAGCGGCAAAGTTCGCAGCACAACCTAGTTCGTCTTTAAATATGTCACTGTATCGTTTACACAAATCGGTTATGCTGTGTTGAGGAACAACAACAGAATTAATTTGCAACACATTGTCTTGGATAGACAGGCCAAACAAGTCAAAACAGTCTAATCCGAAAATGTTTACACTGTCTGTAGCGCGGAGCACTGTGAATGAAACCGTTTTTGTATTGCCACGGAATGTGGCTGGCACGCGACATACACCTAACACAGGAATTTGTTCTCCACTATAAGTAGCCAAAGAACGTTTTGCCGCTGAAAGTTTAGGGCGGCCGATAGCCGCATACGTAGCACTATTTATGAGAGTCACAGACGCACCAGTGTTTAATTGAAAATTGAAGGTCTTATCCTGGATGCGTAGTTTCACAAATAGTTTATTACACTGTCTCTGGATCGGTGCAGTGGAGGCGGAAGACACAAAATCAGCGCGTTTAGCGCGTGTTCGCTGCTTACGACAACTCGTGGGTTGGGCGGGTGGAACAACAACTCCCGCGTCACTTGCTGTCTGTACATCACTTTTCACAGCGTTTGAATTACGCTTGGGTCGCATAGCAGAGGGCTGGGTGGGTGGCTTATTGCGAACAAGTTTATTACCCACACGAACCGTGGAAGAGTCTTTAAACGCGACCTTCTGGGCGGGCTGGCTTTGAAGAACATGAATATCCATGGGCTGGGCAGCACTAGAATTGTTCTTGCGTTTACGCAAACAAACAGTCTGGATGTGTCCTTTCCTTTGACAAAAGTGACAAACCGCGTTTCTTAACGGGCAACGTTCACGAGGATGAGCAAGAACACACTTAGGGCAAGACTTAACTCTATCATTTTGCACACGCGGCTGACGAATGTGTTTAACATGACGCGGCCGGCTAGTGTTTACAGTCTGACTCTGCCGGTGGGGCCGCGGGCGTGACATAACTTGCTTAGCACAGACAATTTGAGAAATACATGGCTGATCTAACTCACACTCAGCATAGTCAAAAGTATCTTGGGCTTCAATGATGTTCATCACAGTCTCTAATGACAGGTCAGGCAACTTTAAGATAGCAGCACGAATACGAGAATCTGCAATGTTTTGAGTAATAGCGTCTCGTAACATGACATCACTGTAGGAAGCTCCACACACACAATTAAATCGGCACTGACGGGTGATGCCCCGTAAATCTGTTAACCACTGTTTATTAGATTGATGTGGCAGTTTCTTTAATCTGAAGAACTTGAATCTGGCTGCTGCCACATGAACTCGCGACTCGAAATACTCAGCAAGCTTGTTAACAACAACGTCATAGTATAAAGCTTCTGGCTGGGATTCCGGGAACAACTTACAAAGTAGGCGATAGACTTCCACGCCTGCAGTGGAAATTAAATAAAGCTGCCGCTCAGTACTTGTGATTTTGTAGACTGTCATGTGCGCCTGTAACTGCGCGAAATATTCTCGCCATTCTTCTCTTGATGCATCAAAAGCACGGAAAGGTGGTGCTGCCTGTGCTTGTTCCTTTTGTGTTGGAGGATTAGCCGCTTGTTTGGCGATTGCTTCTACCAGACTTTGTATTTGCTGACTCTGTAACAAGATCAACTGTTGTAATTCGGCAGACATAGTGAACACAAATTAAACCAGCCCCCAAAATTTTATCGCTATAATTAGTATAACCAGAAACAAGTTGAACCAGCCCTGCACACGAGTTCGGAAGTCCTCGTCGCCAGTTTTGTGGCGGCGTTCGTAGCGACAAGCAATTCGCTGTAGAAACGGCTTACGAAGTCACCGCCACACTTTTAATAGCGGGCCGACCGGTCCGCTGGAACAGTGAACAGAAAGATGAAAACCCAAACACTCTGATTAAATAAAAGTCGGTACTTATCTTTATTAACGAAGATACAGAAACACAGTAGTGAACTCCGTGCCTACAGAAATCTGTCTAGTTCGAGTCGGAGCGGCTAGGTCAGCGTCGGCTGACGACAAACAACAACTCTGCTGCGATGAACACACAACTGACTAGCAAGTACACAATTCGGTGGCGAGTATACAACTGAGCGGCGAATACAGAACTGTCCTAGCGCTCGTGACTCCGGCGCTTAAGAAGCCAGAAGCCAGCGGTGGCGCGCGCAGACTTGCGGCGATTTCCTGTCTCGCTGGCGCTGCTTATGCGGACGGCGTCCGGACTTTGATGCTGCCAACCTTTTGGCAGCGGGCTCGGTTGGCCTTACTGGCTAGGATATAACACAGGAAATGGCCACTCGGTACAAAACAGTATTAGCCAAGATGGAAAATTCTGTTAATTTTAGTCACAATGCTTTATATTCGTGCACTAAGGCACAGCTTAGGAGCATACCTCAAGATTCCCATATTTCTAACTAAACCGCTGTAAGATACCGCACAACCCGAGCCTTCCAGTACATGTCACCGACCGTTTTGTAAAAAATAGCTGATAATTTCTAAAGGAACGATATTTGACAACGATGTTACCATGAATATAAAAGTAGTAGTTCCCGCCCCACACTCCCAAACCTTCGGCACGTCAGCCGCAATGGTTTGTTTCGTTCTCGCTAAACAGCACAGCGCCAGACCCCGATGCTCTCGACGTTCGGACGGTGGTTCACTCTGAGCCCTCCGCGAGTCCACAACGCAGCTCCGCTGCGGCGTATCACGGCTTGCGTACAGGCTCGCCCGCTGCTCGGTGATATTCCTCCTCCCCTTATCTCACCCCACTCCATTCCCTAAGACCCAGTACTCGCGACCTCTCACGCACTCTAGTCGCGCAGCCAGCGCTGAAGCTATCGCTGATGCGAATCGATAGCCAAAAGAGGCACACATCATCCATGGCTGTCAGCAATCATGCACAGTAAATAAACTGGAAGCAGTCTTGATCGCGTAAATTTTTTAATGTTGTGACCGGTTTCGATCTTATTAAGATCAACTTCAGACCTACAATGAACAAGAAAATGGTTCAAATGGCTCTGAGCACTATGGGACTTAACATCTGAGGTCATCAGTCCCCTAGAACCTAGAACTACTTAAATCTGAGCTAAGGACGTCACACACATCCAGGCCCGAGGCAGGATTGGAACCTGCGACCGTAGCGGTCGCGCGGTTCCAGACTGAAGCGCCTAGAACCGCTCGGCCACACAGGCCGGCAATGAATAAGACTTCTTATAAACATATAAGGGACGAAATCGTATATTAATAAAACAGTAAATAATGCTGATATACCATAGATGTCTGCGGGGGCGGTTGCGCATGACAGTCATCTTGCTTGTGGCTGATGGTGTACTACAACGTGAAGGACTCAAGCTGCTAATTAAATACTTGAGGCTCCGCCCACCGTCGCCGGCATAACGTCATGGATAGCCAATCACGTAGGTTGCATTTCCACCGCTTGAGAATGTAACGTGGTAGTTACTATTAAGTAATTATTACCATTTATAGAACTTATCAAACAAGTTAAAATGTTATAGCTTATAACATATAATTTAAAAAGGTAATTACTGCGACCTAAATAGTGTGGCCCTGTATCATGTAGTGTTATCGACCGAAGCATACATGATAACGAGGACGCCACTCTAGTAACCTTGGCTACCTACTCGTCTTACTAGGGCCAAAGAGGCTATTTGTGGGGAAAGCGTCCTGATCGCTCTAAGCTTGCCAGGGAGACCCAACGAAGGCCGATCAGTACATGATATGGTTAAGTGGAATGCGCAAGAGTTACTGTTACCATTAAAAATTCTATTAAAAGGCATCTCGTCAAAATAAATGTTACAAAATGGTTCAAATGGCTCTGAGCACTATGGGACTTAACTTCTGAGGTCGTCAGTCCCCTAGAACTTAGAACTACTAAAACCTAACTAACCTAAGGACATCACACACATCCATGCCCGAGGCAGGATTCGAATCTGCGACCGTAGCGGTCGCGCGGTTCCAGACTGTAGCGCCTAGAACCGCTCGGCCACTCCAGCCGGCAACAAATGTTACATCTAGAATGCGATATTAGTAGTGGATTGTTACAGAAATTTATAAAGTAAGAGCTATATTACCGTTACGGTCGTTGGTCTGCATAGAATGAATGCATCGTGATGGCTGTCATGAGCGTAAAATTAATGACATTATGCCACTAAAGAACAGATAAAACCCCTGTCCGGACGGTCACGTCATGAGCGGACGAAATAGTGTCTGCGGTAACCATTATGTTATATTGAAATATAGTGTTATTAAATATACCATAGTAATGTGAGGGAAAAAAACATCCCTTGTCAAATAGTAAAACACAGGTAAGTGACATATAGCGAATACATAAGGCAAGAAAATTGATTGGTGCACACACGCACTTAATCCAGAGTAATATGTGGTAAAACAACAGTCACAAGTTCATATACACTCCTGGAAATTGAAATAAGAACACCGTGAATTCATTGTCCCAGGAAGGGGAAACTTTATTGATACATTCCTGGGGTCAGATACATCACATGATCACACTGACAGAACCACAGGCACATAGACACAGGCAACAGAGCATGCACAATGTCGGCACTAGTACAGTGTATATCCACCTTTCGCAGCAATGCAGGCTGCTATTCTCCCATGGAGACGATCGTAGAGATGCTGGATGTAGTCCTGTGGAACGGCTTGCCATGCCATTTCCACCTGGCGCCTCAGTTGGACCAGCGTTCGTGCTGGACGTGCAAACCGCGTGAGACGACGCTTCATCCAGTCCCAAACATGCTCAATGGGGGACAGATCCGGAGATCTTGCTGGCCAGGGTAGTTGACTTACACCTTCTAGAGCACGTTGGGTGGCACGGGATACATGCGGACGTGCATTGTCCTGTTGGAACAGCAAGTTCCCTTGCCGGTCTAGGAATGGTAGAACGATGGGTTCGATGACGGTTTGGGTGTACTGTGCACTATTCAGTGTCCCCTCGACGATCACCAGTGGTGTACGGCCAGTGTGGGAGATCGCTCCCCACACCATGATGCCGGGTGTTGGCCCTGTGTGCCTCGGTCGTATGCAGTCCTGATTGTGGCGCTCACCTGCACGGCGCCAAACACGCATACGACCATCATTGGCACCAAGGTAGAAGCGACTCTCATCGCTGAAGACGACACGTCTCCATTCGTCCCTCCATTCACGCCTGTCGCGACACCACTGGAGGCGGGCTGCACGATGTTGGGGCGTGAGCGGAAGGCGGCCTAACGGTGTGCGGGACCATAGCCCAGCTTCGTGGAGACGGTTGCGAATGGTCCTCGCCGATACCCCAGGAGCAACAGTGTCCCTAATTTGCTGGGAAGTGGCGGTGCGGTCCCCTACGGCACTGCGTAGGATCCTACGGTCTTGGCGTGCATCCGTGCGTCGCTGCGGTCCGGTCCCAGGTCGACGGGCACGTGCACCTTCCGCCGACCACTGGCGACAACATCGATGTACTGTGGAAACCTCACGCCCCACGTGTTGAGCAATTCGGCGGTACGTTCACCCGGCCTCCCGCATGCCCACTATACGCCCTCGCTCAAAGTCCGTCAACTGCACATACGGTTCACGTCCACGCTGTCGCGGCATGCTACCAGTGTTAAAGACTGCGATGGAGCTCCGTATGCCACGGCAAACTGGCTGACACTGACGGCGGCCGTGCACAAATGCTGCGCAGCTAGCGCCATTCGACGGCCAACACCGCGGTTCCTGGTGTGTCCGCTGTGCCGTGCGTGTGATCATTGCTTGTACAGCCCTCTCGCAGTGTCCGGAGCAAGTATGGTGGGTCTGACACACCGGTGTCAATGTGTTCTTTTTTCCATTTCCAGGAGTGTAGTACACAAAATATAAAGCATGATAATGTGATACTAAACATATTGAAGAGCACAGGCACATTCGTCGGACGTAATGTCTGTCGATATGATATAATAAAATACAGGAGTTGTAAACAAATGTGGTAAGGAGTAGCGTAACAAACACAATCGACAATAATTGTGTTTTATCGATATGCGATTTAGTCCTTTATATGTTTATAAGGATTCTTGTTCATTTTAATGTTCTTTAAAATGTTAAATCATGTATAGTGGCTACATTCCTGTCACGTCGTTACGCAACATCGTTAAAGGAACACCCAGTTTCTCGTGGTCCTAATACATGACCTACTTCAAACTTTCTATTGATAATGGCATCTTTGTCGCATTAAAGGTAGTCTTGACTAACATCTGTTCATCACGTCCAACCTCGAAGGTAACTAACGCTGACGACCTTTGCAGCATGTGTTTAAAACAAACCTGATTTTCATCTCCGTAGTGGCGAATCTAGCGCTACTCTTATGCGATTGGGACGAAATTTGAATAGACATCGCCATTCAGATGTAGAAACACGCCTACCAACTTTCGTTTTTATGGCGAACGACTCCTTCTTGTTGTTCCGATTTTTTTCCGCCACTGTATTTTATTGCAGATACAGCAAACCTTCGAGTAAATTATTTCCTTACATCAATGAAACTAAATTTGATTTTCAGTTTTTGATGCTATGCCCATCGTCATCATCAACAACCACCAAATGCTGGATAAAAGCATCCTGCAAGTTATAACATTCTCAATTTTATGGGTACTACTTATTTTCGACGTTCTTGTGTCTTAATATAATACGTGCGGTGTATCAGTAACATCTATTGGTAATTCCATACACTGAAAAGACAATGATTGAAAGCAGTTTATTCGCTCTTATTGTGCTTGTAAAAGTTATCCTACAGCAATCAATGTCTGGAGGTTTGTAGTACAAGTTGGTAGTTCAGAGTAACACAGGGTCCGCACCAATTTCAGTGGCCTCTCTATCACGAATACAGGTCGTAGGTCCAGAACGCCTTAGGAAGTCTCTTAAATACCTGTGATGTCCGCTAAAAACCTTCATACCGAAAAACAATGTATTAAATTTGAAACATCCCCTTAGAAAAGTTAATGAATTACTGAGCTTATAAGCCTCTTAAGTTATTTGATCTTCAAACAGCTGAGCAGAACTGAACGTACTCAGACATTTCTCTCTTTACTTATTCTGTTCAACACTAAACTGACGCCGGCCGCGGTGGTCTCGCGGTTCTAGGCGCGCAGTCCGGAACCGCGCGACTGCTACGGTCGCAGGTTCGAATCCTGCCTCGGGCATGGATGTGTGTGATGTCCTTAGGTTAGTTAGGTTTAAGTAGTTCTAAGTTCCAGGGGACTGATGACCACCGCTGGTAAGTCCCATAGTGCTCAGAGCCATTTGAACCGTTTTTGAACACTAAACTGACACACAATATTTTTAGCGCAACTCAATCTTACTTTCAATAATGCCTACAAAAGAATGACCCTGACTAACAATAACCTATATCTTTAATGAATCACTTACCTCACAAAAATCTTCGTTACTCGAACTACTGCAATACAGCGAGCGCCAATACTGCCAGCTAAATAAAAGATTCTAAGTACTGAAGGCACTAATCACTAATAGGCATAGTTAGCAAATGGAAGATTTTGCTAGAGAAGAAACAATGTATTTACCTTAGTATTGTTCAAAAGTCATCTTATATATATATATATATATATATATATATATATATATATATATATATATATATATATATATATATCAATTCATGATATAAAGTATTACAAATTTACTCTTTCTGATGGACACACGTCCACATCGTCCGTTCTCAAAATTCTGCCATCTCTCTCCCCACGTCCACCACTGCTGGCGGCTCACCTCCAACTGCGTAACTCTACGCGCTGTTCACATCCAACTGCCCAACATTACAATAGCAAATATTCCAACAATGCAAACCAGCCACAGACTGCACACAGCACAGTCAGTGATTTTCATACAGAGCACTACGCAATCGGGAGGACGACGGTTCAATCCCGTCTCCGGCCATCCCGATTTAGGTTTTCCGTGATTTCCCTAAATCGCTCCAGGCAAATGCCGGGGTGGTTCCTTTGAAAGGACACGGCCGATTTCCTTCCCCATCCTTCCCTCACCCGAGCTTGCGCTGCGACTCTAATGACCTCGTTGTCGACGGGACCTTAATCACTAATCTCCTCCTCCTCCAGAGCACTACGTGGCGTTACCAACATAAAACCTAAATAGCCTACATACAAATTCATTTCCATATGTTTCGCAGATGTTGCTTTTAGATGAGTAGTACCCAAACGCCGTTACCTTTCGTTGGAAGTTTTCGTATGCATATTCGAGAAATGTATGCTAATTTTTACTAATAGTCCTTGTTACCATATTGTTTGAACTCTGTAAAGAATTACATGATTAATAGGAAGATAGGTCTAACACTCTTTACAGGGACTGTGCTACGACTTGCACAATATTTACTGTTTCTGTTAACATTGCAACGCAGAGTTTTGTATCAAATATGGCCAAAATTGGCAACAAAGTAAATGATACACACATTGTTGGCCATTCCATGAATAGCATTTGTTTTACATCGGTTCAGCTTACAGGAAACATGCTAGAAGCGAGTCGGTCACATCTGTGTGTAGATCAGATTTTAATATTCTTTCTTCACTGTACGAATCTACGTGGAATTGAAGATCACATATGCATTACATTTCATGCTATCAAAATGTCAGCTACTCAGCTTGTGCGAGTGTATCTTACAACGAGTGTGAGAAGTACCCTTGCGTTCCGTACTATTTCTCAGGGAAGGAGGTTGACAAATACTTCAGTGGACGAAGGTTGTCGGAGCGCAGTGGAATGAGGTACCCAGAATGGCTTTCTCGTGAGTGATGAACCTCTGAGTGAGGGGGAAACCGTTTCTCGAAAGGCTGACAAAGAAGGATTCACGCGCTTTTCAGCTCCCCGGACACGTGCCGCGGCGCCCGGCTGGTGCTAACTATTCTGAGGATACTGAGTGGGCAGTCCCCCTCCCATTCAGCACGGTGACGTCAGCGACGAGACTGCGCTTCTGACGCGTATACCCAACCTGTCGCAGTGCGGCACAGTCCAAGTAGTTTCTATTAGAGCGGAGTACTGACTGTTTCATTACGCTGGCTACCTGACCTACGAGGAGCGTTTGACTGAACCAGACAATCGTGTTCTGCACAATAAGCTACTGAAGATAAGTAAGAGTGAAACGTTTACGTGATACACGGGTACGTTTATACACAGACAATATCAGAATCCAATTCGTATCTCGAGGTCATTATAGTTAGTGCGATGTGAAACAGACACAAAACGCTAAACAACTTTTGAGCATTAAGAACAGGTACAGCATACGGAGAGCTATTAAACCAGCTTTGTGTCTGTATTCAGAACTTGCTAGCAGATAAAATCAAAACGAAATTTTTGACGGAGTAAAACATAGGTTATAAAAGTAACTTCGAACGTACACAAGGGTTGCTATAAGACTGCTAAAGTTCAGAAATATACACCACTGACCATTAAAACTGCTACACCACGAAGACGTCGTGCTACAGACGTAAAATTTAACCGACAGGAAGAAGATGCTGTGATATGCAAATGATCAGCTTTTCAGAGCATTCGCACAAGGTTGGCGCCGGTGGCGGCACCAACAACGTGCTGACATGAGGAAAGTTTCTAACCAGTTTCTCATACACACACAGCATTTGACCGGCGTTGCCTGGTGAAACGTTGTTGTGATGCCTCGTGTAAGGAGGAGAAATACGTTCCATCACGTTACCGACTTTGATAAAGGTCGGATTATAGCCTATCGCGATTGCGGTTTATCGTATCGCGACATTGCTGCTCGCGTTGGTCGAGATCCAATGACTGTTAGCAGAATATGGAATCGGTGTGTTCAGGAGGGTAATACGGAACGCCGTGCTGGATCCCAACGGCCTTGTATCACTATCAGTCAAGATGACAGGCATCTTATCCGCATGGCTGTAACGGAATGTGCAGCCACGTCTCGATTCCTGAGTCAACAGATGGGGACGTTTCCAAGACAACAATCATCTGCACGAACAGTTCGACGACGTTTGCAGCAGCATGGACTATCAGCTTGGAGACCATGGCTGCAATTACCCCTGATGCTGCATCACAGACAGGAGCACCTGCGATGGTGTACGCAACGACGAACCTGGATGCACGAATGGCAAAACGTAATTTTTTTGGGAAGAATCCAGGTTCTGTTTACAGCATCATGTAGTCGCATCCGTGTTTGGCGATATTGGGTGAACACACATTTGAAGCGTGTATTCGTCATCGCCATACTAGCGTATCACCCGGCGTGATGATATGGCGTGCCATCGGTTACACATCTCGGTCACCTCTTGTTCGCATTGACGGCACTTTTAACAGTGGACGTTACATTTCAGAAGTGTTACGACCATGTGGCTCTTCCCTTCATTCGATCCCTATGAAACCCTACATTTCAGCAGGATAATGCACTACCGCATATTGCAGGTCCTGTACGGGCCTTTCTGGATACAGAAAATGTTCGACTGCTGACCTAGCCAGCAAATTCACCAGATATCTCACCAATTGAAAACGTGTGGTCAATGGTGGCCGAGCAACTGGCTCGTCACAATACGCCAGTCACTACTCTTGATGAACTGTGGTATCGTGTTAAAGCTGCATGGGCAGCTGTACCTGCACACGCCATCCAAGCTCTGTTTGACTCAATGTCCAGGCATATCAGGAACGTTATTACGGCCAGAGGTGGTTGTTCTGGGTACTGATTTCTCAGGATCTATGCACCCAAATGGTGTGAAAATGTAATTACATGTTAGTTCTAGTATAATATATTTGTCCAATGAATGCCCGTTTATCATCTGCATTTATTCTTGGTGTAGCAATTTTAATGGCCGGTAGCATATATATTAATGATTTTTATAAGCCTGCGACAGTTAAATGTTCGAGATCGGTGAATAGCGTTGGACGCTTTCTGGTGTATTTTGCGAACGATTCTGTCATTCACGATGTTTGAAAGTGTTTACAACAATCGTTAATGAGTGATAGATCACGAGGAGCAATTTTTGTTTCGCACAAAATGTTTACTGATACTTCTCGGTGACTCTGGACGTCCTTTTGCACTGGTTATGCCTCTGAGAGGTGGTTCAGAATGGTCACTCTGCTGCATCCGTACGCAATTTGTACTGCAGTTGACCCCAGACACCTGCTCCGTGTGAAAGGGACTGGGAACAGCAAAATTAAAATTCCTGATTTCCTTCAAAAGAATTGCGGGAACACGTGTATCAACGTCCGGTATGTTAAGTCGATTTTGATACAGGCGGTACCTGTGGTCTTATTGGATGGCTTCAGATCTTCCATTTCACTGTAGGCAACCATTAAAATAACTCTCCATCTATTGGCTGTTTTATGTATTGTAGTGTCATGTGACACCTCAGTAGGAAGTGAGTACCGTTGTCCCAGTGTTTTCTAGTTTGGTATAAAAATGGAAATTGTACGACATCTGAATGCAGTACACTTTGCAAAGGTGATCTGTTTAATCCAAGAAGGATGGGTTTTCAGTCCCAACCCCTCTCCACGTGTCACCCACAGGTTGTGATCACTCTGCATGGAGGCAGGTCAGCACTAAACGTGATTTCGAGAAGGTCGCCGACGCAATACAACCCCAAGTGAAGACCCATATGTAGCCACTTCTGCTTTGTGGCGTGGTACGGATACAGCCAGAGCGCTACCAGACGATCTCAGAAGGGCCACTGGAACCGCTTTGTCTGATCAGAATGTAGTGAACATATTAGTTGAAACGACCTCACGATCCGAACGTCCTATTCGAGTACGCCTTTTGACACGACAACATCTTGCAGCTCGCCTTCATTTCTGTCGTTCCCATGTTAAATGGAAACTTCGCTACTGGTGGGTGAAACTTATTATTCACAGACGAGTCTAGATATCCTCTGGCGTAAGGTGAGGGCCGTGTTTGTGTGCAGAGATCCGTGGTGAGGCACACCTGCAGAATATTGTCGAGGGAATCGTCAGCTTTCCAAGGTTCTGTGATGTTGTGGAGAGGCTTCAGTTTTGAGAACCATTCCATATGGATTTCCTCGTTCTCCATAGTCACTTTACCACCAGAAAGTACACCGAACAGATCCTGTTGAACCATATGGTAGTTATGTATGCGGTGGTGGCCCTTAATTTTTTCTAACACCAAAGCCTATGTGGTGGGCGTTAGCAGGGTCGTTCAGTTCCACCACAGACTCTCCAAGAACTATCAAGGGCTCTCATGAAGAATGGGAACCGAAACCTCTGGATCACCTCCGTAGATCTGTACCAAGGATGCCATGTAGGTTTCAGGCAGTGATAAACGCTCACGGTGGGCATACACATTTCTGAAACTCTCGAAGTCCTATTCAAAGCAACCAGGATGAATGGTCGTTTCCACTTTGTTTTTGACATCTGTCGGACATTCCAATTCTTTTTATGTAAACAATCGAGAATCTGATCATGCTCCGTTGTGTACCTTATTCGTGAAACATAAAGTATTCTTTGGTAACAGACCCAGTCCTCAGTGCTCAGTGAAGTATGGGAGACGCCCAAAATCATTTTCCTCCAGTTCTTTTGAGGGATGTATATCATTCTCTCCTCAAAGACACTTGAACCTCTTGTTGGAAATGTATCAGTTTACCGTGGTAGATGGTATTCAGTACATCTGGTTAGTAGTCTCCGCTATTTCGGTGAAATCTGGTCGTCCCAGGGCCGGTGATACTAAAGGGTGCACAGCCTCACCAGTATCAGCAAACCTTTTGTCTCTAATAAAAGCTATTCCCCAGAACGTGAACTATCAAATCTAGACGTTTGATCCAATGACTTTGGAACGATCTGTATAGAGGAAAGACGCAACGCTTGAGAAATCGTAGCGAAATGCTGCAAGACTGCAGAAGAACGACGCTTTCTTGCATAAACTGGTAGGTGAGTCTCCATATGTAAGGGGCAGTCAAATGAAAACAAGACCGATGGGAAAACCATAAGTAAACTGTGACGGTTCAACAACGTCACGGCTAAGAACAGATTCGAATGGGCCCTCAAATCCGCCATCACCGCCAGCGCTCGCTACCTGAGAAGCATCCACATCGGACACGCCTGGCCGCTTCGGCGTTGCTACCTTCTCGTGTGGCCTCAGTTCCTGTGTGACAGCCTACAAGCGAAAACCCCAGAGACAACTCGGACTATATGGGAACGTATTGCTGGATGTGCCTTCTTGACGTGAGGTGGATATCAATAACGTATGCTTCAGCCAGTATACGGCATAATGTCGCGACATTGGCGTGGTCTGTTTCCCTTGTCTTGTGATATGTTTGGCTTGCTGGAAGGTTGTTCAGTGGCAAGTTGTATTGGGTTACTAAAGATGTCTTTTAATTATACAAGGTGAAGGTGTACACCACAGGTTGCGGGAATTTATCATTAGTTTACCTTAAGAACATTCGTGTTATCTTGTTTTGCCTGTTGGATTGATATCAACGTGCGTTAGTTCTAGAACATTCAGCAATATCAGTTACATCTAAGAGTCATTCCAACTGCTGTAGAGTTTTCTGGGCTCTTTTATTTAAAATAAGATTCTGTCACATTTAATGTGCGGCCGATTTGAATTTATCTATGTTTGTTAAATTGATATTTAAAATGTATGAAAGTGTTATGAGGTGTAACAGCTCTAAGGGATTGTCGATGTAAGGATATTTCTTCTAATTTCGTTTTTGCCTGGATCTTATTTCATAAATTAAAAAGTGTTGCGCTACTTATAAGTAGTGTTGTCTGTATTGTATAAATTATTGCATATTTTACCGGTCATTGTACATTGAAGCACCAAAGAAACTAGTATGGGCATGCTTATTCAAAAACAGAGATATGTAAACAGGCAGAATACAGCCCTGCGGTTGGCAACACCTGTATAAGAATACAAGTGTCTGGAGCAGTTCTTAGATTGATTACTGCTGCTGCGATGGCAAGTTATCAAGATTTAAGTGAGTTTGAACGTGGTGTTAGGGTCGGCGCATGAACTATGGGACACAACTTCTCCGAGGCAGCGATGAAGTGAGGATTTTCCCGTACGACCATTTCACGAGTGTACCGTAAAACATTAAATCTCCGACATTGCTGCGGCCGGAAAAGATCCTGCAAGAACATTACCAACGACGACTGAAAAGAATCGTTCAACATGACAGAAGCGCAACCCTTTCGCAAACTGCTGCAGATTTCAGCGCTGGTCCATCAACGAGTGTCAGCGTGCGAACCATTCGACGAAACACCATCGATATGAGCTTTCGGAGCCGAAGGCCCATTCGTGTATCTTTGATGATTGCATGACACAAAGCCTTACGCCTCGCCTGGGCTCATGAACACCGACATTGGACTGCTAATGGCTGGAAACGTGTTGTCTGGTCGGACGAGTCTCGTTTCAAATTGTATCGAGCGGATGGACGTGTACGTGTATGGGGACAACCTCATGAATCCGTGGACCCTGCATGTCAGCAGGCGACTGTTAGAGCTGGTTCAGGCTCTGTCATGGTTTGGGGCGTGTGCGTGGAGTGATATGGGACCCCGATACGTCTAGATACGTCTCTTAACAGGTGACACGTACAGAAGCATCTTGTCTGGTCACCAGCATCCAGTGTACATTCCGACGGACTTGGTCAACTCCAGCAAGACAATACGACACCCCATATGTCCAAAACTGCTACAGAGTGGTGGCAGCAACATTCTTCTGAGTTTAAACATTCCCGCTAACCACCAAAGTCGCCAGAGACGAGAATTATTGAACATACCTTGGATGCCTTGCAACGTGCTGTTCAGAAGAGATCCGCAACCCCTCGTACTCTTAAGGAGTTATGGGCAGGCGTGCAGGATTCATGGTATGAATTTCCTCCAGCGCTACTTCAGACATTAGTCGAGTCCATGCCACATCGTGTTGCGGCACTTCTGCGTGCTCGCGGGGTGTTAACACCGTAATATGTGTAAGCACTGCGAAGGATACGGAAATTCTGCGTAGTCTTGTGAAACAGCATTATCAGCATCTAACAGAGTGTGTGCAGAATGTCTCACTTACCCGAAAATCCTTCAGACCAGCGTCCAGCTGTGAGTGCCTACATAGCGAGCTGTGTGGCGGGGGCACTAGAAACACAAGAACAGACACTTTAAACGCCCGCTTGACTACGAGACGGCAGCGAGGTCGTTATCAGAGCTCAACATTCTCGCGGACCTACTAGCTTCTGCACGGTCGCGTGTGTGCATATAGTTCCTACAGTATCCTGACGCCTCCACAGTATTTAAGCAGGCACTCTGCGGTGTCAGGCCACGTCATTCCTAGAGAGTTCTGTGGGCCCCACGCCGATCACAGTAGCGGTTGATCAGTCCGAGCCTCTCTTAGGGACCAGCGCGCCTGAAGGTCTTCAGTGCCCATTATCCTCCCGGGAACTGCCACTGTGGTGCGGTCGAGTGATTACTGGTATTGGGCCACCGCAGTGGTGCGCTCTTAAACTTTAAGTTTATACTGTTTTGAGGACACGGAATGAAGCGCCTAGAACCGCTCGGCCGCAACCGGCCGGCTGAGGACACGGACTTTACCTCTGGTCATGTAGACTTTGGCCTTACGCTAATTAAGCGCACATTGTCTCTCTTTGCAGAGACCAAGACCAATCAGAGAACTTGTAATTGTGCTGCTAACTTTAAAACTTTCGCAGTGATTCCGGATCCTGAATTTTTGGTTATTACAGTTTTGGCCTTGTGCCAGTTAAACATCTATAACAAAAATAAAGCGAGCTTTCATTTGTGTATAAATCTAATTCCTGGACGGGAACACGAATTTAGGTTGAGTCTGTATTATTGCTTCCGAACTAAGTGTACTTTTTAAGTATTTATGAATAATCCTGTTAACTTGTTATCGTTTGTTTACCTGGGCTTTAATCTCTGTGCATCGGCATCAGCTCAAGACATATCATCCTGTGTCGTCCCTCACCATTGGTTGGAGGCTAACAGCAGTCACACTAGTGGACTATCATCCCATTCGTAGGCTGATGTTAACACCACAACGCAAAGGGCTGCAGTCGGCGAGTATAGTGGCGACCTGGCGACCTTCCAGTGTTTTGGAGAGGTACTGCAGTGTTATTCCTGGTATCACTGTGCAACATGCCACCAGGTATGACTTCAAGTCACAGCTGGTAGTGATCAAGGGATCTCTGTCGGTGCACTGATGTGTCACAGACATACGGTATCCAGTTTGAAGGATGTGTAATCTCTTTAATGCGACAGTGTTTTTTTTTTTTTTTTTTTTTTTTTTTTTTTTTTTTTTTTTGTAATCAGTCTGCTGACTGGTTTGATGCGGCCCTCCACGAATTCCTTTCCTCTGCTAACCTCTTCATCTCAGCACTTGCAACCTACGTCCTCAGTTATGTGCTTGACGTATTCCAATCTCTGTCTTCCTCTACAGTTTTTGCCATCTACCACTCCCTCTAGTAATAAGGAAGTCATTCCCTCATGTCTTAGAAGATGTCCTATCATCCTGTCCCTTCTCCTATCAATGTTTTCCACACATTCTTTTCCTCTCCGATTCTGCGTAGAACCTCCTCATTCCTTACCTTATCAGTCCACCTAATTTTCAACATTCGTCTATAGCACCACATCTCAAATGCTTCGATTCTCTTCTGTTCTGGTTTTCCCACAGTCCATGTTTCACTACCACTACATCCTCAGAAATTTCTTCCTCAAATTAAGGCCGGTATTTGATATTAGTAGACTTCTCTTGGCCAGAAATGCCTTTTTTGCCGTAGCGAGTCTGCTTGTGATGTCCTCCTTGATCCGTCCGTCATTGGTTATTTTACTGCCTAGGTAGCAGAATTCCTTAACTTCATTGACTTCGTGACCATCAATCCTGATGTTAAGTTTCTCGCTGTTCTCATTTCTACTACTTCTCGTTACCTTCGTCTTTCTCCGATTTACTCTCAGACCATAGTGTGTACTCATTAGATTGTTCATTCCGTTCGGCATATCATTTAATTCTTCTTCACTTTCACTTAGGATAGCAATGTCATCAACGAATCGTATCATTGATATCCTTTCACCTTGTATTTTTATTCCACTCCTCAACCTTTCTTTTATTTCCATCATTGCTTCCTCGATGTACAGATTGAAGAGTAGGGGCGAAAGGCTACAGCCTTGTCTTACACCCTTCTTAATACGAGCACTTCGTTCTTGATCGTCCACTCTTATTATTCCCTCTTGGTTGTTGTACATATTGTATATGACCCGTCTCTCCCTATAGCTTACCCCTACTTTTTTCAGAATCTCTAACAGCTTGCACTATTTTATATTGTCGAACGCTTTTTCCAGGTCGACAAATCCTATGAAAGTGTCATGATTTTTCTTTAGCCTTGCTTCCATTATTAGCCGTAACGTCAGAATTGCCTCTCTCGTCCCTTAACTTTTCCTAAAGCCAAACTGATCGTCACCTAGCGCATTCTCAATTTTCTTTTCCATTCTTCTGAATATTATTCTTGTAAGCAGCTTCGATGCATGAGCTGTTAAGCTGATTGTGCGATAATTCTCGCACTTGTCAGCTCTTGCCGTCTTCGAAATTGTGTGGATGATGATTTTCCTAAAGTCAGATGGTATGTCGCCTGACTCATATATTCTACACACCAACGTGAATAGTCGTTTTGTTGCCACTTCCCTCAATGATTTTAGAAATTCTGATGGAATGTTATCTATGCCTTCTGCCTTATTTGACCGTAAGTCCTCCAAAGCTCTTTTAAATTCCGATTCTAATACTGGATCCCCTATCTCTTCTAAATCGACTCCTGTTTCTTCTTCTATCACATAAGACAAATCTTCACCCTCATAGAGGCTTTCAATGTATTCTTTCCACCTATCTGCTCTCTCCTCTGCATTTAACAGTGGAATTCCCGTTGCATTCTTAATGTTACCACCGTTGCTTTTAATGTCACCAAAGGTTGTTTTGACTTCCCTGTATGCTGAGTCTGTCCTTCCGACAATCATATCTTTTCGATGTCTTCACATTTTTCCTGCAGCGATTTCGTCTTAGCTTCCCTGCCCTTCCTATTTATATCGTTCCTCAGCGTCTTGTATTTCTGTATTCCTGATTTTCCCGGAACATGTTTGTACTTATCCTTTCATGAATCAACTGAAGTATTTCTTCTGTTACCCATGGTTTCTTCGCAGCTACCTTCTTTGTACCTATGTTTTCCTTCCCAACTTCTGTGATGGCCCTTTTTAGAGATGTCCATTCCTTTTCAACAGTACTGCCTACTGCGCTATTCCTTATTGCTGTATCTATAGCGTTAGAGAACTTCAAATGTATCTCGTCATTTCTTAGCAGTTCCGAATCCCACTTCTTTGCGTATTGATACTTCCTGACTAATGTCTTGAACTTCAGCCTACTCTTCATCACCACTATATTGTGATCTGAGTCTATATCTGCTCCTGGGTACGCCTTACAATCCAGTATCTGATTTCGGAATCTCTGTCTGACCATGATGTAATCTAACTGAAATCTTGCCGTATCTCCAGGCCTTTTCCAAATATACCTCCACCTCTTGTGATTCTTGAACAGGGTATTCGCTATTTCTAGCTGAAACTTATTACAGAACTCAATTAGTCTTTCTCCTCTTTCATTCCTTGTCCCAAGCCCATATTATCCTGTAACCTTTTCTTCTACTCCTTCTCCTACAACTTCATTCCAGTCGCCCATGACTATTAGATTTTCGTCCCCCTTTACATACTGCATTACCCTTTCAATATCCTCATACACTTTCTCTATCTGTTCATCTTCAGCTTGCGACGTCGGCATGTATACCTGTACTATCGTTGTCGGCGTTGGTCTGCTGTCGATTCTGATTAGAACAACCAGGTCATTGAACTGTTCACTGTAACACACCCTCTGCCCTACCTTCCTATTCATAACGAATCCTACACCTGTTATACCATTTTCTGCTGCTGTTGATATTACCCGATACTCATCTGACCAGAAATCCTTGTCTTCCTTCCGCTTCACTTCACTGACCCCTACTATATCTAGATTGAGCCTTTGCATTTCCCTTTTCAGATTTTCTAGTTTCCCTGCCACGTTCAAGCTTCTGACATTCCACGCCCCGACTCTTAAAACGTTATCCTTTCGTTGATTATTCAATCTTTTTCTCATGGTAACCTCCCCCTTGGCAGTCCCCTCCCGGAGATCCGAATGGGGGACTATTCCGGAATCTTTTGCCCATGGGGACATCATCATGACACTTCTTCAATTACAGGCCACATGTCCTGTGGATACACGTTACGTTACGTGTCTTTAATGCAGTGGTTTCCATTGCCTTCTGCATCCTCATGTCGTTGATCATTGCTGATTCTTCCGCCATTAGGGGCAATTTCCCACCCCTAGGACAAGAGAGTGCCCTGAACCTCTACCCGCTCCGCCCTCTTTGACAAGGCCGTTGACAGAATGATGCTGACTTCTTATGCCGGAAGTCTTCGGCCGCCAATGCTGATTCTTTATCAAAATTTAGGCAGTGGCGGGGATCGAACCGGGACCGAAGACGTTTTGATTATGAATCAAAGACGCTACCCCCTGCGACTAGCAAGATTCCTAGATCTGACAGAGCTTGTTTTTGACCAGCTTGAACCTCAGGTCCGTCCTAGTAGCCGAGGTGTTACGGACCAGTTAGAACAGTTGTGGGTCACGTCGCCTCAGGACAGATGCAACGGCTTTAGAGCAACCTACCTACACGACTTAGTGCATCTACCCAAGCTACAGGGGGAGCAACATCAAACTGATAAGTGGGGACATGCTGCCAAGTTGTTTAAATTTTTTTTTCGGTTTTGTAATCACTAAAATAAATTACGTTTTCTTTTCCCCTTCTGGGTGTTTCACTGCTTTTGTCAGGCAGTAAAAGTCAGTGAATTTTGTTACGACCAGCCAGGAGACGGTTTCCTCGCAAAAGTTGTGGAGCCTAAGCTAAAGACGAAGACAACAAAGAGGATAGGTCTACAAACAAGAAGTGTACACTGAAGGTCAAAAGTAGTAGCAAAACAGAATGTGTTTAATAAAAGACAAGTTAATGGTGATTTTTTTCAGTGACTAGTCTACAAAGTTATGTGGGATGTTGATAGAACTGACGGTGGCTGTGAATGTGGTCAAGCAGAGCTACTGCTGGCGAAGTCTGCAACCGCGTTTTCAGACGTGATGCAAGATATGAAATGTGTTTGTGGTTTCTTTTATATGACAGCGCTACATTTTATATTTATGCTTCTCTCTTGAACTGTAAAATGTTCGTATTTCGCTAAATGGATATTATTTCCTCATTACAGTCAGACGAGGTAATTATATCTAATTTCCAAGTTGTAAAGTTCTAGAATCACGATAGCTGATTGAGATAAGGAAAAAGTTTCGAACATAACACGGATGTGTTGTGGTCGTCATTTAAGATTGATTTGTGGAAACCGCACCATGATCGAAAGTATCGATGACATTTCAGTTACGATTAAGCAATGGAATCAGAATTATATGTAGCAAGCGACGGTTGAAGGCATCCATTGTCGTATGGTGTGGTGATGGAGTACCCGAAAGTGTTAAGACTCGTGGCAGGATTCGGACTGCGGCGTCGCTAAGTTTTCTGAGAGGGTGGCATAAGAATACGATGGAGAAACTGAAGGTTCGACACCGTTTTCTGGGGTAGAACCGTTTGATGTCAAGCAGGTGGGCCTGTCTCACGCCTTGAAACCTGAAAAAGGAATCTACGGATATTGGGATTAGCATGAAAGGCAAATTATTGAAACTAGTGTCTGGAAAGAGTTTCCGTTGGAAGACCCGATGTAGAACATTATAGTGTAGTAAGGGAAAAAGTAAAGTAGCTTGTCTGACATCACAGTAGCCCATAAAAGTAATAAACATAGGTGACAGAACAATGTGTGGAGGAGAACACGACAGATGTCGGCTGAAACAGAACCATTGTCAAATAGCAGTCCTAACTCACTTGCGTAATAAGCTTTGTATTTGTTTATTTTATGTAAACCAAATCTTAATATGTACAGTCGGTAGTAGGTAGTGCTGTTACTTGGTGTTGTGAAAGTATGTTTGGATGGTGACAATATTTTGAAATTTAGACGAAGGATGTGTATTGAACAAAGCTTATGTAGCGTCATACATCACCACTCAACATATTTTGCTTCCGCGTGGATCTACAGCCTCTAAGTATTTAATAAAGAATACATTGTCCGTTGTAGATGGAACTGTGCTTCATTAAAATCGATTTACTAGCTAATTTTCGCCGTGGGCCAGTATCAAGCACATTCACTATGTTATGTATTACATATGATGCCCATCTCATTATTTTATGTCTCATACATAAAACCATAAGTCATACTCCATCGCAAAATGTTCTAAGTGCTGCAACCTGACAACTAAAACAGCTGTTACGACATTGTCAAAGATGCTCTTACTTCCAAACATTGTAAACCTATCGATGGCTATGTGCGATTACATTACTTTTACATTTATACATTCTACTGTCGGTAAGTAGGACGATGTTGATTATCTAGTTGCATTTTGTCCTAGTGTTATTAACTAATACACTCTGACGACCTACTGGTCTTTACTGTGGGGTTAAATTATTTCTGTGTCTTGGAGAAAACTGTGTGACTTTTTGCCAGCAGATCCAGAACTAACCAGTCATTCCTTTTATAAGTCGCAGGAGGCTTTGGCAGAGAATGGCAGTAATAGAGAGAGGCAGAGACTGAGAGAGCAGGAGCGTTATGGTTGTTTTGTACGGGAGTAGCTATTTTGATGAGGGCGGAAATGTGTTATCAATCAGAATTAGTTTTTGGTAGCATACCCTCAATGGATTCTGGATGATACCTGCAGCTTCCCCCCCCCCCCCGCCCACCCCCCTACCCCCCATGAACCATGGACCCTGCCGTACCGTAGGTGCAACCACAAGAGAAGGGAATCTATTGAGAGGCCAGACAAACGTGCGGTTCCTGAAGAGGGGCAGCAGCATATTCAGTAGTTGCAGGGGCAGCAGTCTGGATGATTGACTGATCTGGCCTTGTAACACTAACCAAAACGGTCTTGCTGTGCTGGTACTGCGAATGGCTAAAAGCAAGGGGAAACTACAGCCGTAATTTTTCCCGAGGGCATGCCGCCTTACTATATGGTTAAATGATGATGGCGTCCTCTTGGGCAAAACATTCAGGGGGTAAAATAGTCCACCATTCGGATCTCCGGACGGGGACTACTCAGGAGGACGTTGTTATCAGGAGAAAGAAAACTGGCGTTCTACGGATCGAAGCATGGAATGTCAGATCCCCTAATCGGACAGGTTAAAGTTAGATATAGTGGGAATTAGTGAGGTACGGTGGCAGGAGGAACAGGGCTTCTGGTCAGGTGAATGCAGGGTTATAAATACAATATCAAATACGGGTAATGCAGGAGTAGGTTTAATAATGAATAAAAAATAGGAGTGCGGGTAATCTACTACAATCACCATAGTGAACGCATTATTGTGGCCAAGATAGAAGCCCACACCTACCACAGTAGTACAAGTTTAGATGCCAACTAGCTCTGCGGATGACGAAGAGATTGTTGAAATGTATGATGAGATAAAAGAAACTATTCAGATAGTGAAGGAAGACGAATATTTAATAGTCATAGGTGACTGGAATTCGATAGTAGGAAAAGAAAGAGAAGGAAACGTAGTAGGTGAATATGGAATGGGGGTAAGAAATGAAAGAGAAAGCCGCCTTGCAGTATTTTGCACAGAGCATAACTTAATTATAACTAACACTTGGTTCAAGAATAATGAAATAATGTTGTAACATGGAAGAGGCCTGGAGATACTAGAAGGATTCAGCTACATTATATAATGGTAAGACAGAGATTTAGGAACCAGGTTTTAAATTGTAGGACATTTCCAGGGATAGATGTGGACTATGACCACAATCTATTTGTTATGAACTGTTGATTAAAAATGAAGAAACTACAAAAAAGTGGGAATTTAAGGAGATACGATCTTGATAAACTGACAGAATCAGACATTGTAGAGAGTTTGGTTCAAATGGCTCTGAACACTACGGGACTTAACATCTGAGGTCATCAGTCGCCTAGGACTTAGAGCTACTTAAACCTAACTAACCTAAGGACATCACACACATTCATGCCCGAGGCAGGATTCGAACCTGCGACCGTAGCGGTCGCGCGGTTCCGGACTGAAGCGCCTAGAACCACTCGGCCACTTCAGCCGGGGAAGAGAATTTCAGGGAGAGCATAAAGGAACGATTGACAGGAGTGGGGGAAAGAAATACAGTTGAAGAAGAATGGGTAGCTTTGAGGGATGAAATAGTGAAGGCAGCAGAGGTTCAAGTAGGTAAAAAGATGAGGGCTAGTAGAATTCCTTGGGTAACAGAAGAGATATTGAATTTAATTGATGAAAGGAGAAAATATAAAAATGCAATAAATGAGGCAGGCAAAAAAGAATACAAACGTCTCAAAAATGAGATCGATGGGAAGAGCACAATGGCTAAACGAGATAAAGGAAAAGCAAAGGTAAACCTAGCTTTCTAGCTTTTGGCAATGTTGACTGGAATACTCTCTTTCAAATTCTGAAGGTGGCAGGGGTAAAATACAGGGAGCGAAAAGCTATTTACGATTTGTACAGAAACCAGATGGCATTTAAAAGAGTCGAGGGGCATGAAAGGGAAGCAGTGGTTGGGAAGGGTGTGAGACAGGGTTGTAGCCTATCCTCGATGTTGTTCTATCTGTATATTGAGCAAGCAGTAAAGGAAAAGGGCAGTGTGGAGGGTAAATATCGTAGACGGAGACCAAGCGATGAATAAACAAAGCAGATTCAGAAGGATGTAGGCCCTTGGTTGCAGTAGGTACTGGGAGATGAAGAAGCTTGCACAGATTAGAGTAGCATGTAGAGGTGCATCAAACCAGTCTCTGGACTGAAGACCGCAAAAACAACAACCTGCATCTTCACGTAATTCGAAGACAGTGGGCCTCAACAATATATTATGGTTTCACCAGGTTACTTTTTTCTTTATTTGATGGTGTACCAACCTCTCCCAGAGTGTTATTGTTTTAATGCAAAGGGTAATCAGTTTTCAGGTATGGAAACGCAGCGTATGATCAACTGCATTACAGGTAAGATGAGGTAAGTTTGACAGGTCGAATATGTGCAGCTGGCCTTGGAGTACATTGGGTAAGAAGGTAGGTCTGTGCTGTAACCCAGTCACGCACTCCTATTAGTCCTCTTCTTGCAGTGCCAGTCACGTTGTTCAATATAACGTTTCAGGAGGGTGTTTTGAGCTTTTCTCTTCATATTAACCCACGTATGGATAACTCAGAAAAAATTGAACTGCGAAGGGCACATTGTGACAGGTCTTATGCTGATTGGCATCAAACGTGCTAAATAAAAGAAACTCATAACAGGGAGAAATTAAAATGTTCGCATCGTAACAGTCCTGTGGTCTCTACATGCGTTTCTTCCGTATATTGTATTTAATGCCAGAATTTACATTCATTACAAATACACTATCTTACATTGCCTTGCCTGAAACTAGCTTTCGTTTGGCAAAAGCGTCGTCCAAATGTGGAATGACAAGACAGACGTAGTAAGCTTCGAGTCCTTACTCAGGCGAGATTAGTTCTCAACGAAGTAGCTTGTCCAGCCGTCTGACCAGCAGACGACTCCTCAGCCTCCGCTTTAGGCGAAATAAGCAGGCCACGAGGTAAATCGTTTTCAAATGGACATCCGACAGTCCGAACGGTTACAACTAGTAGTTTTCCTTGGCGAGTAGACAGCTGCCGGCCTGCGCATGGGATGAGGGCGCTGCCATGCCGAAACTCAAGAGGTCGCCTATTATTTCACTGATGCTGCAAAAGTAAAACCCATGGCAGCAGAACACAAGATAGGAAGTGGTACCACTAGTAAGTGAAAACCAACGTGAGGAAATACATGTTAACATCAACTCTCTACCCAAAAAAGTATTTTAGATTTTGGAGATGGAAGGTATGAATGCACTAAGTTCAGTTACAAATTAATAACTTCCAAATATCGTAATCGATCTTAATTACCTAGGTATCAGTTGGTAGCGCTTGAATAGTATTATAGGAGAGCTGCTTCAGAATTTCGAAATGGTTCAAATAGCTCTGAGCACTATGGGGCAAAATCTGAGGTTATCAGTCCCCTAGAACTTAGAACTACTTAAACCTAACTAACCTAAGGACTTCACACACATCCATGCTCGAGGAAGGATTCGAAACTGTGACCGTAGCGGTCGAGCGGTCCCAGACTGAATCACCTAGAACCGCACGGCCACACCGGCCGGCCTCAGAATTTCCATTAAAGCAGTATTATTGGATTTATTATTTGGGATATTGAGTCAGACAATTAATAAAGTCAATTTGGTTCAAAATAGACAACAGAACAACACATTTATTGGCAGTAATAGATAATATCAGTATTGTTGCAGTCAAGCAAAAGCATGATGAAATAGAAGTAGATCATACTGCTGGATAATGAGTCATCGCTTGAAGAGGTAGTGGGAAATAATGTACGAAAACCAGCACTGGAGGATTATTCTGACAATAGTACTCGTATGAAATTCATATAATTTTTTTAAAAATTGCAGAACATCTTATGTAAGAAATGCCATAGTACTTGTAAATGTTACGTAAATTTCATTCATTTTAAGTTCAATTGTAACCAGAATTATATATTATCACAGATTTTCTGATAAAAAAAAAATGAGACTAACATTTTTAACAGCTCGAGGAAAACTGCGCAAAAGTGCGACTCTTTTAAAGCATTTAGACGTGTAATTTTCATAGCAATATATTATGTACAGTTTCTTATTTTGTGGGTTTTGCTACGACACATCGAGGGTAATGGCCAAATTGTATTAAGCCTGATGGCTCTGCGCGATCGTTGTGCGTTTTAAAGTGAATTTTTTCTGACGATGTGTCCAAGACTAGTATAATTTCTGCAGGAGTTGTGCAAATGAACTTAGAACAGCAGAGCGGTGTCAGACTCTTAAAATCTTTGTGCACCTTTGTCTACTTTAACTCTGAGATGCAGCATCGCATTTAAAGACCCATCCAAATTTTAGCATAGGTTCATGAATGAAAAAAAAAATCTACAACCGTTTTCGAACTTTAACTCTGGACAGAAATCTCGTGAGCCAGTGCAGTCTTGATCGAGCTCACAAATCAATCTGTCTTGCACTCAATTTGGCAGGAGTTCAATTAACATTTTAGTTACATGACACTACTCACCTTGTGTAAGGATACTTATTCACTTCGCCAAACGTAATCTTGCCTGCATGTTCATTAAGTTATGCAAAGTTAACAGAACAATCCTTAATTGGACAGTTATGTGGCAGTCCCTTTGGCATACACGAGACTAACAAACTTCAAAGCTGGTCACTTACTTGTTTAAGCCCTTTTACGCATCATGACTGTGCAAAGACTGAGAGAGTACGGATCGTAAACTGGACGATCCGGGGTTCACACAGTACAATATAATAGCTGCCGGAATTCTAAATGTTTTACAAGTCGTCATCGATATGAACATTCTCTTTCAAAAATTTCTTTATGAATGACACCTCAACTGGAGCACGTGGAACCACAAAACATCCTGCATTGAACAGACACATATTCTTACATTTCATTAAGCTCGCTCCCGTTCGCAAATTATGCATTTTCGGAGCTGGAACTGACATTAGTGTGTTCGGAAAGCGTTCCACTATATTTTCATTTCAATTTTATTCGCGGCCATTGGCCTAGGAGGTGATGAAAGGGAAGTTTAAGAAAATTAATTTCATGATGGCCTTATCGAAGTTTCAAGTGCACTACCTCCTAGTGCACTACCTCTCGTCCTACACAGTCGAATTGATCGTTTTGGTGGCCCAAGTGTTATGATGTGTGGAGTAGAACGGGGTTGTCGGGATTTACTGTTTAATTATCCTGGCTTATTAAAAAAATCCTGTTTCATTAAAAATATGGCCTGAGCCATATTGTGATAAATCACTTTTACATGGATGAGATGATACTTCACATTAGAGATGAAGAAAATATTAACGATAACTGGGAAGTTGACATTAGTGTGCTAATAATGTAATATATTGCAGCAACGAAACGCGTAGTCAATTAGCATCGTAATAAATATGGTAACGATCACACAATCATACATCTAAACTATAGTACTAATCATGAACTAATCACCATAAATATTCATACAGATGGAACTGTGCAGTCAATACATCTATTAATTTACTGCACTGGTGGAACAGTACGTTCGTAAAGAATCTTCATAGCATAGATGAAATCAAAATACTTTAGTATAATTGTTGGAAGAAAAAAGTCAATAAAAGAAGCAAATTATCTGCTCACCGCATTTATTTCCTGAACTGAAGAACGTGAACGAAGAGAGTTACCTAGAAACTGCAATTTACAAACAAGTAGGACTTACCTGGACTGTTGTTATACAGTTGCGGTTCTGAGGCAGATAAACGGTTTTCATATCCGCCGTCATTCCTTCTGTTGCTGTTTTTTGTTAATTTTTTCTAAGTGGCCTGTCTCTTTTCTAGTAAAGCCATATATACATTGCTCAGAGCACACGCCACAACGACTGCCACAAACTGCTATTTCTCGACGGTGTCGTAATAAATTAAGTGTCTGCTTACAGACGCGATACAATGTTTTACATACTTGGTTTATATTTGTTACATGTTCCACATTGCCGGCCAGTGTGGGCGAGCGGTTCTAGGCGCTTCAGTCTAGAACCGCGCGACCGCTACGGTCGCAGGTTTGAATCCTGTCTTGGGTATGGATGTGTGTGATGTCCTTAGGTTAGTTAGGTTTAAGTAGTTCTAAGTTGTAGGGGACTGATAACCTCAGATGTTAAGTCCGATAGTGCTCAGAGCCATTTGTTCCACATTTTACTTTTGAAAACACTGATTACACAGATAATAATATCTGCAAATTTCTCAAAGAGACAAATTATAACATTTATGCAAATAGATCCAAACACATGGAGTTATTTGTTACAGGCACATTACGTTGGCGCATACTTCAAAACCCCAGAAACTGGATTATCAGCTGACATTAACAAATATGTAAATGAAAATCATGCTGTGACCTTATGTTACGAGGATGTTTAAATACGTCCTACTGCTTCGCTGAACTGTGTCATTACAGGAAACGTAAGGCTGCATGTGAGTACTGACCTCTAAATGTTTGAACACGGTACATTCAGCGGGCAACGTTAATCTGACACTATACTATTTGCCCCCCCCCCCCCCCCTCCCTCGGTCACCTTTTCAGGGATGCATTTGGCTTTTGCTTCATTTTTCCAGAAGGCAACGCGCGACCGCATCGATCAGCCCAGATGGAGGACTCTCAGAACGAGAAGAGGACGGGACAATGGACAGGCCTGCCCGTTGGCCCAACACAAATCCCATCGTGCACTTGTGGGTGCTATAGGGTACACGTGTTGCAGCATTGCCACGTGCACCAATGACCATAGGACAGTTGTCAGTTGCGTTGTTGGAACGCCCTACCACAGAAACTCCTTATGAGCCTTCCCACCAGGTTCAAATGGTTCAAATGGCTCTGAGCACTATGGGACTTAACATCTATGGTCATTAGTCCCCTAGAACTTAGAACTACTTAAACCTAACTAACCTAAGGACATCATACAACACGCAGTCATCACGAAGCAGAGTAAATCCCTGACCCCGCCGGGAATCGAACCCGGGAACCCGGGCATGGGAAGCGAGAACGCTACCGCACGACCACGAGCTGCGGACTTGCCACCAGGTTCGGAGCAGGTCGCTCAGTGTGCATTGCCGTCGGTGATCACACGCCCTACTGAGAACCACGCCTCTCCTACTGTCCAAGCAAGTTCATAAATCGGGGTGACGTCAGCGTACTTATTGTCTTTGAACAAAAACATCCTTTCATTTCGGCTCATTCCGCATTTTTTCAGTCATCTTCTGCACTACACTGAAGCTGTTCTGTGTGTAATGGTCGACGTTTCTTCGAGCTGTGTTACGTGCAGTGATACGATACACACACGTTATACAAAAGTTACTTTCGAGCCTTACTTTTACACACCAGAGTATCATTACTGAATTTTCAAGCGAAAGGGTCACAATTGTCTTAATATTAATTCGTGTTTACATGTATCTAAGAACTACGAGCAAGAGCAATTTATTTGTTAAGGAATACAGTACACTTCCATGATAACAGTTCCGCGTGGTTCTTCACGATTTGCAAACTGCATTGCATTAAAGCAGAGCAGAAATATTACTACTTCCAGCGTAATGTGACATATGTTACATTACGTTACTGTCTAGTTGCTCATGCGGTTCTCAGCGCATCTTGATTGCCTTAAGTCCTTGCTGGCGACAATGATCAGTCCCGACAGTGCCTCCAATCAAATTACAGGGCCTTGCGCGCTATTTAAGTATTCTAATATTGCGTAAGGTGCCGTCACAGTACGCATACAAACTGTCGTAGGCAAACACGTGCTGATCACAGGCGGTGGCGTCGATTCTCTCTGATCGTAAGGACGGTTACGGGTGACCTGATCCGTGGGTCCGAGAGCGGACCCGACGTGTGAGGTACGCACTCCACTTCTGTCGAGATTATACACGTTCGCGTACCATGCCTCTTGCTCTATCGAAGCAAAAGGAAATGGACATTGCTCTGGTAGCATTCCTAGAAACTCCTCGAGTAAGAAAGATAATGAAGAGGGTCAAGAAATGGTTGCTGAAACGAAAACAGTTTAGTCATGCGACGTTATTGAGAGAAATCGATAGTAAAGTGTTTGGAAATTACATGAGAAAGGACAACTACAATTTCATTACACTGCTGCTCATTATGACTCCATTGCCTTCGAAGCAGAAAGTGTCACGCTGAGAAGTATTGGTTGCCACTCTTTAGATTTTTAGTTACTAGAAGAGACTATGTAGATCTTAAACGCAGTGCTTCACTCTCCCAAGAGTTACTTTCAGAATCAATCAATGAAACATTGGAATCAGCATGCGAAGTTCTAAGGAACTACGTAGAGGTAAATAAAAGGCTTTCTGTGAATGCAAATTACTTATTTAGAATTTATTTCACGTTAAAAAACGTTATATTGTGAAGCAATATTCTTAAATATAAGGAACTCAATCATCGTGTAAGCACTGTTTTCTAGTTCTCATTCTTCTTCTTCGGTATGTGGAACAGAGCGGCGTATAATTGAAGTAACTGAGGGGAATTGTAGAACTGCACATACTGCTGGAACAACTTAATCTGTACTTGCATGCTGACGACCATGAAAGCGACGACAGGGACATGGGTTGGTATCACTTAAATTGGCTATTGATGATTGTACCGTAATATGATGTATTGATTTTTCTGCAATGCATCTTTGAACATGATTCAGTTCTCGTGAGTGCAGGCCAATAGCCCGTCCATCAAGCTCAGCTGCTTTTTTTCCTAGTTGAAAGTGTGACTGTGCCGCCTCGATTAATCTTTCCTGTTTTCTTATGATATCCGTAGCACGTCTTTACCTGCATGTAACGCGGAATGTTTCCTAATCTGTGTATCGGTTATCTGAGTCCGCTTTTAGTTTCTCTGTAATGATTTGTAGTGCTTGATTTCTGGCATCCCTGTTGCAATACTACTGTAAGTAGGCTGTTTATGTTTTCTCTATGTAAGTAGGCTGTTTGTTTTCTTATTGGCAACGTTACGTAGCGCTCAAAATGAAATCACTGGCTGTGCTGTGTGCAGTCTGTGGCTAGTTTGCATTGTTGTCTGCCATTGTAGTGTTGGGCAGCGGCAGCTGGATGTGAACAGCGCGTAGCGTTGCGCAGTTGGAGGTGAGCCGCCAGCAGTGGTGGATGTGGGGAGAGAGATGCGGAGATTTGTAATTTGTCATGAACTGATATATATATATTATGACTTGTGATGATATTAAGGTAAATACATTGTTTGTTCTCTATTAATATCTTTCATTTGCTAACTATCCCTATCAGTAGTTAGTGCCTTCCATAGTTTGAATCTTTTATTTAGCTGGCAGTAGTGGCGCTCTCTGTATTGCAGTAGCTTGAGCAGCGAAGATTTTTGTGAGGTAAGTGATTTGTGAAAGGTATAGTTTAATGTTAGTCAGGGCCATTCTTTTGCAGGGATCTTTGATAGTCAGATTGCGTTGCGCTAACAAAATATTGTGTGTCAGGTTAAGCACAGTCCCGTGTAAAATTGTTCAAAGGGGACGTTTCATATGTCGACCCTTAGCCTAGGATACCTCACTGGAATCTTCTGATTTTTTCTTGTAGTTTGTGTATTTAGTGTAGCTTTTGTTTATTGCTAGCGCGTAATTGTAGAGAGAATCTCCTTTGTAGTTGCAGTCTTTCATTGTTGTACAGTAAAACAGTTGTGGCATGCATGTAGGTTTGCACCAAGTATTTAGCAGCTGCAATTAACTAGATATTATTTTCAGGGTTATGTTAATGTGTTCTCTTATTTTTGCTCTTCAAATTGTGTTTTTCTGTATTGTCGTGTGAAATACTGTGACAATAATGGCGTGTGAAAAACGTAATACTAGGCTCCAAAGTAAACTGAGAAATGACAGTGAAAATGAAAGTAGTGTGTTAGCGCCACCGAGTAATGAATTAACTGATGTTCAAAGTAGTAATTTGGTAATTGTGCATAGGGAAATGGAGCGGGCGGCAAACAATGGCGTGGACAGTGAAACAATTAGTGAAGAGGGAAGCATTATCGATCGATCAGTCGGCAATAGCTCGCCTCAGGAAGCCGAAATGACAGAACACAATATTGCAAATACTGCAGACTCAGGTTTTGGGTTCTCACCGTTTTCTCAAATGAGTCAAGACACATTTTCCGCTTTTCAAAATGTGAATGTTGCCGGTGCAACTTCACTGCCGAAAAGCACTGAGGAAAATGTTTCAGACACCAGTGCATTGTTATTACAATTAATGCAACAAATGGGACAAAAGCTTGAAAAGTTAGACACAATGGAACAACACCAGAGACAAACACAGCAACAGTTAGACACAGTGGAACAAAATCTCAAAAAGTTAGACACAATGGAACAAAATCAGAGACAAACACAGCAAAAGCTTCAAAAGTTAGACACAATGGAACAAAATCAGAGACAAACACAGCAAAAGCTTCAAAAGTTAGACACAATGGAACAAAATCTTAAAAAGTTAGACTCATTGGAGCAAACTCTTGAACGAACACGTGAGGATTTAACTGCTGAGTTACATCACATTGAATCGAAATGTCAAAAAGTCTGTAATGACGAAAAAACACAAATTTGTGAGCATTTTCAACCTATTTTTTCGCGTCATGAAAATGCACTACAGAATCACGAAGCAGCCATAAAAGAACTGCAAACTATTGTTCATGAAAATCATGAGACCTTGCAAGCAAAATTTGACTCAGTTTCATCTACCGATACGGTTATGCAACTTGCAAAAACTCAGGAAAACTTAAAGGTCACAGTAGACACGATTGCAACACAAATGGACACTCTGAAACTTGGTTCAGAAAAACATAGAGAGGAAATGATTTCACTATCGGATAAAGTAGCCGAACTTTCAGATCAGTTCACTAACTTATCTACAAAGGTAGATGATGATCTGAATGACACAACACCTGTAGCCTTCATGGACACTGAAGAGTATGAACAAATTAGAAAATTCAAACAAAATCAAAATCAAATCAATACACAGTACAAAAGAGAAATCCGGGAAGTGCAAGATCAGTTGGCACAAGTAGTACAAGAATTACGTATTTCAGAGGACACTCGCGCCCCAATACGGGAAGAGGGACATACAAATACGGAACAGACACAAAATAACAACACAGGGCACTTCGGAAATTGTGAAAGAAGTTGGCAAGGTACGCCGAATTTTGAGATGGAACCGCCGAAACGACGTAACAATGACCGACATGCGACTTGCCGACATGATGATTTTGACTATAAGCTGTTCATTACTACACGTAAATTCAAAACATTTAAGAATTCTGGCAACGACATTCATCCACAAGCATGGCTCCATCAATTCTCTCATTGTTTTCCTCCCAACTGGTCGTTAGAACACAGATTAGAATTCATGTGTGGCTATTTAGAGAATGAACCAGCTGTAAGAATGCGATCGGTCATTCACGATTGCCACAGTGAAGGAGAATTTTACCATGTCTTCCTCTCAGCATATTGGTCTCAAGCTACACAAGACCGTGTAAAACATAACATCATAATGATGAAACACTTCGAACAATCTGAATTTTCCAGTCTTGTGAAATATTTTGAAGACATGTTGCACAAGAATCAATACCTGTCTAACCCATACAGCCCCTCAGAACTCATCCGCATTTGCTTAATCAAACTGCCTGAACATTTACGACATATTATTTTGGCAGGACGTTGCAAAGACGACATTGAAGCATTTCAGGGACTCTTACAAGAATTAGAAATTGACACTGACAATCGCGGAACGTGAAACCAGGAACACAGCAATTACAGGTCACATCCGTCGCAATTCCGCGATGAAAGAAGTAATAACTTTACACGACAAGGCTATTCTCACAACACAAATCGTGACCAAAACAGACACCACCTGGATGACAACCGTTGGCAGAGTAGTAATAACTACAGGGAAAGATCACCTCTCCGTGGTAATGACTATCACAGAGACAATAAGAGAAACAGACAATATGGGAACCAAAATAAATACTATCAAGGGAGACAGAATACTTTCAGACGCAACAGTTCAGCGCGCAGTTACGATTCAGGGAGAAATTCTCCACCATGTGACCGACAAGAAAGAAACTATGGAATCTACCGACATGACGACAGACGATATGATCGTAACGACAGACCTGAATTGCATCAGAACTGGCGGGATTCAAACAGAGCAGGGCCCTCTCGTCAAGGCGAATTTGTAGAAGTTAGGTCTCCGAACCCGAATAACGGCGCGCGCCAACAAAGAGACAGACAATGACTCGCACAGCAGGCAGCCGCGTGCGCCCGCTGGCTCCGAGAAAAATAACATAGACGCTAACCTTGAGAAAAATTCCAGTATTCTTTACCGACGTATACCGCCTGACAATTGCATTCAAGTTCAAACTCTGAGTACTATGAATAGTAAAGGATTGCACCACATTTCAGATATAAAACCGTTTATTGAAAGATAATCTGCTTTTTAACTTTGTCTTTGCCATATAACTTTTCCCTTTACATTACTAGTATGCTGTGTTAGACTTAAGAAACTGTTAACATTCAACAATGTTTGAAGTTAAATATCCAATCCAGAACCAAGAGAACTTATTTAAACAGAAATGACGAATGCATTGTTATAGTGAACAGACGTCACAGTGTTATTGTGTGTGTACATTCTTGCTTGTTAGTTGTACGATTACGTAACGACTATAAGGCTCACATACTTAGAACATTTACCAGTACTGCTAATGAGACTTTAATGCAACATTTTGGTTACCTGAAAATACATTCTGTATTTAAAGTGCTTTCTGAGAGATACCAGATGACACAGAGGTTAGTTTATGTGACAGCTACACGATTTTTATCACGACGCTACTAATGAGTGACAATTTACAATGTTGCTTTTGCGGTGTATCTGTTTTATATCTGCACAGTTTTCTGAATTCTTCTGGAAAGTAAAACATGTTTTAGTAGTAACTTTTATGGTATAGCTACAAGGAGACAGCCTTTTCTGTAGCACAACAATACGTTACAGCACAGTACTTTCTTCATCACGGCAATAAGCGTAATAAGTATGATATCTCTACGCAAAGCATTTCACTTTTGTTTATCATGAGGTAAGTACATTGGCTTCTGCAGAACTTAGCTTTTGGAGGAAAATAACTACGACACTTTCACAGAGATTATCTTACAGCAAGACGCATGTTTAGCGCTACAGGACACGTATTTGAGTGATCAATTTCGTACTAAAAACATTTATTTTCAAAGATATTTGAAACACAATGATACAAAGTTTTTCCGTGATACATTTCATTCCATTGCAATAATCTGTAGCACCTGAGGGTATAATTACATTAATCCTCAGGGGGGTACACGCTTACTTTGTGTACCATGTGTTTGGCAACCACAAGGAACCCTAGCTAATATGGTATTTGCTTATATAACTTTACACATCGGTACCATATTTCTCTAACACACAAATTACACAGCTATCTGATCATGTAACTGAGAGATAAACTTTTTTATTACATCAGTGACAGATGTTTACGTAATTACACAGTTGGCTAACTTCACACTTATGAAATTGTATTTTGTCTGTACTTTGTGAAATGCTCATATTTTTTCGGAACCATTGTGATACTATGAGAGCTTTGAATGATGTATTTGGTATGGATTCATGATTTTTAAAGTACGTTTGAGGCAGATGACACTTTTGACATGAGCAGAGAATTTTTTTAATTATTGGAGGAAGCTACGACGATTTTGAGATTTGACTGAGGTGTTATGATGTTATTTTTACGACGACGATGTGTATTATGCTGCTGAGGTATGTTTATGATTAATAGGCTGAGGCTACATGAGTTATTTGATTATGCTTCATATTTATAATGACGAAATATTGACGAGTGTCGATGGATACGTATATGTGTAATAAGGTAAGGAGTAATGAATAGTGGGTAGGGACTCTTGACTTGTGAAACAGGATGTTGGAAACCAAGAATCGTACTTTAAGAGTTATGACATGTGTGAATCATGTGTGAATGTATCACAATGCCACTGAACATTTTTTGGACACTGTTATATTCATAGGATTTTGTTTCTACAGATTTGCAACGCTAATTCTTGACCTGTGAAGTATTTTTATGTGAGACTGTCACTTTAGCGAAAATTGCTGTCGTAAATATTTCCGTACGAAAGTTAAGTGACCACCTGCACGTAATGCGTCGCAGGCACCCAGCTGTGTCAGACGCCTGGAGAAAAAGTCATTAGCGCGTGCCTTTCAGAGCACAGGAAGATAGAACAAAAAAAAGGGGAGGCCATTATCCTTGGAAATATTTGTACATCTGCACACCTGATTATGACAAGTGTCTTTCTACGAGAGTTGAGAGAATTTCTACTGACTTACGAAATGCCACATAGCTATTGAATGATGTTTTTATGCTTTGGTTTGCGTAATTGCTTATTTCATTTGATATCTGTTCTCCAGCTGTGTTGCAGCATTGGTTTCATAAAATAAAATTAAATGCATTTGCTAATGTGAACACTTTCTGTCAACAGATTTATTAAATAATTATTTTCTGATCCACATTCTTCGAAAAAGGAGCTCTTGGAATGGAGAGAACAATAAGAAGGGACTAATACCAGTAACTGCATCTATAATTTTCTTTTCAAGTAATTGGTAACTTTTTGGTAGAATAACTTCTTGTGGTGCACCACTTTAATTACATAGACATTAAGATGTGAATATACATTTCCCTTATCTGCATTATTGTTTAGTGTAATATTTTTTCTGCTTGCGCTATGTCATGTTTAGGTATAAGTTGCTGCTGTTTGCCAGGCATAGTGTTATTGAATTTGACTTTTGCTCATTTATGCTGCTAGCTTTGCCAATTTGCATTTTTTTGCATTGCTGTTTGTGTTGATTTGTTATGTGATGCTGCATTGCCTCGTCCCTTAGTTTAGCATCTGAGCTCAGTAGATTTAAGTTAGCTTAAGAGGGGGTAGCCTCTAAGAGAATGAGTTGCGATGAATTGGAAGAAATGCATTGAGAAAACAGGTTTAGGTAGGATTTTCTTGGAAATAAATGTTGAGGTAAGAAATGTGTGAACATATAAATACAGAAAGCATGCTTAGATAGAATTTTTTTTTGGTGGAAACAAAGGATGAAATAAGAGGAAAAATATATGAAATTTTGGGTTGGACTGCAGTACCAAATGTTACACTGAAAACGAACCCTGTCCTTTCCTATTGGTGTTATCCCACTATGTGTTTGTGTACCCTTGAGTATTTGTTTTCTTCCTGTCTCTGTGTACTGTTTCATAGAATTTTTTTCTCTTCTAATACTAAGCTATATTCACTATGAGGAGGAATACTGTTATCCTCAAATATAAGTTGCATTAATAATATGTTATTTTCTTTGTAAAGTTGTTTACAATTCTGTTCTGTTTCAATGTTCATGTGTGAAATTAATGTTTCGAAAACTATTCTCATTATTTTATGTATGTACTTATGTCACTATTTTTGTAACACTGATGTATATGTTTATTTCTATTCTTTTGTAAAGCCTGTACTACAAATGTTATCTGTATTATTATGTTTTTAATGATGTATTTTGTACCTTTGTAATTGTATTCTTATGTTATAAAATTGTAATTGTCACCAGTTCATGACATTATTAACTTGTAAGTTACATTTCACTGCACACGTTTCTGTTGGTCATAGTATATGGACAACATGTGAGAAGTAGGGACTGTTAGTGTTTGCAAGTGTGTTAATAATTCAGCAAGGGACTGGATAACAGCATTGCTGGTTCTAAGGACAATTCCAAAAACTTTGTGAGTGCACAAGTGGTGGTTTATGGACTTGCTATATTATCCGCAAGACTCTTCAATGGTGATTGTGCACCTGCACAGTCACAACAGATGGCTGCTGGCCATCTCTTCAAGGACTACAGTGGGTCTACATCTTTGATGATCCATCAATACCATTACTTCTACAAGGACTGCAGTGGGTCTGCACCTCTGGTGGCCCACCAATACCGTAATCTCTACCAGGACTACAGTGGGTCTGCTCTGTGATGACTTACCTACCAATACTCTTCAAAACTTCGAATGACTCTGCTGTGGGTTTGCTCCATTGTGGCCCATTACCTGTCAGCATGTCAAGAGCCAACACTGTCTTTCCGTTGGAAGGACAACACTACTTCTTCAAGACTGCATGGAAATCCACTACTTCTGTGTGCATTTTCTTTTACTGCTCAGACTTTGAGAAAAACACTGCAATTTTACTGTGATGAATCAGGACGGTCTTTATGGACTGTGAGAAATTTTTAGCTTTTGACCAACATTGTATCAATAAGTGTGTGCATTTGATTTCTTTGTTATTGTAATTATGAAAAAAAATTTTTCAAATCTGTATTGGCCACTGCCCAATCCCATTTGTAAAAATTTTTTGTGGGGAGCATGGGGGCTATGTAAGTAGGCTGTTTATGTTTTCTCTATGTAAGTAGGCTGTTTGTTTTCTTATTGGCAACGTTACGTAGCGCTCAAAATGAAATCACTGGCTGTGCTGTGTGCAGTCTGTGGCTAGTTTGCATTGTTGTCTGCCATTGTAGTGTTGGGCAGCGGCAGCTGGATGTGAACAGCGCGTAGCGTTGCGCAGTTGGAGGTGAGCCGCCAGCAGTGGTGGATGTGGGGAGAGAGATGGCGGAGATTTGTAATTTGTCATGAACTGATATATATATTATGACTTGTGATGATATTAAGGTAAATACATTGTTTGTTCTCTATTAATATCTTTCATTTGCTAACTATCCCTATCAGTAGTTAGTGCCTTCCATAGTTTGAATCTTTTATTTAGCTGGCAGTAGTGGCGCTCGCTGTATTGCAGTAGCTTGAGCAGCGAAGATTTTTGTGAGGTAAGTGATTTGTGAAAGGTATAGTTTAATGTTAGTCAGGGCCATTCTTTTGCAGGGATCTTTGATAGTCAGATTGCGTTGCGATAACAAAATATTGTGTGTCAGGTTAAGGACAGTCATGTATAATTGTTCAAAGGGGACGTTTCACTACTTGTCACAAGCATCTCACAAACATTTGAAGTTCTTACAGAGTTGTAAGAAGTCCATAATGACCTGTCGCTTAATAGCAACAGTGACTTGATAAGATGGACATACTCACGACCTTTTCTCGGTGAAGTCCAATGCTCAAGTAAAAAGATTTACGTGGCAGCAAGCAAGACACCAGTCTTAACTCCGGTCCGTCGCTCGGGCGGTCGGGTGACGTGGTCATGTGACGAGGACCCAACGAGGGATCTGACGGTCGACACATCTACACACACGACTTGACAACGTGTCTAACCTGACAACCTGACCAAATTCGTTAGACCTCCTAACCAAAGCAAATGGTCTGTAGGCCGCTTACCAGCGGATAAACTGACTACATTTCGAAGGTTAACTGACAGAACCTCATCAAAAACTGGTTCACGACTGGACATTGGTCTGATCAAAAATGTTCAAATGTGTGTGAAATCTTATGGGACTTAACTGCTAAGGTTATCAGTCCCTAAGCTTACACACTACTTAACCTAAATTATCCTAAGGACAAACACACACACCCATGTCCGAGGGAGGACTCGAACCTATGCCGGGATCAGCTGCACAGCCCATGACTGCAGTTGGCCTGATCTCCATGACGCTTACACATTCTACAGACATCACTTAAAAACTATACTGCAGATGGTATCTTGTTGCAATGCGTAACACCTATATGCTTGAACTAGGAAATATGTCACATAAGTCATAAAATGGAATATTTTAGTAACTGAAATTTTCTGGACTTTTACAATTAAATCATATGATTCCACCTGGTATTTTTACGAGCTCTTTTTTGCTCAACGATGTCTGATAAGCTATTCACAAATATGTTGCCTGTCAATAAAACAACATTCTTTTATATGTCATAATGGGCCTGAGAGGCTTTTGCAAATGAGGATTTGAATCAGCATTGGAATGCATTTGGGATATATATCAGGATTCATACCATACGGTAAAAATTGATATACATTGTCATTGGTGTCATTCACGGAGAATTGATTCTAAACCTATGAGTGACTAGTGGAGCGAGACAGTGAGAAATACAGTGCAAGAGCAGAAACCTTGTGTGTATACAGCAAAAGTAAGTTTAGGTGCATCTTAAACTTCCCTATACTCTCCGCAGAAAGCCTTATCGCCCTTCTAAACAACTTGTTCCTAGTTATGGATCTAATCGAAAGTGTCAAATAAAATTGTGTAACATTACGAATGGTTGCAATGAGATCAAATAGACTTTATTGTAGTAATGGAAGTAGAAAAGGAAAAAAAAGCAAAAATTGTAAGAGATGTCAGGAGACGAGAATCTGATGCCAAGACCTCAAGTTTGAATGTTAAGCAAATTCGAAAATCTCAACAAACAGACCGGAAAGTGGAAAAATTTTACAATTTTTGACCAAGGAAATTCAGGGGTATACTTCTCTAAGAAATTTTATCAATAGATTCCTCAGATGAGCTTATTTAGGGGAGTCTACAGCAGTAATCCGACATCAGTGACGTAATGGAAAATGAAAATATTTATCGTAACTTCTACAACAGAACAATCAGTATGAAGAAGGAAAGACCTAGATATCATGCATGTAGAACGTGAACCATACCTAAATTTAAATGAAGAAAAGATGTTTTATGTATTTCTGGGAATTCATCAACTGCAAAGACGAGTTGTCTTCACGGTATGCTTGCTTCAATTGCGTTCTTCAGCATTATCCTTCAATTTTATTAGGCTGACTGAATATGACTGACGGTGAAATATTAATTAACTTTTGCACTCTAAGCGTAATTCGTCTTATGGAGAGCAATGACTGTATTTCTGCAGGTAACATCGACCACACTGCTAACGCAACTGTAATGAGTGTGGTGATTTCAGTGAAAACCAATGTTATGCGTCTATGCCTTTAGAATAACATTGCAGTCTTCTAAGATATCCATTCTTGTAGGTCTGTAAACTAATATTTTGAGCCAGAAATGTGCAATAGATACTAAGTGAATAAATGAATTTCTGTATATTGCTGCAGAGACGGTATTTACTGAAACGCAGATATAACATTCTGATCACGGTCCAGTAACTGTTCCACGTGAACGACAGGCAATATGAGCTTTAGATTTGACAGAATCTCTAACAGACCATTTGTATTCAACTTCCGACTGTTAACACTATTCGTCACAAAATGTGTAATTTAATTCTGCTTTTTGTTTCTGGGTGAAGTGAGCGTACCTGTGAATGCTAAAGCAGGTGAAATTCTTGTTGTGTTTTGAACCAATTATGCCCACAAAGATTACTGTAAGCCACACCATAATATTTCCTCCTGCAAGTAAATTACATTTCAGTGTTTTTCTCCGCATCCTTTGCTTCATGACAGAGATTCTGGAATAGATCAGACAGATCTTTTTATGCCCTTAATTCCTTAGAGTCTTGATTACGCGTATTTCAATCAAGTTCACTCGATACATAGGTCATCAATGATACTTTCTCCTTTTACACTTTTAACGCCGTCAGCGCTGGCATAAGTCCTACTACTTGTCACTTTTCGACTGTTATAGTCTTCTTGACATTGTGTTATCCTTTAACAAAAGGAAATGAAGGGAAAAAGAAATAATAAAAGAAAACCAAGCACGCAAAGTACTATTTACCATATGAGAGGAGAGGGAAAGAGAGGACAAAACTGGCACAGTACACATACACAGAGACACATACGTGCTTCACACACACACACACACACACACACACACACACACACACACACACACACACACACACACACACAATCACGCTAATATACTTTTATCGAAATCAATTCTTGCCGGTCAGTGAAAGATGTGTAATTTAGGAACATTTTAACCAAAACACCATGAAACAATTTGGTTCTACCGACTTTAAAAGGTTAGGTTTTGTTTGTATGTCCACATGTTGCAGTGGTTTCCTCTATGAAACCACGTTCGGTGAGTGCAACGTCATGCTTTTAGATCTCTACGGTACGCTGTCACTAGAATTTTCATCGCACTTTACTTCTAAGCTTAATGTTGTGTCCAGTCAGTTTAAAACGATTTCATTATCGTCAGCATACTCCAATATTCAGTGTCTCAAGAAATTAGAGAGATGACTAAGTTCATTGTAACCTTCAGCATGATGATATGTGCGAATTTGGTGAACATGTCTAACACGAAGTTTAGGTTTTCTTGTAACACGAAGTGTATTACGCATTGAGCTGTCACGTACAGCCGATATTGTAAGAGTCCCGGATCAAGAAAAACTGTGAAAGTAACTTTTAAATCGACAATTATTTTCATTAATACAGCACGATCAATTACCAAGAAGGGTGTCTGATTTCACTAAGCGACACACTTCTCTTTGGCAGCCCACATTTAAACTGCCTACATAAAGCACGACTAACGTAACTAACTTTGACATTTAGGACAACGTAAAAATAAATTGCTTCAATATTAATTTGCTTGTGATGGATCATAGTTAACCATAATGCAATTATTCTTATAAGTAAAAAAGACGCTCCGTGAAACGAATTATCCGACTCGGACGGAAATCGATAGATGCAATGTGCACGTACAGACAAACAATGATTACAATTTCAAAAAATTGCATTATCTGTTTAAGAGGAAGAACTTTATAAATTGAGCAAGTAAGTAATACATTGGTCCACTTCTGGCCCTTGTGGAAGCAGTTATTCGGCTTGGCATTGGTTGACAGAGCTGTTGCATCTATTCCTGGACGATATCGTGCCAAATTCTGTCCAATTGGAGCGCTAGATCGTAAAAATCCGGAGCTGGTTCAAGGGCCCTCCCCATAATGCTCAGATTTTTTTCCTTAGTGTGTAATTGAACCATAAGTGCTCTTAGACCGCTTTTACCCCATAATCGTATATGGGCAACTGTGGCTTTCTTCAGATGCTTACCGATACGGTTTGGCTTCAGCAACAGGTCGTCTGCTTGTTTATAGTCTATAGAGTCTTCTCGTTATTGGTGACGCATCTATTTTCAGTGATTTTAGTCGAATCACGACAGCCATGGGTATTCAAATGAGTCACGTAATTGAAGGAGAGCAGCAGCGAGAATATTACTTTAAGTGATAAAGTTTACTGCAGTTAGTTGCTCACGAAAATTCTTTGTTGGTAGCAGTCTCATGTAATCGGTGAACAGCCTTAGGCCCAGGTCTACGGTCTACTGAAAATAAATTATGCCTTAAGGAGTTCAGCTATTTATATGAGATATCGAATGTAACAACCTTAATCGTAATGCATTGTATACCTTCCAATTTACACACCTGGAATTCCTTCCGTGTGGCCTTGGCGATGAGTTAAGGTTTGACAAAGTCGTGTGCGGCAGTTACTTATAACGACAGAAGAGTCTCTGATTATACAATGATATAAGAAACATTAGAATATGGCTACTGTTGTACATCTCTTCGGTATAACCTATAACTGTAATTCACATTTCCATTGCTGTTACACCAGTGTATTTGCTTTTAATGCTCTACCCATTATTCTGTCAAAGAATTAGAAAACTGGTGGATAATTCTGTAGCACTGGTACCAGATAACGAAACAACTCATGTAGGGTGACATTGTTATGACTATTATTTATGTCGAAATTAACTGTTGCGTGCGGCACGGAAACCAGATACACAGGTTAGAAATGGCTCCTAGAGATGTGAAGCGATACAAATAACTACATAGGCGCACTCGCTGTAATCTGCTTCTGTAATTTGCATTATCATCAAAGTTCACAGAAAGTGTCAGCACAGCTTAAGTGCAATTTGTGAGTTGAAACACATCATAGTGTGATAATATTTACTATATAAGTGACTTATTAGTGGTTTCTTCGTTCACCTCTGCCTTTCTTGTGTTGTGACCTGATATTTGTGAGTGTTTCGTATCGAGCAACGTAACCTCTTACCTGTGTTTACATTCCGCGCTGACCAGTTGCAGCTGTAGCGGCGCAACGAAGGCTAAGTACTAATTAATTTTTTGTGTATAGTGGTTTATTTAGGAACTATAGTAGTCTTCAACCGGTGTTTTTTGTGTTTTCTGGTGAAATAATTTCAGAAGAACCTTTTGGGAACTGTTTTCAGCTTCCTTACTGTGTCATTAGACGTTTGATTCTCTTTCTGTATTAGTTTTTTGCTATATTCACATTTGTTGTTTATTAATGCTGTTAATAATAGCAGTTACTTCCCTTGTAGAGTAAATTTGTGATTATTGTAGTCAGGTTTTTAACATCTTCTTATTGTAGTAGCGGAACTTAAAAAAAGTAAAATTTTACCATGAGTGAGAAGTGTGGGCTTTGCCGTAGGTTCGTGAGTAATGGATTGCGGTGTGAGACTTGTTCGAAGTATTTTCACTGGGGGGAATGCAGTGGGGAAGCCAGTGGGCATTCAGGTGAGATCTTCTCCTGGAACTGCAGGTTATGTAGCAAGAGTAAGTTAATAGAGGAGCAGGAGCGTAAGATCTGTGCCCTTCAGGTGCAGTTGAAAAACGCACAGGAGGAGCTAGATAGGATGAGGAGGGAGAAAGGGGTTGGAGAATGGGAGCTGGCTGTTAGCAAGAGATCTGCTAGGAGAAGAAGATTTTCAGATAGTTTCACTATTGGTGTTTACAATAGATATAACCACCTGTCAGAGTCTAGTGGAGAGGAATCTCTAGTAGCTGTAGATGTAGGAAGTATGCAGCAGACCTCAGTAGTTACGATGGCTAGAACAGTTGCAAAGTCGAAGAAGAAAGTTCAGCTGTTAGTTAGTTCTCATGGCAGAGGTGTAGGCCAGCGGTTGCAGGGAGTGCTGGGGAGTGAGTACCAGGTCACCAGCATTGTGAAGCCTAATGCAGGATTGGCTCAGGTGACTGTTAACTTAGGGGGGTTATGTAGGGATTTTATTAAAGAGGATCAGGTAGTGATAGTGGGTGGGGCTGGTAATAGTATTGATAGAGATGGGGTGTATGACATAGATGGTGACCTGGAAAAGATAGCCACTCAGACTGGCAACACGAATGTGCATTTCGTGGAACTGTTTCAGCGTCACGATCGGCCTCATCTTAATACAGCCGTCAGGCGTAATAACATGAGACTTGGGGGTGCGCTGATGACAGAAAGCATGGGTCACATTTCAGTGGTGTCGGTGGAGTCTATCAGCAGGACGGGTTTCACTAGACATGGCCTGCACCTCAACAGGTATGGGAAGGGGAGGTTAGCAAAGCTTATAGGTGACAGCATAGGTGGGGCTGGTGGGATCACTCATGGGAAAGTTCCTGCAGTAGTGGGTGTTAGAGGTGCACCTTTTTTAGATTGAAGTCAGCTGATAGGTATTCCTGCTTAAGGGAAGTCTCTCTAACAAAGGAACCACTTTTGACAAAGCTTAAGTATCCGAGTAATGAGGGAATTAGTATATTTCATCAAAATATACAAGGTATTAGAGATAAAGTTAGTGAATTGCTTATAGATGTTGACTCTGAAATTATTGGTATATCTGAACACTTCTTAAATAAGGAGATAATTCAGAGGCTTCCTTTACCAGGATACAGGTTGGCTGGCAGCTTTTCGAGGAGCTCTAAATGCAGCAGCCCATTACAAACAGTATTGTAAGGTGCTTAAAAATGTTATTAGGAAGGCAAAAAGTATGTGGTATGCAAATAGAATAGCTAAGTCTCAGGATAAAATTAAAACCATATGGTCAGTCGTAAAGGAAGTGGCTGGTCTGCAGAGGCAGGTCGAGGATATAGAATCAGTGCTTAGTAGGAATGTCCGTGTTACTGATAAGTCGCATATGTGTACAGTGTTTAATAATCACTTTCTGAATATAGCAGGTGAACTAAATAGAAACCTAGTCCCAACAGTGAATCATATAGCGCTCTTAGAAAAAATTGTTCCGAGACTGTTACCTGAAATGCTCCTCCACGATACTGACAAGAGGGAGATTGAGTTAATAATTAAATCACTAAAGACCAAGAACTTCCATGGATATGACGGGGTATCTAGCAGAATACTGAAGTATTGTTCTATGTATGTTAGCCCAGTACTTAGCCATATCTGTAACTTTTCCTTTAGGAGACGTCGGTTTCCTGACCTAATAAAGTACTCGGTAGTGAAGCCACTTTATAAAAAGGGAGACAGAGATAATATTGACAATTATAGACCTATTTCTATGCCATCGGTGTTTGCTAAAGTTATCGAGAAGGTTGTATATACAAGGTTACTGGAGCATTTAAATTCACATAATTTGCTGTCAAATGTTCAGTTTGGTTTTAGAAATGGGTTAACAACTGAAAATGCTATGTTCTCTTTTCTCTGTGAAGTTTTCGACGGATTAAATAAAAGGTTGCGAACGCTAGGTGTTTTCTTTGGTTTAACGAAGGCTTTTGACTGTGTTGACCACAAAATATTACTGCAGAAGTTGGATCATTATGGAGTAAGGGGAGTAGCTTACAATTGGTTCGCCTCTTACTTTAAGAACAGAAAGCAGAAGGTAATTCTCCGCAATAATGAGAGTGGTAGTGATGTTAAGTCCCAATGGGGCACTGTTAAGTGGGGCGTTCCCCAAGGGTCAGTGCTGGGGCCACTGCTGTTTCTTATTTATATAAATGATATGCCTTTTAGTATTACAGGTGATTCAAAAATATTTCTGTTTGCTGATGACACCAGCTTGATAGTGAAGGATCTTGTGTGTAATATTGAAACAGTAACAAATAATGTAGTTCATGAAATAAGTTCATGGCTTGTGTAAAATAATTTGATGCTAAATCACAGTAAGACTCAGTTTTTACAGTTTCTTACTCACGATTCAACAAGAACCGATATTTTGATCAGACAGAATGGGCATATTATAAGCGAGACCGAACAGTTCAAGTTCCTAGGCGTTCGGATGGATAGTAAGCTGTTGTGGAAAGCCCATGCCCAGGATCTTGTTCAGGAATGAAATGCTGCTTTATTTACCATTAGAACAGTATCCGAAATAAGTGACACTTCAACACGAAAAGTAGTCGACTTCGCATATATTCATATGCTTATGTCGTATGATATTATTTTTTGGGGTAATTATTCTGATTCAAAAAGGGAATTTTTGGCTCAAAGACGGGCTGTTCGAGCTATATGTGGTGTACGTTCGAGAACCTCTTGTCGACCCCTATTCAATAGTCTGGGGATTCTGACATTGCACTCAAAGTATATATTTTCTTTAATGTCATTTGTTGTTAGCAATATTAGCCTATTCCCAAGAGTTAGCAGCTTTCACTCAGTTAATACTAGGCAGAAATCCAATCTGTATGTGGAATGCACTTCCTTGACTCTTGTGCAGAAAGGAGTACGGTATTCTACTGCATCCGTTTTCAATAAGCTACCACAAGAACTCAAAAATCTTAGCAGTAGCCCAAACTCTTTTAAGTCTAAACTGAAGAGTTTCCTCATGGCTCACTCCTTCTATTCTGTCGAGGAGCTTCTGGAAGAGCTAAAATTTCAGCAAATTCCAGTGTTACATTGTTGATTTTCTTTATTTAAACTTACGACTTGTCACCTAAAAATGTTTTCTTATATTTCGTTTTATCTGTTTCTAATATCGTGTTATACTTTCATGTTTTGACTCGTTCCATGACCATGGACACTTCTCCTTAATTTGGTCCCACGGCACAATAAATAAATAAAGTGGAGGGTACTTAACAGCGAGGAAACTAACTATGATAATATCACGTATTCTGCATTACTTTTTCATGAAGCTTAAAAACTAAGCTCGATATAGCAACTGCGTATGTTGTTCTCGATTGTATGTATAGCCACCATTCATAGGTATAGCAGGACCATTTTAATTGTGGCGATTCTGAGATACTGACACTGCTTATCGCTCGCCATACAGATTTTGAAGGAATTAGGTACTGTACTCCATAACCTTCAAGTCGCAGACAGTGTATGCTTATAGCGGATATGACAGTTTAAATGGATCGCAAAGAGCCTTCTTGGAGCACGTGAGCACTTTTTCAAATCACACATACGTTTCGCAACTTGTAAGGCAACAGTTTCTAAAGGATATAAACGTTTGAAAACTTCTGCAGGATAATACAATAAATGTAGTGTAATACGGTATTGCAGTACCTGTGTTGTTAAGAAGCACGATGAAGAGTTCTTTCGGACGTGTACGCTTGCTGCTTATTAACAACATAGGCACTGCCGCATCGTATTTCACCACCTATACCAGGCAACTACTTTCAGTAACAATGCCCCTCCCCCCTTTAGGGAAACTGCATACTGTGTATGAGTGCCGGTTGTGACACATGAACGACGACATATGGTTGTTTGATTCAGGCCGTGGACCGTTCTTGGATAGCGGTCAGTTCGCTTCAAGCGCCGAGCGGGAAAGTTGTTTATTCTCTTTCGCAGCGTCGCTTGTGTGAAGTTATCCTCGTTAGTGTTGTTCTGTCCGCCGAGTGAGTCTAGCGCTTCCGCTCCGCTTTACAATATGTCTGTGTTTCTGTGTTCGTCTACTTACAGCGCCATCAGCCACTCAGGATGCGGTGACCTTTACTTTCGATAAAACAGCTCGATACGTGCAACCTGGGTCTCTAGAAATCTACGACTGGCTTGTCGATACAACTGATATGAACTCTAATCAGGTCCACACCCGGAGTAGCCGAGCGGTTCTAGGCGCTACAGTCTGGAGCCGCGCGACTGTTACGGTCGCAGGTTCGAATCCCCCTCGGGCATGGATGTGTGTGATGTCCTTAGGTTGGTTAGGTTTAAGTAGTTCTAAGTTCTAGGGGACTGATGACCATGGCAGTCAAGTCCCATAGTACTCAGATCCATATTTTTTAACCAGGATCACACCGCTTATTTTGAAACAGACGATTACATGTTTTGAATGAAATTTTGGATCCCATTCAGGTTGAAAGATTACTGCTGCGAAATGCCTCTCAAATCATGTTCAAGCATCGTGATAATTCCGTTAGTACGGTGTCACTCGCAGATGCTGCAGCTGACTAAACCTATGTTCGCATTTCAACCTCCCGCCAGAAGCTCGTGACAACTTTCTAAAAGACATATTGACCCCTTATGGTAAAGTGTAAAACGTTCGTCGTGAACGTTGGTCTACTCAACACATATAACACTGTTATAGTGGAATTCCTTTCGTGGAGGATTTTTGTATTAATGCCGTCATTAGTGCAGAGTCCCATATTGACAGTTGCTGATCTTGTTCCTTCCACTCCCGACGTCGGAACTGTTACTGATTCCGATCATAATGAGCAAAAGGTCAGTTCTGATAATCGTGTAAATGAATATTCGCCTCTACCTCCGGGTTAGGTTCAGAATCCTATTGCCTCCAGGACAGAACTTTTAACAGTGACAAACAAGCGACGTCGCAGTAAAGATGGTGAGCGTGAGGACTTGGCTGCCTCTTCTGCCCCAATCATCTCCGCATCGATTATGTCCCCTCCTCCTCTCAATGCTACGTTACCTCTGATCCGTGGTGCGGTGAGTGACGGAGAAGTTATCTCCAGAGTCCCCAATGCTCGCGAAGTGGCTCCGTCTGAGCTGCCTGAGTGTGGAGAACGGGCGGGGTCCCCCACCTTCGATTTTGTGTCCTCCGTTACAGTCTGAGACGATGCAATGTCTTCCTGCTCCTTCGTCTTCAGCCGCCGACGGTTTCCTGCATTTGCCGACTACAGCATCTCCCAAGGAGAATAAAATTAGCGACCAACTATCATCTGTTGCATTGGCAGTTCCACAGAATGCTTCCACCTTAGTGCCCACTACTACATTACATGACCCTAGTTCTGAGGGGCAGGAAGTTGTGCCTGTGACCGCACCCACACCTCCGTCTGCAGAGGCCGCTATCCCACGTAAACGAACAACCCGACCTTGCGGTGGCGTGTAAGAAATTGAAGAGAAAAGGTTGCGATGACGGAGGTTCTGGTGACCCGATGCCTCTGATTCCCCTTTGGACTCCGCAATGGATCTTGACTCTCAGCTGTCTACCTAAATCTTCTCGGACTTTCCGTTCACCCCTGTATAGCTGCGATCAATGATACAAGTCTACACGTTCCTTTCCTTAAATGTTTATCGTGTGGAATCAGAATTGCGATTGGCTTCGCTGCGTCAGTTCATTTATGATTCATGTGCGGACATCGTTTCCTTAAAGGAGGTGCTATTTATTCATTTCTCCTTACCTGATTTTCGTGTGATCTTTATTCTGTGGAGAACCCCTTATTCATTCACGAAGGGATTCCTATTGTTGTTGTGGTAATGTTGACACAGGTTTTCAACTTTGTAATCTTACCTTCGTTCTTTTATATGCTCCTTCTGGCACTGGTGGCGCATTGAATCGTCTGTGTTTTTATAAAGAGGATATTTTTCTGTAATAGTCCTCCCGGTATTCCGTTGTGTGGTGATTTTAACTGTGTGTTGCGTCCTACACATCAATGTAAAATTTTAATTTATGTCGCGAATTACATGAATTGGTGCCGGGCGGAGTGGCCGAGCGATTCTAGGCGCTATAGTCTGGAACCGCGTGACCGTTACGGTCGCAGGTTCGAATCCTGCCTCGGGAATGGATGTTTGTGATGTCCTTAGGTTAGTTAGGTTTAAGTAGTTCTAAGTTCTAGGAGACGGATGACCTCAGAAGTTGAGTCCCATAGTGCTCAGAGCCATTTGAACCATTTTTGAACATGAATTGGTCCGCTTCATACGCATACAAGACGTCTGGGTATGTAAATACCCGACGTTAGTTACATTTACTCACTTTACAGCAATTTCTAGTAGCAGGTTAGATAGGTTTTACTTATCAGACTGCTAGTGTGATAGCATTCTTAATGTCGAAATCATCCTAGCATCCTTTACGGATCACTTTGCTGTGACTACAACCCTCAATCTATACTTGTAGCCAGTTAAATTTTTCGCGTTCTGTTGCTGTCAAACATCGCAGCCTGGCTGACCCCTCTCTCGGTGGCGTGATGCGAGCCGTGTGGGAGCGTACTCTACGGACAGCTGGGAAGTACTCTTCCATCCTTGACTGGTGGACACAGCTGGCAAAACCGAGGCTCAGGCAAACTTTGATTCTTCTCTGTGTTGCCAAAGCGCGGTACTTTCGGAGACCTTACGAATATTACAATTCCATCTTGCGAGAATTTTATGATGCTGCGGATCACGCCATTCTGAGAATTGCGTATGTTAGGCGTGTATAGCCCGCATCTCGTGGTCGTGCTGTAGCGTTCTCGCTTCCCACGCCCGGGTTCCCGGGTTCGATTCCCGGCGGGGTCAGGGATTTTCTCTGCCTCGTGATGGCTGGGTGTTGTGTGCTGTCCTTAGGTTAGTTAGGTTTAAGTAGTTCTAAGTTCTAGGGGACTGATGACCATAGATGTTAAGTCCCATAGTGCTCAGAGCCATTTTTTAGGCGTGTATAGGCAGAATTGTTTCCCATGGAGAGAATACAAGTGTAAAGGGTTGAAAATGCCATCCAAGTTCCAGTCTTTGCTGACCGGAAGAACTGACTTCCTTATATCATTTGCTTTGGCATCAGACCCGTCACCGACGAGGTTGTATTCATTCTTTCACGACAATTAATGGACGTATCGATTCGGAGCAAACTGATATAGTGCTTGTCTTACACCAATATTTTGTAGACATCTACGATGTCGATGAGTCCAGTGAAACCTTCTGCGACCCACTAGGCAGGATCTTGGATATCAAAATTACCCCTGAAGGTAATGAAACGCTCTTAGCAGCTTTTCAGCCTGAAGAAATTTACAAACTTACTGTGGGATCGCCTTCTCAAAACCTCCCTTTGTCTGGATGGACTTCCCAAGGAATTTTACGTGCGCTTTTAGCGCTGATGGGTGCTACCTTTACGTCCCTTTTTAATGAAGTGTTACAGGCTAGAGAAGTGCCGACCTCGTTCAAAATGGAGAAAATTGTTTTAATCCCGAAAGACCTGAGACCGACTTCCCCTGATAGCCTTCGCCCAATTACTCTGTTAAGCTTTGATTGTAAGACTGTTTCAAGGACAGTTAATAGAAGTATGTTGGTTCTGATGATTATTGCAAAACTTCAAAGCTGCGTATCTGTTCGTACCATTCTTACCCCTATAGTTGAATGTCGCGATCTGGTTTCGGTTGCTGCTGTAAGGTCCGTCTCTTGTGAACTTGCTTCCCTAGACTTTGATTAGTCTATTGATCATGTTAATCACGACTTTTTGATGCGGATCCTGGCGGCAGTCGGTTTTACTGTTGACACACGGCTAGGGCTCTCAAATATTTTTACGGGTATTTCAGCTTTGGTGGTTGTTAACGGCCAACTCACGCATACGATAAATATTCGTCGCTGAGAGCCTCAAATAAGGTCGCTGCCAATGACTTCTTTGTGTTGTCTCTGGAGCCCTGTCCTCGGATGCTAGCATCTTCAGATGCTAGCATCCCATCTGAAAGGTTGGACGCTTTCCGGAGGGACTGTAGCTGTTCGTGCAAATGCGGATGACGTGAGGGTTCTGCTCCGCAGTTCTGAGGAGATACCCGACTGAAGGCTGTAATCGATGATTCTTGTTGGAGTTCAGGTGCATAATGAAGGTAAATGCAGGCTTCTTACTTTGCGAGGTTTTGATGGTAGGGTTGTTCCATAGGCTACTGTAGTGAATCGGCATACGTCTATCGGGATCATCACTGATCGCTGTCCACTCAAAATGGGAACGCTCAACTGGACGTCAATTACGAAAAAAATTCTGAGAGCGATACTAGAACATGGAAAGTGTTCTCTTACCCTGGTCCAGAAAGTTCAAATACTAGATACATATGTCTTACACAAAACATATTTATCCGCTCCGTTCGATGATGGCAAGGAAAACACAGCAATTGTCTGGTCTGTAATTATGGAAAAGATATCTTTCGCTTACGTTATAAGGTGGTCACAAAGTCACGTTCTTTGGGACTTTGGGCCTAGCTGATGCACAAAAGAAGACGCGAATGATATAAGTGCGACATTATATTTCGATGATGACTCAATAAATTCACATATTCACGTCACGTTTATTTCTCTGAGGCCGTCCCGCAAGTCTTGAACCCCCTATTGATGTTGGTAGCACAAATTAACAATTAAATCATATTCGTGACTTCCATGAAATTCCTAGAGACTCGTTGGAAAGCAGTCCCTTGACCGAACCTCGTTGAAAGAGGATCTTCGCAAACAGCCTGGACGATAGTTTGGTGCAATATTACTCTTCCGATTTTGCCGATGGCCAGTCGGTGTGGCCGAGCAGTTCTAGGTGTTTCAGTCTGGAACCACCCGACCGCTACGGTCGCAGGTTCGAATCTTGCCTCGGGCATGGATGTATGTGATTTCCTTAGGTTAGTTAGGTTTAAGTAATTCTAAGTTCCAGGGGACTGATGACCTCAGGTGTTAAGTCCCATAGTGCTCAGAGCCATTTGAATTTTTTTGCCGATGCGCATAGCGTCCTCTTGGTATAAGGTAGTAAGTAACTTCATTCCAACGAACGAGCGAGTTTTCCGTATTGAGCTTAGCGAAACGGCTTCGTGTAATCGTTGTACGTCTACAGACACGATACGACATCCAGACTGAGATTTTCACTCTGCAGTGGAGTGTGCGCTGATATCAAACTTCCTGGCAGATTAAAACTGTGTGCCCGACCGAGACTCGAACTCGGGACCTTTGCCTTTCGCGGGCAAGTGCTTTACCATCTGAGCTACCGAAGCACGACTCACGCCCGGTCCTCACAGCTTTACTTCTGCCAGTATCTCGTCTCCTACCTTCCAAACTTTACAGCAGCTCTCCTGCGAACCGGGCAGAACTAGCACTCCTGAAAGAAAGGATACTGCGGAGACATGGCTTAGCCACAGCCTGGGGGATGTTTCCAGAATGAGATTTTCACTCTGCAGCGGAGTGTGCGCTGATATGAAACTTCCTAGCAGATTAAAACTGTGTGCCCGACCGAGACTCGAACTCGGGACCTTTGCCTTTCGCGGGCAAGTGCTCGTTCATTATGTTATAGAAGGTGAGGGGAAAGATCATATGAACTTCATACAGTACACAACAACGGCCTACAGGACATGCTTGCGAATGCCTCGATATTGAGACCTCTTCGCCAACATGTTTAATCTTGTCGTCCGTCGGCAAGGTGTTGGTTAATTTCATTTTTCTAATGATAGGTATTTTCCATGTTTTGTATGTTTCCCATCTGATTTGCTTCGTTTTGTTCTCTCCTAGATTCCGTGCTTGTTTTGTTTAGAGTTTTGACTCAGTATCGCTTCAGTTCTATTGTGAAATGTGTGTAGATGAAGTGTATGTACGCTTGAAATAATGTTGGAATTTCTCTTAGTCTGCTAACTAGAATGTGATCTGATTCGTTGTCCTCCTGCTTTTAAATTCTATATAATGAAAATAAATAAGAATAAAAAAAATTAACAAACAAAACAAACTATACAAAATTGTTAACACATATCATGAGAGCTTGATGGCGGTTTCTCGACTATGTTCTCAGTTCTTTTTCCCTTTTCACCTGTGTTACTGTTTTTTTATCATAATTAATTTGTTCTCCCATTTGTAGCTTATATTACGTGATGCTCTGACTATGGTTTACTGAAGTTTCATGATAGTACCATGTCATTCTGATAGTAATAAAAAAAGAGATTTCGTGTAAATGTTAGCACTCTGGACTCTGAAACCAATGACCCGAGTTCGAATCTTGAAAAAAAAAAAAAAAAGAAAACAAAGAAAGAAAAAGATGGCTACTCCATAAAGCGACCGTTCGCGATAAGCTGGAAATCCGGGTTCGAGTCCGACTCCGGTACAAATTTTCGCTGTCGTTATTCCATTACGTAGATGATGGTTGCACATATTCGCAACTGTGAACGTATTTTATATATATTATAACGACTGTAGTCACGGTAGTGCAATCCTTCGGACATACATGCATTGCAATGTTTACTAAAAATTTTATTACAAGAAACAATTAAGCAAAAAGATGAATTTGCTTGCCCAAAAATTTACATCTGCATTATAAATGCCAGCAGTTGTCAAATTAGCTTTCTTTCACATACCCAGTTCACGTACTGGATGCACTTCTACAGGTTACTATCCAAGTAGCGCCGACACAGCTATTTCTAAAGTACAGGAGCATACAAATAGAATACAACTGACAAACGCACAATAACCAGTTTACAGAATCTTGACAATCTTCAAAGCTTCACAGGATAACACATTCCATAGCCCGCACCAAGAAGTATGGTTAAAACAATGTTTCGCGGTACTAAGAAATAATTTAAAATCCATAAGCAAGAATAAGGATAAGTTAAAACAATAGTGCTTGCATCTGACGCCAGTTTTGAATAGTAAACCAACAACAATAGGTCCTGGAAAACCTGCTACAAGCGTGACACAGCTAAGCTAAAACTTGAAAGAAATAGTGCTGATGACGGAAACCGATTCAAATAATAAGAAGCAAAAAATTACGGCATCGACTAGGGCATGTTACGACACGCACTGACCAGCGAGACAGATTACAAGCAATTTATCTCCAAAAAATAAATTACCTACTTTTTCAACATTTTTGTGGCCACTATAGAAAATTCTCCGAAAGGGAGAATATTGCCTAGGGAATTAAAAAGGGAGTAGTACACTGTAACATATATATAAATTTATGTAGGATCATCATATCTGATCGAGTTATTTACTTATTGCATTTTTAAGATCAGTTTACATTAACATCTGCAGTACCTAACCAGGTTATGGATATCACAACACTGATAAGGATGTTCTTCCACAACAGCAGGGCACATAAACGTATATGATGAAATAAGACATAAAAGAAGTAACTATTTTATCGTCCAATGGCATTGGTTAAATCACGGGGGATAGTTAAGAAATTGTGTCAAAGCAGGATTCGAAAACAAGTCTTCTCCTTAGCCGGCAGACAAGCTGACCATTTCGCCATTACTTTTGTTTATTATCATGAACTTCTCCCTCTTTGCCGTTGGTGGGGAGGCTTGCGTGCCTCAGCGATATAGATAGCCGTACCGTAGGTGCAACCACAATGGAGGGGTATGTGTTGAGAGGCCAGACAAACGTGTGGTTCCTGAAGAGGGGCAGCAGCCTGTTCAGTAGTTGCAGGGGCAAAGATTGCTGGATGATTGACTGATCTGGCCTTGTAAAACTAACCAAAACGGCCTTGCTGTGCTGGTACCGCGAACGGCTGAAAGCAAGGGGAAACTACAGCCGTAATATTTCCCGAGGGCATGCAGCTTTACTGTGTGGTTAAATGATGATGGCGTCCACTTCGATGAAATATTCCAGAGGTAAAATAGTCCCCCATTCGGTTCTCCCGGCGGGTACTACTCAGGAGGACGTCGTTATCAGGAGAAAGAAAACTGGCATTCTACGGATCGGGGCGTGGAATGTCAGATCCCTTAATCGGGCAGGTCGGTTAGAAAATTTAAAAAGGAAAATGGATCAGTTAAAGTTAGATGCAGTGGGAATTAGTGAAATTCGGTGGCAGGAGGAACGAGGCTTCTGGTCAAGTGAATACAGGGTTATAAATACAAAATAAAGTAGGGGTAATGCTGGAGTAGCTTTAATAATGAATAAAAAATTAGGAGTGCGGGTAAGTTACTACAATCAGCATAGTGAACGCATTATTGTGGCCAAGATAGACACGAAGCTCACGCCTACCACAGTATTACAAATTTACATGCCTAGTAGCTCTGCGGATGACGAAGAGATTGTTGGAATGTATGATGAGATAAAAGAAATAACTAATAGCTAATAGCATGTGCTACGAAACGCCACTGTTTCCTGCGCATGTACCCCGACATCAGTATGGGATATGATCACCATGCACACGTACACAGGCGGCACAACGGGTTGTCATAGTCTGGATCAGGTGGTCGAGTAGCTGCTGGGGTATAGCCTCCGATTCTTGCACCAGTGTCTGCCGAAGCTCCTGACGTGTCCTAGGGGTTTGAAGACGTGCTCGATGGGGTTTAGGTCTGGAGAACAGGCAGGCCACTCCATGCACCTTATATGGGCCGTGCGTTATCATCCATCAGGAGGAAGTTGGGACACACTGCACCCCTGAAAATGCGGACATACTGGTGGAAAATGACGTCCCGATACACCTTATCTGTTACAGTTCCACTATCAAAGACATGCAGGGGTGTACGTGCACCAATCATAATCCCAGCCCACGCCATCAAATTGGGTTCTAATTTTGAATTTGATTAAAAGAACATTATTGTTCTTTCTACTTTAAGACTTGGTTTATTAATAAGAATTTTGGTTATAGGATATCCTAAGCTTGCTTTTTTCGATTTATTGGCTCATGATTTATTAACCACGACCTCCATACAGTTACCTTTCAAGGACATTAAGGAGTTGGTATCTGGTACCTGGTTTACGACAGATAAAAACCCGGCGAGAATCACTGTTCGGACTATACCTGGACTCGTCCCTGAACATAACCTGGGAACACTTTTCTAATGACCATGTACTGCGTTCTTGACACCAGGCTTTACAGGCTCTCCTGTGACCAGGGGTCAGTGGAATGCACCTTGCCGGTCTCCGGGCGTTTAAGCCATGTCTGTTCAGTCGTCTGTAGACTGTGCGTCTGGAGACAAATGTTCCAGTGGCTGCGGTAAGGTCCCGTGGCCGTCTGCGGGCCCTTGTGGTGTTGTACACTGTGGACGTCCCGTATTGTAGCGCCTGGACACGTTTCCTGGCTGCTGGAGTCATTGTCATAATCTTGAGATCACATTTTGTGGCACACGGAGGTCCCGTGCTACGACCTGCTGTGTTTGACCAGCCTCCAGTCGCCCTTTATTCTACACCTCATAACGTCATAAATATGTGTTCTTTGAGCCGTTTTCAACACACAATCACCATTATCACGTCTGAAAACGTCTGCAAACTTCGCGCTGCACCGTACTCTGACATGCAGCAATACACCTCTGCGTATGCGAACTGATGCCAGTGCCACCGTGTGACGACCGCAGTTCAGATGCACCGAATGGTCATACTCTGAGGTGATTTAAACCCCCAAACCGCACAGCAGAACGTTGTTTCACCATGTACCAGCATTATCCTTAATTTATGACCACGAATGTAGCTCCGCAGATGACGAAGAGATTGATGAAATGTATGATGAGATAAAAGAAATTACTCTGATAGTGAAGGGAGACGAAAATTTAATAGTCACTGGTGACTGGAATTCGATAGTGGGAAAGGGAAGAGAAAGAAACGTAGTCGGAGAATATGGAATGGGAGTAAGAAATGAAAGACAAGGCCGCCTGGTAGAATTTTGCACAGAGCATAACGTAATCATAGCTAACACTTGGTTCAAGAATCATGAAAGAAAGTTGTATACACGGAAGAGGCCTGGAGATACTGGAAGCTTTCAGATAGATTATTTAATGGTAGGACAGAGATTTCGGACTCAAGGTTATAAATTGTAAGACATTTACAGGGGCAGATGTGGACTCTGACCACAATCTATTGTTTATGAACTGTAGATTATAAATGAAGAAACTGCAGAAAGGTGGGAATTTGAGGAGATGGGACCTGGATAAACTGACAGAACCAGAGATTGTAGAGAGTTTCAGGGACAGCATTAGGGAACTATTGACAAGAATGGGGGAAAGACATATAGTAGAAGAAGAGTAGGTAGCTGTGGGGAATAAAATGGTGAAGGCAGCAGAGAATCTAGTAGGTAAAAATAAGAGGGCTAGTAGATATCCGTGGGTAACATAAGATAAATTGAATTTGATGAAAGGAGAAAATATAAAAATTCAGTAAATGAAGCTGGGAAAAAGGAATACAAACGTCCCAAAAATGAGATAGACAGAAAGTCCAAAATGGCTAAGCAGGGATGGATAGAAGACAAATTTAAGGATGTAGAGGCATATATCACTAGGGTTAAGATAGATACTGATTACAGGAAAGTTAAAGAGACCTTTGGAGAAACGAGAACCACTTGTACGATTACCAAGAGCTCAGATGGAAACCCAGTTATAGGCACAGAAGGAAAAGCAGAAATGTGGGAGGAGTATGTAGAGGGTGTATACAAGGGCGATGTACTTGCGGACAAGATGGTTCAAATGGCTCTGAGCACTATGGGACTTAACTTCTAAGGTCATCAGTCCCCTACAACTCAGAACTAATTAAGCCTAACTAACCTAAGGACATCACACACATCCATGCCCGAGGCAGGATTCGAACCTGCGACCGTAGCGATCGCGCGGTTCCAGACTTTAGCACCTAGAACCGCTCGGGCAACATTAGGACAATATTACGGAAGTGGAAGAGGATGTAGATGGAGATGAAATGGAAGATAAGATACTGCGTGAAGAGTCTGACAAAACACTGAAAGACCTAAGCCCAAACAAGGCCCCGGGAGTAGACAAAATTCCATTAGAACTATTAATAGCCTTGGGAGAGCCAGCTTCGACAAAACTCTACCATCTGGTGAGCAAGATAGATGAGACAGGCGATATATCCTCAGACTTCAAGAAAAATATAATAATTCCAACCCCAAAGAAAGCAGGTATTGCCAGAAGTGAAAATTACCAAACTATCAGTTTATTAAGTCAGGGCTACAAAATACTAACGTGAATTCTTTACAGACGAATGGAAAAACTGGTAGAAGCCTACCTCAGGCAAGATCAATTTGGATTCCGTAGAAATATTGGAACACGTGAGGCAATACTGACTCTACGGCTTATCTTAGAAGATAGATTAAAGAAAGGCAAACCTAGGTTTCTAGCATTTGTAGACTTAGAGAAAGCTTTTGACAACGTTGACTGGAATACTCTCTTTCAAATTCTGAAGGTTGCAGGGGTAAAATACAGGGAGCGAAAGGCTATTTACAATTTGTACAGAAACTAGAAGGCAGTTATAACAGTCGAGGAGCATGAAAGGGAAGCAGTGATTGGGAAGGGAGTGAGGCAGGGCTGCAGCCTATCCCCGATGTTATTCAATCTCTATATTGAGCAAGCAGTAAAGGAAATAAAAGAAACATTAGGGGTAGGAATTATAATCCATGGAGTACAAATAAAAATTTTGATGTTCGGCGATGACATTGTAATTTTGTCAGAGACGGCAAAGGACCTCGAAGAGCAGTTGAACGGAATGTGCAGTGTCTTGAAAGCAGGATATAAGATGGACATCAATAAAAGCGAAACGAGGATAATGAAATGTAGTCGAATTAAATTGGGTGATGCTGAGGAAATTAGATTAGGAAATGAGACAATTAAGGTAGTAAATGAGTTTTGCTACTTGGGGAACAAAATAACTGATGATGGTCGAAGTAGAGAGGATATAAATGTAGACTGGCAATGGCAAGGAAAGCGTTTCTAAAGAAGAGAGATTTGTTAACATCGAGTATAGATTTAAGTGTCATAAAGGTGTTTCTGAAAATAATTGTATGGAGTGTAGCCATCTATGCAGGTGAAAGGTGGACGATAAATAAGTTATACAAGAAGAAAATAGAAGCTTTCGAAATGTGGTGCTAGGGTAGATCACATAACTAATGCGGAGGTATTGAATAGAATTAGGGAGAAGTGAAATTTGTGGCAACTCTTGACTAGAAGAAGGGGTCGGTCGGTAGGACATGTTCTGAGCTATCAAGTGATCACCAATTTAGTATTTGAGGGCAGCGTGAAGATAAAAAATCTTAGAAAGAGACCAAAAGATGAGTGCAGTGAGCAGATTCAGTAGGATGCAGGTTGCAGTAGGTACTGGGGGATGAAGAAGCTTGCACAGGATAGAGTAGCATGGAGAGCTGCATCAAACCAGTGTCAGGACTGAAGGCCACAAGAACAACATTATCATGAAACATCAGTAGACCTTAGTCAGAGTATCATGTAATATAAGCTACAAATGGGAGAACAAATTAATTATGATAACAAAACCGTAACACAGGAAGAAAGGAAAAAAAACTGAGAAGATAGTAAAAAAACCGCCACCAAGCTCTCATGATATATATAAACAATTTTTATAGTTTATTATATTTATTTAGCTTTTTTAAAATTCTTGTTTATTTTGTATTGTATAGAATCCAAAAGCAGAAGGGACAACGAATCAGATCATATTCTAAATAGCAAACTAAGAAAAATTTTAATATGATTACAAGCAACATATACGCTCATGTATATATATTCTTCATCTATACACATTTTACAATAGAACTGAAGCGACAATGAGTCAAAACACTAAACATAACGAGCAGGGAAACTAGGACAGAACAAACCGAAGCAAATCAAGTCGGAAATATACTAAATACCTATCATTGAAAAATGAAATTAACCACCTTCCCGACGGAAGACAAGATTAAATGTGTTGGCGATGAGATCTCAATATCGAGGCCTTCGCAGGCATGTTCAGTAGGCCGTGATTAAGTACTGTATGAAGTTCATATGATCTTTCCCCTCACCTTCTATAACGTAATGAACGAAGAGTCCCAGTAACCACATAACGGTATGGGTTTTCGACCGTGGACAGAAGGATTTAATCTGGGAGCAATATGATGTCCACAGTGTATAAAGTCTCATCAGATCGACTAAGCAAGGCTAGTTGCGTCCTTAATCCAAGACCAATTTGGCGTATGACCTCCAAAAGTAAAGCGGTGTCGTTTCATATCTGCAGATGTACAACGACTACATAAAGCCGTGTCGCTAAGCCTATTACGGAAAACTCGCTCGTTCGTTAGAATGAAGTTATTTACTACTTTATACCAAGAGGACCCTTCGCACATCGGCAATATCGGAAGACTAATATTGCACCAAACAGTCGCCCAGTTTGTTTGCGGCGATCCTCTTTCAACAAGGTTCGCGCAAGGGACCGCTTTCCAACAACTCTGTAGGAATTTCATGGTGAGGACGGGTCTCCATAAATTGTCAGCCTCTAAATAGCTCATCGCATGATGGAAGTCATAATTAATGCGACTAACACTAATGGGGAGTTCGAGAGTATTATGACAGCCACAGAAAAGTAAACTAGACATGAATGTGTTTCTTGAGTTATTATCGAAACAGTACGACCCACATACTGCATCTGCGTCTTCCTTCGTGTGTCAGCTAGACACAACTCCCCAAAGTAACGAGGCTGTGTAACCACCTCATACCGTAAGCGAAAGATATGTCTTTTCCATAAGAAACGACCAAACGATTGCTGTAGTTTCTTCGCCATCATCGAGGTAAGCGGATGAACTTAGGCCATGTAATAAGCTTTGCATGAAACATATGAATCCAGTATTCGGACCTTCTGGAGCAGAGTAAAAAAACGCGTTTCATGTTCTAGTATCTCTCTCTGTATTTTTTCGGTAGCAGACTTCCAGCCGAGCGTCGCCATTTTGAGTGGACAACGATCAATGAAGATACCGAGAGACGTATGCTGATCCACCACAATAGCCCATGAAACAACTGCGTCATCTAAACTTCGCAAAATAAGAATTGCGGAATAGAACCATCATATTATCCACTTATGCAAAAACAGCTATAGTCCCTCCGGAAAGCGTCAAACGTTTGAACTGGGATGCTAGCATCCGAAGTAGGGACTCCACAGACAACACAAAGTCAATGACAGCGGGCTTTTTTGAGGCACTCCCCGACGGATATTTATCGGGGGTGTCAGTTGGCCTTTGACTACCACCGGGCCGGCCAGTGTGGCCTTGCGGTTCTAGGCGCTTCAGTCTGGAACCGCGTGACCGCTACGGTCGCAGGTTCGAATCCTGCCTCGGGCATGGATGTGTGTGATGTCCTTAGGCTACTTAGGTTTAATTAGTTCTAAGTTCTAGGCAACTGATGGCCTCAGAAGTCGCATAGTGCTCAGAGCCATTTGAACCATTTTGACTACCACTGAAGCTGAAATAACCGTAAACAGATTTGAGAGCACTCGCCGTGTAGCAGCAGTAAAAACAACTGCCTCCAGAATCTGAATGAAGAAGTTGTGATGAACACGATCAAATACCTTATCAAAGTCTAGGAAATCAAGGACACAAGGGATGGACCTTACAGCAGCAACCGAAACCACGTCACGACACTCGACTATAGGAATAAGAATGGTACGACCAGATACGGAGCTTTGATTTTGGGCAATAATCATCTACATCAGAGCCGACATCCTATTATTCACTGCCCCCGCCACAGTCCTATAAACAAAGATTAACGAAGTAATTGTGCGAAAGCTATCAGGGGTAGCCGGTCAAGGGTCTTTCTGGAGTAAAACAATTTTTCCACTATGAACGAGGTCGGAATTAATCTATCCAGTAACACTTCATTCAAAAGAGACGTAAATGTAGCACACAACAGCAACAAAAGCGCATGTAAAATTCCTTGGGATGTCCATCCAGACCTGGAGATAAGTTTGTAAACTTTCTCAGGTTGAATCACAGCTAAGAGCGTATCATTATGTTCAGGTGTAATTGTTGTGTACAAGATGCTGACTAGTGGGTCCTAAGGCGTTGCGCTGGACGCATCGATGTCACGGATGTCTACATAGTATTTGCGTAAGACACGCACTATATCAACTTGTTCTGATACGATAGTCAATTATTTGCCACGAGAGAATGAATATAAGCGCGTCGGCGGCGGAACTGATGCCAAAGCAAGTGACATGAGGAAGTCAGTTCTTCGAGTCAGCAAAGAATGGGGCTTGGATCGCAATTTCAACTCTTGCATTTTTATTCTTTTCAAGGTTAACAATTTAGCACTTACACCCCATCCGTTATTCGCAATAGGGCGTGATCCGCAGCATCATAAAGTTCACTGGGGATGGAACAGTAATATTCGTAAGTTCTCCGAAAGTATCGCGCTTTAGCAGCACAGAAAATAATCAAAGTTTCCTTGAGCCTCGGTTTTGGCAACTGTGTTCATCAATCAAAAATGGAAGAGCACTTCCAAGTGGACCGTAGAATGCGCTCCCACAAGGCTCGCGTCACATAATCGAGAGAGCGCGAAACAGATTGGCTGGTTCCCGTTCTAGATTGAGGATTTAGTCACAACAAAGTGATCCTTAAAGCAAGCTGCGATGACTTCAACATCAAGTGTGCAATCGCACTACCAGTCTGATAATAAAATCTATCTGACCGGCTACCAGAAATTGCAGTAAAGTGAGTAAATGTAACTAACGTCGGGTATTTACATACACAGACGTCTTGCAGGCGTAAGGAAAAGAGCAATTGGTGTAATTCGCGACATAAATTAAAATTTTACATTATTCTGTAGGACACAACACACAGTTAAAATCACCACCCAACGGAATACTGGGAGGACTATTACACAAAAATATCCTCTGTGTAAAACGCAGACGATCCATTGCGCCACCAGTGCCAGAAGCAGCATTTAAAAGAACCAAGGTAAGATTAATAATTTGCCAAGCTATGCCGATGCCAAAATCCAACATTTCCACCTCAACAATAGGAATACCTTCGTGAAAGAATAAGGGGTTCTCCACAGAATATTCGGGTGCTACATTAAAGATCACACGAAAATCAGGTGAGGAGAAGTGCCTAAATAGCACCTCCTGTAGGAAAACGATTTCCGTACATAAATCATAAATGAAATGACGCAGTGAAGCCAGTCGCAGTTCTGATTCCACACGATTAACATTTAACGAAAGAAACGTGTAGACTTGGGTCATTGATCTCAGCTATACAGTGGTTTACGAACCTCCGAGTAGAATTACGTAGACAGCTGAGAGTCAAGATCCATTGTGGAATTCACAGGGGAATCAGAGATCTGCGTACCAGAACCCCCTTCATCGCAACCTTTTTTCATCGATTTCTTACGTCGCACCGCGCGGTCAGGTTGTGTCTGTCGGCTAAGTGGGTTGGCGGACGTGGGGGAGGGGTTATAGAGACAGCTTCCTGCCCCTCGGAACTAGGGTCATGTAATGCAGTTGCAGTCACTAAGGTGGAAGCATTCTCTGAAACTGCCAATGCAACAGGTAATACTTAGTGGCTAATTTTATTCTCCTTGGTAGTTGCTGTAGTCGGCAAATGCAGGAAACCTTCGGTGGCTGAAGACGAAGGAGCAGGAAGACATTGCATCGTCTCAGACTGTAACGGAGGATACAAAGACGAAGGGGGCTACTTTGCTCCGTCTCCACACATAGGCAGCTCAGTAGGAGCCACTTCGCGAGCAGGAGGGACTCTGGATATAACTTCTTCGCCACTCACCGTACCACGGATCGGAGGTAACGTAGCATCGAGAGGAGGACGGGACATTATCGATGCGGAGGTGATTGGGGCAGAAGGGGCAGCCAAGTCCTCACCCTCACTATCTTTAGTGCGACGTCGCTTGTTTGCCACTGTTCAGGTTCTATCCTGAAGCAATAGTATTCTGAACCTATCGAGGAGATAGAGGCGGGTATTTATTTACACGGTTATCAGAACTGACGTTTCGCTCATTACGATCGGGAGTAGGTTCGACCTCGCGAGTGGAAGGAATAAGATTAGCAACCATCAACACGCGACGCTGCACTAATGAAGGCCTTAATACAAAAATCCTCTGTGGGTATTAGATCGAACGTGTTCACTTTCATTACTCAGGAAATAGCTTCCCTCTTGACCAGTATACATGACACGAACGCGGTAATCATAAATTTTTGAATTTGATGGAATATTACGTTTAACATACCTTTTAACGAAGGGAATTCCATTATAGCAATGTTATCTCTGCTGAGTAGAACAACGTTCACGAGGAACGTTTTTTACGTTACCGTAAGGGGTCAATACGTCTTTTACAAAGTTGTCATCAACTTCCGGCGGAAGGTTGAAACGCGAACATTGGTTGCAAATGCAGCATCTGCGAGTGGCACCATACTAAAGGAATTATCGCGATGTTTGAACGGGACATGAGAAGCATATTGCGACAGTAATCTTTCAACGTGAAGGAGATGCGTAAATTTCACTTTAACCACGTTCTCGTCTGCTTCAAAATTAGAGGTGTGGACCTGATTAGAGTTCACATAAATTGTATCGACAAGCCAGTCCCAGAATTATAGAGACCCGGGTTGCACTTGTACTGTTGTTTTATCAAAAGTAAAGCTCATAGTACCTTTTCGCGGGATACGCTTGGAAACCATGGAAGCCATAGCAGGTCGGTAGGCGCCGCTGCAAGTAGACGAACAGAGACAGACAGTAAGGCGAAGCGGAGGTGCTACGACTCACTCGTCACACAGAACAACACTAACGAGGAAAAGACAGAATAGAAAAGCGGGACTTACGCCATTCGGACACAGTGCTAAGTGTAACTGCAAGGACTATTGTAGAATGCCTACCGTCAGATCCAAATTCTCACTTTCTTCACACACTACTGATGTAGTGCCTCTTCCTCATTATTTTCGTTACTCGTGGCATTTGGCTGATTCCCGTAACAATTCTGCACTGAAGTGACATTTGGCCGTCCTCGCTTTAATTACGTGTGTGGTGTTCGTTCTTTGGGACATGTGCGAAATAAGAGACACCGTTTTGAAGTCGAAGTCACTATGAATCAGGATGGCCCAGTGATCGGAGCATCTGCATATTAAGCAGTAGATTTGGTTCGATTCGCAGTATGTCACAAATGTTCAACATTCACCCTAGATTTAAATCAGAGCCGTTTGGGCGCTAATGCCTTTAATTCCTTCGTATCTTATTCGTAGTGGCTGCAGGATCAAGACTGTTCTTGTTCTTTCGTACATATGTGAAAGATATGAACAACACAGCTGTATAACGGATTGTGTTTTACATTGATTTATGTGTTGATATGTTCCACTATCACAGCCAAACATTTTCCTGTGCTTAAGCGGAGGTGCGCCCGACAGGGCGCCAGTGAATGACGTAAGGGCCGTGTTGTTCTCTGTCTCTAGAAAATTGACAGAACTTTAACTCCTTTGGGAGGAGGAAGAGGTTATGTCTGTTAGCGCCAGTACCAAACCACAAGTAAGAAATTAACTGCAGACGAATAGGGAGTAAAATTCCGCCAAACAATACTAAACGAGAGTCCACTGCGTGTTCAAGTTGGCTTGGCGAGGCAAACGCACGGCTACCGCAAATGTTCTTAAACGTATTCACCAAGTTCTGCTCTTGCCAAGTAGTAAGTGTTACAGCAGTCTTCCTTTGCTTCTACATGTGAACTGACGATTTCGTCACACGATGTACAGCCACCCACTTCTCCTTCTGTCTGAAAGCTAGCATAGGCACCGTGCTGGCGTCATCCACTCATCCACGTTCTGCTCTGGAGACTGTAACGCCGGAAATGCATATCCTCCTATTTCCATCTTTTGTACTATAAATTTTTTACTTATTTTGTTACCTGAATATATGACATTTCTGTGCCTTTATATACTGTAATTGTTTTACTGTTTGTATATATATATATATATATATATATGCATCTATGTCGATGTATAATTGGTTTGTTTTGTAAATATTATTTGTATTTTTACGCTGGGTCTGGCCTAGGGAAAACTATGCTATCGAACGACTACATCGATAGGTCATGTGGAGAACCAGAGTGTTTAGGATCTTTGGTAGTGTGAACTCTGCCGCGTGGAGCGCGGGCAGAGCAGAGTCTGGCTGGAGGAGGGCAGAGGGCAGTGGAGCAGGTGTGTTGTGTGACGCTCCCGCGAGTTGCCGCGCTTTCGGGGTTTAGCAGCATGTAATTGCGCTCGACTTGCTATGTTAGCCTCTGACATGGTGTCGCGATCGGGAGCGTTAGCTGGCACACATCAAGAACCCGTTTCGGCTGGAGACCGTGTCGAGAAGAAGGCGCGCCAACATCCAGCTTCTGCAACGTTGACGGCCGACAATGAGTGACTGTCGCCACCTCCTCGATCGACGACTTCAAACCTTCAATCAACCAACAAGTAAGACTGGTAGCACATAAAGTTTTAGAACTGTATGGAAGACCTCAGCCTTTCAAACTGTTAAATTTTTCTCACTAAATTACAGCAACGTAGCATGAACCTTTGTTGCTCATTGTCCCAATTGCATTACCAAGCAGGGTCCCTTCCTTTCCCGGAATGAACCCGAGTGTCGTTGAAATTCAAACGCCAGCATTAAAGTAATATCATTCGATTTCACTGCTTTAATTTCAAAGTTCAGTTAAGGTATTCATAGCTGGCTACAATATTTAGATTACACAAGCACAAATTAAGAGTGCGAGTTTTGTTACCGTATTTTAGATTATCTGTGACTGCTGCTCAGCTTGGTACGTACTAAATTTTACTATTGTTAATTGTTCAGAATCATTTAATTCAAGTTCAAAGTTAAATCTCTTATTCCTAAATTGCGTAGATTCGAGTAGCTTTAGAAATGATTGTTGAGGTATTTTACTGAATTCCGATGTGCTTCAGAAACGAAGCTCACTATTAATTTCAGTCACTAAATTAACTTTCAATTTTCCGGATTTATTAATTCTTTTGCTAAATTAAGTCAGAGTGTAGCGAAATTTATTAATTCTGACAAACTTTCAGTTTTCACACTATACGTGTCAATCATCAGTTGCCAAGCTTCTAGTGCTAATTATATGTGTAATAACCTTCCTTTTTCAGTTACTATAGTAATTGTCCATAGGACTGGCGACCGTAATTTCCCCAAAATCTCAAATATCTAATTACCGCCAGTTAATTGTTAACGTAATGGCCGCACATTTACTTTCTTTATTAACTTTACCCCCTTTCAAAATTAATTTCCACCAGTTTCATTTGCACTTTTCCTTTCATTTAGATGTAACCCTTTCCTCCCTCTTTACCGACAGATTAACTTCGGTGACGATTGCTTTTCCCAGATTTCCATTAGGTACAGACGCGGTTTAATTTTTCACTGTCATTAAGATCGATAAGTGAGGGGGAGGTTACACGTGGTGACCTGGTGACAGGACAATCTTCAAATTTCAGGTTGTTCTGGACACGAATTTTGCATTGTGCAAATCTCGTAACAAAGTACTGGATACGAACAGGCCGTTACGTCAGCGAGAATAAGTAATGGGAGTAATCCTAATTATATTTGAGCTTTGGCATTTGTATTGAAAATTATTAAAATGAGTGAAGGCAATAATTACCAAAATTTGGTAGACTTGGATACGGAACAATCGGTCGAACAGTGGGAAACACGCACCGCGGAACCCATTGTTCAGGGGCAGGCGGTTAGCATGAAAGACGCGACCGCCAAAACGCAACAAAGAGCAGAAATGGAATTCCAAACTTTAGAAAATGTTTTGGAATCGGAAGCGAAAATCAAATCTTTACCCCTCGATGACGAATACGGGGGGAATATATATAGAGGATCCAGCTACGGAAGTAAAAACGGTAGTTTCCGGGAATTTAACTGATTTATTGAATGTTTTGATTAATGTGAATCCAGAGTCAATCGGCAGAAATTAAAAGTCAGTCTGAAAAAATTGACAGGAAGCTAGACAACCAGAACAAAGCTATTAATGTTCTAACATCAATGTTGGAGTTGTTAACACAAAAGTTGATAAAATCAAAGAAGATATTGTTATGATTAATACCGAAATCGGTAATCTTAAACAGGAAATGATAGGAGGTCAGGCGAAAATTGCAAGCATAAATACTCGTTTTGATTCCGAAATTAGCAGAATCGAGAAAAGTGTAGGAGAAGCAGTTGCTCCGATCATCGAGAATAAGGTGACGGAACAAATTCAATTGGTGAAAAAAGAGGATCAACAGAAGGTGGAAACTTTAAAGGCTTTAGTATCCGAAGTAGATACTAAAGTGAGGAAGCAGGCTAATACCTGCGAAGAGAAAAAGATGGAAGCGGAAACGCTTGCGACAACCACTTGCCAAGTAATTACGAGAGTGTCGGGATTAGAAATGAAACTTGACGGAAAACAGAGCTGTGTGTCAATCTGTGTACATAGTTCGGAATTGTTGACGAAAGAGGAGCGGTTCGACCCGTTGAAAAAAGGCGGTATACACGCGACAGATTTAATTAAAAATTGTGAAAGAGTTTTACCCAGATCATGGACTAATGAGAGAAACATTAATGCGGTTATTGATGTGTTATCAGGAGAAAGAAATCTGGCATTCTACGGATCGGAGCGTGGAATGTCAGATCCCTTAATCGGGCAGGTAGGTTAGAAAATTTAAAAAGGGAAATGGATAGTTTAAAGTTGGATATAGTGGGAATTAGTGACGTTCGGTGGCAGGAGGAACAAGACTTCTGGTCAGGTGAAAACAGGGTTATAAATACAAAATCAAATTGGGGTAATGTAGGAGAAGGTTTAATAATGAATTAAAAAATTGGAGTGCGGGTAAGCTACTACAAACAGCATAATGAACGTATTATATTGGCCAAGATAGACCTGAAGCCCATGCCTACTACAGTAGTACAAGTTTATATGCCAACTAGCTCTGCAGATGATGAAGAAATTGAAGAAATGAATGATGAGATAAAAGAAATTATTCAGGTAGTGAAGGGAGACGAAAATTTAATAGTCATGGGTGACTGGAATTCGATAGTAGGAAAAGGAAGAGAAGGAAACGTAGTAGGTGAATATGAAATGGGGGTAAGAAATGAAAGAGAAAGCCGCCTTGTAGAATTTTGCACAGAGCATAACTTAATAATAACTAACACTTGGTTCAAAAATAATGAAAGAAGGTTGTAACATGGAAGAGGCCTGGAGATACTAGTAGGATTCAGCTAGATTATATAATGGTAAGACAGAGATTTAGGAACCTGGTTTTAAATTGTAGGTCATTTCCAGGGCCAGATGTGGACTATGACCACAATCTATTTGTTATGAACTGTTGATTAAAAACGAAGAAACTACAAAAAAGTGGGAATTTAAGGAGATGGGACCTGGATAAACTGAGTAAACCAGAGGTTGTACAGAGTTTCAGGGACAGCATAAGGGAACAATTGACAGGAATGGGGGAAAGAAATACAGTAGAAGACGAATGGGTAGCTCTGAGGGAGGAAGTAGTGAAGACAGCAGAGGATCAAGTAGGTAAAAAGACGAAGGCTAGTAGAAATCCTTGGGTAACAGAAGGAATATTGAATTTAACTGATGAAAGGAAAAAAATATAAAAATGCAGTGAATGAAGCAGGGGAAAAGGAATACAAACATCTCAAAAATGAGATCGACAGGAAGTGCAAAATGGCTAAGGAGGCATGGCTAGAGGAAAAATGTAAGGATGTAGAGGCTTATCGCACTAGGGGTAAGATAGATACATCCTACAGGAAAATTAAAGAGACCTTTGGGAAAAAGAGAGCCACTTGTATGAATATCAAGAGCTCAGATGGAATCCCAGTTCTAAGCAAAGAAGGGAAAGCAGAAAGGTGGAAGGAGTATATACAGAGTCTATACAAGGGCGATGTACTTGAGGACAGTATTATGGAAATGGAAGAGGATGTAGATGAAGATTAAATGGGGGATACGATACTGCGTGAAGAGTTTGACAGAGTACTGAAAGACCTGGGGAGGCCCCGGGAGTAGACAACATTCCATTAGATCTACTGACGTACTTGGGAGAGCCAGTCCTGACAAAACTCTACCATCTGGTGAGCAAGATGTACGAGACAGGCGAAATACCCTCAGACTTCAAGAAGAATACAGTAATTCCAATCCCAAAGAAAGCAGGTGTTGACAGATGTGAAAATTACCGAACTATCAGTTTAATATGGCACAGCTTCAAAATATTAATGCGAATTATTTACAGACGAATGGAATAACTGGTAGAAGCCGACCTCAGGGAAGATCAGTTTGGATTCCGTAGAAATGTTGGAACACGTAAGGCAATACTGACCTTACGACTTATCTTAGAAGAAAGATTAAGGAAAGGCAAACCTACATTTGTAGCATTTGTAGACTTAGAGAAAGCTTTTGACAATGTTGACTGGATTACTCTCTTTCAAATTCTGAAGGTGACATGGAGCGAATGGCTATTTACAATTTGTACAGAAACCAGATGGCAGGGGCATGAAAGGGAGGCAGTGGTTGGGAACAGCGTGAGACAGGGTTGTAGCCTGTCCCCGATGTTATTCAATCTGTATGTTGAGCAAGCAGTAAAGGAAACAAAAGAAAAATTCGGAGTAGGTATTAAAATCCAGGGAGAAAAAATAAAATCTTTGAGGTTCGCCGATGACATTGTAATTCTGTCAGATACAGCAAAGGACTTGGAAGAGCAGTTGAACGGAATGGACAGTGTCTTGAAAGGAGGATATAAGATGAACATCAACAAAAGCAAAACGAGGATAATGGAATGTAGTCGAATTAAATCGGGTGAAGCTGAGGGAATTAGATTAGGAAATGAGACACTTACAGTAGTAAAGGAGTTTTGCTATTTGGGGAGCAAAATAACTGTTGATGGTCGAAGTAGAGAGGATATAAAATGTAGACTGGCAATGGCAAGGAAAGCGTTTCTGAAGAACAGAAATTTGTTAACATCGAGTATAGATTTAAGTGTCAGGAAGTGATTTCTGAAAGTATTTGTATGGAGTGTAGCTATGTATGGAAGTGAAACATGGACAATAAATAGTTTGGACAAGAAGAGAATAGAAGCTTTCGAAATGTGGTGCTACAGAAGAATGTTGAAGATTAGGTGGGTAGATCACGTAACTAATCAGGAAGAATTGAATAGGATTGGGGAGAAGAGAAGTTTGTGGCACAACTTAACTAGAAGAAGGGACCGGTTGGTAGGACATGTCCTGAGGCATCAAGGGGTCACAAATTTATCATTGGAGGGCAGTGTGGAGGGTAAAAATCGTAGAGGGAGACCAAGAGATGAATACACTAAGCAGATTCAGAAGGATGTAGGTTGCAGTAGGTACTGGGAGATGAAGGAGCTTGCACAGGATAGATTAGCATGGAGAACTGCATCAAACCAGTCTCAGGACTGAAGACCACAACAACAACAAAATTGATATGTTGGCTGATGATGCCAAGCGTTGGGGCTTAAACCTCAACATTACGAACCTGATTTTTGACGAGTTTAAAAATTTGTTTCTGGCTGAATACTGGTCAGAGCAAAAACAAAAAGGTGTCTGGCGCGAATTTGTCGTATCGAGGCCTTTCGATGCGAATTCGCGCGGCTCGATGAAGAAGTTTTGTGAGGGCTGGATCCGCAAGTTGGAATATTTGCGTGATCGCCGCACGGAATCCGAAATAGTTTGGAAACTCTACAAGAAGCTTTCAGATGATACAAAACGCTATGTAGGAAGCAATTACAGGACAATCAATGATTTCCTGGAAAGAGTTGAGGACGAGGACAATTGGTGCAATAATCGCGACAGGGATAGAGGCCTTGGTAACAACAACGGGTACCACAGCAACCACAACAATGTTAACTATGGGAATAATGCATACCGCAATCTTGGCAGCAATAACAATAGTGGTTCGGGCCATAGTGACAATCGATACAATGCAAATAATAACAGGAATGACGGAAACCAGTATCATACTAACGTGATATGGGCTTCGCAGAATAGTAATAGCGCCAGAGGGTGTGACCAGCCGCCTCAGCAGTATCTGCGGAGCGTATCTGCTGGGATGAGACAGGGAAACCATTAGCCGCTCTGGTGAGGGCTGACCGGGCGTGGAGAAATTTTGGCGGCCCAATAACAGTAAAAAACCGAGGTGTCGTCGTTATGAAAATTCCGCATGGAATAATCAACGGAGGGAGAGTGTGCCAGTGTTAGGAGAAAGGAGTGCGCCCACAAGTAGTAGATCAGCTGTAGACACGGCAGCAGAAAATACATTCACTGTCAGTGAGAACAAGTTAAGCAGTGTTCCGGAAATCGATTATAAAGTGGCAGCTGTAAAACCCACAGCGGAATTGGAGATTGAGTTTAAGAATGTTTCGCAAGTGTTGAGAGAAGATCAGATGTCGGATAAAACGTCCGTCATCGAGCGAGGGGATGCAGAGAGGGATGAGGTCTGGTTAAGGCAGATCGGTCGCTTATACGACGAACTAAGAGATTATAGTGGCCTGTATGGGAGAAGTGTTTATGGGGAGCGCGTGCAGGATTTTCCGCGTCTCGTCCCGCAGGAAGATAGTGTTTGTGAAATGATAGAAAGTTCTGGCCTAACCGGCAGACTTTACCAGAAATAGTTGATGTTAACGGGGAGCACGAGCAAGATTCGTCGTGTTTCATACCGCAAGAGTTGGATGTTGAAGTAGTAACGGAAAGTTCTGGCCCTGACCGGCAGACTTTACCGAATGTTATAGTGTTAGAAGTGGCCGACCCATCCGACGCAAAACTCCAGTTTAAACATTGCGAAACTATTGAGGAGAATGATTACGAGAATTATAGGGATGGCCGGACACGATTGGTAGAAAAGCACGTAGATTACAGCGTGTATGAGGTTAGATCTGACGTTATAAGGTCAGACGGTAGCAGTGTGGGTTGCGCAGATCCAGAGGAAGTAATTGCAGATACTACTGGGCACATTCCTCCAGGTAGATTGGCAGATGAGATCAATCTGACCAAAGAGGAATCAACGAAGGTGACAATTAGTGAATTGATAGCAAAGCAACACTCACTAGTTGACGAGTTACAGGAAAAGGTTTCAGTATTGGAGGCGAAGCTACAGACTAAGCCTCAGGACAAACGTGTTGAAATTAAAACTGTATGTGAACAGAGGCTAAAAAAACCTCCAGATAAGCCGGATTTAGGATCAAAGCCAGATGGTTTTCTCTGGAATGACCTGGATATAGACAAGGATTTACTGTGGGAAAATAAACAAACAGTCGAGGACAAGTGTAGACAGATAGTAGTGTCTGTTAATACGCACGGCCTACAACTAAACGTGTTAATTGACACCGGTGCAGAATTGAGTGCTGTATCTGGGAAAATATTTGAGTTACTGAAAGACAGATCTGGTATCGTAGTTATGCCAGTAACAGGAGTGAAAATTATCGGTGCTACTGGGAAGGCCAGTAAACCGGTCACAAAACAGATTTTTGTCAACTTCGAGATATGTGGGGCACGATTTGAACAAGAATTTGTCGTCGTGCCAGACTTAACTACGGAAGTAATTATCGGGTTAGATTGGCTATTAAAGTACCGTGCAGTGATTAATTTCGAAAACAAAACTTTGATATGTACGTCACAAGATAAAACAATAGTAGTTAGTTTTGACGAGGCAGGAGATGGTGTGCATAGGCAATACCAGCCTATACACATTGTTAATTCGCCGGATGCCATTGACGTAGGTATGAATTTGAACTACTGTAACGTGAGGAATCTCGGTATTGACAATAGTGTAGAAAGTGAATTGGAAACTATTGTAGACGGTGTGTCAAACGTAACACACGAACAAAGACGAGGCCTGTGTGAAGTAATAACGATGAATAAGAGTGTGTTTTCAGACAAACCGGGACTTGTGGAAGGATGTAAATGCAAGTTGCATGTAATTCCGCACGAACCATTCTTCTTGAGACGGTATGCTATACCGCTATCCAAAATGGAAGCAGTGCAACGGTAGATAAGGTGATAGAATGGGGAGTGATTGAAAGAAGTACGAGTCAACACAATAACGGTTTGGTCATTGTAGCAAAACGGTATGGTAGTGTGTGTATTGTGATTGACGCACGCACGCTGAATAGGGTCGTTCATCGCGAAACAAACAGACCAGATAGTATGGAGGAGATTTTGCAACGTTTTCATGACGTTAAGTTCATGACTAGCCTCGATCTGTGTCCGTATTCATCAGGGCCCTAGATAAAGTGCTAGGGCCGGCTATGAGTTCAAGATTAACTGTATATGTTGACGACCTATTGTTGGCCAATGCCACTTGGCATGACCATTGTGACCTGTTAGATGAAGTTTTTAGAGCATTGCGTCATGGCGGAATAACTCTAAAGCTAAAGAAATGCGAATTTGTGAAACAGGAACTGAAATGTTTAGGGCATTTAATTACCACTGTTGGTATTACGAAAGACCCAGAGAAACTACAGGCAATAAGGAATTGTCCTCCACCCAAGTCTAGGGAACAGTTAAAAAGTTTTCTAGGGCTCACAGGATTTTACCGTAAATTTGTAAAAGGACAAGTGTTTAATGATGAAAATTTGAATAACCTCTTACGCAAAAATGTTCCGTTTGTGTGGACTGACGGATGTCAGGCCGCTTTCGAGAGATTAAAAGACGGGTTGTTAAGATATAACATACTATTTCATCCTGATTTATCGCTACCCTTCCATCTGGGAACGGATTCGTCGAATTACGGGGTGGGGGTAGAACTGTTCCGAGAAGTTGGTAAAGGAGAGGATAAGGAACACTGGACGATAGCGTTCGCGAGTCGAACTTTATCAAAAAGTGAGCGAAACTACACGATTTCTGAGAAAGAGTGTCTCGCTATTGTGTGGGGATTCAAGAAGTTCAAGGCTTACCTATAGGACCGTAAGGTGATTATTCATACGGACCATAAGGCGCTCACTTATATGAAGGATTGTAAACTACTTCACGGAAGACTGACTAGGTGGTCGCTGTATTTACAGCAATTTAACTATGACATCTGTTACGTAAAAGGGACCGACAATTGCGTAGCGGATGCGCTGTCGCGGTTGCCCGAGTCTAGTCAAGATGTATTGAAAGATGAGTCAGATGGAGTGGTCAAATTATACTGTTTTAAAGAAGGTGAGGGACGTAAATTAATAGTGAACGTCTGTAAGAATCTACGTCGTCATCAGAACGAGGACGGTTGTTTAAATATGGTGAAAACCCGATACGACGAAAGGAGTCCAGAAGGAGAGAAATTAAAGAAGTATTGCAAGATATACGATCATATCTTGTACATACGTAAGGGTGAAGATAGTAATGTTTGGCGGGTATGCTGGCACACCAAATACGTCACGGAAATAATAGACTACTACCATTTGGCGTATGGTCACTGTGGACCAAAGAAATGTGCGGAAAAGTAGAGTGAAGTAGTGCATTTTAACAACATGTTAAAACGCGTTACTGACAGAGTGAAAACTTGCGATTTATGTCAGAAGGTGAAGGTTACCAACTGTACGAGTCGTGGTCCTACGCAAAGTATAAGGCCTAACGACACCTTTGAATTACTGTGCGTGGACTTGTACGGACCTTTGCCCAAATCATCAGGAAACTTTGCCTACATTTTAGTAATGCTAGAAGCGTTTTCCAAGTTCATCAAACGATACCCGATTAGGAAAGCTACAGCCAAAGCGGTTTATAGCAAGCTTGTGAACGATTATTTTGTTCATATTGGTAATCCCAAGGCGATTCTAACAGACAATGGGCCACAATTTACTTCTAAGTTGTGGAATGAAGGCATGGCAAGTAATGGGGTCGAAGTGATCCATATTTCAGCTTACTGTCCGGCTGAAAATCCCGCTGAGAGGTATATGCGCGAGCTAGGCCGACATTGCCGTACCTATTGCCACCACAACCATGGGGCATGGGGCAAATACGTAACAGAATTTGAGAGAATTATGAATACCTTGAGACATGAGTCTACGGGATTTTCTCCAGAGGAAATCCTGTTTGATGACAGAAGTTTAGTGGAAGAGATATTCAAATTCCCTCCACGGATTGACATTAGTATTGGTGTGAAAAAAGATCGTTTGCGAGAAATAATGAAGCTAAAAGCCGATGCTCGCATACGTCGTCATGACGCTAAAGCGCGTTTTGCTAAGTTTGCAATCGGAGACTTAGTACTTGTAAAAGCTCATGAGAAATCGAGCGAGATAGACAGTGAAATCTCTAAATTTAAGTTTGTTTATAACGAACCATATAAAGTCATTGGTATACCTCACACAATTGCTTATTGCTTAGAGTATCCAAGCTCTGGAAAGCTATTAGGTATACGGAACATTGTAAACCTGAAATTGTACCAACCAAGGATTGATTAATACCACAGAAAGGGTAATTTGTACAGTATGTAAATATAGAGTGTAAGATTTAAGGATGTGCCATGTTTCGATGCTTTTGCCTGACCTAGAGGTCGCTAAAGAAGTTGTCATTAATTAGTAATTAATTTTGATTAAATGATTTAAGAGTAACAGATTAGTAACCAATTGAAAAATCCAAGCTGGTAGTTTAAGTTTTCAGCTGAGTCACAGTAGATTAAGGAATGTAAACATGATTTTGTAACTAGCTGTAAGATTTCATAAAAATGTGATTTACTAGTCATTGCCGATGTACTTAGTCGCTGTTTTAAGTTTCAGGCTAGTACATGCGTGTGATGATGGACAGTGTCGAGTTATCCACTGTGATAGTGTTAATGGACTCCTTGAGATTACTCGGGAGTGAGTTTTTCCGAAAGAATTCAGTGAAACGGACGTTCTGGAAATGCCGTTACAAGGGAGAGTGAGATCAAGCGTGCCGCACAGGCGGGCGCAACAATACTGGCAAGGCCGAGCCGCTGTCGGCTCTTGTGCCGCTGTCGGCTCTTGTGCTGCTGTCGGCATTCTTTGTACTTGCGGGTACGGAAGGCGGAGTTGTTTTTCTTCCCCAACAGCCTATGTGAAAGAATTCTGTTGTCAATATTTATGTTTTTGTCGCTCTGCTGTATATTATTTTCTTGTTTAGCGTTAAGTGGACTTTCATGACGAGAATATGAATTATGAAAAGGTTATATAAAATGTGTATTTTATGTAATTAATTATTAATTTGCGTATTTTGATATACCTGTTTTTTATGACCATGTACTCTGGTTAATTTTGTAAATAGAATTCCATTTCTTGATACTGTTAGGAATTTTGATGATTTTAGAATAGCTAAACCATTTTCTATGTTTTCTATGAATTTTAATATGTTGTCAACCTGTTTTCTTTTGTGTACACGTGGTTTAATTTTTCACTGTCATTAAGGTCGATAAGTGAGGAGGAGGTTACAAGGCCTGCACTCAACTTGTCCGCTCGGAAAGCACTCCACTCCCGTGGCCAGCTTGAATTTTTCTTCTTGTCCGATATAGCGACAATCCTCTCCGCGAGCTCGGTGTACATGTAAAAGGCTCAAAACTCACTTGCGCGTCCTCCTGGACACCACGCACGAAACAGTGCTGGGTAAGAATGAAAGAGCGTAATCAAGCATAATACCGATAATAGAGGGGACGGCTATGTCTATACTACCTCCTCCCTAAATAAGGAAAGCAAGTAGTTATAGTTCACAGCATCTACGCTGAACAAGTGCTCATAGCTCTTATCATATGCATTTTGGAACCCATGATCACTATAAATTGTTTTCCCGTTGTGGTACGTGGCACTGCATCTGAAAGTTAGTCCGTGTGGTTCTTATAACCCTCCATATCATCATGGACATAAAAAGTCGCAATCGGTGCTATAGGGCATGGAAGTGCCAGTACCTATTTAGACACTGCCTTGATCAGAAGGATCCATGTCACATACCTTGCCAAATCAAACCATCTGACCTGTCATTCTATATTATAAAGTTTCAATAATTCGTGAACCGAATGCTCTTGCATTGGTTCGCAAATTAGTTTACAGTAATCAGCCGGAACATTATGACCACCTGCTTAACAGCCGGTCTGTACAACTTTGGCAATGATAACAGAGGCGAAGCGTTGTGGCGTGGAAGCAATGAGGCCTTGGCAGGTCGCTGGAGAGTGTTGGCACCATATTTCATACACACGTCACCTAATTCCCGTAAATTCTGCGGAGGGAATGGAGGCTTTCGGTCACATTCCTGATGTGTTCGATAGGGTTCAGATCTGGAGAGTTGGGAGGAGAGAGCTTCAATCGGAAATCGCCATTGTGTTCCTCATACCACTCCATAATACTCCTGGTCATATGGCATGGCGCATTATCTTGCTGAAAAATGCTACTACCATATGTAAACACGATCGTCATGAAGGGGTGTAAGTATTTTGCAACCACTGTTTGTCCGAGAAACTCGAGATGGATTATGAGCGTACCAAGATCCCGGCTCAAACCTCTAAATATTGGGACAGCGTTATAAGGGAGGCTATCGAAATTCGCACCAGGAAAGATCTTATCAACCGATCAACCGAGATTGCGGCTACATTCTCAGCAAGCCTTGGGACCCGGCATTGAATGTAATTAAGAAGACTCTCAGCAAGAATTACGAACTGGCGACCAGGGCGGACGTAGCAAGCACATCGACGCTACGACAGATTCCGACGCCCACGTCTTCGCGACCACTGGCGCCCGGGCGCGGACGGCGAAGAGAGCGGCCCAAAGGGGGAGGGGATTTAAATCAGCCGCCCGCTCTCAGGAGCTCAGTTCGTCAGCGCACCTGACGATGGCGACATGTCTGATCGCCGAAATATGTCTATGAACCGGCAGTATACCCGTGGACTGTTCGAGCTGTCTGCAACCAGTTTATGATACCTCTTGACCGTCATAGTGCTCCACTGGACCAATAGATACTCATGTGACTGTCCTCTAAAGCATAATGGAGTAAACCGCCACCTTATTTGTCTCCGTCCCGCAGTAGAGGGGTCAAGGAGCTGATTCCCTGAAAGACGACGGATTCGCGCCCTCCCATTGGCATGATGAAGAAGGTAACAGGATTCAACATACCGTGCAAGGCTCTGCCATTGCACCAACGTCCAGTGACGTTGGTTACGTCCCCATTTCAGTAGGATTTGCCGATGTTGTGGTGTTAACATTGACACATGCATGGGTCGTCGGCTTCAGATGAGGAGAGTAACGGGGAGCGGTCGCCCAACTCACGATGTCTAAACTTGGTTTCACTTTGTTTTTGCCACTTGTGGGAAACACTGACCATAACATTCCTCATACGCCCGGTAGGTCGTGCAGTTTCCGAAATGGTCGTGCTGAGCCTTCGGGCAATCGGAATCTGCCCTCGGTCAAACTCGGATAGAACCCTCACTTTCTCCCTTCTACACACGGACAGCACACTAACTGGTGCTACATGCATCATGCGTGTGTCTAACTAGCAGTTATTCCTCGCCTGAACGGATTTATATCAATAGTAGGTAGGTGGTCATAATGGTCTGGCAGTTCACTGTGCATGCCGGCACTTGTAATCGTTTAAAGAGCTATGAGCTGCATGATCATGTGTGACCTAACGCCTTAGGGATACAGCAATTGCACGAAGCATTCTATGCACACTAATTCATGGCGAAATCGCTCCACTGACTGCAAAAGGGAGGTATTCGAGATGAAATTAGCTCACGCTCCTTTTCTTTCTAGTACCGGCATATAACATCAAATTTCGGCCATAGGAACAGACTATAGTTCTTTGATGTTCGGAAATATGCGTCCTGCAACCGCAACACGAACTAATCACCTGCCTTCCCCAAAATAAATTTTGTATGTTTACACTCTTTCGACGTCCTCAGTAACTGTTAGTGCAGTTCAGGATGCTTGGACACCAGTCGACCAAGTTTGCTAGCCATCTGTGTTCAGCTGTCTCGCTTTTAAACATGCAGCTTTCTTATATACAGTCGACATTTTGCATCTGGTCGTTCTGTGTAGCAACACGACGATAAAAATATATTCAACTACCATGTTAATTGCTTTGTGCTGTCTCGAGGTTTAGCATTTTGTGATACTTTTCTCTAAAAATGTCCATATTTTGATACAAAAGAGTACTTTAATCATTTTTGATAAAAGAACAGAAATTTTTCATTTTCTCATAAATTATGGCATGTTGCATGTAATGCATTCTTTGCCCATCAATGGACTACGTATGTATAATAATGGAGAGTGCACTATGGAAAGAGTGCTATGGATTTACCCGCCAAGCAAGCTGTATTTGTTTAATCCTTTATTTGGATTATTCAATCTGCCGAAGTATAGTTATTAAAATATCCATTATTTTACAAGATTAAAACTGCAGAGAATCGGGTTATTACGTAAATCAGTTCATCAAAAGCCGGAATTAATTAAAATGATGTCAACGTGAATGATATATTGTGTTTTAATTAGATCTCATCCTTCAGAACTGATACCAAAAGACATGTCACTCCTCTCATGTTACGAGGTGTAGGCAATAACCAGTCAAATAAGAAGCAGTAACAAATCTTATTCTGTGTTTATTTCACAGTCGACCAAAAATAAGTGAATAACTTACTTCCAGTTAACTACATAACTAAAATTTAATTATTTAATTTTTGTTACAAGAACTGCTATGAACTATACCAACATTTGCTACATATGTGTATAGTTTAGGCTGGAGAACTACTGTATTGCTGATCTATTAAGGCTTACAAGTGCAGTTAAGAAGACATCGTACGTCAAATTCGATGAAATATTTCATTCTGTGTTTTCTATAGCATAATTTACATAGGACTTAGCTGACGATTTTGGTATATCATACATTAGAAACAGAAAATTTTAAGGTTTTCAAATCATATTTTGAAAGGTGACATGTGACTGACAATTTTCACCACTTCGCATACACTGCCACCGTTGAACAGTCATATCTCGGGAACTACGCAGTCTAGCAGATTGTGAATTTCCTTGCTTTTCGCTGCAGTTACGTCTCAGATGTTGACATTACGAATAATCAAATCAATCCTTTGTTTCTGGCATGAATTTTGCTTCAAAGTAGTGCGATACCTTGTAATTCCTGTAGTGAAGTCGCTTAAGACGCTCTTTCATATGTTAATAGGCGACTAAGCGTAAAAGTATGTTTAAGAAACGCAAATTAGCGTGTAACAGATATGTGAGATCAGATTTGCGTCTGTAGTATTAGGAAAGCCATGACGAACAGTAAAAGAAACCGGAATAATGTTTCTGAAATGACCTACACTCCTAGCACACCCAAAGGAGAGTAACATTAAATGAGCTTGACAGTGGTAAAAGTAATGATATTATGGACAACATCATTACCGATCTGCAAATCCTTGCACAGGTTCTTTATGAAACTGTGTACTGTTGTGTTTTCGTTGGTGCAGATAAACTTTACGGGGTAAGTGTTGTACGTATACAAATTATTAATTGTCAAAAGTGTAAAAGTGAAAACGCGTTTCATACTTCATCAAATTATTAATTGCATGAGACTAATGTGAGACTCTTCTATGACCTCAGGTGCATTGATTAATGTGCAAAGGCTGGTAACGTTCTCTGCTCTTTGTTGACTTTGCCGAAGCTTCCTTCTGGACATAGTACATATGTAAAAGCTGTAGGTGACTAATAAAATGGGGTGGCTGAAGACTTGGTGGTTGCCGCTACATCAGAAGTGCATCCATCGGAAGACCCAGAATGTGAATGAGTCCTTCAGTAATGTTGTGTGGTGGCGTGTCCAAAATAAATGTTTTTGTTGGTCTCATAGTCTAACGTTAGCAGTGTTTTCAATGTAATTACTTTTAACGGTGGAAACTATAAAAGACTGAAAGTTCCAGAGATTTCAGGGGTAAGATTTGGACAGAACACAGCTAAAGAAGTGCGTGCACTGGAATCGTTTCATATACGCAAATCAGAGTTTGCTGCTCAGCAAATGACAAAGAAGCAAGAAAGAAATAAGATGCACCGGACGACTGTGACAGTGAAGAGGACAAAATAGGGGCCAGGACCACTGTAGTGCGTAAAAGTCCCAGAAATGTAAACCTGTGTAAGAGTTTGTCCTAAGAAATCCTCGACAACTCAATATATCGGAACTACATTTCGCCATAAATGACCCGTGTTTTCAAGAAGTACTGACGATAGCGACACGAAATTTTCGCAGCATGCCAAGTATGAGATTCAACATATACAGAAGTAGAATAATAAGAATATTCTGTATTGTTTGATTTTTATATTCATTTATTTGTTTTTTTATAAAAGGTAACACGTCTCATAATACAATTTTTGGAATGATTCCAGCTCAGTGTATCCACAAAAGTACATTCAGTAATTATGGAACATTGGAAGCTGGTGTCTTAAAAAATTTTCCAAGATAATCGCTCACAAAGTTTGATAATTTAACAATGGCCATGTACGACATATTATGTCCCCTTAACAGTCCTTAAAATCTTTAAGGTAACTGAATACTTTCTGTTACCAAAATGTATTGTCATATTCTGTATTTCTTCAATTATCGCAATAATGACGTGACTTACCACATGAACCTCCATTGCAAGCAGTATGAATCAGTGCACACTGATTCGGAATACTGTGAAGGGCAGGAATGTCGACTGGTACACGCACAAGTACTATGTCGTACTATACACCATTCCATATTGTTTGGTTGGCTAATAGTATGTCTGCTGCTGTGCATGTTTGCATGTCACTGCTAGAAAGGATCAGGAGACAACCTTCAAAAGGTTTGAGTTGGCAAATTTTTCGGGTACGCCGTTGGAGGGTATGATTGGGTACATAGTGCAGTAATGATGCTGAATAAATCCGTCTGTGATGATTATTAAATACTTCCATCTAGAGTGTATCTTTTCCATAAATTCGATCTGAGATAAAGGGATTGTGTCACAGCCAAATGTAGCATCCAGCCAATCATTACTGCTACCGATGAATCAGAGATATTGATCCTGAGAACTGAGAAAACGAATGTAGTAAGCAGAAATATATATCTTGGTAAAGCAATGGATACGCTAATGTAAGTAAGTACTAATGAGGTGAAGCGGAAAGGAACAAGAAACGAACACGTAGTAAGGACACTGGCGAGAAATGACGAAATAATATATGCACCACATGTCGTAACATACATCGTTACGCCTATGTATAGGTAGTATGTATGAGAGAGATACTGAATTGGCCTAAAGTATATAAGGAGAAGAATGTCGGGTAGTCTTCCGGCCCCGTCAAAGACAAGATTTCAGTAGCTCAATTTACTCGCATATTACACCAAAGTTTAACGAATGGAGTATTCGAAAATGCCAGTAGGTCGATGTATACTTCCAGAACATCAGATGTTGCAGAAACCAGTCAGCAGCCAGTTAGGAAATTACTGATCAAGTATTTCAGTTCCCTAGCTTCCATGATCAAGTGATGATTCTAAGAGTAAATATGAAAGGTTCCCATGTTGACGTGCCTGATACTGCTTCTGTTCATGTAAAGTAATACTATGTCCTTGATGTCTTGCCCACAGAATGACGTAGGTAACTAGCATGAAAGGGATTTTTCTAAATGATGGATGACTCAATGGACTCACACAAGTTTGTATGCATCGAGATACGGATGCTGTTTGGGCAGCGTGAAAAAGAACCTAGAAATGATTGTGGATCAAGCAGTCTTTGGCAGGATCTCAGATTGTATTTAGGCAACCACGTATGACAACTATATTTTACGACAAGGTAAAGATTCTTAATTTTTGTTGGACAAAGTATCCTCTTTCTACATATTTTGTGTGTGTGTTTTGCAATACATAGCCGCAAATGTAATATGATGTTTTGATTCTTCAATCAATGCAGTTCGTCTAGACTCCGCCTGATCTAAGGCAAAATATCTTTTCCAATCCCCACTCATTATACTTAGGGCTTATTGTTTAATTTTTTCACGGTTTTGTGTAGAAGTCAGACTGACATACGTATTTTCATGTACATCGGCAGGCATCGGCAGTGTCACATCAATCAAGACACGAGGTACATGAATTTATGAACAAGCACTTCAGTCAGGCAGCGTTCCTTCACAGAAAATAGTCAACACGAAAGTAGGGTGACATTCTAAGTAGCTCATTAAACCAGATGCAATCAGTATAAATACAGATTAGATTAGATTAGATTAGATTAATACTAGTTCCATGGATCATGAATACGATATTTCGTAATGATGTGGAAAGAGTTAATTTAACAACATACTTAAGTTAATATAACAACTTTATTTTTTTGTTTTTTTGTTTTTCTTTATTTTTATTTTTTTATTTTTTTAATATTTTTGTTTTGTTTTTTTCTTTTTTTTCTTAATTTATATCTAAATATTCCTCTATGGAGTAGAAGGAGTTGTCATTCAGAAATTCTTTTAATTTCTTCTTAAATACTTGTTGGTTATCTGTCAGACTTTTGATACTATTTGGTAAGTGACCAAAGACTTTAGTGCCAGTATAATTCACCCCTTTCTGTGCCAAAGTTAGATTTAATGTTGAATAGTGAAGATCATCCTTTCTCCTAGTATTGTAGTTATGCACACTGCTATTACTTTTGAATTTGGTTTGGTTGTTAACAAAAAATTTCATAAGAGAGTATATATACTGAGAAGCTACTGTGAATATCCCTAGATCCTTAAATAAATGTCTGCAGGATGATCTTGTGTGGACTCCAGCTATTATTCTGATTACACGCTTTTGTGCAATAAATACTTTATTCCTCAGTGATGAATTACCCCAAAATATGATGCCATATGAAAGCAATGAGTGAAAATAGGCGTAGTAAGCTAATTTACTAAGATGTTTATCACCAAAATTTGCAATGACCCTTATTGCATAAGTAGCTGAGCTCAAACGTTTCAGCAGATCATCAATGTGTTTCTTTCAATTTAATTTCTCATCAATGGACATACTTAAAAATTTGGAATATTCTACCTTAGCTATATGCTTCTGATTAAGGTCTATATTTATTAATGGCGTCATACCATTCACTGTACGGAACTGTATGTACTGTGTCTTATCAAAATTCAGTGAGAGTCCGTTTACAAGGAACCACTTAGTAATTTTCTGAAAGACAGTATTGACAATTTCATCAGTTAATTCTTGTTTCTCAGGTGTGATTACTATACTTGTATCATCAGCAAAGAGAACTAACTTTGCCTCTTCATGAATATAGAATGGCAAGTCATTAATATATAATAAGAACAACAAAGGACCCAAGACTGACCCTTGTGGAACCCCATTCTTGATAGTTCCCCAGTTTGAGGAATGTGCTGATCTTTCCATGTTCCGAGAACTACTTATTTCAACTTTCTGCACTCTTCCAGTTAGGTATGAATTAAACCATTTGTGCACTGTCCCACTCATGCCACAATACTTGAGCTTGTCTAGCAGAATTTCATGATTTACACAATCAAAAGCCTTTGAGAGATCACAAAAAATCCCAATGAGTGGTGTTCGGTTATTCAGATCATTCAAAATTTGACTGGTGAAAGCATATATGGCATTTTCTGTTGAAAAACCTTTCTGGAAACCAAACTGACATTCTGTTAGTACTTCATTTTTACAGATATGTGAAGCTACTCTTGAATACATTACTTTCTCAAAAATTTTGGATAAAGCTGTTAGAAGGGAGATTGGACGGTAATTGTTGACATCAGATCTATCCCCCTTTTTATGCAAAGGTATAACAATAGCATATTTCAGTCTATCAGGGAAAATGCCCTGTTCCAGAGAGCTATTACACAGGTGGCTGAGAATCTTACTTATCTGTTGAGAACAAGCTTTTAGTATTTTGCTAACTTTCAGAGTAGGAATTTAGTTAGACACACTATAGCAATACGGTAGATAAGGAGAATTTAAAGAAATATTAATGCAGTCAAAGAAGCTGGTACTTAGACATCACACAATAATAGAAATCATGAAGGTCTTAACCGAAGTTATAAAGCTGGACAATGAAGAATATAATCAAACGATTTTTTTTCCAAGATGATTTTGCAATTAGCTACTTTCCGACTGCTCGACACTGAAGATTCTACAGCTTTTGAGCCATTAGTACCGTTTGTCTTTTTAATAACTTTAAACGCTGCCGGCTCTACCCGTGGCAACTAAATATTTTTTGCAATTACTACCCAGACCCTATATTATTCCAAGATCGAGAACTGACGACGATGTAGGTGGATGTCTCCAACATCAATGATTTAACAAGTGTACTAATATAAATATCCATTTGTTATACCGCCAAACACTGTTCCGAAATCGTCACTTTATGTTGAACATTTAATTGTGCAGATTATGTGATTTCGGGAGTGGATGTCTTTTTTGTTTTCTACTTGTTACAAATGAAAGAAACGGTGAATTGGCTGAAGTACACATGTAAAGCAAGTGAAAACATACGTGAGGCTGTCCACTTCCTGGTCTTGTTTAGAGTCACTGACGACAACGAACGAGGCAATGCAGTGGTACACATTCGCTTGAAATTCCTGTGTGATGGTCGGGGTAGATATCTGCCTATTACACATTACGACCCTCTTCAACTGTCGATTGTCACTCACAGACGAGGACGGTTCAGATGGCTCTGAGGACTATGGGACTTAACATCTGCGGTCATCAGTCCCCTAGAACCTAGAACTACTTAAACCTAACTAACCTAAGGACATCACACACATCCATGCCCGAAGCAGGATTCGAACCTGCGACCGTAGCGGTCACGCGGTTCCAGACTGTAGCGCCTAGAACCGCTCGGGATGTTTAAGAAATTGAGTAGCCATAACTAAAAGTTATGAGGTAACTGTTAGGTTTAAAATACGGTGAAGAATGAGCATATATGTTAAGAGGAAATGAGGAAATTCGTTCAAATTAAAATTTATTTAGATATAAAGAAAAGAAAGCTAACATGAAACAAAATACCCAAAAACGTTTTCGGAGAAAATTATCGACTATAACAAGATGAGAAAGCCAAGAAGATCAGAAGCAGCTGGCCCCACGAGAGGGAAAGAAACTTATCAGGCTCAGGGCAATGCTAAAGGAAAATTTGGTACATGCTTCACTAAACAACGAATTGTAAAAACGGCTTCGAACTTGTAAACAGCTTTCTCTCGCTTGCAGGTGATCATGAAATGGACTTTAAATTTTAACTATAGCAGAGTGAAATGGTTGGTACTACAGATTTTTGCTGGTTGTAGATTTCCTTCTCTTCACATTTAAAAGGTGGTGAAAATGTAAGCTTTTCTGTGTGGTTATTCATAAGCACAGGTCACTTTAAAAGGTTTCAGCCAAGAACATAATAATTCAGTGAATATTGCTTTACAAGAGATCATTGTCTAAAAAAGGCGATTAACCTTTACATAGGTACACATATTAGCTTCACCATCAAATGACATGCATTTAACAACAGGAGTGTCTTCTATGGGTAAGCGTTGTTCCAGGTATAACTAAGCCAATATAACAGTTTGTCCTTGTGTAGCACATTTTTCGCGGCTTCTAACAGACTAAATTGTAATTTAATAAATATACAGAAATTAAAGAAAATTAAACTAAAACGATCCTGCCGACCATCTTATCCGGCTTTGGAAGAATGTCACACCACAACTTTTTTCTTTTTCCAAGGGGATTACATGAAATGTGATTAAACTTACATAAATGTGCCGCGTAAACCGCAGCATGTCTTGATTCCTGCCCCAACCTCGCAGCCGCTTCTGCAGTGCTCTCTTGTTAACGATTGAATAGGGGGAGCGGCCGGCGTCGTTTTAGTGCTGCCGTCACCGCTCCGAGCCTGGATGTGGAAGCGAGTGATGGAGCAGGCAGTCCTGCGCTGACCAGCTCTCGAGTCGGAGTCTTGGACTGACCAGCAGGCGAGCCGAACAAAGGAATCAGGCATTGGACTGCGAGCGCGGTATGCGATGCTCTTCATTCCGGTGGTGGCAATTGATGACCGCTCGAAGTTATCTTGTAGTCAGTGGGGGCTGTTACTAGTCCAGTGCGTGCCATGATCAGGACAGTGCATACAGTCCGTTGGTTGTCCGTGGAGCAGATTTAGCCAGTCAGTTAATGGAGACCCAAGCGTGGGAAACCTTCTCGATGCTGTAAGATCAAGGATCTGTCTACTACGCCTCACTGACGGACATAGTGAGACATGGCCGCTGTATGGACACAGCCTAGTAGGACGAATGGTCTCTTTTTCCCGGAAGATAGGACTGCGATTTCAGTGGAGACGCAGACAGAGGAGTCCAGATTAAAATAGCGCACAAAACAGGGACTTTAGCGACTAACAGTAGTGATTTGAGGATGAAATTTTTACTCTGCAGCGGAGTGTTCGCTGATGTGAAACTTCCTGGCATATTAAAATTGTATGCCGAGCCGAGACTCGAACACCGGACCTTTGTCTTCCTTGGGCAAGTGCTCTACCGTCTGAGGCAAAGGTACTGAGTTCGAGCTTCGGTCCAGCACAAAGTTTAATGTGCCAGGAAGTTTCACATCAGCTCTCACTACGCTGCCGAGTGAAAATTTCGTTCTGAAAACATGTTGCAGGCTGTGGCTAAGCCATGTTTCTGCAACATCGATTTTTCCAGGAGTGCTAGTTCTGCAATTTTCGAAGGAGAGCTTCTGTAACGTTTGGATGGTAGGAGACAAGGTACTGGCAGAATTGAAGCTGTGAGGATAGGTCGTGAGTCGTGCTTCGGCAGCTCAGATGGTGGAACACTTGCCCACGAAAGGTACAGATCCTGAGTTCGAGTCTCATTCCACACACAATTTTAATCTGCCACCAAGTCTCAGCAGTGTTTTGGTTAGTCGAGTGACATACAGCAAGTGGTATAGATTGTGCATAGCCTGTACTGGACGATCAGTGATAGTACGCATGGAAGCTCCATTTGTGCCTTGCAGCATGTTATGGTTGTTGCGGTTCGACGCACTGGTTGTGGTGATGTTTTTCCTAGAAGCCAGAGCCACATTGATTTTGTTACTTGTATGCCATACGTGTGATTGTTTTAATGGTTAATAAATTGCTAGTAAAATTAAGTCCACGCTTGCCCACTCCCTGTCCGAAACACACACCATCCAAATCCTATGCTACAATATATACTTCTCATACATCACCGCTGCATCATTTTTATTGGTATAAATTAATAAGTGTTTTTGACAGTGCCCGTAAGATATTCGTATCTTATTAGTAACGGCACCAGCTTAGCACCGTCTGCCTTGCTCGCTTAGACTGTATAGCTTGCAGAGAGTTTTTGTTCTTATTTAATAGAATTTTTATTTGTTCACCATTTCCAACACCTAAGCTTTGCACGTTAATTAAGGTCATATTATCATGGTGTTTTCCCAATGCATTTCTGATCAAAAAGCGATTCTGGTAGCAGGATTCCCAAGTTTCTGTTAATCATACCCTTTGCGTTCTTGTGGAGATATTTCCATAGCAACTTTCAGCCAATAACAAATATTTCTTTATATCTAAATGAGAAGAAAATTGCCAATTTTTATAAATTTGGCTTTAAGACGTTTTTTAACATAACGAAATATTTTCTTAAAAAGTTTCATCCCCTTTTGCATTTGCACTCACTTATGGGCTCAGTTTATGAAACAACGAAACACTTTTTTTAAATTTGTAACTGATAAATCAAATACTAACTGTCAGATTTAGCCTTTAGTAATTCTTTAGTAAATATTTATTTTCAAAAAATCTGCATCCACTGCTTTACAAATTTAACGGTTGAATTTCCAAAAGCGCTGAAACATGTATTTCCTTTATTTTTTCACTAAAATGCCAAACACTAATTTTCGTAGTTCTAGCTTCAAAATCCCCTTAATAGCGACATACCTTCATAAAGGCTTTCATCCCGTGTTTCACCCCCTTAAGGGAGGAATTTCGGACAGTCCTTTCCGTCCTAAGCGATGCCAACAGTATAAGATCCATACTCTCTCCCAACTTGAATTTTCTAGCCTTAGGTTTGGGCTGGGAGATAATGAGTCAGTGAACCAGTATGACCCTATTTCATACCCTTATGTGCTAAATTTCCAAAAGCAGTGGCATGACCATGTGTTTATTTCTAACAGAGAAGCCATATACAAATTTTCATAGATTAAGCTTCAAAAATGCTCTCGCATTGAAATATTTCCATAAAAATTTTTATCCCGTTTTACTTCCATAGGGGTTGAATTTGCAAAAACAATGAAACACGGAATTTCTTCTGACTGAAAAGCCAAATTTAAATTTTCATAGATTTAGCACTAAAATGCTTTCACAATAAAATGTTTTCATACAACCATCATACCCTATTTTACCCCCTTAGGGATTTAATTTCCAAAACCACTATAAAACGTATTTTTTATCTCCAACTGAGAAGTCAAAAGAGCGAAAACAGGAAACACATCTCATCATATCAAAGCGCTGGCTCCATATTTATAGTGGTACTGAAAAACCACTCATAGCCTTTTGGTTTTCCGTTAAATACGTCTATGTTGTGTAATTAGCAACCTTGTAAACCTACAGTTCAATGCGAGTAGAGAAACACTGAAGTGATATCATTAAATGTCTGTGTCGAGTGTGTAATAGTAAAATACACATCTTAAAAGATTTTGTTTTCATAAGCACCAAATACTTTAATAACGTGTTAGAAGCAATTCAGAAATGCGAGAGAATTTTTCTGAAAATAATTAAGAAAGAGTGCAAAATATGGAATAATATAAAGACACGGAATACAAGAAACTCAAAAACATGCAATTATTTAGGAACATAATGCAGAGTTCCGAATACTTACATAGCTTAGCACCACTCCGATCATAGTTCGACTGTGACCAGACTGAAGTATTTCTGACAGTCGTCAAATTTAGTTAGGAAAGCTTGAGGAAATTTTAATCTTTTTGTCCGTTTTTCTTTGGCTGATCTCGACTTCAAAACATTTCAGACGAAATTTAGACACTGAATATTCTGACGTGAAGCGAGGATATGGCAGAAAATAGAAAGTTGATCAACGGTTATTAAAAGTACATGAGTTTAGCACTGTGTTATTGTGTTGAAGAAGTAATATATTTCTGTGGTTTTAATTAATTCTTTAATTCAAACATCTCTGTTTTTACTCTGTATGAAGAAAAGCGTCGCTATTCTAAAAATTGATAAATTTCCTAGATTTCGGTAGGTATGAAAGTGAAAGCTCATCGCTCCTCTCTGGGTGTCCTAGACACGCGTTACTGTTAGTAATATTTATAAAGTCCAAGATAGATGGAGTTGTAAGGTCGTAACTTTTGTAGCTTCCTGTACTTAGTCTGTTGGGCAACTGATACTAATGAGACAGTCTTTCCCTTTCAAAGCAATTATAGTCCTTGTTGTTAAGATGAAAAATTAAGGCGAAATATCAGAGCAGTTAGTTTTGACTAGCGTTTTACGGATCTATGCTGAGAACTGCCTGGATATCAGAACCATCTTTGCAGTAATGAAATGCCGCATTCAGATAGTTGGTTGGTGAGTCTGTAGGCTGTGGCTGACATTTTTCAGTTTTTCCATCTCAAAAACTATGACAAAATGACAACAGTTGCTGAGTGGTCAATCACCTGACCTCCGAGCCGCCAGAGCTTCGCTGCAGAACTAACGAAAGTCCCTGCGTGGACTCAGACCGACTCCTCGCTTGTTCACCCACGGTGCCTTAAGAACGTACCGCACGATTGCGCGCTCGTGCCTCCCAGCAGGAAGCAAAATATTTTGCATCAGTGATGTACTGCCGGTAAGTATCGACTTGGCCGTATCAAATGTGAACAAACATCAGCTTCGTAAGCACTGAAGACAATGAAAATTTGTGCCGGGCTGTGACTCGAACCTAGATTTTCCGCTTATCACGCCATGTCATTATGCTATTCGAGCATACTTCACAGCCAGACGCAAACTTCCACGAATTATCAACCATGTGTTTGGGTCTGGCCTATTCCTGTACATTGCATCGTATTTCTGAACAACACCTGTACTGCGATACTGTATCGAATCTAGTTCAAGGTGACTTTAGAAACTACGAGGCCTGTTCAGAAAGTAAGCTCCGATTGATTGCCAAATTGAAACCACAGTGAACATCAGAAATGTTTTACTTGTAACAATTAGCTACACCTTTCAGCTACTTCTCTACGTAGTCGCCGTTCTGACTTAGACTTTTGTCATAGCGTTGTACCAACTTCTCAATAGCCTCATCATAGAAGGCAGCCGCCAGTGCTTTCCGCCAATTCTCCACGCTGGCCTACACCTCGTAGTCTGTGTCAAAATGTTGTCTTCAAAGACAGCGGTTCATGTGACCAGAGATGAAACTCAGGGGGAGACAATTGCGGACTGTATTGTGGGTAATCTAACATTTCCATTTGAAAACGATGCAGGAGCATCTTCATTGCCCCTGCAGAATGCGGCTGAGAATTGTCGTGAAGACGAAACAGCACGACAGTTATGTAATGTTAGCTGCGTAGCTTCAGGCGAAATTTCTCACCAGGCCCTCGTACTTGGCGGCAGACACTATTTTCTAGACATCTTTACGCACTCACTGCGAGCTCAGAAATGAGAAGAGCGACGTGATGCTAACTGGGGTTATACTAGAGACACTACCCAACACATCTGTGCAAAGCTTTATCGGATTTTCATAGTCGTTTCCATTTCGCGACCGATCGGAGCTTACTTTCTGAACGCCCCTCGTAGGTCTTGTTAGACGTCAACGTGCAGAGTAGGAAGTAGGTTGCTGAAGCACCAGCCGCAGGCAAGTGCAGATTTTATGCCTTACAATACACATCACATCCGTCGCAACATCGTGACTCTTGCTGGCCGGGCGAGGTCTGGTAACAGCTGACACAGCAGTACCTAAACAGAAGAAGGCAGAAGCCTTCCCACACCAGCCGCCACAGAAGTGTTCAGCATATATGCCGAAGGCACAGCAAAGCCCAAGCAAATTCGGCTCCAAAACGCATTAATAATTAGAAATTCTGCACTAAATACACACACATTATATCAAACCTCTTCAACTATGGAGCTGTGACCCTCGCAGCGCCACCCAGAAAGCGGTTCAGGGACGACAATTTGACTCTGACAGGGCAGCCCGCCCTGAAGCCACTAGAGCTGGAGCCGCCATTTCTCCAGGCTAGCACCGGCCCTAGGGAGCACCTTGCCAGCCATCTTGGAGGGCAGTGGGTCACAGCCTTAATGTCACCTGTCGGCCACCTGCTGGACAGTGATGAGGGCGCGAGTCGCGCCAACACACTTGCGACCGTAATTGGCCAGCGCGCTAAGGCGAGTCATCGCTGAGAGGCAGTCGCATGACTAACAACTACTCGACGAATAGCGTGCCCCATTAGCATTGCTGGACGACACGCAAAGGAAGCCAATCGACGCCTCAGTCACGATACTGTTGTCTGCAATGGTGGGGAGATGTAACGAAGAAGTCTTGCTAGTTCTGGCTGTTTCTCTGGTGCCACACAACGTCCCCGTACACCCATCCTGGCACCAGCCATTTCATACATGTCAGTGCCTGTGGTCTGAAGATGGTGATATGAACTGAAACCAGGCACTAGAAGTAAAACTAAATAATTTATAGCGATCGGGAGTGTTTTCATTCTTTGTTACGTAATTTACAATCACTTTGGCTCCTAAATGATTTCAAAAAGTATTTGGAGAAGGTCTTCGTAGTGTTAAGATTGGACAAAGAACGAGTATGCATCAAAAATCACCTAACGCAAATTCTGTTTGAAAATGGCGTAATAGACTAAAATGGCTAGGAAATAAACGATAATTCCACTCAAGGCAGACATTGGTGGATCGTTGTTTTCTGAAGAACCAGTGTTTAAGATAATAACGCAACGATAGTTTCGTACTAAGCATGATGTAGACCATTCATGTAGACCCTTCCAGCACATCTTCGGTTTACTTGCTAATATAAAATTAAGTTGAAAATGCTTCGTCAATGTCTCATAACAACGCTCAAGGTGTCATACAGCATATGAGGCAAATATTACTTAACAGTCAGCTAAGTCAAAGTACAGTGCATCTCATAAGGTGGGCGTCCCACATGTTATTATGGAGTATGAACTAATTAATGTTTGCTTCTTAAACTACACACATAAATACTAAGAATCAGATAAAAAGAGTTTTTGGAGCTCTGTGTCGAGATCTTAAAATATTGCTTAAAGACAATGTATTAATTGGAAATTAGTTACTTTTCTAGTTAAGTGACAGTGTCAATCCATGTAACTATCAATCTGAAGCAGACAAAAGTCTTTGGACATCTTTTGAGCACATTTTCGACATGTCGTTTAAGCGAGAGTGAAGTTTACTTCCATTTAATTTTTCAAAAGAGCTCAATTACCATATCAGTTCACCTTTATTTTCTGGGAATCATTTCATTTTCACAGATAGGTGTCTCTCATCAAAATGGCGTCTACGTTTCCAGCAAATGGTGCTTCACCACAATATCATAATTACGTCGGTGAATTTCAGTGTGACATAGGAGTCTATGTCAATAGGCAGGTCAGTGTGAGTAGCCTGCATCGGAAAATCAGAATAGGATTAACGTTCAGCGTTACGTCGCCTCTAAGTCGCTAAAGCTGAAGGATAAAAGTAGACTGAGGAAGAATAAGGAAGAACGTGAGTTGTGCCCATCACGCATTTTCTTTAAGCAAATTACAGAAACCAAGGGAAACCTAAATACGTGTCCAGTGTGCTAATCATCTCTGTCAAATCTCACGTTACTATATTTTCATTTTATTCTGACTGCGATCGTCTACAGACTATGTGCGACAGATGCTGGACGATGAAACTTCCCTTTATCTAGATGTAACGGTAATGTCCGACCTGAAGCTGGTTGCTTAACCTGAACTGGCTTTCTGTGAATAAATAGACATTACAGCTGCTTCTGATGGTACTACGGCGTCACTCTTTAGATACATTGAAGCTGTACAGCACTGTTAACAGAAAATGGCTTGTTTACCGAATCTGTAGCGGATGCCCCACTCAAAATTGAAAGAACTGCAGGATAATAAGGCGATATACACTACAGGAAAGAAATTGGTATACTCTTTTAGAGATTTCCAGTTCGCTCAGGATTTATTGTTGCAACAGTGGGTGTGGAGTACGTGGAATGATTATACTTACAAACAGCACAAGTGGTTATGGAGTACCAAACACTCGTATCAGTACCTGGTGTAACCTCCACTGGCGGCAATGCGGGTGCTGACTCTGCCTTCCAGTCGATCGTACAGATGGTGAGTACTGTCCTGGGATACGTTATGCCGCACATGTTGGAGCTGTCCACGTAGTTCGGTAAAGTTATTGGTTGACGAGTCGCACGAGTCACTTCTCGCCCCATGAAATTGCACACGTCCTCGATTGGATACAAGACTGGAGATTGTGCTGCCAGGGAAGTTGCTGACTGTCTTGAAAAGCACGTTGAGTTTCACGGGCAGTGTGTGGGTTACCAAAATCTTGTTCGAACAACAAATCACCTTCCTGTTGCAAGTACGGTAAAAGAACGTGTCTAACAACATTGTGCGCGTACCGAGGGTTGGTTAGCATTATCATCAGAGTCACCAAAGGAGAATGAGCGTTGTATCTTATCGCATCCCAGGCCGTAAGACCGGGAGTGCAGGCGGTGTGTCTCTGATAAATGCACTCTAAGAGGCGGTACTCACGAAGTCTAAATCCTACGTGCGAACGACCATCACATGCGTGCAGGCAGAATCTGCTTTCATTGCTGAAGACCTGGGCGCGACATTCAATCTTCCTAACGATTTCTGACGGCACCGGTCGAGCCTTGCACGTCGATGCTGTGGCGTGATTTCAAGACAATTGAGCTGTACGTGCCCATATTCCCAATGTTACTACCCAGTTTGTAACAGTGAGTGTTGACGCGTCCGGGCCCATAAAGCGTCTTAACTGGGCTGTGGTTGCTGTACGATCTGCCACTGCTGCCCTTACAGTGCGACGATCCTGACGGGCTTTTGTGCTCCGTAGACGTCCAGAACCTCGCCTACAGAATGTTAACGTGACCATCTATACCAGCATCGTTGCACAGCTGACGCATCACGTCCAACTTGTATGGCAGTTTCCCGAAATAATTATCCTGCCACTCGGAAGGCCGCAATTTGATCCTTTTTAAGCTCGCTCCGTTGGCTGTAGGATAGACGAGTGTTTCTCCGTGGCATGGTTGTCTGCTTGTTTCACATGTTTGCACCACACTGAGCCTTCTGGATGTGATATGAGGGTAGATACAGATGGTGCTCTGGTAGCTTTGCTACTATTCTGTCTATCTGCGCACGACGTAACAACAATTATCACTAACGAGTACACGAAAGAACTTGCCCACCTTCTAAAAGCAGTGTACTGCAACTCTCTAGAGAAACGGAAGGTTCCAAATGATTGGAAAAGAGCACAAGTAGTTCCAGTTTTCAAGAAGTGTCGTCGAGCAGATGCGCAAAACTATAGACCTATATCTCTGACATCGATCTGTTGTAGAATTTTAGAACATGTTTTTTGCTCGCGTATCATGTCGTTTCTGGAAACCCAGACTCTACTCTGTAGGAATCAACACGGATTCCGGAAACAGCGATCGTGTGAGACCCAAGTCACGTTATTTGTTCATGAGACCCAGAAAATATTAGATACAGGCTCCCAGGTAGATGCCATTTTGCTTGACTTCCGGAAGGCGTTCGATACAGTTCCGCACTGTCTCCTGATAAACAAAGCAAAAGCCCACGCAATATCAGATCAGCTGTGTGGCTGCATTGAAGAGTTTTTAGCAAACAGAACACTGCATGTTGTTCTCAATGGAGAGACGTCTACAGACGCTAAAGTAACCTCTGGCGTGCAACAGGGGAGTGTTATGGGACCATTGCTTTTTACAGTATATATAAATGACCTAGTAGATGGTGTCGGAAGTTCCATGCGGATTTTCGCGGATGATGCTGTAACATACAGAGAAGTTGCAGCATTAGGACATTGCAGCGAAATGCAGGACACTTGGTGCAGGGAGTGGCAACTGACACTTAACATAGACGAACGTAATGTATTGCGAATACATAGAAAGAAGGATCCTTTAGTTGTATGATTATATGGTAGCGGAACAAACACTGGTAGCAGTTACTTCTGTAAAATACCTGGGAATATGCGTACGGAACGATTTGAAGTGGAATGATCATATGAAATTAATTGTTGGTAAGGCGGGTGCCAGGTTGAGATTTATTGGGAGAGTCCTTAGAAAATATAGTCCATGAACAAGGGAGGTGGCTTACGAAATACTCGTTCGACCTATACCTGAGTATTGCCCATCACTGTGGTTTCCGTACCAGGTCGGGTTGACAGAGGAGACAGAGAAGAGCCAAAGAAGAGCGGCGCGTTTCGTCACAGCGTTACGGAGATGTTTAGCAAACTCAAGTGGCAGCCTCTGCAAGAGAGGCGCTCTGCATCGCGGTGTAGCTTGCTGTCCAGGTTTCGAGAGGGTGCGTTTCTGGATGAGGTATCGAATATATTGCTTCCCCCTACTTATGCCTCCCGAGGAGATCACGAATGTAAAATTAGAGAGATTCGAGCGCGCACGGAGGCTTTCCGGCAGTAGTTCTTCCCGCTAGCCGTTCGCGACTGGAACAGGAAAGGGAAGTAATGGCAGTGACACGTAAAGTGCCCTCCGCCACACACCGATGGGTGGCTTGCGGAGTGTAAATGTAGATGTAGATGTACATCTAGTATTCCACTGGTGTCATATGACTTCATCAAATTAAAATCGACGTCCTCTCTCCAGATGTAGTAACATTTTTGCCGGCTGTGTAAAAGTAAAACCAGCATTTAGAGTGGTCGTAACACATGAATAATTAGTTCGGAAGTTGAGAAAACGTCCGAAATATCCAGTATTTGGGGTGGAACGTTAAAGTCGCTTTTTTGTGGTGTCCTTACAATGTTCGTGCCGTACGCATACAGTGGCTGGACGCCCCCTTTCCGTTACGAGGCATTGATCAGCGTTCGGTACTCGTGGAGGGCCGAGTAGGGTAGGCAGGCACTCGAGGCGGGACGAGGCGGCCTCCGGCCCGGAATCGATGCCCCGCGCTGACGGGCGGCGCGGCGCGGCGCGGCGCAGAGTGGGCCGGTGCGTTCCTCCGCAGCTTTCGCCGCGCCCGCCCGCCCGCCTTAACGAGAGGGCGGCTCGCCGCTTATTGGCAGCGCAGCCGCCACGCAGGCTGTCCGGGGTTACCGCGGAAGAGAAATGTGCACGTCGGAGCGCTGCCGCTGCTGCTGCTTCCACGTCCGGCTGCCTAATGAACTTGTCGACAGGAGCATCTTTCTCTGTTCTGCTGCAGACTTTCGGAGGTCACCGGAATATCTCCGCCCGTTTTCATTTTTACTTGTCCCTAGTAGCTTCGGTAAAAGCTTTGAGCTGCTTTATACCCATGTCGTCTTAGCTGCTTCGCGAGCCACCGTACAGTACTTGGAAGCAGTTGTTGCTAGTTTAATGGCAGACTCTTCTGGGCATTTCGACAGAAAAACATCATAAAACAGTGTAAATAGGCAGTTTAGGTTTTTATGTTGGTAACACGACGTAGCGCTCTGTATGAAAATCACTGACTGTGCTGTGTGCAGTCTGTGGCTGGTTGGCATTGTTGGAATATTCGCTGTAGTAGTGTTGGGCAGTCGGATGTGAACAGCGTGTAGCGTTGTTCAGTTGGAAGTGAGCCGCCAGCAGTGGTGGTTGATGTGTAGAGAGAGAGATGCCAGAATTTTGAGAGCGGACGATCTGGACGTGTGTCCGTCAGAAAAAGGAAATTTCTATATACAAATTTCCTATATATATTTGAACATTATTAAGGTAAATACATTGTTTGTTCTCTATCAAAATCATTTGCTAACTATGCTCATCAGTAGTTAGTGCCTTCAGTAGGTAGAATCTTTTCTTTAGCTGGCAGTATTGGCACTCGCTGTATTGCAGTGGTTCGAGTAAGGAAGATTTTTGTAAGTTCAAATCAAATGGCTCTGAGCATTATGGGACTTAACTTCTGAGGTCATCAGTCCCCTAGAACTTAGAACTACTTAAATCTAACTAACATAAGGATATCACACACATCCATCCCCGAGGCAGGATTCGAACCAACGACCGTAGCGGTCGCGCGGTTCGAGACTGAAGCGCCTAGAACCGCTCTGCCACCACGGCCGGCTGTGAGGTAAGTGATTCATGACAGTTATAGGTTACTGTTACTCAGGGCCATTCTTTTGTAGGGATTATTGAAAATCAGATTGCGTTGCGCTAAAAAAAAAAATATTGTGTGTCAGTTTAGTGACAGTCAGATTAAGTAAAGGGAGAACTGTCTGAGTACGTTCAGTTTTACTCAGCTGTCTTTGTATCAAATAACGTAGTTTACTAGCACAGTAATTGTAAATTTTTCTAAGGGGTCGTTTCAACAAGTGACACAAGGAACGTTAATAGTCAGGCGATCCTGCGAAGGAAGTACACCGACATAGTGGAAGTTGCTCTGAGGGCTTCTGAAAAGAGAGGGTTATATAGCATAACATCAATGCAAGAGAAGTTCCTGAGACGATGGGAAAGCTGGAGCAATGATATCACCCTTGCTTAGTGGCTAATTGTTGCGTCTCGATCTCGTTGTGATTTAGAGGACTAAACTGATACCGTTTTAGACAATCACAAGGCAGACACCACCACGACTCGGCTACGAAGGGACATATACGATTCGAGGCAGGACAGTGATCTGCCACTAACCTAGTTTCGTGTCTGTTGCCAGACTGCCTGAATGTTGCCGACTTGGTGTCTTCCAACCAGTGGTGCACCTGGCAAAGATATGGTCCACCTGCCTCCATGTGCTGTTAGGGGCCCAATGGTCCGTGCCAGCACTATATAACTTTTTGTCTGTCAAGACATCGTTGGAGAAACACTCCTCCTTTTTGTCACTACCTGTTTGGGTGAATGGTGTTCCCATCTACCTTAGACTTATCGCGCACACGTCGCTGCTGTGAACCCCAACTATCGTGTTGCGACTACAGTGTGCCTCATGCTGAGTTGCTTGTAAAGGGCGTCTGCTTATGGAGACTAACAGAAGGGGACGATGCCCAGAGCCTTAGTCACTTCCATCGCTGCTAGGCTGCTCCCATCACTTGGCCAGCAATTACCACTGACAGAGGTGTACCCTACACGCTGTGCGTGACAGTAGCACATTTCACAGCTGAGCCGTTTCACCATCCGAGTCCGGCCTGCGTCTTGGAGGAGAGGGATTGGGTTGGGGACGTAGACTGACATCTAGTACCTTCACAGCAGTTCTAATACGGAATAAAAATAATATTTAACATCGTTGTCTTCAAGACGGGACATTGAGCAACCACCTGGCAACAACAAGCGACACCACCACAACCACATCTGGGGTAGTAGCCTTCAGGCTACCTGAGCACTAGCAGGCCTGCTTCACCAACCACAATAAAGGTCGGCTTAAATGGTTCACAGGCGTTTCGTCAGACAGTGTCGTGTAAACTGCACAATATTTCCATGAGGCTGTTCCTCGTCATGTTCAGGTGGTACTGACGTGTTGATGCCGCCTAGTTATATGCTGGCTCACAATAAAAGCTCAGGCGCCAAAGGGTGGGGCTACGAAGTCATCGTAGATGAATAATAGATGTCGTCGATATCCACAACCCCTCTGTGGTCTTCAAACCGAGGCTGGGGAATGCACGGACTCCCACGAACATGCACTAGCAAGGTGTTGACCCTGCTTAAGCATACGTACACTGATTTCCCGTCTGTGTAGGCTCGCTGCAATCGTCTGTCTGCGGCCTATGATACCTCAGTGCTAGCAACTGCTGGTTCCCTTGTTTTGTTGAGTGGAAATCTCGAGTATTTCTTAATTAAGTCGATAGGTACACGTGTTTCGATTGCGTCCTCAATGATAGAGTCCAAGTATGTGGAGGAAAACGAGAGAATCTTCGTCTCTACGGAGCCATATACACTGTCACGTCAGTGTTTAGCAACAATATTGTTTTTTTTAATTTTTTTCACCCAATGTGGAGTGACGTTTTGTTCGTGGTTTCTGTCTTTAATGGTGCTGCGCGTCTACGCAATGCTCCTGAGGTTTGATGCGTGCTGGTTGAAAAGCCTTATGAATAGGCGTTTGGGGGGGACCTATTCCGGACAAACACAGACCAGAGGTGGATAAACTCTCTTACTGAAGTCTCTGTATGTGCGGTAGCGCTAGCCATATGAACGACAGTCCACAGTACACGGCTTCGTTGTGATAGGTGATGAAAGCTCACAGTTCGTAGATAGAGTTCACTGTGTGCAGCTTTAGGGAGCACTCTATCATCCATGGGGCCGTCTACTTTACTCCGAAGAATGATATCCTGATGCGGAATGTCTCCAGTTCCATGATGAACTAGGTGCTTGGATGGAGGGAGTAAACTTGTTTCAAAAATTAAGGAAGCTTTGCTGCCCGAAGTGGCCATATCGGAAAGGTTTGGCCATATCACAAAGATATCGTCTACTCTTCTGCAAGAACATTTAGATTTTAAAATCGTCGTCTGAAGTGCCTGACAGAGGGAAACCGACAGTAATTCCCTCATTCTGCTCAAAATGTTAGTCGTTAAATAAAAAGTTGTCCGTTTCTATAGCTGCGGTGGTCAGCGTGCCTCTTTGCTGCGCCGAGACCCAGGTTCGATTCTTAGTAGTTCCAAAGGTTTTTCCTGGGTAGGAGGACAGCAATAAGGCTAGTGAGGCAATTTAAGGAACTACTTGAATAAGAAGTGCTGACTCCAAGGTCGTCAAAACCGATAACAGCAGAGAGAGCCGCGTGCTAACTCCATGCACGTCCATACGACATCCAAATAACGCTATTCTCAGAGAACGACACGGGGGTCGGCTGCTCCATATCAGTCACTCTGGCCACAACACAGAGGTTCTTCAGATAAAAAGTAACTTGAGAGCAGCACATGTTTGAAAAGAAGTACAATATCCTCTTCCAGTTTCCCTCATATGAGTTGTGAATCCATGGAAGGGCACTGGTGTGAATGAGGAGACCACATAATACGTCTGTTGGTTCAGGGCTGATGGTCCTTAGTCAACATATAAAATCTTCCTAATCTTCACATTTTCCTGCCAACGGCACAAAATAGAAACCATATACCTAGCCGCTGTGTTAGCGTTAATACAATGCTCACTATGGTTATCAAGTCGTTTTGGAACTGAAGTTCGTACACTTAAAATATTTTTCAGGTAGTTATGAAACAGGCTGGGTACGAGAAGGGCGGATATCTGCCGTCGTACTGCAAAAAATGGTTGAAATGGTTCTGAGCACTATGGGACTTAACATCTGCGGTCATCAGTCCCCTAGAACTTAGAACTACTTAAACCTAACTAACCTAAGGACATCACACACATCCATGCCCGAGGCAGGAATCGAACCCGCGACCGTAGCGGTCGCGCGGTTCCAGACTGCAGCGCCCAGAACCGCACGGCCACACCGGCCGGCGTACTGCATATATTGGAAATTTCCGGAGACGACGTTATACTGCATTCTGTATCAAATTCATCATCTTGGCAAACTATGATGCTGCAAACAGAAGAACAATAATGTCTCTATTCTCAGCACCTAACATTACTATTTCTGTGTCTTTCCTTAAATAACGGGGAGTTTTTCTTTCCTTAGCGTGATGATCTGCTGGGCGCGTGGGTCGTAGTTATCGTCGTGCAAGTCTGTTGCCATATCTCTTCAGCAGTTTCACTAGAACGTTTCAAGAAACCTTCGTCAACAGAAGCGATAAAAATCTTGATGGGAGAATTCTTCCGAGTTGGTGCGAAATTTAGTCGCTTTTCCAACTCTGATATCGCAGTGACGCTGCGTGAAATTAAACACAGAGCATTTACATAATTAATCTTCATGAATAGAGACGATGGACTCAGGCTTGCCCCATCTTGGCTGCCAGCAGTCAGAGCGCAAGAGACCGTACTGTCAACAGGAGGCGCGAGCACTATCGGCGAGTAACTGCCGCCTCACGGCCGATGTCCCGCATCTGGAAAACAGGAGCCAACTTTTCATTCGCCGGTGACCACCAATCAAGGCACGTAATACAAGAGCCAATAGACAACAGAGGTTACGCTCTCCCTCCACCGCATTAACCTATTAAAAAACCGTTCCCTCTTCTTCTTCCTTAAGTGACCAATGAAATGAACTATCTTTTTAAAATGATGACGTAATGGCATGCGCAGTGAACACTAATGACAAAATAATAAGGGACACTGCATAGCTAGAACGCACCAGTAGACCCAGAAGAAGGCCACTAAATCCGTGGCCGAAACGTTGGTTTTCTCCAGCAGTAGTTTTATACAATATGACACAGTACCATGCCCAGAAAACTTTAATGTCGACTGACTCTGGCCGCTGAAGCCTACGTAATTGTATAACTAATCTTCTTGCTATAATCGGCGCATAACACCATGAACTTTGAAGTTTGACGGGCTATAAGCTGCTACCGCGTCCAATCAGAAAGCGACGACGGTGCGGTGTCCAGCCATTCCAAGGGATACGCTGACATACGGTACGAGATAAGCAGAAACAAGGAAATAAAACACTGGGAAACTCTACTTTTCGCCTTGTAAATGGGTCCTCTTTATCGTCGGTGTCCTGCTGGTTAGTTGTTACCCTTAGCGGCCGCAGTGTCTGTAAACTCGGTAAACTTGGCAAACGTCGGTGTATTTTGTTAGTCCAGGAATCTCAGTAAAAGTACAAGTGCGTACAAGAGTTTATTTCTGTTGTTACCGAGTTTATGAAATCCACGTATTCCGTTCATAGTCTTATTTCATATTCGCAGGTTCTAAAGACGTATTGCTGTTGTGCCTCGCAAATTAATGTGCTGGCTCACTAGAACAGCTCCATATCTGGAGAAGAGGGCGGCGCGTGAAAGCACGGCTGCAAGCCGCCGACTCCCAGTACGCGGGCCAGTAAGGTTATTATTATATTATTATTTATTTCTGATTTATCTCACACAGTCGTCATCACATACAAATTGTTGATCTTCATTTGTTAGATGGCCGATTTAGATCTTCTAAGAAATCATCATCATCATCATATCTACATTGCTTGATGCGAGCAGGAAGATGGCTTAAAGCAGGCCCGTCCGCGCTGGCGTGGAGAACAAGCAGTGTTCTTCATGCCAGTACGGACGGACCTGCTCCAAGCCACCTATTCCTGCTGGCATCAAGGAATGTAGATCTGATGATGAATTCTTAGAAGGCTGAAACCATCAACTAAAAAATAAAAATCAACAATTCATATGTGATCACGACAGTGTTTAGCATACAAGTTATAAGGGTTAGTAGATCGATGTTCCCTGAAACAACGTTCCAAAAAAATTTTAATGTTACCTATCTATTTGCGTGTTGTCGATTACAACAATAAAGCATTACATACAAAATTACATGTGCTTGAATGTTCATAATAATCTACTTACTTTATAAACCTCTTTATTTGTTTTGAACATGAATTAAGTTTACATTCTCTGTAATACTATTTTACCTTGTTTTATTTATGTTTTATTAGTTTCACTCCAGGCAGGTAGCTACCAATCGTTTCACTATGGCACCGCCATCCACCCTCAGTCGGGTCTTCCTTCACTGTGTGATAGATAGAAAGCCATAGATTTTCATTATTTCGAATTATATTGACTGATTTACTGTTATCACTACTGTTACTGCTACGATTACAACATCATACACTCCTGGAAATTGAAATAAGAACACCGTGAATTCAGTGTCCCAGGAAGGGGAAACTTTATTGACACATTCCTGGGGTCAGATACATCACATGATCACACTGACAGAACCACAGGCACATAGACACAGGCAACAGAGCATGCAAAATGTCGGCACTAATACAGTGTATATCCACCTTTCGCAGCAATGCAGGCTGCTATTCTCCCATGGAGACGATCGTAGAGATGCTGGATGTAGTCCTGTGGAACGGCTTGCCATGCCATTTCCACCTGGCGCCTCAGTTGGACCAGCGTTCGTGCTGGACGTGCAGACCGCGTGAGACGACGCTTCATCCAGTCCCAAACATGCTCAATGGGGGACAGATCCGGAGATCTTGCTGGCCAGGGTAGTTGACTTACACCTTCTAGAGCACGTTGGGTGGCACGGGATACATGCGGACGTGCATTGTCCTGTTGGAACAGCAAGTTCCCTTGCCGGTCTAGGAATGGTAGAACGATGGGTTCGATGACGGTTTGGATGTACCGTGCACTATTCAGTGTCCCCTCGACGATCACCAGTGGTGTACGGCCAGTGTAGGAGATCGCTCCCCACACCATGATGCCGGGTGTTGGCCCTGTGTGCCTCGGTCGTATGCAGTCCTGATTGTGGCGCTCACCTGCACGGCGCCAAACACGCATACGACCATCATTGGCACCAAGGCAGAAGCGACTGTCATCGCTGAAGACGACACGTCTCCATTCGTCCCTCCATTCACGCCTGTCGCGACACCACTGGAGGCGGGCTGCACGATGTTGGGGCGTGAGCGGAAGACGGCCTAACGGTGTGCAGGACCGTAGCCCAGCTTCATGGAGACGGTTGCGAATGGTCCTCGCCGATACCCCAGGAGCAACAGTGTCCCTAATTTGCTGGGAAGTGGCGGTGCGGTCCCCTACGGCACTGCGTAGGATCCTACGGTCTTGGCGTGCATCCGTGCGTCGCTGCGGTCCGGTCCCAGGTCGACGGGCACGTGCACCTTCCGCCGACCACTGGAGACAACATCGATGTACTGTGGAGACCTCACGCCCCACGTGTTGAGCAATTCGGCGGTACGTCCACCCGGCCTCCCGCATGCCCACTATACGCCCTCGCTCAAAGTCCGTCAACTGCACATACGGTTCACGTCCACGCTGTCGCGGCATGCTACCAGTGTTAAAGACTGCGATGGAGCTCCGTATGCCACGGCAAACTGGCTGACACTGACGGCGGCGGTGCACAAATGCTGCGCAGCTAGCGCCATTCGACGGCCAACACCGCGGTTCCTGGTGTGTCCGCTGTGCCGTGCGTGTGATCATTGCTTGTACAGCCCTCACGCAGTGTCCGGAGCAAGTATGGTGGGTCTGACACACCGGTGTCAATGTGTTCTTTTTTCCATTTCCAGGAGTGTATATTCCTGCTACAATAACAATATAACTATCACAATGTTACCAAAACTCAAAATTATGTTGCTGTCACTAATACGAATACTTCTACGATGATCACGAGTGATAACTGTTTGTCTTTATTGTCGTCTGAGTTGGACACACATACAAGTTAGTACTACAGAAATACATCAATTTTCTCTCCACATTCCGCACCAGGTCGGCCACCCAATCGGGTCCAGCAATTCATCAGTGCCTCCAGACAGCATTGCAGTAGTATCGCGTATACAAGATACACTGAAGAACCAAAGAAACTGCTACACCAAACTAATGTCTTGTATGTCCCCCGCGAGAACGCAGAAGTGCCACAACACGACGTAGCATGGACTCGAATAATGTCTGAAGTAGTGCTGGAGGGAACTGACACCATGAATCCTGCAGGGCTGTCCATAAATCGGTAAGGTTACGAGGGGTGGAGATCTCGTCTGAACAGCACGTTGCAAGGCATCACAGATGTGCTCAATAATGTTCATGTCTGGGGAGTTTGGTGGCCAGCGGAAGTGTTTTAACTCATAAGAGCCACTCTGTAGCAATTCTGGACTTGAGGGATGTCGCATTGTCCTGCTGGAATTGCCCATGTCGGTCGGAATATACAGTTGAGATCAATGGATGCAGGTGATCAGACAGGATGCTTACGTACGTCTTACCTGTCGTAGTCGTATCTAGACGTATCAGAGGTCCCATATCACTCCAACTGCACACGCGTCACACCATTACAGAGCCTCCACCAGCTTGAACAGTCCCCTGCCGACCCAGAGGGTGCATGGATTCATGAGGTTTTCTCCATACCCGTACACGTCCTACCACTCGATACAATTTGAAACGAGACTCGTCCGATAAGACAACATGTTTCCAGTCTTCAACAGTCCAATAACTGTGTTGACCGACGCAGGCGAGTCGTAAAGCTGTGTGTCGTGCAGCCATCAGGGGTATACGAGTGAGCCTTCAGATCAGTCGGGAGGACATACTAAAGAACTGCTAAAGCGCCTAAACAAGTCTGTGTTTGCAATGCGAATGATGTCAGACATAGGAGATATAAATACAAAAAAAGCTGGCATATTTTGCTTATTTTCACTCCATTATGTCATATGGTATCATTTTGGAGAAACTCCACAAACCGAGAAAAAATGTTTAGAGTTCATAAGCGTATAATAAGAGTAATGTGTAGTGTAAATCCAAGATCATCATGTCGAAACCTATTCAAAGATATGGGCATACTAACCACAGCTTCTCAGTATATGTATTCCTTAATACATTTTTTTCCAACTAATTGCTTAGTGCATAGTATCAATACTAGGAATAAGAACAATTCACATAAAGATTGAAATTCACTACTCTTGCTCAGAAAGGAGTTCTGTATTCAGCAACTCATATTCTCAATAAGTTAGCAGCAACCATTAAGAGTTTAGTTTCAGGCAAGGCACAATTCAAACATAATTTAGAAGAATTTTTGGTGGCCAACTCCTTCTATTCCATCCATGAATTTCCCAACAAGTGCAGTAGACCATTTTAATGAAAATTTATTATACTTTAATTTTTGACAATACTTGGTTGTAACAGCCAAGTAACTACCTACAGTGTGAATGACGGATGTATGGAAAGCAGATGTAAGTCTTAAGCCTGTTAATTGTGGAAGTTTAATTTTGAATCGTTTACATAATTTGACTGTTCTTAACTGAGGATCATTGAAATGAATAATTTACTTTAAGTTTTGACAATACTTGGTTGTATTAACGAAGTAACTAGCTACTGTGTGAAAGACGAAATTAATAAAAGCAGATGTAAGTTTAAAAACCCGTAAATATTAGAAGTTTAATTTTAATTCATGTGCATAATTTTATTGTTTGTTGACTGAGTATCACTAAAATTAATGAAACTCAAGTTTTTCTAATTTCATTTTTGTAATGTACTTATTTGACATGTTCCACACCCAGGAGCATCCCCTGTTTTGTGGGTCTATAATTACTCTAATATAACCCAACCATCAGTGCCCACAGACGGCCACAGAGTACTGCTGTTAGCCTTGTTCAGGACCCTACCGCAGTCACTTGAACAGTGTTCACCAGACACACAGTCTACAGACGACTGAACAGACATGGTTTATTCGCCTGGAGACCTGCAAGGTGCATTCCACTGACCCCTGGTCAAAGGAGACCCGTAAAGCCTTGTGTCAACAACATAATACCTGGTCATTTAAACAGTGGTCCTAGGTTATGATCACGGACGAGTCCAGGTATAGTCTGAACAGTGATTCTCGAGGGGTTTTCATCTGGCGTGAATCAGGAACAAGATACCAACACTCTAACGTCCTTGAAAGGGACCTGTATGGAGGTCGTGGTTTGTGGTGTGCGGTGGTATTATGATTGGTATACCCCTGCATGTCTCTGAGAGAGGAACTGTAAGAGGTCAGGTGTATCGGGACGTCATTTTGCACCAGTATGTCCGCCTTTTCAGGGGTGCAGTGGGTCCCACCTTCCTCCTAATGGATGATAACGCACTGCCGCACTGAGCAACCATCGTGGAGGAGTACCTTGAAACAGAAGATATCAGGCGAATGGAGTGGCCTGCCTGTTTTACAGACCTAAACCCCATCGAGCACCAGAATTAGATTTTCACTCCGCAGCGGAGTGTGCGCTGATATGAAACTTCCTGGCAGATTAAAACTGTGTGCCCGACCGAGTCTTGAAATCGGGACCTTTGCCTTTCGCGGGCAAGTCCTCTACCAATTGATCTACCCAAGCACGACTCACACCCCGTCCTCACAGTTTTACTTCCTCCAGAACCTCGTCTCCTACCTTCCAAACTTTACAGAAGCCCTCCTGCGAACCATGAAGGACTAGCACTCCTGAAAGAAAGGATATTGTGGAGCCTAAGCGGCTCTAATATGTTGAGCATTTTTTACCTCCTTCTTTCGTTGATTATTTGAGCAAACTTTCGTTCCAGCTACCTTCCTTATACATACGTTTGTCTGTGGAACTTCTGTGATTGCCCGTTCAGGAATGTCCATCCTCCTCAATTGAACCTTTCATATTGGTATTCATTATCGAGGCATCTACAGCCTTCTGACACAAATCATTTATCAGTACTTCGCAGTGATTCTTCTGGGCGAGATTCAGTCAAACTTCAGTCTACTCTTCATCGTTACTAAATCGTGACGTTAGTATATAACTATTCTTGGATGTGTCTTACAATCCATATCTGATTTCCGAATCTCTGTCTGACCATGAAGCAATCCAGTTGGAATCTTCATGTCTCCAGACTTATCCACATTTTGCGTTCAGAACAGCGTTTTCGCTATTACTAACTGAAATTTATTGCAAAACGTAATAAGTCTTCCTCCTTCCTCATTTATACAGCAGAGCACACTTCTCTTGTAGCTGTGTGTTCTATTCCTTCCCGTACTTCAGTGCTCAAATAATTTATGGTCATTAGACTATCATCTCCCTTTATGTACTTAAATATGTGTTGAATTTCCTCATGTACACTCTATGCGTCTCCATCTGCCGCTTGCTACGTCAGCATGTATATCTGGACCATTGTTTTTGCTGTCTATAGACTGTTTATTGTGATGAAAATAATTCTGTAATTGAACTGTACATAGTTCTGCCCTACAATGCAGACAGGCGTAGGAGGAACGTGCCCACTGTACATGACTACTGACAGCGGCGGTCATCAGAATGTACGGTCGCAAGGAGACCGGGCCCTGGATACCCACGTAGTACCATCGACAAAGAAGACGACTGAGTTCGGCGTATGGCTCAGGCACGTCGAACTGCGTCTGCAGCAGCAATCTGAGCAGCAGCTGCACCACAGTGACACAACGAACTGTTACAAATCGGTTACTTCAAGGACAGCACCGAGCCGGACACCCTGTAGCGTACATTCCACTGACCGCAAACCACTGCAATTTGCGACTTCAGTGGTTTCAAGCGAGAGCTCATTGGAGGAAAGAGTGGAGGCCTGTTGTGTTTTCTAATGAAAGATGGGTCTGCTTCGCTGCCACTGGTGGCCCTGTGTCAGTTAGAAGGAGGCCAGTTGAGGGCCTGCTACCAACCTGTCTGCGCGCTTGACGCACTGGACCGACACCTGGAGTTATGGTCTGTGGTGCGACTTCGTAAGACAGCAGCAGCACTCTCGTTGTTATCCCAGGCACCCTGACTGCTAAATTGTACGTCAGTCTGATGATTAGACCCGTTGTGCTATCATTCCTGAACAGCAGTTCAAGGGTACTTTCCGACATGATAACGCTCGTCCACATAGCGCTGTTGTAGCCCAGCATGCTCTGCAGAGTGTCTACACGTTGCCATATCTGTCTCCAGTCTAGCGCAAATGGGACACCATCGGACGACAACTCCAGCGTCATCCACAAACAGCATTAACAGTCCCTATATTGACTGACCAAGAGCAAAAGGGATGGAGCTCCATCCTAAGGCGAGATCCGGTACCTGTACATCACAATCCATGCATGTTTGGATACTTGCATTCAGTAGGTTCAAAAATGGATTCTTTTTTAAATTGCATTTTTGGATCCATGAAAGTGTTTAGAATCCACCCCTGAAACAGTTTTTCCGAACACAGAACGGGAATGTTTGTTATTCGCGTTGAACAAAAAACAAAAATGCACCTACCTGAAATCGGCCTTTTTCACGCACCAGTTTTTTTTTTTCGGAGGACTAGTTATTGTACCGGTGCTTGGAAGAAAACACACAAAATTCAAAAGAGAGTTTGAACGCGTGTGTTTGGAAGTTAGCCCCCAAGCATTTGCATTCTGGTGCGAAGACTGTGGAGATTGCGACTTACCTGGCAGTGAGCAGCTTCAACGAAAGGTATTCAGCAATTATGAAGACCATGACAACGATAGACGTCACCCTGGGACTCTATTCGACGCAGTTCACCAAAGCATTCGGACGACCACCGGATTCAACCGGCCGGAAACCGCTTGTCACCGGCCGTACGAGCGACTCTGGAGCAGTGCAGGATGGCCCAGATGGAGCAGACCGCCCTCTACGAGGAAGAGGAAGGACTAAGGACCCGGAATAGCAGATTGAACGTAAGTTGCATAATATTGCATTTATATGTAGTCAAAACTTCAAATGCGTTTTTCTCGAAATGACTTTTTTTTTTATCGCGAGGTAGCGAGGTATGGTAACTTCAAATCTACTAAACCGATTGGCATTATTCTTTGTTTCCGACGTAGATAGCTAAATTGTCTAGGACTTATACCACTTTTATTCCGATACATCAACTATAAATAATTTTATTTGGAGACGAAGTCGAAAAATCGATGAAAAAACCCAAATTTTTCAAATAGCAGCCATTTTGTTTCCTATGGTCGAAATAACTTAAGCGGGGTACAACTCCTAAAGCAGCTTATATACTTCGCTAACGTCAACTCAATTTTGATTTCAGACGAATCAGCTAACCTGTGACATAACGCTCGTGGAGGTCTACATCGAAATTTTGTTTCGTTCCGACGGCAATTCCGCCTTTGCTCTTCGACAGTTCTGGTCAAAAAGATTCCAGTTTGTAGAGGAAATATCAATAAATATCTTGACCAAATTTGACACTGATATCTATGACAAATCCCGAGAAAAAATTTCTCAAAGAACATGTTTTTTTGGGCCAAAGAGAGGAAACCTCCCCTTAACTTCTGATTTAGCAACGTCAGTCACTTAAGAATGTTACCTAGACAAAAGCTTTCCCGAAATATCATTACTTTACATTAATTAATTTTTGGTAGAGCCATTTTTCCATAAGTGTATATTTTGTAATCGATGTTGCATAACTTTTAGGAAGGTTAAAAATTGCATTACTAAATACGCAACTTTCCGCTGAAGGCAATTCGATTTCGTTCCTATAACAGACGACCTTCGGTATACAAAAGCGGGCTATTCACTTTCACAGCTGCAATGCCAACTGTAATTTATAGACTGTTCCATTACTGTTACTAACTATAGACTGTTACTAACTATCAATGCCTAAATTTTATGTGCTGACTATCAGCGCGACTGAATGAGTGCGCAAGTGTACTACCAACCAGTCTCCAGTTTTCTTTCCCAATCTCCGTATTTCTACCAGGCTGCATTAGTCTTGTCGGCTCTTGCAGTATTGCTGGTCATTCACGTATTGCACGGAGCTCAAAGTCTTTGACTCTCAAGAGTCAATCAGAGGCAGTGCCAACAAAATTCAGTTTAGAGACAACGTGACCGAGGCGATAAATTCTTGGCCGGCTCTTGTGTGGTGTGAATACTCTGGTACAATATTGATTTTTGGTTCCTACATGCTGTTGAGGTCATGAATGTTATTGACTTAATGTATGCGTTTCATGTGCGTCACTTTCGAATACACCAGATCGCGTTTCTTTTGAGTCAGATTTATAAAAAATACATTCCTACTATGTAAATTTGTTCATATCATTAAGAAAATAAGCTTTCACTAATGATCCCGTTGGATCTAGGTGGCTAAGCAGAATGCAGTATCCACTTACGACTATCGCAGCCTTGAACCCTGATACCAATCAAACTGTCCGTTTCTCTCAGCTGAAAGTAGGAAGTACGATTTCATTGTGTTACTTTTTGGTCATAATATACAAAAAATTTACTGATAATTATTTTGCTATATTTGAACTAAATTGTAATCCTCACATAGGGTTTCCTTGCAGTGAAACTCCTGCAATGTTACAAGTGACAATCAAAACGTTCCTGTGTGATTGTGTCGCTGCGGCGTATATGGTACGATGCGTGTATAAAAGCATCGACATGCAGGCAAGGAATTAATGTGGCATTCGTGTCTTTCTGGCGCAAGTGCAGTAAAAGCAGAAACGAGAGCTATGGCGACGTTATTACCAAATTCATCCAAACAGGACCAACGTGTCGTTAAAGTGTTCTTGACTGCTGAAGGACGAACACGTAGCCAGACACCGATGAATGAATGATGTGTTTGGTGGAGCAGGTCGGACGAAAATACCGTTGTAGAATAGTGCGCCAAGTTCCGAGCTGGTCGCGATTCGACACAAGACGCCGATCTATCTGGGAGGCCGGCCTCACCCATACGACCCTCAGGTGGGATACAGGAGCACCCGCCCTATAGCCCTGATCTCTCCTCTTGCGATTGTGACGCAGTCGTGTACTTAAAAAGAGGCGTTGAACGTGCGACGACTCATGCCGGACGAGGACGTGCGGCAGGAATTAATTGACTTTTTTTCACACAGCAAGACCCAGTGTTTTACAAACGGGTAACCTCAGCCCGGTGGGATGGTTGACTCAACGCTCACGACGATCTTGCCTACTTGGCATAGCGATACTGGACTTTGCGGCCTTCGAAAAGAAACGTTTGATTGCCACTTACAGAATATCTTTCTTTTGCAATTTGCAATCGTTTTCTCATTACATCAAAAGACTTTCATTTTCTGAAATTGCAGCCATATGGTTATGATGGAGCTGAGATCCATTAAGGTGACTGGTCGCCGTTTCATCGTTTTTCTTCACTAGGAAATGCACTAGCTTTATTGCACCACCTCGGGGCAGTGACGCCATCGTATCAGTCTCTTCAACATAAATTTCGTCATTGTTCGCTAGGATCTGAAAGTTCATTCTCTGAGCGCTTAATTTTATAGTATGCAGAGACACGGATTACGTCTACAAGATGAAGCTCACTACACAGTCATGCATTAGCTCTGTTAACAGCATACCTGGTTATCTGGTTAATACTTACCTATCCGTCTGTTTCAGAAACTTTAAAATGAAATTGCTATCATTGTCTTTGGAGTTTCCGAACTAGATTACTTTCTGAGGGAACCATACTTGCAAATTGGTTAATCGTAAGGATGAAACTTGCTCCAAACCTTTACCTGACTATTTAACAACACTTTTCCACAGGACAGTAGGCTTTAGCACCTGTATTGCTAATTAACCCAAAATTTAATAAAATTGCACAAATAAAAGCAAATGGAAAAGTATTTTTGACCGCCTAATCAATTCTAAGTTGCCTGAATGCTTAGCACCTAAATACAGCTCGGTATTTTAATATATACTGCCAAAATTTAAAGTTCGTGTAATGAATTTGGATTTTACTTACAAAATGTGAGGAAATGGATGGACTTTAGAATTACAATGAACTGTCGAATTCATCTATAAAAAGCGATGGTAATGGGTAGCGGGTTGTTACACAGCGGAAAGGTTTCATTGCCACTATCAAATTCTATCGTTTTATTGAGTACTATAAAATTTTACGAGCAAAATTAATGTGAATAATCGGAAAGCCCACTCTGTTTTTGTCAGAACCGTATATTTGCAATAATAAAAGTAACATACTTGGAAAAGTCGTTAGCTGATGCTCGCAGAAAAAAATTTCTGTGGTCACTCGTCATTTTACTGATGCAAAACATTCTGGAATGGAAATTATTCGAAGCCATATTCATGAAAATACCGAATCACAACAATATTTCAAAAACTGACATTCGTTTATGTAAGGCTCAGTTTCAAATAATGTAGCTCCCACGTTAGGATGCTAAATTATTGTAATTAAAACGTTCGAAAGAGGTTTATACATTTTCATTGATCAATCTGCAACTTCAACAGCTAAGAGAACTTCTTAATGAAATCTAATTTACCTAAATTCAAAGTTAATGAAATGTTATTCAGAAAGAATTTTAAACACATCACAAATTTCGTATGACGGAATATAAACGAAGCCTTGCAGGACTATACGTTTAGCCTTCCTGGTATCCTAACCCTTTTTTATTTGTGAGTAGTAAGTCTTCGAATTGGTTCGGTGACCCACCAAGAATTCATCTCCTGCACCATCTTATCTCAGAGTATCAGTTGCACGTTGGGTCCTTATTTCTCTGGTGGGTGCATCCAAACATCTCTCTTTCCTTTCCTTCAGATCGCTCTAGTGCCATGGAAGCTATTCCCTGATGTCTTCACACATGTGCGGTAACCCTGTCTCCTCTTCTCCACATATTTTCTTCCACGGGGATAATGCGGATGATTCCTCTTCCTAGCCATCTAATTTCAACACCCTTCTGTAACACCAACATCCCAAACGTTTCGATTCTGTTTTATCCCGGTGATCCCACAGCCCTTGATTCACTGCCATACAATTCTGTGCTCCAAACGTATATTCTTAGATATATCTTCCTCAAATTAAGGCAAATATTTGGTACTAATAGATTTTTATTCGGCAGGGAAGCTCTGTTCTTTTGTTTTACTCAGGTTTTACGTCGTCTATACTTCGTCCCTTACATGTTATTTTGTTCCAAGACTGCAGAATAACTTCCCTTCGCCTACCTCCTGCTCACCAGTTTTAATGTTAAATTTATCACTAATTTCGTTTCTTCTACTTGTTATTTGTTTCGTCTTTCTTCTTTTCGTTCTCAGTGCATATTCTGTGTTCATTAGATTGTTTATTTCAATTAACAGATCCCATAAGACATATTCAGATTCAATGAGGACCTTTCACTCTTAATCCCAATCTTGAATCTTAATTTTATTTCCGTCGCTGTTTTTTTGATGTGTAGATTGAGCAGTAGGTGTGAATGACCATCTCTCTCCTACAGTCTTTTGATCCGAGCACTTCTTGTTTAGCCTTCCATTCTTCATATTACCTCTTGGATACTGTATAGTATCATATTGTCCTGAATATTAAAGCCAGGCAAATCAAAATAATCAAGACCAAATATGTTCTCACACTCGCGAGATAGTAGCACTGTAAAAGTCACCGTTCGCATACGAGAGCGATACATGCCAGGCAAAGTGCATGTTCCGCGAACGGGTATGACTTGTTCATTATAAGCAGTCAGTTAGTCTCATGCTAATTTTAGACAGGCGTGGGGAGCCAAACAGTTCACATGCGTGACGATTGAGCAACGTGACAGACGCACCTCTGTCCAAGTGAAATTTCCCACATTTCCCACAATTGAGTGAATGAGCAGAAAAGTTTGACGTATCACAGAAGAAACTGCACACTCGCTTGTTGCAGACTTGGAATATACTGCATCAATTAAATGGGTCTTGCGAAGAGATTTTTGTGAGTGGGCTTAATTCTTATGTCTGTTCCATTGCAAATATACGGGTAGCACATGTCCTTTCCTACCATAAGCGTAACACTGAGCTTGTCGGGAGGGGCAGTCTTGGCTTTTGTGGCGTGAATAACAGCGAAGGCAAGACTTACTCTGTTCGCCTGGGTAGCAGCCTGTTTAGCGAACTGCTTACGCCGTGTGCAGCGTTGTTTACTCGGCGTGGCTAGCACAAGCAGCCGGTGTGGAATGGGGCGATCACAAGCAAGAGACTCAACCCAACAAATAGTCGGTTGCTCCAATTTATCAGCTGCCAGGGTAACGGATACATACTGACCCAATATTTGTACTACCTGCTGAAATGATGTATCAGACAGTTTCAAAATCTGTTCACTGAGTTTCACATCAGAAACACTGTGCACGATAGCATCATGGAACATAATATATGGCCGGCCGGAGTGGCCGAGCGGTTCTAGGCGCTTCAGTCTGGTACCGCGCGACCACTGCGGTCGCAGGTTCTAATCCTGCTTCGGGCATGGATGTGTGTGATGTCCTTAGGTTAGTTAGGTTTAAGTAGTTCTAAGTTCTAGGGGACTGATGACGTCAGAAGTTAAGTCCCATAGTTCTCAGAGACATTTAAACCATAATATCTTAATATAAAGCACCGCAAGCACATCTGAATTTGCGCTTCCTTACCATACCCTACAAATCAATTACCCACTAGCAATAAGTTTGTTCTGACCGTTCTTTGTAAGTGAATAATTGATACCAAGCTGCTACCACATTCACTTGTTGGTTGTAAAAGTTTCTTAGTGCCTGTGCTACCTGGTCATAACTAAGTTCACTCGGAGTGGCGTTAGGAAAGATTTCTTGAATGAGGCGGAGCACTGCACTTCCTACTGTTGATAATTGATATGGAAGTTTCACGGTACCTGGTACATTGTGAGCGAGCGTATGGGCTTCGAACTGTGACAACCAGTCAGACCATTCTTCCTCTTTTTCACGAAACTGTCGAAAAGGTATTATAGCAGCAGGTATTGTTGTAGGTTGTGCTTGTTCCGCCGGGCGGGCAGCGTTGGCCAGAAGCTGGTGCAACTTTTAATAAACTCGCCCGTAATTCTTTGACTTGGAAAGTAGCTAGTTTTGGTGTTCACTCGTCCTGCCAGATTTAATTTTATACTTCACAAAATCATGCCCTTCTAGTCGCTCAGATTTATTAATTATCAAATCTATCATAATTAAAACAACTCCAGCGTTCTCAGTATATATCCTAGCGGCATGGCTTATGTTGAAATGAGTTCTTCTCATCACAGTATTTTTTCTGGTGTATGTGTTTTTCCTGTATCACGTCTGTAACATACTTCTGTTGAAAATATGGGCATCATCTTTCATTTTTTCCACTTTAGCCAAAACAGAATCGTCTCCAACCTACAGCCATGTGTCACCATTCTGGACTTGGAAAAACACACACTCTGGTGTCCAGCCATCAGCTTACAAGGATTCCTCACTCAGTCAGGGGGCTGCTGTGTACTGTCAAAGCACTGTTCGCCCAATTCAGATTGGCTTCTCGTAATGTCATATTGCATTTACATGGTTAACTGCAGTATGAAGTACCACCAGATTTCGTTGTAATTGTCACATTAATCACTTCATGTGCCTAAACTGGTGTGGTAAATTTGTGTGGTATATGAGTAAGCATGAGTAATGATCAGGAACCACGCACAAATATAAACACATATTTAAAAATAATAGGTATGTGTAGCCTACACAAGCAAAGTATTATTTTCATTACTAAACAAATCTTGAAGAAAAACAGTTTCATTTCAGGACTTATTAAGCTCAACGATGTTAGCAACTTTGGGATTTTTAATTGTCCACATAACTCTTTTAACTGACAGCGTTTCACTATTGAAGGGAACTCTCCGATAATTAACTCACTGCAGCCTGTCTCACATACACCACCTCGCTGCCATTGCATCATAATTTAAATCACTGTTGTTGTCCCATCACAATACCACATGGTTGGGATTAGTTTCTTGCACCCAGGCTCCATCGGTGTGGTTGTTGGCCATCTTCCTTTTGCCTCCATGCACTACCAGCAATGCTTTGAGCAACTGCTCGCCATCGAAACCACATTTTATCAAATATTGAAACAAAAGACCACAGTGAGTTTCTGTTAATTCTAGTGAGCCATTGACTACCAAGTGATCAGGCTATTTCAACCCTTCCGTGTTTCACCTTGTGTCCACTATAGATTCACTAAGGGAACAAAGTATAAGAAGAACATTTAAATTCAAATAAGCCACACATACAAATGATGTCCCAAATACAAACATTTTAAGTTTGTGCATCTGAAGTTTGACACCGAGTAACTTGCTTCCCACATCAGCTTACGATAAAAGAAACAACCTCACCCAGAATAAATTAATTAATTTCTGCTTGATCTGTGGACAAATAAACAACAAAAATCAATAGCAATTCCAGATTATTTGCTAACTAAACACTGATTTCAAGAAACTTACAATATGTTTATTTTACATATTGATATGGAAGCAAATAATTCAAAAACACACCACTATTATTTCTAAAATTGACCAGCAAATCTCACTTCTACATATCAGACTTAAGCTATAGATTCTGTTCCTTGTATCACAGTTCCACATCAGTGCAATTTTAGACAAATAATACCTCTCAAATACAGCTATAGATACATAAGTAATAAAGCCCCACCAATTTTTCGGTCATGACAAAAATAGGTACATATTCATATTACAAAGTGAAATATTGAATTTGTTTTCTGACTCCATCCTCAGTCAAATGAATCCCTGACACATCAGTCATTTGCAGCAATGAAAACCAAATTACACCACGGATATAAGCTATCCTATCTGCACATTATAACTGTCCCACCTAAAAGAATTACAAAAACACACAGTAATAAATAAATGAATGAACACTTGAGAAGAATTCATCTCAAATATGATAGATTTGCAGCACTTCATTCTTTTTGTGAATGTCTTCGTTTCATCCTACGTTACTTCCCTTTTGAATTTTATCCTTTTCCTTTATTCCACAAGCACCAAAATACGGAAATCTGTCCTCCAAAATAATGTTACGAGCATACTTATATAAGAAATCCATCCCCAAAATAAAATTCAGCATTAAACCATGAACAACGAAACAATTAATAGCAAGACAGTTACTGTCAATTATGCATTGTAACAGTATTTCTATTACAATTGGCTTCCTTAGCTCAAGTGTTTTTTTTTTGTTTTTTTTTTTTTTTTATTTTCGCACCAGTCGCTGGTTATTCTTCCAGCAACTCCCTCTTTCTGATTTGTTGCCCGAGAGATTCTGATACAGCTGACAAACTAGAGCCAAAACCTGAAAGGACAATATTTTTCACTTCTCCCTCTACCACTGTGTTAATAGGTTGTGCTTTTAGGATAGGATTTCTCTTCAACTCGATTAAATCGAAGAATCTGCTTAAGTCTCCTCTCTGTCTTCCCTTCCTAAGATGCAGGTATTTTTATAAACAACCCCATGCCATGCGTCTTGCCGTAATTAAATCATTAAATATCCCATCAACATTCTGCTCATCATTTAATTTCTCAATCTTTCTGCTTACTACAAATTTTTTTTTCCCACTTCTCAAGAATCAACAACTTATGCACCTCTCAATAAAACAGTCAGCCCATTACATTAAAACCTACTTCCTTTTACTCCATCCAGTCACTACTGACATTCTTGAACAGGACCATACTATCTTCACCTTCCATGAAAAAACGTGCTTTTACTTCTACCTCACGAGAGATTCGCCGGCCGGAGTGGCCGTGCGGTTCTAGGCGCTACAGTCTGGAGCCGAGCGACCGCTACGGTCGCAGGTTCGAATCCTGCCTCGGGCATGGATGTGTGTGATGTCCTTAGGTTAGTTAGGTTTAATTAGTTCTAAGTTATAGGCGACTGATGACCACAGCAGTAAGTCGCATAGTGCTCAGAGCCATTTGAACCATTTTGAACGAGAGATTCAGTAAAAACACTATCACTAACATGATCAAATCATATTGCACTTACCAACTCAACATTTAAGCAATTGTTATCAACACTTATACTCGTTGGTGAAGACATATATTTCCCATCACCGTCTTATCTATTGCATCATCACCACTTACGGCAATAATAGTACAAACTCCAACCTGAGCGGGCTTATACACATTGGTATCCAAAGAGGAAATATCACAGATATTACTTTCTTTCTTTACACACACCTTTGAACCACTGTAAACTGATTCCTCACTAATAGCCTCAGTGCTACCGTCTGCATTGCACCTCAGTTCCATACCAACACCTTCTTGTACTTTTGGCATCACTGCCTCTATCTTAGATACATGATTGATTGTAACAGTTGCCAAACCCACACTGTTTTCAATACGCTCCTGTTCAACAGCATTATCTCTACTAAATAATTCCATCACGCAATAAGTAAAATACTCATTACTTTCATTCTTTGGGCCAATCTCAGGAACCATTGTTGAGAGTTTGATACGGGTTGCAGTAATATGTAGACTGATTTACGACAAAGTTTTGCGCATGGCGTCCATAAGTATTTCGTGCAAAGTGATCGCACTATCATGAACTTAAGTTCTCAGACTCTGTGAAAACGATGCCATTGCTAACTGATGAGAATGGCAGAAGACACATGTCCTTGATATCCTTGTAACTTGCACACCCAGTCGCTGTTGTGTGGCGGAGGAAACTTTACACCGATATAGCGTCTCTGAGTGTTTTCTATACGAATGTTGTGTGGTAGAGTCTGCTTCCCACTGAGAATGTGTGGCAAAGGGAGGTTAGTACCGATGTTGTGGGAAGTAAGCCGTTAGGTAGAGAGTGCATCATAGTGATGCTAGGAAATGCTGTAAAAGGTCACACAGAATACGTGTCTCTTGCCAGACTGGCAGAGCAGCCTGGCAGGCTAGGTGACAGAGCAATTCACAGGTCCTGTCGTAGCCTCGAGGTATCACTCCAAACGCCAGTAACATTCGTGACCCACAAATGTGTTGCTTTAATCTAAGGTGTATGCAAGTGATCATATTTAGTTACCTAATGTTGTTCCCCGAATTTTAATCGTAACTCTATGCAGGGACCAGTCAACAAAATTACAGCTACACCAGACACGTTGTCCAGCTCTACGTTATCGTTGCTACCCATGCGAAGCTAGGGCTGCTCACTTTTTTCATTATGTTTATAACCTGGTCCAGTTCTATTTATTTTATAGCTCTTACGCCATCTGTGAACCATAAGTGGGGAAGTAGTTTGTTTTTGACTGTCTACCCAACAAGTATCACGTTTTGGACCCTTTCGTCTCGGTCTTTGCCTGTCATTCTCTCTTCTCCCCTGGAAATTCTCTTCCGTTCCACAACTTCTGTGCTCTACTCGTCGTTTATTTCTCCAGACCCTCTTTTTGTTCATGTCTAACATCTGTTTCTGTTGTCAGAATCAGCATTGCTATAATAATAATAATTATTATTATTACCATTATTATTCTATTACCTCTGCCTTGATATTTATTGTTATTCTTCCTAAACCCTGTAACACATAGACTTATCCATGTTTCCAATAAAATTCAGGAATTCCTCCACGGAATCCGTAGGACTGTTGATCAGTTCTGAATGCAGTGACGCTACATGTCTCCTTTTTAAGGTCGAAATTTCTGTCCGCACACCCTGTGATCACATTTTCTCCAAGCTGCATACTCACACCAGCTGCAAAAGTACTTTGCACGCTGCCAAGATATTTACATCATAGTAATTATTTTTATCACTGAAAGATTTAATACGTACCAATTACACTATGGGATATGCTACTAGCAAACATGCTTGTCCAGAAGCTATATTACTTACAGTCTCTTTCAGTTACTATTTTGGCCTCTGTGGGCTACCTTCTACCTTTTCATTTCCTATGACATAACCACAAACACACACACACACACACACACACACACACACACACACACACACACACTTTCATTTCTCACGCTAAAGAATCAGATTTCTTATTCACTACAATGTAATATACTCTTACGTGCCCGATGTCATGGGATGGCGATGTGCATATTTACAAATGGCGGTAGTATCGTGGACATAAGGTATAAATGGACAGTGCATTGGCGAAGTTGTCATTCGTAACCAGATTATTCATTTACAAAGGTCTGCGACGTGATTACGGCCACGTGACGGGAATTAACATATTTTGAATGCGGAAAGGTAGCTGGAACTAGACGAATGGGACATTCCATTTCGGAAATCCTTAGAGAATTCAGTATTCCCAGATCCACATCGTCAAGAGTGTTCGGGGAATACCAGACTGCAGGCATTACCTCTCACCAGAGAACAGTGGAGTTCGCGTAGAGTTGTTAGTGATAACAGACAAGAAAGACTGCGCGAAATAACAGCAGACATCAACGAGGGCTGCTCGATGAGCGTATCCGTAATGACAGTTTGCCGAAATTTGGTTTTAATTCTTTATGGAAGCAGACGATAAAATAAATGCCTTTGCTAACAGAACGAAACTGCCTGCAGTGCCTCTCCTGGGCTCGTGACTATATCGCTTGCATATTAGACGAATGGAGAACCATGGACTGGTCAGATGTCTTCATTTCAGTTGGTAAGCGCTGGAGGTAGCGATCGAGGGTGGCACAAACCCCACGAAGCCTTGGGCCCAAGGTATCAACAGGGCATTGCGCAAGCTCCATAATGGTGTGGGCTGTGTTTACGTGGAATGGACTGGGTCCTCTGGTCCAAATGAACCGACCATTGACTGGAAATGAATATGTTCGGCTACTTGGAGACCATTTGCAGTCATTTATGGACTTCACGTTCCCAAACAACGATATCATGTCAGCAGGTCACAACTGTTTGCGATTAGTTTGAAGAATAGTCTGGACAGTTCGAGCGAATGATTTTGCCGCCCACATCACTCGACATGTAACCCATCAAAAATTTATGGGCCATAATAAAGAGGTCAAATCGTGCACAACACATTCACAATTAACGATGGTTATAGGAGCAAAATGTATCAATATTTCTGCAGTGGACTTCCAACGACTTCTTGAGTCCATGTCACATCCAGTTACTGCAACGTAAGGTCCGACATGATGATAGGATGTATTCCCCGACTTTTTTTCACCTTAGGTTGTAATTGATGCATTTCCTCTGTTGGCCCAGGTGTATTTGTGAATATTGTTCTTTTGAAACAATGTGTTAGCAATTTTGAGGTTGAGTAAGTGCAGAAAACTCTCATTTCCTTTCACCCAATGGATTACGAGCTCATTATCACCATATACTTTCTTCCGACGTCAGCAGCTATAACTGAACTGTTGTTGTTGGCATTGATTTAGAGACAATTGTGATGAGATCAATCCTATCACTGAACTGATCATGCTGGCCGCGGTGGCCGTGCGGTTCTAGGCGCTTCAGTCCGGAACCGCGGGACTGCTACGGTTGCAGGTTCGAATCCTGCCTCGGACATGGATGTGAGTGATGTCCTTAGGTTAGTTAGGTTTAAGTAGCTCTAGGTTCTAGGGGACTGATGACCTAAGATGTTAAGTCCCATAGTGCTCAGAGCCATTTGAACCATTTGAACTGTTCATAGTCACACACTTCCTCACCTATCTTTTCATTCATGTCAAACCTTACTCCTACTATACCATTTTCTGCTGCTGTTGATATTACCATACATTCACCTGATCAGAAATCCTTACCTTCTTTCCATCTCACTTAACTGTCCACACTATCTAGAACGAGTGTTTGTATTTCCCTATCCATATTTTCAAGATTTCCTATCACTATCAGACATTCCATGTTCCGACTCATAGAACGGTTCGTTGGTTATTCCATTTTCCACTCACGGCAGTCGTCTCCCTGATAACCGAAGGAACCGTGTCTTGCTAATATACATTCTGTATGTACTGTTCCGCTATTTGTGGGCCGTTTTCCAAACCAAGGGCTGTAAGGTGGCAACGGCCTAGCACCTTATATGAATCCATTTAACGTGACACTTTAGGTTTTGTTGGAGTAATACTCTGAATTACGGTGTATGAAATCTATGTGGAAACGCATCGGCACTCGAGAATTCCGCGATTTTGTAATTATAAGATTTTGCGGAAAGAAAGTACGCCTAGCCGCCTAGCCGCCGAAGGCCACAGCCTGACGGTATGAACGGTGAACTGCGGGATTTCTGTAATTCGCTTAGAGAGGCCACAGCGGCTGCCAGCCTCTGAGGGATACACAGGTGCAGGGGTTCAAGTGTTTACCAAAACTCAGCAGTGGATAGCTGGACGGGCTTTCCTGTGTGTGCTCTCGCCTATATCCCACTAATTTTACGCATTCGAGTAACTCGAGTGGAGCAGGCCAGGAGTTCAGAATAACTAACTTCCAATTCATGAATCTGTGTTCGCTACGACAGGGAATCTTGCGGGAAAATCTCGAGTGGTCTCTTGGGAGAAAACTTCCAGTAAACATGTTATTGCCTACAGCTGTGATTCTTCCCAACTGGCGTGGACGGAGTTTAATTGTAAAATTTTGTAGAAATAAAAGAATTGTGGAGAAGAGTTCTATTCCCAGGCCGTACATTGATTGGCACTGGGAAACTGGGTATTTTGAGAGCTTCTAGTGATGTGATTCGCTCAGTAAAAGTTGAGGTGATTAAACAAAGGTGAAGAGCGATCTTGCTGGACTCTTGGTAGAGGTCTTCTGTGCTGTGCTCTCGAACTGAGAGGACGTTAGCCAAGTCGTCGCCCCTCTTAGTCTTTCGTTCTGAGAGGACGTTAGCCGCACCAGCTCACTGCTGATGGAAACATTGTCACAATTAGAGAAGTTTACAGACAGTAGTCTGGTGTTCGACTACTGTAGGATTGTACTTTCTGAGACGCCGCTCGCCAACCGCACGGCCAAGCTGCAGCCGTCGGAGACCGCCGCTACAACAGGAATATTACGGTGAGATCGCTCTCGATTCGGCCTGTGTTAGGAGTAACGTTAAGTAGTTAGATCAACTGCAATTGCTGTTTCCACAGAGGTTTCACGGTACTTTGGAGTGTAGTGGTTCTTCATATATAAGTTATAAGAGATCGCGTTTTGAACTGATTTTAAGACAGTTACTGCCAATGCCAGTTAGGAGGATGATATGTAAATTCTTCATTGTGTTTTATTCAGCATTGATCTGAAGGTTATAATAAAATTATTGTTATTCAGTAGAGCCTTTACTTTCAGTAGTTGATCCTAAATTCACCCTTTTGCTTTATTTTCTTTTTGTGTATGTGTTTGATGTCATTGAACATCCTAAGTGTTCGTGATGGTTCATGTTTGGAAAAAAATAGGTGTGATTTATCGTCAGCACTTGCGCCGCAGTTTAATTTGGGGTAAAAGGGCTACATTTAAATCTAGTGTTATACATTTTTGTCTACAGTTCCACTCCCAATTTCTCTGTAAGTTGTTTGTCAGAGGCGAACACACGCAAAAAATAGGACAAGTAACGGTGTGGTGTTACATATGGTGAGCCTGCCAGGATTAGTAATTTTTGGATCTGCCTAAGATGCAGTTAGGAGAAACCTCAGTTTTGTTTTTCATTGTGATCCAACTTGTCTGATCATTTTGATAGTAGAATCACTGTTAAAAATAAGTAGCATAAGTTGTGTGTTTTTTGTTGTTGTTGTGTTTTTTGCTTCTATGGTGCAAGCTCGTTGTTCTTCTGTTGTTTTGTGGTGTGTGCTAATGTTACTTGTACCCAGGAAATGCTGAACACTAAGTGCACAACCGTTTGTGTGTGAGTCCTACTAGCAAGTATAAGTTTTTCTGTCCACTCTGCACACCCAGTTTAACATTTTGTTTCGTGATTGGTATTTTGTTCCTTTTTATTGTTAATACTAAAATATATGTTGTTGTTGGGTGTACGATTCACATTAAATTACACATGTAGATGAGAGCGAAAGCAGGGCCACAGCAGAGCAGAATCTCGTCTGTAATAGTGATAAAATTGGTGACAGCCGCAAGGGTACTGCAAGCGAAAATGACGAGTGTGAAATGCATATGCCGGAAGGTGATGATAAGAATAGGTTCAGCCCAGTGGGTAGTAGAATCTATGAGTCCGAAAGCGACGCTGAGCAACCGCGGCACGTGGAGGCTAATGTCGTAAGCCATAATTATAGAGGATATAGCCCACGGAGCCATAGTGTCGCTGAAACGAATTATTTCTAACCCCAGTCGAGTGGTTCAATCCAGAGCGACCAGAATGGTGCCCGGAAACATTACGTTTCTAGACACAGAACGGTTAACAGGAACACGGGAAACGGGGCTCATTGTAAGACACAGGAGACAGAAATTCAAAATGGGCCAGGTCTAGAGAACATTATAGAAATTTTGAAAGGAATGCAGGCAGAAATAAGAAAAGACTACACCGCGCTTCACGCCGATCTCAGTACAAAAATATCCAACGTCGAATAATATAACTCCGAAATTAACTCAAAAATTGTCGAACACCGGGAATGCGCAAAAATGATGGGTGAAATGAAAGGGGAGGTAAAGAACTTAGGTGTATAATTAGAAAAGGAGGTAGCTATAATTAAAAGAACAGCCAATGAAGCGAAATTGATAGCAAATGGGGCAAAGAAAATTGCGAAGGAAAGTCACGACTCGACACAGAGTACCGTTAAAGTAGGGAAGGGCGTCTTGTCCAAATTGCAGAGTCGCATTAAGCGAATTGAGGATAAGCAACAGCAATAACCGGACGTGGCGCCTAGGGACGCACTAAGAGATGAAGTCTCCAAATTATAACGAAACCTAGAGAATGAAGTTAAACGCATTATCGGGAAAACCGCAATACCAACTCAAGGTAGCCATCCTGGTGAAATAGCTGGCAATGATAGCAACAGGGAGGTAGCTAGTGCTGAACAAATTTTTCTATCAGCGCGTAAACCGACTTCTCTGTCCGGTAATTTGGACGGCTCGAATAACACGGCGGAAGCCGGCAGCAGCGGAGCATACCGTAACGCCGCACCGAAGCCCGTAGAAAGCTCGGTGGGCACGCATACGTCGACGGGGTACAATTGCTATCGCCTAGTATGTAGTACACAACATTTATCGAGTACCCACATTGACAGAGAGGAAGACAGAGTTTCTGAAAAAGGAAGTTTGCACACGGAGATACCGATTCAACAGAATTTAGAAAGAAATCAAAACTTTCATGGCGAAGATAGATTTGATTTTAAACACGTCATCTCGGAGAGGAAGTTTCAACATTACAGAGATGAAGGCAATAGTCTTCATCCCAAAACATTTATAGGCCAATTTGACCTGTCTCTGCCTCCACACTGGCCACTCACGTATATGTTCGGTTTCATTTGCTCACATATGGAGGGAGCCACAGTGGAATATATGAGGAACTTCGCCAGGACGTGCAACTCGTATGATGCGTTCCGGAATGCCTTCTTGGGCAAATTCTGGTCAAAAGAATTGCATTAAGCAAGAATTAATAATGTCTACAGATATTGAAGGCGCAGGTTACCGAAGTCCTGTAAAGTTCTTCTAGAAAATGACAAAGAGGAGCCAGTATCTCGGCAGTCTTTATAGCGCTGCTGAAATTATACGCCTGTGTTATATGAAGATACCGATTGCCTACCAGCAAACACTTGCCGGAAGGTGTGGAAGCGACACAGAAGTATTCAAAGGAATATTGAGGGAACTCGAGTTCGCATTTAACGAGGATGGTGACATACCAACAAACTTTCGGAAACACATCACCCTCACAATTTAGAATATAGCAACAGGTGACATGTGCGAAGATAATCGCACAATCAGCTTAACCCATGCATCTAAGTTGCTGACGAAAACAATACACAGAAGAACGGAGAAGAAAATATAAGATGTGTTAGTTTACGATCATTTTGGCCTTAGGAACGTTAAAGGCACCAGAGAGGCAGTTCTAACGTTGCGGCTGATAATGAAAGCAAGAATGAAGAATAATGAATCATGTCAATCGGATTTTTAGAAATGAAAGAATGTTATGATAATGTAAAATAGTGCCATGTCTTAGAGATTCCGAGGAAATTGTGTTAAGCTATAAGAAAAGACGAGTAACGTGTACGAGAACCAAGAGGAAACAATAAGATTGGAAGACTAAGAACAAAGCACTCGCATTAAAAAGTGTGTCAGGCAGGGGTGCAGATTTTCGCCCTTACTGCTCAAGCTATACATCGGAGAAGCAATGAGGTAGAAAAAAGATAGGCTCATAAGTGGGATTATAGTTCAGGATTAAAGGATACCAATGATAAAATTCGGTGATTACATTGCTACTCTCACAGAAAGTGAAGAAGAATTACAGGATGTAATGAATGGAATAAACAGTCTAATGACTACAGGTTATGGACTGAAATAAATTGAAGAAAGACGTAAGTAATGTAAACTATGAGAAATAAAAAAAGCGAGAAACTTAACATTTGAATCGGGGGTCACGAAAGAGACGAAGTCAAGGAATTATGCTACGTCGGCAGTAAAATTATCCATGACGCACAGAGCAAGGAGGGCATAAAAAGCAGACTAGCCCTGGCGATAAGTGTCTTTCTGTCCAAGATAAGTCTCCTAGTATCAAACGTAACTCTTAATTTGAGGAAGAAATTTCTGAGAATACACGTTTGGAGCACAGAATTATATAGTAGTGAGACATGTACTGTTGGAAAACCGGAATAGAAGGAAATCGAGGGATCTGAGATGTGGTGCTACATAAAAATGTTGAAAATTATATCGTCTGATAATGCAACGAATTAGTTTCTTCGCGGAATCGACGAGGAAAGGAACATGTGGAAAACACTGATAAGAAGAAGAGATAGAGGATGATAGGACACCTCTTAAGACATTAGGGAATCACTTCATGGTACTAGAGGGAGCTGTAAAGGGCGAAAACTGTAGAGGAAGACAGAAACTGGAATACACTCAGGATCCATACACAGAGGCTTCTTGTTGGTAAACAACTTCGCGGTTACCCAATTAATAAAGGGATTCTTTGCTATCTCACCCATTATTAAGCAAAAACTATAAATTTGTCCCCTTAAAGAACTTATCCCTGATATTTTCGGTATTTTCATTAATTGATGACATTTGGTGGTGTATAAAACTATAATGAATGAGTACGAGGATTGTGATTTCGCGTGAAACAAAGCGGGAAAATTATGTAATTAGACGATGCTATCAGAATGTATTGCATAGGTAATATCTTTATTCACAGACATAGAAACACAGTGACTGTATATAACCTCATTTCCTTTCTCCCATAATGTGGAGTAGGCTCATCTCTTTATGAATGACTTTTGTTTGTGTGAAAAGGCACAGCACATTGAATGTGAGATGGAGCGGACATGTAATTCGGTGAAAAAACGGGTTTTAGATGACGGGCAGAATCGGTGGTTGACTTTACAAAAGCAGAGATGTGTAAGCACAATTTGGGGTAGCGGCTGTTGTGTATCTCGTGCCTCGTCTTGCCCAGCAGCGATAATGGGGCCAGGTGACATCAGGAAAGGGCAGGTTTTTCTTTGTTTTTCAGAGGGCTTTTACACACAGCCATTTATTTGGAAGAAAACATGGTCAGCAGAAATAATGGCCTAACGTCGTTGATGCTCTCAGAATTTCAGAGGGGCTCTGATGCAAGTATAGTTGGCAGTCATGAAAATGAGCCATTGGCATTTTAGTCACTGATATCATGGAGACGCGGCTGAAACAGCTGTTTTGTAATGATAGGCGGGAGCTATGCGGTGTGATTGGCATTAGATCACGACTCATTATTTTCGGCAAAGTTCAGTATGTTAGAGAAGCATCGCTATTGGAGTGCTGGTTTCAACATTTTTCGCAATTGTCGAGAAAGCACAGTTCGCCGGGAGAAAAGTCTTATGCAACTGGCACGAAATTGGAGTAGATATCTCAGATGCAAAAACACACCTATCACCTATCGCTTACGTCGCGCAACTCATTCGTGTTAAGATTTTTTTTTTCGACAGTGTATGTCATGAACACAGCCACGAAGATACAAGGACAGAAAAATGAGAGAACTACCGTGCAATAGGTCATGCATCGAGGTGCTGACGAGAACAATTTATAGCGAAGAATGGAACAGAATTTGAGTATCATCTAAGTGAGATTTGTTGGGTTTTAAAAAAGATAAATACACAACAGAGACATTGGCCGTCGATGATGGACGTAAGGTTTAAGAGAATGGATGACATATTCATATGATTTGGTGACGCAAGGAAATCATTCGGCAACAAGTGTTCAAATTCCCGGGAAAATACAGGTCAACTGTAATGAAATACGGATGATATGTGATATGTAAAAGAAGCACGAGAGAAAAGAGCGTGAGAGCAAGAACGAATTGCTCTGCTTATAATGGGCCGTGTTTCACCCAGACTATGCAATCTATACAACGAAGAAGCAATAATGGAAATACGAGAACAGAACTGGTATTTCCACTACAGCCAACATTTTCGTTACAAGGGACTTAGCTGCTGTGTCGACATTTAAAATATGTAGTTCATTTTGCAGTCTCATTTGTAACTTTTTTTAATTTATCTTTTTGGTTATGGCCTGACAAGTTTCAATCAAAGATGATCGTTCTGATGTGATAACTTCAGACTGGTTGCACAACTAGATTAACCTGAAAATGGGATAAAAGCTTGTGATACTTCGAAAATTATTTTGCAATTGAGACGTCGAAGCAAACGAAGAAATTTGAAAGGAAATCAATGATATCATTGACGACTCGGCTTTCCGCAATGAAAGTGTCGTACTGTTGCGGGAATAGTCAAATGTAATGAACCGTATAATAAGCGTACACTACGGACTGAGAGCAAACCGAAGAGAGACGAAAATAATAATAGCGGCATATTTAACATACAAGCTGGGGACGACGAAGAAAACGAAGCCAAGGAATTATACGAGATTCAGAGCACAATAATACGTGACGGACGAAGCAAGCAGACTAGCACACGGGAAAGGGCATTCTTGGTCAAAGGAACTCTAGTGGTATAAAACATAGGTCTACGCTCTGCGCACAATGTTTCATGGAAGTGACTCACTGACTGTGGGGAAACCAGAAGAGAATCTCCGCAGAAACAATGAGGAGAAGAACGTGTGGAAAACACTGACAAAAAGATGGGACAACAGGAAACGTCTTAGGACACCAAGGAATAACTACCATGGTACTCGAGGGAGCTTTATAGGCTTTAGGGAAGAAACTGGGTGGAACATATCAAAGATACAACTGACGAAAGTGGCTTCAAATGCTGCTCTAAGATGAAGAGCTTGGCATATGAGAAGTAATCGTGGTTGGCTGTATGAAAACAGCCAGAAATGTGATGACCCAAAAAATGTACGATAAATTGATAAAAATAATAATACGGTATAAAAGCAGCAAGTCTCTGATATGATACAAGGGATACTTATTCCTTAAATTTAATATGTACTGCAAATGTTAACAAAAGGAAGAATAACTCGGGCCGAAGAATGGTCTATTTAGGATAAACAACAGGGAATATTGCCATAAAGATGGAACAACGTATCGCTAACTCTTTACTGAATTGTACCCTAGTAGATAGTCAGAACCTCAGGCTATTCAGTTAACTTTAGGGTCGACCAATCTATTTGTATTTGCACAAAGCATGTGTGAACACGGCTGTGGATGGCAGCTGACGGCAGTCGACGATAAACTGATGTTCCTGCGAGAGTGTTAGCCACGCAGGACTTTACGGGACGATAGTGACGCAGCCGTTAATACGTTCAGACGATATCTGATCTTGTTGCCGCAGAGCACCGTTCGGTACCCACTGGGGCTACGGCAATACCATTACCGTGACGCACAGTCAGTCGAAGTGATAATGGCTCATTTGTGGGCAGTTCAGCTTGCGGGCGCTGCCATAAAATTTAACTGGACGCTGATTTCGATCAGATTTCTCTCACTGTGGCGGTCGCGCCAACCGAATGAGCGTTCTATTGACCGGAAGTGCTACAGGCCCTTACATCCTCTTCGCAGCAGTCGCCACACAATCACTGTTGAGCCGTACCGAGTACACTGCTAAACCTCACTTCAATAACATTTATCAATATGTTAGCGACCCTTAAACAGGTAGTCTACTGGCTCATAAGTACTAAATTATAAACTTCATCTGGCAACAGGTGTAGCGTCATTTCTCTCCTTAATCGTACCTACATTTTGCTTTCTTATCGATCAGTTCCTGTTCTCATATCAAGCAGAAATCGAGTTGTCAACCCTAATATAAGGTTCTGTGGGTTTCTCTGAATGAATAAGCTAAGCATAAATACATTCCTTAGGAATATATGACTTCGACACTCCAGCCACATCATTCTCTGCTCACGTTTGAAATAGAGCACTGTTGCCAACCACACTTATTTAAGAGCACTCTGGTTGTGTCGAAAAAGTAATTCATAGCTCCGACATACTGAAGAAAATAAACGAAAATTAATCATGTATATGTATCTAAAATTAAAGGAATGGATATCCAAGGACACCGGTTAGTTAATAATAACTCCTGTAATGACTGTATACGAGATTCGGTTTTTCCCAGTTGACATTGGTAAAGTGACTTGGCAATGATGTAATCGAACACAGAAATTGGCTGCGTAAATAGACTAAATGAAAAAGAGTCGAATGGAAGTGTTTTAATTTTCATTTAATACTGAGCAACCGAATTCCTCGTAACCATCTACTACAAGGATGGACATTGATACTCCTGGGAGGGAGCTGCATCTGTCGTTGCAGGTACTTGTTGTATATAAGCTGCACCTAAAAACATCGTTGTGCGAAATTTAAGGACAAAATTAACTTTCACGTGATATGTTACCGTCAAGTAATATAGATTGATGAAACTTGAACCACACCTAGATAGATGTGCTGCAGTATTGCACTCAAGGTGAGAGATAGAGATACCCAATGACGCGAAGAGAAGTGACACATTTATCGAAGGACAATAAGTATTCTGAAGTCATTTCGATTTACGTTGGTCAAGTAGACTCTAAAGAAGAGGGGGGAGGGTAGGGTTGTTAATAGGGAATGTGATTACCACGAACATTAATGCATGTCCTGCAACGTGCATCGATTCCTGTGGTAGGAGATTTACAAAGACTAGATGGTCGTTAGTGTATGGGGACGTGATGCTATACTTCTTTCTAATGGACATGCTCGACGGGATTTAAGTCGAGAGAATGGGCCGGCCTGTCCATTCGCCGAATAATCCTCTCATTGCAAGAACTTCTCCTTCTGTGCCTTCGAAGCTGTCGCGCATTATCATCCAAAAGAATGAAGTTGGAGCCTATTGGCCGCCCGCGGTGGCCGTGCGGTTCTAGGCGCTTCAGTCCGGGAGCCCGCGACTGCTACGGTCGCAGGTTCGAATCCTGCCTCGGGCATGGATGTGTGTGATGTCCTTAGGTTGGTTGGGTTTAAGTAGTTCTAAGTTCTAGGGGACTCATGACCTCAGATGTTAAATCCTATAGTGCTCAGAGCCACATGAACCTTTTTTTTGTGCTTATTATATCTCTGAAAAGAAGCACATTCGAAAGGGAAAGGAGTAGCTTGTCACAATAACATTTATCGCTGAGTGTACCATAGGCTCGAGTGGAGACATGTCTGTTTGAAGTCCGAATAGCTACTGGGAATGTGCGAAGCATTAACGACGTTGGTGAAACATCAGAGTTCAGTAATTTGTACTCAATGTTTACCAGCCTCGGCTGTTGCTCATTCAGCTCCATGCTGAATTCTAGTTGAGGTCCTTCGAGTGAGTTCAGCGGTTGCACCTCCAGGAAAAGATGTGAACGACCCTGGCGCCGCGGCGGTCTAACGGCGAACAGCCGTGACCGTTGCGGGCTGGCTGCTAGAGTGCGCTCAGTCCCACTCCGAATTCTACGATGACGACACGTCCTCAATGTACCTGGCGTCAGTACTCATGTGATCTGTTGATCCCCTGCCTACCCTCGGTAGATGTCAGCGCCCGAAGGCGCCTGAGTGTTGAGCGGGACCCCAAGAGGCCCTTTTGCTGGCTTCCACGTCGAAGTCCAGCACTGGGAGTAGTCTGAGATGTGGTATTGTCTGAAGACAGTCAGTTTCTTCTTCAGTAAATGGTGGGCGGCGAGCAGCATTTAGTTCCTCAGGTGAAGGCTATCATCTTCGGCTAGTTCATGGACTGTGCTGGAGTGTTTAGATTCACTACTGTTTCGTAATCATGGAATCGAGTGCCATTATTGTGAATGGTCAATCCTAACGGTCAACTCATGACGAGAGCTGGAGGGCTGGAGTATATAAAGGGAGTTAGCGTCAGGTTTAGACTCAAGGTTCGGTTCGTAGTGACCTCACGTGTCCTCCTTATTCTGCTATATTCTCTTCACTGGTTATTAACTACTGCATCAGTTCCTCGCTATATGCTCTTGTGACAGAGTAGAGTTCTTTGCAACATGTCTTACAAGCTCATCAATATGCCTGTATCGCTACTTTTGGTTCCCTGCCACAATCAGTTTTGGGGATTACATACCCTCACTCTAAGACGGTGTCTTAAATGTCATCGGCTTGACCCGCTTGCGACCTACTGAGTCGCTTCTCACTTACTATTCTGTCTCTCTCATAACTCCAGTTGGCCTATGGCGATGTGAATGAGCTTTAATAAAACTTTCTGGTTTCAACCCCTTTACTAATCTGTGCTGTAACACTGTATTCAGTGTCAACTGGTTAAAATTGACCAGTGAATTTTGTCTAATTGTAGCTGCCTATTCAGCAACTGTTAGTATTATTTTCTTTGCAATTCTGTATTTTGCTTTCTACTGAACGCCAATGGGTCATAAGTAATAGTAGCTGGTTGATAACGATTTGCTTAAAATCTGATCAGAGAATTTTGGCTAAATGTAACTGCTTATTCAGTGACTGTTCATTGTTTCTAAATTCTTTATTTTGATGTCTACTGAGACACAGTGAGTTCATAATTAATAGTAGCTGTTTAAATGATATATGCTCAAAACCTGATCAGTGAATTTTGGTTAATTGTAGGTGCTTATTCAGTGACTGTTAATATTTTAAAATTCTGTCTTTTGTCGTCTACTGAATGACTTTGAGTTCGTAATTAATAACAGCTGTTGAAAGGACATTGCATATAATATGATTAGCGGAAATTGGCAAACTGTAGGTGGTTATACAGTGCCCCTTAACTCGTTTCTATTTGTTCTCTATTTTTGTGTCTACTGAATGACAACGGGTTCATAATTAACAACAGCCATTAAAAAATCATTTGCTTAAAACCTGATCATAGAATTTTGGTTAACTACAGATAATATTTAGTGACTGTTAATTGCTCTTAAAATTCTGTACCCTTACTATCTACTGAGTGACAGTGGGTTCATGATTACTGACCACTGTTTAAAGATCATTTAGTTAAAAAGCTGCTCAACTGATTTTGCTGAGTGTAGTTAATTGTTTTTAAACTTTTGTACTTCTCGTGTACACCTATTGGTAAGTGTCTCATAGTTATTGGTAGTTGTTTAAAAGTCGTTTTTCTAAACTCTACTGAGTCAATTTTGCTAGTGTTTGTTTTTAAAACTCGTCCAACTTTAATAAATACAAGTTATTTGTTAAAGCAGTTATGTGGGGACCTCAGAACTTCCATTAGGGTTACCAGATCCCAAATCTTCCCACCTGAATTCCCAGTTATCGGACGTTGCTTTCCGAATAGTGCTCGTAGCACACGTTATCGTAGCTCCACTTGCGGGAGCTGACAAAGATGGAAAACCACCAAATAGCTTAGAGTCTAAACTGTGACTCAACACCAGTATACGTAGAAGGTGCCAGATCTCGAAGTTTCATCAGCAAAAGAAATCCTTCTTCATATATGTTGATATCGATCAGCATTCTAGCGATTTTCCTAGGGTCTTAACGTTCATCCGCTGACAGAGTAATTGTAACGCAACTATTACAGAAAGGCGGAATCGGAGGTACCCAACGCGTCAATGCAAAAAGATGAGGCTGAATACCCAGATGTACAGGAGCTACATTTACTGACTACAGACAATAAGAAATTTAGCCTTCAGTTGCAAGGTAAAATTTTTTAAGTTTGCCTAGGTTTCGATGCCAATAATGGTATCTTCTTTTGAACCTATCAATTAACCCATAGAGACATACATTAAACGTTAAAATACATCGTCCATCTAATAATTTCATAATAGGGAAAATCATGATACTTACAAAAATAAATTATTTTGACGGCCAAACTTTGGCCATGTCACAGAATAAAACTAATACAGAATAAAGACACATAATCATAAGATTATGTCTGTCAATACTAATATCAATTGACAGACATAATATTATGATTATGTGTAAGTACCTTTCTATCTGAGTTTATCCAATAATGCCCGTTCCTCTATATCAGCGTGGCAATATTAGGCTATGACTATGGTCCACCAATGGCAGCCACAAGAATTTTCCCCGCTGCTACCAGTAGTGGACACCGGAAGATCCTGAAGAAGATCCCAGCAGAGGGGTCGAAATGTCGTTTATTTCAGAGGAAATACGACGCGGCCTAACACCCAAGAAGGTTTTAACTTAGGTGACAACGTCCACTAATGCCTACGGACTTACATAAACAATTTATTTACAACTAATATAAATATCATATGTGTCTCATAGGTGTATGTATGTGTGAGTGACTCAGCACGTATAGCAGACTGGCTGAGGTGACACAAGAGAATGAAAAAATAACAAAAAACACCCATGACGTGAATGTTTAGCTTGTGTTACAGCAAGTATATTTAGAAGCTTAGTACGCACTGAGATGCATTGTTGGGACTCGTTGCCGCAATTACTTGTCATGGTATATGGCACATTTCGCTGTGTCGTGCAAACAATCCTGTCTATCTCAAGGTTTGATTCAAGGAAGGTACACAGCTGAAAGCTGAGCCATCTGCTGCGCTGTTGAAAGAATGTAAACGACGCAGAGTTGCTGGAGTTGCTGAAGTAGTTTTCTGTGGAAAACATGTTACTCGTAGCATAAAAGATGAAACACTACTAAGCCGGGACGGCTCTTATCGACTTCTCTTTCCTGCGACTTCCTCAGCTTAGTTTCACCTCTGCTCGTCCGGTGGCGCTGCCGCCGCTCCGCTACTGTTGGGCCGAATTTTCGCGTTTTCCGTTTAGACGGTGCTGGGAGGAATTTGTGGGTCCGAGCTGAAGCGATCGTTACGACAACTGGCCGATTTTGTGGAAAGTGACTATAGACTACTGTTGGCCGCCGCCGCCCATTGTCTTGCCGTTCGTTGAAATGACCTCATGGTAGCTTGGTAGCTGTCAGTTGGCGATTCACTTGCTATCTTTTGCCTTGCCGTGATTTCATCGGGAACGACTGTTGGTTGGTTGATTGGTCGGTCGTCTCATCGGACGACGAGTAATGGGTCTTCTCGCCGCTTCTGGATTCTGTGTGCCCCAGTTTACTTGCAATTGGTCCATGTTGGTGCACAGTCACTAGTTTTAGTATTGTTTGAGTTGTTTGTGGAATTGTTTATATATTATATTTTATTTTATTGATTTATTTTTTGGATACGTGAAGTGTCCCAACAAATAGTAATAGGAGTCCTACTGGGATAGACAGGGTAATTGTTGCGCTGAGTTGTTAAACGCTTTTTTTTTAAATTGTGCTTTAGAAGTACATTGGCCATCCAATGATGTGACCGCTAGCCCCAACCGCACAGCGAGAAGGCTGTCATGTAGCGGACACTGTGGGCTGTTGATAAGAGGTCTCTGTTGGTAAACGACAGTACTTGTATTTAGTGAAATTTTTGGGTGAGCAGTTTGTCAGTACACATAAACTAAGAGTTCTTTGGACAATGAACAGTTGTACTGCAGTTAACTTTGATTATTTCAATCAATTCAATGTGTGGAACGGACTATGGGACCAAACTGCTGAGGTCATCGTTCCCTAGGTTTACATACTAATTAAACTAACTTAAACTAACTTACGCTAAGGACAACACACACACACACACACACACACACACACACACACACACACATGCCGGAGGGAGGACTCGAACCTCCGACGGAGGGAGCCGCGCGAACCGGAACAAGACGCCTCAGATCGCACGGCTACCCCGCGCAGCTTTGATTACTTCATGGACTTAAGTGTTTGTAATTTTCTTAAAACAGACCGGAACAGATTTGCAGAAGATTCAACTGGCGAACTATTCTCGTGTTTTACGTACTTACGAAGCTGATCTAATACTAATATGACGTTGTCAGTTTTGCAGGCTTGGCTAGTTAGCCACATTGTATGCTAACCAATCTCCTGGTGGTCCGACCGGCCAACAAACTGTTCCGGTGTGCCTCACCAGCCGACTGATTTGGAAGGGAGAGGAAGCAGGCGCGGTTCTGGGTGGTGGCCGGTACTAGTGTATCATTGGGACCTTTATTCTGTGCCGAGTTACGGTTGCGGGTCGTCGGTTACTTACGTTTTTATGCTTATTGTGATATTCTGTCCAGGGGAGTTTCGTAATTCTCCGTCCCTCGTTAAATTTGCACGTGTCCGCCTTCACCTCCCGGAATCAAGACTCAAAATTGTCCAAATAAGAAGGTTTCAAGCCATCAGACTGTAATTAAATTTCACCAAGTTGAATCTTATTGTAAGTGTAGTTAGAACTGCTTTTTAATTACTTTTAATTACTTTAAAAGGGAATATTTCTGCATCGATCTTGAACTTGCTGTAATACTTAAAACTTTCAAGGCAGTTTCTTAGCTTCCTGGCGGTGGGTGATTATTGATTTTGATCTTGCCGTAAATTTTCCTTTGAAGTGAGAATTTGAAAATACATTCTAAGCCTTGTCGCGCTCTGTGATTATCGTTGTTGATATTGTTGTAATCTTTTTTAAAGAAAGATAAATTTCGAGGCGAATTTTTAAGCCATTCTGACGCTCTGTCGTTAATACTTGTTCTTATCTGGCTTCTCGTTTCATTCCATTGTAAAGGAAAATTTTAAATGTTTTCACGAAATAAATCTTGACGTTGTCAACCACAAGTGATGTTGGCCCCTCCATGAATTCCTGCCGCAACCAATGAAAGTCCATTTCAGTCGTACCAGCAGCATGGGGCTGGTGGTTGTTCCATTGAGTGAGCTGTGGGGGGAAGGGGGAGGGGGTAAGGGATGTTTGTCTTCCCCTTGTTGACATCACTTGTGGCTTCATTATTGAATTGTATTACTAGTTAATATTCTTGTCTAATATATGTTGTGGTTATGTAGGGTAGTATTAAAGGAGATGGATTCTACACTCACGCTCATAAATTAAGAATAATTGTAGCATGTGGTGCCACAAAACGTGGCACTACACAAAACTGGCGCTAATAGCATATGCGCTAATAGCATAGGGAACACACACGATGCAGATCTGTAAGTCCACGGTATTGGTGATAAGTTGAGAAAACCGTCCCGGAACACATGTGCTGCAAAACGCCACTGTTTCCTGCGCATGTACCCCGACATCAATATGGGATATTATCGTCATGCACACGTACACAGGCCACACAACGGGTTGGCATACTCTGGATCAGGTGGTCGAGCAGCTGCTGGGGTATAGCCTCCCATTCTTGCACAAGTGCCTGTTGGAGCTCCTGAAGTGTCCTAGGGGTTTGAAGACGTGCAACGATACGTCGACCGAGACCATCTCAGACGTGCTCGATGGGGTTTAGGTTTGTAGAACAGGCAGGCCACTCCATTCACCTGCTATCTTCTGTTTCAAGGTACTTCTCCACGATGGCAGCTCGGTGGGGCCGTGCGTTATCGTCCATCAGGAGGAAGGTGGGACCCACTGCACCACTGAAAAGGCGGACATACTCGTTCAAAATGACGTCCCGATTCACCTGACCTGCTACAGTTATTCTGGCAAAGACATGCAGGGGTGTAAGTGCACCAATCATAATCCCGCCCCACACCATCAAACCACGACATCCATACAGGTCCCTTTCTAGAACATTAAGGGGTTGGTATCTGGTGCCTGGTTCACGCCAGATGAAAAACCGGCGTGAATCACTGTCAGACTATACCTGGACTCGTCGGTGAACATAACCTGGAACCACTGTTCCAATGACCATGTACTGTGTTCTTGACACCAGGCTTTATGGGTTCTCCTGTGACCAGGGGTCAGTGGAATACACCTTGCAGGTCTCCGGGCGAATAAACAATGTCTGCTCAGTCGTCTGTAGAATGTGTGTCTAAAGAGAACTGTTCCAGTGGCTGCAGTAAGGCCACCTGAGTACTCCGTGGCCTTCTGCGGGCACTGATGGTGAGATATCGGTTTTCTTGTGGTGTTGTACACTTGGACACGTTTCCTGTCTGCTGGAATCGTTACCATAATCTTGAGATCACACTTTGTGGCACACGGGGGGCCAATGCTACGACCTGCTGTGTTTGACCAGCCTCCAGTCGCCCTAGTATTCTACCCCTCCTAACGTCATCACTATGTGTTCTTTGAGCCAATGTCAACACACATTCACCATTAGCACTTCTGAAAACGTCTGCACATTTACTCGCTGCACCGTAATCTAACATGCACCAACACACCTCTGTATATGTGAACTGCTGCCACCGCCACCGTGCGACGACCGCAGGTCAAATGCACCACATGGTCATAACCCGAGGTGATTTAAACTCGCAAACTTCCCACCAAAGCGTTGTTTCACCATGTATCAGCATTATCCTTAATTTATAAACAAGAGTGTAGAATTTTCCTTGGTCTGGCTTATTTAAAAGGTGACCAGCTTTAATATAAGTTTAAGTTACGGCGGGAACCAATAGTTGGCAGCGTTGCCGAGTTAGCTGCGAGTTTGCGCCCGACCTTGGACAGCCCGTTTCATGTTTCTTCCAACCTGATTGGTGAGGTAGGTGCCGTGCTTTCAACTTGTTCTGGTGCTCTCAGTGCAATATTTAATTTCTTGAAGAAGATCAGCTAAGTCACAAGCAAATGGCGAGAGTTCAGGCTCAACTTTTCCATTTGGGGAACCGTATCTCTGATTTGAGGAACATCCATCTTACTAAGGAGCAAAATGTCATGATAAGGCAATTGTTTATTCACGTCAAGGATTGACGAGCAACCACTATGGCGACGAGTTTAGAAAGAGAGACAAGTGGCGCAGAGGGGCGGCGTCACCCAGAATTTGTCAGGTGACGTGGGCCAGAATACTGATGCTTACCTTCCCGATAGATCGGCTGTAGAATCATTTGCTAAGTTGCCCGACCCACTTACGCATTTGTTTCGCGGTGTTTCTGATCTAGCCACTGACCAACTGCCCCAAGTTGAGGACCTGTTGTGGCTGATCGTCCTATCGAGATTCATGCTGATGCATTGCATGTTCCCCTCTCAGTTACATTGCATTTAATATATTCTTTGACCCGTTGTTTGCTGGTAGTGTACTTTCGGAAATAGGAGATATGAGGAGCCGCGACAGTTAAAGATATCACCCCGCGCCCTTAATGAATAAGAGGGTGACCATTATAGGCGGGTACAAGGGCATAGTGAGAATTTGCTCAAATACATAGAACGTGTGCGCAAGGCAGCTGCGGATTTGCAGATGATTGTCTTGGAACATGGCAATGTGCTCAACATTCTCCAGGGAATGAGACTTATGTGTCTCCCATTTTTCTCTTGGCCACAGGATAAGGCAAGGATTTTAGTCCGGTGGTCCATTATAGGACCCTCAACCGAAAGATCGTCCTTAACTCTGTGCCGTTGCCCCATTTACACAATTGTTTCACATGGTTCTCTGGGCCCAGATATTTTACTGGGCTTGATCTTAACCAGGCCTATTAGCAGATAGAACGTCATGAGGATTTCAGGCAGCTGACTGCATTTTGAACCGACTGGAACCTGTATGAATTCAGTCGGCTTATCTACCGGGCAGCGTTCTTGCCTCGTCTGTTGGTCCATTTGTAGGGCTATTTCAACTTTGGCTGCGTGTATGACTCCTTGACGATGTTCTCATCTGTAGTAGTTCTTTATATCAGCAAGTGTATCATATTCAAAGGTGCTATCGCGGCTTCGTACAACTGGGTTAACGGTTAAACCATCTAAAGTCACCCCAGGTAGACGTTAGATCTTCTTCCTGGGGCATCTTGTTTCAGAAGACGGGATCAGCATCGCCCGAGAACGCACCCTCTTCTGGCGACGTTCTCTCCAGCCCCACATAATTGGTACGGCCAATTATTTCCGTAAATTTGTTCAAATTTCGCCCAGGTTGCCACCCCTCTTAATAGTTCACGCGAAAAGGGGGAGGCCTTTGTTTTGGAAGAGAGTCAGCTGTCTGCCTTTGAGGTCAATAAACCTACCTTAAGTAACCCTCCAGTCTTGGCCATCCCAGACTTCCAAAAGGGCTTTAGCGTCCGGACCCAAACCTCCAATGCTGGTGCTGCCGCTGTTCTATTGCAGGCATTCTCTGGTGGGAGGTGCCCTGTCGCCAATGCTTCAAGGAGCTTAACATCGACTGAATAACAATCCTCCATTACGACTATGAGATTTTAGCTATACTCTTTGTACTCTAACATTTTAAATTCAACCCGGAATATAGTGAGTGTGATCTCTAAACTGACAATCAGGTAGAATTTCTAGATAGACAGAGTGCATATTCGAGTTCCGTTTTCATGTGCAACTTATAAGAAGGGTTGATAACCACGTGGCCAACGCACTTAGCCAGATGTCTCAGGAGGCCGGCGAGGAGATACCAGACTGTGACAAATCATCCAAGGAATTGGCAGGTGCCATCTTAACCGAGATGCTGGAGCTCTTTGCTGATCTTGGATTTAAGCAGGACTGTGACCCCAAGCTGGGCACTATTAGGAAGCGTCCACTTGCTGGGGAGCGGGTGCCAGGATATCTGTTGATTAAGGGACTTTTGTCATTAGGTTGGGAGACCACCTGAGCAGAGAGTTTGTTTGCCCAAGGAAACTGTCTCGTCCATTTTTGGCTGTCTGCGGACATTTTGGGTTTCACAGGAACATCGACAAGCCGAAACAACGCGTAACTTGGCTGTCGCTAAGTAAGGATGAGTGGGGGAGTGCGAGCTATGTACGTCAAATGGGAAAACCTAATCACAAGTCACCCAAGGGCTTCCTTCGTTCGTATGGGCAAGTCATTCATCGATTACGTGGGCCCCAGTGCCCATACTAAGGCAGGCTGTCATTATATCTATGTTGTTATGGATGGCTTTTCCTGGTTCAGCTGTCTTATTCCTAGTAGGGGAGTTACAGCTGCAATTAATATCTACCTTCTTTCTAAGGTCAGCGATGCCGGTATTTCTAGGAAGCTTGTTCCGATTTTTCTAGGACAGTCAATTGAAACAAGCCCCTCCTTTCTTCCACTCTACTGTCAGGAATAAGCTCTGGGGAGGGTTTATTCTTCCAGAGGGGCTGTTGAGCTGTGTTGGCCCGCATAGATTTCTTTTCTAGGCGGCTTCTCTGCTTGGTTTCTCCTCTGTTCGTCCAGTGGCACTGCTACCACGCTGCGGCTGGTGCGATGAATTTTCGCGGTGTCCGAGTCTCGTTTCGAAATTGCTGGGAGGAAGTTGGGACTCTCAGCTGAAGCATTTGCCACTATAGTTGGCCGATTGTGTAGGAAGTGACCAAAGCCGATTTTTCATGAGAGGCTAGTGGCTGTTCGTTTTCTATCGAAAGTGTGTCCACCGTTGCCCATTGTGTTCCCATCAGCCGAAGTGACCTCCTGGTAAGAAACTGTCAGTGGGCGATTACTTGCAACAATTTCCCTTGCCTCTGATTTCATCAGGAACGACCGTTGGACGGTTGATCGGTAGTCTCAGCAGACGAGGTGTATTAGGTCTTCTGGCTGCTTCTGGCGTCTTTGTGCCATTGTTTACTTGCAGTTCGTCCCTGTTGCTGTACAGTGGCTGGTTACAGTATTGCTTGATTTGTTTGTGGTATTGTTTTTTTTGCTTGATCCACGAACACGTCCAACTAATAGGAGTTCTACTGGAATAGACAGGGCAGTTAGGGCGCTGAGTTGTTAAACACGTTTTTTAAGTGTGTTTTAGAATTACAATAGCCATTCAGTGGGGTACCCATTAGCCCTAGCTGGAGAGTGAGACGGCTGTCATGTAGCAGACAGTGTGGTCTGTTGATGAATGTCCTATATTGCTAAGGAGCAGTATCTAATTAAGTTTTTGGATGAGTAGTCAATCTTGCCGTTGTCTGAGTACTGGATTTATGGAGGCAACTTGTTGTAACTACCTTGGATTAGTCTTATATTTAAATATTAACGTGGTTCGTGGTGTAGGTTCCTGGTATCATGTCCTAGTTCATTAACCACGGGCAACGTATGAGTGGCCAAATAAGTGGTCCTGACAGTCGGGATACCAGTTACTTTGGAATAAGGCTGGGCATCTCGGGCATATTCCGAGTCGAGGGCACCTTTGTGCTCAGATGGCAAAGACTACCAAATCCACCGGTTAGTACCTCAACCGTTAGGGGTAAAACTCAATGGGACCGTGGGCAAGTAAGGCTAGCAACCTGCTTCCCTGGTACTATAAATATGATGCTGGCAACATGCAGAGCAAAATGTCTCGGACCTATAACTGACAAACCAGGGACTCCGAAGATACGACTCGGCAAACGAATGGTAACGAGATGGGGAGCTATTAATATCAATGGGGGCTACTCTGGGAAGAAGGTAGAGCTGGCAGAGGCTGCAAGTAAGATGGGGTTGGACGTTTTAGCTGTTAGTGACATTCGGCTAAGGGGAAGAAAGAAGAGGAAGTGGGAGAATATAAGTCTTGAAATATAAGGTCTACCTGTCAGGAGTCAAAGCAGGAATTTCACAATGGGGAGTAGGGCTTTTCATCAGGAAATAAATGGAACCCAGCGTAGTTGCAATAAGGTATGTAAACGAACGACTGATGTGGATAGATTTGACAGTGTCTAGCAAGAAAATTAGGATTGTGTCAGTATATTCGCATTGTGAAGGGACAGATCAAGATAAAATGGATAGTTTTTATGACTCACTCAGTTATGTAGTTGTTAGAGTAAAGGACAAGGACAGTGTTCTGCTCATGGGTAATTTTAAAGTCAGGATTGGAAATCGTACAGAAGGGTATGAAAAGGTTATGGGTAAATTTGGAGAGGGTATGGAGGCCAACAGGAACGGGTAACAACTCTTGGATTTCTGTGCCAGTATGGGCTTAGGAATCAAAAACTCCTTTTTTAGACATAAGAACATTCACCGGTATACTTGGGAAGGCAGGGGAACCAGATCTGTTATTGACTGTATAATAACAGATCAGGAATTCAGGAAGGCTGTGAGGGACACTCGTGTATTCAGGGGATTCTATGATGACACTGATCACTATTTAATCTGCAGTGAAATTGGTATTGTGAGACCGGAAGTGCAGGAGGTCATGTCCATGTGTAGGAGGATAAGAGTGGAGAAACTTCAGGATAAGGAAATCAGACACAAGTACATAACGGTGATCTCAGAAAGGTACCAGTTAGTTGAATGTAGTCAATTACAGTCACTGGAAAAGGAATGGACAAGGTACAGGGACACAGTACTAGAAGTGGCCAAAGAATGTCTTGGAACAGTAGTGTGTAAAGGTTGTATGAAGCAAACAGCTTGTTGGAATGACACAGTCAAGGCAGCCTGTAAAAGGAAAAAGATGGCATATCAAAAATGGCTACAATCTAGAACTCAGGTAGACAGAGAAAGTTATGTTGAAGAAAGAAACAAAGCCAAACAGATAATTACAGCATCGAAGAAAAAATCTTGGGAAGACTTTGGAAACAGGTTGGAGACCTTGGGTCAAGCTGCTGGAAAACCATTCTGGAGTGTAATTAGCAGTCTTCGAAAGGGAGGTAAGAAGGAAATGACAAGTATTTTGGACAGGTCATGAAAACTGCTGGTGAATCATGTTGATACCTTGGGCAGATGGAGGGAATGTTTTGAAGAGTTGCTCAATGTAGGTGAAAATACTATCAGTAATGTTTCAGATTTCGATGTACAATGGGACAGGAATGATGATGGAAATAGGATCACATTTGAGGAAGTGGAGGAAATGGTCAATAGATTTCAGTGCAATAAAGCGGCTGGGATGGATGAAATTAAGTCGGAACTCATCAAATACAGTGGAATGTCAGGTCTTAAATGGCTACACAGGATAACTGAAATGGCGTGGGAGTCGGGACAGGTTCCATCAGACTGGACGAAATCAGTGATCACACCAATCTTTAAGCATGGAAACAGAAACTATTGTAACAACTACAGAGGTATCTCTTTGATCAGCGTTCTGGGTAAAATCTTCTGAGATATTGTTGAAAGGAAAGTGTGAGTATTAGTAGAGGACAAATTGGATGAAAATCTGTGTAGGTTTAGGCCTCTTAGAGGTTGTCAGGACCAGATCTTTAGCTTGCCGCAAATAATGGAGAAGTGTTACGAGTGGAACAGGGAATTGTATCTATATTTTATAGATCTAGAAAAGGCATATGACTGGGTTCTTAGGAGGAAGTTATTGTCTGTTCTACGTGATTATGGAATAGGAATCAAACTTTTGGAAGCAATTAAAGGTCTTTACATAGATAGTCAGGCACCAATTAGAGTTGACGGTAAATAGAGTAGTCTCAGGGGTAAGACAAGGTTGCAACCTGTCTCAACTGTTGTTCATATTATTTATGGATCATATGTTGCAAACAATAGACTGGCTGGGTGAGATTAAGATAGGTGAACACAAAATAAGCAGTCTCGCATATGCAGATGACTTAGTTGAGATGGCAGATTCTATTGAAAGTTTGCAAAGTAATATTGCAGAGCTAGACCAGAAATGTAAGGACTATGGTATGAAGATTAGCATCTCCAAAACAAAAGTAATGTCAGTGGGAAAGAGATATAAACGGATTGAGTGCCAAATAGGAGGAACAAAGTTAGAGGAGGTGGACGGTTTCAAGTACTTAGGATGCATATTCTCACAGGATGGCAACATAGTGAAAGAACTGGAAGCGAGGTGTAGCAAAGCTAATGCAATGAGCGCTCAGCTACGATCTAATCTCTTCTGCAAGAAGGAAGTCAGTACCAAGACTAAGTTATCTGTGCACCGTTCAATCTTTCGACCAACTTTGTGGTATGGGAGCGAAAGCTGGGTGGAATCAGGTTACGTTATGAATAAGGTTGAGGTTACGGATATGAAAGTAGCTAGGATGATTGCAGGTACTAGTAGATGGGAACAATGGCAGGAGAGTGTGCACAGTGAGGAAATCGAAGAAAAACTGGGAATGAACTCTATAGATGTAGCAGTCAGGTCGAACAGGCTTAGATGGTGGGGTCATGTTACATTTTAAAGGAAAATTTTAAGTGTTCCCTCGAAGTAAATCTAGAAGTTACCAACTGCAAGTGATGTTGAACCTGGAGCTGGGACCTTCCATGAATTTCTACAGGCTCCAATTAAAATCCATTTCAACCACGAATTTTCGATTCATGTATTTTTCCCTCGTGCAGTTGTTCTCGAACAACTATTTCAAATTTTAGGTTGTACATCACAACATTATGATCAGGTTGCTACCTTTTCATTATTGATCGTATTTATTACGATACTTCCAAACTGAGTAAAACACTGCCCATTTTTAAAGAACTTCCAGATATTTAAGGGTGCTAATCTCATTTCAGCAGAAATTCTCAATGTAAAGTTAAAGCTGGGTAATTGGCAGAGTAAAGGAAAGTGACCCAAACGGGTGTTGACCCCTGCCTGGACTCTTCCGACGTCTGTTGCAGGGTGTTTGCTTTAAGTCCGACAGAGTGTCAACGTGATTCATCTGTCCGACCAATTTCTCAGGGTGTTTACTTTCAGTCTGGTGTAGCATGAACGTGTTTCATCTGGAATGGTCACTTGTCGCCAGTCAGAGGACATCCAGTTTCGGTACTGATGTACGAATTCCAGCCTTCATTGCCGACGAACGGCAGTCAGCGTGTGTGTACGAACCTGGCGTCGGATTCGGAGACCCATAAGCAGCAATTTTTAGGCAACAATCTTTGAGGAAGCGCTGTTAGTAGCCCCTTCGTTCATCTGGGCGGTCGGTTTCTCGACAGTTGCACTTCTATTCGCCTGTACGCATCTCCGCAGCAGTAGTTCACTCTTGTCATCTATGGCCAGTGTTGCACCACGATCACCTGGGCGCCGCTTTTGAAAAGCCCCATTTTGCCATGCACGGTGTAGTTTAACCACTGCGGCGTCCAAACAGTTCACAGAGTAGACCATTTCGGAAAGGCTTCCGCCGTTGGGCCGTTTGAACGTCAGATAAATCGCTCCCTTTCAGCAATACGACGACGACTGCAGTGTTTTCCCGTCCCCACAACACGTTTTATGTCACCTCCACTACTCATGTTTCCACCCGCCGTCTATGAGCGGTTATCGCACGTTGACGTCGAACGTAGAATATGGGCACATAAATGTGACTGGACCGTTTGTAAATCACCCCGTATCAGGGGTAAGAAGATGTAAGAAATAGAATAATATGAAATAAACATCACATACCCTGGTGTCCCAGAAGTCTTCCCTAATTACAAACATAGATCAGGCATAAAATAAAACACAAAATCTTGATTTGCATGTGACACATTCATGTTTCTGTGCTCATACATACATACACACTTTGTCCCAGGACCCAACGACGTAAAAACAGTGGAATAGGACACCATTCGCAAACAACATGTACTCACGCCAGGTGAAAGAGTAATGTGTCCTCCGGTACCACAATACACAGTCACGAAAACCAGTCCAGGGAAAACTCCAGACGTCATACCGTAGAGAACCAAAAGACTTTAAAAGCATAAATATGTTGTCTGCGAATTGATACAATTGATGGAGAACCTTCAGGTGTCCTTTATTTTGCACAATTCGCTTCGTTACAAGTTTCAGTCAAATGACCATTATCAAGCATAAGCAGGCATAAACCGCTGCTTGATAATGGTCATTTGACGGAAACTAGTAGCGAAGCGAACTGTGCAAAATAAAGAACAGCTGAAAGTTCACCATGAATTTTAACAATTATTTGGCGGCTGAATACCCCCACCAGCAAACATAAGTAAATAGCTTGATGCGACGTTTAAGGGAAAACGGAGCTTCTGTGACCTCCCTAGAAGTAGCAGCTCTGGACCTAGTTCACAGACAATTTGAAACTACCTTCTTAATTATTTTTTTTACTAAACATTGACTTACATAACTTTCTCTGACAAAGACAACTCAAACTTAACATATTCATCTATTACTCACAATATTCAAGCCCAACGAATCTGACTGTTATACATTGACAGAATGACTTCCAATAATTAACACAAAAGAATGCCCTGAATTGCAAGAAATCCTAACAATAATACAACTACGAAATTAAAGAAAAATGAAACTACCTCCCACTCTGTTAATTTGCTAAATTCATTTCAGTCACGAATCCCGATAGTGGAAACCTCATTCTTCTTCATAAGTCACTTGCCTCAAAGAAAATCTTCATAACACGAACTACAGCAATTACAGGAAATAGCAACAACAGCCAGCTATATAAAAAGATTCTAACTATTGTAGACTCTAACTACTCGGAGGCATATGGTTAGCAAGAAGAAAGATTTTGTTCAAGAGCAAACAATATATTTAGAAAATGTTACCTTAGTTATGTGACATCCAGTTCCAAAAATATATAGTTGTCAATAATTCCACTACCGAAACATTATCAACACCATCGATCGTCATACATTTCCTTGTATATTTTTTTTATAAACACATCATTTCAATCCACATTACATTGTGTGTCCTACCAGCACAGAGTCTCCACTAAGAAAATTATGCCCATGCACTTCCCTATCCACTCCCTAAATGCTAGTCTGTCCAACCACAGAATCTTTTGCCGAGGGTGCAGAGCGCTATCAGCGATATCAACACAGTCTGTAGCGCTGCCAACATACAAACAGGCTACTTACAAATTCCGTGGGGGAGGACTTCGTGAGATGCCCCAGGTAGTCAGAGTCTTAAGTGAGTTGCAGATTACGAAGGCATCCTACACAGGCAACTTCGTTTCCGTGGGTGAAGGCCCCGTCGTGCAGTCCCTCCAACCAACGGATCAGAGTGCTCGTAATTACTGGGCTGTTGCGTGAGACTGAGATCGGCCCGCTGTATGTGAGACAGTCAGAGGTAGCCGTAAGCTGAACGTGAGGTACAGTCTGATACCGCTGTTGTTACGTCACTGCGCCCTGTAGCAAACAAAAAGTAACACTAAGTATTTATGCATGCTAAATTTTGAATATGTCACATGCAATTCAGGATGGAAAGTATTTGTTTATGTGTCATATTTTATGACTTATGTATGACTGTTATCAGGGGAAGACGTCTGGTAGTCAGGTTTAAGTATTTCTAAGTTCTAGGGGACTGATGACCTCAGATGTTAGGTCCCATAGTGCTCAGAGCCATTTTTTGAAAGACGAATGCTACACCCGGTATTTTGGATTAAAATGTCTATTTCGCAATTTAACTTATTTCAAATGGTTTCAGGGACATTATTGGTTTAAAATACACTACTGGCCATTAAAATTTCTACACCACGAAGATGACGTGCTACAGACGCGAAATTTAACCAACAGGAAGAAGATGCAGTGATATGCAAATCATTAGCTTTTCAGAGATTCACACAAGCTTGGCGCCGGTGGCGACACCTACAACGTGCTGACATGAGGAAAGTTTCCAACCGATTTCTCATACACAAACAGCAGTTTACCGGAGTTGCTTGGTGAAACGTTGTTGTGATACCTCGTGTAAGGAGGAGAAATGTGTACCGTCACGTTTCCGACTTTGATAAAGTTCGGATTGTAGCCTATCGCGATTGCAGTTTATCGTACCGCGACATTGCTGCTCGCGTTGGTCGAGATCCAATGACTGTTAGCAGAATATGTAATCGGTGGGTTCAGGAGAGTAATACGGAACGCCGTGCTGGATCCCAACGGCCTCGTATCACTAGCAGTCGAGATAACAGGCATCTTACCCGCATGGCTCTAAACTATCGTGCAGCCACATCTCGATCCCTGAGTCAACAGATGGGAACGTTTGCAAGACAACAACCATCTACACGAACAGTTCGACGGCGTTTGCAGCAGCATGGACTATCAACTCGGAGACCATGGCTGCGGTTACCCTTGACGCTGCATCACAGACAGGAGCGCCTGCGATGGTGTACTCAACGACGAACCTGGGTGCACGAATGGCAAAACGTCATTTTTTCGAGTGAATCGAGGTTCTGTTTACAGCATCATGATGGTCGCATCCGTGTTTGGCGACATCGCGGTGAACGCACATTGGAAGCGTGTATTCGTCATCGCAATAATGGCGTATCACCCGGTGTGATGGTATGGGGAGCCATTGGTTACACGTCTCGGTCACCTCTTGATCGGATTGACGGCACTTTGAACAATGGACGTTACATTGCAGATGTGTTACATCCTGTGGCTCTATCCGTCTTTCGAGCTCTGCGGAACCCTACATTTCAGCAGATAATGCTCGACCGCATGTTGTAGGTCCTGTACGAGCATTACTAGATACAGAAAATGTTCCAATGCTGCCCTGGCCAGCACATTCTCCAGACCTCTCACCAATTGAAAACGTCTGGTGAATGGTGGGCGAGCAACTGGCTCGCCACAATAGGCCAGTCACTACTCTTGATGCACTGTGGTATCGTGTTGACGATGCATGGGCAGCAGTACCTGTACACGCCATCCAAGCTCTGTTTGACTCAATGCCCAGGCGTATCAAAGCCTTTATTACGGCCAGAGCTGGTTGTTCTATGTACTGATTTCAGGATCTATGCACCCAAATTGCATGAAAATGTAATCTCATGTCAGTTCTAGTACAATATATTTGTCAAATGAATATCCGTTTATCATCTGCATTTCTTCTTGGTGTAGCAATTTTAATGGCCAGTAGTGTATTTATGTTTCATACTGTCTCACATCATAGCCTGATGATTTTGATTATAGATCATACGATTTTCTGTTAGGATACTTCAAAATTAACTCACTGCCCTTTATTCGAAGAATTTGCAATGAATAAAGACTGCGAATTGTGATTGGTAATCTGAGTTAATCAGAAACTGGCAGCCTAAAATTAAAGCTACTTTAAAGGTAGAGCGAAAACAACTGACGCAGGTGCGATCCCACAATCTTTGTAAAGGCACGTAATTTACGGCTAGACCACCATACCAGATGCAAGTTACACAGCTCCTACTGCGCTCTCCAATCACTGTTCCTCTCTCGAATTATAGCGGCAATCGATTGACAACTTTAATTCATCACAATTCAGACGATATGTACGAAATATTTATAAATTATGTACGAAAACCTGATTCACGGAATCAGTGTATCTATTAGTGAACACCAAATAAAAATCACTTAAGTGTCTGAGCATGCATATACGGACGGATGTAAGAAAGTGATTTCAGTTTATGTTCTATGTATTTATGTTCTATGTATAGAATCTAGAAGGATCAATTACATGGATCTGAGGCAGACTTGTTGTCTCTTGCCTGTACTGCTCAATCTGTACATAGAATAAGCAGTATCAGGTATAAAAGGAAGTTTCAGAAGTAGAATTAAAATTCAGAGTGAAGGGATGTCAACAATAAGATTACTGCTGGCAGTCTTAGCGACTTGAAACTGAAGAAGAGTGACAGGGCCTGAAGAATGAAATGAACATTCTATTGTGTACATAATACAGGTGCAGAGTAAATCGAAGAAATATGGAAGTAGTAGCATAAATTAGAAAGTGAGATAATTAATTTCAAAATTAGGGACTTTGAAGCAGTCGATGTCAAAGAGCGCTGCTATCTCACAAGCAAGAAAGCACATGACGGACGAGGCAAGATATACGCAGAAATGAGAGTAGCTCAGGTGCAGAGGACATTTCTGGTCAACAGATTCCTATTAGTTTCAAACTTCGACCTTAAGCTGAGGAAGAACTATCTCATAATGTATATATGAAGCTTAGCATTGTGCAGAAGTAAATAATAGAAGCATTAGGACAACTGGAAAAGAAGAGAATCGAAGTGTTTCAGACGTATTACTATAGAGGCTGATTCGCCGAAGAAAGGAACTTATCTAGATCACTGGAAAGAAGGGGCCGGATAGTTAGACGTGTGTTAAGACATCGGGGAAGAATGACCATGGTATTAGGGCGGGCTGTAGTTTGAAAAAACTATAGGTGTGGGCAGAAATTTGAATCCATGCATCAAATAATCGAGGAGATAGAGAGCAAGTGCCACTCTGAGATGAACGAATTTGTGGAGGCCGCTTCAGATCAGTCAGTTATCTGATACAGCCCCCTGCCCTTACACACTAACCCACTTCAGCCCAAAAACGGACACTAGACTGCACTTGAGAGAATGGCAGATCAGATCTTCACCTGAAAAACCAGATTTAGATATTTTTTTCTGTAGATTCCCTAAATCAACTACAGAAAACGCGTCGGTGGTTCTTTGGAATATTACACGACCGTTTTCCTCCGGCATCCTTCCACAATCCGAGGTAGTACTCCACCATCAGCTGACCGTAGCCAGTAATTTTTGCTCATTATCAATAAATTTGTAAATGTCCTTAGATCTACAAAATAAATTAACTGAAATAATATTATAATTAAGAGATCGAGCAAACAAGTCAGCTCTGAGCTTTATTACGATACATTAAGGAGATTAACAAATTCTGTAACTTATTTAGAACATAAACCAAAAATGATTTGTAGCCAGTGTGGTGGTATCGTAAGTTTATAATAGAACAATAATTGTTCATAAAAGACTTAATAGTATGTCTTCCTCGCTGTAGGATGTGCTTACTGTCGATCCAAGAAGAGTAACGCGGTCCATATGGATGAAGGGTGAGGTACTGACAGCAGGACTGGTCTCGATATGTAAGTAACGGAGAGATGATATCCCTACAACACAACATATGGTCATTCCCCACTTCTTCTAAAACTGAACTAAAATTCTGAGGAGAAACTTTCGTGGTGCTTACTTAACTACACAAATCAAAAAAACGTTTGCATCACACCGGTTCCCCTAACTCCTGAAGATAGAAGTTGACTATGGACACGGTCCATTTGACTGTTAGTGCTGTCACTAAAACCGCCCAAAGATGTAGATAACCACGCATGATCAGCGCCTATTTGGTGGAAGGAGTCCGACAGCCGATCCGTTCCAGTCATTCCACCAGGAGGGAGGTACACGGCTCGTGATATCTGTAGTTCAGCCATGCGTAGACGGTCAATAACGCCGTTAATCGCGTGCGCGTTGTTACTTTGTGCCAGGAACAGCTCTCAACAAGGGAAGTGTCCAGGCGTCTCAGACTGAACCAAAGCGGTGCTGTTTGGACATGGAGGAGATACAGAGAGACACGAACTGTCGATGACATGCCTCACTCAGGTCGCCCAAGGGCTACTACTGCAGTGCATGACCGCTACCTATGGATTACGGCTCGAAGGAACCCTGACCGCAACGCCATTATGGTCAATAATGTCTTTCGTGCAGCCACAGGACGTCAGTCGTGTTACGACTCAAACTGTGCTCAATAGGCTGCATGATGCGCAACTTCACTCCCGACATCCATGGCGAGGTCCATCTTTGCAATCGCGACAACATGCAGCGCGGTACAGATAGGCTCAACAACATGCCGAATGGAGCGCTCAGGACGTTCTCTTCACCGATGAGTGTAGCACATGCCTTCAACCAAAACCTGATCAGAGATGTGTTTGGAGGCACCCCGGACAGGCTGAGCGCTTTAGACACACAGTCCAGCGAGTGCAACAAGATGGAGGTTACCTGGTGTCTAGGGGTGGCCGATGGTAGTCACGGATGGTGCTATAACGGCTCTACAATACGTGAATGCCATCCACCAATCTATAGTGCAACCATATCGAAAGCGTACTGGCGAGGCATTCGTCTTCATGGACGACAATGCGCGCCCCCATGGTGCACATCTTGTGAATGACTTCCTTCAGGATAACGACATCCCTCGACTAGAGTGGCAGCAAACATGAACCCTATCGAACATGCCTGAGATAGATTGAAGAGGGCTGTTTATGGATGACGTGACCTAGCAGCCACTCTGAGGGATCTTCGCCGAATCGCCGTTGAGGAGTGGGACAATCTGAACCAACAGTGCCTTGATGAACTTGTGGATAGTATGCCACGACGAATACAGGCATGCATCAATGAAAGAGGACGTGCTACTGTGTATTAGTGGTACCGGTGTGCACAACAATCTGGACCACCACCTCTGAAGGTCTCACTGTACGGTGGTGCACTATGCAATGTGTAGTTTTCATGAGCAGCAAAAAGGGTGGAAATGATGTTTCTGTTGATCTCTATTCCAGTTTTCTGTACAGGTTGTAGAGCTACAACGATGAAAATTAATATCACGACGATGTCAAACCTTATTTTCATGATTTAAAGAAGTATTCATGATATTAAAAACGTAATTATAATTTTATTATTTTCATTTTTGTGCTCAGTGTATCAAAGGTTTTCTAGTGCACGGAATAAATTAGCATTGTTTGTACTACGAAACTATATATGATTGTTAAGGGTTAAGCATGTAATTATTCGATGTAAGACATTTTGTTGAGTCTGAATTTTGTTCACGTACTGGTCGGTAGAGAAGGTAATCTTCCTTCATCGATGTGAAGGTATAAAGGCTGTAAAAAGGAGAGAGAGAGAAGGTAAATACAAGTTTTTCAAAACATATATCTCTCAAGTGTAACGTCTTGTGATTTCCTATAACCAAAAATTGCAAGGTCTAATCCGAGCATGTCCTGAATAACAGCGAAGAACATTTATGTTATCATATATTTTCTTCGTTTGATCACGGTTGTGATTCGCATTTTTCTTGTTGTTACGCAACGTGTTATGGATATTTTCATTACACGCGCAAAAGTGCACACAGCTTTAACCGAACCTGTGTCTTTCGGAAACGATAACTTTTAATCAGTACAATTACGCGAATACCGTCTAAATCGCAAAAGTGTTTCCTGGGCCAAATTATTCTTTTAAAATGTGTATTCTCCAGCGAGCAGCATTGCACTATCGTTGACTCGCAACAACCTAAAGAGTAAAAACGGTGCTTAAATAAAATTGCCACCTTTTAATAATTATTATTATCCCATTAAATAAATAAATAGCAATTCAGTGGCTATCCAGTCAATAAACAGAGAGGGCAATTCAAGATTCGAGAACTCTCAGAACCGAAGTGATGCAAAACTTTTTTTGATATGTGTATATTGGGCAATTTTTGTTCCCCAACGTCCTTGGTTAATAAAAGGTTCGCTAAATAATTTGTTGAAGATTATTCAGTGTAACTGCTTGTAACTAGAGTATCAAATTACTAAAATAAATATATGCTGCATATCGATGAGGAAACTCTTTCTATATTTATGAACCGGCTTTTCACTCGTTTACACGTCAAACTGTAGCAGATTATTGAGTCACGGATTAATGACAAATAATAGAATAAATTATTATGTGGATGAGCTGATTCGAATGAGGGTATGAATAGAGTATACAGGAGTAATTCAGTACCGGTTCAACATGGCCGATTTCTGCAATATACGGTATCAATCGGGCTTCGACGTTTCTCTCAAAGTGAACAGTAACATCACAAATACTGTCCGTGAAAGCCTACTTTGTGTTATTAAGCTGTGTCTGCAACTGGTTAAGGGAAATCGCATTCACTCAGCGCCATTGTGATATATATATTTTCAGCTGTATAAATTAGCTATCATTACTGAATTACTGCACTGTACTCTATTGGTAGACGTTTCTGTAAGATTTTCAAAAATTATCTGTGCAGTTGTGAACCTTACCAAGCAAATGTAAGTTCTGATTCCGGAATTTCATTTACGCGAGTTAAGTTCCTTGTTCAACATTGCTGATATTTGATTTGTAGGTCTAAAGCCTCGTCATCAACTACTGCACAATTCACAATAGGCTTTTAACGACTCAGAAAGGTATTAGAGGCTCCAAATAAACGCAGCAAGCCGAACCGTTTATGTGTATCTACTCAACGGTCGGTTCTTTATGTCATCAGACCGCTACATACAAACAGTTCGCTTGCTGTGCTTTTTCTGAGCCCGTGACAACTTTCATACTCGCTAAAGCCTCTGACGAGCTCTGCAGCAGTGGAACACGAAGCGTTAGACAGGAAATTACACATTGGTCATGGCCTTATGCGCATAAATCAAATATCAATAACATCATAATTACCGGCCAAGCCTACTTTGTGTGATTAAACGGAGTCTGCATCTGATTTAGTGAAATCGCAGTCACTCAGTGCCATTGTGGTACTCATATTTTGCAAATAACCTGTAATGTAAACGATGATGGTTCATAATAAACCGACTTAAGTTTTCTGGTAGTGCAGTGTACATTTGAAAGCGGCCAGTTTGGGTTCGCAGTCAAATTAAGGTTGTTAACTGCCTGAGCACAATGTTCCGCTTGTATAGGCTAGGCAGAGTCGGATGGAAAATGTAACTGGGTAATGGAAGTAGATAATAATTTGTTAACCTGAAAAATGTACTTGGAAAATCTTAATTGTAGCTGAGATGAAATTAGCGAGGTGAAATTGAGGACATTGTGCTGAAAGATTATAGGGGAGATGCAACATTTATTTCCGAATTTCACAACTTTTCACAAACTTTTCACAAATCTAAAACGAAGATATTGTGCAGTACGCAATCAGACCAGCTGCAGAAACTCGATCCGATTATGAATAGAATGTACTTATTGCTGTAAACAGTTTGATAATTTCTAATGACGCTATGAAGGAAACTGAACAGGAAAGCACTATGTGAACAAAAGTAACGTACAACTTGTGGTGTCACCGCCAGACACCACATTTGCTAGGTGGTAGCCTTTAAATCGGCCGCGGTCCGTTAGTATACGTCGGACCCGCGTGTCGCCACTGTCAGTGATTGCAGACCGAGCGCCGCCACACGGCAGGTCTAGAGAGACTTCCTAGCACTCGCCCCAGTTGTACAGCAGACTTTGCTAGCGATGGTTCACTGACAAATTACGCTCTCAATTGCCGAGACGATAGTTAGCATAGCCTTCAGCTACGTCATTTGCTACGACCTAGCAAGGCGCCATTACCAGTTACTATTGATGCTGTAAAACATGTACCGTCAAGAGCGATGTTCACCTATTATGGATTAAAGTTAAGTATTCCGGCAGCTACGTACGTTCTTTGCTACTATAACTTCCTTGTCCTGTTCCAGACCTCACGCCAGCCTGCGTGAGCTTAAACGCGTGCCTTTCGGCTTCCTCATAGTGGCTTGGCTGTCTTGCCAAGCCACAACACAACTGGCTGAAAATGGCTTTCAGGTTCGTGGCGCCCTCCAGCGATAATGCTGGGATTCATTATGGTGTTGGCCCACCCTTAGCCTTGATGACAGCTTCCACTCTAGAAGGCCTACTTTCAGTCAGGTGCTGGAAGGTTTCTTGGGGAATGGCAGCGCATTCTTCACGGAGTGCTGCACTGAGGAGAGGTATCGATATCGGTCGGTTAGACCTGGCACGAAGTCGTCGTTCCAAAACGTCCCAAAGGTGTTCCGTAGGATTCAGATCAGGACTCTGTGCAGGCCAGTCAATTACAGGAATGTTATTTTCGTGTAACCACTCCGCCAAAGGCCGTACATTACGAACAGGTACTCGATCGTGTTGAAAGATGCATTCGCTATCCCCGAATCGATCTTCAATAGTGGGAAGCAAGAAGATGCTTATAACATCAATGTAGGCCTGTACTGTGATAGTGAGAAGCAAAACAACAAGGGGTGCAAGCCCCCTCCATGAAAAGCACGATCACACCATAACATCACCGCCTCAGAATTTTACTGTTGGCACTACACACGCTGGCAGATGGCGTTGTCCGGGTATTCGCCATACCTACACACTCCCACCGCATCGCGACATCGTGTACCATGATTCGTCACTCCACACAATGTTTTTCCACGGTTCAATAGTCCAGTGTTTACGCTCCTTACAGCAAGCGGGGCGTCGTTTAGTGTTTACCGGCGGGATGAGTGGCTTATGAGCAGCCGCTCGACCATGAAATCCAAGTTGTCTCACCTTCCGCCTAACTGTCATAGTACTTGCAGTGGATCCTGATGCAGTTTGGAGTTCTTTTATGATGGTCTGGATAGATGTCTGCCTATTACACACTACGACCCTGTTCAACTGTCGGCGGTCTCTGTCAGCTAACAGAGGATGTCGGCCTGTAACGCTTTTGTGCTGTACGTGCCCCTTCACGTTTCCACTTCACTATCACATCAGAAAAGAGAACCTAGGGACAGAAGCGTGGGACTTTCGCGTACAGATGTATGACACAAGCGGCATCCAATCACCTGATCACGTTCGAAGTTTGTGAGTTCCGCGGAGCGCCCCGTTCTGCTCTCTCAGGATGTCTAATGAGTACTGAGGTCGCTGATATGGAGTACCTGGCAGTAGGTGGCAGCACAATGCACCTAATTTTAGATACGTACACTTTTGGGAGTGCCCGGATACTTTGGTAACATAGTGTAATCTAGGTGAGTTTAAACTTCAAATGTGGGTCAATTACGGTTACCTTATGCTTTTATAGACCACGTAGCAGAAGCTATAGTGGCAGAGCAGTTCAGAGATCTTATAGTGCAGTTCTTTCAGCTGCGGTAATAAAGCTGGTCTTCTTAGGTGGCGCCCGAGTCAGGATGCGGCATGTCGTCAAGAATCGGAAGAGTCCTTGAAAGATATGACATCGAGTGTGTTTACCGACCATCTGCAAAACTGAGGAACCTGTTAGGTTCGGTTAAGGATGATCTCGGTCTGAGGAAACGTGGTGTGTACAGGATTCCTTGTCAGTGTGGGACGGCATATACCTAGGTCAGACATGTCGCACAGTACAAGAACGTTGCGATGAACATCAGCGTCATACACGCCTACGCCAACCGGAGAAGTTGGCAATAGCAGAACACTGTCTGAACACAGGACATCACATGATTTATGAAAAGACGGAAGTTTTATCCCCAGCATCCTCTTTCTGGGATTGCGTCATTAAGGAAGCAATACATATCCGTACAGCTGATAACCTTATCAACAGGGATGCGGGATTTCAATTAAGTACAGCCTGGAACCCTGCATTGGCGGCTCTTAAATCACGACGAGAAAGCAAAGAGCTTTCGATAATAGACCCGTCATAGCTTTGTCAGCATGTTATTAAACACAGCGTCAGCGCACGCGCAGAATGGCCGCTCTGCGTTTCCCTGCCGAGGGCGTTTGAGTTTGGCGTCATATATCTGCAAATTTTTGCGCATGCGGGGTTCCAGCGCGTACGCAATCTTCACGGGCGTGCTCTATATACAGCGGCGTCGACATGCGGATCTTGTCAGTCGTACCTAGCCACCAGCGAGGTTTAACCACCTGATGATGTCGGACAGTTGCTCCGAGGAAATATTGTGGGATTTGCACAACGTCATCCGGCGGAACACCCGTGAAGACTATTTACAACAGAGATGTAGTTGTTATGGTCCGGAAGAAAACAAGAGCTGGTGGGTGGGAAAAAATAATTCGTAATCAGTCTAGTATCGCATTCATCAAAAAACTCACCGAAGTATTTTATCGAATAGTAGAAGAGAATAGTAGAAGCTGATTGGTAGAAGCACAGTTTACATTTTTAGGAGAGGCGGTGGTACTCAAGAAGTAACTTTAGACTGTATTCAGTATCGGAGGGTAGATTTGCGAAAGACAGTGAAGTATTGCATTCGTTAATTTATAAAAGACATTTTATGAATAAAATACTCGCAAAAGGACAATTACAAATTAAAAAAATTCGAATCACTAGACCGAAAGTCTCATAAATTGAGTTTTCCTGAATACCCACAAAATAAACATGAAAATATCCATAGATTACCTTTGTAAGAATTTTATGTGCTCTAATTCTACATCATTTTCATTAGTCTATAAAGTCACGCTGAAATGGTTTTAACTTATTTGTTTCATGGATTCGGTACTTTAACAGTTAGGTAACGTTCTTCCGAAAGCGATACGGGAGACAAGTAATAACACAATGCATTACAGAATTAATACCGATCAGATCAGCCGTTTGCAGCTGTGTACTAAATGTCGTTGAGTCATACATCAGCAATGCGGTATGGAGAGAATTGAGGACGACAGCTGTACGTGCCCGAGCAATTGTCCTCTCCAGTCCCACCCCTCCACCCTCTCCACCCACGACTCACCCACTCACAGCGCCGAATGTCACAGCGCGTCGCCCGCTGCGTTTTAGAATGGAGTTGTAGGGTGAAATGGAGAGGACGAGCTCATAAGCTTTCATTGAGACTTGTACAGCGGAACAAGAATGCTGAGCGTTCCAGCGTCTGTGGTTCACTGTAGTTTCTCTTGACAACTTGTCTCTTGAATACCCGACTGTAGGAAGTATATCGTAGAGTTAGTAATCATTTCTGCCCCCAATACAAATTTCTCCGGTCTCAGTACGAGACAGAATGGTTTGCATACAGTTCATACACGACCCATATTTTGAGTTGTATTTGGCATTACAGTTCAACACGTGTTTTTTAGAATCCAGGCAGGTGTATTTGAGACAACAGCTGCTCTCACGTTGAAGTCACGACCACAGAATTATTAGGACCGTAGTACAAATAAACAGCACGTGTCTCTTGAAAAGGAAATTTTAAAAATATTTTCTACATCTGTATTTCTAACAATATCACAACACATGTTCTTTTTTCATTTAAAAAGGTGAATCAATAAATTATATTCATGTCTCATCACATTTCAAAATGGCTAATTCATGTACATAAATCTCATAAAATTTATATAATAATCATTATCTGCTGGTCTGTTCATTTGGCACCATCTAGCACTACAGGATCTCATTTGTTACATAAAACACTTTTTTTTTTTTGAATTTTGTTCCCGTTATCACTTTGTTTTATTGAACTTTTTTTACAAATCAAAAGACAAACGGATACTACTTTATATTCTAATCTTATTGCGCGCATTTTGGGGACTAAGACCGCGAGCAGAACCAATGTTGGAAGCACCATGAGGTATATAGAACATGAGTAGTAAGTCTCAGACGTTCGATTAAATCACTCAGTTTAGTGGTTTCAATGTCGTTTCGGGAATAGCGATAGCATAATGGTTACTACCTAAGTGTGATAGACTTGACATTCTGCAACAGACAGCCTAATGTCTTGTAGGCATCTGTTATATCCCTATTACACATTTACGTTCCTCCTACTTTACAAAACGTGTCTACTTATAGTTCTACTGTAGAATCTAGCATTTCTACAAAATTAGAGACTGACGACTCAGACATCGCACTCAGAATATCATTGTTAAAAGTGAGTGTGAAACAGCAATGCTAAGAAATTACTTTAGAAAAAAATGGCAGCTGCAACATATACTTCGCAGAAGACTAATGCTTGCTGCGTGACGTGTCTGCCTCACATCCACTGCAGATATTCAAAAAACTGGAAGTTCCTTCGTAATTAATATACTTTCTGTGCATTTTTCAGATTTGTATCAACTTTGTGTTAAAACTGAACTACTTATGTTATTACGAAATGAATCACTGTTTGTATTTTTTCGCCTGCTGAAATTCTAATGCAGCTTAGTAGTATGATCATAGAATTAATGGAAAAGCGATTATTTTGTAAGAATATTATGTGAAAATTGTGGTGTGATAATGAAATTCGGGCTCCATATTTGTGATAAGCAATGCCACATTATTTCCACTCATCAAAAATTTCTACTCAAGACTCCTATTAAGTACACATTAACGAACTTCTGCAATTACTTCGTTCGCATCAGATAGGTAAAACAGGAAATACCGTTTAATTTCCTTTTAAATACCCATCCAAAAGTATTTAGTACCACTACTCCTGCAAGCTGATCAGGATGTTTTTGCAATAACATATTTCAGATTTTATGTACGTATCATCTCACGAAATGCAAGGCGTTGATGCAGTAATTGCTGACGCCTGGTGGGCGAGCGTACATAACGAGTTATGGTCTTCCACCGACACTGTCAACACCAAAAATTAAGATACTGCAGTAATGTACTTTGATTTACCACTGAAAGTTGCTGTGATAAAGGACATTTCCAAATTCGATGTCCAGGCAACAAATTCGAATAGAGATATTGCTTGGCACAAAAAATAGAAAACTGAGAAACTTTCGAAATACTCTCCTAAATGGGTGTTCACTAATTCCACGGGGGCGTGAGAAGCATATCATCTGTCGTATAGTGGGGTTTCGATTCTTTGTGCCAGTCACGTTTTATGCCCTCAGTTGTCGTTCAGGCGTAAGAGAAACCACATAATGGTCTTACCAATGAGAGCATTGTTGCTCACAGGTTGACTTCCTTGTACGAAGCTCTTCATTCCTTTGGGGCCGTGTTGTGTATCTAGTTAGCCGGCCGAAGTGGCCGCGCGGTTAAAGGCGTTGCAGCCTGGAACCGCAAGACCGCTACGGTCGCAGGTTCGAATCCTGCCTCGGGCATACATGTTTGTGATGTCCTTAGGTTAGTTAGGTTTAACTAGTTCTAAGTTCTAGGGGACTAATGACCTCAGCAGTTGAGTCCCATAGTGCTCAGAGAAATTTGAACCTTTTTTTTTTTCTATCTAGTTACAGGTAATAACAAGTGTAGCTTTTCAGGAAGGGCGAGTCGAATGGAAAACGGTAACAACTGCAGCGATGAATTATACATTCATTCAACTGAGACGGACCCAATAGATAATTTATGCCGGCCGCGGGGCCGTGCGGTTCTAAGCGCCTCAGTCCGGAACCGCGTGACTGCTACGGTCGCAGGTTCGAATCCTGCCTCGTACGTGGATGTGTGTGATGTCCTTAGGTTGGTTAGGTTTAAGTAGTTCTAAGTTCTAGGGGACTGATGACGTCAGATATTGAGTCCCATAGTGCTCAGAGTCATTTTTTGATAATTTATCAACTGTTACTCAAACATTATACCTTAGCAAAAGATCTCCTGAAAAAATTCTGGTCTTACCTAATATCGATAAGCGCATCCACGGCTCGTATCTCCTCATTCGTCAACCAGTCTGGTGTGGCAGTAGAAGTCAGCAAAACGAAAGCCGCAGTTTTAAATTCTACGTTGAAGAAATAGTTCACGCAAGAGAATCCTACAAACACACCATAATTTCACCATCTCACAGACCTACGTATGGGCGTCGTAGTAATAGGCATCTCTGACGCAGAAAACCAACTGAAAGAGTTTAAAACAAACAAGATGCCGGATCCGAGCGGACTGATAATTAAAAAAAATGGCTCTGAGCATTATGGGACTTAACTTATAAGGTCATCAGTCCCCTAGAACTTAGAACTACTTAAACCTAACTAACCTAACAACAGCACACAAATCCATGCCCGAGGCAGAATTCGAACCTGCGACCGTAGCGGTCGGGCGGTTCCAGACTGTAGCGCCTAGAACCGCTCGACCGACCCGGACGGCCTGATAATTCAGTTTTACCAACAGTACTCTACGGTATTAGCCCGTTACTTTGATTCCGTTTATCGCGAACCCCTCGTCCATCGCCGGCCGCGGTGACCGAGCCGTTCTTGGCGCTTCGGTTCAGAACCACGCTGCTCCTTTGGTCGCAGGTTCGAATCCTGCCTCGGGCATGGATGTGTGTGATCTCCTTAGGTTAGTTAGGTTTAAGTAGCTCTAAGTCTAGGGTACTGATGACCTCAGATATTAAGTCCCATAGTGCTTAGAGCCTCTCGTCCAGCGGAGAATCCCAAGCGACTGGAAAAAAGCGCGGGTGACTCGGCAGACCATATTCTTAATATTTGTTTGCTGCAGAATTCTTTAACATATTCTCTGTTAGAATACAATAAATTTCCATCAGACTGAAATGCTTCTGTCCACAAATCAGTATCGCGCAAGTCAAAAATCAGCTTGCCCATTTCCCACATGATATCTTAAGGACTATGGATGAAGTGTAATGGCAGATTTCATATTCCTGGATTTCCAAAAGCGTTTGGCATGGTCTCCCACTGCGGACTGCTGACGAAGATAGAAGCGTACGAGGTAGGTTCCCAGAGATGTCTTCAGTAATGGATCCCAGTACGTTGCCCTCGACGGCCAGTGTTCATCAGGCCCAATGGTATCGCCAGGTATTCCCCGGTAAGTGTGAATGGACTATTATTATTCTCTACACACCTAAGTGACCTGACGGGCAGTGTGAGCACCAGTCTGCGGCTCCTCGCTCGTGGTGTATGGGAAGGTGTCGTCGTTGAGTGACTTTATGAGGATACAAGATGACTTAGACAAAATTTTCATTAGCTTGATGAATGGCTACTAGCTCAAAATGTATAAAAACTGTAACGTCCCCTTTGAACAACTATACATAACTGTGCTTAAACTGACACACAATATTTTGTTAGCGCAACGCAATCTGACTTTCAAAATTCCCTACAAAAGAATGGCCCTGACTAACATTAAACTATACCTTTCACAAATCACTTACCTCACAAAAATCTTCGCTGCTCAAGCTACTGCAATACAGCGAGCGCCACTACTGCCAGCTAAATAAAAGATTCAAACTATGGAAGGCACTAACTACTGATAGGGATAGTTAGCAAATGAAAGATATTAATAGAGAACGAACAATGTATTTACCTTGATATCATCATATATAAATATAGCAGTTCATGACAAGTTACAAACCTCCGCCATCTCTCTGTCCACATCCACCACTGCTGGCGGCTCACCTCCAACTGCGCAACGCTACGCGCTGTTCGCAGCCAGCTGCCTAATACTACAATGGCGAGTATTACAACAATGCAAAGCAGCCACAGACTGCACACAGCACAGCCAGTGATTTTCATACAGAGGTGGCGTTACCAATAAAAAAATCTAAACAGCCTACTTACATAGCCCCCATGCTCCCCACAAAAATTTTTACAAATTGGATTGGGCAGTGGCCAATACAGATTTGAAAAAATTTTTCATAATTACAATAACAAAGAAATCAAATGCACACACTTATTGATACAATGATGGTCAAAAGCTAAAATTTTCTCACAGTCCAGAAAGACAGTCCTGATCGTTCATCATGGTAAAATAGTAGTGTTTTTCTCAAAGTCTGAGCAGTAGAAGAAAATGCACACGGAAGTAGTGGATTTCCATGCAGTCTTGAAGAAGTAGCGTTGTCCTTCCAACAGAAAGACAGTGTTGACTCTTGACATTCAGACAGGTAATGGGCCACAACAGAGCAAACCCACAGCAGAGTCATTCGAAGTTTTGAAGACTATTGGTAGGTAGGTCATCACAGAGCAGACCCACTGTAGTCCTGGTAGAGATTATGGTATTCGTGGGCCACCAGAGGTGCAGAACCACTGCAGTCCTTGTAGAAATAATGGTATTGGTGAGTCAGCAAAGGTGTAGACCCACTGTAGTCCTTGTAGAGACGGCCAGCAGCCATCTGTTGCAAATGTGCAGGTGCACAATCACCATTGAAGAGTCTTGCGGACAATATAGCAAGTCCATAACCACCACTTGTGCGCTCACAAAGTTTTGGAATTGTCCTTAGAACCAGCAATGCTGTTATCCAGTCCCTTGCTGAATTATTAACACACGTGCAAACACTAACAGTCCCTACTTCTCACATATTGTCCATGTACTATGACCAACAGAAACGTGTGCAGTGAAATGTTACTTAATTTGAAGAACTGGTAACAATTACAATTTTATAACATAAGAATACAATTACAAAGGTACAAAATACATCATTAAAAACATAACTATACAGATAACATTTGTAGTACAGGCTTTACAAAAGAATCGAACTAACTTATACATCAGTGGAATTATGACATGAGTACATACATAAAAGATCACAATAACTTTTGAAACATCAACTTCACACATGAGCATTAAAACAGAACAGAATTAGTAATGTCTAACATCTTTACAAAGTAAATAACATATTATTAATGAAAATTATATTTGAGGATAACAGTATTCCTCATCATAGTTCATGTAGCTTAATATTAAAAGAAGAAAAAATTCTATGAAACTACACAGAGACAGGAAGAAAACAAATACACAAGGGTACACAAACACATAGTGCGATAACACCAATAGGAAAGGACAGGGTTCGTTTTCAGTGTAACATTTGGTACTGCAGTCCAACCCAAAACTTCATATATCTTTCCTCTTATTTCATCCTTTGTTTCCACCAAAAAAATTCTATCTAAGCATGCTTTCTGTATTTATATGTTCACACATTTCTTACCTCAACATTTATTTCCAAGAAAATCCTACCTAAACCTGTTTTCTGTACTTTTTTTCGTATAACTTCTCAATGCATTTCTTCCAATTCATCGCAACTCATTCTCATAGAGGCTACCCCCTCTTAAGCTAACTTAAATCTACTGAGCTCAGATGCTAAACTAAGGGACGAGGCAATGCAGCAGCGCATAACAAATTAACACAAACAGCAATGCAAAAAAAATGGAAAATTGCAAAGCAAGCTACAGTAAATATAAATTACCAAGCAATGCAACATTACAACTAATATGAGCCAATGTGCAGCAACAAAAAAATAAATCTGGCTTAGCAGAGTAACACAAATTAAAGTTCAGTAGCACTATGCCTGGCAAACAGCAACTTATATCTAAACATGACATAGCTCAAGCAGAAAAAATAGTACACTAAAGATAACAATGCAGATAAGGGAAATGTATAATCACATCTTAATGTCTAAGTAATTAAAGTGGTGCACCACAAGAAGTTATTCTACCAAAAAGTTACCAATTACTTGAAAAGAAAATTATGAATGCAGTTCCTGTGAAGGTAAATGTCATTTTGTGCTCCCTCATTTTTTTAAAAAAATTATTATTTACTCGATCTGTAGACAGAAAATATTTATATTAGTACATCTATAAAATTTTATTTTAACCAATGCTGCAGTGCAGCTAGAAACTAAATATCAAATGAAATAAGCAACTATGTACAAAGCAAAGCATAAGAACATCGTTCAATAGTCATGTGGCATTTCATAAGTAGTAAAAAAATCTCTCATCTAGGAAGGCAGTAGTCATAGTAAGGTGTGTAGACAAACTATTTCTTGTCATTTCATTAGGCATTTCAGTAAATATCAGAAAGTACGATATGTTTCCAAGTAATCAGCGTGTCGGATTTGCGATGCTTTCTCTAAAGGAATGACAATGGCCAGGATAATGGCCTCCCTTTTTTTTTCCTGTGCTCTGAAAGGCACGCGCTAATGGCTTTTTCTCCAGGCGTCTGACACAGCTGGGTGCCCACGACACATTACGTGCAGGTGGTCACTTAATTTTCTTACGGAAATATTTACGACAACAGTTTCCGCTACAGTGGCAGTCTCATATAAAAAATTTCACAGGTCAAGAATTTGCGTTACAAATGTGTAGAAACAAAATCCTATAAATACAACAGTGTCCAAAAAATTTTCAGTGGCATTGTGATACATTCACACATGTACACAGATTTCATAATTCTAAAGTACGATTCTTGGTTTCCAACATCGTTTTCCACAAATCAGAGTCCCTAACCACTACTCATTATTCCTTACGTTATAATACATATACATATTCGTTGACACTTCTTCAATATTTCATCATAAGAAATACGTAGCATAATCAAATTCCTCATATACAGTATCATCATCTTATTGATCATAAACATATCTCAACAGCATAGTACACATCGTCGTCGTAATAATAACATCATAACACCTCAGTCAAATCTCAAAAACGTCGTAGCTTTCTGTAATAATTTCAAAACCTAAAAAAAATTCTCTGCTCATTTCAATAGTGTCATCTACCTCAAACGTACTTTAAAAATAATGATCTCATACCAAATACATCATTCAAAGCTCTCATAGTATCACAATGATTCCAAAAAAATATGAACAGTTTACAAAGTACAGACAAAATACAGTGTCATAAGTGTGAAGTTACCCAACTGTGTATTGCGTAAAAATGTGTCACTGATGTAGTAAAAAAATGTTTATCTCTCAGTTAAATAATCAGATAGCTGTGTAATTTGTGTGTTAGAGAAATATGGTACCGATGTGTAAAGTTGTATAAGCAAATACCATATTAGCTAGGATTCCTTGTGGTTGCCACACACATGGTACACAAAGTAAGCGTGTACCCCCCTGAGGATTAATGTAATTATACCCTCAGGTGTTACAGATTACAGCAATGGAATGAAATGTATCATGGAAAACTTTCTTTGTAATTCAAAAATCTTTAAAAATAAATGTTTTAAGTACAAAATTAATCACTCAAATACATGTACTGTAGCGCTAAATGTGCGTCTTGTTGCAACATAATCTGTGTGGAAGTGTCGTAGTTATCGTCCTCTGAAAGCTAAGTTGTGCAGAAGTCAATGTACTTACCTCATAATACACAAAAGTGAAAAGCTTTGCGTATAAATGTCTTAGTTATTACGCTTATTGCCGTGATGAGGAAAGTACTGTGCTGTAACTTATTGTTGTGCTACGGAAAAGGCAGTCTCATTGTAGCTATACCACAAAAGTTACTACTAAAACCTGTTTTACTTTCCAGAAGAATTCAGAAAAATTGTGAAGATATAAAACAGATACACCGCAAAAGCAACAATGTAAATTGTGTCACACATTAGTAGCGTCGTGATATAGTCGTGTAGCTGTCAAATAAACTAACCACTGTGTCATCTGGTATCTCTCAGAAAGCACTTTGAATCCATAATGTATTTCCAAGTAAACCAAAATGTTGCATTAAAATCTCATTAGCAGTACTGGTAAATGTTCTAAGTATGTGAGCCTTATAGTCGTTACGTAAACGTGCAACTAACAAGCAAGAATGTACACACACAATAACACTGTGTCGTCTGTTCACAATAACAATGCATTCGTAATTTCTGTTTAAATAAGTTCTCTTGGTTCTTGACTGGATATTTAACTTCAAACATTGTTGCATGTTAACAGATTCTAAGTCTGACAAGCATACTAGTAATGTAAAGTGAAAAGTTTTATGGCAATGACAAAGTTAAAAAGCAGATTATCTTTCAATAAACGGTTTTACATTTGAAATGTGGTGTAAACCTTTACTCTTCATAGTACTCAGAGTTTGAACTTAAATGCAATTGTCATGCGGTATACATCGGTAAAGAATACTGGAATTTTTCTCAAGGTTAGCGTCTATGTTATTTTTCTCTGAGCCAGCCGGCGCACGTGGGTGCCTGCGGTGCGAGTCATTGTCTGTCTCTTTGTTGCCGCGCGTCGTTACTGGGATTAGCAGACCTAACTTCTACAAATTCGCTTTGGCGAGAGGGCCCAGCTCTGTTAGAATCCCGCCAATTCTGATGCAATTCAGGTCTGTCGTTACGATCATATCGTCTGTCGTCATGTCGGTAGATTCCATATTTCCTTTCTTGTCGGTCACGTGGTGGAGAATTTCTCCCTGAATCGTAACTGCGCGCTGGACCATTGCATCTGAAGTTATTCTGTCTCCCTTGATAATAATTATTTTGGTTCCCATATTGCCTGTTTCTCTGATTGTCTCTGTGATAGTCATTACCGCGGAGAGGTGATCTTTCCCTGTAATTATTACTACTCTGCCAACGGTTGTCATACGGGTGGTGTCTGTTTTGGTCACGATTTACGTTGTAAGAATAGGCTTGTCGTGTCCAGTTATTGCTTCTGTCGTCACAGAATTGTGACGGATGTGACCTGTAGTGATTGTTTTCCTGTTTTCGCATCCCGCGACTGTCTGTGTCAATTTCTAATTCTTGTAAGAGTCCTTGAAAAGCTTCAATGTCGTCTTTGCAACGCCCTGCGAAAATAATATTTCTTATATGTTCAGGCAATTTGATTAAGCAAATGCGGATAAGTTCTGAGGGGCTGTATGGGTTTGACAGGTACTGATTCTTGTGCAACATGTCTTCAAAATATTTCATAAGACTGGAAAATTCAGATTGTTCGAAATGTTTCATCATTATGATGCTATGTTTTACTCGGCCTTGTGTAGCTTGAGACCAATATGCTGAGAGGAAGGCATGATAAAATTCTCCTTCACTGTGACAATCGTGAATGACCGATCGCATTCTTACAGCTGGTTCATTCTCTAAGTAGCCACACATAAATTCTAATCTGTGTTCTAACGACCAGTTGGGAGGAAAACAATGAGAGAATTGATGGAGCCATGCTTGTGGATGAATGTCGTTGCCAGAATTCTTAAATGTTTTGAATTTACGTGTAGTAATGAACAGCTTATAGTCAAAATCATCATGTCGGCGAGTCGCATATCGGTCATTGTTAGGTCGTGTCGGCCGTTCCATCTCAAAATTCGGTGCACATTGCCAATTTCTTTCATAACTTCCGAAATGCCCTGTGTTATTATTTTGTGGCTGTTCCGTATTTCTGTGTCCCTCTTCCCATATTGGGGCGCGAGTATCCTCTGAAATACGTAATTCTTGTATTAACTGTGTCAGCTGATCGTGTACTTCCCGGATTTCTCTTTGGTGTTGCGTATTAATGTGATTCTGATTTTGTTTGAATTTCCTAATTAGTTTGCACTCTTCTGTGTCATTCAGATTATCATCTACCTTCGTAGATAGATTAGTGACCTGATCCGAAAGTTCGGCTACTTTCTCCGATAGTGTACTTATATCCTCAGTGTGTTTTTATGAATCAAGTTTCAGAGTGTCCATTTGTGTTGAAGTCGTATCTACTGTGTCCTTTAAGTTTTCTTGAATTTTTGCAAGTTGCGTAACCGAATCGGTAGATGCAACTGAGTCAATTTTAGCTTGCAAGGTGTTGTGATTTTCATGAACAATAGTTTGCAGTTCTTTTATGGCTGCTTCATGATTCTGTAATGCATTTTCATGACGCGAAAAAATAGGTTGGAAATGCTCACAAATTTGTGTTTTTACGTCATTACAGACTTTTTGACATTTCGATTCGATGTTATGTAACTCAGTAGTTAAATCTTCACGTGTTTGTTCAAGCGTGGTGTGAAGATTTTGTTCCATTGCGTCTAACTGTTGCTGTGTTTGTCTCTGATGTTGTTCCATTGTGTCTAACTTTTGAAGCTTTTGCTGTGTTTGTCTCTGATTTTGTTCCATTGTGTCTAACTTTTTAAGATTTTGTCCCATTTGTCTCTAATTTTGTTCCATTTGTTGCATTAATTGCAATAATAATGTATTAGTGTCTGGAATCTGTTTCTCTACGCTTTTCGGCAGTACATTTGCACCGGCAACATTCACATTTTGACAAGCAGAAAATGTTTCTTGACTCATTTGAGAAAACGGTGAGAACCCAAAACCTGAGTCTACAGTATTTGCAATATTGTGTTCTGTCATTTCGGATTCCTGAGGCGAGCTGTTGCCGACCGATCGATCGATAATGCTTCCCTCTTCACTAATTGTTTCACTGTCCACGCCATTGTTTGCCAGCTGCTCCATTTCCCTATGCACAATTACCAAATCACTACTTTGAATATCAGCTAATTCATTACTCGGTGGCGCTAACACACTGCTTTCATCTTCACTGTCATTTCTCAGTTTACTTTGGAGCCTAGTATTACGTTTTTCACACGCCATAATTGTCACAATATTTCACACGATAACACAGAAAAGCACAATTTGAAGATCAAAAATAAGAGAACACATTAACATAGCACTGAAAACAATATCTAGTTAATTGCAGCTGCGAAATACTTGGTGCAAATCTACATGCATGCCACAACTGTTTTACTGTACAACAATGAAAGACTGCAACTACAAAGGAGATTTTCTCTACAATTACGCGCTAGCAATAAACAATAGCTACACTAATTACACAAACTACATGAAAAAAAATCAGAAGATTCCAGTGAGGTATCCTAGGCTAAGGGTCGACATATGTAACGTCCCCTTTGAACAATTATACATAACTGTACTTAAACTGACACACAATATTTTGTTAGCGCAACGCAATCTGACTTTCAAAATTCCCTACAAAAGAATGGCCCTGACTAACATTAAACTATACCTTTCACAAATCACTTACCTCACAAAAATTTTCGCTTCTCAAGCTACTGCAATACAGCGAGCGCCACTACTGCCAGCTAAATAAAAGATTCAAATTATGGAAGGCACTAACTACTGATAGGGATAGTTAGCAAATGAAAGATATTAATAGAGAACGAACAATGTATTTACCTTGATATCATCATATATAAATATAGCAGTTCATGACAAATTACAAACCTGCGCCATCTCTCTGTCCACAGCCACCACTGCTGGCGGCTCACCTCCAACTGCGCAACGCTACGCGCTGTTCACAGCCAGCTGCCTAACACTACAATGGCGAGTATTACAACAATGCAAAGCAGCCACAGACTGCACACAGCACAGCCAGTGATTTTCATACAGAGGTGGCGTTACCAATAAAAAAACCTAAACAGCCTACTTACAAAACGTAAGATAATGCAGATGAGCAGGAGAAACATTCCCGTAATGTTCGAATACAGCGTTTGCAGTGTCCTGCTTGATACTGTCGCTTCGATTAAATATCTGGGCGTAACGTTGCAATGCGATATGAAGTGGAACGAGCACTTAATGGGGGTAGTAGGGAGGGCACACTGAGAGACATCTGAGAAAGTGTGGTTCATCTCTTAAGGAGACCGCGTATAGGATCTAGTGCGATCCCCTCTTGTGTACTCCTCGAGTGTTTGGGATCCCCAACTGGTCTGACTGAAAGATATCATCGAAGAACATAAAAAGCGGTCTGCTAGGCTTGTTACCGGAAGATTAGATCGACACATAAGTACAACAGAGATGATTCGGAAACTAAATGGGAATACATCGAAGGAAGGCAGCCTTCTTCACGAACAATAAAAAAAATAGAGTACCAGCATCTGAAGCTGCCTCCAGAGCCATCATACTCCAGCCAGCGTATATTTCGCATAACGAGACACGTACGGAGGCATATAGATAGTCGTTTTTCCCTCACTCTAATTCTGAATGGAACACCCTCCACCACGCACCGCATTGTGGCTTGCGTAGTATGTATGAAGAAGGAGTTCATTTGTTTGTAATCTACTTTCATAGTATTTTGTTGTTCCCTTTTTCCTCTCTTTTCTAAACAAATTACCATTCATATGGCCTGCGGCCATTTGTGTGGCTAGCGGCTACAAAACCTAATTAATTTCTTTTTGGCAGCCTCTTTGTCAGTATGGCTATTTTGTACTAATAACAAGCGTCTGTTTACTCCATCCAGGAAATTCATTACGTTTATCGGAGCAGTTATTTTCCAGCAATGTATGTGCAGTTCTGATTAGTGTCTGTCTAGAGTGCAGTTTTTTGGCAAGTAGTCATTAAGGTGGTTACGTATCATGTGTTCTAAAGCCTTGGTTAGTTCTAGATGAAAGTAATTGTGTCAGTATGGTTCGTGGGCATTTTTATTATTCCATTTGGCTGTTTGGATGACTGTCTCAGTACAGCACTATATCGTACGTCTGTTAGCGAAGGGAATTGGAGTACGCAATAACTTCCAATATCAATGTAATTACAGACTTACGCTAGAGCCACCGATCGTCTGATTTCTTTCCCAATATTAGTGCAACCACATCTTTAAAAACGTAACAATATTGTAAGCTGCTAAGAAAGCCAATGGTTTATGTCGATGTTTCTTCGACTAGTAAGCTACTCGATGTTGCAAAATAATGATTTCGTCTTTACCCTGTTGCTCCAGATCTTCCACCAAAATTCATTGTTAAATAACGTAACTGTTACGTCTGTCATGTACTTAACATAAGTTTCACCATGTACACTGGCTACAGTTATATACACGATGGTCAGAAACAGTCTGAAAAGCCTGTAATGGTTTTGCACGGTATGTTGTCCTGAGAAATAATTGTTAAGGAAAGAAGTTCGATACGTCTCGCTGTTTCTTGGTTAATTATCATTTAAGTTAGCCCAGTCAAGTGACAGTTAAAGAGAACCGCCAGAGACGGTGTAGCCAAATGTGTTCTTCGTTTGGTTTTCTAAGACCGAATAAGAGAGCCAAAGGCTTAGCACTGTACGCTGTGGGAACTAATGACATTAATTGTACCTGGCGGGTTGCTTGAATCTGCTAGAGCAACAGTTTGATTGACTAACTTCAGTGCTAATTAACTCGGAAACGGTGTAACGTACCGAATTTTTCCATAAGAGTTATTTCTCAGCATAACCTATTCTGCAACACCCTTACAAGCTTTTCAGTCTGTTATAACCACCCTCTGCATTTGTATCACAGACACAGAGTCCTCTCCCGATTTTTTTTTTTTTCTCATACGGCAAGGCTTGCGTAAAGGAGTAATCTCTTACACCCCCGTTCGGAGCTCGGAGCTAAAATCGAAAGCCAAGCTCTATTTTAATTTATAAGAATTTCTAGCTGACAAACCCGGAGTTTCTCGGATATTCATTTCACCAATTTTCTGTTAGAAACGGAAACAAAAAAGAGCCGTGTTTTTAGTGTAATATCGAAAAAGTTCCTTTGCCGTGTATAACACCGTTGAAATAAGGAATAATTCGTGCAAATAGGCGTGTCTTCGGCGTGGTTTTGTGAACGTTGCTATGGCAAAGTCTCTTCATAGCTCTGTAGATGGCGATTGTTTTCGTCTTCAGACGTTTGCGTTTCGCAGAAGGACTTTGTCGAAAACGCTGCCAGGCGTCAGGGATTTCCTTAAGCAGCTCCGACTGTAGGAGTGCCTTAGCAGTAAAGAAAAAAAAGTATGATAACATCATACATAAGGCGCCAATTTTCACGCGTCTCATTGTTTATGACGTCATATGTCCTGGCTTAAGAAAGGTATGTGGTTCTTATGACCCCAGCGATTGTTGTCTGACAGTAAAGGATTTGTGTAAGAAGTTGGGTGAATTCGGTTCCGTGGTTTAGGAGAAGATGAAGAGCACATATACAGACACACAGACTCAGGCACTATCATACGTATATCCGTTTTTATAAGAAGTACTGATTTACGCGCTCCATACAAAAATGGGAGGGAGAGAACTTCTAACAACTGGTAAAACTGGAAGTTTTACCTGTTTACAAACAGTTGGTAGAATATGCACTCCGTCTTCAGGCCACAAGTGGCCCATCGGTACCATCCGACCGCCGTGTCATTCTGACAAGGGAACCTCCCCATCGCACCCCCCTCAGATTTAGTTATAAGTTGGCACACTGGATAGGCCTTGAAAAATTGAACACAGATCAATCGAGAAAACAGGAAGAAGTTGTGTGGAACTATGAAAAAAAAATTAGCAAAATATACAAACTGAGTAGTCCATCCGCAAGATAGGCAACATGAAGGACAGTGTAAGCTCAAGGTTGCCGTGGTCCCGTGGTTAGCGTGAGCAGCTGTGGGACGAGAGGTCCTTGGTTCAAGTCTCCCCTCGAGTGGAAAGTTTACCTCCTTTATTTTCGCAAATTTATGATCTGTCCGTTCGATCATTGACGTCGCTGTTCATTGTAATAAGTTTAGTGTCTGTGTTTTGCGACCGCACCGCAAAACCATGCGATTAGTAGACGAAAGGACGTGCCTCTCCAATGGGATCCAAAAACATTTCATCGCAAGGTCATAGGTCAACCGATTGCTCCACAGGAAAACACGTCTGATATATTCTATTCGACACTGGTGGCGGCATGTGTGTCACATGACTTGGCGGATGGGTAAAAAGATTCTTCTACCTTGCCCGATTCAGGTTTCCTTGTGGATGTGATAATCACTCCCAAAAAAGTGATGGAAACATAAGAGTTTGTCACATAAACCGCAACAAATGATTGCAACAGTTTCACAGTCGCACAGTTTTCCCTGTGCTCTGTCAAAACATATGTTTTTAACGTTTTAAAATTTATCTCTGTGTAGACCGTCAGTTACCTCGCATCGAACCGATGGACGGACAGATAATAACTATCTGAAAATAAAAAATTAAACTTTTCACTCGAGGGAAGACTTGAACCAAGAACCCGTCGTTCCGCACCTGCTCACGCTAACCACGGTACACCTGAGCTCACACTCTCCTTGATGTTGCCTATCTTGCGCATGGACTACTCAGTTTGTATATTTTGCTTATTTTTTTCATAGTTCCACACGAGTTCTTCCTGTTTTCTCGATTGATCTGTGTTTAGTTTTTCAAGGCCTATCCAGTGTGCCAACTTATAACTAAATCTGAAGGGGGTGCGATGGGGAGTTTCCTTTGTGAGTTGAGGATGCTGATAGGAGGGGCGTGGGGTCAGCACACCGCTCTCCCGGTTGTTATGATGGTTTTCTTTGACCGGAGCCGCTACTATTCGGTCGTGTAGCTCATCAATTGGCATCACGAGGCTGAGTGCATCCCGAAAAATGGCAACAGCACATGGCGGCCCAGATGGTCACCCACCCAAGTGCCGGCCACGGCCGACAGCGCTTAACTGCGGTGATCTCACGGGAACCTGTGTATCCACTGCGGCAAGGCCGTCGCCGTTTGGTAGAATATGGATGTCGATGAAAATATAAAAACTGAGGTAAAATTTCTTAGCGCTGGCTGACAGATAGTCTCCTGTTGACGTATGATTGTACCGTCTTCTTCAGTTAAATCAGAAAATTTAAAAATGACACAAATGTAGATGTTAGAAATACAAATTTTATAAAAAATCTTGTAATTAACAAATTAATCCCTCACAGAAACAGGCGGCTTTAAAAATTTAGACGATTTCCTCGTCCAGTTGAATTTGGGTGTACAGGATTTCAGTAAGGAAAATGGCTCATAATTACTACAATAGTAACCTCAGTTTCGTATGAGACGCTTAAGAACAGTAAAATGGTTCAAATGGATTTGAGCCTATGGGACTTAACATCTGAGGTCATCAGTCCCCTAGAAATTACAACTACTTAAACCTAACTAAACTAAGGACATCACACACATCCATGCCGGGGCAGGATTCGAACCTGCGACCGTAGCAGTCGCGCAGTTCCGGACTGAAGTGCCTAGAAGCGCTCGGCCACAGCGGCCGGCAAGAAAAGTCATCCCAGAGAAAATATCGAACTGGTTTGCTTGCATGTCATGCAACAATGTCAAGGTTTCTAAGTGTCAGTATCTCGTTGTCAGTACCACATCCGTAATTTGCAATGGTGTCTTCGGGGAACAGCGTTATTTATATGGCATTTCAGAGAGCACACGCAGTTGAAGATGACCGCCACACGTTTTACCGTCACAGTCAGAATATCCTGCAGCTGGGAGCGCCCTCATGACGGGCTGACTTATTACGGCCATACAGCGCCGCCACAAAAGCGTACTCGACGCTACAAAGAGCCTGGCCTTGAGCTAAAGCGACGCTATACAGTGGTTTCAAAACAAATGTCGCTTCACTAAATATTATGCCGCTCCCTACATTAATAAAGGCAAAATTACTCGAGTCCAGCAATTCTTGTCTCACAATAACAGCAAGCGTTTTGTCCTCGCAATGTTTGCGTGAATCCGGAAGCCTGCAAATTACGGCTGTCCAGATAGCTGTCTCGTCGCTCATAAAACATAAACCGCCACGCAACAAGAGAACATTAATCGTTATGGATGCGAAACAAAGCTAAGTTTTCTTTAGTTAATTTCCTGCCGTATCAAACTTTGGAATACTCTGCGATATGATAAGAAATTTAGTAGAACCATCACGAATAGAACACATGAACGATAAGAAAATTTAAATTATAAGGCGCTGCCATCTACAGTAACGAAACTTAAGAAAAGATACCCGCACTCAAATTCAGATGGCGTTAATCTACAGAAACACTTGACATTTAGTCTTAATGGGCAGAGGAACATGAAGATGTACCGGTATAATAGTAAAAAGACAAAGGGGTCTAAATAATCTGTGCAATATGTAACGCGAAGGTGGCAAATGAAATTTATGATAAACGTAATGTGCACGTGAGGAGTATTAAAGGCGAGTACCGCATCGTACTTCTAGGGGTTTGTTGAATTCACCTTATTATACCGTGATTATAACCACAATTAAGGGAACCGAGACGAAAAATGTTGATTGCTAAAGACTAATTTCATAGGTCATCCAACTGAGGGCATACAACGTGTGTTTCACAGAGAATGGGAACGTCATTATATTTCCGTCATTATTAGTTACTCCACATTTAAAGGTTGCTGTTGTTCCATACATCTATTCTCGGTTAGTTTCTGCTTTGCCGCGCGGGGTAGCCGTGCGAGCTATGGCGCTTCGTCATGGTTTGCGCGGCAACCTGCGTCGGAGGTTCGAGTCCTCCCTCGGACATGGGTATGGGTGTGTGTGTGTTGTCCTTAGCGTCAGTTAGTTAAAGTTAGATTAAGTAGTGTGTAAACTTAGGGACCGATGACCTCAGTAGTTTGGTCCCATAGGAACTTACCACAAATATCCAAGTTTTCTAGTTTCTGCTAAATCTCTTTTTAAGTCCCCAGCAGGTTTCAGCCTCCGCATGTGGGTCCTTTAAAGCGTACAGTGTGCTGTGTGAAGCAACGTCCAATGATCATTTGATGTTGTTTCATTTGACGTTCTTTCAGCACAGCACAACGTGCACTTGAAAATGGCCTGGATGCGAAGGCCGAAACATCTCATGGGTTTTAAGAAAGTACCTATTAGCAACGGAAGCGGCTATTCGTGAGCATCTTATTTCATTACAGAAAGAAAAATAGTTACAAAAAATAATCAGTAAGTTAAATCACGGATCTGCCACAAATTACGAGAAAAACGGCATAGAAGACTACATAACAATGCACACGGAAATAGAAATTCATTTCAATTCTGATCGAGACACTTCATCACATATAGCTTCCGGTATCAGTCACATTAGTACTGAAGCCATTATAGAAAATACAATGTGGTCTTGCATAGAAGCAACAATCAAAAAGGCACCAAAACGAAAGCAGCAAGGAATGATGGGATAGCGTATTCACTGAGCTCTACCTCCAAATCGTTTACTAAACTGGGCAGCATCTAGTCGTCAAATGTTCAGAGGAAGTCTATGATTTCAAATCCCCGATAGTTCTGCTAGAATAACTGACAATCTGAGAATCTGAAGTCCTCAATTCCAGGAAATTCCAAAGTCGAAGTCTCATAATGTTACTAAAATTCGATTTAAGGTTATGCGAACTCCAACGAAGTAACAAAAAATTATCTTCCACAAGATCCTGGACCTGATCAGGGAACGTAGATATCCTAACGGTCTATGTAGAACTTTCTTACTGAATGGTTGGACACAATTCATTCTGTTTAACACAGAAAATAAAAATCAACGATAGCTTCGTGAAATTACGACAAATTATACATCTACAAATTTTGGAATATGCATTTCAGCGACGTAGGTAGTGAACTTGTTTAGTATCACTGGACTGCAGTCCAAAAGTACATTCCGTCATGAGTTAATTAAAAATAAAAAAAAAGCATCACGTATCAATCACATTACATCCAACACTGGCGGGACCAGTTTTAAGACACAATTTTTAATACATGCACAGTCTACAAACGTAAAAACTCAGTGTTTCTCAAGCTATCACGTTGTGAAGTTAGAATATTATTTTCGAAACTACCGAAGATGTGACACTAGGCAAAACTATTAATTGGAATCCAAGCTTTGCAAACGATGTGAAAATCAATAAAAGCAAATCACAGTAAAACATTGTGTTAATACACGAAGATCACCCAGCTATAGAATGGTTTAACCAAGTGGAGAGTGGAAGGCAATTCTTAATGGTCACTAAGTGACTCCCATGGAAACGCCAATTTTAAATTATTTCAGTATGCTAATCAAAGACCGGGAAACACGGAACGCACATTTTGCAAGGAATGAAGTAGACTAACAAGTAACTTTTAGGTAAGCATTAAAATTCACATAACCATGACATTATCTTTCCACAGAAATACTCATCATAGGTTAGTGGCACGTTTAGTTTGGTACAACAGAAAAAAATTAAATTTTAAGGCACCCATCAGATCCACCTATATTTCTTGTCTGAAAACGACGCTAGTTCAATGAACGTGCAGTACAAAGCATGATCCATTCACTTGTCAAATATTAAAGGTCAGTCAATACAGCCTGAACCCCACCACAAACTGTATAGGTAGTTCGATAACACTTGGATTTTATAAATTACTTAATAGCACAGCATTACAGGGTCAATAGGGAATTTACCTACAAAATTAGCAGTCTTCAGCATAGCACACCTTCAATGAATAAATGTTTTCACTCTAAGCACCGTTTCCAAAATACGAATTCTGCTTCTCCTCGTCTTTCGTTAGTGTCATTTTATTAATTCTGAGGAGCCATTCCAGTCCTAATGTTTCTAATATTCTTAGATAAAAACATAATTCCTAGTTTCCAGAACGAATTTTTCACTCTGCAGCGGAATGTGCGCTGATACGAAACTTCCTGGCAGACTGAAACTGTGTGGCGGTAGGAGATGAGGTAATGGCGGAAGTAGAGCTGTGAGGGACGTCGTGGAACGTGCTGGGGTAGATCAGTCGGTAGAGCACTTACCCGCAAACAACAAAATGTCCCGAGTTCGAGGCCCGATCGGACACAAAAGTTTAATCTGCCAGGAAGATTCATTATTAATAGTACTTCATTATAATATAGTGACTGGTAGACTTGGGAATATGGATGTAATCTACCTACCAGTCGTTGCAGATTTTACTCTTTCGCTTTCTACAGCTTCCGTAAACAAATGAAAGCCTACAGCTGTCTGCCACTCCCCGTTCGTCTACCCAAGAACACCTTCCACTGCCTTGTGATAATATGTGAATATTTCACTGCACAACCCAACGGAGATCCAGGCTCTGTCTCAGAAGCTCGGGCTGCCTCCTTGAATTTTCTGCACTAATGATTCTCAAAGGAAACGTAACTTCTCATACTTCACACTATTTCTGCAAGACTTTACGATTTATTCATCAGTATTTCCAGTAACACATCTGCGCCTACCGCTTACCACTCTTACGATGAAATTCCTGAAGGTTCTTAGATATACGAATCTGTGTCAGATGTATAGTTCCAGCAATAATTACCACAAGTTGGTGAAAATAAATCAATCCAGTAGAGTTTTGTCATAAAAGAAAAATTCTGTCTCTACTAGTTTAGAGTGCCAGTAAACTCCAATTGAGCGCTCTAAATGAACAAACGGGCTAAAGATTTTTTTCCGCGTACAGCCATCGTATGTTATCTTACTCGGGACATCAGAATTCTTTCACGAGACACACTTTAATATCATAATTTGCTGATTGCTTTCTACTGCTCTTTGTCGATACTGTATTTGTACATGTTCATCCTTTAGCCTTTGTAGCTTTGCTTGTAATGAATTATTTTATATGTGACAACAAGAAGATCCTGTACACACTTCCAATGACGCGGATGATCGTTTCACAAATGCGAAGAAGAATATAGGGTGGTAATAGTATTACGAAATTGTATCCTTGAACATAAATTAATATACCAGCAATTTTATGGCTGTTGATAAAGAGCAGAGTAATAAACGAAAAGGTCTATAAACATCTGACACGGTAATAACCGTTTATTCCTCCATCGAGAAAGAAATAAACTTTAAAAGAAGATATCGGATAAATTAAAATGTCTTCTTTTTGTGAAACGAATAATGAGAATTACGTTGATGTTATGCTGAAACACAGACCTTAAAATATGTAACCTTTGTTTAGTGACATTGATTAATGTATGCAAAATTTAGTGACGGAGGCGTCCGTGGACGTATCAATTATGTTAGTCTTTCTGGGTATACATGGGCGTCGTAAAATAAAAGATTTTCAACACTGGAATAATCAACATTTCAGCCGTACGGCTACAGTCTTTCTTATGGTATAAACATTTCGTGCTACTGATATCTACATATTTTTCTTACGTTTCTACTGGCATTTCACCAATGCCAAAAGCGTTAAATTACTTTTCTAACATCCATAAAATAATTACGTTCTATGATGAGTAGAAAGAGGAAATATATGAGAAGCATCTGAAAGACATAGGAGCGCAGCGACGATTGCAGTGACTGAGCCCTCTCCCCGAATTGCGTGACGATGCGCAGCCTTTCGACCGCTCACACGAGCCAGAGCTGAATTGCTGGTAACTGGGGCCCGTGGCCATTCCCTCTGTTAATTTGATTAGGCAGCTCCAGTTTTACGATGCACGTCATCCGACTGCCTCGCAAGCTCTCATGTCAGCTTCAAGGTACCTTGGTTTCGACCTTCCTTCTCACCCACACTAGGAAGATTTTAGTGAAAGCGGTTCAAATGGCTCTGAGCACTATGGGACTTAACATCTATGGTCATCAGTCCCCTAGAACTTAGAACTACTTAAACCTAACTAATCTAAGGACAGCACACAACACCCAGCCATCACGAGGCAGAGAAAATCCCTGACCCCGCCGGGAATCGAACCCGGGAACCCGGGCGTGGGAAGCGAGAACGCTACCGCACGACCACGAGATGCGGGCTTAGTGAAAGTACGTGCTTTCAGTATCAGTAGGAAAGTTTATAATATTCTAGCTTAATTTTGGAGCTCTCATGCGTTTTTGATTTCTACAACTGCACCTCATACATTGCTCTTTTCCTTTGATACCCATAATATTTCTGGACGTATATTTTCTTTCCCTTTTTTGAGGTAGTTACATTTTCAGCTTTTTGTCACTACGGTATCTATGTTTCTCAGTTTAAAGAGTGACGTACTGGGTGGTAATACGTTAAAGCTGAAAAAGTGGTTCCAGTTTTGGCCACCAGGTACAAATCTGGCGTTGCACATAATATCGTCGAATTTTCCGGTCCTCATAGTGAACAAATTGTGCAAGCGTCAGTTAACAATAGAAGCAACATTATGCCTTCACACTTGTTTGACGTTTTCTGCCCACATTCCGTTCCTAATCCACCACATACAGAAACTTTAGCATTTTATCCATCTTCAGCAATTGTAGTTGTATTTATTGGAATATTCAGTGACCAACTGCACAACAGGCTTTTTATTGGCTCTGAGCACTATATGACGTAACATCTGAGGTCATGAGTCCCCTAGAACTTAGAACTCCTTAAAGCTAACTAACCTAAGGATATCACACACATCCATACCCGACGCAGGATTCGATTCTGCGACCGTAACGGTCGCGCGGTTCCAGTCTGAAGCGCCTAGAACCCGTTCGGCCACCGGCGCTTTTTATTTCCTTAATCAATTTCAATCACTTAGAGCTCTTCTTCGGAAGGTTATAAATATCGCATTATTTTGTAACTGTCGCGTTATTTGCCAGTGTCAAAAGCAAGATGCATGCTGCATATTGCCATTGTGCACCTGTGACGGAATTGAGATTAAATATATTTCTAGCGTAAATCACTTCCACATTAACGCATTAGAATATGTACCAAGTTTCTCTGACATAAGACAATTACAGGCCACACTGCACGTCTGTGTGGAATTTCACTTCAAATATAACCACCCGGTACTTTTGATATATTTTGTTGTCTTATATGTGACAAAAACGGTAGATTCAAGAGAAATAATGATCGTTGCAGAATTTTTTACGAGAGCATCCTTGTGGGAGAAGGGGTAGGGAAGGGGGATAATAACGTGAGACAAACAGCCTAGTTTTACCTTAGTAACGTCTCTCAACTTCTCTTTTGTTTTTGCTGTTTCAGTCGGATAGGTAGCTCTGCTGTGTTTTATATATCTGGCAGACTTCTCTATGAGATAGTAAAATTTTTGAACTATAAAAGAACGAGGGAAACAAGAAACGACTTACTTCTGTGCTTTCTGGGTGGCTTCCTGAACACGCAGAGCTGTGAAAATGTGTCTTTTCTATGTTCGGGAGAAAAAATAATCCTCTTACGTTATACAAGTGGCATGGCTGTTTCTCTGATATCATTAAATTAGTACCTGGAATTCAGAAAATTGTCAGTGGCTGGAGAACGATTGACATACCGCCGCTCTTATGAATCAGTAAGGGTTTTTATATTTGTCTGCAGTTGCAGGCAGGGATGTTATACAGCAACAGCAAATACACAAGTGAACGTTTCATTATTTCACAAAACGTTACTAATAGTTTCACCAAACCATTACACTCGTAACATGACTGTTTTTCGATCCTGTATCAGTTCCGTTCGTTTCATTTCACTTTGTAGTTCCGGCTTTAGTCAGGTTGGGTTTCCATTCTGGGGTGGTTTTCAGGGACTAATCGGCGCATTCTGAAGTCGTGGTTTCTGCGAGTTAATGCTAGACACTCGACCACAGCAGTATCATAGTCTCCAATGTAGCAAGTATCTATTCAGAACGAATGTCAACAACGGACTGTTAGTACTCCCCCGATCCCTGGCGACACACATGCACTGTCCGACGGAAGGATATGGTCGCGAGAGTGCACGAACGCGCAAGGACCGGATTCAGCGAGTTTTAGTTGCATGGACCGTGATATTCGAGTAGTGCTATTTCGACTTGCGTGTTTGTGTTCGCCCGGCGAAGTTACCTCATGGGAATAAGTTGTCAGTCGATGGTTTATACTGGGATCTTCCCCGTGCCTGACTGGAGTGGAGACGACCGTTGGTTGGTCGTTCGGTCGGTCGTCGCAGCGGGCGACGTGGATTTGGTCTTCCGACCACTTCTGGCTTCTCTGTGTTTGTACTGACTTATAATTCATCCGTGTTGTTTCACAGTGACTGGTTTTAGTATTGTGAGTTATTGCATCCGTGTGTATTATGTTGTGGTTTTGAATGAGCAGTTATTTTAATACCGTCTGTGAACTGGATTTGTGGGGGGGGATTGCGAAGGGACATCAGGTCGGTTTGGGGCGCAGCAGCGAGCAGGTTCGTGCAGTGCCAGAGCAAGCCAGGGCCGCTGGCAACGTACTGCCACTGCCGGATCGAGGAGGGGTAGCTGCGAGAGCGGCGACTTTGTTGCAAATCGTGCCCTGGACGTTGAAGTTAAGAGTTAACTGCTAATGCAACCACGACTATTCTGAGATCCCGTCTTGGGTCGGCGGATTGGCGCTCCCAGGGCTGCTGAGCCTGGCGGCAACGAGTGAAGTGTTTGGAGGCGGTATAATATTACATCCGTCTATCTCTATTTGTTATTTATCATTGAATTTTAAACAAATATCACAATCTAAGGAATCAGGACAGCCGGTTGTCAGCAAGTTGTCCAAGGGTCGGCTTGGGATGGTAACAGAAACATACGGCAAGGTGAAACAGGCAGCCAAGAGTAGTACACACGTAACGGGATGACAGCTGAAACTAGGAACAGCTTAAGCGCCGACCGACCGACTAACCATGAAACGTCCCCTTAGAAAAATTATACATGACGGTGCTTAAACTGACACACAATATTTTTTTTAGCGCAACGCAATCTGACTTTCAGTAATCCCTACAAGAGAATGGCCCTGACTAAATTAACCTATACGTTTCACAAATCACTTACCTCACAAAAATCTTCGTTACTCGAACTACTGCAATACAGCGAGCGCCACTACTGCCAGTTAAATAAGAGATTAAAACTACGGAAGGCACTAACTACTGATAGGCATAGTTAGCAAATGAAAGATTTTCATAGAGAACAAACAATGTATTTACCTGAATAGTCGTAATATATATAGCAGTTCATGCCATCCAGTCTTACAAATTTCAAAACTCCGCCATTTCTCTCCCCACATCCACCACTGCTGGCGGCTCACCTCCAACTGCGCAACGCTATGCGCTGTTAACAGCCAACTGCCCAACGCTAAAATGGCGGACAACAATGCAAACCAGCCCCAGACTGCACACAGCACAGCCAGTGATTTTCATACAGAACGCTGCGTGGCGTTACCAATAAGAAAACCTAAACAGCCTACTTAAAAGCAATCCGCCTAACATCCGATTACCGGTACAACGTTGGAATATTTTTAGGCAAGGGCGACGGGACAAACAGCACTACGTCTTCAGGAAACACCCAAGGCCGAAGGAAACACTAGAACCAAGGTAGACCTCCAAAATAATAAGCACAGTACAATAGAAGAGGATGTCGAACTACACTCCGTGTTAGACAGCATCAACACAATGAGGAAAGGTACACTGCCGGAAAAGAACGCTAATCTCCGGGGCAGGTAAATGGGGCATTAGCGGCCACAAGGTAGGTAATGCCGCTGGTTGGCCTTCACTAATAAGAATATTACTAAATACAATGATGAATAACAAATAGAGATAGACGGCTGCAGTATTTGACCGCCTCGAAACACTTCACTCGTTGCCGCCAGGCTCAGCAACCCTGGGAGCACCAGTTTGCCGATCAAAGGCGAGATCTCACAATAGTCGTGGTTGCATTAGCGGTTAACTCTTCACTCAACTTCAACGTCCAAGCTTTGGTGTGCAACGAGGTCGTCGCTCTCGCAACTACCCCTCCTCGATCCGGCAGTGGCAGCACGCCGCCCCCGGCTCCGGCTTGCCCTCGCCCTGCACGTCCCTGTTAGCTGCTGCGCCCCAAGCCGACCTGATGTCCCTTCGCCACCCCCCTTCCCCCCAATCCAGTTCGCAGACAGCATTAAAATAATTGATCATTCAAAACCACAAGATACATACGGATCCGGGAAAACAACTCCACCAACAACTCTCATACTAAAACCAGTTACTGTGAAACAACATGGACGAATTACAACTCGGCACAAACGCAGAGATACCAGAAGCGGTCGGAAGACCAAATGTACGTCGTCCGCTGCGACGACCGACCGAACGACCAACCCACTTGAAAGATCCCAGTATAAATCGTCGACTGGCAACTTATTGCCATGAGGACATTTCGACGGACACACACACACACACACACACACACACACACACACGCACGCACGCACGCACACACACACACACACACACACACACACACACACACACATACACACGCACAGGTGAAAGTTGTACTACTCGAATATCACGGTCCATTCAACTCAAACTCGATGAATCCGGTCCTTGACGGGGTCGTGCACTCTCGCTCGCTACCACATCCTTCCGTTGAACAGTGCATGTGTGTTGCCAGCAGTCGGGCAAGTACTGGCTGCCCGACCTCACTGCTGCTCCGTCCCAACTCAACTAGGTCGACACATGACGACCCGGTAATACTAGAGGCAGCTCCAAAGATGGTACCACAGTTCGAGCTATTGACAAATGCTGCTGCTGCCATTCACGGAGAGACAAGGCGAGCAAATGTAGTGGCGCCAGTGAACACACTATAAAAATGAGACGCCACTATCGCTATTACAAGATGGCAAGCTATGAACGGGATCAACACGAGCCGCACACGGCTCAAATCCTGCCTTTCTATTCCCATGAAAGTGTGAGAAATTTCGCACTATCAGTAATTCTGTTAGGCCAGTCTCGTGTATTATCTACCCTCCTAGGCACTGTATATCTTACGTCATCCAATAATATAAGACTGTTCTGAACTTCGGCAAAATTCCAAACAGTCAAGATCGCTGGTTAGTTATTTATTTAGATAGCCGGTTTCGGTAAGACTATGTCACAATCTTCCAGTCTTCCTAAGGTGATAATGAAGTATTATCAAAACTGGCCAACTAAATAAATCCTTTGTTAGCAATATTGGCTCTTAGGAATTTTGTTGAAGTTCATTACACTACAGATCGCTCCAATTCTGGCAATTTAAGGAATATAAAAAAACTGTCTAACTTGGTACCAACCTTAAAAATTGTCTACGGGTATCTGTAAGTCGTATTAAGGAAATTTTTTTGGCGTTCCCCTCTATTTCCCTGCTTCGAGGCACTTGTATATTCACCATATTCGCTACAAATTTGTTGCCGCCCCTTCAAACCGGGGTTGAGCTGCTTATATAGAACTTGGCCTTCTGATCAGTTGGTTTGCTGGGACTCGTCCTGTGGCAACTATCGTTAGCCTCCTGCCTGTCATCCCGTGCTGACTGTGCAGTGTGAAGAAGTAAGTGTCGCTTGTCGCTGTAGCAGAAGAGTTATTTTCTCATCTCAGAGTAAATATTCTAAGCAGATCATGTCTGTGCATCTTGAATGATGAATTCACTTTGCTATTTATCTTGTACTTTATAAAATAGGGGTTGCGCATCTGAGGAAATCTCGTTTATTCTTATTTCAGTCTTCGCAACAATTTCAATCGTATTCCCCCGTTGTGATCATCAGTTTTCCAGTTAATTTTCTGTGTTTCTGTTTTCCTTTACAGTATTGGAGTAAGATTTGGTGTGGTTTGAAATTTGAATAAAATTTTAGTAATTTATGAAATCTACATCTGTTTATGACTCTTACTTTCTAGAAGTTCTCGAATTATTACGTGACCCTACTTTAACAAATGTAATCAAAATACACCATGATGGTTTTTCATTGTGATTGTATTCTCCTCGTGCGCAGTGACAAAATTATTAATGGAATGTCGCACAACACACGAAGTTATTTGCTGCGGTGACGAGTTGGTAGCGCTCGCAGGTTTTTCTTTCGATGCTAAAAGCGCTGTTAATGCACATTTGGTAAACACTATACGACTTGTTTATCAGTATACACTCTCTATCAAAAAGACTCGGACAGCAGTTAGTGGTGTTTAACATAGGTATGTCTACCCTTCGTGTGTATGACCACTTGAACTCTGCTTTTAAATGAGGCGTCTGAAAGTTTGTGGAGCAATGGCAGTCCATTAGATTAGATTAGATTAGTTTTTCGTTCCATAGATCCGTACTGAGGAGATCCTCGTGGATGTGGAACATGTCACATTTTTTTAAGCTGAAATAACAATACTAATAGTATGAGTGTATACTATATGTCATTTTTTTAAACCTGAAATAACAATACTAATAGTATGAGTATATACAATACATCATTTGTTTCTAATAAAAAAGTCGTCAATGGAGTAGGACTTGTCCACTAGTAAGTCTTTCAGGCTTCTTTTAAACTGATCTTTATTTGTAAAAAATTTTTTTATGTTTGCTGGCAAATTATTGAACATGAGTGTTCCTGAGTAGTGGACCCCATTTTGAACTAATATAAGTGCTTTTAAGTCCTTGTGCAGATCATTTTTGTTCCTGGTATTGTATGTATGAGCTGTTTGTTAGAAAATGAGATATATTACTTAGGACAAATTTCATTAAGGAGTAAATATACTGAAAGGTGGCTACACTGAGCCACTGCGCCAGAGATTGCGCCAAAGAGTATTATTAAGCCGCCTCCACAGTGCTTGTTAAGAACTCGTAGCAGTCAGTGCCTGTCGAGGACTCGGTAGTCTGTGTTGAGATGTTGTAGCAGAGAGTGATTATTGAGAGGTAGCGGCAGGCAGTTCTTGCCGAGAAGTTGTGGTGGGCACTGCTTGTTGTGAAGTCGGAGTGGATATGTGGTAGTAGGGAGTGTTTGTTCCATGTTCTATCCAGTTATTTGATGGGAGAGATAGCAGATGTTATTCTAATGAAGATATTGTAATGATCAGAGTGCATTTCGTCAATATATATGAAGGTAAAAACCACTATGTTCTTTATTATTTGTGTGTCTCAAATAATGCATCATTACAGGTTCAGTCAACAAAGCATCTGGCTTGTGTTCTTGTATTAGAGTGTAATTCTGGTTTTCTTGAGTAATTATGGTATTTTTATTTCCTTTAGTTACTTCAGTATAAATGGTATTTAAAAATTCTTGTCTTGTTGAAGAGGAACCGTGCCAGATGTGCATTGAGTCATACTTCCACATACAGAACAATGATACTTGTGCTTGGTTTAGTAGGTTTTATAGTTGCTGGGGACTTAATTAATTAACTGTGTTAACGAAAATTTTCATTTTATTCTGTGTTGTTGTTCTATGCAGTCAGATTGCGTAATAATACTAGTCAGGGCCAACCGTTTACGAGAAATAGCGTAATCGGACTTACAGCTACTAAAAACTAAAAGTATTTGCAAATTTATTTAATTAAGCCCCCATGCACGGTGCGACCGCTGCTTCGGATCGTCCCTTGGAATCTTCTGATTGTAAAAATAGTAGACCGTAGTACTGTTGTAGTAATTTGAGTTTAGTAATTGTAGTCTGTATTCCATGTGTAGATTTGGTAATTGTCATTCTTCTAATGGTATTTTTCAAAATTTAAATTTGTTGTCTTGTCAACGGGTTTGACAATTTAGTGCAATTATTTCAATTGTTCGATTGATCGTGTTTGAGGGAGTCATTGCATGTGAATGGTATTGTTGAGATAAAGAGTCACCGTGTGTAATTTTCGTACAGTGACGAATTTTTTGTATGTTTTGTAAATGATTACGCGATCTATGAAAAAGGCGAAAATGATGAATAGGGAGAATGATGAAATTGTTGACATGGCGAACTCGCCAACACAGGACAACAGTATGATGAATAATGGAGTTGAAAATGATTTAATATGTCGGGAAGACAGTCTGGAACCATTTCAAAATTTTTCTCAATCAGAAAATTTACAGAATCTGAGGTTAACGACAGAAGATTCTGGAATAGTATCGAACACAGATAGCCTTATGGCTATGCAGAAGGAAGTTAGTTTTGCAGGAAATGTTAGGGGCGAAAAAAATTTCGAACCGGCTAACATGGAGCATTTGATGGATGCTATATTACTTTTGGGATCACAGATGGGAACTTTGCGATCTGAATTAAAAACTGATAGGGGAACAATGGAGCAGTTTCGATCTGAATTTAAAACAGAGATTGGAACAATTAAAACAGAGATGGGAACTTTGGGATCTGAATTAAAAACAGTGGCAACACGTTTAGAAACAGAGATGGAAACAATGTAAACACGGTTAGACTCACTGGGATCACAAATAGGAACAATTAAAACCGAGATGGGAACTTTGGGATCTGAATTAAAAACTGATATGGGAACAATGGAAGCACAGTTTCGATCTGAATTAAAAAGACAGATGGAAACAACGGAAACACGGTTAGACTCACGAATAGGGACATGTTTCAAAAACATGAAAGATGAATTAAAGAAAGAAATCAGAGAAGAAGTACAACCGATTTTGAATGCTCACAATAATAGTTTAATTTCAACAGAAATCAGACAAGAGGAACAGGACAGAGAACAGGAAGAAAAAGATCGCGTGATAGTACAAAAATTTTCAGAATCAAATTTACAACGTGCACACGATAAGGAAGAAATAATTAAAAGAATCGAGGAATCCGTACCAAATGACAGAATAAATAACTTAACGCAACAGTGTGAACAGTTAACTACTAAATGTGACAACAACGAAACCTGAGTCGCGACATTTACAGAAGACGTAAATAAACAGAAAGGACAATTAAGTGACTCATCAGAAAGAGTTGAGGAGATTTCAGATAAATTGACAAATCTTAGTTTACATGGGGATAGAGATTCGGATGATACAGCTCCATTACCATTCGCAGAAACCGAAGAGTACCAGAACATAAATAAACATGTTGAAAATCAGGGGAAATTTAATGAACGCGTTAAAAGGAAAGTTGAGGCGTTACGAAAGCAAGTCAAACAGATCGAAGGCGAAATTGTAGGAAAAGACAGCAAAAGAAATTTGGAATCACAGATATCAGAGGGGTTTGAAGAAAATAATTTGTTTCATTTACGGGATGCGACACGAGAGCGCCAGGCGCGCGAACTTGAAAATAATCGTCATTGGGACTGGGACAGACGCGGTAGGTCTTTGTCGCCACGAGGCGAAAACTTTGACTATAAACACTTTTTGACTGTTCGGAAATGTAAGATCTTCCGCAACTCTAAGAATGACATACATCCATGTGCATGGTTAGATCAATTTATGTACGCACTTCCACCAAATTGGCCACTAAGTCACAAACTGGAAATTATGTGCAGCTATTAAAGTCCTCAGGGGATTCACTACTCTAAGTGAATATGTGCCGTAGCGAGCATAGGGCCCCGAGCTGTAGTGGTGCTATTTCTCTTTTAGTTTTCTGTACCGCTGCCTACTCTTTTACTATTCTTTGCATCTGTCAAAACAACTCTTCGACTATCAATCTATCTAGTGAGTAAGTAAACAATAACCGGATTTGACTAATTTACCCAAAAGTGATTTCGGAAATTACCATGTGGACTTACTGTATCTTCTGCAGCATTCATTCGTAGCTTAAATGAAATTTTACCTGTTTATCTTCGTGACAATATTACTTCATACGTTGACGATATTCTTATTGCTAAACATTCTTGGAGCGAGCACAACAAAATTTTGGATTCATTAATACGTATTTTTGCAAAAGTTGGCATTACAGTGAACTTAGAAAAATCTGAATTCGGTCGTTCACAGGTGAAATTTCTCGGTCACATTATTTGTACAGAAGGTATTCTTCCAGATCAAAAAAAAAAAATTAGACGCTATTCGTAATTATGCTGTTCCTACCACAAAACGAGAGGTTCGTAGTTTCCAAAATTTTTGTGGAATGATATACTTTTGAAAAATTTTGTGGAATGACATACTTGAGAGAAACTCACAGCTACATGTAAACATGCGGAGAGTACAAGGATACCGCGCTGTGTTTTGGCGGCGGCACATACTCAAAGCAACAGTCAAGTCTGCGCGCCGCACAAGGCAGTCGTTGACCGAAAACAATTGCTTCCTACGTCACGCGCCTACAGCTGATCGAGCGCTCAGTGCGAATGCACTGACAGCCGTAAACAAATACACAATTTAATTTCTCCGTTTAAATTCAGTATAAAGCTATAGTGACTTGAAGAATTATGTTATTAACATTCAGTATTTTTCAGGATACGGTTCTATAAAATATTTAAGAACTTGAGGTAAATTCTGTGCGTGTCCGACGTTAAGACGACTTACTATCGAGAAATTTTCAGGAAGAATGTAATTTCGAAGAAGAACCTAATAAACTAAAAAAGGTAACTATTAATTGAGTTTATTTTTCAGGTAACATATTTCCACTTAGGTACGTACTTTAGACGTAATTTGTTGCTCGCGATTACGTGATTCATACTTGGTGCTAATTTCATGTTCTATGAATTTACGTGTGAAGCGACGTGCTTGCGTACATTTGCTGATTTTTGTCAATGTTTTATTAATGAACAGGATTGTTATTTGTATATATTATGCATCGCTTGGCTGCTATGCTTTTTCACTGATGTCATATTTTTTTTAATTATGTGCCTGCTGTGCTTATTTATTTAAATTATAATTGTCACCTGATTAGTTGTGCTGATATGTATGTAAGTTATACTTTGTGATTTATCTGCTTGCGCCTTCATGTTTACTTATTAAGATTACATATGAACATTTATTTGCTTATGCTGATATGATGCTAATGACCTGTTTGCTGCTATGCTTATGGATTGCATATTTATACATTTCTGTTTGTTGTCATAATTACTCTTTAATTTGGTGTATAGAAATGCTGATATACTGTGTATGAACATAGAGTTTAGGTCACACTATTGTATTAATTATAGATTGTTTGCTTGGCAGAGCCTCGTTGTAAGAATTGTGCTGCATACACTTGTTGACATTCTGTTCTCTACTGGTATATTTACTCGCTATTGCTTGTTTTGCTTACGCTCAGTGCCTTATATTATTAAGATAGGAAAATGAACTGCTATAATCCGACGAAGGACATTAGTACAAGAAACTTCATAGAGGTCACACTATTGTATTAATTATAGATTGTTTGCTTGGCAGAGCCTCGTTGTAAGAATTGTGCTGCATACACTTGTTGATATTCTGTTCTCTACTGGTATATTTACTCGCTATTGCTTGTTTTGCTTACGCTCAGTGCCTTATATTTTAAGGTAAGAAAATGAACTGCTATAATCCGACGAACGACATTAGTACAAGAAACTTCATAGAAGTCACATGAGCTGGAGGTTTTATGGAAGCTGTATAAATTTATGCTAATAGGAAGGAAGCTAACGAGATGACATACCAACACAGTTATTACACTGCATTTTTCGTGAGCAACTGAAATAGGAAGTGACACTTGACACAAGAAATACTCCACATGTTTGCTTCTGTTTGCCATAATTCTTGAAGTGATGTACACACTGTGAAATATTATGATCATTCATACTCCGTAATCGTACTTAATTACTGAGAGTTATTCGAACTAAGTCTGTTAGAGGTCATGTATGCATTTCTTTGTTTATAATTCATAATGAGCAGAAGATTTGGGTCAGATGGATTACACAGAGGTTGTGTGTTGGCATGTGTCTTCAGATTGTATGGGAGGATGAACTGTACTTGTTCGAGGAGACTGAGTAGAGGAAAGAGTTGTTATCGAAGTGAAATGATATTGGCAATAAGGTTTATATGTATCGACGCATTGAAGTGGTATTATTGAGGTATTATTGAGATTATATGAAGCTGATGATTATTGGAGTTTTTGTGGACAAGAGGTAAGGTAAATGATATTGATGATAAGATTTATATGTATCGACGTAAGAAGTATTATTGAGGTATTATTGAGATTGTGTGAAGCTGATGATTATTGGAGTTTTGGTGGATAAGAGGTAAAGTAAGTGAGGAGCATATATTGGCAATAAGGTTTATATGTATCGACGTATTGAAGAGGTATTATTGAGATATTATTGAGATTGTGTGAAGTTGATGATTATTGGAGTTTTGGTGGATAAGAGGTAAAGTAAGTGAGATGCATATTTTTTTTTTGTTGGTCTTATGGAACAAGGAGGATGAAGATAGCAGACTAGAAGGAAGATAGTCTATACACACACTTTGTTAAATCACTAAGCAGTATATACTTTTTTTTGAAGAGAGGAAGTATTTGCATATCTTGGCTCACTGACAGTTGTTCAACAACAGTACATTTGATCTGGCTTGGCAAACATTGGTCTTGACATGATGACTATGACGTTGACTTAACTATTATTGACTGTTATACATTGCTGCCACTACTACTTGATACACATGATGAACATCAGATTTTGACAGAATTACATTTACACAGTTAACACTATTCAATTACACAGTAGTACTTAATGTGGACGAAAGATGAATGAGTGTGTTTTGTGTGTTTTCCTTTCCTAATCCTACCCACCTATCTCGTAAATATTATTTTATTTGTTTGTAGTGGCTTGCACTGACACCCATAAATATTATAGGTTTACTGATATTTGAGTATTTGTAATAGTTAATATGAAAATTATCTGACATCATTTGTGTGTTTGTTATGATTTGTATGTTTAGTGTAAAAGCATTTGTATGTGCATTCAAACTATTGTTCATGCCTGAACTGTCTGATTAGTGAAGGTAAATATTGTGAACTGTTACCTGCACTTTTTCAACATAATGTGTGACACTTAGGAATGATTAATTTCTGCTGATGAACAGTGTGATTAGTATGTGTATTCAAACTATTGTTCATGCTTGAACTGTCTGATTAGTGATAGTGAATATTATGGACTGTTACTTGTACTTTTTCTACATGATTGGTGCCCCTAGGACATGTTTAATTTGTGCTTATATACTCTGATGAACAGTGTGAGCAGTGATAGTGAATATCATGGACTGCTCTCTGGACCTGCTCATCATTGCTAGGTGCAAGTAGTCCTACTTGTATGGAAATGAAGTCACTTCTTGCTGTCTGCACCTACTCAACATTGTTGGGTGCCACTGATGAACTGATTCTACTGAACTAATGTGACTTGTTGCTGTGTGTGCCTCTTCAACATTGCTAGGTGCCACTGATGAACTGCTTCTACTGAAATAATGTCACTTGTTGCTGTCTGCACCTACTCAACATTGCTGGGTGCCACTGACGGACTGCTTCTACTGAAATGATGTCACTTGTTGCTGTGTGTACCTCTTCAACTTTACTGGGTGCCACAGATGGAACAGCTTCTACTGAAATGATGTCACTTGTCGGTGTCTGCACCTGCTCAGCATTGCTGGGTGCAACTGATGGACTGCTTCTAATGAAATGATGTCACTTGTCGGTGTCTGCACCTGCTCAACATTGCTGGGTGCAACTGATGGACTGCTTCTACTGAAATGATGTCACTTGTTGGTGTCTGCACCTGCTCTCAACATTGCTGGGTGCTACTGATGGACTGTTCATGCTGAAATGATGTCACTTGTTGGTGTCTGCACCTGCTCAACATTGCTGGGTGCAACTGATGGACTGCTTCTACTGAAATGAAGTCACTTGTTGCTGTCTGCACCTACTCAGCATTGCTGGGTGCCACTAATGGAACTGCTTCTACTGAAATGAAGTCACTTGTTGGTGTCTGCACCTGCTCAACATTACTGGGTGCACAGATGAAGCTACTTCTATGGAAATGATGTCACTTGCCGGTGTCTGCACCTACTCAACATTGCTGGGTGCAACTGATGGACTCTTTCTGCTGAAATGATGTCACTTGTTGGTGTCTGCACCTGGTCAACATTGCTGGGTGCAACTGATGGACTACTTGTATGGAAATGAAGTCACTTCTTGCTGTCTGCACCTACTCAACATTGCTGGGTGCCACTGATGGATTGCTTCTACTGAACTAATGTGACTTGTTGCTGTGTGCACCTGCTCAACATTGCTGGGTGCAACTGATGGACTGCTTCTACTGAAATGATGTCACTTGTTGGTGTCTGCACCTGCTCTCAACATTGCTGGGTGCAACTGATGGACTGCTTCTACTGAAATGATGTCACTTGTTGGTGTCTGCACCTGCTCAACATTGCTGGGTGCAACTGATGAACTGTTTCTACTGAAATGAAGTCGCTTGTTGCTGTCTGCACCTACTCAACATTGCTGGGTGCCTCTGATGGATTGCTTCTACTGAACTAATGTGACTTGTTGCTGGGTGTACCTGCTAAACTTTACTGGGTGCCACTGATGGACTGCTTCTACTGAAAAGATGTCACCTGTTGGTGTCTTTTTTTTGTATAAACTAATCATTGAAAGCATTTTATGTGAACATTTGTATAAACTGATTTTTTGTGTATTGTGTGAACTCTTATGTAAAGACACATGTATGAAAAGAAGTTGTATTGCCTACTGTATTTTATATATTAAGTTATTGAAAGGTCAGTGCAAAGCCAAAATTTTAACTAATTATGTGATATTTAAGTATTAATATTATCTTTTATTTTTGTCTGTATTTTTTTTGACGAATTTGGTGGTATTTTCACCACCAATGCTGGCAAAAATACCATCAAACTCTATCCCGTGGAGGAAGGGCATATGTAAGGTGGCTACACTGAGCCACTGCGCCAGAGATTGCGCCAAAGAGTATTATTAAGCCGCCTCCACAGTGCTTGTTAAGAACTCGTAGCAGTCAGTGCCTGTCGAGGACTCGGTAGTCTGTGTTGAGATGTTGTAGCAGAGAGTGATTATTGAGAGGTAGCGGCAGGCAGTTCTTGCCGAGAAGTTGTGGTGGGCACTGCTTGTCGTGAAGTCGGAGTGGATATGTGGTAGTAGGGAGTGTTTGTTCCATGTTTTATCCAGTTATTTGATGGGAGAGATAGCAGATGTTATTCTAATGAAGATATTGTAATGATCAGAGTGCATTTCGTCAATATATATGAAGGTAAAAACCACTATGTTCTTTATTATTTGTGTGTCTCAAATAATGCATCATTACAGGTTCAGTCAACAAAGCATCTGGCTTGTGTTCTTGTATTAGAGTGTAATTCTGGTTTTCTTGAGTAATTATGGTATTTTTATTTCCTTTAGTTACTTCAGTATAAATGGTATTTAAAAATTCTTGTCTTGTTGAAGAGGAACCGTGCCAGATGTGCGTTGAGTCATACTTCCACATACAGAACAATGATACTTGTGCTTGGTTTAGTAAGTTTTATAGTTGCTGGGGACTTAATTAATTAACTGTGTTAACGAAAATTTTCATTTTATTCTGTGTTGTTGTTCTATGCAGTCAGATTGCGTAATAATACTAGTCAGGGCCAACCGTTTACGAGAAATAGCGTAATCGCACTTACAGCTATTAAAAACTAAAAGTATTTGCAAATTCATTTAATTAAGCCCCAATGCAATACTGAGAGGCAGTAGTTAGTATACCCAGTTATTTTAAGAGGTTTCTACAGGACGTTCGTGAATATACTCCACAAATAATAATTATTACATGCTTTTGGACTCTGGAAACTTTTGTTTGACTTAAACAGTTACCCCAAAATATTATACCATCCTCCCTAAAGAGCCGAAACCAGAGTGAAGTTAGATGCTGGCGTCTGAAGCGAAGTCAACGTGCTAACTCGTCCCAATGGTGTTCATTGGGTACAGATCCGGTCTTCGGCAGTCCAGTCCGTTTCAGGAACGTTACTGTCCACAAAGCATTGCCTCAAAGATGTTTAGATTAGATTAATAATCATTCCATAGGCCCATAAAAGGGGGACTCCTCCTGGGTGTGGAACATATCACATAACACATTACAAAAATTTAATTAGAAATACTTGAGTTTCATTACTTTTAATGATCCTCAGTCAATAAACAGTAAAATTATGTACATAAATTAAATTTGAACTTCTAATATTTATAGGTTAAATACTTACATCTGCTTTCATTAAATCCATCATTCAGACATTTGCTAGTTTCTTGGCTATTACAACCAAGTATTGTCCAAAAATAAAGTAAATTATTCATTTCAGTGATCCTCAGTTAAGAACAGTCAGATTATTTACAAGATTTAAAATTAAACTTCCACTACTTACAGACTTAAGACTTACATCTGCTTTCCATACATCCATCATTCACACAGTAGGTAGTTACTTGGCTGTTAGAACCAAGTATTGTCACAAAATTAAAGTATAATAAATTTTTATAAAAATGGTCTACTGCACTTGTTGAGAAACTCATAGATGGAACAGAAGGAGTTGGCCACCAAAAATTGTTTTAAATTATGTGTAAATTGTGCCTTGTCTTAAACTAAACTCTTAATGATAGCTGTTAACTTATTGAAAATATGCGGTTCTGAATACTGGACTCGTTTCAGGGCAAGAGTAAGTGATTTTAAATCTTTATGTATATTGTTATTACTCCTAGTGTTGATACTGTGTACTAAGCAGTTATGGAGAAAGAGATGTATAGTTTACAACAAACTTCATTGCTTTGTGGCAGGGTGCAATGTCATGGTGATACAATCATCGACTCCGAAAGGTCCCTCTGCTGCATGCAGTACACATTGCTGTAAAATGTATTCAGACCCTTACCCATCACGCGTTTTCTTAAGCGCAACGAGGGGACTATGTCCTAACTCCACGAAAGACCTCCGTATAACGTAGCACTATCACCTCTGTGTTTACCGACTGAGGTTCAAAAATGGCTCTGAGCACTATGCGACTTAATTTCTGAGGTCATCAGTCGTCTAGAACTTAGAACTAATTAAACCTAACTAACCTAAGGACATCACACACATCCATGCCCAAGGCAGGATTCGAACCTGCGACGTAGCGGTCGCCCGGCTCCAGACTGTAGCGCCCAGAACCGCACGGCCACTTCGGCCGGCCCGACTGAGGTGATGCATTGGTTAGCACACTGGATTCGCATTCTGGAGGACGACGGTTTAATTCCCTTCCGACCATCAACATTTAGGCTTTACGAGCTTATCCTAAATCACTTAAGCCAAATGCTGGGATGGTTCCTTTGAAAGGGCACAGCCGATTTCGTTCCCCAGCCTTCCATAATGCGAGCTTTCCTCCGTGCTTCGCTGTTGGCATACAAGTGATGGTAACGTACTCCGGGAATTCGCCAAACCCAAATCCTTCCACTGGATATCCAAGCTTATCGCATGAATCAGTAATCCTAATGGATCACTACAGTTATCCATTGCCCAGTAGTGTCGGTCTTTTCACAACGTCAATCGTCGTGTCGCTCTTTTCACAGCCTAAATCGTCGCTTAGCACTTACTAAAGGACAAATAAATTTGTGGCTTACGAGTAGCTGCTCGCGATTGTACCCCAGCACAGTCATTGTGCTAACTGGACTGCTGGTGACATTTTTTATCCCGCGATTGATTCCATCCGGGGGTTCCATGCGACTTTTCCCAGCCATTGTCCACAATTTTTGACGGTCCATTTCCGTCAGTAGGTGACGTATATCTTGTCTTGTTCAGCTGTTGTTGTTCCATCATGTTTTCGATTAACATACATGTCACTAACAGTCGAGTGAGTAGCTTGAGAAGGATTTAAATGTGTTTGATTTGATACTCAAAAGGGCATCGAATAACTAGTTCACGTTCGTAGTTACTGACCACACCTGAGCGACTCATCCGGCCCTTACTGCTGGTAGGCATCTTGTTATATTTATTTATCAGTTCCTATGACATATGGGTGCCTAAACACATTTGATCTGTTAGTGTATACCAAATTAAAACACGAAATTAGTAAAATCGGTACCAAATTTTTCCTGAAATTGTGAAATAGCTCTGGCTAAAAAATAAAACGAACTAATCAAAATAACGTGTCAAATTTCTTGAGTCGCGTTGTGTATCCCACTGAGTAAATTCAATGTTATTACACTCATGTTAGTTATAGGTAGCTTCTACAGCTACACCCTTCAAACTGCATTTGCAACATTTGGAATAAAGGCACAGGAATGAATCAGAATGTCATTAGGTTAAGAGAGGGAACATTTAAATGAAAGAAGTAATGTTTAATTCCAGTGGCTGTATTATATCTCTCTTTAAGGCATCACTTAAAAATGTCCGCCATTTATTACACCCTGACAGTGCTGAGCTAATGCTACACAGCACACCGGATATCAGCTGGCCTGAGAAAATGATACCTCCGCTGCTGTCTATGTAAATGCATCGGTCGCGGCGGCAGCCCCGGTCACCGCGCGCGAAGTCTGGCGGACGTCCTGCAAACCGTGTTACGAACGGCAAGTCTGGAGATTTTTGCCGAACAAATTGCCTTTGCATTGATTGGATGAGCCGAGGTTTGCGCATTATTTCCATCACCGAGCCGCCGGATACGTGACAGTGAATGCGGAAAGAGGGCCGGCGAACCGGGAAATCCAGCAGCGCCGGCTGACGCGCCTTTATTAGTGTGTAGCGCAGCGTGTAATTATTTGTTTGTGTCCTCTTCTGCGTTTTGAAATACGATACTGCGTTTTTAATCGAATCTGGTGGAGACTGGAGCGCGTGAGGGTGAGTTGAGCGCTTTTTATCTTGCGCACAACGTTGCGCGATAAGGGCGAGTGCAGAATCGCTATTCAGAACTGTAGCACCGTAGCTCCAGTTCAGAAACTCCGGTTTCTTCTTTTTCTACATATTCTTCACACCATACTTGTATCTGCACATTGATTTTCCTGTATCATCAATTATCTTTTATCTCTTTCTCTCTTTCTCTCTCTCTCTCTCTCTCTCTCTCTCTCTCTTTTCCTCTTTCTCTCTCTCTCCTCTCTTTCTCTCTCTTACGAGTACAATACGACCATATAAGATGTTTACATAATGTTTCCAGATTTTCAAAATGATGAGGTGAAGTTACACCAGTAACAGATAATCTTCCACTGTCAACAACTTATTGTTAACATTTCTAATTAATTCTTTTCCCTCGGCGAAATGAGCTCATGTTTTCCATTTCTATTTTCTGTGATAATATTTCAACCCACTCATACACTGAGATTGCACTGGTATTATACACAAGAAGTATACTAGAAATAATCTTAGCGGACAAAACATTGATCATATCCTTAAGAGCTCACACTGGACGCTCTCAAGCATTGAAAATGGTGCAGAACCCACACTAAGAGCTCCTCTGATTTTCCACCGCTGCCAGTATAGTATTTGTGTCTGTTGGCTTAATGGAATCATTGATGCCGACATGTAATCTTGACAGAATGGTGAAAAGAGAAAAATTGTTTGGACGTGTCCGTGGCCACTGTAACGATACTTTGACTACCGCGCCTCCGCCAATACAAAGATATGATTTGAGTTCGCGCATGCAGATGAGCGCTGCGCCAGCGACCGATTTTTATAAATAATTTTGATCTTTTTTTTTACTTTTGCGTAGATGTTTGTTTTTAACAACTAATTGATTACTCTCTCTCTCTTGTCTTCATACGAAAGACGTGCATTTTTCGGCGCTGTGTTAAATATGCTTTTAAGTGGAAATTAAAATTATATTACGAAACGAAGTTGTTTCAATAGTGATTCGAAATGTTTATCACCGAATTTGTAATTGATCCTGACAGTGACAACTTGAAGAAGTTTTCAACAGACGGAGAAGAGTGAAAGACGGGTCGTCCTACAAGAGAATTAGGAGGACAGCCACGAAGACTATATTGTAATTGGTACTGCGTTTCTAACAAGATTATAAAATAATTTCAACTAGTTTCTGATGCTATTTCCGTACAGGAATCTCTACTGTCAGTTAACAGAAGTCCATTTCAACCAATTTCCGAGGGAAAAATTGCGAAGGGATATGTTGTTGTTGTTGTTGTGGTATTCAGTCCTGAGACTGGTTTGATGCAGCTTTCCATGCTACTCTAAACTGTGCAAGCTGCTTCATCTCCCAGTACGTACTGCAGCCCACATCCTTCTGAATATGCTTAGTTTATTCATCTCTTGGTCTCCCTCTACGATTTTTACCCTCCACGCTGCCCTCCAATACTAAATTGGTGATCCCTTGATGCCTCAGAACATGTCCTACCAACCGATCTCTTCTTCTAGTCAAGTTGTGCCACAAACTCCTCTTCTCCCCAATTCTATTCAGTACCTCCTCATTAGTTATGTGATCTACCCATCTAATCTTCAGCATTATTCTGTAGCACCACATTTCGAAAGCTTCTCTTCTTGTCCGAAGTATTTATCGTCCGTGTTTCACTTACATACATGGTTACAGTCCACACAAATACTTTCAGAAATGAATTCCAGACACTTAAATCTATACTCAATGTTAACAATTTACTCATCCTCAGAAACGCTTTCCTTGCTATTGCCAGTCTACATTTTATATCCTCTCTACTTCGGCCACCATAAATTATTTTGCTCCCCAAATAGCAAAACTCCTTTACTACTTTAAGTGTCTCATTCCCTAATCTAATTCCTTCAGCATCACACGAGTTAATGCCACTACATTCCGTTATCCTCGTTTTGCTTCTGTTGATGTTCATCTTATATCCTCCTTTCAAGACACTGTCCATTCCGTTCAACTGCTCTTCCAAATCCTTTGCTGTCTCTGACAGAATTACAATGTCATCGGTGAACCTTAAAGTTTTTATTTCTTCTCCATGGATTTTAATACCTACTCCGAATTTTGCTTTTGTTTCCTTTATTGCTTGCTCAATATAGAGATTGAATAGCATCGGGGACAGGCTACAACCCTGTCTCACTCCCTTCCCAACCACTGCTTCCTTTTCATGTCCTTCGACTCTTATAACTGCCATCTGGTTCCGGTACAAATTGTAAATAGCATTTCGCTCCCTCTATTTTACCCCTACCACCTTCAGAATTTGAAACAGAGTATTCCAGTCAACATTGTCAAAAGCTTTCTCTAAGTCTACAAGTGCTAGAAACGTAGGTTTGCCTTTTCTTAATCTAGCTTCTAAGATAAGTCGTAGGGTCAGTATTGCCTCACGTGTTCCAATATTTTTACGGAATCCAAACTGATCTTCCCCGAGATTGACTTCTACTAGTTTTTCCATTCGTCTGTAAAGAATTCGCGTTAGTGTTTAGCTGCCGTGACTTATTAAAATGATAGTTCGGTAATTTTCACATCTGTCAACACCTGCTTTCTTTGCGATTGGAATTATAATATTCATCTTGAAGTCTGACGGTATTTCGCCTGTCTCATACATTTTGCTCACCAGATGACAGAGTTTCATCAGGACTGGCTCTCCCAAGGCTGTCAATAGTTCTAATGGGCTGTTGTCTACTCCCGGGCCTTCTTTCAGTGCTGTGTCAAACTCTTCACGCAGTATCATATCTCCCATTTCATCTTCATCTACATCCTCTTCAATTTCAATAATATTGCCCTCTAGTACCTCGCCCTTGTATGGACCCTCTATATACTCCTTCCACCTTTCTGCTTTCCCTTATTTGCTGATAACTGGGTTTCCATTTGAGCTCTTGATATTCATACAAGTGGTTCTCTTTTCTCCAAAGGTCTCCTTAATCTTCCTGTAGGCAGTATCTATCTTACCCCCAGTGAGATAAGCCTCTACATCCTTACATTTGTCCTCTAGCCATGCCTGCTTAGCCATTTTGCACTTCCTGTCGATCTCATTTTTTGAGACGCTTGTGTTCCTGTTTTGCTTGCTTCATTTACTGCATTTTTATATTTTCTTCTTTCATCAATTAAATTCAATATTTCTTCTGTCACCCAAGGATTTCTACTAGCCCTCGTCTTTTTACCCACTTGATCCTGTGCTGTATGTATGCCATGGAAATATGGAGTCGGGTAACTCCCAAACGGACATTGATAGTGTAATAGGGTGAGGTACAGCTGCAAGTCTTCAAACAACACAGAAAGTGGAAAGTAGCTGACTAGAGGTAAGTAGAAGGATCTGACGACTGGCAGTTTCGCATCTCTAAATTGATACTAATGACCGACGGCTTACTGAGTCCCGTAACCCGCTGCCGACATTGATCAGTGTTGTTTTACTGATTTTTTCCGTACCACGACTAGGGTGCTCAAATTCAGGTTACAATGAACATGAAATAGGATTTTAACATCAACTTCTCGAGTCAAAAGTGTTTGTACTCTTTTCTACATCTTTATGGTGAGTATGCAGTGTCTTCGAAGATGACAGGAGATATGTTCATAGGACTGCTTAAATACATTCCTAATTCGTCGGCATCCCGTCGCACCACGATTGGTCTCCCCAAATCACACAATCTTACTCACGAGGAAACCCTTGAGTGCGATGTCGCAAGTTCCATCATTCGTAAGGCTCGTTTAAAGTGTTGTGTGAACAATTTTGACAGGAACAATACAAGTATTATTTGCCAGTGAATCACCACGTGCAGCATGAGGGCGACAGAAAACGGGTGTCCTGGAGGTGCAGTGATAAAGTTTTTGCGGAATGTATGTATTACACTTCACAAAATAGACATCGTCGACATTCAAGATATAATCAAAACAAATCATTAACTACCACCGTGAACACCGAATGAAATGGGACGCACCACCGTGATCACAAAGGTTCGCACCGTTGAAGTCGATTACGAACTCCTCAGGAGTTAAAAACTGTGCAGGACGTTCTGCTAGGTATTCTCTCTTAAGGAAAGCATATTGAAACGTATTAATGCAACGAGGTGATGAGAACGGATGGAACGTGATGACATCCAACTGAATGCGAAACAAGCTGCCGTGGAGGTTATTGTGGAACAAAGTATGTTTTAAGGAGTGGCTGCAGATAACGCGATAATATGTTTTATGGGCACGGAAAAAACAAACACCCACAGACTGAATTTGTCCACTTGTTCCAGTTGGTATGAATTGTAATGTCCACATTTCCGAGGGTGATAGTTGGTTCTAAACGAGTATGGTTTTTATACGCAGACCGGGAAGCAAACTTAAGCAAGTTATTTAGACCAGATATTGGCAAAAAACAGTGCTCATATTATAGCTGTAGTTCCCTTATGCAAATTTTCCGGCTGTTGCTTGCTGTGACGGAAATATTCCCTACTGCCCTTGGAAGATCACAAATGCGAGAAAGAATCATAGGAGGCTGAGCAACTTCAATTTCTGGCAGTACAATAAATAACTTCCCAGCCAATTTACCAACCAGATTAACATCTGGCATAATTGTATATGAATGCGTTAAGACATTGATGTCAGCTGATCTATATACAACTCTCTTGGTACTTCTAATTTCCAGGATTCCTTTCATATGCATTCCCTCTTCAAATCCCGATTGTTCAGAGTTCTAAACAAATTCGTTACTGAAGGATGGGCTAAGTTCATCTCACCTACAGATTTTCGGGCCGATTCCGCAGTGTGCTGTGCATCGTCAAATTGACACTTCGTTTCAAATTTCGTTATCTTACGCCTTCCAAGTTAGCAGCATTGTTTCAACTTAAGCAACTATTCACTGCTTCCCTCGAGATCACTATAATCCATGCCGAGCGCCATTTGATGTGCATAACGTAATAGGTCACTACCATGCACATTCTGTACATAGTGTCGAGCATCCTTGAAACGCACAAACAGCAGTTTTTGTAACAAATTCGCCTTGTCCTTCCTTGAATATCCGTAGTTTTTCTTTTGCACCACACGGTCATATTGCTGAGGACTTTTTCGAAATCTCCATGTGCGTAATTATGATTAGTATCCGCTGCTTGGGGAACGGTTATTCTTTACAGCTTTTCACTGGAGACGGGATTTATGGCTCCCTGGCAGACAATGTTGATGAATTATATGGCTCGACAGCCGCTTCACTATCAGTTTCAATTATTAAGCAGGTATCGCCATCACTGCAGTCCTCATGAACATTGTACACACAGTGTAGCGTATACGACACCACACATTCCACTTACTCATCTAGTATTTCATCTACCACTTCTTCCTCACCCTGCGAAACTCGTTGGGTTCCTTTCTAACGAAATGTTAGCTTCAATAACGGTTGTAGATTCCGGAGCAGGAAGGAGCGCCCGGTCCCCGTCACGAATCCGCCAGCCGGATTTGTGTAGAGGTCCGGTGAACCGGCCAGTCTGTGGATGGTTTTTGGGCGGTTTTCCATCTGCCTCTGCAAATGCGGGCTGGTCCCCCTTATTCCGCCTCAGCTACACTATGTCGGCGATTGCTGCGCAAACAAGTTCTCCACGTACGCGTACACCACCATTACTCTACCACGCAAACATAGGGTTTACACTTATGTGGCGTGAGACGTTCTCTGGGGGCGGGGGGGGGGGGGGGTCCATATGGGGGCCGAACCGCACAATAACCCTGAAAGAGAGGTTTGGTGTGGAGCGGCGGAGGGGTGAAGTGGAGGGTGAAGTGGACTGCGGTAGTCGTCGTGGGGTTGTGGACCACTGCGGCTGCGGCGGGGACGGAACCTCTCCGTCATTTCTAGGTCCCCAGTTAACATACAACATACAACTGTTGTAGATTTATGCAATGTTTGCTTCGTTTATCATTGCTACTGTTCTGCTTTGTGTGAACAATACTAGCACTGTAGCGGAGTTGTTACTCGTCGACTAAGCAGTTCAACTACACTCCGCAGCCTCGTGCTGTGCTCCAGACCTTCAGTCTCACTCCCTGTTGCCATTAGCAGCCAACATAGTGCTTGCGTAGGGGACGATATGTTGGGCGTCGAATGCCATAAACATTATTGGTCTTTTCCGACAGCCGGCCGGAGTGGCCGAGCGGTTAAAGGCGCTACAGTCTGGAACCGCACGACCACTACGGTCGCAGGTTCGAATCCTGCCTTGGGCATGGATGTGTGTGATGTCCTTAGGTTAGTTAGGTTTAAGTAGTTCTAAGTTCTAGGGGACTTATGACCACAGCAGTTGAGTCCCATAGTGCTCAGAGCCATTTTCTTTTCCAATATCGCATACAAGAGGCTCCTTGTAAGTTGATGGCGTCTTCATCAATTCCTTTTGTAACAAGAAAACTGTCATAAATCCAAGAAACTAGAAAAAGACATCTGTAAATAAATATAGGGTGTAACTAAATTCCGAAATGTACTGTGTATTACAGTATAAACACACACATTGAATTTTAAAAGACAAATGCACAAGACAGATTCAGAAAGCGTAATGGAGTCTCAGTAATTTGTGGCCTGTATTATAGAACAGAGGGAGAAATGTTAGTTACCTCTTCATCTGGGATTCAGTCGTTTAGTGAGAGACTTTCATACAGTTTCGATGGAACCTTTATCATATGTTCTAATAATTTATTGATTCAGCCTATGTGAATAAACTAGAAATATATTCAGCGCTAGTTTTCTTGGGACTTCACCTGTATAATGACAAATTTAGTACTGAAAGTAGTCAAGATTATATATTATTAGTAGTCAAGATTATATATTATCAAAAGAGTTCTCAGCAGCCCCGTACACGTTTCCAGAATCGTGCAACTTGGAGAGTGCACAAGGAATACCTGTTAATCTAACAAGCGTGAACCCATCAGTTTTCTTGACGGCATTGCACGTTCTCGCGTTACTACTGATAAAACTGAACACTTAAAGATGAACGTCAAAAACGGATGGGAGAACTTAATGGAGAAAATTGGAAAGTAAGCATGAGTGTGAACTGCAATACGACTAAAATAAGACCTAAGCAACGAATCCATAGGTATATATACAATGCATATTTGAACCATCAGCTGCTTTTATTTTACATCCAAAAATCTACCGTTTTCGGTCTTGGATCTTCTTCACGGATGAAGGGTTAAAATGGTTTAAGCCACCATACTGCATTAGCCATTACTTAGAATGTGTAGTGCATGCCGTGAATTGTAAATATATGACACAGGACTTTAAAAGCAAACATACGAATGCCAAATGTATACAGGCTAATATTGACAAATTTATAAGCAAACAGATAGAATTAAGGATGAAATTATTCAACCTTGTGAAGAATTTTTCAATATAGATCAGTTGAAGACAACAACTGGATGAACAGCGAGGTAAATAAACAATATAGTATGAAACGACTAGAGTGCTATTGATACCCTCCGTCTCCCACAACTATGCTTCCGACGTGCCTGAAAAAGAGCGCATGTATTCTGTTTGTTTAATTAGTCCCTCAAGCTTCTTTGACGAATAGGTTGAACAGCAGGGGCGATAGACTAAGTAATTGTCTTACAAATTTTTTAACCCATGCACTTCTTTCATGGTCTTCCACACCATTTTACAAACCTAACCCTTATTTCAGTTTTCTTTTCCACTCTTCTATATGTTATTCTGGTCATGAATTTGGACATATGAGCTTTTAAGCAGATTGTACCATAATTCCTACACTTGTCGGTTATTGTTGTCTTCAGAGTCGTCTGGATGACATTTGTCCGAAGGTCCGATGGTATATCGTCAGTCTCACATAGTCTATACACCAACGTGAATAGTTTTGTGGCCACTTCCCCAGTTATTTTAGAAATTCCCCATGGAGTGTAAACTATCACTTCTACCTTATTTGACTTATAATCCTCCAAAGCCCTTCTGGATCCACTATCTCTTCCCCATAGACACCTGTTTCTTCTTCTGTCACAAGATAAATCGCCCTCAGTGTAGCCTTTCCACGTATCCGCTCTCTCCTCTGAACTTAACATTGGAATTCTCATTGCAATCTTAATGTTACCGCTCTTGCTTTTAGTTTTACCAAAGGTTGTTTTGTCTTTCCCATATGCTGAGTCAGTCCTTCTGACAATCATTTCTTATTCGGTTTCTTCACATTTTGCATGCAGCCATTTCGTCTTGCTTTCCTGCGCTCGCTACTTAGTTCATTCCTAACGGTCTTGTATTTATGTATTCCTGAACCACCCTGAACATTTCTGAACTTTCGTCTTCCGTCGGTCAATGAATAATTAGTTTACTACCCATGCTTTCTTCGCAGTTACCTTCCATGTACCTATGTTTTTCTTTGCAACTTCATCTTCAACTGAAATGCCTACTTAGCTGTTCATTATCGAAGTATCTACAGCCTCAGAGAACTTCATTCCTTAGTACTTCCGCATCCAAACATTGTGGCATTTATGACACGCGTCTGCCCACGTTTATTACGTTTTGTTGCTATGTTTTAATGCACAGTGTAGGAAGATTTTTTTGCGGGTGCTGGCAAATAGTTACGATCGCATGGCTGACTGACGGAACGACGCGGCAGACGATCACACAGAGTGAGGAAGGCCAGACGAGTAAATGTCTATCGAATTGTAGCAGAGAGAGAGAGGGTGAATGGGGATATACCTCCCACGTTGGACGCCAAGAAAGAAATCCTTTATTCTTTACAGCGAGTACTAAATTACAGTTCCGCCGTGCTCGTGACGATAGCTTCAGTGAGAATTTATTAATGATAATATCAGTATCACTCAATTCATTACCAAATGCTAATTTCCAATTTTAGTAACTGTCAGTGCTTAATGATTGAAAAGATGGACTGCTCGCAAGTTCGCTCTCAGAGGGCAGTTGCGAAACTGCTAAGATAGCTCACTACTAGTCTTTGATCGGTTTCCGAGGAGGTAATACATGATTATGTGTGTAAACCTGAGTCATGTAAAGACGGATGAGACTGTTGAAAAACTGAATCGGATGATGTACCGTACCTGTGTGATTTTGCGTTAATTAAAGTCAGTCTACGATTGGTATTCGAGGTGGCAACACGGGAACTAGTGTGTTAAGTGCAACTCAGAGTATGAATGAATTGACTGTAAATATGCGTCGGAAAACCTGTTTGTGCAATCTCGTGTTTATTCCAAGATCGTGTGAAGAATTTTGTGACTTTTGAGGTTCTCGGGAACTAATGAATATTGACCGAGAATCTTGTTATGAATATTAATGATAGAATGCCTCTCAGAATCTTTATCTTGATTTTTAGGTTCTACACACAGAAATAAAATCCAGTTGCATCCCAATATTTCCTAATTTCGATTTTGATAGCACTGAATTCTTTCCGATTTGCCACTTCTTTATGCATTATTTACTGAACGCGCGTCAGAATCTGAGGTCAGTGGAGATGGAACCAATTCGGACGACAATTACATCTTCACAAGAAGAAAGCTACACAAATTACGTCCAGTTACGCTACGAATAATGAGCGCGGACGTTATTAATTATAGAAATCATCCTTTTTCGTGGAAAATGATATTCAGGAATCCACTGTGTAGTATTTGAGCATAACAATCCGCATCTTTTGGGAATTATACTTGACGTACTCTCATGCATACTTTACATCTAGAATCCCTTGTCTGGGGAAAATTACCTTTAAACAGCAGTTAATTTTAATAGGATTCATTAATCACCCAGTACACTTTACCCTTCTATGCGCACTGATTCATCCTGACTAGTCCGTAAGCTTCAGCGTAATCTTCATTATGACTAAATTGTGATCTAAATCCATATCTGCTCCTGGATACGCCTTACAAACCAAAATCTGATTTTGAAATCTTCGTCTGACTGTGGTGTAATGTAACTGAAACCTTCCTGCGTCTCCCGAGCTTTCCCAAGATTTTTGATCTATCTGAAAGTTATTGCAGAACTCAATCTTTGCCCTCTTTGATTCCTAGTACGAAGCCCTTATTCTCCCTTAACCATTTCTTCTACTACTTCCCCTACAACCGCTTCCCAATGCCCAACGACTATTAGATTTTCATCTCCCTTTACGTGTCAAATTCAATATCCCCATATACTTTCTCACTTCATCCCCTGCTTTCGACGTTGGCATATATGCCTGAACTATTGTTGTCAGTGTTGGCCTGCTGTCGATTCTAATGATAACAAACCTATTACTAAAGTATTCGCAGTAGCTCTCTCTTTTCTACCTTCCTATTCATAACAAATCCTACTCCCGTTATACCGTTTTCCGCTGCTACTAATATTACCCTAAACTCGTATCACCAGAAATCCTTCCCTTCTTTCCATTCCACTTCACCGACGCCCACGGGCCTTAGAATTTCTATTTGCAGATTTTTTGTCTTTCTTATCGCGATGAAACTTATGAAATTTCACTCCCCGACTGGTAGAACGATATCTTTTCGTTAGTTATCCAATCTTTTTCTCGTGGCCACCTCTCCCTTGGCAATCCACTCCCGGAGATCTTCGTGGAAGACAGTCCGGAAACTTTTGGCAATGGAGAGATTATCATTGCAATTTATCAATTACTCACACCATGTCCTGTGGATACACGTTATATTCTTTAAAGTAGTGGTTTCCATTACCTTCTGTATCCTTATGCCGTTTCATTGCTGATTCTTCGCTTTTTAGGCTCAGTTTCCCAGTTCAAAGGCAATAGAGTGCCCAGAAACTCTGTCAGTTCCTCTGCTCTCTTTGAAAAGGCCATTGGTTGAATAAAGGTGACTTCTTTCGCCTGTGGTTTTCGGCCGCCATTGCTGATCATTTTCATTGAAGATTTAAGCAATGACGGAGTTCGAACCCGAGACCGAGGATGTTTTAATTACTAATCAAAGACGCTGCCGCTACACCACGGGTGACAGTCTATACGTAGAAGAAGCAGTGAGGCAATAAAAGGAAACTTCAAGAGTTGGATTAAAATTCAAGGTGAAAAGATATATATGTTAAGATTAGCTGATGACATTGCTATCCTCAGTGACTGTGAAAAAGAATGACAAGACCTGTTTAATGGAATGACTAATCTAATGAGTACATAATATGGACTGAGAGTAAACTGAAGAAACACGAAAACAGTGATAAGTAGCAGAAACGAGAACAGTGAGAAACATGACAGCAGAATTAGTGATCACGAAGTTACGGCATTCTGTTGCCTAGGCAGCAAAGTAACTCATGACGGACGGAGCTACGAGAGCATAAAAAGCAGACTAGCACTGTCAGAAAGGGCTTGCTGGCCAAGAGAAGTCTATGGTGTCTTAACCTGAGGAAAAGTTTCTGAGACTGTAGTTCGGAGCACAGCATTGTGCAGTGGGGCACGAACTGTGGGAAAGCATATGAGATGTGGTGCCACAGAATGAGAAGGTTCTCCGCAGAACCGACGAGGGAAGGAATACTTGGAAAACATTAACGGGACAGGATGGGACAGGATGATGGGACATGTATCAAGGTATTAAAGCATCAGGGAATAACTTCCATAGTACTAGACGGAGCTTTAGAGGGTAAAATCTGCAGAGGAAGACAGAGACTGCGATACATACAACAAAATTTGAGGACATAGGTTGCAGTTCCTACTCTGAAATGGAAGGATGGATGGAGGAAGTTCTTTGCTGGTCTTGAAGATCAAGAAATATTGACTGGAGGATCTTACGGAAGGTGGTAGAGGGTGGATGATAGTACAAGACATAAAGGACAACACTTGTGTACTCGTATATTTGAAGACCGTAGTAATCAGAAAAGTCTAGAAGACATCCGTATGCAGTTTTAGTAATCCTGCTCATTTAATAATAGTGGCCACAATGAAATACTGTTTAGACCTACATTTTGCCCAGCGAAACTATACATCCGCGTTCAGTTGTTTTGCAGGGAAGGACTATTACAATAGCTACTAGAGTTTAGCACAGTGAATGGCAAAAGATTGTTAATGATTTTACAGGGCAGCATAGAGGGCAGGATAGTAGACACGCTTTCGAAAGAAACAGTTACCATAGAGCTAGAGTAAAATACTTCCACCAATTATCTCGGCTTGACAATAACTAAATCTGAAGATGTTCGGTGCCGAATGAAATTAATTATCTGCACTTCTAATTAATGTGAACAACGACTAAATTTTATAGTTTTAAACGGATGTTGTTATAGACATTGATTTTACTAAGACTACGTTGTATGGTTTTAAACCCATATTGTAGATATTCACCATTATAGACCGTACAAGAACTAAACTTTATGGTTTTAAACGCACATTGTAGGTACTCACAACTATAGATCGTATTGGTTTTCGTTAGCACCCATCGAACGATACTACAATGAAAAGCCAAAGAAACTGATACGCCCGCCTAATTTCGTGTAGGCCCCCACGAGCGAGCAGAAGTGACGCAACACGACGTGGCACGGAATCGACTGATGTCTGAAGCAGCCCAGTAGGGCACTGACTCCATGAATCCTGCAGAGCTGATCATAAATCCGTAAGAGTACGAGGGGATGGAGACCTCACGTTGGAAGGCATCCCAGATATTCTCAATAATGTTCATGGAGTTTGGTGGCCAGTGGAAGTATTTAAACATAGAACTGAGTAGCAATTATGAACGTGCGGGGTGTCGAATAGTTCTGCGAGAATTGCGTAAGTCCGTTGGAAAGCACAATGGACATGAATGGATACAGGTGACGAAACAGGAGGCTTACGCATGTGTCACCGGTCAAGAGTCGTATCTAGATGTTTCAGGGGCTCGTACCTTTTGAGAAGGAAAACAATCACATTGTTTGCTGAGACTTTAATGGCTTGGCCAACTAATCGAATTTGAATCACAGTTCGTCGGATTGGAGGATGTTCATACCCACATCCAAGCTTAATCTGAACTCCCTATTACTTCACGACTACAATCGTCTCCTCTCTAATCCTGTACATCATACAGTTCACATACGAAGAGTTACGCCAATATAGCACTCCTTCACGACTCAATCGAATATGCTGAACACAAGGTGAAAAATCTGTGGCGATCTAAAAGTCGTAGCTGCACTCTTAGGAATGAAAGTGGGTATCACTAAATAATGCTTTTTCTCGTGTATGTGGAACATTAGTTATAGGAAGTCACATCATATTCTTATAGGAACAAATGTACCTGTAAGAAAACTTGACCGAAGGTAACATAGTTAGCGAGTCTCTTGGGCACCAGAAAGATGTTCTTTCTCCATCTCTTCTTATAATACTGGATTTATCAAAACTTATGTTTCAAAATAATAAATCATGGTGGACAGGCGATTAGTATTTAAGAGATAAATTTTCGATTGTAAGTGATGCAAAAGTTAAGGAACTTATATTTGTTGGAACACATATTTGAAAAATACAAAAGATCCTGCTTTTAACGGAGTTTAGGAGGAGAGAGGAAAAGATTCATGGAAACTATATTTTAAAAGCTACAAGATTTTAAATTGTTTTATAAGTTCTATAGCTGGTAATAATCTACTTCTACCTCTACATTTATACTCCGCAAGCCACCCAACGGTGTGTGGCGGAGGGCACTCAACGCGCCACTGTCATTACCTCCCTTTCCTGTTCCAGTCGCGTATGGTTCGCGGGAAGAACGACTGCCGGAAAGCCGCCGTGCGCACTCGAATCTCTCTAATTTTACATTCGTGATCTCCTCAGGACGTATAAGTAAGGGGAAGCAACATATTCGATACCTCATCCAGAAACGCACCCTCTCGAAACCTGGACAGCAGGCTACACCGCGATGCAGAGCGCCTCTCTTGCAGAGTCTGCCACTTGAGTTCGCTAAACATCTCCGTAACGCTATCACGCTTACCAAATAACCCTGTGACGAAACGCGCCGCTCTTCTCTGGATCTTCTCTATCTCCTCCGTCATCCTGACCCGGTACGGATCCCACACTGATGAGCAGTACTCAAGTATAGGTCCAACGAGTGTTTTGTAAGCCACCTCCTTTGTTGATGGACTACATTTTCTAAGGACTCTCCCAATAAATCTCAACCTGGTACCCGCCTTACCAACAATTAATTTTATATGATCATTCCGCACGCACACTCCCAGATATTTTACAGAAGTAACTGCTACCAGTGTTTGTTCCGCTATCATATAACCATACAATAAAGGATCCTCCTTTCTATGTATTCGCAATGCATTACATTTGTCTATGTTAAGGATCAGTTGCCACTCCCTGCACCAAGTGTCTTTCCGCTGCAGATCTTCCTGCATTTCGCTGCAATTTTCTAATGCTGCAACTTCTCTGTATATTACAGCATCATCCTCTAAAAGCCGCATGGAACTTCCGACACCAACTACTAAGTCATTTATATATATTGTGAAAAGCAATGGTCTCATAACACTCCCCTGTGGCACGCCAGGGGTTACTTTAACGTCTGTAGACGTCTCTCCATTGATAACAACATGCTGTGTTCTGTTTGCTAAAAACTCTTCAATCCAGCCACACAGCTGGTCTGATATTCCCTAGGCTCTTACTTTGTTTATCAGGCGACAGTGCGGAAGTGTATCGAACGCCTTCCGGAAGTCAAGGAAAATGGCATCTACCTGGGAGCCTGTATCTCATAAACAAATAAAGCGAGTTGGGTCTCATAATTACTTAATAGTAACTACCACGTTACTTTCTTAAGCGGCAGAAATGCAACTTACGTGATTGGCTATCCTTGAAATTATGCCGGAGACCTTGGGCGTGGCTTCAAGTATTTAATTAGCAGCTGGCGTCCTTCATGTTGCAGTACACCAGCAGCCACAAGCAAGAGGGTTGCCATGCGCTACTGCCTCCGGCAGAAATCTATGGTATATAAGCGTTATTTACTGTTTTTTCAATATCCTATTTCGTCCTTTATATGTTTGTAAGGATTCTTGTTCATTGTAGGTCTGAATATGATCTTATAATAAGATCGAAACCGATCATCACATTAAAAAATTTTATGCGATCAAAACTGCCTCCAGTTTGTTTATAATAATTATAGATCGCTGTTTCCTATAATAAGAACTGCGTTCTTTAATATATTAGATTCATGGAAATCCATAAATGGATTCATTCATGGGCTTTTTGACAACATAAGGGGTGAAAATCGAGTGATTTGGTGACAGTATTTCTGCAAAAATTCCATAACTACACTTATCTCCTCCTAGTAGTGGAATTGTCACTGATGAAGAAAGATTCCGCCACGATATTTCTGTCGTAGAACGGTCATATCAAGGCTGCTGGAATGAAACAATGCTTGCGGATTACTGTAGGTCTGTGTGTAGAATTGCTCCAGAACAAATTTACAAGAGGCAAGCAAAAAGACAATTACCCCATAAAACTACCAAATGTTTCTCTTCAGACCCAATTAAGTGCCATACGTTCTCCCATCAGTTCATGACTCTTAGAATGTAATTATTATTAAAAAATGTCAGCTGAACCTTCAGTACTGTTGGATAATGCAACTAAAATGTATCATTTTCACTTAATTCGTTAAGGTAAAATATTTTCACATATTGTGTATCACAAAATTTGGAAGTAATAGAAATTTTTGTCACATTAGCTTGTATGAACACGAGATTATTTATATATTTGGCTTCGGAAGTGAAAGAAACATTGTAACAATAATAATAAAAGCAGTGAAACCTATGTATTTGGACGAAAAGAACTTAGAATGCAAACCGAGAAGTGCGGTTTCATTAAACGTCTAGTTCTTGGTCAAGTTACTTGCACAAAGTTTTCGCTGCTCAGTTGGAATAGGCAGACGTGGCCCTAGCTTAACACTCTGTCAAGTTCACTTTCCTGTTTTAGCAATGTTCAGATTAGCTTCAGTATATAAGATGTACTTCATCGTCCTAAGAAGTTTATTACTCGATTCACAGATGTAATATGGAAAATCGGTTTAAACTCAAATCCCTGGCACATGGAAGGAAGCCGAACCGATAATAATTGATATAGATATAGATATCCGCTTTTCCAGTCTACGGTAATAATATGTGCATAAGTTTTTGAAAAGCTAAGAAACCCGTTTTACATCAAATTTAAAGTATTTTTCTAATATCGTCACAAGTATATTAAATCAAATGAAATGAAGTACTTCAAGTTGTTTTAGATCTAATTTTCGTGAGACACAGCAGTATCTTGATTTTAAGTCAGAAGATGTTCACATAAGGTCGTTCAGATAAGGTGGTAATAAGGTCGTGGTTGTATTATTTTTGATATTAGGTACACAGTCGGCACGGGAACACAGCCTTACTATTCCTTATAGAACTAATGTGAAGACAGTCCTCTAATCGTAATACTGTAGCTTGAAATGGTCGTATCAGGACTAATTAAATTATAATGACTTAATGTAATTTTAGTGTGTCCTACAAAGTGCCTTCGTAATCTAAAGAACCTTTCTTACGGGTGGATGAATAATTTCTTCTTCAAACATTGTACGGGACAAAACAAGTCACAACAACAATATTTATATTTGTAAGGTCTGGATTTAAGTTACAGTGTCAACTTTGGGACCTAGATGCTTAAATATTATTTGCTGCAATGATTTTGTTTTCTGCATCGTAGCAATGATCAGGCCTAACCGATTTTCATAAGCAAACTACAGCGTGGCGTTTCACTTTTCTGTCGAAAATTATGCCGTTCACGTAGGTTAACACGGCGTCAACGGCGTGTGCGAACTGGGGACAGTTGTACAAGGTGTCAGTACACTTCGTCGTGTAACAGAGGTTAACCCCATTCTGTCTCCTCCACATGCCATTTAATGGTTGGACGAACTTGGAATTAGCTCCCGAATTCGTGACTGTCGGAGAAGCCTTCATTGCTTCTCTTATTACATTCTCTGACCCGCGTGGGCTGTCAGCAAGGCAGGATAATTCTCGAAATTTCGTCAGCCTGTTCTCTCAACAACATTATCTGGTTTATATGTCCTGATTTGGTATGCGATGCAGCTTACGTTCCTTTACTGACAAAGGGAGCCTTACCAAACACGGGAAAGCGAGAGTCGTATGAACTGTAGCGAGCAATGCAATTGTTAATCTTCGGTAAGTGTTCTAATCTCAAGCAGTTACAGTGATACTGAGGATAGGCTTTGGAAACAATGACTAAAATGTAAGTGTAAACAAACCTTGTCCTTTGTATTATAGTAGATTAGTTACCGAAGTTCCTCTACTAGGCTGATTCATTTCCATCTGTTGAGTTTTGGTTATAACTTCTATTTTCATTTATATCGTCTTCTGTTAGTACTGTCTTGAGACCAATTACGTCTGGTGCTACTTTTAAGCTAGTAGCACAAAAAATCAAAAGATTATTCATGGACTCTGCAGTTTAGGAGCAAAACTTACATTCGGCTTTTCCGTTATTCGAGTCGAGGCACTGTGTATTAGGTTTACCTATATTTCCTTAAGCACTTACATCAACAGAGCCCACCTTATTAACATATCCGATTTCTTTCATCAGACCTTTCCAAAAGAACTATGTGCTCTTTCAAGAGACCCCATATCCTTCTCAGTCATTCACGTTATGTAATTGAAAACCTGGAAATATGGAATAAGTGTATTAACAGGTTCAGCAATAAATAGAAGCTAGAAGTGAGATGGGGCATCGTACTGGACTCTCATTCGGGAAGACGTCGGATTAAATCCCCGATGGTCCTGCACAGGTTTTCTGTAGTTTCACGAAATCCTTTGAATTGGACACGGCCAGTTTCCATACCAATTCTTCAAAAATCTGAGCTTCTGCTCCGCCTCTGATAACCTAGTTTTCCAAAGGACTCTAAACCAATAGAGATGGACATAAGTTTTAATGACTATAATGCTTTATATTTACTCCACTGATAATATTTCTGCTTTTGTTTTGTGTCATTCAGTGCATATGATAATACTTTTCATTTTCACATCGTCACGGACTCATACGATGACGTTTATCTGATAACAGCTAATCAGTTTCGACCATCACTAGTCACTGACGTTTTATTCACAGTAACCTGTATGATATAGAAGGCATGAATAATCGCAACAAATTGCCTGAGTGTGACCATGTATCACTCGACTGACTGATAGATTTTAACACTGCATGGCTTGCAAAATTCGCAAGATACAACGGCGTCCTGCTTAACGGAGGAAGGTGTTCAGAGGTGGGTATATTTCTTTCTATTCTTGCAATTAAACCTCTTAGGAATTAAGAAAAAGAAATCAGTCAATGATAAATTAGAACTACAAACTGCTGGTGTTAAACTCTGAACTAAATTACACAATGAGCTTACTAAACGTGCTAAGGGTATCACGTGCCTTCCCTTGTGCTGGTTCAACCTACTGCTCATCAAATGAATTTACTGCGTTTGTAAATGTCTCAAGGGTATTGCTAGTAAACTCAAAAGTCACATACCACTAAGTATTGTAGTTATCGTCTTTTATTTCTTTCTGATACGGGTTTAATGTTTTTAAAAGCTAGTCACTGGTGGTCAGAATATTCTTAATCCGTAGCAGCGATGCTGTTCAGGAAATGTCGTTTCCTCCTCACATTGCTCTCTCAGTAAACGTCCTGCGATACAAATATCGCTAGTTAAGTTTCCATTGGGCCATTTGAAGCAGACGTTGCGTGAACGGATTTGCTGGGGTCGACATTAGTCTACTACTCTATCATTAAAACTTAACCGTTAATTTGTAGGGTGAACTCAACGAGGAATGTTCCTTGTGGAGAGCTGAGTTTGGAACACAGCATGCTGCTCGCTTACATTTAGCCATTGCTTCAACATAGAATACACCTGCTCCCTTCCTACTCACATCACTATGTAGCGGCACCACTGTTTAGGATAGTGAAAGTTAGATTTGTGCGATTTTGGAGCAGGAGTTACAGCCAGGTGCAGGCCGGACTGCAGTAAGTTACGCGTATCAGCAGTTGCGAAGGCAAACAGAGGCCACAGGGGCGTTGAACTGCCGGAGAGGGCGCACATGCAGTTTCCATGGCGCAAGTCACAGGCAGAAGAGGGCCTAAGTGTTATGAATACGTGACGCATGCTTGAAAAAACAGAGGCGCACAGCCAAGTGTAAATAGGTGCCGTTTTCTAACGAGATTCATTCAAGTGTGGCAGCTCTCCTGGACGGTGAGGCGTGTCACACCGCCGGGCTACATGCTGCTACAGATGGGGCGACAGCATCCCAGTCCACAGCTGGTCATTGGTTCGATCCTCTGAGACCAACGTGGGGTCTGTCACCAGCCAGCTACAGGCCACTCTTCGGCTCACTACAGCGGGCAGTCGTCTCGGCTCCCCTTACATGTTGGAGACATTCAAGGCGAGGGCCGCAGATTCGGACGATGGATCGCGGGTGGTCATTGCCGCTGCATTCTCAGCTACGCCAGCGAGGAAGAAGCAGCAGCAAGGCCGGCCTACGGCTCCTGGTTGAGCAGTACGGAGTCAACAGGGATGGTGGCCACTGAGTCGGCTGCTGGAGCAGCCATCCTGACGTAATCTGAACTCAGCGGGCCAGACAAGGCTGGCAAGACACAGCGCTGCATTGCACAGGCCACTGGGGTGCTTCCTCTGCATTGTGGGGCCCTGTGATGCAGACTGAGGTGAACGGAGCACTGTAGTGGAAGCAAATAAATCATTTGGGAAGTTCTCGCTGAGTTTTAATATGGCACTTCCTGGCACCCATCCACTACAACTGTATTGTTCCAGTAAGTATTTGGTCCCAGCGGAGGTTCGAGTCCTTCCTCGGGCATGGGTGTGTGTGTTTGTCCATAGGATAATTTCGGTTAAGTAGTGCATAAGCTTAGGGAGTGATGACCTTAGCAGTTAATTCTCATAAGATTTCACACACATTTTTGAACAGTAAGTATTTGGAAATCAACAACAGGCTTGATGAAAGTTGTAATTTGGACAGAAAGAAATTAAGTGATTGTAATCTATTTCTACACATACCCAAGTGGACATCAGTTATATATTTACCCCCTCTACTGTATTTTGCACAAGTGCACAAGAAATAAACCAACAGGCTTTATGCTCAAGTTTCAAAATTTTACTGATGTCTATTCAGACCCTCAGAAATTCCTAAGAAATCGAGGCACGTGACAGAAAGTAAAATACAGTTATATAATTTCTCCAGCTCTGCTGCCATGGTACAGAAACTGCGATATATTTTGAGTAGAAGAAATAGTCTGGGTTGCAAACTTTATTGACAAGTTTCGCTTTTTTAATCATCTTCGGAATTTGTTTGGAATTGCAGGTAATGTATCACTCACAATTAGCAAAAACTTCCAGTGTGCACTTTCGGCAAGGCATTTGTAATCCCCATATCTTAGAAAAGCTGCATGCTTTCGCCAAAGGTGCACATCAAATGATTTGGCTAGTCATGAATAATGAGTTATCCGCAGTTCCTACTCAAATTCTAGAAATACCTCAGAAAGGCGCAACGACTGCAAAAAGCTCCATTTTTAATTGCAACCTACAGTGTTTTTTCGTACTGAAAAGACTAAAATAGGAATTTACTTTCAGCTTTGTACAAATACAAAGGAAAATAAAAAAAAAAGCATCTGTACATTTTATCTTCTGAAGGCATGTTATGAACTTGACTGTGAATTTCAATTTCTATTATATTTGATATATTCCTTTTACAGGTCTGTCTGTCTAGACCAAAGGAAGGTAATCGAGATTAAGACTGTGCAGTCCTAAAGCATCGAATGCACACCGAATAGATCAACGCAGCGCAATGGCATCAAGAAGACGCTGTATCGCGCCAATGGGAAGAGCGAGCAGCGCCACACCTCCAGGGAGACCAGAGTTCAGCGCCCCCTGTCAACGCTCATTTAACCAGCCACCTATCTGTGGTCGGACCACTTTGGTCATTGACTTCGACGGCATAAGTACTGAGTAAGAGGAAGACATTACTTAGCCTGCGTTCTGCGAGCAGTAATTTGCACTACGGTACTTGCAAGTAGGAGGCCCAGGCAGCCTTCTCATAAAGAGATGTTTTGTTTACATTCTTTTTAGAAATAACAATTCCTTATAATTTGAAATTGTTTTGTGCAGATGATTTTGTATTCCTGCTACCGGCCACCACAACTTCTCTTCTTTCTTGTTGGTGTTGGTGCTGACTCCCACAGTGGCCAACACAACAAAAAAGCTGTTTATTACCAAAATAGCTGTATATTACCCGATGGGAACCATAAAATCTCACCTATATCGACCACAGTGTCTAAGCAAGTGTGACATTCTTCAGCCCCACTTTTGCAACACTTCATGCATTAGAAATCTGGTATCTATCTCTCAAAATGTTCCTTGTTAATTAATCTATGTGGTGTGATAGCAGAATCCACTTAGCACACAGATTTCGTTTTGATGACACTTACATGAGAAAATTAAAAGAAAAATGGTTTGTCTAGGAATGTAATTATTACCACTCATAGACATCGATCAGAAGACAGAGGCCCAAAGAATTTATAGAGGGGTTTCTAAGAAATGGTAGTAGCTCAATTCTATCTTCAAACAAAAGGTAGTTTCGAACAAAAAACTGCTTTATAAATCACTTTTGAATGCATTATGGGAACAGCAGTGATCAATGTCTTGTAAATAATTACTATTAAAAACAGTCTTGATCACAATTTATTTTATAAGGTGACTGGTTTCGACCACTGCTGTGGTCATCTTCAGACCATTGAGTGGAAACCCCTTTCTGTTGTGATTCTCCAACAGAAAGGGGTTTCCACTCAGTGGTCTGAAGATGACCACAGCAGTGGTCGAAACCGGTCACCTTATAAAATAAATTGTGATCAAGTCTGTTTTTAATAGTAATGCTTTATAAATCGATTTTGTTCATTTTCACCTGTAAGGGGCAGTCAGTGAAAACCAAACACCCGCCACAACGCAATCATTGAATGGTTCCATCCGAAAGCAGTCGCTACACGCTTTAATACGCTTTTCACACTGGGAGAGGGCACAATCGATTCCTGTTTCGTGGCTGGCCGGAGTGGCCGAGCAGTTCTAGGTACTACAGTCTGGAACCGCGCAACCACTACGGTCTCAGGTTCGAATCCTGCCTCGTGCATGGATGTGTGTGATGTCCTTAGGGTAGTTAGGTTTAAGTAGTAGTAAGTTCTAGGAGACTGATGACCTATGAAGTGAAGTCCCATAATGCTCAGAGCCATTTGAACCTGTTTCGTGGAACGTGATCGATCGAGGAAGGATCCAGAACCATACCTTCACTTCACTTCCTCGTCCAACTGAAGCTGATGTCCGCATGTCTTTATTCAGATCGCCAACGACGTGATATTCACGAGGTGGACGATCCGGGCTGTACGGAGAAATATGCAGTGTCCCGCAACCAAATCCGACAGGCAGTGTGGGCCAGGTGTTATCGTGTAACAGTATGATTCCGTCCGGAAGCTTTCCTGAGCGTTTTGACTCCATAGTGCGTAGCAGTTGCTGCAAATTTTATTCATAACCCTGCGCAATAAGTGCAGTTGCACACTCTAGGAACTCGGCGATGCCCGCATCTCGTGGTCGTGCGGTAGCGTTCTCGCTTCCCACGCCCGGGTTCCCGGGTTCGATTCCCGGCGGGGTCAGGGATTTTCTCCGCCTCGTGATGGCTGGGTGTTGTGTGCTGTCCTTAGGTTAGTTAGGTTTAAGTAGTTCTAAGTTCTAGGGGACTTATGACCACAGCAGTTGAGTCCCATAGTGCTCAGAGCCATTTGAACCATTTTTTGAACTCGACGAGCGCAGTGCCCCTGCAGTCGAATTTGCATGATAATGCTCTGCCCCATACTGCCAATCGGACGAAGACTACGTTCAGTGATTTGGTGGCGAAACACTAAAACATCCTCCGTACAGCCTAGATCCTTCACTATGTGGTTTTCACGTCGTTGGTGACCTGAAGAGAGACATGCGTGGACGTCGGTCTCCATCGGAAGAGGAAATGAAGAGACGGTGCGGTTGTAGGTCCTTCAGCGGCCTACCGCGTTCTACGAAACTGGAACTAGCCGTCTCGTCTCCAAGAGGGATAAACGCATTAACGCTCGCAGTGACTGCTTTTCAATAGAACCATTCAATGGTCCCACTGCGAAGGTTGTTCGCCTTTCATTTGAGTGCCCTTCGTACTTTATTATACCTCATTCACCAACCGCGATGAATGAATTACCTATTTTTATATTTTACCACGTATATATGCTTTTCACAACACCCCTTCTCAAGCTTCTCTCAACTTGACTCATGATATTAAGCTTTTCTGCATTAAATTCATTATATTAATTGATCTACAGTGCAGAATGCAGAATGTTTCGTTTGAATCTTTTCCTTAAATTCTAATAATGTACACTGGAATTGGCAAACTACACTGAGCCAAATATTATGACCACCTACATAAGAGCTTGTTTCTCCGTCTTTGGAACGAAGTACATCACTGGTTCTGCGTATCAGGAATCCGGCAGTTTGTTGCTAGGTTTGGGCATTAGATGTCTACGCACAGGTCATTTGTTAGCGTAGATAACGGACCGCCAATGTTCGTACGCGGTGATGGCCCCCGATAGCGACGCAGATGGTTCCACAGGATTTAAATCAAGCGAATTTGGTCGCCGAGACTTCAACGTGAGGTCATTATAATGCTCCTCAGTCCACCGAGCACGTTTCTGTCTCCGATGCATGGACAAGTATCCTGCTGAAAGATGACGTCGCCATCGGAAAAATCATCAAGCATGAAGTGACACAGGTGCTTCGTAAGTGTTAGTTTGTCTTTGACTACTACCAAGCACAAAAGAATGCCTACCGTAACGTAATACTGCTCACATCAGCCTGCGTCCGTGGCGCGCTGTGCATTTCGAGCCGCCGTTCGCCCCCATAACGGCATTTGTGGAGATGACCATATATCTAGTGCAGCAAAACTGTGGTTCACCCGAAGAGGTGACACATTTCCATTGATCGACGGTCGAATCCCGATTGTCCCGTGACCACTGCAATAGTAATTGACGATGTCGTCGGGTTAACATGTGTACATGTAGGGGTGGTCTGCTGCGGAGCTCCATGTGCAGTAAGGTACGATGATCGCTATGCGCCGAAACACTTGTGCTAACCTACTTTACACGGCAGTGAAGCCTCCAAACTCCTGGTTCTGTGGAGAGTCGTGGACTTCCAACCATTTGTCGCCTAGTGGTAGTTTCACTGTCCTTCTAACTCTTTCCGTAGACACTCATGAAGTAGAAATTTAACATTCGACCAGGTTCGCCGACTTTTGCCTTTTGCGGGCGGAGAGCTTCTGTAAAGTTTGGAAGGTACTGGCAGAAGTAAAGTTGTGAGGACGGGGCGTCAGTCGTGCTTGTGTAGCTCAGTTGGTAGAGCAATTGCCCGCGAAAGGCAAATGTCCCGAGTTCGAGTCTCGGTCTGGCACACAGTTCTAATCTGCCAGGAAGTTTTGTATCAGCGCACACTCCGCTGCAGAGTGAAAATCTCATTCTAGTGATCTTATGTTTTAGCTTATAGTGTATTTTAACAATATGATGCTACAGTTCCCCTTGTACTGTTTCTCACCAACTTTTACACAACTGACCATCCAAAATGCAACACCAAGAAAGACAGCAGATATCGCAGCCACGCTGATTGGGGAGATGACACGTTGTATATAGTTCACACGATTGAAAATACAATCCCATATGAATTGAGGAAGATGATAAAATCAGAACTGAGTGTTTCCACCGCTGCTAACTATACCACTCCTACACGTCTCGGCGTTGAATCAGAGAGGTTCTGGACGTGTTGTAGGGGTATAGAAGTCCATTCTAGTCCAATACTTTTCCAAAGTTGATCTTGTGCAGCAGCGGTTAGTGTATCCCGGTTGGTGCAGCCAACACCTGACTCCACGCAGGACCCATGGGAAATCAATATTTAATTGAAAAGGAAATCATCCACGAGACGTTTTCGATAGGCAAGAGGTCAGGAGAACAGGGAGGTCAAGGCAACAAAGCAATCCGATGGACGGCGGAGTAGTACTGAACATTTAGAGCCACTGTAGCGCGTTATGCTCTTGCAGTATGGCGATCGGTCAGCTGCCCTGTGTCAAACTCGATTATCTCAATAAATTTTCTCAATTGGCAGCCCAGATATTCGCCAGGGTGATTCCCTGCCCATGTCTGCTCCGCTTACGCAACGCCATCAGGTGGCCCACAACGTCGCGATGGGCAGTGATTTAATGTTTTGACTTATCAGTGGGAGGACAACAGGCTCCATCACTTAAGAGATGTAGAGGTGGTTGGGTAGTGGTACAGAGCGAGAGTGGGATCCAATACCGCCGCAAGCCATAATACCGGGTACAGGACCACTATGGCGATGCGTAATGCAACAGTTCAACAGTGTCTCAGAACGCTGTCTCCAGACTCTAATCCGACATCGTGGTGGTGCAGTAAGAATCGGGATTAAACGGTAGGACAATGTCGTTCCTTAGGGTATCCATCTCCGTCGTTTATCGTATCATTAGCGGTGCAAACGTCTGTGACCTTGGCTCAGTGGTAAACTCAGTAATGGACGCCTTGCGGACAGTCTACTCTGGTGCGGTGCCAACGAGGTGTACGGGCCCCGCAACGAGCTTGTGACGTCACACGTCGCGAACACTCGGCTCCTTGCAGGGCCCACGGGAAATAAGTATTAAATTGTAAACGTACCGACTAAAGGTCTTGATTATGCCGTGTGCTAAAGAGAACTTGCTAACTTTAACTCGCAATCAAGAATTACAAGACTCGTCTTAAATAATCACTCGCTCCCCGCCGGAGGCAGTTGCTAGCACTCGTTAAGACCTACAAGTACGCGCTTTGATCTGTCTTTGCCTCGACTCTGCTGCAGATAAGGTCGAATGATACGCACATACACTTATTGTTCCGCAAAAGAAAGAATTTGGTACGGTACGGTTCGTGATGTGGCAGAGCGATCCATCACTGCCATGCGCACAATATGCCGGTCATCAAGTGTAGTGGTGCAACGAGGTGGGTGCAATCAGTCCCATTGGTCCGTCGTTCTCTCTCGCATCCAACAGTTATAGATCCGCATCACAGTTGCTTGGTTCCGTCCGACAAGATCACCGACTGCTCCGTAGGATTATCCGCTATCCCTATGGGCAACTCCGAAACGTCCTGGCTCTCTTGTACGTGGCATATTGAAGCTACTTTGCAGAAGGATCACAGGAAAGAAAAATTCTAGTATGTGCACACGGCCGTCCCTTCCACTTTATATAGCCCATGTAGGTGGTGTTACAACGCGCCCGTGGTGAGCGCTTACGACTGAAATGCTAATAATGCGCATGTCTCGTAGTCGCAAACGCATGCTGCAAATCTTACTTCATTTGGATGCTTCCTTCAAGGTGTGGCGTTTTGGGTGTTCAGCAGCGTATGTTCTTTGGAAGCCGATACAGAGTATTGCATTGAATAATACTTTCATGCCTCTCCAAGCGTAATACAAAACTGAGATGGGAATTTCAAAATTTAATTTAATATATTTCAGATTTTTTCCCTTTCGGAAATATTTTTAACATAATTTTATGACTATTTTTACGGCCATGACGTCTATGTAAGCGAAAAGTTTTATGAGTTATAACAGCCATTTCCTGTACGAAATATCATAGTTTAAATTTTAAAAAAGAACTACTGTTGAATGAAAACATCTTCTGTCAAGTACCCTTATGTTTTAATGTTTTTACTCATCTCAATGCCGAATCACCATTGAACATGAATTACTAATGGCATATCTTATTTATTCCGTTATACTGCCCAGAGGAAGATCTCACGTTTGGGATATAAGTGCTCCGTAGGTAAACACCCACCCCGCAGTTCCTTCATGCTCTCCTGACTCGCTGTGATGGCACGTCTTAAGAGAGGGACATATGCAGGTTTCAGAGCTGCTGATGGCACTGCTGTGTGGGCTTCTACCTGCCAGTCCCTGTTAGAGACGGCATCACAACACAACGGCTTATCGGAGTCGTATACTGGTCATCTGGCCGTGCACCCCAGCCCGCCTTAGAGCGCAGTGACAGATTCGTGTATTTCACTGATCCGGAGCTTGTAGAAGACAGAAACCCTCCTGAACTTCTGCGACAGACTACCAGATCTTGCTTCTAGTTGCCAGCTAACCTGGATAGTGGTTGCTTCGCTTACGTATCGTCACTCGCAATTCTTTCCTTCCAACGAATCACTGCGCAGATGCTTAGTGGTACGAAGAAGTTCACTGGGCGGGTCGAAGTCGGTCTTTATCGCAAATAAATATAAAGTCTTTACTTGACTTGGTTGTAAGCATGTTTATCTTAACAACTTAGACAGTGGTGAAACGGTGATTCCCTTAGATTTATGTATTAATCACGCCCTTAATCACAAATGACGTTTTCCATATTAAATTCTATCACACTCAGCGTCTAGTGGATACATCTTCAAGAGATTTTTCTCTTACTGCATCTACATTTACTTATGGACACTGTATCAGTGTAGCATTGTACCAGTGCAGCTACTTAAAGTAGCTCCACAAACGCAAGAAATATTGTCACTTAACGTTATAACATCTCAGCGCTTACATGAACGAAACAGCACAATCTAAACTCAATGTAACTGGATATAATTTGGTAACTGAAGGTGGAACGTATACATACATAACCTAAGAATATTAGCCTGATTCCTCCTTACATTAATGCTCGGCTCACCTTGAAATTCCATGTTGGTTGTTCTTTCCATTAGGAATGAAATTAATCTAACATCCACTCATAGGAGTTCAATAACTCACAGTTTTCAGTAAGATTTATTTTCAATCAACACTGTTATTTTCACTCATTCTGATGAGTGAGATGGTGAACGCATATGAATTCTACATATATAGCGCCACTTGATAACGCGTGTTTGAATACAAACTATTTGTAGACAAAGACTTTCAATAATGTCAACAAATCATTAAAAACTGACATATTTCCAAGGAGACGTACATGTTTGATCCAGTGTCAACAATTTATTATTAGACACAATCACTTTTATCTCTTAGCAATTGACCTGCTTCGACCAACAATGCACATCTTCAGATCCCACAACTAGCATTCTGTAATTGTGTGTTAGTTTATATGCCACAACTCAAGCTTTGTAGGTACACAAAACAGAACGCTGCTTGCAGGTGACTAGTTGCTGCCGAAACCGATTAGCTGTTAATAGAGCGAAATGATTGTGTGTGACAGTAAAGTTGTCAAACTGAAAAGTCTTTCCACACGCACTGAAAGATAAAAAACAGGATCAGAAGTATTAACAAAGTTGTACATATTGGGACATTTTAGATGTTGAAACTTATGATCGTTTTTGTTATTTTCTTCTTCTCTGCACACAAAAACATAAGACTCAGTAGAGATCCTTGATAACAAAGGACTTACTGAATGTAACTGGGGAAAGCAAAAAAAAAATGCAGGAAATGAAGCAAGCTGAAGAGAATATAGACGAATAAAATTTGAGTTTCGAGAGAGGTGCAAATGCAAAGCAAGAATGCAAACAAGAAAACTGTAAGACTGTGAAGATTCTATGATTACAGAAAAATTCAAGAGGTCATTGATGAATATATATACGCCTATGAAAATACTAAGAGTCAAGACGGGAAGCCAGTACCAATCAAAGAGGAGCAGGCTGAAAGACGGAAGGTGGACGGAAGCTGTGACATTAGCGTGAAAATGGAAGAGAACATCGTTGATATCATGTTGTGAGATGGAGTTAGCGAAAAACTTGAACACCAAAGACACAGTTAGCTCCTGGAGTGTATGGATTTCCCTCAGAATATTTTTTATCCAAGTTAGAACCAACTTTCATAAAACTATTCTATCTGTGGTGCAAGATATATCAGACACAAGAAATTGAAGAACAAGAATATAACTACTCGAAAAAAGGCAGGAACTGAGAGGTAGGGTTATTACCTAACCATCATTTAATATGTCATGGGTGAAAATTGCTAATACTCATTTTACTAATAGAATCATTTTTTGTGTTAGGCTGCATTATTATGAAATACTATACAAATAAAATGCCGACTAGTCGATAGCCTGTTCAGTGGTTCTTTTTTGGGCGATTAACTGAAGGGCAGAAGGCTGACAAAAAATAACATTGGGGAAGGTCAGTCACGGTTTCGCAGAAATTAGGAATGTGCGAGGCAATACAGGGTACACTGACGAAAGGCGAACTTTCATTTATAGCATTCGCAGGTGTAGAAGAGCCCTTCGGAAGTGTTGAATGGAGTGCACACTTCGAAATTCTCTATGTAGCAAGGGTATAGTGGAGAGAGCAAAATGTTATTTCTAACTTATACAGAAAACGGAATGCCGATATTAGAGACGAAAGACGTCATTGATACGCAGTAATTAAGGAAAGAATAAAACTTTGTTTAGCTTATCACCCTTATTATTCAAGCTGTACATTGAATAAGCGGTAAAGAAAACCAAAGAGAAATTAAGAAAAGGGAGAAATAATGTCTAAACTTTTTAAAATGATATTTTAATTTATCACAGATGAAAATAAACTTGATGGATTAGTCCGAGTAAAAGATAGTACCTTGGAATGGGGTTTCCAGGTGAACAGCGACAAGAGTAAACAAAGGTAATGCACTGGAATTGATTTAAAAAGACTCTGTGGGGACAGTTCTGGTATTTGGGCAACAAAATGACTGCCAACAGCAGAAGCAGAAATAATAAGTAATACTTCGGCCATTGCCGGTTGTTATTTAGAACAATCAGAGAGGTTCAGTAAAGAAGCGTGCTCACATAATGCTTTTGAATATCGTCATGGACAACATCATAACGAAAGATCTCAAGGATCGACATAAGACGATATGAAAATCGTAGCATTTTCCGATGACGTGATGAATGGGCCGCGCGGGATTAGCCGAGTGGTCTAGGGCGCTGCAATCATGGACTGTGCGGCTGGTCCTGGCGGAGGCTCGAGTCCTCCCTCATGCATGGGTGTTTGTCCTTAGGATAATTTAGGTTAGGTAGTGTGTAAGCTTAAGGACTGGTGACCTTGGCAGTTAATTCCCATAAAATTTCACACACATTTGAACATTTTTTTATGGATGGGAAAGAAGTTGAGCAGAAATTGAAAGAACAAATAAATACCTGGCAAACAGTAACTGGAGAAGTAAGCATCGAAATAAGCGTAGCAAATGTGAAATAATTATAATTAGCAGGAAAAATGAGGGATGTAAGTTGTAATGGAAAAGTTTTTACAGGACATAGATGCTTTCAAGCACGTGGAAATTAAATTAACTAAAAAGGAAATATTAATGATGAAATTTCGGAGAGAATGGAAAATGTCAGGAAATTTTATTATTGTGTATCGGATGTAATTAGAAATTTGAAAATACCTGTCAAAGCAACTCACATTATCTGCCAGTTTTGACTATGGATCAGTATGTTGGACTTGGAGAAAGAAAGATCTGTGTAGAGTACAAGCAACGCTTTCTACGAGAGATACTGGGTAATACGAGACGGGTCAGGATAAGGAATGAAACATTACGAAACAAGCCTGCAGATTAAGCCCTAAAAGAAACTATGGGAAGTAATAGGCTTAAATGGTTTGGCCACATTAGAAGAATGGAACAGGAAGAGCCCTCGAAAGGACAGAATCAGGACGAAGACTCGTTGGAAGACCACCAACAAGATGGAGAGACCAGGTGAAGGATGACGTGAACCGCAGAGGACTGTAGAGGAAGGAGGTCCTGAGTGACAGACTGTGGATGAAAAGAGAAGCGTGTATGAGGGTCTGTGAACAGCTAGCATAAACATAAGCGTTTCAGGAAGAAGAATGATAAGTAGACACACAACGCTTCTTTAACATCTTACAGAAATTTCAGTGTTTGATAGTCTTCTCTGAAGGTAATAGTCATGGGTGTAGCCTCTTTAATCATCAAGGGTGGGCTATTTAACAAATGATGTACTGAATCGAATCATGCATGAAAAAATTCTATGTTACTACTGAACCGAAAGACAATATCGGTTGATAGGATGCAGTCTGAGGAATCAAAACATATTAAATTTGGCGATGGATAGAGGTGTGGCGGTAATATATATTGAGGGAGACCGTAGAATGACTACAGATAAATGTGGGGGTAGATTGCAGTAGTTAGGAAGCGATGCAAACGCTTTCGGAGGGCAGGCTACCGTAGAGAGCTGCGTCACATCAGTCTTAGGAGTGGAGTCAACAAGAAACTCACTACGAAACATGTGCTGTGCCAGTATGTTTCCTGATGATGCGACTGTCATTACAGCTGCGCGATAATTAATTGCCTCTACTTTAACACTTTAAGGAATAATAGTGTTTACTGATGAGAATACCTAACAACTTGTAACCAATGTTAATAAAACTAACTCACGAATCGAATGTAAGATTTTTGTGTCTGCATCACTGTACTCTGCGTAAGAATGTTAGACCTTTACGTTATACAAGGACATCCCTCTAAAATATTGGGAAAAACAGAATTACAAGTATTTTCCATTAAGTCTCATCTACACCTTCACATATATTCTTCTTCTTCTTCTTCTTCTTTGGCCTCTGAAAGTCCTTTGGTCGCCTCACAGGCTCTTCCTTACATGTCTGTTCTCTGCTTTTCTCGGAAACAGTGACGCATTTAAAACATTTATTACAGGCCTCCAGGTCATGTAGTTTTCTCTTAGCCTCCGAATTGGACATGATCATGTATTTTGTCTTGTTTCAGTTCAAGCCTAACTTTCTAGGATCTCTACTTTGGTAAGTTCAGTAAACAAAACATCCCACATTCTTGCTTCTGATCTACCCTTCCTTCTCATGGAAACCAACACTCTTTTCATTGTTCTTTTGGGGATCATAACAGATGGAATCTACCAATACGTCCTCCGCAGATTTCCCCGAGATTTAATAGGTCTTAAAAACAACTTTTCCTTGTATAAGATGTTGTATCTCATGGTTTCTCCTACTCTCCAACCCTCTGCCTGTCTCACTGACTCATAAATTTTCCGCAAGATTCCTTTTATCAAACGTCCTCAAACTGATCACACGCGATTCTGTCATCGTCCACATTTCTGACACATATGTAGTAACGAGTCCTACAGGGGAATTACATGCCCTTTACTTTGAATACCTTGTAATTAGAGAATTCTTAAAAAAAGTCGTTCAATCGCATAATAGGTTCTACCTCCTGTTATATTACTGTCACTGGGTAAAAGGACACATAGATAACGGAAACAGGTCTCCAGTTCATGCAGCTATCTCCTAGCCTCCGAAATGGACATTATCATGTATTTTGTCTTCTTTGAGTTCGCATTATGCCTAATCCTTCCTTCTTCTACTACCATTAATTACTCTATTTTTATAAAGGTACTACTTTCTCTGGTCATAATTGCACTATCACCTGAATATGCACATAAATGAATGAATTTAATCATTATTGTGCCGCTCTTGCTTGTGTTTTGTATCAGACTATACAGTGCTAGATGAAACAAGACTGCAGAGAGACAATCACCATGTTTCACTCCCTCTGCAAAATTATAGTTCTCGATCACTATTGATATTCATCTTGTGCTCTTCATCGGACCGAAAAACCCCAGACGGAGTCTCCCCTCCATTAGAGACATACGATTATTTTCAACGCAAATAACCATCTTTGTGATTTATGCAATACAGTCGTTTTAACACCATGGTTTTGCATGCTGTAAGCTAATAACCCTTGTGTTAAATTCAGATTACGTGGAAATATGTACCCTAAACATGCTGTTTTTTATTTATAAAGTTTGTGAAGATATGACATTGTAAAGCTGCCTAGTAGAATGTCTTAAAGGAACAGAACAACTAAGTAACAGGTATAGCTTACTTGGCGAACCTTAATAATAGCGAGCATAAATGCACATCTGAATGGATTCCATGACTGTACTAACTAGCGATAAGGCCATAGCAAGTTTACAGAAGCTTGTAGCCAAGTTAAACCGAGTGAGAAAGCTCAGTCTGTTAATATGATATTTTCTAATTAGAAGACCGAAACTGAAGCACACTGAGCAATCACGCCATATATAAATTGCGTTTCCTGCTGATTCTTGTCTTCTGGCGTTAAAAATAAGCAACGAAACAGCGGAAGAGTTTTACTGACTGTAGTTTTGAGAGACGTGTCTACTGATTGTAATAGCGGATCAGTAAGACCTATCTCTGCGAAGGCAGAAAATCTTTAACATTACGTGAGACAGCTCGAGACAGATTGCATATTGTACTCCCAATCGTAGATATATTAGAATGTTTAAACTGTAACAAGGGATCACGAATAAACAACGTAAACTTTAATTCAAGAGAGTATAATTTTATCCGAAACATGAACATGGTCACAATGAAGTACAGACTCGCCCATGCATGGAACAATTGGAATATTAAGTATCCATAAAGAAATGATTTAAATTAAATTTGAAAAGCATTAGAAAGCAGTTCACTAAAAGAGGATGAGACGAATTCCACAAAGCAATTCGGATCTCACCAAACGACGGAAGGTTAGTTGAAAAATAAGATATACGCAAGCTTAAGATCGGTAAAAGCTGTAAATACCGAAAATCCAAGCTGCGAAATGTTAGGCAGAATATCTGGGGACATATGTAACATGAGATCTCAGATTGATCAACAGAAAGTCAGTTGAGTTCTACTTAATAACGCGTACTTATACCTAAAGCACAGCTGCTCACAAGGATCCAGTGTGGGCTGTAGTTATTGTGTTGCAGGGGAACTAGGTAGACACCCTGATGCGTTGATACGGAACCGACTTGGAAAAAAAGTTCCAATTACGCCCACGAGATGCAAATTTGATATTCTGAATGCAAGACAGACGTATGGAAATGTCCATGTGTAATGTATTAGGAAAGAGACATCGGAAGACAGGTCAAACAAGTGGGAAAGGAATAATGCTGATTTTATTATTAACCATCGATTACACAATATGTTTGAAATTAGCAACAGAGATGTCGGTGAATTGCTGCATCCGTAAAATCACGTGATCAGTAGTTGCTCACAGCAGTTCCGGTGTAATCTGAGCAACACGTTGTTGTATGTTGGCCTTCAGATCAGCAAGAGACCGACGTGTTCCTGGTAAACGAGTTCCTTTAGATGTACCCAGAATCAAAAGTCACATGGACTCATATTAGGCGATCTTGCAAAATCATCTGGAGAAAGCACGCTCGTGGAAGGCAGCATTAAGCAGATCTTTCAATGGGTGAGTGATATAATATCTTGCATGAAAGCTAGTTGTCACACAGTTGCGCTCTTCCCAGGCGGGGATCACATGTGGTAAAAGAAGGTCCCGATAACGTGCAGACGTCATGGTACCCCAAACAAGCCCTGTGGTTGTATTCTTTTAAAACAAGAACGGTCCAATAACAAAGGCGTTTGTGAATCCACACCACGAAGACACATACGGTGCTTTCCATGACTCTTCGTGAGCAACACTCGGTTTAACAGTACAACAGAATTGGTGGTTCTGTGTGTTCACGGTACCCCGTGTAGTTTAAAATGTACGTCGTCGCCACACAGAAAGTTGCCAGTGAAATGTGGTTCCCCACTTTGGCGTCAGCATAGGTAGCTGTTTGATGAGAGACCCAGGCAATAACAAGTAAATATATATATTTCAAACACCATTTAAAATGAAATAAAGAGTTCAACTAACATTTATTTTAAAGGAGTAATTTACAGATCACTTATAATGAAACTCTTTAAATCCTGTTTGTACAGCTTTTCCAAAAAATACGAAACTAAACTTTGAAGAAGAAGCCTTAGGTAGGCGCCATCGGTGACAGTCACAGCCGGTTGGGGCCAGTCACCATAAGAGGAGCGCACAAGTGAACCCGCAGGCATGGATATAAGGCCGTAGCAATCGAGTCAGTACAACAGACTAAAAACCAAAATAACGTTTCAAATAAAAAACAGAACCCCAACAAACCCCTTTTTGAACAAAAGCTAAAACCCTAAAATCTTAAACCACAACACAGTGGAAAGATTTTCAATTTCAAGAAAAGTTTGCATACACAGTTTCGCTATGCGTACACGGCCACAAATAATTTCAACCCAGAAATATGCAATCTCTGTCCAAAATGCTTCCAGGAGGCCTCCGGTTTCAACAGTACTGATTATAAGAAACGTATTACAGTTAATTATAAGTGTTGACTAAAGAACAATACCTGCTTGAGGTTTAACAGCTATAAAAATTTCAGGTTTGCAACGGACAGATCTGCAGTAAAATTTACATTTGTATGGTTAACCGCAACGAAACAGAAAAAAAACTGCCATTTAGCGGCCCTTCAGCGGCAACTGCCGCTTGTGAATTAGACTGCTTAATGAGGTGGGTGTTCATCCCGCAGGCAGCACAATGCGCTGTAATGACTTCTGGGTGTATTTGAAACTGCACCGCAGCTTTACAGCTTGAGAATTTCATAAAATTTTCTAGGTAACAAAACATTTTAATAAATTTGCCCAGTATGAAGCTACATAATATTTAAGGCCAGCATTACTAAAAAAAAATCTAAAACGCTATATTCTGCACAATACTATAAAAATATGGCTTACTTTGTCTTATTAAGCAAAGTGAAATCTGAAAATAAAGACTAAGAACATTCGTTCAGCAGCTTGGCCTCAATTCGTTTTCACCCTTTAGTTAAAAAATACAAAACACACAAAGGATGCAATGCCTATGTCGTGCGTTGCATTCACCTGACAACTTTCACCAGACACAAATATCTGCGGTATCAATGACGCTTAAATTTGTTTTGTTTCCTATTATACAACTGCACAAGCTGCTACTGCAGGCATTACAGAGAATGTCAACTTGAGCCACACGCCGCCAAGCACATAAAAATCGCAGCACCACATTACACAGACAACTGAGTTGCTCACCAAATTATATGTAGTCTCAACAAACAGTCAGGTGAATTAATACACGCACATTCCCGGTACAGGCAGTCGGTTTCAAATTGTGGAAATCTAGGGCAAGGTGTGTCAGCGATCAGGGCCGCACGGTGCATCCCAGTAACCATGCAGGTGTTTGGGTATACGGTGATGGGTGGCCAACCACCTCCTGGAGTTACGCGACAGCTGGTCCCTACTCACCGCATTTGCCGCCGGTATTGCTGCTTACTTCCTGGTACCTGAACGAGCTGTCCGGCTACGAGTGCCCCTTGTAGTTCTGCACCACGTGTGCCACTTGCACTCGCTTTTCAGGTCTCCCGGCTTGGTTCTCAGTCAAAGTTTACAACTCCCTTTGGGAAACAAGATCGGTAGGAAGGAACATGGCTCAACTAGACACCAAAGAGAAAATTCAGAACGTTGCTGCAAAACATGAGGTTGCAGTTCTTGCACCGTCTGGGTCTTCTATGGGTACTAGTCAATAATAGGCAGCAAAACTTCCTGTACTGTCCATCGTGGGGTGGACAGTTCGCGTGACTGCACGAGCACTAGCACTAGCCTGGGCAAGGGCTGTATGGCCAGTAGCAGCGTAAGCAACCTTGTCAGTGACTTCCAAGGACAGAACGCCTTCCCCCTCCAGGTGCCTCACCAAGCTTACCTGTTTCTTACATTTTAATTACGATCATCTGTAAGGACAGGTTCGCATCCAAAATGTTCGAAAATTTTAATGTATTTATTGCATTTTTTGAAAGGAAAAGTTTCGAATTTTACGAAGCTTATGCGTCTAGAACATTGGCACTAAGAGATTTTTAATCCATGCACTAAAATGGTTTCTACAGCTCATTGTTCGAAGCCGTGTCTCGGACCCCGTGGGACGCTCTCAGCAAGAGACCCCCGGATCAAGTACAAAACATGTCGTGCAGAGACGCACGTTTACAAAATGATTTGTGTTTCAGTTTGCATGTAAACATATTTCCAGAAACGTCTGACGAACAAAGTGTGCAGGCTGCAGGAGGCAGTACATCCAGCTCAGCCAGATCGGCTTTTCTCTCCAATAAGGACGAAGGTATTGCTCTCCAGGAACAGTTCAAACAGTTCGAGTTATAGGGAGAGCTGATATATCGTCTTGGTGTTAAATACCAAGTGTAAGTAGCGAAAACGCATTTTTTGGGTCAAATTGCGATGAAAATCGGTCAGAAGATAATTTTTGATCCGCCATATATGATTGGCCATTTTGAAAATCTAACTTCAGAGGTGTGCGCGGTGACATCAAAACTATATAATGACATGTGGTTTTTGTAAACTGAAATAATAACATACATAAAAGTTTTCTCTGAACTTTAATCAGGTTTTTCTCAATACCCAATATGTCAAAACTGCGTGCAGCATAAAATTAAAATTATTCAAGCTATTAAATTCTACCTTTGACTATCGAAAAGTAAGGGCATTTCTTGGGAACTTGTATCTGTAATACATGAAATTTGTTTGTATTAACTATTTTTTGTAAAGCCATAAGATTGAACAAATCCCACAGAAATCAAACTCAAGGTTCGTGTTAGCACCATATCGTTAAATTTAAGGTATTTCATTGTAATTAGGTAAATGTAGACTGGCAATGGCAAGGAAAGAGTTTCTGAAGAAGAGAAATTTGTTAACATCGAGTATAGATTTAAGTGTTAGGAAGTCATTTCTGAAAGTATTTGTATGGAGTGTAGCCATGTATGGAAGTCAAACATGGACGATAAATAGTTTGGACAAGAAGAGAATAGAAGCTTTCGAAATGTGGTGCTACAGAAGAATGCTGAAAATTAGATGGGTAGATCACGTAACTAATCAGGAAGTATTGAATAGGACTGGGGAGAAGAGAAGTTTGTGGCACAACTTGACCAGGAGAAGGGATCGGTTGGTAGGACATGTTCTGAGGCATCAAGGGATCACCAATTTAGTATTGGAGGGCAGCGTGGAGGGTAAAAATCGTAGAGGGAGACCAAGAGATGAATACACTAAGCAGATGCAGAAGGATGTAGGTTGCAGTAGGTACTGGGAGATGGAAAAGCTTGCACAGGATAGAGTAGCATGGAGAGCTGCATCAAACCAGTCTCAGGACTGAAGACCGCAACAACAAACATAGGTAAAAGCTCCCATAAATTGACTGTCGTCTCGACTGATGTTAACCATTTTCGATTTCACATAACTACTGAGGGACTACACCGCACGCAGTCTACGTACTTCAAATTAACAGTCTCTTGATCAAACCATACGACTGGCCCCACTTTTTTGTATTGAAAGTCTATAATAAAGTTCGAAGTACGATCAATCAAAATCCCCAAACAGACCCTTAGCATGTATTTTCACTGTCTCAAAAAATTTACGAACTTTGCCTACTTTTCGCCCATTTGGTCGAGAAGATGGCCTTAAACTAGTTAATGACATCAGACCTGTCCTCAGTCTTTTCAGTCGGCGATAGTCTCAGTGCAACAATGTAGTTGCTGCCGCTGAAATTAAACAGTTTCACTATCAACGCACGGTCTCTCTTGTCGACGTCCATACTGTACACTCACATTATGGCTTGTCAATGACAACATGAATGTCACACAGACACACAAACGGTGTACAGTGTCAGATTTGCGCCTGGTGGTCAAAACGGGAAATAATAATTTTCCTGCGTAAATCGGTTCCACGTTAACGCATTAGATTTGCTACCAAGTTCTGCTGTCATACGATACTTACAACGCACAAAGGACCTTCGTGAGTAGCTGCACATTAATTATAATCAGGCGGTTCGTTACTCAACCATAGCAGCGCCGTTGCACTCCGAAACACGCCAGCGGAATCCCAAACCGGACCAGCCTTTACTTCATCAGTTTAAACCGGTAGTTCTTAGCTGAATACTCGGCACACACGCCTCTGATTGGCGTCACATTCACCAAAGAGTTTCACTTCATATGTCCCTACAGAGTTGGTCGAAGACTGAGAATCTTTAAGAAATCAATTGCTCGGTACGGTTACATCTTTCCAGAAGGTCTGTGGCTTAGAATACGGGGAAGAGTAATCAGTTGTGAAAGCTATAGCTGTGAAGACGACTTTCAATACATTTAGGGTCGATTGAAAGCAGTTTTCCTCTGCCCTATTGCAAGTCAGAATTTTCTTGCTTTATTGAATTTCTTTAATTCTTCTTTCTCATAAAATTTTGCTGTCAGCCATTCCTTTTTCTTTTTCGTAAATAGCCTATGGGGATTTAATTTTGGTTGTTTATGAACCTTTACATATCTTTTCTTGTGTCTCTGCAGCATTCTCAGTCTTCCTGCATTTCCGTCTTCTATTGCTAATCTGCATTCCTTCGAAAACGTTTCATATCTTTCCTTTCTTCTTATCAATTCTGTTTCTTCTACTGCTCCTTCAACAGCTTCTGGCTTGTGTTCCACCTGTCTTAGCTTCCTATCACTTTCTCCTCTGCTGTCAGATCGTCCTTAACTATTATTTGGTATAATTTGCAGTTTCAGGATCATTCAGTTTTTTTTTTTTTTGTATTCCAATGTAATTTTTTTTCCATTCCAGTTTTGTGTATTACACTACAACGCAGTGGTCCGAGCAACAGTTTGTACCCAGTACTCTGTACGTATGTGACAAACAACGCAGGAAGTACATTTTCTAACATATGATATATTTGGTTAACTACTACAATAACAGTCGATTTACGTGTTCCAACGCGTATTATTTTGTGTGGAAAACAGCTGGTAGCGAACGGACGTAGCTTCATTCTCATTACTTTCTTTCTTTTTAGTGTATTTCCCAAAAATTACTCCACGTACATTCCACCTATTTTAAAAATCAGATAAAAATTCTCTTGGTACCTTTCTAAGAGAGAGTCTCCACTCTTCCAATCTGACTGTGTAAGGGTAGACCAGATGTGGTTCAATGAAATAGTATCGACGGCAATTGAGAGATACAATCGTATACTATGTAAACTAATAAAAGATGGTACTAATCCCCCCTTGGTACACAAAAAAAGGTCAAAACACTGTTGCAGAAGACAGCACGCCGAATTTAAAAGAGCGCAAAATCCCAACGATAGAGGCCGTTATACAGAAGTTCGAAATTTAGTGTAAACGAGATGCTTTTAATACTTCCACAACGAAACTCTACCTAGAAATCTGGCACAAGACCCAAAGCGATTCTGGTCCTATGTAAAGTACACCACTGGCAAGACTCAATCAATACTTTCACTGTGCTACAACAATGTTGTAAGTTATCAATGACAGTGTCACTAAAGGAGAGTTACTAAACACGGTTTTCTGAAATTCCTTCATAATGTAAGACGAAGTAAATGTTCCAGAATTAGTATCAAGAACAAATGCCAGCAAGTCACTTAAAAGAGATATCTGTATCCCAGCCAGGTCCCTCTCAGAATATGGAGATACAATTGCTCAATATCTAGCAATCATATACAGCCGCTCACTCCTAGTCTGATCAGTACCCAAAGACAAAAGTTGCACAAATCACTCCAGTATCCAAGAAGAGAAATAGAGATAGTCCGGTGAATCACAGATCCATATCACTAACGTCAATTTGCAGTGGGATTTTGGAACATATACTTGCTTGAGATATTACTAATAACCTCGAAGAAAACGATTTATTACCAAATAACCAACAGGGATTCGGAAAATATCGTTATTGTGAAACACAGCTAGTACTTTATTCACACGAAATGATGAGTGCTATTGACAGGGAACTTCAAAAGCACTCATATACCTTACCTCACGGAAAGTCATCGAGCAAAGCAGAAGGAAGATCTGGAGTTCCCCAAGGAAGTGTTTTACGCCATTGTCAGTTACTGAAACGATTTAGGAGACTATATGAACAGCCATCCTAGATTGTTTATAGCAGATGGTGTCATTTACTGTCTTGTAATGTCATCAGATAATCAAAACAAATTGCAAAATGGTTTAGACAAGATATCAGTTTGATGGAAAAAGTGGCTAATGAAAAGGGGGCAGTTAGTCACATGAGCATTAAAAGGAAACTGCTAAATTTCAGTTACACGATAGATAACACGAATCTAAAGGCTGTAACTCAACTAAATACTTAGGGATTACAATTGCGAACAACTTAAATTCCGAGCAATCACACGTACAATGCTGTACGGAAAGCAAACCAAAGACTGCGATTTATTGGCAGAAAACTTAGAAAATGCAACATATCTACTAGTGAGACTGCTTACACTACGCTTGTTCTCAGTCTTCTGCAATATTGCTGTGAAGTGTTGGATGCACATCAGATAGGATTTACGGATGACATCGAGAAAGATTGAAGAAGAGCAACATGTTTTGTATTATCAATAAATAAAAGATAGGGTGCCATATATGATACATGGATTAGAGTGGCAGTCATTAAAACAAAATGGTTTTTCGCTGAAGCAGGGCCTTCTCGTGATATTTAAGTCATCGGCTTTCTCCTAAGAATGTGCAAATATTTTGTTAGCACCCACCTACGTAAGAAGAAATGATCATCATAATAAAATGAGCGATATCCAAGCTCACACAGGAAGATATAAATTTTCATTTTTCCCACGTGGTGTTCGAGAGGGGAACGCTAGAGATGTAGCTTAAACGTGACTTGTTGAACTCTCTACCAGGCACTCAATTATAAATTGCTGAGCAATAATGTTGATTTATAGATATGTATGTAGATGTAACTTTCGCATTAATGTGTCCTAAAACTATCAAAAGATCGTATCTTCGCGTTTTAATGGACGTAGTTTCTAGGTCCAAATCAGTCTGTTACTTCATTCTATGTTCTGTTATTATTCTACGTTCTGTTTTCTCTGTTGGCACATATGCTGTTATTATCGTTATATCCTGCATTTAACTTTTATTCTGACTCTGCCGCGTCTTTCGTTTATAGGCTGAAGGCCCAATATGCTTCTTTTTCACCTTATTGTTATTATAAATCCTGTTGCTGACTGACCTATTCTGCGTCACTACACAGCAGACAATACACAAGCATAGCTATCTGCCTTTTTCTGCAGTAATAAAGTGCTTAAACCTCAAGGCATTTTCAACCGTTTCTTTCTTTTGTCTAGGCTTCAACTTCGTTTTGTATATTCCAACTCGTACTTTCAAATCTTTTGTCCTTTTAAAAGTTGTGTTCCTTATGTCCCTTCCAATATCAAAGGCTATGTTCCAGTATTCTTCTCCTCCTCCTCCCCCCTCCCTCTTCTTCTCCTCCTCCCCCTCCTCCTCCTCCTTCTTCTTTTTATACGCTCTAGGATTAGGTCCTATCGCCTATGCCGGCCTCACCAGATTTCTTCCTCGGGCTTCCCACACTCTCTCATGTAGTAGGATTGTATTCGCTCGCTTTCCGAGGGGTTCTCTAAGCAGACGTAAGCTGTAGACGCTCTCTCTGTCCCCGCTTTCGAGGGATTACTTCTTCAGTTAATGGCTGTGCCACCAGTTCTTCCATTATAGCTTCATTTCTTGCCTTCTCTTGTGCATTCTTTCACTTATCTAAGAAATATATGGACTATTGTTTCAAGTTGTGTTACATCTTTTGATCTTAAAGTACAACTTTCTGCTATATGTAGTACGTTGTGAGTGCCATCATCTGTAAAATTCATTTTGATTTCTTTTCTCGTTTTACTCTTCAGTGTTATTCTCGTCGTGGCACTAATAAGCTGATAGATATTAATTATCTTATTTATGTCTTTCTCTTTTCCAAAAATTATTTCAAGCCCCATATACTGGAAATGGGACACCTGTTAAGTTATTGTGTTACTAATGATATGTTTGGTCTTTGTGTGATATTTTCCTAAAACTCCATTCGTTTTGTTTTAGTTGTTGATATATTCAGGTTACAATTTGCGGTTATGTTGTTTAATCTGTGTACTTCTACATGTAGTTTGTCTTCACTGTTCTGTATAATTACCTGGTCGCTGCCAAAAAGCATTGTGTTAAGGAATTTATCTGAGCCAATTCTTATACCTTGAGGTATTATGTCCTCCATTCAGTTCGCAAAGTCGTCGATATACACGCTGAATAGCTTTAACTTACTCCCTGCTTTACCCTAATTTCTGGTGTCAGATCTTAGCCAGTATCTATCTTATATAACCGTTCGCATACTTCTATCACGTGCTTCTTACCTTCGTTATTGACCATAGATTTCTTCTGAGGGTGCAGTCGAATGCCTTTTCATTCTCTATAAATGCTAGGTATGTTTCCAAATTGAATTCTCGTCTTTCTTGTGTAAGTTTCAACGCGAAAATATCACCGGCACGGAATTTTCCTTTACGGAAGTTTGCTTGCTGTACTAATAAAATTAAATCAGAGATGTTTCGAAATTTTTCGAAAGAAGCTTCCCTTAATGCGTGGAGGCGGGGAATAGCTTTGATAACTTCAGTGGGAATTACGATTCTTCGGCAAGATCTACATATATAAATATGAATATGCTCTTTCGGACATTTTTTTTTTTTTTGTCATCAGTCTGCTGACTGGTATGACGCGGCCCGCCACGAATTCCTTTCCTGTGCTAACCTCTTCATCTCAGAGTAGCACTTGCAACCTACGTCCTCAATTATTTGCTTGACGTATTCCAATCTCTGTCTTCCTCTACAGTTTTTGCCCTCTACAGCTCCCTCTAGTACCATGGCAGTCATTCCCTCAAGTCTTAGCAGATGTCCTATCATCCTGTCCCTTCTCCTTATCAGTGTTTCCCACATATTCCTTTCCTCTCCGATTCTGCATAGAACCTCCTCATTCCTTACCTTATCAGTCCACCTAACTTTCAACGTTCGTCTACAGCACCACACCTCAAATACTTCGATTCTCTTCTGTTCCGGTTTTCCCACAGTCCATGTTTCACTACCATACAATGCTGTACTCCAGACGTACATCCTCAGAAATTTCTTCCTCAAATTAAGGCCGGTATTTGATATTAGTAGACTTCTCCTTGCCAGAAATGCCTTTTTTGCCATAGCGAGTCTGCTTTTGATGTCCTCCTTGCTCCGTCCGTCATTGGTTATTTTACTGCCTAGGTAGCAGAATTCCTTAACTTCCTTGACATCGTGACCATCAATCCTGATGTTAAGTTTCTCGCTGTTCTCATTTCTACTACTTCTCATTACCTTCGTCTTTCTCCGATTTACTCTCAAACCATACTATGTACTCATTAGAATGTTCATTCCGTTCAGCAGATCATTTAATTCTTCTTCACTTTCACTCAGGATAGCAATGTCATCAGCGAATCGTGTCATTGATATCATTTCACTTTGTATTTTCATTCCACTCCTGAACCATTCTTTTATTTCCATCACTGCTTCCTTGATGTACAGATTGAAGAGTAGGGGCGAAAGGCTACAGCCTTGTCTTACACCCTTCATAATACGAGCACTTCGTTCTTGATCGTCCACTCTTATTATTCCCTCTTGGTTGTTGTACATATTGTACACTCCTGGAAATGGAAAAAAAACACATTGACACCCGTGTGTCAGACCCACCACACTTGCTCCGGACACTGCGAGAGGGCTGTACAAGCAATGATAACACGCACGGCACAGCGGACACACCAGGAACCGCGGTGTTGGCCGTCGAATGGCGCTAGCTGCGCAGCATTTGTGCACCGCCGCCGTCAGTGTCAGCCAGTTTGCCGTGACATACGGAGCTCCATCGCAGTCTTTAACACTGGTAGCATGCCGCGACAGCGTGGACGTGAACCGTATGTGCAGTTGACGGACTTTGAGCGAGGGCGTATAGTGGGCATGCGGGAGGCCGGGTGGACGTACCGCCGAATTGCTCAACACGTGGGGCTTGAGGTCTCCACAGTACATCGATGTTGTCGCCAGTGGTCGGCGGAAGGTGCACGTGCCCGTCGACCTGGGACCGGACCGCAGCGACGCACGGATGCACGCCAAGACCGTAGGATCCTACGCAGTGCCGTAGGGGACCGCACCGCCACTTCCCAGCAAATTAGGGACACTGTTGCTCCTGGGGTATCGGCGAGGACCATTCGCAACCGTCTCCATGAAGCTGGGCTACGGTCCCGCACACCGTTAGGCCGTCTTCCGCTCACGCCCCAACATCGTGCAGCCCGCCTCCACTGGGGTCGCGACAGGCGTGAATGGAGGGACGAATGGAGACGTGTCGTCTTCAGCGATGAGAGTCGCTTCTGCCTTGGTGCCAATGATGGTCGTATGCGTGTTTGGCGCCGTGCAGGTGAGCGCCACAATCAGGACTGCATACGACCGAGGCACACAGGGCCAACACCCGGCATCATGGTGTGGGGAGCGATCTCCTACACTGGCCGTACACCACTGGTGATCGTCGAGGGGACACTGAATAGTGCACGGTACATCCAAACCGTCATCGAACCCATCGTTCTACCATTCCTAGACCGGCGAGGGAACTTGCTGTTCCAACAGAACAATGCACGTCCGCATGTATCCCGTGCCACCCAACGTGCTCTAGAAGGTGTAAGTCAACTAACCTGGCCAGCAAGATCCCCGGATCTGTTCCCCATTGAGCATGTTTGGGACTGGATGAAGCGTCGTCTCACGCGGTCTGCACGTCCAGCACGAACGCTGGTCCAACTGAGGCGCCAGGTGGAAATGGCATGGCAAGCCGTTCCACAGGACTACATCCAGCATCTCTACGATCGTCTCCATGGGCGAATAGCAGCCTGCATTGCTGCGAAAGGTGGATATACACTGTACTAGTGCCGACATTGTGCATGCTCTGTTGCCTGTGTCTATGTGCCTGTGGGTCTGTCAGTGTGATCATGTGATGTATCTGACCCCAGGAATGTGTCAATAAAGTTTCCCCTTCCTGGGACAATGAATTCACGGTGTTCTTATTTCAATTTCCAGGAGTGTATATGACCCGTCTCTCCCTATAGCTTACCCCTACTTTTTTCAGAATCTCGAACAGCTTTCACCATTTTATATTGTCGAACGGTTTTTCCAGGTCGACAAATCCTATGATAGTGTCTTGATTTTTATTTAGCCTTGCTTCCATTATTAGCCGTAACGTCAGAATTGCCTCTCTCATCCCTTCACTTTTCCTAAAGCCAAACTGATCGTCACCTAGCGCATTCTCAATTTTCTTTTCCATTGTTCTGTATATTATTCTTGCAAGCAGCTTTGATGCATAAGCTGTTAAGCTGATTTTGCGATAATTCTCGCACTTGTCAACTCTTGCCGTCTTCGGAGTTGTGTGGATGATGCTTTTCCGAAAGTCAGATGGTATGTCGCCTGACTCATATATTCTACACACCAACGTGAATAGTCGTTTTGTTGCCACTTCCCCCAATGATTTTAGAAATTCTGATGGAATGTTATCTATCCCTTCTGCCTTATTTGACCGTAAGTCCTCCAAAGCTCTTTTGAATTCCGATTCTAATACTGGATCCCCTATCTCTTCTAAATCGACCCCTGTTTCTTCTTCTATCATATCAGACAAATCTTCACCCTCATAGAGGCGTTCAATGTATTCTTTCCATCTACCTGCTCTCTCCTCTGCATTTAACAGTGGAATTCCCGTTGCACTCTTAATGCTACCACCTTTGCTTTTAATGTCACCAAAGGTTGTTTTGACTTTCCTGTATGCTGAGTCTGTCCTTCCGACAATCATATCTTTTACGATGTCTTCACATTTTTCCTGCAGCCATTTCGTCTTAGCTTCCTTGCACTTCCTATTTATTTCATTCCTCAGTGACTTGTATTTCTGTATTCCTGATTTTCCCTGAACAAGTTTGTACTTCCTCGTTTCATCAATCAACTGAAGTATTTCTTCTGTTACCCATGGTTTCTTCGCAGCTCCCTTCTTTGTACCTATGTTTTCCTTCCCAACATCTGTGATGGCCCTTTTTAGAGATGTCCATTCCTCTTCAACTGTACTGCCTACTGCGCTATTCCTTATTGCTGTATCTATAGCGTTAGAGAACTTCAAACGTATCTCGTCATTCCTTAGTACTTCCGTGTCCCACTTCTTTGCGTATTGATTCTTCCTGACTAATGTCTTGAACTTCAGCCTACTCTTCATCACTACTATGTTGTGATCTGAGTCTATATCTGCTCCTGGATACGCCTTACAGTCCAGTATCTGATTTCGGAATCTCTGTCTGACCATGATGTAATCTAATTGAAATCTTCCCGTATCTCCCGGCCTTTTCCAAGTATACCTCCACCTCTTGTGATTCGTGAACAGAGTATTCACTATTACTAGCTGCAACTTGTTACGGAACTCAATTAGTCTTTCTCCTCTTTCATTCCTTGTCCCAAGCCCATAATCTCCTGTAACCTTTTCTTCTACTCCTTCCCCTACAACTGCATTCCAGTCGCCCATGACTATTAGATTTTCGTACCCCTTTACATACTGCATTAACCTTTCAATATCCTCATACACTTTCTCAATCTGTTCATCTTCAGCTTGCGACGTCGGCATGTATACCTGAACTATCGTTGTCGGTGTTGGTCTGCTGTCGATTCTGATTAGAACAATCTGGTCACTGAGCTGTTCACAGTAACACACCCTCTGCCCTACCTTCCTATTGATAACGAATCCTACACCTGTTATGCCATTTTCTGCTGCTGTTGATATTACTCGATACTCATCTGACCAGAAATCCTTGTCTTCCTTCCACTTCACTTCACTGACTCCCACTATATCTAGATTGAGCCTTTGCATTTCCCTTTTCAGATTTTCTAGTTTCCAAAAATGGTTCAAATGGCTCTGAGCACTATGGGACTCAACTGCTGAGGTCATTAGTCCCCTAGAACTTAGAACTAGTTAAACCTAACTAACCTAAGGACATCACAAACATCCATGCCCGAGGCAGGATTTGAACCTGCGACCGTAGCGGTCTTGCGGTTCCAGACTGCAGCGCCTTTAACCTTCTACTTTCCCTACCACGTTCAACCTTCTGACATTCCACGCCCAGACTCGTAGAACGTTATCCTTCCGTTGATTATTCAATCTTTTTCTCATGGTAACCTCCCCCTTGGCAGTCCCCTCCCGGCGATCCGAATGGGGGACTATTCCGGAATCTTTTGCCAATGGAGAGATCATCATGACACTTCTTCAATTACAGGCCACATGTCTTGTGGATACAAGTTACGTGTCTTTAATGCAGTGGTTTCCATTGCCTTCTGCATCCTCATGTCGTTGATCATTGCTGATTCTTCCGCCTTTAGGGGCAATACCCCACCCCTAGGACAAGAGAGTGCGCTGAACCTCTATCCGCTCCTCCGCCCTCTTTGACAAGGCCGTTGGCAGAATGAGGCTGACTTCTTATGGCGGAAAACTTCGGCAGCCAATGCTGATTATCTATCAAAATTTAGGCAGTGGCGGGGATCGAACCCGGAACCGAAGACGTTTTGATTATGAATCAAAGATGCTACCCCTAGACCACGGGGTTTCAAACACTTTGTTACAGGAAATGTTCAAAATGTCCTCCGTTAGCGAGGATACATGCATCCACTGTCCGTCGCATGGAATCCCTGATGCACTGATGCAGCCCTGGAGAATGGCGTATTGTATCACAGTCGCCCACAATACGAGCACGAAGAGTCTCTACATTTGGTACCGGGGTTGCGTAGACAAGAGCTTTCAAATGCCCCCATAAATGAAAGTAAAGAGAGTTGAGGTCAGGAGAGCGTGGAGGCCATGGAATTGGTCCGCCTCTACCAATCCATCGGTCACCGAATCTGTTGTTGAGAAGCGTACGAACACTTCGACTGAAATGTGCAGTAGCACCATCGTGCATGAACCACATGTTGTGTCGTACTTGTAAAGCCACATGTTCTAGCAGCACAGGTAGAGTACCCCATATCAAATCATGATAACGTGCTCCATTGAGCTTAGGTGGAACAACATGGGGCCCAATCAAGACATCACCAACAATGCCTGCCCAAACGTTCACAGAAAATCTGTGCTGATGACGTGATGGCACAATTGCGTGCGGATTCTCGTCAGCCCACACATGTTGATTGTGAAAATTTAAAATTTGATCACGTTGGAATGAAGCCTCATCCGTAAAGAGAACATTTGCACTGAAACGAGGATTGACACATTGTTGGATGAACCATTCGCAGAAGTGTACCCGTGGAGGCCAATCAGTTGCTGATAGTGCCTGCACACGCTGTACATGGTACGGAAACAACTGGTTCTCCCGTAGCACTTTCCATACAGTGACGTGGTCAACGTTACCTTGTACAGCAGCAACTTCTCTGACGCTGACATTAGGGTTATCGTCAACTGCACGAAGAATTACCTCGTCCATTGCAGGTGTCCTTGTCGTTCTAGGTCTTCCCCAGTCGCAAGTCATAGGCTGGAATGTTCCGTGCTCCCTAAGACGCCGATCAATTGTTTCGAACGTCTTCCTGTCGGGACACCTTCGTTCTGGAAGGAAATCTGTCTCGATACAAGCGTACCGCGCCACGGCTATTGCCCCGTGCTAATCCATACATCAAATGGGCATCAGCCAACTCCGCATTTGTAAACAATGCACTGACTGCAAAACCATGTTCATGATGAGCACTAACCTGTTGATGCTACATACTGATGTGCTTGATGCTAGCACTGTAGAGCAATGAGTCGCATGTCAACACAAGCACCGAAGTCGACCTTCCTTCATTTGAGCCAACTGGCGGTGAATCGAGGAAGTACAGTACATACTGACGAATCTAAAATGAGCTCTAACATGGAAATTAAGTGTTTCCGGACAAATGTCCACATAACATCTTTTCTTTATTTGTGTGTGAGGAATGTTTCCTGAAAGTTTGGCCGTACCTTTTTGTAACACCCTATATATATAAATATGGCTTACCAACCAATGATCTTCTTCAGTGCAGATGCACTCACATTGCTCAAACTCTTACGGGAATCGGTTGATTGACTGCCGTGAGTAATGGGTATAGTGGGTAGGAGCACTACAAATGTAGTGTGTGGACAGTAAGCTGGAAGTGTGGGTCTCACGGGGAGCGTGCCATCAACGCCTGTAAGCTCCTAATGGTCTCGATTTCATCGTAATTTCAGATCTATGTAAGTTTTATCTGAAGAATTTTCTTTGTTACGCCACAGCTGGTGCGTAATCGGAGGAATAGAAAATGAGTACACAGTCGTAATTTATGTCAGGCTAATCTTAGGCCCGAGAATATCCATGTTGCGGTGGTAGGACAGGCAAGTATTTCGTAACTTGTAACAGGAAACCGCATTCGTAACTTTGTATTCCTCTGACATATCGAAAAGGGGACTACTTGATGCGCCACCGTGACCGTGTAGCGAACTACGATGCATCATACCAGGCAGACATTGCATCCGCAGCTCACGTATCGTGCAGACGTAGAATAGATAGCGGCTCTAAACATTACAACACTTTCATCACTTAACATTTCCGGGCTGAGATGCTGTAGTCCATACATAAGACTCTCCCCTGACGTTTTGCCTTCGACTGCGGAAGTGATCCTCCGAGGACAATCGGCGAACTGCAGCGAGAGCACTAGTGAGCGCCGTATATATAAGCCATCCAGAGGGCGCCGCCATCAATCACGTGTCGTCGGCTGTGCTGTGATCTCTGATATTGCCAACTTTCTCAATTGAAACTAATCGATTGTTACGCTGTGGCTGCAATGTTGACATCCATATCTTATCCAGCTTACTGATGAACTGTAAGAACACTTTCCCCTTGGGTTGGTGTCGATTCTCGTCCACCCTAGTTGTCAGTCTAGGGCGTAGTGCTCAATCTATCTCTCTGTTAGAATACCCACTCTTCTTGGAGGTCGCTCTAAGGTGTTCAGTCTCATCATCTATGTGAGCTGGTTCACATATTTTGTGCGCCCTGTCTATTAATGTTTTAATCACCCCTCTTTTACGCCTTGGGTGGTGGTTAGAATCTTTCTGCAGGTAACGATCAGTGTGGGTGCCTTTTCTGAAAACCTTATGACCCAATGATCCGTACTCTCGTTTGATTACAGTCACATCTAAGAAGTTCAGGTGACCATCGATTTCCTTTTCCATAGTGAATTGAATTCTTGGCTTAATACTATTCAGATGTAACAGGAAGGCATCCACTTCCTCTTCCCCATGGGTCCATATAACAAATGTATCGTCTACATAACGATACCACCTGGCTGGTCTTTTTCTAGCAGTTTGCAGCGTACGTTGTGCAAAGTTCTCCATGAACAAGTTAGCCACCGCTCGACTAAGAGGACTTCCCATAGCCACCCCGTCAATCTGTTCATAAAAACCATTATAATGTTGAAAATAAGTTGCTGTAAGGCAATGTCTGAATAATGCCAAAATATCACTAGGAAAAATGTCCGCTGTACATGTGATCGCTTCATTCACCGGGATCATGGTAAACAGCGACACCACGTCAAAACTGACCACGATATCATTAAGGCCCATACTCATTTCGTTAATAATATCGATCAAGTTATATGAATTTTTAGCATGACTGTCAGTTCCACCAATATTATGTGCGAATGTACAGAGAGGCCATTGAGATTGCCAAACACTGCAATAATTTTAATAGAAAAGATGAAGTCATTAAGCTGGATAAGATATGGATGTCAACATTGCAGCCACAGCGTGACAATCGATTAGTTTCAATTGAGAAAGTTGGCAATATCAGAGATCACAACACAGCTGACGTCACGTGATTGATGGCGGCGCCCTCTGGATGGCTTATATATACGGCGCTCACTAGTGCTCTCGTTGCAGTTCGCCGATTGTCCTCTGAGGATGCCTTCCGCAGTCGAAGGCGAAACGTCAGGGGAGAGCATTAGGTATGGACATCGGCATCTCAGCCTGGAAATATTAAGTGACGACAACACCTGCCGTGAAAGCCTTCATTCTATGATTACATCACTTTGTTTATGGCCTGCACGCCTACCTATCACTAGGGGAACATACGTGCAAGTGAACGATGAATGTTGCAACCACAGAAGAAAGATATGAAATGATCCTGATATACGGAGATTTTAGGGGAAATGTTGAGGCTACTGTTGGCTTGTATGATGACTGTTTCCCAGAGAAAGCTTGCTCTCGTCCATTCTTTTACAAAATTGTAAAAGCCTTTTTTGTCTGATGACGTGTTATAGGAGAAGCTAATGTATTAGCTGTGCTAGCGGCACTGCACGACATCTGACGGTTAAGCTATCGGTAATTTCACCGCAATTGCGGTATGTCTTTAAGTAGTATTGTTACAGTACTGCATCGTCATTAGTATCATCCAGACCACGTATCATTGGATGAAGAACTTCATGGCGCCGATTTCCATAACCAGGTAGAGTTTTACTCGTCAGTGTTATTCTTGTCGTGGCACTAATAAGCTGATAGATATTAATTATCTTATTTATGTCTTTCTCTTTTCCAAAAGATATTTAAAAGATAAGGCATAGCTGCAAGTGCCAACATGCTGAGAAGACATCGACGACTACATCAGAAAGCCTGTGTACGGTCCTTTGAAAAGCATGCCACTAAGTGCATTGAAGTTGGAGGTACTACGTTTGAGCCCTTGTCCTCATTGGAAAAATAAAGTAGTGTAATCTCGAGCCACGGCAACAGTGGCGCGTCGAGTAGTTTCCTGTTCGATATGTCGGAGGAATACAACGTTGCTAATGGGGTTTCCAATGAGAAGTTATGAAATGTTAGTCCATTCTACCCTCACGGAATGGAAGTGGGGTCCACGTGCCATTGAATATTCAAGTGCCATTGAATAGCGAGTCGTAAATTAAGATTACGTAATCATTTCAATTCTTACAGTTACAGAGCTATCTATGCCGCGTGGGGTAGCCGCGCGGTTGGAGGCGCGCTGCTACTGTTCGCGTGGCTCCCCCGTCAGAGGTTCGAGTCTTCCCTCGGGCATGGGTGGATGTGTTGTCCTTAGCGTAAGTTAGTTTAAGTAATGTGTTAGCCTACGGACCGATGACCTCAGAAGTTTGATTCCATAGGAACTTAACACAAATTTCGAAAAGGAAATGCTTCATAGAAAACGTATGCCATTTTGCGTAGAATCGTAATCTGCAATAAAAAAGCGGGTATTTCCGCTGAAGGTTTCAGTATTTTCCCCCGCCGCCCACGCACGGGGTTATGGGGACGGGGTGGGGGGGGGTGGGGGGTGGGGAGGTCGAATTTCTCCGTCTGAGGCAAACAAATTGAAATTGTAGCTTGTTTTGGTCCGAAGCGTAGCTTCCTACCTATTTCAATCTCTTCAGTTTAAATGAACACGCTATGTACATACAACACCGTCCGAACAGGCATTGAAGGTCCTACGTCACCGAAGAGCCGTCATGTCATTCTCAGTCCTTAGGCGTCATAGGATGCTGATACAGAGGGGCATGTGGTCAGCATATCATTCTCTGGCTGTTGTTAGTTTTCGTTACCGGTGCCACAACTTGTGAATCAAGTAGCTCCTCAATTGGCCTCAGAAAGGCTGAGTACAAACGCGGTGAACCTTCCATGTGCTAGCCAAACCCGACAGGGCTTAACTTTCATTGTCTGACGGGAACCGGTGTGACGACTGCGGCAAGGGAGTTGGCTTATATATAATACTGGCCATTAAAATTGCTACACCAAGAAGAAATGCAGATGATAAACGGGTATTCATTGGACAAATATATTATACTAGAACTGACATTTGATTACATTTTCACGCAATTTGTGTGCATAGATCCTGAGAAATCAGTACCCAGAAAAACCACCTCTGGCCGTAATAACGGCCTTTATACGCCTGGGCATTGAGTCAAACAGAGCTTGGATGGCGTCTACAGGTACAGCTGCCCATGCAGTTTCAACACGATACCACAGTTCATCAAGAGTAGTGACTGGCGTATTATGACGAGCCAGTTGCTCGGCCACAATTGACCAGACGTTTTCAATTGGTGAGAGATCTGCAGAATGTACTGGCCAGGGCAGCAGTCGAACATTTTCTGTATCCAAAAGGCCCGTACAGGACCTGCAACATGCGGTCGTGCATTATCCTGCAGAAATGTAGGGTTTCGCTGGGATCGAATGAAGGGTACAGCCACGGTTCGTAACATATCTGAAATGTAACGACCACTATTCAAAGTGCCGTCAATGCCAACAAGAGGTGACCGAGGCGTGTAACTAATGGCACCCGGTACCGGCACGCCGGGTGATACGCCAGTATGGCGATGACGAATACACGCTTTCAATGCGCGTTCACCGCGATGTCGCCAAACACGGATGCGACCATCATGAAGCTGTAAACAGAACCTGGATTCATCCGAAAAATGACGTTTTGCCATGCGTGCACCCAGGTTCGTCGTCGAGTACATCCTCGCAGGCGTTTCCTGTCTGTGATGCAGCTTCTTGGGTAACCGGTCTCCGAGCTGATAGTCCATGCTGGTGCAAATGTCGTCCAACTGTTCGGCAGATGGTTGTTGTCTTGTAAACGTCCCCATCTGTTGACTCAGGGATCGAGACGTGGCTGCACGATCCGTTACAGCCATGCGGATAAGATGCCTGTCATCTCGACTGCTAGTGATACGAGGCCGTTGGGATCCAGCACAGCGTGTGTATTACCCTCCTGAACCCACCGATTGCATATTCTGCTAACAGTCACTGGATCTTGACCGACGCGATCAGCAATGTCGCGATACGATAAACCGCAATCGCGATAGGCTACAATCCGACTTTTATCGACGTCGGAAACGTGATGGTACGCATTTCTCCTCCTTACAGGAGGCATCCTAACAACATTTCACCAGGCAACGCCGCTCTACTGCTGTTTGTGCATGAGAAATCGGTTGGAAACTTCCCTCGCGTGAGCACGCTGTAGGTGTCGCCACCAGAGCCAACCTTGTGTGAATGCTCTGAAAAGCCAATCATTTGCATATCACAGCCTCTTCTTCCTGTCGGTTAAATTTTGCGTCTGTAGAACATCATCTTCGTGGTGTAGCAATGTTAATGGCCAGTAGTGTGTGTGTGTGTGTGTGTGTGTGTGTGTGTGTGTGTGTGTGTGTGTGTGTGCAATGAATTAATCGCAAAACATAAAAACATTTTTACAGTAATTACTGCTAATCACTCATACTTCATCTAAATATAGAACTCGTAGGCACATACAATTAGCTGGCATCACATCTATGACTATATTTCTGCCTTCGTGTTACGTCTTCGTGCTTCCCTGTTCGTTTGTCTGTAAAAATGTGCTAACATCTCTACATAACGGGTGGCATAATGATCTTAGGAAGATAAAATGAAATATTATCAATCACCTAAACGACAATTGGGCACACGAATTCGTGGTAAGGTGCACTGTACCGTAGAGGCATATTTTGTATGATGATAGTGGAGACTACAATGCAGATGCTCGTGGCTCAGGGCTGGGCTTCGGGGACCTCTCTGTCGTTGTTTGCGTTCCTGTTATGCGGAACGCTTCAGGGCATTCACCGTCGGCAGGTGCACACAATGGGCAGATACCTACGGGAGGCAGCACTCCCCTAACTACTGCCTGTGCGAGGCCTCTTATGGGCTTTCACGAATCCATGTGGACAGCCATGCGGTGCTGGTGAGGTGTGCGCTACACGGAAGGTAATGAGGATACCTTCCCATATTGGAAGATAGGGATTTAAACGTGTAGAATGAAACGTAAGTCGAAGGAAAATAACAGTGAGAACTGAACGCCTACATCTCGTGGATAACCAGGTCTGACTTCACGTACCTCTGAAATACTGCTTCTTAAGAGATGTCAGAAAAGCAATGTTGAAGAAACTGAGATTTCATAATTACACGTCGGAGGCCGCTATAAGTACAAAAAGTTGAAAATAGTCTTGTGAATTCTAAAGAATAAATCGGAAATTGGTTGCTGTTCGAATATCTTAGTTCATAGGTCCCATTAAACTTGCATTAGGATTTTTTTTTCATTAAGCAAGATCATCACCCCGTATGTGTTCAAATCATTAAAGTTCCTGTTCACAGTCCTCGTCACATTCAAACAGCCAGACATTTTCCAATCCAGTTCCGAAATCATTTACGAGAGTAACACAATCAATGAACTGCTATTTACTTTTGCACTCTGCATTCAGTGGTTGTCTTTAAATAAAGTTTTTGCTCGCCATAAATACTCAGCAAAACAAATTTACTTAGTACCGCCACGCATTTAGTTTAAAGTTTACACATGCGATTTTCTCCAGAACAAAATATCTGTCGACACTTAAAACTTCACAACTAGTTAATGGTAAACACCAGCTACCTATATCAATGTACCGAAACGCGGAAGTCACAATATCGCTTCATTTTACACATAATGCTTTCGGACACTTCAAGCATGACCGGCTCCTTCGAAAGGTAGTCCACAACTTCCTTCTTCTCTCTCTTTCTCTACAAGCACCTCTATCTCATGCGGTAAGTGGCAAACCGTCTCACTTCTTATTGGCTGTACAGAATTACGGCCAATCAAAACTGACTTTCAGGGCGCGGCTTGCGCCAAAATCTAGCAAGAACCAACCACTGCGCTCAGCTCATTGACGTCATTAAAATAAGCAACTCAAAACTCTCTTGTTAAACAAATAAAATGAAATAAACTTTGAGCTGTACTTTACATCTGGAATTTAACTATATAGTCGCGAACGTTCTGGCTGCCTCTTACATATTCAAACATGCTTGGACATCCGTCATCCACTAGTTGGGGAACCACTGGTGGATTCGTTCCCACGATACAAAGCTGGAACACTTGCAAGTTCCTATAGAGAATTGCAAACTCAAAACTGAATGTTGGTGAATGTCCCACATACACTCACAAAGTACTCTCTTTCACACTCACTCTTATCCAAAACGTAAGTATCTACTTGAAATTCTTAAAGTTATTAATACAGCAAAATTACGAAAGGTTTTCTAAAATGAGAACTTTCCAAATTTGAATCTAAACACTGAAGGTGTTATCATATCTTTTCAAATAGTCACAGTTGGTGAACTATTGACACGTATATATTGATTTGGTTTTTTTACGTTTTTTACTGACTTTTCTTTTTTTGTAACTTTCGAATTATGACAGTTATTGACTTCAGATTTTGACAGATTATTCCTTTTGCACAACAGAAGGTTATGTACCTAACATGAGGTTCCTCAGGCTATTTGTAGATCAGTTATTAATTTTTATAGTTAGAGAGAATGTAACTACTCTGTAAGCACCTCTCCGCTACTTTCATACGCTGCAGTTACGCCTCTATGGTCAAGACGCACGTCTGCAGGACACAGCTCTCCCGTTGCAGATCGTATAAGATTATGACTGCTTACACTGGATTCATTCATACAAGAAAGCTTTAATAGACAAATTGGCGATCGCGCCCTAGCTGCGACACCTCAGAATGAGCACCAGTATACATGGAAGAGAGAAAACATACCGCCCATAAAGCAAAGACACTTATAATATTAAGGCTCTAACAGTGAACTGCCGAAATATTCCTAACAAAGTATAGCAAACGTGAGTATGTTAAGAAAATGGAACAACTCCTCACACCTAATTCCCACCATATCCTTAACAAATATCCCACCAAAGTTTTCAAAGGATAAATAAAAAACTTAACCCAGAACTGCAAATATATAATACCTTAATATGATGCTAAGTATTTGGTCAAACTGAACCGAGTAGCTCCTATAGTGTGTAGACTCCTAGAACTCTTGTGCCACCCTACACCGCGCCAAACTATACAACTACCAAAGAAATACGACTTTGTATCAAATCCGAGACAAAATTTAAATCTAAGGTTGGAACTGTAAGTTCAGTGGATCTCGTTAATGAAATGAAAGACCTCTCTAATCCACACAATGAAAGACTGGTATCTTTTGAGGTTAGCAACTTACTTACAAACAAACCAGTCAAAGAATGCCTCTATAGTTCAGAAGAACTTCTGTACAGAGCAGGTGTCAACCCTATACAAGCAGAGGACGTAGAACTGGGCACCCGCACATGATTAGAACAAAATAATTTTTAGTCAGAAGGTACCCTACAGAACAGATGGTTTGGCAGTGGGGTCTACCCTCAGTTCTCTTTTAGCAAAAATCTCCATGTACCATTACGAAAAACCTCTCCTACATAATGAGCCTTTGAGTGAAAACATAAAATATTGGTTCAGATATGTAGAAGACATACCACGTCTGTGGACCGGAACCAAAAGGCAACTGAACACATTCCATGAACATCTAAACTCACAACATAAAAACATACATTTCACTTTGGAAATTTTAGGCCTCAGCATAGATACCACTACAAATACACATAGTTCCAATACAGAAAAACGACCAAAACTTACTCTGTAATACTCTCATATTCTCAACACCCAGTATCACACAAACATGTTGCCTTCCATTCCAGGATACATCCTTAACAACGTCAAAACGGAATTTTCAAACACAATTAGACGCCATTATGAACACTGCATCAAACAATGGCCATACAGCTGAAGTAATTGACAACATTGTAAACAGAAACCAAAGAAGGAAAATGTTCCCCTATGTGTAAGCCCCCTCTACAATCAATTCGTGAGCTGTAGCATATTTAGGAAAGCTGTCTGACAAATTAGCCAATACCCTCAAGTTCCACAATTACAAAACTTCATTTTATGTTACAGGCACTACAGCCCACATCCTGTTCAACAGCAAGGACTAAAAAGATCTGTTAAGTAACATTAGTGTTTACAAAATCGCTTCCAATGATAGCATCAAACTGTACATTTGTCAAACATACATGGCCATAACAACTAGGCTTATTGAAAACGAATGTAGGTGGAGGTTGCATTAATAACCACCTTTGCTGAACATGTGCTGAATTAAGAACAGAAATATCAAGTCCACACAGAAGAACTACATATAGCCAACAAAGGAAGAGAAGTGAGTTTATTAGAAGCACTTGAGGTAAACAGACATTTAGCTCAAAATCCCAAGCTGGTTCTAATGGTCAATGACAGCTAAGCAGTTCCACACTTTTAAGCTTCACACGATGGTGTCAACCGCGAAAATAACTCATACTGATACACAAAACTAAATCATAACAGAATTTCCTACTCTTTACCCCACAAACGTGAACAAGAAAACTTGTAATACTTTAATATTACTTGCGTTAATCATGTAGTATGTTTAATATTGCCAGTTAAATAAACACATTACTTACAATGTAAGACTTGTTTGCTACTAAACATTACTTGCTGGTGCGCAGATACTTCTCAGCCAATGACAGAATCTCACAAACCACAGCATCATACCCCTATAATCTGTAATATTGTAAAGTTATCTACTCCAATCGTTTTGTGTAATGCCGTCCATTGACTAAAGTTTAGTTTTCAAAGTTAAAAAAATGTTTGCTGCACAACATAAACGAAGAATTTTTCGTTTTTGTGGTCATATAGTTACATGCTTTACAATTCTTGAGGGTATTTTCGTTCTGTTTTTGCAACTACAAAAAATTCAATTTCTTTTTCACCAGAGCCGTTTCGCTTTATTGAGGTAAAACATGATCAGAGGTCAATAGTTAAGTTGTTTCCATATTTATTTGCTTTAAGATCGAAAAACAGTTCGTTAACAATATGGTAGTTTTTACTTCTGGTAATTACCGCTTGATTCCTCGCCTACATCGGGAAATGCCGTCTGTTAGCACTTCGCTGATGTTTTTTCCTTCATACACTGATAGTTGTAACCTGATTTTTAGTTGTTCTACAGAACTATGCTTTTCTTGTTTTACACATCACATTTTTCGCACAACACTGTTTCCTATTTGATACTGCTTCGAAGTATAAACTAAAAATTAGTTCTAAATAAACAAAAATCAGTCGAACAAAAACAGTGTACTTGTTATTCAACTTTAAGTAGGATGATTTATTCAGGAGAAAGAGCTATAAAAAGTGTGCAGGTTTATAACGCGTTGGGTCTCGTTTGCAAGCAGTTACTCGGATTCGCATTGTTTGATGCAGTTGTTGGTTGTCCTCCTAAAGGCTAGCATGCCACGTTCTGTGCGTCTCGTGTGCTGGATCGCCAAAATCCCGAGCTGGATGTGTAAGTGAATATATTTGTACTTTCTGATATATTCATTTGGTTTAGTTACCCTTTCAATAATTCAGAATTATGATAATAAAAACTTCTCTCAATAATATATCATAAAGTTATCCTGCGGCTATATTTCGATAAGGTAACCTCTGAGAAAACAAATCTGTTAATCTGACATTGGTAACACGGAGGGTGGGCGAGGGGTGGGTGTGAAAACAAATAAGTCGCTTTCCTTGCACCTTTTGTGCAACTTATAAGCAAACGTTTCATGACTTATAAGATAAAGGCACGAGAAAGACAATTCTGACGTTGCGGTTGATAATGGAAGCAAGACTAAAGAAAAATCAAGACATGTTGATAGGACATGTCGACATAAAAAAAGCGTTTGACAATGTAAAATGGTGCAAGATATTCGAAATTCTGAGAAAAGTAGGTGTAAGTTATAGGGAGAGAGGGTAACACACAATGTTCAAGAACCAAAAGGGAATAATAAGAGTGGACGACCAAGAACGAAGTGGTCGGATCAAAAAGGGTGCAAGACAGGGATGAAATATTTCGTCCCTACTGTTCAATCTGAACATCGAAGAAGCAGCGATGGAAATAAAAGAAAGGTTCAGGCGTTGAATTAAAATTCAAGTTGAAAAGATATCCGTGATCCAATTTGCTGATGACATCGCTATGCTGATTGAAAATTAAGAAGAATTACATGACCAGCTGAATGGAATGAACAATCTAATGTAGACAGAATTTGGATTTAGAGTAAGTAAGAAATCTCTCAGAGTGTACGTTTGGAGAAAAGCATCGTATGTTAGTGAAAAATGGACCGTGGGAAACCCCGGAACAGAAAATAGAAGCATTTGGGATGGGTTCTAGACATGGATATAGAAATTTCGGTGAACTGATAAGGTAAGATATGACAACGTTCTGCGCAGAATCGGAGAGGAATGGAATATGTGGAAAACACTGACAAGGAGAAGGGGCAGGATGATAGGACATCTGTTAAGACATCATGGTACTAAAGGGAGCTGTAGAGGTCAAAATCTGTAGAAGAAGGCAGAAATTAGAATACATCCAGTAAATAGAGGACATAGGTTACAAGTGCTACTCTGAGATGAAGAGGTTGGCACAGGTGAGAAATTGGCGGCGGGTCGCATCAGACCCATCAGAAGACTGCTGGATAAAGAAAACATAAATCGTTAGACTGAATGTCTAAGATACAACTGATCTGACTTTCCCTTCATCCAGAAGTGGCTCGCACACACCATACTATATCTTTTGGTGCAGAAACGTTGCGATCTCAACCTGCGGTAGCGCCAGCTTCCTTCCTCCCAAGTCGACGTCATAAGCAGAAATTCTGCGATTTGACCAAGTAGAGAGAAGAGTCACATGACTTCCGTTTCTACTGCTCAACAGCGTCTGTCAAGGAAACCTAGCTTTGCCTTATTTTTCGTTACGAGCTAGCGCTAACTGGCTGGAAAAAGAAATCTTTAAGAGCACAGGTCCCATTCTCTGAAATGTTTTTTAACTTGGCCAACCAGTGAAATTCTTCTTAAGTTTCCTCGGAAAACAGCCATTCTTCACTCTTTCTGTCTCTTTCCTTCCAGCATTGTCGTGGTCTTAGTCTCTCTGGGAAATGTTCCATATGAACCAATGTCCATCCTTCAAAACAAAGCTTTCTATGTAGGACCTGCGCTTTTAGCGGCATCCCAAAGTTTTCAAAGACTAGGTGCCTTATTTTCACCTGTCCAATAGCAAACTCAGGTGTCTACGTGCGGACGACATCAATGCTTTCTGTTAACGTTCCACCTCACTCCATCTCGTAACGTGTTTTCGCAGATTGTCCCCACACAAAACTTTCCTGTTACAGTATTCGGCCGGCGGCATCAGGGAAGGCCGTGCTGGCTCTTTGTCAACGTGTGACAACCGCTATTTAGGGTCCTTCTCCAGAGAAGCACATTGGGGCGCCTAGCAGTCCCAGTGTTCGGTTCACTGGCCGTGTCGTCCAGTTTGCTTCCAAACATTTCCTTACTTCTCAGTAGCATGCAAGACCATTCTTAACTACTGCGAGTAAGCAACAGTCATTCATACACTTAAGAGCAGTTAATTACACCTAATTTGATTATTGTGAATAGGCATATGCCGCGGGTCCGTTCCGAACAACAGTCCCATAACATTTGAAGTTCGCTGCCCACAGTGCTCCAAAAGTTCTAAATTGGGGAGAGAACCGCCGATTTTGTGTGCCAAGGAAGGGTCTCGAAAGCATGAAGGCCAGAAGTAGATATTCTCGGTGTGTGTGGGAGGGCATTATCTTTCCGAAATTTAAGCCCAGGACGGCTTACCATGAAGGGTAACAAAACGGGGTGTAGACTATCGTCGACAGACCGCTATGTTGCAAGGTTACCGCGGATGGCAAACAAGACTGATAACAGTATGCTCTGTAACTGTTCATTTGTACTTTGTGATGCATTTATGGTTGGCATCTTGACTTGGTTCATGTACTTTGGAAAATGCAATTCTGGCTATTACATGATTTGAAAATCATTCTCGGCCTGAAACAAGTCATAAACTAAGTAAAAGTGAACTTTGCAACTTTGACCATTTTTCCTTTGTATTAACTTTATTTTGATCTACTATAAAATTTTTTGACCTTATGTTCTAGACGTTAAAAATGCAGATTATACTGCAAGCATGTGTCATGATTTTCCGTCTGCAGAAAGTCCTGGGAGTACGATACGGGCTGAGGTATACGGCAAGGAGAGCTTGTATAAAACATGCTTTATTACGTAAATGGAAAATACATCGATGTACATGAAAGCAGCTCAGTTACAGATTTGTAATCATAAATAATGCTCCCAGAAGAGCGAGTGAATTTATACGTTAAGTACACTGCAGCGACGATTCAAAAAAATCAGTCACTCTATCTCTTTCAGAACAATTGCGGAATTATGGCACGAAAGATGTCTACTTATAATACGAAATGGAGCTACAGGGAGCGCTAGATGATGGGCCATAGCGCCTCTTTGTATTTTCTAGTTTTTTAACTGAAAGAAAGTACCCGATCATGCACTATTAGTTGGAGTCGACTTTAATCAGTCGAGGATACAATGGGGCAGATAGTTTTGTGAAATACTTCTCAGTTCTTTATTGTAAACAGATCTTAAGACACTATTTCGACAAATAACACTCTATAGACATATTTTATGGACCTCATAGACACAAAATAGTAAATCTATGAGGACTCAAACGCTCTTTGACCCTTACCGGTGGGGCTGGCTCCAAGGCAAAGGGCACCTCGTGACGTCACAAGCCACTATCTAACTTATCTGTCATGTGACAAGCCACTTCCTTCTTATCTGTGACGTTACAGGCAAACGCTGCGGTAAACCACGGCCCTCTCCTTCAGTCACAGCGCATTATGTCAGCCAGTCACAGCCCTGTATTTTATCAGCCATTAAAATGAAGTAGATTAATCAGTACTTGACAGTCATGTTCAAAACTATACAAACGACATTTATTATCTTAAAAAAGGAATTATGTCGAATACTGTACCCATTAATTGACATAGCGGCACACAACATCAAAAATTATGTGAAGTTTGTAATTTGCTCTAATTTCTTTATTTTATTTTGATTCGGCCCGCCACGAATTCCTCTCCTATATCAACCTCTTCATCTCGGGATAGCATTACCAATCTACATCCTCAATTATTGCTGGTTGTATTGCAATCTCTATCTTCTTCTACAGTTTTCACCATTTACAGCTCCCTGTATTACCACCGCTTCCTTTAAGTCTTTCTAGATTATTCTGCAGCACTACAGCTCAAATCGTTCAATTCTCTACTATTCCGGTTTTCACATGGTTCATTTCCCACCACAAAACAGTGCTGTGCTCCAAACAAACTTTCTGAGAAGTTTTGTCCTCCAATTTAAGGCGTGTTTTTGATACCATGAGAATTCTCTTGGCCAGGAATGCCCTTTCTGCAAGTGATATTCTGCGTTTTATGTCCCCCGAGCTCCGTTGATCATGAGTTATTTTGCTACTCAGGAAGCAGGATTCCTTAACTTCATGTACATAGTAATCCCCAATTGTGGTGTTAAGTTACTCGAAGTTCTAATTTCCATTATTTCTCATTACTTTCGTCTTTCTACAATTTACTCACAAAACCACAGTCTTCACTCATTACACTGTTCATTCCATTTAACAATCCTCCTTCACTTTCACTATGGAAAGCAATACCATCAGAAAATCTTGTCATTCATACCCTTTCACAATGAATTTTAATGCTACTCTTGAAACTTTTGTGATCCATCGACGTATAGAATGAACTGGGGGTCAAAGACTAAGTCCCTGTCATACACCTTTTTTAATCCTAGCACTTCGTTCTTGGTTTTCCAGGCTTATTGTACCGTCTATCCCTATAACGTGCCCACATTTTTCTCAGAATTTCGAAAATCTTAAGCCATTTTACATTGCTGAACGCTTTTTTTGAGTCGACGAATCCTATGTACGTATCCTGATTTTTCTTCAGTCTTGCTTCCAGTATCACCTGCTACGTCAGAACTACCTCTCTGATGCCTTTTTGCCTTCAACTTTCCTAAAGCTAAACCGATATTCATCTAACAGATCCTCAGTTTTCTTTTCCATTCTCTTGCATATTATTGCATAATAAGTTAAGCAACTGGAATGCATGAGCTATAGAGCTGATCGTGTGAAATTCTTGCGCTATTTGGCTCTTGCGGTCTTGAGAATTGAGTGGATGATGTTCTTTCGATAGTCTGACGGTATATCGCCAGTCTCATACGTCCCACGCCAATGCGAATTGCCGCTTTGTTGCCAATTCCGCCCATCAACGATTTTAGAATTTATTATGGAATCCCTTTTGCCTCATCTGACCTTTAGTCATCCAAATTTCTGATTCTGAAGCCATATCTTCTACCTGTTCCCTGTCGACTCCAGTTTCCTCTTCTGCGATGTCATCAGACAACTCCTCCCCTGAAACAGACCTTCAATGTATTTCCACCTATCCGCTGTCTCCTCTGCATTTTACAAAAGAATTACCATTGCAGTCCTTATGTCACAGCCTTTGCTTTTAATTTTATTGGGGGCTGTTTTGTCTTTTCTTTGTGCTGAGGCAGCCCTTCCACTAATCGTTTCCTTTTCGATTTCCTCATATTTTTCGTGTAGCCATTTCGCCTTAGCTTTCCACCTCATTATGTTTCTGTCATTTCTAAGTGACTTGTATTTCTGTATTCCTGAACGTCCCACAACATTTTTGTACTTCCTTCTTTCATTGATCAAATGAAGTATTTCTTCTGCTATCCATGATTTCTTCGTAGTCACGTTCCTTTTACTTACGTTTTCCTTTTCACCACGTTTGACTGCGCTTTTTGAAGTTTCCATTCCCTGTTATCCAAAATGCCTTCTGAGATATTCATTATCCCAGTACGTATAGACTCAGACACTTCAAGCGTATATCTTCATTCCGTAGTACTGCCATATTCCACGTCTTTGCGCATTGATTCTTCGTGACTGGTCTCTTACACTGCAGCCTAGTCTTCATCATTACTAAACTGTCATCCTGTTTTCTATCTGGTCCTGGGTACGCCTTACCGCCCAATACATGATTTCGGAATTTCTGCCTAACCGTTGTGAAATCCATAAGAAATGTTCCCACATAATACGGACATCTTCTAGTATACCTCCTCTCCTTGTGATTTCTGGACAGAATAAGCGTTATTTCTAACTCATTTCCATTGTAGAACTCAATTAGTGTTTCTTCTCTGCCGTTCTGCTTCCAAGCCCATAATCTCCTGTAACACATTCTCCTCTACAACCGCATTCCAGTTAACCATTCTACTGGATGTTCAACTCCGTTTACGTGCCGAATTGCCCTTTCAATATCCTCAAATACTTTCTCTGTCCCTTCATCATTTGCTTGCGACGTCGGCATGTGTATCTGAGGTATTGTTGTCTGTGTAGGCTTGCTGTTGATTCTGATGAGTACAACTTTTCTCCGTAATTCACCCAATGCCCTAATTACTTATCCATAACGTATCCTACTCCATTTATGCCATTCTCTGCTACTGTTGATGTCTGACGAATATCTTTGTCTTATTTCCATTTCAATCCCTATCTTTGCGTCAGGTTGCAGATCAGGGACATGTGCACCGTCGCTAGACGCGGTAAAACAGTATTTAAAATTATTACATTTATTGCTGAATATACAAGTTTTTGCGCCTTCAGCACCAACTAGCGAATACGTAACCCGGAGAAGATTGCTCTGAATTCAATAGCGGACTCGCTGCTGCCAAAGACGCTGCGTCAGCGTCGAGTGGAAGCCGATAACTCCCTGATGCTGCGGTTTTGACGCCCACTGGCGTGAAAGGAATACCCTGTCGGTAGCTGTGCTTTCGCAGATGGCAGTGGCCAAGACGTGTGTATTTTGATTTGGGAGTTCTTGATCCCTCTCAGAACACTGCCCACGTTGTCACCTCAGATGCAGTGTGACGTCAGATGCCGTGTAGTGATGCTAAACGCGAACCTGACCCGCTGTTACTCTAGGATATCAGACTCGTGCGACGCTGAAGTGTAGGACAGATTCCGGCCTGGACCGGAGTGTTGTTGCTAAACCCCCAGTCAGACCCTTAGTGCTGGCTGCTGTGCTGACATCAGTATTGGAAGCTGGCTTACATCTGTGATGGGTGCGGTTTGCTGATCGTCTCGTGTGGCAGCAAATGCGTTCAACACCAGAACAACCTAACACAGAAGATGCTGCTATCCCATACCTGGAGAATCAGTTGTGAGCGCCATCGATTGTACTGATCGAGTGACAAAAGCTAGTGGGGGTGGAGTATTTGTGTCACCTAAGAGAGGCTGTGATCAAACGCAGTGCCTCCAGAATGAGATATTCACTCTGCAGTGGAGTGTGCGCTGATATGAAACTTACTGGCTGATTAAAACTGTGTGCCGAACCGAGACTCGAACTCGGGACCTTTGCGTTTCGCGGGCAAGTGCTCTACCATCTGAGCTACCCAAGCACGACTGACCCCCCGTCCTCACAGCTTTACTTCCGCCAGTACCTCGTCTCCTACTTTCCAAACTTCACAGAAGCTCTCCTGCGAACCTTGCAGAACTAGCACTCCTGGAAGAAAGGAGAGCTTCTGTGAAGTTTGGAAAGTACGAGACGAGGTACTGGCGGAAGTAAAGCTGTGAGGACGGGGCGTGAGTCGTGCTTGGGTACCTCAGATGGCAGAGCACTTGCCCTCGAAACGTAAAGGTCCCGAGTCCGAGTCTCGGTCCGGCACACAGTTTTAATCTCCCAGGAAGTTTGATCAGAGGCAATGGAGGGACAAGATTAATACGAAATATTGTCAAAGACGATGGTGGTACATGGCAGAGATAAAAGGTCAATGTATGAAAAATACGATCATTACACCAAAATAAAACTGATCGACGAGACCACGATTGCAGTGCCTGTTCATGCTGTCCAATGGGCACAATATTTCAGCGATCCGACATTTCACTGTCGGCAGGCGGGGTCACGAACTGAGCTCCAGCTGGCACCTGGCCGACTAATATCCTTTGCCCCGCGCGCTGTTCCCTCCGTGGTCCATGCCCGAGGCCGAGCGTCGGCCCTACCGCAAACGCTAGCGTCAGCGTGTGCGATATCGCTGAAGTGAGCTCTCTGTCCGTCCTGGCCGCCAGATCGTTTTGCTTGTGAGAGTCCTCTTAATTAATCCCAACGCTGGTTCCAAAGTCTGGCCAAGATAACAGCCGATATCTCGGTTGATGAGATCGTTCCTGGCGCAAATTCATATGGCATCTCTAAAGACGCCGTCCCAGTATTGAGAAGTCTGTGGTAAGATCCCGGTACGTTGGTATTCCATCGCGCGATTCAGTGACAAACAGGCCTATGTGACCGCTGACTTGTTGCGGTACATCAGTCGAGTATGCCTCTGGTGTTCCCGACAACGACCTCTGACGGTGCTCAATATCTGTCCAATGTATGTCTTGCCACATTGACACGGAATATGGTATGTGCTGGTCATCCGTAAACCGAGATCATCTTTGACGCTTCCCAGTAATCCTGGTGTGTTATTGGGCGGGCAAAAGACAGTTTTTACTCGGTGGTTTTTCAATATGGTGCGATTTTTCCCGATAGTGCGTCAGTGTTCGGCACAATGGCAGTGACTGCCTTTTCATTCATGATTTCTTACGTCTCCACAGGTTGTACTGCTGTGGTGGGGCGGAGAGCGCGCCTGAACTGCCATCCTGGGTACCGTACACTTCTAAGGTGTTCCGTCTGCTGGGGCAGACCCCTTACGTCCGAAATGGTGCGCACCCTGTGTACTAATATTTGTAGGACTCCATTTCGAAATGTAATCTCATTTTGCGGAAAGCCAATGCTTACCAGATCCCATGTCAGTGTAGGACGACATGTAATGGACAGACAGCTTCACCATCGAAGATCATTGCCGAGAACACAACAGGCACACTCGACTGATGTATCCCATCAAGTCAGTGGTCGCAGAGCACTGTCTGAGAATCACGCTTACGTATCAGGAAAAAGCACAGATGTCCAAATACTGGGACACTGTCGTTAGGGAGTCCATAGAAATTCGCACCAGCGACGATCTCATGAACCAAGATTGCGGCTGTAATATTAGCAGGGCTTGGGAACCAGGATTGGGTATAATTAAGAAGATTCGCAGGAAACAACACGATCTGGCGACCAGGGCGGACAGAGAGCTTACATGAATGCAATCACAGAGGCCGTCACTAACGTCTCCGCATCACATACGCCGACGCTAGCGTCTCCGCGATCGCCGGCGCACGGCCGCCGGCACAGACCGGGCGGGAGCGGCTCCAAGGAGAGAGGAGACTAGCCGACCCGCGCCCGCAGGAGCTCAGTTCGTCAGCGTGTCTGTCGATGGCGACATGTCTAATAGTCGAAATATTGTACCTCCTGAACACTATGAACTGGCAGTACCCCCGTGGACTGTTCAGTCAACAAATACACCGGGAGAAAATGAAGAATCACAAAAAATTATTTATCAAAATAAGCAAAGATTTTCAGTATACACCCACACACACGCACACACACACAGGTTGCTTAACACACAAGTGTAATTACGGATTTCTTTCTAAAAACAGGGAAGACACTGAGCACAAAGCACGTATCTCACTACTTTGGTAACTTAATTGTTCTGTAATAAAATAAAACATGCATTGTAACGGGACATCCTCCTCTAGCATTACTTTTCCTAAATAGCAGTTGTCGATACCAGTATTGTTTTTCGAGTTTTGGACAGGTCAGTATTATCACAGTTGCTTTTCTGAGAACTTTCATATAATTTTATATACAGTATGTATAAATTTATGAAAAGGAATTACTTTACAAAGAAATTTAGTTTTGCTGTTATAATCGATAAGTACTTGTTCTGAATGCACAGTTAAAGTTTTTTTTTAGAAACATTTGAAATTACGAATTACTGGCACACTTAAGATTTCTATTATTAGTTACACAATCCTGTACTGTTTACTATGTTTATTTCTTGATTCATTTACTAAATAATAATAGAAATTAATAACGTAACAGAAACCAGTAGAAATTCATTTGTTAAGAAAAATTGTAAACCCCTTGGAATATTGTTACTTACGCAGAATGTGAGAGTCGCAAACTTGTCTCTGATGTGATAGGACGAATTTTTCTATTTTTCTGCAAACAATGTAATTTTGACTTTGTTAATGTGAAAAATTAAAATACTGTATGATATACTAAATGTGAGAAAATACAGGGTGATTCAAAAAGAATACCACAACTTTAGGAATTTAAAACTCTGCAACGACAAAAGGCAGAGCTAAGCACTATCTGTCGGCGAATTAAGGGAGCTATAAAGTTTCATTTCGTTGTACATTTGTCCGCTTGAGGCGCTGTTGACTAGGCGTCAGCGTCAGTTGATGCTAAGATGGCGACCGCTCAACAGAAAGCTTTTTGTGTTATTGAGTACGGCAGAAGTGAATCGACGACAGTTGTTCAGCGTGCATTTCGAACGAAGTATGGTGTTAAACCTCCTGATAGGTGGTGTATTAAACGTTGGTATAAACAGTTTACAGAGAATGGGTGTTTGTGCAAAGGGAAAAGTTCTGGATGGCCGAGAACGAGTGATGAAAATGTAGCACGCATCCAGCAAGCATTTGTTCGCAGCCCAGGAAAATCGACTCGCCGAGCTAGCAGAGAGCTGCAAATTCCACAATCAACTGTATGGAGAGTCCTACGAAAAAGGTTACTTATGAAACCTTATCGTCTGAAATTGGTTCAAGCACTGCCTGCAGCTGATAAGATTAAACGAATCGATTTCTGTGATTTTGTCCTTGCTCAAATGGAAACAGATGAATCTTTCATTTCAAAGATTGTGTTTAGTGATGAAGCAACTTTCCACAGTAACGGGAAAGTCAACCGTCACAATGTCTGTATATGGGGCACTGAGAATCCGCGGGAAACAACTCAGTATGAACGTGACTCGCCTAAGGTGAACGTTTTCTGTGCCATTTAAGCCAATAAAGTTTTTGGTCCCTTTTTCTTCGAAGGTGCTACTGTAACTGGACTACAGTATCTGGAGATGTTAGAGCATTGGCTGTTCCCTCAGCTCGAACAAGAAGCACAACAATTCATATTTCAGCAGGATGGAGCGCCACCACATTGGCACTTATCTGTCCGTAACTACCTGAACGTCAACTACCCGAGGCGATGGATCGGCCGCCAGGCAGCCCGTGACAGAGCACTTAATCACTGGCCTCCAAGAAGCCCTGATCTTACCCCTTGCGATTTTTTCTTATGGGGGTATGTTAAGGATATGGTGTTTCGGCCACCTCTCCCAGCCACCATTGATGATTTGAAACGAGAAATAACAGCAGCTATCCAAACAGTTACGCCTGATATGCTACAGAGAGTGTGGAACGAGTTGGAGTATCGGGTTGATATTGCTCGAGTGTCTGGAGGGGGCCATATTGAACATCTCTGAACTTGTTTTTGAGTGAAAAAAAAACCTTCTTAAATACTCTTTGTAATGATGTATAACAGAAGGTTATATTATGTTTCTTTCATTAAATACACGTTTTTAAAGTTGTGGTATTCTTTCTGAATCACCCTGTATATTTACGTAAAAGAGATGGTGCAACAACAATCTTCAAATTTACTAGTTCAAACCAATCGTGAGGACGTAATGAGAGATTTCCAGCTTCAAAAATCAGACCCTTAGACAAGAAGAACTGGAGCTATATCAATATGACAAGCTAAGTAAGCTTGAAAGTTTATTGTAATCTTCGCTCCTCAGTAATTTTCATAAATATGGTTCAAATGGCTCTGAGCACCATGGGACTCAACTGCGGAGGTCATAAGTCCCCTAGAACTTAGAACTACTTAAGCCTAACTAACCTAAGGACATCACACACATCCATGCCCGAGGCAGGATTCGAAACTGCGACCGTAGCGGTCGCGCAGTTCCAGACTGTAGCGCCTAGAACCGCTCGGCCACTCCGGCCGGCTTTTCATAGAAGACTTTGCTTATTAATGACTTGTACTGGGCATTGTTTAATGTGCACAATAGATGGAGGTAGGAATTAGGGGGGATACTGCAGCAAGTAGCTTGCTTATTGGCAACATAAAATCTACTAGATTGGCAGCACTTGTTGACAACGAAATTTCGATACTTGTACCAGTTTTTGCAAGCACAATGGACAATCGAATTATATATTTCCGTATCCAAATTGTCTTTATTACTTATCAAAATACATGCTGATTGCTTCTTGGGACCATTTCACTAAATTTTAAGTTCGTCAATAAGTAGAGCTCAATTTTTGTATCACACATGAGATTTATCAAAATAGATAAGAATTGGTTCTACAACATCATAAAATATGTATGAGCACAGCTGAAAATGCAATTTGCACTGGGAATATTTCACTCTTTCTACCAAAATGAACAATTTTACTTCCACATCTAAACTCAGCTTAGTTAAGGTAGAAGCAATATCAAAATCAGGCAAGCTGCATAGTGATCCCCCACGCTATGGTATTAAATTCAGCTTACAATAAAATAAGTTTCTCATCTTATACTGATTATTATATATCATGATGGCTTATGATGAAGACAATGTGACACTTCAATTACACTACTAATACGCATTTCTATAGGTAAGAAACGAGGCTGCTAAGCTTTCGAAGAATGTTGTAGAGCTATTCAGACATTGCAGTGACCCATCGTTACGGTAATAATATTATCGTCCAGTATAAAAACGCCTGTCATCTGCCACCGCGTAGTGAAGAACACATGCCGCTTCACCACACACATCGCAATCTTAGAGCGAAACTGTATCAAAGTGCCCATTACACAATCTTGTTGTAACAAACTGAAGCAATGATGATCATCTCATTTGGCTAAAATCGGTAAAAATCCAGCTAAGACATTCAACAGAAAATTGCACCAATGACCTCCCAGTTTCCACACACATACATCAACATTTTATCATTTGACAGGGTTACCACGTTTACTCCAGGGGAAATACTTTCGAAGAACAGTTCATAGTAACTAGCTCTCTGCCTTAACTTCCTATTGGTCTTAAAACCCTACTCCTAATATACAATTGTCTGCTGCTGATGATATTGCCTATATTCTCCTGAGGAGAAATCCAAATTTTCTCCCATTTCCTTCACTGATTCCTACAATATCCAGACCATTTTGAAATATCCTACATCCATGCCACATTCAGAATTCTCACATTCGTAATACGAATTGTAGAACAGTTGTTATGGGCAGTAACAACAAGCGACTGATTGCTGCTAACCACTGTAATGTACGGAAAAGTGTCGGTGAGTGACTGCAGTAGGATGCAGGTTGATCAGGTCAAAGATTCTATTAGATGAGATAGCAGCTTGCCTTAAATATCAAACATGAAATTTAATGCAAATCAGTAGGATAAAACAAATCTGGAATATTCGAAAACAGTATTAGTGGCTTGCTGCTTGACATAGTTACCCAAATTAAATATAAGGCGTAACGGTGTATGGCAATACGTAATGGAGCGAGCACCTAATTTCGGTTGTAGAGGAGGTGATTATTATTGGAATAATTCGAGGAACGTTTGAGTCATGTATAAAGGAGACAGTGCGCTGAACAATTTGGCGACCCATCCTTCGAATACTGTTTGAGTGTTTCGCGTCCCCACAAGGAGGCGTTAATGGCAGACAGAAGAAATTCAGAGAAATACTGCTAGATTCCGCACCGGTAGGTTTGATCACCACATGACTACACTCCTGGAAATTGAAATAAGAACACCGTGAATTCATTGTCCCAGGGAGGGGAAACTTTATTGACACATTCCTGGGGTCAGATACATCACATGATCACACTGACAGAACCACAGGCACATAGACACAGGCAACAGAGCATGCACAATGTCGGCACTAGTACAGTGTATATCCACCTTTCGCAGCAATGCAGGCTGCTATTCTCCCATGGAGACGATCGTAGAGATGCTGGATGTAGTCCTGTGGAACGGCTTGCCATGCCATTTCCACCTGGCGCCTCAGTTGGACCAGCGTTCGTGCTGGACGTGCAGACCGCGTGAGACGACGCTTCATCCAGTCCCAAACATGCTCAATGGGGGACAGATCCGGAGATCTTGCTGGCCAGGGTAGTTGACTTACACCTTCTAGAGCACGTTGGGTGGCACGGGATACATGCGGACGTGCATTGTCCTGTTGGAACAGCAAGTTCCCTTGCCGGTCTAGGAATGGTAGAACGATGGGTTCGATGACGGTTTGGATGTACCGTGCACTATTCAGTGTCCCCTCGACGATCACCAGTGGTGTACGGCCAGTGTAGGAGATCGCTCCCCACACCATGATGCCGGGTGTTGGCCCTGTGTGCCTCGGTCGTATGCAGTCCTGACTGTGGCGCTCACCTGCACGGCGCCAAACACGCATACGACCATCATTGGCACCAAGGCAGAAGCGACTCTCATCGCTGAAGACGACACGTCTCCATTCGTCCCTCCATTCACGCCTGTCGCGACACCACTGGAGGCGGGCTGCACGATGTTGGGGCGTGAGCGGAAGACGGCCTAACGGTGTGCGGGACCGTAGCCCAGCTTCATGGAGACGGTTGCGAATGGTCCTCGCCGATACCCCAGGAGCAACAGTGTCCCTAATTTGCTGGGAAGTGGCGGTGCGGTCCCCTACGGCACTGCATAGGATCCTACGGTCTTGGCGTGCATCCGTGCGTCGCTGCGGTCCGGTCCCAGGTCGACGGGCACGTGCACCTTCCGCCGACCACTGGCGACAACATCGATGTACTGTGGAGACCTCACGCCCCACGTGTTGAGCAATTCGGCGGTACGTCCACCCGGCCTCCCGCATGCCCACTATACGCCCTCGCTCAAAGTCCGTCAACTGCACATACGGTTCACGTCCACGCTGTCGTGGCATGCTACCAGTGTTAAGGACTGCGATGGAGCTCCGTATGCCACGGCAAACTGGCTGACACTGACGGCGGCGGTGCACAAATGCTGCGCAGCTAGCGCCATTCGACGGCCAACACCGCGGTTCCTGGTGTGTCCGCTGTGCCGTGCGTGTGATCATTGCTTGTACAGCCCTCTCGCAGTGTCCTGAGCAAGTATGGTGGGTCTGACACACCTGTGTCAATATGTTCTTTTTTCCAATTCCAGGAGTGTATTAAGGTAGTACGCTGCGTACGCAAATGGGAAACTATTGAGGGAAGAATTCTCTTTTCGCGCAATAATAGTGAGAAAGTTTAGTGAACGTGCATTTGCGACAGACTTGATAACGATGTTACTGCGATCAACATGCACCTTGCGTAATGCCCGGGAAGTAACGAAAAATCAGGGCTCTTACTGGGCAAGTAGACAATTACATTTTCCTCGCTCCATTGGTGAGGGCAGCTGGAAAGAAATGAATAGCAGTGGTACAAACGACCCTCGCACGTGATTTTCAGGGTGTGTACGTAAATGTCGACGTCGGAGACACGGGGCACAAGAAAGCAGTCGCAGCAAATTCGTGGAAGCATAAAATTAAAATTGATAACAGAAAACCATTTAGGAGAACAAATTCGGTTGTATCGAAGGATTTAATTCTAAAGTTGATTGACTTACCACGGGCTTACGGAAACAGTCATCATTTCCACGCGCAGATTGTGAAAAATCGTAGAGCACACTTTCGTCTAGAACGGTTTGGGAAGTGTTAATTACAGTTCAAATAATTTTGTTGTCAGTATTCAACGAGGAGCTTCACTTAAAATGATGGTGGGAGCAAGAGATTAATGTTTAACTTCCTTTCGACAACTAGGACAGTAGAGACCGAGTTTGGATTATGGAAGGATGGGGAAGGAAATCGGCCATGCTATTTCAAAGGAACAATCCTGGCATTTGCCTCAAGCGATTTAGGGAAGTCACGGATAATATGAGTTTGAACCATCGCCCTTCCGAATGCGAGTCCAGTGTGTTAACCATTGCGCCATTAACCATTGCGCCACCTCACTCTTTATGGTGATACGAGGGGCAGGCCAAATAACTTTTACTGAATACTGCGCTACACTTCAAAGTAAAACAGGTACTTGGGACTATTTTTCACTGCAGTCGCCGTGTCTCTGTAAACAATAGACAGAATTTTCTGCCAATCTTTTGATTCCTCGATGACAGAAATCCGCTCCTGTGTTCATGAAGAATCACTACGTGAATGTCCTGATGTTGGAATATGTCTTTCCTTCTACATGTTCTTTCGGCCTGAATTAAGAAGGGAACCGCCTGGTGTAAGATTTGGGCTTCCCGACCAGCATCAATCATGTGTGTGCAACCATGGTCAAATTTTGGCACCATTTCACTAGGGCTGGACGGGTCATGGCTTTAGTTGATATACCGCCAGATTTTCACGGTGAATCTGTGTGCAGTTCATAAATTTTTGCCCACCAGAATTGCACTGTCCCAGGTACTTAAGCTTTGGAGTACGTTTCCAACTGCATGGACAGTCGTTTCCAACTGCATGGACAGTTTAACCGTACACTGTGATGCACCTGTTAACCGTATCGCAGTAGTACTGTCTCTGCAGGAAACCCGGTGCGTGTACTCTCTTCCAACGATATTCCACAATGGGCGCGACGACATGTATAACTTAATTGTTCGAGTCCCAACGTACTATCAAGTATAAATGGCAAAGCAAATCTGTGTATGGAAATGACAGAAAAATTTTAAAACTATTTGAACAGTAAACTACACAGTTTCAGCGAAATGGTATAAATTGTTCACATTGGTCGTTTATGGTCAAAAATATCCTTCATAAAGCAGTACATTCATGGCAGTCTATGATTTCTTATGGGAAAAGATTTTCTATAAAATGGTAGGCGTATTACTGTTTAAAAAGTACCGGTGAAAATATGTCAATATTTTTGTAATTGTGTTTTGTGAGGAACCACTTTAACTCAACATAGTTACACAATTTTATGAAACAAAGCATTGTAACGTAATCTGTTCACATTCCTGTAGCAGGCTCTCCGAAGCTCTTTGTCTATCATTTATCTGCAAATGCATCACTTATGTTTCCTTTTAGTATAAACACAAAATATAACAAAATTTTATCACTACGTAGTAGGTGCCAAATATACTGCTCAACAAAAGTTTGGGATATTATCGTAAAATGTAGTCTTCGATACTAGACGTATCATTGACCTAGGAAATTCATGCGTTATCCAGTTAGTTCCCATATACTGCACGGTGTTTACTACTGGCATTCTTTGTGGTCGTATCCTATTCATGTAAACATACCACAGCCGCAGCGGCAACCCCCAACAGTCCAGCATCAACAACACCTTCATTCAGTTTACATACATCACTGCAGTAACAAGTCACGTAGAGGCATACAACACTTTGACAGAGTCAGGATAGTGGCTTTCATTTCTGCAGGTCGTACACAGCAAGACGTTGCCGATCGGTTACATGTCACTCAAAGTGCTTTGTCTGAGGTGTGGAGAAAGCAGAGAGAGGACGGGAAATGTGAATAGCAGACCTCATAGTGCATGTCGTCGCACGACTGCATCAATGCAGGATCGTTCCCTTCAAGTGTCGGCTCGCCGGTGGCCATCATTAACTGCGAGATTCATTGGAAATGAATTCTCCCGGCCAACAGGGATTCGCATTTCAGACCACTCAGTGCGTGGAGGATTATATCAGGGTGGTCTTCATTCCAGAAGACCAATGAGAAGTTTTACACTGAACCAATGGAATCGACGCAATCGAAGGACTTGGGCTCTTGCACATAAAGATTTGAGAAGCACTGGACGACACCAAGAACGTCGATTCGTTCAGGAAGTTCAATCATTGGCAGGTGGAAGTGTAATGTTCTCTAAGGATAAAAACATCGGGCAGTGGACTGGACTCCTCTAATTCCCAACTACGGCAGTTAGATCGATCCCAGATACCTGCAAGTGGTTCTACAAACTATTGTAACTCCATGCAGATGAGAAATCGATGATATCGTCATCCTGGTCAATGACAATGCAAGGCGACACGGTACTCTACCAGTGTCTGGGTATCTTCAAAGATGCAAGATCAACTGAATGCATTGGCCAGGAGAGCCCCTAGACCTGAATACAATTAAACATGCATGGGACTTGCTGAAGGTGGCCTTTGCACAGCGTCGGAATCCAGCTGACAATCATCAGGACCTCACTGAAGCTATCATTGAGAGCGGGACCTTATATTCCGAGATAAACTTGACTTCATCCGTGTGCAGGTAGGACATACAACTAAAGACTGATAATCGTCAACACGAGATATATATTTTCACTGTTTTTGTTACAGGACGTACACACAGGAGGGAGCCTGCATTGTTTTGTAATAATACCTTATAACTATAGAAAATCAATCTTGTTTTCTGAAGGACTTACGTTCATTTTGTTAATAAGGTATCGTAAAAACATCAGTGGGTGTACTAGTCATTATGGTAAACTCTATGACATTCCAAACTTTTGAAGTGTGTATAAGGTCTCTACCTTGACCAAATAGGCTGGCAAACCTTAGTCGAAACCGAAATTGTTCTCTCAGTTGTTGTTGTTCAATACATATCGAACTTGTGTAACTAGCAGTGTTCTTCGCAACGGTGCTATTCTTATCTGTGCTCCATCGGTACCTACACTGGAAAATGGTAAACAGGAAACACAAAAACAGTAAATCAAACAGCAGGGCAGAGGAAGACGCAGTGGCCACCCGGCTCGTTGTGGGAGGCGAGGCCACAGCTACGAGGTACGTGCAGAGCTTCACGAAAACGACAGTATCAATCTGATAGCTCACTCTGTATCATAGGCACTATCAGAAGCAGTTATAGCAAACATTCGTGACGTTTTTCAGAGAAATACCACCGAAATTATCGATTTAAAAAAGTATGTGTCTGAGTATGAGAAAAATACACGTTTGGAAGAAGTACTCTCTACTGCGATGGACGAGGTAGAACCGTACCAAAAGCGTAATAGCGTGCAGCTATTTGGTGTAGCAGAAGAATAGGCGGAAGACACACACAACCTATTTATACAGGTTTCACGTGACAAATTAGGCACTGAAGTCAGTAAGGCAAACATCGACAGCAGCCATCGGGTGGGACGAAGGTCATCGGCTTCTAAGAAACCTCTTCCAGTAATTGCGAAATCTGTCTCATATCGAAAAGGGGCAGACATCTTCAGCCACAACAACAAGTTAGCCAGACGGGGCTTACAACAAGAGAAAATCTTACACAGGAACGTATTAAATTTTTCAACAATGCTATATCCCATTTCGGCCTTCAGCGTCGGTGGACTCCGGATGGCAGAGTAATTATCAACATTGCATTAGAAAAGAAGACAGGTAAAATATGACAGAACTGAATAGCGAGCCGAAGTGAAAACTTAACAGCGCTCGCCTTGGTTTAACACTAATCTAGTGTAACATCCCTTGTACTCTTACTGCTATCTTCAAACTGTATAAATTTCAGTAAGTCTTTATGTCTATGCTTTCACCTTGTGTTCCCGTAACTGTAACTCTGTAATTATCTTTGTACTAGTGCTTTCAAGACTTACAGTTATAAAAACTAAAGTAAACTCCGTTCGTACAGGCCATAGGAGGCCCAACGGTACCGACCGTCCGGCCGCCACCTCATCCTCAGCCCATAGGCGTCACTGGATAGGGATATGGAGGGGCGTGTGGTCAGCACACCGCTCTCCCGGCCGTATGTCAGTTTCTGAGACCGGAGCCACTACTTCTCAACGAGCTCCTCAGTTTGCCTCAGAAGAGCTCAGTGCAGCCCGCTTGCCAGCAGCCCTCGGCAGTCCGGATGGTCACCCATCCAAGTGCTAGCCGAGCCCGACAGCGCCTAACTTCGGTGATCTGACGGGAACCGGTGTTACCACTACGGTAAGGCTGTTAGCCATTACACTTACGTTTTGTGGTTTCAGTTCTCTGAGACTGTAGAAGTGTGTGCAAGATGCGTTTAACTGTGTGTGTGTGTGTGTGTGTGTAAATTCCTAAGGGACCGAACTGCTGAGGTCATCGGTCCCTAGACTTACACCCATGCCCGAGGGAGGACTCGAACCTCCGGCGGAAGGGGCGGCGCAATCCGTTGCATGGGGCCTCAAACCTAGCGGCGACTCCGCGAGGCTTCCTTCCCTTTCTTTAAGTCTCAACTATGTGCTTCTGAGACATTACAGGTGTAACAGAAGAGGTGCGGTGTGAAAGTACATAAAAGTATAAACTCACTCCCTAATGTCCAAGAACCAGGCCAAACAAAACAAATATATTCTCATTGAAATTAAACCTCTCAACACATAATATCTTGTCTATGTAATGTCGAAATTATCCAAATCTTGGAAGCTCTCTATCTTTGAATGGAAACTCTCAGCTCTTGAATCTTTCTTTGAACACATAATAGTAGCCGAATGTGAACATAAATTTCATAAGCAATAGCTCTGGAGTTTCGAAATTCAAGAGCATTATTTCCTGCTCGAATCTTACACTGCTGAAACACGAGCCAACTCATCACATGTCTGCACCTGCATTAACCACTCACGATATAGTATTCGTTGCAGTGTCCATAGAACAAACAGCGAGTGGTCTCTCTTACAGATGTTTAGCGCTTGAATTTGTCTGAGCTTACAGCCGACGTCCATGATCACTCTTACCGTGGAATGACAGTAAATAATTTCGACATAAATCATGAAGTATCAAATTTCACTGGGAGACTCAATAACTTATGTGATAAGCACGCTCCGATAAAAACTGTAAGAGTGAGGAGGAAACCCGCACCATTGCTTACCGATCAACTCAGAAACCTTTATCAGAAGCAAAGTACACAGGAAATGTAAATAGCATCCGACCGAGAATCTCCAAGTGTGAAAACGCCACTACGTTAGTCAGTCGGCGAGATATACAAAACTCAGGTATGCCCACTCGTTAACTGTTGACTTTCAGACACCCTCCATTTTGCCGAAAAACCTACAAGGGCTAGGAAAAGTCAAACCTCAATCTGAGCGGAGTCTCTCGTTCCTATTAAGCATCTAAATGATTATTTCACCTATCACTCTATCGTACGTTAGTAGCTGCCTCTGTCATGTTTGTCGGATATAGCGTGTTAACGAATTTATTGCTTGGAGTGTAACGGCCTAATATCTGAAATATGTTTTGATCTTTAGAAACTTTGATATTATAGCCTATGATCTTGAGAGGCGGTATCTGTGTACTGTAGACCATCTAAACTATGGTTTTTTTATATAAGATAGCATTTCATGGGCTTTTATTTAAATGATCATTTTAGTATATAAAGTTGCCACCCTTTCACCACAAGACTTTTCTCAGAAGTTAAAATCATGTCGCACCTTCAGTAGCAGGGTAATATTTTAATTGTTAGTGTTTTGTACCATTTTCATCCCTCCTACGGGGGGTGCATAGTTTGTGTGATTGTGTAAATTGTTAAAACTCTTAGTTTAAAGTTATCTGGTGTGTTGCAGATTGCACCAGTGTAGTCTTTCAGAGTCTGTTGTGAGCGGTCGTAACTACGGCCGTGTCAAAAGGGAGCGGCAAGGTTCTCTGCCCGAAAGCTCATATAGTCAAAACTCGTTTCTTTCTACCTCTGAATAAATTGTAACTTTGATATTTAAAGGGTACTTCCTAATTATAATTTTAAATCTGTTTCTTTTAAAAAAAGCTTTTAGGCACTATTAAAGTGAATATAATTACAATTTATTAAAAGGAATTTGGTTATGATTTCATCAGTAAATCCCTGGCAACTACTTCCATGCTTACACAGTGTGATTTAATGTGTTAATGTTCTTGATGAATCGCTAGTAAATGAAATTAATTCTTAAGAATAGTTTTTGAAAATAAATCACGGTTCAGGATTCATAAAATCGCTACCCAAAAAAGGAATCTTGCAGAGAGCCTACTGACTACAGGACCATTTGCGTGCTACCAGCATTTTCTTAGGCTTTGGAATACGTAATTCACGATCAGCTTACTACTTACTTAACACCATATAAACTTCTGGATGAATGCAAATCTCGTTTCAGCAAAAATTGCAACACAACGACTGTTATTATAAAAGAGAGTGACGAAGTGAACCACCTATGGACAGAAAAGAGGCGACTGTTATATGCTACTTGAATTTCATCAAAGCTTTCAACACGGACGATTTCTTCGCATTCTTTACAATGGTTGAATTCATACCTTACATACTTCCAACTATGTGTAATGATCGAAAAAAAGAGGTCGCAGTGGAAGAATGTAACATTCGGAAACCTACAAGGGTCAGCATTGGTTCCATTACTTTTCGCATTCCATATTAATGATATATCAGCTATCATCTCACACTGCAATTATCATTTATTCGCTTATGAACTTACGCCAAACATAAGTGCAAACCCAACAAATCCAGAACGTAAATACTGAGCTACTATGACTTATCAGAACAGATGTGGAACATAGGTCTGAAATTAACCGATCTAAAACGAGAGCAAACTTGGTCTTTCACAAAAGACTTATTACCTCTCAGTTCAGAGAACATTTTCCGTCCTTAACCGTAAACAGCATAGAAATCATATTATCTTCTTCGGCAACGAATTTAGAGATAATTCTTAAACGTGACCTAGACTGGACTGAACACACAGCTGCAGTCTCTACCTCAAAACTAAAAGTCACCAATACTCCTCATTCTAGATTATGGTGATCGTATTCGCCAAGGACATTCGTAAGAAAGCCCACGTCGGCTGCAGTTGTTGATGAGTGCTTGTGTGCTACACATCTTTGATGTACGCTGTTTCGACTACATCAGTACAGCTAACCAACAATTTTCACAAGTTACGTGTCAATAAGCATAGAGATTATCAAACCGTGTTGGCTGTATCTTCTTCTAAATTATTGCACCCTTTCCCATTTATCTTCAACCTTTACAGTACTAACTGAACAACACTGCAGAAATACTCGTTCTCAACAGAGTAAAATCCTCTCAGTGCCACTACACAACACTGCCATATTCTCTAAATCATTTTTTTACCGTGCATCTGACTTTGGAACAATGTTAGAGAAGTTAAAATTCTACCAAACTTCAAAAGACAACTAATGAAGCACTTTCTATCATAATAACTCTGTCTTCTTGCAGCTTACTCTCATAAACACTCTCGCCCGACCACTTTTCCGTCTGCTTCTCAACAAAGTTCTCTATCGAAATTTTCTTCTTTCCTAGCATCCATCTCACTTTCATTTCAATTTTCTTCACTTTTATTATTAATTCCACTTCTTCCAACACCAAACAAGACTTCAAAAGTGATAGAATAATCAATATCATTCTTATTGCTTTTATTATTTTATTATTATCATTAGTGTTCCTATTATTATTACTGCTGCAGACAACTACTTTTGTTAATAAGGCAAAATTATTGTTGTTGTACTTGTTTATTAATAACTAACTAGTGTTATGCTTCAATCCTCCATTATTTTAACATGTGATGTATTATTGTTGTTAATGGCAATTATGACTTTTATTAATAATGCAAATTTTTATTATTGCGATTATTATGTAATATTTCTTGTATGTGTTGTTCCTAGTCAAATTTAAGAGAGGACTTTTACGGCTGTAATCTGCTCAGACTAAGAAAGCAACAAAAAATGCAGTACATATATGTGAGATATTTACTGCTAACGCCGATTCTCTTTTCTGAACCTCCGTGGTCTGCAGGTTTCCCAACCCCTTTTGCAGAGATTGTTGGGCATCTATTAGAAGGGATAACTCTGTATATATCACTCCGTTAAAAAGCCATTAAGGCCCGAATTAACAAAATAGAATCCATCTATTCTCATTTCAATAAGGCCCAAATTAACAAAATGCAATCTTACCATTCCCACATGATACCTACACAGCACAAACGAATCATTTTGTTTCATTTAATGTCTGCTAGATTAGCAGCTAGATTTTATGGTTTTAAGTATAAATTTGTTATACTTCGTCGAAATGACCTCACAATGCCGCACCACCTCAAAACAAGTCAATAAAAGAGCAGCAGCTGTCTCGAAGTTCTTCAACTGATTTACTTCACCTGACCTGAAAAAATCTGCTAATCGATAAGTTGTTTCTTATGAGCACGACTATGAACAACAATGGTATTCTTTTGATTCGAAAAGCTGACTTCCATCAGATACGAGATTATTACATTAATTATTTTCACGTAAGTATTAGGTTACACCTCACGCTTGTCCTTTTCTAGTATCTGAAAAACTTATGCTTCAGTTAATTAAACATATGAAATGTGCTAATCTGCAATAAACTATGAGATTTGCACAAACTTTGTAATTATTATTGTACTTCAAAATTTGCAGAAGCCTTATACAGTTCAACTGATTCATGTACAAACACAAGCCGCTTTCAGCATTGTTATACTTAGGACGATTCCTTAATACACGTTTGAAAATAATGTGAAAGGTGGAAGGCCTATTTGGTGAATGAAGAGCTGACTTACTAGACACAATAAATAGTTGAATTCAGTTCATAAACAAAGCAAGATCCAACACACATTGATCGTTGACATTAGTGCCAATATCCTATACATTCGACAATAAAACCTAAACAACCAAAATTTCCCAATGTTACTGAATCGTAAGACTATGACTTAAGAGTAGCCGATGTGGAGGACGAAATGCGGGAATCGATGACTGTGTTACTAACACAAAGGCAAAAGTGTGTGCCAGTAATCGACGTGTAAATAAATGGAACGTACGGAGGGTGCTGATTAGACAGCTATCTTTCAACTCCTGGTGTACATTTTCTACGTTTTCGATCTCGTTTCATTCTATTCTCTCTAATCCACCATCTAACCGTCATTGGCAAAGCATAATCATCTTTTCCTTTCAAAGGGCCATACTGTAGCAATCTCTCCCACTCATTAGGTTCCACTCTGTTCCCTTCCGTCCTTTTCAGTTGTATTATGACTTCATTTCTGGTGTGGTCTAACCTCCAACAGTTCGCCTATAGTAATCCATTTTGCCTGATAGTAGCTGACAGTCTTCCTTTTTACGCATATCCCAAACGACAAACCTACAGGCGGAACTATGGAAACGCCGCGGGACTTGCACGCGGGAACTTAACTGCAGATGCTAGCCTAGACATCAGGTTGCGCTGATGTATTTGACCATGAATGGCACCTGTACGAGATCCTCAACATTTTACAAGCATCAATCATGATCAAAACAGTCTTCTACGTAGTCGGATGTATTATCTCGGAGATAAGTGAATTCCAGCGTGGAGAAATTGTTGCTACTTGTACGGGCAGTGTTTCCGAAGCCAAGGGAGGCGAGGTGTTCGGTGTTTCAAGAGGCAGCGGATCTAAGATCTGTACCACGTACATTGAAAGAGGGAATCACAACGCGGATTAAGACTTGTGTGAAGTGATGATTCTGACGGAAAACCAGAAGATGACGGCTGCAACAGTAACTGTAGAAATGAATTTCTCACTTGCGAACCCTATCAGCACTAAAACAACACAAAGACAGCTCCGTAACCAAGGAAATGCTGGGCGAGCTGGAATTCCAGAATCATTCAAGAGTGATGTAAATGCCCGAAACACGAAAACGTGGCACCGAAGTCATGAAACTTGTACAGTGGAACAGTGGTATAATGTCATCTGGTTGGATGAGTCTTGTTGCACGTGTTTTCAACTTCTGGACGAATTTAGGTCCAAGAGTGAAATATGGCGGGGATACGATGATTATTTGAGCACTGAACTTTTTAAATTTTTTTATTTTGTCTTCTAACTGGTTTGATTCAGCACGTCACGAATTTCCCCCGGTGCCAAACTCTTCACCGCAGTGTAGCACTTGCAACCTACGTCCTCAGTTACTTGCTGGATGTATTCCAATATCTGTCTTCCTCTACTGTTTTTACCCTGCACAGCTCCTTCTAATACCATGGAAGTTATTCCCTGATGTCTTAACAGATGCCCTATCATTCTGTCCGTTCTTTTTGTCAAAATTTCCCATATATTCCTTTCCTCTCCGTTTCTGCGCAGATCCTCCTCATTCCTTACGTTATCGATTCACCAAATTTTCTGTAGTACCACATCTCCTAAGGCTCTACTTCTTGCTGTTCCGGTTTTCCCAAAGGTCAAGCCGACTTCTCTGGGCCAGCAATGCCTTTTAGCCAGCGATAGTCTACTTCTTATTTCCTCATTGCTCCGTTCGAAATAGGTCATGTTGCAGCCTACGTAGGAGAATTCTTTAATTTCATCTAGTTTACAACCATCAGTCCAGATGTTCAGTTTCTAGGTTGTTCATTTCTGCTACTTCTCATTACTCTCATCTTTCTTCGATTTACTCTCAGTCCATGTTCTGTACTCATTGGAATGTTCATTTCATTCCGCAGATCCTGTAATTCTTCTTTACTTCCACTCAGGACAGCAATGTCATTAGCGACTGTTACATCCTTTCATCTTGAATTACAATGCATCTCTGTAAACTTTTATTTCCGTCATCGTTTCTTCGACGTACAGATTGAACAATAGAGGCGAAAGACAACATTCCTACCTTTCACCCTTTTTAAATCGTTGTTTGTCTTCCACCCTTATTATTCCCTGTTGCGTCTCTCCCTACTGCTTACCCATATTGCCCTCAGAATTTCGAACGCCTTGGAACATTTGACATTGCCAAACGCTTTTTCTATGGCGACAAATCCTGCGAACGTATCTTGATTTTTCTTAATTCTTGCTTCCATTATCTACCGCCACGTCAGGGCTGCTTCTCTGGTAACATTACCTTCCCTAACGCCAAACCGATCGTCATCTAACACATCATCAATTTTCTGTTCCTTTTTTCTGTACATTTTTCCTGTCGGCAACTTAAATGCATGACGGTACCATAACTGTTGCACTTGTCTGCTCTTGCAGTCTACCTGAATTATATTTTTCCGAAAGTCAGATTGTATATCGCCAGACTCATGTATTCTACACACCAACTTGAATAACCGTTTTGCTGCCAATTCATCCAATGACTTTAGACATTCTGATGGAAAGTTATCTATCCCTTCTGCATTATTTGGGTCTTACGTCTTAGAAAGATCTTTCAAAGTCTGATTTAAATACTTTTCTATATCGAGTCCTGTTTCTTCTTCCATCATATGGGACAAGTCTTCTCCCTTTTAGAGGCTTTCAATATACCTTTTCCACTTATCCCCTCTCTGCTCTGCATTCAACAGTGGAATTCCCATAGCACTCTTAATGATAACAACCCTGCTTTTCACTGAAGTCTATTTTGACTATTCTGTATGCTGAATCAGTCCTCCCGACAATCGTTTCTTTTCCGATTTCGTCACTTATATCATTAGACATTGCTCTTTAGCTTTCCAACACTTACAACTTTTTTTTATTCGTAGGTGACTTGTATTTCTGAATTCCTGAATTTTCCCAAAAATTTTGATGCCTCCTTCTTTCAACGATCAACTGAAGTATTTCTTCTGTTACCTATGGTATCTTTGTAGTTACTTTCTTTCTACCTACGTTTTTCTTTCCAACTTCTGTGAGTCCACTTTTTATAGGTGTCCATTCCTCTACAACTGAACTACCGACTATTTCTTATCGAGGTATAATAATCCTTAGAGAACTTCAGACGTAGTACTTCAGTATCATACTTCTTTTGGTGGTGATTCTTCCTGACTAACCTCTTAAACTTTTACTTACTTTTCATGATTATCAAATTGTGATTTGAGTCTACATCCGCTCCTGGGAACTCCATACAATTCATAATTTGATTTCTGATTCTCTGCATGACCATGATGTAATGTGACACAAATCCTCCTTTATCTCCCAGCCTTTCCCACGTATACCTCCTACCCTTGTGATTCTTGTAAAGAGAATCCGCTATTACTAGCTGATATTTATTACAGAATTCAATTAATCACTCTCCCTTCCCTTTCCTACTACCAAGCCCGTTTCCTCCCGTAGTCCTTTCTTTAGTTTCTTCTCCTACAACTGCCTTCCAGTTCCCTTTGAATACTATATTTTCATCTCCATTTAGGTACTGAATTACCCGTTAAACATCCTCATTTACTTTCTCTATAACTTCAGTTTGCGACGGTATGTAGAACTGAAATATTGTTGTTGGTCTAGGTTAGCAGTCGATTCTTCTGAGAACAACCTTATCACTAAAGTGTTCACGGTAACACATTCACTGTCATACCTTCCCATTCATAATGATCCTACTCCCGTTGTACAATTTTCTGCTGCTGTTAGTATTACCATATACTCATCTGGCCAGAAATCCATTTCTTCTTTCCATTTCGCTTCACTGACTCCCACTCTATCTAGATTCAGCCTTTTCATTTCCCTTTGCAGATTTTCTAGCTTCCCAACACGCCTCAGCTCGTAGAACCTTATCCTTTCGTTGGTTATTCATTCTTTTTCTCATGGTTATCTTCCCCTTACCAGTCATGTCAGGAAGATCTTAATGGAAGACTGTTCCGCATAGGATATCACTAATACGATTCGCTGGTGACGCTGCTGTCCTGACTGAAAGTGAAGAAGAGCTACGTGATTCAGTGACTGGAATGGACAGTGTAATGAGTATATGGTTCAAATGCCTCTGAGCACTATGCGACTTAACTTCTGAGGTCATCAGTCACCTAGAACTTAGAAATAATTAAACCTAACTAACCTAAGGACATCACACACATCCATGCCCGAGGCAGGACTCGAACCTGCGACCGTAGCGGGCGCTCGTCTCCAGACTGTAGCGCCTAGAACCGCGCGGCTACTCCGGCCGGCTAATGAGTGTAGAACATGGACTGAGAGTAAATCGAAGAGAGACGAACGTAATGAGAAGTAGCAGAAATGAGAACAGTGAGGAACTTAACATCAGGATTAATGGACATGAAGTAGATGAAGTTAAGGAATTCAACTACCTAGACAGCAAAATAACCAATCACGGACTGAGCAAGGAGGACTTCAAAAGCAGACCAGCACTGGTAAAATTGGCATTTCTGGCCAAGAGAATCTACCAGTGTCAAACATAGGCTTAATTTCAAATTTTGAGAATGTTCGTTTGGAGCACAGCATCGTATGGTAGTGAAACATAGGCTGTGGTGAACCCGGAATAGAAGAAAATCGAAGCATTTGAGATGTGCTACTACAGGCGAATTTTGATAATTAGGTCGACTGATAAGGTAAGGAACGAGGAGGTTCGTCAAAGAGTCGAAGAGGAAAGGAATATGAGGAAAACACTGATAAGGAGAAGGGACAGGATGATAGGACATCTGTTAAGAAATGAGGGAATGGCTTCCATAGTACTAGAGGGATCTGTAGAGGGCCAAAACCGTAGAGAAGGCAGAGATTGCAATAGATCCAGCTAATAATTGAGGACTTCGGTTGGAAGTACTACTCTGAGATGAAGAGGTGGCCACAGGAGAGGAATGCGTGGCGGGCCGCATCAAACCGGACAGAAGAGTAAAAAAAGAATCAAGTACCCATATCATCATTACATTCACACCATATTTCACTCTTGGGATGTAAATTTTTTCAGAAGTTGGAAACAGTGTAACACGGCTCTTCCTAGGAAATGACATTCTTCCACTGGGCTATTATCCAAGTATCAAAACGTCGTTACTAAATTTTCCTATTTCGGGTAATTGTGTAACTCATAAATGATTCGAAGAGTAATGAGTCAAAAAGTGTCGCATCACTGGAAATATATTTAATGACATGTCTCATTCAGACTGATGACAATGGAAGGCTGGAAAATCGCTAAAGTAAGAAGAAGTGTCCGATAGGACTACCCTTTCTGTCCATGTTCATTTAACACATGTGCAGCAATTGCCACAGGAACAAGAAAAAGTGGAACGAAAATGAAGTACATTAATAGTAATCAGATACAATGTATGTCATTTCCAAATGATACAATAGTCTTATTAGAATCTGAGAAGGATATGAACCATATGTAGACGAATCGAAGCATTACGATCACTGTGTGCGACGAGGCTGAATGCCGCCTGTCTCATTACGGATATATGGTGTGGTAATGAAAGTACACAAGAAAAGCAGAGGCGAGAGGGGGAGCATTCTAATGATGATGCGGGACGCTGTTAGGGAAAACCCGAACATAAGAAATTCCTATGAAGCGCAGATTCTTAAGACAAGGCGTCTGGGAACGAGCGTCACAGAAATGGCGCCCCCGCTTGGAAGTTCGCGTGCTGCTGTGTTCAGGATACGTGCAAATTGGTTAAATGACGGGTAGGTGACAAGATTTCCCTTTTTTTGCCTTGCTGAACGTCGCTGGGCTCGTGGACGTTATGGGTAAGTCGTTCGCAATAAGTACGGTCAAAATGTGCATGGGCGCTGTAACTGCAGTCAGTCAGGCCTGACGATGGATTGTGAGAGCCATAAAACAGGACAAATAACAATCTGCAGCATTACTGACGACAATGAACAATGCTGGTGCAGGTCCAAGTGTTTCGGACCACATCATTTTTGCAGATTGTTGAACATGCTGCCAGGAAACAAAATAATAACTCAACGAAATGATAGTTTAAGAAAGAAGAAAATGTAATCGAAATGGTGACACATATCTATTGATTGTTTAGAAAATAATTTATTATGCAGCAGAACCACAATAATGTCAAACAAAACTTCCTGTGCCGGCCGTCAGCGGTCATCCTCATGTCACAAAATAGATTCTGAGATTCATCGCCGCCAATTCTCAAAATAGTGGGACTGAACCGTAGCATGCGCTTTATGACCTGAGTATGGCCTCTCGATTGATCAGCACCCATACAGGTAATCGGCTGAAAGCAGGAGTGGGGTGTAGGCAAATTCGTGATGTAATAGCGGCGCGGCAGGCAGTGGGGCGTCAAGACGGAGAGGAGGGTCTGTTTGCTTCCTGGAGAGTAATAACGGCGTCAGAAATAGCCGGCGCCGACGGCCCGTGAGATGTGGGCGCGTATTAGAGGGGAGGTGAATTTATCAGGCGCGTAATGAGCGCCAGAGAGGCGCCGGGGGCCGCCGTCCGCCGGGAAATCACGGCGAGCGCCGAACCCACCGGCAGCGGCAGCGGCGGCGGCGGCGGCCGTGGCAGCAGCGTAGCCAGCCGGAAACGGCCGCTGACGCTGCCGTGACAGGCCGAGCTGAGTTCCACGCAGGCGAGCGAGGCGGCGCTGGCCGAACTCCTGGGTGCTGTGACTGCCACGCGAAGGCGGGGAAGAAAACAAGTGAAGTTCCGCAGGTGGCTGGCAACGTCCGAAGCTACACATTCATGCAGACTAATTGTTTTATAAAACAGAATATAAATTTCTTATGTTACCACCGTACATCACACACCAAAGGCAGCGCCTCGTTGATGCAGCCGACCGTCTCTGCCTAGCGTCATCCTTGCCATTTGCTTATACACCGAAGGGAAAGAAATATGGAGGTGACAATTGATATTTTACTGTCGCTTTTCGGCTACATTTTAATGTACTTCTGCCACAACATGTAAAACAGTTGTCAATAACTGCTTCTGAAGAAGACGTTTTATATACGTTGAAACCATGACAAAACACCTCCAACAAGCATTTCATTTTGCCATTGCCTATTTGCTGTTTCCACAAGAATTCCAAAAGGCAGTTGTGCGACATAATCGAAAGTTTGTTCAAATGTTCAAATGTGTGTGAAATCTTATGGGACTCAACTGCTAAGGTCATCAGTCCCTACCTTTGCACACTACTTAACATAAATTATCCTAAGGACAAACACACACACACCCATGCCCGATGGAGGACTCGAACCTCCGCCGGGACCAGCCGCACTGTCCATGACTAAACGAAAGTTTATAGGCGTGTTTCTACACCTCCAAGATTATGTCTATTCAAATTTGGCTTAGTCGCCTATGAGTGGCGCCAGAAGCGTGACTGTCAGGATGCAAATCAGATTTTCCTCAAATGTATATCGTAATGGTCGTGAGCGTTAGTTACCTTTAGATCAGACGTGGTGAGTCGATGTTAGTAAAGAATGCCTTTAATGCCTTTAAGTCGACAAAGACGCAGTAATCAACATCTCACTGAATTTGGAGGAAGTCATTTACTAGGGCTACGAGAAGCTGGATGTTCCTTCGGCGATATTGCAGAAAGATTCCACAGGAATGCATCCACTGTAGATGAAGGCAGTGGTGGTTACAAGAATGTGCGGTCGCAATTAGTCCGGTCTCTGGGCGGCCACCAGTATCTGGGCGGCCACGTGGCATTACCGAGAGGGAAGACCGTCGCGTTCGGCATGTGGCAGTGGTGCATCGTACTGCATCTGCCGCAGCGATTTCACCAGCAGTTGGCACCACAGTGTTACTAATGGTTACTTAAAGGACAAAAAAATGGTTCAAGTGGCTCTGAGCACTATGGGACTTAACTTCTGAGATCATCAGTCCTCTAGAACTTAGAACTACTTAAACCTAACTAACCTAAGGACATCACACACACACATCTATGCCCGAGGCAGGATTCGAACCTGCGACCGTAGCGCTCGCGCGGTTCCAGACTGTAGCGCCTAGAACCGGTCGGCCACTCCGGCCAGCACTTAAAGGACAGCTCCATCCCAGACGCCTTGTAGTGTCCATTCGACCGACCCCAAACCACAGCCTTTAGCGACTTCAGTGACGTCACGCGAAAGCTTATTGCAGCGCTGAATGGAGGTCTGTTTTGGTTTCTGATGAAAGCTTGTTCTGCATCGTTGGCCTCTTTTGGTCAGGAAGAAGGCCAGGTGGGCAAGTGCAACCAACCTGTCTGCTTGCTACACACACAGGATCTACACGTGGAGTTATGGTCTGGGTGTGATTTCGTATGACAGCAGGAACACTCTCCTGGCTATCCCACATACCTTCACTGCAAATTTCTATGTCTGGTGAATCGACCTATTATGCTGCCATTTATGAACAGCATTACAGGAGAAGTTTTCCAACAGGAAAACGATCCAGCACATACCGCTATTTTAACCCAACATTCTCTACAATCTCTACAGTCAAGTGGCCCAACGCTACAATTCCGACCGCCGTGTCATTCTCTGCCCGCATCTCGTGGTCGTGCGGTAGCGTTCTCGCTTCCCACTCCCGGGTTCCCGGGTTCGATTCCCGGCGGGGTCAGGGATTTTCTCTGCCTCGTGATGGCTGGGTATTGTGTGCTGTCCTTAGGTTAGTTAGGTTTAAGTAGTTCTAAGTTCTAGGGGACTGATGACCATAGATGTTAAGTCCCATAGTGCTCAGAGTCGTGTCATTCTCTGCAGTGGATGTGGATAGGAGGGGCATGTTGTCAGCACACTGCTCTCCCAGTTGTTATGGTGGTTTTCTCTGACCGGAACCGCTACTATTCGGGCGAGTAACTCCTCATTTGGCATCACGAGGCTGGGTGCACCCCGAAAACGAGCAACATTGCATGGCGGGCCTGATGGTCACCCACCCACGTGCCGGCCACGCCCGACAGCGCTTAAATTCGATGATCTGACGGGAGCCGGTGAATCCACTGCAGCAATACCGTTGCCTTACATTCTCTACAGAACATTGACATATTGTCTCGGCCTGCTCGATAACCATATCTGTATCCAGTTGCGCAAGTGTGTGACATCATCGGATGACAACTCCAGGCTCATCCATGCACAGCATTACGCGTCACTTTATTGATCGACCAAGTGCAACAGGCTTCGAATCCCATGCCAAAAATAGATGTCCTAAAATGGCATTAGCCCATCTCCTGCTTACATTAACTTTTAATCTTGGAATGTTAGTCACTTAAATATTTTATCCAGACAAATGTATTCCCGAAATTTCATTACTCTACATTAATTATTTTTTGGTGTTGTGATTTTCTTCCGTCAGTGCAGTTATTGCGGTTTATTTCGCTGGTAAAAACATTTGTACCACGGATGTTTAAGAGCTCTGCGTCATTTCTTCATGAGAATTAAGAGAGAATTGTGTTTCATGAGAACGATATTTTATGAATACGTGTTGACTGTTAGTCAATAAATTGTTTTTTTCGGGATAACTCAAAATGGTCGACCACATTTCATATTCCAGATGTAACCTCCCCCCCTCACTTATCGACCTTAATGACAGTGAAAAATGAAACCGCGTGTACCTAATGGAAATTTGGGAAAAGCAATCGTCACCGAAGTTAATCTGTCGGTAAAGAGGGAGGAAAGGGTTACATCTAAACGGAAGGAAAAAAAGCAAATGAAACTGGTGGAAATTAATTTTGAAAAAGGGTAAAGTTAATAAAGAAAGTAAATGTGCGGCCGTTACGTTAACAATTAACTATCGGTAATTAGGTATTTGAGATTTGGGGGAAATTACGGTCGCCAGTCCTAAGGACAATTACTATAGTAACTGAAAAAGAAAGGTTATTACACATATAATTAGCACTAGAAGCGTGGCAACTGAAGGTTGACACGTGTAGTGTGAAAACTGAAAGTTTGTCAGAAGTAATAAATTTCGCTACACTCTGACTTAATTTAGCAAAAGAATTACTAAAACCGGAAAATCGAAAGTTAATTTAGTGACTGAAGTTAATAGTGAGCTTTCTTTCTGAAGCACATCGAAATTCAGTAAAATACAGTTAGTCTTGGACTACCTCAACAATCGTTTCAAAAGCTACTTGAATCTACGCAATTTAGAAATAAGAGATTTAACTTCGATCTTGAATTAAATGATTCTGAACAATTAACAATAGTAAAATGTAGTACGTACCAAGCTGAGCTGCAGTCACAGGTAAGCTAAAATACGGTAACAAAGCTCGCACTCTTAATTCGTGCTTGTGTAATCTGAATATTGTAGCCAGCTCTGAGACTTTAACTGAACTTTGAAATTAAAGCAGTGAATTGGAATTATGCTGGCGTTTGAATTTCAACGACACTCGGGTTCATTTCGGAAAAGGAAGGGACCCTGCTTGGCAATGAAATTGGGACAATGAGCAACAAAGGTTCATGCTAAGTTGCTGTAATTTTGCGAGACAAATGGAACAATTTGAAAAGCTGAGGTCTGCCATACAGTTCTGAAACTTTACGTGCTTTTAGTCTTCCTTGTTGGTTGATTGAAGGTTTGAAGCCGTCGATCGAGGAGGTGGCGACAGTCACTCATTGTCGGCCGTCGCTGTTGCAGAAGCTGGATGTTGGCGCGCCTTCTTCTCGACACGGTCACCAGGCGAAACGGGCTCTTGATGTGCGCCAGCTAATGCTTCCCGTCCGCGATACCATGTCAGAAACTATCATCGCGAGTCGAGCGCAATTACATGCTGCCAAACCCCGAAAGCGCGGCAACTCGCGGGAGCGTCACACAACACCTGCTCCACTCGCTACTCCCGCCAGACTCTCACTGTTCTGCCCGCGCTCCACGCGGCAGAGTTAACACTACCAAAGATCCTACACACTTTGATTCGTCACACGACCTATCGACGTAATCGTTCGATAGCAGTTTTCCCTAGGCAAGACCCAGCGTAAAAATACAAATACTATTTACGAAACAAACCAATTATACATCGACATAAATGCATAAATATATATATATCCAAACAGTAAAGCAATTACAATATATAAAGAGACAGAAATGTCATATCTTGAGGTAACAAAACAAGGAAAAAAATAATAGTACAATAGATGGAAATAGGAGGATATGCATTTCCGGCGTTACACGTGCCCCACATTCTCTGAGGATGTTCGTGTAACGTAAACAGACTCAGAAAATGTCCCAAAAAAGAAACAGCGGAAATGCATATGCTCAAAACATCAACAAAATTTAGCATTCGTCTAATTAGACATAAATAAATTTTTTTTTAGACCATAATAATTGAGTGGAGACACTCCTAATCTTATTCCACTCTGTCATCTTGAACAAAATAAAACAGGTTGACAACATATTAAAATTCATAGAAAACATAGAAAATGGTTTAGCTATTCTAAAATTGTCAAAATTCCCAACAGTATCAAGAAATGGAATACTATTTACAAAATTAATCAGAGTACATGGTCATAAAAACAGGTAGATCAAAATACGCAAATTAATAATTAATTACATAGAATACAGATTTTTACATAACCCTTTCATAATTAATATTCTCGTCATGGGAGTCCATTAAACGCTAAACAAGAAAATAACACACATCAGATCGAAAAAAAACATAAATATTGACAGTAGAATTCTTTCAGCTGTCCAGGAAGAAAAACAATTCCGCCTTCCGTACTCGCAAGTACAAAGAATGCCGACAGCGGCCCAAGAGCCAACAGCGGCACAAGAGCCGACAGCGGCTCGCCTCGCCAGTATTGTTGCGCCCGCGTGTGCGGCATGCTTGATCTCACTCGCCCTTGTGACGGCATTTCCAGAACGTCCGTTCCACTGAATTCTTTCGGAAAAACTCACCCCCGAGTAATCTCAAGGAGTCCATAAACACTATCACAGTGGATAACTCAACACTGTCCATCATCACACATGTACAAGCCTGAAACTTAAAACAGCGTCTAAGTACATCGGCAATGACTAGTAAAACACATATTCATGAATTCTTACAGCTAGTTACAAAATCATATTTACATTGCTTAATCTACTGTGACTCAGCTGAAAACTTAAACTAGCAGCTTGGATTTTTCAGTTGATTAGATCATGATTAAATTGATTAAAATTAAATTGATTAATCAAAATTAATTACTTATTAATTACAACTTCTTTAATGACCTTGGTCAGTCAAAAGCATCGCCACATGGCACATCCTTAAATCTTACACTCTATATCTACATACTGTGCAAATTACCCTATCTGTGGTACTAATCAATCCTTGGTTGGTACAATTTCAAGTCTACAATATTCCGTAAGCATTTGTGTGAGGTATACCAATGACTTTATATGGTCCATTATAAACAAACTTAAATTTAGAGATTTCATGGTCTATCTCGCTCGATTTCTCATGAGCTTTTACAAGTACTAAGTCTCCGATTGCAAACTTAGCAAAACGCGCTTTAGCGTCATGACGACGTATGCGAGCATCAGCTTTTAGCTTCGTTACTTCTCGCAAACGATCTTTTTTCACACCAATACTAATGTCAATCCGTGGAGGGAATTTGATTATCACTTCCACTAAACTTTTACTTCTGTCATCCAACAGGATTTCCTCTGGAGAAAATCCCGTAGATTCATGTCTCAAAGTGTCCACAATTCTCTCAAATTCTGCTACATATCTGCCCCATGGCCTATGGTTGTGATGGCAATAGGTACGGTAAATTCGGCCTCGTCTTTGTTCGTGTGTTACGTTTGACACACCGTCTACAATACTTTCCAATCCACTTTCTACACTATTGTCAATTCCGAGATTCCTCACATTACAGTAGTTCAAATTCATACCTACGTCAATAGCATCCGGCCAGTTAACAATGTGTATAGGCTGGTATTGCCTATGCACACCGTCTCCTGCCTCGTCAAAACTAACAACTATTGTTTTATCTTGTGACGTACATGTCAAAGTTTTGCTTTCGCAGTTAATCACTGCACGGTACTTTAATAGCCAATCTAACCCGATAATTACTTCCGTAGTTAAGTCTGGCACGACGACAAACTCTTGTTCAAATCGTGCCCCACATATCTCGAAGTTGACAAAAATCTGTTTTGTGACCGGTTTACTGGCCTTCCCAGTAGCACCGATAATTTTCACTCCTGTTACTGGCATAACTACGATGCCAGGTCTGTCTTTCAGTAACTCAAATATTTTCCCAGATACAGCACTCAATTCTGCACCGGTGTCAATCAACACGTTTAGTTGTAGGTCGTGCATATTAACAGACACTACTATCTGTCTACACTTGTCCTCGACTGTTTCTTTATTTTCCCACAGTAAATCCTCGTCTATATCCAGGTCATTCCAGAAAAAACCATCCGGCTTTGATCCTAAATCCGGTTTATCTGTCGGCTTTTTCAGTCTCTGTTCACATACAGTTTTAATTTCAACACGTTTGTCCTGAGGCTTAGTCTCTAGCTTCGCCTCCAATACCGAAACCTTTTCCTGTAATTCGTCAACTAGTGAGTGTTGCTTTGCTATCAATTCACTAATTTTCACCTTCGTTGATTCCTCTTTAATCAGATTGATCTTATCTGCCAATCTACCTGGAGACATGTGCCCAGTAGTATCTGCAATTACTTCCTCTAGATCTGCGCAACCCACACTGTTATCTTCTGACCGTATAATGTCAGCTCTAACCTCATACACGCTGTAATCTACGTGCTTTTCTACCAATCGTGTCCGGCTATCACTAAAATTTTCGTAATCTTTCTCCTTAACACTCTCGCAATGTTTAAACTGGGTGTTCGCGTCGGATGGGTCGGCTACTTCTACCACTACAACTTTCGGTAAAGTCTGCCGGTTAGGGCCAGAACTTTCCGTTACTACTTCAACATTCAACTCCTGCGGGACGAAACACGACGCATCTTGCTCGTGCTCCCCCTTAACATCAACTATTTCTAGTAAAGTCTGCCGGTTAGGGCCAGAACTTTCTATCACTCCACAATCACTATCTTCCTGCGGGACGAGACGCGGCAAATCCTGCCCGCGCTCCCCATAAACACTTCTCCCGTACAGGCCCCTATAATCTCTTAGTTCGTCGTATAAGCGACCGAACTGCCTTAACCAGACCTCATCCCTCTCTGCATCTCCTCGCTCGATGACGGACGTTTTATCCGACATCTGATCTTCTTTCAACACTTGCGAATCATTCTTAAACTCAATCTCCAGTTCCGCTGTGGGTATTACAGCTGCCACTTTATAATCGATTTCCGGAACACTACTTAAATTGTTCTCACTGACAGTGAATGTACTTCCTACTGCCGTGTCTACAGCTGGTCTACTACTTGTGGGCGCACTCCTTTTTCCTAACACTGGCACACTCTCCCGCCGTTGATTATTCCATACGGAATTTTCATAACGACGACACCTGGGTTTTCTCCTGTTATTGGGCCGCCAAAATTTCTCCACGCCCGGTCGGCCCCTCACCGGCGCGGCTAATGGTTTCCCTGTCTCCTCCCAGCAGATACGCTCCCCGGATACTGCTGAGGCGGCTGGTCACACCCTCTGGCGTTATTACTATTCTGCGAAGCCCGTATCACGCTAGTATGATACTGGTTTCCGTCATTCCGGTTATTATTTGCATTGTACCGATTGTTATTACGGTCCGAACCATTATTGTTATTGCTGCCATGGTTGCGGTATGCATTATTCCCATGGTTATCGTTGGTATGGTTGGGGTGGTACCCGTTGTTGTTACCACGGCCTCTACCACTGTCGCGATTATTGCGCCAATTGTCCTCGTCCTCAACTCTTTCCAGGAAATCGTTGATTGTCCTGTAATTGCTTCCTACGTAGCGTTTTGTATCATCTGGAAGCTTTTTGTAGAGTTCCCAGACTATTTCGGATTCCGTGCGGCGATCACGCAAATATTCCAACTTGCGGATCCAGCCCTCACAAAACTCCCTCATCGAGCCGCGCGAATTCGCATCGAAAGGCCTCGATACGACAAATTCGCGCCAGACACTTTGCTGTATTTGCTCTGACCAGTATTCAGCCAGAAACAATTTTTTAAACTCGTCAAAAGTCAGGTTCGTAATGTTGAGGTTTAAGCCCCAACGCTTGGCATCACCAGCCAGCACATCAATAACTGCATTAATTTTTCTCTCATTTGTCCATGATCTGGGTAAAACTCTTTCACAATTCTTAATGAAATCCGTCGCGTGCATACCGCCTTTTTTCAAGGGGTCGAACCGCTCCTCTTTCGTCAACAATTCCGAACTATGTGCACAGATTGGCACATAGCTCTGTTTTTCATCAAATTTCTTTTCTAATTCCGACATTCTCGTAATTACTTGGCAAGTGGTTGTCGCAAGCGTTTCCACTTCCCTCTTTTTCTCTTCGCAGGTATTAGCCTGCTCCCTCACTTTAGTGTCTACTTCGGACACTAAAGCCTTTAAAGTTTCCACCTTCTGTTGATCCTCTTTTTTCACTAATTGAATTTGTTCCGTCACCTTATTCTCGATGATCGGAGCAACTGCTTCTCCTACACTTTTCTCGATTCTGCTAATTTCGGAATCAAAGCGAGTATTTATGCTCGCAATTTCCGCCTGAACGCCTATCATTTCCTGTTTAAGATTACCGATTTCGGTATTAATTACAACAATATCTTCTTTGATTTTATCAACTTTTGTATTAACAACTCCAACATTGTTGTTAACAACATTAATTGCTTTGTTCTGATTGTCTAGCTTTCGTTCAATCTTTTCAGACTGAGCTTCTTGCTTGGCAGACAGAGCTATAATTTCTGCCGATTGACTCTTGATTTCATTAATCAAAACATTCAATAAATCAGTTAAATTCCCGGAGACTACCGGTTTTACTTCCGTAGCTGGTTCCTCTATACATGTTCCCCCGTATTCATCATCAAGGGGTACAGATTTGATTTTCGCTTCCGATTCCGAAACATTTTCTAAAGTTTGGAATTCCATTTCTGCTCTTTGTTGCGTTTCGGCGGTCGCGTCTCTCATGCTAGCCGCCTGCCCATGAACAATGGGTACCGCGGTGCGCGTTTCCCACTGTTCGACCGATTGTTCCGTATCCAAGTCTACCAAATTTTGGCAATTGTTGCCTTCACTCATTTTAATAATTTTCAATATAACTGACAAATCTCAAATGTAATTAGGATTACTCCCACTACTTATTCTCGCTGACGTAACGGCCTGTACGTAACCAGTACTTTGTTACGAGATTTGCACAATGCCAAATTCGTGTCCAGAACAACCTCAAATCCGAAGATTGTCCTGTCACCAGGTCGCCACGTGTAACCTCCCCCCTCACTTATCGACCTTAATGACAGTGAAAAATGAAACCGCGTGTACCTAATGGAAATTTGGGAAAAGCAATCGTCACCGAAGTTAATCTGTCGGTAAAGAGGGAGGAAAGGGTTACATCTAAACGGAAGGAAAAAAAGCAAATGAAACTGGTGGAAATTAATTTTGAAAAAGGGTAAAGTTAATAAAGAAAGTAAATGTGCGGCCGTTACGTTAACAATTAACTATCGGTAATTAGGTATTTGAGATTTGGGGGAAATTACGGTCGCCAGTCCTAAGGACAATTACTATAGTAACTGAAAAAGAAAGGTTATTACACATATAATTAGCACTAGAAGCGTGGCAACTGAAGGTTGACACGTGTAGTGTGAAAACTGAAAGTTTGTCAGAAGTAATAAATTTCGCTACACTCTGACTTAATTTAGCAAAAGAATTACTAAAACCGGAAAATCGAAAGTTAATTTAGTGACTGAAGTTAATAGTGAGCTTTCTTTCTGAAGCACATCGAAATTCAGTAAAATACAGTTAGTCTTGGACTACCTCAACAATCGTTTCAAAAGCTACTTGAATCTACGCAATTTAGAAATAAGAGATTTAACTTTGATCTTGAATTAAATGATTCTGAACAATTAACAATAGTAAAATGTAGTACGTACCAAGCTGAGCTGCAGTCACAGGTAAGCTAAAATACGGTAACAAAGCTCGCACTCTTAATTCGTGCTTGTGTAATCTGAATATTGTAGCCAGCTCTGAGACTTTAACTGAACTTTGAAATTAAAGCAGTGAAATGGAATTATGCTGGCGTTTGAATTTCAACGACACTCGGGTTCATTTCGGAAAAGGAAGGGACCCTGCTTGGCAATGAAATTGGGACAATGAGCAACAAAGGTTCATGCTAAGTTGCTGTAATTTTGCGAGACAAATGGAACAATTTGAAAAGCTGAGGTCTGCCATACAGTTCTGAAACTTTACGTGCTTTTAGTCTTCCTTGTTGGTTGATTGAAGGTTTGAAGCCGTCGATCGAGGAGGTGGCGACAGTCACTCATTGTCGGCCGTCGCTGTTGCAGAAGCTGGATGTTGGCGCGCCTTCTTCTCGACACGGTCACCAGGCGAAACGGGCTCTTGATGTGCGCCAGCTAATGCTTCCCGTCCGCGACACCATGTCAGAAACTATCATCGCGAGTCGAGCGCAATTACATGCTGCCAAACCCCGAAAGCGCGGCAACTCGCGGGAGCGTCACACAACACCTGCTCCACTCGCTACTCCCGCCAGACTCTCACTGTTCTGCCCGCGCTCCACGCGGCAGAGTTAACACTACCAAAGATCCTACACACTTTGATTCGTCACACGACCTATCGACGTAATCGTTCGATAGCAGTTTTCCCTAGGCAAGACCCAGCGTAAAAATACAAATACTATTTACGAAACAAACCACTTATACATCGACATAAATGCATAAATATATATATATCCAAACAGTAAAGCAATTACAATATATAAAGAGACAGAAATGTCATATCTTGAGGTAACAAAACAAGGAAAAAAATAATAGTACAATAGATGGAAATAGGAGGATATGCATTTCCGGCGTTACACAGAATCCTACTACAAATCGACGTTAGTGTTATAGGCATGTAATTCAGCGAAGTACTCCTAGTTCCCATCTTGGATACTGGAGTTACTTCAGCAAGTTTCCAGTCTTCAGGTGCGGATCTCTCAACGAGCGATTGGTTGAATACTATCGCTAAATAAGGAGCTACTATCAACATACTATAAAACGTACCTGAATCATAAACAATCAGAACCGGAGGCCTTGCCTTTATTTAGTGATTTAAGCTGCTTTGCTACGCCAAGGATATCTACTTTAACTCATATTGGCAGGTTTTCATGGTTCAAGTTCTGGAATATTTACTTCGGTTTCTTTAGTAAAGAAAGCTTGGAAAATACTGCTTTATTGGCACTGCAATATCACCATTGTTATCGCGCAGTGAAAGTATTCATTGTGTATTTCCATTGGCGTACTTTGCATACGACCAGAATCTCTTTCAATTTTCTTTCGAGACGGAATTTCGTTGTTCTTTCATTTACTGATCGTATTTCATCTGTAAGCTTTTTATACGTTTCACTACACTGACGTCTTAAAGCATTAATGTCATCTCTCAAAGGTTTTGTGCTGTCTGCGCATTTCCTGGCAGTGGCTTCAGTTTTGTCGCAAAGACGTTTTTCGCTGGCCTTCATGTCTGTATCCAGCTGTTGAAAACGCTTATCAGTCGTTTCCGTGTACGGTTTAACCTCGTTACGTATGGTGGAAAAGTGTTCATTGAACTAAGTAGTGGTGTAAACTTGTACACATACCAAAAATAGTTTTGCATCATCTCGGATCCGAAAGTTGTGGAACCTGCGCAGAAAATTGGAATAGAGATCTTCATAAACATCATTTCAGCTCTTTTTATAGCTCATGAAAACCACACACAGCATGTTGTACCACCATACAGCTAGACATTCAGAGGTGGTGGTCCAGATTGCTGTACACACCGGTACCTTTAATAAACAATAGCACGTCCTTTTGCATTGATACATGCCTGTATTCGTCGTGGCATTTTATCCACAAGTTCAACAAGGCACTGTGGTCCACATTGTCCCACTGCTCAACGGTGATATGGCGTAAATCCCTCAGAGTCGTTGGTGGGTTACGTCGTCCATAAACAGGCCTTTCCAACGTGTCCCAGGCATGTTCAATTAGGTTCATGTCTGGAGAACATGCTGGCCACTCTAGTCGAGTGATGTCGTTATCCAGAAGGAACTCATTAACAAGATGTGCACGATGGGGGCGCGAGTTGTCTTCCACGAAGACGAATTCCTCACCTATATGTTGCCGATATGGTTGCACTATCGGTCGGAGGATGGCATTCGTGTATCGTACAGCCGTTGATGCGCCTTTCATGACCACCAGTGACGTACGTCGGCCGCGCATAATACCACCCCAAAACAGCAGGGAACCTCTACCATGCTGCACTCGCTGGACAGTGTGTCTAAGGCGTTCTGCCTGACCGGGTTGCCTCTAAACACGACTCTCACCATTGTATAGCTAAAGGCACAAGCGACACCCATCGGTGAAGAGAACGTGATGCCAATCCTCAGCGGTCCATTCGGCATGTTCAAAAACATGGTTCAAATGCCTCTCAGCACTATGCGACATAACTTCTGCGGTCATCAGTCGCCTAGAACTTAGAACTAATTAAACCTAACTAACCTAAGGACATTACACACATCCATGCCCGAGGCAGGATTCGAACCTGCGACCGTAGCGGTCATGCGGTTCCAGACTGTAGCGCCTTTAACCGCTCGGCCACTCCGGCCGGCGCGCATCATGATAGCCTGTTGCGCTCAATTTGAGTCGCAACACGACGTCCTGTGGCTGCACAAAAGCATTGTTCAACATGGTGGCGTTTCTGTCAGGATTCTTCAGAGCCTTAATCTGTAGGTAGCTGTCATTCACTGCAGTAACAGCCCTTGGGTGGCCTAAGCGAGGCATGTCATCGACAGTTCCTGTCTCTCTCTGTATCTCTTTCATGTCCGAACATCATCGCTTTGGTTCACTCCGAGACTCCTGGACACTTCCCTTGTCTAGAGCCCTTCCTGGGACAAAGTACAATGCGAACGCGATCGAACCGCGGTATTGACCGTCTAGGCATGGTTGAACTACAGACAACAGGAGCCGTGTACCTTCTTCCTGGCGGATTGACTGGAGATGATCGGCTGTCGGACCCTCTCCTCTTAACAGGCGCTGTTCATGCTTTGTTGGTTACATGTTTGGGCGGGTTTAATGATAGTTCTGAACAGTGAAAGGGACTGTGTCTGTGATAGAATAAGGAGTTCTGGGAACCGGGATGATGCAAAACGTTTTTTGATGTGTGGATTACCAGTAAGTGGAAAGCGGTTAATCATTTTTTTAATCGTTTATTGAACTGATCCTTTTTGTTACTCTGTTTAACCATCATTTCATCAGTCCCATTAAATCGTTCATTGAACATGTGCATGAGATTTTGAAGCATCGCTTCAGTGTTACTTTGAACTGATGCTACGGGTATCACCTGTGTTGTGCTTTGTGCTGTTTAGACATCATCTACAACCTTGGACGTTTCGTTTGTTGCATTACCTGCATAAAAAGATTAAGAGTAGTACATTTTGATTGTCTGAGCCAGTAAATACACAGAAATATAATAAAATTATCTAGACTCAACCTGAAAAGTAAAGATTAAATTATGTTGTTGTTGTTGTGGTCTTCAGTCCTGAGACTGGTTTGATGCAGCTCTCCATGCTACTCTATCCTGTGCAAGCTTTTTCATCTCCCAGTACCTACTGCAACCTACATCCTTCTGAATCTGCTTAGTGTATTCATCTCTTGGTCTCCCTCTACGATTTTTACCCTCCACGCTGCCCTCCAATACTAAATTGGTGATCCCTTCATGCCTCACAACATGTCCTACCATCCGATCCTTTCTTCTGGTCAAGTTGTGCCACAAACTTCTCTTCTCCCCAATCCTATTCAATACTTCCTCATTAGTTATGTGATCTACCCATCTAATCTTCAGCATTCTTCTGTAGCACCACATTTCGAAAGCTTCTATTCTCTTCCTGTCCAAACTATTTATCGTCCATGTTTCACTTCCATACATGGCTACACTCCATACGAATACTTTCAGAAATGACTTCCTGACACTTAAATCTATACTCGATGTTAACAAATTTCTCTTCTTCAGAAACGCTTTCCTTGCCATTGCCAGCCTACATTTTATATCCTCTCTACTACGACCATCATTAGTTATTTTGCTCCCCAAATAGCAAAACTCCTTTACTACTTTAAGTGCCTCATTTCCTAATCTAATTCCCTCAGCATCACCCGACTTAGTTAGACTACATTCCATTATCCTTGTTTTGCTTTTGTTGATGTTCATCTTATATCCTCCTTTCAAGACACTGTCCATTCCATTCAACTGCTCTTCCAAGTCCTTTGCTGTCTCTGACAGAATTACAATGTCATCGGCGAACCTCAAAGTTTTTATTTCTTCTCCATGAATTTTAATACCTACTCCTAATTTTTCTTTTGTTTCCTTTACTGCTTGCTCAATATACAGATTGAACAACATCGGGGAGAGGCTACAACCCTGTCTTACTCCCTTCCCAACCACTGCTTCCCTTTCATGTCCCTCGACTCTTATAACTGCCATCTGGTTTCTGTACAAATTGTAAATAGCCTTTCGCTCCCTGTATTTTACCCCTGCCACCTTTAGAATTTGAAAGAGAGTATTCCAGTCAACATTGTCAAAAGCTTTCTCTAAGTCTACAAATGCTAGAAACGTAGGTTTGCCTTTCCTTAATCTTTCTTCTAAGATAAGTCGTAAGGTCAGTATTGCCTCACGTGTTCCAGTGTTTCTACGGAATCCAAACTGATCTTCCCCGAGGTTGGCTTCTACTAGTTTTTCCATTCGTCTGTAATGAATTCGTGTTAGTATTTTGCAGCTGTGACTTATTAAGCTGATAGTTCGGTAATTTTCACATCTGTCACCACCTGCTTTCTTTGGGATTGGAATTATTATATTCTTCTTGAAGTCTGAGGGTATTTCGCCTGTTTCATACATCTTGCTCACCAGATGGTAGAGTTTTGTCAGGACTGGCTCTCCCACGGCCGTCAGTAGTTCCAATGGAATATTGTCTACTCCGGGGGCCTTGTTTCGACCCAGGTCTTTCAGTGCTCTGTCAAACTCTTCACGCAGTATCATATCTCCCTTTTCATCTTCATCTACATCCTCTTCCATTTCCATAATATTGTCCTCAAGTACATCGCCCTTGTATAGACCCTCTATATACTCCTTCCACCTTTCTGCTTTCCCTTCTTTGCTTAGAACTGGGTTTCCATCTGAGCTCTTGATATTCATACAAGTCGTTCTCTTATCTCCAAAGGCCTCTTTAATTAGGCGGTATCTATCTTACCCCTAGTGAGATAGGCCTCTGCATCCTTACATTTGTCCTCTAGCCATCCCTGCTTAGCCATTTTGCACTTCCTGTCGATCTCATTTTTGAGACGTTTGTATTCCTTTTTGCCTGTTTCACTTACTGCATTTTTATATTTTCTCCTTTCATCAATTAAATTCAATATTTCTTCTGTTACCCAAGGATTTCTACTAGCCCTAGTCTTTTTACCTACTTGATCCTCTGCTGCCTTCACTACTTCATCCCTCAAAGCTACCCATTCTTCTTCTACTGTATTTATTTCCCCCATTCCTGTCAATTGCTCCCTTATGCTCTCCCTGAATCTCTGTACAACCTCTGGTTCTTTTAGTTTATCCAGGTCCCATCTCCTTAAATTCTCACCTTTTTGCAGTTTCTTCAGTTTTAATCTACAGGTCATAACCAATAGATTGTGGTCAGAGTCCACATCTGCCCCTGGAAATGTCTTACAATTTAAAACCTGGTTCCTAAATCTCTGTCTTACCATTATATAATCTATCTGATACCTTTTAGTATCTCCAGGGTTCTTCCATGTATACAACCTTCTTTCATGATTCTTAAACCAAGTGTTAGTTATGATTATGTTGTGCTCTGTGCAAAATTCGAACAGGCGGCTTCCTCTTTCATTTCTGTCCCCCAATCCATATTCACCTACTACGTTTCCTTCTCTCCCTTTTCCTACACTCGAATTCCAGTCACCCATGACTATTAAATTTTCGTCTCCCTTCACAATCTGAATAATTTCTTTTATTTCATCATACATTTCTCCAATTTCTTCGTCATCTGCAGAGCTAGTTATATAAACTTGTACTACTGTAGTAGGCGTGGGCTTCGTATCTATCTTGGCCACAATAATGCGTTCACTATGCTGTTTGTAGTAGCTTACCCGCATTCCTATTTTTCTATTCATTATTAAACCTACTCCTGCATTACCCCTATTTGATTTTGTGTTTATAACCCTGTAGTCACCTGACCAGAAGTCGTGTTCCTCCTGCCACCGAACTTCACTAATTCCCACTATATCTAACTTCAACCTATCCATTTCCCTTTTTAAATTTTCTAACCTACCTGCCCGATTAAGGGATCTGACATTCCACGCTCCGATCCGTAGAACGCCAGTTTTCTTTCTCCTGATAACGACATCCTCTTGAGTAGTCCCCACCCGGAGATCCGAATGGGGGACTATTTTACCTCCGGAATATTTTACCCAAGAGGACGCCATCATCATGTAATCATACAGTAAAGCTGCATGCCCTCGGGAAAAATTACGGCTGTAGTTTCCCCTTGCTTTCAGCCGTTCGCAGTACCAGCACAGCAAGGCCGTTTTGGTTATTGTTACAAGGCCAGATCAGTCAATCATCCAGACTGTTGCCCTTGCAACTACTGAAAAGGCTGCTGCCCCTCTTCAGGAACCACACGTTTGTCTGGCCTCTCAACAGATACCCATCCGTTGTGGTTGCACCTACGGTACGGCTATCTGTATCGCTGAGGCACGCAAGCCTCCCCACCAACGGCAAGGTCCATGGTTCATGGGGGGGGATTAAATTATATTAAATGAAAATCGGAAAGACAATCAGCAGACGCTTTGATATAATTGCAGGTATGAAGTAAGGAGGTGGTTCATCCCCTGTATTGTTTGAACTAATACGAAAAAATGTTCGTATAAATTTAATTGTAATAGAAAGTACATGTGTAGATGCAACTCACTGTTTGCGTATGTTTAGATTATAGCCTCAGAGTCGACACTGAGGAAAGAGTTAATACGAGTTTGTGAAACCGTAGAAATTGCAAGAGGTGTAATGGAACTATTCCGGAGAGTACCTTGAAATCAGTAGTAAACGTAACTATGATGCTGGGCCAGAGCAGACACTGTCGGTCTGGAATCGATCATACAGAAAACTGAGAGGACATTTAGGGAAGATGCATCATGAACAAATTTTAAGGCCATGATCCAAGCCGGAAACCGCTGTTTCTCCATTTTCAGCAAACGTTTGGGATTACGTTGTGTCTCAAGACAGTCGTAGCTGGGACTACAAAAAATGTTCAAATGTGTGTGAAATCTCATGCGACTTAACTGCTAAGGTCATCAGTCCCTAAGCTTATACACTACTTAACTTAAATTATCCTAAGGACAAACACAAACATCCATGCCCGAGGGAGGACTCGAACGTCCACCGGGATCAGCCGGACGGTCCATGATTGCTGCGCCCTAGACCACTCGGCTAATCACGCGCGGCAGCTGGGACAACATAAGTTAACAGTCCATCATGATTTGGTGAAACATCCAGTACTCTGAAGCTTCACTACGTCTACTCTCTTCAACAGAAGATTTAAGAAAATTTTTTGTATCGTTACAGGATATTGCTAAGGGGGAATAGTGGATGCATCCTAGCAATGGTGAGTGAAACACTGGAATAGAAATAATGTTCGATACTTCAGATGCTGAACGTCTTTTTGATGTGTTTCTTCATAATTTATTAGACTTGCTATTAAAATTAGCACATTTTATTGGTATCCTAAGTGGTTATCCTTCAGTACTTCTATAGTCTTTCATTCTGTCTCGTTTTCCATTCTTCTTGGCAGAAACGAGTTTATGTTGTTAAAATCGAACAGAAAATCGAAATGACTTTACTAGATATTTATGGAAGTAATACTAGAATCACTGTCTAGCTATAAACCAACTTCAAACCATTTTACACCATTCTCAGTCGTGACATTCCCCACTACAGAAAAATGAAACATGCTTATCTTAATAGGGTGAAAAATAAATCTCACTACCAAACCCAGCAACAGTGACTGAAGAAATGTAATCATAGTACGAATAAGGAAGAAACTCAGTTTCTTCGATGGAAATCAAAAACATCCAGAAATGACAAAACTCGTATTCAAATTATGTGAATTTCTGAAGCAGTATTTCACATCTAAAATTCTTCTTTGAGGATATCTGTTGTGACTGATTGTGACCACAAAACAGTGGATGATTATAATTAAACTTCCGCTGCTTGAGAGGTCCACACGAAAAACGAGTGAACGCACCAGAAAACTTTTAATGACTTGCAGAAGAGAAATAATGAATGAACCTCAGCCGTGGCGGCTCGCTCCGAGTCGACCTTTTACCGAAATAAAAATCTTTGGTCTGCGGCCTTGCGAGGAAGGCAGGTGGCGCTCCAGGAGCAAGATTAGGTGGCTCGCGAGAAGCAAGTTGACGGCGTTAGTGGAGTGGAGCCCGGGTCTGACGAGAGAGTTTGTGAAGGACTGTGCTGCGCCGTCCAGCTCGGCGGTTGCAACTCGTACTGAGCCTGGCAATGTGCTGGTGTCAACTTTCTTAAACTGGACCCATGGATTTGTCGGACGTCGCCTTGCATAAAAAATTTTATTTTCTTCATACTTTCCTCTAGATGTCTCGGGGCGAATGTGGAGGGAATGGTATAACATATCCTTGCCCTCTCAGTCCGTGTTTTGTTACCACCTTGTCCTGGTCTTTCACTTCTTGGTGGTGTCAGAGAAAGATAGTCTCTCAATTACGGTTAGAGCCTTGCTGCATCGGCGAAATTGTACTTACATGCGTGATGTGCTTTGTTCTTAAGACCCCATGTGAGCGACTTCAATTTAATCCTTAGAGCAATGTGGTTGCGCAAGCAGTTGATATTATTTAGTATGTTTCAGTGTCCACGGTGTGTGCTAAATCTAAGGTGTTTTCTATATCACCGTGCTGTTGTGCTATTTGATTTCCAGGGTGTGTTATTTACCTGTCTGCTTGCTGGTGGAACAGCAACAAACTGTAAATTAAATTTCACTGAATGCTAATCAGTGGTGGACGCTCGTCAGGGCCCTGACTTGTTTGTAGTATTCCATTTAATGAAGCTGACTTTATAACTTTATTATGGTAGTATACCCTTTGCATTTAGTGCGAAAATTGTTTAAAGGGTCTTAATATCTTATATTTGTTTGTCAGAACTTGACACTAAACCTAACTAGAGTCGCACTTGTGCTTCAGACTATAATTTATGACTTGTAGTCTGGCATCAGAGTGAAAACATCTGCCTCCCGAAATTTAGCACACAAGCATTGGATGAATTCCCTCCACGAAATCTGTTCGTAGGGTGAAGTCTTCTCTCCCCAGAGGCTACAACCAGACCAACTATAAATGTTCGGTCGCCTATTGTCCTGAGAATTCCGTGGAAAGAAGTTGCCCTATCAAAAGGTTCCTCAGTATATTACAGCACCTAATTCGTGGTCAGCCAATGACGAGTAGGGATATGGACCTCTAAACTAAATTTTGAGAAAAATCACCAGTAGAATCAGGAGCTCAAGGAAGGAGTGGGGGGAAGGACAGAGAGGGGGAGGGAGCTGTTGTAACAATCGACATGGATTTAGTATGTCACGGGCATTCCATTGTCCTATAAGGATATCATTATGTTACGAGACCAAGGTCGCTGCTGTGTTTGACTATATTGTTATTAATATATCCCCATTTCGACGTGATTGTTCTCTTCAGGTTATCTGTAAAAAGTGGGTATATAGTTCAGTACAATGTTTTCAGTTTTTAAGTAGATAATGTAACCTATCGCTGAACAACGGTTTGCTAAGTACATCAAGTGATCTCGATATCAGCCGACCGCGGTGGACGAGCGGTTCTAGGCGCTTCAGTCCGGAACCGCGCGACTGCTACGGTCGTAGGTTCGAATCCCGGCTCGGGCATGGATGAGTGTGATGTCCTTAGGTTAGTTAGGTTTAAGTAGTTCTAAGTTTAGGGGACTGATGCCCTCAGAAGTTAGGTCCCATGGTGTTCAGAGCCATTTGAACCAATTGATCTTGATATCCATTTGACATCGATGTCTCAGTTGAAGTCACAGTACGTATTGTGTAAGTATGATACTTTGATGCTGTTGGAGCTATACTGGATGTTAATTTTTTTTGAGCAGTTATTTTTGTAGTTAACGAATTATGGAAGTTTTGTTCATAATGACGTTTCTTGACAGCTGTTTTTAGAGTCGAGTCGGCGATGTTACATGGTTACAGGCTGTTTCCTTCTTTGGTATTCTGTAGGTAATAATTTTGTTTTCATCAGCTACATTATACTGCCTCTATGATTCGCATTAGTGTGGTTCTATGATCATATGGAATTTTATAGATTTGTTTTTCATTCTGGAAATGGTTATGTCAGGTAGTGTTGTTGTGCTCAATGTTCGTGACACGTTCCCAATGCAGTTTTCGTAGATTAAATTTCGTCATAACATGATCTCTGATGTGAGAGATGGGTAACGTACAATTGCTACAGCAACCCATCTATTACCAGCTTGGTTTGTATCATTATTTGTTAGAGTGAAATTTAACACTCCTCCACAATAAACAGAAGGGCCATGCAAAAACACTTGCCCATTAGTGTGGTTGACATCCATACAAAGCCATAGATAATATTAATATGGATGTCAACCACACTAATGGGCAAGTTTTTTTGCATGGCCTTTCAGTTTTTTGTGGAGGAGTATTAAATTTCACTCTAACAAATAATGACACCAACCAAGCTGGTAATGGGTGGGTTACTGTAGCAATTGTACGTTACCCAGGAGACAAACTGGATAAAGTGGAAGGACTTGAGGCCTTTTATGATACAGACATTATTGCTTATCGTACATATCATATAGCTGCAGTGTATAACAGGGACATTGGAGCTTCGTATTTTATGTGTACAATGCCTCTTGCTCTAAGAATAACCGTAAAGTCGGTGAATATGAATCTGTATGTATCTGTCTGTATCTCTTGTTTGGTAGGATAATTTCAATAAAACCTTCTATGTAATATTTGTGATTCAATCGATTTCTTTAACTACAATTTCTTTAGGTTAATTTTACAGGTATGAATGTATTTCTGTTTCTTCAAGATTACTCTTTAGTGGTTCCTTTTGTCTAATGTGTAAAACGTTGACGGCCTGATCTATATTGTCCACTGAATGTCGCTGTGTTTTCAAGTGGTGAAAGACTAGACGGGTTTGTGTCACCATCTCTAATGTGTTCTCGGTATCGAATATTGGAATTCCGTCTTTGATCCACAAACAAGATATGGGCAGAAAACAAAATTTCAAACATATCAGAAATCACATATCAGAAATCATGTCATCAAGAAATAGCTGCTCCAACAAAAAATTTAGCAGCTACTATACCACTAACAGCATTAAAGGAGCAAACTTATGCAACACTCCGACAGCAACTGAGAGATCGATGTCGTATGAAGATCAAAACCACCTGTTCTTAGCAATCCGTTGTTCTGTTACAGGTTATATTATCTACTTAAAAATAGAAAATATTGTACCAAATTACGTTCTTTTCACTGACAGCTTGATGATGGCAACTACGCCGAAATAAAATTATAGTGATGAACAATATAATCAATTACACTAGCGTCTCTGGTCTCATAGCATTTTAAAATGATGTCCTCACATGATATACACGACGCAGCGCTCCAGATGACCACAAATTCTATCTGTGTCGGCTGAGGTGAAAAGCAACCCATACCTGGTCACATGACAGACTTCCTGTCTCCACAAGGAAACGATTCTATCTTGACATGAAATGTCGCTTTTGGATCGGCAAGAGTAGGATCTTCAAGGACGTTATCTTTCGAGTCTCTACAGTGACGGAGAAACTAGCCAGCAATGTGCACCGCAGATGCGGCTCATCTCGACGTAACACTGTGCAAGCAATTGCCAGAACTGTCATCTTACAACGCACAAGACTAAGAGGTGTTCCCCAGATAGATAAGGGCCTCTTTGATCCCGAACAACACACAACCTGAAACATCTGTATTTGTTTACCCGTCCTCCTCACTTCAAGGAATTTGAGAGCAAAGCAAACCGCATATTGCGTGGGGAAACATTAGCGGCACTGTAGGCCAGCGCCACTCAGCCATCGCCTTTTCAAAGGCTTTCCGGGGAGGGGGTACGTTGCTCGTCAGGAGAGAACCTCTTCCCTTGGAGAAAATTCACAAAAGGCCGCCTACTGCTCGCAGTTCGTCAGAGGTCTGTGCATGACAAAAGCATCCATTCAATTATCTGGTGGAAACTTATTCGCTAAATAACAATGAGTAAAAATCGACCATACGGTACCTCTGCAAAGGAACTCACGTAAGTTACAGTGGGAAGAACAAACTGAGAGTGGTATTGCTAATAGACTTCAGGAACTGTCTCTGATACTTCTTGTAATCCATATTTATTCTTGTTGTCAATATGGCGTACATTGGTATCACATGGAACGAGTCGTCCAAAGAAAAGGCAGATACGTTTCATGATTCTATTCCCCTGGGTATTTTACATCAGGTTACTAATTTGGGAATAGGATACTAGCGGATTCTTCTGTTTTTGGCATATTCCGCTTTATCATTTAGCACGCAAAGAAGAAACGTGTTTTTTTCTAGATTTCACACTATTTCCTTCCTTTCATGCAGACAACGATACAATCTGTGAATAATCTAGAAGTTTTGATGACCCTTTGTCACTAACCGCTTATGAGCAGCACGAACAGAACCCTGTTGTTACGTACATACGAAATAACATATCTTCCTAGATTTCAGAGCAACATTTGTATCGAGAAAAACATACTGAATAACTTTTGTCAGCCATGCTCCAAGAAAATTAATTATTTACTGATAACTCATCTTATTATCATATCTGCGTAAAAATCAAGAACGAAGTTGTGTCATGTACGTACAGGAAATCTGGTGAGAGTATATTATGTGTTTACTTGCATCTGTCACTTCCATGATAACGTACAAGCAGCATGATGGGTTTCAAACGTCCATGAGCTCAGATTCTTCTATAAATGACATGTCAGTATGTTTCAGTTATCTTTTTAGGCACGGTTATATTCACCACGTTCAACACCAGTCATCGCAGGATTTAGAATTATTCCAGACTTCTTGAAGTTTGAGAGTGTAGGAGGCCACAATATTCGACTTTTGAATGCTCTTAAATATCGACTTTACAGAAAATTTCAAGTAGTTTTTTACAGTCCTTTTTTACCTATCTCATAAGAAGGAGAGCGCTTCGGAAGTTCTATGTTACGTGGCAATCTCTGCAGCTCGGGTGATTTGTGATACTTCATGAAGAAATGGTTGTGAATTTTCTGGTAGGCTTTACGCCCAGGACTTGTTACGGATGCAAGAATAGCAGTTTGCGTGTTCAAACTGCCTTGCAACAAGTGGCACAGGCACCTCTCATAGGCAGCTGTTCAGGAAATTTTCTGTAGTATTAAAACAGACAGGTAATGCGCCCCAGGCTGTCCTTCGCTAATCGTCATGAGCATCTTATGCTGGTTTCTTCCCGTGTTGTGATGTTCTAAGCTTACAAGTCTGTCTTCCGGATGCGCTTCACGGTTCGATCTCCAACTTTATCTTCAACTGTAATCGTATTGCGATCCGTTCCTTGTTACTTACTTACCTTTGCTGTTAGGTGAAGCTTCTCGTGGTAGTCCAGTCTTGGACGTTGTCTGCCATGAACGAATATTATGACCAGTGGTTACGCCTTTCATGCTCAGTGACTCTCATTTTAGAATGGACAGAAGTGATTAGAAAACTCTGTGTCAACAGACACAGATCAGGCAGCGAACAGGTGTCAACATTTGGTGTAGCTCGTCAGAGGGAGATGCAGAGTGATCTACACGATTTTGGTTGCTCTGAAAATACCTATTCTTTGGTTTGGCTAGTAGTATCCACAAGAAAATCCAAGTCTTGTGAGCAACGACTGTGAACCAGGATCCATTCCATCAAGGTGTCACGCTATAAACCATAAACAAGGTCATTACGTTGCACCATTATCAGGGTTACCTCCAAGTGGACCTGACATGCGGCACGCACGACTAGACAACTTGGGATGAGAGAGACAAGGAGAGTGTCTTTTAGACGGACATCTATATATCGTGAGGAGGCAATGACAGGCAAAGGACGTAACCAGCGTAATTAGAGCCAAGGAAGCGGTGGTGCATCTTCCGATCACTTCATGTCAGGAACAGAATGTGTGACGATGAAAAATTCCGAATCAAGGGAAGAACTCGAAATAAAACTCGAAGAGCAGAATGCACCAAGGCAGAGATTAAGGGACGAGCACGATCCGAGAGGAGTAGCATACCTGATACAGCCATGAGCAGAGAGTTGATGACCAAGACGCTTTGTATGAGATGTACAGAGGTGGAAAGAGCCAGGCTGAGTTAAAGCTTGAGCACTGATAGCCATACAGTGCCCGGCAGAAGTAACTGCAGTAGTATGAGCGTAGCTGATGGGATCATAGGCGAGAAGCTGAGAAATTTTTCTTGTGGTGTCGTGGGTACAAATAAGAGAAACAGCGTCATTTCATAGTGAACAGAACGATGCTAGCCAGGCATCTGCTCTTTACTAAGATTTGATGTCTTCTTGGGTACGACTCGTTCAATACAAACACTGTTTCTGAATAAATTTAGGAGTGACAAACCACTTTTACTTGACAGTACTTCAAGTCACCTTCCAACCATCACCTTTTGTAATAAAGGATTTAACACTAAAGTCAGGTCGAGTCTCCCTCTCATATTGGCCAAGCAGCTAGTTTCCCGTCGCACAAACCCTGTTGCCCAATCTGAGGCTATATTCACGTTTGGCACGCGACTGGCTGCATTTTTGCAGATGTCAGCAGTGTATTTCAGGCTGGGTCGATGCAAGGCCAGGAATGCAGGGTGTCTAGATGTAACGACTGAACGAGCCACATGCAACACAGAATAATGTGTTCTTATGGAACGGAAGCTTCCGCCATAGTTCGTCATATTACTTATGTGGTTGCCTTGTTACTTAACGTACCTGCACCAAGACACAGGAAATCATCCACGGTAACTGATAGGAGCAATAGAGAAAATGGCTGACGATACATGAGCAGTACTTGTGTCTTATCTTTCCATTCTCATTTTGTAACGGGTGCACGTTGCCTGGAGACGCTTTCGGCTAGTACTCATTCATTGATTACGTAAACAGACGCTTCAGTACACACTCCCACTGGCATGCGGGCGGTGGTCGATAGATTTGTTGTGCATAACCCCTTAGCTTAGGTCGGCTTATGCCGCGACACTATGAGATAACGATAATCCGACTCTGCTAATAGTACTAACCAAGCAATAAACTATACTGCTAGCAACTGGACTCCGTTTTTTTCCTGTGTTGCATCAGGTTCAGCAGCATAGCAGTGGTACAAGCAAATTGTTACTGACGGTAGAAATTCTGTTTATGCATTTTATTTTTCTGGTGCTACCAAATACTCTCTTCCCCTGGCAGCAGTATCTGTCACATTACTACTTTCAGTCCCTGTGATCCTGCCTCTCTTCCTCACTATTGGCTGTACTGCGTAACACTGTCTCGCCTTAAACTGAAACATATTGCATTCATACCACTAACACAAATTAATATTAGCACTGAGTGCAACACATTCAAGAGCAATGCTAGAAATATTCCGAGTTTCCCCTTTGCCCTTAATGTCGAGGGGACGTTAGCGCCAACCTTCTTTCCCTTCATTATTCAGTGTCTTGCATTTTTCACCTGTTTCAGAAGAAGTCTGAAATATTCTTTGAAAAAGCATAAGTTAATTCTATTTCAAGGAAATGCTGCAGCAATAAACTAAACGAAGAAATTGATCTTCAACAGGATACGTAAAATTTACCGTGCAGAGAGGAGAGGTTCTCACTTTCTTTATTCATTACCTCTCTAAAATTACATCGAAAGTCAAAGAAGAACGAAAGAAAAAATTCCAGTAGAGAAAATACTGCGAAAAGACTTACAGATGGAGGCACAATTACTGGGAAAAGGGAGATAAAGATAAATGCTCTGGTAGATTTTTGCGTCAGAAACGCGAGTTTGAGAGTTTGATACAGGATGTAATCTATTTTTCTTTATTATGTTCTAATTTTTAAAACATACGGATCCTGTGATTGCAGCATTTTAACATTCAACGTAACAATTGCTGATCATACGTGCCACGAACATTCATGAAGAGTAATTATCAGCTCCAACTAAACTTATTGTAACCGCACGGAAATAATTGCAAATATTTTACTGTGGAGATGTTAAATATACTTAATTTGGTAAGAGAGACCGATTGTAATAATCTAAATTAATTATCAGTGACAACGTCTTTCACGAAACATACATACTCTTCACAACGGTTGTTGAAAGCAACCGACATTCATCTCCAGATATTTCGCGATTCGGTGGATGACGTTTTTTAGAAATTTTCATAGCACAGCTGCATCAACAATTCTTACAGCAGAACGGAAGCCCTCTACCAGTTCTTTCACATTCCCTGGCAATGGAAGGGCGCATCTACACAGTTCGTTCGCGTCAGTGCTTGTTACTAACGCACATCACGCAGATAAGGAAATCAACTTTTAGGTTCTTAAATTAATGTTTAAGTAACAGTGCATCCCTTGACAAAGTCAACGATATGAATATTTTTGGATGACTTTGGGATTGATTTCCAAGAAAACAGAGTAACGATGAGTAATTACTGAGCGGAAGAAGAAAGATTAGGGTTTAAGGTTTCTTCGATACCGAGGTGATTAGAGTCAGAGCAAAAAGATGGAACGCTTTCAGGGATGGAGAAGGAAATATGTCTTGCCGTTTCAAAGTAACCACTCCGACATTTGCCTAGAGAAATTTAGGGAAGTCACTGGAAGAATGGATGGCCGGGAAATGATTTGAATCACCGTTCTCCCGAATGCGATTTCAGTATATTAATTACCGCGTCACCCCGCGTGATGAATAAATTAATGGTCTGGAAAATAGGTCGCGTAGCCTGTGTCTTCAGCCGTGATGTCAACAAGTAATCGAATATGTGTGAGTGTGATTCACGACTTCTTTGAACACAACTTACGTTCTGAATTATTAAAACCAAAATTTTTGTGAAAACATAAGTCTCCAATTACGCCGTATCCCTAGTTGTGCTAGACGAACATAAATCTAGAGAATATAACTAGTCTTTAGATTATGATGTTAATAAAAAATTCGTAATTACCTGTGATGCAGGTTCGCTCGTCCTGCTGGTGACGTCATAAACAAATGTCATGGACGTGAAAGTTCTACGCCTGATTTTTTTTGTATTAATTAATTCAACAAGTGGGACAGGCTGTCCCGGAAATAGGATTCGAATATAGTTGATGAAATACAGCCGAAACATTCAGCTGGTCGATGTAACTATGTGATTTACTTGGTTTCACGGGAACTATCTAGGATAAAAGAGGGGATAAAAGTAGGGATGGACTAAAAAGGGGAGTAGTGAAATTGTTTGCAGGTTTCGCTTTGAGGGAAGGGTTATAACTGAAAAAAGACTGTGCTAAGAGTAAATTTTCAAAACTAAAATACGTGTTTAAGGATCTAATAATGAATATTATTATACCCTCATTTTTGAGCTAATCCTAAATAACTGTAGGTGTTTTGTATAGAACCTGCTGTTATTGCTCTGTGTTTAGGAATTAAGAAGGTAGATAGCCTGTGACGCAGTCTAGAATTAGGAATTTGAAAAAAAAAGGACCTTAACATGGAACAGAGTTCGTAAACCAAAGCAATGTAACGAAAGCTACCCACTTCACTGCATGGGCAGCACATTATACAAGACTTAATTCAGATACTTGCCGTTCGTGCGATTAAGATGCTGGCCAATTGCCTATCTTTGACGTCTATTTCCTATGGAGAATATGCTCGGAAACGAATGTTATCACACACGTTTTTGGACTGTTGATATGTAAGGAATCGCACTACGACATCTTATTGCGAGAATTTCGTTGTGAAATACGGTAAGAGGAGAAACAGACTCGAATAAATTTTAAACGACGAGAATCATAAGTGTAAGGAAACTAAAAATTATATGATTCACATAACATATATTTGAATTCTCTGCATCAAAATACATTTCCATATTGATGAAGTAAGGCTAATTAGATTAAATTTTCTTTAATTTACTCCTATGGTCACAAACGTTTTGTTCACTGGTTACTGGTTTCGGTCTACAATGACCAACTTCAGATCTGTGCTCTATAAAAACAGTGTGCTAATGTACTGCATCCAGGGTGGCATCGTCAAATGTTAAATGTGAAATCAGCACAGAATCGTCAAATATATAAATAACAGTATATGCACGAGTCATATTGTCAGTAGCAGTACTGTTCAAAACGAGCAGCTTTCTATTCAAGTCGCTCAAGGGACTTACAGGTGCTGTCGATCCGAGTATTCTTGTGCTCCTTTGTCAGCTGTTTTGAAACCCATGTTGCGCACCGTTTCCAGTATTCCAGCATTTCTGTGAGTGTCTCCTATAAGGGAGTTATGGGGAATTGTGGAAACATTGCACAAATTTCATCCCCGTCGATGAGTGATCTTCACGAACAGTTTCCTCCATTTTTTGCACCAAATCATCAGCCCGAATGGAAAGTCTTCCTATTCATTCTGCCTCCACTAAACGCCCTACACCGCTTAAACACATTCGTTTTGCTCATAACACTTTTGCCGTAAACCGTTTTCATTCGCGAAAACCTTTCTGTACTAGATACTCCTTTCGCGAATAGGAAGCGAAACTCAGCACGTAGCTCGCATTTGGTGGGATTCCTTAACGACATATTTCACGCAAACGGACACTGCACCTTGAGTTCACCTGATGCTCGTCGTATTCAGCGAGATCCCCCTCTTCAACTCAGTATTACCAACACTAGAAAAACAAAGAAACGACAGCCAGTTAAGGTCACAGTACACTTACGTTCTGAACATGCCTCATATCTACAGCAAATCACCTGCATCATTTGCCTTTTGCAGTGTTTACAATCCAAAACGAAATAATACTAAAGTTTATAAGAGGAATTATTCCGTAGTCAATAATGTTTAAATTTTGGTCAACTCTATAAAACCGAAATTTTAGTACGTTGAAGAAGATCATGGTAAATTATGTAGAAGTGTCAGTTCAGAGAAAATGTAAACACGATTTGTTTGATTATATAATTTAGCATGCATAGAGATATACATTTGTATGTACGTATAGCCATATCTATCACGTGCGAATCTGTGCGTGTGTGTGTGTGTGTGTGTGTGTGTGTGTGTGTGTGTATGTGTGTGTGTGTTCTCGTATTGTTCTGGAACAATTTGAAGATATCTTGGGACGAATATAACTGGTATGATGGAAAAAAGAACACATTGACACCGGTGTGTCAGACCCACCATACTTGCTCCGGACACTGCGAGAGGGCTGTACAAGCAATGATCACACGCACGGCACAGCGGACACACCAGGAACCGCGGTGTTGGCCGTCGAATGGCGCTAGCTGCGCAGCATTTGTGCACCGCCGCCGTCAGTGTCAGCCAGTTTGCCGTGGCATACGGAGCTCCATCGCAGTCTTTAACACTGGTAGCATGCCGCGACAGCGTGGACGTGAACCGTATGTGCAGTTGACGGACTTTGAGCGAGGGCGTATAGTGGGCATGCGGGAGGCCGGGTGGACGTACCGCCGAATTGCTCAACACGTGGGGCGTGAGGTCTCCACAGTACATCGATGTTGTCGCCAGTGGTCGGCGGAAGGTGCACGTGCCCGTCGACCAGGGACCGGACCGCAGCGACGCACGGATGCACGCCAAGACCGTAGGATCCTACGCAGTGCCGTAGGGGACCGCACCGCCACTTCTCAGCAAGTTAAGGACACTGTTGCTCCTGGGGTATCGGCGAGGACCATTCGCAACCGTCTCCATGAAGCTGGGCTACGGTCCCGCACACCGTTAGGCCGTCGTCCGCTCACGCCCCAACATCGTGCAGCCCGCCTCCAGTGGTGTCGCGACAGGCGTGAATGGAGGGACGAATGGAGACGTGTCGTCTTCAGCGATGAGAGTCGCTTCTGCCATGGTGCCAATGATGGTCGTATGCGTGTTTGGCGCCGTGCAGGTGAGCGCCACAATCAGGACTGCATACGACCGAGGCACACAGGGCCAACAGCCGGCATCATGGTGTGGGGAGCGATCTCCTACACTGGCCGTACACCACTGGTGATCGTCGAGGGGACACTGAATAGTGCACGGTACATCCAAACCGTCATCGAACCCATCGTTCTACCATTCCTAGACCGGCAAGGGAACTTGCTGTTCCAACAGGACAATGCACGTCCGCATGTATCCCGTGCCACCCAACGTGCTCTAGAAGGTGTAAGTCAACTACCCTGGCCAGCAAGATCTCCGGATCTGTCCCTCATTGAGCATGTTTGGGACTGGATGAAGCGTCGTCTCACGCGGTCTGCACGTCCAGCAAGAACGCTGGTCCAACTGAGGCGCCAGGTGGAAATGGCATGGCAAGCCGTTCCACAGGACTACATCCAGCATCTCTACGATCGTCTCCATGGGAGAATAGCAGCCTGCATTGCTGCGAAAGGTGGATATACACTGTACTAGTGCCGACATTGTGCATGCTCTGTTGCCTGTGTCTATGTGCCTGTGGTTCTGTCAGTGTGATCATGTGATGTATCTGACCCCAGGAATGTGTCAATAAAGTTTCCCCTTCCTGGGACAATGAATTCACGGTGTTCTTATTTCAATTTCCAGGAGTGTATCTACAAAGGTACCGGGGGTTAGACTTGCCTCACGTATGTGTGTGCGCCGAATGATAGGGAGGTAGTGCCATCGGAAAGCTACGGAAAACTGCATCGAAGAACTGACGCTGGTTACATCTCTGTAGGCGGTTGCTACCACTGCTGAAATGGAGGCGAGAATAGGGTAAAACAAAAGTACTAAAGGAAGCAACGCTAGGTAATCAGCCATTTTTTTTTTTATAAAATGGCTTTCGGAAAGCTCTTTGCTTTACCTTAGGAAGGCGCAGTTGTGTGTGGCTCATTAGTCGTGAGAAGTACATTCAGGTGGAAATCCTAGCACTCACAGGGGGGCTGCTGGTGTTATGTTGGCAGAGGGGACCGCAGCGGCACACAGCACAAAGCGGCAGAGGGACGGAGGGCACGGCTGGCGAGACTCGCTTTGCGGCCGGCGGCCGCGTCTGCTGCGGTACACCGCCAGCTCTTCTCTGCTCTCCTGTCCTCTCACAGCGGGACGAGAGGACCGCCCTTGGTCACCTCGGATACCAAAGCGCCTGCTGCACACTACCTTCAGCGTGCCTGTATCTCCACACTATTCGTAAAGTTAGAAGATTCATTATAATACTTCCGTCGTGTGAGTCAGCTGTGAGAGAATACCATATGTTCCGTTATTTGTACGGTTACATGCGGTACCAAAAGTATTTTCAGTCCTTAATTACGTGGCCTAATTGTGGTGTTTAGATGTAGGCACACTACAGAAGAGCGTAAATCTACGACAAGAACGCTAATTTGATTACATTCCATCAATCATTTTACCTGCTGTATAGACGAAGGCGCTTCAAAAACTAAATTTTAACTACATCTACAGGGTGGTCCATTGATAGTAACCGGGCCAAATATCTCACGAAATAAGCATCAAACGAAAAAACTACAAAGAACGAAACTCGTCTAGCTTGAAAGGGGAAACTAGGTGGCGCTATGGGCGCTGCCATAGGTCAAACTGATATCAACTGCGATTTTTAAAACAGGAACCCCCATTTTTTATTACATATTCGTGTAGTACGTAAAGAAATATGAATGTTTTAGATGGACCACTTTTTTCGCTTTGTGATAGATGGCGCTGTAATAATCACAAACGTATAAGTACGTTGTATCACGCAACATTGCACCAGTGCGGACGGTATTCGCTTCGTGATACATTACCCGTGTTAAAATGGTCCGTTTACCAATTGCGGAAAAGGTCGATATAGTGTTGATGTATGGCTATTGTGATCAAATTGCCCAACGGGCGTGTGCTATTTATGCTGCTCGGTATCCTGGACGAGATCATCCAAGTGTCCGGACCGTTCGCCGGATAGTCACGTTATTTAAGGAAACAGAAAGTGTTTAGCCACATGTGAAACGTCAACCACGACCTGCAACAAATGATGTCCAAGTAGGTGTTTTAGCTACTGTCGCGGCTAATCTGCTCATCAGTAGCAGACAAATTGCGAGAGAATTGGGAATCTCATAAACGTCGGTGATGAGAATCCCACATCAACATCGATTGCACCCGTAACCATGTTTCTATGCACCACGAATTACATGGTGACGACTTTGAACGCCGTGTACAGTTTGCCACTGGGCACAAGAGAAACTACGAGACGATGAGATTTTTTTGCACGCGTTCTGTTTTGCGACGAAGCATCATTCACCAACAGCGGTAACGTAAACCGGCATAATATGCACTACTGGGCAACGGAAAATCCATGGTGGCTGCGACAAGTGGAACATCAGCGAACTTGGCGGATTAATGTATGGTGCGGCATTATGGGAGGAAAGATAATTGGCCCCCATTTTATCGATGACAATCTAAATGGTGCAATGTATGCTGATTTCCTATGTAGTGTTATACCTATGTTACTACAAGATGTTTCACTGCATGACAGAATGGCGATGTACTTCCAACATGATGGATGTCCGACACATAGCTCGCGTGCGGTTGAAGCGGTACTGAATAGCCTATTTCATGACAGGTGGATTGGTCGTCGAAACACCATACCATGGCCCGCACGTTCACCGGATCTGACGTCCCCGGATTTCTTTCTGTGGGGAAAGTTGAAGAATATTTGCTATCGTGATCCCCCGACAACGACTGACAACATGCATCGGCGCATTCTCAATGCATGTGCGAACATTACGGAAGGCGAACTACTCGCTGTTGAGAGGAATGTCGTTACACGTATTGCCAAATTCATTGAGGTTGACGGACATCATTTTGAGCATTTATTGCATTAATGTGGTATTTACAGGAAATCATCAAACGTAGCGCCATCTCGTTTCCCCCTTCAAGCTAGGCAAGTTTCGTTGTTTGTTGTTTTTCCGTTTGATGCTTGTTTCGTGAGATATTTGGCCCGGTCACGATCAATGGACCGCCATGTATATCTACATTTACATCTACATTTGAACGTCAGTGCTCTCCGTTAGCGCTTGAAGCTCTGATAGTTTCCAAGCATAGCAACAACAATTTGTAGTTCTTATACAAGTGGTTCCTGTCTATATGTTATTCCTGTGTTCGACATGTACATGAATGAACCCCTTTCTCTGTTACCCTGAGGCCCTCTAACATAAAAATCCGCCCAGTTCACGTCACGCAACCCCCGCTACCAGTGTAGCCACCTCTAGTGTGTGAAAGGTCTCTTGATGTACTGTATTTAGCGGAACACGAATCCTCAGAACCCTATGGCGCAAGTCGAGGAATCTCCAGCCTACATGGTCACAGAACCGTCTGAGACTCTGATTCAGACGCCTGACTCGGCTCTCTACCAGGGGTCCCCAATCGATCCTGTCGACTATGCTGCAAATGCTGAGCTCTGCTTTCATCTCGCAAGCAAGACTAACGGTCTCTACTACTTCTGACAACCTCTCAAAACCAGAAGTATCACTTCCAAACCAAAGCGAAACAAACTGGTTCCGACGTCAGGCACCACCTGCAGCTGGCTGCACACTGTGCTCTTCATGGCATTTAGAAGAACCCGTTACAGGTCTGGAATGGCTCCATCGTACATCTGTTACTTTTTCCAAGTATTCTGCCAATAAAGCGTAGTCTCTGGTTTGCCTTCCTCACAAAATTTTTATGTGCTCTTACCAATTTAAATTAATTGTAATTGTAATTCGTATGTAGTTGAATTTACGGCCTTTAGATTTGACTGATTTATGTGTAACTGAAATTTAATGGATTCCTATTAGCACTCATGTGGATGACCTCACACCTTTCATGATCTAGATTCAATTGCCAATTTGAGCACCGTATCAGATATGATAATATTCTTCTCGGGTGTGCAGCGGGGTCATAACGTCATCTTGACACAATATTTCAGCCGTCCAACTGGTCGCCATCTTCAGGTGAGAGTGCTGGTACCCGATCTCGCCGGAACTGACTTCTCAGCGCAGGCGGCGGCCCCTATATAGGCCACAGAAGTCCCACAACACGTGCGCGAAAAGGTGCCGTAACTGCCCCCTAGCGCAAGTGAACATATTGCGCCGCCAGTGGTGGAAACAGGCGGAATCGAGACATCGCTATCAAAAATTAAAAATTATTCCGACGATCGAAACACAGACCGTTGTTTTTTAATGTCTGATAACACCGGGTTCCAAGTCTTACTTAAAAGGTAACCCTTGTCGCTATTAATAAGATTACCAGATAAACTAATCTCTATGAATTATTTTAAAACACAATCCCAATAGCGGGACGCAGGGCAACCATTTGTGTCTCGTCATACAGCATTCTATGTCCCTCGATAAGACAGTGCTCCGCCACTGCAGATTTCTCAGGCTGAAGCAACCGTGTGTGCCGCTGGTGCCCAACACATCGGTCCTGAATGGTCCGGATTGTCTGACCAATATAAGCCTTCCCACAGTGGCAAGAGGTCTTGTACGCACCGGACACCAGAATTTCTTAAGATTTCCTGCGAGATTTCGGGATAAAGTTTCGTTATGGAAATTATTACGAGCATCTCGCATTGATGTCCGTGCTAAATATCGAATTCCTCTAAAAGATCGCCAATCATGAGGATTTTATGTTCTTTTAAATTTGGCATACAATAGTTTGTGCACCAAGGAGGATCAGCTGCGTCGTTTGTTAATTTATTTGGTATAAATCTTTCAATTGCTGTCGATGCTACTTCTTTGGATGCAAGGGACATCTGATCTACATTTACACTGTTAATTCTGAAGGTGTGGAGATTGTCTCTCTGGAGGGGGTTATGTGACTTTTTTTGAATAGGTACATTTTTCGTTTACTTTTGGAGAATTTTAGTGTTACAGTATCCAATACTGCTACGTCAAAACTGTGTTCACTAATCCCTGTATCCGTTTTGTTGCTTACTAACAGCTAAGAGTTATTTGTTGCTAAGAGGTTCAGTATGTTTTTACAATCGTTTAATATTCGCCGGGCTCATAAACTAATTGCTTGAAATAATTTTCAGAGAATGCGTTTTACACAATTTTGGATGACGTTTACTGCGTACTTTCGGATTTAATATGTATTTTCGCCAACATATCGAGTGTCAATTAAAGTCACCACCAACTATAACGCAATCAGTCGGGTACGTATTTTAAATAAAACGCAAGTTTTATTTGATCATTTCAGCAATTGTATCATCTGAGTTGGGACGGCGGTAAAAGGATCGAATTATTATTTTATTCTGGTCGCCAAGAATTACCTCTGCCCATTCGAACTCAGTAGACTAATCTATTCTGTTTCACGACAAGAGAGAAACTACTACAGCAACAATCACGCTACCGCCAAATGAGTTTAGATTGTCCTTCCGGAAGAACCGTTAGGTTGTGGGCAAAAATTTTGGCTGAACATATCTGCCGTTTTAGCCAGCTTTCAGTGCCATTATCGATTTGAGCGTCAGTGCTTTCTATTAGCGCCTGGAGCTCTTGTACTATCCAAACAAAACTACGGAATTTTACAACTGTTACACTGATGATTCCTGTGGCTACAGCCTTATGTTCCAGCGTCAAACTTTCAGACTGAAGTCCGCTTGTATTTTCCTGAGACCTTCTAACCTAAAAAACCGCCCAGTCCACGCCACATATCCTTGCTATCTGTGTAGCGGCCACCTGCGAATCGTGAACCCATGACTTATTCAGCTTGCACCTGCACACAATTATCACAGTCCCTATCCACACTAAAGACCGCGGAAAACTACATTACACAGACAAACAAAACCAATCGGCAAAGGCTAACACAAGCCGACACAGAATCGTTCAGTTAAGAGTCGTGCATTTTCTAACGTGAAGCAAATTTGCCATTGGTGATAAACTCTAGTCCTTGCATTTGAAATCTATATACAGCCAAGTACAATCTTTCTTTCATTGAGTTACATTACGTTGTAAAGTAAACAGGTGGCTGCTTCACATAGGGGACAAATTATGTTATTATGACAGGCCGAGTTACTTTTATTGAAACCTGCAATACACTAGAAATCGATACAGATATATTACACTATTTTTCAACGCAGTAGTGAAGATTCTGTATAAAACAGTCAGGTTCTACCAGTAGTTCAATTCCTCCATGACGGAAATCTGCTCTTTCTTCACGGAGCAAATAGAGAATTGCTGTGTGAAGGTCCTTATCTTGTAAAATCTCTTTCGCCCCATAGTTCTTCCCCAACTGCCTGGACTTTTTCGCTGTGTGGTAGATGTCAATCGCCTTCCTTCCCGATCGGTGTCTCACCTTTGTAGCCTTCATCAATTGTTGGCAATGTTTCTTTACTTCTGGACGAGACATTACTTTGGGCCATATGGCGCCAGTCAATCTGTGTGCAATCTAGACGATTTCACCACGAGAATCGCACTGTTCCGCGTACTTCAACATGTTTTGATCATCCAACTGACACTTCATTCTTTTGTGACGACTACACGGAATAAACAAGGAACTGTTTCATTGATAGTAAAATATACGTCATTCTCAAGTCATAACGACTGTGCTACAGGATTTGTTAGACAATATCCCATGTCAATAAATTAAAGTCCAAGTGATGGAAGTCACCTATAATGTAACATCACGCACTACCTTGACTCCCACTCCTCTGCCAGTCGCTTGTGTAGCAATTATATATGCAGCAGTTTGTCTGTCAATATGAACCGAGAGTTTTCAAAAAAATTAACGATCTGAGACATTTATGGTATGTTTTAAGCTCTTAAAATTTGCGTGTGTGCACTTTGGACTTCACGCTGCATCAGGTTACGCTCTCTTGTCACAACCGCATCTGTTTATTCACTCATTCTAGAGCTATGCAAATAGGGACGTACAAACGGATATTGTAAGCGATTCTTCGTGCAGAAAAAATGAGTAACATTAACACTTTTTTAAAAATAAGTCTTACAGTGCGCCGTAAGGTCACTCAGGAAGTAGAAAAGGGCAAGAGTTACAGTGCATCATCTACTATATCTGCAAAGCTCTTAAAGTTGAGATAGTGACAATGCTCTTCTTTATGAGCTTCGCAGATATACTAGATAATGCACTGTAATTCTTTCTATTTTCTGCTGCTTTTGTGACTTTAATTCCCAAAGCACTGTTCAAACACATTAAGAATTAGATTATGTTGATAGCAGTCTACAAGTTTTATATCTGGGCGTAAGTTTCTAGGCGTAAGCGCAACCTGCTTTTTTGATGTATAACTACATTATTTGTACCAATACTTCCATACTGTTATAACGGAGTGATAATTTCCTTCCTTTTTACTCTACCTAAGGACGTTATTAATACTGATAATTTACACGTTGCCTTTTTACGCCAATTGGCACATGTTTCTCGGCACGAGCGCCACCTTCCCTGTTTTCAGAGTAACTACGCTCGCCGATTATACTCAGTCGGTTAAGAGCTCTGCAAGATCCATGAGCTATTTTATATTAACGTGACAAAACTTAATTCTAGGGCTATATTTTATTTTTGACACATGGATCTATGCCGACAATTGTGAAAACGGCGATGGTACATTAGTCCCTACTAATGTAAAATTGTAAGTACCAGTCGCCGTTATCATACTTCTGTAATGCAAGAGTTTTCTAATGTGTCTTCAAATTTATTCTTGGGTTATAAGTTTCATATTTTTCTAACGTAAGTTATGATGTTCATTGTCCTTAGGTTACCTTCTGAAGAAGACAAATTTATATTTGTCGAAACCTAGTTAAAGAATTTCTTTATCCATTGCAACTGGTAGGCTAGTTATAATTTTATTACATGAAACCGTTGCTGCTGTGCAGCTATGTTTCAAATATTTATATCTTTTATGTTCTTTATTTTATTTTTATTTGTGTCTTTATTGCTATGTATTTGCGATAGTAATACTTTTAACAAGTTGTTTTAAAAAAATGAAACAGTTTTGTATATGGTGTATATGTCTGTGGTTCACAATATAAATTAATAATGCGTGATTTTTAAGGCAAGGGCACAATACTTTACATCGTCATAACCTTTGACTTGCTTTTGTTCTTGGTTCGAGTTAAGTTAAAAATGTGTATATATGACGAACCGCAGGTTTCTCTGCACTGGAACAGATTTTAAGTAACTTTATCACCGTTTAAAATTTACAGTCTTAGTGCCACTTTGTGCTAACAAGAGCCTGCTATTAATTTTTGTACTAAAAGAAAACTACAGAAATTTACTAGGTTCCCAGCCTGCAAAAAGTAACATAATACTATTGTTAAACCTGAAAATGATAGTTAAAACTATCGAAATCATCCGTGACGTGAATTAAAAAGAGTTATTGGCGCAGATATTTATTGTATTTGAACTTTCACTGTCCTAAACAGTAGCACTGTGCACTTCCTTACAGCAGTCCAACATAAACGACATCAGATTATTTTGGCTTCACATTTACGTAACTGGATAATTACTGTATGAAAACAAAAGCAGTTGTTAGTGGCTTTCACATTTCCCTCTAACTGATAATTACTTTACGAAAACAAAAGCAGTTGATAGTGGATTTTCCATTTACCTCTCCGTTTATAATAATTTACCTCAAAATATTACCGCGTGACTGGCAAAAATCACAGATCACTCCTGTTTTCAGAAAGAGCACAGTATCTGCTACACAGAAATAGAAACCAACATCGCTGACGTTCTTGTGTCGTCGGAACCTGAAACATACGCCTGGAAGCAAACAAGACTTCCTCAAAGAAACGGCACTAGTTTGTAACACAGCTTGTTTTAGTTGTTAACAACTTCTTTCTTTATCGTTTCCTCATAGATTTTCGTAATTTGTTCCACACCGTACCACATCCTCGACTACAAATCAGGATGCTGTCATATGGAATGTCTTCGCAAATATGTGACTAGCTTGAGGAATATTTGACTGATAGAACACACACGTTGTTACTGGAGGCCGAATGATACACAGAAACCAACGTAAGGTTCGGTGTGCCACAAGGAGGGGTATTAGAACCTGAACGGTTTTCGATATACGTAAACGATTTCGTAGATTCTATAAGCAGCACTTTAAAATAGTTCGCTATAGATGGTGTTGTGTACAGGGAAGTATCGTTTTTGAACAATCGAAGAACTACTGAAACCTTTGGACGAAATTTACAATTCGTGTAATGAACGACAGGTCTCCTTAGTAGGGAATAGACTTAATATGAAACCAGACCTTACGGCAAGATTGGTGGTGAACATCTTGAACACAACGTATGATTGAAAGCAGTCTCTCACAATTGCTACTTTTCACTAGATTATTTCAGGTATTATTAAACCGCATGTTACTGTAAAGATACATTTCTATACATATTTATTCATTACTACCAACATAATTTGTGTTTGGCACAGTCTGCAAAGTTTTTAAGATGAATTCTTTGAGTTCCGCCGGCCGGTGTGGCCGTGCGGTTCTAGGCGCTTTAGTCTGGAACCGCGTGACCGCTATGGTCGCAGGTTCGAATCCTGCCTCGGGCATGGACGTGTGTGATGTCCTTAGGTTAGGTAGGTTTAAATAGTTCTAAGTTCTAGGGGACTGATGACCACAGATGTTAAATCCCACAGTGCCATTTGAACCATTTTTTGAACTTTGAGTTCCAGTTCAGCAGGCCAATCAGATCCCAGCACTACTCTTGGAGAACTTGTGTAGCGTGTTTGAAGGCACACAGAAGTTTGTGTGAAGCTAGCCTGGAGTCTTCCTTGGGCAATTTGGTGGTGTAGCACGGTGTTTTGGGCACGTAGGTGGGGTAAATTGCAGTTTGGCTGTGTGGGGTCCTCTTTCGCATTGCTATTGTCATCTTTTGCTATCTCATTAATATGTGTCACAGATGCTGTTCTGTTGTCTGATTAAGTGCAGCAAAACTCTATTTCATCTTGATGTCTCGATCTCTTTCCTTTACCCACGTTTTTTGAAATAATTACTATATACTGTGGATGCGTGGATGAGTGAATTTGGAAAAGCGCCAGTGGTGGACAGAGAAGTTCCACTTCCTCGGAGTACAGTAGTACCAACTGCACTAGAACTTTCCAGTGATATCCAGTAGTCTACCTTCAGGTCAGTCCAGAGCTTTTCCCGCATTTTTAGTTCGTGCGATTGGCTAGGTCTAACAACGGACGACATCCGCAACATGTTAAAAAAAGTTCAGAAGACAGTTTCCGCTTGCCCCGACCGTTGGCGTTTCTAAAGACTCTCCTGTAGTAGCCGCCAATCTCTGAATATCACCGATGTACGGATCATCGTTTTGATGTAAGTTGAGGCTGCTTTACGAAGCTTAATTATTGATTAGTGTTAAAGAAGCGCCCCCTGATCACAATCACGTGGTCAAAAACGATTTTTTTGTTTTAATCATGGTATCATTTGACTGAATATCAATGAAGTGCGTATGTTTCAAATGACGCTTTGTTTCTCGGGCCGCAACTGATTATCTGCCCTCACCACTTCCTTTTATTACCTTTAATGATTTCCTGTGACTCAAATAATTAATATCCGACAGCTGCATATCAGAACAAGTAATTGCAATGAAATTTTCGTAACATAATCAGTGAGTGATGGTCACAGGTTCTTTGTTCAAATTGTCAAGAATCGTTAACTATTCAGTGGAGTAATCACTCTTAGTGATTTATTAGACATATCTGTGTATGCTGTTTGTTGATTTTCTTCTGGATCCGTAACCATTTTCTCCAGATTATGAACTGGAACTTGATGTTGACAGGTTATAACACTCCACTCTGCTACTGCTCTACCCTAACCTCAAAACTGGAGGCAGTTTGCAAAACAGAATTATTTTGTTATAGCAGTTATGATATAAAGCAACAGAGCAGTGTTACCCTCTGAGAGGAATTTTGTTATGTTGACCGTGTCGTTCCTAACGGAGGTGGCTTATCGGAAATGAAAGTCAAAATTACGTAAAAATTGGAATAGTAACAAACAAAATTTTGCCTAGCTATATTGTTTACAGAATAAAGGAAACGGTCGCCAGCCTAATTAGGCAAGAGAAAGAATAACGTTCTCGTTTATGAAAGTAGGTAAAGTAACTATAACGGACAAACACAACCTAGACTAGGTCACACGCGAGTGCAATGAACTCTGACACACATATGCTTTAAGATTGAAGCTAACAACTGGGGCAGCACAAAAACTATTTGCAAAATTATAACACGTACAGAAAAACACTATCACTTTCAAGGCTTACACAAACTGAGTGGTCTTTACACTGTTAATATGCACACAAAAGAGACAAACACTTAGTAATCATGAACATATAATTTCCTACTATGCAGTTTTCCACTTTTACTACCATGAGACACAATGTTAACAAAATTGCAAGAAACTGACTCACCTTTTAGAATTTATTACAGATATCAAGGTGATCATAGCTAAGCAAAACTTTAGAAACCTCAGTCTTAAGAACTTTTAATTTTGCAGTTGGCGACAGCACTTTAATAAGCAGTTTTTAATAGGAAAATTATTTTCGGCAAACAACATTTACTTTAACTCATTCTATTGCCACATTAACTTTAAATTTCCTTTTACTAAGTTCAAGAGGTTTTAATTAGCATAACATTGGTCATAAAAGTTCTTTCTGTAGGGACACTCGGTGATTACTTTAGTTCAAACGGAAAGGAACCTGAGAGGTGTTATGATGAGGAGAAAAGTCAAGGTTGGTACATAAATTCAGATATAAATTACCTTATATTTCAGCACATTAGCACATCCATTAAGCTGATCCTTCACTGTACATCATTATAGTATTACGTTGCAATGATTGCGCAATGTGGTGGCAACTGCATGTTGGTAGGTGGAATTGTAGGCAGAATTGCTGGACTCTGTCATTTCTTGGTGGCGACGACAGATACAAATTCCAGAATAGTTCCAGCTAATTATCCATCCATCCGAGGCCTTAGAAAGAAGCAGTAAAAGCCTCTCACTGAATCAGCATGATATGCACCTTTACATTGACAGTGCACAAACTGGTAGCTCCTTTCCGACTGGTGGCTCGTCTCCGACTGACTATCAGTTCCACCTTTTCCACCTATGCCAACCACAATTTGCGCGCGCTACGCATTTCCGTTCCAGAGGGGAACCACTACACCATTTACATACAAACTAACTAAGAACCCTAAGTGAGGATCAGCAATTTACGTAACAGCAAACAAATACATTAAATAAAACAGAACATTTTCACATATTGACACTTCTACAAAAATTATTCACACAAAATTACAATCACATACAATAAGTTCTGTTCCCTCCAAATGGGACAAAGAATATAAATTGCAGATACACTACTTTGCATAGAATCAAATCACAACACCAAAGTTTTGACAAAGAAAAGAGTACACAATTTTATGTTATCGATTCAATCACATTTACAGACAATCAACAATGTAACATTAAATAAAGCAAAATAAATCCATACAGCATAAGAGCTGTGGTGTTACACATGCCCCATGTTTCGTTGAAGTTTCCTGTAAGGGATACTTCAAGGAAACATCTATAACACCTAAGTGGTGCTAGCTGCAAAAAATTATAACATCCAACATCAGTTGGGACAAAAAAATACACATATTACAAATATACAGTATATACACTAAGAAGATTCATACATTTCTTCCAAAACATCCTCAAAGTAAAGCATTTACAGTAGCCTTCAGAATAAAATAAAAGGATAAACACATATACAATAGCACAGAACATTCTAACTTAGCAAAACAAAAGTTTGTCTCTCAATAATTTTAAAACGAATGTAAAATTTCACACACACATAAGCATATTAATGATCACCGTACATTTTACAAGGTTCAGCAATTAATGAAATATTGAAAATTTCAGTTTGCATTCAGATATGCACAAATATTTATACAAACAACTATGGAAACCTTTTTCCAACTGACTCTTTAAATACCAAAGTAACTTTGCAAGGTTGTTTCAAAATAATTAACTTTAAAGCTGCTCTTCATTAATAGCAGTCCAAAATATTTGTTGCACATAAACACACTAACCTATTCAGAACCTATCTTTAATCATCACTGCTGTGTTTTAAAACAAGGCAGTCCAAAACTTTAATTTACACCAGAAAACCTAGTCTCAAAACATCAATAACTATTTGAACAAGAATACATGCATACTTTTTTAATAACTTTTCACTGACTTCAATAAGAATAGTCAGTTCATAACATATTGCTCAAAAAACCTAACTTAATTCACTTCTTGCCTCAGCACTAGCAGTCCATGTTACACATCCTGCCCGTTATTGGTTTAGCAGTCTTTTTACATACACATTTAGGCACAAATACACAATCTGGATAAAGAACACTAAAAAAAAAAACACATTTTTAAATTGACACACTGCCCCATCCTCTAGGTTTGGCAGTTCATGACCACTTATCAGCTCCTTGCCCCACAATGGCAAGTCCTTTGGTTATTGCTCACATCGTATATTTTGTAGTCCTCAACTTCAGGACTACAGTATTTTTAGTGTTTTGTCTTGTTTTGCTGCACAACAACATACTTTTGAGCAGTTTATTGTCATCATCTTTGTGTTTTTCATCATTATGTCACATCTTTCGTAAAATTTGCATTAATGATATAAAACATAAAACCTGCAACTTTGAAACAGCAATTAGACACTGGTAACAAAACCATTTCTTTTCAAATGACACAATCAGGTGACATATACATTAATCGAGAAAAAAATTAAATGTCATATTCAGGATCAAGTTAGGATAAAGTATTTCTTACTACTCCTTTATCATTGCTTTTCCACACACAGTTAGGTCATTACATACATCAAGATCAGGACAATAATTTCATATCCTATTGCAAGTGATTTCTGCCACCTTTTTGTGGCACAAGACATATACATCTCATATCTATCTTACACACATTAGCCAGGTTCATTTCCACAGTTTTTCAACACCATATTTACCACTATTTTCAAAAACATTTACATTTAGTCATTTTATAGTATTAATTTACCTTTTCTTTTCAATATTCTTACCTTTTCTCATCCGTATTTCTCTTTCCAATTACTTTTTCATTATATTTTCTCTTTAACAATACCCACTATACTTTCATTACTCTTGTTCATTTTCTAGTGTACCCATATTATTTTACATTATTTCCACACTATTCAATACACTCTGATAGAGAAGAAGGAAAGAAGATAGTAAAAGTTCTGAATGATGAAGAGGAAGGTTGGCAGCACGAAAAGAAATGGAAGTAGTGCTGACAACGACTCGGGTACCTAGTGCTTGTCAGACACTTGACAATGCAAAGAGTGCATGTCCCCTGAGGCTTAAACAACCCTCATCTGAGGACATGTATCTTTAAGTAAACCACATATTGCAAACATAAGCTCTTTCTGATCTTTAAGCATATTAGGAATAAATTATTATCTTATGGAGTTCCTTGCACTCCCGTTAAGTTACCATAATCATCATTAGTCATAAAGTATTCAGGCTTCTCACACTAAATGGCCCTGTCTTCATAATTAGACTGGCAACAGTAAGTATTCAATTGAAACTGAAACATTTCCTAAGCAGAGTCATACAGTACACTACAATAAATAAACAACCTCCCCCAAGGTCTCAGGATCAACAAAACAATAATTCCCCTTCAGGTAACACTCAGATACAACAATAATAAAGTCATACATTATATTAAAAGTGTATATACATACATCCTGCCCCCAGTCTCTTAATTAACAAGGCAGTCTTTTAGGGTTCATAAAACAGTCACTTAAATCTGGTGGCTTTTTAGGCCTCCTATCTTCTACATCCTTCACTAACTTATTCAGATCTTGCCAACGTTTTGTTTCATCAGGTGGTTTTTTAGGTTTTGGAATTTCAAAGTCCTTAGCAAGGTACATGATCTCCTGTTCTGCTATTCTCTTACCAGGTGATTCATTTAGTTCTTGTAATTTACACTCATTTAAAACATTTGTTAAGGCTTGCCCCAGTATGGTATCATCTGGAGGTTCCTGTAAACTATGCCCCTGTGTTACACTACTGAATAATTCATCCGGTTTTGGCCCAGTTTCACTTTCTGTATCTTGCTTTGGTAAAGTGTCACTAATTTTCTCAAACCCTCTTTCAGTAAAAGTGTATTCACTTTCGTTTACACCCGAAAATTCATCTTCACTACTCTCTTCTTCACCATCAGATTCACTTAAGACCTCGACTTTTGAACAATAGGGAAAGTTAGTATATTCATTCTTATCTGTATTCATATACTCTTCATCATCTGAACTATCACTGATTTCGTTTTCGTCATCAGATTCGAGCAGTAAGGCAACTTTTAAACAGTGAGGCAGATTATCACTAGATGTTTCAGCCACTTCGTTTTTTGACTCATTTTCTACACAATGCACATCGTTTGGACAGTCAGACACTTCAGCTGTATCACTTTGAACGATTTCAGCCTTAACTTCATACTTAGTATAATCGTCATATATTTCAATAACCTTCATTTCATTTTCTTCCTTACTATCAGTTTCAGGCAATCGTGCGAAACTTCTACCACACCCTTCTACATCTGAATCACTAAACACCTTTCCACCAACAATAATTTCATCTGCACTGCTCATAATGTCACGATTACTAACGTCCTCCTCTACCTCATTTTTGCCTATTATTAATTGTGCACACGCCTTTTACATGGCATATTCTACCTCCTTTTCCTCCTTATTCATCATAACTTCCCTCACATCTACGTCTTTTACCTCATACACATCATTAACAGTGCCAATATTTCCCTCTTTACGTGCCTTTTCTGGCTCCATTTCAATCTTTAGTAAAGTCTTTTCGCGCGATTTCAACATTGAGTTATCCTTATCACATGACATATTAACTTTATTTTTATTTCTACATTCATCTACTACTGAAACCGGCCATCGGAAGTGTCCGATCCCGCCTCTTCTGTCTCTCTCTACGGCAGCCATCTTGTTCTGACGTCTGCCATTTGTGTCTGCTGCCAAGTGCAATGTACGCTGCTTCGGCTGGCCCAAGCACGAACGGTCACGTGACTTCGCACTGGGAACGCCACTATGTATCACTCCGCGCCCGTCTGCTATAAGCGCGCCCTTAACCTTCCTGCCCCGTGTTTTACATCTTTCCTTCTCGAATCTTATTTTTGGCATCTTTTCTTTGGGCCCAAAACCGGTTTCCGCGTGAATCCGGCCCGTAACACACGCGGCCTTTAGTTTTCCATTTCGTCTCTAGTTTGGGAATTTCGTGCTATGTATCCTCTGCCGCGCGTCGTATAATTTCCCCTGCCTCTCGCACGGCCTCTTTGAATCGCGTTTACGCGAAATTTGTAGTTTTCAGGTTGTTCGTTTTGGTCATTGGTTTCCCGCGAATAATTGTTGTTATTATGGGGACGGGACTCGCGATTTCTTCGCCAGTGATCTTCATCCTCTACCCTTTCCGAAAACGCAGAAAAACTACTGTGGGTACTCCCAACATACCGTTTAGAATCCTCAGGCAGTTTCTGCCAAAGAACCCGAACTATCTCGGCTTCAGTCCTTCTTGCTTTCAAATGTATCAGTTTTCTGTACCACGATTCGCAAAACTCTTTCATGGTTTGTCTACCCCTGGTATCATACAGCCTGGCCATTAGAATCTCACGCCACAACTGGTCTTGTTTTCGATCTGACCAGTACTCGTCAATAAATTTTTGTTTAAAGCTTTCAAAAGACATCTGGTTTGTATCCAGATTCAATCCCCACCTTTTTGTTTCTCCCGTTAATGCACTGATCACAACATTGATTTTTTCCTGGTCAGTCAAATATTCAGGAAAATTTCTTTCAAAATTCTTTACAAAATCAAGAGGGTGCCAACCGTTATATCTCTTTGTAGGGTCGAATTTTTCCTCGCCCTCTAATATTTTACTGAAAGGCATTTTTTCAGTAAAATGTTTAGGTCCTGTTTGTACTTTTATTTCCAAGTCATGCACTTTGCCTTGGATTTGTGAAGTGTTATGTTCACACTTCTTTTCGCAAGTAACAATCTGTTTAGTTAATTCTCTACTTGTTCCTGTCACAGATTGTTTAATCTGGGCAAATTCCAGGTTACATTCTGTTTGTATTTCGGATTTAATACCGAATACCTTTTCGTCTACTTTAGTGACGACTAAGGGTTCTATTTGATCTTGAATTTTAATTACTTCAGTGTCAAATCTTTCGTTAATGTCATCAATTTGTCCTTGTACATTGGCAATATTGCCATTGATGACAGTAATTTCGCTTTTAATACTTTTGATTTCATTACTCACTGTTCCTACCCTTGAGTTGACTTCTTCAATTTGTTTACTAAGTCTGGTACCCTGCTCTTGCATTTGTTTACTAATATCACTACTCTGTGTTGTAATTAACTGCCCCTGTGCTGCAATTAGCTGTCTTTGTTCTAGAGTTTGTTGCCCTAGTGCTGCGATTTGTGCAGACAACATTTTTAACAAATCAGTTACATCTGGTGTCTTTTCACTTTTAGATTCTACTGCCTTTTCGTGTTCAGATCCTACACCCCTTTCTGGTTTTGGTGATTCAAACATATCCCTTGATTCATCAGCATAGCCACTGTCTTCGATAACATCGCCTACATTGTCTTGCTTAGTACGCGCTACACACATAGCTTCGATCTGTTTATTAACGTCTGCGTGATAACGTACATAATTTAACTCGCGCGTCATGCCATCTGTTGGTGTGCTGCCTGAACTGCTCTCGGTTGCATTTTGCTCTCGCGTGTCTGAATTTATTTCTAGTCTCTTGTCCATTTTAGCTATTATTAAGTACTGATACCTTTTATTTTTAATTTAAACTGAACTTTCACTACTAGTTCTGTCAAGTTATGTACAGGTTCGTGCCGCTGGACGTTTTATGTTCACCCTATGTTTGTAAAATGCTAACTACTTATAATTTTTTCCGTTTGTAGGTGCAAATTGAACAATGTCCTGTCACGCGGGGCCACGTATAACACTCCACTCTGCTACTGCTCTACCCTAACCTCAAAACTGGAGGCAGTTTGCAAAACAGAATTATTTTGCTATAGCAGTTATGATATAAAGCAACAGAGCAGTGTTACCCTCTGAGAGGAATTTTGTTATGTTGACCGTGTCGTTCCTAACGGAGGTGGCTTATCGGAAATGAAAGTCAAAATTACGTAAAAATTGGAATAGTAACAAACAAAATTTTGCCTAGCTATATTGTTTACAGAATAAAGGAAACGGTCGCCAGCCCAATTAGGCAAGAGAAAGAATAACGTTCTCGTTTATGAAAGTAGGTAAAGTAACTATAACGGACAAACACAACCTAGACTAGGTCACACGCGAGTGCAATGAACTCTGACACACATATGCTTTAAGATTGAAGCTAACAACTGGGGCAGCACAAAAACTATTTGCAAAATTATAACACGTACAGAAAAACACTATCACTTTCAAGGCTTACACAAACTGAGTGGTCTTTACACTGTTAATATGCACACAAAAGAGACAAACACTTAGTAATCATGAACATATAATTTCCTACTATGCAGTTTTCCACTTTTACTACCATGAGACACAATGTTAACAAAATTGCAAGAAACTGACTCACCTTTTAGAATTTATTACAGATATCAAGGTGATCATAGCTAAGCAAAACTTTAGAAACCTCAGTCTTAAGAACTTTTAATTTTGCAGTTGGCGACAGCGCTTTAATAAGCAGTTTTTAATAGGAAAATTATTTTCGGCAAACAACATTTACTTTAACTCATTCTATTGCCACATTAACTTTAAATTTCCTTTTACTAAGTTCAAGAGGTTTTAATTAGCATAACATTGGTCATAAAAGTTCTTTCAGTAGGGACACTCGGTGATTACTTTAGTTCAAACGGAAAGGAACCTGAGAGGTGTTATGATGAGGAGAAAAGTCAAGGTTGGTACATAAATTCAGATATAAATTACCTTATATTTCAGCACATTAGCACATCCATTAAGCTGATCCTTCACTGTACATCATTATAGTATTACGTTGCAATGATTGCGCAATGTGGTGGCAACTGCATGTTGGTAGGTGGAATTGTAGGCAGAATTGCTGGACTCTGTCATTTCTTGGTGGCGACGACAGATACAAATTCCAGAATAGTTCCAGCTAATTATCCATCCATCCGAGGCCTTAGAAAGAAGCAGTAAAAGCCTCTCACTGAATCAGCATGATATGCACCTTTACATTGACAGTGCACAAACTGGTAGCTCCTTTCCGACTGGTGGCTCGTCTCCGACTGACTATCAGTTCCACCTTTTCCACCTATGCCAACCACAATTTGCGCGCGCTACGCATTTCCGTTCCAGAGGGGAACCACTACACCATTTACATACAAACTAACTAAGAACCCTAAGTGAGGATCAGCAATTTACGTAACAGCAAACAAATACATTAAATAAAACAGAACATTTTCACATATTGACACTTCTACAAAAATTATTCACACAAAATTACAATCACATACAATAAGTTCTGTTCCCTCCAAATGGGACAAAGAATATAAATTGCAGATACACTACTTTGCATAGAATCAAATCACAACACCAAAGTTTTGACAAAGAAAAGAGTACACAATTTTATGTTATCGATTCAATCACATTTACAGACAATCAACAATGTAACATTAAATAAAGCAAAATAAATCCATACAGCATAAGAGCTGTGGTGTTACAAGGTGATCACGTATAATGAAAGTAATTTGGAGAGTAATTATGATCGATGGAGCAAATTTTCCCGAGTAAAACGAACACCCATATATATGGAGGTATTTTCAGGAATCGGAATCTACAAAATTTAAATAATTTCTGCGAGAAAGTTCTGAACTTCACTTAAATCTATTGGAGCTTCCTAGCCAGGAGCTGCGTTTAGAAGCTTACTCTAATTTCTTTCCTATGACTAATTACGTAAATTGTCAAACAAAATTATTAATCTTGGAGTCCGTATACTAATTCTCTGGTGGGGTCTCCATGCTGATATTTATCGTCAAGAAAGTGATTAACGACCACAATGCATGTTATGGAGGGTTCACAATATTGTGCCAATATCATCTGTAATAAACCTCCATTTTTTCGTATAGGACCTACTATTGTACTCACCCTCCACATGTAATTCCTCTCTTTATAATTCTTGTAAGGATAATTAATCAGAAGACTGAAAGTATTACAGAGGTTATTTTTGTCACAGATTGTCAGAAAGAGAAAGAATTTTCTGACATGTAATACGAACAACTAGTGGCGCCATGGCAACACCCGTTGCACAGTTCAAAAGGTTTCCTAAGCTTCTGAGCACTGATGATACAGTTTCATACTGGCCTGGCCTGCCTGCCATTACACACACGTGAGCGAAAATAGCAAGAAAAGATAAACACTACTGAACATTAAAATTGCTACACCACGAAGATGACGTGCTACAGACGTGAAATTTAACCTACAGGAAGAAGATGCTGTGATATGCAAATGATTAGCTTTTCAGAGCATTCGTACAAGGTTGGCGCCGGTAGCGACACCTACAACGTGCAGACGTGAGGAAAGTTTCCAACCGATTTCCCATACACAAATAGCAGTAGACCGGCGTTACCTGGTGAAACGTTGTTGTGATGCCTCGTGGAATCGGTGGGTTCAGAATGTAATACGGAACGCCGTGCTGGATCTCAACGGCCTCGTATCAGTAGCAGTCGAGATGACAGGCATCTACTCCGCATGGCTGTAACGGATCGTGCAGCGACGTCTCGATCCCTGAGTCAACAGATGGGGACGTTTGCAAGACCACAACCATCTGCACGAACAGTTCGACGACGTTTGCAGCAGCATGGACTATCAGCTCGGAGACCATGGCTGCGGTTATCCTTCACGCTGCATCACGGACAGGAACGCCGGCGATGGTGTACTCAACGACGAACCTGGGTGCACGAATGGCCAATCGCCATTTTTTCGGATGAATCCAGGTTCTGTTTACAGCATCATGATGGTCGCATCCGTGTTTGGCGACATCGCGGTGAAAGCACATTGGAAGCGTGTGTTCGTCATCGTCATACTGGCGTATCACCCGGCGTGATGGTATGGAGTGCCATTGGTTACACGTCTCGGTCACCTCTTGTTCGCATTGATGGCACTTTGAACGTTACATTTCAGATGTGTTACGACCCGTGGCTCTAGCCTTCATTCGATCCCTGCGAAACCCTACATTTCAGCAGGAAAATGCACGACCGCATGTTGCAGGTCCTGTACGGGCCTTCCTGGATACAGGAAATGTTCGACTGCTGCCCTGGCCAACGCGTTCTCCAGATCTCTCACCAACTGAAAACGTCTGGGGAATGGTGGTCGAGCAACTGGTTCGTCACAATGCGCCAGTCACTACTCTTGATAAACTGTGGTATCGTGTTGAAGCTTCATCGGCAGCTGTGCCTGTACACGTCATCTAAGCTCTGTTTGACTCAATGCCCAGGCGTATCAAGGCTTTTATTACGACCAGAGGTTGTTGTTCTGGGCACTGATTTCTCAGGATCTATGCACCCAAATTGCGTCAGTTGTAGTATAACATATTTTTCCAATGAATACCCGTTTATCATCTGCATTTCTTCGTGGTGTAGCAGTTTTAACAGCTAGTTGTGTAATTTCATCCTCCCTTTCCCATAAAACAGTGTATTTAAAGATGTCGATGATATATGGGAGATACAGGATATTTAAAAGGCTATAATAGTCGTCATATTGAGGTATAATACGTCATTCTTAAATAACGAAGCTCGTAGAAAGAAAGACAACATACCTGCTTTGCAGGATGAGCATATTTTCCCGAGTTGATACTTATAAAGAGATACCGTGTGCTTTGAGTATATTTATTTTGTTGCTCAGCATTGCGAGATTTGACGTAGAAAATATCACTGTAGCATTCATGTCTTTCTTGACTTCCATTTGAGATATGGTTGTTGTGCCTTGGTGAAAAGAGCGAGCTTTGATGTACGCAACAGAATAAAATTGTTATTAATCCATCCGAATGGAAGATCACTTAAATTTGACACACACAGGGCTAATGATCGTTATTGGGTATTTTCCGCTCATCTACAGGAAAATTCCGTGATGATGTTATAAAGTTTCAGGAATGATGGAGAAGAGTAAATGTAGCAATTTGAGGTCACTAACTTTGGTATGAAAACGACCTAGTAGAAAAGTATTAGTAAAAACCGTTCAGAGATCTCCGGCACTGGACTATATGTACGTTTTGCATAGACATTGCATGAGACACATGCACAGGAGGTCATATAGACCAATATATTTGAGTAAAAATGTGTTCTAAAATGTATACCTTAAGAACTATGTGCACCAGTTCATCTTCGATACTGTGAAATAAACCTCTTCTACTGCAGGCTTCTTGGTCGTCATGTTTTTGGAAGAGGTCATATGGAACAGAACAAGAAGGTTGTCCAGCAAATATGGGCTCTAAAATGCATACCTTACGAGCTATGGGTAGTTGTTCTGTAAAAGAGATAAGTTCCATAGGAGAGAAAATGAACAAGTAGTCATACCTCTTAAGATGTTCATTTTAGAGCCCACGTTTATTTGACATTTTTTTCTTGTTTAGGTGTATACCAATGAAATCCCCCTGCCTAAGCACGTCTTAGCAACATCACTGCTACATGCATTTCTCTGTCAGAGATATCAGAACGATTTCCTCTTATATACACATCGAATAGGGTTTTGCATCATCACGGTTATGAGACATCTGGAACCTATCATTTCCGCCCTTTTTATTGCTCATGAAAACCACACATTGCATGTTGTACCACCATACAGTGAGACTTTCAGAGGTTGTGGTCCAGATTGCTGTACACACCGGTACCTCTAATACCCAGTAGCACGTCCTCTTGCATTGATGCATGCCTGTATTCGTCGTGGCATACTATCCACAAGTTCATCAAGGCGCTGTTGGTCCAGATTGTCCCACTCGTCAACGACGATTCGGCGTAGATCCCTAAGAGTGGTTGGTGAGTCACGTCGTCCATAAAGAGAACTTTTCAATCTAGCGCAGACATGTTCGATAGGGTTCATGTCTAGAGAACATGTTGGCAACTCTAATAGAGGACTGCCGTTATGACCGCTACGGTCGCAGTTTCGAATCCTACCTCTGGCATGGATGAGTGTGATGTCCTTAGGTTAGGTTTAAGTAGTTCTAGGTTCTAGGGTACTGATGATCTCAGATGTTAAGTCCCGTAGTGCTCAGAGCCATTTGAACCATTTGACAAGATCTATATTTTTTTCGTGAACAAATTAAAAATTTTCCTTTACAATGGAATGAAACGAGAAGTGAGATAACAACATCCAATAACTACAGAGTACCAGAATGGCTTAAAACATCGCCTTAACAATTATTTTCTTTAAAGAAAAATACAACAAGATGAACATTGATAATCGGTTGGAGGAAGGCATTCACGTATCGTACATTCGGAAATGTTTTGGGCACATCTGCACTGCGCTGCATGGTGCCGTTTTTCTAAAGATGGACCTCGCCATGGATTTCGGGAGTGAAGATGCGCATCATGCAGCCTATTGCGGAAAGTTTGAGTCGTAACGCAACGTCCTGTGCCTGCACAAAAAGCATTATTCAACATGCTGTCAGGGTTCCTCCGAGCCATAATCCGTAGTTAGCGGTCCTGCGCTTCAGCAGCAGACCTTGGGCGGCCTGAGCAAGGCATGTCATCGACAGTATTTGTCTCTCTGTATCTCCTCCATGTCCGAACAACATAGCTTTGCTTCACTCCTAGACGCCTGGATACTTTCCTTGGTGAGACCCTTTCCTACCACAAAGTAACAATCCGGACGCGATCGAACCTCGGTACTTACCGTCCAGGCATGGTTGAACTACAGACAACACGAGCCGTGTATCTCTTTCGTAGTGGAATGACAGGAACTGATCGGCTGTGGGACCCCCCGTGTCTAATAGATGCAGCTCATGCTTGGTTGTTTACATCTTTTGGCGGCTTTAGTGACATGTCTGAAGAGTCAAAGGGGCAATGTGTGTGATACAATATCCACAATCAACGTCTATCTTCAGAGTTCTGGGAACCGTGGTGATGCAAAACGTTTTTAGAAGTGTGTAATTTTTGAGTCGGTCGTTTTTGGACCAGCGTCGCCCACCTCAAATTGATACCTTTACCTTTTCCATCATATGCGAAAGTTTCTCACATTATGATGCAATCACTCTATACATTTCGTTTTGTTTCATTTCCTCACGTTTTGGGACTTTATGAACCATATATTTTTGAGCACTAACATCGCATGTTGTTAATTATTATACGCTTTTCTACACAGATTTTTCCAAAATCAATTACCTTTCCCAGTCACAAGACGTGGCACTGAGATGCACCCAACAGTTAGCACAATACCACTCGATGCAGGGTATACACCTTGCTACACCACCTTTCTGCAATTAATTTAAAATCTTGAGCCAATAGCGGTGCATATTACATGTCGTTTATCTATATAGCCTTTGTAGTCAGATTGCATCAGAAGCTAAATTTGTCGGTCTTAACATTGCATATGAGAGAACACTTTAAATTCAAGACGCAGACTTCGTTTTATAAGCAATCCACGTCCAAAACCTATCAGGTGCTTACATAAGTATTTACTGATAATACTATTAAATGGAGTGATCTTGTAAATCTGGTATTAGGAAAGGCGGACAGAAAATGCAAGGGTACCGGTAAAATGAAACGCTTTGCTACAGGTAGTACGACGAATTCCCTCGTTCCAGTTTATGGTGTAGGCATTATAAGAGACATCGTATGGATTTAGAGACACACTGCTACCATCGTAATGGTGAACATAAAATGGAATCGTTGGGAGTAGTGTGACGTATTTCTCGTGAAACACTGTTGGCTATGTTCAGAGAATGTGTATTATAAACAGGTGCGACTTTTATGCTGCTCCATCTGTATATTTCAGGAAGTGATCATTAGAAAAATGCGTGTGAGATTAAGGAGTATACAGGAAATACTGACAGTCATTTATGCCTCGTTCAGAAAGCCACAGAAAAAGGAAGAGATTTGATCATTTTCGTGCGGTACATCCTCCGTCACGCAATGTACAGTGCACACGTAGCTGTATGTAGATGCAGATTAGGATTTAGCCGCAGAATGTGAGTCATGTAACTGTTTGGTGTAGATATTTATTCTAAGCATGAGATGTCGCTCTTTAAAGTCCAATTCATTACCATATTGAGGCGGAATACGGCAGGTTAGTTACGCCATGTATTTTCAGCGTTTATGGCCCTATGCCCTCTTGAGCTATTTCGCTGCGTCCTATGACAACTACGAGATCTGCAGTGTGAGAAACGGTCAGCACGTCTGCTAGAGCAAGAAGATTACTGGGCGGGTTGTATCTCGCTAGGCGCGCCCCTCCTGCCGCGGCACGCTGCAACCCGCCACACGCTAAGGCTGAGAACGGGTATTTGTGTCTGGTGTCGTAACGGCCGCAAGAAGTCGCTACTCCTCATGCCGCAACCACGCTGCGGCAGCCGTCGCCGGTTGCTGCTTGTGCTGTTTCTTTACGCTATTCTGGCGAGAATTACAAGTCCCCCGGCGCGGCTCTCTGATTTACTGCTCTTGATGCTGAGTTCTGTAAATCCTTACGAGAAAGAGGCAGACAGAGGGAAGGAAGAGGGAGACAGAGAGAGAGAGACAGAGGGAGAGAGAAAGGGACGAAAAGAGAGAGGAAGTAATAACACTGACGAAAAGAGCCAAATGAAAAGAAGAGGTCAGAGAATAAAATTTCTTTTTCACACACAATTTATTTTCACTCTCTTTCAATTAATCCGTCTTACTGTCGTTTCAGTTAATTTAATACCTACATTCGAGAAGTAATGAATCCATAAATGACATTATTATCAGATTTCAGCTTTTTTTAAGGCAGGGTTCAGTCTGACTGCCATTACTATTACGGATGGGTTGTATTATACAGAGCATGGATGTGTGTGATGTCCTTAGGTTAGTTAGGTTTAAGTAGTTCTAAGCTCTAGAGGACTGATGACCACAGCAGTTAAGTTCCATAGTGCTCAGAGCCATTTGAACCATTTTTTTTTTTGTATTATAGACCTAATGAGAGACTAACTTCATTTTACCAACTCTGGTCATTTAATTGTATGTACCCATCTATGTCGTGACTATGACATCGATGATTCTGGAGCAATGTATTTGCTTTGTATGTTCCTTAAATGCAACAAATGCTTTCTACTTAATTACTGAAATTTGTTTTGAAAGATATAACTATTGTTTACACAAAATCGATTTTTCATGTGGATCTTACTCTGGAGCTTACAACGCAGTCCCTATACTAGCTGTAGTCCAACATGCGAGTCATGTATTAAAATGAATTTGTTCATCATTTCGGAGACTTCAAAAAATAGATAGAAGCCTTCATCTTTACATGTCGTTTAAAACAAAGTGCAGGTTCCATTTTTTCCTATCCCGATCAACAACTTCAGGAAGTAAACGATTTCTTCCTGGTTTTATGTATCCGTTGAATTTATGTGTTTGAATCATGTGCATGATTAAACCCTTTTTGTGTTAAACATTCGATTCACGTTAGACATTCGGTTCCTGTACATCAACCTCCACACTAATGTAAGACTTGAAACGGGTAGGTCTATCGAGTTATGTGACTTCACAGAAGTGGCCAGATCCCAGAGTAGATGATTGCGTCTGCCAAGTCAAACTAGAGTAACCCAGCGGATTTAGATTTGATCTTTAGATGAGCTTAGATCACTGCTTGGAGTAAGGATGCTTCAACTGCAACTTTTCATTCACATACGTTAGCTCGACCAGCTTCACATTCTACACGTTCACACTGCAATCGTAAGGTTTGGGTACCATGACAGCCCACGTGTACACATAATATCGGTGTGTCAATATCGATGATAGGCAACACTCATCTCCTATAGATCTCAGTAATAGAGAAAAACTGTTTCTCTTCTTTTAACTAAGTGATTTTGCCCAGTTTGTCTGCAGTGACGTTCTTTTGAAAGATGACATATTCGTCGCTTAAAAGTCTGATACAAATGAGATGTTAGCTATAGCGTAAATATTTTCAAGGTGTGACACTATTAAAGTTTCAACTGCAGAGAGGAAATTATTCAGTAAGAACTAAGTGGCTCCCGACGTACACAATGCCAGCTGTCGACTTATTGGCGGTTGTCGGCGACGTCATCCGGTCACATTTCCGTAAGTTATATTTAATTAACTACTAACCCTATAGGTAGGAGTATACATGAGGCTCCAGCAACATTTCTCCATCTTGTTCAAATACAGGGCGTGAGAATAACTACTGTTGATAAGTCTCTATATGAGATCCTTTTTTTTTTTTTTTTTTCAAACTTACTCTCAGCTGTGGAGTGCCTCTGAGGATGTCAAGCACAGTCCTGTACGAAACGTCATTTACAGGAGAGTTTCTTGGAACACCAACTCACATCCCGAAAACTTTACCAGCAGCAAAATAATTTTTGTATATACAAAGAATAATTTCTTGATATAAAATGGCTAACACGCAAACTACACACCATGCGATTAATACCAAATAGCCGCAGACTTTTTGTCTATAATTATAATCTCTTACAATCCCGTTAGTACCAAATAGTAAAATAAGTAAGTGAAATAGGTAGACTATTTTTCGCAAAAGTGGACTACTGTAAAACAGCAGATTTTCAGTAACACAGCTTATTTATCTGTTTCTCTTTTGTTCCTAAGCAGTTTGTCAAATTTACGAAAAAAACACTTTCGACTAGTAGAGGTCTGCTTATTAATTATAAGGTTAGGAGCTGGCCATATGTTGGTGAAAGTATCAGATTTCTTGACAATATCTTAAAACTTTTCTTTTCGTTCAGAATGTAATACAGAAATGGTATTTTCAGTTGCTGTGAGATGGTGGTTCTGCTCTTTCAGATGAGAACGCAACGTACTACAGATACACACATAGCTGTGTTCTCTGAACATTATCTTAAACTCTCTTCTAGTTTGCGCAATGTGCAAGTTGTCGAAAGATTCACATTTAATTTTGTAGACTCCTGCGTTGCAAAACTTGTCGGTGGCACATGTGCACTATGATGTAGTAACTTCTGTGGTCTGTTATTTGCTCGGAAACCAGCCTGACTCTACAAGCTTTAAAGTTATCTGCTATTTTCATCTGAAACAGAACAATACATGGAAGTGACATAAGTTTGACAGCAATTATATTTTCATCTGTTTTTCTTTCTATTTCCTTGAATATTTTCCCCAAATCCCTGTTTACTGTTTCTACAAAACTAACCCGGCCGCGGTGGTCTAGCGGTTCTGGCGCTGCAGTCCGGAACCGCGGGACTGCTACGGTCGCAGGTTCGAATCCTGCCTCGGACATGGGTGTGTGTGATGTCCTTAGGTTAGTTAGGTTTAAGTAGTTCTAAGTTCTAGGGGACTTATGACCTAAGATGTTGAGGCCCATAGTGCTCAGAGCCATTTTTTTGCAAAACTAATCGCTAACCTGGTTTGAATAGTTTTATGAATTTCCTTATGTACTCCCTCTGTGCCCAGGACTAGTTTTGATAGCCTATAAAACATAGATACAAAGTAGGTCCGTTTATGCACATCTAGATTACATGAGTCTCTTGGACTTACCAAATATGTCAGTGTTGGATTACGAAAGACGTCAAACCATACTTTTGAACTTGCTCTAGTGATGCAGAGATTTAGGAAGTTAAGAGAGTTCTCATTTTAAAATTGAACTATGAACTTCATATTGATTTTTTTTCTGCGGGACGGGGCAGGGCATAGGGAGGGGGTCGGTCTAGAGCAAATGAGCTTCATCTTTTCTTCTGCTTCCCAAACATGTTTCACTGAAGTCTTAACATCATCAATAAGTTTTTATTTTCTGTCTGTTAGACAGGGAGAATGCTCTTTACTATGTGTACACATATAAATCTGGGTTTTTAAGATATCACTTTAAATATGAAAAACAAATGTTGTGTGTATGTAACTTTCTACCACATGCTGTGGGTTACCTGGGTTTCTGGGTGTTTTTATGCCACTTTTCACAGTTTTTCATCTGCAGCCGTAGAAATTAATGTAGAAGACTTATTTACCTCTAAATTTTATGACTGAGATTGCTATTGTTTGGTCTAACTCTATCATTAACTAATTCTATGTGAAAAATTGGTTGTGTTTCTGTGTGTGTGTGTGTGTGTGTGTGTGTGTGTGTGTGTGTGTGTGTGTGTGTGTAGAGTGAATTTTACGACTGAGGATGCTATTGTTCGCTCTAACTCTGTCATTAACTAATTCTAAATGAAAAATCGTCTGTGTTTCTGTGTGTGTGTGTGTGTGTGTGTATGTGTGTGTGTGTGTGTGTGTGTGTGTAGAGTGCTAGGGGTGTCGCGTGTTTATGGGTTGATGTTGTCTGATAGTAATAGTTCGAGGGCAGTGGACAGATTCCTTTACAGAGAACTGTGTGATGGTTTACTTTTTACTTTCTCTCAACTATGTGATTCTGTTTCTCTACAATGTTTTTCTGCTATCCATTCTCTACTTCTTCTGATTATTTGTAATTCATTTCTGAAGCAATCTTCACACAGTGCAACAAATATTGGAAACAGGAATGGACACAGAGAATGACAAAATGTTAAATTTTCTTCATCTCATAATACACATACACAACAACCAACACCAGTTCTCCATATTTAAGAGTCACCATCACCAGCGTAGCAATACACCAGCACTCTAATCATTTGAATGCACAGAAACTAGCTGATTTTCAATATATACTGCACAGACTGAACAAAACTCCACGCATTGAATACAGTTACAAAAATGAAATAGATACACTAAAGCAAATATCTGTAGAGAATGTATATGATACAAATATTATAGTGAACCCGAAACACAATATTTAAACAAAAAATTTGGGGACACTTGGCACACAAAAATAAATAGCACATCGCCAACTTACAAACACAGAGACAAAGAATATACAAGCACACCACGCAATCTCTCTCTCACACACACACACACACACACACACACACACACACACACGAAAGCACATGTGAATAAACAACACACGTAACAAACAAGCGCTAAAAATAGCCAGGATGAACAACTCAATACAGAGAAAACTAAGGCTGACCAAAACAAGCACAGTCAAACACAATACTTTTGGTATATACCAATCGACATTCCACGACAACAATTTAACTAATGTGGCACAGACCAGTAGAAACTTTAATACCAGATACACAGAAGACAGACGAGTTTCAAAAAGCTACAGCTATCACTTTGTATTTGCTGAACACCTTACAGTCGTGAACCTCAACCCAACAGACATCAACGCTGACTTGAAAATTTTCAAATGTAGCAACAGGCCTCACAAAAAATAGTAATTGAAGAAAACTATGAAATACAAAAAGCCATAGTTGAAGGAAACGAAATAATAAATGAACAGACAACTCCCCATAACAGAACACACACACACACACACACACACACACAAACACACTCACAAACGCGATCTCTCACATAGAATTAGTTACTTTTGACCTAACCATAACATTGTCAATCGCAAAGCTTGCACCACAGGTGGTTGATGATATCGCAGTTGTTATGGTAGAAAACACTGCGCGCAATTCCCGCTCGTCAGGCAGTGCGCTTGCTGTATCACGACAGCTGAATGTCCCATGGACCACTGTATGGAAGTCGCTTCGACCCATTCTCAAATGGTATGCGTACAAGACCCATATCGTACAGCAGCTTGTACCACAGGGCGCACAGTGACGTGTTGACTTCGCTCTCCACTGTCTCGCAAAGACTGAAATTGTCGAGGACTGGCCCTGAATCATACTGTGGACAGACGAAGCTCGTCTTTCTCTGAAGCGTGAGTTGAAAACACGGAACTGCCGTGTGTGGGGATCTTCACCTCCAGTCACTGTGCACGAAGTTCGTCTGCAGCGTGAACGGGTCAACGAATTGTGTGGCTTCACGGCTGCGTTCATCAATGGCGCCTTCCTTTTTGAAGAGGTTGGCGCTTAAAGACCAAATATGTGACTGTGACTGACCAGCGTTACTGAGATGTGCTTCGCTAGCGTGTGATACCAGCCCTACAAGCGGGAGACGCATTAACTCAACAGTTTTCATACAAGATGTGGCCCCATCACACATCGCTTCTCCGGAACATATATGGAAACGATCGAATTATCAACTGGTCGTTTCTAAACTCTTGAATGGCACGATCACCTGGTCCCACTCCCTGTGATTTCTGATTGTGGGGCTACCTGATGGACAGGGTTTACCAGGGAAACATTCACACATATCCTGATTTGAAGGGCAACATATCAAGCGAATTAGCAACCATACCTACGGACATGCTTCGTTCTGCTGTGCAGAATGCATTCCTGCGCTTTCAGGTTCTTCTGGACATTGATGGGCGCCATGTTGAGCCCCTTTTGTAGCAGTAATGATACTGATACGTAATCGTATGATGTACCGTAGCAGCACATTAGAAGTGTTTCAACTGAACTGATCCCACGTTATCTGTCTTCCTTATGTCCTTGAAATTAATGCTACCAAGTTTGGTCCTCATAAGGTAAATAATTTCGATGTTACAACGTGTTAAATAGGGAGTGTTTAATTATAAACCACCCGGTATAAGGTAAATAGGTTTTTTGACACCCACAAAGACTTGTGTCAAAATATAAACTTATGTTTGGGCTTGAATTCATATTTACGCTTATATTTATATTTATATTTCACTACTATATATGGGTATGATTCAGAAAAAATAGCCGATGCCTTAAAAATTTTGTAAACTCAGGTTGGTTTTCAAACAGATAAGAAACTAAGGAAGCTATTACATCACTGTTAAGCGTGCCACGGGTAAAATTTTGTAACGCAGGAGGGTGCTAAATTTTATGTGGATTTTGCGATAACCTCTACAGTAGTTTAGCATAAGATTCAGAGAACACAACTATTCGAGTGACAATAGTGCAGTGGGTTCTCATTTGAATGAGCGGAACCACCATCTCGGATTAATTGAAAATACCTTTTCCATACTGCATAGTGAACGAAAAGACAACATTTTAGATACTCTCGAGGAACTTGAAATCTATAACAACAGTTGGCTAACTTCCGTCTCCATAATTCAATTTATGAGCAAAACTCTAGTAGAAGAAATTGGTTTTATCGTGTATTGGATGAAGTGGTCGTTAATGAAAGAGATAAATAAGCTGTGTTACGGAAGATCTACTGCTCTAAGCATTTAACTATTCGTCTTGAAAGAAAAAAGGTCTAACTGCTTGACTTACGTATTTTACCATTTGGTTCTTATGGGATCGTATGATGCCACAACTATAGATAAATGGATGCTTTATCGTTTTGTATTAACCCCACTATGTGTTGGTTTTTTGCTGTTATCCATTTCATATAAAAAATTAAGCTGTATATATAAATAGAACGTGAATATGTATGTTAATATTTTGACTAACAAGATTGCATCAGTAGCTCTTAAGATTTATAAATATGTACGTATTTTATTTCATATGACATTTCTAAAAGTAACGTACATTATAGGAAAATATGTAAGTAATAATAATGATGAACTGATCCAAAATAGCGCCGGTATGGTCACGCCGTCTGTTGATAGACAGCTTACCTAGGAGGCCCAAAAGGCCGCTCCTATAATTTCATTGCAGAATTCCTACCTGTGAAAGTTATATTTAATAGTTATTTAAAATGATATATATTTGTCTATTAAAAATAGGTAATGTGCATGGTTTGTAGTAACTAAATTGCTTTTTTAAGAAACCTGTGTTTTACGTACACCAGGTCCAAGTGTTTGACCCCTCTATCTCTAGGGAACAACAACTGCCTCGGCTGCTGTCAGAGTTGAAATTCCATAAAGAAACTGACCACTTCTTGACTCTTACCGGCAGACCCTTCTGCCCATTATCGTCATCGATTACATTTCCGGACGTCGCCTTTGCTTCCAGTCCTCATTGCCCGCCAACGACATTGCTGCCAGTCCTTATCAGCACTGCATGACTGTGTCATATGAAGTAAAACTGTCAAAGTTACGGCTATAATTGGTGAGACCCTTCATCACGGTAGCTGCGCAATAGTGCTTAGGATTACTCATGACAGTGGAAGGAGAAATCTACTTTAAAATAAAAGCTATTTATTAGTGTTGTGTCGGAATGCACATGTGAAAAAAAAGGCGGCAGAGAAGTGTCAAAGACGTCAGTAATGCATGCAGAAAATGGGCTGGTCGTTTCCACTATCTGATACGGTACGCTTCCAATACGGAATACTTACACGGGATCAACAACAGAGAGTATTGTTAGATAAAAGATACATAGCACGAATAAAACAAGACATCGAGATAGAAACTACAGTTGTGTGAGAATATGAATGCAGCAGTTACCCGAGGAAAACAGAGGAATGTAATAATAAGATCAACGGCACTCGGTGCGTCCTAGGGTTGTGTATAGAATTACACAAAGTCAGATGGGGGCGGTCTGGTATCTCTACCAAACATGTCTGTCATTTGAGGAGTTGTTCGCGTTTGTGAGCTGGAGCTATCCGTGACTCCAGCGTGAGCGCTACGAGTGTCGCATGCATTGGGCGACGCCTCTGCAGTCGTAACCTTCCTGGTCCGACCACTTGTACCCCGAAATCATCTGATGTTGGCGTGATCCAGCATCTTGTTTACTCGGCCTACACTTGCTTCTCACAAGTATTAAATTTTTCGTAATGTCTCAGTCTTATCGTTTTCGTGTTTCTCATGACTCTTCGGCCTTCCAGCTCGCCGGTGAGACTGACTCACAGTGATTTTGCGGGCACACACGTCATGGTACTCTGCGCTCATCCTAAGCTTTTTATTTGGACTCTAACTTCTTGATGCATGATATTTTGCAGCTGGTAATGAGGATGAGATCTCGAATGTACTTTTCAGTTTGTATGAGGTGGTACAGCAGCTGCGCTCCCTTCACGGACCCTAATAAAGTAGAATTCTCAGGGATTTGCAAATTACTAACAAACTACTGCGCTCAGCACATGGTAGCTGCCCACTTACAAGCTAATAAGCATCTGAAATGTCCTGGACAGTCTCTTGTGACGTGGATAATAAACTTATTGGGTTTAACACTTAGTTGTGATTTTGAGTGAAACATCGTAGTTCTTCCTATATAGACTGCCTCATTCGCAGTGTGATAATGCGAGTGGCGCCAGACAGGACAGTACCGACTAAAGCTTGAGCACATTCGGAACCGACGGCAGACGAGGTAGGCCAAATTGCGGAGTCGGAAGAATTGATTCCTGTAGTGAAAAATGTATTTCTGGGGGATTGGTAGGTTGCACAACTTGACTAGTCACACCAGCAGGAAACGTCGAGATCGGCGGCTTTTCAGGCTTTAGCGACCACGCCATCCGGGTAATCTGTCGAGCGCTGTCACAGAACGGGTTCTCGGTGTCCCGAAAGAGGTGTATGGGCACATTACCTAAGATTTTCAAGATACTGTGAATCTCTTATTATGTTGCATTCCCCCGTTTTGTCATTATTACATTTTGTATACGAACGTGTCATCTATAAGGAATATTCATTTTCAGATCGATAGATGTTATAATTTTTCTTCCAGTTGATGATGGTTCAAATAACCGAAACCAGTCAAGAAGCATTTGGTACGCTAGTCGGCTTATCAGTAATTGGGGACAGTCTGCAAATCACCACTTGGTTTCTGGTGGGCATGTTCCTTCCTAGTGCACACGGAAATACACAGACAGTATCCATTACGTTCTATGACTAATAAAGTTTCACAAATATGACGTATTGATACCACTCGTCTCCTATAATTGGAAATCAGGTTTTACCCTGAGGAGGAACGTCGTAATACGGTCCAAAAGTTCGCTTTATAGTTTATAATTAAAGTGTTTGTAGAATGACACAATACTACATTCAGCTATATTTTGTCCATCAAGTTATTCTCATGTTTCCATTTCATTATTTTTACTCCTGGCACTAGGAGAAATAAGTAAAGATTGCAATCTGCTGTTAGATTCTTAACCATAAGCACACATAATATGTAGGCATACAAGGGAAGCGGTTTACCAAACAGTAGCAGATATGTCGTTACGCTCTAAATGGCACTATAATTCGGAATACGTCCGTACTAAAAATGTACTGACACTGGTATCAGGATAAATAAAATATAGCTCGAATCTCTGTATATACAACTGTGTAGGTGATTTACCGGGACCATCACTCCCAGGGACGTTAAATTCCGAATTTTCCGCAATATATGGAATCCATATTCCACCATGCTTTTCTAAGTCTTTGGTAGTATAATCACTATCACATTTTCACACATCAGAAATTTTACGTAGACGGTTAAATTATAAATGCATTGGTAGCCCAGTAGTGAATTTTATGATTATCTGCGCTGACAATAACGTAGGAATTCTCTGTGAAACAATGTACGTGAAGCTCCTCTGAGTTACGTCGGTATACATCTTCCAAAGCTACGTATTTATGGCGTCGTACTTAAAACAACGGTTCAGTTCAAAATTAGGCCAACGAGTCATAAACTCACTCTAAAATTATACAATGTAAGCCAACTAATATATGAAAACTTTCGTGTAGCTTTCTCTGAGTTCGTGTAGCTTTCACTGAAGAGCCAAAGAAACTGGTACACCTGACCAATATCTTGTATGACCACCGCGAGCATGCAGAAGCACCCCAGTTTGACGTGGCATGGACTCGACTTGTACCTGAAGTATTGCTGGAGGGAATTGACTATATGAATCCTGCTGGACTATCCATAAATCCGTAAGAGTATCAGGGGGTGAAGATCTCTTCTGATCAGCAAGGCATCCCAGGTATGCTTAGTAATGTTCATGTCTGGGGAGTTCGGTGGCCAACAGAAGTGTTTAAACTCAGAAGAGGGTTCCTGGAGCCACTATGTAGCAATTGTGAATGTGTGGAGGTGTCACATTTTCCTGCTGTAATTGCCCAAGTCTGTCGGAGTACACATTGGACATTATTGGATGCAGGCGATCAAAAAGCATGCTTAAATATGTGTCACCTGTCAGAGTCGCATATAGACGTGCGAGGGGTCCCATATCACCCCAACTCCACACGCCTTACACCATTACAGAGTCTTCACCAGCTTGACATGCAGGGTCCACGGATTCATGAGGTTGTCTCTGTACCCGTACACGTATATCTGCTTGATACAAATTGAAACGAGACTCGTCTCACCAGGCATAAACAGCCAAATGTCGGTAGTGAGGGGACCAAGGAAACTTCCTGGCAGATTAAAACTGTGTGCCGGACCGAGACTCGAACTCGGGACTTTGCATTTCGCAGGCAAGTGCTCTACCATCTGAGCTATTCAAGCACGACTCACGCCCCCTCCTCAAAGCTCTACTTCTGCCATTACCTCGTGTACTATCTTCCAGACTTTACAGAAGCTCTCCTACGAACATTGCAGAACTAGCACTCCTGAAAAAAAGGATATTGCGGAGACATGGCTTAGTCATAACCTGGGGGATGTTTTCAGAATGAGATACCGTACATGGACTCTTACCTAAAATTGATACATTAACCCTCTCCACCATCCTTTAAAGTTTGTAGTACCACCATGGAATCACCCTGTATATACACACACTCACAAGCACCGGCTCCTATAACTTTGACGCTCTGTACCACCGTTGGATGACGTTTCTGGATATGGGTTCTTAAGTAAAACGTAATCTGTTAAGTACCCTCTAGAAGCTCTAGAATTGTGTAACACTAATTGTGGAACACCCTGTATGTGAATATTTAATTTATTCTAAAATGGAACATCAGTAGAAATTTATATTCTTCTACTATTGGACGTGATATACGTTATTACGATAAATATGGAGTATATGACCTCATGTGGGATCTGGTTTTGAATACTACGATTATGTGCTATTAGTCTTCTGAATGCTTCTTTTATTGTCCTTAGTAGCCATCTTGAATTTCTGATGTATACAGTGCTTTCATCTTAGCCAGAAGTGATGTTGCTCCCCTATTCGAAAAGAGATCCGTTATCGGACAGTTTAAGAATACTGTTAATTTTGAGTCTTAAACTTTTAGGGGAGTTGATCTTTCACTCTGCAGAAGACTTAAGAAACATCCTCCCAGATAATAAAGGTGTGCTGCACGAACTTGATCCCAGATTTTTGACTTTCGAGTCATTGTCAAAAATATGACTTTAATGTGTCATGATATGTTAGAGTCAATGGAACAACAGCATATCTGCAGTCTCATACTGATTGATTGGAATATAACAATAAGGTTAAAGCGACAAATTCTAATGTTCTCGATATATTACCTGCGCGTGAAACCAGGAGACACCTGAAAATACAGAGTGGAACGCAAATGCTGGCAAGTAGTTAATCCTGCTGTGAGTAATTCCCTCATCATTTAGCATTTTCAACTGCATATGAAACATCACTTATCCCACGTGGCATGGAACACAACGTGTAGTAACAAGATCATGCATGTCGATTTTTATATAACCATCGTTTGTACTTGGGACATTAACTGTCTTGTGGAAATATGTTAATTAAGGGTGGTATAGTTTAACAGACGAACTTCAGTTGTTTGGCAGAAATTTCTTGTCGAAATGTGATACACGTTGGAACATTTTTATGGCTGTGTGTTCCGCTACCTGATAGTCCAGAAGTTGGGCCTCGCAGTCACCACGTGTAGCTCGGCGAGCAGTCGAGCGCTGCAGCCTTTGGCGGCGTAACAACTTCGGCAAACTGCGGGGCGGCCTAATGCACCTTTGTTGACGGGAGGGCGCTCATTACGCAAGCAAAGCCGGGTCCAGGCCGTACCGGCTGCAGGGCGACAGGCACGGCGCTGCACGGCGCGTGCCTCCGTTTGTGAGCAGCGTGGCGGAAAGGCGCATACGGAAATTCAGGCGCTCCTCTTCCAGGTCTCCTGCCTTCAATGTATGTGGCTGTCGTTATAGTTCGACACGAAACTGATACTGCACTGATAATGCATCTCACAGATACATGTCTCTTCCATACAAGTGGCAACTCTGGTCTGCGAACAACCGAATTCGAATTTTTGTGAGCAGCAGTCAGTGATCTCGAGGGAACAGTACTGTTTCAGTTATTTATTGAAACAAGGAATCTTTGTTTTCCATTTTATTTTCGTATTGATCAACTAGGATCACATAACAGTTTACTGTTCTCTTCTTTGTTTGTTGTTGTTATTTGCTATTTTTTTCATTACTCCTTCATTTTTTCCCAGTGTTATCATTCCTTCCTTCTGCCCATGTTGGTCCTGATTTCTCATTCCTTACCCTTTGAAAGCCTTCTGGATTTGGTTTTTTCTTCTTAAAAAGGTTTCTTTTTGTTATTTCTGAGTCTCTGGTGTTATTTCTTCATTCCTTATTTTGGCACTCCGTGCTATAATAGATTACTTCTTGCACAAATAAAGGAATATTTGTCTTGTTAGCATGTTCTCTTAGCAATTACTTCTGATATTTTGTCTATATTCTTGTAGATCTCCTAATTACTTCTTTTTTTTCTTTATTGTGATTTTGATCACCTTACACAAGGCGGGCTGTCAGCAGCAGAGGACGCCGCTATTCAGCCTTGAGTTTTACAATAAGTAATACATATGGGTGGCACAGAGAATACAATCAAAACGGCGGGCAAAGAATGTAGACACTAAAAAACAAAAAACATGGAGCCGTTCACGCTGGACGAGAAACATCACTAACACTAGTTGACACGGCGCACATAACATGGATGACGGCGACGGTACACGTGAACAGTGGTGGCGTGACGGCGAACAAACACTAAACACAAACGAAGGCACACACACGAGACACTGATGGCGATGATCTCCGGCGCGCGAATGTTCACTGAGTGTGTGCAAGTCCAGGGACCTGCCAAGAGAGGAGGAGGAGGAAGGGGAGTGGGAGAGCGAGATGGGAGAGTAGAGATGCCATGGGCAGGGGAGATAGGGGGAGGGGGGGAAGGGGGAGGGGAAGCCCAGGGGAAGAGTGGTGGAGGGAGGGGACGGGGGAAAAGGAAAGAGAAGGGAAGGGAAGAGAAGGGAGGGAGGCTGCCTAAAGGAAAAGACACCAGAAGTGGGGGGGGGGGGGGGCAGGATCAAAGTTGATAGGAAGGGTAGATGGGGGGGAGGAGGACATCATCAGGGGAAGGAGCTGGCGGAAGCCACCTTGGGAGAGGGTAAGGAGGGTGGAGAGATGGAGACTGGGTGGGACGTGGGAATACAGGCGCGGCAGCTGGCGGGGGTGGGAGAGGAGGGGTGAGACAAGCGGATGAGGAGGATCGAGATTGCAGGAGGTGTACAGGATCCGTATCCTTTCAAGGAAAAGGAGGAGGTGGGGGAAGGGGATAAGATCATACAAGATCCGCGTGGGGGAGGGTAGACGGATGCGATAGGCGAGGCGGAGGGCATGACGTTCAAGGATTTGTAGGGATTTATAAAAGGTAGGTGGGGGGGCGGAGATCCAGGCCGGATGGGCGTAACAAAGGATAGAGCGGATGAGGGATTTATAGGTGTGGAGAATGGTGGAGGGGTCAAGACCCCATGTACAGCCGGAAAGGAGCTTGAGGAGACGGAGTCGGGAGCGTGCATTGGCTTGGATTGTCCGGAGATGGGGAGTCCAGGAGAGGCGACGATCGAGGGTGACGCCAAGGTACTTAAGGGTGGGAGTGAGGGCGATAGGACGGCCATAGATGGTGAGATAGAAATCAAGGAGCCGGAAGGAAGGGGTGGGATTGACCTTGAGCAACCACTCGTTGCACCAAGCGGTGAACCGGTCAACCTAATTACTTCTCATTTTTCAACCATTTGTAGTTTGTATTGCACCCATTTCACGGGGGAACAAAAATGTCTTTTCTGCAGCATAAGTTCAATGAGTCTACTTAGATACACACCGTGATGAAATACTTAGTCTATGAATAATTTTGTTTGAATAGACTCTGGTTCTAATGATAAACCGTTCTATGAAAAATATACCTTGTTTAATATTCTACCCTCATTAACGTGTCTTTCTCGAAGTAAGGTAGCTGTACTCAAATGGCCTGTAACGCAGTATAGCCTAGTGCCTTTGTCTTGGTAACTATGACAGGAATCCGACAGATGGCACCTCATGGGAATTTGGGAACTACCTTAACTATCTCTGCGTCTGACAGAGAGCGCTGTGACTATCAGCCATTTCACTGGCGAGCCTTGGTTGTCTGCCATTCAGTAGTTATTTTGCGTAGGTAACTTCTAGCGTTACTCATTCGTTACAGTTTTTCTGCAAACGCGATACTGTGTCAGCTCCTTCATGAGATTGTCCTGTTTGGGGGTTTTAGTTACAGGCAGGGTGGGCGTGGCAGAGATATTATTTCTTTTTTTTTTTTTTTTCATTTATTGAATTTCAATTCCCCCCGAAGGGGGCGGGCTGGCAGCAGCTTAGTACGCCGCTCTTCAGCCGACAGATTTTGTGACAAAGAGCAAGAGAACAAATAAGAAAAACAACAGGCGATAAAATCGGAGACTTAGAGAGTAACAAGGCGAAAAGAAATCGTGGAACTTAAAACAACAACACAGGGATGATGACGCTAATAAAAATACATACGAAGTAGACAGGGAAAGCAATAGACAATTAAAAAACACGGCGACAGTCTGGATTCTGTTCGCAAAGGAAATAAAATTCACACCGAGCGACAGCATGGTGTCTGTTCGCAACACGAGAAAGACAAACAACACTGAATAGTCACTGGAACACTGTACTAAACAGTTGGCAAATGTGACACCACAGTCGAGAGCAGGTGGGGGGAAACTGGACAGAAGATGGGAAAACGAAAAAGGGGGGGAAAGGAGAGTAAAAGCGAAGGGGGGAGCCGGGAAAGGAGCTGAAGGAGGATGAGGACCCATAAGAGGGGTGGGGGGGCAGACGCGACAGGGAGTGGGGTAGGCAGAGGAGGGGAATACAAAAGGACTAGGGGGGGGAGAAGGGAGGTAGGGAGAGGTTTAGTGGGGGGAAGAACAGGACAGAAGTGGGGGGGGAGAGGGAGCCCAGGGAAAGGACAGAGGAAAGGAGGGGGATGGAGGATCAGAGTTGATAGGAAGGATAAATGGAGGGAGAGAGGGCATCATCCGGGAGGGAGAGTTGATGGAAGCCACCTCGGGAAAGGAGATGGAGGGTGTAGAGATGGAGGGTAGGGGGGACACAACGGTGAAGACGTGGCAGGGGGCGGGGATGGGAGAGGAGAGGAGCAACCAGGGGGTGTGGGGGTTCAAGACGGCGGGAGGTGTAGAGGATGCGGATATGGTCGAGGAATAGGAGCAGATGGGGGAAAGGAATGAGATCATAGAGGATCCGCGTGGGGGACGGGAGGCGTATACGGAAGGCGAGGCGGAGTGCATGACGCTCAAGGATCTGGAGGGACTGATAGAATTTGGGGGGGGCAGATATCCAGGCAGGACTGGCATAACAGAGGATGGGACGGATTAAGGATTTGTAGGTGTGGAGGATGGTAGAGGGGTGCAACCCCCATGTCCGGCCAGAGAGGAGTTTGAGGAGGCGGAGGCGGTTGTGGGCTTTGGATTGGATGGATCGGAGATGAGGGATCCAGGTGAGGTGACGGTCAATGGTGAGGCCAAGGTAGGTGAGGGTGGGGGTGAGACGGACAGGACGTGCGCAGACAGTAAGGGAGAAATCCAGGAGCCGGAAGGAGCGAGTGGTATGACCTACGATGATTGCCTGGGTCTTGGAAGGATTTAGTTTCAGGAGCCATTGGTTACACCATGCAGCAAAAAGGTCAAGGTGATTCTGGAGAAGGCGTTGGGACCGTTGGAGGGTAGGAGCGAGGGCGAGGAATGCGGTGTCATCAGCATATTGCAAGAGGTGCACTGGAGGGGGGGGTTGGGGCATATCTGCCGTGTACAGGAGGTAGAGGAGAGGGGAGAGGACAGAGCCCTGGGGCACACCGGCAGAGGGGTAGAAGGTGCAGGAATTGGCATGATGGATGGTAACGTAGGAGGGGCGGCGGGAGAGGAAGGAGGCCACCAGACGGATGTAGTTGATAGGAAGGGCGTAGGTTTGGAGTTTAAACAGGAGACCGGGATGCCAGACACGGTCGTAGGCCTTTTCAAGGTCAAGTGAGACAAAAATGGCGGAGCGACGGGTGTTAAGCTGGAGGGAGAGGAGATGAGTGAGGCGGAGGAGTTGGTCATCAGCAGAGAAGGAAGGTCGAAAGCCACATTGGGTGTTTGGGAGGAGGTGGTTTTGGTGGAGGTGGAGATGGATGCGCCGGGAAAGGATGGATTTCAAGAGCTTGCTGAACACCGACGTGAGACAGATAGGACGATAGGAAGAGGCATCAGATGGAGGCTTATTGGGTTTGGAGAACATCAGGATACGGGAGGTTTTCCACAGGTCGGGATAGAAGCCAGTGGCAAGGATGACATTGTAGAGGGCGGCAAGGAGGGAAAGGAAGGAGGGAGGGCAGTGTTTGAGGTGGCGGTAGGTAATGCAGTCATGGCCGGGAGCAGTGTTGCGTTTAGTGCGGAGTGTGAGGCTGATGTCCTGTGTAGTGATGGGAGTGTTAAGTGCAGATGGTGGGGTGTGGCCCAAGTACTGGAAGCTAGGAGCAAGGGGAGGAACAGAGGTATCCGTACGGTCCATGACATCAGGGAAGAGGGAATAATCAAAGTGGGGATCATCTGGGATGGAAAAAACATCAGAGAGGTGGGAGGCAAAGTGGTTGGCCTTACTGAGGTTGTCAGGAAAGGGACGGTCATTAAGGAGGAGAGGGTACTGGGGGGTGGGGCGGTTCCCAGTAAGGCGGTGGAAAGCAGACCAATACTTGGAATAGTTGATGGGGAGCGTGGTGTTGAGGTGTGTACATGTCTGGCGCCAGGCTCGGCGTTTCTTCGCAACAAGCAGGTTGCGGATGTGTCGCTGTAATTGCCGGTGGCGGGTCAGTGTATCCCGGTCACGAGTGCGGAGAAAAGAGCGGTAGAGGCGGCGGGACTCCCGAAGGAGAAGGACGGCCTGTGGTGGAAGGGCAGGGCAGTGAGGGTGGATGGCTTTGGTGGGGATATGGGTGGCGACGGCGTCAGACAAGGTCTGGTGCAGGAAGGCAGCAGTGCGAGAGATGTCATCAGGAGACTGGAGGGTAAGGGCGTGGCTGTCAACCTGGGTGTGAATGGAATCCCGGTAGGCATCCCAGTTGGCACGGGAGTAATCATGGACAAGTTTAGGAGGGACGTCAGGGCGAGGAGTGTGGCGGGGATGGCGACCGGTAGAGATAGTGAGGAGGACAGGAGCATGGTCACTGCCAATGAGGTCAAGGACATCCGCGGTGATGCGCCCAAGAAGGTTGGGAGAGGCAAGGACTACATCAGGAGTGGTGTTGGATTCGGGCCGGGTGTGCTGGGGCAGGGGAACCAGGTCTCCCTGGAGAGTGGTGAGAAACTGATGCCACCGCCGGAGGTCGGCAGGATCACGGCTGTGGATATTGAGGTCGGCGGCAATCACGTAGGTGGAGAAGGTGCGGTCAATGTGGGCCAGGAAATCGTATGGGATGGGGGTGCGAGGGCGGACATAAATGGTGGCACAGGTGATGGTAAGGGCGGGGAAGAAGAGGCTGAGGGTGAGATGCTCGGCAGGATTGTTAAGGAGAGGTTGGGGCCGGACTGGGAGGTGCTTGAGGTGGCCTATAGCAACTCCGCCACGTGCCAGAGGGTACGGGTTATCGGTGCGATGTAGGGTGTAAGGGGCAGTGGAGACGGAGATACGGGGCTGAAGGAAGGTTTCATTGAGGACGAAGGCATCCACGCGGTGCTGACGTAGGGTGTGGAGGAAGAGGAGTTTGTGGGTGGGCAGGGAGCAAACGTTGTGGTACAGGATACGGTATGGTTGTTGTACCATGGGAGTGGAGAGTTAGACGAGGGTGGTGAGGGGGGTGAAGGTGAAGTGGGCCTGGTTGTGGGAGTAAGTGGCATAGGTGGTAAGATGGAAGATGGAACGGGCAGCGAGGGCGATTTGGGAAAGAGTGTGGGAGCGCTGGAAGGGGTGGATGTTTTGGAGCACAATGGTGGTGAAACGGATGATGGTGGCAGAGATACGGCGAATGAGGGATTTATAGGTGTGGAGGATGTGCGGCCAGAAAGGAGCTTGAGGAGATGGAGTCGGGATCGTGCCTTGGCTTGGATTGTACGGAGATGGGGGAGTCTAGGAGAGGCGACGGTCAAGGATGACACCAAGGTACTTAAGGGTGGGGGTGAGGGCGGTAAGACGGCCATAAATGGTGATGTAGAAATCTAGGAGACGGAAGGAAGGAGTGGTTTTGCCAGCAATTATCGCCTGGGTCATAGAAGGATTGACTTTGAGCAACCACTGGTTGCACCAAGTGGTGAATTGGTCGGCGTTCACTGTGTTATTCAGTGGTTTGGTATTTAACTAATTTGTAAATGGAAATGATAATACTATTTCATTACGTTGAGTAATTACTAAATAATTTTTCTCCCGGCTAAAGATTTGATCAAGTTGCTAAAGAACTCCAAGTTAACGTCGTGTTAAAGTGTTGTCTGTAAGTTGTGTAAGTGTCACTAAATCACAGTTCATACAACGGATTCTATACAACTATGGATTATGATGGAAACAGTTATCTTCAGCAAAATGATCATTAAAACCACCGAATATCAGCCGCGCACAACACTGACGTATGTTACCTGAAACAGTATTCTTCGCAACTCGTGCGTAATTAATTTCGGCTCCATACATCAGCTAGGTAAGTTTGTTATAATGATCGTGCTATGAGCACTGTTTTTAAAGAACCAATCTGATTCGAATCATTTTCATTAAAATAAGTTCGGAACCACCGGTGCACATTTATTTTTACACATTTGTATTACATTCGGCATTTATGTCTGCAGATTGCGTAATTTAAATTTGAATTTGCCGCTGAGATAATTGTTAAGATGGCAGCAGACAATTGATAGAGCCTTTCTATTGTCAGAGCAAATAAGTAAATAATTAAAATGCTTATTAAACGCTATAAAATCTATTTTCGTATTGTGCACTATTTAGACTTCATCAAGAAAACATCTGATTTGATTCTAAGAAAACACAGACAAAAATGCGATACAAATCGCTATCATCAATGGCTGCGCTCCTTGCAGCGGAAAGAAATAATTAACACAGATAATGCTTACTGAGTGAGGAACTAGAGTTACAAATAATTAATCACTCATATTTATAATAATAATGAACTCTATTTTCAAGTAATAATTAACAAATAATTACGATTTCTTAACAGACCTCGGTTTGATATGCGTCCGCAACTTACAAAAGCCAACCAACAAAAGCTAAAACAAAGGAAGACAAACGCAGATCATAAAAGTAATTTACAATTATCATTGTCTTTGTATGATACACATCGATATGTCCAATTATATCATAGAATATTATATAAATAATTATTATTTATAAGTTTTCACTGTTTTTTCATACGTCGAATAGATAATGTTTATAACTGTTAGAGGCATAATTTCCTCTCGTCGCAATGCAGTCAAAAATTTATCACGTGGATGTTACAATGCCCCTTGGGCTGAGGAAAAAAAATTAGTTTATCTATTGTATATTTTTTTATCAGTCCACGTAATCCACGTAGATTTGCTACTCTCAAGATGCAAATGTTTAGTTTCAATGTCGTTTTAGACATGATAAAATTATAGTTGAATCGAGTACTTTAAATGACTTCAGTGACTGTATTATCTCGGATATTGCTGCGGATACTTCCCGGATTAACTTATCCCCTCACCCCCCCCCCCCCCCATTTGGGTTCACTGAACTCGGAAAACCGGGAATAAAACCGTCCAAGGAGCTTCAAGAAAATACAGATACCTACTTTTAACAGTCAGGCTTGACATGATTGTAATAAAATATGCTGGAAAATGCAAATTTATGACTCTGTTGCAAGCATCTGAGATAATGAATGTTTTCTCATGGTGGTATATCATAAAATTTACAAAGTCACTCATTTATCGAATGTCATAAGAACTTGCTGCTGACATCGTAAGACCGCCCCCGTGTCGAACCCTTGGACCGCAGACAGGTAGCGGCTGCTACTGAAGCGCCCCCGGCCGAGTCGGTGGGGCGTCGGTTGCCGTCGGCTGCATCGTCGTTTGGATCTGCTGCTGGCTAGAAGTCGCGCTGCAGCAGGTCTTGTTTCTCCTTTCCCACGTCCCTCAGTTTAAGACGGGTACATGAAATGTCAAAATATAAGCATCAGTAACAACATAATTACTATTCTCATCCTGTGGAAAAGTTTATTTGTGTCCATTTCACTTGCATTCACACGGATGGAATTTGACTGTTTTTGGAGTATGTATTTTGACACTGTTCAACTCAATGTAGTGATTCACATGAAAGTTTATCACAATATGCACATTTTGAACACTGCACCGTTAATCATACAAGTGTCCGTAGTGTGCTTCGTTTACTTAAGCGGAATGTAAATATTTTCGCGACGCGCTACGTAGCCAACGTTGCATTATTGTTTTGCCGCGCGTCTGGCTGTACAGTCTGTCACATTAAATTTGGCACGCGGAGACGTTTCGTATCAAACTACTAAAGGTCATCAGTTCAAATTAATTATTAATACAGTCAACAGTACTCAACGTTCATAGCGTTGCTGCTAATTTTACCACTCCAAGAGCGTTCATAACGTTACGTGATCACAGTTATTATCATTGTTCATCATTATTCACAATGTAAATCACAGTTCTTCACGCGTCCACTAGTTCCTGCCAAACACGTTTCACTGTTCTGATTGCTGTCAGTAGTTTTCCACAGTACTTAACAGAAAATCTATATGCAAATGACACTTTTCAAGTAATGAGGTCTGGTACACTTGCACATAAGTTCATATTACCATGACTGAATAACAAAATTTAAAATTTTACACTGTCACATGAACATGAGACAATATACAAGTTTCAAAATCTGCTACATTATCTTGACCATGAGGTCATTACTGAACTGTCCAGATAACAGTACATTTCCATTTTTGTTACAGATACATATATTTGTATATTTCTATGTTTTACTTTTTTTATTGGGATTGTTATTTACCATGTTTTTGGGACAGATGTCCATGTTCGGTTTATCTAACAGGAATGTTGCTCATAAGAGCATTTTAAATGACTTCGTAATGAAACCGTGTACGTAAATCAGTACACATTCAGATTTCGCTTCACTAGTGGTGAAAGCAGTTTATTTTATTTATTTTTTTTCAGTCACACAGCTCACACACCACCAACACAATAACTAATGAGGAAGTATTGAATAGAATTGGGGAGAAGAGGAGTTTGGGGCACAACTTGACAAGAAGAAGGGACCGGTAAGTAGGACATGTTCTGAGGCATCATGGGATCACCAATTCAGCATTGGAGGTCAGCGTGGAGGGTAGAAGTCGTAGAGGAAGACCAAGAGATGAATACACTAAGCAGATTCAGAAGGATGTAGGTTGCAGTAAGTACTGGGAGATGAAGAAGCTTGCAAAGGATAGAGTAGCATGGAGAGCTGCATCAAACCAGTCTCAGGTTTGAAGACCACAATAACAACAACAACAACATAGATATTTTAATACCCCGTCCAGCGGAAGAGATCCACAGTGGTTCAGAGGTGTCACAGCTAGCGACAGTTTGTCGCTGGCAGCACGGAGCTGGCAAGAGCCCGTGGGTTAGTCTTAGCGGCACGCTGCGTAACGCTTAGCTGCTATTTAGTACAAACCTTACTTTTCGACTTCAACTTCCTACCTACCGTACTGGAGTTTCTTTTATGTACCACTCACGGTGAACTTGGCTTTGTTTGAAGATTATGCATTCGTATCTGGAGTGATACCCGCGTTGCACAGATTTTATTTAGACTTCATATGAGAATAGGAAAACACCTACACTACTGGGCAAAAATTCTTACACACGAACAAATATATTACTTAAGCATTTTAATCATTTCTATCCTACGTATAGGAAGGCAAAATTCCTCACATTTAATGCAACAACACTCAAGTATTTATAAAGTTGTTTATCCCTTTTAGAATAAAAATACATTTGTTATGGGGATATTCTACTCCTTGTTCAAATAATTCAACAACATTACAGTGTAATACTTGACATAAAATCTTATAAACTAATACATACATAAGATTATCACATTATTACTGCTAATTATTTTACCATAAACATTATATTTGCAGTTATGGGGTAGTGCACTTTCACTTCTGATTGGTCCCTTGTACATTCACTTCGTTTTTCTTAGTCCAGGGGACCGAGTACAATACTCTGCAATAGGTCTTGTGCGGATATACTTTCATATTATACTGGTAATCTTTTAATATTCCAGGGCGTTCAGTGAATACTTCGATGTATCCGAATAATAATTCTGTTAATTGTCTAGCTTCTGAAGCATTAATGCAAGTTGCCTCCTGTACTTTCTCTTCTATTGTTGTGACGATGTCACTCATGTTGCTATGTGCATCGTTATTTCGCTTTTTGTGACACATCTGTGGGTGCTTCTGATGCAACACTAACAACTTCTGTTTGCTGACAGAAAAATTCATTTATCTCATCAGCGGAAGGTTCGCACCGAACTCCCGATTCAGCATTAATGTTATGGGTCGCTGTTGGTACTTAAGTGCACATGTCCCACGGGTGAGATCATTTACAGCTTCCCTTTCCCGAAGGAACTCAAGACCCAGAAGCACCGGTACTGACAAGTTATCCATTAGTAGGAACGTGCATAATAAGCGATCATTTCCCAAGGAAACTTCCACCTGTGTCTGGTATTTTATACTCTGTGCCTTTTTTCCCAATGCCCCTATTACCTTACAATTTGCAACCGGCAAAATCGGCAATCTCTTTATCTCCGATACCTTCTTGAAAAACTGCGTGTTCATAACTGATACATTAGCACCTGTGTCAAGCAGAATAGTAGCTGTCACACCATTTACAGCTCCGGTGACACTTGCTTGGATATTTTCCCTTTGTGGCTTATCAGAGACAGCAGGTTTCTGATATAGCTCATCTTCTATCCTGTTGCTATCCTGATACCGTATCATGTTTATTTTTTGTTCCGTCGACCTATTGCCTTCATTGTTGGCCTCGGTCACCTGGCGAAGGCGTACAGGGACCGAAATTAGTTTGTTGGCTTCTGAGTGTTTTGTTCTGTTTCCGAAGGTACCTCCACTGTCCAAACATTTTGTGAGTTTTCAGTCGGAGGAGGCCTGCTTGGATCCCACCACGGTGGATATTGATTGCTTGGTATAGGTATAGCCTGTACATAATTTATTGGCTGATCTGAATTGATAGAATTTTGCTGCGGCTGCCAATGACTTGGCCCTGGCTGTCGCCAATATTCACTGTCACCCCGCATATTTTTAGGCTTGTCTTTATATGGAGTGTCTGACCTGTTGTCATTTCGTCTCTTTCGGTTGCTATTGTTATTGTTTGGGTTTTCATTGTGGTACGGCCTCTGATTACCATTTGGTTGTTGGTGTTCTTCGGCCTTTTGATAATTACTGTTATTATTATTAGGATAACCAAAATTTTGGTTGTAGTGATTCCAACTACTGCTATTATTATTGTATTTTCCGTTACTATAAGCTTTACTTTTATTTTTCTTTGGACTACCTTCGCCCCTATTTCCATTATTTCCATTCCATGAATTTTTTCTATTAGGACTATTATTATTGCTGATCACGTCATAATTTTTTCTGGTGTCTTCTTGCACTAGATCCAGAGAATCAATTACAGACGGAAATTCTTTCAGATCGGTGTCTGTAACATTAAATAATTTTTCTCTAATATGTATGGGTAATAGAGCTTTTAACACTCGCAATAAGTCTCTGGTGGTTACTGGCTCATCCCAGTACCGGGTCATGTTAATATATTTTTCAAAGTACTTTCGTAAGGAACCTGACTTCGGATTGTACATTTCTGCATTGTAAACAATTTTACGGAGTCGCTCTTGAGTAGACGCTGTCCAGAATTGATCAAGGAACGCCTTCTCAAAGTCGTGGAAACTCTTGCAAGTTTCTGCTTCATTTAATGCCCAGAGCGACGCATCACCAGAAATATGTGAAACCACAAACTGTATTTTCTGTTCTTCCGACCATGATTTTGGAAGAACACTTTTGAAGTTTCGAATGAAAACTACTGGATGTATGTTTTTCTTGCTTTCTTCGTTAAATATTTGAAACGGTCTATGCTTAATCATGCTTTCTTCATGCATCAAAGTAGTTAAGTGCATGGAATTGCTATCATTCGCAGGTGGTGTGGTTACTTTATTACAAGTACATTCTATTCCACTATTAATGTTCCTTGGTGTCACATATTGCTCTGGTAAGATCGGTTGATTACCAAAATTTGGTCTTCCTTGTGGTGCATTAATATTCGCCGTCAGATTATCTGCGATCTTTTGCCTGTCAGTACCAGTGTTGTCATTACTGCATATTGTCAGATTTTCAAAGTTTTGATTTTCAGTGCCCAGCACCCTGGCTACTTCTGTTCGGACTTGCTTTCGGATTTCCGAGGGAATGTCCTCCTGCATTGTTTCCACAGAGGTAGCCCAGGCTTTGAATTGGTTCTCTAGTCTATCTACTTCAGTTTGAAGACTATTGACCTGAACTGGAATGTTTGTTAACGGTTCAATAGTGGTTTTTACTGCATCGATATCCTGCTTAAAATGGGTAGTGATAGCATTATCACGAATTACCAACACTTGATTTATCCTAGGGACAATTTCTTTATCTCTTTCCCGAAAAATAATGTTTATAGTTTCCATAAATTTCTTTTCCTTTTCTTGGTCCCTGAGCTCCTGTTACTGTTTTTCTATAAGCCTTTCCTGTCTACGGTTTTCCTTTTCCTGCTGACGTTGTCTCTCAGGCTCCTGCTCTTTAAGCTCGCGTTAGCGTATCCTGTATGGACATAGCTTGAGCATTGCTAACTTCTGCCCCTTGCCCAGAAGAAATATTGTCATTAATTCCTAACTGCTTGAATCCAGGAGTGTCAGTTTGTTTTGGTAACTCCTCGGTTTTACTATCACTCGGGACATCAGTTTCTAAATTATCATTCGTAATTAAATTTTCTAATAATTTGACAGAAATATGGGTAGATTGTTCTACCTGAGACTCTGATGTCATCTCTGCATCAGTATGCTCATTCGGTTTATTTTTCTTTTGTTTAACCATTCAATCACCAATAGAGCACAACAAATATATAAATCACTGACAAGCACCAGTTGACACAAAATGATCTTATAACTAACACATATACACAAATAACACTCAAATATATTATTCTCGCAGCCAGAATATACAAATTATTACTACTTATGGCTGCAGGTACTGATTTTACAAAACTGAATATTACTCACTAGGCCCAGTTGACGTAAAATGATCTCATAATTAACACATATACACAAATAACACTCAATAATATTATCCTCACAGCTAGAATATTCAATTATTAATACTTATGGCAGCAGGTACTGATTTTAATTTCGTGTGCTTCAGGTTGGATCTCTGAAAGTGTTATCTAAAATAATAACACTCAAAAATATTATCCTCGCAGCCAGAATATTCAATTATTAGTACTTATGGCGAAGGATCGCTTGAATCGCGCTAACCGCCACAAATCGCCGGTGGACACCACCGGCACTGAAAACGATCATCATGAAGACTGTCCACCGTCGCGTGTGCCCCGGGTTGGATCCCTGAAAGTGTTATCTAATACGATTGCGTTACCGTGTCGTATCGTTATAGTTTTTGCACCGCTTAACAGCGTTGGTATATCTGCCATTTCGGCGTTGGTGTCGTAGTAGTTATTACCCCACGATAGCTGGGAAGTTTTTGGTGTGCGTAGTCCTCTCGTGCCGGGCCCCTGGCCATGCCAGGCGGACCCGTGTCCGCTATGGAGAAGCTCGCGGAGCAGCCTTCGCGACCCTCCGACTCTTGCACCACCGCCCTTCGGGGAGAACCGCGTCGGAAACGCCGCTCGTCCCGGCCTCCCGTCGCGCACAATGCTCTGCCCACCTCGCAACGGGCGAAGGATCGCTTGAATCGCGCTAACCGCCACAAATCGCCGGTGGACACCACCGGCACTGAAAACGATCATCATGAAGACTGTCCACCGTCGCGTGTCAGGGTCCGTTCATCCGCGTCGTCGTCGTCGTCCGACGATTCACCTGACCGCCTAGTAATTGATCTTTATTGTAGTGAGACGGCGTACACATCGGCTCTGTATGACCACCATCCGGCTGTACCTGCACCTCTTTCTACGCCGTCCCGCCACCGTGGCGAATCTTCTGGACACCCTGACCCAGTCGGAAAGTTCTCTGGCCGTCGCTCCAGACCCCCCTCCGCCCACGCGGGCTGTGGTGGCAGCGGATCGTGTTCAGATACCCCCCTGCCGGGGGAGGCTGCACCGGATGGTCCTGTGGATGAGGAAATGGCTCATGCTCCCAACCCTCCTTCTCAAGAGATCCCGTCAACCCCTCTGAAGAAAGAGAAGATACCCCCCATTGTGGTATATAATGTCACTAATCATAAGAAACTGAACACTGAGCTCCAGCGGCTCATTGTCGGCCAATTGAGAGCTGTTTACCAAAAAGATCATGTGAAATACCTGCTTGACAGTAGGGACGACTATCTTACCATTCTCGATTTAGTAAAATCAAAGGCGATGCCTTACTTTACGCACCAGACGTCGGGTAATCGCCGCACCAAAATCGTCATCAAGGACTTGCCACCAGAGGTTACGGCAGAGGAGGTCAACGAGGAACTGCTTCGACTCGATTTCGAAGATCCTTTGGTCAACCAGTATAGCAAGAGGAATCCTGAGACCAGGGCATTGATCCCCTGCCCTACCCACGTCGTCTCCCTTTCCCGAAGGGAGGACATAGAGCGGATTTACCAAATCCGGTATCTTCTGTACACGAAAGGCCGGATTGAATCGTACGAGGGCCGCACAGGCCAGCCATCTGTCACAAATGCCCACGTTTACGACATACTTGGAATTACTGCTCCCTGCCGTTGCGGTGTGTTAAGTGTGCTGGCCCACATTTAGTGGAGAACTGCACACTCCCTGCTTTGGAGAAACCTACCAGTGCCAGATGTTTGGGAACGATGCACGATCCCCACCACATGGCATCCTGGAGGGGGTGCCCTGTTTACCAGAAGGCGCTGAAGCCTTCTCGTCCGCCCAAAAAGAAACCAAGAACAAATCGACGTCCCCCACCGCTACGGGACATGACCAACTATCCTGTTTTGCGGGGTCAGCCTGGTGCACTGTCCTCAGCAGCCACTTTGATACCAGCCACTCATACACCAGATGGTTTGGTGGCTCCTGTGCCCCTTCCTGCCAAGACTCCCACGACATTCTTTGCAGCTGCAGCCTGGTCTCCTCCTAATTGTCTATCTTCCTTGACGGCTCTCACTGCTCACCAACTACAGGAGCCAGTTGCAGCTCCCTCCAGTCCATCTGTGGCTCTATCCCAGCCCTCTGCCCCTACCCCCACTCTGCCTACTACTACACCTGCACCTGCACGCCGTAGGGGCAAGCAGACCACCCGGGACCCTCCCCCAGTGGTGGAGACTGATGCGTCCTTTCGGGCAGACATGCGCGAAATCCTCCAGGTCATCTCCTTTTTCACGAAACCCCACATCCGGGCTGTTATTCGTGACACTGCACAAAAAATCCGTCAGTCGGAGGACGGGCTCTCCAAGATCATCGCCCTAGTGGAAGGGCTTAGTCAAATATTGTTGTAATGGCGAATCGACCTCCACACCACCACCAGCCCCCTCGGGATCTTGTCACTTGCATTTTTAATGCCAGTGGCATAAAACGTATGAAGACGAAATTGAACACATTCCTCCATGACTATCGTGTGGATGTTTTACTGGTCACAGAAACACACCTCAAACCGGCGGACGATTTCCGCCTTAGCAACATGGTGTATTACCGCTCTGACCACCTCGACTGCCGTGGTGGAGGCACAGCTGTATTCCTCAACAAAGCTCTTGTCCATACCCAAGAGACTCTCCAGCCAATGGAACACTTAGAGGCCACAGCGGTTACCATCTCCACACGCCTTGGTGCCATTACCTTTGCAGCAGCGTATTTGAGCCCAAACAAGCCACTGCTGGAAGCAGACCTCTGCACATCATCCTCCTTCGACAGGCTCATCATTGGGGCAGATCTCAATGCCAAGCACCCAGCTTGGCATTCTCGCATGTGTAACCCCAAAGGCCGGCTCCTCTTTTACCTGGAGGATACTTTAGCACTATCTGTCTATGACCCCCACGAACCTGCCCATATCCCAGTCCGTACTAACTGCCAGCCAGACGTTCTGGATGTGGCCATCTTCAAAAACATCACCGCTCAGTTTTCACTGGAAGTTCTCCACGAACTGGCCTCTGACCATTAGCCAGTACTCTTGCACCTCACCAATGCTGCCCTTTCATTTGATGTTCGTTCTACTGCGACCCTCACCAATTGGGACAAGTTTGCCAGGGTACTTAATAACACCACTCGACACGACCTCGATTTGACAACACCAGCCAATATAGTCTGTGCTGTGGATTACCTTACCGCCAAAATACAGAAAGCAGTGAAACTCTCTACCTCTACTGCACCTCGAATGTTACAAGAGCTGAAGGTGCAGAAGAACCGCTACCGTTGGAGGTGGAAGCAGTTTCTTGACCCTCAGGACAAACGCCAAATGCGACGCCTCCAACGCGAATTCAGCCACCGGCTCGCCAAATGGAGGTCTGAACAGTGGGAGGACAGGATGTCCACTTTCCTACTCCACCAAAAATCTGACTGGGCTGTCATTTGCACCCTGCGGCGTTCTAAGCCAGCGACTGCCTATCCTATTCGCACAGCAGCGGGCTTGTCGTATGATACCCTGCAAATTGTGGAAACGCTGGCAGATGCGTTCGAGGCCCAAAACAGCCCTCTGGTCCAGGACCTTTCTCCGAACGAACTACAGGAAGATCATGAAGTCCTGACAGCTGTTGCTGCTTTCCGCAACCGCCCACCCCAGTCTGCTCCCCTTCTGCCTTCCATGGCAGAAATTCAGCGCATCCTTCGACGGAAACGTGACCGGTCGGCCCCTGGATTGGACGGAATTTTAAATGAACATCTTTGCCACCTTCCCCGCACACCACTCATCTTGTTCACCAAGATTATAAACTGTTGTCTCACATCTGGCCTTTTTCCCCCTCAGTGGAAACAAGCCAAGCTGATTGCAATCCCCAAGAGGTTCAAGAACCCAACAGTCCCCACCAACAACAGGCCCATCATCCTCCTAAACACTATGGCGAAGGTCCTTGAATCTGTGATCCTTCACCGACTTTCCCAACCTCTTGCGGCAGCTGGGACGATCCGTCCTGAACAGTTTGGATTCACTTCGCACCTCTCTGCTGAACGTCAGGTCCTACGGATCATTGAACACATCAGCAAAGGCTTCAACACTGCCAAGTCGACAGATGCCGTTTTTCTGGACTTGCAAAACGCCTACGACAAGATCTGGCAAGACAACCTCGTACACAAGATGCTGACACAGAGCGATATACCAGATATTTCTGTCAAGATCGTGGATGACTTCCTCCATGTTAGGAATTTCCTAGTGGCTCAACGGGGAATGCGTTCTGGCATTCGTCAATTGTCGGCAGGCACTCCGCAAGGATCAGTGCTACCTCCCAGCCTTTTTAATATCTATGTCAATGATATGCCGGTCATCCCCGAGTGCCACCTTGCACAATACGCTGACGACACAGCACTATACACCACTGGCCGCATTACTGACACCGTCGTCGCCCGCCTCCAGGGACAGGAGGACGCCACTATCACCTGGTGCCGTACAAACAAAATATCTCTCAATGCCGCCAAAACTACGGCAGTTTACTTCACAAAACGGCGCCCAGTACTCTGCCGCAATATCTCGATTGCAGGTGTGCAGGTGCCCTGGTCCCCGACAACCACCTATCTCGGGGTCCAGATGGACCACAAGTTGCTCTTCCACTGTCATGCGGAGTATGTCACCAACAAGGGGCAAAAGCTAACCAGGGCTTTGTAGCCGCTCTTCCGCAGTAGGGAACTCAACCTGCATACCAAGCTCCGCATTTACCGAACAGTTATCCTGCCTGCCCTCACGTATGGATCTGCTGCATGGGCCACGATTAGTGTCACCAGGATGCGGACATTGCAGCGCCTGCAGAACAAAGTGCTCAGGTGGAGCCTGCACGCCCCGCCACTCACGAGAATTGTCACTCTCCACGAGGAAGCGGATATCGTCCCCCTAAAGACGACCATACGCAACAACGCGCGGCGGCTCTATGAGAAAGTGGATGCCTTGCAGGACACTGTCCATGGGTTACGCCACGTTGGGACCACACTTCCACGCCGCTGGCATCGACATCCGATTCCCCTAACCATCCTAGAGAAATCGGATTCCGACCATGGCTAACGATAGGTCTGGCACGCCCACCATGGACGCATCCTTTGGCGGGACTAGCCCCCATTCTACGTCCAATACTTTCCAATCATACCTGCCCACGTTAGGCAAAATTCTTCTGCCTGACTCATGTAGTACTGTCATCGTCAGAGGGTGGTACGGGACTACAAGTCCCACCGCCACACCTCCTAAGTGAATTGCAGTGACGCAGTCACTGCCCTGTGGATAAATTTACTGCCTCACCAACACAGTCAGACCGCAATAGACCGGTGATGCTGTATTGTAACATATGACAAGAAAAAAAATTAATTTAAAATTGCAAACGCAGCGAAAGTTGTTGGTGTGCTGCTGAAAATTTTGTGAACATGCACATCTGTTCCTACCTGTATTCATTGACAATTGTGGACTGCACTGCTTATGTGAAGTTACTCGTATGTCTGGCACCAGTGCAGATACAGATTCGTACAGCAGTACGGTAGGAAGATGTCAATGCTCATGTAACAGATAAATAAACAATGATTAATAGTTTGTTTTGGTACCCCGTACCTGTAATAGATCACAATTTCAATTATTAAAATGAATAAATGTGCATTGGTGGCCCCACGTTGGGCGCCAGTGTGGCGTTCGCTGTGTTATTCAGTGGTTTGGTATTTAACTAATTTGTAAATGTAAATGATAACCTTCTTTTATTACATTGAGTAATTACTAATTAATTTTTCTCCCGGCTAGAGATTTGATCAAGTTGCTAAAGAACTCCAAGTTAACGTCGTGTTAAAGTGTTGTCTGTAAGTTGTGTGTCACTAAATCACATTTCATACAACGGATTCTATACAACTATGGATTATGATGGAAACAGTTATCTTCAGCAAAATGATCATTAAAACCACCGAATATCAGCCGCGCACAACACTCATGTATGTTACCTGAAACAATATCGTGCTATAAGTAAATATTGAAAATGCTTATTAAATGCTATAAAATCTATTTTCGTATTGTGCACTATTTAGACTCCATCAAGCAAACATTTGATTTGTTTCTAAGGAAAACACAGACAAAAACGCGATACAAATCGCTATCATCAATGGCTGCGCTCCTTGCAGCGGAAAGAAATAATTAACACAGATAATCCTTACTGAGTGAGGAACTAGAGTTACAAATAAATTAAACACTCATATTTATAATAATAATGAACTCTATTTTCAAGTAATAATTAACAAATAATTACAATTTCTTAACAGACCTCGGTTTGATATGCGTCCGCAACTTACAAAAGCCAACCAACAAAAGCTAAAAACAAAGGAAGACAAACGCAGATCATAAAAGCAATTTACAATTATCATTGTCTTTGTATGATACACATCGATATGTCCGATTATATCATAGAATATTATATAAATGATTAATATTTATAAGCTTTCACTGTTTTTTCATACGTCGAATAGATAATGTTTATAACTGTTAGAGGCATAATTTCCTCTCGTCGCACTGTAGCCAAAAATTTATCACGTGGATGTTACAGTGCCTTGGCTTGGATTGTACGGAGATGGGGGGTCCAGGAAAGGCGACGGTCAAGGATGACACCAAGGTACTTAAGGGTGGGGGTGAGGGCGATAGGACGGCCATAAATGGTGATGTAGAAATGTAGGAGATGGGAGGTAGGAATGGTTGTGCCTACAATGATCACCTGGGTCTTAGAAGCATTGACTTTGAGCAACCACTGCTTGCACCAAGTGGTGAATCGGTCAAGTTGGGATTGGAGAAGGTGTTGGGAGCGTTGCAGGGTGGGGGCGAGGGCAAGGAAGGCGGTGTCATCGGCGTACTGGAGAAGGTGGACGGGGGGGGGGGGGGTTGAAGGTGGCGGCATGTCCGCCGTATACAGAAGGCAGAGAAGTCGGGAGAGGACAGAACTTTAGGGCACACCGGCGGAGTGGTAGAAGGTGTAGGAATCCGTGTTATGGATGGTGATGTAGGAAGGACGTTGGGAAAGAAAGGACCTGATCAGACGGACGTAGTTGACAGGAAGGGCGAAGGTTTGGAGCTTGAAGAGGAAACCAGAATGCCATACACGGTCGTAAGCACGCTCAAAGTCGAGGGAGAGGAAAATGGTGGATCAATGGGAGTTGAGCTGTTCAGAGAGGAGATAAGTGAAGGAGAAGGTCATCGGCGGAGAAGAATGGTCGAAAGCCTCACTGGGTAGTGGGAAGGAGGCGGTCCTGGCGGAGATGCAGGTGGATGCGACGGGTGGGAATGGCTTCCAGGACCTTGCTGAAGACCGAGGTACGGCTGATGGGATGGTAGGAGGAGACAGCGTGTGGCAGCTTGTCGGGTTTGGGGAACATCAGGATACGGGAGGTTTTCCACAAGTCGGGGTAGTAGCCGGTGGACAAGACCACATTATATAGCCTGGCCAGGGTGGAGAGGAAGGAGGCAGGAGCTCCACAGAGGTGGCGATAGGTAACACGCTCGTGACCGGGAGTGGTGTTGCGTTTCATGCGGAGTGTAGTGATGATATTCTGAGTAGTGATGAGGGAATTAAGTTCGTTGTGTGTGATGTTGTCCAAGTACTGGAAGCCAGGTGCGAAGGGAGGGACAAAGGTGTCAGTTCGGTTGCGAACATCCGGGGAGAGGGAGTAATCGAACTGGGGATCGTCAGGGAGAGTAAAGATATCAGAGAGGTTAGAGGCAAAGTGATTGGCCTTACTAAGGTTGCCAGGGAAGGGTTGGTCATCATGAAGGAGAGTGTAGTATGGGGGCGGTTTAGATCCGGTAAGGCGGCGGAAGGCTGACCAGTACTTGGACAGGTTGATAGGAAGTGTAGCATTAAGACAGGTGCATGTCTGTCGCCAGTCCCGGCGTTTCTTAGCCGCGAGCTAGTTCCTGATGTGTCGTTGTAGTTGCCAGTGGCATCGTACTGTGTCTGGGTCACGCGTGTGAAGGAAGGCACGGTAGAGACGGCGGGATTCACGAAGGAGGAGTATGGCCTGTGGGGGTAAAGTGGGACGCTGCGGTGGATGGCAACGGAACGGACGTGGGCCTCCACATCCTCAGACAAGGTCTGCTGGAGAAAGGAGGCTGCATGGGTAACATCATCATGGTGGTGGAAGGTGGGGGTGGGGGTGGTTATCGACCTGGGTAGAGAAAGTATCTCAGTAGGCATTCCAGTCGACACGGGAATAATCATGGACAAATTTCGGGGAAGGCTCGATGCGAGGATAGGGACGGGGGCGGCGACCGTCTGAAACGGTGAGAAGGACAGGGGAGGTCCAGGAAATCCACCGCTATGCGGCCAAGGAGGTTAGGGGAGGAGAGGACGACATCTGGAGTGGTATTGGATTCAGGGTGGGTGTGCTGGGGAATGGGAACGAGGTCGCCTTGAAAGGAGGAGAGGAACTGATGCCACCGCCGTAACTGGGTGTCGGAACGACTATGGATGTTGAGGTCGGCGGCGATCACGTAGGAGCAGAAGGTACGGTCAATGTGGGAGAGGAAGTCAAAAGGAATAGGGGCGTTAGGGCGGACATAGATGGTGGCACAGGTAATGGTAAGGCCGAGGAAAAAGAGACTAAGGATCAGGTGACGAAAAGATGCCAGGTGCGGCCTTATATGCTCCACCGCGGCGGTATTGCGCATGCGCGTCACAGATGCTGGTCAGCGGCAAAGTCATACGCTTACACATGCGCCGCATGTGGCGAAGGCGTACAGTCATTCGATTCGCTTATCGATGTATGTTCGGCAGCGGTGACAACTGACAACTGCTCTGCAGTTTAATTACCCCAAGATTTATGTAAGATTTATCAATTCGACTGTATTTGTAAAAGGATGAATAAAAACTTGTTATTACTTTTGTAAATTTACCTACGCCACTGTTTTCATTCTTACTCCTCCAGCCATTCGCTGTTCTTGTTTTATTGTGGTGATACATGGACATACCAGCAATTCCGAATGCAATAGAGCTAAATTAGTTAATTTAATTATTAATTTGAGTTTTTAAATTGACCGCAGACAATGGCAACTACAGTGCCTCGAGTAAATTCACTAAATTAATCTACAAAAATTAAGGGTGCAGCTCACGATTTGAGGATTGTCGTAAAGAAGAAAACTTTACTTTATATAAAGATAATAACATCCATTATCACTTGGACATATATTTATGATAAATCCAGTGACATCTAGCAATTTGCTACCCTTGACTGGGGTGTCGAATCATGGCACTTTTGTGTGATAGTGCGTTTCCTTGTGGAATAGGCCCGAGTTTTTCTTTCTTTCTTTCTTTTTTTTCTTTTTTCAGAGCGAGACTACGATGCACTGAGAATATTTACACACGGGTTTGGCGCTATGCCTTGTATCTCAGTAATTTGTAATATGTTCTAGGCATTTTATTTCCGTGTATGTATTGTCTATGTCATCTATTTTTTGGTTTCTCATTGTGTCTTGTCAGTGACTTCTGGGTAACGTCTTGTCTGATGAGTTAATCGGTTTATGGGGATGTGTACAACATTTTAGAGTAGGTTTTGTTTCATGGGCTTGGAATAAGTGTGTGCCTTATTTGAAAGAAGGTCAGAGTAGTCTTGCGGCGCGTGATGCGTTAGTGTCGGAAACTCACGGAAGTATCAATTGATATGAATGCTTACGAGAAGCAAAGCTCGTGTGCGTAGTGACCAAGACTGTGCATTATCGTCGTCCGAAATGGAACATGAGCCAGTCATTCATGCAGAACAAGATAGCAGATACAGAAAGAGGTACAGACAAGGAAAGTAACAGTCCAATTCTGGGGGCAATGCACCATACAGCAGGTGAGTCACGTGCGTCTAGTCCAGAATACTTTACTGGACGTACGCAGTTGGGATCGATCATTCAGTTTATTCAAGAGGCAGAGAAGAAACAACAACAGAAAGAAGACTAAATGCAGGAGATACTCATTAATCACATTAGGGAAATTCAGATTCCAAACGACAAGTAGGACAAGAGACAGGACGAAGAAAGAAATTAAGATAAATCAAAAGAGGGCTAATGAAGTTGTGGAAAACGTAAATGTGGTCAGGAATGAAGTTAAGGGTGGAAAAGTAGAGGTTGAGACATTAGGAAAACGTGAGATGAGACGCGGATGTAGCGGGATCTAGGGTAACCCGATTAGCAGCACAAGATTCGCGAAAAAATGCACAAATTGCGCGAGATCAGGAAGCGCTGGAAAACGTCAAAGTGAGCGCAAAGAAGAAGGCTAATTCGGATGAGATGAGACAAATGTGCTAATGGGACGCTCGTGTAGAAATAAAGCCAGACGCAACACCATGTCACCGTGAGTTCGTTGGTCACCAGGAATGTCAATGACAAAATAGTGAAACAGTCTGGAGCTACGTCCACGGCTCAGGCCGATATATGCCAGGAGCGCTCGCTTAATGGGATACGACGCTCGACCGAGCGCACGCAGTCAGTAGCGCGTAGTGCACAAAGTACTGAGCCTGACTCAGACGTACGGGAGTTTTGCTACGTGGCTCTGATGACACGAGACGAGGATATATCAGCATACAACTATCGCTCGGCCAAGAAATCTCGGGCGCACGCGCGCCAGAATTTAGAGAAAGTCCAGGGGTGCAAAACATTTTCACTCAATTCCAAATTTTCAGTTTTACAAAGAGAACCACAAATCATTACACCCGAAGTCATGGATTGCTCAGTATGACAGGGTACTACTCGAGTCATGGCCACTAGAATACAAACTAGAATTTGTCTGTGGATATACGGAAGGTTCAATAGCAGAACGCATGCGTAGCACTGCAGGAAAGTGCCACAGTTGCAGTAAATACAGAGACGATTTCCTATGTACCTACTGGGCACAGGTCACCAAAGAAAGGATACAACAGGAGATTGTGTTAGGGAAGGATTTTGAAGCAACAGGGTGTCGCAGTCCGGTAAAGATTTTCGAGATGCTTGGCAACAAGAATCGTTACCTGAACCAACATTATAGTTACAACGAGATAATGCGACAGTGCTACATGAAACTGAAAACGAGGTACCAGGAACTGCTCATTGGCAATGTAACGACACAATAGAGTCATTCAAGAGCGCTATACCGGAGCTAGACTTTATCATGGAAGCATGAAACACGAGGGATCGATTGAGACATAATGAACGAAGTTCGCTACGTGCCTCTGGACACAATAATGATGGGCAAAATACAAACTGAAATACGGCAACAAACAATCATTATCAAGGCCAAAGATTTAGTAATGAGCCTGAGTGGAATCATAGAAGCTGACGGGGTAACTTTCACGAAAAAAGATATAGCAACAACATAGAAATGCAAAATTCTAACCACTTCGTTCAGCCGGTCTGGAACTCCTTGCAAACAAGCAATAATGGAGCGATTCATAGGCAAAGTCCGCACCTTGACGACCTGAACAACATAGTGGAAATCAGACCACGTAACCCCTCAAACATAAACTGCAGCGGAAGTCCACGTAGGATCTGACTGAAGGCCGCTGCGGCCTCATCCCAAAACAGAGTCATACATAGTATCAGTATGGGCAAAATTAGCTTATTGGAGTATGAGTACATTGGAGAACTGTTGCGTGAGAAGAAAGAGGTGTTTAGCAGACCGGATTTACCTCCCAACATTCATGTAACCATAGATGACTTCGGGCTGATAGGAATTATCGACAGTGGGAGCCACTTTATGGCCATATCAGAAGGTGCATACAATAGATGCACTGAAAAGCACCCATGGCCTGTGCTCAAAATCACTAATAAAGTAATAAAAGGTGCCTTGACATGTAAGTACACTAAGGTGCAGTTTCAAATGCCACGGTGATTAACTGTCAAGGGTATATTCTAGATACAAACTTCCTGGTAGTCCCCGTTCTGCCTATCGAGATAGTGTTTGAAATGGCCTTCTTGAGTGAACAGCAAGCCGTTCTGGATGTAGGACGAGCTGCACTAATCCTACAGAATGAGAGCGTGTTCATATTGCCATTTGCAGGTCACGCAATAGAAGCACAGATCCCATTAGAATGTTTAAACCTGAGCTACACCAGCAGTGGGGAAGGAGCTGTAGGACCCCCATGTTGATCTGAAATTGACATGCCAAGAGGTAACACAAATGAAGTAAGGGGTGCACGAGGCAATACATTGCATGTTAAGCCACCTAGACAATATCACAACGCGCAACAAGAAGGATTTGGACAGTCTGTTAACAGAGAACGCCAATATATTCTTGCCAAAGACAGGTGCAATTTAAAATTTCTAAAATGTGTTCCATGTAGGGGACCACAACAACCGTTTTTGCCTCTCTACATGATATTACTGGCATATCGGAAGAAAGTCTACTTGGAGATTAAGAAAATACTGGATGATGATATTATCGAACCAGTGACCTCCACATACAATAATCCAATCACTGTAGTTGAGAAAAAAAGACAGAATGACTGAATTGGTGCTATATTCGTGGCAAATCAACATGATAATTGAAATGGAAGTGGACCAAGCGGAGAAGTTAGAAGAGCTATTACAAAATGTCCCAGGAGTTACTGTTTTCTCAACAATCGATTTAAGATAAGGTTTCTGGCTAAAAATTCCGTGACTGGACTGCTGGAAATACACAGCAGTTCAAGCATTCCGTAAATGCTATCAATTCAAACAGTTACCATTTGGTGTGAAAGTCTCTTCTGCTGCTTTCATTAGAGGAGTACACAGAGTCTTTAGTGACTCTATTAAATGAAGATTCCAAGTTGTATGTATGTCTTACTGATTTTGGAGCCGATGTGGAGGTAACACAGCATTCCATTAGGGTAAATCCTCCATATCTTAAGAGAGTGGGGCGTCACTGCAAATGTTACCAAATCAAATTCCTAGGTCACATCATTATGGCACAGGGAATCGCTCCGGCTCCAGAAAAAAATGGAAGAATTAGCGAAATTTCCTACCCCCAACAACAACAAAAATTTCCGTGTGTATCTTGGAATTGTCAGTTCGTACAAGAGGTTGATACATATAAAACAGTTGGCGACACCATGGCTTTGCCAATTCACTGGAAAGAAGTCTACGTGGGTATCGGGAGAGATGGTTGAGGACGAGTTACAAGCATGCAAAGATGCAGTTGTTAACGTGCCAATTCTCACCCCAGTATAGAAGAGGAGAGCTCCTATTTTGGTCTTGGGGCTATGATCTTCCAGAGGTGTAAAGAAGATGGTAATATGGTAGACAAAACTGTAGGTTTTGAAAGCTGAGTCCTGAGCAAATGTAAAAAAAGTTACTTGCTGGGACTTCGAGAAATTTAGATGCTTCTTGTATGGTCAAGAAACGAGAGTATACACCGACTACAGGGCGTTAGTGTTTCTTCTCACAGAAAAACTCAGCAATAAAAGAATGACGAGATAAGTTCTTGCATTAGGAGAATTTCATTTTACAGTCACTCACATAACCGGGGAAGCGAACATCACTGCTTATGCATTGTCACGATCACCTACAGGACTGGAGAGAAACAGTGTGAATCTACTACAGGAAGAGCACTTTAGTCTATACTATAAAAAAACATTAGCATTTGAAAATTATGTGACCGTGAGCTTGAAAGACATCGGGAGAGAACGGGAGAAAGACCCAGCTCTGTCAGTCTTGATGGGGCGGGTGAAGAACTGTGCAGAAACAAAGATTAGGCACTTATACATTACTGGCCATTAAAATTGCTACACCAACAAGAAATGCAGATGACAAACGGGTATTCATTGGACAGATATATTATACTAGAACTGACACCTGATTACATTTTCACGCAATTTGGATGCATAGATCCTGAGAAATCAGTACCCAAAACAACCACATCTGGCCGTAATAACGGCCTTGATACGCCTGGGCATTGAGTGAAACAGAGCTTGGATGACGTGTACAGATACAGCTGCCCATGAACCTTCAACACGATACCACAGTTCCTCAAGAGTTGTGACTGGCGTATTGTGACGAGCCAGTTGCTCGGCCACCATTGACCAAACGTTTCCAATTGCTGAGGGATCTGGAGACTGTGGTGGCCAGGGCAGCAGTCGAACATTTTCTGAATCCAGAAAGGCCCGTACAGGACCTGCAACATGCGGTCGTGCATTATCCTGCTGAAATGTAGGGTTTCGCAGGGATCGAATGAAGGTTAGAGCCACGGGTCGTAACGCATCTGAAATGTGTCGTCCACTGTTCAAAGAGCCGTCAATGCGAACAAGAGGTGACCGAGACGTGTAACCAATGGCACCCTATACCATCACGCAGGTGATACGTCAGTATGACGATGACGAATACACGCTTCCAATGTGCGTTCACCGCGATGTCGCCAAACACGGATACGACCATCATAATGCTATAAACAGAAACTGAATTCATCCGAAAAATGACGTTTTGCCATTCGTGCACCCAGCTTCGTCATTGGGTACACCATAGCTGGCATTCGTGTCTGTGATGCAGCGTCAAGGGTAACCGAGCCATGGACTGCGAGCTGATAGTCCATGCTGCTGCAAACGTCGTCGAACTGTTCGTGCAGCTGGTTGTTGTCTTGCAAACGTCCCCATCTGTTGACTCAGGGATGGAGACGTGGCTGCACGATCCGCTACAGCCGTGCGGATAAGATGCCTGTCGAGTGCTAGTGATACGAGGTCGTTAGGATCCAGCACGGCGATCCGTAGTACCCTCCTGAACCCACCGATTCCATATTCTGCAAACAGTTGACCAAAGGGAGCAGCAATGTCGCGATACGAGGAACCGCAATCGCGATAGGCTACAATCCGACCTTTGTCAAAGTCGAAAGCGTGATGGTACGTGATGTGGACGGCTAAGGCACCCAGTCCACAGTGACGGGTAGCCGAAAGAAAGGCACGCGTACACACACGCCGACTGGCGTGAAGTCTGGAACAGGATAACTATTGATTCTAATAAGAAAAGTATGCAGCTCCTCGAATACTTAACTTTATTCTTTGTTGGTTTACAACGTTCTTCTTGAGACATTTATACGATAACTATCAAACTATGTAAGGCAAATGGCGCCTTGCTAGGTCGTAGCTATGGACTTAGCTGAAGGCTATTCTAACTGTCTCTCGGCAAATGAGAGCAAAGGCTTCGTCCGTACAGTCGCTAGCAAAGTCGTCGTACAACTGGGGCGAGTGCTCGTCCGTATCTCGAGACCTGCCTTGTGGTGGCGCTCGGTCTGCGATCACACAGTGGCGACACGTGGGTCCGACTTGTACTAAATGGACCGCGGCCGATTTAAGCTACCATCTAGCAAGTGTGGTGTCTGGCGGTGACACCACATTCCTCCCTCGCAAATCGGCGAACGGTCTTGTGATAAGGCTTCCGCCCGCCGTGGGGAGGACCCCATGTTGACGTATGCGATGAGGGGGGAGCCTAACAACAGGCGAGGCTGTGCCACCCGCACCCGGCCATTCGGTTCGAGGGGAGCTAGGAAACGCCTGAAAACCTGGTCCAGGGTGCACGTCAACATGCGGTGCATGCGCCCGTAAAGAGACAGGAGGGGCCGAAGGGTCGACCTCCATTGCGTCGGGGTATCCGACGCGCGATGACGTCATGTGGTCCGATGCGGGCAAGAGTTCCTCGGCGGAGGACAGCTGGTCACGGGAAGCGGTCGGCGGCGCGTGACCCAGGGAGGCGCTTGGCGGCTGCAGCGAAGCGTCGAATGCGGGCGGCGCCGGCGGGAGAACAGGCGGCGGCGGCGGCGGCTGCGGCGGCGCGTCGCCATGGGGCAAAATGGAAGGCATCGTCGGTAACACCTGTGGATGAGGCGAGCCAGTAGATGGGTCCCCAGGGCGCTGACCGGACGGCACCGTCGCTGAAAGCAGACGGGGAGCGGCAGAACCCGTGCGACGACAGAGGCGTAGCTGATTGAGATGCCGACGCACCTCACCAGAGGCCCCCAAAACCGAATACATCGCGCGGCCGAGGCAGCGAAGAATGCGGCCTGCGAACCAACGCCATGAACCTCGATAGTTGCGATAGAATACAACGTCTCCAGGAGCAAAAGCAGGAGTCTGCCGCTGCACAGGAACCTGATGCGGCGGATGCAGCAAAGACATCAAGGTTCGATGAGGACGACCGTGGAGCAACTCAGCCGGCGAGCGACCATCCTGGGGCTGAGAGCGATACGAAGACAAAAAGAGCAACAATGCGTCCTCCCAAGAATGCGACTCTTTCAACTTCAACATCTGTGACTTGAAAGTCCGGACCAATCGTTCAGCGGCACCGTTTGACTGAGGCGAAAACGGCGCGGATGTCAGATGTTGAATACCATTGGCCTGGCAGAATGACTGAAATTCTGCGGACATGAATTGTGGGCCATTGTCGGAAACAATAGTCTGCGGAAAACCTTCAATGCAAAAGATAGCAGACAACGCTTGCATGGTGGCAGATGACGTCGTGGAAGACATCCGGACAACAAAAGGAAAATTACTGAAGGCATCTACCACAACCAACCATCTACCATTCCAGAATGGACCAGCATAATCAATGTGCAAGCGTTGCCAAGGGGAAGTGCCTTTTGGCCATGCAAAGACTTTCCGTGGCGGTGCGGATTGGTGTTCGGCACACGCCATGCAAGAAGAACACATATTCGTAATCACAGCATCGATTCCGAACCAAGTACAGTGCTGACGAGCAAGTTGTTTCGTTCGCACTATACCCCAATGTCCTTGGTGGAGAAGCCGTAAAACAGAGGACTGTAACGAACGTGGGACCACGACTCTGGACTGATCAGTATCAGAACGCAACAACAAAACACCACGTCGAACAAAAAGTCTCTCCTTGTGAGCAAAAAATCGGCGAACCAACGGATCCTCGATCCGAGTCTTTGACAAAGGCCATTGCGTAGCAATAAAACGCAAAACGGTAGCAAGGACAGGGTCAGCAGCTGTGGCTGTAGCCACACCACGAAAATCAATCGGAAACGATTCGACCACTTCATCGGTTTCCGAGTCAATGAACATGCGAGCAAGTTCGGAAGAATCGAATGCTTTATCCTCAGCAACAGGCCAACGGGACAACGCATCGGCGTTTCCGTGCTTAGCAGTGGACCGATACAAGATATCGTAGCGGTACTGCGAGAGGAAAATTGACCAGCGAATGAATTTCTGCGCTGTACGCGGAGGTACAGGCTTGTTCGGATGAAAAAGCGACGTCAAAGGTTTGTGGAATGTGATGATGGTAAAGTGACGACCATACAAGAAATCATGGAACTTAGTAACACCAAACACGAGAGCCAAAGCTTCTTTCTCTATCTGGGAATAATTTCTTTGCGCAGACGAAAGCAATTTTGACGCAAAGGCAAGAGGACGATCATGCGAGCCAACTTTGTGCGCAAGCACAGCACCGATCCCGAAATCCGATGCATCTACCATCAACAAAAGGGGTTTCTGGGGATCGAAAGGCGTGAGGCAAGTATGAGAAAGCAACGCCGATTTCAACTGGCGAAAGGCGCGTTCGCATTCCGTCGTCCAGACGAACGGAACACCCTTATGGCGTAAGCGATGAAGCGGAGCTGAAATGGAAGAGGCATTGCGCAGAAAGCGATGATAATAGGTAATTTTACCCAACACACTCTGTAGCTGCTTCACATTTTGTGGGGAAGGCAAATCTTGTATGGTACGGAGGTGCTCTGGACTTGGATGTATGCCTTGGGCATTGATGACATGTCCCAGGTATGGTAAGTCACGAGCAAAAAACACACATTTGTGCTTCCGCAAGCGAAGACCATTTTGTCGGAAGACCGGAAATAATGTTCGTAGGTTCGCAAGATGATCTTCTTCTGTCTGTCCGGAGATCACTATATCGTCCAGATAGTTTGCTGCAGTAGGGACCAACGCACAAATAGTTTGTAAATATTGCTGAAACAATGCAGGGGCAGATGCACATCCGAATGGCAGTCTTTTGAACCTGTACAATCCAAGATGCGTGTTAACCACCAATACGCGCTGGGATTCGTCGTCCACCGGTATTTGCAAGTACGCATCGGCTAGCTCCAACTTTGAAAAATATTTTCCCAGGCACAGTTTATCAAAAAGATCTGCCGGGCGGGGCAAAGGAAAAGTAGCAGTCACTAGTTGTGGATTCACTGTGGCCTTGAAGTCCACGCAAAGTCTCAATTTTCCGGAAGGTTTTGGCAAAATTACTAAGGGTGAGGCCCAGAGAGAAGCTTGCACATGTTCAATTACACCTTGTGATTCTAAATCATGTAATGTTCTTGCGACCTCATCACGCAATGCGTGAGGAACATTGCGCGCTCTGAAAAATTTCGGTTGCGCGTTGACTTTCAGTTCCAAATGTGCTTTATAGTTTTTAGCGAAACCTAAGCCCGGTGCAAAAATGTCTGCAAATTCTTCACATAAGCGAGAAACACTGTCCGAAGGCACAGTCTGGTTCACTGATAGGACCTGATTTACGATAGACATGTTAAACAATTGAAATAAATCTAAACCAAACAAGTTCACTGTAGTAGAAGAACGAAGAACGTAAAATGACACAAGTTTTGTTTGTCCCTTGTATGTTGCAAGAAGAGTGCACTGTCCTATCACAGGAATTTTCTGTCCTGAATATGTAGTTAGCTTAACTTTTGCGGAACGCAACAGAGGTTTGCCCAGTTGTTTGTACGTGTCGTGATTGAGCAGTCAAACTGCAGCTCCGGTATCGGGCTGGAATGGTATGACCTTGCCATTAAAGTCCAAATCTACAAAAAGTTTATTGTCCTGCTGACGACAAGAGCGACTGTTTTGTGCAATTTGAACAGACACTTGTACAGAATCACTTGCTAATTGACGTGATTTCCGGCGACGTCGATGCACACTTTTTGTGGAACGAACACAGTCACTGTTAGAGAAAGTGTCACTGGACTAAGTGGAATTAACTACATAAATGTCCATGGGCGAAGGTCCACGAGCCTAAGTGTCCTTGGTTCGATTCCGGCGCGAAGCAAAGGGCCTGGAATGATTGTGATTGTCTGATCTGAGCTTTTTCTGGCAAACACTTTGAACATGTCCTTTCCTATTGCAGAAAAAGCAAATAGCTTGGCGTGACGGGCAATGTTCACGTGAATGTCTAGTAGCACACCGCGGGCATGATTTCACTGCATTTGTGTGCCGGCGCGGCACACCTGGTTTAGAGTGCGGCGGCAGCTGCGTCGAAGTGCGCGAGGGCAGGTTACCGGGCCGTGCAGCGCGTCCAGCGGGCCGGTTAATGTTACACACGGCTGGCGAAGTTTCAAAAGATTCCTGAGCACAGTCAAGTGTATCTTGTCTATCCAATATGTCTATCACTTGTTGAAGGGAGGGATTAACTAGTTTCAAAATTTGCTCCCGTATGCGAACATCAGAAACATTCTGTGCAATTGCATCACGCACCATTGTATCTGAATAAGGAAGGCCACAGTCACATTCAAATGCACAGTCCCTAGTAAGTCCTTGCAATGTTGCTACCCACTCCCTATTAGTTTGACCGGCCGTACGTTTTGTACGAAAAAACGTATACCTTTTTGCAACGACATTGACTGTTTCTTAGAAATAGGCGTCCAATGCCGACAAAATTTCATCGTAGGACAGAGTTGCTACATCGCGTCGGGGAAACAATTTCACTATCACACGGTAGGTGGACACATCTACACACGAAAGCAAAAACGGCTGCCGCTCATTACCTTGAATTCTGTAGGCGGTGACATGAAATCCAAACTGGTGGGACCATTCAGTCCAGGTCTCGTGGGTGTGGTCAAACTGGCGAAACTGCGGTCCAACTGCATGTTGTGGCGGCGGCAGCGATGAAGCGGCGGCTGCCGCATCTGTTTGAATGGCACGTTGACCCTGGACGAGCTGTCCAAGGGCATCCAATAACGCCTGCGTCTGCTGATTCTGCAAGCGATAAAATTCGGACAGTACATCTGGCGAAGCCATGACACAAGTAAATGTAAGCAATCAGAAAGAACACTTTTCCATCGTCGCCAATGATGTGGACGGCTAAGACAGCCAGTCCACAGTGACGGGTAGCCGAAAGAAAGGCACGCGTACACACACGCCGACTGGCGTGAAGTCTGGAACAGGATAACTATTGATTCTAATAAGAAAAGTATGCAGCTCCTCGAATACTTAACTTTATTCTTTGTTGGTTTACAACGTTCTTCTTGAGACATTTATACGATAACTATCAAACTATGTAAGGCTAATGGCGCCTTGCTAGGTCGTAGCTATGGACTTAGCTGAAGGCTATTCTAACTGTCTCTCGGCAAATGAGTGCAAAGGCTTCGTCCGTATAGTCGCTAGCAAAGTCGTCGTACAACTGGGGCGAGTGCTCGTCCGTATCTCGAGACCTGCCTTGTGGTGGCACTCGGTCTGCGATCACACAGTGGCGACACGCGGGTCCGTCTTGTACTAAATGGACCGCGGCCGATTTAAGCTACCACCTAGCAAGTGTGGTGTCTGGCGGTGACACCACAGTACGCATTTCTCCTTCTTGCACGAGGCATCACAACAACGTTTCACCAGGCAACGCCAGCCAACTGCAGTTTGTGTATGAGAAATCGGTTGGAAACTTCCCTCATGTCTGCACGTTGTAGGTGTCGCCAGCGGCGTCAACCTTGTGTGAATGCTCTGAAAAGCTAATCATTTGCATATCACAGTATCTTCTTCCTCTCGGTTAAATTTCGCGTCTGTAGCACGTCATCTACGTGGTGTAGCAAATTTAATGGCCAGTAGTGTATTTGTTACATGAAGAGGTGCTTTCGTACCATGGTGAAGGGGAAGATGCATTGTGACGCGTCTGCATCCTGTATGAACTCGTAAATAAAGTGAAGCGGCACACACACTTGAGTTACGCGTGCTTCGGTGCCAGTAAACGTTATCCGAAGCTACATACACTGTGCTGTTTTAAAGATGTGGAAAGGAGGATAAGGAGATTTTCTGGCGGTGTTCAAGGCGTGTCAGTGTTCCGAACCCACAACAGTCACAATGCAGGTGCCACAGTAACCTTCCATTACGACGAAATTAAAGGATATTGCCTCCAAAGATCTCATGGGACTTCTCCCACGCATGAATATGGGGTACTGCTACATACCACGTGTCGTGGAGGTTATGTCTAAATATGTCACACTGGCGGCCATGGAAAAGGCTACTACGCAAACGGTGAGTAAAGCTTTTTGCCAAAATATCCTGTCAAAAGTAGGACATATGGACAGAATCATCTCTGACAACGGACCCCAGTTTAGAACAAACAAATGAAAGGTCATGTTGAGACGGCACAGTATAAGACCAATCTATGCATCCATAATTTATTTCCAGTTGTCACCGGCGGAGAGAATAATGAAAAGCTTTGGTAATCTCTGCCGCATATACGCATGCCACCTGGAGTATCTTCTTATATCATTTCCAGGACGTAACCAATGACCTACACACCCTGTATATTGTTGAGCTGGTTCTAAGACGTCTGCGGGTGACAGGTGCACAGAGAAAGGATGCATGGGACAGGAATGCTGAAAAACGAGGGTTATAGACTGGACAAAAAGTCATCATCGGAAGCTCTCGAATATCGTTTAAGCAAAAGCATCTATGCCACAAATTTTACCCAGTCTATTTCGGACCTGTTCGAGTTTGCAGGGTTGCCCATTCAAATACGGTGGAGCACGAAACACTGAAATCCAAGTAGTTCTTAGAAATTCATTACATCTGCCATGTGAAACTCTTCATAGGATAAAACTTGTACTGTTCGACCATTATGTTGGAGCTAAGTACTATATATTGCCGATTTATTTGCGTAGCCATTTAGTGTATTGTTCGTTCTTTGTTCGCACTTGCACTTTTTTGATGATTTATTATTGTAGTTAGAGGGTAAGATCTCCTGTAACCTCTGATCATTGTGTTTGGCTTTCGTAGTTTTCTTTTACACGTCTAGTTCCGTAGGAGCAAGTTGAGGGGCAAATCCCCAAGCTCATGGAACGTGTCAGTGCATGAAATTACTACATAAAAGTCCAGCATTTTCACTTTGATGATTTACTGAAATTTTCTGGCTTACTTGGTATCCTTTCATATTTCTCCGATAGAAATTTGTTTCATGGAAAGGAACGTGCCGATTTCTCGGGGAGAAACATCTCGGATTCATGACAAAACTGGTCCATTCAACACTTCAACACTGATGTATGGGTAGGATGTCACACCACAGCAAGGTATGTGTTTGAACAATGAAAAAAGTGTATATTTTGGTTCAGGAATAACTGCACAAGTCTTGTAGATACAATTTTTCTCAGAATACATCTTGGAATATAGTGATGGTGTGGTTGTCTTCTGTTGATATTGTGTGTCTTGCCGATGGGGCGTATGCACGGTCTGTTCCGCCATTCAGACTGAGGAGGCGATAATGGTGCCGCAGAAGTTGATTTGTGATCCGATAGTGGATCTTGGCGTGATTTGTATCATGCTACCGATACCGATGGGAGTATCTTGCGAGATGGACGTGGTTTGTCCATACCAGATGCGTGTTGACCCTCGAATGTGGTTATTTCTCTCGCTGTGATTCGATCAGTGTTGCCCCAGTCGAGCGATGTGATCTCGTTGGTAGTTTTCGGGTGTGATGTTTTTCGTTGGAGGTACTTTTTCGTTTGTGGTTATCGCTTACGGATTATCGCCAGGAGTGTGATGATGATCGTTTTGAGGTCTTCCGATTGCGGATCGCCAGTTCTGGTATTTTTATGTCACTGCAGCTGTTTATTGATTATATCTGTACATCGGTTTTTTGAGAGTTATTGGTCAATTTCAGAGGGAAAGGTGAATTCGTGGCAATGTCTGAACTATGCTGACAGCACAGAGAGCAGTGTACAGATGGCTGTGTGCAGTATTCTACCCAGATTCTGCGCCAGATATTTGCATCAGCATCACCATCAAATGTTGGCGTGAGGGGAAGTATCAAAGTTCATGGTAGCGTAAAGTAGAAAGTGTTAGAGGTAGTTAAACTTGGTAAGGAGTATAATAATTAGAAGCAGGTGTTGCATGGTATAAGAGTGCTTGAAGTATGATTGTGCAGGCTGTGGCAGTGTAGTCCGTTGGAGTGCATGAGCGGCGCTGGAAAACTAACATGACATATACTACTACAACTGCTTCATAACTAGAAAATGACTGTTTAGGGGTCTTTTTAATTAAGAGATTAATTTCTTATGGTTTCGTTCTTTATTTTATTGAAAGACAGCACCAAGGCACTCTTTTATTTCTTCTTCTCCTTCTTCTTCTTCTTTCGTTTCACCCTCTTTGGGTTACGCTGGATCAACCATCTCTTAGTGCATTTTTCTTTTCTTTGGGCTCAGTATTTTTTTATTCCTTGGCATCTTCTTTTACTCTATTCTTCCGAGATGAAGGGTTTGGACTTTTGTGCAGATTTGTCTTGGAACCTTATGTTTCCATCTTTAGTAGTTCATTTAGGTGTTCGATCGATAAGTGAATTTTCTGGACTCTTTAATTGTAGTAGGTCTTTCTCAGTTTCTTTAAACCAGTTGGGTTTCGTTTTACTGTTGCAGAAAAAGTCAAAGATTTGTTTGGTTAATCTGTTGGAGTCATTCTGAGAAGATGACCATAAAATTTTTTCCTCCTTTTTCGCATAGTATCTGAAAGTTTGGCAATTTTTTTGTAGAGAGTTTCCTTTTAGATGTATATAATCTTATTGTGTTGAAATTTTGGTCCTATGATTATTTGTAAAATTTTTCTTTCATATATCTCAAGTTTCTCCATTTGACCTTTGAGATTCATGTTTAGTGTTTCTGCTGCAAACAATGCTTCTGTCTTGTAATGTGTAATTCAGAACCCCCATGAAAGGGATTTTTTGTTGTATGTAATTTTTGTTAGTTGGAAGGCCAATTAAAGTTTTTTTTCTGGATTCCATTGCTCTGCTTTCCCCAGCGTTCCAACTAATCCATTATCCAACATATTTGAATTCTTTTACAATTTCAATCTTTTGTTCTTGAACTTTGAGGTATTTACATGAGCGCTTGATGTTTGTCAATATCTTAGTTTTTTCAAAGGAGATGTGAAGACTTATTTTAGCTGCTTGATTCATTAGCTCAAGGATTTTCTCCCGTGCTTCTTCCATTGTTTCAGCAAACAGGACCATATCATACGCAAAAGCAAAGCAATTTACTTTAAGGTTCTTCTTTTTGCAAACCCAGTCTTATATCACTCTTAATATTTGTGTTCCATTCTCTTACTACTTTCTCAAGTGCACAATTGAACAGCAACAGTGAGAGCCCATCCCCCTGTCACACTCCCGTTTTTATTTCAAAGGCTTCCGAAAATTTGCCCATAAATTTAGCTTTTGAAAATGTATTTGTAAGGGTCGCTTTTATAATATAAGTTGTTTTCTTATCCAAATAGATTTCTTCCAGGACTGATAATATAGATTCTCTATCAATCAGATCATTTTTTTACTTTTTATTTTTATTTTTATTTTTTTTAGACAGCGAAGGAGATTGCTTTTGTCTTCGTCAGTAATACTGTAAAGTTTAATGAGCACTAAACATGTGCTAAGAATTTTTCAGAGGATTGCAGCATTCCAAATGACATTCGCGTAGAAGACCATGGCCAGACATCGCTCAGTGCAGTGCAGGCGGCCCTATCACAACAGGGCAGTCAGGTCTCGGGTGTCGTAGCGAGAACTTGGACGCGGCTGCAAGCGTGACGTCGAAAACAACGACGACGTTCCAGGACGAGAGACCAACTGACGTGACGTTACCAAAGGGGTGCCTCACCTGCAGCCAGCAGGTAAGAGAGGCTCGCCCTTGACGTCACACGACCACTTACCTACAGGCGATCCGACCCCCACCTTGTGGCGACAGCGCAGGCAGCCAGCGGATGTGATGACATTGGGGCAGCTCAAGTGTAAACGAGGCGCAGACGCAGTCCTGTTTATCACTTTCACTCGTCCCAGCGGAGAGTGAAAGCAACCACAGGGGTGTCTCGCCTGCAGCCAGCAGGTAACCAAGGCTGCAACAGAGCAACTGTATCTCCTTCCCCATATCTGGTCTGTCAGTAGTCCAGATGTCTACCTGTTGATACCATATGCTGGAGACAGGAACTGCCCAAATACCACTGCCACCACATATGCTGTTAAGTAAAGGTGCAACCATTCTCCTAGCACCAGCTCACTCACTATACCTACCACCTCCATCCTGTTACACACCTCTTGCTGTGTTTATATGTCTGTGTTATAGTAAAGTTTATTTTTGGTCTCCCTAAAGACCCTTGAGAAAGGAGCAGAAGGAGACTTAAACATTTTTGTGTTTTTTAAATTCTTTTTTTTTGTGCCTTGCTGTATTCGTTTTACTAGGTTAAAGGTAATCTTTTAATTGACAACACCATTTTAGATGTGTGCTGGGGTACAAGATCACTCTCATCTGAAAGAGATTGATACAAGATCACACAAAACAACCGGACTTCCCTTTCTCCATTTCCTCCTCCGCTTCTGCTTGTTCATTTTCTCCTCCAAAATTTCTTTGTCTCTTCCTCCCCCTGTCATCTCCTTCTCTTTCCTTTCTCTGTCCATCTTCTCCTCTTTCTGGCCATTTCCGTCTCCCCTATCTCAGTCCATCTCTTCCTCCTATCTATGTCTACTACCTCCTTCTCTCTAGCTGTCTCCCCGTCGCCTCGTCCTCTCTTCTCTGTACATGTTAATCCAATAGTAGGCTGGTGGTTGTTACTCCTATAGTATATCTTTCCAGATTGTAACCAATACGAGTATGTGTATATGATGAGCTTTTCACCCTTGGCTTTTGTCGCACACGCACATGTTAAATATATTTCACACATATTCAACATATTTCATATGTATTTGCACTCATATGTCACGTGTATGCCTAGCTAGTTTCGCGCTGCAGATTCATTTTCACGCAGCTTGTGTTTTATGATATCGTATCTCCAGGACTAAGTGCTGTACATTGAAGTAATTTTGCACGGATATCCAGTAGTATAATTGTCTACTGTCTCCGAACTGTGTTGTGAAGAGACTTAGTAGAAAAGAAGGAATAAATTAATATGTCAGTCATGACGCTGCAGTTTCTCAATCGTTTCAGTGTTTGTAACGTTATATCTCCTGAATCGAGTGCGTACGACATTTTCTTGTAGGTATTAGGTTCCGTTTTCCACTACGTTAATAATCATGACAGATATACATAACAGAGGCTTTAGTCATCAATAATATATTCTCCTTCACTGTTTACGGCGGTATACCGATGCTGCGGTAGCTTTTCGATCCCGCGAGTGTAGAAATTACGTGGTTTAGACGTTAAGAACTCGTCGAGCCCCGTTTGTATCGCATTTACATCTAGAAAGAAACTTCCTTGAAGGTGTCTGATAAAGAGCGGAAAAGGTGAAAATATGAGGACGCAAGATCACATAAATAAGGTAAGTGTGGAATGACTTTCCAGCCCAACTCCTGTATAATGCTTTTGCCAGTCATGCATAACGTTGGCGTGCATTTTTATTTAGTAGTATTACTTTAGGCAGTCTTCCTTTTTTTTTGGAATATGTCTGGAAAACATGTCAGATGGTGACAATGAACGTCAGCAGTTATGATTACGCCAAGGGAGAACGTTTCACAGTACACAACACCGTCGCTCTTCCGCCAGATGCGTAATATTATCTTTTGTGCATACTCGCAGGTCTTTGTATGGGGAGTTGCTGCTTTCTTTGCGGTCAGTCATTCACTTCTTCTCGCTCTGTTAGCATAAAGACATCATTCATCATCAGCAGTAACGCTAGGACAGGAATGATAGGGTGTTGTTCATGAGCCAGCTGATGACGAGCAAGGAGAGATGCACATATGGTCACCCACTGAATTGTGTGTTTTTGGCTTAGAGCGTGCTGTACCCACACACCTGATTTTTGAATCTTTCCCATTGCATGCAAATGTCGCACGATGTTGGAATAATCAGAGTTCATCACATTACCCAGTTCTCGAGTACCAGTGACGTGGATCATTATGGGCTAATGCTTTTAAACTCCATCATCAGCTAATCCCGAAGATCTTCCTGACCGTGAACAGTCACTAATGTCAAAATTATCCACCTACAAAAGAGAAAAAGATTTTCTGGCCGTACTCTGTCCATTGGCATTATCCCCATACACGATGCAATTTCTTCTGGCGGCCTCCACTGCTGTCACACATCTTTTGAGCACAAACAGAAGAATATACCGGAAATGTCTGATTTCTCCACTAGGCACTTCATATTTTAGCGTCCACAGCTACAATCACTTTCTGCAAATAACTAAATGACACTATGTAAACTGTAATAGCAATAGTGAACTACAAATCAAAAACGGTAATCGATATATGAACGCAGAGCAATCGGATTACCAACATGCAAAACAAAAACGCTATGAACTTATGCTCCAACGCAACACATTCAGCGGTAAATATGGACGCAGTCTGCGAAATTTGTTGCGGGTAGAGATAGTAGCAACACGTAGTAAGTCTAAAGGTGTTGCATTAAGCGGCAGTGTTTATGGCATCGTATCCAGGAAAGTGAGTAATTTTTCTGGGCCATTCAATGGTATGTGTAAATACTGTCTGTAAAACATGTCATGAATTTAGTTTGTAGTAAAGAAGTAATAGATTAAAAATTCGTGCTCCATGTGGCAGTTTTGTTGCATGAACAGCGAATACGTAATAAGCAACAAACTTTTCTCTGCTGTCATCATTTTGCGGGGGTCGTCAGCGAGAAAAATTTCTGTAAAGGTTTGAAAATAGTGGAAAGTTTCTTGCAGCTTTCTGAGTGCACTCATTCTCAAATACTGGATGACTTAAGTATGAGTATTCACGCATTTTGCAACACACTGCTTTTACATCCCAACCACTGCCTCTTTGGTAGGTGTAAGGTTCTTACCCCTTCAGTGGTTTTTGCAAACAGTGGATGAGATGTGTACCAAGTTTGGTTGAAATCGGTCTATTCGTTTACATACATTGATACATACATACATACATGCGTACATCTATTTTTATATGCCGATCAGATGAACATACATGATTTTAATTGCAGTTTACGTGGAAATAGTTAATTACTGTCGTCATCCATGCACTTCTCTCACCCGATTTTACTCTCTTATATTGAGAAAGAAACCTGCAAATCATCATTAACAAGTAATTTAGAAGATGGACTTGGTTAAGGAGGTAATGAAGCGGCTTTTGATTTATTTAGTTTACTGTCTCCTGGTATTTAGTAATATAATTCACCGGATAAGTGGCTTTCTGTTACCGAGGAATGGACATCAATGGATTAAATGTAAATCATATAAGCAAAAGTCGTGCAAATAGTGCATGCAACACAGTTCGAAGTTCCCACACAACTGGAAGATGGAGAAAGTGACTGTGCTGACGAGGTATCCGTGAAACCAAGTAAGCAAAGTACTTCAGTTGTCATCTGTCCCTTTATTATGTTCTCTCAACAAAACATAGGTCTGTATTAGTGTCAGTGGCAGGACTAGGTTTTCTATAGAAAGAAAACACTTATTGAAGAACCCATGGTTGAGAATGCCCCAGTAAAGCAATGCCTAGCGTCACTGCCTTCCCTGCAGAAGGATCTGTGATTGATTCCCTGTACCATAAGATACGGTCTGACACGGGGTCCACTCAGCTTCATGAAGCCGAATGAGAAGTAATATAAGAAACAGCAGAAAACTCTAGATTCATCTACTGGCTACAATGTATAGGCGAGTAGAAGGCACTCTCCTTCCACGCACGATCATAGACCTCGTACTGCCTTGTAGGCAGTCTAAAGCTAGAACAGGCCTAGGGCCTAATCCCTGAGTGGTGTTTACGTTGACCCAGGGTTCAAACTCCAATCTCCTTAGCGGCCAATGTGAAGTAGGCCTACATTCTATGACTGAACCTGAAATAGTGCGATGCGTTTCTGCTGTCGGAAAGCAATGTACAACCCGAGTCAGGAAAAAGTAGTGGTAATTATCGTCATTAGCTCAAACGATAGGAATAAAAAGTACCTGCGAACGAAGGGTAGGAGCACCATGACTATAGTCATGGTATAGCGATACGCAGATCTACGGGGGACCATAGTATCGCGTACACGAGGTATAAAAATGCAGTGCATTAACGGAGCTGTCAGGCACATGAAAAAACTTCCGAAGTGATTATGGCCGCACGACGGAAATTAACAGATTTTGAACCCGGAATGCAGTTGCAACTAGACGCATAAGACATTAAGTTGCGGAAATACAATATTCAGAGATCCACAGTGTCAAACAAGCTCCGAGGAAACCAAATTTCAAGCAGTGGCCCATGGCCTTCACTTAATAACTCGGAGCAGCGGCGTTTGCGTAAGTTGTCAGTGCTGCTAACAGACGAGCAAACTTCGTGAAATAAATGCAGAAATCAATGTGGGACGTATACGTTAGGATACGTTAGGATAATGCGGTGAAATCTAGCGTTAATGGGCTGTGGCAGCTGACGACCGACATGATTGCCTTTAGTAACAGTACGACATTGCCTGCAGCGCCTCTACTGGGCATGTGACCATATCGGAGAGACTGTAGACGACTCTAAAGCAGCGGCTTCCTCAGATGAGTCCGGATTTAAGTTGGTAGGAGCTGATGGTAGAGTCTGAGTATGGCGAAGACCCCAGGAAGCCATTGACCGAAGCGATTAAGAAGGCACTGTGCAAGCTGGTGGTGGCTCCTTAGTGATGTGAGTTGTGTTTAGATGGAATAGAGTAATCATTGAATGGAACTGGCTATGTTTAGCTACTTACAGACCATTTGCTGCAATTCGTAGACTCTGTTCCCAAACAACAATTTAATTTTTAAGGATGACAGTGCGCCATGTCACCTGACCATAATTGTTCGCATCGGTTAAAAGGATATACTGGATAGTTCGAGAGAATATCTTGAATTTATGGGACAGAATGAGAGATCAGTTCGTGCACAGAATCCAGCACTGGTAACGCTTTTGCAGTTGTGGACATTGACAGAGGCAGCATGGCTCAGTATTTCTACAGGGGATTTCCCACTAATTGTTGAGTCCACGCCACATCGATATCCTATCCGCCACTATTGCTGAGTGGTCAAAGTGACGGATTGCCCTCCTACGGGCTCGGGTTCGATTCCCGGCTGGGTCAGATATTTCCCCCGCTCAGGGACTGGGTGTTGTGTTGTCTTCATCATCAGTTCATCCCCATTCGGCGAGCAGGTCTCCCAATGTGGCGTCGAATGTAATAAGTCCTGCACCAAGGCGGCTGGGCCTACCGGCCAATGACGCCAAACGCTCTATTCCTATCGATATGCTGCACTACCCCTGGCAAAAGGAGCTATCCCATGACCTTTGTCACCTCAGTGTACACTTGGCGTACTTATCCAACACGAGGCATACTTAGAAACAAGTGAATGAAAATCGAGTCATTGAGTTCAGTGATTCAGTGTAAACTGAGGCTGCGACGTCCTAGACTTGCTAAACGTGGCCCCAAGTCGTATAAATGGTGCATTAGGCACCACAAGTGGCTGAACTGTGCAGGACGTTGTCTAGAAAGCACCACAAAGGAACTCCACCGGTGAATGTCAAGTTAGAGGTCTGATATAACTGGAGAGATTTGTGCTGAAAATTCCTCTGTTTAACGAGCATGCTCAATTAACAGTGGTCGCCATCTTTAAAGTAGGATCCGATTGCATTTTCCTGAGCCTGTGCAGTTACTCCTTTTGTTCACTGATGATAAGATTACAGTCTTTGATGAAGATAAGTTGTGTTCCGATAAGTCAGTACTAATATTAATATAGGTAATTTCCTGTCTCTAGTGACGAATAGTGAGTCAGTAATCACCAGGTCACTCGAAGTTCGTGAACGGAGTATCAAGTTCTCTATCAGGAATACATACCAAAGAACCGGGTGTATTTTCTACTACTGAATGTTCTTGTTTCTTAGCTATTTCTGGGTCAATGTTTTTTTTATTGTCATTAACAATTTAAAGACAATTAACTCTTTGAATTGCCAACGGCCCTGCGCATTGGTAACACCAGTACCTGTTAGATCACCGAAGTTAAGGGCTGTCGGGGTGGCATAGCTTTTGGGTAGGTGACCATCCGGTCTGCCGAGCGCTGTTGGTAACCGGGGTGCACTCAGCCCTTGTGAGGCAAACTGAGGAGCTACCTGATTGAGAAGTAGCGGCTCCGGTCTCAGAAACTGACATACGGCTGGGAGAGCAGTGTGCTGACCACGTGACTCTCCATATCCGCATTCAGTGACGCCTGTGGCCTGAGGGTGACACGGCGGCCGGTCGGTACCATTGGGCCTTCATGGCCTGTTCGAAAAAAAAACCTTTGAATTAAAAATAGCTTACATTAGAACAGAATTAAGGTTACTTGACATCTTACATACTCGACCTTAACAGATAACTGCAATGTGATCGTTACTGACTCATGATTAAGATTCCAACCTAAATGAACAGATTAAATTTTTTTCTACCACGTACGAACTGTAGGGACCCATCTATGAGAGGATACACAACAACAAAGACATAATGCAGTTATGTCCTGGACTGCATGATTTACATGCTAGAGACCGTTTATTCAATCGTACATTGTTACAGAGACTGTGGTCTAATAAGCTCTTTACCACGCAGCCACAGTTACTGAATGTGTTGGAAACGGTTTTCGTCTGCTTCAATGACTGCATGTACGCGCCGTAGTATGTTCTGTCTCACACTTCACGTCAGCCAGGCTGCATCCGAACAGTGTCAAAGGCAGCATGAAGACGCTGCTCCAAAGTATCCACATCTCGAATGGGCTCTGCATTCACAATACTTTTGAGATGGCCACATAACTAGAAATCGCACGGGCTGATATCCGGTGAACGAGCAGGCCATGCAACTGGAACGCTTCGTCCGATCCATCGAACAGGGAAGACACAACTGAGACGCGTCTGGACGTTAAAGGCGAAGTGGCCTAAAGCACCGTCATGTAGCAGCCACATTATCGTCAATGACACTTCTTCCAGAAGAGTAGGCAAAGACACAAGCGTTCCGGCCAGTTAGGCGACTTAGAAGGTAGACTGGTCCCAAAATACGGTCGCCAAGTATCCCGGTCCCCACATTCCGACTGCACCGATGCTGATGATTCGCTGTCACCATACCAGAGGGGTTCTGCGTACTATCCCACAGATGACACTTATAAAAGTTTAAGATACCACTCCGTATAAAGGATCCTCATCTGTGAATGGGATACATGACACAAATCCTGGTATCGTGGTTGTCTGGTGAAAACAGTGACAAATTTGCTTCCGATGTGGAAAATTTGTAGCTGGTAAGCCCTACACACGCTGTAAATGATAAGATTAGTAACAGTTGTCATGGAGAATGTTCCACACGGTCTTTCTTACCCTGTACTGGCGATCCACTGCCTGGTAGCGACATGGCGGTCGCCTTCCATAATGTTAATCACATTTTCCTCCTAAGTCTGGCGTCCGAATATTACGGTGAAGTCCTTCATGATTTCGTGCTTTCTGAAACGACCCTGTCTGAGATAAACGGAGAAACATTGTCGTAAACATTGAATGCTGTTGCTGTCGGCTGGGATTCGTCTCCTGATACAATAATGCTGCCCCCGCCCGTTGCGTTTCCGTAAGTAAACACCATGTCGGCAAGCTCTCGATTTGAATACGGAACCATTGTTTACAGTGTTGTATCCCATCCACTATCGAGTGAGTCAATAAGAAAATTGAACCGGACACAACATTACCAAATGCTATGGCAGGAGAGGGTGATAGGACATGACGTATGAAGAACAATAATGCATACTGTAACTCTGGCCGCATGGTACAGCATGTATTAGACTGCAGTCTCTGTAACAAATTATGATTGAATAAGTAGTCTCTAGCATGGGAACTACGCATTTCCGGACATAAGTTCGTAAAATCTTCTTTGTTCCGTATCCTCTCATCGATCAGTCCCTACGAGTTTGCACACTGTGGAGAAAATCACCCTGAATAATATGTTTGTGATGTGAAGAAAATGCATACTGTAAATCGTATTGAAGTATACAAGAAGTCCACGTAAATTAAATGTACTTTCGAAGGACTATAAATATGTTAATCTTCTTTTTCCTAAGTATTTCTTCCCTTTAACCATTTTTGTTATTTACTCATTTCAGCGTTGTTCTGTATGAAAAGGCTTATTGTGGAAAGCGTGATCGAAAAGATGAGATATGGACGACCGTGAACCAAGTTTTCTGAGTTGCAGAAAGTGTAGCTGAATTCTAATGAGAATTACGTCCGAAAATGTGACCTGCGTGTCACTCAGCTGATGTGTAAATTTAATGTTGATCTCATTTAATTAATTACAATTTAATTTAACATCTGTTCCAGAATATATTCAAAGGAAATGACATTAACATGACAGCCGTCACACTTGGTTCGCTTTTGCTCAGGGTTGTTCCTAATGAAATGACAAATTTTGTTTCAGATAAACTTGGTAGGTAGGAAAACTTATCAAACAGATCGGGAGAGAGACAATGGTTGAGACATTCTATTCGTATTTAAGACTAGCGGGGCTTAAAACCTCGTGCGACCTTCGAGAATTATGCTTTCTACTGATTACGCCTAAGCATCTCAGTAAATGGTTTGTGTGCTTGCCTAAACAGGCCACGGCCACTTGTTCATATCACAACGAAGTTAGGGCTTAGTCGATAACGGAGTTCTGTCGATGATACTTTAAGCTTTAAAATTTTCTCTTTATTTTATTACAGGGAACATCCAGAACATGACATCACAAATTTCAGTACATTAATGCCCAGTCCATAGGCTTCCAGCATACAGGACTCTGAATCACATTTATTTCGTAAGGTAGTTTTGGAATCTTTCCAGTGGTGATTATTTGCTTTCTAAATAATAGTCTGTGTACGTTAGAAACGAGGTGATAAAGTGACAAATGATAGAGTGATGAATGGACTAAACGCAGAAGATACTGATGGAGCAAACGATCTGTTTGGGAAAGATGATGTCTTGGAAACAAAGTAACAGATCTACGCTATTTCAATTACATATCTTTCCAACACAAGCACGCGCGTATTTCACAATGCTGTTATCGGTATCAGTCTTCCTGTGGTTACTGACAGACTGCCAAAGCAAAAAAGGGGGACAAAGTTTCATTGTATGATTTATAAAACTACCAAGTAACTATCGGCATAATGATTAAAACAGCATCATAATATTCCTAAATGCATATGACGCAAGCCGTTTCCGTTGACTTTTCAATAATACGGGAGACAGTTGTAAATGGTGATCGAGGTTTTGTGTGCGGAATTATACCATCACTTCGTCTACTCCGTGGCTGATTTAATATTTAAATTCATTTATGTGGGATGACAGTTAAATTAATTCTTAAAAAAACTTAAATTAGTAAATATACAACAGCTGCCACCATACAGGGCAACGCAAATCTGTTCTCACCACCCTGCAACACAGAATGCGAGCCATACGTGACACGTAAAGTCTGGCTATCGAGTAACAGCGTCGGTGCGAAACTTTCCTCAGAAACGGCTACTCGGAGGCATGTATATAAGGCGCACTGTCCAGCCGAGGAAGAAGAAGAAAGGAAAAAATCCAGAGCAAGAAATGGAACACCTGACGTTCCCTCCGTACGCCAAGCAGTCCACAGCCAGCTTTGCCAGAACAATGTGCAAGCGCAACATGAAAACAGTTTTCCGCTCAGTAGTTAGAATCAGGGTCTTGTAAGGTTACGGGCACCTAGCATCTATACCATAAGTTGCACGTGTCGCGTGCAGTACATAGTTCAGACGCAGTGATGCATCTCGCAGCGCTGTTCACAACATCTGAGGAGTGCTCGCCTTTGGCAAATCAACAACTGTGCAACGGCAGATAACAGAAGGAACATAGGACATATATGTTTGGTTTTCAACAGACATTGATACTATGCCCACGAAAGAATTCTGTGACATTTCTTCCGGAGGCAAGAGATTGGAGTATGTCGTCCCCTGGCTATGAAGGAAAGAATTTGACATGAAAGCGACACATAAATCTGACAGACTGTTGGGCAGTAGTCGATGTGTAAGACTTTCCGCTAACGTTTTGAACGATAAATAAAATAAATTCATTGTCAGTGTACCAAGTAAATTCAAGGGAAATATTTGCTTTTTAACACAGTTTTATATTCCTTATTTTTAACAGTTTGAGGGAACACGAAGCTTTGTGGCTTTGTTCAGCCCCTTTCTCACAATGACCAGCAGACGGTATTATGCTTTGTGCTTTCAGATCTGTAACATATGTTTACACCTCCAGCGTCTGTTTATGTATGTATAGATTCGCCGATTAAAATTTCTTTTGCAATGAAATAGACAGCTTTTTCTTAACCACGTCACTGCTATACATCTCTATGTGGTTGTAAGGTTGCTTACAAGCTCAATTTCTTATCATTTAATGAATAGTAATCAATTTTCAATATAGAAGCAATACGTATACACGTGAACAACTTTTATCTTTCTTTTCAATTTAATGTAGTTTTCGCGGTGTGTCACCTGTCCACGATAGGTGCTGTTTGCAGAGGAGAATGTCACTTACTATGGTTATTTAATGAAAAAACGCCGGTATGATTCTCTTTGTATATCGACGCCGTGTATTAACATGTGCATTTTCCAAACAGTACGGTGTTATGAACATTCATGCACACCAAGAAGTGTGTAGCTTCCCTGTGTAAGTATACCACAGTTTTGCTTTATGACGTTTGCAGACTAATTTAGCTGTCTGTATTCGACAAGACCAGCTTATGTTTTTTAATGAATAAATTTAGTAGACGATTTAGGAAACTCAGAGCTTACATATCGAAAACCTCCAATTCATTCTCGTTCAAATTCATGAATTGTAAGACTTCGTTAACTGTTGCCTAAATGTAAGCGTTGATTCTATATTAGCCGTTGCTTACTGTCCATTGGCAAAATATTACCGAATAGCACCCCATTCGGATCTCTGGGAGCGGTTTCTCAAGGAGGAGACGATTACGAGGAAAAGACTGAATAATGAACGAAAGGATAACATTCTACGAGCCGGGGCGTGGAATGTAGTAGGGAAACTAGAAAATCTGAAAAGTGAAATGCAAAGATTCAATCGAGATATAGTAAGGGTCGACGAAGTGATATGGAAAGCAGGCAAGGATTCCGGGTCAGACGAGTATAGGGAAATATCAACAGCAGCAGAAGATGGTAAACGAGAGTAGGATTCGTTATGAATAGGTAGATAGGGTAGAGAGTGTGTTACTGTGAACAGTTCAGTGACAGGGTTGTTCTTATCAGAATCCCCAGCTACCATAACCGACGACGATAGTTCAGGTATACATGCCGAAATGGCAAGCTAGATGGAGAGGTAGAGAAAGTATATAAGTAAACTGAATGGATAATACAGTACGTATATGGAGATGAAAATCTCTAGTACTCATGGGGGACTGCAATGCAGTTGTAGGGGAAGGAGTGGAAGAAAAAGTTACGGGAGAATATGGGCTTTTCACAAGGAATGAGATAGGAGAAAGACTAATTGAGTTCTGTAAAACATTTCAGCTAGTAATAGCGAATTCTCAGTTCAAGAAACACTAGAGGAGCAGGTATACTTGGAAAAGGCCCGGTGATACGGGAAGATTTTAGTTACATTACACCATGGTCAGGCAGAGATTCCGAAATTACATACTGCATTGGAAGGCATACCTAGGAGCCGGAATAGACTCACGCCACAATATAGTAGTGACGAAGAGTAGGCTGAAGTTTAGGATATTAGTCAGGAAGATTCAACACGCAAAGAAGTGGGATACGTAAGTTCTAAGGAATGACGAGATACACTTATGTTCTCTAAGGCAATAGATACAGCAATAAGGAACAGCTCAGTAGGCAGTACAGTTGAACAGGAATGGACATCTCTAAAAAGGACCATCACAGAAGTTTGGAAGGAAAACATAGGTACAAAGAAGGTAGCTGCGAAGAAACCATGGGTAACAGAACAAATACTTCAGTTGATCGATGAAAGAAGGAAGTACAAAAATGGTCCGGGAAACTCAGGAATGCAGAAATATATGTCGCCGAGGAATGAAATAAATAGGAAGTGCAGGAAATCTAAGATAAAATGGCTCCATGAAAAATGTGAGGAAATCGAAAAGGAATGGTTGTCGGAAGAACGGACTCAGTATACAGGAAAGTCAAATCAACCTTCGATGACATTAAAAGCAAGGGTGGTAACATTAAGAGTGTAGCGGGAATTCCACTGTTAAATGCAGAGGAGAGAGTGGATAGGTAGAAAGAATACACTGAAAGTCTCTACGAGGGGAAAGATTTGCCTCATGTGATAGAAGAAGAAACAGGAATCGATTTAGAAGAGATAGGGGATCCAGTGATAGAATCAGAATTGAAAGACCCATGGACGACTTAAGATCAAATTAGGCAGAAGGGACAGATAACATTCCATCAGAATATCTAATATCGTTGGGTGAAGTGGCAACAAAACGACGGTTCATGTTGGTGAGTAGAATGTATGAGTCTGGCGACATACCATCTTACTTTCGGAAAAATTTCATTCACACAATTCTGAAGACTGGAAAGGTGACAAATGCGAGAATTACCGCACAACCAGCTTAACAGCTCATGCATACAAGTCGCTGACAAGAATAATATACTGAAGAACGGGAAAGAAATTGAGGATGTGGTAAATGACGATCAGCTTGGCTTTAGAAAAGGTAAAATTCGTGTGTGTGTGTGTGTGTGTGTGTGTGTGTGTGTGTGTGTGTGTGTGTGCGTGAGATCTAAGGGACCAAACTGATGAGGTCATCGGTCCCTAGACTTACACACTACTTTAACTAACTTATGCTAAGAACAACGCACACCCATACCCGAGGGAGGACTCGACGGGACGGGCTGTACAATCCGTGACATGGTGCCTTTAACCGCATAGCGACTACGATCGAATAGAAAATTTAAAGGCACCAGAGCGTCAATTCTGACGCTGCGATTGTAAATGGAAGCAAGATTAAAGGAAAATCAAGTCACGTTCATAGGATCTGTCGACGTAGGAAAAGCGTTCGACAATGTAAAAGAGGCTAAATGTCCAAAATTCTGAGAAAAATAGGGTAAGCTATAGGTATAGACTGGCAATATAGAATATGTACAAGAGCCAAGAGGGAATAGTGAGAGTGAACGACCAAGAGCGAAGTGCTCGGATTAAATTGGGTGTAAGGCAAGGACGTAGTTTTTCGGCCCTACAGTTCAATTTGCACATCGAAGATGCAATGAAGGAATTAAAATAAATGTTCAGGAGTGGAACGAAAATTTAAGGTTAAAGAATATCAGTGATACGATTCGCTGACTACATTTCTATTCTCAGTGAAAGTGAAGAAGAATTACATGAATGGGATGAGCAATCTAGTGAATACAGAATATGGACTGAGAGTAAATCGATGAAAGACGAGATAATGAGAAGTACCAGAAATGAGAACAGTGAGAAACTTAACATCAGGATTGGTGGTCACTAAGTAGATGAAGTTAAGGAATTCTGCTACCTAGGCAGTAAAATAACAAATGACGGAGCAAAGAGGACGTAAAAGCAGAATAACAATGGCAAAAGGGCATTCCTGGCCAAGAGAAGTCGACTAGTAAAAAATATAGGCCTTAATTTGAGGAAGACATTTCTAGGAATGTACGTCTGGAGTACAGCATTGTATTGTAGTGAAACATGGGCTGTCTGAACATAAGAGAATCGAAGCATTTGAGATGTGGTGCTACAGACGAATGTTGAAAATTAGGTGGACTGATAAGGTATGGAATGAGGAAGTTCTGCGCAGAATCGGAGAGGAAAGGAACATGTGGAAAACACTGATAGGGCATCTGTTAAGACATGAGGGAGTAAATTCCATAGTGCTACAGGGAGCTGTAGAGGGCAAAAGCTGAAGAGGCAGACAGAGATTGGAATACATCGAGCAGATAACTGAGGACGTAGGTTGCTACTCTGAGGTGAAGAGGTTGGCAGAGGTGAGGAATTCGTGGCGGGTTGCATCAAACCAGTCAGAAGACTGATGACCCCTCCCCTCCCCCCCACAAAGAAAAATCTGTAAGTCCTGAATACTTAATCCTGGTTACATGATGTGTTCAAATAACTCACCAGCAAGCCTGAAGTCTGGCATCACGATGCCATGTAAGATAGCTTTCACTGAAAGTGAATCGTGTTAATGTAAGCGTCGTAGATGTTGAAACAGGCATCAGTGTCATTCAAGCTCTGGAAACAGCATGTCTGGCTGTCCGCTTGCGGATCATGACAACGACTAGCAGGCTCTCCTGAGTGATTGCCCGTTTGCTCCCGCCATACATAGCCAGGAGATTACGGAGTTCGATTGCAAGATGGTTTTGCCAGTTGAGTCAAGAGTTTTTATTGTCCCTCAGAATAAGTTTATTGTCGTGTACTCTACCACGTCAGTCCCGATGTGCTACATCATGTACCAGTTCGGCCAGCCACCGACAACTGAACGAAGTGTTGCTGCTTTCTGGAGACTAGCTGTGAAATCGCGGCTTACATGCGTATTAATTTGTTAGATGACGATCAGCTTCATGAAAGGTGAAGGCACCAGGGAGCCAGTTATGATAGTAAGTTTGATTTTGAAAACAATATATATATATATATATATATATATATATATATATATATATATATATATATATATATATATATATATACATACCCTCATAAGAATTTTTTAATGAAGTGAAATATTCAACAATGTAAAATGGTGTAAGATGTTGGAAATTCTATGGATGATAGGGGTAAGCTGTAGCGGAAGACGAGTAATATACAGTAAGTAGAAGAACCAAGGGGGATGAATAAAAATAAACCATCAACAACGAAGTGCTCGATTAGAAAGGGATGCAGTCATTTGCCTCTACTGTTCAATCTATACATCCAAGAAGCAATGACCGAAGTAAAAGGCAGGTTCAAGAATGATATTAACATTCGGTGTGAAAGATATCAATAATAAGATTCGCTGATGACATTGCTATCGTCAGCAGAATTTCAGTAATATTACAGGACCTGTTGTATGGAATGTACAGTGAATGAGCATACACTATCAATTGAAAGTGAACCGAAGAAAGACGAAAGTGATGAGAAGTAGAACAAATGAGAAAGGTAAGAAACTTAACATCAGAATTGAGGATCACGAAGTAGAAAGAAACCAATGATGCAAGGAGCAAGGGAGAAAAAAAAGTAGAATAGCACTTTCAAGAAGAGAGTAACGGACTAGGATAAGTCTATTAGCATCAAACATAGGCCAATAATTTGTGGAAGAAATGTCTGAGAATGTACGTTTGGAGTACAGTACTGCTTGGTAGTGAAACGCAGGCTCTGGGAAAACCACAAACAAGAGAAATGCAATCACAAGATGATGAGGAATGAGAGGAGTCTTCGTAGAAACGGTGAAGAAAGAAACAAGTGTAAAACACAAAGAGAAAGAACAGGACGATAAGAGAAAAAAGGCAGCACGCTAGTTCGCTTCACGATAAAAATGTTCCCTACACTAGGACGCATCAGCAGTCTGTCTAATAACTATGCAAATCATAATCACGGTTCCTTCATCCGTGACATTGTTTTCGTATTCGTAGATTATCATCTGCACTAGTACTGGGAGTCATCAATACAGGGGACATTCTTTACTGCTTCTTTTTTGTCATCAGTCCGGTTTGATGCGTCCCGCCATGAATCCCCAACCTGTGCCAGTCTCTTAATCTCTGACTAGTACTTGCAACATACAGCCTCAGTTACTTCCTGGATGTATTGGAATCTCTGTCTTCCTCAACAGTTTTTATCCTCTACTGATCTCTCTAATACCATGATAGCTATTCCATAATGTCCTAACAGATGTTCTTCAATCCTGTCCCTTCTTCTTGATGTACATCTACGTGGGTACACTGCAAATCACATTTAAACAACCGACAGAGGGTTTATCGAACCACCTCCACAAATCTCTATTATTCCAATTTCGTAAAGCGCGCGGAAAGAAAGAACGCCTAGATGTTTCCGTGGGAGCTCTGATTTCCATTATTTTATCATGGTAATCGTTTCTCCCTATGTATGTCGGCGTCAACAAAATATTTTCGCATTCAGAGGAGAAAGTTATTGACAGGAATTTCGTGAGAGGATTCCTCCGCAAAGAAAAACGCCTTTGTTGTAATGATGTCCATCCCAAATCCTGTATCATTTCAGTGACTATCTCTCCCCCATTTCGCTGTAATACAAAAGGTGCTGCCATTCTTTGAACTTTTTCGATGTACTCCGTTAATCCTATTTGGTACGGATCCCACACCGCGCAGCAGTATTCTAGAAGAGGACGGACGAGTGTAGTGTAGGCGATCTCCTTGGTAAATCTGTTACGTTTCCTAAGTATCCTGCCAATAAAACGCACTCTTTGGTTGGCCTTCCCCACAACATTTTCTATGTGTTCCTTCCAATTTAAAATATTTAGTTGAATTTACGACGTTTAGATTTGACTGATTTATCGTGTAACTGAAGTTTAATGGAATCCTTTTAGCACTCATGTGGATGACCTCACACTTCTCGTTACTTAACCCTTTGTTTCCTGACATAAGAAAATTTTTACTTTTTAACATTTTCTTTGCAGAATTTATGCTATTGTGGCCTCAGATGACGGTAGGATTTTTTGTAAAATTTTATTTTATTTTTTGCAACTTTTTCTCTTCTGGTACTCAGAAGTACCGTCAGACTCCATGGACAGAATCATAACATGCGCAGAAAAATGCTGCAATTTTTATAACTTGTACTTTATTCCACATAAATATTAAATATTTTTACATCAGAAAATTAACAGAAATATGATATTTCTGAATTTTTTTAAAAATTTCGCATAAATTTTTTCTAGAGCAACTTCACAATACATAGTAACTTGGCTATACATTTTTGACAGTATATACATATCACATATTTAGTGATACCTCATGAAATTGTAGGAAACAGTTCTTTTTCTCATTGCAGCACAAATACACTTTACATGTACTACATTGAGAATGTGGTCTCGACTGAATTTTATTTTTTGCACACATTTCGCATCGTCCTCTTTTACAACTGAACACTACAAAATGGTTTCCTCGGTTGCCAAGACGTACATCCTTCGGAACAGAAAAGTTACCCTTCCTTCTCTTTTGGAGCGTTATTTCATCTTTACCAGAGTTTCTCTTTTTGAGATTTGGCACTTGCTGTTCATTCATTAGCCCTAGTGCCACAGCACGCCTGAATTCCAGCAGTGGCAGTGCCCCCTGTAGAACACTGAAAATGACGTAAGGATTGACAAAAGCAATTTCTATTGCTCCCCAGAAGAGACGGTGCCACCATTTCTTTGATCGCTTGTCAAAACCATAAGTTGAACGTAATCTGTCTGCATGATCCACACCACCCATGTTTTTATTGTAATCACATACAATAACTGGACATAGTATAGTCATACTAGTTGCATCTTTCTGTTTTCTTGTCACTACGCTCTGTTCGGTGCTATGGAAGTTTGACGCAAAATACACTACTTTATTTTCCTTCCATTGAAATACTGTTAGTTCTGAACATGACACTCTGTGATTTGATTTACACATTTTTCTTTAGGTAAATTCCCTAGCAAACCTATCCTGTTTTTTTCTAATTGTTCCACAGGCAAATGTATTTACGGATTTCTGTGTGAGAAAAAGTGGACAGAACAACTAGTGAGAGGTAACGCGTTGTTGCTACAATAAAGTGTTCGCACAACCTGACGGTACTAATAAGTCCGCCTTATATTTTCCACTTTATCTCATTCACTTGTAACGTAATGCTTCAAACTGTTATGAAAAAACAAAGAAGGTAAGTACGTACAATGGAAAACTCAACGGAAGTTTCAATAAATTGCGCACAAATTCAGGCAACACCATGGAAACAAGCACATACAATCTTCTGTTTTCACAGCAGCGCGCGAAAAACAATTTCAAGCTCTGACCGCCAGGGAGGTCTATGTATTGCACAATAACAACTATGAAACAGTAGAGCAGAGTTACTGTTACGTACCGACAGGCTCTCAGATCAGGAAACTGCACCACGTGAAAATAATGAGAGTCAAAACTTACTGGTACTTTTAAGTACCGTCAGGCAACAAAGGGTTAAGGTCAATTGCCCATTTTTGCAGCATACAAATATCTTTTGTAAATTGTTTTGCGATTTGTTTTAATCTTCTGATGACTCTACTAGTCGATAAACGAAAGCGTCATCTGTAACAACCTAAGAGGGATGCTCCGATTGTCTCTTAAATCGTTTATACGGATAAGGAACAGCAAAAGACCTAATACACTACCTTTGGGAACGCCAGAAATCACTTTTGTTTTACTCGATGTCTTTTCGTTAATTACCACGAACTGTGACCTCTCTAACAGGAGATAACGTACCCTTTCACATAACTGAGACAATATTCCACAGACACGGAATTTCATTACGAGCCGCTTGTGTGGTACAGTGTGAAAACCCTTCCGGAAATACAGAAATACGGAATAAATTTTAAATCCCTTGTCGATAGCACTCAACATTTCGTGCGAGTAAAGAGCTAGTTGTGTTTCACAAGAAAAATGTTTTGTATATTTGTGTTGTCTGTGTGTATTCGACATATGCCCTTCCTCCTCAATCCTGCGAAGAACCCCCTTCATGCCTTACCCTATGAATCCACCGAATTTTCAACGTTCTTCTGTAGCACCACATCTCGAATGCCTCGATTCTCTTCCGTTCCGGTTTTCTCACAGTCCACGCTTCACTTCCAGACATTACTCTGTTCTAAGCGTACGTTCTTAGAAATTTCCTCCTCAGACTAAGGCCTGTATTTGATACTTAAATACTTCTCTTGGGCACGAATGCTCATTTTCGCTGTGAAAGCCTGCTTCTGATTTCCAGCTTGCTGCCTAGATAGCAGAACTCCTTAAGTTCATCTACTTCGTGATGTTAAGTTTCTCGGTATTCTCATTTCTGCTACTTCTCACTGCTTTCTTCTTCGATTTCCTCTCAATCCACATTCTGTCCTCATTAGACTGTTCATTCCATTCAGCAGATTCTGTAATTCTTGTTCAATTTCACTGAGAATAGCAATGTGATCACCCAGTCGTATCATTGATATCTTTTCACCTTGAATTTTAATTCCACTCTTGAACCTTGCTTTTAATTACATCACTGCTTCTTCAGTATACAGACTAAACATCAATGGCGAAAGACTACACCCCTGCCTTGCACCCTTTGTAATTCGATCACTTCGTTCTTGATCTTTCACTCGTATTATTTCCTCCTGGTTCTTGAACAAATTGTATATTACTCGTATTTTCCTAAGAGTTTCGACCATTTTCCACCAATTTTACATCGACAGATCCTATGAACGTGTCTCCATTTTTCTTTAGGCTTGCTTCCATTATCAACTGCAAAGGCAGAAGTGACTCTATGGGATCTTTACTTTTCGAAATCCAATCTGTTTGTCATCTAACACATCCTCAGTTTCCTATTCAGTTTCTCTGTATATAACTGTTGTCAGCAACTTGGATGCATGAGCTGTTAAGCTGGTTATGCGACATTTCTCGCACTTTTCCGGTCTTGTCGATAATGTTTTCGGAAAGTCAGATGGTATATCATCAGACTCATATATTCTATACACCAACGTGAACAGTGAATTTGTTGCGACTTCGCCAGTGATTTTAGAAATTCTGATGAAATATTCTCTATCCTTTCAGCACCATTTTGATCTTTAGTCTTGCACAGAGCTTTTAAATTTTGATTACAATACTGTATCCCCAGTCTCTTCTGTATAGACTCCTGTTTCTTCTTCTATCGCATCAGACAAGTCTTTCCTCTCACAGAGGCCTTCAGTGTACTCTTTCCACCTCTCCGCTCTCTTCTCTGCTTTTAACACTGGAATTTCCAACCCTCGCTCTTAATTTCACCAGAGGTTGTTTTGAACTTTACTGCTTACGATGCAACCACGCAATCTCTGAGCACTGCGTCGTGTGACAGACGCAAGTATATTCGTTGCGATGGTTTCATTCACAGCGAGGAAGTCTTTTACAATTGAATGGCAGTACATCAGTCTGTGTTGTCCACCAATGAAATATTTAGCCGTTTTATGTTGCACACATAAGGCATTCTACTTACTACAAATATTTCTTCAAAAAACATATTTTCTTCATTCAAGACAAAACTGATACGTTAAGAGCATTTATCATATAAAGTAATTCTAAACTCGAATGACGTGATACACCGACGGAACGAAAATACAGCAGACCCAATTTCTGATTTAGTCCGGAACGGACATAAAAAGTAAGTGAATAACAGACAGTTTAGCAGATCGATGGGAGATCAACTATTGTGAAATGATAATATTGAAAGTCGTAGATTTATTACTGAGAAATGTTTTTGGGAAAGTAAGTGGGTATATGTATAAATATCTGATGGACATTAACTGAATCGTCAGTAACTATGAGAAAACTGAAAGAGCACTTTATCAGCGTTGTAAAAATTCACACCTAGAGGAAAGTACGAATTTCTGTTTTCTACCAAATTTTATAATAAACAGTAAATGTAGGAAAATATAATAATAATAATAAAGATTGGCAGTATTGTGTGCGACAATATTGTTGAAGGATTTAAGTATTTACGGGAGAAGTACGTTCTTAATGAGGATCAACGAAGCAGGAAGTAGCAGCTGGAGTGTTCTGAAACAAGAGGTATACTTCTCTCAACAATATTAAACCTGAGCCGCAGTGAATGGAGCTGGAACCTTCTAATGAGCCTGTCTAGCTATACCGAAGTGTTTTTGGCACTTAAGAGCTTAATTTTAACTAGCTGTGCCGTTCTCTTCCCTCATACTGAGAGCCTTGTGGAGCGTTCCGTATTGACTGCCATACTGCTCTCGTTGTGGCGGATTACTGCCGTTCATCCCTCCTCCCGCAGAATACATCAAACTGGACCGACTAATGAGAGATTCGAGGATTTAAAGAAAATAGAAACTTGTTCTGAAGCACGAAAGGTACTTGAGAAATTAGGAGAGGAATGTTAATGAAACAAACACTACTATACCTACATCTACATCTACATGGATACTCTGCAAATAACATTTAAGTGCCTGGCAGAGGGTTCATGGAACCACTTCACAATTCTCTATTATTCCAATCTCGTATAGCGCACGGAAAGAATGGACACCTATATCTTTCCGTACGAGCTCTGATTTCCCTCATTTTGTCGTGGTGATCGTTCCGCCCTATGTAGGCCTGTGTCAACAATATATTTTTGCATTCGGAAGAGAAAGTTGGTGATTGGAAATTCGTGAGAAGATTCCGTCGCAACGAAAAACGCCTTTCTTTTAATGATTTACAGCCCAAATCCCGTATCATTTCTGTGATACTCTCTCCTATATTTCGCTATAATACAAAATGTGCTTTGAACTTTTTCGATGTACTCAGTCAGGCCTATCTGCTAAGGATCCCACACAACGCAGCAGTATTCTAAAAGAGGACGGACAAGCGTAGTGTAGGCAGTCTCCTTAGTAGGTCTGTTACATTTTCTAAGTGTCCTGTCAATAAAACGCAGCCTTTGGTTAGCCTTCCCGACAACATTTTCTATGTGTTCATTCCAATTTAAGTAGTTGGTAATTGTAATACGTAGGTATTTAGTTGAATTTACGGATTTTAGATTAGACTGTTTTATCGCGTAATTGAAGTTTAACGAGTTCCTTTTAGTACACATGTGGATGACCTCACACTTTTCGTTATTTAGGGTGAACTGCCACTTTTCGCAGCATTCAGACATTTTTTCTAAATCGTTTTGCAATTTGTTTTGATCTTCTGATGACCTTATAAGGCGACAAACGACAGCATCATCTACAAACAACCGAAGACGGCTGCTGAGATTGTCTCCCAAATCGTTTATGTAGGTAAGGAAAAGCACAAGGCCTATAACACTACCTTGAGGACCGCCTGAAATCACTTGTTTTCCTCGGTGACTTTCCGTCAATTACTACGAGCTCTGTGACCTCTCTGACAGGATATCACAAATCCAGTCACATATCTGAGACGATATTCCATAAGCACGCAATATTACTACGAACCGCTTGTATGATACAGCCTTCCGGAAATCCAGGAATGCGGAATCGACCTGAGATCCCTTGTCAACAGCACTCAGCACTTCATGTAAATAAAGAGCTAGCTGTGTTTCGTAGGAACCATGTTTCCTAAACCTATGTTGACTGTGTGTCAATAGACAGTTTCCTTCAAGGTAATTCATAATGTTCGAACACAATATATGTTCTAAAATCCTACTGCATATCGACGTTAACGATATGGGCCTGTGGTCGTGCGGTAGCGTTCTTGCTTCCCGCTCCCGGGTTCCCGGGTTCGATTCCCGGCGGGGTCAGGGATTTTCTCTGCCTCGTGATGACTGGGTGTTGTGTGATGTCCATAGGTTAGTTAGGTTTAAGTAGTTTTAAGTTCTGCACATTTCGAATTAGTCTGTGAGATTTGTACATTATAGGTGCAAATATTGCGTGCGTGATGATAAACTGCACAAACTGGGTACAAGTTGCTTATATAATTTGTCGTTTGCCGTACCAGGATGTTTGTGGGTTCTACATGCTTAGGCTACTGAAAGAAGGAATGTCAAGCGACGTACTGGAGTAAGTTGTTACGCATCAGTAAATAATTATGTATGCCGTTTGCGATGTCGCACTGTCACGGGATAATTTTTTAGTAGTGACTTCTCGGACACTTGGCAGCGCCTCTGAAATACGGTAATGATAGCAGTAAGTGGGTGTCAAGGAACAGAAATTTTTGATGGACACAGATACGAATGCGTCCGTTATCAATCTGGATCTCGTTGGAAAGAGTAGACGGGGGCCCCGAATTATGTGTTGCTTGAGGTTGGCGATAATAGGGTGCACTCATTGGGTACGGTAATAGTAGAGATTTCTGTCTGGAAAACGAATGCATGGAGCTGTTGTCATTCATAGGTGAAGGATATTCAGTAAATCTCAGGATAGACTTTCACGTCGTGCTAAGCTTCATCTTTTGCAACGCGGAGTGGAACTCAGTGGGACTTATTTTCAACTGGAGTAACAATTACAACCGAGACAGTGGCACAAGGTTCGCCCATCATTGGGGGTGAGATCAATTAAATTGCGTACGTTTTCAGTAATCATCGATCAGCAGGATAAGATACCAACAGGTATGAGAGAGAGAGGGTTGCTTTCAGTGGATACCGATTTGCCGAGGGTAACATATAGTAGAACAACTCTAAAGCAGAAGATTTCGCATTGCTTTATTAGCAGTAGTTTAATGCTTGTGACTAAAATTAACGGGTAACATATAATTCCAGTTATTGTGGATAACTTTGGCGGAGGTGAGGTGACTCTGTCAACAGATGCAATAAGAGCCTCTCTGAAAGTCTTACAAGATAAAGACTTCCATAAGCCCAGCCTAGAAGAAAGTCACAAGCAAACCATTGATACAGAAGTTCTGTGAGGGAAAGTAAGTCCTTTGATTAGCAGTGATCGAATGACTATGGTGATCTTATTGTTGAGATTTAGAGATTAACTCTGTGAAAACGGAGGGTTACTAGCAACCGCACTGACGCAACATCATATACCGACAGGAGATAGTGCAGCAAGTTGCAGGAAGCCATACTATATAACAAAGCAGCTGCAACCACTGGTAGTTCCTCTTATCCTATGTTCCGTTTACTAACTGGGATACTCCTTTGGTTGTTTCCTCCTTCTTCAAAGCTTATATGCTTTTCAGCAGTGCTTCATATTTCTCCCTGTTTCAACAGCAATATCACTTAATGCAATGATTTCATCCACACTGCTGTGTTCCATCAAGGGATTCCTTGAAATTTATTGATGTCTCTGTATTTCTGTCCACGTTTGTGTACTACTGTGTCATTGTACCCCTGAAGCATCACTGACCATCTCGCCAATGAAACTGACAGGTCCTTCAGGCCAGTCTGCCAGCAAAGACAATGATGGTCCAGCACAAAGTGAATAGTATGCCAAATCATGGCCATAACATGGTAATGAACCAGAGAACTGCAAGACAATCTTTATTTGTTGTAAAGTAGTTCATCTCATAGAGTACTCTGGATGCATCAACTATAAACTTTTCAGCACCTTCCCGAATTTTCTCCTTCACTATACCCATGCCATAAACGCTAGTGTCAGTGTAAAGTTCTGTCTCGGCAACGTCGTCAAAAAATGCAAGGACTGAGAAGATGTTGGCACCTCCTTAGGGAAATGGATATTGTTGTGTTGGCAGAAGAGCCAACACAGTGTTACGAATGGAGGCCGAAATGCACGCGTTTTAGCTCACGCAGGCTGGCGTGAGGAGGGAAGAACTATACTGACGTGAGGTCTGGAACATGACAAGGAATGAGAATTCAGAAAGCGGACGTAATTAATTTGATACTTAACTTTAATCCATTAATGATGAACGTCGCTCTTCACGGTACATGATTCACAATATTATCTGTTCAGAAGACATAGTAACTGAATTGGCGCCTTGCTAGATCGTAGCAAATGACGTAGCTGAAGGCTATGCTAAACTGTAGTCTCTGCAAATGAGAGCATATGTAGGCAGTGAACCATCGCTAGCAAAGTCGCTGTACAACTGGGTGAGTGCTAGGAAGTCTCTCTAGACCTGCCATGTGGCGGCGCTCGGTTTGCAATCACTGATAGTGGCGACACGCGGGTCCGACATATACTAACGGACCGCGGCCGATTTACAGGCTACCACCTAGCAAGTGTGGTGTCTGGCGGTGACACCACAGATATATCTTTCTTGCATGTCGTTGCTGAAAGATGGGTATCGCCCCATAGTCGTCCTTCCAAGGGATGTGCCTTGGTACAGAAGTTCCTCATGAATTGCCAGTAATACGAGAAAACTTTAAGGAACTTCTCACATCACGAATGTGTCAGGAGGAGGAATTCTGAGACTGCTGTTGTTTTCTCTGGATCAATAAGGACTCCATCGCAGTTCACTAGGTGCTCCAAGGGTCTTATTTCTTGGGCGACGAAGAGGTACCCTTTCGGCTTCAGACACGGATCTGCAGTTCAAGCATGTTCCAACACTGGTGTCTTCAGATGTTTTCTGAAAAACGCATGAATGTTCCACATATAAGAAATACTCATAATTCATTTCAGGTATCAGGCAGGTGGTCCATAATATGTCCGAAGATGCCAGGAGTGTCAGATGATACAGTCAGTATAGCTTTAGATGCGTGGAGGGCATCCAAAGTTGTCAAGACAGTCCTCCCAGACAGCCTCAATTTGTGAGTAGCCTGATACAGGATATTTCTTACTCCTTTCGGTCGAGGGTGTTAACAACATGTGCACAAGGGAGAGGAGACTTATACCACAGACGAATATGTCGCTAGAATAACTGGTCTTATGCTGTTCGAAAAGTCTTACTTACTGATTCGTTTGGGGCACAGTCGATCATTAGAGAAACAAAACGCATAGTCTTTATTGAATGAATGGAATCACATGTGCCAACCATGAGGATCAGTACCCGACCTGAGTACCGATACTGACAGCTGACACATGTGATTCCGTTCTTTGTATAAGGCTCTGATCTTGTGCAGTGCGAAAAATATGTAAGTAAATAAGAGTATCTGAAAAACAAGTGACGAATTATTCTAGCGAGCTATACAGCAGTGGCATAACTCTCTTCAACTTTACGTCATGGCTGTAGCCCCCTTGTACGGCAACATGTCGTACCTTAACGAGAGACATCTTCTTCGACTTTGTTTACTTGCCAGTAGTTCATACATATACACTATGTGTCGTCCTTCCTCTTCACCAGGACCACAGGAGAGGTCCAAGGACTCTTCGAACGTTCAATGACGTCCCCTTGTAACATCTCCTCCCATATTATACGTTGTTAAGATTGCGACTCTCTGTATGTAGGCGCTAGGTAATTGGTAAATGGACTCAGTGCTGACACGATATTTTACCATGTGCGCTTGATCTGTTTTCTCGCCAGTGGAGTTGAAAGCATCCGAAAATTGACGCAAGACCTGCCGTCGCTGTTCCTCGATCAGATCAGATCTTATTGGCAGTTCGATAATAGCTTCTTTCCCTAGGTTCTTTGTAGTGACAGCGGAGCACAGTTATTCGTCAATGACAATCAGCTTTCCTTCCTGGACTGGTCGACTGTGCTACACATGACAATTAGAGATACAGATTTTTTATTGACCACCTGCTGTGCTTTTGGTCGTCGCTGGCACGAGCCTAATTAGCTTTTTGCGATCCACAAAAGCTTCACTGTTATCTTCTCATCTCGATTGACCACTGTAACTCGTTTCGTTGATGATGACAGGATAACATCTTCAAAGACAAAAAGAATCTCAAAGTAATCTTTGTTATGTATTCTAGCTGGAATATATTCGTCAATCTGGAGCTCTGATATACCGCAGTCTGTGACTGTTTGTGATGCCTATAATAAGTCCCACATGACAGTAACTTTACGACTACATTGTGTTAAAATGACAAATTTGAGGGTCTACGTTACTGACAGTTGTTCTTATGATACGCAGGAAGCACCTGAGTCGACTGGCCCCTGAACAGGTCGGCCGTCGAAGGTGACGTCAGTGAGCTTTCTTGAAATCTTGATGACTTCCCTCCATCGAGGTTTTGCATCTTGGCGGCTTTACCTCGACAGATGGTCACATCTTCCGCATCTCGTGGTCGTGCGGTAGCGTTCTCGCTTCCCACGCCCGGGTTCCCGGGTTCGATTCCCTACGGGGTCCGGGATTTTCTCTGCCTCGTGATGACTGGGTGTTGTGTGATGTCCATAGGTTAGTTAGGTTTAAGTAGTTTTAAGTTCTAGGGGACTGATGACCATAGATGTTAAGTCCCATAGTGCTCAGAGCCATTTTTAGATGGTCACATCGCTTAGTTTTCCTGAAGTCGGTGGCTGAGCGAGTGGCTGGTACGTCTGTATGACGACGGGGAACGGCGACAACGTCTTTGAGAGCAACCTCGTCCTGCGTACAGCGATAGCTTAGGCCAGCATTTCGACTATAACCGTGTTCAGTTGACTGGCGTGACTAGAACTGTTGTGGTGATTGAAGTCTAGCGTCGTAGTAGTCCTCAGAACTCGCCTTCTTTCTCTCCAGCGGCTTATAACAATTCAAGGCTTCACAGTGAAAACAAAGCAGCGTGCTGTCTTTTGTCCTCTAAATGTCTGTTCTTCTACAGAGCCTTACATTTGCTGCCGGGTTGTCGTTTGACGTCAGCGGCCTAAGTCCAAGTTGGCCGAATGTTTTCTTCCTGGAGCGTTCTGTTGGTAGTGGAGACTGGTGATAAAAAACAATACATCTCTTCTTCGATATTCTCTATTATCATGTTAGTTCGAGGCAGACAGTTATATCTTGTGTACTTGGTCTGTCGTTTTTGGCCTCCGTACACTGCCGTATCTCTTCTATTAACACATATATAGCGGCCGTCAAAACCTGCCGTACGGAACACATTCTGCTGTAGGTCATTCTTTTTTCATTCGCTTTCTGTTGCGGTTCCTCGGTGCGATCTTCTGATGAATTCCTATAAGATTGAAACATCATTTACCAGAAGAGCTTGGAACACTTCGACTCCTTTCGTCTAGTGTGAGGTTTGTTGGCTCCTGTCATATTCGGACTCACGATTTGGCATGAGATCCTAACATTCTGTGTCGTCTCCCCAAAAAGTTTGTCCCAGTCTTCATCTGTTCTAAGGGAACTTGCTGTGAATGCCGTCAAATGCTTTTGAGCCTCTCTGTGTTGATCTCGAACCACTGTTGGGCTGCGACGGACAAGCAAAAGTACGGCACCCGAACTATTGCATTGTGCGTCTTGGTCGCGTCCTTTCAGCTCTTTTGCCGATCCTGACTGGCGCATCCGGAAAACGATGATGGATGTACGACGTGCAGCTATCCTACTGATGTTCTGGACCCCAATGTCTCCTGAATTCTTTCTTTCTTTCACTGGTGCCTTATCCCGCGGTTTCGCAGGGTCGGCATGGTTAGGAACGGATTTGGCAAAGTTAGTTAAGAGGTGGCCAGATGCCCTTCCTGACGCCACCATATACCCTCTGGGACGTAAGTAGTGTACCCCAGCTGTCTGCGTCTATTGTAATCCATGGAATCGTGCGAACGTGTTCAGACGTCTACGATTCGTGTAACTGAAGCGGAACGTGGGGAGCAGCTTGGTATTCACCTAGTGGGATGTGGAAAACCGCCTAAAAACCACATATAATCCGCCAGGCGGATTCGATCCAGGGCCAGCGCGCTTCCCCGAGTCCAGGAAGCAGTGCATTAGAGCTCTCGGCTAACCCGCTGGGTCATCAATGTTTCCTGAATACATGGAACTTATGAATGATGCACTGCTTGTATACCGTCTGCTGTTCGGGTAAGCGGCGGCTTTCATGTTGCCTAATTTGAGTCACGGCGAGGTAGACGTTATGCAGTATCCGATGCCTCCACCACAAATGTCACGTTGTAATCCGACTCATTTCTAAATCTCAAAGCATGGTCGCCGATGAACTGCATCACCTAGAGCTGTAATCACATTTATCACGGGCACCAACGTACAGCCTGTACAAAAATGACTTCCTGGTGCCGCTATTTATACAAACACAGTTCGCTCCATAATGCTGGTATTAATAGGACATAAAATATTCCAAAATACAGAACATTACAAACATATTTCAGGGACATTCGAGAAATGATAAATGCTCAATAACAAATAACTGTTGGAGGTCGGGTTTGAATGGGCAACGGACAGCACTCCATCCTAAGAACTAAACCACAGTTCATGTCAGTATTGCCTAAACGATTTTTGGCACTACGGTGTCTCACCTCTGATCTAAGTATAATTTAGACAGATAGAAATTTTTTTCAGACGGAAATACATTGTAACTCTTTAAACCTGTTAACAAAGAATCATTAAAAGAAATTACAGTAATCAAGCAAAATATTTGAAATGGAAAAGAATGCTGTGATGTCTGGAAATTGAATTTATGCATCCAGTATATAAAAAAAGGAGACGGAGCAGATGGTGATAATTTGAGCGGAATTTCTCTTCTTCCTGTCCCGCACAGCGCTAGATAGCAACACGAGGTAACCCTCGTCGTGTCCGCGGTATTTTCCATAAAGGTACACACAGAATCTAAATGGTGAACACAGAGCTATACAGTTGTTTATTGGATTCAGGCTTTGTAGCGTTTCGGTTTAAGAGGTTTGTTTGCGAAAGTTTTGCATCTGATGGTCAGTTATCTGCTGGCCAGAGATAGTATTTTCGTGCAGTAATTTACGGTTCGTTACGCTATTCCTTGCTGCTCGCTAAAATCATTGGATAAAACTTTGTGCTACGAGACGACAGAAAAAGTTCGCTTGACAACCGATATCATAGCCGATGTCAGATACGTCTGCATATCTCGTTTATGAGATTATTTGAAATGGTATTTGTCGCTAGCGATCACTACGAAAACATTGTAAGCCCAGGTACTGTAAGACGTGTGTTCGGTGTGAATAAATGTAGAGCGAGATTAATTCGTCGGTATGCGTACCTGACTGCATAAAACTCTCATTTTTTTCATTTCAAGACAAATCATATGTAATGGGAAATTGATTTATATGTGTTTAAAAGGCCCAGTGGTAGTTTTTATAAAGACCCACACTTTCCATGATATCTGGCAGAATTAATTTTCGGAATAATTTCCAATTATTAGTCTCTCTTATAACGTCGAACCTGCACACTGGAGACGAAGTCTCATATTCAGAGATTAAATTTATTAAATACGTCAGTATCAAGGAACGTTTAATTAAAATACCACTATCAGGTAGTTCAAGTAGTGATAATTGTAGCCGGACGGGGTGGCCGAGCGGTTCTAGGCGCTACAGTCTGGAGCCGCGCGACCGCTACGGTCGCAGGTTAGAATCCTGCTTCGGGCATGGATGTGTGTAATGTCCTTAGGTTAGTTAGGTTTAAGTAGTTCTAAGTTCTAGGGGACTGATGACCTTAGAAGTTAAGTCCCATAGTGCTCAGAGCCATTTGAAACATTTTTGATAATTGTACTTGAAATCCTCAAAGATAAATGTGCAGTCCGTTACAGATTGGCAAACCAGGGTTTCCTTAGCTGGGGACTGGTGAACGCCGCCAGTACTATGTAACTGTAAGCTCTGAGCAGGCCACAAGGTGTGCTGTTCACCGATGAGACACATGTCTCTTGTGGTAAGACAGTCATCACCAGGACTCTCTAGGGAATCTACGACAACTCAGTTATATAACGTGATATTGCAGTTTGCAGTTTAGGTCTGGCCGTGAGTTGTGACGTATAAGTTAAGTCGACCGCTAGCGATAAATGGGTAGTCCGGGTTCGAGTCCCTGTTCGGTACAAATTACCATTGTCACCGTTTCCCTCTACAGCTGATAGTTGTCCATATTCGCAATTGCAAATACATTTAATTTATTCAGTTACATGAGGCTTACACAGCCAATGAAGGGGAGAGTGCAAAGGATAAGCCGCTGCACGCGCACTTTCCTCTGTGCCTTTCGTGGCTCAGATGGATAGAAGGTCGGGTTCAAGTCCCGGTCGGGACACATTTTCAACATGTCCCCAACGACGTATATCAACCCCTGTTTGCTGCTAGGGTGTCGATTTAATTATCATTTCATTCTAAAGAAGCTGGACGGTCATCAATGGTATCTCTTCTCTCGGGAACAGATACTACGAGGGTTATTCCAAAAGTAAGGTCCGATTGATTGCCAAATTGAAACCACAGTGAACATCAGAAATGTTTTACTTGTAACAATTAGCTACACCTTTCAGCTACTTCTCTACGTAGTCGCCGTTCTGACTTAGACTTTTGTCATAGCGTTGTACCAACTTTTCAATAGCCTCATCATAGAAGGCAGCCGCCAGTGCTTTCCGCCAATTCTCCACGCTGGCCTACACCTCGTTGTCTGTGTCAAAATGTTGTCTTCAAAGACAGCGGTTCATGTGACCAGAGATGAAACTCAGGGGGAAACAATTGCGGACTGTATTGTGGGTAATCTAACATTTCCATTTGAAAACGATGCAGGAGCATCTTCATTGCCCCTGCAGAATGCGGCTGAGAATTGTCGTGAAGACGAAACAGCACGACAGTTATGTAATGTTAGCTGCATAGCTTCAGGCGAAATTTCTCACCAGGCCCTCGTACTTGGCGGCAGACACTATTTTCTAGACATCTTTACGCACTCACTGCGAGCTCAGAAATGAGAAGAGCGACGTGATGCTAACTGGGGTTATACTAGAGACACTACCCAACACATCAGTGCAAAGCTTTATCGGATTTTCATAGTCGTTTCCATTTCGCGACCGATCGGACCTTACTTTTGGAATAACCCTCGTACCTTCATATTATGAAGATTTTGTCTGTGTGGACGATTACGTCCTTAATTGCTTGTGGGACTTCATTGAATCCCAATTCCCTTTCTTATACTCCCTGCAGTTCGTGGGGTCTGTTCTGCAGTATTAACACCAGAACCTCCCAGAGACCTCTTGTGGCTAGTCTACCTGAGCCGTCTGAGAACGTAAGAGAAACGAGTGACAGTAACAGCCCACATCCTGTGGTGCGTAATGTATTCATTCAGTTAAAAGTGTAGAAGATACATTTGAAAAACTTTCGCCATTTTACATCAATAAAGGTCTAGAGGGACTTGCAGAGCAACTTAGATGTCTCAACGGCTGCGCAATCATACACCTATCATTGATACATTAGGAGCTTCCCAAGTAATCAAATTACTACATTCCAGCCTACGTGGAGAATTTACTATCAGCATTGAGCTGCACATTGGGATAATTGTTGTGAAAGAGCTGTAACGTGTCGTGACATGTAACTCTAACAGGAATGGCTAAGTGAATGTGGCACTAGAGTTCAGAAATTCATGAAAAGGTGATGGTGACATCCGAAGTTGTCCGAATATATTGCTTAGCCTTAAAGACAGGCCATTTGTACCTACTCCAAGGTGTTGCTCTAAGTGTCAACGCTGTACTCACAGCACTGCGAGTCGTAATGGTGAGGCTACACGTAGAAGACGTGGATCCGCTGTTCATGAACCAGGTATTTCTTATATTTTTCCACACATGTTTGTCAACTGTTCAGAAGCCCCTCCAATCCGCAACAAAAAATTCTGTTTTCGCAGAAGAGGAGAAAACACAGGAGATTAAAGTCACCCAGCGTATTTCGTGCTCTGTTGAAAGACAGGTGTTCAAGACCACACTGGCTCCCAGTTTCGTGAAGTCGGCTATCTGAGCGTTGAAGAAGCTATGCAGGAGACTAGTGTCGGCACCCGGATGACAGCTGAGCAGTGCACATTAACCTGCACGTGTAAATTCAGTTGCAGGCCTGCACCAACGAAGCCCTCCTGCCACTGTAGTAATGGTGGCTGCGGAACCTAATGTAGGAAAAGATAACCCACCCTCATGGCCGACAGCGGAAGAGCACCAACAAAATGTTACTGTTAGAATGGCCCTGCCACCGGAATACAAAATCCAGGCTGAGAAAGTACAACAGGCCGAAACTATCAGGTCCAAAACCACCAGGTCATGCGACCTTGGTCCTACCTAATGGATGAGACTTGGGTGTGCACTGGGTTGCATGAACTGTGAACTAAGGACAGTGATGTTTTTCTCTGATTACATGTGGACGATTACAGGTATTTTTTGAACTAAAATGGAATAAAAGATTCGTTTCAGAATTTTGACATTTCACTGAGAGAACGAAGCAACCAGTTTCCTCCCGAAAAGTATTATAAGAATTTACAGGATAGCTTGCCACCAGAGTTTACGCGGACTTTGCAACGTAAGTATTGACAGCATTTTCTTCAAAGCTGCTTTTACCTCGTCAGCACAGTACATACGTATGCAGAGAAACAGGATAGGGATCTGCCGCCGTACTGAGGAGGTGGAACTTCTGCTGTGAACAGTACGAAGAAAAACAGCGAATTATTACCCGCACTCTACCCACCCAAAAAGGTATGTCTCAAAAGAGACTGGTAATGATTATAAGTAAACATTCATTAATTATAATACCGTCGTCGTAAGAATTTGCATATTGCTTCCACGTAATAACAGAAAAATTATTGTAATCGAGGAACTGTAATTCATGTGTGCTTACGCAAAAATTGAACTCGTTGCTAAAAGAGCAAAGTTACAGAAAAGAATTGTCGTTAGAGGAGGAAAGATTTCTTTGCAAGTCTCGAGGTCAGGTGTATGCTGATTTACAGTGGAAAGTGCGTCGCGTGTAGAAAGGAAAGACAAGACAAACGTGTATAGCAGATGTAATAGACAGATTAACACAACGACCACCGGCATGGGAAAAACAGAAAATGTCATGAGAAAAATGTGTTATCTGCGCAGTGAAGTATAAACAACCGATCCGCCTCGGTAGTTCCGCAATCAACACTCCATTCCACTATCCGAAGAGACCCAGGCTCGATTCCCGGCCTCGTAGGGGATTTTCTCCTCTCGGATATTGGTTGTTGCACCGTCCTTACTTTTGTATAGTCATAACTAACATTCCACCGTTAAGATGGCGGTTTGGGCACTAACCGAAAGCCAATAAATTAAAAAATAGGGCGATACAGAAAGATAAGGAACGAACTGTGTTTGAAGGGAGAATGAAGTGAATGCAGAATAAGCAAGAGCAATGAATTATCTTCGTTTTGGAAAATGCGATCTCAAGTAAGCAAAAATGAATAAGTAACGAAAAATTTCGTGGAAGGAACAACGTCCAATACAGACATAAATATAAAAATATTTCCGTAGTCTACGGTCACAATTTTCTTTCGAGTACTGGGTTCCGGTCTGTGACTCTTTCTTGACAAGAAAATGAAGGGTTACTCTTACCACTTCTTGCTGCAGTTTCTATGTAAAACTGGCACTGATATTTACATTTAGTGTATGACACACCTATTTTGAAAGGCACTTTGACGATCACGCACCAGGGGTATAGTGCCTCCCATATTCTAAGGCTTTACTCTGTACCATGGGCTTGCTTTCGTATAGAAAAATGTTTTGTAAATGTTTTTTGAGGAACTATTTCAACTATGTACAGTGATGTTTTGATCACAGAATACTTGGTACCGAAACCGGTAGCTAAGAGGAAAAATAAAAGCGCGGTCATAGACTGAAGACAACAGTTTCCTTTAACTAAAAATTACAGAGTGAAGAATGAAAGAGCAACATGTGTTATATAGTACTTATTTGTTGTGTTAAGAATATAAAAAGGTAAAGCAAATAAATAACACACTATCCCAAGTTTGCATATTAATTAGTAAGTACGAAACTGTTTCATGAACTGGAGACGGCGTAGAACGTATTTACTAGAAAAGAATTAAACAGCCCTTACGTGATGAGCACTCACCAAAAGACCAATTTTTACAACCACAAAATTCTGTTTTTTGGTCCGCTCGCAACAGTAGTGGTCTACAGTAGTCTGTTGTTTGTTCGTGAACGTGTTCAGTTATATTGTGTGCGAAGTGCGAAATTAATAGATTTCCTCTGTATAATTGTGGCGAAATGCCCCACATACACGATGTGGAGTGAGTACCGCAGGTAGTTTGAGCGTCTCCGCTACTTGCTCTCCGAGCCCGAAGCGGCAATTGCAGCGCGCGTCCTGGCAGTAACTCATTCCCCCAACAGCCGCTGTGGCGTTCGCGCGATAACAAATACCTTAGCGGCCAGTTGACATCTCCAGGGGACGTTTTTCTGGCGACCACTCACGATAAATGCCACTTCACATCGTTGTCAACATGAAATATTTGTTGTTTCCAAAATTCTTCCTACACGTATGAATTCCAACTTGTAACCATGCACCCACGTCGAAACGCACTGAAGTTATCGTAGCGGAAGACATGAATTAGACTGATTTCTGTAGCGAAAGTTTCAACTTCAGTACATATTATGTCTTAATAGTAATGCGCACTATCATTTTTTTTAATTTTTGCTTCACTACATTTACCTGGCATAGAATACCTGAAGAACGTACTGGCGGCCCAATGTTTTTGCACGTTCACTAGCGCTTTAAAAATATCTTTGTTAATGCCTGACGATGGTCTGTTGTTTGACGGAATCTGGCACTACTTGAATAAAGAATTCATATAAAGTAGTTGTGCCAACTAATAAGTTTTGAAAACTTTAAAAATGCCTCATACAGGAATAATACATTTAAGTTTGCAATTCGCAAGTCACTTTGAATTCACGCCTGAGACTGAATTTGTGATTCGCTTTAAGAGGAAGAAGCCAATTTTAACCTGTCTCGGTAGGAGCATTTAGTTTTAGTGTTATAGTCGAGGTTGCATTATCTTTTTTCTGATATTAGCCTTTCTGCCCCAACTTTCCATCATATCAAAACCGATGTTATACATATTTAACTCATTAACATTTAACAAAACCTCTACCATCAATGTACATTAAAGAACGTAGATTATCAACCATTATCACGTCTTCATAAGTGAGTTTGTGTAGATTGTGGTGAGAAGCAAGCTTAAGAGCATACAAGAGTGTTGCAGAGTAGGTTGTGATGAGATTGTTAAGACAGCATATTATACGATGCGTTGTTTCCGAGAAACGCAGTATTGAAGTCAGACAATCCGGCGGTTGCGAACACAAATTCGAGCAACCAGACAGAGACGGTGTCGGCAAACGTGTTCTTTCCTAAATCCAAAGAAGAGAGCGATCCAAGTATTGGATATGGAACGGTTGTAAGGATCGAACCCAAGCCAAAGACTGAGCAATCTCTTGCGCTGTCTCGGAAATGGCGCAACGTGTCGAATTATTTTCTTAACATTTATTTCTCATCACAATCTATCCCGCAACACACTTACAAGCTTTTTAAAATATCTCTGACCACCATGTGTAGTTCTGTAGCAGTGCTGTAATCATGCCCAGGAAACAAGCACAACCCTGACATAGTGTGACCAAGATCAGATAACAGCAGCGAGAGTTCTTAGTTTAAAAATACTTGAGAATGTGCTACGCAAATGAATACATCAATTAGGAAAATAGCGTGGTACCTTAATTTACTGTAACAAAGAGCCCTAATTTAGGCTGCGTTGCTGTTAAGACAATCTCCTGTGTGTGTGTGTGTGTGTGTGTGTGTGTGTGTGTGTGTGTGTGCGTGTCTGTGTGTGCGTGTGTGTGTGTGTGTGTGTGAGAGAGAGAGAGAGAGAGAGAGAGAGAGAGAAAACACGCAGCGCTGCTCCATACTCCATACTTTACGGGAGGCTATCCGAAGGACTTCCAGCCGCAAGATCCCTTCGGCCATACGGCTTGTATGTTCACCCATCCCATAATCTCTTCTTAGCAAACGGACAAATGGAATCACCACACCACACAAGCTTGATGTCTTTCTCGTGCGCATTGGGCCAAAACCTTGTTATCCTTAGGAGCCATCAAACTAATACCTTTGGAAACTGCCTGTTGTCTTTACAAATGGCCTCAATTCGGATTGGAAGGGAGCCCAAAAAGTTCTTCGGGTATGCATCTCCGTAATGGTAGGCAACAAAGGACGAATTTACTGGGGTACTAACTGCCGTGTTTCACCCGCTGTTACACATCCTCACAGATAATTTCTGTGGGCATAACAAATTTAACTTCCTGATCGGTTTCGGTACTATCCTTCAGAAGGTTAGCTATCACAGTATTTGCAAGTGTCAACACCAATGTGCATGCAACATATTGTTGTGGTCATGTGGGTCATAATGCCTATACAAGTATAAGAAGCCAATCAACAGATGCTAATTCTGCACTTGTTTGTCATTTTTATACCAATTTTGTAGAGATCTAACCTTCAGAAGAAGGACATCAAGTGCCTGAAACCGATTAAGAAATAAATTTCCTTTTCTTTACCTTCTTAATGGGGTTACTGATTGTTTCGTTATACAGAACTACAGTTGCAGAAGATGGATGAAATACTTAACTTCTATATGATTAAGAACAGGCGATATAAAGGGGCCATTTGAACTGGTGATACGGTGAGTCCTCTTGTGAACCCGGCTCCTATCTTGCAAGAAGAGCATGTCCACGGTATACTCATCACGAAGGCGTAGGAGAAATGGCAACACATCCTCAATGGAAATGCTGAAATAAGTATCTCGTTTCTTGTTAACGGTAGCCTCAATGAGTCATGGAAAGAAGAAATTCGCCTTACAAAGCCGACCTACTTCCAACATGTCCTCCAACCTCCGCACCTACTGCGGGCCAAACGTTTCAGGGGGCTCTCAGTGCACTTGGCTCATCCCACAAGTTGAAAAAAGTCGTACCTCTATGGACCTCCTAAATAGCCTCAGGTCTGCTGCTGTTAGTTTCCATACTTTCCGGCTCTCTGAAGTGCTGGTTTATTTGCCAGTGAAATGAATGGTACTTAGTGAAGAATCTAACGCCAAATTTCTGTTGCATGTCCACTGTTTCGCAATGTACGCTTGGAAACTGGTTGAGATGTGTCTGCATTCACAGAGATCACCAATTCCTATTGGGACTGAGGTAAACTGTCATTAACAAAGTGTGACACTTGTCTCGGGTGACTGAACCAGGATGTTTTTGTAACTGTTCTTACTCCATGCTACCTGCCTGCTAAGTGGTACGCTGTTCCTTCTGGATCCGAATGGCAGTTCGTGTGGGTACGCTACAAATCGCGCAGCTTCCCTCACGGCGTGGCCTTGGGCCAATCCAATCGCCGAATGCTGGTTCTGCCATTCTGTCACGTCTCCACGTCGACTCATCTGCTCTGGTTTCGAATAACCGATCGTTGTATATAAACTTCACCGTGATGACTTACGTCATCTGTGCGTGGATGGTCGTATGACATGGAAATACAGTTAGTGTAATATTTTTTACAAATCGAGTTGTTCAGGTTCATTTGAGCATGGTGCTAAATTCACATTCTTCATGTAATCTTTTTTGCAAATCAGGTTGTTCAGGTTCATTTGAGCATTGTGCCTACTTCACACCCTTCGGATACTTCTGAGCTCTAGGACTACATTCTAATTGGCTGTTTTATTTTAATGGACTGTAAAGTACTGGAATGTAATTAGGGATGTGATTAGACGGTGGGGGGGGGGGGGGGGGGGGAGCGGAGGCGAAAGGGAGAGGAAGGGAAAGGGAAAGTGTATGTGGTACAAAGCACAAGTGAGTTAGTTTGCCAACTTGGATATGTTTAATATTTTTAATTTCTTTTAAAATTTCGTGTCATCTTATACGATTTAATTCCCTGACATCTTGTATTTTTTATCTCCTCATTCGCAATCCTTTGTTTTTAAATTTCCCGATATTCACCACCTTTAATTTTTCAGCCAATAGAGCACCTACTTAACAGCAAGTGTTGTTAATTGCATAGCACTGGCATTTGAGTCCTGTCCCCTAAATAACCGAAATTAACAATCTAATCCACTTAGTTTTGTCTGAACTGCTGTCTAAGTCAGTTATTCACTAGACACTCGGCATTTCAATGTTAGATGATCGCTGATAAATAGCGGCTTCATTACTTATCACTTCCGGGCTGACATGCCGTGGTCCATACATAAAACTATCCCCTGACGTTTCGCCGTCGACTGCGGAAGGCATCCTCCGAAGACAAGCGGCGAGTTATATGTATGGGCAAACGGCATCTCAGCCCGGAAGTGTTACGTAATGACAACACCTGCCGTGGAAGCCTTCATTCTATGATGAAAATAGCGGCTTGGTATTACTGCGGCAACAAATGATCGGTGTCCACTGAAAAAGTAGACTGGAACTGTTGTATGGAAGCATAGGAACTGTTGAACATCAACTGGATCCACAAATGTAGAACTGCAGGAACTGGCCGTGGGCGGCAGTGCGCTCAATTTATCGGTGACCAGCGGGATAATCTTGCATCTGCGATCTCGTTGGTGACAGCACAACATTAGTTTCGCTAACAACGTCCGTCTGATGGAACCAGCGGCAGATGAATTCAGTCTCTGAAGATTTCATGGTGGAGGTAGAAATTGATTGGTAGAAGTTGATTCCAGATCATGAGCGCCGCCTAGATGGTTGCTTTTTGGAACTTTGTGGTGATTGGTGTGAAGTGTGGGTGCTTCGTGACGCCGCACCTGTGAACTGTACGACTGCAGACGCAGCATGCTGGTGGACGTTCCTTATTCTGGCAGGCGACAAAAAAAAGGGTTCAAATGGCTCTAAGCATTTTGAGACTTAACATCTGAAGCCATCAGTCCCCTAAACTTAGAACTTCTTAAACCTGACCAACCTACGGACGTCACACACATCCATGCCCGAGGCAGGATTCGAACCTGCGACCGTAGCAGCAGCGTAATTCCGGACTGGAGCGCCTAGAACCGCTCCGCGGCAGGTGACAAAATAAGATCTTGTCGTAAGTAATCAAGTTTGACATGCAATATCCCCCTGGATGAGGAATCAGATGAGTGGCATTTCGAGAATTCCGCTGACAACTGGTTTTTCGGCCTAAAGCCGCACCATCAGGTGCAACAGTGTTAAAATCTGACGGGCATACCCATTCCTCGCAGTCAACATATTCAGTTAACAATTTTTACATTACATTGACGAACGGAGGGTGACAAAGATGTGATCCTTTAATGTCTCTAAAATTTTGGTGCGTGATTTGCTTAGTTATAGACCATTTCAAGATTTGTCCGCATCGGTGTGATGATAGAGCAACGCGGATGTTGCGAAGAGTAGAAGCGGCCCTCACAAGTTGCTAAGACGGGCTCAAAAAAAAAAAATAATAATTACCAGCTGTCAATGGAATTCTGCTTACCAACGTGCACTTCAACAGCTGTGATGCCCAGAATGTAAAACACTTTGTGATAGCTGTGTGACATTTCCTTATACCGGGTGTCTGTCCTAAGAATCGTCAGGCGCATGTTCTCTTGTGTATCGGCAGATATTTTCAATTTTGTTTTTAATTAGGTGTAGGTGACGTCAGCGGAAATAATGATCATTAATCACGTCTTTCATGCGACGGCCGTTGTCTACAGAATGCATAGGCATATTTCCCATTGCAAAAACAGTCAAAATTCTAGTGGTCATTCCTTAGAGCGTTTCCAAATTAGTCTATTGCTATATTTTTGTAGTTATTACGCATTAACAGGGACAGCTAAACACGAGGAGTAAACAGAAACTCAGCAGCGACTCAGTAGCAGTGCATGTTTGGCGGTAGAAGACAGCTCGGGCCAGGGTAGTGCATTCGCTGCTTGGGTACTGGTTATTCCTCGAGCTTTACCGTCCCTGTTAATGCGTAATGACTATAAAAATATAGGAATAGACTAATCTGTGACCGCTCTGTTTAATGGGCACGTAAAAGTTCTGTTGAAAAATCTTTTTGTTGTAAAGGGGAACACACCGACGCTTCCCGTTGACAGTGGGCGTCGCATGCAAGACGTGATGAGCAGTATTAGTTTGGGCTGACACTAGCTACACAGTGGAAAAATGAAACTGTAAATATCTGCCGAAAAACCGGAGAAAGTGCACCTGACGTATCTTCGGAGAGACACCTCAAAACGCCTCAAATGGCTCTAACCACTATGGGACTTAATATCTGAGGTTATCAGCCCCCTAGACTTAGAACTACTTAAACCTAACTAACCTAAAGACATCACACACATACATGCCCCAGGCAGGATTCGAACCTGCGACCGTAGCTGCCGCGCGGTTCCAGACCGAAGCCTCTAGAACCGCTCGGCCACAGCGGCCGGCTCAGAATTTTTATTGTGCAAAAATGTTAGCTGGTATATTTTATTTCTCTCTCTATCCTCCTTTCTTCCACCTTCACTTGTCCGTTGTTTTCTGTCGCACACCACATTCACCAATCTAACTTTTGCTACCGTATGCCTAAGAGGATATGTGTACATGCGCTGTGACCCGTATGTGAGAGTGTGTCTGTGCAGGTACGAGCGCATATATGCGTAACGATATATCTGAATTCCTTCGGGAGAGGAATGTGTTTTATTACACGCATTACTGTGCTGTTATTAATATTGATTACTTTTTTCAGAGCTTTCCGTTTAGAGCAACTTCGTCGGAATGCGAGGATCCTTTATCTTCATTATTCGGATTATTGCCATCCAAAAATAAATTGCATCTGTTTCTAACTCTACAGCGAATGTAACATAAAAAATTCCCCCCCCCCCTCCCCCCTATATTTAGTGTGTGTCTTATAAATTTACTTACATTGTATAATTAGACTGAGAACAAAGAAACTTTTCCCATTACAGCTGATTTTTTAAATTAAATATTATACTATGGTTTCATATTAAATGAATAAAAGCTTGTTAAATGACACGTCCAGGTATTCGCCAGGTGTCTCTTCTAGGACAGGTGAATGGAGACTGTCGAAATGTAAGGTGAGCCACCCTTCTTCCCAAATGCCCAACACAACGCTCAGTGGCTGTACCTCCTCTTCCGCATACCATTATCTAGTCTCAGTGCATCTCTTATGGTATCTTCAGAATCCGGGTTTTTCGTTTCACCATTTAGACTGAAAATATGCTAAAGAAGAAGACCTCCATGTTTATCGACGGTGTCGAGAAAGTGCACCACGGTTTTTTTGGTCTCATAAACCGATACTCTTAGGTACTATGAGCCACTTCCCTTCTGCCTCGCGTCACAGCCACACATATGCATCTCACTAAACAAACACAATTCATAGTCCTACACAGGCTCCAGGTGCTCACATGTAAAATTTAACAACTGGTATGGTGCAAAGAGAGTTTAGAAGTACAACGGGTTAAATAATTTGTCTAGGGTATGCTGCGTATTTGTGATGACTGATAAACCACTGCACCCAGAACATTCGCAAGGCCCTTAAACAACAATTGTAAAGAAGGATATGTTTCTCTTTGACCTGTGGCCGCTCTAAGTTAGTTATTTTTTACTGGAAACGCAGTATATAATGAATCTGTGGAAATTCGATATCTCTTCTTTATCAGGTTTTCTACACGATACGATATGAAGTTCTAGTATTTCCATATTCCAAAAACCTGCCTCATACTTGCGTATTTCGCGAGTCCAGATATTCGAGTGTCATTTTCCGATTATTTCATACATATTGAACCTATTTGTTCTCTACCTTCTTTTTAATAGCAGTTTCTATTACACATTTATTTATTTTGTTTCTTCGAATAATACTTTTGGAAGGTTACAATAAGTCAGCTTTTGTTTTGCTTCTTTGGGTTTGATTATCGTTGCTCGCACACTTCGGTCATCATTCGAGAGTATCGTTTCTTTTCTTCTTAGATCATCTTTATTCCTTTTGAAGACCTCTCTCTATCCTGAAATCCTGCCTTTTGTGTGGCTTCTCTAGAAAGTATTATATTGTCTATTACGTCCTTTCGAATTCCTGATTTTTTCATATCTTTGTCAATTTCGGTGAACCATGTGGCTTTGGATTTGTGCATGTTTATTAAGTTGAATACTTGCTTGATTAGTCTGTTATCTATTCGGTGAATGTGGCCGTAAAACTATAGTCTTCTTTTCTTCATTACAACAGTTACTTTTTCCAGTTTCAAATAGAGCTCCCGATTTGATTTAGTTTGTATTAAACGTAACTATTACTTCTAGGTCCTAGTCTTTTCCTTAGAGTACTTCTTTCCAATTTTTCCAGTTTTTCAACATCCGCATATCTTGTTAGTTTGTTTCTGCTGCATACAGTTTTTTTAGGCCTTACCACTGTCTGATAGTGTCATATTTTTGTGTTGCAAGACAATTCCCTTGGTTATATAAGTTTTTACGCATTTTATGCATTTATTATACAGGGTGTCCCAGAAATATTTCGCTGATTGCAAACGTACTTAGGAAATAGCACATATACCATCTATCTTGACGTGCAGGTAACATATTCATAATTTTGTGTACTCGTACACATATACAGTTAATAAATTTCGACGAGAGCACCTTTCGTTGCCCGAAGGAGACCGAGGCAACATTCCAGTTCCACACTTGTGTTCGTAAACATTTCGTGAGGGATGAATGTCATGACGTCAGTAATTCTGCGCCGCAAAGCTGCAATGTCGTTCACTGGGGCTTGGTAAACCTGGTTCTTGACGTAGCCCAAAATGAAGAAATCCAGTTGTGTTACATCCGGTGATCGCGAAGATCAGTTGTATCTTGATATTGTATCCAAATAGACATGAACATGTAGCCCCCCAAAGAGCTGGCACATCATCTTGTTGGGAAATTAAGTGCCGAATATCTTGAATCTGGAGGAAACCAAATAACTGTAACACATCATGATAATTACTGGCTGTGGTTGTCGTTTCATTGAAGTAAGAAGTCCTACGATTTTATGTTTTCAATCTGGGCCAGCATGGCAACAGCAAAGTCGTACCCAGAACAGAATTCCCTTAGTTGGAGGGAGCGTACGATCTGGACTTTGCATACATCAAAGGAAGTTATTTACGCAGAATGCGGTCGCTGATGTGTTCGGAATCTGTTACTCAGATGAGCTTCTGACTTCTTGGGACTCCTCACGAAGGCGTCTCTCACTGTTTGAATCGTCTTCCCACTCCCTTTTCCTTAAACTTCGCGTACCGCATCTTGATGCTTTTAATACCTGGTGGCTGTTTATGGCATGCCGTCTGGAAGCTTCTCTGGACTGTTTTTGGTGACTGTGCCTCGTGATATTAGAGGACACACTGGACCTTCTCCTGGTTTGGGTACATGTTGTTTGCAAATCGTGTCCGGCTCCGCCGTTGTTACTGGGCTCTGTGACAGACGAAGTAACAGTGGGTATGTATACACACAAAAACATGAAAACATGGAAGCGTCATATGAAATTCAAAATGAAATTTTTTTTTCTATATGTCATAGGTTATGCCTTATGGATGTTTGTAATCTGAGAAAGACTTCTGGGACTCCCGATATTTACACCTTCTCTTCTAACTTCCTTAAAGCTACAATTCGTGTTGGTATTAGAGCAAACTTGTCATCTAGAAAAATAGTCTGTGTCACTTCCATTTTTGCTTTTTACCGCCTGCACAATGGACTATCCTTCAGAACACGTTTCGTAGGCTCCATCTTCATTTATGCATTCATGCCGTGTTACGCTGTTCACCTGAAATATTTCCGGAACTGTTTTCACCCAAATGAATTGTGAAAAAATCCAACAGTAAATGACAAATAGTCTATTTTCGTGGCTATATTAACTGTAGAGCTATCTAGATCAATTTTGCTTTCTCAAATGAACAACAGCGGTTTCGGCTGTTAGTGTAGTAGTTCTAACAGAGACGAATTGAACGGCGTTTCACTCTTTAGAGTCTGGTTAGAACTTTGCGAGAAATTACAATATTTATAATTTACGATTTATGTGTTTTGAACACGAAGCCGATTGGCCGCTTAATCCCTCAACTAACCAGCCAACCAACTAACAGAAGTCATACGCGGAATTTCTTTTTTTCTTTATACGGAAATGTCGCATGAGGTTCATGGGGTACCGATGCTTGACACAGTTAGGAAAACTTGGCTACGTATAGCTGGGCTGACACTTCAAATGGAGGGTAAAGGGTCTGTCATCTAACGATGATTTACCAGTTGACTACGTTAAAAATTACGCTCTTGTATCTGCCAGAGCCTTCAAAGGAAGATGCAAATCAAAAATTGAATGGGTTTGTAAAGCAGGGAACTGTGTATTAAAGACGGTTAAATAAAAAATTACACTTACAGGACAAAATTGAATCAGCAACAGGAAGGAATTCAAAGCCGAATGTGCTCTTCTACATGTCTTAAAAATCCACTTGTCTCATTTAACTGTTAGAAATGCCCGCCTTCTACTGCACTACATATTTTAAATCGTTGGTTCAAAGACTTGTGGGCAGGAAGAAGTGTTTCCTTCGATATAACTGAAAATACCGCAGAAGCGCGATGTTTGAGAACACCTTGAGGAGTCGGAAATTGAGCACTGATTTCGTCTTTGTGTTTAACCCATAGAAAGAGAAGCTCTCTTGGAATCATGCGAACGTGCGTGTCTACTGATAACGCCTTCACGTCTTATCCAGCCACCAGGAAAATGTCTGGTGTGGGTTTTCCTAGGAACAAGAGAGTAATGGTTTGGGCACCCATTGTACTGCTACCACATACGTCTATGTGTCTCAGGAGTTACTTCCTCAATCAGAGTCTGTAACACTTTGTAAGATGTGCAGGTTACTCTGCGTAAGCTTAATAATGTCAAACGGAAAAGAATGCAGGACGCTCAAGGACAAGATCATTTTATTGACGCCTGAGATGGCAGTTACTTCATAATTGTAGGAGTATACAATAACAAAATCACACCAAATGAAACACACATGTCACAGTAAAGAGGGTCCGTACAGTCGCATCAATTCACAGTGTACCCTCCTCTGGAGGCAGCGCAAGCACATATTGTTGCATGCAAACGATCATTACATTGCCGAATGGCATTCTGCCACAGTCCGACCCTAGCATCTTACGCCTTTTGTTACAATCAGGCAATGGTTCTAGCAGGCCTTGGAGAACGTGTAGGTTGTCGCTTCATCATGCCCCATAAGTGTTCAACTGGCGGAATATCTAGTGAGCTTACTGAGAAATGCAGTTGTTTGACATAACAAAGACGAGGCTGTGTCGTAGTAGCCTTATGTGGACATGCATTGTCCTGCTGAAAAACGTATGACCTCCTCGTCGAAGAAATGGTAGCAGCGTGGGGATAACAGGTTAAGCACTGTAGCGGGCACTGGTTGCTTTGCCCTGCAGAAACATCAAACGTCACTGCCATTTGTAACTGATGGCTGCGTGTTGTGGGCTACTGCACTCCGGATCAGGCAGTTGACCAGGTCTACGTAAAACGAATGTACGTCGATCACTTCCATGCAGATATAACCTACTCTCACGACTCATCAGTGGGCGCCATTTCGCTCTCCACTGTTTCAAGATTCCAAAGTAGATCTGCTTGGCAGTGTCGTAGTGTCAAGCGCTATGTGATGTGTGCCGCAGAGTTCTTTGGTTCAAAAATGGCTCTGAGCACTATGCGACTTAACTTCTGAGGTCATCAGTCGCCTAGAACTTAGAACTAATTAAACCTCACTAACCTAAGGACATCACACACATCCATACCCGAGGCAGGATTCGAACCTGCGACCGTAGCGGTCACGCGGTTCCAGACTGAAGCGCCTTTAACCGCACGGCCACACCGGCCGGCGCAGAGTTCTTTGGCTATCGACTCGCGTCGGCGATAGTTGCAGAGCTGGCAGCGCGACCACAGGGCTCGCGAGATCGCGAAGACGGGATCTCAAGGAGGAGAGTGGCGCCCAATAGACAAAGGAGAAAGTACAGCGAACAGTGGACGAGTCAGTACACAACGCGTGACTTGCCGCAGCGGACCCGACTTGTGGACTCGTGGACGGTGCGAGTGAACCACCGACCAGCGTGGCCTGCCGCAGTGCTGTTTAGTGAGGACGGAACAAGCCGATGCGGCTTGCATTTCGAAGGTTTCGTAGTGAGGAACGGGAAAAACTATTCCTAGATTCATGGTAGCATCATCTTCAAGTATCGTTGCTGGGTAATTTATCAGTACATAAAACTTAATTTGGTTATTATTTCTGATATTTTCGAAGTTAAACTCTGGGACCAACATAGGTGGCGCACCAATTTAGGAAAGGAAATTTTACGTACTGATTATATGTGAGTGGCTAGAGTCGCCTAGTTGAAATATTCTCTGTTGTTATTTTCCTTACAGCCATCTTTAAGATATCCTGGCAACATTGACATAGGTGTTGTCTTAAAGTGATTTCTGCCAGTTAAATTGTGTATATCTAGCCTCCAATCGCACCTCTATGTTTAAATTGTTACCAATGAATAGTTTTAAAACCTTCCATCTGTTACGTTGCAAGATTTAAAGGCTTGTTCCTTGACGGATCGTAACCTTACGTCTGATTATGTATCAGACAACCAGATCCCACATAATTTCACTTGACTGGCTCGACCTACGTGTAACGGGGTGTGTTGTCAGCGAAGAAGGCACAGGTTAACGCAGGTGTTGTTTTCATGTGCTGGGCCGGCCGATGCCTATGTTTGGGGATGTGCTGTTACACGGTTAGCTTCATTAGCGATTTGAATTTAAACTCCCTAGCAGCTCTCATTGTACAAGAAAATTAATCTGGTTAGTTTAGTGACGCCTACATCCATGAAGGGATGAAGTTGTTTTAAAGAGATTTTTTTTATGTGATAGTGGCCAAGGGTTTGATTTAAAAAAAAAATTTGTTTTGAGTATTCCTGAATTGAAAATGACTAGTGCCGATTCGAACTGATAAATTCATTTGAGAATTTAAAGAGGGCTAAGCGCTGAGTTAAAACAAAAATGTAATCTGTTTATGTAAGCTGACTGTGTAGTCTGAAAATTTAAAAAGCTAGTATCGATTCAAATTCATTCATACATTTGAGAATTTAAAGGCGGCTAAGCGCCGAGCTAAGACTGAAATTTAATCTGTTTGTGTAAGCTGTTAAAAGGGTTAGCGTCGTGTGCATATCAGTAATAAAGTGCTTGTTTAGCTTGAAAAATAAAAAGCCTAGTGCCAATTGCAATAGTGAATTCAAAGGCGGCTAAGCGCTGACTTAAACTCCACGGCTATTTTTCTGTTTGAGCAATCTTTGGACCATTGGGATGATTATTTTATATTGTGTGTAGTTTGAAATTATGTGGCTACTAGAGGTTCAAGTAGGGAAGTCGAGATAAGTATTTTAAGATGGCTGAAAGACGATAAAAATTTTAGTGTTTTGGGTGTTATGTTATCCTACGTAGATGGCTAGAGCCATTGCTCATTCGAATGTTTCTATGATTTACGTTATTTTATCCATAGAGTGGCTAGTGCCACTTGGTACCGAGATTCATAAATTATTCTTTTAGGTGAGGCTGTCGAGATCCATGCAAAATATTAAGGTTTTATTGTCATGTAATTATTTAGTGGCAGTTGTTGAATTTTCTTTACTTGTTAGCTTGTGTCACTTGTTTTAAGGGCGGTTTGGGCCGGTTGAAGGTTACAAACCCTGTTTGGTCTGGTCTTGTTGAAGTAAATTCCAAAATATAGTGCGTTATTACGTAATGTCGCTAATGCCAATTGTCTGTTGTTTATCTTAATAACTGTGTGCATTGCTCAGGTGCAAAAGTACGATTTTTTCAGTAAAGTAAATTACATATTTTGCCCAGTGCCTTTCACTTGTGTCCTTCCTACCACTGCTCCAAAGGGTACCCCATTCCGTATTTCTGTTGTAGGACAAAGTGGAGGTAGTTTTTAAATGGTGGCAGAGTGGGGATTTATTTCAGTTTCAAGTACCTGCCACTGAGCAATTGCCGTAGTGAGTTTGTGTAAGCCCTAGATTAAGAGAAAAGTGTAATTTGGTCTTGTGTTTCAGCATCAGGCATCATGGACATTCGCAAGACGTTGGGAACAAATTACCTGACGAAAGAGGACCTATACTGGGTGCTCCGCTCTAAGGGAGTGTCAGACCAATAGAAAGTGGCGTCATGCGACGGTGGCTTCTTGGTGCACTGCAAAGGTCTGTTGAAGTACTGCACAGGCAGTTAACGAGGTGAGTGCTTCTTGCACCACTAACACTTACTTACTTAATGTTGTGGGGGAGGGTGTAGTCCATTTGGAGAGTACTACACCCTCACAGGGACAAATTTTGTGGCTGCACGCCGTGCTGATAATGTAGTAAATAGAATTGGTGATATTTTTTTAGCTGACCATGATCGTAAGATTACCTCTGCTCTATAGGCTCTTCAGCAAGAAGCTATTTTAGTTCAGCGCCTTCTGTGTAATCTTAAGGGACAAGAAGATGGTGAGACCAGAAGAAGTATTTGATGCGGCTGGTGCACACTTACAATCCTTTTGGTAAACTCCCGCCCTACTTACAGCCTTTTGTCAGAGGCATTCAGCTTCGTTCAATCTGAGATGTTGCCCATATTAAAGAAAGTGTATGGCTAACTGGTATGCTAGAAGAACAAGTCATAGTGTTGCAAGTAGTGGATGAGGTAGTGTGACAAATTCTTTACCCGTTGGCCGAAGGTCGGCTGGGTCAAGTGGTAGCCGAGGTGTTGGGAGACGGAGGACCCTTGATTTCTCTGTTTAGCAAAATTCTGGAGGGCTGCTTAAGCGCACGAAGGCGCGAAGACCCAAGTGCCCAATATTTTTATAAGCTACAAGGAAAGGAGAAAATATATTTTGAATACACTGAGCGCGGTTGGGTGGCAAGGGCAGCCCTATGTTAGGACATACTTGAGCTGGACGCGGTCATAAGCATGGTGGAAGGGCTGAGACCTGTAAATAAATTGTGCATTTTGATTTCTGAGAGACTCAAGACTTTTTGGACCTCGACAGTCTGGTAACTCCTATTGAGAATGTGAAATATACAGATGTGGCTCATGGGGACGCTGATGCTGTCAGGGGAGGTATGAATTTAGTAGTGAGAGAGGCAACAGCGCCAAGAGGTGGTCAGAGTGCGCAGGGGCGTGGTTTTGTCGTGGCAGGCGGGAAATCTTAGTCTGACACTGTCCATGACCGTGTGAATGTGGCACTAACTCCTGACGACAGGAACCTGGTCCACCACGCTGGAACTGGGACTGCCTCGTGGGAGCCTCATGCCTCGTGGGTGCCGGAGGGTGCTTGCGGTAAACGCTAGCCACTTGCCGTCTATCTGTGCACATTTAGAAACGGATCGAGTGCGTGCAATAATGGATTCGAGTGGCGCAATGTCGATAGTTAATTTTGGCTCTTTTAGAATGTGCTGTTCCAGGGGACGTTTCACAGATTTTAGTGAAGGTTCGATGTAAGTTAACGATAGGTAAAGCTGCGAGTGAAACTTTGGCTAGTGACGGGACTGACGGCCAGTTTATTATTGACGTGCGAGATTTTGGCATTTTCTCAGTGCTTTTTGTGTTGTGGGGGAAAGAGATACATTTTAAGTTTGACCCCAAAGAGGAGTTTGGGGTTGTGAAAACAGTGTGACATAGTGAGTGAGCTGTGTAGACAGCGGCGAATGTGAATTTCATGTTGGGTTGTCACCCGCTGCAGAGAGGGAACGGTTTTGCAAGTCCTTGCTAGGTTTCGTCCTGGCTACGTTTCCGGATGTGCTAACTAATGGATTAGTAGAGACCATGAAAATTGTATATATCATTCGCCTGACCGATCAGGAACCGAATATACAACCGTCATATAGGTTGCTTCCACCTGAGTGAGTTGCGCAAGAACTGAGTCAGCACTTTAGGTGATTAAGCAGTCGGTATCACCGTACCCCTCTCCCACATTTTTGATGCCGTATTCTAATAATTCCGGTTTCTACCAGTCGTGAACTACCAGTCGTTAAATCAGGAGGTAGTTTTGGAGCCTATGCCTCTTCCAGACTTGCATGAAAGTTTTTCGTAGTTACGCAGACCTCAGTCTGGCGCACTATCCAATTCTATTGGCAGAGGACTCTAAGCCGAAGGTTGCCTTCTGTAGCGATTACAACCTTTATGAATATAATCCAGTGTCGTTTGGTTTGACCAGTGGGTCTGCTGTTCAATCTCCTCTGTTGGACTTCATGTTGAGGGGTTTGAAATTCCTATGTGTATTCAATTACTTGGACGATGTGGCAACGTTAGTCTCACCTTTACTGAGCACTTAGGACACTTAGAGTAAGTAGCAAACCGGTTAAGGTCTCTTGGGATCACAATCAAAGCTGGAAGGGTGACCTTGGGAACGAGGTTCAAAATGGCTCAAAGCACTATGGGATTTAACGTCTGAGGTAATCAGTCCCCTAGACTTAGAACTACTTAAACCTAACTAACTTAAGGATATCACACACATCCATGCCTGAGGCAGGATTAGACCCTGCGACCATAGTAGCAGCGCGGTTCCGGACTGAAGCGCCGAGAACCGCTCAGCCACAGCGGACGGCTGGGAACGAGGGAAATGTCATTTCTCGGGCACGTTGTTTCGGCATCTCGGGTCATGATCGACCAGTCTGCACTACGGCGATCCATAAGATCCAGATTTCCTGTTTCGTAGGCATAGCGAATTTCTTCAGGAAGTTCTTACCCAACTTCATTGGCTTGAAGGCACCTCCGAACCAGCTGAGGCGGAAAGAGGTAGATTTGCGGCAAGAGTCTGCAAGCTGCTTTCGAAACCTTGAATTCGGCACTTAGCAAGCACCTGAGCTGGGGGATCTGGATTGCAATCTTCCGTTCGTTGTACAGACATTGCTTCAACCGGTGTGAAAGCTATGGTTCTGCTGCAAGAGCCACAACGAATATATAGACCTTTGACATATGCATACAGAGCCCTTACCAGTTCGGATATGAATTGCTCACTCTCTGAGCAGGAAGCACTTGAGGTATTGTTAGCATTAGAAAAATTCCAGTATTACTTATAACACCGAAAACTTAGGTTAGTAAACGTTTGGTGTTGGCCAAAGCCCGAAAAACTGGGTGGGTAGCGAGGAGGGCAGTCGATATTTTGACCTTTCAGTTCGAAGTGGCCACATTAAAGGCGATGAGAATCAAACCTTCCATGCCCTAAGCAGAATGTTTGAATAAGAGGACAAGATGGGAGATGGGGAAACAGAAGCATCGACATCCACTGTACATACAGATGTTTTCACACACCCGGGGAGCGAACACTGTCCTGACCGAAATTATGACCGTCACTGTATCTAGCGACCGAGGAAGAGATGATCCTGAGGTTGGTAGGATTCAGAGACGGTACAAGGTGGAGAGATATTCTATGGTGAAGCGGGTACTCCGCTATAAGATCAAAGCAGACAGTAAAAACGGGACTTGATGCCTCACATTCTTTTTTCTGCAGTGTTCTCATATTGTCACCAGTCTCTCTGTTGGGGACATTCGGGACCAATTGACTTTGCAAGGAATGGAGAAAGAGATCTGTGATTTGGTGGTAGGTTGTCCTAAATATGAAGCATCGAATTCTAACAGTAATCGAAGGGCAATAGGTTGCTAATGATGATGGTCGACACAATCCACGGTTTTGTTGGTTGGTCCCCAGTTGCGACACTACGGCTGTCATCACCACACAGCCTCTCACACCTCTCTTTTCAAGTTTTGACCCACACTGTGAGCTGGTGAGCGATAACTCAGCAGTGTTCACTTCAAGGCAGTTCACGAGGTTTTACTTTTGACATGGGACTAAACAGACCACTATGAGTCCATATTAACTGCAGCGGTCATTCATTGAGTGCGTTAACCAAAACTTGAAGTCTGCACTCATCATTTACTATACGAAATCTGAGTCGAAGAGGGACCAATCTCTGGGGTGACTGAGACCAGCATTAAATGTGTCTTGAGGCTCAGAAGGATACAGGCAAGGCCCATGTTCACGTAGGAAGTTAATTCTTCGCTAAGCAAAATCTGGTCACTGAACGACCGTCTGCCAGAATGTGTGCAACATGATGATCCAAAAACCTGATGTTAGGCAGAGCGGGAGGGGCGAGGGAGTGTGGTCCTTGTCCTGGTGGAGTTGCCCAAGTCCGTCAGAATGCACAATGGACATGAAAGGATGCAGCTGATCAGACAGGATGCTTACGTACATGTCCCTTCTCAGTCTTATCTATAAATATCAGGGGTCCCACATGACTCCAACTGCACACGCACCATACCATTACAGTGCCTCAACCAGCTTGAACAGTCCCCTGCAGACCTGCAGGATTCATGGATTCATGAGGCTGTCTCCAGATCCGTATATGTCCATCCACAAGATACAATTTGAAACGATACTCGTCCTACCAGGCAACATGTTTCCACTCATCAACTATCCAGTGTTGATGTTGATGAGCCCAGGAAAGACGTAAAGCTTTTTGTCATGCAGTCATCAAGGGTACACGAGTGGGCCTTGCGCTCTAAAAGTCCATATCGATGAAGTTTCATTGAGTGGTTCGCATGCTGACCGTTGTTGATGGCTCAGCATTGAAATCTGCAGCAATTTGCGGAAGGGTTGCTCTTCTGCCACGTTGAACGATTCTCTTCAGTCGTTGTTGGTTCTGTTCTTGTAGGATCTTTTCCCGGCCGCGGCGATGTTGGAGATTTGATGTTTTACCGGATTCCCGATATTCACGGTGCACTCGTGAAATCCCACTTCATCGCTACCTCGGAGACGCTGTGTCCCATCGGTTGTGCCCCGACTTTAACACCACGTGCAAACTTGATAACCTTCCATTGTAGCAGCAGTAACCGAGCTAACAACTGCGCCAGACACATGTTGTCTTATACAGGTGTTGCCGACAGCAACGCCATGTTCTGCCTGTTTACATATGTCTGTATTTGAATGTGCGTACCTATACCAGTTTCTTAGGCGCTTCAGTGTGGGGTATCCACACGTAAAATACGCTAGTTGTGCTAAATACTGAGTCCGTAACTGAAAGATGGAGTGATTAGATCATCGTTATCACCGTATGTTTCTTCCATATTTTTGGTTCCAAAATCTAATAAGCCCAGATTCTGACCAGTGTTCGACGAACAGTCGTTAAAGCAAAAGGTGATTTGGGAGTCTGACCCCTCTGCCAGACTATTATAACTGTTTTGCTGGGTTCGCTGTAGCCCATGTGTTCCTGGTCTTGGAACTCAATCAGGCATACTACCAAATTCAGTTGACAGTGGAGTCTAAGCCACTGAGTGCCATCTGTAACGATTACTTGCTTAATTTGATCGAGTATCATTTGATTTATTCACTGGGTCTACTGTTCTCTTCCACTTGCTGGACTTGTTGAGTGTTTTGAAGTTCCATTGCGTATCCAATCACTTGGACGATGTGGTGGCATGTAGTCCCAGCACTGATGGAAATTTAGGATACTTAGAGCAAGTATTAAGGCGATTAAGATCTGGCTCACAAGTGTTTTTGGCAAAGAGGGAAATACCGTTCCTTGGGCACATTTGGTCACTATCTGGGGCCAAGATCGCCGAGTTCTCCATTCGGGCCATCCACAATATTCTGGTTTCCTAGAATAAAACGAATATCGCCCATTTAGTAAGCATGGAGAATTTCTTCCTGTAGTTAATATCCAAAATCATGGCCTTGGCAGCAACTCTGCACCTGCCAGGGAGGAAATTAGGGAGGTTGGTTTCGAGCCAGTGTCAGCAAGCTGTTCTGGACGCATTGGAAGTCGGCTCTTAGCAATGCACTTCTGTTGGGCTTTCTGGTTTCTAGTGTCCCAGATGCTTCAACTGGTGGGATAGCTGCCATTATGCTGCAGGAGCAACAAAGAATACATAGATCTACGGCATTCACTTTCAGAGCTTTCAACGGTTCGGAGCTAAATTACCCAATCCCTGAACAGCAAACTCTTGCGGTATCGTTAGCATTAGAAAAGTTCAAGTATTACTTGAATCACCGAAAATTCAGGATAGAAAACAACTAGGCACGAAGTTTGGTATTGGTCCGCGCCCAAAAAACTTGATGGGTCGCGTGGTGGGCAGCCGATATTTCGGCCTCTCAGTTTGAAGTGGCCCACATTAAAGACCCAGAACATCAAGTCACTGATGCCCTAAGCAGACTATCTAAGCTGACGAAGATATGTAAAGCATGGACATCCACTGCAAATCGAAGTCCCCGCTCTGTCCTGCAATGTAGCGACCAAACAAGAGACGAGCCAGAGTTTGGTAGCGTTCACGAGGCAGTAAGAGGTGGGCATCTGGTGGCGATATATTACACTGAGAACAGGATTCTGTCCTACAAGTCCAAAAGAGAGACATGAAATATTATCTGCTTGACTAACATTCTTGTGCCTGCTGTGTTCTCTTATTTTCAACAGATTCTTTGTGCAGGACAATCGGTGTAAGCAAAACATATGCCAAGATCGGGGAGAAAGTGTTACCTGGGGCCACTTCTAAGGTCAAAGAATGGCGATAGGTTGGTATAGGTCAACGCATTCACGCGTTGTTATTTCTTGGTCCCAAGTCGCGACACTAGGGTTGCCATCACTTTGCAACATTCCACATCTTTTCGGGTATTGGCGCACCCTGTAAGCTTGCGAGCGACTCTACACCAGTGTTCACTTCAAGGGAGTTCCAGAGGTTTTGCTTTTATCACGGGATAAAGAAGATCACTAAGCTCCCGTATTACCTACCGCCTTCATTCACTGACTGATTTAACCGATACCTGAAGTCTTCCCACATTATTCACTGTAGCAGAACCCAGATAAGTTGAAACCAATCTCTGGGGTGGTTGAGCCTCGCATTCAATATCGCATGTCAAGAGGCTCACAAAGAGACTTCACTTAATTAGTCAATTTATCGCTCAGAAGCATTTTGTCACTTAACGCTCTTCTCCTGGGAAGTGTCGACCATGACGATCTGAAAACAATATTGTAGACAGCGAGACGCAACATAATGCGTGCTCATTAATGTCATTCGTGGCATTGGAATTGGAACCAGGGGAGAAATACCAGCGTGCCTTTGAAAGACGATAGAATATTTCTCGAGAACGTCTGTGAACAGGTCAGGGGCGATGCATGTGTCACTAGAATACTGTCACTTAGGTCTGTGGGTCTTCACCAGGTGATTAAGATCTCTATGTTTTGTCTCTTTGCACAATCTTTAAACCGTCGGCAAATTTACTTTGTTTCATATTGAATGTAGATTGCAATTTAAGAGGCTACTGCCGATTGAAGTAGGGAAGTCTAGTAAAGTGTTTTAAGGTCTGCACACGCTGATTAAAATTTCGCCGTTTTGAATGTTGTAGATACCGACGTAGATGGTTAGAACCGATGTTGGTTTTAATGATTCATTTGGGACCGACAAACGCCGGTGAACTTTTTTAGCAAAGGATTTTTGCATTTTTGCATATGTGAGTGGCTAGAGCCCCGTCGTTGAAATATTCTATATTGTCATTATTCTTACGGCCGTCTTTAAAATGTTCTGGCAGTATTGCCATATGCTTTATTTTAGAATAATTTGTGGCAGTTAAATGGTTCATGCCTAGCCCTCAGTCGCACCTCTGTTTAAACTATTATCAGTGCATACTTTTAAATCTTTTCACCTGTTATGTTTCAGGATTTAAGGGTTTATTCCTTGACGGTTAGTAACATTATTTGCCCACATCATTTTACATGACTGACTGGATTTATGTGTAACGTTGCGAGTCGTCACCGGCGAAGGCACCGGTGAATGCAGCAGTTGTTTGCCACTGCTATGTCGATCGTGCCCTATGTTTGAGGAAGTCATTCTAGACGAATATCTTCATTAGTGCTTTGAATTTAAACTGCCCAGCACCTGCAACGCCTCAGGAAAATTGTTAACCTACTTAGGTTTTCCCTTTGCCTTCTGTGTAGTATTCCAGTGCCCTTCCAATAATATATACATATATTTTTTTTGCCCATTCACGGAAAGTCATGCTTGAAGGACACCGTCTATGGGGATACATTTGTGCGTACATCTCAAATGTTTGCTTCACATCTCTTTTGCTTTCTCCAAAAAGAACCTGCCTATCGAGTTTCGTGAGAGACATTTATTATCTCAAACGAACCAGCACTTGAACGACGCAGACGGAAAGAACGGAATGAACGGCCCTTTGTATCTTGGTTCAAAATGGCTCTGAGCACTATGGGACTTAACATCTGTGGTCATCTGTCCCCTAGAACTTAGAACTACTTAAACCTAACTAACCTAAGGACATCACACACATCCATGCCCGAGGCAGGATTCGAACCTGCGACCGTAGTAGTCGCGCGGTTCCGGACTGAGCGCCTGAACCGCTGGACTACCGCGGCCGGCTTTGTATCTTGGCGTAATACTCTGTTTCATCTTTATCTGACTTGAAATCACGATTCCACGTGTCGGGGGGGGGGGGGGGGGGAGTTGGTAGCACTCTAACATCTGTCTCACTATAGCAATGCTTTACCGCCCTGCAGTAACAACTAATCACCCTAGCACAGACAAAACGCCTATGCACACAGGAACGACATTGTTTGCCGACTGTATAGGAGAGGTAGTTAACAGAACCTTGCACCAAAAAGTCAGGGCAGCGCTTGATGGCTACACACTCACAGAGGTCAAAACGCTGCCCCGAGTCGTGCCTTCCAATAACCGACAGTAACTGACTGCTCTACAGCGAACAGGCACGAGTGTTCCGTACTTCCACAATCCAGGCAATACAGTCCTCTTATCGGTTGCCCACTACACGTGGCTCCGCCTCCGTGCTGTCAAGTCCATCCTACTCGTTTGCTCGGTGGTACTTCTGGGTTCCCTCTGATGTTCCTCTTGCGTCCAGCTGGTCTCGCCGACAGGCTTGAGCCACCGCTCGTGTCCTGGTGCCCTCGCCGCTAACAGGCAGCTTTCCAAACTGCTTCGGCTGAGTGACGTATTGTGACTAGCACAACAAAAGGAAACTTAGTTTATCGATTTTCTGTGGCAAATACTTAAATTGATAGCACCATTTGCTCCTCTTCAATTTTACAGCCTGTGGCTCATTCTATCCAACACTCAACTTCAGTCTTAGTCCAAGAAGTGAAGAGAAGTCCCTGTCTCTAACGTTACGAAAAAAAAAAAAATCTGTAGCACTTCTCAGTAGCAGCAAACGCAAGATAAACGCAGGCAACTTAGCTGGTACACTTGCCCATACTGTCTCCAGTGACAGGTCCACTGAGTGAAATCTGTGAATGTGTTGACTATAAAAGAAAAAGAAAAAACAGATAAAATAGACAGATAAGAATAGACCATACGTGATATCACCTGTAGTTGAGAGATATATACCAAATAATAGGAGATGACATTGATCCTCCATGGACCACAAAACAGGTTAGAGCACGGTTGCAGAAGCAATAAGAAAATCTTGCCAAATTTAGAAGAACCACCAAGCTTGGCAACGTTTTACAGAAGCCCGAAGTATGGGGTGAACTTCATTGCGAAATGTTTTCTGTAGTTTGCACAACGAAGCTCTGTTTCCAAGTCTGGCAGAAAACCCGAAAGAGATTCTGATCGTATGTAGCGGCAGGACGCTATCAATACTTTTTCTGCAAGATAACAATAGTGGTATCACTGATGACAGTTGCAATGAAGGAGAGTTAATAAACAGTTTTCCGAAACTTCTTCAGTAAAGAAGATGAATTAAATGTTCCAGAATTCTACAAGGGTTGCCCAGATAGTATTGCACCGCATTTCTTTTCTTCAAGAATTTATTGTAGAACACAATGAGAACTACATACCCTATTATTCCACGTAATTTCCATCCTGTTGTATGCCCTTCCTCAGCGTGAAACAAGGGCGTGTATGCCCTGTAGGTATCAATGCTTGCCCTGATTGCGCAGCCAGTGCTTCATTGTATGAACCACCTCCTCATCCTTCTCAAAATGTCTTCCACGAATGGCACTCTTTAATGGCCCAAACAAGTGGAATGACATCATCAGCTCGCTGCAGCATATCAGGTGTGATAGATGTGGATGGTCTGCAAATTGTGGAGTACTGCCGAACCGCCTTCTGATTACCTTACCCTCCGAGCCCAGCAACTAACTGTACTTCTGTCGACAGCAAATGTTCCATATACTTTTTGCACAAGCGTTTGTGAATATTTCCCCGCAGAGTCTTTCTCTGCAGTGAGAAATTCAATGACGGCACGTTTCTTACAACGTACATCAACTACAGACGCCATTTTGAAACTGTCCTGCTGCTACGATATCTGTCGGAAGTGACGGAAAATTGGCACGCACAGTCAGGAAACTTCAAATAACACATATATGTTGTTTCGCATTCGCAGCATTGTTTTCGGCAAAGAAAAGAAACGCGGTGCATTACGTTTTGGGCAACACTCGTAATCAAGAGCAACGGTCAACACGACTTAATTAGAAACACATATCTTCGGTGTTACGAAGCCGGTTAAATCAATAAAAAGCAAGGCCTCATATCCTGATTGTATACCGGTCAAGTTCCTTTCAAAGTATGCTGATACAGTAGCTCCGTACTTTGCACTCGTACACAGCCGCTCGCTCGTCGAAAGATCCGTACTCAAAGACTGGAGTTGTACAAGTCACACCAATATTCAAGAAAGGAAATGCGAGTAATCCGCTGAATTACAAATCAATATTTCTAACATCGATTTGGTGTAGGAGTTTGGAACATTATACTGTGTTCGAACGTTGTCAATTACCTCAAAGAAAACGATTTATAGACGAACATCCAAAGTGGATTCAGAAAATATCTAACTATCTCTTTAGTCTCATGCAGTAGTGACTGCTATCGACATCTGACGTCAAACTGATCCCAGTTTTTAGATTTCCAGAAGACTTTCGACACGGTTCCTCATTAGCGACTTCTAACCGAATTGATTGCCTGTGGAATATCGTCTTAGTTATTCGACGGGGTTCGAGACTTCGTGTCAAAAAAAGTCACAGTTCGTAGTAAATGACGGAAAGTTGTCGAATAAAGCGTTCCCAAGGTAAATTCATTTTTCGCGATTCATATAAAAATTGAGCAGACAATCTGAGCAGTCCTCTTACGTTGTTTGCAGATGATGCTGTCATTTAAGATCTGAAAAATCATTAGATCAAAACAAAATGCTATATGATTAATACAAGATACCTGTATGGTGCTAAATGTAGAAGTTGACTCTAAATAATGAAAAGTTAAAAGTCATCCACTTGAGTACTAAAAGGAATCGGTTACACGATTAATCACATAAAGCTAAAGGCTGTAGATTCAGCTAAATACATCGGAATTACAATTACTAATAGAATTAATTCAAACGATCACATACAAAATGTTGTGAGGAAATCAAACAAAAGATTGCGATATATTGGCAGAACACTAAGACTGCAACAGGTCTGCTGGAGAAACTGCTTACACTGTGCTTGTCCACCCTCTCCTAGAATTTTGCTGTGCGGTGTGAGATCCGCATGAGTTTGGATCGACGGAAATTCAAGTTCACAGGAGGGCAGCTCGTTTCGCATTAACGCGAAATAGAGAAGAGCTTGCCACTGGTATGACACGGAATTGGGATGGCAATGAGAGGGGTATTTCGTTGCCGCACGATCTTCTCATAAAATTTTCTTCTCAGAGTCCGAAAATGTTTTCTCTGCGCCCACCTCAAAAGGGAGAAATGATCATCATAATAATATAAGAGAAAGCAGAGCTCGCATGGAAAGACTTATGTGTTTGCTTTTTCCGCGCGCTTTATGATAGCGGATTGGTAGAGAAACCGGATGAAGGTATTTCGATGAAAGCTCACTGAGGCATTTAACTGAATTGCAGAGAAATCATGCAGATGTATATGTTTATTCTCTGACAACAAAGTTTCTTATATTCTGTCTGGCCGTTAATAGAGCATTGCTCTATGGTCGATGAAGGATCCTGAATCACATACACCACCGACATAAAATAGTGACTTAAAAAACAAATCACAACACTAAGGAGTTGTGCGACAAAAACGAAAGTTGGTAGCCGTGTTCCGACATCTGTCAGACGGTATATACTGCAGGTTCGCGCGAGTCGCGTAAGAGCGGTGCTAGTACCGCCACTATGAGGATGCAAATCAGATTTGCCTTAAATACGAGCTGTAGCGATAGAAGGCATTCGTCATCTTTGAGAATGGACGTGATGCGTTGAAGTTGATCAGGAATTCCTTTGTGCTGACAAAGACGCAATGAACAACACCCCTCTGAGTCTATGTACTGACTGTATATGATTGCTGACATTGGTCGCCACAAGAATGCACGGCCGCTAGAAGACCTAGCTCCAGACAGTCGCGTGGCCCTAGGGTGAGGGCGTATGGTTCTGGCTCATCATATTACATCTACAGCAGCAATTTTCGCAGCAGTTGGCACCACAGTGACACAACGAACTGTTACAAATCAGTTACGTCGAGTTCAGCTCCGAGCCAGAAACCCTGTAGAGTGCATTCCACTCAAAGCAGACCACAACCATTTGCGACTTCAGTGGTGTCAAGCGACAACTCATTGGAGGGTAGGATGAATATCTGTTGTGTTTTCTGATGAAAGCTGTTTCTGCCTCGGTGCCAATGTTGGCCGTTTATTAACAAGTATTGATAAAATGGAGATAGTTGAATGCCTGCAAACAACCTGAGTGCTAGTCACACTGGACCTAAACCTGAAATTGTGTTCTGGGGTGTAATTTGGTATGACAGAAGAAGCTGTTTCGTGGTTATCCCAACCACCTTGACTACAAGTTTTTGCTTCAATTTGGTGATTCGATTACCTGGGTGCCATTCACGAACCGCATTCAGAGGATGCTTTTCAGCAGGATAACATTCGCCCTCATACCGCTGTTGTAACGCAGCAAGCCCTACAGAGTGTCGATATGTTCCATTGGTCTGTTCGATTATCATACCTGTCACCAATCGAGCACATATGGATGTCATCGAACGACTACTTAAACGTTATCCACAAAGAGTATTAACGTCCCTGTAGTGATCGACCAGGTGCAACAGGCGTGGAATTCTGTTCTACAAACTGAATTCCGGCACCCGTACAACAGAAAGCACGCACTTTTGCATGCTTGCATTCAACATTTTGGCTGTTTCTACGGTTAATAATGTACCAGAATTTTACTTTTGTAATGGCTTATCTCACGCTTACGTTAACCTGTGATATTGCCATGTTAATAATTTTATGTATGTGCCTAGACAAATGCATTCCCGACATTCCATTACTCTATACTAGTCATTTTTTAGAGCTGCCTTTTTTCCGCCAGTGTAAATGCAACATCCTTACAACCGTCCGCGGCTCGTGGTCTTGCGGTAGCGCTCTCGCTCCCCGCGCACGGGGTCCTGGGTTCGATTCCCGGTGGGGTCAGGGATTTTCTCTGCCTCGAGATGACTGGGGGTTGTGTGCTTTCATCATTATTTCATCCTCATTCACTACCAAGTCGCCGTAGCGGCGTTGCAGAACTTGTGGAGCGGCGGCCAAACCGCCCCGCGAGGGGTCTCCCGGCCACCAATGCCATACGCTCATTATTATCCTTGCAACCAAACTAACATGTTGTGGTTCTGAATCCCTGTAAGTTGGAGAGTTGTTGGTTTGGTCTTCAGTCTGAAACTGACTTGATGCGGTTCTCCACGTTACGCTATCCTGTGCCAATCATTTCAACCAAATAATTACTGCGACCTACATTCGTCTGATTCTGATTGCTGTACTCATTCCTCGATCTCCCTCTGCAATTTCTGCCCTATTTCAGTTTCTTCCATTACCAAACTGACGATAATATCATGTCTCAGAATGTGACCTATCAACTGAGTCCTTCTTTTAATCAAGTCGCACCACAGATTTCTTTTTACCATTTTCTCGTTAGTTTACCTACCTACTTAAACTCAAGCAATCCTCTGCTGCACCAAATTTCAGAAGTTTCTCTTCCTTTCTTGCCTGAGCTGTTTATTTTCCACGTTCCACTCCACTACAAGAGTATACCTAGGAAAAAAATCTTCAGAAAATACATCCGAGCACTAAAATTTATGTTAGCTCTTAATAAATACCTCTTCTTCAGATGTACTTTTCGTGTTGCAGCCAGTGTCTATATCCTCTCTACTTTGACCATCAGCATTTACTATTCTGCACAAATACTAAAAATCTCTTACTACTTTTAGCGTCTCATTTCCTAATTAATTCCTTCAGCTTCATCTTATTTAATTGAGATACATTCCATTACCCTCGTTTTAGTTCTGTGGTTGTTCATCTTATAATCTCGTTTGCTGGCACTATTCATTCCACTTGGCTGCTCTTCCATGTCCTTTGCTGTGTCTGATAAAATTGCAACGTTATCGGCAAATCTCAAATATTTTATTTCTTTCTCTGAACTTAAATTCCCTCTTAAATTTTCTCTATGCTTTCCTTAAACTGCCTGCTCAATGTACAGATTGAATAATTTCGGAATAGGCTACAACCACGTTATACGATCTTCTCAACCGCTGTTCCCTGTGACGTCCAACTGTTGTAAATGCACTCTGCTTTCTGTACAAGTTAGTTATATCATTTCGCTTCCTTTGCTTTATCCCTATTACCTTTTCCAACGAACTTGTTCCAGTTAGCACCGTCAAATCTTTCTCTAAATGTGAAAGTGCTATAAATGTGTGTTTACCTTTTGGAGATAAGTCCTAGGATACTATTCGCAGGAGTGTCTCTGAATTTTGCCAAAACTAAAACTAATCTTCTCCAACGACAGTTTCTCCCACTTTTTCAATTATTCAGTATATAATTGGTGCCACTATTTTGCTACCATGATACTTCGGTAATATTCACAACTTTCAGTAACTCCTTCTTTGGAATTGGAATGATTACAATCTTCTTGCAGGGAATTTCGACTGCTTCATATAAATCATACAACAGATGGAATCGTTTTTTGCGGTCTGTTGTTGCAAGGATTTCAGTAGTTCTGAGGAAATACTGTTTACCTTTTTTCGACTTAGGTATTTCATTGCACTGTCAAATTCCTCTCGCAGTATCAAATCTCCCAACACAGTTTCATTTACTCCTCTTTCATTTCTATAATGCTGCCACCAACTTAGTTTCCTTCTTCGTATTCCTTCCACCTTTCAGCCTTCCCTTACTTACTTGGTACTGGCTTACCACTTGAGCTCTTGATATTCATGTAGGTGCTTCTCCTTTCTCCAAAGGTATCTTCAGTTTTCCAGTTGGCGGCATCTATCTTTCCCCTGGTGATACGTCCCCATATCCTAATCTTCATCTCAAAATCACAGACGTGTATTTTGTGGTTTATCACTTGCAACGTAACCGTCTCACAATAAACAGTTTGTAGCAGTTTCTATCCACTCCAGCAGCATCGTATCCAAGCTATACTGTTGTTCACCCGGTTGACCCCGAATTTCAAATTAGCACACACGGGTGTCTGCTTCTCATAAATTTGCTATTGCATTCTACTAATTAATTATAATTGTCACTTTCACCACTTTCAGATTTAATTGTGTTTGAGGTATTTAGTAATGTCACTTCTACTGATTCTTATGTTGGCACAAATTCACTTATACGATGATTCGAATGCTGTCATATCACAAAATAGTACAGACGTGGAAACTACCATTGTTAATTAACAGGGGAACTGCATATCACAAAAAGAGCCGGAAACCGTGATCTCGATGCCACAATCAGTTGCTGTCTCTGCATTCAAATCTCCTGCGTACTCTATTCCAAGCATTTCACTGTTTTGTTACTTGTGAGTGAATGAGAGTGTGGGGCGGCGAATAAGTTGAAAAAATAAATTGCTGTATAAATGCTTGCATGTTGAATCAGTTTCAGGCTTTTAGAATGTTGTTAATGCTGTCTTTCGCCGTTCTCAACAGTGGCTCTCTATTTACTTTTTTGCACCCAGAAAGTGATTTAACAAAACGTGAAGCCTGTAATTAGAGTTCCTAGTGCCCACTTCATCTGAGAATACCATTATAGCTGCAGCTTATAGCTCTGAGGAATTAGGAGATTGTCCGGGATTTCTAATCAAAAACGATTTTCCAAAATAGTTGAGTATATTCTGAAATTCACTGATAAAAAACACAAGTATCCCTACAACCAAACTAACAGAGCAGTTCAGAGTCTAATGCGCTGATGCAACTATAAATGTCCGAATTAAATGTTAAAAAGAATGCTCGCCATAATTTGATGAGAGTATTTCATCAAACGCCACGCTAAATAATTGGTAGAATGTCTGTCCCGCGACGGCACGTGAAAATACGACAATACGCAAACTGAAACTAGATAATGAAAATCACCCCAGAATTAACCCTTCACTTGAAATCATTTCATGGTTCCACGTATCTCTAGTAACTTAATACGGCACCCGAGGCTGTTTGTCGCAGTGATACCGATGCAACGCGACTCCCGACACAGATGGCGTGTTATTCAGCGTCTGGAGAGAACTGGGGCCTTGCTTGCTCGCGCAGCGTTCTTATATATAAAGCCGCGGTGCGGACGGCTATGGGAACGCCTGATCAAATCGGCTCTCCCGACTAGCCGCTGGGCTAGTAACGCACCACTTCAAGTTACATAATAATTTATAGCTTCTTTTGCTGATGGCCGAAGAAACTCTTAATTTAAACGTGCATTCAGCACGCAGGTAAGTATTGATAATAAAATTTTTACGTGGCTAAGTTAAATATTTTGGGCGAGAGAATTAATTTAATTACACTGCACGCAGTAGATGAGCTCTGAACTAGCCCTTTTGAGATCCGCTATCGCTATAATTTTATAGGTATTCAAAATAAACTTTTCATATCTTCATAGTCATAGCGGACCTCCAACCTATTTAAATCTAAACACCCTAGCCTTATTTATTAGCCTACTTAATCTATCTTGCTTCCTTCAGTTTTGAGACGAAAACCAGAAAATCATGAATTTCCACTATAGTCTTAATTTGTGAAATCCAAAGTACTGTTTTTATTAAATCATTATGAAAGATGAATCTAAATATAAATTTTGAAGTCTCTAGCTCTTTTCTGTTGCGCCAATGATTTTTTTAGAAAAATGTCCAAATTTCGAAAATGGCTGAAGTTATCGAAGTGATATTTAACACACATTAATTTAGTATTATTCCTGACATGCTAGAAAAGTTTTAGGTCATTTGCTTGATTTTTAAGGTATTGCGCAACATTTATGACGTCAGAGCTAGTTACAGCAGACTGGCTGGCACACAATGGAAACCGATGTGAATTTACTACAGCGTGAGTAGGCTGCTTCCCTACAAGAGGAGGAGTCGCGGTTAGTGACCAGTTGAATGCAACACATAACGTAAAGTAGCACTGTAAAGTAGCAGGCGTTGATTGTCAAGTGTTACACCAAGCATAAATAGTGGAAAATTGCGCGGTACTACTTTTTGCAATAGTTTAATGTGGATATGTTTTAGTAAAACGTCCAGAAAAGGTAACAATGGAAACCTTAGTGGTAAAATGGCATGAAAAATGGCACGCAACTGGCTATGTAGATAATATAAACTGTAAATACCCAAAAGCCTTCAGACATCATAAAACGTATATCCAGTAAAGAAACACCTGAAACATTTCGACGAAATCATTACACTTGTTATCAGAGTATGTGAGTTTTAAGAGATCGTCTTTGACGAAAATAGCAAAATAGTGAGGTTTGACATGTCTGTCAAATTAATTATTTAACTTCACCACTGATTGTGTGTTAAATATTATGTTCCGTCTAAGCAGGTACAGCACCAGACAGCACATACAGGTTCGTACTCTTCATTTGCTACTAGAGATATTTAGAGTACCTTTCATACGTATATCCTTCCAATGATTCACTTCCATTCTTAGTGGCATTCAATGCCTTCATTGTTCAATTGGGCAGATGGCCAGCTGATCGTGTGTTCGAAACATTAGGTTGTGGTTTTTGGTAGAGCTTTATAATGTTCAGGTGAGCACGTATTCATTTCAGAAACATTGAATTAAGTCCCACGTGGCAGGGACAATAATCATCAACTCCTTTCGAATGTAAGTTGCCGATTCAAAGAGAACAATGCCCCACCTATCTAAATTCAAATAGTCGTTAGAGATTCGTTCTTTTTATTTGTGGCTAACATCGTACTTACCAGATCACTTCATTTTATTGAGATTAAACTTCAATAATTACAGCGTGTAGTAAGGAGAGAAGGATAGCAGAACTTTCCTGGAGTGACAAATGGACGAAATGACAAAGTGTCGGCGTTTGAGGCGTTCTCGGCTTCTTACAATCGTGAGACAGCCGTTGTCATGCGGTCTAGCGTGACTGATTAATAGCGTGGCACCTGTGCACGTACGTAACTGGCCACTGACATCCAACCGACACCACTCTGTCATCCCTAGATTTCGTTCACTGAAATGCATTCTTCTAGTTTTCGCTACAGTAAGGTGTGATTCATTATTATTTTCCAAAATACCATCGCGCCTTTTACCTTTCAAAGGGGAGCATAGGTGATTCGGGTAAAACTACGTCTGCACACTTTCGCATCCTTGACTCCTGATTGTGATCAGACCTAAAATGTGACAGTGCAGCGCCCGGATAGGTATGTCTGGTCGAGAACATAATGAAGAGAGCTGTGTAGAGGCTTAATCTCACACCTGGCTCAAACAGGGAAATGGCGGTATTCAGTACCCACAACATCTACAACTGTCAGACGTGCAACTGAGATGGCGCCCAACAGCCTTTTTCGTTTTAATTTTTACATGAAAATATTTAGAAAGAACTACATATCAGCATCTCTATACACATGGACGGTTTTGTGTACATGAGGTATTCATAATACTGATCATGACATCAGGGTTAGTTACCCATGCTGTAGTTCGTTATATTGGACACGAAAATTGTGCTCATATGAAATTATTTGTGCTTGGTGTTACTTTCACTTTTAAGACATTAATATCACCTGAGGTTCCTGCTAAGCACAATAAAATGCATTTAGACACTCTTAGTTTCGTTAAACTATTACACCCGTATTGAGAAGTTATGCTGAACATCGGTATTTATAATATAATTTAAACTATTTCTTACGTGATGTTTAACGTAAGAGCTCTGGACGCTGTCTACGGGCTTCACTACAGTGCACCGATAGTGCCGGTTTAGTAAGTCTCCATCTAGAAAAATCACGTAAGAAATATAAAACGCATTTATAGTATAGACGCCAGTAATGTCTCTAAGCGAGTCAAAAATTGGTGAAAGTTGTATCTGTTAGTCAGCTCTTGAAATCGTGCCTGCTTTTTTTTCGTTGATCACCGAAACTTTCTAGGCAAAGGATCTTTCTAAAGTATCATATCGTATTGTGAAACTTTCTGGCAGATTAAAACTGTATGACGGACCGAGACTCGAACTTGGGACTTTTGCCCTTTCGCGAGCAATTGCTCTACGGTCTGAGCTACCCAAGCACGACTCAGGCCCTGTCCTTACAGCTTTACTTCCGCCCGTACCTCGTCTCCTACTTTCCAAACTTCACAGAAGCTCTCCTGGGAACCTTGCTGAACTAGCGCTCCTGAAAGAAAGAATATTGCGGAGACATGACGTAGCCACAGCCTGGGGGATTTTCACTCTGCAGCGGAGTGTGAGATGATATGAAACTTCCTGGCAGATAAAAACTGTGTGCCGGACCGAGACTCGAACTCGCGATCTTTGCCTTTGGCAGGCAATGGCTCTACCATCTGAGCTAACCAAGCACGACTCACGGCCAGTCCTCACAGCTGTACTTCCGCCGGTACCTCGTCTCCTACTTTCCAAACTTCACAGAAACTCTCCTGCGAACCTTCCAGAACTAGCACTCCTACCAGGAAGTTCCATATCAGCGCACTCTCCGCTGCAGAGTGAACATCTCATTCTGGAAATATCGTATTGTGTTTTTTACGTATGAGTTTCGGTAAATATTCTTTCTTACGATATATTCAATATTTAATGCGCAACATGTATGAAGTTTCAAGACTCAATATCCATGACAAATTTCGTAAAAAAATGCGATATTCATGTGTAGAATGGATTTCTGTAATGTCTCTAAGCGTGTTGTAACCCTAGTAATTTACACCTCGGAAACTGTCACATGAGATGTACACCAGTTTCACAGTGACCCTCAACTATTTTTTGGACAAATTAACAGAATATAAGATATATTATAATTAAACGGGACTGTAATATACGAAACGCATTTTGCGTCTCCTCCATATGTATTTTTCAATGGACATCGTTACTAACGCAATCAAAATTCCAGGCTAAGTAAAAACTATCATGGAAACTATTCAGTAATGAAGCTTGAAAGTGCCCTGGATCTTATAAGATGAAGACGCTATTCATTCAATGAAATACACGCATTATATAAATAGTTTGACGTGCTTTCAATTATTCGTAAATGCATTCATTCACTATTTCCACACTCTTGTAATATGAAGTACAATGTCATCGGCTGCTGACATACCTCTTATACTAGGACAGATATGTTCCAACAGTGAACATTCTTACCGTGGACAAATGTAGTTCTTTCATCCAAGTATGAAAAGTCGACAGACTTCTCTGTTTCGACATATTCCATAACTACTGCAGGAGCACAGTCACTTTTACAACTACGTTCTTCTATGAATACTTCCCGTTCCAACTTCCGTTAGTAAAATGTCATTTATGCGTGAAACTTTCACATACACGGGCTTCACACTCACAGGCAGAACAGTTACACAATGTGTACTACAGGGTCACAGTGTATCTTTAAAAATATTTCGGTCAAATTAATTAATCAACAGTGTCTCACAACATGGAACGTCCATCGTCTAGTAGATCTTCCACAATGTTGGATTTACATTGGCGGCAGCGTGCTGTGTAAGTGCGGTGGTGCATGCACAGTAACAAACAGAAAACGGCAGGGTCAGACTGATCCTGGTGTACACTTCTAAAGAAAACTGCAAGTTTCTCATCTGGAAAAGTTTCACAGTCTGGGAATGACATGAACAGCGCTCTGAGAACCTGAAGCGACAGATAATGCCAGGGTCCCATTGGTACTCTGCTTGCTCACAGTCTAATACTAACTACATTAATTTCGACAACAAGTCTACTGTAAATGGTTTTTTCGGCACTTACTTTCGTAATGAAACGAATAGAAGAAGTAAAAAACAAGAGTAAATGTGAAAATGTGGAAAGGGATAGACAACTAAAGGAAAAGGCGGAAAGAGAGATGACCACGTCAAATTATTGGGAGAAGGGCGTGTAAGGCGTAGAAACGGGAAGAGAAGCTGCTTGAGTGCAAATTCAGTCTCATTTATGGTCGTGAGCTGTACGGGAGATAATATGCGGTGGAAGTAAAGGGTCGGTGACGGGGAAGGGGGTGCGCGGGGGGGGGGGGGGAGGAGGGAGGTGGCGACCAGTGGGAGACAGGAATCGATGTCGGAAGGAGGTAGTAATGGCGGGCACCGCTTACCTCTACCCGACCACCCTCCTGGGCGGTGGAGGTGACGCTCCGTCGATGTCGCACAGCAACCGACGGATTCCAGCGCCGCATTTCGCGGTAATTAGACGCGGAAGCTGGAACCGATATCTGATTTTTCACAGCCAAGTCCCACGGCACCGGACTGACCGCCCGCTGCCACGTTCGGATGGGAAGCGCTTTGATGGGCCCGAGTTTAATTCCGCACCATTGATTTGCAGCAGTCGTCTCCGCAAATACGCAGCGCAGAAGGTTGGAATTCATATCTAAACTCTCTGAAAAGGGATAGCGGTTTGTCGTCTGTTTTGCTGCATTCCGCTGTTATTCCTTTGCGGTTATGTAAACTGATATGATTGAAACATTATTGTAATTAATATACATTTTGACTTTCAGTTAATAATTGTGTTGTTGGGCCATAAGCCTAGCATAAATGTATAACAGTTTAATTAAAGGAACGTTAATATGACGAACGGAAATAATTCCTCCATGGAGCAGCCTGCAAAGCCTACCAATAGCTGTTACATTTTTGTGCGGTAATCTATAAAGCATGTGTAATATAGTTTATCACAAATACGTTGAGTGCTCGAGATATGGGGACTGTGTGTGAATGCTGAGTTCAAATGAAAAAAAAATTCTTATGGTTATAGATATCGGTATTAATTTATAAAGTTTTGCTTATTGAGCATAATCAGTGTGCAGTTAGGGACGAAAATACATGCTTCGCAAATGAGACATTGACACTACGAGAATTTTGTTTTAAACAGATTTTGATGGTCATCCAGGTCACCACAGAACAGTGATTCATCACTGAACACAATGCGACGCCATTTATCAGCCACCTACACTTCCTGGTCACTCTACCACCCAAATGCTGCCGTCTTTGTTGTCGAGTTAACGCAGTTTACGCGTGGGACAGTAATTCCTTAATTCAGATTTTCACGACCAATGGGACAGGGGGGGGGGGGCATTAGTTGTTTCCAGATTACATGCACTGATATGAATGGGTTACTACAGGTATGTGTTTGGTGCACAATACCGCGATCCTGCCATGTGGTGATCAGACATTGTCGACCGGAACGTAGACGACGGAATCCTATACCAGCCCTCTCGTTCCCATGCAGTCCACCATCAGCCCACTGTCACATCCAAATGCCCCACGAATCTAGATAGTGAAGTATTCCGCCAGCTAGCCAAATAGAGGTCGACAATTAAGCACTTTTAAAACCCTGTCAGGAGCTAATAACGTTCTGACGCGCGAGTACGTAGCATCTCCCTGTCCCTCAAAATATTCGATTTATATTCTGCTGGAAGGATGACTTGCATATCGAGTTACTGTTGCCATTTCTATGTTTCATGGCTTGATGATGGACAGGTTTTATATCATGCTACTTTTACACAATCTGATGATGCCCCAAAAGGGTGAAAGCGTCACTGATGTTAAATAATTTCGCAACCGAGATTATTTTTATTCTGGTATGTCATAAGGTCTCGTCCAAGGGGTAGTGACATTGACCGATGTCATTCATATAGATTTAGGCACAGTTTTATTCCACGGTTCGGCCACGTTTTCATGCATGCATTTAGACAGGCAGCCGTCTCAATGGCCATTTATTAAGAGCTAAAATTTCAAGCTGTTTATGTCAATAAGAATCTGTATTTTCGTCTCTTACCTTTAGTTCCTTAACTCAACGTACTCATTTTGTTATGCTCTACATTATTTTGATGGTAAAGGTCTGGGAAACTCACTGGAACAACATTCCATATCCTCTCCACCTGTGAAATTTCATTTCGTTCTCTCCTCGTTTCAGTAGGTTCTATTACTTTGCGGATATGTTTACCGTGTGTAACTAGGTCTTACAATTACACGAATGATAAATTATAATTGTCTGAACAACTAAAATACATTATACGCTCAGGGTACAGCACTACTGATAACTGTACATTTATACACTGATCACCCGGAACGTTATGACCACCGACCTACTATTGATATAATCGAGTCCAAGCGATAGCTGTGTCACCTGATGAGGAGTCACTGTTAGTCAGAGACACGCACAGTACATGTAATATTGGTGAGCGTGCTCTCCTTGTGTAGAATGGTAAAGGAGCGCGATCTATCTGAGTTTGATCGAGGGCAGATTGTGATCGCCCGGAGGCACGGCACAAACGTTTAGAAAACTGCACGTCTTCTCTTGTGTTCCAAGAGTGCTGTGGTGAGTGTCTTCAACATGTGGTGAAACGAAGGCGAAACCACATCCAGACGTCGTAGGGGAGGGCGGCCGCCCCCCATTACAGATGACAGACGTCGCAGGCTGGGCAGACTTGTAAAACAGGATTGAGGGCGAACTGTGGATGAACTAACATCTGAGTTTAATGCTGGGCAGAGTACATGTGTGTCTGAAGACACAGTGCACCTAACACTCCTAAGGGTGGATTTCCGCAGCCGACGACCCATGCCTGTGCCAACTTTAACAACACGACATCGGCAACTACGATTGAAATGGGCACATGACCATCGACACTGGACGTTGGCGCAGTGGTAGAGCGTTGCATGATGTGATGAATCCCGATACCTTCTTCATCATGTCGATGGGAGGGTGCGAATCCGTTGCCTTCCAGGCCACAACTCTTTGACACCTGTACGGCGGGACGCATACAAGCTGGCGGCGGCTCGGTTATCTTATGGGAAGCATTGACACTGGCATCAGTGGGTCTAGTGGAGCTCTTGCAACTCACCAGGACGGCCAAGGTGTATCGCACACTGGTTACAGACACGTACACTCCTCCTTGAAGATCAGATTTCCAGATAGCAATGGCATTTTTCCGCAAGATAATGCGCTATGTTACAAGGCTAGGAGCGTGAGGGAGTGGTTCGAGGAACACAGTGGTGAGCTCCAATTGATGTGCTGGCCCCCTATCTCGCCAGATCTGAACCCGACCGAGACATCTGGGATGTGATTGAAAGTTGCGTCTGAGCTCATCGCCACCTTCCCGGGAACTTAAGCGAATTAGGTGGCGTGTGTGGGCAGACGTGGTGCCAGCCCCCTCTACCGACCTACCAAGGCCTCATTGCTTCCACGTCACGAAGTGTTGCGGGTGTTACCCGTGTGAAAGGTGCTCATAATGTTTTGGCTGATCACTGGACGTCTTACGTCGTCCGCTTTGTTACTAAACGTTTGTATGAAAAACAACTAAAATCTCATATACACTATTCCGAAACATTTTAATGAAAATAATTATATCAATATTACTTTTATATGAATGAAAACATTTTTGGGTAACAAAGGCTAGGCTTGATCTTGAATCACTTCGATTACCCTCCTGAATTTCGATTATAAAATTGTCTTTCGAGCTGCAATCACCCGTCTCTCTAACTTGCTGGACAAAGTCGTTGCCGCTCACCAAGTCACGATTTAACTTCTTTTACCGAATGTTGAGCTGTCATTTCGGTTGTTACAGGCACTTATTTCTCGGCGACCTCGCTTTTTCTCGAGTTTCACAATGTGCTCGATCGTGTCTGTCACAATTTTCTAATGAATGTGATAACCACTTTCGATTTTACTCGTGACGCATGCCAGGTCCTAGCCATCCTTTTCACTGGTAACCACACCACAGTGAATGGTCATGGCCAAGCCAGTGAAGTCCCTTATCCATGTCACTTCGTTTTGTTCTTAGAAGCCTTGTTTCGGCGTACTGACACGAAACTACGTCGCTGGACCACACTGAGGTAACGATTCTCGGTCCGCCCTTACTTCGATGACGTCATGGCTTTAGTACGAACTGCCGACGATATTTCCGGGCTCAAGGAAACAGTGGCTTTCTTTTGTCGCCTTCCTGGTGCCCACATAAATGATCGCAAATGCATATTCTTGACGTTGTGGGGCTTTAAGCAAGTGGTAATTCCTTCGGCGACGGTTGTCCACTTTAGGGATCATAGTATATCGCACCCTGACCAAAATGGCGGCACTTAACTGCGAGAGGTCACGACTCGTCATCAGGGTGGAATTCTTCAGCACGAATGCCGTTCCCTAACCTCCTTCAACAAGTGCGGGTATTGCAAACCTATATTTTGAGTAAAGTGTATTACTTTGCACAGATCTTCGGCTTCCCTCAATGACAGCCTGCAGACATTCGTTGAGGAAACCATGTATTATATTTCGGCTTTATTATTTTCTTCATAGATGAATCTGCTACTGCTTTTACACTTGTGTGCTAATCAGTGTTGCATAGGCTCTGTTGTATACTGGGTGTTACAAAAAGGTAGGCCAAACGTTCAGGAAACATTCCTAACACACAAATAAAGGAAAGATGTTATGTGGACATGTGTCCAGAAACGCTTAATTTCCATGTTAGAGCTCATTTTAGTTTCTTCAGTATGTACTGTACTTCCTCGATTCACCGCCAGTTAGCCCAATTGAAGGAAGGTAATGTTGACTTCGGTGCTTGCGTTGACATGCGACATCACGTCATCAACACAGATTTTCTGTGAACGTTTGGGCAGGCATTGTTGGTGATGTCTTCATTGAGCCCCATGTTCTTCCACCTACGCTCAATGGAGCACGTTATCATGATTTCATACGGGATACTCTACCTGTGCTGCCAGAACATGTGCCTTTACAAGTACGACGTAACATGTGGTTCATGCACGATGGAGCTCCTGCACATTTCAGTCGAAGTGTTCGTACGCTTCTCAACAACAGATTCGGTGACCGATGGATTGGTAGAGGCGGACCAATTCCATGGCCTCCACGCACTCCTGACCTCAACCCTCTTGACTTTCATTTATGGTCGCATTTGAAAGCTCTTGTCTACGCAACCCCGGTACCAAATGTAGAGCGTGCTCGTATTGTGGACGGCTGTGATACAATACGCCATTCTCCAGGGCTGCATCAGCGCATCAGGGATTCCACGCGACGGAGGGTGGATGCATGTATCCTCGCTAACGGAGGACATTTAGAACATTTCCTGTAACAAAGTGTTTGAAGTCATGCTGGTACGTTCTGTTGCTGTGTGTTTCCATTCCATGATTAATGTGATTTGAAGAGAAGTAGTAAAATGAGCTCTAATATGGAAGGTAAGAGTTTCCGGACACATGTCCACATAACATATTTTCTTTCTTTGCGTGTGAGGAATGTTTCCTGAAAGTTTGGCCGTACCGTTTTGTAACACCCTATATATATTGAAATAAGAACACCGTGAATTCATTGTCCCAGGAAGGGGAAACTTTATTGACACATTCCTGGGGTCAGATACATCACATGATCACACTGACAGAACCACAGGCACATAGACACAGGCAACAGAGCATGCACAATGTCGGCACTAGTACAGTGTATATCCACCTTTCGCAGCAATGCAGGCTGCTATTCTCCCATGGAGACGATCGTAGAGATGCTGGATGTAGTCCTGTGGAACGGCTTGCCATGCCATTTCCACCTGGCGCCTCAGTTGGACCAGCGTTCGTGCTGGACGTGCAGACCGCCTGAGACGACGCTTCATCCAGTCCCAAACATGCTCAGTGGGGGACAGATCCGGAGATCTTGCTGGCCAGGGTAGTTGACTTACACCTTTTAGAGCACGTTGGGTGGCACGGGATACATGCGGACGTGCATTGTCCTGTTCGAACAGCAAGTTCCCTTGCCGGTCTAGGAATGGTAGAACGATGGGTTCGATGACGGTTTGGATGTACCGTGCACTATTCAGTGTCCCCTCGACGATCACCAGTGGTGTACGGCCAGTGTAGGAGATCGCTCCCCACACCATGATGCCGGGTGTTGGCCCTGTGTGCCTCGGTCGTATGCAGTCATGATTGTGGCGCTCACCTGCACGGCGCCAAACACGCATACGACCATCATTGGCACCAAGGCAGAAGCAACTCTCATCGCTGAAGACGACACGTCTCCATTCGTCCCTCCATTCACGCCTGTCGCGACACCACTGGAGGCGGGCTGCACGATGTTGGGGCGTGAGCGGAAGACGGCCTAACGGTGTGCAGGACCGTAGCCCAGCTTCATGGAGACGATTGCGAATGGTGCTCGCCGATACCCCAGGAGCAACAGTGTCCCTAATATGCTGGGAAGTGGCGGTGCGGTCCCCTACGGCACTGCGTAGGATCCTATGGTCTTGGCGTGCATCCGTGCGTCGCTGCGGTCCGGTCCCAGGTCGACGGGCACGTGCACCTTCCGCCGACCACTGGCGACAACATCGATGTACTGTGGAGACCTCACGCCCCACGTGTTGAGCAATTCGGCGGTACGTCCACCCGGCCTCCCGCATGCCCACTATACGCCCTCGCTCAAAGTCCGTCAACTGCACATACGGTTCACGTCCACGCTGTCGCGGCATGCTACCAGTGTTAAAGACTGCGATGGAGCTCTGTATGCCACGGCAAACTGGCTGACACTGACGGCGGCGGTGCACAAATGCTGCGCAGCTAGCGCCATTCGACGGCCAACACCGCGGTTCCTGGTGTGTCCGCTGTGCCGTGCGTGTGATCATTGCTTGTACAGCCCTCTCGCAGTGTCCGGAGCAAGTATGGTGGGTTTGACACACCGGTGTCAATGTGTTCTTTTTTCCATTTCCAGGAGTGTATATATGATATCCGACATGTCCGAAAGATCATATTCATATTTATATATGTAGATCTTGCCGAAGAATCGTAATTCCCATTGAAGTTATCAAAGCTATTTCCCGCCTCCACGCGTTAACGGAAACGTCTTTCGAAAAATTTCGAAACATCTCTGATTTAATTTTATTAGTACAGCAAACAAACTTCCGTAAAGGAAAATTCCGTGGCGATGATATTTTCACGTTGAAACTTACACAAGGAAGACGAGAATTTAATTTGGACACGTACCTATCATTTATAGAGAATGAAAAAGCATTCGACTGCACTCTTAGAAGAAATCTTTTGGTCAATAACCTTTTTTGTATCACCGTGTATAGGCAATGTATCTCACAAACAAAAATGACAAGGAAATCACATGAAATTCAGGAAGAGCCAGAGAGCGTAACTCTGCACTTCACAGTCGCGTATATAATGCACCGACTGAGGCTTCTAGTGACTCTACACACCAATTAAAATTACCTGTAACTGACGGATTACAGTGGCGGGGTGGAGCGAGCGCGGGGGATGGCATTGTCGCATCAGACGTCGTTTTTGAAGGCGCTGCACGTATCTACAAAACGAGCACGTGGAACTCGAGAAAGAACAGTGATTGGATGGCGGTTGGCTTCTACCACTCGACTCGATGATACGTCAGTCACACAGTAATTTTAATCGGAGTTAAACCAAGAGAGAAATGACACTGTACTAGCTTAAAATAGGCTAGTAAGGATAATTGTGTGGGTAGTGACTGTTGGAGTAATAGTACGTACACTAATTAAATGAACGTGCAAAATTAATAGGGAATGGCTTGAAACCATCTACAGTAGAAATGCGAAGAGAACTCATCACCAAGTCCCTAACATAAAGCAAAGTCGAACTTTTTGTGTCTATCAATGGATCAGGTTACTTAAATTTTGTCATTATGTCAGTGAACTGTCAAAAAGATTTGACTGCCACCATTATTCAAAATACGTCGTGAAACGCAACAAGAAGAAATAAATTTAGAGCAGCAAAAGTTTCCAGCAGATCCCTTCCAATATGGACTTTATCTCAACATCGGCCTATACCGAAACTCTTCGAAGTAAATCATGTAGTTGCAAGATGACTACTGCGCTTAGGTGCTTGGAGAAATGCACGGTAAACATTGTGCTGTCTTACAATCTCTTTATTCACAACCGGTTGTGATTATTGATCATCTTCATAAAGGGAAAATATTGTGACAACTTCATATGTCGTACATGTCATTTAATCAGAAAAAATGTCATAGTTACCTTTCAAACGTCAGTAAGAGATATGTCATACCATAATACCGGCTTGCACAATCAAAAAACATTGAAAAATGTAGCCATGTAACAGCAGTAAGTGCACAGCACCATTGCTCAGTCTGCACAGCATTTCTCCAAGTACATCGGTGCTGTTGACAATCACCTGAACATTATTTTTTTTACGCTTAGGTGGTCCTAAACTTCTACGTTATCTGCCTGAGAATTGCTGACGGAAACCAGTATGGCCGTAGAACAGGTGAAAATTAATAATTCAATCCTTTCAGGTCACACGTATTAAGTGTGGAATATAAAGTGACGAATGTTAACAACTCGACAACGTAAATATGAGGTAGCTCTTACAGAAAACGGGAAAGGCTAATGACTCGGGCAATGAGAAGCAGTTAAGCAGAAACGGTGTTATGTCTCAATGTGGTAACGCTGCGGAGACAACAGAGCATGATCACTCATCTTTAAGTGAAACCGCTGCAGCCAATAAAACAAATATTTTGGTGCTCTCCTGTTCCGAAAATGTACAGCACACGTCGACTAACAAGCTGGCTGACATTTTCGATGTTACTAATTGACCAAACGAATTTTTACATTCGTTAACGGCTTCTGGGCTTTTATCGCACAAAAAACATAATTTCATACGCTAATAATTTACCTGTTATATCTTTGGCCACTGAAACTGAAAACAGCAACAGTACGCAAAACTGCGGCATCTCCTCATTAATGATGTTCTGAGTGGCGTATTTGAGAAACAGAATTGTGCTCCTCCAGAAGTTATTTTAAATTTAAATTCATCGCTATTGCACCAACTGAAAATCGACCTGGATAAGGAGTTCCTTATTCCTGGACGATTTTATAGCTTTTCGTTCCTGCTAAAAACTGGTTGCATACTTTCTGCACAGACATATATGTGTATTTTCATGTATGTGTGTGTGTGTATGCGTGTGTTTGTAAGTGTGTGAGAGAGAGAGTTGTTTTGTAATCGTTCTCAACATTTTGCTAACGTGGCTATGGCTGTAACAATTCGAGTGGCTGCAGTGGTGAGGAAAGAGGTAAAAGAATGAGCAAACCTGGATTATCAGTCTGACAGAGTATGAGAAAGTTTTACAGGCTTGCAAACACAAGAGCCACACTCGTTTTGCCACTGGCATTGACAAAGGTGGCGGAGGAGGGGACAGACAACAAGAAAAGGCACGAATATCCAACGAAGGGATAAAAGCCTGCTTGTCGGAGCATGGAATTTCAGCCAAGTTTGTAGGTAGGAGGAAAGTTAGAAAATCTGGAAAGAGAAATGCAGAGTCTCAGTCTAGATGTAGTGGAGATCAACGATATGAAATGGAACGAAGATGAGGATATCTGGTCAGACAAATATGGGGTAACACCAATAGCAGCAGAAAAACTCTAACGGGAATAGGATTTGTTACGATAGGGAGGTCGAGGAGAGAATATCGACAGTTCAGTAATAGCTTTGTTCTCATCAGATTCGGCAGCAAACCAAGGCCGACAACAATAGTTCAGGTATAAATGCCGACAACGAGAAGCTGAAGAGATGGAGAAAGTAGACGAGGATATTAAATGGATAATTCAGTGTATAATGAGAGATGAAAATCTAATAATCAGTTGGCACCGGAAGGCTGTTGTAAGGAATTGAATAAAGGAAAAGATTACGGGAAAATATGAGCTTCGCAGTAAGGGCGGCAGGGTTTGAGAGCTAATACCCTGTTCTAGAATCACAAGAAGAGGGTTTATGCTTACAAGGGAACCTCCCCATCGCATCCCCCTCAGATTTAGTTATAAATTGACACAGTGGATAGGCCTTGAAAAACTGAACACAGATCAATCGAGAAAACAGGAAGAAGTTGTGTGGAACTATGAAAAAATAAACAAAATATATAAATTGAGTAGTCCATGTGCAAGATAGGCAACATAAAGGTCAACGATAGCCGATGAGCGCCGTGGTCTCGTGGTTAGAGTGAACAACTGCGGAACGAAAGATCCTTGGTTCGATTCCTCCCTCGAGCGAAAATTTTACTTTCTTTATTTTCGCAGAGTTGCGATCTGTCCGTTCATTCATTGACGTCTCTGTTCACTGTAATAAGTTTAGTGTCTGTGTTTTGCGACCGCACCGCAAAACCGTGCGATTAGTAGACGAAAGGATGTGCCTCTCCAATAGGAACCGAAAACCTTTGATCGCAAGGTCTTAGGTCAACCGATTCCTCCACAGGAAAACACGTCTGATATATTCTTTACGACACTGGTGACGGCATGTGCGTCACATAACAGGAATATGTTGTCGACCCACCTAACTTGCTCACTTGGCGAATGGGTAAAAAGATTCTTCTACCTTGCCCGATTTAGGTTTTCATGTGGATGTGATAATCACTCCAAAAAAAGTGATGAAAACATAAGAGTTTTTCACATAAACTGCATCAAATGAATGCAACAGTTTCAGAGTCGCACAGTTTTCCCTGTGCTCTGTCAAAACATATGTTTTTTTTACGTTTTCAAATTTTTCCGTGCGTAGACCGTCAAATTCTGTATATGTCCAATCAAATCTGAACATGTCCTGGAATTTTGGAGAGCGAAGTTGATTATGTGTGAGTGCCTGAACTTTGATAATTATCTGAAAATAAAAAATTAAAATTTTCACCCGATAGAAGATTTGAACTCAGGGCCTGTCGTTCTACAGCTGCTCACGCTAACCACGGGACCACGGCGTTCGTAAGCTATCACCGTCATTGATGCTCATGGACTACTATGTTTGTATATTTTGCTTTTTTCGTAGTTCCTCACAACTTCTTCCTGTTTCCTCGATTGATCCGTGTTCAGTTTTTCAAGGCCTATCCCTGTGCCAACTTATAACTAAATCTGAGGGGGGTGCGATGGGGAGGTTCCCTTGTTAGAAAATATACGGATACCGGGTAGACTCCGATTGGGTTACATCATTGTTCGTTCGGTGGAGATTATGCTGGATTGTAAGTTGTACCCTGAGGAAGATATAGACAGACTGATGTTAAGAGAAACATCGGGAAAAGTCTGTGTGGAAGTAAGTGGGATACTGAAGTACTGAGAAATAATGAGACGTGTTTGGAGTTCGCTGAGGACGTGGAAGCTGCGATACCGATTGACAGAGTAGGCAGTTCTGTTGAAGAGCATTGGACATCTCTAAAAATGACAATAACAGAAGGAGAGACAATCGTAGATATAGTGAAGGTTCCTGCGAAAAAAAATCGTGGGCAACAAAATAACTACGTCAGTTTATCGACGAAAGAAGGAATTACAAAACTGGTCAGCGAAAGACAGGAATACATCAATATAGATCGCTTAGAATCTATATAAACAGGGAGTGCAGAGCAGCCAACGCGAAATGGTACAGGAAAAATGTGAACAGATCAAAGAAGTAAGATAGTCAGAACGACTGGTTCAACTAAATTAAATGTCGAAACAACCTTCAAAAAATTTAAAGCACGCTATCTAACATTACGAGAGCAGTGGGTGTTGTATTTTTAATCGCAGAGAAGAAGGCGGATCGGTCGAAATAATAAAATGAATGGCTCTATGACGAGGAGGATTAGTCTGACGACGCGACAGAAGAGGAAATTGGAGTTGATGTGGAAGGCATAGGAGGTCCAGCACAGGAGTCCAAAGTTGATAGAGCTGTGGTAGATCTAAGAGCAAGTATGGTAGAAGGGAGGGAAATCAATCCGTCGGAATTTCTAAAATCATTGGCTGAAGTGGTAAAAAACCACCACTCAGGTTTTTTTAAGGACAACATATGCGCTGGCTTATATGATGCCTTGTAAAAAGTTCTGCATGGCTGTGAACCCCGATCATTGGAAGTTAATGAACTATTCAGGTTGTTGTGTAGAATCTATGGGGCAGTCGACGTACCAAAGACTTTCAGAAAAACGTCATCCACACAGTTCCGAAGATACCAAGAGTAGATAAACGCGAGAACAATAGGTCAGTCAGCTTAAGAGCTCTTGCAGCGAAGAATAATATGCACAGGAATGGAAAAGAAAATTGTGAATCTGTTACACGACGATAAGTTTCACTCTAAGGAAGTTAAAGACACCACAGATGAGGTACTGACGTTGCGCTTGGTAATGGAAGCAAGACAACTAAAAGCAAGAAAATCTCATAAGTCTTGCTGACTTAAAAACAGCGCTCGATAATGCAGAGTGGTGCAAGATGGTTTCAATTCCGAGAAAAATAGGAATACGCTACAGGTAAAGACGGTTAACGTGTATCATGTACAAGAACCAAGAGGGAACAATAAGACTAGGCCACCAAGAACGAGGTGTTCGCATTAAGACAGGGATGTATGTATGTTCTCGTCGCTACTGCTCAATGTATTCATCGAAGAAGGTATGAGGTACATAATGTTTCCACAGTATGATTAAGTTTCAGGGTGAAAGGATGTCAATGATAATGCTGATGGCATTCCTAACTTCAGAAAAGTGGAGAACTACAGGATCTGTTGGACGGGATGAACGATCTGATGTGTACAGCATGTCGATTGAGAGTGGAAGTTATAGTATCCAAGCCGCATACTCAGAAAAGGAAGCAATCGAATGTATAGCATTTATCGTTGCAAAAGTGGCCCAAGTTCATTTATCAGGCAGTAGGACTGATGTTAAAATCAAGAACGGCGACGTATAACAGCAAAGAGCCTTCTACCATTCAGGTCATGTGCAGATAACATCTTTATCCTTAAACAGATCATGGGGAAGATATTTCGTCTTTGTAGATGTCGAGACAGCACAGGACATGACGCCACTGAACATATTGTTCGAGGTGCTGTGATGACTGGATGTGCCAAAAATGTACGTAGAAAGTATCATAAACGTCTGAAATTCGGCAGGATGTGTCATTAAGGCGGGCAGAAAATTCTAGAGAGTTCGTCACAACTGTTAAAGGACTCAAAAAGCGTGCTGTCCGTTTCACACACTCTTTAACTTGCTTGTGGAGAAGGCACTGGATATCTGGTGTAGAACGTGCATGGGCATTGTGAATGAAGTAAGGAACCAATGTACGTAAACATAGTGGCATGCTAATGGTTAGGTTGTTAAAACATACACCTCACATATTGAGAAATTTTCTGAAGCAATATAAAAACTGAGGTTGAAAATTAATTTATAAATGATGCAATAACCATGTTGCGAAGAGGAGGGACGTAACTTATACATTGGGTTAACATGAAATTAAAGTGTACAATGAGATTAAGTATCTGGGTAGTATCCCGTCCCGTGATATAAAATGTGACAGAGATATTCAACAACAGATCAAGTAGGGGAAGGAAATATCAAAAAATTAAATCCTGTACTTCGGTCTTCAAAATGAGTTTAAGGGTTAAAATAAGATTATAGAAATCCATCGTGAAACCAGTAAGAAGTTACGGTAGAGAGTGTTGTAAACTCACAGAAAAAAGAGGGTTAGAGTATTAGAAACGGATCACTTGAAAAGATCACGTACGATATCCCGATTTTACCTTCTAAGAAACGATGACACAAGAGAAACGACCCAGACGTGTTACAGTATTACGGATACAATTGAAGAAAGACAGCTTGGTTAAGACATGTGAAAAGAATGGAAGAAGTGGCCAAAGGAAGGTGGCCCGAAGGAACAAGAAGAGGAAGTTTACGAAACAGGTGGCTGAGGGATATCCAAGAAGTGATGCAGAGAAGAGGAGTAGAAGAGGATGAAGAAGAATGGCGAGACCGAGGCGTCTGATGACTCAGATGCGAGACGTGGCGACAGCTGCAGAACACCCGCCACAAGAGGACGCTGTGATTTTGCTACAGAATGACTTTTACTGCTACCAGTCATGAATTTCTTTTATTTATTTCGGGAATTTTTTCACACTATCAAGTGCAATCCTCGTATATTATGGTATTTATGAGTTATGTTTGCGACTAATAAACCGCTGCGTTATTTTAGCGTCTTTACTAAAAAAAACGCAAATTTGTAATGTATGATTGATATTCCAACATGTTAATGACGAATTAGAGTGATGCGGAGACGGGAGGAAAAATGGCTGATTGTGTCAGATAAACTGTGGCTGGTAAAGTTAACTACTGAGTCGTTGGGGGTACATCCTTCTAGTCACACACACACATACACAGGCACGCGCGCCTCGCGTGCGCTTGATATTGTCCTTTAGACAAGAATAGGAGATGAAAACTGGTCGTTTTCTACTCCAGTGATGGAAGTTTCTAGTGTGCCAACCTTGTGTTGTGAAGGTTATACAACATGTCATTTTATCTGAGTTCGTATCATGCGTTTCTAAATGTAACATTGAGCGCACTAAATTCTAAACACGCGTATTCACTTAGGCACACTATTTGAATGCTATACAAGAATTATTTGACTCCACCGGGAATAAGGTAAGGTTTTCTGGTTATTTAAAACTGCCCATAACGACTAATCATATGGAACGACGGATGCCATTTGCCACGAGCTGTTACAAGGTATTTCTCATGTCTTTTTCCCAATACAACGAATCGATAAAAGGGGCAAGAACTTTTCGTGAAAGATTCTGCATCCTAAACGTTTTGAGTAGGACGGCTAAGAACCACTACCGTCCGATATTTGAAGGAGATTCTGTTTCCTGTTGTAATTGTCGTGGATCTATGTACGGTAGACTGCAGATCAGTGGAGAACGATATCTTCTGGTAAACCTTCCGGGATGTAAGGTCGTGGTCCATGAAACTCTTCAGCTCCTAACGTTTCGTCCAGAGCTGCGCTGGACATCTTCAGAGGGGTGTTTCTCCTCCGGTGAGTATTGCCGACGTTAGGAGCTGAAGAGTTTCATGGACCACGACGTTACATCCCCGAAGGTTTACCAGAAGATATGTCATCCGGTCGTGAAAGCTTTCATACCATGAGTGGAGAACGATGTTACCACAGAAGCGTATCAAAGTAATAGAAGATATATGGGGGTGTAACGGGTGAAATTGCAAGTATTTTTGTACGTTCATCCCTAATACGTACACACATCAGTGTGTAGGTTGGTTTTTCTCAGCGTCCTACAGTCTTGCCACAAGCATGTCATTTGCTTTAAGACCAGATGTATTCTACATGGTAAACTGAGCGATGCGCAGGTTAACCGTATCGCTTCTTCACGTCCACACAGCAGTAACAGCTCCCTACCCCCCACTGTCGAGCCGGCCGTTGTGGCCGGGCGTTTCTAGGTGCTTCAGTCCGGAACCGCGCTGTTGCTACGGTCGCAGGTTCGAATCCTGCCTCTGGCTTGGATGTGTGTGCTGTCCTTAGGTTAGTTAGGTTTAAGTAGTTCTAAGCCTAGGGGACTGATGACTTGAGTTGTTAAGTCCCATAGTGCTCAGAGTCATTTGAACCAACCCACTGTCGAGTACCAATAACCTTGCCGAAAGCAAGCAGACACACCACCGACATTATGGAGGCATACAGGCAGAATTAGCTAATATGCACCTAATTTATGGAGAAGTTAGAAAATCTGCGGTAAGTGCAAGGGAGATTTAGCGTCTCAGATTGCCAGCTCCTCCTGTTCCGAACGCGTGAACCTTCGTTGCAGTGCATCAACGACTACGAGGCACGGGTTCACTTCGTCCTCGATGCTAGGGTTGTGGCCACAATGTGATTGTGCTGCATTAAGACTTGAGGAGGAAATTGTATGTATAGTTGAAGGAAAACTCAAGACAAATAAGTACCAGAAGCTTGGCATGTCAGGTGGAAACATCTCAGATAACTACTCTTGGCATGTTGCGTGAAGAGTTACTGCATCGTTATCACCAGAGAGTTCAGCATCTTTTTGAAGCGGACTACCAACGGAGATCTACCATCTGCCCCTAGCTCTTGGGACAGTATGAAAACAACACAGAGTTTCTTCGGGAAGTACTAGCGACAGATGAATCGACGTTCACTCGCGAATGTGGTGTCAATATGGATAATTTTCACACCTGGGCAGATGAAAACTTTCAAAACATTCGACATGGTGGATTTCAAGGAAGATTTGCTGTAAACATGTGGGCCGGTTTCAAATGGTTCAAATGGCTCTGAGCACTATTGGACTTAACTTCTGAGGTCATCAGTCCCCGAGAACTTAGAACTACTTACGCCTAACTAACCTATGGACATCACACACATCCATGCCCGAGGCAGGATTCGAACCTGCGACCGTAGCGGTCACGCGTTTCCAGACTGTAACGTCTAGAACCGCTCGGCCACTCCGGCCGGCCATGTGGGCCGGGATCGTCGGAGATAAGCTGCTTCACTGCCAGAGTCTCTGGGTGACATTTCACGTCTCGAGATATGGTTTACGCACGACAGGCCATGCCAGAAGAATGCTACGCCGGTACTTAGATCGCCAGTTTCCTAACAGATGGTTTGACCAGGGAAGACACGTGTGTTGGCCATCCAGATCCCGCGAAGTAAATCCACTGGATTCTTATTTCTGGGCGCAGTATGGAGACGGGTCACAGCATCTCCGTATCGTCGCTTACAAGCCTGTCGTGCAGCTGATGGAAACCTATCCAAACATCTGCCGTGAAGGACTAGATAAGAATTAGGGTTGTTATTCTATTACGGAAGCTCATAAGAGCCTTAATTTCGTCTGTCCTGATTATCTTAAAAGGTACAGAATGTGGAAATATTCTTTTGTTTTGAATCACACAGGAAGTTCTGTGTTATGTACCACGTCTTCCTATTTTCCGTTTGTTGTTTTGCATAACGCAGCAGTGTTATGCACATTAAAAGAAACAATTGAAGGATCAGTTTTAAATCGTCAATTAAACAGTTTTACACTAATGTTCTCAGTTTTACCTCTGTGGCACTGGTCGCCATACACAAGACAAATTATTAACGAATGATCGTTATTTCACACTAAACATTTGTTTATGAGTAGTAATGCTTATTGTGGCACGTAATAACCCTGACAGATTTGTCCTTTTTTTGTTAGTTGGGAGAGAGTTACCTCCACGATCGTCATCGCTAGGCGTGCCGCAACGCCTTATCACTCTCAATAGCCCCTCCCTTGATCTCGGAGAAAATAGACATTAATGGCATGTTTGTGCCACGTGCACTTAAAGTTGCTACACCAACGTCAAAAATACGACTTGTAATAGCTACACAGGGTGTTTCAAAATGAATATACGAGTTTTAAGGCTATGTAGCACATTTTTCATTCACCTTACAACTGTAAATAATACATCAAATGAAAGAGAAACACAAACGATCACACATCGAGCCCATAGGCAAGGTGTACCGAAACCTCGATCAATGTGTCAGGAGTAACTGCTGCAATAACACTGTTGCTTAAGTCGAATAGATCAGCTGTTATCTGAGGCACATACACATGATCACGTCAGATCGTGTGTAAACGTGGAGGTCATGCATAAAGAGCCCCTTGCGCCCAGTCCACAGATCGGATACAACGCCGTTTAATCAGTCGCGTACTGAGTTTTGCCAGGGAGGCGGCGCACCATCCTGCTCCAAGATGAAGATGTGTTGTTCAGCTTCTTCCAGGTGAGGCACGGGCCATAGTTGTAGCACATCAAGGTAAGAAACACCAGATACAGTTGATTCACCGAAAAAGAATGGCACATAACCTCTCCGCGGGGATATTTTGTCGGGCTGACCGTGAAAGACTCGCACTCGTTCAACACGTTTTTCAGTCACTCTTGGTTCAAAAAAATGGTTCAAGTGGCTCTAAGCACTATGGTACTTATCATCTGAGATCATCAATCCCCTAGACTTAGAACTACTTAAACCTAACAAACCTAAGGATATCACACACACCCATGCCCGAGGCAGGATTCGAACCTGCGACGGTAGCAGCAGCGCGGTTCCGGACTGAAGCGCTTAAAAGCCACTCAACCACAGCTGCTGGCTCACTCTTTGTTATTCCATACTCTTCCCATTGCCCACAGGTATACAAACAAAACTGTCTGAATTGCTCTTTCAATTGGTGTATTATTTACAAGTGTAAGTTGTACGTAATACATGCAACAACGCCGTAAAACCGCTATGTTCATTTTGAAACACCGTGTATTTATTAATCTGCAAATGTCGTAAATAGAGATGTAATGCTTTTACACCCTCTAGCCTCTACTGATGAGCCAAAACATTACGAACATACGCTTAGTAGCGTACTAACCTACACTTGTAACGAAACACAGCAGTACGTGTGAGTGGCACGGACTCGAAGTGTCATTGGTATGTTTTCACGATTATGCGGTGGCCCTGCAATTGCCGCAAATTACAGATCGGTGGTTTGTGGGCGCGGAGCTGGTGCCCATAGTGTCTCTAGATGTCTCCTATAGGGGTTTAGATCAGACAAAATTGGCTACCACGATCTGGAAACCATGACAAGGACATTTATAGTACTGGTAGACACAGAGTCGAGGAAGACATCTAGTATGAAGGGATGCATGTTGTCAGGAATAATGTTCACGTTGTAACAGCTGCAGTGCTGCTTTCAATTACTAACGCTGGCCCCATGGAAGCTCAGGTGTATGATACCTCAGCAAAACGCTCCGCGACCGGGCGGCATCTGCAGCGCGGCGCATGTTCAAAATGTTCAAATGTGTGTGAAATATTACGGGACTTGACTGTTAAGGTCATCAGTTCCTAGGCTTACACACTACTTGCCCGAGGGAGGACTCGAACCTCCGCCGGGACCAGCCGCACAGTCCGTGACTGTAGCGCCTTAGGCGCATGTTCGGAGCAGCAGTTCGCCTGGGCGATCCGTCCGACCAGTCGACACGTTTCCATTGACCTACCTCTCAGTCTCGATGAGCGAGTGCGCACTGACGTCGCAAATAACTATGTCGCCGGCCGCGGTGGTCTAGCGGTTCTAGGCGCTCAGTCCGGAACCGCGGGACTGCTACGGTCGCAGGTTCGAATCCTGCCTCGGGCATGGATGTGTGTGATGTCCTTAGGTTAGTTAGGTTTAAGTAGTTCTAAGTTCTAGGGGACTGATGACCACAGATGTTAAGTCCCATAGTGCTCAGAGCCATTTGAACCATTTTAACTATGTCGTTGGGTCAACGCGAGAACACGTCGTCAGAGCTGCCGCAGGCCGCCACCAATCCTGTTTTACAGAGCGGGGAACCGTTCAACTTCCAGTTTCTGTGATGAGGCGTATACGTCCAGCACCTTGTCGCCTACTATTGGATTCATTGTCCTTCAATCACTTTCCATAGATACACAAGAAAGTGGCACGGAACAAGCGAATAGCATCCCGGTTCGCAGATACTCGTTCCCAGGCATCGGTCCATAAAAGTCTAGCCATTGTCAGAATCCGGACCGTGTCACCTCTACAATGATTTCCCATTCGCCTATGCCCGACTTACATACTTTGCTTTCCGTATCACGACCCAGCAACACCACCAGGGGTATTTCAGTCTCGCAAATGGACAATGACCATAAAGCTATCCCTCATCAGAGAGTCTTTATTTGTCGAGAAATGCGTACCATCACGTTTCCGACTTTGATAAAGGTCGGATTGTAGCCTATCGCGATTGCGGTTTATCGTATCGCGACATTGCTGCTCGCGTTGGTCGAGGTCCAACGACTGTTAGCAGAATATGGAATCGGTGAGTTCAGGAGGGTAATACGGTACGCCGTGCTGGATCCCAACGGCCTTATATCACTAGCAGTCGAGACGACAGGCATCTTATCCAAGTGGCTGTAACGGATCGTGCAGCCACGTCTCGATCCCTGATTCAACAGATGGGTACAACAACCATCTACACGAAAAATTTGACGACGTTTCCAGCAGCAGGGATTATCAGCTCGGAGACCATGGCTGCGGTTACCTTTGACGCTGCATCACAGACAGGAGCTACTTCGCTGGTGTACTCAACGACGAACCTGGGTTCACGAATGGCAAAACGTCATTTTTTCGGATGAATATAGGTTCTGTTTACAGCATCATGATGGTGGTATCCGTGTTTGGCGACATCGCGGTGAACGCACATTGGAAGCGTGTATTCGTCATCACCATACTGGCGTATCACCCGGCGTGATGGTATGGGGTGCCATTGGTTACACGTCTCGGTCACCTCTTGTTCGCATTGACGGCACTTTGAACAGTGAACGTGACATTTCAGATGTGTAACGACTCGTGGCTCTACCGTTCATTCGATCCCTGCGAAACCCTACATTTAAGCAGGATAATGCACGACCGCATGTTGCAGGTCCTTTCTGGATACATAAAATGTTCGACTGCTGCCCTGGCCAGCACATTCTTCAGATCTCTCACCAATTGAGAACTTATGGTCGATGGTGGCCGAGCAACTGGCTTGTCACAATACGCCAGTCACTGCTCTTGATTAACTGTGGTATCGTGTTTAAGCTGCATGGCAGCTTTACCTGTACACGCTATCCAAGCTCTGTTTGACTCAATGCCCAGGCATATCAAGGCCGTTATTACGGCCAGAGGTGGTTGCTCTGGGTACTGATTTCTCAGTATCTATATACCCAAATTGCGTGAAAATGTAATCACATGTCGGTTCTAGTATAATATATTTGTCTAATGAAAACCCGTTTAGCATTTGCATTTCTTCTTGCTGTAGCAATTTTAATGGCCAGTAGTGTACAAGGTTTATAACCTACGTCTTGTTAACAGTGTCCCTGATAAACACCCATGCACTGAAATACAGTGGAGTCAGTTCGAGGGAGCGAGGGGACCAGACATTGAGACCGCTCTCCCATTCCGATCCACCGCTCAGGAAACATCTCATGGAGAAATGTGGTAACATCCCCATGAAAATTGGGTGGGGCACCATTGTGCTGGAAAATGACGTTGGGATGCATCTATGGAACTACGTAGTTCGCTAACATGCCGAAATATGTGTGCCTCGTCACCCTACATTCAATTAAAAAACTCTATCAATCACATCATGTTCATGAAAACCGAACCACACAATAACTTTTGATGTGTCTCTTTCGCATTTAGTCATTTCTCCTGGAGTCTCACTTCACCATTTTTGACGATTACGTTGGTTAACTTTGCCACAGACGTGGAAGGTTGATTCATCACTGAACAGCAGCGCATTGAGGTAGTCGTTTTCGTCTACACGATGCAACATTTCAACAGCAAATTCATATCGTCTGCTGTGATCTTCAGTGTTAATGTGATGCGACAGTTGTAGCTCGTAAGCACCAAACCATCGATGTCTGTGCTTAGTGTCATGCACATCAAACGGCAGAAGGCTGGTTCCATACTAGCCTCTCTAGCAGTAGGCATACGCGGCTTTCTAAAGAATGTTTGGAGCACACGTTCCACAGTCTCTTCATCCACGTGAGTTTTAGAATGTTTTCCAGTTTTTGAAATCAAACTTCCCGTCTCTCGAACAGTTTTGTCCCATTGATAAATATATTTACGTGTGGGAGGATCTACGCTTCATTCTCTTCTTCCACACCCCTAACACATGCTATAGATCTTAACTCTGTTAACCATAGCATACTTAGCACGTTTCGTCGTGGCATCCATATGTTGACTATCAGGAGAATGTCAGCCTGCTACGCGCTAAACATATTTGATAATGAGCGTGTATGCGCCGTACGACTCAGTGCTGTTCATGGATTGGTGTGGATCACTTCTTGGAGAGTGTCTGTTCCGACTGCAGAGTTATCCAACAGCATAAACTGTATAGTTCATTTCATTATAAGCATTTGTTCGTGTTTTCCTCGAGCGCGGGCTCTCTGTGTGTACGTATGGAACGATGGAAGACAGGCCTCTGCCACTCTGTTCTCCCATCCAGATTACGTCACATTAAAGTTTTTAACTGCGATATTTATTGTGCTAGTATACATTTCTTTAAGATGGTGTGTCCAGTACCATAACCGTGAACTATGTTTGTCATCTTTGGCTTCATCGCTGACATAATATAAGAAATGCCACGTCACTGTGAACGTTTACCGTCTTACCTCCTTGCCTAGGGACGCCAGATGAAAGTTGATGTCAAGCCCTGAATCACAATTGCGCAACCGATAACTGGGGAGAGGAACTTGAGAGTGCTTCCTAGAGAGCGTGTTCTTCCTGTACGTTACTAGGCAAGGGGCTGGAGGGCTCACACGCTGATGTGTGGGTCCCTGCATTCTATATCTTTTATTTTAAATAAATTCCTTTAACTTGACTTCTTTGTGATTTTTAAGGTATGTTAAGGATTTATGACAGTTGATTTCCTATTTATTTTAAGCATTATCACTCGACTTTATACCGATACCAGCAATTGTTCCAGTTTACAGATATTACAATTTTACAACTTATAGCTCGGGTATATTACATACTATTCTGCACGCATATTTCTACAGGGAAGACGGAATTGTGTTGGCCAGATGTATACCACCTAAGTCTCCCAATAATTTACATAGGACATTCACTATGTGAGGAGGATAACGGGGTAACTGGGGACCAGATACTTTAACACAGGGGATCAAATTTCCGGAATTAAACGAGCACATTCATTACCTTACACAATCCGAAGCTGGAAATAAAAGAATTAGTATAAATATTCAAATACCTCTCTTCCATGCGTGAACATTGAGACAGACGCACTAAAGCCACGTCTGCTCACTTACCCGTCTTCTGTAACACTCCAGAATATGGCGGGCACCCGGAGGTCTTCCTGGGCCCCCGTGGAGGGGGTGGTCGAACCACTTGGCCGTGACCAACCTCTCCACCCCAAATCTTGTGACACTGGAAAGTCTTTGACTTTTACCTGCCTGTGCTGTCTCTCTGATCCCCTAGCCAGGAGTAAGGTTGGCACTACTATAGTACAGAACCACTTCCCAACAAAGATTTGGCCGCGCTTTACGGGAAGGTGTGAGGAGGATTAGGAAAGTTCATGTGCAGATTTACATCCACGTACAAGAAATGCATAATACACGACACATATAAATACGTATTATGAAGCCTGACACATTTCTGTCCACCCGTCCACATGCGTTCTGTTGCACCCGCGGCCGGCCGCGTCGTGTAATAAAATTGGCTGCGGAGCCGCCTCTGTTTCTATTTCCCGGTGCGAGCGAGCAGCGAAACCTGCTGCTTATAGAGCGGAAACTACTGTACCGTCTCAACTGTTTAAAACCATATTTTTGGTGATCTGGTGGTCCTGCATCATGTACGCGGTGTAACGATTGCAACGTAAGTGGCACTTAGGAGTACGGCGGTGTCTCTAATTTGCAGGAGACTCCGTTCCTTGCGTGCACGTCGTTTAAAGTGCAAAGCAGCCGACACAAAGGTGGAACGACCTGCCCCCTTCCCCTTTTCGGCAGGAAGTTAGTTCGTGCCCCTGCAGGAAGTTTAATTAACTCGCTCAGCTCAAAGACTCGTGTCACACATGACGGAGAGCCGAACGTACCTCCCGTTATGGCTGTACCCATTTGGCGAGAAGCGTTCAATAAACTCGAAACTTCGCTCTCATCTACCAGTGTCTTAAAAAATGTTGTAAACTTTTAAACGAACATATATGCAGTCAGTGGATCAAAATCGTCAGTCCATAAACATAATGATGACACTGAACGGCACATATATAAATTTAAATTCCTGAAACTGCTTCACCATAATAGATCACGACACATTTCCCATAGACACAGAAAAGACATGCACAGAAATAATTAGTGTAGCAATGAACAACGGACAAAGGTGTTGCGTAGAGGAAAGGCTGCTCTCCAGGTATGTCACTATAAGCTTCTCAATTCGATAGGTAAATAATAGACGAACTTTGTAAGGATGTGCGCAGCAGACCGAAATAAGGCGGTAGTTCATAAATACCGAACCTGGTCACAGTAAAAGGTAATGGTAAATTAAAACAATTCCACAAAGACACAAAAACAGATAAGTTCTTTTACCTGAAACATCGTTGTAATACAACAACTCAAAGGACAGAACAGTACACGGGACATGTGGGGGAAAACAATGGAAAATTATTTAAAGTGCGAGTTAGAAGGTTTTCTCAGGTTACCGACAGAGATGCGCCCGTGATCTCAAATGGTTCAGTAAGATTGATTTAGAACCAAAAGTTGATTTAAATTCGTTTGATAGACTGTGATAAGTATAATAAGACAAAAATGTTAATGGAGTTCATATTACGTATTTCAGGATGAGAACTTCCATTTGTTGTGTAATTTTAAATCGAAAAGTGTTACTCAAATGGTTTGTTTCCTTTATCCTAGGTAACAATTTTACACTTGGATTACAACATACAATTGCGGGAAACAAAATGTAGCAGCGCTTAACTCAGAGCTCGAAAAGAGACATTACTATGGCAAACAAATTCAGAAAGGTACTGACTGTGTGCAATATACATACGGCCGTTACAATGAGGCCTCATTAAGTGCTTAACTTTTCACATTTGCAGTAGAAGCTCGTCCCCTAAACCGTGGGTATAGAAGTTATGCTCTTGCAGGGATTATTTTGTACAAAAACTTTTTCCTACGATTCAAAACAGCTTTTTGACTGGTTGGTTTTCTGCAGAAAATATTTTACTCTCTTATAATATCGTCTCTACGTTAGCTAAACTGACACTCTTGCACTTTCGACGGGACGTTACTGCCTGCATCTCATGGCGTTATAGAGACATGTTTAGCTTTCAGTAACCATAAGACCTCATACAGTTTCTCCGATATCTCATCCTCTAGCATGACGGTTTTCACGTCCATTCCGACGAACAAACTGGAACAAACAATCGTCTAAGTATGACTTCCCTGTTATTTAGCATGCTGCCGGAACATATTGCTACAAGACCCCACTGTGTGCCATTTTCGGTGTGGTCGATGATGCGCAGTATTTCTCTTATCACTCAGCCTCCAGTACAGAAGAGGGAACATAGCTGGACTTCAAAGATTTAATTATACTTTTCGCTACACAATAAAGTTCGTAAAGTACAGATACGCCTCACGCCCGAGTTTCAAGTAACAATGAACTAAACGAAAGGGAATAGATAACAGTGACGTTAAGAGACATGTAGTTATCTGTTTACAAGAGACGCTGGAAGTGCTGGCCATGGATGTGACAACATTACCAGCAACACGCTGTAATTGTACAGACGCGATGCTGTTAATTTCTCTAGCAATGTCCCGTTCAAGATGGTCTATTGTGCGAAGATGGTCAGCATACGCTTTGCGTTTTGGTGTGCTCCGTAAACAAAAATCATACAACCTTAAGCCGGAGATCCTTTGAGGCCAGAGGCCTCTTTTGACAAGTCTGTGTTCATGGAACACGTTGCCGATGTGGGGCATACGTTGTTTGAATGTGTGAGTTGTTGCTCCATCCTGTTGAAATACTGCATTGAGCTTGTCTGCGTCTTATAATTGTGAACACAAGATATCTGGCACCGTTTGATGTGTTGTTGTTGTTGTGGCTTTCAGTAGTGAGACTGGTTTGATGCAGCTCTCCATGCTACTCTATCCTGTGCAAGCTGCTTCATCTCCCAGTACGTACTGCAGCCTACATCCTTCTTAATATGCTTAGTGTATTCATCTCTTGGCCTCCTTCTACGATTTTTACCCTCCACGCTGCCCTCCAGTACTAAATTGGTGATCCCTTGATGCCTCAGAACATGTCCTACCAACCGATCCCTTCTTCCACTTAAGTTGTGCCACAAACTCGTCCCCAATTCTATTCAGTACTTCCTCATTAGTTATGTGATCTACCCCTTCATTCTTCTGTAGCACCACATTTCGAAAGCTTCTATTCTCTTCTCGTCCGAACTATTTATCGTCCATGTTTCACTTCCATACATGGCTACACTCCATATTAATACTCTCAGAAACGACTTCCTGACACTTAAATCTTTAACTGATGTTAAAAAATTTCTCTTCTTCAGAAACGCTTTCCTTGCCATTGCCAGACTACATTTTATATCCTATCCACTTCGACCATCATCAGTTATTTTGTCCCCCAAATAGCAAAACTCCTTTACTACTTTAAGTGTCCCATTCTTTAATATAATTCCCTCAGCATCATCCTAGTTAACTCGACTACATTTCTTATCCTCGTTTTGCTTTTGTTGATGTTCATCTTATATTCTCCTATCAAGACACTGTGCATTATGTTCAACTGCTCTTCCGAGTCCTTTGCTGTCTCTGTCAGAATTACAATATCATCGGCGAACCTTAAAGTTTTTATTTTTTCTCCATGGATTTTAGTACCTACTCCGAATTTTTCTTTAGTTTCCTTCATTGCTTGCTCAATATATAGATTGAATAACATCGGGGAGAGGTTAAAACCCTGTCTCACTCCCTTCCCAACCACTGCTTCCCATTCATGCCAATCGAATCTTATAACTGCCATCTGGTTTCTGTACAAATTGTAAATAGCCTTTCGCTACCTATATTTTACCCCTGCTACCTTCAGAATTTGAAAGAGAGTATTCCAGTCAACATTATCAAAAGCCTTCTCTAAGTCTACAAATGCAAGAAATGTAGGTTTGCCTTTACTTAATCTATTTACTAAGATAAGTTGTAGGGTCAATACTGCCTCACGTGTTCCAACTTTTCTGCGGAATCCAAACTGATCTTCGCCGAGGTCGGCTTCTGTCAGTTTTTCCATTCGTCTGTAAACAATTCGCGTTAGTATTTTGCAGCTGTGAATTATTAAACTGATAGTCCGGTAATTTTCACATCTGTCAACACCTGCTTTCTTTGGGATTGGAATTATTGTATTCTTCTTGAAATCTGAGGGTATTTTGCCTGTCTCATACATCTTGCTCACCAAATGGTAGCGTTTTGTCAGGACTGGCTCGGCCAAGGCCATCAGTAGTTCCAATGGAATGTTGGCTACTCCCGGAGCCTTGTTTCGACTCAGGTCTTTCAGTGCTCTGTCAAACACTTCACGCAGAATCGTATCTCCCATTTCATCTTCATCTACAACATCCTCTTCCATTTCCATAATATTGTCCTCAAGTACATCGCCCTTGTATAGACCCTCTATATACTCCTTCCACCTTTCTGCTTTCCCTTCTTTGCTTAGAACTGGGTTTCCATCTGAGCTCTTGATATTCATACAAGTGGTTCTCTTTTCTCCAAAGGTCTCTTTAATTTCCCTGTAGGCAGTATCTATCTTACCCCTAGTGTGATAAGCCACTACATCCTTACATTTGTCCTCTAGCCATCCCTGCTTAGCCAATTTGCACTTCCTGTCGATCTCATTTTTGAGACGTTTGTATTCCTTTTTGCCTGCTTCATTTACTGCATATTTATAATTTCTCCGTTCATCAATTAAATTCAATATATCTTCTGTCACCCAAGGATTTCAACTAGCCTTCGTCTTTTTACCTACTTGATCCACTGGTTCCTTCACTACTTCATCCCTCAGAGCTACCCATTCTTCTTCTACTGCATTTGTTTCCCCAATTCTTGTCCGTTGTCCCTTATGCTCTCCCTGAAACTCTCTGCAACCTCTGATTTAGTCAGTTTATCCGGATCCCATCTCCTTAAACGCCCACCTTTTTACAGTTTCTTCAGTTTTAATCTGCAGTTCATAACCAATAGATGGTGGTGAGAGTCCACATGTGCCCCTGAATATGTCTTACAATTTAAAACCCAATTCCTAAATCTCTGTCTTACCATTATATAATCTATCTGAGACCTCTCAGTATCTCCAGGCTTCTTCCATGTATACAACCTTCTTTTATGACTTTTGAACCAAGTGTTAGCTATGATTAAGTTATGCTCTGTGCAAAATTCTACCAGGCGGTTTCCTCTTTCATTTCTTACCCCCAATCCATATTCACCTACTACGTTTGCCGACCAGTGTGGCCGAGCGATTCTAGGCGCTTCAGTCCGGAACCGCGCGACTGCTACGTCGCAGATTCGAATCCTGTCTCAGGCATGGATGTGTGTGATGTCCTTGGGTTAATTAAGTAGTTCTACGCTCTAGGGGACTGATGACCTCAGATATTAAGTCCCATAGTGCTCAGAGACATCTTTGAACCTACTACGTTTCCTTCTCTTCCTTTTCCTACTATCGAATTCCACTCACCCATGATTACAAAATTTTCGTCTTCCTTCTCCATCTGAATAATTTCTTTTATCTCATCATACTGTTGAATACTGTTGAAATGTTGGCAGACTTCGCGTGTATGTAAACATATTGAGAAAACGATATGTTAAAATGATGTGTGCAACGATGTCTACGCTACTGCCCATTAAAAATGCCACACCACGAAGATGACGTGCTATAGATGCGAAATTGAACCGACAGGAAGAAGATGCTGTGATATGCTAATGATTAGCTTTTCAGAGCATTCACACAATGTTGCCGCCGGTGACGACACCTACAACATGCTGACATGAGGAAAGTTTCCAACCGATTTCTCATACACAAATAGCCGTTGGCCGGCGTTGCCTGGCGAAACGTTGTTGTGATGCCTCGTGTAAAGAGGAGAAACGCGTACCATCACGTTTCCAACTTTGATAAAGGTCGGATTCTAGCCTATCGCGATTGGGGTTTATCGTATCGCGACATTGCTGCTCGCGTTGGTCGAGATCCAATGACTATTAGCGGAATATTGAATCGGTGGGTTCAGGAGGGTAATACGGAACGCCGTGCTGGATCCCAACGGACTCGTATCACTAGCAGTCGAGATGACAGTCATTTTATCCGCATGGGTGTAACGGTTCGTGCAGCCACGTCTCGATCCCTGACTCAACAGATGGGGACGTTTGTAAGACAACAACCATCTGCACGAACAGTTCGACGACGTTTGCAGCAGCAGGGACTATCAGCTCGGAGACCATGGCTGCTGTTACCTTTGACGCTGCATCACAGACAGGAGCGCCTTCGTTGGTGTACTCATCGACGAACCTGGGTGCACGAATGGCAAAACGTAATGTTTTCGGTTGAATACAGGTTCTGTTTACAGCATCATGATGGTGGCATCCGTGTTTGGCGACATCGCGGAGAACGCACATTGGAAGCGTGTATTCGTCATCGTTATACTGGCGTATCACCCGACGTGATGGTATGGGGTGCCATTGGTTACACGTCTCCGTCACCTTTTGTTCGCATTGACGGCACTTTGATCAGTGAACGTTACATTCTAGATGTATTACGACCTGTGGCTCTACCCTTCATTCGATCCCTGCGAAACCCTACATTTCAGCAGGATAATGCACGACTGCATGTTGCAGTTCGTGTACGGGCCTTTCTGGATACAGGAACTGTACGACTGCTGCCCTGGCCAGCACATTCTTCAGATCTCTCACTAATTGAAATCGTCTTGTCAGTGGTGCCCGAGCAACTGGGTCGTCACAATACTCCAATCACTACTCTTGATGAACTGTGGTATCGTGTTGAAGCTGCCTGGGCAGCTGTACCTGTACACGCCATCCAAGCTCTGTTTGACTCAATGCCCAGGCGTATCAAGGCCGTTGTTACGACCAGAGGTGGTTGTTCTGGGTACTGATTTCTCAGAATCTATGCACCCAAACTGCGTGAAAATGTAATCACATGTCAGTTCTAGTATAATATATTTGGCCAATGAATACCTGTATATCATCTGCATTTCCTCTTGGTGTAGCAATTTTAATGGCCAGTAGTGTATGTAGGACACACTGTACTTCTAGAGCCATAATGACTTGGTCGCTAGTTTTATGCTGTACGTCGCACAACCTATGCTAGCTGTATTCGGTATCGTCGTTATAAACTATTTGCCTACAACCGACGTATTTCGAATATTCTCTGTTACAACATCAATGGACTTATACTTCTCGATATTTCAGGTGTGGTATCGGCACAATATTGGGTCGTTTCCTGCTGCCTTCCACCACTAATGCTCTTGTAAATTATTTATACCAAGGGGATACCGTGAATCTAGCTTAGTACCCGGCGTTGGCAATTTTATTAGCCAATATCCTCCTCTCTCCTCTTTCTGTGCATCTCCTCTGCCCCCTTCACTATCCATCTCCTCCCCTCCTCTTCCTCTTGATCTGCCCCTCTCCCTCCACCCTCTCTCTCTGCCGTACATAATATGATTTTGTAGGTACATTCTGCGGCCTATGTGGATACTGTCTGCTAAATGTTTTGGCAAGACAGTATCATAGACGTAATAAATTAAAAACATCACGTACGAAGCGGCAATTTTTCACGCATATCAGTGTTTATGACGTTATGATTAAAATTTTCTAGGTTTTCAAGCCGCGTCAATTTCAATCAAGTCCTCGAGCTTTCGATGGCACTCTCCACCATTTTCATTAGTAGTGAATCCATCGACTTCCGGGACTGGTAGGGTTCTGCACTTATATAGCCACGACTGTGGCCTCTGGCATCAATCAGAGAGGGCCGAAACGACGCGTGCGTGGAAGGCCAATTGGACAGCTCGCAGCATCCCCGCCCCGCCGCGGGAACGAGTGGCGTCGGGTGGCGCGAGGGGCCGGTGCCACGTTTGGAACTGCCGCTTTCGCCTCCCTCCAAGTGTCAGTGAATCGTCGTTACTTCCTTTCGAAGTCTGAAGCCCACCCGCACATCATATCTTCCGAACTACGAGGGTGGGTCAAATGAAAACCTTAAATTTGTAATTGCAAATCGAAATTTCGCGCCGTTATCCTGTAAGTTGGTAAGCGTGCTACAAACAGTGTGCAGAATGGCCTGTAGAAGGCAGCATAGTGCAGATGCACTCATACCGTCGCATAATAAGCGTAAATATGGTCGCCCCACTTGCGACTTGCACCAAGGAAGAACAGCGTTCTGTTATTCGGTTTTTGCGTAGTGAATGTGTGAAACCTATTGAAATTCATCGACGAATGAAGGTTCAGTACTGTGATGCATGTTTGTCACAGCAGCAAGTCTACGGAGTAGGAAGTTCGCAAATGGTGTGACTTCAGTGGAGGATGCTCCTCGTCCAGGTCAGGCACAACGAATTGTGACTCCACAGAACATTCCAGCAGTTGAAGCCATAGTGAACGAAAACCGCCGAGTTACACTAAATAACATTACAGCATGTTTACAGATTGGTCATGGGTCAGCACACCACATTGTGCCTGATGTGCTCTAGTTTCACAAAGTATCTGCAAGATGGGTGCCACGGCAACTGACTCCTGAAATGAGAGAACGATGTGTTGATGCTTGTGAAGAACTTCTTCGGCACTTTGAGCGAGAAGGTGATGACTTCCTTGCAAGAATCGTTACTGGGGACGAAACCTGGATTCCTTTCCACCAACCGGAAACGAAGAGAGCAAGCAAGGTCTTGCGCCATTCCTCATCACCAAAACGAAAGAAGTTTCGAATAGAACCATCAGCAGGGAAGGTTATGCTAACTCTTTTCGGACGAAAAAGACGTCATTTTGGAGCATTACATGCCTAGAGGGATCACTGTCACCAGTGCATCATACACATATCTCCTAAAGAATCATCTGCGGCCTGTAATCAAATCAAGGCGACGTCGATTGCTGTCAGCAGGTGTCCTTTTGCAACATGACAATGCAAGGCTCCACAATGCCCGTACAACAGTTGCAACAATCACAGACTTGCTTTTAGAGTGTCTTCCTCATCCACCATACTCACCAGACATTGCCCCAAGTGATTTCCATATGTTTGGACCACTCAAAGACGCAATGGGAGGAATGAAGCTTCGTTTTGATGAAGAGGTACGCCACGCGGTGCATGAGTGGTTGCGCGGACTACCACAAGAATTTTTTTCTAAAGGAATTTAATCACTTTATAAGAGCTGGAGGACTTGATTTGAGCGTGGGAGAGATTGTGTTGAAAAGTGTCACAGCTTTGTACCACTTCTGCACAATAAATAATATTTTTGAAAAATTTAATGTTTTCATTTGACTCACTCTCTTATGTGCCATACAATAATATTATCGTGCATGCATATTGTAACCTCCCCACAGAAATGATGGATATTACTCAAATGTAAATGGACATAAAGCTAAGTGTAACCTCCCCACGAATAAATTTAATGACAATGACAATTATATAGAAATTAGCAATCTGACCCAGGTATAAGCTGCCCACAAAAAATGTAAGACAATTCAATGATAATGAAATCTCAGTGACAATGAAAACACAAATAGACCGAAATGTCGATCTTAGGCTCTGTGCAATAATTAAACTCAAATTCTTACCTCAGTAAAACTGCATCTGCTCTTATTTTTCGCGATAGCTTGGAGGAAATGCGTCGCAAATATTCTTTGAACTTAAGTAAATTTTTCTTTAAAGGAAATGGAAAGCAAATATTCTTTCAATAAAATGTTTCTTTTGTTAAAGTGCTTGGTTTGAAAACAAAATTATTATTGGGGCGATTCTTGAACAAATTAGTTACAGTTAATTTACATTACATTATCAAATGCGCGCAATGCTGCTTCATTACCTTAAAAAAAATATACCTTGTCCTGAATCTTGACCAGAGTGCCATGTCGACGCCCGCCGACTCCTCACACACAACTAAACTCTCTCGCAACTAGACCGCAACTGCGTCATCTCGCACGCGCTACTACTCGAACTGCACCGCAACTGAACCGAACTCTCGCGCGGTCAAGCGCAGACTAGGGACGACAAATAGCTCTCTGGTCAGAGACTCTGCAATGCCTCGCCATCGCCGCCACACAACATACGTGTTTCAATATTCACTACTATATGCGAACTCTGTCTGCCAAATGTGTTATGAATTTAGCAGTAAAGATGTAATAAATTAGAACGACATGCCTGATGCGACAGTTTCTATGCGTGAAAAACTAAAATGCAGCAAGTTATAAACTTTTTTTCTTTCATCATCTTATGGGGGTTTCAAGCAAGAAAAATTTTCAAGAAGATTTGAAATTGTGCTTAAAGTTTTAGCAGGTCACTAACAGCTCCCGTTCTCATATAAGGAAAAGTGCCTATAGTACCTATACATTATACATCCTATTCATTATGAAACTCGTAATGTGGAAGTGTGGATTAAATACACTGAAGTTTGTATAAGTACTGTACTCATTACTTTCAATTTTATCACGTAGCACACATCAAAAAATAAAAGCATTTTCACAAATATGATACAGTTCAAAAGAAGAAGAGTAAATATCTTGTAAGTGCCAGTCTTTAACAGCACTATTTATTTATTTACTCGTAGTGATACAAGTTACACGACGAGTTCGTTTCGGGGTTTGGCTATTGTCAAGTGTACCTGTGAAGGTGGTGTAACATTGTTCCTGACGTCTATGTTAGTCTGTGTCTACATATGGCACATTATGGTTACATCTTAGCTGGTATGACGTAGTCCATACTTACTCTCAAAGATGCCATGAGGATCACCTCAGACGTAAGCATAAGGTGCCATTGTAGGCATAGACTAACATAAACATAAGATACTATATTATACCACCATCGCAATTACACTCAAAAATACCAAAACCCCGAAACGAGCTTGTCGTGTAATTTGTATCACTTCATGTAAATAAGTAAACAGTGCAGCAGAAAGCTTGTACCTGAAATAAAATATGTGGTTCTTCGATCTCATGTAAGCTGTGGGCCTACTTGCGGCCCCACTGCCAAGCAGAGTAAATGTTCTTCCTTCATTCGCCCACTATTCCTCAAATCAATACGTATCTTGTACTAAACACTTTCTAAAGCAGCCTATGTTCTTCTCCGCAGTTCAAGCTATCTTCTTACCTATTTTCCTCGAAATCGATTCAGCGGTTTAGTAATGATAAATTTAAACATCACACATGATGTGGCAGTTTATCAAGCGTCTCAGTGTTTATGATGTGATATATGCTGAATTATGTGCCGTACAATGACATAATTTTGCAAGAATATCCAGGAACATATTTGAACACTGTCTACAAAATTTGTTACGAATACAGTTATTGGTAAGGAAGTAATCAATTAAAACGTTATGCCTTATGTGAAAATGAACAGTGAAAATGTAGTGAGCGAGAAATCTTTTTTCTTTCATCATTACGAATAGGGAGGGGGCAGGTGCCAGCGAGTTAAAATTTCTTACGCGTTTCAATTTATGTGTAAAGTTTGTTGCAAGTTACTAAGTACACTCGTTCTCAAATACTGGATTAATTTTTAGACTTAATATTCTAGAAGAGTTAGAAATTTTTAGACACCATTCTTTCAATGACGGTTGCTATTATGTAATACAAAATATTTAATGATTTGAAGGCGTTACTTCCAAATGCGTCAAGTTGAGTACCTTTCCTCCTCGGAGGAGCCACCAAAATATCGTTTTCCTATCTCTCCTTTTGATTTGTTACATTGTAATCATTTCATTCAAAAATATACCTGTTACAGTGCCCTACGTAATTTTTCATTTTGTATGGCACTGGCTACTGATGTTTAAGAGGAATTTTCTTCTCTTGTTGAGAAATTAGAAACAGCGATCTGTTTTCCTTGGTAAAATACTTGCTGTAGCTAAGATGACACAAATTCTTCTTTATTTTTGACACTTATGAGCTAGTTAAACATTTTTCATACATTAGGTAGCTGTTATCTTCGATTGTTACTAGATGGCTCGACGCGTTGTGATAACTTCGTCATGTGTGGCTCTTATTCTGATGCCACCTCCAGTAACCGTTATCTCTGGCAACCTTTATCGGCGTGTACCATGCTACGCCCTATAGCTATAGTTACCGGCTTTATTTAAGTTCCAGTGTCTATAATTTTATGTGTTTTTAATATTAACTTCTTAATATAGTATTTTACGATACGAGAGCATTGCTCTTAAATTCGTTCGTCATTTACACCATGTGAGTACAGTCTTCCTATAAATCTATTAAGAATAAAAACTACATAGTTTTTAATTTTCTCTGTGATAATATTTATTTATAATCTTTTCCTGATGAAGACTCCCATAGTCGGTGTCGAAACCCGGTAAACGTAAAATTTTGTTGCAACCGGGCGGCTGTTTCCTACCTCTCGTACTGTACTAATGAAGTCTGGGTATTCGTGTGTCCTGACCCACACTCCCCTTTTACCTCCACCAGTACACTTTTGATAGGTAGGTGGTCACTACCCCCACAACGATCCTTTCCAGACAGTAAGTGATGTATGTTCCAAGTTTGGTTGATAACGGTCCATTTATTTCTGAAGATATGTGGAACAAACACATATTTGTATATTAAATGTACACATTTTTATAATATGTATGAATACTTTTCCTTCGTTATCCGAATTTGGTCACCTATAGCCTTTACGGTGCCCTATCTACGCTGAGGTTACCAGTTAAGACCCATAGACATCGGTCTAGTAATTTTGGTGAATACAGACAGACAAGACGGTTTTACTAGATATTTAAATCACGACTTTATTTTCGTGATCAGATTCTGATTAACTGAAGCCCACAGGGCAAGTAAAACTATGTTCAAATTACTTACGAAACCCCGTTAAAATTCCTGTAGTGGTTTTCAAGGTTAGCGTCTACGAAGACAAACAGACAGACACAATGTATTTACAGATTTATTATAAGTGTAGAATAGGCACGCCGGCCCGAGCCATCTATCCAAACGTCCATATTCTATGAGAGCGAATGTAACATCTAAGTCTTCTGTATAGTAGCTGCCTATACACGTAGGTCACCTCCAAGTGCGTGATACGTTGGTGCCTCATAACTACGTCATATCTTCTACAAACCATCTCACGAGTATTTCGATTTTAACAGCGAAAGCGGTACATCTATTGTGTACACTGCTCTAGTAATATTTTCGTTAGCTTCTTCATCTGTGACTGTTAGAGACTGAACGCCAGACGGGAATATGGGCTTCGGTACATTAGTCAGCCTAGGTGTGCAGACGGCTCGATAGTGTACGGTAAAGATTACTCTAAACTTCTGTTCGCTACTGCGTTTGTTTCTTACTGGCTGTAGGATGTGATTAACAAGTTGTGGACGTACCTGACATTCGCTAGTGCTGGCGCAGTCGTGTCGCCAGTACATAATGATACTGTACATATCTCGTAATATTTGCTTCGGTTCCTGTACATCCATCTACTGTTCATGTTCCATATTGTTCCCAGGCAGTGCCATACGCCCGCATCGCTGCAGAAGGTCTGATAAGTACGATGGTCTCAGACTTTTCCGCAGATAAGGTTATATAGCCGTACAATTAATCAACAAATGCGTGATTGAATCGAATGTTCTGCGCTTCCTCTATCGAGCGTTTCCCCGTCTAGGTGTGTTTCGCTACCCGTAACACACATCGGTCTCATCGGTTGCAGAAATTTGAACAACTAAGTAAATCGTTAGGCAGCCTTTTAAAACAAAGCCTTTGACAGTTAAATCAATTACACTGGTATTTCTACATCTTGAGATAGCTCTATCAATAAAAAACTGAAATTGTATTTCGTGTAAGCTAACACGTCCAAATCAACCGCCGTTAGCTTTGCATACAAAATTGATTAAATTTTACATCACTTTAATATGGATCTGAAAATCATTACATTGAACATGATGATCTAGTATTAGCAAAACGAATAATGTTTATTGGATTTACTGGAACCTGAGCTCTCCACGTTAAAACATACGAGTGTACTGTGTCACAGTGACGCTCACTTTTACATTTGATAAACTCAACTGCCTGTATTATAAAAAACACAGCCAGAAATATAGTTATACCTTTAAAGGCACAGAACAACTCTGCTACGTTGTAGGAATAATGTTAGCTAATGAAGCACCAGTAGCGACTTATACTCAAGAAATAAACATGAAGTGAAGTAATCGAATCTGGTTTAGTTTCCAGATTTTGAACCAGTCATGATCGTAAGTGATGAACGTATCACTAATAAAGTATACATTGTGCTGCTGCTTTTTGGTAGATTCACTGTCGTATCATTTAGATTTTTAAACTAGTGACATTAATTGATATTCCACCACACTTCAAGTCATAGAACTCCGGATTAAACGTTTGAGAGATACTTACCAAGTTAAGTAATTAAAAACATTAATCTCCACTGACATTTGGAACTTGACACTTGAGAATGGTTATACGTCCAAAAGTACATGGTAGTGAACTGTTTGAAATAAAATGATGTATTTATCCTAATAATAAGACCGAGTTCGGCAAACTGATATCACAAAAGAAATTTTTCGTGGCTGAGAATCCTGTTACAACTAAGACGTTATCAGAGAGATAATTACTACTGGACTTTTATAACAGGCAATTTCTCATTAAGACGACAATCCAAAAAATTCCACTGGAACCGTAATTCATGGTTAATATTTACTGGGCCGCAAGATTTAGAACGAATGGACTTACATCCTTGAACAATTGTCTTTAAATAAAATGACTAGAGATTGTCACAGTTCTAAAGAATCGGTTAAATAGTAACAATTTCAAGAATGTTGTGACGTATAGATAGTGATAAAATCCGTCGCCCATTTCCAACTAAATTACCCTTTCCGTTAATTCTGATTGCTCCAATTTAATTACAGCAAATGACAACCTTCTGTTACTAGGCTGACAGATAAAAGCGCACTCCTATTGATCTTTGGTTTGACATAAAACAGGAAAACCACGGGAACCTAATTTTCAAGCAGCGTTCCGCACTTATTTCAGTTTTATCAGTCGACGTATTTTGGTTAATGTTGACGGTCAGGCCAATATGTTAGGCTGACGTCAACCTACGTCCACAGTCATCGCATGCCAAGAGGTACAATGCAATAGTTCTCTGAACTAAAGAATACGCCTGGTGACTTACCAAGTGTTGTTCCTGTTTCACTCTTGTTCTTGTCTACTTGGTGAAGATGTTATAGGTTAATGAGACAATGAGAAGTATCAATCATTGTTATTCATTTAAACTTCACAATGAAGCCTGAGAGATAAGGTTTTGTCTCATTTTATGAAGAAACGAAAAGTTAATCTTACAGTAAAAATTATCAAGTATTGGTGTTCATTCTAACGAAAAAGAAAAGACTATGAAACACAGTTTAGTATTATTCTTTTAAAAAAATGATTTCCCGTCAGCATGAAAAGACATGTAAAATTAGATGGGTAAAACTGAGTAAAAAGACAGAAACCTTAAATGAGACATTTAGAGTAATAATACAGCAGGGTACTGCCCATTATTGTTAATCTTTTGGTTGTTGTAATTATTGAATTATTTTTTTTTCTTCGCTGGATATATGTTAATGGATATCACATAAGGGAATGGTTTTCAATTTTACAACGAGTCAAATTAACAGTCTTTGAATGACAGAGTAATGAGATGTGAAGGAAAAGTGTTCTGGGCAAGCAGTGTTACTGAAGTAAGTTACAACGGACGAAGACCTTGCTTTGAAATTTTAGCTTCATGTTTAAAAACAAAATTTAAAGTCGGACCAGTGGTAGAGACTGTGCAATGCAATGTCATGGAATTATTGTCCTAAAATGGTTGAGTCGGATAACGTGTATCATCCCTCTTATTTTTTGAATCTTTGGGAATATCGAGGGAAGCTTTCTGCAAATGATTGGGCGCATCGGGAGACGTAATTTCTTTGCGTGTTTGGTCTTCATATATCTTATTTTCGGTGCCATACTGAAACTAGAATGCTTTTTTTTTTTTTTACACCGGCATTCGAATACTCAGAAAGATGTTTATGGCGCTATAACACCGGTTAATGCTGCCATTGGATAGTTTCACAAAACTGTCCAAGAAATCTACTGAGACTGAAAGGCAAGCCTGCCAGAGCTGATTGTTGCCGTGTGAACAGCGCCAAGTGTGGTTCTCATAACACGATTCGTCGTCGTATCAAATCCTACGAATGCTTATTTGTTTCCATAAGAAAATTAACTTGAATGTGAGTGCGTACGCATATTTGAAACATGCCTCTTATATGGAAGAAATTAATGTATAGTTCTATTTACAACAATCGTAGCTGACGCTTAATATATTTTTCATTAATTGGGACCAAGAGGAGCTTTGTTTTATCTTAGTAGCTAGGCCCATCTGTTTGCTGCTTACAACGACGCAGACTCACATAAGGACACATTTGGCGATGTTTCGCCGTAATAGGTGATTCCAACCGTCTCTACTTTTTTAGCCTACTTCTTGAACGGTTTTGCAAAGCGTTTTAACGACAACATTGGTAAGAAATATATTGTTTTACCCATATAATTAAGATCTTTCTAACGCCTTAAAAATTATTATCGTTCCATTATAAAAAATACTTGCTTCAGTATCTCGGTTATCTGTTTCAACATCCCGAATGTTTCACTAAACACGAGCGGTGTTACATCCTAGGCCACTCACCCTGTATAAACTACACAGCTGCTCCAAGCAACATAATATGTATCACAGCCGCATGATTCGTGTAGTGGCATAAACTTTTGTTATAAAGTCGTGAGATATGTCAGGCCATCCGTCAGATGAAGATCGTTTTGCCTCATTATAATTCCAGTCTTAGGCCAGAATGTTTGTTTGTAATCACGTTATTAATTTCGGTCGGTGATGACCATCATCCGACCTAGAAAATAAAGCACATACACGTAGCGTTATTTACAAAATAATCCCAACAGTACAAACGTAAGGTAGAAAATAGCTCCAAAGAACTGTACAACGTAGAGAAAAACCTATTGGATTACACATATTGCATTTTAGTATTTTATAAATGTTCAGAAACTGTAGCGGTATATAATGAAATAATAAGCAAACAGTTGCATAAAAGAAATTTAATTTCTGTACCGGTTTCAGCTGTACAGTCTCGGGCGCCGTGCCACGGTTCGCGCGGCTCCCCCCGTCGGAGGTTGGAGTCCTCCCTTGGGCATAAGTGCGTATGTTGTCCTTAGCGTAAGTTAGATTAACTTAGATTAAGTAGTGTGTAAGCCTAGGGACCGATGACCTCAGCAGTTTGGTCCCATATAACTTACCACAAATTTCCAATTGTACCGGTTTCGGGAACTTAGTGCTTTTCTTAAGAAGATTATACGCGTCGCATTATTTTGGAGTGTCAATAATAAAATGCATACAGCAAAATTCCATGGACATGTGATTCGTAGTGTCTGTACAAACTTGGTATAAAGAAGTGAAATATAAAGAAGCGAGCAACAAGTGCGGACATCATACCAGAACAGTCGCTTTATATGATTATCTCCTGTTCTGGCACGATGCCTGCACTTGTTGTTTTCCCTCTTTATACTAATTTTGTGCAGACTCTATGAACCACATGACCAAATCACTTTGCTGCATGAACTTAATTGTTGATACTCGCAAATAATGCGATATTTATAACCTTCAGAAGAAGGGCTCCAAGGGCTGAAACCGGTACAGAAATTATTTTATTTTATTTTTTGCAACTACCTGCTTATTATTTCATTGTATTATACATATCACGCTGTTGCATGTGATGGTACAGTCAACATCATTAGCCATTTCGGATTCGTGTAACAAATAAAAGTATGGTATGTAAAGAGCGCAATTGTAGCGTACATACTGAAGATGAAGATCCTTTTCTAAAATAATAATCATACAAAAATTAGGGACAATAAAAATGCCCTAAATGAAGGTATTGATAGAATGAGGTGTCAATAAGACTCTCTTTTGTTAATACAGATTAACAAAAATAATGTTAACATCACATCAAGAATTGCAAGAGGTTTTCTTCTTCTTCTGCTATTTCCCTCAGTCCTTTATAATAAAGTGAAATTGGCTTCACACAATTTTCGCTTGTACCAACTTCTGTGAAAGCGTTAAAATATACCTGCGCTCTCTTTAGATGTCTTTTAAGTTGCCCGGCCTCAACCATTTACCCAACAGCGCCTTCTACTACAGAGCTAATTAAACCCACTGGTACCGCAGAGAAATGTTCCGTAAGACTTTCTCTCCCCGCTTCACGTTGAATACGCTGGCTCGTTTTGCAGATATTTATGGCCGCTTACAGGCAGACTGAAAGAGTAATGTGCGTTTGGTTTTTAGCATACTGAACAATTACCCTAATTAAAGCGGTTTGATTAATTTTCGTGGCTGGCTGCGGGTTCACTCTGACGCCGTGCCGCTGTTGTGGCTTTGCTGGGTGTTGTACAGCCAGCGGCAGCTCTACCCAGCACAGCGTAAGCCTGGGTGCCTGCGGAGAGAGACCGTCATGCTCTTAGGGGACAGGGCGTTAGGTGAGCGAGGGACGGAAGTGTGAGTCGATGCTAGTAGGCTCTCCTACAGATCCAGTGTGTTCCTTGGAAATATATCACTGTAGGTTTTCTTGTATTCTACTTCATGTAATAATAGGTTAATCAAACCTTTCGCAACTTTTTAAGTAGTTCCTGCGTATTTTTTCTATTAATGGTTTTAGAACCAGAATGAATCTTCCAGTTGCAGAGGAATATGCGTTGGTTGGAAACTTCCTGGCATGTCATAACAGCGTGCTGGAGCGTGACGTGAAACCAAGACGTCTAAAGTTAGGGAAGTAGTAGCGGGATGGTGTTGGAATTGAAGCACTGAGGATAGAGCCGTTAGTCATGTCTGGATTGCTCAGCTGGTAATTTCCTAGAACGGCAAGATTCTAGGCGTGCTGTTTTAATCTGCCTGGGAGCTGAAACGGTTTAGAACTTTTGACAGTTGAATATGATGCATAATATAATAAAATGAATAATAAATTCTCTTTCCCTAATCGTTCTGGCCATATGCTACGACCGTTTCTTCCACAAAACCACGACCTACAAATTCAACAATGCTTTTGCTGGATGAACTGCCAGAATCCGTATACGTGAATGAAGATTTTACATGAAAGAGAAATTGTTGCTTTATGAAAACTTACTTTCAAATTTCCGAGGCATAACGCTTACAGGATGACTTAAGCTTTAAATCTGAGGAGCTGTGAGTGTTTGTGTTTTGACACTCCAAGCGGAAAAAAGGTCGTAAATTAAATAAACAAAAGTGCACGAGTATTCATCAGAAAATACTGTAGTTCACATTCTTCTGTGGTTCCAGCGAATAATGTAGATGCCAGAGTTGATCTTCATGAAAAGAGTATCTCAGTGAAATATTTTCCTTACTGACCAATAAAAATATGATTATGTATTACAAAGAGCATATTAAATTACAATATTGTGTCTTGTGTGGTATATAGGCTTCCCAAAATCTAATTACAGCGGAGATACTATGCTGGAATAGTGTACATGCGAAATTTAATGATGATATTGTCGACAAGCTTGTGTTTGCTAAACATATTCTAATTGCTACATCACCTAATAGTTTGCTGGGAAACATTACGGACGTGCAAATGCACAACCTATTACATACAAGTCGTTGATAAATGCGAAGTACATTTGTCCAGCGAAACGGCAACGAAAGGTATAGGCATGCGTATTCAAATACAGACACACGTAAAAAGGCAGAATACGTCCGTGCGGTCGGCAACGCCTATAGAAGGTAACAAGTGTTCGGCGCAGTTGTTAGACCGGTTATTGTTACTACAATAGCAGGTTATCTAGTATATAAGTGAGTCTGAACGTGGAGCCGTAATCGGCGCACAAGCGATGGGATACAGCATCTCCGAGGTAGCGATGAAGTGCGGATGTTCCCCCTGCAACCATTTCACGAGTGTACCGTGAATACCAGGAATCCGGTAAAACATGATTTCTCCGACATCGCTGCGACCTGAAAAATATCCCGCGAGAACGGGACCAAGGACACCTGAAGAGAATCGTTCAACGTTACAGAAGTGGAACCTCTCCGCAAATTACTGCAGATTTCAGTGGTGGTCGATCAACAAGTGACCGCATGTGAAACGTTCAACGAAACATCATTGATATGGGCTTTCGGATCCGAAGGCCCGCTCGTGTACCCGTGATGACTGCACGAAAAAAAGCTTTACGCCTCTCCTGGGCACGTCAACACCGACATTGAACTATTGAATGGAACATTTTGCCTGGTCGGACGAGTCTCGTTTCAAATTTTATCGAGCGGATGTACAGGTGTGTAGACAACCTGATGAATCCATAGACCCTGCATGTCAGCAGGAAACTGTTCAAGCTGGTGGACGCTTTGTTATGGTGTAGGGCGTGTGCAGCTGGCGTGGTATGGGACCCTGATACGTCTAGAGACGACTCTGACAGGTGATGCATACGTAAGCATCCTGTCTCATCATCTGCATCCATTCATGTCCGTTGTGCATTCAGACGGACTTGGGAAATTCTATCAGGACAAGACGACACCTCACACTTCCAGAATTGCTACAGAGTACCTCCAGGACTACTCAAATTAGTTCAAATGGCTCTGAGCACTATGGGACTTAACATCTGATGTCATCAGTCCCATGGAACTTAGAACTACTTAAACCTAACTAACCTAAGGACATCACACCCATCCATGCCCGAGGCAGGATTCGAACCTGCGACCGTAGCGGTCGCGCGGTTCCGGACTGAAGCGCCTAAAACCGCTCGGCCACACCGGCCGGCCAGGAATACTCTTCTGAGTTTAAACACTAACACTGGTCACCAGACTCCCCAGACATTAACATTATTGAGCATATCTGGGATGGCTTGCAACGTACTGTCCAGAAGAGACCTCCAACCCCTCGTAATCTTACGAGTTTGTGGACAGCCCTGCAAGTTTCCTGGTGTCAGTTGCCTCCAGCACTACTTCAGAAATTAGTAGAGTCCATCCCTCGTCGTGTTGCGGCAGTTCTTCGTGCTCGCTGGGGTCCTACACGATATTAGGCAGGTGTACCAGTTTCTTTGGCTCTTCAGTGTATATGCGCCCTAGAGTCCACGCTAAGAAAGAATATCTTTCGTACTAGGGATATCATTCGTATGAAATGAATGAACAAGATAATTAGAAACGGATAAATTTCTAATTATTCAGTGCAATGTACAAGTGTTCGTGAAAGATTTTAACCATGAAGATTGCGAAACAATTTTCTGCTAAGACAACTAAGGAAACATGGTGTACGGTACGAATCAGTTTCTGATTTTTTTAAGTACAATGACGTAGTTACCGTATGCCGTGTAGTAAGTATATATATATATATATATATATATATATATATATATATATATATATATATATATATATATATACGAGGGTAATCTCAAAAGTAAGGTCTCCCACTTCTTTATAACTATAAATCTCTGTTTGTGTGGCAGTTGGTCACACTGTTACGAAGAGTGCTCCACGCGCTGTGTGTAAACATGCTCAGACCGCGCTGAGGCGCTCAATCTAAGCTTGGCAACCGTTGAGAATGGAGCTCCCGTTGGATGTTACCGCGCAGTTATTCGGTTTTTGAAGGCAACGGGCATTGAGCCGACAGAAATCCATTGCCAATTGACGGAAGTGTATGGTGAGTCGCGCGTGGATGTCAAAAATGTTCGTAAGTGGTGTAGAGAGTTTGCAGCTAGTCGGACCGAAAATCACGACGAACAAAGGAGCGGGAGACCGTCTTCCTGAGGTTTCCCGAAGCACCACTCACATAATTTTAACGGAAACGTTGAACTACCGGAAAGTGTGCGCAAGATGAGTGCCACGCATGCTGACTGAGGGCGACATGCGGCAACCAGTTGATGCTTCCCGCGCATTTATTCACCGCCTTGCAGCCGAACAGGACAACTTTCTCGATACAATTGTCACGGGTGACGAAACCTGGGCATACCATTTTACACCAGTGACCAAGCAACAATCACGCCAGTAGCGGCATCCTTCTTCGCCAAAGATGCGGAAATTCAAACAAACGCAGACTGCCGATGAAGTCATGACAACCGTTTTTTGAGATCGGAAACGGGTATTGTTGGTCGACTTTATGCCCACTGGGACCACAATTAACGCTTACAGGTACGGTGAGACTCCTAAAAACTCAAACGGGCGATTCAGAACCGGAGAAGAGGAATGTCGAGCAAGGGCGTACACATTCTCCATGACAACGCTCGCCCACACATCGCTCGGCAAACCGTTGCTCTCCTGCAACAGTTTCAGTGGAACATAATCACCCACTCACCCTATAGTCCTGATCTGGCACCCAGTGACAATCACCAGTTCTCTAGGTTAAAAGCACATTTGGCCGGAAAACTATTCAGCTCCGACGACGAGGTCGAAGAAAAGGTTCATAACTTTCTGAACAGCATGGTGGCGAGGTGGTATGACATGGGCATACAAAAACTGAGAGCGTCTACAAAAATGCATCGATAGAAATGGTGATTATGTCGGGGTGGTCCATTGGTAGTGACCGGGCCAATTATCTGACGAAATAAGAATCAAACGAAAAAACTGCAAAGAACGAAACTCGTCTAGCTTGAAGGGGAAACCAGATGGCGCTATGGTCGGGCCCCTAGATGGCGCTGCCTTAGGTCAAACGGATATCAACTGCGTTTTTTTTAAAAATAGGAACCCCCATTTTTATTACATATTCATGTATTACGTAAAGGAATATGAATGTTTTAGTTGGACCACTTTTTTCGCTTTGTGATAGATGGCGCGATAATAGTCACAAACATATAAATACGTGGTATCACATAACATTCCGCCAGTGCGGACGGTATTTGCATCGTGATACATTACCCGTGTTAAAATGAACAGTTTACCAATTGCGGAAAAGGTCGATACCGTGTAGATGTATGACTATTGTGATCACAATACCCAACGGGCGTGTGCTATGTATGCTGCTCGGTATCCTGGACGACATCATTCAAGTGTCCGGACCGTTCGCCGGATAGTTACGTTATTTAAGGAAACAGGAAGTGCCCAGCCACATATGAAACGTCAACCACGACCTGGAACAAATGATGATACCAAGTAGGTGTTTTAGGTGCTGTCGCGGCTAATCCGCACACCAGTAGCAGACAAATTGCGCGAAAATCGGGAATCTCAAAAACGTCGGTGTTGAGAATGCTACAAAAATGTTACAAATGGCCCTGAGCGCTATGGGACTTAATATCTGAGGTCATCAGTCCCCTAGAACTTAGGACTACTTAAACCTAACCAACCTACGGACATCACACACATCCATGCCCGAGGTAGGACTCGAACCTGCGACCGTCACGCGGCACAAGATTGTAGCGCCTAGAACCCCTCGGCCACTCCGGCCTGCAGGAATGCTACATCAACATCGATTGCACCTGCACCATATTTCTATGCACCAGGAATTGTATGGCGACGACTTTGAACGTCGTGTACTGTTCTGCCACTGGGCACAAGAGAAATTACGGGACGATGGCAGATTTTTTGCACGCGTTCTATTTAGTGACGAAGCATCATTAACCAACAGCGGTAACGTATACCGGCATAATATGCACTATTGGGCAACGGAAAATCCACGATTGCTGCGAAAAGTGGAACATCAGCGAACTTGGCGGGTTAATGTATGGTGCAGCATTGTGGGAGGAAGGATAATTGGCCCCCATTTTATCGATGGCAGTTTAAATGGTGTGATGTATGCTGATATCCTACGTAATGTTCTACCGATGTTTCACTGCATGACAGAATGGCGATGTACTTCTAACATGATGGATGTCCGGCACATAGCTCGCGTGCGGTTGAAGCGGTATTGAATAGCATATTTCATGACAGGTGGATAGGTCGTCGAAGCACCATACCATGGTCCGCACGTTCACCGGGTCTGACGTTCCAGGATTTCTTTCTCTGGGGAAAGTTGAAGGATATTTGCTATCGTGATCCACCGACAACGTCTGACAGCATGCGTCAGCGCATTGTCAACGCATGTGCGAATATTACGGAAGGCGAACCACTCGCTGTTGAGAGGAATGTCGTTACACGTATTGCCAAATGCATTGAGGTTGACGGACATCATTTTGAGCATTTTTTGCACTAATGTGGTATTTACAGGTAATCACGCTGCAACAGCAAGCGCTCTCATAAATGATAAGTTCACAAAGGTACATGTATCACATTGGAACAACCGAAAAAAAAGTTAAAATGTACCTACGTTCTGTATTTTAATTTAAAAAACCTACCTGTAACCAACTGTTTGTCTAAAATTGTGAGCCATATGTTTGTGACTATTACAGCGCCATCTATCACAAAGCGAAAAGAGTGGTCCAACTAAAATATTCATATTTCTTTACGTACTACACGAATATGTAATAAAAATGGGGGTTCCTATTTTAAAAAACGCAGTTGACATCCGTTTGACCTATTGCAGCGCCATCTAGGGGGCCAACCATAGCGCCATCTGGTTTTCCCCTTCAATCTAGACAAGTTTCGTTCTTTGTAGTTTTTTCGTTTGACGCTTATTTCGTGAGATATTTGGAACGGTCACGATCAATGGACCACTGTGTGTGTGTGTGTGTGTGTATGTGTATATATCTGTGTGTGTGTGTGTGTGTGTGTGTGTGTGTGTGTGTGAATCCCGAAGATATGCTAAAATTTTAATTTGTTATTGTACAAGTAAAATTAAAGAGAGAAATTCATATAAACATAGGTCCACTAATTTTAGCTAGAGAGTTACAGCTAATAAATGATTTTGCCTGAAATTTAACAACTTCGCTAACATGAATCCATCCCAAAACCGTACGAGCTTAAAGTAAAGCACGATTTCCCTTTGTTTTGTTGTTATTGACCTGGTGAATCTAATATAGATGACACAGACGTGTATCTGCAGTAGCTTTCCACACCATCCAGAGAAGCAAAGATTATTACACAAGTAAATTAGTTTGCTTTCTAATAAGAATGTAGAAACGTTTACGTCACTGTTGGCAACCGTTAGTGAGTTGTTTCAGTCGTTTACTAACCTTGAAACGAGTTAGTTTTCTGTATTGTTCAGTGAAAGAACATCATAACAACAGTGTATTTAAGTGAAACCACATATTAACTCTTGTAGTTTGTAGGTTGTTTGTAAAATAGGGATGCCTTTCAATTTGCCGACAGAGGAGTGCTACGGCTGCAGTTAACGAATATCGTGTACGTTGTAATGTTCTGCACGGCACTCGGTAACTTCGTCATTATATAAGATAAGAAATTGATTCGCACAGTACACCATGTTTCCTTTTGTTTTCTTACAAATTGTTTCTCAGTCTTCATGGTTAAAGTCTTGTATGAACACTTGTATATATATTCGGGATTTGTTGAATTTCACACATGATTACGAGTGCTATTTCAAAAACTGAAGCAAAGTATTAAGACTTGCAAAGTTTAATGGAGACTCATGTAAATGATACAATTTCTTTCATACTTGGATAATCTTATGTAATTGAATTTCTTGTCACGTATTTTAGAGACCTGTTTAAACAATCGGCTGTAGAAATGCTACTGAGGACTTTTTAGAGGTACCATATATGCTCACAACCCTAACAATAGTGACACACCTCCTTTCAAAATATTATTGACTTTGAGTAGATATAAGCACACAGTGTCTGTAAATAATATCGTAAGTTTCAATGGTTTCCAACATCTGTATAATAAGTGTATCTCCATATCGGCAAAAGTTTCTGGTAATTAGCTAGATAAATCTACGTAATTGTTTACTTTCAAATCCAACGTACACTAAAACTTCTTCAGTTGTCGCTTTATTAAACCATCACATCGCCAATATTCCTTTTCACTTTTTGAAAATTTTGCACTCTTTTCTTCTCCGTCCTCTAAAATTAAACGTAACATTTCTAGCTCTGAAAGCTATAAGTAGTTTATGGTCAATGAGAGAATCCTACGTACTGTAGCAGACAGCTGACGTTATTAGAAAGTACTGATGGAAGCGGAGTGGGCGAACAAGGGTTGCTACTGTGTTGTTTAACCCACAGTACCGTAGTACAGTAGCGCCTTCATTTAGCTATGTGAAGGGCCTCTCATCAAAGTAGTCATTACAGACTACTGATGAAAATAATCTGATAAAAACATTTGAATCATAAAACGTATGAACGACCTGACCCATTTCGTGCTTTGTCGTGTTGTCACGAACGATGTCCAGTGAGAATGATTCCCACTGGCTGTGAAGAGTCTCACACTTTCCTGTGGCCAGGGAAGTGGTCAACGTCCAGTAAAGATGTAGTTTTTGCTGTGTATCTAGCAAATCTTATAGCCTACCTTTCACTGACCTGGGATTATTACTGGAAGAGAAGACGCCAAGTTAGTACAATTTAAAGAACTTTGCGATCTATTTCGTTGTGTTAAGAGTCAACAGTGATCCTCGCGCGGACTGCAGTGTCAGTACAAATCAGGCAAGTACACATTTGAAGGAGGAAAGACATTGCAAATAATAATCAAAACACCGAATAGACCCTTATGTGCAGTCTTGCTTCAGTTCCTCCAAAGTTTCCATCAAGAGATTCTTTTACAGTACGTTCTTGCGTTTTTGTTTCATTACGATCGCAAGCAGTTTGACTGGACTTAAACTGTAATGATGGAAGGTAGCCGTATGATAGAAAAACCATTTTTCAATTAAAATGTCGTTCATAGTGAGAGGTGTCCTCTACCAAAACTACGGCTCCGTAAAGGAAGCAAATGACATAGTAAATGGTAGGATTACGGTAGGGTTGCCATAATCTCGGAATCCAAAACCAGGACAAAACTCACGGTCACCGTAGCCAATCGAAGGAAATAAGAGGAATAAGGAGTCCTCATGCCCATAAGCTAAGGGAAAAGTGCACTTAATTAATAATCCAGAGTTTAGGAAAGAATGCTTCATTAAGAAAGCATTTATTACAAAAAATAAGAATATTCATTACATTATTCAGTACACGAAGTTCTATTGTCATCATTTGAGCTTTTCTTATACCAGTCGTATTTCTCAGAACCTGGAATAGATGAAAGGAACTTAATCTGGTTCTCAGTCAGTTTATGAAATTTTATATAATGTGAAGGCAAAGAGATAATATATTGATGCTTCTTTGACAGCAATTTTTGAAATTACCGGAAGTTGACTTCAAATCCAGCAAATATCGCAGACATTTGCCTTTTCGGCCCAGACGTTTTCATTTACCCTAAAATCGCGGACTGTCCGTGAAATCCGTGGCGTATGGTAACCCTAGATTACGGTCGCATTGGTAGTATTGGTAAGGAAAGAAACATAATTCAACGTGTGAGAGAGAAACTGGGAACCGACGACTTCTCTGTATTTTTCGTTTGTTTGTTTGCACATAATTAGAACCGCAGATCGTTCAGTGTTAATCCACTGTTTATTTTATATCCTTAAATAATATAAATTGCATTTTACACATATTAAAAATCAGTTGATGGCGTAACTTCAGCGCTTTTACAGGGTGTTTCAAAAATGACCGGTATATTTGAAACGGCAATAAAAACTAAACGAGCAGCGATAGAAATACACCGTTTGTTGCAATATGCTTGGGACAACAGTACATTTTTGGGCGGACAAACTTTCGAAATTACAGTAGTTACAATTTTCAACAACAGATGGCGCTGCAAATGATGTGAACGATATAGTAGACAACACAGTCTGTGGGTGCGCCATTCTGTACGTCGTCTTTCTGCTGCAAGCGTGTGCTGTTCACAACGTGCAAGTGTGCTGTAGACAACATGGTTTATTCCTTAGAACAGAGGATTATTCTGTTGTTGGAATTCCACCGCCTAGAACACAGTGTTGTTGCAACAAGACGAAGTTTTCAACGGAGGTTTAATGTAACCAAAGGACCGAAAAGCGATACAATAAAGGATCTGTTTGAAAAATTTCAACGGACTGGGAACGTGACGGATGAACGTGCTGGAAAGGTAGGGCTACCGCGTACGGCAACCACAGAGGGCAACACGCAGCTAGTGCAGCAGGTGATCCAACTGCGGCCTCGGGTTTCCGTTCGCCGTGTAGCAGCTGCGGTCCAAATGACGCCAACGTCCACGTATCGTCTCATGCGCCAGAGTTTACACCTTTATCCATATAAAATTCAAACGCGGCAACCCCTCAGCGCCGCTACCATTGCTGCACGAGAGACATTCGCTAACGATATAGTGCACAGGATTGATGACGGCGATATGCATGTGGGCAGCATTTGGTTTACTGACGAAGCTTATTTTTACCTGAACGGCTTCGTCAATAAACAGAACTGGCGCATATGGGGAACCGAAAAGCCCCATGTTGCAGTCCCATCGTCCCTGCATCCTCAAAAAGTACTGGTCTGGGCCGCCATTACTTCCAAAGGAATCATTGGCCCATTTTTCAGATCCGAAACGATTACTGCATCACGCTATCTGGACATTCTTCGTGAATTTGTGGCGGTACAAACTGCCTTAGACGACACTGCGAACACCTCGTGGTTTATGCAAGATGGTGCCCGGCCACATCGCACGGCCGACGTCTTTAATTTCCTGAATGAATATTTCGATGATCGTGTGATTGCTTTGGGCTATCCGAAACATACAGGAGGTGGCGTGGATTGGCCTCCCTATTCGCCAGACATGAACCCCTGTGACTTCTTTCTGTGGGGACACTTGAAACACCAGGTGTACCGCCAGAATCCAGAAACAATTGAACAGCTGAAGCAGTACATCTCATCTGCATGTGAAGCCATTCCGCCAGACTCGTTGTCAAAGGTTTCGGGTAATTTCATTCAGAGACTACGCCATATTCTTGCTACGCATGGTGGATATGTGGAAAATATCGTACTATGGAGTTTCCCAGACCGCAGCGCCAACTGTTGTTGAAAATTGTAACTACTGTAATTTCTAAAGTTTGTCTGCCTGAAAATGTACTGTTGTCCCAAGCATATTGCAACAAACGGTGTATTTCTATCGCTGCTCGTTTAGTTTTTATTGCCGTTTCAAATATACCGGTCTTTTTGAAACACCCTGTATGTACCAAACAAATTACTTTTGTTGCAAGTACAATTTACATGCAACAATATAATAAAATCTATATTAATATTGAAGTAATTGGCACTCTCTGGAATGTTCTTCATTATGATCAAAGGCAAGAGTTTCCTGTTATTACTGACAGCTGTGAAACAAGTTTGTGAATAACAGAAACATTTTTTCTACAAGCTCGACGAAGTAGTGAAGCGATGTCCTATATCTTTCTGTTTTGCATTTTTTTTTAAATTTCACCTTTTTTGATGTAATTGAGTTTTCTAGAACTGTATCATAACTCTTTTTTTTTAATTTTTGGTATAACATCACTGCGTTTCACGACGCAAATCGACGATTTTCGAACCAAACCTAAAACAAACGTTGACAGTTCCGATCTTGCAACAAATGCTGTACATTTTTAAATAACCGGGGGTAACTGTGCAGAAGAAAGTGTTCTGTAGGTTATATGGCACTTGGTATATTTCCACTCAGTTTGTAGACGGTTCACAGATTCCGATTTCTAGGAGGATTTAGTAAGACACTGATGGCATACACAAATGCAGGGATCGGAATGAGGCAACGCCCGACAGGTATGAAACACACTTAACGTACAAGTAACACAGTTACGACATTAACTGACCAAAACTAATAGGAAAACTACCATAGTCTGAACTTACGTAAGATAGTCTGCTGAAACCTACAGTAGTTTTACAACTCTGTTCATAATAATAACACAGTCACCTTCCCTATTCTTAAAAATTTTCTGCTGTTACCACTCGTTGACAATTATATCATTGATATTGAGTTTTTCGGGACCAAGAAGACATGAATTCGTAGCAGAAAACAAGGAAGAAACCCAATTTCTTTGAAAATGTGGGACCTCTGTGGGTATGTCCATACACATGATCGGCCTGCACAGGTTTTTTTCCCTACCAAATGAATTATATTAAAGCAACTTAATGGGTTTTGCGTATGGCTCACTACGCCAGCTCTTTCTTTGAAAAGCGCTTTTATACTGCAATTTTTCTGATTCTCTATAGCCAGCCATGACATGTGGCTTGAAAGTCTCTGTGCCATCTGGTCGGACAATGGTGCTTCTGTATTGAATTTCGCGGCCTGGCTAGCCAATGGCCTAGTCCAGAGACTTCTGGTACCATTCTCGTACTTTGCATTCAGTGGAACGCAGGCACTGTTTCGCGTAATTCATTACAGCACCAAAACTATTAACAAAACACTTGAAGAACTATTGTGTCGAAGTTTCATTAAGGTTTTCTTCCTTCACAGATATCAAGTTCTCATCGTTTAGAACCCCACGTACGAAATCTCTCTTCTGGTGGCTTTTCATCAGCACGGATTTCCTAGATTAATAGCCTTAATAATGATAGATTGCTCCTGCTTGCAAAGGCTAAGATTAAAAAAAAATACAGTTCACTTCAAAACAAATTTCAATCTCAGCCAGAGTTTCGAGAACATTCTCACAAAATATGATAATGTGGAACAATTTCTTTCACATATCGTTGTTAGAAAGCGTAAAAAAACCACACTCCTATCAGATTCTCTCTTGGAAAACTGTCGTTCGCGTCAAGTTTTTCAATACTAGTTGTAAATAAATATGCATTGATGTTATGGAAGTCGTGCTCAACAAATAATAAATAATAATGTTTCCTAAACTCCTTACGTTTCCAGGAAGTGCTCCTTGGAAAAATTAGGATTCTTGGGCTCATTATCAATTTCTTTCGAAATAAAAAAGGAAATGCTGAAGAAGAGTAGGAGTAAAGAATGTTCGAACGGAATTTGTCAAAGAGTAAACTATTTGGAACATCAGTGCAGTTGAAGGCGGCCTAGTTGACTGATTGAGCAGATATTTTACAAACTGCTTTTTATAAGTGTAGAGGAACAGAAAATATGTATAAATGTGTCTAAAGCTAAAGACCACTCTTCTGTACACTTTTAACATACATGTAGACAACAGTCTGCAGCTGGAAAAACTAGAGGTAATTCCAGTTCTTGCTAGTGTTAACTCTCGCCAGTGTCTCCTGTTCGACGTTGATGCTTTGAAAGATGCAAGTCAGCATACAGTCCTAAGTTAACGATAGATACTGTGGTTTATTGGAAATATTTTGTGACTTTATAGAACATGGTATACCCATCTAAACGTTAAAGAATCGTTCAGTAGTAAACAGATAATATTTCAGTTTTTTGTCGCATACGGATGACAAAGAATGTTTATCAGTTTAATTCAACAAAATATCATCACACAATCAGAATTTGAAGCATAAAGACACAGTGCAACACTAGATACGCCACTGAGTCCTCTTTGTTTCTGACATACATTACATTCCACGTACACGTTCTGAAGATGCACATTTTGTTCATTTTCCAAGAATGAAGGGAATAAAAGAGCGTTACCACCGTGTTTGCTATGACAGCATCTTATAAAATATTCCAAAATTTCAACAGATGAATTGTAATAGGTGATTTCTCAATTAATTTTGACAAGACGCGGTATATACAATTTCGTATTTCTCATAGAGCTACACAGCTTATACAAACTTTCTTCTCAATCAGTAAAATACACCATGAAAAAAGTACTACGTTTTTGGAACTTAAGGAAATACATAATTCTGTATTGTGTTGTATTGTATGTTAATTGAGGACCTAGAAACGACGGAGAGGCTCCGTCCCCGCCGCAGCCGCAGTGGTCCACAATCCCATGACGACTACCGCAGTCCACTTCACCCCTCCGTCGTCTCACACTGAACCCAGGGTTATTGCGCGGTTCGGCCCCCGGTGGTCCCCCCCACCGTCAGGGAATGTCTCACACCAGATGAGTGTAACCCCTATGTTTGCGTGGTAGAGTAATGGTGGTGTAGGAGTACGTGGAGAACTTGTTTGCGCAGCAATCGCGACATAGTGTAACTGAGGCGGAATAAGGGGAACCAGCCAGCATTCGCCGAGGCAGATGGAAAACGGCCTAAAAACCATTCACAGACTGGCCGGGTCACCGAACCTCGACTACATAACTTTAGTTCGAATATCTAATGACCAGAATTAATACAGAGCTGTAGCTCAGCTACATATGCAGTAGTACGCTACAGGTAAATTAAAAATGCCAAAAATGTTTATTTTGCGCAGCACGATTCACTGCTGAAGTACAGAGTATGGTCCCATTTTTTAGGTAAGCTGCGCTGTGTAGCAGCGCGGGCGTGGGCGCCTTGCCACGGTTCGCGCGGCTCCTCCCGTTGGAGGTTCAAGTCCTCTCTCGGGCATGGGTGTGTGTATGTGTGTGTGTGTGTGTGTGTGTGTGTGTGTGTGTGTGTGTGTATGTTGTCCTTAGCGTAAGTTAGTTTATTTTAGATTAAGAAGTGTGTAAGCCTAGGGACCGATGACCTCTGCAGTTTGGTCCCACAGGAACTTGACACAATTTGTAGGTAAACTGAACTTAACAGTACCATATCATCTGAATGCAAGACTATGTTAATTATAGAAAATCCAGCCGATATCTCTTCAACAAACATTGTGTTTTGACTATTACTTTCTGTTACAATAGTCGTTATGTTCTTTGTTATTACAAATATTTCTACATATATGTTGTCTATTCTTTCAGAAGTGCGCGAAAGAGCGGACACCACATATATAATTAAGGCGAGGACGACATGTTCATCACTTCACTGCCGATACACACCTTGATCGAACTATTACAGGAATCGTCGAAATGCCGTGAATAATGACCATAGTGGGCAAGGGCATGAATGGATAAGCTGAAAATGTGGGTCATGTGGGAGGCGTTCAAGGGTCATCCGTGCAGTTGCGATGACTACTGTGTCTGGATGGTACAGTTATCAGTGCGTCCGCCTACTGAACAGGCGCCATGGGTTCGAATATTGGTACAGTACAAATTTTCAGCTTTAACCGTTGATTTAAATCAGTGCCCACTGGTAGCTGAAGTCATCTATTCCTTTGTGTCTTGATTGACCAAAAAACTACGCAAAGCATCAGTATATTAAACGAGAGAAGACGACCTCTGGGAAAACTTCTCTGTGTGCAAATTTGACATTTAGAAGTCAGAAATTAGCTGAAATGAATATGGTTATTGCATTATAGTGAGGATCACCAAATAGTAATTGCCTTGTGAGCAAAGCTTTAATATTGTATCAATCAAAAAATTTTATGCATTCATTTCTCCAGGAAGATAACACTTCTTCTGCAGATATATATATAACTTGAACCTTAATGAACTATTAGGTTGGTGCACAAATTCGTATCGTTTTCCCATAAGTTTAATAAACACATTACAGAGTATGAAGACGTCAATAATATATTCTCCTTAACCATTTACAACAGTCTGCACACGCCAAGTTTTCGATTCCTCGACTGTAGAATTCACGAGGTTTTGAGACGAAGGACTCGTCGAGCCACGTTCGGAGCGCCTTTACATCCAGAAAGTAAGTTCCTAATGGCGGCTCGATACAGAGCGGGAAAGGTGAAAATCCCAGGGCGCAAGATTAGGGGAATAAGGTGGGTGCGGATGACTTCCCAACCTTCCTGTAAAGTGTCCTGTGTCAGTCTAGCAGAATGTGGGTGGGCGTCAGGGTGGAGTAGCATCACTTCCCGCAATATTCCTGGCCGCTGTTCTTGAAATGCGTCTACAAGTCGTTTCAGTTGACAATAAACGCCGGCAGTGATGACTAAAACTCGGGGGAGCCATTCGCAGTATACCACTTCGTCACTGTTCTCCCATACGCATAACATTTTCTTTTAAGGATGCGTGCAGGACTTTGTACCGGGACTTGCTGCTTTGCTAGAGCTCAAACATTCCTTTCTTTTATCTTATTTAGGCATAAAACACCGTTTGTCGTCACCAGTAACTACACAGGATAGGAATGGTCCGTGCTGTTCACTACCCAACTGATGGCGAGCCAGTAGAGAAGGACATATGGCCACCCGCTGATTTTTCTGATTTTGGCGCAGAGCGTGCTCTACACATATACCAGATTTTTTATCCTTCCTCGTTGCATGGAAACATCACGCGAGGGTGGAATGACCACAGTTCATCACATTTGCCAGTTTTCGAGGCGGATCATTGTGGACTAATGCGTTTAAGCGATTTGCACAAATCCCCGAATGACTTCCTCAACTTACAGAGTCACTGGTGTCAAAACGGTCGTCCGTGAAATTAGAAAAGGATTTGTTTGCCATGCTCTATCCGAAAACATTATGCCCGTGCACAGAGAATATGTTTCTGGCTGCCTACGCCGCTGTACCTCCTCTATTGCCCTCAAACAGAAGAATATGTAAGAAATGTTCCGATTTCTCCATTTTATAGCGTCCACAGATTCATTAACTATCTCCAAATGACAAAATTATATTATGTAAACTCAAATAGCAACAGTGAGCGACAAATAAAAGATGGAAATCGATAAATAAACCCGTAGCAACAGGAATACCAACAAGCAAAACAAAAACGCTACGTATTTACGCAACAGTCTAAAAATTATTATCTGACTAATCACATTAGTTCAATATTTCGTGTTTAATAATTTGTGTTACACAAAAATAACAGTTCGTTTTCAGTTTCTCACGTTCTTCGAAACAAAACATTTTAAGAAATTAATTGAATAACTTTAGAATTAAGATTAGAAATATTGTTTTTATAAATAGTGGGAGATATGATTACTTGAATGAAAGTTCCTGAAGAAGTACTGAAACACATCACTTTAAAAAGCCTCGAGCCACAGTACCGTAGAACGTCGCTAAGGGAGAGAAAATTAAACGGCGAAGTCGTTCCCCATTTCATGGGTTGCTTATGCCATTTGGTTTTGGCGCTTCTAACGGAGTGCTACCACAAAAGAGACGCGAGGGTTTCACTGCATACCAGGACTGCAGATATGTACCTACAAATACAGTAAATTAATTGCGTAACTTTATTTTTATTGTTGATAGGTAAATCTTCATGACTATGCTATTTTGTTCCAAAGACAATGGATGAGCCGTCGAGCTACCGTATGCTTATTATTAGCGTCTCCATGTAACACTATCAACTGATTCTGTAGGCTGATATGTTTCACATATTGAATAAAATTTTATTATTCGTGTTCGATTTTAATGTTGCAAAAGAGTATTTATTTGGAAGTTCTGTAATTAATACTGCTATAGAGATGTTTCTCTACCTGTTATTGTATTAAGAACAGTAAGGTTAAATATAGACAGGAGACGTGATCTAACTGTAAGTAGCAATAACAAAGGGAAGTGTCTGTGCAATAGACAAACAAGAAGGAGTTAAAGGAAATAAAGGGAACGAGTCGGCTGCTTTCGCATCAAACTAGTCTACAGTCCTGCAAGTAGCATAAAGAGAACTCGTTTGAAGGGAAGCCTGCGTACACTTGCGAAATAGTCAGCACGAAAAATGTATTTGTTCGGAATAGCCTCAAACGACATAGCTTGAGGAAGTATGTAAGACATGCATGTGGCCCCCATGGTACGAGCGTAAGTCAGTTACCATCATCAAAGTAGTTATAAAATTTTATTGTAATCAAATAGGAAACTTACAAGAACACCATATATCGACATAGTCTCCATGCGTTTCAACGCACTTGGTCCATCGTTGTACAAGCTTCCTGATGCCCTCACAAAAAATGGTTCTCGGTTGAGCTGCGAGCCAGGAGTGCACAATTTCTTTCACTGCTTCGTCCGAGGCAAATCGACAGCCCCTTAATGCCTGTTTGAGTGGACCAAACAAGTGATAGAAGAGGTAAGATCGAGACAATATGGGGGATGATCTAGTACTTCAAATTTGAGTTTGGGCAGCTGTATGCGGATGGGCATTGCCGTGCAGCAACACATTTTGAAAGCAATCCTCGGCGTTTGCTTCGAATTGCAGGATTTAGCCTGGCAGTAAGCATCTCACTGTAACGTGCACTGTTTATTGTTGTGCCCCTTTCCGCATAGTGTTCCAGTACAGGACCTTGTGCGTCCCAAAAACCGTAAGCATCATTTTTCCTGTGGACAGTTGAGTCGTAAACTTTTTCTTGCACGGAAAATTTGGATGTTTCCATTCCATACTCTGCCGTTTACTCTCCGACTCGTAATGATGGATCCATGTTTCGTCACCAGTAATGATCCTGTCTAAGAAGTTGCCCCCTTCGTTACCATAGCGATCCAAATGTTTTTTGCAGATGTCCAAGATCGTTTGATTTTCAACTGTGTGAGCTGTTTTGGGACCCATCTTGCACAAACTTTATGAAACACAAGTCTGTTAGGGTTGATGTCGTAGGCAGAACCGTGACTAATTTGCAGATGATGTGCCACTTCGTCAATAGTTAATCGTCTGTCTAAGAGAATCATTTCACGTGAACGCTCAATGGTTTCTTCATTTGTGGCGGTAAACGGTCGTCCGGCTCCTTCATCGTGCGTAAAACTTGTGCGACAATTTAGGAATTTTTCAACCCATTCTTAGACACTCTGTTGTGGCAAAACCCTTTTCCCCTGCTGTATCGAAGGTCTTCGATAAATTTCGGCCCCTGATACGCCATCCGACCACAAAAAACTGATCACTGATAGCTGCTCTTCTCTGGTGCAAATAGACAGCGGAGCAGCAATGATTAACAACACGGCAGTGTTAACGAAACTAACCTAGCAGCTTGAAAATTGAAAAGATATAACAACAAATAAACAAAGCATGCGTCATCAACGTAAAACGACAGTACTACCAAAATAAACAAGAATATAACTAAATATAACTAAATTGCGTATTTTAATTGACTTACCCTTGTACTGTAGTAGACCCTATAACGGCAATAGCCTTTTGTACCTGCCTGGTTTGTACCGTTTCTAGATGCACTGACAAGTTTTTCTTGTTATTGACTGAATATACCGTATGTGAATTTAATACATGCTTCTGAATGCTGACATTTTCCTGTTAGACGCTAATTGAGATACTGTCCTTCTTGACTTTCTGATTTCGTATCTCGAAGATGTGCAGTATCAAATCAGATATCGATTGTAAAGTCATCGAAAAAGGATAAGATAATTCAGTGCAGATTTTGTTTATAGTGAATGTTTCAGAATTTTAAATAGATGATTTATGTTGAAAAGTAACTTCATTGGCAAGCAGAAGTTTTACACTCGTGGGAAGTTGAAACGCTTCTATGACCTAGCATTTGAAACTATTTCGTGACTGAATAGTATGAATAGGTGTCAGTATTTAAAGTTACCGTTAGGTGTGATTTCATCTCTGTAGATCCGCTTTGCTGTTGCTGAAAGGCAATTTGGTGGCCAGATTAATGCTAGGAAAATCACTATCTGAAGATTAAGTGTTCGAGGATTACGTGTTGCTATGAGGATGTAGCCTCATTCATGGTTTCTATATCTCATCAAGTTGTTTGGTGAAAGTATTTGTGTAAAATAGGAATTCGTTTTGGTAAGACTGTTCACAATCCTTAGCAAGTGAGAATAGTGTTTTAACACTTGTAGAAAACTTTGCACCAGTGTAAAGAAACACTGTATAGCCTAATAGTTGAAGTAAGCGTACATCGGATCTAAATATACAGCTTGCATACCTGTCACAGTTAACACGAACAAATCTGTGTTACGGAGTTCAGCCATACTACTCACACTCTGTTCTGTCGAGGAAACGTGTTACACCTTGAAATATTTTATGGATCCAGTTGGTAGGGACTTTTGTTGATGCTTACTAGTGTCACTCTTGTTCATGGAATGCCTTATTTACACTTACATAATACGATCACGGTCTAGACTTAAAAAATGTAAGGAAATTTGGTCAGCTTTTGCCCATGATACTATTAGGATTACGGCTGTTTGTATCGTGACCAAATTAGACGTAAAGGACTATTACACGTAAAACTTTCAGAGACAAGACTGGAAAAAAAGACACGGTGCACAAAAACCGTAGTAACGTTACCATAAAAGCGATTATTACTCTCTTTACTCTCTGACCTTATTCCGCTAGTACTTTGGCGTTGGCGTTGTTCATTGCTGCTCTGAATGATATCTGTGACCTTGAACAACTTATCCACAACACCGCGTTTGTCTTCTCGACAATTCCTTGATATCATCGAGCGTATATAAGTGGATTCCTGAAAATGGTGGGTACTTAACAACAGATAACGTCATTCGAATATTGTCAGCCACATGGAGAGATGTTATTCACATGTGATTAATGTTTCAATATTGATGTTATTATTATTTTTTTTTTTTGGAGTCATTCACTAGTAGAAAAAATTTCGCTTCACATGCGTAGGTTGCCAGAGGAATGCTTATCACTTAATATCCGTTTGAATTCAGTAATATCGTCCTCCATGGCAGTGCAACTTTGACGACACGAAAATAAATCTCTTCCTTGGACTCTCTTAAAACTTCTGTAATAAGAAAGTCAGCCGAGAGAATCTCACTTTTCAGGGCTTAACGCAGGAACTGTAGAAGAAGGAAGATTAAAAGGAAAAGACGTGCAGAATTACCTCAGAATTTCATTTGTGTTGTTTGGTACTTTTTTGTGGTATTCGTGATTTAATATTCTCCGTAGAAGGCTGTGAGATCCTATGTAATACGTTTTTTGTAAGAAGTTACGTAATAGTTTTAATTACGTTATTGTACAGAAGGTGAGAAATAATTATTTAAGGTCCTATAATGCTACACTCCAAATATATGCATCTCATCTCAGATTAAATAGTTTCATAATTCCCTGTCATGGCATAAATTATTACTAAATTAAGTTACACTCTCCTATTGTCTTATAAATTTACACTGCCTGACGAAAGATTTGAGGATCTCGGTAGACACGGTCGGATGTCAGCGTAACTTAGTACACGTGCGCACCATTATCGGGTATGTAAATAATTAGAGTTGCATTTGAAGGGTAGAACGGCTACCAGAGTGCATTAGTATTTTTCGTGTTTAGTGCTGCTACCAGACTAGGTCGCGTATACTGTATAAGGGAAACGAACGGCTTCAGATCTTGTGTGATAAGTGACAAGGGGACAGAGATGTCGCTTATCCTTGTGGGATACGGTTATCAACACCTGACAGAGATGGAAAGGAATCTCGTGGTGTGTTTCCATTTGGCTAGCTGGTTGAATAATGAAATGACCAGGTTTGTGAGGCATCAGACGGCCGACCGCGATGGCCACGCGGTTCTAGGCGCTGCAGTCCGGTACCGCGCAACTGCTACAGTCGCAGGATCGAATCCTGCCTTGGGCATGGATGTGTGTGATGTCCTTAGGTTAGTTAGGTTTAAGTGGTTCTAAGTTCTAGGGGACTGATGACCTCAGATGTTAAGTCCCATAGCGCTCAGAGCCATTTGAACCATTTGAGCCAGGCATCAGACGCGAAAGTGGCCGTATGTTGGACTGCATGGGAACGTGAGGGCAGGCAGGACACCCGTCCTCAGAGTTCTGGTCAACCATGCCTGACCAGCTCAAGGGAGGATAGCCTTAACGTGCACCAAGTGCATCGCAAACTCTTCACATTTGTGCCTGCTATCAGGTAACAAGTAATGGGCTCCCTGCAAGGTTCTGTGTCATCATGCACCGTTTGTCTGCGACTTGCGGGAAATGGGCTACGGAATTGCCGTCCCAGGGGTAGGCAGTTGTTAATACCACTATTCAAATGGTTGTGTTTAGAGGTGTTCAGTACCGAGAAGCATGAGCTGCTGATGAAATGGCGTCACATTGTGTTTTGCAACGAATCCAAGTTCTGTGCTACCCCGGATGACCATTGTCGGGGTATGTGAGGGCGGTGTTTGGAGAGGTCCCATTCTTTTTTAGAGGGGTTCGGCGCTTTTACTGCTGGCACGGTGGTAGTGACTGAGAGAATGCTGACGGCACAGCGGGTACCCCATGGACACTTGCTTCCTCATGTTTTACATCTCATGTACCAGTACCACGGGTTGGTTGCTCAATAGGACAGTGGTCGTCAGCATACGACACACGTCTCTATTAATGGTATGCATCATGTTGACATGTTCCTATGATCAGTAAGGTCTACAGATCTGTTCTCCATAAGGTAATTTTGATACGCGAAAGTTTGGAAATTTCGCTATCTTGATAGAGTCGGTTTCGAAATTTATTGTTTCTGCAGCTTGTTTGTTTTACAACGATAGCGAACATGTAATCCTAATCTCAATCTAGTTTCGGCTCTGAGCACTATGGGACTTAACTACTTTGGTCATCAATCCCCTAGAACTTAGAACTACTTATACCTAACTAACCTAAGGACATCACACACATCCATGACCGAGGCAGGATTCGAACCTGCGACCGTAGTGGTTGCGCGGTTCCAGACTGTAGCGCCTAGAACCGCTCGGCCACTCCGGCCGGCTAATCTCATTTCATCACAACTAATTACCACATTAGTTGATAAGATCACGCGATTCATTTACCTTTAATTTCGTATTTATTTATGGATACTTAGCTCAGTACTTTCCAAGAGGTATGCAGTGCTTATCTGACTTCTGCATTAACTTTTCATTCGTTCTTCTGACGGGTTTTGACAATTATTTTGATCTTATTATAGAATAGATGTCAACTTTTTGTGGTTTCATTTTCTGATAAACGTAATTTATTCATACGTAGATCTCTCTAATCAGATATTTATGTCTGCGAATACTCTTTTCAATTAATTCTTTGACAACGCTCAATATTAATTTTTCGGAGAATACACGAAGAGCGGGAATAGATCGACTGGTCAACGAGTGTTTACGAGGAAGGGAGCTGAACTATTTTATACGTAGGAGGCAGAAAACCGAATGCGAGAGAGATTGGGAAACGCTACGTAAACTGTTTATCACTTCAAAAGAAATCGCCTTAACTCTTAAGACATTTGACCTACTGTCAGAATACACGGTCAATGACTTCGTGGAAAAATGTTCTCGATTGCACGTGGGACCGTGACTGTACCAAGGCGTGCAACTCTTCACCCGAAGCAAATCGACAGTCACGAGTGTCCCTCTTCGGAGCTCCAGAAATACAGAAATCGTATGGGGAGAGATCGGGGCTGTATGGAAGATATGCAAGAGGCCAGCCGGGGTGGCCGATAGGTTCTAGGCGCTACAGTCTAGAACCGCGCGACCACTACAGTCGCAGGTTCGAATCCTGCCTTGGGCATGGATGTGTGTGATGTCCTTAGGTTGGTTAGGTTTAAGTAGTTCTACGTTCTAGTGGACTGATGATCGCAGAAGTTAAGTCCCATAGTGCTCAGAGCCATTTCAACCTTTGTTTACATTTTCCTTGCGTCAGAGGTTAAACACGTCTTCATGTCATAACAATAACAGTTGTTGCAACTACTTTCTGCATAGCGATTTTAAAATTTTAAATAGACTCTACATTATTTTTAAATAGATTGAATTCAGGTGACCGTGAATAGGTTACAGAATCCAAATCTCGTGATTCCAACATTTTGTTAAGTTTCCACTGATCTGCAACGATTCTAAACATTTTGCACTAGTTTCACTTCGTGACGCCGTAAGTATCGTACGCCTCCCACACAGGTTGCTTTCAAGACTGCAATATGGAAACACGGCGCACCACGTCTCGTTGTGTGCTTGGCTGGTTTCCTGCAAGACATCGCAGAGGTGAGTCCCACAATCCACAGAAATTATAACAAACGCCTTCCACTACACCCCAAACAAATCAATATATATTATGCCATGACCTTCCATTGCATCTATTTATATAATTAGTTATTCATGATTACCCGGATACTCTCCTGTTTCTACCACGAATCACACCTTTTCATCTACTTTTGAACTTATGCTGCAACAATTCGTCCCTTACGATGTTGTTTAGTGTTCCATCCACTACATCAGCTCCTTCATATCATTCAGCGCTCCGGTATCTCCGCAGAAACATCTGTCGTAAAGTATTTGTTCTTGTAAAAAAATGAATCATACTACTCTAGTGCAGATAATACTACAGTGGAAGACTTTCCCTCACACTACATAGGAACTAACACTCTAATCCTTTTGCACCTACAGTTTAGTCTTCCTGCCACTCTTGTTTTATACACGAAGCGATTTCTTCCTTCGAATGTCTGCCTGCTTAGCTGAGGGGTAACGTGCTTGCCTTCCATGCAAGCGGGCCCAGGTTCGATTCCCCGCCGGGTTGGAGATTGTCCTCTCTAGAGGACTGGGTGTCGTGTTGTCTTCATCATCATTTCATCCTCATCACAGGAGCGCAGTCGCCCAATGTGGCGTTGAATGAGATAAGACTTGCACTTGGCGGCCGAATTTCCCCGAATAGGGGCCTCCCGGCCAACGATGCCACACGCTCGTTTTCCTTCGAATTTCTTCTTTGCCCAATAACTTCATCACTTTTTCTGAGTGTCTTCAGCGAACCAGTAATGTGCTCACTTCCTCCTAGTTACCAACTATAGGGGCCACATTCCTACAGTATTAAGAACAGATATTTGATAGAACTGGTCCAGTACGCATCTGTAAATCTCAAAAGCGTAATATCTGCATTCGCTTTAAGTTTTTACAGGTTTAACTATGCATCCACTAATTCACATTACCTGATACGGAGTCAAATATTGGTGCACCATACTGATAAACTCTGATTCCATCTAGAGGTAAAGGTAAGTTTGGAAATTTTGAAATTTGTGGTAAGGACTATGGGAGCAAACCGCTGAGGTCATCGGTCCCTAGGCTTAAGCACTACTTAATCTAACTTAAAGTAACTTAAGCTAAGGATAATACACGCACCCGTGCCCGAGGGAGGACTCGAACCTCCGACGGGGGGAGCCGCGCGAACCGTGACAAGACGCTGCTGACCGCACGGCTACCCCGCTGGGCAAATGTAAGTTATTTTGGCCATATTTACAATATCATTCATGAGAATAAAAGTACGGTGACAGAAAATTTCAAAATACTTTCCGTCAACTTTAAATATTTTAGTTAAATCAAGAAACTGATCGTACCTCAAAAACCAACACGCGAATCGTTCCATTGTAAGTGCCAAAATCTAATGATACGCAGGAAATCTGTATTGGATCATGGAAACTAATATGCAAATATGGACCCCATTTCTAATCCTCTCCTCGCTAACATGCACCGTCCTCTGTACCTCTTGGTCCTCAATATTCGGCTACCTTGAAATACTGAGGATCTGTTCTCTCGACCGTGAGCCAAAGAGTGGACGCTCTACGTGATCACGAAAGTGTGAGCGCACCGTACTACACCGTTCGTCATCTGTAATTACGTCGCACAAGTATCCCGCCACAACGAGATACTTCTGCGCAACTGTGAATGTACTTACCAGACATTTAGTCCAGAAATCATTGCAAGTGCTGCTCTCGTAAATCGTTACCTCCAACCAGGCAGCTGCCTTTGAGTCGAGCATATGCTGTCCAACAAGTAATACATTATACACCGCCAGTCCTTTCGCACACAGATATTTATCTAAATCCCTTGGTATGCGTTCGTGTAGAAGCTATTTGTTAGACCGAAGCTAGGCTATTGTACGTTCGCACCCAGCTTCGAAAACACAGTACCCAAACCTGGCATAACCTGCATTGCAAGGACACTTTCTTGTCGCATTGCAGGGACCACCTGCTCGAGAACAGACACAATTTTTTGTATGTCGCCTAATTACTGATAAGTTTCCTGCTGTACCTGCAAGGACGGTTCCTTGTCATGAAACATGCGTTGGCAGCGCCCACCATTTTTGCAGTTACTCGTGTTTCCACGCTGGCAACTCTCCGGTCATTTGGGCCCCGATTTTAATAAATTTCACATCAATTTATGCACGAATCCAGATATTTTAGTGTAGAGAACTGTATTTTTATAGTGCATATAAACCTTTTTATAGTAGGTCGTATTTCGGCCAACTCTTGTTGCAATAGGTCACATTTCGGCCAGCTTTTGTCAAAAATGCATTTCTTTGCCACATCTTTAATGCCGCAAAAATAAAAAAAACATATAATTGTTGCTCACATGACAATGTTTCGGGAGACAGTGTCGCAATTAAACGCTCCAGTTACTACAAAGTTTCTTTATTTATCAGAAAAAATCAGAAAATAAACAAAATAACACAATAGTCGGTTTGATGACGTTAAGGCATTGTTTTGCGGGGACGATAAAACGCTCTCGAAGCCAACATAGACGGCTTCCGACGTAATAAACATCTTAAACGTGGTCACACTATCCAGTTTGAATAAAATCTCAGATTGGTTAAATATAAAAAAAAAATCGTTCTCCAACAGCATGAAGTTGCGCGGTTTTGTTCATGATTTTTGAGAGAAACCCTTCATCACATAACGGAGAAACATCATTTTGTAAAATATGTGAGTTAAATTTAGAGCAAGAAAGCGATTGAGCGTGTAACGACACTGTATACCGCCAGATGCAGCAGCTGTGTGAAGCGCAGTGCTGAAACAACAGAGAACGACTGTTATTTGAGCAGACAGGTCCATATTCAACCATGCAATCGTTCTTTGATCTTGTGCAAAGTGATGGTGTATTGTAACATCTCATTGGAGAAGCTAAATAATCCACACTTCAGATAGTTCTTGGAGATATATACATGCCCACTTCCAGCTGAAAGTACACTAAGAAAGAACTATTTATTCGCGTGTTGTGGGTAGGTACTCAACACAATGCAAATAAATGTTGCTGACCAAAAGGTCTGGATGTCCTCAGATGATATCCTCGAAGTGGGTGGGCGCTATGCTGCAAATGCTGTTAGTGTTCTAAGAGTTGAGGGGACTGGAGAAATTTAAAAAAAAAACCCTACAATTGCCATTTTGTTTGAAAACTATTTGAAGTTGCTGTGGCCGGATGGTATGAACAGAGACAACGTTCTGTTACTAATTGCTGATGGTGCATCATTCATAGATAAAGCAGCCAAGAGGCTACAGATTCGCTTCCGGTATGGTGTAATTCACTTACCTTGCACAAGCGTTACACAATGTTGAAGGAGTGGTGCGATAAAATTAAGCTCTGCTGACCAATCAATTTCCTGAAAAAAAAAAATCTGTGTGAAAGCTCCGGTACTGGTGCAGAAATTTAAGTAACAAGAGCCTCCCGATCCCTCTTCCTACAGCCTGTCCGTACGCTAAGGAGTTCTTGGCTTAATGCTGATGAGTATTACTGCACTGACTATGCCAAAATAAAGACAATATTTTGTGAGCTTGAGAACGATGAATCAAGTGTTGTAAAACTGTGAAAGAGATCTTTACAGATAACTTGTCTCGAAACTTGGCATACATCAACGCCAACTTTCCAGAGGTATCGAAATGCATCACAAGACTGGAAGCTACAGGTATTCAGCTGTGTGACACACTGAATATTATGCAACATGTTCACAGTGAGCTGGGTCGAGCTCGTCATCAAATGGCAGACAAAGTGAATAACAAATTGCGAAGTATTCTCCAGCGGAATCGTGGATATTCTACTACGAGCAAAATTAGAGACAGGCTCTCTGGGAATGCTACAGTATTTGGAGACAGTGAACCAACGCTGGCCTGGAGTGACCTCCCCGACATCAAATACGCTCCTGTGACGTCCTGTGATGTGCGAAGGAGCTTCTCCAGGTAAAAAATTATCTTCAGCGCTAACAGTAGGTCATCGTAAATGGAAAACAGAAAAATGCGCTTTGTGATACAGTGCAAATCTGTAGAAACTGGGGCCTGATGGCACGTGTTAACCAGATAAGAAAAATTTAAACAAATGTCGAGCTTTAGCAAAATATGGTCTTATTTGGATAGTTATTAGATTTTCACTGTACTTCGTCCTCCTTTCAGAAACATGCTAACATTTCGAAAATATTAGCTAGTTAGTTTCAAACACTCCAAAAATACTCATTATTTTGTTCAGAAATGAATTATGTATTACATGATGTATAAAAAATCAGCAAGAACATTGAAATGCCTGGGCTAGCAGGACAGAGTGGATTAGGTTGTGGAAAGCGGCCAAAGTGAGTTCCTACCAGTTGCACTCAACATACAAACATTATTTATCAACACACAATATTACAACAAGGATGCACAACATTTAAAACTTTAATTGACCTCCTTTGCTTAACTTTAGATCGGCTTAAGGCCACATTCAAACTACAAGACACTGGGCTAAAGCAAAATTGAAGTACAAGGTCCTTTACTATTTTCCGCATTCACCTATTATAGTACAGCTAGTAGCGGCGCATGGTGCCATTACCTTGTTTTAGTTCAGTTAGCTGAACCGCGTTATGTTCTAACTGATAATGTGGTGGAACTGGCTAGTTTGAGATTAACTAACTGAGCTGCAGTTGTGGCATTTCCTTGTTTAATCAGAGCAGATTTTGTTGCGTGGTGTTCGCTATATGATAGAGAGTATGCGAGCCCGCAGACGTTGTACGTCCCCAATGGAAGTGCCTTGCGTCTTTCAATGTCCTCACACTATCAGTTTACGGAGAATGTGATGAAATCGAGACACTACGCTGGGCTCGAAAAATATGATTAATGTGCAACTCAAGGAAATTAACATGCAAATGGCCTGAAACTGGGTACAAAAAAGTAGTAAAACTAATAAACAGGTGAATTAAAATATAAAAACATTTACGTTTATTATTGTATACTAACAAGGGAACCTCCCCATCGTACCCCTCAGATTTAGTGGATAGGCCTTGAAAACCTGAACACAGATCAGTCGAGAAAACAGGAAGAAGTTGTGTGGAACTATGAAAAAAATAAGCAAAATTTACAAACTGAGTAGTCCATGCGCAAGATAGGCAACATCAAGGAGAGTCTGAGCAGAGGATCGCCAACTTATAACTAAATCTGAGGGGGGTGCGATGGGGAGATTCCCTTGTAAGTACAAATATAAATGACAGTGTCGAACTGCCTGGCCACAGGCAGTAACGGAGGAGGAGTGGGCTGTCTAACCTCACCACTAGATGGAGCTGGTTTTGAATGAAGTCGAGTACTGCAGATACTAGGTCGGCACGATGCGTCGATGTGAAGGCAATTTGACTACCAGCAGCTTTCATCTTTCCTGCTTTGCAGCTTCCCGGAAACGACCTGCATGGTGTACCTCGTTCCATCTTCCGTCGTGTCTGAATTAATCCTTCTGGAATAGTACGCCTGTTGGCTCTCGGTGATTACTGACAGCGATGAATATCTTATAGACGTCAGGCAAACAAAGAAATGGATACTTAAAGATTCGCGTATCGGATACCCAGGTAAATCCATTTCAAATGATACAGAATAAAAAACTCTATAAAGAGTGGATTGAACGTTGACATGTCTCCAGGAGGCCAATTCACTCTCTCCTGATTCCTCTCACTGTGCACTGCTGGCTTGATTCATCAGTCGCTGATTTATTGTCTTATCTCACCATGTCACTAACTGTTGTCCGTCCGACTAGCGACTGGCCGATTGTCCATTGAACGACTGACTATGCATTATCCGATTGTCCTTTGAGTGACTGACTTTCCACTGCCTTATTGATTTTCTCTCGTTGAACACTTTGGGTCCGATTGATCTCTGACTTACTGGCCGCAGCCTGATTGTCCTATCACTGCCCCTACTTTGCAGTTTTGTTATTGGTCTCCCTCTTTCTGTCCCCCACGGCACTGAATTTTCATTGTACCATCTCTAACATTTACTATAGCAGAGTTTCGACAGTAATATGTGACACAGATAAAGAGCCCTGTAGCATCATTCAGATAGATGGTTTTCTTTGCATTTTTTTCTTTGCCTTATATTGAAGCATCAAGTAATATTTAATGAGTATCCATAAGAGAACAACACAGGAAAGAACAGAATATCAGGAATTGTGGTGATGTCATCATTAAGCCAATTACGTACATTTTCTTTGATGTGCTGATAAATTTTGGGACACAGTTCACAGCAGCTTGTTATATATATGGACTGGTGGTGGCGCCTGCTGGTGGATTTCAACATCATAATTAATGTTTCTTGCAAAACACTTTTTTCCGAATAAACGTTAACTGCTTCCTTCACAAGTTTCTAAATAAGGGCTAACTTCCATTTCACAGCTTCAACATTTGCAAGGGAGGTTACTGGCACAGTTATCTTTAGAAACCATAAGACTTTGGGAAAGTGATTTTGTTAGATGTGTAATTCGTAACGACAATTATTGAATATTTCAGGACATCAACCTAGTATACACTGACCAGAAAGAGAATTATGATCACCGACCTACTATGGATAAGAACCAGTCCACGAGATAGCAGCGTCACCTGACAAGGAAAAACTGCTAGTCACAAACACGCAGGGTGCATATACACACATCAAAAAAAGTTTTGTATCATCTCGGTTCCGAAAGTTCCGGAACCTGTACGGAAAATTGGAGTAGAGATCAACATGAACATCATTTCCACCATTTTTATTGCTCACGAAAACCACACCTTGCATGTTGTACCACCGTACAGCAAGACCATCAGAGGTGGTTGTCCAGACTGCTGTACACACGAGTACCTCTAATACCCAGCAGCACGTCCCCTTGCATTGATGCATGCCTGTATTCGTCGTGGCACACTAACCACGAGTTCGTCGAGGCACTGTTGGCCCAGATTGTCCCACTCCTCAACAGTGATTCGGCGTAGATCCCTCAGAGTGGTTGGTGGGTCACATAGTCCATAAACAACCCTTTCAAATCCATCTCAGGCATGTGCGACTGGGCTCATGTCTGGAGAACATGTTAGCCACTCTAGTCGAGCGATGTCGTAATCGTGAAGGAACTCATTCACAAGATGTGCACGTTGAGGTCGCGAATTGTCGCCCATGAAGACGAATGCCTCACCAATATGCTGCCGATATGGTTGCACTAGCGGTCGGAGGATGGCATTCACGTATCGTATAGCCGTTACAGCGCCTTCCATGACCACCAGCGGCGTACGTCGGCCTCACATAATGCCGCCCCAAAACATCAGGGAACCTCCACCATGCGGCACTCGCTGGAAAGTGTATCTAAAGCGTTCAGCCTGACCGTGTGGCCTCTAAACACGCCTCCGACGATTGTCTGGTTGAAGGCAACGTGATACCATTCCTGAGCGGTCCATTCGGCATGTTGTTGGTCCCATCTGTACCGCGTTGCACGTTGTCGTGGTTGCAAAAGCGGACATTGCCATAGGTGTCGGGAGTGAAGTTTTCCAACATGCAGCCTGTCGTGCACAGTTTGAGTCGTAACACAACGTCCTGTGGCTGCACGAAAAGCATTATACAACATGGTGGCCTTGCTGTCAGGGTTCCTTGGAGCCATAATCCGTAGGTAGCTGTCATCCATTGCAGTAGTAACGCTTGGGCGGCCTGAGCGAGGCATGACATCGACAGTTTCTGTCTCTCTGTATCTCCTCCATGTCCGAACAACATCGGTTTGGTTCTCTCCGAGACGCATGGACTCTTCCCTTGTTGAGCCGGATGCTGTAGCCAAGCGATACTAGGTGCTTCAGTCCGGAAACGCGCTGCTGCTACGGTCACAAGTTCGAATCCTGCCTCGGGCATGAATGCTTGTGATGTCCTTAGGTTAGTTAGGTTTAAGTAGTTCTACGTGTAGGGGACTGATGACCTCCCATAGTGCTTAGAGCCCTTTGAACCATTTGAGCTCTCATTTCTGTCTCTGTGCTGTTCATATTTGGAACACAACCTACGACCAGCTTAGAGACAAAAGGGATGACAGTTTCTGCAGGACCTGACCATCATTTCGCAGGACAATGGTCAAGCACGTACAGTGAAGGCTGTTACTGATTTGTTTGACTGATGGGGCTGCTAAGTGCTATACCACCTACTGCACTCCCCTGACATAAGACCTCGTGAGTTCAACTCGATTTCTAAACTGAAGGAAACACTTCACGGCATTCGCTTCAGAACTGCTACTAATTCATCGGGCAATAGACCGCACCGTTGAAACTGTCAACACAACTGGCTCTCCTAAGAGTATCCTACAACTTCTACATCACTGGCATCAGGTTATACACAAGTCTGGTGACTATTTTGAAGGTCACTAAAACTTTGAAACACGAATTTATTTTGTAGGAGCTGTAAATAAATAATTGCCACTATTAAAGTTCCATCCCTCGTAGCTACGAAAAGTTGCCAAAATATAGTAAGATATATGACCAAGGCAACCACCCGTGATATGAAGAAGTTCAATGAGCAACTGACATTCAGCTTCAAATCACGCCACGAGGTTTAAGCGTTAAATCATGAACCGTCACGCGGGACGGAAGAATAAGTGGAGGAAAGACGGGAACGGATGGCTGATGAACCTCACTTACATACACACAAGCTTGGCTGGAAATATAACCCACGAAAATACATGCAAGAAGATTTGTCTAGTTCAGGCACATAAGAATGTGGGCTTCAAATAAATAACGAAAGCGACATCGTGATTTAGTGCACAGTGTACCATTAAAAAAAAAGTAATTTGACCTTCCTAATCAATGATGCGCTAAACACTGAAGCAATTTACATAAAGCAATTTAAAAAGCTATAGCACCATGAAGTCACAAATCTCTGGCCCTTAGCTAACAGAAGCCAGCATGTTTTGAGATGAGCGACGCGCTCCTCAAATCTTATGGCCAGACACATTAACAGAGATCAACAATAACACAAGGGTGAGCCGAATCCGATATAGAAGCAGCAAGACACAAATACGCGCAGGAAGCGAAGTGTCGAAATTGTCACGCTCAAGGCGGAGAAGAAGTCGGTCTTACGAATGCCGCGTGGTCTCTGTTCTGAAGCAACGAACAAAAAGTATCTCACCAACCATGCAAAGCCGTTGTGCGATGACGAAAAGTGGAAAGATTTGGAGCCGCCAGAAAATATTTATATGACGATGACCCACAGCTCACCTTCAGACCTGGTCGGCCAAGTTTCTGGAGCGTGTCCCTGGTGTCTGGAAGATGCTCACAAGGGAACCTCCCCATCGCACGCACCCCCGTCGGATTTAGTTATAAGTTGGCACAGTGGATAGGCCTTGAAAAACTGAACACAGATCAATCAAGAAAACAGGAAGAAGTTGTGTGGAACTATGAAAAAAATAAGCAAAAGATACAAACTGAGTAGTCCATGCGCAAGATATGCAACATCAAGGACAATGTGAGCTCCGGAGCGGCGTGGTCTCATGCTTAGCGTGAGCAGCTGCCGAATTAAGAGGTCCTTGGTTCAAGACTTCCCTCGAGTGAAAAATTTACTTTCTTTATTTTCGCGAAGTTATGATCTGTCCGTTCGTTCATTGAAGTCTCTGTTCCCTCTAATAAGTTTAGTGTCTGTGTTTTGCGACCGCATCGCAAAACCGTGCGATTAGTAGACGAAAGGACGTGCCGCTCCAATGGGAACCGAAAACATTAGATCGCAAGGTCATAGGTCAACCGATTCTTCCACAGGAGAACACGTCTGATATATTCTGTACGAGACTGGTGACGGCATGTGCGTCACATGACAGGAATGTGTTGTCGACCCACCTAACTTGTACACTTGGCGAATGGGTAAAAAGATTCTTCTTGCCCGATTTAGGTTTTCTTGTGGATGTGATAATCACTCCCAAAAAGTGATGAAAACATAAGAGTTTGTCACATAAACTTCAACAAATGAATGCAACAGTTTCACAGTCGCACAGTTTTCCCTGCGCTCTATCAAAACATATGTTTTTAACGTTTTCAATTTTTTCCGTGTGTAGACCGTCAAATACTGCATATGTCCCGGCAAATCTGAACATGTCCTTGAATTTTGGAGAGCAAAATTGATTATGTGGGAGTGCCTGAACTTTGATAATTGTCTGAAAATAAAAAATAAAACTTTTCCCTCGAGGGAAGACTTGAACCAAATACCTCTTATTCCCGAGCTGCTCACGCTAACCACGTCTCATTTTATACGTCTTCGTTCTTTGTATCTGCTCGGCGCGGACGTTGCAAGACACCCGTTTTAGTCGTCGTTGATTCATTAGTTTTTTTTTTTTATTACAGAGGGCAGTTAACTCTCTGACCGAACACGCTGAGCTACCGTGCCGGATAACCACGGGACCACGGCGATTGTGAGCTCACGCTATCCTTGATGTTGCCCATCTTGCGCATGGACTACTAAGTTTGTATATTTTGCTTATTTTTTTCATAGTTCCACACAACTTCTTTCTGTTTTCTCGATTGATCTGTGTTCAGTTTTTCAAGGCCTATTCAATGTGCCAACATATAACTAAGTCTGAGGGGGTGCGATGGGGAGGTTCCCTTGTCAGTCAGACCAACTTGAAAGTCACACGGGCGGCACAATAAACAGCGGCCCCTTTGCCCTACAGGCCTCAGCTGTCGGTGCTGCTTCTCACACTCCATTCCTGGAGTCACGGCCTCGAAGGCCGTTGCGGCAAAAGTGCCACGCTACCTTCACGCCAAAGATTGTGTTCCAGGAGACGTGTTGCGAATTATCTATCTAAAATGGTTCAAAAACACACATACACTAGTCAACCTTAGTCTGTGATACAGAACATGTAAAGATTATCTGGATGTATGGATCGTCTGCAATTTTTCATTATTCCGTGCAACAGCAAATAAAAGCACTGCTTTAAAAGTGACATACCTAAAATATTACAAAGCATAGGAAAGGCAAAAGGTCCACAACAATTAAATGAAGGGAACATGTGTCAATGGTACAACAAAACATTGCCCCTATGTGATATATTATTGTTGCCTGGATTAGCATATACATTCAGTCACTGTGTGCTACACGTACCGCGAAAATAGTCAAAACTAGTGAGCAATATAATAACATGCATTATAAACAGCAGTGGAATGCCTAAGTTTCATATCTTGTTACAGAAGTCTACAATAAGCAGAGTGATATCTATGTGATAGAGGTCAGTGACGCATATTTAAAAAATACTATCAGAGTCGAAACAAAGAATTAAAAATGCAATATTTCCCTGTAAACTCAATCACTGACTGCAAATAACAGCTCATCATAATCGTTCAATTTTTAATTACGTTGTAGGGTACCTAAGTTACATAAGTGGTTTTAGAAATGTACGATTTGTAGACCTGCGTCTACAGGGAAGCGGTCAATGTAGTGTATTTAAGAAGTAGAATAATAATCGAAATAAATAGTTATAAGTTCAATTTTGTCCTGCAACTGAATCACTGACGCCAAACGACGGCAGATCACAGTAGTTAAATGTATAATACATAGCTGAAAGCCCATGTTTCGTAACTGGCTACAGATGTAACCAATACTTAGAAATCAGTCTAAATAGCAAGAGATTGTAGCGAAAGGTTCATGATGAAACACATAAATATCTGTGGACGCGCGCATTGCAGAGTAAGTACAAAAAAGACTCGGATCAGATGTGTAGAAAGTCGTCTACGTGGTACGTTAAACTAGTAAATACTGTCCAAAACTGGGAAATTCCCAAGTGATCTTGATACTGTTGAATACTGGTGAAATGTTGGCAGACTACGCGTGTGTGTAAACATATTGAGAAAGTCTTAACACCAAAAGTGTTAAACTAACAAACCATAACACTGAAAGGTAAACAATATGTTAAAATGATGTGTGCAACGATGTCTATGTTTAAGTGATTATATAGGGGCTATTGCTTACAGTTTACCGTGTAGACAGTGATATATGTTAATCACCTTGACATCTTACAGATGGTCACTGAAAATATTAAAGAAATAATTGTGCTTCAATTCTCACTGGTCATTCTGCTAACGTATATGTGTAGACTTTCCAACAAGTTGCCTTATCTCCCTTTCGCTACTGTATCCAAGATCCCCTTATTGTGGTCAGCACCATTGATTTTATGATGAGTGCTGCTCAGGTCTAATCCGAAAGTTGTTTTTTAGTAAACGTACGTTCACTTAATCTAATTGCAATCGAGTGTCATGTCTGGACGATACAGTTATGATGGGAAGCATCGCTGTTTTGTTCATATATGACTGAACCATTAAATGTCTTTTTTAGTTTCTGTCTGGTGGAATAACAGCTATTTAAGGTGTTGTTATTTAGAAATGCCAGTTTAATTTGAAACTTTTGAAAGTAGCAGTATATTTTTTTCTGAAATATGTCACCTGCACGTCATTAGAATATACTTCGTTTTAGTTCTGTTTTCATTTTGAATATGTGTTTGACTGTTAGTCTTTGCTTTTTGTTTCAGTTTATTATACATTTTGTGTACGGTATTCCTACTGTACCCATGAGCAACAGTATTTCTTAATATTGCTAATCACTTTATCAATGTTCGTTTGATAAGCTGGGAGACGGTGAAGACAGTGGACCATAGAATTATAAAATAACATTTTGTACCGCACTTGATGACCGGAACGCGTTTAATAGTGTCAGTGTTCGTGGGCTTAGATAAATGTCAAAAATATATTTCACATTATCGTATATTGTTGTAAAATCTAAAACTAATTATGGAAACATTTTTTTGAACTCCAATATTAATTTCATTTTGGAAATTGAAATAAGAGAATAGTGAAAATACTTTGCAGTGATTTTGGTAAATTAAAAATATTTCAAAATCAAACTTCCAACGTGATTAATACAAATGAAGAATTCGGAAGCCGCTATTTCTGTTGCTAACTTGCCAAGATATCCAGAGGTAATGATCAGAACATGCAGATAGGTTCTTCAAATGCACGTAAAACGTCCTTCTTGTATGGCGTCCAGAAAAGGAAGACTAGTTCTTCAGACTGCAGAAGAAAATGGTTTCAACGGTACAGCTGTTCTAAGTTAGCCGCCTGCCCGGAAAAATTGTAGGTGACTTAACATATACTGTTAGTTTTGCTGAAAATGGCACGTATTCTAAGGTGATATCACGTCAAGAATCTCTAAGAATGAGTCACAAAAACATTACCACAACTGCGCTATGTAAAGAGGAACACGTGGCTGAAACTTCGTTGCAAAGAAGTATAGCTACCGACAGATAGAGTCGAGTTTAGCATGGAAGCGGTGGCACAGGCTACTCAAGTGGCAATTCCAGGAATCACTCAGAACGGAAAGAAATACAAAGCACGATGGAGCAAGGCCACAGAAGATCTTGCACAGCGATCAAGGCAGCAAGGCAGTCCACGAGCTGAAAGTTCGGGGGCCTATGATGAAAAGAACTCATCTGAAGCCTCTAAGATTACTGAAGGGATGCAGCACCGTGAAGGTTACATTAGGAATCAGTACCAACTACACTGCCTGACGCAGTATGTATGCAGCAAGAAGAGATTGTTGTATGTCAGTGTCACTTCACACGAATGCACACTATCGGCAGGTATGTAAATGTTTAGAACTGCTATTATCTGAAACAAGACGGCCACCAGCCATGGAGATGCTACATATTCGTCAGAAGACGTGTTAGCTGGTCTGGTGCAGTTGGAAAGGGGCCTCTATGTAGCTAACTGAATCGTCAAAATACATGCGGCATTCGGAGGTGTCAGTGGCCTAATGTTGGACTGCGTGCGAACGTCAGCGCATGATTGCTCTTCAAGGTTTCATTGGACATCTGAACACCGAAAAAGAGGATCTCCGTATTGTGCACCAAGCACATCGGAAGAAGTTTATATCTGCACTCGCCTTCCGAGAACAAGTAATTAGTTCTTAGTTTTGCAGGAAGATAACCGTCACGGTGTGTGCCGCCATTGTGTATGTTTTCAGGTCACGGACGGTAGTTACTGAGAAATTTCTGACACACAACATTCTGTGCCATCCTGCACAACTCAGCTACTAGCGTCTCCTGGACATGGGAGCGTTGGCTTGTGGTAAAACCACAACTAGAACGGCTCTATTTGGAGTGATGCTTTGACTGGGAAGCAAGGACTGCTGATGAACAGCGTCGCTTTGTGTTCAGGAATGAAAATCGATTTTTCACTGTCACAGATGCCCAGTGTCGGTGAGTATGCCATTATTAGTTTTGGAGGTAGACAACCGTCACGGTGTGTGCAGCCATTGTGTATGATTTCAGGTCACGGCCGGTAGTTATTGAAAAATTTCTGGCACACAACGGTACGTCACAGGCATTCTGCGATCTCTTGTGTTACCCATCACAAGGCGGTATAGTGACGTCATTTTTCACCAGGACGATGCTCGTTTAAACATGGAACGAATCTTTAAACTTTCTGTGTGATGTTGAGGTACTGCCAGATATTCTCAAAGCCACTCCCACTTCCTCTTTTCCTGAGTAGACACCCTTGTTTAACACATTATATTCCACTCTTGAGCAGCCCATTCAACCCAGAGTACCCTAGATCCTTTCCATCACCACCTCTTTCACAACCACAAGAAAAACCCTCTCTCCTTCTGCAATACTTCAATATCAGCTCTCTATCGTCATCTTTTGTTACACTTTCCACCGTGCTACCATAGTATTTTGCGTCTATCTCTTACCTGTAGCTGGTCTTTAAGCAGACAACATCAGAAGCAGCTCCAGCTACTAGGCACCTCCAAGCAGCTCGCGATGAAACGGCAACTCCGCCGCGTAATCTCCTGGAAACTTTCCATACCCGTATTTTGTTCACCTTTCTATGTTTTCATACAACTATTATGTTCAAACCCATAGGCTGAAGACCGGCTACATAGCTTCTGCCAGCCCGTCCCCCACAGGCGGAATGAAATAACAAAGAAAAAAAACAGAATTCGAGGAAACTGACATGGAGGTGAACAAGGCCAGACGACCATAGTCAATTCTGCTGAAACAGCTCACTAAACAGTAACCATGGGGATTACGGCAGTAAGAGGAATACAGCTATAAACTATACTAGCAGTATCGAGAAGTCAACAAGCACACGACCGATTTTTCCATAGTCAGGGCCAAGATGAGCTTGTTACTTGGTTACATCGCCAGGTTAACTGAAGATGACAATGTACAACGATACAGCTCATTCTCTTTCATCGCTATTGGATGTTTGTGTGGTATGGAAGTACGAACATTTTGATGTGAGCTAGTGTTTGGGCCACATCTGTCGCAATTTGTGTAAATCACAGTACGCATCATTAGACGTGTGACTGATCCAGCCTTGCACAGCGTTTGGATTATACCCGAATTTTATCTTCGTTAGTGTAAAGGCAGTTGTTTAAAATAAGTCGTCCTTAACCAGTCATTATCTAGGCTGCTAAGAGTCATGCGTTTGAACTGTGCGTGAAAGGATAGTACGTGTCCGAGTCATTCATGTATTATTTGAGGCCAAGGTCTGATTTATTTTACCATTACTATTAACTCAGTTTTAGACTGAAAATGCAGTCTTGGACAATGTGGCACTTTCTAGGTGAAATTCCAAAACACAGGGAAGAGTAGGACAAGGAGAGCATGGAAGCGCGATCCCAGAATAGCGGCACCATTTGTCGTTTGAATGGATACATTTGCGTAACTGCTACGTAATAGTATTATTAAATAAATACAGTCCGCAGCTCGTGGTCGTGCGGTAGCGTTCTCGCTTCCCACGCCCGGGTTCCCGGTTTCGATTCCCGGCGGGGTCAGGGATTTTCTCTGTCTCGTGATTACTGGGTGTTGTGTGATGTCCTTAGATTAGTTAGGTTTAAGTAGGTCTAAGTTCTAGGGGACTGATGACCATAGATGTTAAGTCCCATAGTGCTCAGAGCCATTTGAACCATTTGAAGCCAAATAAATACAATATTAACAAGGAATTCTGGATGCTTACTGAAGTAATCAGCTTTAATAAATGATTTTATCTCAACAAGCCACAAAACACAGTTCCATTACAATAATGAAACAGCAAAATTCATTTAACAAACTCCTTTGCTTTAGAAACAGGACCTACTCGAAAAACAGCAGCAAAGGTATCTTTAAGACAATTTCAGAAAAGATCTTTCAAGGCCTTTAAAGAATTTTCACAAAACTAATTAACTTTTTTAAAGTAACAGGCTCTTAACACACAAGATTGCGAGCACATTGCTAAAATCAGCATAAAATCTACTGAAAATTTCACATCTAACAAACCAGCAAAACAGAAAAAAATTTGTGGTTAGATACTATGGGACCAAACTGCTGAGGTCATCGGACCCTAGGCTTACACAGTACTTAATCTAACTTAAACTAATTTAAGCTAAGCACAACACACATCCATGGCTGAGGGAGGACTCGTACCTCCGTCGGTGAGACACGCGCCAACCGTGACCAGGCGCCCTAGACCGCCCGGCTAACCAGCGTAGCATCAAAACAGATTAAGACTGTCCACACGTGAGGCAAGTACATTTAGGCCTAACCACTAATTATGGTTAATTATTTGAAGATATTCATGTATGATAAGATTCAAGACAGTACCTTGGCCTTAGGGAAGTTTAGGAAGAACTTAGCAACCCAAACTTCGTAACATTGGCAGTACAAGCACATTCCGAAGGAGATGAACAAGTAAAACTTTAAATAAGGTTCCATATGTCCATTAAGTAATACAGCCAGTACTCAACATGAAGTTTACTACCAGACAGCGTGAACCACTGCGCTAATACAATCGTGGCTGTACCTCAAAGGCTGCCAGTAAACAGAAAGGTGGTGCATAACAGCAACAAGCCCATGTGGCCATCAGCCACTGAAAAGCTGTCTGCGAAGCTCAGAAGACTAAATAGGGCTGGTAACGAACACTACTTATTTGAGATATAGGCCACACAAACAAGGCCGCCTTCTCGAGACATGGTCAGCATAAAGCCCGTTAATATGCCAGCAAATTTCAAACTTTTATCTTTTACCAAATTTATAAAATATCACGAATTCTTAGTAGTGGTGAAGGTAATGTCACTCCAACCATTTAGGTGAATAAAATATGATACAGGAAAACATAATAAATGCACAGACAATAAGATCTGACAGTACTGTAGCCAAACCACACGGCAATGAACCTTGTGTAAGCCATACACTTACATTATGAAAATGACAAGCTTACCCCCACGAGGCGGTACTTAATAATTAGATCTTACACACAATGCTCCCTTCCGTAATATTTAGAAATGGAAATTTATAACACAACTTTAACACATGTATTACATACAGGAAATGTCAGTTGAAGCAAACTAAATTTAAAACTAAAGACTACATGCAAAATCCTTAAAAAACTAAGAGCAAAGTTTAATCTGTTATGGCTTATTGCCATAACATCTTTCCACAGTACTACAGCACAAGAAAGTCATTGGCCGTATCAATGGGAAAAATCTAACGTGACAGTTTAGTATTCCACACTGTGTGTAGCTAAAACAAACTATAGTGAAGCTCTCACTGGTACACAGGAATCTCTAAATAGGCACAGTTACGTATTGAGCCAAATATTCGGCTGATCTGGAATATAAATCATCTGAAGCAACAGACCCTTAGCTCAGATAATTAAGCTCAAACAAATATTTCCGAAAGGCACCAAGCGCCGGCAATAGAGGTGCGTGTATCATAACGTGAGAAGTTCTGATTATAAACATACAATGTGGCTCCCAGCAGCCAATCCCAAACAGAATGGAATATCAAAAGCTGGAGAAATCAGGGACGCGGATAGGACGTCGCCGTACTCAGCTCAGTATCGCATCTCAGACGTCACCAGTTACAACACAGCTAACAGATGTCTGACCCACTACGACCGTAACTCAGCTCGTGATGACCTCCAGTACGGTGACACTATTTGTCTCGCTATTACTGTCTCCACAGCGCTGCTCAAGGCCTACATTAGAATTCGTCCTGTCAGGGATAATGTGCGACAATCTACAATTGCTCTCACAACCATTAGTAGCGCCAATGAATAACATGATGATTCTACATTCATAAGAAATTTAAGCGTAGATATATTAACCTTCAATTGCTTTAAATCATTCAAGTTTGTTCCATAGAACGGAAACCATCAAAAATGTAATCCGGACCCTCATGGTGCTTAAAAGTCACGACGATAGTGGAATGAATTATTTCATCAATGAAGTGAATTTTGTTGAACTGTGTTCGTACCGAGCGTTGTAACTTCACGTCCCTTAGTAGGCCTACTGGACTCCGATATAACTGACCGTGATCACGTATGCCTAATGAAATTTTACAGTGAGTATGGCGATCGTTATCGAAGGAAAATAACACCGGTTAGCAGGAGGAAATAGTACAAAAGACCCTCCTGATGGAAGGATCCATCCTAAACCTAATCTAAATACTGAAGATAATTTTGAAATCGGCAGAATGTAGTGCTATTGCCCACTCACCACACAGGGGGGCAAAGGGTATCACGTAATACTTAACGTATTAAGTATGCTGATAATACAAGAATACTGATTAGCTAAAAAAAGGATACTTAAACAGTCACTGGTCAGCTAGGGCAATGAATCCCTAGAAACGTAAGAAAGGTAATAGCAAAGATATTTAAGCAAATAATCACTGGTTTTTCAAATGTTTCAAATGGCTCTGAGCACTATGGGACTTAACATCTGAGGTCATCAGCCCCCTAGAACTTAGAACTGCTTAAACCTAACTAACCTAAGGACATCACACACATCCATGCCCCAGGCAGGATTTGAACCTGCGTCCGTAGCGGTCGCACGGTACCAGACTGAAGCGCCTAGAACCGCTCGGCCACTTCGGCCGGCAGTGGTTTTTCTATTGAATTTTGTCATTGTTTTTCCACAACACAAAATTTCACGAGAAAATAAATGAATCAGAAAGCACTGACTTTGCTGTTACTTATTCTGAAATACTAAATTTTGATCGTAAAGTTAAATGAAATGGCTCTGAGCACTATATGACTTAACTACTAAGGTCATCAGTCCCCTGGAACATAGAACTACTTAAACCTAACTAACCTAAGGACATCACACCCATCCATGTCGGAGGCCGGATTCGAACCTGCGACCGTAGTGGTCGCGCGGTTCCAGACTATAGCGCTTAGAACCGCTCGGGCACTCCGGCCGGCAAAGTTAAATGAAGTTATTGGTTAAATAAATGACTGTAACTTAAACTTTGTTATGTAAAAAATGGGTTTCAGCAATCTCGCTTTAACGTAACGCAAAATTTAGAAAAAGAAAGCAATTTTCTTTTGATTATCGGAAGGTTGATTTAATTTACGTCAAGCAATTGAGTAGCTTACTTTACTATTAATATAACAACAATAAAATACATAGCAAACCAGCACAAGTCACTCGCTAAGCTAAATACAGAATAAATGAAACTGTGCAACCTTAGTTTGTGCTGTATCTTACTAGTTTTGTCAGTGAAATCTTACGTTACTTCAAGCGCTTGAAGTTAATACTGAAAATGAAAACTTAGGTAAGCCTCGATTGAGCTACACAAGAATGAACGGTTACCGAGACAGAAAATTTAGACTGAAACTTGTCGTTAGCAAAAAACAATACTGGCTGTAAATAGTTAATCAATTTTCATAGTTTTCGAGACTCGGTGATTGCATGGAAAGACAAGGAACGCTGCTTGGTAATAATGTCTGCTGCAGTCATGGACTGTGCGGCTGGTCCCGGCGGAGGTTCGAGTCCTCCCTCCGGCATGGGAGGGTGTGTTTGTCCCTAGGATAATTTAGGTTAAGTATTGTGTAAGCTTAGGGACTCGTGACCGTAGCAGTTAAGTCCCATAGGATTTCACACACATTTGAACAATTTCAATAATGTCTGAGAGCAGTGACATGACAGGTTTCCTGTAAGTTTTAACTACTTCAGGTTATCACTCAGGTTAGTCATACTTTGTGAAAGAAATATCGCTAGGTAATGCTTCTACAATACCAGTTATATTTTGTCACTTAACAGTCAGTAGCTGTGCGGATGACGAAGAATGTAACCGAATACAATGGTGAGCTGCTACTGTTCCTGCTGTTGCTTGAGAACCACTAGTTGTCTGCAGAGACACAGATAATTATGGGACAGGCTGTAGTTAGAACTGATGCAGCTTCCTCCGGCTGTCCACTCCTGCCGTGTTCTCAACACTCGCGGGTTAACGAATTAGGTGCGCCTAAACTGGCGCGATCGTAGCTGCACACCGCGTCTGCGGGAGAGCTCACCAAACACTTCCGCAATCTTTCATCACTCAAGCTGTTCTGCTTCCTCCCGGCTGGCAGCTATTGCCATTTCGTAGTTGCTATCCAAGTTTCTTGGCTATTACCCAACAAATATTTGCATTGCAGTTACAATCAGTTATATACATTCACAAATAAACACACTGTTACATCCGCTACATATTAAATATAGTTCCTGTAACAAAGCATACTGACTCAGAATTATATGTAGAGGTACTAATTATCAACGGCGAAAAATTTTGGATGGTGGAGAAGGTATTTTATCTACATTTTCAGAGTTACACGGTCTTTTAGTGAAATTTCAGAGAAATATATTTATCTATAATCTTATCGACGAAATTGTTTTCGTTGGAAATAAGTGTTTGACGATTTCACTGATCAGCCAGAGCATTATGACCACCTACGGTCACCTACCTAATAGCCGGTATTTTCACTTTTGGCACGGATAACAGCAGCGATACGTCGTGGCATGGAAGACATGAGGCCTTGGCAGGTCGCTGTAGGGAGTTGGAACTTCAACTGCACACACACGTCACCTAACTCCCGTAAATCCCGGGGGGGGGGGGGGGGGGGTCGATGAGCTTTGACGACACCTTCAATCACATCCTAGACATGTACAATCGGGATCAGATCTGGCCAGTTGGAGGGCCAGAGACTCAACTGGAACTCCCCACTGTGTTCGTCGAACCTCTCCATCACATTCCTGTTCTTATGAGATGGCGCTTTTCTTTTGCTGAAAAGTGCCAATCCTATTGGGAAACATGAAAGGATGCACTGGTCTGAAGTCAGTGTACGATACTCCTTGATGCCATGGTGCCTTTAACAAGATCCCCTGGACCCATGAAAGGCCACATGAATGTTCCCCAGAGGTTAAGGGAGCCACCGCCAGCTTGTCTTCGTCCCCCCCCCCCCCCCCCCCGTACAAGTGTCAAGTAGCTGTTCCCTTGGAAGACGACGGATTTGTGCTCTCCCATCGTCATGATGAGGAAGGTACGGGATGCATCAGACCATGCTACAATCTGCAACTGCACCAACGTCGAGTGCCGATGGTCATGTGCCCATTTCATTCGTAGTTGCCGATCTCGTGGTGTTAACGTTGACATATGCATAGATTGTCGGCTGTGGAGTCCCACATTTAGGAGTGTTCGGTGCACGGAGTGGTCAGACACGCTTGTACTGTGCCCAGCATTAAAGGCTGATGTTAGGTCCGACACATTTCGACTCCTGTCCTGTTTTACCAGTCTACCCAGCGTACCGCGTCCGGCATGTATAACGAAGGGTGGATGCCCAAGCCTACAACGTTTCACCTTAGTCCCGCCATGCGTTGAAGACACCAAAGCAGTCCTCGAACATCCGACAAGTCGTGCAGTTTCAGAAAGGCTCGCTCCGAGCCTCCGGGTCATTACTATCTGCCCTAGATCAAACATAGATATATCGCGCACCTTCCCGATTCTATACACTGCCAGCAAGTTCACTGTTACTGAAGACTTTACAAAAAGTATCGAATCACCCCGGTTCCCAGAAGTTCTGAAGAAAGATGTTGACTGTGGATATTGTATCACAGACACAGTCCCTTTAACTATTCAGAAATGTCACAAAACCCACCATAAGATGTATACAACCATGCATGAGCAGCACCTGTTAGACGGAGGGGGTCCGACAGCCGATCAGTTCCAGTCATTCCTCAAGGGAGGAGGTACATGGGTAGTCCTGTCTGTAGTTCAACCATGTCTAGACGGTCAATTCTGCGGTTCGATCGCGTCCGCGTTGTTACTGCGTGCCAGGAAGGGCTCTCAAGAAGGGAAGTGTCCAGGCGTCTCGGAGTGTACCAAAGTAATGTTGTTCAGACATGGAGGCCGCGGTGGTCTCGCGGTTCTAGGCGCGCAGTTCGGAACCGTGCGACTGCTGCGGTCGCAGGTTCGAATCCCGCCTCGGGCATGGATGTGTGTGATGTCCTTAGGTTAGTTAGGTTTAAGTAGTTCTAAGTTCTAGGGGACTGATGACCACAGCAGTTGAGTCCCATAGTGCTCAGAGCCATTTGAACCATGGAGGCCAAGCGGAGACACAGGAACTCTCGATGACATGCCTCGCTCAGGCCGCCGATGGGCTGCTAGTGCAACGGATAACCGCTACCTACGGATTACGTCTGTGAGGAACCCTGACAGCAACGCCACCATGTTAAATAATGCTTTTCGTGAAACCACAGGACCTCGTGTTACAACTCAAACTGTGCGCAATAGGCCGCATGATGCGCAACTTCACTCCTGACGTCCATGGGGAGATCCATCTTTGCAACCACGACACCATGCAGGGTGGTACAGTTGGGCCCAACAACATGCTGAATGGACCGCTCAGGACTGGCATCACGTTCCCTTCACCGATGAGTGTCTCACATGCCTTCAACAAGACCATGGTCGGAGACGTGTTGGGAAGCAACCCGCTCAGGCTGAATACCTAAGACACACTGTCCAGCGAGTGCAGCAAGGTGCAGGATCCCTGTTCTTTTGGGGTGACGTTGTGGGGCCGACGTACGCCGCTGGTGATCATGGAATGCACCGTAACGGCTGTACGGTACGTGAATACCACCCTCCGACCGATAGTGCAACCATATCGGCAGCATATTGGCGAGGCATTCGTCTTCATGGACGACAATTCGCGCCCCCATCGTGCACATCTTGTGAATGACTTCTTTCAGGATAACTACATCCCTCGACTAGAGTGGCCAGCATGTTCTCCAGACATGAACCCTATCGCACATGCCTGGGATAGATTGAAAAGGACTGTTTATGGACGACGTAACCCGCCGTTGTGGAGTGGGACAATCCGGAGCAACACTGGCTTGATGAGCTTGTGGTATGCATCAATGCAAGAGGATTTGCTACTGGGTATTAGAGGTACTGGTGTGTACAGCAATCTAGACCACCACCTCTGAAGGTCTCGCTATATGGTGGTACAACATGCAATGTGTGGTTTTCGTGAACAATAAAGAGGGCGAAAATGATGTTTATGTTGATCTCCACTCCAATTTTTTGTACAGGTTCCTGAAATCTCGGAACCGAGGTGATGCAACATTTTTTTTGATGTGTGTGTTTTCCAAGATAGTTGAGTTCTTTGACGATCCCATATTTTTCTTCTCCCACTTTAAAATGTTTTGAGGAATTTTTTTTATCTTTTTTATTAGCTTGGTCTTTTCGAAGCGGATTTTGAGATCTGTTTTTCTTATTTGTTTTTGTAGTTCAAATGTCTGTTCTTTGACCTCCTTTCAGGTTTCTGCTAGTAGGGCCATTTAATCTGCAGCAGCTAGGCTAGACATTCGACTTTGGTGCCTTTATCTTGTTCCTAATCGGATTCTACTATGGATATTCGTGTTCCACTCTTCCTCTAGCACGCAATTAAATAGCAGTGGGGAGAGACAGTATCCTTGTATCCTTTCCGTAAACCAGTGTTTATCTCAGAAGGATCAAAGAGTTCTCCCATGAACGACTTTGATGCGAGTGTTAGTTTCTCTGATTAAGTTTGTGGTTTTGTTCTCCAGGTTAATTTTTTTAGTATAGAGGTAAGGGATTCCCGTTCTGTTGCACGGGTTTTTGTAAGTCAATGAAAGTCATAACGTATGATTGTGTTCACGATTTATGGTGGGTCATGAGGTTTTTGAAGTTCATTATTTGTTCTGAGCAAGTTCTTTCTTTCCTGAAACCCGCTTAGTATTCTCCAAGCGGCTGGTCTAATTGTGGATCCGCTATGTTTAATAGGACTTTAGAGAATATCTTATATTCTACATCTGATAGGACTTTAGAGAATATCTTGTATTTTACGTGTAAGAGTAACATGATTCTGTAGCTGTTGAGGTCTGTTTTGGTCCGTTTATCTGACGGGGTGCTAGGGCGAAGGACGTCTTCCATTCTTCATTTATCCAGATTCCTTCATATGTGTTTTGGAGATAGTCTACGGTATTCTTGCGACGTTTTTACTCAATTTAGATGTAATTAGGTTTTCTTCTGAGACCTTATAGTTCTGAGATTTCAAATGAGTGCCTGCAGTTCTTTGGTCGTGGGTGGATTCGAGGTAGGACTCACGGTGAGTATTTTTCTGCACCATTCTCTTAATATTTTGCCATTACTCCTGTTATTGAGGAATATATTTCCGTTTCTGTCTTTGAATTGTAGGATCGCTGTGCTGTGTTGGTTATTTTATGTTGAGAAGACCGATAAATTTCATTGTGTTATTTTTTATGGTTTTCAGTGATTTGAAAGAGGAGTTAGGAGTTGGTCGTCTTGGATATTCTTTATTTCCTGGAGATTTTTGCTCACTAATTTTGTTATGTTTAAGGTGTTTTGTCGGTTACGTTCTTTCTCCTGTGACTGCCACTGTTGCAATGCTTTTCTTAGTAGTTCAAGGAGCTTGAAACACGTTTTATGGCTTTTGTTATGGGAGATAATTGATCGTCTTTACTTATTAAACTTTGCTTTATTTCATCCCTGGTTTTGTTTTGTATGTATTTAGTTGTGAGGGGTGCTCTGCGGAGCTTATTATCTTATCTGGATGATAAGTTCTTCTTTTCCAGTGTTGGTTAGACTTTTACGTCTGGGGATGATTTGAGTCTTATTTTAGAACGGCAGTATTCGGAATCTAAGCTGTCTCCTCTGAGGACTTTGACATTTTCAGCTTCTTTAAGGGGTTTCAGTGTGGTTACCATTTAATGGAGATGGATTCATCTAGGTGAGTGCTTAGTGAGACCCATGTCCTCATAATTCTGGGTAGCTTTTTGAGGGTTGTGGAGTTGAGGATTATGTTGTGTTTCTTGGCACTGTTCTGTCAGTCTGAACCCATTATGGTTAATTTTTTATGTACTGTGTAGTTTAAATCCCTTTTCTGTATTTCTTCTCCTTCCCTTCCTCGGAACTGAAGTCCCCAACAAGTAGAACATTGAGTCTTCTGGAAAACTTCACACAATATTATGTAGCTAATCCCAAAAACGTTTCCTCTTTTCTTTTTCATCTATGGAGGCATGTGCATTCACATCGGCGTATACTTTGTTAACGTTTAAAAATAAGTGCGGAGAGTCTTTCAGATTATGATCCAAAGTTGATAGTAGAGTTCAAACATTTTTGTCTCTTATGAAACCAGTTCCTTGGAATGCGCACCTTTCCTTTGCATATTCTGAAGCCCCCAGAATCTAAATTACTTTCATCCATGAATCTGGTTTTTTGTAGGGTCGTTATGAGACTTCTTTTTGGTTCTTGAGAATGTTTGTAAGAAGTTCAAATTTTTCAGATTTGAGAATTTTTGTTGAAAGTAGCTACGGAACCTGTTTTTTATGTTTCATCTTGCTTGAGGTTCCAACACAGACTGACCTTTGTGTAACGTGGCAGACTCCCATGAATCAGACGATCTGCTTGCACAATTCTGTGCAATGGATTGTCATATTGGGTAATTCGTTGCACATTACACACTTCCATGATTCATTATTTTATGTGTGGGGCGGCTATTATTGTCAGAGAAGCTAGTTTACAACCACAGTTTTTAGCCCTCAAGAGGTTAACTGCCTCCAACCTATGGAAAGGTGCTGACCAAAGACTGCCCAACCTGTGCACAGCAGACTTTGGATATTGATTTCTGTGTTGTCCCACAGGTAGTAATCCATCTTCCACCTACCCAGCATATCTGCAGAACCTTTTCTTATCCTCCACCTGAGGACGCACCCAGTAGGGAGAAAGAACCCTCTCCCCCCTTGAGAAAATACTTTTTATATATATCTGTGTAGTTAGTCTTAATTTAATAAAAAATGTTATTGCCTTACGACATCTGCACGGAACCTCTGTCTGTACAGCTTCATACGAAGCGTGTTTTTTAAGTAAGTCCCGTTTTGAAATTAAAAGAAGACGTGCTAAGATATCTCAATAATTTTTTTTTCATGAAAGCCTGTACCTTAATCAACTTTTCTACATAATTTCCGTAAATTTTGAGGCACTTGTCATAAAGTTGTACCAGTTTCTTAATACCCTCCTCATAGAAGTCTGCCACCTGACTGCATCACCACTATTTTGACTTCGTCATCGTCTTGAAGCCGCTGACCGCCCAGGTGTTTCTTCAAGTGCAGGAACAGATTGTAGTCCCTGGGCGCAAGATGTGGGCTGTACGGAGGATGTTCTAGAGTTTCCCATCGAAAAGATGTGATGACATCTTTGGTCTGATTCGCCACATGCGGACGGGCATTGCCTTGCCGCAAAACGATGCCCTTGCTCAATTTCCATGGACTGTTGCTTTGATTCTGATGTGATGTAGGCCACCCATGTTTCATCATCCGTAACAATTTGGCTTAAGAAATCATTACCGTCGTTGTGGTACCGCTCAAGGAAAGTCAATGCACTGTCTAAACGTTTGGTTTTGTGCACATCCGTCAACATTTTCGGTACCCAACGTGGAGCACAATTCTCGGTAATTCAAGTGCTCGGTCTCAATGCCATACAAAACACTACGAGAAAAATTCGGAAAGTCATTCCGCAAGGAGGAAATCGTAAAGCATCTGTTTTCTCTCACCTTATTGTCCACTTCCTGCACCAAACTTCCATTAACGACCGTAGGACGCCCACTCCGTTGTTCATCATGCATATTTGTGCGGCCATCTTTAATTGCTCTCACCAACTTCTTTACCATCCCATCACTCAATGTTTTCTCTGTTAACTAGACAGATCTCACGATGAATACCGATCGCTTTTAGGCCTTTAGCACTAAGAAATCTTTTAACAGCCCCCACTTCACAGTCGGCGGGTCTCACGATTATTGGAGGCATCTTAAACACTCAGTACACAATGTAAACAAGGAAGAATCAGACTGTAATGGCGTCAGTGCATAGATTAAGGTACAGGCTTTCATGTAAAATAAAATTATTGAGATATCTTAGCACGTCTTTTTGTTTAATTTCAAAACCGTACTTACTTAAAAAAACACGCCTCGTATTTATATGTACTTATGGAACTTGTGTATTTTACTCTGATAATTTCATACACCAATTCATACTGTTTGTCATACATACACTTGAGCACATATAGCCACATTGGCACCAATAGCCAGGCAGAAATTACACATTCAGCAAAGTGTCCTCTCAGAGAGAGAGAGAGAGAGAGAGAGAGGGAGAGAGGGAAAGGGAGACAGATAGTCATTAGCTCTTGTTACATGAAGAAAGAAGCTCTACCTTAGATACAGTACCACCTTTTAGAGACTTGGCTGTACAGTTAAGAGCCTGCAATAAACTGTCAGGAAAACGAAGCGGAAGGAGGGCTGCTGACCACTAGTAAAGAAGCAAGCCACATTCGATCATAGCGTGCAGAACTTTACATTATTACCTCCCACTCATCTCCTTAAATACTGCAGTTCTACATTACCGGATTCAGTATGTCATTACGACCGACAGCATTGATACCTAAGCGTTCAGTTCACTGGTTATTATTGTGTAGTGATATTTACAGTGTAGTGACACCTGTGCTTTATATGTTACAGCACTTCTCGTGAAAATGATGCCTTCCATTCCCAAAATGACAACATTTGAGTAACGACAACCTGTTCAGTAGTCTGGGAAATGGCTGCCACGTGCCACCTAGTTGATGGGAAGATTGATGGTGTTCTGACACGTGTGTGATGCTTGTTGTGCTAACATCAACACGTCAGTGCTGGGTGAGAGGGCCACCCAATTCCTGTGTTCCCTCTCATCATTGCAGGCGACTTCCTGGTTCCAGGGGCTACCCGTCCAGTGGAACCAGGATCATCCAGCTACATGACTTCCAACAGTGCATTTAATACCAATGGTTCACAGTGTCGGACACATACCCACGCAATGGCTTCGCTTGTAGACTGTCAGACAGCAACCCACAAACTGCTGGGGTAACAGACCTGGAGACTGATCAGGCATTCTGACAGCAGGAGTCAGCGGATTTACATTGTGTCACTGGCACGAGGTTTCAGCCATGACTAATTAGATGACACGGAACTGTCAATCTGAACGAATTGATGTTAACTTGCTAATCGTGCATAAATAGCGCTGAAAGGCGCGCTACAGGCTCCAAAACACCGTCCTGACAACGTAAAGGTGTCTCTACTTAGCACTCGTACAATACTGTGCTGCCACGTTCTGTCTCTTTCTTCACCTATAAGCCTGGTCACGTAATATTGATTAGTCTGCTAACGACCAGCTCCTGGAAACTTTGTCACTGCCACCAGAGAGCATGGATTTTTTCAATGTCATTTTGAATGAACGACAACACTGCTTGTCTGTACTTACTGTATAGCTATGATACAAGCGCAAGTTAGAGGATACGGAATTAAATGAAATGTTTTCATGTAATTTTACCGTATATTCTCTATAATTGGCATTTTCTTGCGTATTTAACAGCCAAGAGCAAACATTTCCTCTTGTCTTTGACACGACGTTTTATATTCTGGCTTGCAGTATTCAATGATTTTGTTGAAATCTTGTGTGAATACCATTGATGTTGAATGAAATTTCTGTATTCAATATCTTCCATGTCTGAAGACGAACGGAAATTAGTTATCAATTTTTCCTGTATGCGATCTTGGATAGCAAGGATATTACTAAATATCAACATTCATTGAAACAACACACTGCTGTCTCTACACTAACAGTGTCAGGTATCTACAGTATTGTTTGCACTTTGGTATTATAATTTTTATCATAATTCCGATCGTATTTATATGCTACTAAAAGCAATTACTATCGAAGACATAAAGTTGTGTATTAGCAACCAAACAGATCAGAAATTATATCCAACGATGAAGTTCGTGGATACATTGTAGTAAATGACCACCTTTTGCTTAGAGGGCAAATTTTAGTATTTTTATTCCTTCTAGTGTGTCTCAAAGTTTGATTCAATAAAACTGTAGACACATATTACAAATACTCCAAGACACTTAATTTAATATTAACTTACAACGACAGGTATTATCGTCATTCATCTGCGGATTACACGTGCACAGGTTTCACAGTATTGCGTCTTTTTGCATCAAAGCACGAAGACCCATTTCAGAGACCACAACACTGTTCCGCTACGAACCGTGGTAGCTTCGCAACATGACTGCCCACCACACAGGCTGCCCGCTTGAAGAACCATGAAGTAAGCAGTATAACTAGCTGCAGGGAAGGATTATTTCTCTTCGCGCAGCCATCTCAAAACATCATTGCCAGGTACTCTAAGCTATCGTTATCTCAACATCAGTGCCAATAAACCCCCATTACAACTGTACTCTGCTCCAGTAGCCTGTGTCGAATTGATCGTTACCCACGGCAGTACTTCAGCAAAACTTGGTCTACCGAACTCAACTACAGGTGATAGGTTTGTAAATGTTCCTTCTCGATATCTATGCTACCGCGACTTACATCGCAGGATCGATTCTTTAACTTTCTCAATGAATTATCAAGTGTTGCCGACAGCTTGAGTGACAGATGTTAACATCGGGTGAGTGAAATATAAGTTTCCTCTACTTCATTAACTTTCGTGTGGAATTGAAATTTTTCGTGCACAAAGACCCACTGCTTTAATTTTCGATAATGATCAATGGTCATAAATTACAGTAACTGTAAAAATGTTCAAATATTTCTGGATAGTACATCACACAAGATGGTGTAGAAATGGAACAGTCAGGTTGGGAGCAACTTCAGGAGAACTTGCCTTTAGAAACGAAGCATGGCAGGTTGTTCAGGTTTGCTTAAATACACACTATAGCTATCGTGAGTGTTAATTACGTTTGAGACTGGACGTGGTGATTCAATGGTAGTGAAGAATGACTTTAAGGCGACAGGGATGTCACATCAGCACCTCACTGAGTTTGAACGAGCTCGTTTACTAGGGCAACGAGAAGCTGGGTGTTCCTTCTCGGATGCTATAGAAAGACGTGGGAGGAATGTAGCCGCTGTTCATGATTGCTGGCAGCGATGGACACGTGACGTACGGTGGCAAGAGATTCGGGCTGCGGAGGGCCACGTGGCACTGACAAGAGAGAAGAGCATCGTGTTCGGCTTATAGCTGTCGCGCCTCGAACTGCATCTGCAGCAGCACTCTGAGCAACAGAGCAGCAGTTGGCATCACAGTGACGCAACGAGAAGCTACAAATCGGTTACTTCAAAGACAGCTGCGAACCAGACACCGTGTACGTTCCACTGACTCCGTACCTCTCCCATTGCCACCACCCTTTAGTGATGTCAAGCGAAAGCTTATTGGAGGACAGGGTGGAAGTTTGTTGTGTTTCCATGATGAGAGTTGGTTCTGTCTTGGTGTCAATGATGGCCGTGAGTTGGTTAGAAGGACGCGTGCTATACACACCGGACCTACAGCTGGAGCTGTCTGGGGTGTACTTTCTTATGACAGCAGGAACACACCCGTGGTTGTACCACAACCCCTCCCCCCCATTCCCATTCCATTCCCCCCCCCCCCACTCCGACACACCGACTGAAAATTTCTACGTCAGTCTGGTGGTTCGACCTATTGTGCTGGCTGCCATTCATGAACCACATTCCAGGGGTTGCTCGCCCACATACCGCTGTTGTCACCCAATATGCTTTACGGTGTGTCGACATGCTACCCTCGCCTGCTCGATCACCAGATCTGTCTCCAATCAAGCACACATGGAACGTGATTGACGACAACTCCGGCGTTAACTATAGACTGCATTAACCGTCCCTGTGTTGAGCGACCAATTGCCATAGGCGTATAACTCCATCCCACAAACTGACGTCCGGCACATTTACAACACAACGAACGCACGTTTTCGTTGTTGCGTTTAACATTCAGAGTAGCACTTGTAACCTACATCCTACCATCGGTGACCTGACGAGAACTGGTGTCACCACTGACGTTAACAGCTTAAAATGAAGTAAACGAAAGTGACTGTATAACACTCAAGAGAAAAAAGGAAATGCCCTTTAAGAATGTTTCTCGAAGTCACAGACTATAACTTCAAGGATTTTTGTTTTGGCACGATAAGCTTTTGGAATCGGATAGTGAAATCCAGCAGCCAACTAGATCTGCTATTAACTTCTAGTGAGCATATGCAGTCGAAATTCTCAATAACTTCCATGCGCTTAAGTCGTTACTATTTCCGAGATAAGACTATCACTGAAAAAAAAAAAAAAACATTCCTGGCCAAGAGAAGTCTACTAGCATCAAACGTAGCTCTTTATTTGAGGAAGAAATTTCTGAGAATGTGCACTTGAAGCACAGAATTGTATGGTAGTAAAGCATGGACTGCGGGAAAACTTGAACAGAAGAGAATCGAAGCAGTTGTGATGTGGTGCTACATAAGAATGCTCAAATTTAGGTGGCCTGGTAAGGTAAGGAATGAGGAGGTTTTCCTCAGAATAAGCAAGCACAGGACTATACGGAAAACGCTGACAGGAAAAAGGGACAGCATGTTAGGACATCTGTTAGGATATTAGGGAAAAACTTCCATGGTACTAGAGGGAGCTGCAGAGGGTAAAAACTGAAGAGAAAGATATGGATTGGAATACATCAAGAAAATAATTGAGGATGTAGGTTACAAGTGCTACTCTGAATGTTAAACGCAACAACGAAAACGTGCGTTCGTTGTGTTGTAAATGTGCCGGACGTCAGTTTGTGGGATGGAGTTATACGCCTATGGCAATTGGTCGCTCAACACAGGGACGGTTAATGCAGTCTATAGTTAACGCCGGAGTTGTCGTCAATCACGTTCCATGTGTGCTTGATTGGAGACAGATCTGGTGATCGAGCAGGCGAGGGTAGCATGTCGACACACCGTAAAGCATATTGGGTGACAACAGCGGTATGTGGGCGAGCAACCCCTGGAATGTGGTTCATGAATGGCAGCCAGCACAATAGGTCGAACCACCAGACTGACGTACAAATTTTCAGTCGGTGTGTGGGAGTGGGGGGGGGGGTGGAATGGGAATGGGGGGGGAGGGGTTGTGGTACAACCACGGGTGTGTTCCTGCTGTCATAAGAAAGTACACCCCAGACAGCTCCAGCTGTAGGTCCGGTGTGTATAGCACGCGTCCTTCTAACCAACTCACGGCCATCATTGACACCAAGACAGAACCAACTCTCATCAAGGAAACACAACAAACTTCCACCCTGTCCTCCAATAAGCTTTCGCTTGACATCACTAAAGGGTGGTGGCAATGGGAGAGGTACGGAGTCAGTGGAACGTACACGGTGTCTGGTTCGCAGCTGTCTTTGAAGTAACCGATTTGTAGCTTCTCGTTGTGTCACTGTGATGCCAACTGCTGCTCTGTTGCTCAGAGTGCTGCTGCAGATGCAGTTCGAGGCGCGACAGCTATAAGCCGAACACGATGCTCTTCTCTCTTGTCAGTGCCACGTGGCCCACCGCAGCCCGAATCTCTTGCCACCGTACGTCACGTGTCCATCGCTGCCAGCAATCATGAACAGCGGCTACATTCCTCCCACGTCTTTCTATAGCATCCGAGAAGGAACACCCAGCTTCTCGTTGCCCTAGTAAACGAGCTCGTTCAAACTCAGTGAGGTGCTGATGTGACATCCCTGTCGCCTTAAAGTCATTCTTCACTACCATTGAATCACCACGTCCAGTCTCAAACGTAATTAACACTCACGATAGATATAGTGTGTATTTAAGCAAACCTGAACAACCTGCCATGCTTCGTTTCTAAAGGCAGGTTCTCCTGAAGTTGCTCCCAACCTGACTGTTCCATTTCTACACCATCTTGTGTGATGTACTATCCAGAAATATTTGAACATTTTTACAGTTACTGTAATTTATGACCATTGATCATTATCGAAAATTAAAGCAGTGGATCTTTGTGCAAGAAAAATTTCAATTCCACACGAAAATAATTGAAGTAGAGGAAACTTATATTTCACTCACCCGATGTTAACATCTGTCACTCAAGCTGTCGGCAGCACTTGATAATTCATTGAGAAAGTTAAAGAATCGATCCTGCGATGCAAGTCGCGGTAGCATAGATATCGAGAAGGAACATTTACAAACCTATCACCTGTAGTTGAGTTCGGTAGACCAAGTTTTGCTGAAGTACTGCCGTGGGTAACGATCAATTCGACACAGGCTACTGGAGCAGAGTACAATTGTAATGGGGGTTTATTGGCACTGATGCTGAGAAAACGATAGCTTAGAGTACCTGGCAATTATGTTTTGAGATGGCTGCGCGAAGAGAAATAATCCTTCCCTGCAGCTAGTTATACTGCTTACTTCATGGTTCTTCAAGCGGGCAGCCTGTGTGGTGGGCAGTCATGTTGCGAAGCTACCACGGTTCGTAGCGGAACAGTGTTGTGGTCTCTGAAATGGGTCTTCGTGCTTTGATGCAAAAAGACGTAATACTGTGAAACCTGTGCACGTGTAATCCGCAGATGAATGACGATAATACCTGTCGTTGTAAGTTAATATTAAATTAAGTGTCTTGGAGTATTTGTAATATGTGTCTACAGTTTTATTGAATCAAACTTTGAGACACACTAGAAGGAATAAAAATACTAAAATTTGCCCTCTAAGCAAAAGGTGGTCATTTACTACAATGTATCCACGAACTTCATCGTTGGATATAATTTCTGATCTGTTTGGTTGCTGATACAAAACTTTATGTCTTCGACAGTAATTGCTTTTAGTAGCATATAAATACGATCGGAATTATGTTAAAAAATTATAATACCAAAGTGCAAACAATACTGTAGATACCTGACATTGTTAGTGTAGAGACAGCAGTGTGTTGTTTCAATGAATGTTGATATTTTGTAATATCCTTGCTATCCAAGATCGCATACAGGAAAAATTGATAACTAATTTCCGTTCGTCTTCAGACATGAAAGATATTGAATACAGAAATTTCATTCAACATCAATGGTATTCACACAAGATTTCAACAAAATCATTGAATACTGCAAGCCAGAATATAAAACGTCGTGTCAAAGACAAGAGGAAATGTTTGCTCTTGGCTGTTAAATACGCAAGAAAATGCCAATTATAGAGAATATACGGTAAAATTACATGAAAACATTTCATTTAATTCCGTATCCTCTAACTTGCGCTTGTATCATAGCTATACAGTAAGTACAGACAAGCAGTGTTGTCGTTCATTCAAAATGACATTGAAAAAATCCATGCTCTCTGGTGGCAGTGACAAAGTTTCCAGGAGCTGGTCGTTAGCAGACTAATCAATATTACGTGACCAGGCTTATAGGTGAAGAAAGAGACAGAACGTGGCAGCACAGTATTGTACGAGTGCCAAGTAGAGACATCTTTACGTTGTCAGGACGGTGTTTTGGAGCCTGTAGCGCGCCTTTCAGCGCTATTTATGCACGATTAGCAAGTTAACATCAATTCGTTCAGATTGACAGTTCCGTGTCATCTAATTAGTCATGGCTGAAACCTCGTGCCAGTGACACAATGTAAATCCGCTGACTCCTGCTGTCAGAATGCCTGATCAGTCTCCAGGTCTGTTACCCCAGCAGTTTGTGGGTTGCTGTCTGACAGTCTACAAGCGAAGCCATTGCGTGGGTATGTGTCCGACACTGTGAACCATTGGTATTAAATGCACTGTTGGAAGTCATGTAGCTGGATGATCCTGGTTCCACTGGACGGGTAGCCCCTGGAACCAGGAAGTCGCCTGCAATGATGAGAGGGAACACAGGAATTGGGTGGCCCTCTCACCCAGCACTGACGTGTTGATGTTAGCACAACAAGCATCACACACGTGTCAGAACACCATCAATCTTCCCATCAACTAGGTGGCACGTGGCAGCCATTTCCCAGACTACTGAACAGGTTGTCGTTACTCAAATGTTGTCATTTTGGGAATGGAAGGCATCATATTCACGAGAAGCGCTGTAACATATAAAGCACAGGTGTCACTACACTGTAAATATCACTACACTATAATAACCAGTGAACTGAACGCTTAGGTATGAATGCTGTCGGTCGTAATGACATACTGAATCCGGTAATGTAGAACTGCAGTATTTAAGGAGATGAATGGGAGGTAATAATGTAAAGTTCTGCTCGCTATGATCGAATGTGGCTTGCTTCTTTACTAGTGGTCAGCAGCCCTCCTTCCGCTTCGTTTTCCTAACAGTTTATTGCAGGCTCTTAACTGTACAGCCTAGTCTCTAAAAGGTGGTACTGTATCTAAGGTAGAGCTTCTTTCTTCATGTAACAAGAGCTAATGACTATCTGTCTCTCTTTCCCTCTCTCCCTCTCTCTCTCTCTCTCTGAGAGGACACTTTGCTGAATGTGTAATTTCTGCCTGGCTATTGGTGCCAATGTGGCTATATGTGCTCAAGTGTATGTATGACAAACAGTATGAATTGGTGTATGAAATTATCAGAGTAAAATACACAAGTTCCATAAGTACATATAAATACGAGGCGTGATTTTTTAAGTAAGTACGGTTTTGAAATTAAACAAAAAGACGTGCTAAGATATCTCAATAATTTTATTTTACATGAAAGCCTGTACCTTAATCTATGCACTGACGCCATTACAGTCTGATTCTTCCTTGTTTACATTGTGTACTGAGTGTTTAAGATGCCTCCAATAATCGTGAGACCCGCCGACTGTGAAGTGGGGGCTGTTAAAAGATTTCTTAGTGCTAAAGGCCTAAAAGCGATCGGTATTCATCGTGAGATCTGTCTAGTTAACAGAGAAAACATTGAGTGATGGGATGGTAAAAAAGTTGGTGAGAGCAATTAAAGATGGCCGCACAAATATGCATGATGAACAACGGAGTGGGCGTCCTACGGTCGTTAATGGAAGTTTGGTGCAGGAAGTGGACAATAAGGTGAGAGAAAACAGATGCTTTACGATTTCCTCCTTGCGGAATGACTTTCCGAATTTTTCTCGTAGTGTTTTGTATGGCATTGAGACCGAGCACTTGAATTACCGAGAATTGTGCTCCACGTTGGGTACCGAAAATGTTGACGGATGTGCACAAAACCAAACGTTTAGACAGTGCATTGACTTTCCTTGAGCGGTACCACAACGACGGTAATGATTTCTTAAGCCATATTGTTACGGATGATGAAACATGGGTGGCCTACATCACATCAGAATCAAAGCAACAGTCCATGGAAATTGAGCAAGGGCATCGTTTTGCGGCAAGGCAATGCCCGTCCGCATGTGGCGAATCAGACCAAAGATGTCATCACATCTTTTCGATGGGAAACTCTAGAACATCCTCCGTACAGCCCACATCTTGCGCCCAGGGACTACAATCTGTTCCTGCACTTGAAGAAACACCTGGGCGGTCAGCGGCTTCAAGACGATGACGAAGTCAAAATAGTGGTGATGCAGTCAGGTGGCAGACTTCTATGAGGAGGGTATTAAGAAACTGGTACAACTTTATGACAATTGCCTCAAAAATGACGGAAATTATGTAGAAAAGTAGATTAAGGTACAGGCTTTCATGACAAAATAACATTATTGAGATATCTTAGCACGTCTTCTTTTAATTTCAAAACGGGACTTACTTAAAAAACACGCTTCGTATGAAGCTGTACAGACAGAGGTTCCGTGCAGATGTCGTAAGGCAATAACATTTTTTATTAAATTAAGATTAACTACACAGATATATATAAAAAGTATTTTCTCAAGGGGGGAGAGGGTTCTTTCTCCCTACTGGGTGCGTCCTCAGGTGGAGGATAAGAAAAGGTTCTGCAGATATGCTGGGTAGGTGGAAGATGGATTACTACCTGTGGGACAACACAGAAATCAATATCCAAAGGCTGCTGTGTACAGGTTGGGCAGTCTTTGGTCAGCACCTTTCCATAGGTTGGAGGCAGTTAACCTCTTGAGGGCTAAAAACTGTGGTTGTAAACTAGCTTCTCTGACAATAATAGCCGCCCCACACATAAAATAATGAATCATGGAAGTGTGTAATGTGCAACGAATTACCCAATATGACAATCCATTGCACAGAATTGTGCAAGCAGATCGTCTGATTCATGGGAGTCTGCCACGTTACACAAAGGTCAGTCTGTGTTGGAACCTCAAGCAAGATGAAACATAAAAAACAGGTTCCGTAGCTACTTTCAACAAAAATTCTCAAATCTGAAAAATTTGAACTTCTTACAAACATTCTCAAGAACCAAAAAGAAGTCTCATAACGACCCTACAAAAAACCAGATTCATGGATGAAAATAATTTAGATTCTGGGGGCTTCAGAATATGCAAAGGAAAGGTGCGCATTCCAAGGAACTGGTTTCATAAGAGACAAAAATGTTTGAACTCTACTATCAACTTTGGATCATAATCTGAAAGACTCTCCGCACTTATTTTTAACCGTTAACAAAGTATACGCCGATGTGAATGCACATGCCTCCATAGATGAAAAAGAAAAGAGGAAACGTTTTTGGGATTAGCTAGATAATATTGTGTGAAGTTTTCCAGATGACTCAATGTTCTACTTGTTGGGGACTTCAGTTCCGAGGGAGGGAAGGAGAAGAAATATAGAAAAGGGATTTAAACTACACAGTACATAAAAAATTAACCATAATGGGTTCAGACTGACAGAACAGTGCCAAGAAACACAACATAATCCTCAACTCCACAACCCTCAAAAAGCTACCCAGAATTATGAGGACATGGGTCTCACTAAGCACTCACCTAGATGAATCCATCTCCATTAAATGGTAACCACACTGAAACTCCTTAAAGAAGCTGAAAATGGCAAAGTCCTCAGAGGAGACAGCTTAGATTCCGAATTCTACCGTTCTAAAATAAGACTCAAATCATCCCCAGATGTAAGAGTCTAACCAACACTGGAAAAGAAGAACTTATCATCCAGATAAGATAATAAGCTCCGCAGAGCACCCCTCACAACTAAAGACATACAAAACAAAACCAGCGATGAAATAAAGCAAAGTTTAATAAGTAAAGACGATCAATTATCTCCCATAACAAAAGCCATAAAACGTGTTTCAAGCTCCTTGAACTACTAAGAAAAGCATTGCAACAGTGGCAGTCACAGGAGAAAGAACGTAACCGACAAAACACCTTAAACATAACAAAATTAGTGAGCAAAAATCTCCAAGAAATAAAGAATATCCAAGACGACCAACTCCTAACTCCTCTTTCAAATCACTGAAAACCATAAAAAATAACACAATGAAATTTATCGGTCTTCTCAACATAAAATAACCAACACAGCACAGCGATCCTACAATTCAAAGACAGAAACGGAAATATATTCCTCAATAACAGGAGTAATGGCAAAATATTAAGAGAATGGTGCAGAAAAATACTCACCGTGAGTCCTACCTCGAATCCACCCAAGACCAAAGAACTGCAGGCACTCATTTGAAATCTCAGAACTATAAGGTCTCGGAAGAAAACCTAATTACATCTAAATTGAGTAAAAACGTCGCAAGAATACCGTAGACTATCTCCAAAACACATATGAAGGAATCTGTGCCGCCAAAGCGCGAGACTTTCGGAGAACTTGCGAATATTACTATTCTATCCTGCGTGAACTTTATGACGCTGCGAATAACGCTCCACTGCGAATAGCGGATGTTAGGTGGGCGTGTAAAGGCAAATTGTTCACCTTGAAAAGAATACGAATGGAAGGGATGAAAATGCGATCCCAGCCAAGAACTTTGGCGAAGGAAGTACTGGCCGACGCTCTTGTATTCATTCTCTCTCGACAAATAATGGACGTATCGTATCAGAACAAGTTGATATAGTGCGTGGCTTACACCAGTACTAGGTAGACATCTACGACATCGATGAGTACACTGTAACCTTTTACAACCCACTAGTCAGCGTCTTGGATACGACAATTACACCTAAACATAATGAAACGCTCGTAGCTGAATTTCCGCCTGAGGAAGTTTACTAACTTATTGGGGGAACGCCTTCTCAAAAGTCCCCGGATCTGAGTGGACTTCCCCAGGAATTTTACGTGCGCTTTTGGCCGCTGTTGGGTGCTACCTTTACATCTCTTTTGAATGAGGTGTTACAGGGTAGCGCAGTGCCAACCTCGTTCCTAGTGGGAAAAATTCTTTTAATCTCGAAACGCCCTCGACCGGCTTACCCTGAGACCTATCGCCCAGTTACTTTGTTAAACTTTCATTATAAAACTGTGGTGAGGGTAATTAGTAGTAGCAAGTCATCTCTGATGAAGAAGATTGTTGCCCAACATCAAAGCTGCGTACCTGGTCGTACCATTCCTCCTCCTATTGTCGAGTGTCGTGACGTGGCTTCGGTTGCTGCTGTAACGCCCGTCCATTGCGCCCCTGCTTTTCTAGACTTTGATAAGGTGTTTGACCGTGTGTATCACGACTTCTTGCTTCGGATTCTGGAGGCAGTTGGTTTTACTGAATACACACGGCGAGTGTTCTCAAATCTGTTTACGGGTATTTCGGCTCCGGTGGTCGTTAACGGCCAACTGACGCCCCCGATAAATATCCGTAGCGGAGTGCCTCAAGAAAGCCCGTTGTCAATGACTTTGTGTTGCCTGTGGAGCCCCTACTTGGATGCTAGCATCCCAGCTGAGAGATTGGACACCTTCTGGAGGGACTATAGCTGTTCGTGCGTACGCAGATGATGTGATGGTTTTACTTCGCAATTCTGCTGTGATACCACGAGTGAAGGCTGTAATCGAAGATTCTTGTCAGAGTTCAGGTACACTACTTAATTAAAGTAAGTGCAGGCCTATTACATTGCGAGGCTTAGATGACGCAATTGTTCTAAGGGCTACTGTGGTGGATCGGCAGACGTCTCTCGGATTCATCATTGATCCACTCAAAATGGCGACGCTCAGGCGGAAGTCTGTTGTGGGAAAAGTTCAGGGAGCGATAATAGAGCATGAAAGTTGTTCTCTAACTCTGCTCCAGAAAGTCGGAATACAGGATACATGTGTCTTATGCAAGTTTATGCGCTTCCCTTGATGATAGCGAAGAAACTAAGACAATTGTCTGGTCGTTTAATATGGAAAGGACATATATTTCGCTTACGGTATGAGGTGATCACGAAGCCTCGTTCCTTTGGGTGGCTAGACCCGACTGATATACGAAGGAAGACGCTAAATGTGCGTCGTACTGTTTTGACGATGACTCAAGAAACACATATTCACGTGTCATTTATTTCTCTGTGTCCGTCCTGCTAGTCTTGGACCTCCTATTGATGTTGGATGCATAAATTATCAGTTGAAACACATTCGTTACTTCTGTCTTGCGGTGAGCTATTTAGGGGCTGACATTTTCTGGAGACCTCTCCTCACCATGAAATTCCTAGAGACTCGTTGGTAAGCAGTCCCTTGTCTGAACCTCGTTGAAAGAGAATCGCCGGAAACAACCTGGACGACAGTTTGGCTCAATATCTGTCTTCCGATTTCGCCTGTGCGCGTAGCGTCCTCGTGGTATAAGGTAGTAAATAACTTGATTTCTACGAACGAGTGACTTTTCCATGTTGGTCTTAGTGACACGGATCTACGTAGGCTCTGTACCTCTCTATATATGATACGACATCGCTTTATTTGTGGAGGTCATATGGCAAACTGGTCTTGGATCAGGACATAATTGGCCTTCGTTACGCGATCTTCTGAGACTGCACACACTACGGACATTGCATTGCGCCCAGATTTTTCTTTCTTTCCCCGGTTGAAAACCCATACCGTTATGTGGTTGCTGGGAGACTTCGTTCATTATATTGTAGAAAGCGAGGGGGAAGATCACATCATGCAGTACATGATCACGGGCTATTGGATATGCTTGCGATTGTCTCGATATCGAGACCTCTTCGCCACCATGTTGAATCTTGTTTTCTGTCGGCAAGTTGTAGGTAAATTTCATTTTTGTAGTGACAGATGTTTCCCTTGTTATGTATGTTTCCCATGTGATTTGCTTTGGGTTGTTTTCTCCCAGTTTCCCAGCTCGTTTTATTAAGTGTTTTGGCTCAGTACCGCTTCAGTTCTATTGTAAAATGTGTATAGATGAAGTATATACATAAACGAATGTTTACAATCCTTGAAATCATACTGAAATTTTTCTTACATTGCCATTTAAAATATGATCTGATTTGTTGCCTTTCTGCTTTTTGATTATATATAATACAAACTTAATAAAAAAATTAAAAAGTAAATAAATATAAAAAACTATAAAAATTTTAATACATATCATGAGAGCTTGGTGGTGGCTTTTCGGCTATGTTCTCGCTCTTTTTTTCCTTTTTCCTTTTGTTATTGTCTTATTATCATAATTAATTTGTTCTCCCATTTGCAGCATATATTACGTGATGATCTGACTATGGTGTACTGAAGTTTCATGATACTACCAAGTCACACTGATGATAAAAGATCGAATCTCGGGCCAGCACACGGTTTCAATCTACTAGGTAATTTCACATCAGCGCACACTCCGTTGCAGACTGAAAGTTTCATTCTGGAAACGTTAAAACTGTCACTATTCAGTATCCTTGTACGTAACGCTCCGTCCTTGCTAATGAACATGAGTTAATATGAGCGCCCATTAATATGCACCTGACAGGCAAAATGTAATAGTCAAATGAGGGTGATGAAGTAACGAGATTACAGGCAGCCTTGATACATGCTATCTCCGCCCTTACCTCGTTTGGAGGACTGGAAAAAAGCGGACGTCGTTTTCTTCTTTCCTTTTCCGTCTAGCAGGTGATTCATTCACGGCAGTACTTTACATGTACTATAATTACTGACAGGACAACATACATATTTTTACAGCTTTAATTACGTTACTAGTTAGATATATACATAATACAAAGTCTAAGACACTATAAACATAATTACTAGGATAACTCTCTTATCTTCAGCAGAACTCCACTCGTGCTCTAAGGGGGGTGAAAATGGATTTGAAATTGGAAGTATTTGGGAAGGCATGTTCGTTTTCGGTAGTAGCCTGGCATATAAGGGAAAACTCCAAAAAGTGATAGCAGTGTCACCTGGTGAGGAATGACTACGTCAGACACAGCTCATCTGCTACGACTAACTTTTGGATTTGATACAAATGTTGCTAGTATCCTACTCTTGTCTTCTTTAACATACATGTAATGTCAGTGAGCGTGCTGTCCGAGTGTAGAATGAGGAAGGCGCGCGATCTATCTGAGTTTGATCGAGGGCTGATTGTGATGACCAGGAGGATCGGCAAGAGCATTTAGGGAACTGCACGACTTGTCGCGTGTTCGAGGAGTTCTGTAGTGAGTGTCTTCAACACGCGGCGAAACCAAGGTGAAACCATGTCCAAACGTTATGTGGTTGGGTGGCCATACTCATTACAGGTGACGGACATCTTAGGCTGAGCATACTGGTAAAACAGGAGATGGTGCAGAGCGTTTCATGGCCTAGTAAATCCCGATACCTATTTCATCATGCAGATGGGAGAGCGCGAATTCGTCGTCTTCCAGGGGTACACTGCTTGACAGCTGCACTGCAGGACAAGGAAAAACTGGCAGAGGCTCCATTACGCTCTGGGGAACATTCGCGCGGGCAACCATGGATTCAGTGGAGTTTGTGAAAAGGACCATGACGGCGAAGGAGAGTCGTACACTGGTTGCAAATCACGTGCACTTATTCATGACACTCATGTTTTCCGATGTCGTACACTGGTTGCAAATCACGTGCACGTATTCATGACACTCATGTTTTCCGATGGCCGCTGCAATTTTCAACAAGAAAATGCTCAACGTCATAAAGGTCAGAAGTGTGATAGAGAGGTTTGACGAACACAGTGGCGGGTTCCAGCTGATGTACTGGCTCCCAATTAGCCAGCTCTGAATCCGATCTAAGACATCTGGGATGTGACCGAAAGTGGCGTAATAGCTCATCACCCCCTCCCCGGAGTTTCGGAAGTTAGGTGACTTGTGTGTGCCAACTCCCTCCAGCGATCTACGAGGACCTCATTGTTTCCATGCCACAAAGCTTCGCCGCTGCCATTGGTGTCAAAAGTAGACATATTAACTATTAGGTAGGTGGTCATAATGTTCTAGCTGCTCAAGAAAATCAGATTAAGAACAACGATCTACTTTCTTTACAGTTTTTATGCTCTACCCTTGAAGACTGAGCGAGCTGGTAGTGGGGCGATGCCTCTGGCCGCAAAGGAAAGACGGGAAGGAGGTGTAAGTAGCCTTCAAAGAGGATCTGAATATGCACCAAATGATAGTTACTGATAGAAGCTTACCACTTACACAACTGGAATCTACATATTATAAGTTATCGCACTAATTATGTATAACTGGAAAGAATCACGAATTCGAATTACATGCATTTTACTGAAGCTTTACTAGTGACCAGTTTTCGTTCCTAAGCGGGCCAGTACCACTGCAATAGGATTCTGTGTTTTTTCTAATTTCCGAGCATGTTTTCTAGGTTTCTTCACGCACTAGTATCTGAAAGAACAGTAAATGGCTGCAGCAGACCGCCTGTACCGACCTTTTGTATTGCGCCAAATATTACAGGAACAGATACGGTTTTATATAGCTCAGTTAGTTCAAAATTGTCACAAAAGGAAAGAAAGGCGGATGATAGTTTTATGTTTAGAAAGGTTTAGAAGTTAGTTTTGTCTGTTGTGTTATGCATGTTTTTGGAAGTAATTAAGTCTTATTAGGGTGAACACGTTGGCCAATTTTACCGAAGAGTAATGTGACCCCCTGATAGGACGCCATGACCGCATTAGTGATGCACAAAACAAATTGTTAAACTGAAATAAATAATGAAAAGAATTACATTGTTTACCAAAAGAAGTTGTTCAAACATTGATATGGTACAAAGGTATTACTCATCGTAAGAGTGAGGTACTAAGAATAATATAAATAAAATATCTTGCAGAAAGCTACTCAAAAACCAAAGCGTTTTGACTAAAAAAATAACGGAACAAGCGTCCTCTGCGGAACGACTGGCAACAGTGGCCATGTATGTCAGAACTAGTCTGACCCCTTCGCTGCAGGCAACAGTAGATATCGTGTTAGGTGCAGCATTTGCTTTACAACCGAGCGATGTTCCCTGTAAATCGTTTTCAGAACCAGGGGATGGGAAGCATTTTTTATTTAATTCATGAATAACAATTTCGAGACTAGTTTAGGACAGTATTGTATATGTGTATATGCACTTGCTTATGTATAAATTCGGCATCAGGAATATTCTTATGCCTCTCGAGAATCGTGTGCGCGGGCCACTGTGGTCGAGAGGGTCTAGGCGCTCTACTCCGGAACCGCGGTGCTGCTACGTCCGCTGGTTCGAATCCTGCCTCGGGCATGGATGTGTGTGATGTCCTTAAGTTAGTTAGGTTTAAGTAGTTCTAAGTCTAGGGGACTGAAGACCTCAGATGTTAAGTCCCATAGTTCCCATAGTGCTCGGAGCCATTTCAACCAATCGTGTGCGCAGCTCGTGGTATAGTAGTGACAACCAGGACACCCCGCCGTCTGGCTGTTCTGAACACCCCCGAAACAAGGTAAAAACAACAAAAAAATTACAAATAAAATCATAAGAAAAAAATGAAAAACAAATAAAATACAATAAAGTATTGTACCCCTGCCTTTATCCTTTTCTTTTTTTAATAAAATGTTTAAGAAAAAGTAGCTAGCTTGTTGTCTGTGGATCTTTGCGTCCGGGGTTCAATTCCCGGCCGGGTTGGAGGTTTTTTCCGTCCGGGGACTGGGTATTTGTATTACCCTCATCATTTCACGATCACCATCATTCATGAAAGTGGCGAGACTGGACTGAGCAAAGATTGGGAATTTGTATAAGCGCTGATAACCGCCTTGCAGAGCACCCTAGAAACCAAACATCATCATCATAATCGAGAATCGTTGCACCCATATTTCTGGCTCAACCAAAGCATAACTACATTTCGTGAAATTTAAATATGTTTTCCGGGAATTTCTACAGTTCTACATCTTCACTTATTATGTTCAGTAAACCTCTTGACACATTCAGTTTAGAGTGATTCCGCTTGTGTAGTAAACGGTTATGTGCTGAATATTCCCTACCACGTATATTTTAGTTCAGTCTTCGTCATTAGAAATTAGTCCCCGATTCTATGACCTCCAACGTGCAATAAAAAATTGACGATTAACCCATAACTTTGATGAACAGTGACTACCAACTGTTCTGTGTCAGCCTGTCTCTTCAGAATAGCGCGGCTTAAATTATATAATGATAGTAAATGGAATAATTAAGCCTGAAGATTACTCCACTGAAATAAAAACACCCTAAATGCACTCTGACAATTTCGAATCCAAATCTGGGCAGTATTTCAGTATGATTCAGGGCAAGTAAATCACAATTCAAAGCGTAGCACTGAGTTCAGGAAAGTTAGGATGTGATTAAAATATTTTGTGCAAATGGCAATGCTTCATCAATCATCAGAAATTCCTGGTTGGAAACAAGTCTATCTTACGTCTATCTTTGTCCATATCCGTCTCAAATTTCCCTACAGAAACAAACAGACGACACCTGGTTCTGAGTGGTATACCCTTCATGCTTCCTTGAAAATAAAACGCACTGCCACCAATTGCTTACAGGATAACGTAACTAATAGAACTAAAATTGTCGTGCTCTACATCGCTGAAGTTTGACTTATGAAGCAGATCTCCTGTTTCCTCATCGTAGAATCTCTCTGTCACATACGCTATACTCTCCCCCTCACTCTGTAAAATCAGTCAATACGAGGGCTATTCGGCAAGTAAAATCCTGTCAGTCGCGGAATGGAAACCACAGTGAAAATCAAAAACATTTTAACCGCCTCAGTTAGCTACACCTTCCAGCTACTTCTCTGCATAGTCGCCGCTCCGACTTGAACATCTGTCGTAGCGCTGTACCAACTTTCATTTACCCTCGTCAAACAGTAGATGGCAGCCTGCTGTGTCCTCCGCTATTATCTACACTGGTTTATTGCTCGTTTTCTGCGTCGAGATGTTGTCTTTATAGCCAGCGATTCACGTTTTGGGGAGATGAAACTCAGGAGGTGCTAATCACGGGCTGTATTGTGTTGACCAAACACTTCCCATCGAAAATGCCTTGGAACATGTTCATTGCCGCTGAAGAATGCGGCCGACAATTGTCATGAAGAAGGAAACGCAAGACAGCTAGGTTATTTGGTGTGCATGACATCGGGTGAAATCTCTCAGTTGCCATTCATGCTTGGAGGGAGACACTATTTGCTAGGCAATTTTACGTGATCAGCGAAAAAAGCAACGCGACGTGATCGGCGGGTATACTAGAGACACTGCCCAACACACCAGTGCAAAGCTCCGGATTTTCGTTGTGGTCTCCATTTCGTCCCCGATCGGACCTTACATTTTGAACTGCCCTCGTAAATCAAACCATAGCCTGCTCTATTCTGTCAGAGATAAGCACTATTCCCACTGAATTCTGCTCATAGACGAATTATCCTACTATTATCATAACAATAGCTTGTGTAATATTTTTCAGTCTTATTGTAATGCTACCTCAGGGTGCTCATTTTCGAACTATTATCAAGTCAAGCTTTTGTCATGTACGGGGTAAGACGTATGCTGATCGTTACATAAAATTTTGTCAACTTACCAGAATAAACCAGACTTACAGGTATAACGTCGTGTATTTATCAGATGTCATGGTTTGTAAGCCGTTGAGAAGGAGAACTTCCGTAATACGCTGACGAAAAGATCATCCAGAATCGTCGGGTAATCAGGATGCAGCAGGTCAGAATGGTACAGAAGAGTGCAGTAGGATGCTAGCAACGTCAGTATCAAACCCAAAAGTTTTTCGTAGCAGATGAGCTGATTTAAAGGAGAGGTAACCCATCTTTAAATGAAATTTCCTGGCAGCCCAAAACCGTACCGCACCTTAATTCGAAATCGAGACCTTTGCCTTTCGCGTGAAAGAGCTCTATCATTGTTTCTTTTTCTCCTTTTGTTCATTTTTATATTTTCTTTTTTTAGTAGAATGGAAAAGCGCGTTCGGGGCAAAGAGTTCAGCAGTCGCAGCTCGAGGCCTGGCTATCATGTCCCTTTCTGCCATTCAGAACTACGAAGAGTGGAAGGACTAGGATCGAGGAGGGCCCAAAATATATGAAGGTAAAGGAGAAAGAAATGTCTTCATTTTTGGTACCATCGTCAATGTGTGGCAAAAGTTCGTGTTACGACACGTCTCACAGTACCGAGGGGTATATCAATGAAAGACGTTACTCGTTGGCTATCAGCTACGAAGTAAAGCAAAATAGGTCGTTTTGTTACGCGAGTACGCTCAATGGTGCTGCTCGCTGCGGGATTAACAACGCATGTCTTCTTGTAGCAGTGTGGTTGCCACTGGCAGTTCAGTTCTAACAAACAGGTTTCAGCTTCCCTGTCATGGATAATTCAGCTACGAGGTGGGTTATCGATTACTGTACGATCGCACTGTGTCATTCATTTAAGTAGTGCCAAAAATTAAGATTTGGTGCACCAAATGCCAAACATCCTTCGCCGATCCGCAGATAAGGCTATGGTCATCTATATCCATCATTCCACAGGCGACACACGATGAAGATTCCGCGAGGTGAATTTGACGTGGGCGAGACTGAACCGTCTGAGCTACCCAGGCACGACTCGTTGTCTCTCCTCACAGCTTTAGTTTCACTAGTTCCTCATCGCCTATCTCCACACTTCGCAAAAGCTCACGTGTGGAACTCGCACAACTACCACACCTCGAAGAAAAGATATTGCGGAGAGTGGGATGTCTCCAGAACGAAATTTTTACTCTTCAGCGGAGTGTGCGCTGTTATGAAACTTCCAGCACACAGGTTTGGCCTGCCAGGAAGTTTCGTATCGGGGGCTATGCCGCTGCAGAGTGAGGATTTCGTTCTGGGATCTACGAGATGTTTGTATGAGGTTAAAATGAACGCTCGGAGAAAGTTGAAGAATCAGCTTGTTTCACAGGCCAGAATTACACTTGCACAACTTTTTAGTGTTTTCAATACGCCGTTACAAAAGCTATTCTGTACGATGAGAACAATGCAGTCGGCCAACCTGGCGACAATGCCTTAAGTTCCCGCTGAAACTAAATTCCATATTCCGTTGTTGTTGAAGTGCGTGAATGGTAGTCACGAGCCTCCACTTTCAATAGCTTCCGCTGCCGGCTGTGTAATATTCGGCCCGGGAACAGCGGCAGTTGCCAAGTTTCCCGCGTCTGCCGAGGCGCGGCGTGCATGCAGATACCGCCGAGGCGCAGACACGTGCGGCGGATTCCTTGTGCCCGCCGCGCTGTCCACAAAGCAATTCCTGCAGAACCGATGGCCGTCGGAGCATTGTGCTCCACGGGCGACATGTGGACGCTGCGGTCCACAGTATATTTGAAACTGGAATCTCCCTCCACGTATACTGAGTCACGAGGCGTAGGGGCATGACCGGCGTTTGGATTCTGGAAAATGAGCTGAAAATAACACCTACCGTAATTCCCATACCCGTTCTTGAACTTTAAAAAAAATTAAGAGAATGTCAAATCAAACACACTTCAGCCGTCTAAATTCCCAAATTGTGATTTCATTGGGCTACCAGTTTCGGCCATATATTATGCTATCTTCAGGGCTCCTGACCCACGTTTGATGCAGTCAAAATTGGGGCCAGCATTCAAAGATTTTTATCCGTATATTTCGAGACAGCGATCACTTCAAACATCATCTGCCGACGTCGGTACAAACATACTGATATCAGTATTTGACTGAAAAAAAAGGAGGCAATCGTCTTACACGTCGGTCAGGGAGCCTGAAGACAGGGTAATATATCGCAGAAACTAAATTCCCAAATTGTTATTTCATTGGGCTACCAGTTTCGGCCATATATTATGCTATCTTCAGGGCCCCTGACCCACGTTTGATGCAGTCAAAATTGGGGCCAGCATTCAAAGATTTTTATCCGTATATTTCGAGACAGCGATAACTTCAAACATCATCTGCCGACGTCGGTAGAAACATACTGATATCAGTATTTGACTGAAAAAAAAGGGAGGCAATCGTCTTACACGTCGGTCAGGGAGCCTGAAGACAGCGTAATATATCGCAGTAACTGGTGCACAATAAAATAACAATTTGGAAATTTAGACGGCTGGAAGGTGTTTGATTTGACATTCTGGTTCAAATGGCTCTGAGCACTATGGGACTTAACATCGAGGTGATCACTCCCCTAGAACTTAGAACTACTTAAACCTAAGCTAAGGACATCACACTCACCCAGGATTCAAACCTGCGACCGTTGCAGTCGCGCGGTTCCGGACTGAAGAGCCTAGAACCGCTCGGCCGCCGCCGCCGGCTTGACATTCTGTACTGAACAGGTTCCATAACCATTTGTGAAAAGATGGACGTACTAACCACACCGGCCACGAAATCACGAAATTAGTCGTCCTTGCCAATGGTCTCCCCCTCCCTACCCCCTTCCTCGACCCCTTCACTCTAAGAGACCACACTATTACCATTTGTATCCTTGATGGTCTCCGTTCAGCGAGAGTCCGGCAGTACGTTCAGGCATGTTATATCCAACTGGTGCTAGTCACTGAGTAATCCCAGTGAGTAACCAGATCTACTAGACTGCGTTGAAGTTGTTTGCAGTATTTCCCCATGGGTTCCATTCAGTTCCAGATATTTTCTATGTGATTACGTCTGTTTATTTAGCGGGCCAGTCAAGGTTGGATAATGTGTATGAGGGTTCGTCAAAGCAGGAGCACTTATGTACAATCAGTTCAAGTTCAATTTAGTTTACCTCTACGAATTTTGGACCTGTTAACTGGATGTCTAAACATGACGTACGTCTTCAGTAGACGTGTTGACATACAATGTTTTACATTGTGTATGTTGTAGAAAACCATGCAAAACTACACCAATTGGTAACATTAAGGTAGAAATAAAACTGAACATTTAAAAAATAAAAAAAAAATTAAAATACATAAAATTAAAAAGAAAATAGAAATTACTTATTAATAACTTCCATCTTACATTACTGGATATGTTACTCTGAGCCTCAGACTAACTCGAAGTCTGCCCACTAACTACAGCTATATCTACTTCCCAAACTATTGTTGCTACACTATTCTACATCATTTAGACCGGTATGTTCATGCCTTGGTAATCCTCGAGTCTACATATACCCGTGCGCGTGGCCCCAGCATTCATTTTCTTTTATTTTCTTCTTGATATTTAGAGCGTCCACTTCATCTTATACAGGGTGTTACAAAAAGGTACGGCCAAACTTTCAGGAAACATTCCTCACACACAAAGAAAGAAAAGATGTTATGTGGACTGTGTCCGGAAACGCTTACTTTCCATGTTAGAGCTCATTTTATTACTTCTCTTCAAATCACATTAATCATGGAATGGAACAGCAACAGAACGTACCAGCGTGACTTCAAACACTTTGTTACAGGAAATGTTCAAAATGTCCTCCGTTAGTGAGGATACATGCATCCACCCTCCATCGCATGGAATCCCTGATGCGCTGATGCAGCCATGGAGAATGGTGTATTGTATCACAGCCGTCCACAATACGAGCACGAAGAGTCTCTGTATTTGGTACCGGAGTTGCGTAGACAAGAGCTTTCAAATGCCCCCATAAACGTAAGTCAAGAGGGTTGAGGTCAGGAGAGCGTGGAGGCCATGGAATTGGTCCGTCTCTACCAATCCATGGGTCACAGAATCTGTTGTTGAGAAGCGTACGAATACTTCGACTGAAATGTGCATGGACTCCATCGTCCATGAGCCACATGTTGTGTCGTAAAGGCACATGTTCTAGCAGCACAGGTGGAGTATCCCGTATGAAATCATGATAACGTGCCCCATTGAGCGTAGGTGGAAGAAATTAAAATGAGCTCTAACATGGAAATCAAGCGTTTCCGGACACATGTCCACATAACATCTTTATTTGTGTGTGAAGAATGTTTCCTTAAAGTTTGGCCGTACCTTTTTGTAACACCCTGTATAGTGAAAATTAAGCAATTTTCTATTAGGTATTGCATGTGTTATTATACTGGCTGTAGCTCATAGTGGCTGTAGTTCACAAGTTTTTATCACTTACAGTTGTTTCCAGACCGCAGTCTGGTTTTAAATCTCCCTCTACCTGGAAGAGGGGCATCTGACAACGACAAGATCAGCGGGACCCTCCACTCCACATTCTCAGATAGGTGTGTTACTGTATAACGCTCGATGTAAATGTTTGGGGTTAGGACCGTGATCTGATAATAGGTACACCGTAATCAACCAGGGGCAATGTCTCGCAATTTGTGTCTGTTCCTGATGCTTGGGAATATGTTGTAAATACTCCTTGCAGTGCTGCTAGGTCCCAGTCAGACTGCCATTCATCTATCTTCATGGCTCCTACATGCCTTTTTCAGTAACCTGTGTTTCTGTGATCTCGTACACAGGATCATATTCCTGACGTCCCAACGAATAGAGCGCTGCCCCGTAACGTACCACGATATCCATCGGTCATATCCCGAGGATCAAGAGTCTTATGAACGTGGTGTATAGGTACATAAGGAAAAGCCCCAATAAGCTATGACAAAAATTTAACACCAATGATAATAATTACTAGCGCGGCTGCTGTAAGCGTCGATAAAGATATATTTTGCTACGCCGGAAGGCGAATAAAACATGATAATAAAACGCCTCTAAATTTTTTTTGTCGATCATTAACGTGACTCTGTCTTTAGCTCTCGAGTGGAGAAGATGTATTTTTTGTAAGATGTGTGTCGTAGACATTTGCGTTGTCTGAATAATAGTTATTATTGGAACAAAACCAAGAAGCTATTCAGTTATATTCCGTGCAATACGTAAACGTCATGTCGCGAGTCCTGCCTGTATATAAGGAAGAAATCCGATGAATGAAAATTACATTACCTACACGGTCAAGAATGATAAGTTTTGCGGCGTCGGAAGAAGAAGCACCTAACAGGTGTGTGTAGATCTCGACTGCATGGAAGTAAGTTCACGTTAAAACGGACTCAAAGGAGATAAACTATAAAAATCCTAAATTTGGCGACCGTGACAGGGCATAGAGAAAGCCATGAAACGAGTTGTGTAAATTATTCAAAATTATTTATGACATTGTATGAGATTTTTTTGCATGTGCTAGTTTTTTCAAATTTTCATGTGCAACATCACGACTGGGAGCAAAATAACCACAGCCAAAAATAATTGTGTAGAAATCCAATTCAAAAAGGAAGCAAAAAGAAACCGTAATTCGCGGAAAATTTCGGAAATACAATGTCCGTTTCATCCCAGCAAAGTTAGGACCGCTACACAACCGCTTGCTTAGCTATGCTTGGTAGCGTCTCCTGCATAATAATTACAAGTATCTTTCCCTACTTTCCTTTCCTAAATGCACTGTACTGAATTTTTTGGAAATTTTACGTAATGAGTAGCGAGAGAAAAGTTTGAAGTTTTTGTGTCATATCATTTCGTGCGTCATAAAAGTAGCTATTTAACGCTTGACGACACGTAAATCGTATTTTTAAATTCACAAAAGTATCATATTTCACTTTTCTGTTTTCCAAAAATTTTCATTGGAATGTTCAAACAAAATGGCACAAAAATCAGTTTCCATAACTGTTGACAATGGTAAATATGGAAATGTCGTGTGGCTATGGCCTCCCGTCGGGTAGACCGTTCGCCTGGTGCAGGTCTTTCGATTTTACGCCACTTCGGCGACCTGCGCGTCGATGGGGATGACATGATAATGATTAGGACAATGGTGAAAACGCAATTAGCCAAGATGGCGTACAATTGTACGATAGAACATCTGAAGTACCAGCGCCCTGTCTTCCACAATTAGGAGTATTCAGAGATGAACATGACTCAAATGAAAAGTGCTAGTGAGCTTTCGGAATGCTCTAACTTTGATGATACGTTGATGACAATAGATGAAACTACATCACGTATCTCCGCGAACAACATTCTCTTCGCACAGGAAAACATAGAAAGCGCATATAACATGATTTTTGACGACACTTTACCGCCACCCATCATACGAAATTCAAATGTTGATTTGCAGAGTACAGTTGTCAACAACCAAAGTACATAAAATAGCAGCCAAAATGACGCACTTGCCGCGATGCTTCAAAAACTGGATAGTATGAACACCAATTACACCAGTTTGCATGCAGACGTAAAAAATATAAACACCAATTTGCGAACGGTTATAAATACAAAATTTGACAGATTGTCGCAAAACCTTACCATAGTCACTCAGGACATAAAGCACATAAAACAAAAGCAAAAACAAGTTTTGAGAGATTTTCAGGATACAGTCACAAAGCGGATCAGTGATTTGAAAAAGAATTTTCCCGAAGAGCTGAATGTAAAATTTAAAGACATGGAAAAAAAGCTAAAATAAGATGTACTTTCCGAAGTAAACAATGACATTACGGTTATAAAACAGGAATTAGACACTCTTAACGAGCAGAATGATACAGCAGAGCAGCAAATAAAAGCGATGAAAGACACACACGGACCTGGGAGTTACACAAACACAATTAACATCCACAGTAAAGAACATCTCTGCCATAGTAAACAAACTGCACAAAGACTTGAAAATATACCAATAGCTATTGATGAACTCACCTTAAAAGTAGCATCACTTGAAATCGAATGAGTCTGTGCCAAAAAGGAGAGAGACAAAATTAATGAAAATTTATCTCACGTAATTTCACAAGGTGAAGCAGGTACTTTAGACAAAACCAGTACATCAGCGGAAAAAGTTGTGAAGGAATGTAAATTAATCAATGATGTAGCTGCAAATGTTATTCAGCCAAAGGAAAATGACATTATCGACAAAGTGAACGGCAATTTGCAAGCTACAGAGCGCAGGATACGCCATTACTTAGGTGAAACTGATACAAAGACACCAGTTGTACACATAAACAATATGCCAGCCACAGCAAACCAAAGTAATGTATGCACACAGATCAATGCAAAGCCTACAAACAATGCCAATAGTAATGACAGAACACAAAGTGTAAGTTTACATGGCATAACACCAGAACCAGTACCTACGAGAAGTGTAAATAATTATGACAGGTATGGAAACACAGCAAAAATGCAAATAGCTTATCCACTATATTTTCTGACCGAGGTCTATTAAGACACCGTCAATTTCCAACATTTACGAGTGAAGGTAAGAAGATGAATCCTGTTTTGTTTATTAGTGCTTTTCGACATGTGTTTCCTAGGAATTGGACGGAAGCACAAAACATCAGGTTTGTTGTTGGGTACACTCAAAGCGATGTAGTTTTGTGGGCGACCGAGGTAGCTGAGCGTTGTACCATATATTTACAATTTGAATGGGCATTTCTTGACAAATACTGCTCAGAAGCCGTACGGGAGAGACTTAGGCGAGACGTTTTTAACACGGCCTCATTTAATAGCAAATATGGTAGCTTACGAAGATATTTTGGGAAGTATCCCAACAAAACACCTTACTGGACAAAACCTATTTCTCATGTGGATGTTTTAAAATTTTTAAAAAGTCGTTTGCCATCACACATTTGTGAAAAATTAATTACTACACCTGAACACGATACGGAATATTTTCTATCCATTTTAGATTCAATCGACCGAATATATGGAGAGAAAGTGGAAACAAATAGGGGGTCAGACAGCCAAACACCACAACAACGTACCTTGTATGAGCAGTACAAAAATCCAGACACGACCACACAGCAAAGCTGGTGCACGCAACCGCAAGGATACATCAACAGTGATTATGGATACGGGAATGGAAATGAGATGAACAGGAGATTTAGACAAAACTTTTCGTATAACAGGAACGATTACCTTCGACAAGGTAATTTTAATCCCTTCTCTCAAAATTATGCACCGCGCGTAAGTGAAAACAGTCAGCCGCATCGGTGGTCGGCGCGCGGCATCAACAATAACATACAACACGCCGTACCGCAGCCAACCTCTGCCCAGCAAAATCACAATAAGGCAACAGCCATATGAACACACGAGAAAGCATGTTGCGAACTGGAAATGATACACACTGGAGAAACAATCACACAGTACAACTGAAAGAGGTTGTCCCGTGTACCGAAGTGGATCAGACTACACCGCAGGAAAACCCGAATCGCTCGTAGTTGAGCCCCATACTGTAGACCTAGTAAGCGACGGGGGCAAACCAGATTTGCAAACACGTTTCGTACGATTCTATGAACAAGGAGACACAGACGATCTATACCAACATGAACTAAAGTCGGCGAAAAGTACAGTGGAAGAACAAGTGCGAGCAGTAATCAGAGTGAAAATTTTTGGTATAGACACACAGTTACTACTTGATAAATTTTCTGTTCTGCCAGTGCAAAACTGCAGAGTACAAACAGCTATAGGTGGCAAAACCAAATTAGTAAAACACCAAACTCTTATCATCGTGAACATTGGATGACTCTCTGAGCAGTGTAATTTTTTAATAGCAGACAAACTTATAGTCAACTACTTGATAGGTGTGGACACATTTAGAACATAAAAAACTCAAATAGCCATAGGTAAGTGCCATTTCTTTGTGAAGGACCAAAGATTTTCTATCAGCCTGATTACCACACCGTGAAGTATGACAAAGTAAAGCCAGAACCCCATGTCACTGTACAGTATTCATTTCCTACCGTGTATTTTATGAACAAGAATCATAACGAACACGAGACCGACACTGAAGTTAACCAGGAATTAGTAGAACAAAAATTGAACGAATCAAATATTCTAGATGCTACACGACGACAAGAGCTTTCTGACTGACTTTTTAAATATGCAAGATTTTTTAATAAAAATCCAGAGTAATCAAAGATTATGAACATAAACTTAATGTCTATCCTCACGAAGCATTTTGTGATATGTCTTACCCTATACCGTAGGCAAAGCGTGAAGCAGTTAAGCAGGAAATCAATAGAATGTGCGAATAGGATTCATACAACGATCATTTTGTCCGTGTTGTAGCCCATTACTACCAGTTACCAAACCTGATGGATCAGTACGACTAGTTTTAGATGCAAGAGGCACCAACAAAATCCTAGTACCAGTAAGAACAAAACCAGATAATTTAGATGAACAACTGCTAAAATTTCATAACACCAAATATTTCAGCACCCTTGACCTTAAAAAATCCTACTGGCAAATAAAGTTGCACGAGGAGAGTAGAAAATACATAGCATTTCTTTCCAACGGCAGGAGTTATGAATTTCAAGTTCTATCCTTTGGCTTAAACATTAGCGCAGACATATTTATACCAGCTTTGGACAAGATTTTAGGACCTGAATTGCTCAGTGAAGTTACAATTTATGGTGACAATATTTTAAGAGCCACATCTTGGGCAGAACACATCAGTACAATAGAAAAGGTGTTTCAGAGATTTACAAAGTATGGAGTAACAGCAAATCTAAAGAAATCTAACAAGCATAATTTTTAGGACATATCGTATCAGAACAGGGTATATTACCAGACCCAAAGAAACTACATGCCATACGTAATTTCAAAACCCCAAGGAACAGAAAACAACTGAAAGCATATCTAGGACTAACTTCCTTTTTCCGAAAATTTATACCACAGCGGCTTATGAATAGCGATGCCCTACTTAACGTATTGAGAAAGAATAAGCCTTGGTTATGGGACGAGGAATTCCAGGAGGACTTTAACAAAATTAAAAATGCCTTGTATCGGCAAACATTTTGAGTCATCCTGATATGTCCAAAGACTTTCGTTTAAGCACGGACGCGTCATCTTAACCGCGTCATCTTAACCGGAATGCAAACCACAAGGTAAGTAGATGATATCAGTTACACAAAGTCGTTTTGTTTCACCGAAAGCACGAAAGTTCTAACCATTGATGTTCATGCATTCCAGAGGAATAAATCGATGAATTTATCAAACACACTCATGAAGTATGGAGACACTACGGAGCAACAAAATGTACAGACAAGATTTACAAACTTTGTTGCTTTCCTAATTTACGACGACGTGTTTCGCAAATATTAAAAACTTGTGCTATTTGTCAAAGAACAAAACCACCCAATATGTCAAAGTTTACAGAGCTACACCCCATACTAACCAAAGCTCCAGTGGAAATGGTTTCTCTGGATATCGCAGGGCCATATCCTAGAGCAAAGGTGGTGTCAGATACATAATAGCTCTCTATGATACTTTCACAAAATACATCAAACTTTATGCTATCAAAACCACTACAGCCAGTAGCATCATAGGGAGAATTGAAGACGATTATTTACAAAGAGTTGGGAAACCCAAAGTCATATTAACAGACAATGCAGCTTATTTCGTAGGAATAAAATGGAAACTATTCATGAGTACACAGGGCATTAAACACATCTTGGTAAGTTTTTTCCACCCAGAAGCTAGTCCCGTGGAGAGGACGTTTAAAGAATTCAATAGATTTATAGGGAATTAAGCTCATAATAAACATTCAGAATGGATTGAATACGTGACTCCATTTATGCAAATAGTAAACAATTTCCCCCACTCTCCCACAGTTTTCACTCCCAATGAACTTACGTTTAACACAAAGCAAACTGACGAATGGGAATCATCCATACCAAAATTACCTACTAAAAAGTTAACCTTACAGGATAAAATCAAACAAGCTGTAATTACACTAGAGAACACAGCAGAATACAGAAAGAGAATATACAACAAAATGTTAAAACGAGTTACACAATATTTTTCAAAGGCCAACGAGTCCTCTTGAGAACACATCCCAAATCGAAAAAGATCGGTAAGTTGAACAGAAAATGGCAATTACTATACTCAGGGCCTTACATTATTGAAAAAATACCTAATCCTGGAACTTATAGGTTGGTATATCAAAGAACAGGGAGAGACAAAGGTCTCCATCCTCACATAGACAAAATCTTTTCAAGAGCAGTGACACAATTTCACAGGAGTTTTCTCGTCATAAAGTATATTTATAAGTAATGTCATAAGTTACATATCTAACGTCCCCCTAGAAAAATTATACATGACTGTGCTTAAACTGACACACAATATTTTTTGGCGCAATGTAATTTGACTTTCCAAAATCCCTACAAAAGAATGGCCCTGATTAACATTAACCTATACCTTTCACAAATCCCTTACCTCACAAAAATCTTCTTTACTCGAGAGAAATGGCGGAGTTTTGAAATTTGTAAGACTGGATGTCATGAACCGCTATATTTATTATGACTTTTGAAGACTATTAAGGTAAATACATTGTTTGTTCTCTATCAAAATCTTTCATTTGCTAACTATGCCTATCAGTAGTTAGTGCCTTCCGTAGTTTGAATCTTTTATTTAGCTGGCAGTAGTGGCGCTCGCTGTATTGCAGTAGTTCGAGTAACGAAGATTTTTGTGAGGTAAGTGATTTGTGAAAGGTATAGGTTAATGTTAATTAGGGCCATTCTTTTGTAGGGATTTTTGAAAGTCAGATTGCGTTGCGCCAAAAAATATTATGTGTCAGTTTAAGCACAGTCATGTATAATTTTTCTAAGGGGACGTTACATGTTGCAAGTCGCAAAGTGCCCTCATTCCCAAATAATGGATGAATAAAGTTTCCCCCTCCAAAACAATGTAAGTTATACGCGTACCAAGTTTGTTTGCAAACGGTCCAGTGGCTTAGAAAGAGATGTGGAACATATGTACAAGGTGTTCAAAATCTGTCTAATACTTTGAGAGGTGGTAGTTCAAATGGCTCTGAGCACTATGGGACTTAACATCGAAGGTCATCAGTCTCCCAGAACTTAGAACAACTTAAATCTAACTAACCTAAGGACATCACACACATCCATACCCGAAGCAGGATTCGAACGTGCGACCGTAGCGGTCACGCGGTTCCAGACTGAAGTGTCTAGAACCGCTCGGCCTCACCGGCCGGCAAGAGTGGTACTTCTCATCGGAACAAGAAATTTACGTCCATTAAATGTTGTCCGGGAACGCAAACTTTCCAAGATAAACACGTGTTGATGCAAGGACTGCGCATAGCTTGTTTGTGGGTATTAGCTCAGACGTTGCATTGCCTCTCCATCAAATGTGTCGACAGTGTATACGATGTTTTACTCACAGTACTCTATCTACCACTAGGTGGTCTGCAGTTTGTTGTGTGGTTCGAGTAGTGTTGTAGGCTACGTTAGTTTTCGTTGTGGAAGTGTGCGTCATTGGGAGCTTATCATGGTGTTTTACCTACTTTCAAACGCGTATTCACTTAGGTGTTTACTGTCATTGAACTGTTTGAATGTATAAAAGGAGCAGTACATTTACATTTACACTTCCACCACTTGCTATCAACGGAAGCGTACCATGCGACAAGTGAAATGGTTCAGAAATGGACGTAGCCTACGAACCCATGCCCTCAGTGCTGAAAAATATACACAGTGCAGAGCGCCCTCTGATAAGCTTTTCGGCAGATTGTTCCAGGTCCTGATGGACACAGGTACCCCTGCACCTCCGAAGACTGACGATGGAAGGCCCTGCAAAGTCCGCACGCCTGACATGGAGGAGGGTGCGCTACGTGCGTTGGAAGAAACCTCTGTGGCCTGTGTGCACGATTAACAGCAGCAGATGGCGTGTTTTACTCTGTTATCTAGGGGGTACTCCGGGAACAATTGCTGTACCTACACTCCTGGAAATTGAAATAAGAACACCGTGAATTCATTGTCCCAGGAAGGGGAAACTTTATTGACACATTCCTGGGGTCAGATACATCACATGGTCACACTGACAGAACCACAGGCACATAGACACAGGCAACAGAGCATGCACAATGGCGGCACTAGTACAGTGTATATCCACCTTTCGCAGCAATGCAGGCTGCTATTCTCCCATGGAGACGATCGTAGGGATGCTGGATGTAGTCCTGTGGAACGGCTTGCCATGCCATTTCCACCTGGCGCCTCAGTTGGACCAGCGTTCGTGCTGGACGTGCAGACCGCGTGAGACGACGCTTCATCCAGTCCCAAACATGCTCAATGGGGGGCACGGGATACATGCGGACGTGCATTGTCCTGTTGGAACAGCAAGTTCCCTTGCCGGTCTAGGAATGGTAGAACGATGGGTTCGATGACGGTTTGGATGTACCGTGCACTATTCAGTGTCCCCTCGACGATCACCAGCGGTGTACGGCCAGTGTAGGAGATCGCTCCCCACACCATGATGCCGGGTGTTGGCCCTGTGTGCCTCGGTCGTATGCAGTCCTGATTGTGGCGCTCACCTGCACGGCGCCAAACACGCATACGACCATCATTGGCACCAAGGCAGAAGCGACTCTCATCGCTGAAGACGACACGTCTCCATTCGTCCCTCCATTCACGCCTGTCGCGACACCACTGGAGGCGGGCTGCACGATGTTGGGGCGTGAGCGGAAGACGGCCTAACGGTGTGCGGGACCGTAGCCCAGCTTCATGGAGACGGTTGCGAATGGTCCTCGCCGATACCCCAGGAGCAACAGTGTCCCTAACTTGCTGAGAAGTGGCGGTGCGGTCCCCTACGGCACTGCGTAGGATCCTACGGTCTTGGCGTGCATCCGTGCGTCGCTGCGGTCCGGTCCCTGGTCGACGGGCACGTGCACCTTCCGCCGACCACTGGCGACAACATCGATGTACTGTGGAGACCTCACGCCCCACGTGTTGAGCAATTCGGCGGTACGTCCACCCGGCCTCCCGCATGCCCACTATACGCCCTCGCTCAAAGTCCGTCAACTGCACATACGGTTCACGTCAACGCTGTCGCGGCATGCTACCAGTGTTAAAGACTGCGATGGAGCTCCGTATGCCACGGCAAACTGGCTGACACTGACGGCGGCGGTGCACAAATGCTGTGCAGCTACCGCCATTCGACGGCCAACACCGCGGTTCCTGGTGTGTCCGCTGTACCGTGCGTGTGATCATTGCTTGTACAGCCCTCTCGCAGTGTCCGGAGCAAGTATGGTGGGTCTGACACACCGGTGTCAATGTGTTCTTTTTTCCATTTCCAGGAGTGTATAATACCTACAGCGCGTTCTTGGCTAAGACCACAGGATCATCATGGCAAAATGGTTCAAATGGCTCTGAGCCCTATGGGACTTAACTTCTGAAGTCATCAGTCCCCTAGACCTTAGAACTACTTAAACCTAACTAACGTAAGGACATCATACACATCCATGCCCGAGGCAGGATTCGAACCTGCGACCGCAGTGGTCGCTCGGTTCATCATGGCAGACTGCGGTTCCTGTCAGTGGCTGTTGCAGCAATATGCCGCAGAGCCACTGTACACAACCAAGAGCTTATTTACCAATGAGAGAGGATTCAAAAGAGATAGTGTTGTGCATTTTATAACGAGTAAGTATGGACATATGTAAATCCCCAAGCAATTCAGGAAAGAGGGTATCAACACCGATGTGCTACTACGAAGACTAACTGGGGCGTATTACCTGGACTTCCTCATTAACGTATTGCCAACCTTTCTGGAGGCCGTGTAATTGCAAAAACGAATACAATAATGATTCATTCATGATGGCACACCAGCATACCTTCATTACAATGCACGCGAACATCAGAGACTAAGATTTGTGGACAACTGGATTCGTTGGGGAAGGGGGGGGGGGGGCGGGGGCGCACCACACCTTGGCCTGTTCGTTCCTCAGTCAGCTAGACTTCTGGCTACGGGAGCGCTTGAAGGAATTGCTCTACACCACGCCAGTCAACGACGTGCAGACACTACAGGGTCGCGTCATCAGTGCGTGCCAGCAGGTACAACGACAACCCGGTATACCTCAAAGGGTGTCTCATTGCTCATGCCGGAGGGCAGAGGGTTGTATTTTCGTGAATGTACGGGACGACGTTGTGCACCTCCTGTAAACACGTGTTATCGCAGAAAGTATGTGTTCTCGGACCCAAGTTTACGGGATTTATTTTTCTTCTATCGATGAGTGCTACCACTTCTCAAAATATTCTACATCTTTTTTTGAACACGCTGCATATACATACATATATACATACGTAAGTGCATTCATTTTTATCGAATATTTTAATTTAAATTGACTGGTATTTAAACTAGGAACGCTCTTGATACGAACCCTCATTATAGTACATGGGAAACGAATTGTTTCAGTATCGCTAGTCTGAAAATAATAATTTTTCTCTTACAATGTTGTCATCTGCAAGATACAATATTCGTGTATACCAATGTGTTCTACCACGCGGCTGAGTCATGTAAACCAACGAGATCATGTTTCTATCACAGGACATGTGCTCTGTAATTGAAAAGTGTCATGATGATGTCTCCATTGGCAAAAGATTCCGGATTAGTACTCCATTCGTATCTGTGGAAGGGGACTTCCAGGTGGGAGGTAAACATGAAAAAAAGACTGAATAACCAACGGAAGGATAACGTTCTACGAGTCGGGGCGTGGACTGTCGGACGTTTGAGCGTGGCAGAGTAGCTAGATAATCTGCAAAGCAAAATGCCAAGGGTCAGTCTAGATATAGTAGTGGTCAGTGAAGTGGAATGGAAGGAAGTCAAGGATATCTGCTTAAATGTCTATGGGGTTATATCAACAGCAGCAGCTAGTTTTGTAACGGGAGTAAGATTTGTTAGTAATAGGTAGGTAGGGCAGAGAAAGAGTTACTGTGAAGTTCAGTGACAGGGCTGTTCTCATGTGAATCGACAGCAAACCAGTACCGATGACCACAGTTAAGGCTATATATGCAGACGTCACAAGCCGAAGACAAAGATACAGATAACTTATGTGAGGATATTGAACGGTTAATTTAGTACATAAAGGCAGTTGAAAATATGATGGCCATGGGAGACAGGAATGCGTTAGCAGAGGAAGGAGAAGAAGAAAAGGTTTCAAGAGAATACGGGCTTGGTAGTAGGAATGACAGAGGAGAAAGACTTATTGAGTTATGCAACAAATTTAGCCAACTAAAAGCGAGTACTTTGTTCAAATATCATAAGAGCAGAATCTACACGGGGAAAAGGCCTGGAGATACGGGTAGATTCAGTTACATTACGTCATCGACAGGCGGAGATCCAGAAATCAGGTACTGGATTTTAAGGCATACCCAGGAGGAGGCATAAACTCAGTTCACAGGTACTGATGAAGAGAAGGCTGAAGTCTGAGAGACTAGACAGAAAGAGTCAATCCGAAAAGAAGTGGAATACGGAAGTACTAAGGAATGAAGTTATACGCTAAAGTTATCTGAGGCTAAAGACACTGCGGTAAGGAATAGCTCAGTAGGCAGTTGAAGAGCAAAGAACATTTTTAAAAGGTGTAGAAGCTGAAAAGGAGAACATAGGCATAAAGAAGGTTACTGCTAAGAAATAATGGGTAACAAAAGAAGTGCTTCAGTTGATCTATGAAAGAAGGAAATACAAAAATGTTTAGGGAAATTCAGCAATTCAGATACACAAGTTGCTTAGGGAGAAAATAAATAGAAAGTGTCCCCCCCCCCCCCCAAGTTAAGATGAAATGTTTGCTTAAAAATGTGAAGAAATTGACAAGAAATTACTATCGGAATGGCTAACTCAGCATGCAGAAAAGGCTAAACAACCTTCAGTGAAATTAAAAGTGAGCGTGATAAAATTAAGAGTGGAATGGAAAATCCATTGTTAAATGCAGAGGAGACAGTGGATAGACGGAAAGAGTACACTGAACGCCCCTTTGAGCGGGAAGACTTATCTGATAACGTGATAGAAGAAGAAAGAGTAATCGACATAGAAGAGAAGGGGATTTAGTATTAGAATCTGAATTTAAAAGGGCTTTGGAAGATCGAATAAGACAGATGGAATAAATAACATTCCATCAGAAATCTAAAATTGTAAGGTGTCAGGCAAATCCAACATCTTCCGTGAAAACCCTGACATGATAGCAAATCCGGCAGTATGTTACATAGCTCCAAATAAATCCTGATATTAAATTAACCTAAGTAATACGATCAACAAGTGAGCAAATGGAATACCACGGACTAACACAAGAACGCCTAAATGCATGTCTTACCTTCACACCGTGAAACAGACGCAGTTCCGAGGGGAGAAACGAGAAAAGAAGCCGAGAGCAGAGTCGTATAAGCGAGAATGCCCTACGATAAGGGACGGACACCCACGTCGCCAGTCGACCGCCAAGATCGCCCCAGCCGATGTTAAAAGATAGAGCCCTCCAGCCATGTTAGAGCCCTCCAGAAGAACGGTATAGATTCCACGATAACACTAAAAGGGCCACACCAGCTGCAAGTTTTAGCGTGAGACTATACGCGTCTCTGTTACATTGCAAACATTATAAACATTGCCCCACCACGAAAAGTATAAAGTGTCCCATTGGATGGACAAAAGTTTTGTAGGCGGAACTTAAAGTTAACATAGAGACGCTGATTGGTCAGTTGAAAACACAGCCAGATACCTTTTTTTAAAACCAACTTCGGTAAATTGTAGTAAGGAGAAGTTAGGAGGGAAGTTGCTTCCGAGACAGCGAGGTGTGTGGAGCTGCGCCGCCCGCCGCCCCCTGACGCTGCCTAAACACCGTCAAGGTAATGAATGCACGCGATGCCGCATAACAGCGCATAACGCTTCACTCAGAACTGCAGAAGTCTCATCTGTTACATCCCCTTTTTACGTAATACTAGAGTCGATCGTCAATTAAAGCTCATGGTATTCACATTTGCTACTTGAAGTTAAAATCTGAAACGCGTTGATTTCTCTGTTATCTCATTATTGAGAAGCCACATCAGCCACTGTAACTTATGACAAGTTAAATAATTAATTAAAGGTAATTGAGGGTCACTCTAGGTCATTTGGATAGTTTTCTCTTTTATGAAACTTAACTTAAACCTAGACTATAGATGTGATATGGCATAGGTCATCCTTCGATCCATTGTAGAACTTGGAAACCCATTCAGGGAATATTCGTTCACGGAAACCCATTCAGGGAATATTCGTTCACATTTTTGTTGAACGCAGTTGGTTCTTATCATCCTGTATTAAAATATTTCCTTTTATCAATAGTGTAATTTATAAACAATGTTTTGTGAGTAGAATAAAATTTCCAATGGTAAACTTAACTGCTTTTACGACGTTATTTTACCAGCTAACTAAAAATAGGAAAGCCTTGAACCCCTTCCACTAAATGTGGTTGGTATTAAGATTCTTTTACAGGGAGTGCAGTGGAGCCGACGCTGAAATCATTAAGTATTTGATTATATCACCGTTAGTCTCACTGAACTGATCTGAACTCTACATGTCATGTGTGGTCTGGCGTCTCCTTACCTACAACAGGTCCCAGGTTCAAACTAGTCAATTCACTAAAAAACACGCTCAGAGCGTTGTTGCGCGAAAATGGTAGGGAGACACGACTTAGAACAAACAAACACCACGCAGATTGTTAGAAAATCACTGGGGGAAGCGGCAAAAAAACAACTATTTACGTTGGTTATGGAATGTATGAATCTGGCGATATACCATCCGACTTTCGTAAAAAAGACAAACACACAATTCCAAAGATTGTAAGACCGGCAACTGCGAGAATTTTTGTACCGTAAGCTTAACAGCTTATGCACCCAAGATTTTGACAAGACTAATATACAGAAGAACGGAAAAGACTATTGAGAATGTGTTAATTGACGAACAGTTCGGTTTTAGGAAAGGCAAAGGCACCAAAGACGCAATTATGACGTTGTGGTTCATAATGGAAGTAAGACTAAAGAAAAATAAAGGCACGATCATACGATTTGGCCACCTGAAAAAGCAGTCGACGATGTAAAATGGGACAAGGTGTTCGAAATTCTGAAAAAACTAGTGTTACCCTATAGGGAAAGAAGGGCAATATACGATATACACAAGAATTAAGAGGGGTAATAACAGTGGAATACCAAGAACGAAGTACTCGGATTAAAAGGGGTGTAAGACAGGAATTTAATCTTTCGCCACTACTGTTTAATCTAACCATCGAAGAAACAGTGACGGAAATAAAACACAGGTTCAAGTGTGAAAATAAAATTGAAGTCGAAAGGATATCAACGATAAAATTCGCTGATGATATTGATATCCTCAGTGAAAGAGAAGAAGAAAAACAGGTTGTGTAGAATCGAACGAACAATCTAATTAGTACAGAATAAGGACTGAGAGTTAACCGGAGAAAGACAAAGATACTGAGAAGTAGCTGAAATGAGTACAACGATAACTTCAAGTAGACATAGTTAAGGAGCTCTGCTACCTAGGCAGCAGAATAACTCACGATGGACGGAGCAAGAAGATCATCAAAAGCTGTCTAGCAACGGCAAATAGGGCATTCCCAGCCAAGAGAAGAATGCTGGTATCAGACACAGGCTTTATTTTGAGGAAGAAATTTCTGAGAATGTATGTTTGGTCCACAGCATTGTATGATGCGAAATCAATTAAGTGGACTGATAAGGCAAGGAATGCGGCGGTTTCCCAGAAAGTGGGCGAGGAAAAGTATGTATGGGAAATACTGACAAAAAGAAGGGACATGTTGATAGTACATCTGTTTAGACATCACTGAAGAACTTCCATGGTACTAGAAGAAGCTGTAGAGTGTAAAAACTGTAGAGGAAGACATAGACTCAAATGCATCCAGGATGTAGGCTGCAGTTGCGTCTCCGATATGATAAGGTTGGCACCCGATTAGGTTTCATGGAGCATCAAACCAGAAGAAAAAAAAAAAAAAGGCGTACGTCTGGTAACCCAAAGCATTCAGCTACTGGATTTCCCACAAGCTGGTTACACTGTTCTAATGTTGCTTTCCTGATAGCATATCTGTGTAATCCTTCACTTGTCTTTCTTTTGTAACTACACGTAAATATCAAATTGCTAGATAGTTGTCCTTGGAGCAAAGAAAGCGGATTTTAAAATGTTATTGGAAATCTGAAAACATGAACGAAGTTCTGAAATATTAGCCAGCTGATTTTGATACTGCACCATCGTCATTCGTAACAAGAAGTACATTTCGCGACAAATTTGAGAGGAAAGAAAAATCTAGAATAGAAATTATTATCCCCAGATATAGAATAATAAAATAAACGGAAAGAATAAGAAACAGTTAAACCAGTAGAAATGAAATAAAGAAAAAAATTAATCAATTAATTCATCTAAAACGAACCATTTCAAGAACCAAGTCCTTTGAATAAAATCAGGCCAAAAAAGTTATACCACACAAAGACAAACTAGAAGCATTAAAACAAACTGAAGTAGGGACGATATGGCAGGAAGAAATCATTAGCTGACGAAAGAGGAGGGGAAGCAGTGATAGAAGCCTTATCAGGAACCCCAAAGTAGAGCACATGGTAAGGTGCGAGTGAATCAGGTGTAAGCAAATCAAGTTTCAAAGCAAGAAAGGTGGAAACTCTACACTCCCAGATTACTTTACGGGATAACTGAGGACGATCCGCACAGGTGCCTTGAATTTTGTAAATGAATTTGCAGTGGTTAATAGCTGACCGATGCCTTTGTTTGATCTGATGAGGCGGCGCTTAAATCGAATGGGGCCATCAATCACCGTAACTGTGTGTACTGGGCAAGAGATAATCCCCATGTTACGGAAGGACGCACTGTTAATATTCCTGTATTATCAGTTCGGTACAGTGTGTCCGTTAGAAGATTTGTAGGGCCATTCTTTTTTGAAGAAACAGTGACAGGTGTAAAGTACCTTACCACGTTGCAGAAATGAATTGTATTTATTTTTCACCAACTGTATCAACATGAATGTTTGTTTTATTTTCATCAAGAAAGAGCACTGTCACATTACCATCGTGCCTTGACATAATATCTGCATAAAACATTTGTTGAATGGTGAAAAGGAAGTGTTGAGTTTGCACCCAGATCTCACGATCTAACGCCCTTAGACTTCACTCTGTGTGGATAGTTCATTACACCTCCTTACCAGAGAATTAAGTGTACGTGTTTAGGAATTCAAATTTTTCACACGAATGGCAAAAGTAATTAACGATATTTACACAGACATGAGACATTAATTACTCTGACTTAACAAAAAACACAAATTAGAAGACTTCATAAACTTAGGAAAGTACACAGTCACTTTCAACAATTGTCAAGAATCTCAATGCTGAGGTGGAAGTAACAAAAGGGCGCAACATGATTCTACGCTTTCAACATTACTCATTGGCAATGATGCCGAACTACTTTCATTTGCCGGAAGTATCTTTTGTAACCAAGGGTTTTGAGTTGTAGTGTTTTGTATATATTTGGATTATTTCTTAACAGTAAAATTTTCAGGATATTCAGTAGTCAAAATGCTGAGTGTCAAAAGGAAACTGAACCACATAGCCGTAAATGGATTTCAGTGTCGATTTCAGTATATAAGGTTTTTCTAACAAAAAGTTTGTTGAGGGTGTGATGACAATAAACTACCTAAAAATGTATAAAATTATATGTATATGTTTCAGTCTGAAATCATCTTTACTCTAAAACAGCTGAAGTTATGGCGTGACAGAAATAATTGCATTATGATAACGAAAAGAGAAAGCCATAGAGAAAACTTGAAGAGCTGGCTTTGGGAAGAAGATACACAAGTGTATATCACGAAGCTGGTGTTTCATACGTGTTCGTTCCGAAACTACCTATGGGACTTTTGTAATTGTATGGTATTCACAAATACTGTGAAACAGATGATCCTATAGTTGTGATTTACAGACAATACTGTATACCACAACCGTGGGTTGTACGACTCGTTAGGGAAAGAGCTCAGCGGTCATTGAGACAAGGCTTTAACCGTCTTGTATTAAAAATACTTCGCCACAGTGCAAGAATAAAAATCGAAAACGGAATATAATGTAAAGTGTATCTCGAAAATCGTGTGAACAGACGTTTGATGATGAACTTGCCAGTTCGAAACCTGTAACGGCGCCATTTACCTAAATAAATAGCGGTATTAATAGTAGTGGCTGGTTGATGTCGTCTTCTTTGTAAGAATTACCCTACATTAATTGTACACAGCCACGGTCTCACCATGTCAGGTTTAGACAAAATAGAAATATTATATACGCGTAACGTAATACTGGACCTAAAAAATGATCGTGTTCGACAATGCTGGATGCACTCTCATTAGGTGAGAGGTAGGAACACGTTTATTTGTGGTCGATACGCTGTTTCTGACGCATCGTTTACTGTGCATTCGTCAGCGGGTGGATACGTATTTAGTTATTGGTCGACAGTGTCGTGAGCGGTGCAATGCCCGACTGTGACCGAATCGATGTACTGCGGTAATAATTGAATTTTTCGCTACTGTAATTCATATGCAGTGTAAACGTACAGCTAACCATACAGAATTTATTTTCTTTCATGGAGAGCTGTAAGGTAAATACGATTAATGCTGCCGAGAAACACAACAAATATTTATATCGTACGAAACGAGCTGAATGAAGCGCACTTGTTTGTTGTTTTTGTTTGCGTTGTGAAATGTTGGCGATCACGGAAGCGCTGGACGGTGTTGTAACATCGAAGTGCTCCTCTCCCATGTATGACAATACCATGCGAATTGTATATGTGGGAGCACAGTAGCAAACTTTGGATCTGCTGGTGGCGTAGGATGTTCAGTTTCTTATAGTGTTCCAGATATTCTCGTGAGAGTGTAATAATCATCTGTTTACTTCCATTACAAAGCAGTGTGCAAGGCTGCCCTCAGCATCAGGTAGAGCGCCGTAGTGAACTTTCGAAATTAGATGTATGCGTGCCACTGGACACACATTCGGGAGGAAGACGGTTCAAACCCCCGACAAACCATACCGATGTTGGTCATCCTAGGATTCCCAGTTCGGTTTAGTCAAATGCTTGGATAGTTTCCTTGGGAGTGCACAGCCGTCTCGAAATGACCTCATCCTGGGTAGGACGTCAAACCAGGGTTTAGGGGGGGGGGGGGGGGATGTAAATCTACATGATCATTCTGCAATTCACATTTAACTCTTTGGCTCACAGTGCATAGAACCAGTTTCAGACGGCTTATCTGTCATTCTACCTACGTGATCGTATTTCCAGGCGAACTCTGATGTCCTTTCATTTATAGCGATAGTTACTCTTCTCAATGTTAACTGGCGTCAACAACACGTTTTTGGAATTGGAGGAGGAAGATATTGTCATCAATTTCATGAATATCTATCACCACAGCGAAAAAGCCTTTATTACAGTGATTCTTACTCAACTTGTTGATCATACCCATGACACTCTCGCCACTATTTCGTTACAGTACATAACGAGCTACGCTTCTAAAAGCGTGTTGCTCACAGTCGATTTGTTGCACTGTCCATGTGGTATGCTAGCCAAACGCAGTCTCTGTTTCGTCTTTCATAAAACATTTCTTTTTGTGATGGTTCTAATTTAAATTGTTTGTAATTTTAACTTCTAGATTATCAATAATCTTTGAATTTGTACAAGTTATCGTGTAACAGAAAATTAACGGAATTTTTCGTAGTCGTGTAGAAGACCGCACAGTCTTTATTCTTCAGAGTCAATTACCACTTTCTCCACCATTCCGATAGTTCGTCTGAAACACGTTGTACTTAGTTTTGATTATCTTTACTAGATGGTAAACATCAGCATCAATTGCAAACAGTCTAAGAGAGGTGCTCAGATTGTCTCCTTAAACGTTGATTAGGACTATCATACATTCCTGGAGCACACCAGATAAAAGTATGGTTTCACCAGATGACTCCCAGTCACTTCACGTGAATTGTGACCCTTCCCACAACAAATCACGCATACAGTCGCACAGTTGAGACGATATTCCACAGGCACGAAATTTGATTAAATGCTACTGGGTGACGATTGGTATCGATAACGTTCTGGAAATCTGGTGGGCAAAATTTAAGGACAGGTGTAATTCTCCCATGAAGTGTCTTTGACAAGCAACATAGATCGATGAAACTTGGACCGTGCATAGAAAGAACTATTACAGTACAGCAAAGAAAGAGAGACGCAACGAGACGAACAGGAATGACACTTTTATGCAAAGACATTAACTCCACTGAAGACATCGCGATTTAATATGTCCACTGAACATTATGAAATGCACAATATGGTTGTTTTTTTAATGTGGTGCATCACCTCGAACTGTAGTGCATATTCTGCAACATGCTCCCTTGCTGGCCACAGCGTTGTCATGGAGTTCTTGTGGTAGGGCGTTCCATTCTCCTGCAGAGCGGTTGACAACTGCCAGATGATGGACTTTGGCGCATGTGGACGTACTGTCTCAGACATAAAAACTGACCGCCGCCGACCGCCATAGAGACGTCCGAGTCGGTAACTTAAGGTGGCCAATAAAACCGTCCGCCCCTGAAAACGCTAAGTCCGGCCATGTGCACAATCTGGAAACACTGTAAGATGCGGAAGTGTCAGGAGGAAGTTGTGAGGTAACAGGAAAGTTGCAGTGCCCTGGAAATATTCTAAGTTCAGAGTTGGCGGCAACCGCTCGGACCGCGTGGCAGGGCCGAGCTCGTTAGCATCCGCGTGGTGCCTCACAACGGCCGGAGCACGTGGTCCATCGAGCACGTGGTTGAGAATTCCTTGGTGACGCTGTGCGCCGGGAGGGCCAAAGGTGGCGGAGTTTGTGGAACCTTAACGCCCGACATTTCACAGTTCGTATAGAAATTAATATTAGCCAGATGAATGATGATACTTCAAAAATAAACATGTACATTACAATTATCTGCCCGATGATACTGATGGTGTAATCAGATTTCTCAATATCTTTATTAGTTTAAAGTTTAGTATCTGACGGTAAATTATACAAATAACACCCAGCAACGAATTTTCCAAAATTTATACGCTTCATCCGATTTCGTCGATCGACGTGTCTTTAGAAAGCTATTAGTGTAGACCTAAATTGGTATTAATTACAGACATATAACTTGAATAATACATGGGGTATTGGAGGTCAAAATGGCCGATTGTATCGATCGCGTCATGCCATAAATATTCCAGAGTTACTCGATAAACAGGTAGCAGGAAGGTCCTGAATATATTGATTCATCTGTGTCTTTGCTTATATCCGATATATGCTATTCATGAACAAATTAGGCAAATATTTATTCTGTTATAGAAAGCACAGAGACATTAGGCTAATGGCCTACCTTTTTTTCTATTCCTTTGACATATGTTTCTTTAATTTGTTTATGTATCTAAAAATGTGTGTTAGAGCATGTTTATGGTCCAACCGCAGGTATATTTATTGAATTTCAAGTTATTTAAATGTAAATCCAGTATTTCGAAAGTGTTTCATGTTTGTGAGTGTACGTTGGCTTGGAGACGTGGAGGGACTGCTCTAGCCACTCAGAGCGCTCGTTACTAAGGAAGGCGACTACGGGAGGCGAAGTTCTGGACAGTGCGGCGTGGGAGAGAGAGACTAGAGGGGTCGCGGGAAAGACTTGGAGCAGTTTGCGCGTGGTCGCGCGAGACAGAAATATCGTAGTGCCGGGTTGTGCTCTTGTGTGATTTTCGTGGCTTCTACGTAGTATGCGTTTAGAAGTGAATGTCTCGCGAGCTATGTTGTACTTCATAACTAATTACATGCAGCATGAATCTATTGTTTCTCTGTTATTCAACTTATATTTTATTTAATTGCTGGACTGTCGACACCAATAAGTGTTTTGCAGAAATATATCGTATTCTGAAAAGTACTTCTACTATCGTACTCAACATTTAAAGTCGTTAAGATAGTACCTGCAGATTTTATTTAACTGCAGTCTCTCATTGATAAGTTTATATGTTACTTTCATAATTCTCAATTGCTCAGAAACCTTCGACCATTAGATTCATGTGTGTATTTTTATCGTACAGTGTAGACTCAGACGTATTTAGCCTGTAATGCGGAAACTACGTGTCCCGTCCCCTACACAACGAAACTAGCCAAAACTTTTAATATTTCAACTCTGAGTCGTAACTACGTAGTTGAGGGCCACCACACCCTCATTTCATTCATTAATTATTTTGAAAGCCCGCAATTGGAGGCTCGTCCGCGATTTGTCTCTTGAAAAGTGATAATTCCTTTTCTCTTTGTGATTGAGCATACAATGTGAAGTGTAAAAACCTTTGCAAAATCTGTAGAGATTTCTGTAGAGTGAACCCCTCACAAAACACCGAAAGTAGGTTTCTGGTGATAGTGATATTACGCAGTAATATTCAACATTAACACAGGCTATCGATAGAGGTCCTAATCTATCACGTTAAAGGCAATTTGCATGGGGGCTCAGAGTCTAAATAAGTTGAGTGCAGGGAACAGTAGCGGTTAGTGCGTTTAATGGACAGCGTATTGGAGATGGTTGGAACACGCAGTCATCGGCAGCAGGCGATTTTCTCCAGTGGCGGACGCAGTTCAACAGCAGTACACCGGCAGCCTCTTCGAGTACTCCAGAGCAGTCTTCAGTGTCGACTTTCACTACAAGCGACGCTATCACCATGGCAGAGGGAACCATCTCAGATCAGATAAGTGCCTGCGCACATAGAGAGATATTGTTTGTTTCTGAAGTTCAAGCTCCACTTATAGATCTCGTGGATATAAAACAGTCACCTAATATGTGTAATTCTGAAAACGGGAGTGAGCCGGTTAGTCCGAAATCAGAGCGCGAAAGTATACCTAGTAGGAATTCAGGCAAGGGGAATGAATGTGGGGGAGGTATGATGTCTCAGCTAATGCAAATGATCCAGGGATTGAGAAATAATGTGAATACAAAGGCAAATATTATCAGTACAGTTCAAATAGTTACGGATGCAATTCGGCCTGATAAGGGTACAATGCGAACTGAAATAGGTTCCGATGTGAAAGAGGAATTTGAAAAAATTATGAGTAACCTTGAAAAAGCAATTGATGACAAATTAAAATGTGTCCGAGTGGATATGGGTAAAATTACAGACGAAGTTGTAATAGTAAAATCTAAAATCGAATCAGTGGAAATAGATCGTAGGGAAAAAAGAATAAAATACAGACGGAACTTGTGGGCAAGGTAACCGACTGTAAAAAAACGCAAGATGCTCATAAAAGCGATATAAATTTAGCAATTAGTGACATTGCCAGTGGTGTGGGTGAGGGGTGGAAGGAAGTGAACACAGTTAAAGATAAAATAGAGTCCAATATTAGTAGTGAAAATGAATTTAAAAAAACAAATGCTACAGGCAAAAAGTGATTTAAATTCGTCAGCCTCCCAACCGGCCACGGTGGTTATAAATATCCCTTGGGTAAATACCGGATCTGTGAAATGTTACACAGACGACGGAAAATATCACCCAGTAAATTTCTTGGCTGCGTGTAGGGACGCTTTTGTTCACGGCATGTCGAACGAAGCGAAAATACAGTACGTTAAACGGCATTTGGTAGGAGACCCACAGTCTTGGGCAAATGTTAAATGTAGTTCGTTCGAATAGTACGAAGAGTTCGAAAAGCGTTTTTTGAATAAATTTTGGAGCGAGGAAAAGCAATCTCGGATCAAAAATGAATTTTTAAACGGGCCAAGTTACAGGTACGGTAATGGGGCGCAAGATTATGCACGCGTAAATTCCGTTGGGGGGTTTTAAAGGAAATCATTACGTTAAAAAGGCGATTACCAAGATTTGCAGTGGGATCTTCTCCATAGTCTATCTGATTCCGTTGACGAATTTATAGAATTTGTAGATAAATTAGATAGGGCTTTGAAGTTCAAACCTCAGACCTAACCGGGAGGTAGTTACCAAAACGGAAAGCCAGATAATCATCGTCAAAATAATAATCGTGAGAGAAATTAAAGGAATTCTCAGGGGATAGTAGATGGAATGAGCAGGATGGTCGGAGAACGAACAGGAGTGATAACTTCCGTGAAGGGGTTCCAACGAAAGGACTCAGTTGTGACGAATGAAATTCGCGGGAAGTGCAATCGCGTAACAACCGGACGGGAAACTGATGCTCGCACCGTTTGAGGTCCAGGAATGGCGATCTATACAGGCGATGAAAAGGACTGGAGATAGTGGTAATGGTAGAAATTTTGATAGGTTTGGAGAAAGGCAACACATATGTAATATGGAGTATGTTAAAGAGGAAGGCTATATAGGTGGCTCTTTCAATAAAAGCAGGCGCGAACGGTGGAAGCATATATTTGTGAGAGATATAAGTAAAAGCAATGGGAAGAAATTTGCAGGGAATGATGTACGTTATGAATGTAGAATGAATGAGTGTGAGAATGGTGATAAATGGAAAGATTCAATGGTTGAAAAAGAAGTTAAAGATGAGATGAATTTTGTGAAAGTAAATAGTGTGGAGAGTTCTGAAGAGGTATTAGAAAACAGTAGAAATTGCAGTAAGGAAGGTGTTGTAGTAGCAAATGTTTGTGAGTTGGCGAAAAGCGTCGATTTATTGAAGGCGGCGTAGCTTTGGTCTCGCCAGCTGCAAGTGAGGGTGACTGTGTTTCGGCGGAAAGCGTCAGTGTTAGTAAGAGAGGCTTAGCACTTGTCTCACAAGCAGTTGGAGTTAAAATGTATCTGCGGAGGTAGATGATTTCTGTTTAAAGGAACAGAGTAATGGTAATTTATGTAATAATGTAAAGGCGACTGGTATTGATACTTCGGAGGAAGTAATTTACGTGTTTCTAGTCACGAATGAAGGAAAACCGAAACTTATTGAAGAAGGTGTGAATCTAAAACCTTTGTCATAGTGTGGAAGTGAGAATGTATGTCAAATAGGATCGGGGGTTAATCTGCATGAACGACGTGTAGAAATGGCAGTGTGTGCTGATTTTTGTCCGATCACAGCGGAATGTAGCAAGTCAGGAAGTCCCTAAATTGTACGACATGGTAGCACCAATTTGTGTAATGTAGCGACGGAGGATAAAGTTGTGTACGATTCACGTAAAGTTAATTTGTCGACGGAGGAAAGCAAGGTTTCTGATGTGAATTTTTGTAGTGATTTAATTGAAATATCAGCAGATAAGGTTAATGAGACGAATATTTATGGTAATGATGGCTTAGGCATCGATGTGTTACTTCAGGAAGATAAAGTATTTTACAGTGAACTGATATGTAATTTGGTTGAAGCTGCAAGTGTCGATATTTTGGAGGGAGGAAACAGTAAAGTTGTGCATATTGTGCGTAGTGAATCGGCGAAAGGTGTGGAGGAACTAACAGAAAATTTAGAGACGGCCGGAGTAAATAGTGTGGATGGGGATAGTTTGTGTACTGAAGTTCGTACAAATTGGTATTTGAAGGAGGAGTGTGATTTTAGTGTGACTGATTGGCGTTGGTACGGTAGAACGTTACGATCGTTACTGCCGCATATGTGGAAACGAGAGAAGTTTAAAATTGCTAGAGGATTAGAAAGGGGAAAGGAATGAATTTTCGGGCGAAGGAAATATTTAATGCAATATTTTGGGATGAACCTGAGATTGAGGGATGGACAGAACAGGATGTGTGTATCCTAGAATTGGAAGAGAGAGGACGAGACGTAGAAAATGATTAATTAAGTGAGAAATATTTAGAACGAAAGAAATGGTAAATATAGAACCAATTATTGAAATTAAAGTTCGCAAGGAAATGGTAGATGCACTTCTAGATTCAGGTAGTAATGTCTGAGCGGTGTCGGAAAGTTTTATGAACATGACAAAAAATAGGAAACTAGTAATCTTCCCAGTCAGAGGCGTTCAGGTTAAAACGGTAGTTGGTGGTATGAGTAAGCCAATAAGATAGCAAATACTGTTAGAATTTAAATGTGGAAAAATTAAATTCGAGAAAGAACGTTTTGTGGTGAGTGGTCTAGTAAAGGAGTTAATTTTAGGTACTGACTGCCTGTGCAAATACAATACTTCGCTTAATTGTGTAGGGGAGTGCCTAGAATTTGAATTTCAGAATGAAAAAAGGCAAGTAAAATTTAAAAAGCTTCTAACAGGTGCAAATCAGATTGCTTACACTATAGTTACTGAGGGTTGGAGTGAGGAAGTCGATATGCATAACAGAATTAAGGAAGGGATTGATGCAGTCAAGGGTATATCAGAAGGGGAAAAGAAAGAATTGTGTGGGCTGTTGTTTCGCTACGAGGACGTATTCTCGGATCGCCCTGGTAAAGTTACCAATTTCGAGTACTCTATAAAAGTGAAACCTCACGAACCAACAAAATGCAAACCGTATGTAATGCCTATAGCTGATCGGGATACCGTCAGGGTTCGATTAAAACAAATATTGGATTGGGGTATAGTCGAACAATGTAAGAGCAATTACTGCAATCCTATCGTTATTGTTAAAAAATGGGATAACTCAGTCAGAATTGTATTAGATGGGAGAAAAATAAATAAAGTTATTGTAAGGGAATTGGACCACCTAAGCAATATGGTGGAACTGCAGTTGAATTTTAATAATATCAAATTAATGTCCAGTGTTGATCTGACCTCGGGATTTAGTCAGATCCCGTTGGCAGAGGAAAGCAGACGGTACGCTGCTTGCCTTTTCGAAGGGCGAAGCTACCGGTTTAGGGTAGTACCATTCGGACTTACAATTTCTGTGGCCATTTTTGTAAGAGCGCTGAGTCATGTCCTGGAGGAGAGTGTAATGAGCAAATTCATGATATACGTAGATGATATATTGATCGCTACAGAAACGTGGAATGAGCATTGTCGAGTTTAGGAGGACGTACTCATGGCTCTGAGGCAAGGTGGAATGACCTTAAAGCTCGTAAGATGTGAGTTTGTTCTAGCAGAAATTCAATTCTTGGGGCATATCCTCACGTCGAAGGAATTTTACCTAGTTCCTAAAATTTAAAGTCCATTGCCGAATGTAGTAGATCCAATAGTAGGAAACAACTGAAGTCAAACTTGGGCTGGTGCGGTTTCTACAGAAAATTCTTGGGGGAGGGAAGAATGAATAATCCGAATTTATACAAATTGTTAAAGAATATTGAAGCTTGGAGGTGGACCGAGGAATGTGAAACGGAATTCCAGGGTACAAAATATAAATTGTGCAATAGTAAGATGTTGTACTACAGAGATATGAATCTCCTGTTGCCGGCCGGAGTGGCCGAGCGGTTCTAGGCGCTACAGTCTGGAACTGCGCGACCACTGCGGTCGCAGGTTCGAATCCTGCCTCGGGCATGGATGTGTGTGATGTCCTTAGGTTAGTTAAGTTTAAGTAGTTCTAAGTTCTAGGGACTGATGACCTCAGAAGTTAAGTCCCATAGTGCCCAGACCCATTATTGAATCTCTCGTTCTGTTTAGTGTCGGACAGTTCGGACTATATAATAGGTTGTGAGCTATATCAGGAAAAGCTAGTCAATGGAAAAAAAAATGAACACCGTAGTGTGACAACCTCCAGCCGCTTGCTAAATAAGCACGAAAGTGGATACAGCATATGTGAGAAGGAGATCCTCGCGATCGTGTACGGATTTAAGAAATTTCGCATATATTTAGAGGGCAGAAAAGTGACAGTGTTTTCGGACCACAAATCTCTGAGTTATCAGCAGGACTGCAGGATACTGAACGACAGGTTAATGCGTTGGGCAATGTCTATGCAGCAATTCGAATACGAAATCCACTACATCAAGGGTACAGAAAATTGTGTTGCCGATGCTCTGTCCAGATTACCAGTGGGGGCGGAAGACGATGTAAGGGAGTAGCCGAACGAATTGAAGCTACTGTATATGAAGGAGGTAGCGGGGGAGAAAGATATTCGTGCGGTGTGCAAAGATATGCGGTGAGCACAAAATGATGATCCTGAGCTGAAACACATTATGGTGAATTTAGACAGGAAAGGATGGGAGAAAATGCGAAAACATTTTAAGATACAGGAGGGAGTGTTATTCCGGCGGAATGATGAAGCTACGGACAAATGGAGGCTGTGTTTTCCCAATAAGTATGTGGAACAGTAGATAGACTACGTCCATTTAAAGTCACGGACATTACGGGACCGAAAAGCGCACCGAAATCATCGAGGAATACGCCCACGAAAATAATCTGGCCAGACGGGTCCGCGCGCAGCTGGCGGCGTGCGACCGTTGCCAACGAGTCAAATACTGCACGACCGCGCAACGGGGGGAAATGCAAAGCATTATACCAACCAAAGTGGGCGAGTTTCTGGCTGTGGACAATTTTGGCCCACTATCCAGGACGCGGCGGTATGATGTACATCTTTGTTGTGGTGGACGTGTTCTCTAGTTCATTGAACTGTATCCGATACGGAAAGCGAATACTAAAACTCTGATCGCCAAACTGGAGATGGATTACTTCAAGAATATTGTAGAACCAGTAAGGCTGTTGTCTGACAACGGATCACAGTTTACTTCGAACTATTGGAACACGTTTATGGACGTCCAGGGTGTGCAACATATCCGTATATCGGTCTACCACTCAGCCAGCATCCCGTGTGAACGGTATATGCGGGAAGGATTACGTTTATGTAGGACGTATGCCAGCAATCGTCGTTCCAAGTGGGTGGAGTACGTGAGCGCGTTTGAAGACGTACTCAACAGCGTAAAAAGTAAGGCTACGGGGTACTCACCTCTGGAAGTCATGACTGGGGTGAAACCAAAGTTCCTACTCACAGAAACGGTAGAATTCCCGCTGTGAAAAGTTGAATCATCTGCTGAAAGAGAACAGGCAGTAACGGTCAGCATGGAAAACTTAGCCACTGAAAGGAAAAGGTGACACAATGGACGATACAAACCGATGAAGTACAAAGTGGGTGACAAAGTGCTTGTACGCACCAAAGTGCGTTCCAGCGAAATGGATGGGGAGATTAAGAAATTATTCGAGTTATACCGTGGACCATTTGTTGTGGCGGAATGCCCTCACCTAAATGCATACCGTTTAAAGGACCCTGTCTCAGGAAAACCTTTGGGTCAAAGAAACGTGACGGAATTGAGGCTGTTTACAGAGATAGTGCAGAAGTGTAAAGCTGTTCTAATCTGTAATTAGTGGTAGTAATTTTTAAGGGGTAATTTATATGTTTATGAAGGGATTCATTAGTAATCTTTTAGTTTATTGTGGCACTGTACATGAGGAAAAGGGGGAAATTTAGGCACTGAGGATGGGTGGAGGTCAGTGACATCGTGAATTTTACTGAGATACGTATTGATATATGCTTTGTATATGAGTGTGGCCAAGACTTTAGACGTCAATTTGAAGGGCATTAAAATTGTAATTGTATGTGCACGCATTTTGTGGTGCGTGGAGGTAGGAATGATTTTTTAAAGTCAATTAAATAGAACTTGTGGGAATTAGAGCTTACTGTGATTCAGTAGTTTGCCTTGTGTGTGTGAAATCGTATGGGGCTTAACTGCTACGGTCATCAGTCCCTAAGCTTACACACTACTTAACCTAAATTATCCGCAAGACAAACAAACACACACACCCATGCCCGAGGGAGGACTCGAACCTCCGCCGGGACCAGCCGCACAGTCCATGACTGCAGCGCCTTAGACCGCTCGTCTAATCCCGCCGGCGAGTTTGCCTTGTGACTTCGTTCCTAAAGTATCGTTTTCCGCTAGAAGGAATCGTTAACGAGGATCCTGGTTGGTTTTGGGAAATGGTTTGTTGACGGGTTTCTGCTTCTGGTTTTCGTTGTAGACAGATTTGTCACGATAAACGGCGGAACTCAGAATTCAGAGGCAGACACGATTTACGCGAGCCACTTGGCTAAAAGAGTGATGTGAGTTAATCAATACTTCATGCGAAAATCCGTTTGAGCGCGTGTAATGCGACGGAAAAATTTGTGCAAGAAGGCGCCTTAGTGCATCCAAAATCGCACGTTAGTCAAAGTGCAATTAAGGGGCTCCGGAACGCCCTATACTTGCAATGTTACAATAACGCTTATAAATTACATCTTTCCTCACAAAGTATTTGAGGTAGGAAGTTGAACTTTTTACAGATTATTTATTGGAATATGGGCTACAACTTAACACAGGGATTTTACAAAATTTTAGTTCAGTTATTGAAGATGATTTTTTTTCAATTGTAATAAAAATTCACAACATTTTTTTGCAATTTTTTATTTATATATTCAAAAATATACAGTTTTTTGGAAAAAGGCTGTGTTAAATTATGCAGAAGGTACTGTGTAACATTTACTGAAAGTTTGAAACAAATATGTTTGGAAGATCCTTAGAAAACATGTAATTAGTATGAGAAAATAAAAGTTTTGGGAATCGAGCGACAAAGATTGGATTAACTTTTTAGTGCATTCCAGGTCCATAGGATGGATTGTCTTCATCCTCTGCAAACTCCTCCTCCAGCTTCCTCTTATTCCTCCTCCTGTTTACTCTTGCTTGTATTTCTAGAATCTTTACAGCCCTGTCTGCAGCCCGAAGGCGTTCCTTGTCTAAAGCAAGCATCGCTCGTTGTTGTGTTCGTAGATTTTGCTACCATTTTCTTCAGTTGCAGTTACTGCAACACTGTTCCAAAGGGTGGTCATGTATGAACACTTATCACATTTCAGTTGTATTTCACTAGCAAGTCCTACGTGATTTATTATGGGGAGTTCCAGACCAACTTCACTACAATGAATACATATTACACAGTTTGAAAAAATTCCTTTGAGAACCGACATATCAAATATTTCATTCACATCCGATTCGCCCATAAAACATTCATAGTTTTCACTCATTGAACCAAGCTTCTTCTGTGAAGTATTTTCTTTCCCACTTTGACTGCTATGGGCAGGTGTACTTGAGAGGTTACGTTCACTCACTTGGTTATCGTCTTTATTGTTTACAGTAATAACACATACCTTTGGCTTTCCAACATTTCTCCCTTTCTTAAAAGCCTTCAGAGGATTTCTAATAACTTTACTTTTACTCATTATTATACTTCAACAAAACAGAGACTCAAGAAACAGAATTAATTACGAATATTTTCGAGATAACGACAGAGTAAATAAACATGAAACAATCGACAATCACACCAGCGATATATATTCAACCATCACAGGTTAGCCACAACACATACTTTATCTCACATCACTAAAATGTACCTGATGAACACGGACGTTAATAATAACACCATTTGACAGCAGTTTAACAGCGCCACAGTGGGTCACGCCCATGTAGAACACATTTCAAAAAAAATTTAAAAATAGTTGTAGTCTTCGGAATTGAATAAGTTATATATCTATTAAAAGGTAATAGTCTGCAGATTCAGAAAACGCAAAAAAGTAAAAATTGAACTTTTCGTGATTTTGAGCCTTTCTGGAGCCCCTTAAAAATTATATATATTGTCAAAAAGAATTGCATGCAGGCATTTATTTAACATGCCGTTTCGTTCATAATTTATGTTAGTTTAAGTTTATTTTGAAATTCATGGTGCTACCACACCACGACAAACACTTATCAAACACAATTGGCCTGGCGTTTTTATCATTTAATTCTGTTCTTTGTAATTTGTTTATATGTACTGGTATGAACAGAAGGGTGCTACTTTTGAACATTCTGGGAAAGCCAGAATGTTAAGAAGTGGAGGTGTGTGAGGTAACGGGCGAGTTGCGGCGCCCCAAGTTCAGAGTTGGCGGCAACCGCTCGGAGCGCTTGGCAGGGCCTAGCTCGTCAGCATCCGCATGGTGCCTCACAACGGCCGGAGCATGTGGTCCATCGAGTACGTGGCTGGGAATTCCTTGGTGACGCTGTGCGCCGGGAGGGCCAAAGATGGCGGACTTTGTGGAACCTTAATGCCTGACATTTCACAGTTCGTATAGAAATTAATAGTGGCCAGACGAATCAAGATACCTCAAAAAGAAACATGTACATTACAATTATTTGCACGACTATTCTGATGGTGTAATCAGATTTTCAATATCTTTATTAGTTCAAAATTTAGCGTCTAACAGTAAATTATACAAGTAACACCCAGCAACGAATTTCCAAAATTTATACGCTTCATCCGATTTCGGCGATTGACGTGTCTTTAGAAAACTATCAGTGTAAACCTAAATTGGTATGAATTACAGACAGATAACTTGAATAATACATGAGTTATCGGAGGTCAAAATGGCCAATTACTACTGATCGCGTCAGGCCATAAGTACTCTACAGTTACACGAAAAAACGGTAGCAGTATGCTTATAAATATATTTATTCATCTATCTCTCTGTTTATATCCCATGTATATTATTTATGAACAAATTAGTTAAATATTTTTTGTGTTGTAGAAAGCAAAGATGCATTAGGGTAATGGCGTAACTTTTATCCTATTATACATCTACATCTACATTTATACTCCACAAGCTACCCAGCGGTGTGTGGCGGAGGGCACTTTACGTGCCACTGTCATTACCTCCGTTTCCTGTTCCAGTCGCGTATGGTTCGCGGGAAGAACGACCGCCGGAAAGCCTTCGTGCGCGCTCGAATCTTTCTACTGTTTATTTAATTTGTTTATGTATCCAATAATATGTATTAGAGCATGTTTATGGTCCAGCCGTATAGAATTTCAAGTTATTTTAATATAAATCCAGTATTTCGAAAGTGTTTCATGTTTGTGAGTGTACGTTAGCTTGGAGACTTGTAGGGGGCGCTCTAGCCACTCACAGCGCTCGTTACTAAGGGAGGCGACTACCGAAGTTCTGGACAGTGCGGCGCGGGAGAGAGAGACTTGAGGGGTCGCGGAAAAGACTTGGAGCAGTTTGCGCGTGGTCACACGAGACAGATATAGACAGATATTGTGGGGCGGCGGGTAGAATTATTTCTTATAAAATGTTCATATTATTTATTTAATGCTGTTGTTTGCCGTTCTCAACACTGGCTCTCTAACTACAATATTGGCAACCAGAAAGTGATTAGCAAAACGTGAAGCCTGTAATTAGAATTCCAAGTGCCCACTTCATCTGAGAAACACATTTATAGCTACAGCTTATAGCTCTGAGGAATTAGGAGATTGTCTGGGATTCATAATCAAAAACGATTCTCTCTAAAATGTTCACTATATTCTGAAAGTCAGAGACCAAAAAGAATGCACACAATCCAACTACCAGAGCAGTTCAGAGTCTAATGTGTTGATGCAACTATAACTGTTCAAACTAAATGTTTAAGTGAATGCTCGCCATAATTTGATGATAATGTTCATCAAACGCCACGCTAAATAATGGTAGAATGTCTGTCCCGCGGCGGCACGTGAAAATACGACATACGCAAACTGAAGACGGATCATTAAAGTCATCCAAGAATTAACACTTCACTAGAAAACGATTTCATGGTTACGCGTATCCTGAGTAACTTATTACGGCATCCGAGGCTGTTTATAGCAATGATACCGACGCGAGTCCCGGCACAGGTGGTGTGCTAATCAGCGTGTGGAGAGAACAGGGGCCTTCCTTCCTTGTGCAGCGTTCTTACATATAAAGCCGCGGTGCGGACGGCTAAGGAAACGCCTGATCAAATCCGCTCTCCCGACTAGCCGCTGGGCTAGTAATGCACCACTTTAAGTTATCGAATAAATCATTGCTTCCTTTGCTGATGGCCGATGAAGCTCTCAATTTAAATGCACAATCAGCACACAAGTAAGTAATCATAATAAAAGTCTGACGTAGCTGAGTCAAATATTTTGGGCGAGATAATTAATTTAATTACACTACACGCAGTAGACGAGCTCTGAACTTGCCCTTTGGAGATACGCTATAGCTATAGTTTTATAGTTATTCAGTTGAAACTTCTCACATCTTTATGATTATAGCGGATCTCCCTTCTACTTAAATTTAAACATTCTAGCTTTATTTATTCGCCTACTTAATCTATCTTGCTTCCTTAATTTCTAAGGCAAAAACCAGAAGACTAAAATTTTAATTTGTGAGATCCAGAATACTGTTTCTACTAAATTATTATGCAAAAGGAATCTAAATATAAATTTTTAAGTTTCTAGCTCTTTTCTGATGCGCCAATGATTTTTACAGAAAAACGTCCAAATTTCGAAAATGGTTAAAGTTATTGAACTGATATTCAACACATATTGATTTAGTATTACTCCTGACATGCTAGAAACGTTTCAGGTTATTTACTTGCTTTTTAAAGTATTGCGCAACATTTATGACGTCAGAGCTAGTTACAGCGGACTGGACTGGCACACAATGGAAAGGCTGATGTGAATTTTATAAGGCGTGAGTAGGTTGCTTCCCTACAAGATATTTCGTAGTGCCAGCTTGTGCTCTTGTGTGATTTCCATGGCTTCTACGTAGTATGCGTTTAGAAGTGAATATCTGGCGAGCTATGTTGTTGTTCATAACTAATTACGTGCAATAGGAATCTATTGTTTCCCTTTTATTCAACTTATATTTCATTTAATTGCTGGACCGTCGACACCAATAAGTGTTTTGCAGAAATATACCGCATTCTCAAAAGTACTTCTACTATCGTACTCATCATTTAAAGTCGTTAAGATAGTACCTGCAGATTTTATTTAACTGCAGTCTTTCATTGCTAAATTTATATGTTACTTTCATAATTTGCAATTGCTCAGTCACAGAAACCTTCGACCATGAGATTGATGTGTGTATTTCTATTGTATACTGTAAACTCAGCAGTTCAAAAATGAATCAAATGTGTTTGAGCACTATGGGGTTGACTTCTGAGGTCATCAGTCCCCTAGAGCTTAGAACTACTTAAACATAACAAACCTAAGGACATCACACAGACCCATGCTCGAGGCAGGACTCGAACCTGCGACCGCAGCGGTAGCGCGGTTCCAGCCTGTAACGCCTAGAACCGCTCTGCCACCTCAGGCGGCTGACTCAGCCTGTAATGCGGCAAGTACGTATCCCAGCCCCTAGACAACGTAACCAGCCAAAACTTTTAATAGTTCAACTAGGAGACGGAGGTACGCAGTTGACGGTCACACACCTCCATCACCATGTTATTTTGAAAGCCTGCAGAGTGTTGTCTACTTCCGACATGATATCCTGTTCTGGGGGCCCGTCGTCTAGTAGTATTCGTCGTGCATTCGGGTCCAAAAGCATTTTTTTTAATCACGTTTCAGCCCTCATCTAATGGTATGAGTCTGACTGAACATCGAAGATAATTCGCATTGCATTCTACCCACCAGTAATAAAAAATACTTCCACGAACAATCCTGCAGATAGCTCGTGGCTGCGTCGCGATCAGAGCAGCTTACGCTCGAGCGTTTCCCGCGCTGCAGTGGCTACCGGCCACCGGCCAGACGCCACCCGCCGCCTAAAATCTCGCGCCGCCCAGGTGAACGTGACGCGACGCTGTTAGGGTATATATCAATTGTCGTTTTGGAATTTGAAATTCTAGTTATCATCTTGCTGTTAAGTATTGGATCTTGCACGCTTGAAAATCATGAACTACGATGAAGCGGTGTAGAATTGGGTCGCAAGTGGAAAAATGTGTAACATCTGCGACACACTATTTACTTTTGGTGCAATAGAGGGGTGAATACAGAGGAGGCGGCTCCAAAGATTTGTACTGTGTGTGGAGCAAGTGCTTTTCAGAAAACTGCACCAGGAAAAGATACTCTTGTTTCAACATAGATCGTTCTGACATTAATGATTTTGCACATTAAGGAAGTCTCGACTACTGATATAAGTGATTGATTAGCATTTAACCATCACACGACATTGGCATGTAACAGGCAAGGTACGGAAATCGGGTGTAGGAGTACTGCACGCTCTAATTCGAAACAACAAAAATCAACGGAGTGACTATTATTGCAGATTTGCATGAACGTCATCAGGTCGCTCATTGAGTAACCAATGCAATACTGTTACTGCTCACGAGTTATGATGCCTTAATCGTTAACCTCCTCAGAAGAAATGAATGGCTGAACCCTACCAAAAGACAGAGACTCAAGCAAAGTGTAGTGTGAACATAATATTCTCCATCTAATAGCTCCAAAAGTGTGTTTTGTACGACGAATTCTTCCCCAAGCGTGTGTCCATCACAGCTCGAAATTGTTGCCAACAATGAGACACTTTTCTGTCGCAGTGTGAGAAAATCGATCGACAAAACCACATCACGTGTGGCCACTGCAGGATAACGCACTCTGTTGGTTTGACAAACAAAACTGTCCAGGAGACTTATAAGGAAGTCATCTCTCAGGCACTTGTATTGATAGGGCAGGGTTGGATTGTTTGGGGGAGGAGACCAGACAGCGAGGGCATCCCTCTCATCGGAAGAAAGTCAGCCGTGCCCTTTCAAAGGAACCATCCCGGCATTTGCCTGGAGCGATTTAGGGAAATCACGGAAAATCTAAATCAGGATGGCCGGACGCAGGATTGAACCGTCGTCCTCCCGAATGCGAATTCAGTGTGCTAGCCACTGCGCCACCTTGCTCGGATATTGATAGTGAAGTCATCTCTCAGGCACTAGTCCCTGTGTTCGTATACTCGTAAGATTTTACCTTTCCCGCTCTTCATCGTTCAACCATCAAGGCAACTCATTTCTAGAGGAAAATGCTCTTCGAACTACACTGGTTTAATGACACCGTTAGAACTAATAGGTTTCTACAAGCGTAGAATTTGTAAACTAATTTAGCATTGTCAGGTGTTTTAGATATTGGGAAAGAATATACTGTTGCAGATTAATTTCTCTTTGTTGAATACTGTTCTGTTAAGTAAACTAATGGAAAACGCAATTAAAATATTGACACTACTAATAAAAATAGAAATCTAACTTACTACAATGGCAGTCTATCTTAATAAAGCATTAATCGTCTGTTTAGACGATTGTGCCTATTTTAACACGAATTAGCAGGATATTACCGACCTTTTGACTTGGAAAATATCTGTATTTACTTCATGTCCTGTATCGTACTCAAGTATTATGAAAATGTGGCCGTTCATACACTCCTGGAAATGGAAAAAAGAACACATTGACACCGGTGTGTCAGACCCACCATACTTGCTCCGGACACTGCGAGAGGGCTGTACAAGCAATGATCACACGCGCGGCACAGCGGACACACCAGGAACCGCGGTGTTGGCCGTCGAATGGCGCTAGCTGCGCAGCATTTGTGCACCGCCACCGTCAGTGTCAGCCAGTTTGCCGTGGCATACGGAGCTCCATCGCAGTCTTTAACACTGGTAGCATGCCGCGACAGCGTGGACGTGAACCGTATGTGCAGTTGACGGACTTTGAGCGAGGGCGTATAGTGGGCATGCGGGAGGCCGGGTGGACGTACCGCCGAATTGCTCAACACGTGGGGCGTGAGGTCTCCACAGTACATCGATGTTGTCGCCAGTGGTCGGCGGAAGGTGCACGTGCCCGTCGACCTGGGAGCGGACCGCAGCGACGCACGGATGCGCGCCAAGACCGTAGGATCCTACGCAGTGCCGTAGGGGACCACACCGCCACTTCCCAGCAAATTAGGGACACTGTTGCTCCTGGGGTATCGGCGAGGACCATTCGCAACCGTCTCCATGAAGCTGGGCTACGGTCCCGCACACCGTTAGGCCGTCTTCCGCTCACGCCCCAACATCGTGCAGCCCGCCTCCAGTGGTGTCGCGACAGGCGTGAATGGAGGGACGAATGGAGACGTGTCGTCTTCAGCGATGAGAGTCGCTTCTGCCTTGGTGCCAATGATGGTCGTATGCGTGTTTGGCGCCGTGCAGGTGAGCGCCACAATCAGGACTGCATACGACCGAGGCACACAGGGCCAACACCCGGCATCACGGTGTGGGGAGCGATCTCCTATATTGGCCGTACACCACTGGTGATCGTCGAGGGGACACTGAATAGTGCACGGTACATCCAAACCGTCATCGAACCCATCGTTCTACCATTCCTAGACCGGCAAGGGAACTTGCTGTTCCAACAGGACAATGCACGTCCGCATGTATCCCGTGCCACGCAACGTGCTCTAGAAGGTGTAAGTCAACTACCCTGGCCAGCAAGATCTCCGGATCTGTCCCCCATTGAGCATGTTTGGGACTGGATGAAGCGTCGTCTCACGCGATCTGCACGTCCAGCACGAACGCTGGTCCAACTGAGGCGCCAAGTGGAAATGGCATGGCAAGCCGTTCCACAGGACTACATCCAGCATCTCTACGATCGTCTCCATGGGAGAACAGCAGCCTGCATTGCTGCGAAAGGCGGATATACACTGTACTAGTGCCGACATTGTGCATGCTCTGTTGCCTGTGTCTATGTGCCTGTGGTTCTGTCATTGTGATCATGTGATGTATCTGACCCCAGGAATGTGTCAATAAAGTTTCCCCTTCCTGAGACAATGAATTCACGGTGTTCTTATTTCAATTTCCAGGAGTGTATACAGGGCGTTTCAAAAAGAAAGAGCAGATTTCAAACATTTATTTCTCAAAAACTACAAATGATAGAAACACAATTCAAACGTTTCTTGTCAGAGAAAGGTTCAAAGTTTTTCAATGGTCCGCGCAGAAGTTCCATGCAAATCCGCAGTGGCGCTGGCGTTTGTTTGTAGGAAAATGGCGACGACACCACAGGAACGATCATTTTGTGTGCTGCAATTTGCAAAGTTAGAGTCCATTGTTGGTGTGCAACGTGCATTCCGCCGTCAATTCAACAAACAGCCGCCTCGTCATAAGCAAATTTATGAGTGGCATCACAGATTCGTAGAAGATGGTTGCATCTGCAAGCGAAAAAGCACGGGTCGTCCACGCACATCGGATGAAAATGTCGAGCGTGTCCGTGCAGCTTACGAAAGGAGCCCTAGAAAATCCACGGCACGGGCAAGTCACGAACTAAACATGTCTAAAACAACGGTATGGCGCGTTCTGAGTAACCGTCTGCACATGAAGCCGTACAAACTGCAGTTATTGCAAGCATTGCGTCCTGACGACCACAACAAAAGGTTCGAATTTTCAACTGCAATTCTACAGGACATGGAAGAGGACAATTTTGCCGAACGATTAATTTTTTCAGATGAATCAACGTTTCACATTTCTGGTAAAGTTAATCGGCATAACGTACGAATTTGGGCGAGTGAAACTCCGAGGGACGTTATTCAACATGAAAGAGACTCACCAAAGGTTAACGTCTTTTGTGCAATTTCGGTAAACAAAGTTTATGGACCTTTCTTTTTCATGGAGAAAACTATCACAGGAACCATTTACCTGGACATGTTAGAAAACTGGCTATTTCCTCAACTTCAGGAAGATTCAAATCACTTCATCTTCATGCAAGATGGCGCCCCACCACACTTCTCTGAACCTGTACGACGGTACCTAAATAACACCATTCCAGGACGGTGGATTGGAAGAGCAGGAGCACAAGATCAATGTCATCGTCTGTGGCCTCCCAGGTCACCAGACCTTACTCCCTGCGATTTTTATTTGTGGGGGTACATAAAGGACTGTGTTTATGTCCCACCTATGCCCGCTACTCTTCAAGAGGTACGACATCGAATTGTTGCGGCCGTGAATTCGGTAACTAAAGACCAGTTGCGTCGTGTGTGGCAAGAAATGAGATACCGGTTTGATATTTGTCGTGTAACAAATGGTGCTCATATTGAGGTACAGTTTTGATATTTGTTGTGTAACATTTGGTACTCATATTGAGTGAAGGACCGTTGGAATTGTGTTTCTATCATTTGTAGTTTTTGAGAAATAAATGTTTGAAATCTGCTCTTTCTTTTTGAAACGCCCTGTATATAATTATGCAGTCACAACAACAAAAAATATGTTGGATGGAAACAAAAGTGGCATTATGAATTTTGCAGTACCATAACGTATTCGCTCTGACACTAAGGGATACTGAAAGTAGCAGGACGAATTTTGCTCGAGTGTTATCTTACATTTCCCTAATTGAGTTTCTATCAGTCTGCTTGAGGCTCTTCTACAAAAGAATTAAAAATCTGGCTTTCAGAGAGTCTCTAAAGGCGAACGAAAGCAGTTTCTACCTGGTAGACAACCACGTTCCCTATTTTTCTCATTTTTTTCCGGAAAGGGAATGAACTACTGATGTAAGCTGGATTGGGACTGTATACGAAATCAGGGATGATGTGTGAAAATATATGCCGTACCGGGATTGGAAGTGACGATCAACTGCTTTTTTTTTTTTTTAAAAAAAAACTCTTCCTGCGGCCCTTGTGGAAGAGTTGATTATTCCTATTTACAAACCGTCCAGTTTCTCACGAATTCAGGACTACCATCCTTTGACGCTATTGAACTGCGACCTTAAGATATTTTCGCGACTGTTGGCGGCGCAGATTCATCGAACCTTACAAGACATCATCTCACCCGATCAAACGTCATTAGGAGGCGACAATAATATTCAAACAGCACTCAGTGAATATCGTGACTTAATCTCACTGGCGAGTCCACGTCTGAAGGGTGCGCTGAAGCAATCGATTGCAGTCAAGCTTTCGACCGCTTGACCACGACAATTTGGAAGCGATCCCCCAGGATATGCAATACCTACAGCCAATTGTCACTGTCGTCATTCGACTACTCCGTGGCGCGACATCCAAGGTGGTCGTCAACGCTTGGGATCTCAGAACGCATTATGACTCTAACAAATAGTGGACTACGGACGCTGTTATCTGTGTATGCATCAACACTTACCTCAGCTGCATATGCCAAGGATCAGTTTTATAAACAACTCTGCGTTGTGGTGAAAGGTGCGCAGTCTGTGGACCGTTTATGCATCCTTGGTGCTTTCAACGCTCGTATTGGTAGTGTTTTTGCCACTTGGCCTGACTGCCTAGGCAAACACGGAGTGGGCAAGATGAACAAAATGGGTCTATGGTTACTTGAATTCTGGGAAAATTATCAGTTGTGTCTCACCAATGCATACTTTGAAAGCAAACTGAACCACAAGGTTTTCTGGATGCACTCCCGCAAAAAACATTGGCACCAATTGGATCTTATTCTAGCGAAATGGAAAGATGTTCGTTACTTTCTTCATACACATTCTTTCCCCAGTGCTGACTGTGACGCCCGCGGATCATGCACTAGTAGCGACAAAAGTGCCCTTCGCGACTAAAAAGTTTCACTCTGCCGGAAAACCTTCAAAACAAAAATTAATCCCTGCCAAACAAGAAACACTGCTGCAGAAGAAGTATTTAGTGACGAGATACAAAAAGTGGTAGATCCCTGGGACCCAGCGGCTCCTACTTCTGAAGACTGGCAGAAGATAAAATCGCTTCTTACCATTACGGCTGGAAATATGTTCGGTAATCTGGAAGCGAAATCCCAGGATTGGTTCATCGGGAACTTAGATGACCTGAAACCTCTACTTGAAGCTAAGCGTCAGACCACTGTCATCTGGCATAAAAACCCATGTAATTCTACAAGCAGGGAGCTAAGCAAAGCAAAGGCAGCTGTGGAACGCACTGTCCGCAACTCCATCAGTTCCTATTGGGAGCGACTTTGCACTGGCATACAAGTGTGTTTCAATGCTGGCGACATTGGTGTGTACTCGGGCATCAAACGGGCTATTGGACCCATTCCAAAAAAAATGTGTACCACTCAGGGAAATAGATGGCAAAGTCATCACAGATCGAAAATGTCAATTACACTGTTAGGTAGGACATTACCCAGCTTCTACTCATTTCCTACCAACATTAGTCCAAACGCAATGGATGAAACATCAGATGACACCTTACCATGATGTGGATGTCACGCCTACTTTGTAGGAGCTTCAGAGAGCAACAGCACAGCTTAAATGTAGGAATTAACCTGGCAAAGACAACGTCTCCACAAAAATCGTAAAACTTAAGTCAGTTTTTTCGCTGATTTTCAAACTCTTACTGAAATGTTGGGCTTACGGTACTGTGCCGCAAGACATGAAAGAGATTACTTTATACAAAGGTAAAGGTGATCGTGGCGATTTACAAACGTCAGGGTGGAATCTCACTTGTGAGTATACCTAGAAAAACATTTGCCCGTGAGGTGTTTGGTAGACTTCAGAAGCTTGCCGAGTGCATATACCCTGAGGAACAGTGTGGGTTTCGTCTCCAGCGATCTACAGTTGATATGATCTTCACACTCCGACAAATTCAGCAAAAGTGTTGCGAGCAGAAAACTTCTCTGCTCATTGCCTTTCTCGACCTAAACAAGGCTTTCGACACCGTCAGCGAAGAAGGACTGTAGCAGTACTTTTGGAGATTGTGTGTCTTCCAAAGCTCTCAAAGATGATCATGACTTTTCACGGAGATATGGAAGGTGCAGTGGTCTTCGACGGAATCACACTAATACGTTTGCTGTCAAAAGAGGGGTTCGTCAAGGCTCCTTATTGGCTCCCACTCTGTTCTATATTTTTCTCTCAGCGCTGCTCAGTATTGCTTTTGGTTAAACTAACCTGTGGATTCATCTGTTACCAGAGCTGATGGGAAGCTCTACAACATTTCTCTACTCAGATTCATGCGCTTCCGTGTAAACTTGTTTATAAACAGTCTTTTATTTGCTGACGGTGCTGCATTTGTAACAGCGCATACTCAACATTATCTGCAAGAGCTTGTGGATAAATTTTCTACTGCGTGCAAGCTCTTCTCCATGTCTATAAACGTAAATAAGACGGTTGTAATGACAAAAGGAAGAAGGTAGTCGGTAAATTCCTCTATCGTGGTTCAATAACGACAGAAGATCTCTCCTACGATGACGAGATAAATGCACGTATATTAAAGGCTGCCAGCACTTTCTGAAAGTTCCGCAAACGAGCATGGGACAACAAATATCTTACATTGTCGTCAAAAATACTTGTGTATCAATCATGTGTGCTGAGTACTCCCTTGTATGGAGCTGAGAAGCGGACGTCGTACGCCAAACAGGAACGAAAGCTCAATGCCTTTCACCTGCGGTGCTTACGGGGCATCTTGGGAATACCATGGAAGGATCATGTGACAAATGATATGGTTCTGAAAACTACAAAACAATAGAGTATCAGCGCCACGCTCAAGCAACGTCGCATGCGGTGGTTAGGACATCTGCATCGTACAGACCACTTCCGTCTGCCCTGGCGCATATTACTCAATGTAACAGCAGGAGCAAAGAGACCTCGCGCAAGACGCTTTAGGGGTTGCGTCAAGCGTGATATGTGCGCATTTAATATTGACAGTGAAAAGTGGGAGCAACTAGGTGACGATCGTTGCAAATGGAGGAAACTGACTGCAGATGGAAACAAGATGCACGACCAAGTATGGCTTAATAACTTAGCTGCAAAACGATCGCGCAGACATGAGCCCTTGGCTAACCCTCCTGCTGGAGTGAATTTGCCTCGTTTGAGGGCCCCAAGTCGGCTCTCGCATCGGACTTCTGAGCCACTAGTGATAATATCTTCAGGATGCCTCTTGAATCTTCCGACAAGAAGCACCAGGCCATCATGTAAATATTGTGTTGCACATGTTACATCCTTTTCCCTTACGATCCAAATTTTACAATGCGTAACCGTAGTTCGTGATTTTCAAGTATGCAAAATACACCGCTTAACTGCAGGATGATAACTATAACTTCAAATTCGAAACTAACAGTTGATACATACACTGACAACGTCGCACCGCGTTCACCTGGACGGTGCCCTATTTCAGGCGTCTGCTGGCGTCTGGGCGGTGGCCGGTAGCCGCTGCAGCCACGAGCTGTCCTGCGGAATTGTTTCTCGAATATTTGTTGTTACTGGTGGGTAGCATGTGATGAAATTAATCTTAAATGTTCAGTCAGACTAATAACTTTAGACGAGGGCCGAAATGTGGCAACAAAAAAAATTGTATGGTTGGACGTGAATGCAAGACGATTGCCACTAGGCCACGGCCCCACACAACACGACAACATCTCGGAAGTAGACAACACTTCCTTCTGAGACTTCCGCATCTTACAGTGTTGCCAGGTTGTGCAAATGGCCGGACTTAGCGTTGTCAGGGGTAGCTGGTTTTATTGGCTACTCGGACTTAAGTCTCTGTGGCGCCCTGCCAGCAGTCAATTTTTATGTCTAAGACTGTACATCAAAACGTCCCCGCAACGCATTCCATAGGCACTCGATGGGATTTAAGTCGGGGCAACTGGCAGTTCTGTCCATTCGCAGAATATCGTCCCGTTCCAAGATCTCCTTCACTTGCGCAGTCCGAAGCAGTCACGCACTGTAATCTGTACAAATGATGGCAGTGCCCAATACCCCACTGAAAAGAAGCATATGGGGAGGAAAACATTGTCACAATAACTTTGAGCGTGAGTGTACCGTATTCGAAGCTTTGGAGGTCAGTGCGTCAATGGTACATTTTGACTACCCACACCATAACACATGGATCGCCATAACGATCGTGTTCGATAATGGTGGGCGCACTGTGTTATGGGGACAGCTGGGAAAATGTAATGCACCCATTGTGGAACAAGATCGTAGAAAATTATTGCTAAAGGTGCTCCTTTTCATCAGCATACTGTGAATGGGGACTGACTGGCACATTATATGGACCGGAAATCTTTCCTTTATTTAGCGACCTGAGTTGCTTCGTTGCACCAAGGGGGGCGTACATCCAAATACACCCAAAAGACATGGTCGGATGTTAATGTTACTTCGTACGGCAGGCAGGTAAGTGATTACAATTCCAAATCACTGTGATAGGTAGAATGACTACCCACAGTGGATTACTGTTATTCGTATTTAGTGTTGTTACGAGGTCTTGTACAGTGGATTAGACGCGTAAACAGCGTCAGTTGTTGGGTGATCACTGTGAAGGATACGGAACCGCCACGCTGTCGTAAGGGACGTTTATCAGCACATGAGAGAGTACAGAAGCGATCTCATTATGTGCCTCTATGTGAGTACATGGTCGAATCGTGCAATAGCCAGATTTTTGAGACTTTCGGGTGCTACAGTGGCGTAGTGTCGCACGGCTTGGGAATGTGAATGCAGGCTTACTCATCACCTAGGTTCAGGTGGACCACATCTGACCATCGCAAGGGAGGCCCAACCGTTGTGCACGAAGGACGCCGTAGCACCTTCACATCTGCTCCTGCTTTCCGAGATCAAGTGATGGACTCTCTGCAATATTCTGTGTCATCCCACACTACTAGTCGCAGACTAGCTGCAGCTAGAGTAGGGAATTACCGTCCCATGCGCAGGTTGCGGTTAAAATACTAGACAGAAACAGCTTATGTTGGGAGTCGTGCCTTACAGGGAACCAAGGACTGCTGATTAATGGCGCCGCATTGCAATGCATTGCGGTTCTGCACTACTACACGTTAGATCATCGTCAGCGAGCATAGCAATGATCAGAGAAGAGGCCGCATCTTTCCCATATTTTGAAGAGGCACAGTGGTGTTAGCCCTGGTCTCATTGTGTGGAGAATCATCACGTATGGCTTCAGATATTAGCTGGTTGTGATTGAGAGAACTATGATGATATAATGGTACGTCTCGGAGATCATGCGTCTTCGTGTGCAGTTTTTTAACAGGGCAATGACTTTTCATACACATGGAGTAGACCCTCATAAATTGTATGCCTGATGTTGACGTACTTTGACCAACAACATACCCACATCTGGCTATGTTTGGACAGGTGTGGAAGAATCTCCGACGTCAACTCCATCCCAGTACCAGTATCCAGGTATTGAAGGACCAGTAGCAACAGACGTGGACCAATTTGTCTTATGGGACAGTAAAACGGCTGTATCACATCCTCCCCAACTGAGCCCGTGCGCGCATCCAGTCCAGAGGCCGTGCACCATCATACTGATAGGTGGACTCATACAGCCCAGTATTTTGAAAATTTGATTCGATTTTGCTATCTCCGAAGTAACATCACACACCCTCTATACTCTTTAGGTTCCATTCCGTTTCCTCTTCACGTGCTGAGTGCTCCACTTTTCTTGTTAGACAGTGTATCTACAAATTAATCATGTAGGCAGCAGTTCTTCATTCGAGTACTGTGGTGTTTACTTCACCGCCTTTGGTGATTTTTCCTTCGTTTTATGTTGAGTGCTGAAAGTCAGCACTGTCACGTATGTAGGCAACAAAAGGTTTAGTGTATGAAGCCAGGTCTACCAGAGCACCTCCCGTCGTCCCTCGCCACTATTACTAGACAGGCGCAGACTGCTGTATGTAACTGAGAGTTCCGTTACCGCTCTCGGGTTTCAGAGAGTCTGGCTGGCGTTGCGGCGCTTTGTAGTAGTCGCTCAGCTCTGGTACCATTATCCAGTGAAGCTCACTTCGATGCAGACTAGCAGTTTCGTATTACACTTGCAGCATAATGTTTTGAACAATAAAGCTATTCACATCCACAAGAATATACTTAACAGGAGTGTATTACAGCATTTCTTACCGATTATGGACTGTGGTCGAAAGACCGTTAAGAGCGTAATTGTCTCCAACTGTGCTTGTACTTTGGCAAAGCCATAGAGAATTACTGCTCAGGTATGAGACATTGATTTGTTTGCCAATGATTCTGTCATCTCAAAGTGAGTATACACTCTGCGGCCCTTTACGACACGCTGTTGAATACGTGCAGTCAAGTTCCTTGTGTCAGAATATGTCGGCAAATTATTACTTGATAAGAACGATGTTAACTATAAATACTCATTCTGTTTTTATTGTTAACTGAGTTAGAGCCAAACGGCGTTAAATTCAGTGTAAGGTTAACCTTTAACCATCCATTACCTACAGGACCTCAAGACACAGCATGGATCCGAAATGTGCTGCCATCTTGGTTACTTGAAGACAGTAGTTAGCACGGAAAAACTTTTATCTTTCAGGTATATTACTTCCGAATGCTCGTTGCAGTTTCCGCAGCTTCGAGACGCAAAGTTAAATAGTTCTGAAAGTAATAGAGGTAAACAGGAATGAATTTTATCCAGAGATTTTGAAACTTAGTTTCAAAGGTCCACATCATGCCAGGTACTTGGTACTTCCACACCTGCCGAACATTAGTGACAGAATCTTTTACTTGGTAGCGTTGAGCGCGCTGTTTCTTGGAACTTCGTTAAAGATTAAAGCAGTTTGTGGATCCGGGCATCTATCCTTGAACTTTACCTAGGCTAAGTTCCGGGCTCTAAGTGCCAATTCGCGAGAAATTTAAAAACCCCAAGATAACTCATAGTAAAGTGATTCATTAACAAGTTTGTTATGCAGGTACCTTCATAACACCTGAAAAGGTTCTTCTGTGCAGCGGGATAATTTTTATGGCATAGATAAACGTAAATATAGTAAATTTCGCCTATCGTTGTTTACATTGGGATTTCTTTCAAATTTTCGGTTCTTACATTGCCTAATGTGTTCGTTCGTACAGTCACTGATCAACATCGTACACTAGTCGGTTGTCACCTTCCGTTACTACCTCTATACTATCACTTCAATATCCTTACAGGAGCGGTCTTCTGCAAGGTCACCAACATTTTCTTGTGAATAATTTTAACTTAGAAACTCTTTTAAGCCGCGCGGGATTAGGCGAGTGGTCTAGGGCGCTGCAGTCATGGACTGTGCGGCAGGTCCCGGCGGAGGTTCGAGTCCTTCTTCGGGCATGGGTGTGTGTGTTTGTCCTTAGGATAATTTAGGTTAAGTAGTGTGTAAGCTTAGGGACTGATGACCTTATCAGTTAAGTTCCATAACATTTCACACACATTTGAACATTTGAACAAACTCTTTTTAACTACCGAGTTATTAATGGTATTCCAACATGTCGCCGATCAAACTGATCTTATGGCATTGTTCATGCCACACTATAAGGTTGTGTACCATATTCCTCAAACTCCATGAAATGCAGTTTAGTTTCTCGTTAGAAGTGTTGAACCCATGTTTCATTGCCTGTTACGAGTTTCGACCAAAACCTGTCACGATCACACTCGTAACACGCAAGCAATTCCGCACAGATCGTCTTTCGTCGTTCTTTATGGCCTTCTGTAAGGCAACGAAAAACCCAGGAGGCACACACCTTCGATTACCCCAACTGATGGACGAGTGTCTCAGCATAACCAACCAAGACATCCAGCTATGTAGCACGGTGTTTGATTGTCATCCGGCGATCACATCGAGTGAAAGTGTCGGCAAGTTCTAACACAGCGGGGGTCACAGCTCTGTCCGGCCTGCCGGCACGTGGGAGGCCGGACAGGTTTGTGCGTCCGTACGGCGTGGATGACAGACGCCTCGCCACAGCGGCACACGAGAGCCTATGATTATCTGCGACGATCTCTTTTTCTTTTGCCTAAAGAAGCTCAGTAACTGCTCTCTGCTTGCAATGCACCTCTGTCACAGATGCCATTTTGAAAGCTGCATGTAGTGCCACCTCCAGTCGGAACTTCATGGAACTACGACAGCAGAAGCACGAAAATTCCACCATGTCCCACAACACGGTCCGCATTTTCTCTACCGAAAATGGCCTAGAAAGAAAAGTGTTGCATTAGTTATTGAACGCCCCTCATAAATCATCAACCAAGTCTTTCAGTTTGCGCTGTGTAATTATATGGTTTTTCATTCTCCGTATCAACGAGTTGGTACAATTCATTAGTTGTTTCATTTTCTGAATCCGTTTTTCTTGGGGGCTTAACAATGTACCGGTGTGACACAAGAATCCATTCCCTATGAGGCACTGGTCTTATTGACAGAGTGGATTTTCAGATTCATAATGTTACACTTCCTGCTACCGGTTTAGACCTTGAACTACTTTGTGAAAAAGGGATAGTGGTAAGTGTAAATAGTTGGCCCTTGCCACACCATCGCTTTAATTCCAGTTCTCATCTTTCCAGCTCCTCATCCCCACCAAACGTACATTACATCTCACACTTTGAGTCACGTAACGCAAACATACGAAGATATATCTGAATAATTGATGTGGTTGCTTGAAGTCACTACACACGCCAGAAAGGGGTAACCCAATACGTACACATTGCATAGACGAGTGTAACACGTTGTGACCAGAATGGCGCTCATGCACCACTGTTTGTATGTGAATGCTGTTCTTGGGCACCGGATGAGGCAGCTGATGTTCGCAAGCAGCTTGAAATCGTCTTGCCTACTAACAAGCGATTCGAAGCTAACACGTATGGGTGTGATGGGATGGCTACTGCGAGATATGTACCTCAGACACCAATAGTACCCCAAGTCCTACCCTTTCCTGTGGATATTGTCTCCTCCATTTATAGCACCTACGTCTATTCTTTTAACTGACTGCGATTGCCTTGTCAGTGATGGTGATAAGTACCCCACACTGGGGAGAGAAGGTAAGAGGCGTGTCACACCCATTTCCCTAACCAACAAGTTCGGTGTGCTGTCTTCCAGTGAAACCGAAAAAGTGATAGTGTCACTCACTTCCCTTGTTAGGAAACCTACTGTCCTTTGTGACAAGGGCGGCAAAGACAAAAGGGTCTATTAATTACTGGTGGTTAAAAAGTATGTATATAATGGTGCCCTTTTGAACAACGGCTGCAAGGAATAATGGTTCAAATGGCTCTGAGCGCTATGGGACTTAACATCTGGCGTCATCAGTCCCCTAGAACTACTTAAACCTAACTAACCTGAGGACACCACACACATTCATGCCCTAGGCAGGATAAGAACCTGCAACCGTAGCTGTCGTGCGGTTCCAGACTGAAGCGTCTAGAACCGCTCGGCCACACCGGCCGGCTTTCAAGGAATAGAAGGAGCACCTGTTCCTCAGTGACTCAGTTATATGCCTTGGAACACCAACCTCATGTTGAAGAGGCTGCCGGCCGTAGTGGCCGAGCGATTCTAGGCGCTACAGTCTGGAACCGCGCGACCGCTACGGTCGCAGGTTCAAATCCTGCCTTGGGCATGGATGTGTGTGATGTCCTTAGGTTAGTTAGGTTTAAGTAGTTCTAAGTTCTAGGGGACTGATGACCTCAGCAGTTAAGTCTCATAGTGCTCTGAACCATTTGAACCTTTTTCTTTAAGAGGTTGTTCTTGCAACTATTAAGGGAACAGGATGCAAGGAATTGCGTGTTATGGCGCACGTTCGAATAAAGGATGCCTATCGAGTGGGCCGTGATGTCATTTCAGTTATTGCCGGAGAGATGTTGACTCAAACTTGCTCACGGAACTTCAACGAGGATAAAAACAGGCAACATTGTCCACGTACTGTTCGTGGTCTTTTTGTTCTGAGACAAGTGGTAGGCTAGAACCAGAGATTTCGATGGTTCTCTGACACGACCTCCTTGATTTGCGACGTAGGATAGGGGAACCTCCACCTAGTCCTCGCAACGATAGCTGTAGGAGGCCAGGAAGTATCTGCAGAGTACGATCCAAAGAAATGACCCCCCATCCCTACACAAGAGTACTGATATCGTTTTGATTAATTGGCGAAGCATTTGTAGCAAAGGTTAAGAGATTAAACAGCTCCTAAAAACAGTGAGGGTCACATAATAACATGTGCAAAAAGTCAGCAGAGAGGTTTCTATTCAACAGTTGATGTTTCTATCGAAACGAGCGGCAATTGGGAAACGGATGAGGTGACAGAAAACTCGAATCCACCGAGACAGAACTCAGAGCTGTATGTGTGATTGTCTGGGTGACCACAAAATTATGCTAGGCTCTTCCTATTTACCACCAGGCTCTAGCCAGATGCAACCAAAAGAACTTTAAAGCAAACCTGCATTCGCTAGTAAGTGAGATCCCTACTCATCCTGTCATTAGCAGAGGATACTTTGACCATCTGACAACGACTTGGAAAAATTGCATGATCTCTCCTGTTTTGTAAGTGACTGTCGTGACCATCCACATTGTCAAACATTATTAAAGGACTTCTCTAAAAACTACATTGATCAGAGAGTTCCCAATCGCACTCATTTGGCGCTAATCGCAAATAGACCTGACCCATTTGACGATATCTACACTGAACTAGTAGCTGAGACCACAAGGTAATTGTACCAACAGTGACTAAAAGTACGAAATGTACCTCGACCTAAAAGAAAGCTGCAGATGGTCACTAGACTAGATAAAGTAGCAGTAGTTACATTTCAGTGAGGAACTTAAAACATTTAGTTCTGCACAGGAAGAAGTAGAATTGTGGGTCGGACTTAAAGGTATATCATTCATGCACTTGATAGACATTTACCCAGTTTAAAAGTTCATGGTAGGAGGTATGGTCCATAGTATACATTCAGAAACAGGTACTACTCCACAATACGAGTATAACAAAGCATAGGGCTATAGACTGAGTGACATTGAATGAAACACCTTTTGTTGCCAAGAAGGCAATGCGTGGAACCTTAAAAGGCAACCGTAGCAGAATATTATCGAAAGACACAATTCAAAACAATTCTGTTGACATGTAGACATCTACGATACTACGATAGTATGTGGTATCAACCGAAATTTGGGAACAGACAGGATTTCTTGGCAGAGAGGTCGCAGCATGTTACCTTGAACAGAGGGTCATCGACAAATGTAGAATTTCAGGTGTGCCCCAGGGAAGTGATTTGGGACCATTACTGTTGAAACTAACATGTTACTAGCACCAAATTTAATCTAGAGACGCACAAGGCTAAGGCAGGAACTAAAATTTATTTAATAAATACAGAAGCAGGAACCCTGAAATCTGCTTTAAGGTCTTCCTTCACAAGGGGAAAAGCAGGTGTATTATCTCAATTTAATTCTCTGATACTGCAACGACAAGTGAAATAGTAACTGTCAGCAGCGTTGAAAAACACCTGAAAACGTTAAAACTGTGCACTTCTCCAGGAGATAATGGTATAACTGTCATATTGTACACTAAATTACAGCTGTATTATCCCCTCTTTTAAACTTAATATAACGAGGATCACTTAAATAAAACACCGTGCCCAGTGGTTGGAGGAACCCACAGGTCGCACTCATCTACAAGAGGGATAGCAGAAGTGAGCCACAAAAATACAGTCCATTAACCCTGACGTACATTTGTTGTGGGATTTTATGCTGTGTTCCGATCTCGAATGTAATGAGGTATCTCGAACAGAATAATATCCACCAAGCCAGTCCTTAAAGATTCTGAAAACATCGATCATGTGAAACGCAATTCGCGGTTTTACCGCATGACATCCAAGGATTCATGAATCAAAACAGTTAGGTAGAATGCAATATTTCTTGAATTCCGAAAAGTATTTCACTCACTACCACATCTACGATACTACGATAGTATGTGGTATCAACCGAAATTTGGGAACAGACACGATTTCTTGGCAGAGAGGTCGCAGCATGTTACCTTCAACGGAGGGTCATCGTCAAATGTAGAATTTCAGGTGTGTCCCAGGGAAGTGATTTGGGACCATTACTGTTCAAACTGTAAACTACTAACCTTGCAGAAAACATTAATAACCAATCAAAAATTTTCGCAGGTTATGCAGTTACATTTAGTGAATCATTGTCTGAAAACAGCTGCAAAAATTTTGTCAGAGACTGATAAGATTTGAAAGTGGTACAAAAATTGTCAATTTGCTTGACATACTGAGAAACGTAAAACTGTGCAGATCACAAAACGAAAGAACAAAGTCTCCAAAGAATACAATATCAATCAGTTGCAGATGGAATCGATAAGCTTATACAAATAACTGGATGTAACAAATGAACAATGGAATCACAAATGTTCATGGTGGGAGGTATGGTCCATAGTATACATTCAGTCATGTGTAGCGCGATTTGAAAATTCATGCAGTTTACGAAGGAGATTGTGTAGAAGACACTCGTGCAGCCCGTTGTGAACTATAAGACAAATGTGCCCCCTAATTTGCTTTTAGCACGTTATACGTATTGCAGGTATGATGTACTTGTTTATTCTGAACATCTATAGATACTGTACGTGAACTGGAAATGTAATATGTGCTGCAAGTTGTAAAATTTATTTACTATTTTAATGCATTCATCCTGGGTTGACGTTAGGGAAAGTCACGAAAACCAATATCGTTGGGAGAGAGTGAAGACTTGTGTAGGAGCCCTGTCTCTGGACAGGAGTGTGACGTCAGAGTGGAGCCCTCAGGAGATCTACTTGGTTGTGAGACGTAGGAATGAAGATACGCAAGTGGCGTGCATTGTTGGGCCTATGGAGATGCAGTTGTTACTAGCGAGGCACAAAGAGCTTGACAAGTGTTGACAGATGTAAGGGACTACAATAAGATCCGGCTCCATAAATGGTCATTGCGAATCAAGATGTGCCCATAATATTACATGGAGCAGTGGGAGCATTGTAGACGATTGTGAAGACGACGGCTTAACGTCTGCAACGAAGTGCAAGATTGTTTTGCTTTCGTTCACGTTACTAACTCTGTGAAACGGTACATAGTGATTGGTTCAGTGAAATTTATTGTAATAATCAGTGTTGTACGTAAAAACTGTAGGTACCTGATCTTGTCATTACCTCAGTTGTGTTCCACCTGTTTAGAGTCCTATTCCTGTCCAGTCGTTGTTGGAATAGCTAAAAGAAAAGTATTAAGAATTATTCCCAGTTTTGTTTGTTTGCGAAAATGATAATTGAAAGTAATTAATAACGAAGCAACAGTAAGCTATCAATGTCGTTCATTAATATTTAGGGGCAACATAATTCTTGCTAACAGAGTGAAGACAATGTAAAGTAACTAAAAATTAAAGTACGTTTGGCAGCTGTGAATCAAAGAAGAAAATAAATTAACTTCATATATTTCCTATCTGTGTCTATTGTATTAGTGCTATTGCGTGCTGACATGATTCGTATTTCGACGTTGTCAGTCTGTTGAAAGCCAACAGCTACTTATATGACGCAGTAATTTTTCATAGTGATGAGAATCTATTCAAACTACGTAGCTTGCCACGTATAGTAATCTAATCATTTATCTGAAGTCACGTAAATTACCGCCGCCTAAAAACTACCTCCAGTCATTCATTTACTTTGCAATAACGAGTTTGAAATACATTTTCCAGATTAGATACTTGAGTTTTATTCATATGAGACACCTGCTTTCTTTATTCATTATTGTTTATTTATGTGCCGTGATGTAAGAAACTTGTGTCAGACATAACCACACCATCGACCAGATATTCGACTGGCAGTGACGAACTAGGCTGACGACTGTATTAATTAATTTCTGTTTTTTATCAGTTAGTTTTATTGTGGATTGTTTGAGTCTTGTGGCACCCTTTGTGTGAGTGATGGAACTGCTTTCCGTAGTAAACAAAATCCATTGAAAGGTGGCTACACTGAGGCACTGCGCCAGAGATTGCGCCAAAGAGTATTATTAAGCCGCCTCCACAGTGCTTGTCGAGGTCTCGTAGTAGTCAGTGCTAGTCGAGAGCTCGTAGAAGTCAGTGTGCCTGTTAAGAACTCGTAGCAGTCAGTGCCTGTCGAGGTCTCGTGGTAGTCTGTGGTGAGATGTTGTAGCAGAGAGTGTTTGTTGAGATGTGTTATTAGGCAGTGCTTGCTGAGATGTGATAGTAGAGAGTTAGTGTGAGATATAATGTAAGGATTAGAGTGATTTTCATCAATATAAATGAGGTAATTAACTCCGTTTCTTTTTATTTCAGTATCCTAAATAATGCGTCATTACAGATTCAGTCAACAAAGCATCTGGCGTGTGTTCTTGTATTAGAGTGTAATTCTACTTTCCTTGAGCAATTATAGTATTTCTAATTTTCTTTTATCACGTCAGTAAAATTGGTATTTAAAAATTCTTGTCTTGTTGAAGAAGAACCGTGCCAGATGTGCGTTGAGTCATACTTCCACATACAGAACAGTGATACTTGTGCTTGGTTTAGTAGGTTTTATAGTTGCTGGGGACTTAATTAATTAATTGTGTTAACCAAAATTTTCATTTCATTTTTTGTTGTTGTTCTTTGCAGTCAGATAGCTTAATAATACTAGTCAGGGCCAACCGTTTACGAGACTTGCGTAATCGGACAGACAGCTATTAAAAACAAAAAATATTTTCAATCATATTTAATTAAGCCCCCATGCACATGGCGACCGCTGCTTCGGATCGTCCCTTGGAATCTTCTGATTGTAAAAATTGTAGACCGTAGTATTGTTGTAGTAATTTGAGTTAGTAATTGTAGTCTATATTGCATGTGTAGATTTGGTAATTGTCATTCTTCTAATGGTATTTTTTCTCAGAATTTGATTTGTTGTCTTGTATACGCGTTTGACAATTTAGTGCAATTATTTCAATTGTTTGATTAATCGTGTTTGAGGGAAACATTTTATGTAAATGGTATTGTTGGAGATAAAGAGTCATTGTGTGTAATTTTCGTACAGTGACGAATTTTTTTATGTTTTGTAAATGATTACGCGATCAATGAAAAAGGCGAAAATGATGACTAGTGAGAATGACGAAATTGTTAACATGGCGAACTCGCCAACAGAGGAAAACAGTATGATGGATAATGAAATGGAAAACAATGTAATAAGTCGGGAAAATAGTCCGGAACCGTTTCAAAATTTTTCTCAACCAGAAAATTCACAGAATACGAGATTAACGAAAGAAGATTCTGGAATAGTATCGAACACAGATAGCTTTACAGCTATGACGAAGGAAACTGGTTTTGCGGGAAATGTTAGGGGCGAAAAGAATTTAGAACAAGTTAATATGGAGCAGTTGAAGAGTGCAATATTAAATTTACGATCTGAATTAAAAACAGATATGGGAACAATGGAGCAGTTTCGATCTGAATTTAAAACAGAGATAGGATCAATTAAAACACAGATGGGAACTTTGGGATCTGAATTAAAAACAGTGGCAACACGTTTAGAAACAGAGATGGAAACAATGGAAACACGGTTAGACTCACGAATAGGGACATGCTTCAAAACATAAAAGATGAATTAAAGAAAGAAATCAGAGAAGAAGTACAACCGATTTTGAATTCTCACAATAATAGATTAATTGCAGTAGAGATTAGACAAAGGGAACAGGATAGAGAACAGGAAGAAAGAGATCGCGTGATAGTACAGAAATTTTCAGAGTTAAATTTACAACGTGCAAACGATTAGAAAGAAATATTTGAGAGAATCGAGGAATCCGTACCAAATGACAGAATAAATAATCTAACACAACAATATGAACAGTTAACTACCAAATGTGTCAATACTGAAACCCGAGTCGCGACACTTACGGAAGAAGTAAATAAACAGAAAGAAAAAATAGGTGATTTAGCGGAAAGAGTTGAGGAGATATCAGATAAATTGACAAATCTTAGTTTACATGGGGATAGATATTCGGATGATACAGCTCCATTACCATTCGCAGAAACCGAAGAGTACCAGAACGTAAATAAACATGTTGAAAATCAGGGAAAATTTAATGAACGCGTTAAAAGGGAAGTTGAGGCATTACGAAAGCAAGTCAAACAGATCGAAGGCGAAATTGTAGGAAAAGACAGCAAAAGAAATTTGGAATCACAGATATCAGAGGGTTTTGAAGAAAATAATTTGTTTCATTTACGGGATGCGACACGAGAGCGCCAGGCGCGCGAACTTGACAATAATCGCCATTGGGACTGGGACAGACGCAGTAGGTCTTTATCGCCACGAGGCGAAAACTTTGACTATAAACACTTTTTGACTGTTCGGAAATTTAAGATCTTCCGCAATTCTAAGAATGACATACATCCATGTTCATGGTTAGATCAATTTAAGTACGCACTCCCACCAAATTGGCCACTAAGTCACAAACTGGAATTTATGTGTGGATATTTAGAAAACGAACCGGCGACGCGCGCGCACTCATTAGAGATTGTAATAATCTAAATGATTTTTATCATGCATTTCTATCGGCATATTGGTCCGAAAACACGCAAGACAGAGTCAAACATAGTCTGATTATGCAGCGTAATTTTAAACAGTCTGAGTTCCGCACGCCGGCAGAGTACTTCGAAGACATGATTCGAAAGAATCAGTTCCTGTCCAACCCATATAGCCCGACTGAATTAATTCGCATTTGTTTAACTAAGCTGCCACAATCCATAAGACAAATTGCTTTAGCTGGAAGATGTAAAGACGACATCGAGACTTTTAAGACTTTGTTGCAAGAACTTGAGTATGACAATGACGACGGGACTTCCTGTAATTTTTTCAGTAACAGTAATTACAATAGATTTTCAGAGAAAAGGGATAGTGGTCGGAACGGACGTTATAGCGGTAATTTTGAGAATGACAGACGAAACAGACAGGACAATAGATACCAGCCTGATGACAATAACAGACGTTCTAACAGAAATTACACAGACAATTATAACAACGGTAATTCATACCGGAATGATCAATCATACGGAAACAGTAATCGGTATCATCAGGACAGAAATTCTTACTACAGAAATAATCAGGGTAGTAGATACAACAATAATTTCAGAAGTGACAGTCGAAATTACACAAGAAGTAGTTATGCAGACAGACAGGAAAACAGAAATTTTAATAACAGACACAACCAAGAATTTGCATCTAACAGACAGGAGGGACCTAATTGGCATCCTCCACGTGACAGAACTTCAGAAAGACAAATGCAAATAGTAGAAATTGATCCGCGAAATGACGCGAATAATCAAAGACGTGACGCAAACAATCGACAATGACTTGCAGCTTCGGCTTCTGGCAGCAATATAGACGGTTCAGAAAGTAATGAGACTACGACTTTACACTACGTACGCCTGGAAGACATGAGAGACATTTTGTTAGACGAAAAGGACAATAATGTAGACGCGTTTTTACATCCTGTTATTGAAGTATGTGTGGGTAAGAATAAGTTCACTGCAGTTTTAGATTCTGGGAGCCCACTGAATGTCATTAGTGAATCAGTTTTTCGGATATGTGAAAGAACTGCTGCCTGTCCTGTGTTACCTATTTCTAAAACTACAATTCGAGGAGCGATTTCTGGAAAAAGTGTGGAAGTCAAACAACAGACCAACTTAAATTTCATTTGTCAAGGATACGAATTTTCTGCTAATTTTATTATTGTTCCATTACTCAGTACCCAAATTATATTAGGTATGGAGTTTCTTAACGCACATAAGGCAATTTTGAACTTTAAAGAAGGAAGTGTAAATTTGATTGTTGCCGGAATGCCGAAATGTTTGAAATTTTTCGATGGTTTAATAAGATCTGAGTCAGATACAAAATGTTGAAGGTTTCTTATTTCTGATGTTTTCGTTGAGCATCATGACAATGACAATAGATACAGAGACGCGATGGATGATATAATTAATAGCGAAGAATTAATTAATGAAAAGGTTAAGAAAGCTGAAGTGCCAGATGACGTTGCAGGAGAAGAGCTGCACCACATTTTGACTTCACATGCTACAGTGTTTAGACATCACACAGGAACTATACAAGGCTTACAATATTTATTTAAAGTAAAAGAACACACACCATTTCGCGGGAAAACGTACGCTATTCCTTTGGTTTACAGAGACAAGGTTAAGAATGAACTTCAGTACATGTTAGATCAGGGCATTATTGAGGCTGCAGTCAGTCCTTATACCAGCCCATTACACGTTGTTCTTAAAAAGGATGGGTCAATTCGTTTGGTTCTGGATTCCAGACAGATAAATAATATCATCATTCCTGAAACTGACCGTCCACAAAATTTAGATGAACTTCTTCAACATTTTCATGGAATTAAAGTTATATCCACGATTGACATGCGCGCAAGTTTTTGGCAAATAGAACTCCACCCTGATTGTAGAAAATATACTGCCTTTTTAGCCTTTGGTAACTGTTACCAGTTTCGGAAATTACCGTTAGGACTTACTGTATCTTCAGCAGCATTCATTCGTAGCTTAAATGAAATTTTACCTGTTTATCTTCGTGACAATAGTACTTCTTATGTTGACGATATTCTTATTGCTAAACATTCTTGGAATGAGCACAACAAAATTTTGGATTCATTGTTACGTATCTTTGCAAGAGTTGGCATTACAGTAAACTTGGAAAAATCTGAATTTGGTCGTTCTCAGGTGAAATTTCACGGTCACATTATTTCTACAGAAGGTATTCTTCCTGATCCAGAGAAACTCGACGCTATTCGTAATTATGCTGTTCCTACCACAAAACGTGATGTTCGTAGTTTCCTTGGTGTCTGTAATTTTCTTAGACGCTTTGTTAAATTGGACGATTTGGCCACACCTCGTTTATGTGAACTATCTGGAAAGAATTCTAATTGGTGTTGGGATGAGGAAGCTCAATCAGAATTTGAACAACTTCGTGATGCTTTAGTTGCTGCTCCACTTCTTTCACATCCGGATCTATCTAAAGATTTTTGTTTGACGACGGACTCATCATACAAAGGCCTAGGTGCACATTTATTTCAAGAGATAGAAGAAGACGGCGTTGTAGTACAGAAGACTATTGCATTTGGAAGTCGCGTTCTCTCTAAATCCGAAAAGAATTATTCGATTACGGAACTTGAAGCTTTGGCTGTTGTTTGGGCTTTTACAAAATTTCGGACATTTGTGTTTGGCAGACATACTAAGGTTTACACCGATCAAGGAGCTCTGGAATTTCTTATGTCGACAAAATTAACTCATGGCAGATTGTCACGATGGGCGTTGTACCTACAGGAATTTGACTTTAGTATTGTTTACATGCAGGGTTCTTCAAATATTGTTGCTGATACTTTATCACGTGCACCTATGGGTTTGAAACAAAGTGCTGAAGAGGACTGCAAGGAAAACAATTATTGTTTGATGTATATTCAAGGTGTTGCGTTTGAGAACTTTATTTCGTCTTCGCTCCAGGACATCGTTAAGGAGCAAAATAAGGATCAAATCTGGAAGGACATTAAGGAGAAGTGGAGGAGAAAGGAAAGCGTAGCGATTAGACAGCATTATTTAGTTCGCAATGACATTCTTTTTAAACGAAAATCGGTCGACAACTCTGTTTGGTTAGTTTGTATTCCTGATGAGTGGGTCAATAAATTGATTTGGTATACGCATTTCAGTTATGCACACTTTGGTCCCAGAAAATGCTTTCATAAATTACGAGAAAATTGTTATTTCAGTAATATGGAAAAACGTATTCGATCTGTTCTGGCCAAATGCAAATTATGTCAAAAGACTAAGCCGCCAACAGTTTCTCACAGAGCAACGTTGTTTCCTATCTTTCCAGCGAAATTAAAGGACATGGCAGCAGTTGATTTGTTCGGTCCAGTGGTTCGTTCTACTAATGGTTTTGCGTACATTTTCGTAGCAGTGGAGTTGACATCAAAATATGTGTGTTTTACACCATTACGCAAAGCAACAGCTCGTTCAGTATCTAATGCTTTCATCAAACATTTTCTTAAAGAAGTGGGTCATGTTGATAAGGTTATATCAGATAATGGATCACAGTTTCGTTCTAAAATTTGGCTTCGTACTCTACAGCGTCGTAAAATTAAACCAATTTTCATTTCACTTTTTCACCCTCAATCTAACACTTCAGAGAGATGGATGAAGGAAATCAATAAATTGTGTCGACTTTATTGTCATCAGAATCACAGAACTTGGGATCAGTATCTTCATATTTTTCAAAACATTCTGAATGAACTCCCTAATGATTCAACTTCCTTACCGCCTTTACTGATATTAAAAAACAAAGTTCCGACAAATCACATATCTGAAATCGTTCCTTTTCCGCCTTCACGGAAACTGCGGCATTCTGAAGTTGTCAACCTGGCTCTACAAAATATTGCATCTGCGGCTGCTAGAAGAAAGAAATCGGCGAAGCGTCCTGGTCGTTCAAAAATCCTGTCAGTTGGTCAAAAGGTATTAATTAAGTCTCATCGTTTGTCCCACAAAGGAAAAGGCTTGTGTCGCAAATTTTTTCTGCTTTATAACGGTCAATATAGAGTTCGCAAAATTATTCATGATAACACTGTTGAAGTAGAAACTCTTAAATCACGACGCTCTAAGGGAATACATCATATATCTAACGTTAAAATTTTTGTGGAATGATAAACTTTTGAAAAATTTTTGTGGAATGACATACTTTAGAGAAACTAACAGCTACATGGAAACATGCGGAGAGTACAAGGATACCGCGCTGTGTTTTGGCGGCGGCACATACTCAAAGCAACAGTCAAGTCTGCGCGCCGCACAAGGCAGTCGTTGACCGCGAACAATTGCTTCCTGCGTCACGCGCCTACAGCTGATCGAACGCTCAGTGCGAATGCACTGACAGCCGTAAACAAATACACAGTCTAATTTCTCCGATTAAATTCAGTATAAAGCTATAGTGAGTTGATGAATTATGTTATTAACATTCAGTATTTTTCAGGATACGGTTGTGAAAAATATTTAAGAACTTCTGGTAAATTCTGTGTGTCTCCGACGTTAAGAGGACTTGCTATCGAGAAAATTTGAGAAAGAATGTAATTTCCAAGAAGAAACTAATAAACTAAAAAGGTAACTATTAATTGAGTTCATTTTTCAGGTAACATATTTCGACTTAGGTACGTACTTTAGACGTAATTTGCTGCTCGCGATTACGTGATTCATACTTTGTGCTAAATTTCATGTTCTATGAATTTACTTGTGAAGCGACGTGCTTGCGTACGTTAACTGATTTTGACAGTGATTATTAATGATTACTTTTGAATGCATTATGGGAACAGCAGTGATCAATAAAATTGTAAATAATTACTATTAAAAACAGTCTTGATCACAATTTATTTAATAAGGTGACCGGTTTCGACCACTGCTGTGGTCATCTTCAGACCATTGAGTGGAAACCCCTTTCTGTTGGAGAATTCTTCAACAGAAAGGGGTTTCCACTCAATGGTCTGAAGATGACCACAGCAGTGGTCGAAACCGGTCACCTTATAAAATAAATTGTGATCAAGACTGTTTTTAATAGTAATTGATTATTAATGAACTGGGTTGTAACTTGTGTATATTATGCATCGCTTGGCTGCACTGCTTTTCCACTGATGTCATATTTTTTTTTATTATGTGCCTGCCGTGGTTATTTATTTAAATTTTAATTGTCACCTGATTAGTTGTGCTGATATGTATGTAAGTTATACTTTGTGATTTATCTGCTTACGCCTTCATGTTTACTTATTTAGATGACATATGAACATTTATTTGCTTATGCTGATATGATGCTAATGACCTGTTTATTACGTAAGAGATGTTTACTGCTATGCGTATGGATTGCATATTTATACATTTCTGTTTGTTGTCACAACTGCTCTTTAATTTAGTATATAGAAATGCTGATATACTGTGTATAAATATAGAGTTTAGGTCACACTATTGTATTATTTATAGATTGTTTGCTTGGCAGAGCCTCGTTGTAAGGACTGTGCTGCATCCACTTGTTGAAATTCTGTTCTCTACTGGTATATTTACTCGCTATTGCTTGTTTTGCTTACGCTCAGTGCCTTATACTTTTAAGATAAGAAAATGAATTGCTATAATTCGACGAACGACATTGGTACAAAGAACTTCGTTGAAGTCACATGAGCTGGAGGTTTTATGGAAGCTGTATAACTTTATGCTAATAGGAAGGAAGCTAACGACATGACATACCGAAACTAGGTTTAGACCATTGACAGTTATTACACTGCATTTTTCGTGAGCAATTGAAATAGGAAGTGACACTTGACACAAGAAATACTCCACATGTTTGCTTCTGTTTGCCATAATTCTTGAAGTGGTGTACACACTGTGAAATATTATGATCATTCACACTCCGTAATTGTACTTAATTACTGAGAGTTATTCGAACTAAGTCTGTTAGAGGTCATGTATGCTTTTCTTTCGTTTATAATTCATAATGAGTAGAAGATTTGGGTTAGATGGATTACACAGAGGTTGTGTGTTGACGGTGTGTCTTCGGATTGTATGGGATGATGAGGTTTGCATTAGGATTTTATCTGTACTTGTTCGAGGAGACTGACTAGAGGAAAGAGTTGTTATGGAAGTGAAATGATATTGGTAATAAGGTTAATATGTATCGACGCATTGAAGAGGTATTATTGAGGTATTATTGAGATTGTGTGAAGTTGATGATTATTGGAGTTTTGGTGGATAAGAGGCAAAGTAAGTTAGGAGCATATATTGGCAATAAGGTTTATATGTATCGACGTATTGAAGAGGTATTATTGAGGTATTATTGCGATTGTGTGAAGTTGATGATTATTGGAGTTTTGGTGGATAAGAGGTAAAGTAAGTGAGGAGCATATTTTTTTGTTGGTCTTATGGAACAAGGAGGATGAAGATAGCAGACTAGAACACTAAAGTAGAAGGAAGATAGTCTATACACACACTTTGTTAAATCACTAAGCAGTGTATACTTTTTTTGAAGAGAGGAAGTATTTGCATATCTTGGCTTACTGACAGTTGTTCAACAACAGTACATTTGATCTGGCTTGGCAAACATTGGTCTTGACATGATGACTATGACGTTGACCTAACTATTATTGACTGTTATACATTGCTGCCACTACTACTTGATACACATGATGAACATCAGATTTTGACAGAATTACATTTACACAGTTAACACGATTCAATTACACAGTAGTACTTAATGTGGACGAAAGTTGAATGAGTGTGTTTTGTGTGTTTTCCTTTCCTAATCCTACCCACCTATCTCGTAAATATTATTTTATTTGTTTGTTGTAGCTTGCACTGACACTCATAAATATTATAAGTTTACTGATATTTGAGTATTTGTAATAGTTAATATGACAATTATCTGACATCATTTGTGTGTTTGTTATGATTTGTATGTTTAGTGTAAAAGCATTTGTATGTGTATTCAAACTATTGTTCATGCCTGAACTGTCTGATTAGTGATGGTAAATATTATGAACTGTTACCTGCACTTTTTCAACGTAATGTGTGACACTTAGGAATGATTAATTTCTGCTGAGGAACTGAGTGATTAGTGATAGTGAATATTATGGACTGTTACTTGTACTTTTTCTACATGATTGGTGCCACTAGGACATGTTTAATTTCTGCTGATGAACAGTGTGATCAGGGATAGTGAATATTATGGACTGTTACTTGTACTTTTTCTACATGATTGGTGCCACTAGGACATGTTTAATTTCTGCTGATGAACAGTGTGATCAGGGACAGTGAATATTATGGACTGTTACTTGTAGTTTTTCTACATGATTGGTGCCACTAGGACATGTTTAATTTGTGCTTATATACTCTGATGAACAGTGTGATCGGTGATAGTGAATATCATGGACTGCTCTCTGGACCTGCTCATCATTGCTAGGTGCAACTGATGGACTACTTGTATGGAAATGAAGTCACTTCTTGCTGTCTGCACCTACTCAACATTGCTGGGTGCCACTGATGGATTGCTTCTACTGAACTAATGTGACTTGTTGCTGTGTGTACCTCTTCAACTTTACTGGGTGCCACAGATGGAACTGCTTCTGCTGAAATGATGTCACTTGTTGGTGTCTGCACCTGCTCAACATTACTGGGTGCACAGATGAAGCTACTTCTATGGAAATGATGTCACTTGCCGGTGTCTGCACCTACTCAACATTGCTGGGTGCCACTGATGAACTGCTTCTACTGAAATAATGTGACTTGTTGCTGTGTGTACCTCCTCAAGTTTACTGGGTGCCACAGATGGAACTGCTTCTACTGAAATGATGTCACTTGTTGGTGTCTGTACCTGCTCAACATTGCTGGGTGCAACTGATGGACTGCTTCTACTGAAATGATGTCACTTGGTGTCTGCACCTGCTCTCAACATTGCTGGGTGCAACTGATGGACTGTTTCTGCTGAAATGATGTCACTTGTTGGTGTTTGTACGTGTTGACCATTGCTGGGCTAGAATTATCAGCTATTTGTTTTTTTTTATAATAATTAAAAGTATTTTATGTGAACATTTGTATAAACTGATTTTTTGTGTATTGTGTAAACTATTATGTACAGCCACATGTATGAAAAGAATTTGTATTGCCTACTGTATTTTATATATTAGGTTATTGAAAGGTCAGTGCAAAGCCAAAATTTTAACTAATTATGTGATATTTAGGTATTAATATTATCTTTTATTTTTTCTGTATTTTTCTGGACGAATTTGGTGGTATTTTCACCACCAATGCTGGCAAAAATACCATCAAATTCTGGCCTGTGGAGGAGGGGCATATGTAAGGTGGCTACACTGAGCCATTGCGCCAGAGATTGCGCCAAAGAGTATTATTAAGCCGCCTCCACAGTGCTTGTCGAGGTCTCGTAGTAGTCAGTGCTTGTCGAGAGCTCGTAGAAGTCAGTGTGCCTGTTAAGAACTCGTAGCAGTCAGTGCCTGTCGAGGTCTCGTGGTAGTCTGTGGTGAGATGTTGTAGCAGAGAGTGCTTGTTGAGATGTGTTATTAGGCAGTGCTTGCTGAGATGTGATAGTAGAGAGTTAGTGTGAGATATAATGTAAGGATTAGAGTGATTTTCATCAATATAAATGAGGTAATTAACTCCGTTTCTTTTTATTTCAGTATCCTAAATAATGCGTCATTACAGATTCAGTCAACAAAGCATCTGGCTTGTGTTCTTGTATTAGAGTGTAATTCTACTTTCCTTGAGCAATTATAGTATTTCTAATTTTCTTTTATCACGTCAGTAAAATTGGTATTTAAAAATTCTTGTCTTGTTGAAGAAGAACCGTGCCAGATGTGCGTTGAGTCATACTTCCACATACAGAACAGTGATACTTGTGCTTGGTTTAGTAGGTTTTATAGTTGCTGGGGACTTAATTAATTAATTGTGTTAACCAAAATTTTCATTTCATTTTTTGTTGTTGTTCTTTGCAGTCAGATAGCTTAATAATACTAGTCAGGGCCAACCGTTTACGAGACTTGCGTAATCGGACAGACAGCTATTAAAAACAAAAAATATTTTCAATCATATTTAATTAAGCCCCCATGCACCATGTATATAGAAAGTGATAGTTTAGGACCGATTATTCTTTAGAACGACTTGTACACTTCTCTCCACTACCATGTCAGATTTTACTCAGAGATAATAGCCTCATCTAAATTTAATTTCACTACCCAAATATAATCATGGTTATAATTTCGCTTTAACTGGCTGGTAAGGGGAAACGTTACACCATCAAAGAACATTATTCAAGTGTATGCGACTATTATCAAACACAGCTAAAAGCAATTATTCACATATGTAAAGAGCAGCAGCAATTGACACAGGTTTGTCTGATCCATGCAGATGTTGAGATACTCAGTTAGCAGACGCTCTCGTGTAGATGCAAACTATATTGTGAAAGCCTGCTTCCAGTGCTTCCAGAACAATGGATGATAACTCGAGGGATATTCTAGAAGCCCCCTATCTTTCGCTCCCGCAGGTATTACGACGACAAGATTAGAATAACTGCAACACGTCGAGACATCTTTACGTAATCATAATTCCCGAGGTCGATGCATGAATCTTGTTGTAAGTTTTAGGGGACTGATGACCATAGATGTTTAGGCCAATAGTGCTCAGAGCCATTTGAACCATTTGAAGTTCCTATTACATCTTGCGTAGTGAACGTATATCAGTCACTTAAACATCCCGTTGATATGTCTTACTTCCAAAACAACTGATGAGAAATTCTACTTTAGTAGCACTGAGAGGACTTCAGATTTCTAGACCAAGTCATTGTGTCTAGAAGCAAAATAGTTGTATTTGAAGACGAGAGCCACCCATTTTCCGTATTCACTAATGTCGGATTATATTATTGACAAAAATGTGTGAAAAAATCTTATGGGACATAACTGCTAAGGTCATCAGTCCCTAAGCTTACACACCACTTAACTTAAATCATCCTAAGAACAAACACACACACCCATGCCCGAGGGAGGACTCGAACCTCCGCCGGGACCAGCCGTACAGTCTATGACCGCAGCGCATCAGACCGCTCGGCTAATCCCGCGCTAATCCCGCGCTGATTATAATATTGCTTGGTGCAGTATCACATGATATTAATTCATGAATTTGTACCAATGTGTGTATCAGTAGACATACGCTACCGTAACATGCCTGGCAGACGCTAATCTTTCCCACTCTTGTTGCTCTCGCAAGCGGAACGACGTAAAATGACTGGCCATATGCTTCGCTATGAATCCTGATTTCAGTTATCTCATCATCATGGTGCACACAAGTGAGCAATAGAATCGTTCTGCAGTCTGTCTCAAATGTTGGTTCTCTAAATATTCTCAGTAGTGTGCCCCTGAAAGAACGTCTTCTTCCATCAATGGATTCCTGTTTCAGTTCCGTAATATTCACTTTTTAATGAAGCTGCTAGTAACAATTTCGCTTCTCAGTGGCTTCGACTTTGTGAAGATCACAAAAACTTGAGTAGTACTCAAGAATGAATCGCACATGTGCTCTTTATGAGGTCTCGACCATTCCTCCCCCCCCCCCCCTCCCCTTCCATCCCCCCACCACCCCATCCCACTGCCCTCGACGTCAGGTGCCCTTCCGTTTCATGTAACTCTGCAGAACTACGCGTGGATACCTAATTTACGCGATTATGTCAAGCAGTATGCAGTATGTGACTAATACTATACTCGAGAACTAAGGTATTACATTACGTTTTTCACACTTGGAGCAGGCTACCACTCAAAACAACAAACAGAAATCTTGTCCAGTTCATACTGCATGCTGTTACAGCCACTCAACGACGACACTTACCGTACACTGCAGATTCATGAATAAAAAGCCGGAAACTGCTGCTCCTATTACACTCCCGTAGGGTACTCTTGACCGTTCCTTGGTCTCTGATGACCACTCGTCCGTGCAGCGTAAATGGTTTTGTTACTTAAAAGACATCGAGCCACTCCCATATCTGAGAATCTCTTCCGTACGCTTGGACCTTCGTTAACAGTCTGCAGTGTAGCACCTTGTCAAGCACTTTCCAGAAACTAGTAATATAGAATTCCTTGCTCTCCATCCATGATTCGCGGGATATCGTGCGATGAATAAGTAAACTGAATTTCACACGAACGATACTTTCTAAATCCCTATTGGTTTGGACAGAAAATTTCCTCTCTGCGGAATATGTATGATATTCGAAGGCAGAATACGATCAAGAATTCTGCTGTAAACAGATGTTAAGGATATTGATTTGTAATTTCAAAAGTCCGTTTTATACCTTTTTCATGTACAGTACACACCTGCGCCATTTTCCCTCCCCTAGAGTCTTTGTGCTGAGCGATATATTCGCGATAAACGCAAGCTAGATAACGGGATAATGCCTATGAGTTCTATAAAAGCGTGTGCGATTCCATAACGGACCTGATGACTTAGTTCTTTTCAACTTCTTCAATTGTTTTAGGACGCCACCAACGCCTATTTCTCTGTCATCCATATGGAAATTTATGCAGCGATCAAACGAATAAATGGCTTTTTTAAAGCAAAATTCATAACTTAGGCTTTCCTTTTACTGTCTACAATTGCCTCACTAGACTGCTTGACGAGGGACCGAGTAGAGGCCTCGACCTCGTTTACGATTTTACGTAGGACCAAAATTTTCTAACATTCTCGACCAAGTGTAGCTCAAACGAGTGACTTGTAACTTTGATACTGGCCCCTGTGCTACAGATTGCGATGCCTGGAACGATCTTATATTGAAGTCAATTTCGGCTTATCGTGATTGTGTTGTGCCAGGTTTATCACAGTATGTCTCTTTCTTCATTGAGTTCCATCTTCTACTGTGCTTTTATTATCAACTGGCGTTAGTGAAAACGCAAATATAGCCGAGACTAATTTAATGACATTTCCACACGTGTGTGTCTGTTACAGTTTCTAAACTCCTGTAAGGGTCCAACAATCATTGATCTCCAGGATCAAAGGCAGCAGGAGAAGGAGACAGAATTTGAGAGGTTACATGAATAGCAAAAAGTTCAGAACATAAAACTGTTCGAGCACCACTTATGGCAGAACAACCAACAGCAGTATTAAACTAAATACTGCAGCTATCATTGCAGTTATCGAACCAAATACGAACGTTGTCGAAGATTCCAGCATTTCCTGAGGATATATTCATGATTTGAGTGCGTCTCCAGGGCTCCGTAGTTCTCACTGTACTGAAACGCCAAATAAACTCATATAGGCACGCGTATTCAGATTCAAATATATCTATAAAGGGGCGGAATACGGCGCTGCGGTCAGCAACGCCTATGCACAGGTAAGACAACAAGTGTCTGGCGCAGTTGATAGATCGGTTACTGCTGCAACAATGGCAGGCTATCCAGATTTAAGTGAGTTTCACCGTGGTGTTATGGTCTGCGCACGAGTGATGGGACACAGCATCTCTGAGGTAGCTGTGAAGTAGGGTATTGCCTGGTCGGACGAGTCTCGTTTCGAATTCTATCGAGCGGATGGACGTGTACGGCTATGGAAACAACCTCAGGAATCCTGCATGTCATCAGGGGACTGTTTAAGCTGATTGATTGTAATGGTGTGGGGAGTGTGCAGTTGGTGTGTTGTGGGACTCCTGATACGTCTAAATACGACTGTGATAGGTAACATGTACGTAAGCGTCCTGTCTAATCACCTGCATCCATTCATGTCCATTGTGCATTCCGCTGGCCACCAAATTCCCCAGAGATGAACATTATTGAACATACCTGGGACGCCTTGCAACTTGCCGTTCAGGAGAGACCGTTCCTCCGTCGTACTCTTACAGATTTATGGACAGCCCTGCAGGATTCATAGTGTCAATTCCCTCTAGCACTACCTCAGACATTAGTCGAGTCCATGCCTCGTCGTGTTGCGTCATTTCTGCGTGCTCGCGGGGGCCGTACACGATATTAGACAGGTGCGGCAGTTTCTTTGGCTCTTCAGTGTATGCATTGAACGAAAATTCCAGTATTTTGTTTTCCAAACGGGTGCGAGAGACTTAAAGGCAGTCCCCTGTTTAAAAAGACAGCATAATTAAACAATCTTAAGAGCAGAGCATGTTGGAGGAATAATTGGTAGTCATACAATCGATCGATGCATGAGAAGTAATTAATTACAGAATCACTTATCCTTGAAGAACAAATATTTACCTCACTAAACTAACCCTCATCTCAACTTTCGTGCCGTTAAGTGCGATATCAATGGAATATATATTTAAATTAATAGTAATGTTGCAAATAATGGCACGAAAGCTGTTTCTAAAGTCGTGGTGGGGTTAAAGGGTGCCAATTTTGTTGATAGGTGTAGATACATCAAGATTTCTGATAACCTGAGACCAATGATGCAGAAGATAATGAACGTCCGCTGCTGTCGGCACCAAGTGTCCAAGTCTTGTGAATTGAGTGGGGCGCTTGCCCATGACTTCGGCAAGGTAGGGATAGTTCGTTCACGTCATCTCCGCTTCAGTTGCTATCTGCAGCCAGGTGGTGGGAGAACGACTCAGCGTAAAAACTGAAACGGCGGAACTATAAAGCCTCCAGCGTCTCGTTATCAGTTTCACAGAGGTTCTTATTCTGACTCTATCGACGCCACCTCACCCCGTAATTACTTTCTCTTACTGCATACTTTGTCATCTCCACTAAGCCTCTTGATGAAGTGTTCATTGAGGTGACTAGGTGCGGTAGAGCAATTTGCTTTTTCTACGTAGGATTGCTGTGAAATGTATATTTGTGTGTGTGTGTGTGTGTGTGTGTGTGTTCGTGTGCTCAGATGTATTGATGCATTTAATTTCATTGCACACATTTCTCCACAGCTATTAGGCCCATATCAGTTACGATCTCACCGCTAAAGGCATTAACAAATTCCGTTTACTTGTTTTTAGCGTTCCGTACCTCAGTCGGAAAAAACGGAACACACGTAGCATCACTTTGGTGTCCGCCTATCCGTCAGTCTCTTAAGACCCATTTTTCTCAGGAATAGGTAGATATACCAAGTTGAAATCTATATCAAATACTAAGGTCTACGGTCCCCTAGCGATGAAGTTTCTAAGTCAATGCAGTCAAAAGACACATCCATTTATGTCACATATTTTGATATTCGTAAACTAACTCGTCATAACCTATATCTGATTAATCTATACAAGTAATTATGTTCGTAGAGAACGTTCAGAGCGCGAATCCTACTAGAATTTGTATGGTATTTTAAGTGATAATCGTCACTTTTTAATGTGTTGAGTAACGGCGGCAGGTAGGAGATAGTTTATTCCTTGACAGGCGCTCTTAATAGAAAATCAATTATCAGCAAAATTATAGGACACAACCCTCTCTGTAAGTAGGCAAATAAGCCTGATTCGCTAGTCCAAGAAACAAATTATTGACTCATCTTCGTTGCATGTGAATTAACTTCACATGCATACTGACATTTCCTCAGAAACTAGTTCTCCCACCCTCTACCTCATAAGCTCCCATCACTCAGTTACCTCGCTTCCCCCACCATAGCGCAATCTTGACAGCCGCGACGGGGCATCGTGAAAATACGTTCCCATCATGAAATTTAGTAAAAGCATTTTAACTAGTGAGACGAGTACAACCAGTCCCCACACTTCCGCAAGAGGAGCGGCACCTGATAGCCGACGATTACTACAAGGAGTGTGGCTCATTCCAGGAATCCCGCTTTCCTGTACCTCAGTGAGAAACATTTTCTTTCGGCAGCTGATTAATGCTTAATTGCTGCAAAACGCAATGTATATTAAAAGCTGGAGTAATAATTCAAGAGATCCTAGTGTAGCATAACAAACTTGCATACACAGATGGTGCTGAATTCATGCAATTCTCTTACTACCCCGAAGTATCAACATTTTTAGAAATAATGGTAACGTTTATAAGCAGACAGATGATTTATGAATGGGATCACACATACGTGGTAACATAGCTGTCATATACATAAATAATTTGGGACAAGAATATTTTAATAGCTACGAACCATGAAAAAAGAAGACTACTATATTTTATAGGAGATTTTTCGATGACATACTGTTAGTAAAAGGGGGGTGCCAAAGCATAGAGTACATTCCCAATTTCTCTAACAGACTACATCAGGAGATTACATCATAGTGCAACGGGAACGAGACAGGTTTGAGTTACTTAGAACTAAATACAATGTACGATCAAAAGTTATGGTTTTAGGACGTTTCTGCAGCATGTATGCAACGTAGTGAGAGTCCGATGTGGGTATATAAGCAGCGATATGTAGCCAAGAGATTAATGTCGCATTCGTGTCTTTCCGACTTGCATGCGGTATATAGGAAGGTGTGGACTATGGTGAAGTTATTGACAAATTTATTCAAGCAGGAGCAACGTGCTGTTACTCTTTTCTTGGCTCCCGAAGGACAAACACCGGTAGACACCATTCGGAGAGCACCAGCATAGGTGGGAGGCACTCGAGCACCCATCCGAAAATCCTGATTTCTTCCCATGACATTATCGCGCAATGGGTCTTCTAAAAAAGGCCAATGATTATTGTGGGACTAGGATTCACAGCAGGCGGTTGCGGACGTTGCCACGCTGCAGGAAACTTTGTTTTACTAGACGGGTATTTTCAACCTGGAACGTCGGTGGGATGATCATCTCAACGCTAATGGTAATTTTTCCTGATTGGCATACTGGTTTTGGACGTTCGGACTGTACGTCCTTCGAACGGAAGCTTTTTAATCTCCTTTATGTCACAAGATGCAAAATTACATAAACATTCTACATTTCTGGGCAAGATACAGTGACCGACACTAAAGTCTCTGCAACTTCTTATCACCCAAGCATTCATATGCAAGCACCATATAGGTCAGCTCTGCACAGAGCAAATAAAATATCTTTGCACCAAGAAAACAGGTAATAAAGGTCTCAGATTACTGCAACCAACGACTGCACTACCTCAATGGTTGACTCAGTGCTGTAAAAAGTAAAGAAATATCCAGATACAAACCACAGAGGAAGTAAAAGATATAAAGAAATATCCACCCTTTGTCGCATTGTAACAACAACAACGCTGTACTATTGTACATATAATATTTTTTTTCTGATTTTCGATAAATTAGTGTAATCGATGTCCTGATTTCATTTCTTTTTTGTTTCATGTCATTGTGTTAAGAAAACTGTACACAAATTTCGATGTGAATATTAATGTTTATGTCAAATTTCAAGCAATATTGCAACAGAAATGAAAAGTATGAAATGTTCAGACTGTTGTAAGATGTGAAAATTGTAATTGTGCGTCTGGTCCATACGTAGGCAATGTATTAGGATATGTAGAATGCAAAACCTCTGGTGAATACCCTGTCTGTAGGGGAGCGGTAAAAGGTGGATGGCAGGTGAGCGCGGGAAAACGCACACGGGCGCTGCACGGTATAACGGGCTCAGCAGTAGTAGTCGGAGTTGGGCATTGGTCTGAACAATACGTTCAGGATCGAGGAGGCTCTCCTGGAAGACGTAGTTTCATTGAGCCTCGGATATGCCGTTGCGACGCCTATACAGCCTGGCAAAATTCCATAGGCACTAAATGGAAAAGTATTGCGACGCTATGAAGAAGTAAGGTGCTGATACATCAAGAGCCATTGCTGTGGTTGTATGTGTGCTCCGTGCCTCGCCATCTCGCCGCCCGCCAACCGCCGCATCGATACGAACTGGTTGAAACTTTTAGTACTGTATTCGTACGGACCAGCGTTACTTTTGTTCCATACTGTTCAATAACAACTTAAATTTTACCAGAACTGTCCTATCATTTAATTATCCTCACAACTAACCTAGCCAGGGTCCTTTCCAAATGTTGTGCAATCCGAGTGTCCCGAAATGAAGAATTAAAGTTTATGTTAAAAATAATTACCTGCAGACCTAGCTATGTTAGAATGATGTTTAAAGAACTTTTTTGTTAATGAACTAATAGACGAATAACAAAGGTCTGACAAAGTTGGAAGATAATTTTGATATTGATTTAGTAGTGAAGTTTAATCATTTCGAGACAGATATAATGGTATTTAAATGAGCAGGAAATAAAATGAAAAGAGTAGTAACTAATAGATTGGAAATCTTGAGCACATAATGATTTCAGTAATCGATTTTTTTTTATACAGTGATCATAACAGTTTCAGGGTCCCCCCCCCCTTCTTTTTTATTCATTTGAATTCTAAAGTGTTCTAGACTGATTGATCAGCAAAGTTAAAGTCAATATAAAAACCAAAATTTATCAGTGTTTTACCTTTATCAAAATTGACATTGTGTGTGTGATTTGAAAGTGCTATTTCTAGGGTAACCTATGCCCAATTTCAATCAGATCAATAGACAGTACGAAGTTTTGTAGTAAATATTATAGTGTAGTGTTATGTATTTATGGTTTATCCCTATCAGTACAGAAAGTGAAATTATCAGTTCAATGGATTTTCTGGTTCTAAAATTTACCATATTATGCTGTGTTACTACGTGTTGTTTTGCTTGAACGAACATCAACTTGTACAGGGAAGAAACTCAGTTAATGCCTAATTAGGCTGGCGACCGTATTATTAACAAATTGGTTGCATCTTCTGTGTTGTTTCTTGTCCGTCCTGACGTGTAGTTGCATTTCGGACTTGCTTGACGTATCATTGTTATTACAGAGTGGGTGTAAGTCTGATTTGCCTCCATTCAGGTACACACGGTCAATTTCTATACAAAAATCCTTTCTCATAAGGTGAAGCCCGTCAACTTATCATAGTACTGGCTTTAATGAGTATCGTGCCCTAAAGCGCAGTGTTACAGCATGTATTAGCAAAATCCTACAAAGGAATGTAATTATCATCAAAACAGAAGGAAAAAGTTCAACCCTCTACGTCTAATAAACTACTACAGGAACTGGTGCATAAAATAAAATGTAATCATGAACCATATTCAAATTGTGGACTACATAGAATAATACATGCACATGTTGCACATACAATAAAATAGAACAATCAGGCTGAGATACCCACAACAGTTACGCAAAGCACAATGGAGCACACCACAGTAGCACAATATTAGCAATACATACAAACTTCAGGGCAGGAAATCGGAAATGTGAGCAAAATGACGAAGTACTCCAGCGAGTGAAGGATGGTCATCAAATGGATCCGTCCCCGAAAATTTATTCACATCAGAAAAAGTGTGAAGATAAACTGTTGATTGAAAACCTTGATAATACCTCAGCTTATTGTTAAGTTGTTTGTAGAAATTAAATGTCAATCATTTCCTGAGATACCTTTTTCTTACGAAAAATTAATTTTTTTTAAAGGTAATAAGTTGATATTTAATTTTTTTTATGGAAATATTGTCTCATTTATTCTTTAGGGGATAAGCTTCAAAGTTCGCTCGGTTGTTTCGATAAAATACTGAAGGAAGCAAATTAGTTTTATACACAAGTAAGTACAGTTGTAAATAATATGTAAGCAAATAAAGACATAGGTTGTATTTGAAAAGAATATTATGAATACTACGAGGACGATCTATAGCGATATCTCTAAATATTTTTCTGCATATAAAATATCTTTATGACTGTTTGGTACGGTACTATTGCTGGTTTCAGTGCGTACTGTGCTCTGTAAACTGTGTGAGTGGCTGTTTGACAAGTGTGAGTTTCTGCATAAGTACACGACACGAAACTGCAGGAAAAAGGTTTTCACCTATAATTGCCGAATTTCGCGTGTTTATGTATTGCAGTAAAGGCAAGAGAATATTGCAGCATCTCTCACATCAAAAAATATCAAGCATAAATATCATAAAACGCCTGAGAAAGCACGTGAAAATTGGAATAGCTCCCTGAAAAGCTTCGTACAACAATTAAATAAAAGAAAATCGCGGCAAGTAGCAAAAAATGTTATTTTACAAACAAATTCTACTGACTGGTTTTTCTTCTGCTCTTAGTTGGAACCTGTCTGGTTACGGACACACAGCAGTTACGAAAACAGATTAAAAATCCTGGTGTCATTTCGTCCTACAGTCGGGACTTCTGGCTGTTGTCTGTACCTATAGAAATCTTGTATTTACCATAAATGTCTTCTGTAGCACTTCGCTGTAGCAGTTATCAGGTCATTACAATGGAATTGTTGGACTGTTCTTCGATTTCATACTTGTAACTTGAGTACTAGAACACTTACTAAGGGCCTGTTAGGCTTGGAAAGATTCTACATCGTATTTTTCTTCGCACTAGGAAGACTGTGGTTCGCTAGTTGATAACTTGTGTTTGTATCCACTCCTTCAGTGCTTGTGCTGTGCTTTTGGAATACACTGTTGTTAATATAATACAATATCTATAATCTAACGTGCCAATAGGCTAGTCTTACATCAGTGTTACTGAATTTTTGTGCTAACTCAGAATGTACCGTTACTAGTCACTTGATTTTTTTCATACACTACAACGGTATTGAAAACCACTTTGTATTCAGCCTGGTTAGTCATACTAAAAGACTACTGCCACTATTTTGTACAACTCAACCCAATCCTGTCGTATTGTAGACAAAGTAATATTTTGGAAGAGCCATGCTTTGGAGGTCTTACAAGAATGAACTTATTAGTATTTTCCGCATGCATATATACAGATGTCTAATATTTCGACTACAAACAGACTTGGTTATCTTACTGGGTAATACATAGTGGCACAAGTTTTGACACAGGAACCAAAACTTACGTGATATGGGGTAGTACAACATGTTTCTATGTAGGTCTAAACATGGTCATTAACGATCGAAATTAATTACCTGATTATAAATAAACGTTTTGATCCAAGATTGGAATTATAATGAAGCAAAAACTGCAATTTGGATCTGTAGTAACTTATATCCAAAGACACAGAGAATTATGAGTCATGACTATGAAAATCCTCGTGAAGGAATCTTAGTTTCAGCTATGTGCAGGATGTATGTATTTCATATACATTGCGCAAAACAATTAAAGTGTCACATTTTCGATACCCCACAAATGTCCATTTCCACACAGAGGATTGATATTTAGATCAAACATACCTAGAGGCACTCCTCCGTAATGACGCAAATGCGTGGCGCCCCGCGACTTCACCCTTTGGTTCGGCGATCTTCAAACAGCATGGTGTCGATACGTACGAAAAGAATACCAGAGGTCAGTAGTGCATGTGATATTTAAGGTGGGTTAATGAGGTCAAATTGGTATCAAAATCCACCATAATTTTGCCGAACGCCACCATGGACGTGCCATGGGATGGGAAAGTCGTCACGCCTATCCCCCCCCCCCTACTTTATCGCGCTTTTCGTGAAAACTCTGCGATGGCGGTTAGAACAAAGACCTCCAGCATTGAATTTATGCACTTTTACTGTTGGTGACAGAAGATACAACCTGATCAGAACAAACACGAAAATTGCGATAAGCAACAGGAAGATGTTCTCAGAACCTTTCACACTGCTGACACTCTCTGAAAGTTTGAACCCTTCTCTAAAGACGTATGGCTGCAACTTCATTGAGCGGTATCTGACCACCTTCTGAGAGTAGTGCGACCGCAGTTTTTAATCTGGTATACAGGATGGAACAACCAGGGACTATTCGAGAGCTAACGACGAAATTCGAAAATGACCGGAGTAGCAAAAGTTGTTTATGATTTTCTCACCCCCTCCTCCTCCTCCAAGCGTCGCCAAGCCCGTGGCTGACGTCGCAGAGTGTCACGTTTCTGTAACGTTACAGAGGTATCTTTGAGCAGAATTAGAAACTTCTGTTTCGCAATGGGAGAAAATGACGGGGTTTCAAATAGGTGACTAACTATTTTGCCCAAAGTAATTCACATATACATTTACTTTCTACTGTATGGTCTTTCTACTGTTATTAAGCAGAGTTTTTGTGGATTCAGGGGCACACTGTAGTCAATTGAGGTGCTTCGAAAATGCTATGGAGAATATTATGGAACTTGAGTAGTAATTTAGCTGGGGTGGCACATATCTGTCGTTCCTGCTTTCACTGAAGGTAGCACGTAAACCACACGAATCTTATATGATCTTACTGGATGCAGCATTGACCAGATTACTACTTGTGAATATGAGTCGAACAACTGATTCCATTTTAAGAAGAAAAAAAGTAAATGACATTGATTGGAAGAAACTAATTATGAGTTTTCACGTCTCATTGACTTCCAATTAATTCTCTGAAATTAGCTTTTCCTTGGAAGAGTTTTCTCTACTGATTTTTTTATTACTGTTAATGAAAGAACCTCTAAGAAGAGACGAAATGGCTCTTCATAATGCGTATGTACAAATACCATTGCACTTTTCAGAACGTGTTTTCTCTGAACGCGTGTGTAGAAACACCGTAGCATTTTTCACTAAAAGCAGGATGTCGTAATATACTTTAAGTATTGCAGAGGTCTGGAATATTAATTTAATACGCGGCTTATTTTCAGGTTGTTATTATTTTAGCTCAGCATTTACTAAAATAACTTGCTGTTTATTCCGTTCTTTTATACGAAATAATTTTTGGCTGCTTTCTGTAATCAATTAGCACGTAAGTGTGTCACTATACTTAAGCTAACGAAATTTGCTCGATCAAGCTAATTAGTGTACTATAATTACGATGGTAGGTGGAGGTATAGTTTACAATGAGACTTTATTGTTTCATATTTTATATGCACCCAGGACGTGCCGAACAGCCATTTCAATAGCGGAATGTCAATAATGATGATACGAACGTGAGGAAGACACAGCAACAAATCCTAGAACGGATAATATCTCGGATTCGGCAGGAATAGAACTGGCCCCTTCTGTCAGCAATATGATGTACCGACCGTATAGCTATTGAGTGTGACATTGCCGTTCCTTCAAAAACTAGTTTAAAGCAATAACCTTTATCACAGTATTACATTTTCACATTAGTCGTTGGTTACATATATTAACGTGAGAGACCACTTTTGTCTGATAAATATTAGACCTTTGCCGCATACAGAATAACGACAGTTAAGTGTTCTTACAATTACGTAGTTTTACAATTATTTCAGTAGACAGATTCAGATATTTTAATGAATGAAGTGTATCATTATTAATTTCTTTCATTAATTGTGCAACAATAAGATTGCAAATGTTTTTTTGAATATTTTGGAGAATCATTACGTTAAAAAGATGCAACTGTATGTAGAAGTAACATTCATTTGACGCAATTCGGTAACAGAACGCGATTGTGCTGTTTATCTTCTAATTTCATATCACAACCGGAACGGGATCTGCTCTCGAAATTGTTAGATGCCTGCTTGGTATTCACATTCTTTTGAGAAAACAAGTAAGTTTAGTTTATAAAATATTTCGCAGCTCTTTTTACCATCATTATGAGATAATTTCAATTTTCGCCTCGAAACAGAACAGTTCGTTCGAAATCAAGAGGGCCGTATCGTTCTCATACAAGATTTGCTGCTAAGTGCCTACCACTATCCTACGACTCCAGAGGTGAACGGAAAAACATTTGTAAACATGTCACTAGAGATATTACCGTGAAACTAAATCAACTCATCGAAATTCGTCTTCTTTAGTGCTTCCATCTGGACAGCATAACAGGAAGTTCTTCTCTTTACAAAAATCGCTCCATCTCACTGCAAAACTAACTTCCAATGAAAAAAAAAAGTCTGCAGTACGACTCATCCTGGAGCTTCAGACTAATGAAACAACTTCCTAGTCGCAAGAATACAACGAATCAAGTAGCAATCTTCCCAGTCAAATTGTCATCACTCCCGTGCCTCTGTACGCCCTTTTACGTTCATTATCCACCGTGCACTATACTGATACAGATTTACGAGTCCATTCTAACAATCCACGTATTCAGCTTTATTCCCACTCATTGTCGCCGATTTATTCCTCGGGAGAGATTCTGCAACTGTACTGATACTTAAAATTTGAAGTTAACAACCTTCGTAGCAACTGCTTTTCGGTACTTGTAACAGGTATGTGTAAAGGACTATTATATCCAGTAACACGATACTGATGGTTCGCCATACGAAGCCAGTCACCATTGCCTCTGCAGCCCACATCCTGGTAGTGAAATTGCGTTACAATCTGATTCACCATTCGCTGATTCACCTATCACCGAAGATGCATCCTGATCCCTACAGTATTTATGTCATATCCCACAGCTGTACACTGCAACTTTCTAGTACCGGTACTTAGTTTCATATGGATATGATGCACTGCAATGACATAGGTAAATGCAACATTTATTTGTAATTCGTTTCTACTTATCCTGAAGGAATGGATCATGAACACTTTTTTCACTTTTTATGTGGCAAAAATAATGTAGGTACTTGGCACAGCTGGGTAAAAGTTAAGATCCCTTCCCAGGTAATGCAAGAAGCCGCGTAATGGAGGAGTGCTGAGCAATGCTCTAGTCCCAGCATTGAACCATCTGCCAACATGATGTCATAGGGAGAGGAGTTCTGTCATTATAGTGACCACACACTCTAAAGCACCATGACCTATTCAGACTACTAGAATGCACTTTCAGGAAGACTTTTTACAGTGAATTTTTTGTTCAATATTTTCAGGTTCAGCACGCTACATACACACCAATATCTCATTAAAAATTGTGTTGTGTGTAAAAGTGTAGAACAAATTACGAAAGTTGTACTTTTTCACAATTATTTTGGTCTAGGTGGAAAGTAACACCCCTGCATCTCTCCATCCCCTCTCTTCTTTGTAAACGTTACTGAAAGTGCGTTGGTGTGTCTAAAAATGTGACAAAAGGCATTTTAAAATTTTGGAACTCACTTACCTAGCAATTTTTTCTAAAGGTATATTGTTAATATTAGTGAACAACAATCCAAAATAATTTAAGTATTTTAAAATCTTTTCAGGGTTGGCATAAATTATACCGCCCCCCTTCCGTTGGTAATACGCGTTACTGAGAATGCCTTGACATTACTACATGGGTGTAAAGTAACACCGTTCCCCCCCCCCCTCCCTTTCTGGTAGTTAACGTTACTGAAAGTGCGTTAGTATTGGTAAGAACGTGGTAAGACATTTTCAGGTTCTGGACCATACTACATATAAGTATTTATTAAAAAGGTACGTTGTTAATCAAAGTGAACAACAATGAAGAAATTCAGCAATTCTTAAAAAAATAGGATTAGCATGAATTACACTGACCTCCACCGCTTCTGTTGGTAGCACACACTTCTGAGAAGACCTTGGTATTACCAGGGTTGAATCCTTTTCGAAATTTTTCTCTCTGACACACCCACAAGATAATAACAGAAATAAATTTTTTTCGCTATTCACGCAGTAAAACCTCCGGCTCAGGAACGACGAATAATTCTATTCGTAACACATTCTCCATACAGTACTCACATAGAGCATTGAAAGTAACTGCAAACTTACGACACTGTACGACACGTAGTTCACGAAATGTTCTACATCTACATCTACATTTATACTCCGCAAGCCACTCAACGGTGTGTGGCGGAGGGCACTTTACGTGCCACTGTCATTACCTCCCTTTCCTGTTCCAGTCGCGTATGGTTCGCGGGAAGAACGACTGTCTGAAAGCCTCCGTGCGCGCTCTAATCTCTCTAATTTTACATTCGTGACCTCCTCGGGAGGTATAAGTAGGGGAAAGCAATATATTCGATACCTCATCCAGAAACGCACCCTCCCGAAACCTGGCGAGCAAGCTACACCGCGATGCAGAGTGCCTCTCTTGCAGGGTCTGCCACTTGAGTTTGTTAAACATCTCCGTAACGCTATCACGGTTACCAAATAACCCTGTGACGAAAGGCGCCGGTCTTCTTTGGATCTTCTCTATCTCCTCCGTCAACCCGATCTGGTACGGATCCCAGACTGATGAGCAATACTCAAGTATAGGTCGAACGAGTGTTTTGAAAGCCACCTCCTTTGTTGATGGACTACATTTTCTAAGGACTCTCCCAATGAATCTCAACCTGGTACCCGCCTTACCAACAATTAATTTTATATGATCGTTCCACTTCAAATCGTTCCGCACGCATACTCCCAGATATTTTACAGAAGCAACCGCTACCAGTTCTTGTTCCGCCTTCATATAATCATACAATAAAGGATCCTTCTTTCTATGTATTCGCAATACATTACATTTGTCTATGTTAAGGGTCAGTTGCCACTCCCTGCACCAAGTGCCTATCCGCTGCAGATCTGCCTGCATTTCGCTACAATTTTCTAATGCTGCAACTTCTCTGTATACTACAGCATCATCCGCGAAAAGCCGCATGGGACTTCCGACACTATCTACTAGGTCATTTATATATATTGTGAAAAGCAACGGTCCATAACACTCCCCTGTGGCACGCCAGAGGTTACTTTAACGTCTGTAGACGTCTCTCCATTGATGACAACATGCTGTGTTCTGTTTGCTAAAAGCTCTTCAATCCAGCCACACAGCTGGTCTGATATTCCGTAGGCTCTTACTTTGTTTATCAGGCAACAGTGCGGAACTGTATCGAACGCCTTCCGGAAGTCAAGAAAAATAGCATCTACCTGGGAGCCTGTATCTAATATTTTCTGAGTCTCATGAACAAATAAAGCGAGTTGGGTCTCACACGATCGCTGTTTCGGGAATCCATGTTGATTCCTACATAGTACATCCTGGGTTTCCAAAAACGACATGATACTCGAGCAAAAAACATGTTCTAAAATTCTACAACAGATCGACGTCAGAGATATAGGTCTATAGTTTTGCGCATCGGCTCGACGACCTTTACTGAAGACTGGGACTACCTGTGCTCTTTTCCAATCATTTGGAACCTTCCGTTCCTTTAGAGACTTGCGGTACACGGCTGTTAGAAGGGGGGCAAGTTCTTTCGCGTACTCTGTGTAGAATCGAATTGGTATCCCGTCAGGTCCAGTGGACTTTCCTCTCTTGAGTGATTCCAGTTGCTTTTATATTCCTTGGACACTTATTTCGATGTCAGCCATTTTTTCGTTTGTGCGAAGATTTAGAGAAGGAACTGCAGTGCGGTCTTCCTCTGTGAAACAGCTTTGTAAAAAGGTGTTTAGTATTTCAGCTTTACGCGTGTCATCCTCTGTTTCAATGCCTTCATCATCCCGGAGTGTCTGGATATGCTGTTTCGAGCCACTTACTGATTTAACATAAGACCAGAACTTCCTAGGATTTTCTGTCAAGTCGGTACATAGAATTTTACTTTCGAATTCACTGAACGCTTCACGCATAGCCCTCCTTCCTCTAACTTTGACATCGTTTAGCTTCTGTTTGTCTGAGAGGTTTTGGCTGCGTATAAACTTAGAGTGAAGCTCTCTTTGCTTTCGCAGTAGTTTCCTAACTTTGTTGTTGAACCACGGTGGGTTTTTCCCGTCCCTCACAGTTTTACTCGGCACGTATCTGTCTAAAACGCATTTTACGATTGCCTTGAACTTTTTCCAAAAACACTCAACATTGTCAGTGTCGGAACAGAAATTTTCGCTTTGATCTGTTAGGTAGTCTGAAATCTGCCTTCTATTACTCTTGCTAAACAGATAAACCTTCCTCCCTTTTTTTATATTCCTACTAACTTCCATATTCAGGGATGCTGCAACGGCCTTATGATCACTGATTCCCTGTTCTGTATATACAGAGTCGAAAAGTTCGGGTCTGTTTGTTATCAGTAGGTCCAAGATGTTATCTCCACGAGTCGGATCTCTGTTTAATTGCTCGAGGTAATTTTCGGATAGTGCACTCAGTATAATGTCACTCGATGCTCTGTCCCTACCACCCGTCCTAAACATCCGAGTGTCCCAGTCTATATGGAGTCTATAAACAGTGAAATGCGTGGAAAAAAAGTAGAATTTCTTAAAACGGAGAGCAAATTACCAAAACACTACCATCCAGTGCTTCATAATGAGGCCACAAACTGAATATACCTAATTTCAAACCTGTCCTAAACTTTTTCTCGAATACAGGTCTACAAAACAGGTTTACGAAAACCTATTGCCTAAAAAATCTTTGTTGTTGATGTGGTAATCCTTCAGCATCAAGCCTGATGTTTCACTTCATCACTTCACTTTTACTGTTCCTACTCGCTATCTGTAGGAATTCGATTCTTCATTGCATTGGGCGTAGGGAGGTTACTGGTAAAACTTAATTAATCGAGTCAGGTGCTAAGTTTATGTTGAGAGGACAGAGCAAGATGGGAATTAATCCTTTCGCTGCTGTGAACGTGTGTACACGTCCTGCTACGCTGTACCCAAAGTGCTGCGCACGGCTATATGCGGGGCCGATTGGGTTTTCCTACAGTGCTATGGACGTCTGGAAGTGTCCTGAGCCCACGGCCTCTCATTGCTGCGGACGAGTTATTTCCATATCACCATGAATAAGAAAGTGTCGAGTCTTCAATATACAAGATACGTGCTAGCTGTCATTTGCAGCTATCTCGTTTGCATATCTTGAACCATTTGTGAGATAGAGCTACTTTTACCCCCGTATTATTTGCGATGCGCAAGGACGTGAATGAGCTTGTCGGGTGTCACTGTCCTTCGGATATAAAACTTAATAACACGAGAGCGAAATGAGATATCGTTCTGCTCTTAATCTGAAATGAAATTTCGGTGTCTAATCTACATTTCATTTACTGCAGTGAATGAGGTAAAATCAACGATACGCAAAGTGAATGAGGATTTCTAACACGACAAATTGTTTAATGTTTCACTTAATTTGATGCAGTGCGTTAAGTGTGACGGAAAACTTAAAGCAATTAAGTTCTTATCGAGTGAAGATAGACTGTACGATTTGGAAGTTATCTTGAAAAACCAAACTTACGCTGTAAGATCTGAAAGTTATATTAATAAATATGAAAAGGAAGATTATGCAAATATCAACTGTTTTCTTTATTTCTGGACTGTCTCTTTGTGAAGGTGTAGTGTCTTTATCATCATAGGCTGTTACATACCAAAAAATTCCATTCAAAGAAATAACGATGTGCATAAACCAACCTGAGTTTTTCAGTTTTCAGTTAAGAACTAGATCTGCCTACCAGAATTTGAAGAAAATATCTGAGAGCACAAATGAAATATGCCCTGTCGAACCAACACCGTCTGTCCCAAAAGGAAGACTCTGAACTTTTATGATAATAATTAATCTCGACACTGTTAATTGAAGTAGTGAAATTGGAAATTCGCATCTCCTGTATTTGGCGTATCTGTATCACAATGGAAAATGCCATGCCTCAGTTTCTGAGCTGCTGCTAAATCGCGGTAGGGCACTCTGACCTCTTAAATAGATGCAAGGCAAACATGGTTCTCTTAAAATGTATGCCTCATAAAAAAGAATGTTCATCAGATAATGGGAGCTGGATTATGACGCAGGTATCTAAAAAATCTTCTCAAAAATAACTTCTTGAGACTATCCCCTTTACAAAATTTCAACCCTGAAGGATCAGCAAGCAAAAAGAAAATGTTTTGTTACACATTGCTTTTATGTAAGATCATCGCTGAAGAAATACAATACTATAATTCAATATTAAATTTTTTTCTAACTTAAAATTCATTTACTTGCCGCGTCAAATTTGGATAAAATCCCGAGCTTTCGATGACTACCTCCGTCATCTTCGTCAGTTTTACCCCTGACGGAGATGACGGAGGTAGTCATCGAAAGATCGAGATTTTATCCAAATTCGACGCGGCAAGTAAACCGAGAACTTTTTTTTGTAAAAGTCATTATAATAATAATAAAATTCTTTTCGTCTTTTCAAATTCGTTAACGTTGATTGTGACAAAATTTTATGAAAATAGCTAGAACTATAGAAATTATTCTAATCTATATGTGGCATACAGCAAACCAGTGCTTAACAGTATTGGTTAAAAACAGTCTTGGTTGCCATTTTAGTTTTTTAGTTTTCAACGAGGCGTTTCGCCTTATATAGGCATCTTCAGGTTATCTTAATTTGGTATTTCTTAGAAGAATCCTTTAGTCAGTGTAGCCAAAGGGCATCGTCGAATATATCAGGCCGACATCGTCGTCGTTAACCTCAGTAAAAACTAGAAATATAAAAAAAAAGAAATATTTCTAGTTTTTACTGAGTTCAGCGAAGGCGATGTTGTCTGATATATTCGACGATGCCCTTTGGCTAGACTGACTAAAGGATTCTTCTAAGAAATACAAAATTAAGATAACCTGAAAATTCCTAATTAAGGCGAAACGCGTCGTTGAAAACTAAAAAACTAAAATTGCAACCAAGACTGTTTTTAACCAATAGCAAGAACTTGCTGATTTGGATGTCTTTCATCAATGCTGCTGCAATAAAGTGCAATATATTTTCATTCGTTACCTTAAATCTTAGTACATCCATCTCTTTCAACACATAATAATACTATTCCTTTTGTAATAATACCATCTTACATCAGATTAATAAAATAATTCCCAAGAGCACCAGATTCTATAGCCTCCATGTACTTGCTCAGTGCCATGACATCCAGCTACAGGTCCCTATTCCCCCCCCCCCCCCCACCCCCCGGCGATCAACACGTAACACGACCTAACTAGTCTCCGGCAACAAGATTGTTTACACACACATTTCAGGTGTCCCTATATTAAATTATTTCACGTAATAAAGCGGATGATAAGTGTTTCATGGCGGCCGGAAAGACGCCTCTCAGCACTGGCACCAGCATTTGGCGAGCAGCACAGCCATAACGAAAGCCGCTCTCAAAACGGAACGCAGAGAGGACGTCTGTTGCAGCGAAAGATTAATGTAGGACGACATTAAAGCAGTCCAGTCGTTCGTGATACGGAAGTAGCGGAGAGTGTGGAAGTGCGCTGCTGCGTGGCGGCGCTCGTCGGTCGTTGCACGGCGGGCAGCCGCCCCATTAGGGGATCCAGCGGGACTGGTCCGGCTGGCGCTCTGGCAGCAGAGCCCGGTGGTGGCGCCCTTGAACCATCATTACCGCTGACCGCGCCGCGGTGCGGCCGTGGCGCTTCGTGGCGCGGCATGGCGCGGCGGCTTGGCACGCCCCGGCCTCGGCCGCTGCTAATGCTAATTAGTTGCGCGGCGGTCCCGCTCCGCCCCAGCTGCTGGCCACAGCGGCGGCCGCTACGCTGCGTAGCGCACGTCTGCACGCCACGCGGCGCGCCTAAAACGCCTGCGCCAACAGGACAGAGCTCGCGGGAGCGGAAATGTAGCCTGCGCAGCACCAACGATACGTCGAACGTGTCGTAGGTTCCAGCTTCAAAAATTATTAAACAACGCCAGGGCAAAACCAATAAATATAAGAAACTGGATGAAATAGCTGCTCTAGTTAGTCTCTACATCATCATGTACATCTACTTCGATACTCCGCAATCCACCTTACGGGGCGTGGTGGAGGGTACCGTGTACAACTACTACACTACTGGCCACCAAAATCGCTACACCACGAAGATGACGTGCTGCAGACGCGAAATTTAACCGCCAGGAAGAAGATGCTGTGATATGCAAACGATTAGCTTTTCAGAGCATTCACACAAGCTTGGCGACGGTGGCGACACATACAACGTGCTGACATGAGGAAAGTTTCCAACCGATTTCTCATACACAAACAGCAGTTGACCAGCGTTGCCTGGTTAAACGTTGTTGTGATGCCACATGTAAGGAGGAGGAATACATACCATCACATTTCCGACTTTGATAAAGGTCGGATTGTAGCCTATCGTGATTGCGGTTTATCGTATCGCGATATTGGTGCTCGCGTTGGTCGAGATCCAATGACTGTTAGGAGAATACTGAATCGGTGGGTTCAGGAGGGTAATACGGAACGCCGTGCTGGATCCCAATGGCCTCGTATCACTAGCAGTCTAGATGACAGGCATCTTATGCGCATGGCTGTAACGAATCGTGCAGCCACGTCTCGATCCCTGAGTCAGCAGATGGGGACTTTTGCAAGACAACAACCATCTGCACGAACAGTTCGACGACGTTTGCAGCAGCATAGACTATCAGCTCGATGACCATGGCTGCGGATACCCTTGACGCTGCATCACAGACAGGAGCGCCTGCGATGGTGTACTCAAACCTGGGTGCAAGAATGGAGAAACGTCATTTTTTCGGATGAATCCAGGTTCTGCATACAGTATAAGCGTTTATTCGTCATCGTCATCACCCGGCGTGATGGTATGGGGTGCCATTGGTTACCTCTTGTTCTCATTGGTGGCACTTTGAACAGTGGACGTTACATTTCAAATTTGTTACGACCCGTGGCTATACCCTTCATTCGATCCCTGCGAAACCCTACATTTCAGCAGGATAATGCACGTCCGCATGTTGCAAGTCCTGTACGCGCCTTTCTGGATACAGAAAATGTTCGACTGCTGCCCTAGCCAGCACATTCTCCAGATGTCTCACCAATTGAAAACGTCTGGTCAATGTTGGCCGAGCAACTGGCTCGTCACAATACGCCAGCCACTACTCTTGATGAACTGTGGCATCGTGATGAAGCTGCATGGGCGGCTGTACCTGTACACGCTATCCCAACTTTGTTTTACTCAATGCCCAGGCGTATCAAGGCCGTTATTACGGCTAGAGGTGGTTGTTCTTGGTACTGAGTTCTCAGTCTATGCACCCAAATTGCGTGAAAATGTAATCACATGTCAGTTCTAGTATAATATATTTGTCCATTGAATACCCGTTTATCATCTGCATTTCTTCTTGGTGTAGCAATTTTAATGGCCAGTAGTGTAGTTATTTCCCTTCCTGTTCCATCTGCAAATATTATGGGGGAAAAATGAGTCTTTATATGCCTCCGTATGATCAATAATTTCTCGTATTTTATCTTCGTTGTCCTTAAGTGCAATGTATGTTGGGAACAACAGTATCCTTCTGCAGTCAACTTCATAATGGTATCTTCAAAACATGTAAATATAATCAGCACAGCATCGTCACATAGATCTAAAATAAGGTGTAGAATAGCCACATCGTCCGCACAGTCATTATTTCAACTCGCTACTGATGTACAGTAGCCACCAGAAATCTGTTTGCCTGTATCCCGGAGATGTGTCTACTGTGGACTTAGATGTAGTCATCATTTACGCAAAAAACATAATCTGATAAAAACACATGCTGTATCAGACTTATAAGAATTGATAACTATCACAGAAACCAATAATGTTACATTGAAAGATGAATACAATTACCTATATAAAATTATTAGTAGGAAATATATGAAGAGAATAGGTCTAACCCCTTAATGGTGAATTTACGGTCAAAAATAATATACGTAATACATTGTCTGTAGCAACCTATAAATTACCTATGAAAAATAAAATGTCTGTATGATAGCTGAAAAATGACACATCAGTGATCAGCGCCGTCTGTTGGGTCGGCCGCCAGGCGCTTATGCAGGCGCGCTACGATCGTAGGAAATTTAACCACAAGAGGGCTTTACATACGTCGCTATATGTCTCCCGCAGAAAACGTTTAAACAACGTATTAACAGTGAAAAGATAAAGTTATATAGTCTGGCCATACATTCTATGAATAGGTAGGACATAATTAGTTACAGGATTAGATCGACTAATGTTTGGAAGTAAGGCAATGCTTACTGTTCTCGACATAAATTAACAAGCAAGGCTAGGTATAAATACGCGAGGCATTATTTGGTTATCGTTGTACGTTATCAAACAAAGCAAAGTACGTTTTGGGCCCAAAATCGCTTTTTCCATTGAGTAGCCAAGTGGTTTCATGGGTTTTGGCTTTCTAATCTGCAACTCTTTCAACGAGTCGATAGCGCGACGCTTCTCTGATCTGTATAGTATATTTATTTATTTACTAATTTAACGCGTTCAGATTAGGGCCATCAGGCTCTCTCTTACATCGGACCAGTGTTTCACACATGCAGCATTGCACACATCAGAGTTACATCATGACAATACTTTAAATAAGAAAATTAGATTACTCTAGTCACAATATGAATAAAGAATAATGACTAAGACTTAATAAAGTAAGTACTGGCAGCATTTTTAAAACAGGTGCTATACATACAAATTATGATAAAATTAATAATAGTAACAGTAGAAAAATTTGAATAATAATGATAAACATGAGAAAAATGGGCAATAGTAATGAAGATTTGTGCAGATGTATATTAATATCTTGGTGTGTATAGTAGGTGTTTACTAGTATAGCGAGTTTTGAGGGAGGGAGAGTTAAGGAGGGGGAAAGGGGGAAGTAATGAGGTGAAGTGCATTCGTGTACAAAGGAAAGCATTACTGTTGTTTGAGTAGATACGTCATTAACTGTTTTTTGAAGCTGGACATGTTTTTAAGTTCTCTAACATACCGAGGGAGGTTATTCGATAGTCGGGTTCCCGCTACTGTGAAGGACTTGGAGAAGGTGACTGAGCGATGCAGTGTAACAGAGAGGATTTTATTATGATGGGAACGTGTGTTTCTGTCATGTTGTTCAGACATAAGCGTTAAGGACGAGGAGAGATATGAGGCAGTAGATGAGACAGAGTGCATGGAAATCTCTGCGTTTGTCTGCACGCAGCCAGGACAATTTTACATATGTTGGTGAAATGTGATCAAAAAGTCGAACATCATAGATATATCGGACGCAGGCATTCATGACCAGGTCCAGAAGTCGCGAGTTTTCCTGAGAGAGGCGTTGTAGGATAATATCGCTTTAATCAATGGTTGGGAGTATAAGCGTTTGTACAAATTTCTTTTTCAGATCGAAAGGGAAGAGTTTTTTGTTCTTTTGTAGGACATGAAGGGATGCTGATGCTTTTTTGCACACTGCAGTTACGTGCTCTGTCCAATTTAGAGTTTCATCTACTATTACTCCCAAACTCTTTGCTGAGGGAGAGAAGTTAATATTTGTTCCATTTAGGATAAAAGATGCTACGGATTCCCGATGTTTTGGGCTAATGAGCTTAGAGTGACCAACAAGTACCGCTTGGGTTTTAGATGGGTTTAGTTTTAGTCCTACGTCCTGTGCCCATTTTGATAGTGCATCGAGATCAGTACTGAAGTTTTCAATAGCTTTCTTAAGATTGTTTGGTTTCGCACTTAGATACAACTGAAGGTCATCAGCAAACATATGATATTGGCAATAAGTCAGAACCGATGACACATCATTGACATACAGAGAGAAGAATATGGGACCTAGTGCTGAGCCTTGGGGAACGCCTGACACTACCTGCCGCCATTGTGATTTTATATTCCCGGACAGGACGCGTTGCTGACGAGACGTCATGTATGAGCGAAACCATTGCACTGCACTTGGTGAGAAATTTAGACCGCTAAGTTTGGCTAGTAAGATGTCGAAGTCGACAGTATCAAATGCTTTGCTCAAATCTAAGAAGAAAATGATAGTCGCTTCTTGTCTGTCCATGGCAAGTTTCAGGTCATCTGTCACCTTTATTAGTGCAGATGTTGTGCTTCGATGTTTACGGAAACCTGATTGGTATTCGTCTAGTAGGTTGTTAGTAGTTAGGTAGTCGGTGAGCTGGTCATGGACTATATATTCTAAGGCCTTTGATAGTGCAGGAAAAAGGGAAATGGGGCGGTAGTCAGAGGGTGCTGTGGTGATGTCCTTTTTAGGCAGTGTCCTGATTTGTCCCAGTTTCCAGGCCTCGGGGAAAACACTTGTGATTAACGAGTCGTTGAAAATGTCTGTAATAGATGACAGTAGTTGATCAATAATAAGTCTTACCATCTGGATAGTGAGCCATCATGTCCAGTAGATGCTGATCTAATTCGCATTATGGCTTTCTTGACAGTACTGCAAGTGACGTGCCGTAGATAGAATTTTTCTTTGCTACAGTCGTTCATCCCCATAAAGTAATACATGATTCTCTGTTCTTTTTTTTCTTTTTTCTTTTTTTTTGGCTCAATTGTGGTTGCAGGTAATGTGAAGAATCGGTTTAGTTCTTCAGCTGGGACCATGGGATTTTCTGCAACTTTTATTTTGCCTAAACCGAGACTACGGAGATTTTTCCACAGGATAGCTGGTCTACACCTATATTCAGCTAATGTACGGGCATGCCTGAGCTTAGCGTTTCTCACCGTTTGACTGACTTTGTTTCGCTTCTGCTTGTATACAATGTGACTTTCTGGTGTAGGGTGTATATTGTATGCTCGATGTGGTGCGTCTCTGAGATTCATTAGCTGTTTTAGTTCATCAGTCAGCCTAGGTGCAAGTTTCATTTTTACTTTTCTGGTCTTTTTTGGATCGTATTTGTCATATAGTTTAGTAATTCTGGTAGTGAAATCTTGGAATTTGTCGTTTATGTCCATGAGGGGAGTAGGGGTCATCCCCCAAACTATTTCTTGTGCCTCAGTTTCGAGTTCAGGCAAATTTATGCGTTTGAAGTCTCGGAATGTAGACAGTTTTTGTTTTTTTCTACGACATTCTAGTGAATACGTCATGAAAATGCAGATATTTGAGAGGTGCGGATTATTCTGTTTGGAGATTTCGTTGCGAATATATCTATGAAAGTGTGACTGGTAGCCGTGTGATGAGTAGGTGAAAGCTGAAGTAGCGTCATATTTGAGGAAGAAAGCATCCTCTTAAATTTCCCAGTGGAAGGACTATTGCACAGAAAATTAATGTTTGTGTCACCTGCTATAATTACATGTTTACATGACGATTCGAGACTAGAGAGGGCAATTTCGAAGCAGGTGAACCCGCCTACTTTAGGAGGTTTGTAAAGGACACATATTTAGCACTTTCTGTTAAGGGATTTGATCTCTAAGAACATATATTCCTCTTGTTTGTCTACATTGGTGTCGGATGTGTGTAGTACAGTAGATGCCAAATCAGAGCGTATGTACGCCCCTACTCCACCCCCTCGTCTGTTGCATCTGTCGTGCCTGAGGAAGATATAGCCATCTAGGTTTACGGAAGTTGTAGGAATACTTGGTTTCAGCCAAGTCTCTGACAAAAGTATTACGTATATATCAGTAGTCTGAAATAAATATTTGAACTCGTCGAAGTGAGCTGGCAGAGATTGGACATTTGCATGTGCAGTTTGCAGCTTGGTGCGTTCGGGTGTTGATTTCGAGGAGAAAACTCTCAATATTTCCTATGGTGTGGTCGGTTTCTGCCAGATGAATTCCCAATGCAGTTTTGTTATGTGCCTGTAAATGCTCCCTGAATCTTATTCTAAAAGAAAGGCCAGTTTGAGCGATATAAAATTTCTCACAACTACTACAAACGATCTTGTAAACCCAGAACCGTCAAATTTATCAGGAATCTTTACTCAAACTATGTTTTACACGGAGTTTCAGAGTGTTGTTAACTTGAAAACCACATCTAACTGTAGATTTACTAAAACACTTTTCTGTTTGTTGGGACATTTTTCGGTAAAATTTCATTGTAATAGTTTTAAAGTTTTCATTTTTCATTCTTTTTTCTAGATGAGCGTGGGTTTGCCTACTATTTACTATCTACTTTTTATTCCTATTGTACGGGCGCATAACATCATTAGCTAAGAAACCGTTGGCTACTGCAATTTGCCTTAATGTACTAAGTTCTTGGCATATTTCACTGTCGGCCAATGACAATCTAAAAAGTCGGTGGATCATAGAGGTGACAAAGGCCTTATATATGGTGGCGGATAGCATGAACTGGCTCTGATAATAGTACCTGTACATGTAGGCTTTCTGAAAATTGAAAATTTATGTCTGTTATCAACCTTATTAATAGAAGGAAGAATCCTTCTCTGAAAATGAGATAATAGAAGTTCACAAAGACCCAACACAGAAGTTCCAGATAGATCTACGGAAAATTATAGTAAGCTCCTTATTTCTGCTTAACGATTACGACTATACTGAATGCCATAAGTGAAAAAGATAATGAATCAGACTGCTTCCATACAGCACACAGCATTAAATTATAACAGGTACTGAGAGGACGTGATAACGTTTTTGATGATCGTCCCGTCATTATCCGTGGAAACGAATTCAATTTAGATGTGTATCCTTACCAGCGGTTACCAAAGAAATTCGGAAAATGGTAGACTACGATGTAGTTCGAGGTTCAAAAAGTCGCTATAAGGGTCCACTATTTCCTGTCTGCAAATAGGTGGTTCTGCGCAGTTAGTACTTAATGCGAGACCGATAACAGAATACAAGTTCCAGTCCTCACATAACTAAAGAACTGGAAATTCAGAGTCTGTGGAGTAAAGTATCTGTCCAGCATAGATTTGAGAGCTTCACACTGATAGACTGCACTTGGCAAAGAATTACCCAAATACACATAATTCCTAATCCTGGGTGTCATCTGTTGACCAGTATGCAATGTTAAGGCGTCGTACCCAAACTGGAATTTAAAGAACTTACACACATGATGTATGACAACTAACACGTATTCACTAATTTACTAGATGAAGTACTGAAACATATGTATGCCATGATTTAAGCATAAATATTAGGGAGAAAGATAAGGTTAGTCAATATGTCATAAAATTTTCATGTGTTTTCAGCATAAGAGGGTTTTATTCCCAAGGTTTATACAGTTAAGTCACGTGTGTCTAGACGTATGTAATACACGTAATGCACTGTATACTAGTTTAAGGGATGATGACTTTTGTGTAAACTATTTACTTAAAAGAAAGAATTATGGAGTCACTATTTCTTTCATGCAGTTGGGTAGCTGGTCTATAATAGTCCAAATGTTCTTTAATGGGTTTCCAATGGTGTTTGCTATGTTAGACGAACTGTCTTTCACTTTTTGAGCTATTATGGAAGATTTCACTTATCTTTAATCGGGTCAGTAGCTGCTCCGTGCTACGAAATGTGTAGACACTCCAACTTCGATGTTACTGAATTTTCACACGTACACAGATGAATATGTACTCTGACGGTAGTATGGCCAACGGCCTTGCCGCAGTAGTAACATCGGTTCCCATCAGATAACCGAAGTTAAGCGCTGTCGCGCTGAATGGGTGACCATCCTGTCTGCCGAGCGCTGTTGGCAAGCTGGGTACACTCAGCCCTTGTGAGGTAACAGAGGAACAACTTGACTGAGAAGTGGCGGTTCCGATCTCCTAAACTGACATGCGGCAGGGAGAGCGGTGTGCTGACCACATGCCCTTCCACATCCGCATCCAGTGACGCCTACTCTGTGTACTAGTTTCAACGCGTTATTGAGGAAGAAAACTAAGTATCAACAAAATGATCTAGTAAACGTGTTTGATACGTATGCCGGTTCACGCAGCTATGGTGGTGGCTTAAATAATCTCATTTAGTAGCCTATTACAGATCAGATGTGCGAATTCATTGTACATAGTTTAGTAGCTTGAGATTTGTATCTTTTTTCTGTTCATTTTAAAGACAGGTTTAGGGAGATGCAATTTCTTAACCTGGGACATTGATTTGTCAAAACAAATGTGTAGGGTTCTGAGTTTGGAGGCGTTCTGGCTGTATACGCCATTTGCAATATGTTGAGCCAGTGGTGAGAAATAGAAATGGCCAAAAGTGCTACGATGATGAAACAATCGTATCTGGAGACTCTACTGTGCCAATGCATGTGAGGCAAATCGAAATTACGTATCACTTCACAAACGTTAGGCGGCCGGTAAGGAGCTATGTGGAGTCGACGGTCAAGCAGTTATGAAGATGGACACCCTCCTGCTTGAGGCGTGATACATGTTCAGATGAAAAATAGATTTTTCCTCACTATTTAGACGGGAACAGTTTGATTTGGCAGCATAATGCATCTCTTAGAGAATTAGTATACATTTCTTTACTGGGTGAACAAGAACTCAAGCGTCAAAATTTCGGATGTTGTTCAGGAACATTTTCTGAGTATTTTGGTATAATGGACCTGTAGTCTCCGGTGGCTTGCTACAAAATGATAATATGATTTATTCTGCTTTTTTATAAGAAATACTTTCACGGCAGTGGAAAAAGTGTAATACTCAGTCACCAAAGTGTTGTAACTGTAACACGAATAGATTCGGTTATTCGTAGGCGCCTATGTACAGGTGTAAAATTATTGGTGGTTGCTGTCGCTGCGGCAGTAGCTGAGCATAGAGTTGTCGAGGTGCTTTTCCAATGTACTCTCTGAACCCTAACGAGATACGTATCGAACGATTCTTCATTAGTAGACATGGCCACACTGCTGTGTATCACTGTTGACGTACCAATAACACAGTCTGGAAAACGAACCCTAGTGAGGACCGAGCAATACTGGATGCACGCTGAAGAATCAAGAGTAAAGTATGCGTTAAAGTTGTTAACTCCAAGAGTTGTGAGTCAGTAGGAAAATGGCTCTGAGCACTATGGGACTTAACTTCTAAGGTCATCAGTCCCCTAGAACTTAGAACTACTTAAACCTAACTAACCTAAGGACATCACACACATCCATGCCCGAGGCAGGATTCGAACCTGTGACCGTAGCGGTCACGCGGTTCCAGACTGTAGCGCCTTTAACCGCTTGGCCACACTGGCCGGCAGTCAGTAGGAAACGTTCTTTTCCCAACAAGGCACACAACACAAACCGTTGCTATTTACATTGCTGTGATAATATTTTTAGTGTAATCCCTATACAAGAGTTAAGAGACCAATCTAAATGTAACTACTCTGTAACGAAACACCGGGATCATGTGTGTCTTATACCAAAGTACTAAGAAAATATCACTATAATTCCTCCAACAATTAGTCCTGGAGTTCTGGCTCACCCTGCGTATATCTGTGATCAAGGATACCAAAAAATAGGTCTTTCTGAACTTATCATGAGATCGGTTCAAATGGTTCAAATGCTCTGAGCCCTATGGCACTTAACATCTGGGGTCATCAGTCCCCTAGAACTTAGAACTACGTAAACCTAACTAACCCAAGGGCATTACGCACATCCATGCCCGAGGAAGGATTCGAACCTTCGACTGTAGCAGTCACGCGGTTCCGGGCTGAAGAGCCTCGAACCGCTCAGCCTTAGTGGCCGGCCATCATGAGATTCATTTTCAGGAAGAATATGTATAATTAATACAGTTATTGTCTTACGATTTTTCGTGTTCTGTATACAACGCGGTGCTGAACTATTGCTCTGAAAAATCGGACAACACGCCATCACACATCGTAAGTGCTGTTATTCCTTATTCACTTCATAAGTTTGTTCCCAGAACTTCATTAACTGAATACCACGATGTTGACTAATAATTTATCCCGCGACACGTTTACGGGCTGGTTTTCTGTTAGCTACGTTGTGCGATTCATGAGCTGCAGCATGTCCTGTGCGACATCGCACACTGATTTGAAGCCGAGGCACGGGATGCGATGTTCTACACTGTCTACCCCGCCACAAGTGGTGCACAAGTTGGACGGAGTTAGGCGTAATCTGTGCAGCAGATTATCCACTTTATACCATATAGCTTTGACTTGTGGGGATAGATAAAGGGCGGAGATGTTCTGTCGAGCAATCTTCCATTGTCGATGTGGGTGCCGTACTTCAAACTTATTCCGTGGCGGTGTTGCGCGAACAGCTTCATGTAGCCTCTGCGCCGTCCGATTTTGATGCTCTAAACAGTCTGGTGAAATATAGCTTTTCTGCATGAAGAACTGACGCACAGAAGCCAATCGAAAAGGGATAGCCGTGGGATCGAGTGGGGCAACCTGGGAATCTGGTTGCGGATGTTGGAAGAACGCTGCTGTGGGACTGGGCCTACGCTTGTCACAGATGGGGAGTGTCCATTGAACCAGGAGTGCTGCACATTTGGCTGGCAGGTCGATGAGCCCAAGTTCCCTCCTCATGTGGCTGCGTGCAGGTGGCATGAGAGACCTTAATAACCTCCCTTCTCCATAGCACCCAGTAAACTGCCTGGACAATAGCTGTGCCGTTCGGTGAATAACGTCGGTGACAGTCACCATGATCTGAAATGTTCCAATGAAAACAAGTCTACCTGATGGTCATTTACGTAACTGGACTTTTTTTCTGAAACAAAATCAATGAATGTGAAAGCTGCCAGATTATTTGGCACGTTGTGTTTTGTTTGAAGTAGATCGAAGTACTCATCATGCCATACTTTGCACGAGGTTGCTGTCAGTTAGCTGATAGGAGCACTGTCACAAATTCTTTGTCTAGTCACTGATGCACTTTTACGTCCTTGGCGAGTGCGATTGCTTTCGATCAAAAGGTAATCGTTCGCGGGTTGCTGCCAATGTTGTTATCCTTGTTTGTAACAGAAGTCGCTATAACTGAGCTACATTCGAGTCTGTGTGATATTCTGAGTCATTTCGGTGCTTGTGAAGTGGAGCCGTATATGGAGAGAGGATTGCTTTTGTCTGGTGGCGACACATGTTGCCGTGCAGGTTCTACAATGAATAAGAGATTAGGTGAGACCATTTCAGTTTATTTGCTGCAGCGAGTTAATTATTGTGAGCCGAGGCTAAATTGGTTCTCCTAAGTGTCGATCATTCTACGCCAGGAATCTGGCTGTGTGTTTACTCCTAATAAAATGGGAGTTTACGGGTGGATGCTAATTGATAGGAAGCCGGTTATATCCTTGTACATTTGAGTAAGCTCTCAAAACTTGCGCCACAATCCATCGCCTTTAATTCACGTGGGTGGTGGTCAAATATTCTTGTAACTGTATACCTGTATATCCTTGTACCTTTCTACTGTGAAGTTCCGCTGGTTCTTTGCTGTGGAATTGAGTGGCGAAATAAGGTCTGATCGTGAGATAAGACTTCCCATCACTCAAGTTTGCTCACCGTACTTTTTCAGTTCGCTCCCCAATCTCTTCTTGTCGAACTTTTTTCTCGACGTGCCGTAGTTACTTCTGGAAGTAAATAGCACAAAACCAACATCCAACTCTCGAAATAAACACGAGGCTTCTCATTAGCAACTTCTCGTATGTTGTACTCTTGCTTGCAATAGCTGTGCGTCACGAAGTCTTTACATTATTGAGGACATTGCAAAAACATTTACAAGAATGAAGTCTGAATACACCTCTGTCTTAGTTGACAGATTTATATTAAGAGTATCTGTGAGGGTAAATATCGTCATAGTCTCGTGACATCATAGGAACTGTCCGAGCCGCTCTCCGTCTGTGGCTCGCACCATGTCTCCAAGGCAGGGCCCGACGACACAGAATGAACTACCCGACCAGCTAGTACCGCGTGCATCATAAGACGACACGTCGTCCAGGTTTGCAGATACGATGCGTCCGTACATCTCATAATACGTGGCTTAACTGAAAGATGTAGCAGAACAGTGGATTATCTAATGAAGTATCATCTGTCAGTTCAAAAAATGTTTTTGTAACATCTCACTTCATCAACGTAATTTTTCACGTTACACTTTGCAGGAGTGAAGTTACTTTATTGAGAGTGGATTCTGTTTTGTTCCTAGCGTTGTATTCTATCAGAGCTATTATTATTTCCAGGGTATGCTTGATTTTTCCCAAGAAATTTCCTAGAAGAGAAAATACATCTTGCTGGTGGGGTTACTATTTCGAATTTTTCAGATAGTTACCTACGTCAAATTTAAGGATAATCACTAAATATTACCCTCACTGGTGGGCTCTGTGCAGTGATTTACTTGTCTGTGGATTGAAATTGCCCCAGAAAATTATGTCATGTGATATCAAGGAAGAAAAGTTTGTAAACTAAGACCAAATTATAAAATTTTTGTCCCAAAATCAGTAATGACGTACGCAATGAATGCTGATGAACTCTAGTGTTTGAGAAAATCTATAATACCGGGGGTTATGATTAAAGTTCAGTTGCTTCCGAACATGTAGTGTGGGCTGCAGTTACCGTACGACATCGAAACTAGGTGGATCTGATAATCCGTTACTGCTGAACGGATCTACGCTGAAAGAAAGAGTTTCAATTTTAGCCACTAGGTGGAAATCTGGCGCTGTACACTGTCTGTATGACGGTATTACATCCATGCCATAAAGTGGGTGTACAGCATGACTGTCGAGAAGAGAGACCGTGCGCTGTTAGTGAAACTGTTTTATGCGAACGGCCGCAATTACAGTGCTTTAGTGAAAAAGTATCGCCGACTGACAGGTCGAAGGAGATGTCCTATGTCATTGAATGGTTCAAGGAAGACGATAATGAAATTCTAAAACACGAATGAGCCTGGTGTGGCACCTGGAAGAGGAAGTCGTCCTATCCCTTGGAAGTTATTGACGAAATTAATGTTGCTGACCATGCAACACGTATCCTGGATATTGCTAGTGCTTGTGCTGTGTCACGACGATTGTACACTACATGGTGAACAGCACGGAAAGTTTTGCGGTCCTTATTACACTGGCACCCGTACAAGATCCAGCCTCATGGTTTGCAGTAACGTTCTGAATTTGCTTTCTGTTGATGACATGTGATTGGGCGACATTGTATGAAGTGATTTTATATATCAGGTTGCAGCGAACCTGCGGTACAGTTAAATCGCGTGCCGTACATGAAAAGCTATTCCACTCGCCGCATGTCAGAGGTCGTTGTTAATTCACATGCACCTTTATTCTCGGTCCGTTCTTCTTTGAAGAGAAAACAATCAGAATGCCTGTCAGGTGTGCCGTGAAGTCTCCACGTTATCGGGACCTCCTTTTAAAGCACGTGATTCCTACTTTGGAAGAGCGCAACTGTGTAGAAATCACTGTTTCCACTCGAAACGGGGCAACACGTCAAGTAGATCACCCAATGAAAGACCTTCTTGATGCAGTCTCCCACGACGGTGTTATGACCAAAGGTTTTCCAGGTGCATGGTCTGCATGATCACCTTAACAGAATCCATTTGACTCTTGGCTCTGGTGATATCTAAATGAACCCTTTTACCAGGGAGACTTTCGCTCTCTACCTAATCTGCAGGACAGTATACAGAAATCCGGTGCTCTGATTCCACCGGAGCTGCAGGGAGCAAGTGTTGATCACATCGTTTTATGGATGCAGCATATCGTCGATATCTCCGGCGCACATATCTAACAAATTGTGTAAGTGGCGGTTAATAATAAAATCAGTATTATGCCTTTATGAATTGTTTGATCTTATCTGCCCACTTTCATTTCCTAGTCCATTACATACGGAAACATTTGTATACCCCTTTCTTGCAGTCACATCGCAATATTTGCACACTTCTTTACCTCTTTCTTGCAGTCACAGCGCAATATTTGCACGTGGTGGTCAAAACTGGAACTAATTTATTTCCAGCGTAGATCAGTTTCACATGAACGCATTAGAATATCTACCAAGCTCCGCTGCCATGCGCAAATCAGCCAGTAGGATTCGTAGGCGTTATAACATACTTGGTAGCTGATGTTTAATCACTGATGATATTTAATTCTATATGCTTATCAATTCACTTTGCTGCAGGTAGAGCGCAGATACTTTTATTTAGTGGTCAACAACTTCAACTTGATCTTATCTGCCCACTTTCATTTCCTAGTCCATTACATACGGAAACATTTGTATACCCATTTCTTGCAGTCACATCGCAATATTTGCACACTTCTTTACCTCTTTCTTGCAGTCACAGCGCAATATTTGCACGTGGTGGTCAAAACTGGAACTAATTTATTTCCATCGTAGATCAGTTTCACATGAACGCATTAGAATATCTACCAAGCTCCGCTGCCATGCGCAAATCAGCCAGTAGGATTCGTAGGCGTTATAACATACTTGGTAGCTGATGTTTAATCACTGATGATATTTATTTCTATATGCTGATCAATTCACTTTGCTGCAGGTAGAGCGCAGATACTTTTATTTAGTGGTCAACAAATTCAACTGTATTTATATTTCTTATTTTAGTTGCATACGATTTTGGTATTGCATTGCACAATTTTCAGGAACATTTTGAGAGAGACTGTTTGTCGAAGACGAGTGCCGTTGCCACCGCCATGAACTGGATACTGTTTACTGTAAATTCACGGTTTCGTCCCATTTCCAAGTATTTCTCGTCATTCATCCTCCAATAGACCGTGGGACGATAGCTGCAAAATTAAATACTGTTGAACGCGTTACTACTACTACATTAAGGTATGTTAACATCTGTCGTCCCGTGACTTGGCAGCACATGCTTGCAGAGAGACGGATGATAAATTTGTTGAGTGCATATACGTTAATGTGCTGTTAGGAAACTGAAGAAAACATAAACGCCGTGATGGTGAAAGAACTATCACGTTAATAAAAACACGTCTATTTCACTTTGGAGTCATCAGACATACACTATGTGATCAAAAGTATCTGGACACCCCCAAAAACATACGTTTTTCATATTAGGCGCATTGCGCTGTCACCTACTACCAGGTACTCCATATCAGCGACCTGAGTAGTCATAAGCCTTCTTGAGAGAGCAGAATGGGGCGCTCCGCGGAACTCACGGACTTCGAACGTGATCAGGTGATTGGGTGTCACTTGCGTCAAACGTCTGTACGTGAGATTTTCACACTCCTAAACATCCCTAGCTCAACTGTTTCTGATGTGATAGTTAAGTCGAAACGTGAATGGACACTTACAGCACAAAAGCGTACAAGCCCTCGTCTGTTGACTGGCAGAGACGGTCGTAATGTGAGATATGCAGACATGTAACCAGGCCATCACACAGGAATTCAAAACTGCATCAGGATCCACAAGTACTATGACAGTTAGGCGGGATGTAAGAAAACTTGGATTTCGTGGTCGAGCGGCTGCTCATAAGTCACGCATCACGCCAGTAAATGCCTAACGACGCCTCGCTAGGTGTAATAAGCGATTGAACAGGCTAGAGTTGGGTCAACACCATATTGACTTCCAGCATTGCCGATGGAGGACACCATGAACTTGTAAGTCATTTTCAGCCAGGTGTTCGGATAGTTTTCATCACATATTTTAGTATGAGCGATGTCAGCGAGGTCGTGATAGGTAATACATTCCTGAGGGCACGGAGAAACTTAGCGTTTACAGTGCCTCCATGTAACCGATACAGCATGAACGAAGATTCGGCGTAAATTCAGATACAAGAGTCAAAATCCAGGTGCAACAATGATGACAGGGATCATCGTCGGGTATCTAGGATTGGTGAAGCAAACAGACTGCCCGCAGGACAGAAAATCACTAATAACTAGTCAGAAGTCAACGTCACCAGAAAGAGCTCATCAGAAGGGACCACAGGCGCCAGATACCTGCAGGTGACTTCTACTAAGTCACAGGGGACCCTGCAGATGACCTGCGGTTTCATCGGGACAATTTCTCTTCTGAAATGTTTATATACCGATGAATTAAGTTTCTTCATGCGACAATTTTATCAGGAAAGTTCTTTCAAACTTAAGAATGTTATGGCGAAAACCGTGTCACCTGATATCGTATTTGGGGTATGTTGGGCCTGTGAGTAGCGCTCGCAGCGGACCTAATTACGACCACCCGCCTGGGCTGTGGCTAATAACTGAATGGTCACGGATCACGGTGTCCCCCAACGATTTCGAAATCTCATGGAAATCACACAATATGGCTTCGCATCTTTCATCGGGACGAAAACAGTTGGTAATGATACGGGTATCGAATTTGACTACACGCGTATATATTCACACATGTTATGCGAACAATTCGAAAAATAGAAAACACCAGACAAGTTAAAAAAAATGGCTCTGAGTACTACGGGACTTAGTTGCTGTGGTCATCAGTCCCCTAGAACTTAGAACTACTTAAACCTAACTAACATCACACACATCCATGCCAGAGGCAGGATTCGAACCTGCGACGGTAGGGGTCGCGCGGTTCCAGACTGTAGCGCCTAGAATCGCTCGGCCACCAGACAAGGCTGAGGAAATAAATTTGCTCTACACTTTGCATACAGAACGCCTTCGGTTACATCAGGAATGAGAAACATTATTCTTGTCTTATTCCTATCAAAGAGAAACATGTAGAGATATGAATGTCTTCTACTGACCGAAGTGAAAATAGCTAATAACAGAAATGGTGAATAAGTAGAGGCGCTTTAGAAAAACCACCATCACTGCTAACGCCATGCACCCAGAGAGAGCTTCTTTGTTTGACTAAACGACTAATTCACTCCATAAGCTCTGGTAAATACAGAGCACCTAATGCGAAAGTTACTGACATAAAACTGGGATCTAAAAGAGAGAGAGTAAAGTGATATTAAGGCAGATTATCCACAACGACTTTTTCATACATTTTCATTACTTCAATTCTAAACAGTGTCAAAGCTAAGTGTGACGAGACCTGAATATACTACGCGCCACAACGGGAAGCACATGGTGCACAGACGCCGTTATGGCCTCACGTATGCATTGCGTGCTGCTGCGACCTCACCTAGATTATGTCTGCATGTTGTATGCCGCAGCTGTCGGGCAGCTGCTGCAGGCACTCTGCACGCATCGGTACGAGGCTTATTCCCTAGAAACCTTAGGATCCACTCCGACAAAGCACTATTAACAGTTCAAACAATGCAACTGCTTCTAATATCTATAAAGCACCTCAGCAGAACATTTATTCAGAACCACCAATCTATCTTTTATATAGAGCTGATAAATGAAATTTCCATTTATACATATGATGCTACATCAGCAGATATGGGGACGTACAGATCAAGACGAACACCACTCTGGAGCCATTTTCAATGCTAAGCTACTCTCAGCTGTTATTCAAAATGCGACTGCAACTCTTTATTGAACAGCAGTACGTAAATGTCAACGAGATATTGGACAACCACTGAACAGCACAACAAACTGGGTCACTGCCGAGAAAACTGCAGGCCACAGCAGCATATAAAGGAGCCGAGGTGTAACGTCAGACAGACGAAGTCGGTCAGTGATTGAGAAAGTACGAGATATCCGACGCTCACTCTGTATTCACATATGCCCCGAGTGCTAAGGACTGCACACATTATGAGGCAGATTATGGACGGGCCAGATGTCAGATTCTCAGCGACAACATCTGGAATCCTACAAATAAGAGGTAGAGAGGTTAAAAAAGATGAATGCGCTTATAAGAACAGTATATCTATATTTTACCAACAAATTTTTTCCAACGTCGCAATTTTTAATGATGAAATGATAACTTCGTACGTTTTAGAATGATGACAAAAGTCACAAAAATACCTTCGACGATCATATGAACTCAAGTTGTTAAGACGACGGGTGTGACGCCTGTGTGTTGTGGCGTAATGATTAAAGAAGTGAAGTGGTAATCTGACGGTGCAGAATTGAGAGCTGTATATTTACATTTTTAAATTATTTGTACAAATTTTGTTGGATGAAAACACGGCAAAATTTCGGGCAATGTTCAGACAAATTATGAAAGGGTGTACGACAGTAACGAAATAGATGATTGTAATGCATATCGGCTCCGGTATACTTCAAATATGTTTCTTCGTGTAACTAAAGATTACGTGAGACCAGATGTTCTTGATTTCATGTGACTGTTGGATCTTCTCTGCTTCGAGGATTTTTCTTTGTATATAAGTGGTATCTGTCCTTTCGGGCCACGCGGAGTAGCCTCGTGGTTAGAGACACCGCTCCTGTCGGAGGTTCGAGTCCTCCATCGGGCATGGGTGTGTGTGTGTTGTTCTTAGCATACGTTAGTTTATGTAGTGTGTAAGTCTAGGGACCGATGACCTCAGCAGTTTGGTCCCTTAGAAATTCACACACATTCGGCATTCGTCCTTTCGGTCATGTCCGACAGAACACATTCAGCTTTGATCCAGCGGCCACTACAAATAAAGACACAAAGTATTTATAGACGTTCGCTGCGAACGGGCATTGATTCAAATCAATGGAGATAATTGGAAATTTTGTGCCAGGCCGGGAATCGAACCCAAGTCTTCTGATTACGAGACGGAAGTGCTGGCCACTGCAATATCTCCTTTTTTCACTCACTTTTCTAATAATAAACAAAGCTATAGAAAGGGTGTCTGTTTGCCACCATCACTTCGATCCTAAGAACAAAAAAATATCTGAACCACTTGAGGCGTTGGACCCTAACTACGTCCATCCCAACAGTTCTACCAAAACGAAGAAAGGTGGAAGAGAAAGGAGGGAGAAGACAACAAATGTATGTAACCGAGATTTTTTTTTTCCTCAGGCCTGTTGAGTGAAGAGCACAAATGCCGCTCATAGCCATGGAGGTGTCTATGCATGTTTTCTCGAAATAAAGGCGAAAAACGTTGGGATCATAGTATAAAAAATATCAACAATAGTGCATCAGATCAACTGCTCATCGCAGGGATTTTCCAACTGCACAGCAGGTCGTAGAAATTACTCCTCAGGAGGTTTGAAAAGTGTTGTCAGTATTTCAGCTTATGGACAATGGTGTAATATCAGTTATTCACGCAAGTCCAAAAAGTCTAGAATTCTCCTGCCGCCTGTGGCAAAAAAACATAAACTGCCAGGTCGTGGAAACAATTCACAGAGTGAGCCTCTGTCTGTTGGTTTTACACGTCATCAGGGGACATCATCACTTGTGTTGTTGCTCGGTGAGGAGCAGCACGTGAGAGGAATGCCAGAATTCGCTGGAACAAGTGCCAGACGTCTACTGTCGGGCCACAAACGAAGCATCGATCGTCAGTGGGCGGCACGCCGCACGTGACGCAAAGCGGGCAATCCGCGAGGTGGCAATCGGCGAGGTGAACTTGGTAGAGACGAGAACGATTCAGTTGCTTCCCCCTGACGGTGACATACCATGAGGAGCGTGTAGCAGTGTCAAAAAAATGGGCGTTCAACGCCCACCGTATATTGCGCCACCTGTTGTGCAAATGGGGGGCACGGTCCTATTGCATCTCAGTGTACACTTGTTTCGTCGACAACAAGCGCACAGGCGGCAAAGACCGAGAAAGTTTGCTGTGCTGGTAAGGCACGTCGAGCAACGCCGCGCATCCTCGCCTACGAACTGACATAAGAGGCCTGAATCCTGTCCAGAATACGGTAGAGACCCGGACCCCTTCGTGCCTAGGGGAGGATGAGGAACTCATAATGAACATTGTAGATAGTCCCACGGGTAACAAAATAATCCGTCGCAGTTAACAAGAGGCGAGCCAGGGTGTGTGGGATAGGTAAAGTTTGAACTACATAAGGATCCGTGGCACTATGTTGGTGTTCACACAGCACACACTGCGAGAGGTTAAGGGAGCGGTACCCCAACCTAGTCCATTTCAGCTGAGGGCTGCAGAGCGCCGGAGGTCCGCGACATCGATGCCATGGCAGGTTGAATGAGTCATTGCTCCTCTCCGGCAGGCCTGTATAGATACACACCGGCCTGTATAGATGAACACAGCCCGCGATTTACTTGCATTGAGGGAGCCGGCTGACGCCTCGCTACAGGTCGCTACCCACACCAGTGCTACCTAGGTATCGTCGGCACTACGAAGGCAAAGGACCAAATCGCCTGCGTGGGTGGTGCAGCAACATCGATGTCCACTTAGCGACATCTCCACCTCTCTTTCTAATCACATAACAGTGGTCTAGGGTGAAGACGTACATCAGGGCAGACAGGAGGCATCCATCTCGCACCGGAAGCCTGATGAGGGTTTGTTGTGGGGGCCTACTACTATACAGCACCTGGGATGTCACATCATACAGAAGACGTATGACAACATCGATAACAATTTTTTGGTATCCCATAAGACAGAGGACAGCTTTAAGAAAATAATTATCGACCCAGTCAAACGCTGGCGGAAGTCCGAGCATCCAAAAGCCTGGGGAAAGTGTTGAGGCGAGCGAGGGTCATAATCACATCCCTATAGTGACAGAGCACTGCGCTCTCCGAAGAATGCACGTTTTTTGACTGGTTTGATGCGGCCCGCCACGAATTCCACTCCTGTGCTAACCTCTTCATCTCCGAGTAGCATTTGCAACCTACGCCCTCAATTATTTGCTGGATGTATTTCAATCTCTGTCTTCCTCTACAGTTTTTGCCCTCTACAGCTCCCTCTATTTACTGGTACCATGGAAGTAATTCCCTCCTGTCTTAACAGATGTCCTATCATCCTGTCCCTTCTCCTTATCAGTGATTTCCACATGACCCTTTTCTCTCGGATTCTGCGCAGAACTTCCTCATTCCTTACCTTATCAGTCCACTTAATTTTCATGATTCTTATGTGGGACGACATCCCAAATGCTTCGATTCTCTATTATTCCGGTTTTCCAACAGTCCATGTTTCACAACCGCACAATGCTGTACTCCAGACGTACATTCTCAGAAATTTCTTCCTCAAATTAAGGCCGATATTTGGCATTACTAGACTTCTCTTGGACAGGAACGCCCTTTTTGCCATTGCTAGTCTACTTTTGATATCCGCCTTGCTCTGTCCGCCATTGGTTATTTTACTGCCTAGGTAGCAGAATTCCTTAACTTCATCTACATCCTGACAATCAATCCTGATGTTAAGTCTCTCGCTGTTCTCATTGCTACTACTTCTCATTACTTTCGTCTTTCTTCAATTCACCCTTAATCCATACACTGTACTCATTAGAATATTCATTCCGTTCAGCTGATCATGTAATTCTTCTTCACTTTCACTCAGGATAGCAATGTCAACAGCGAATCGTATCATTGATATCCTTTCACCTTGAATTTTAGTTCGACTCCTGAACCTTACTTTTATTTACATCATGGCTTCTTCTGTGTACAGATTGAACAGTAGGGGCGAAACCCTACATCCTTGTCGTATACCTTTTTAATACGAGCACTTCGTTCCTGGTCGTTCACTCTTATTATTCCCTTTTGACTGTTGTACATAATGTATATGGCCCGTCTCTCCCTATAGCTTACCCCTATTTTTTTCAGAATTTCGAACATCTAGCACCATTTTACATCGTCGAAAACTTTTTCTAGGTCGACAAATCCTAAGAGCGTGTCTTGATTTTTCTTTAGTCTTGCTTCCATAATTAACCGCAACGTCAGAATTGCCTCTCTCTTTCCTAAGGCCAAAATGATCCTAATCTAGCACATCCTCAGTTTTCTTTTCCATTCTTCTATATATTACTCTTGTAAGCAACACTTGTCAGCTCTTGCCACTTTCGGAATTGTGTGGATGGTGCTTTTCCGAAAGTCAGCTGGTATGTCACCAGACTCATACGTACCACACACCAAATTGAACAGTCGTTTTGTTGCCACTTCCTCCAATGATTTTAGAATTTCTGATGGAATGTTATCTATCTCTTCTGCCTTATTTGGTCTTAAGTCCTCCAAAGCGCTTCTAATTCTGTTTATAATACTGGGTAATCTATTCTGAATCGAGTCTTGTTTCTTCTTCTATCACATCATACTGTATTACCATTTTAGTATCCTCATACACTTTGTCTATCTCTTCATCTTCAGCTTGCGACGTTTTAATGTACACCTGAACCATCGTTGTCGGTGTTGGTTTGCTGTCGATTCTGATAAGAACAACTCTGTAGCTGAACTGTTCACAGTAACACTCTCTCTGCCCAACCTTCCTGTTCATAACGAATCCTGCTCCCGTTATACCATTTTCTGCAGCTCTTGATATCCTTGCCTGATTTACAGTTCATCTAGATTGAGCTTTTGTATTTCCCTTGTCAGGTTTTCTAGTTTCCCCACCATGTTCAAGCTCTGACATTCCACACCTCGACTCGTAGGACGTTTCCTTTCGTTGATTATTCAGTCTTTTTCACATGGTAACCTCCCCTTTGGCAGTCCCCTCCCGGAGATCCGAGAGGGGGACTATTCCAGAATCATTTGCCAATGGCGAGATCACCATGACTCTTCTTCAATTACAGGCCCCATGTTCTGTGGATGCACGTTACGTGTAATTAATGCAGGGGTTTCAGTTGTCTTCTGCATCCCCATGCCGTTGATCATTGCTGATTCTTCCACCCTTAGGGGCAGTTTCCCACCCATAGGACGAGAGAGTGCCCTGAACCTCTGTCAGTTCATCCGCCCTTGTTAATAAGGGCGTTGGCAGAATGAGGGTGACTTCTGATTATTAATCAAGACTTAAGCAGCTGTGGGATTCGAACCCGCGACCGGAGAAGTTTTGATTGTGAATAATAGACGCTACCGCTAGACAACAGGTGCCAGATGTTCTGCTTATCTTAGGGCACGACATGACAGGCCATCCTCTTAAGTTGTTCTGTCAAAAGATATGTAAGGGCTTTCATGCAGGTACTTATCAGGGTCACGGGGTGATAGACTCTGGAGTGTGAACCTCCATGGGGCTTTTGAATAAGCACATTGTTGGGAGTGAGGCGGGCACAACAGACGGAATGCGCCCACCTGCAGTATTCACAGACCGTACCGATTCCGCCCCCCAACATATCCCAAGTCATAAAAGCACGAATCACTGCATGGGTTTAGTAACGCACTGAACACATTTACTTGTGTGCGGAAACAGCTCACCATCTCTTTTTTTGCAGATAAAGTTTTGGTAGGCAAGTAATGCATAACCGAAATAACGGATACACAAGGGTACTAGGGATGGCCCATGTGACATCAGCACAGACAAACATGAAAAAGTCACTGGACATTGGTAAAATGAAACAGAAATTGGCATCGCTTATGCCCCGGCTAGCAAACAACAATGTCATCAATAATTCCAGCAAAACAAAAAAGTGTGTAAAACATATATTAACTGTTTAACGAGCCTTATAACGGCCATTAACTCCCGTAGCTACTTATTAGCTGTACAAGGCTGCTTTCACTTAATTACACCATCTTCTGCCTCCATGCACTATACCTTGAAGAACAAAACTGCTGGTGACCTGAGGCTCCCACAGTCAAGTAAAGCACTTCTGCACCAAATCACTGAAGGAAGCATCACATTCTTCACCAAGTGTGAGCATTACCTTCTATCAGGAGTTCCCTCAATTGGGTCAGGTACTCGTACTTTTCTCGTAGAAATCCAAATCCAGCAGAAAACCGATAGCCGTTCATTTCCTGTAGTCGCTACATATGCTTCACGTTGTTTTGTTCTCCGCGGCCTTTAAATAGCTCTTGGACCAAGGTATCTCGTGGAAAACACCGCGTCACTGAAATAACGTTTGCCAGAGTCGCCTTCAGATGCTGCTCCACCGTGCCAGAAGATAAACATTTTCTTCTGTGAGTTCATATTTCATAGCGGATCCTTGTGAGAACAGTCCGGCTTCCTTCAGTCTTCAGCGAACTGTATCATTACAGCCGAGGAAGTCCGTCTCCTGCCGCAATTGCTTCGCACTTATGAAGGGAAAATGTTGACTCTCACCAACAAGCTCTCTGCCTTCCTGTTGGAGGAGGCAGGAACTGTTGGTAGTACGTCTCTCAATACAATTCCTTCAATATCTCTTTGCAGTAGTAAGTAGCACACCGTACCTCCTGCCAGAATCTCTGAATACCTGCATTCTGCAATCAGAGTGATGAATTCATCTCGAATTGAAGCTCCCAGTGAGCAAATGCGCCTGACTGCCCGCGATCTGATTGGTGTTTGCCGTTGATGTACTGATGCCTGGGGAAGAAGTAAATATATTTCTTTCAAAAATGACAGTGGTTGTGTCACAATGAGGGAGACTGTTCAAAATGCCCTTCACCAAATGTGACTACAGCTTGTGGAGGCCGAGGGGCCAAGACACTAACACGCTTTTGAAGAGATCATGTATTCGAATTCCGCACGTGACATTGACGATTTTCTCTTGCGGTTGTGCCTTCCACCTTTATCCGTGTGGGCGCCCCTCAATAAGGATTAGTGAACTAGTTCTTAAGAAACGTGCTTGAATTTTTTATAAATAATTGATAGCTGCACTTGAAAGTTGTTAAATACCAGTAGTTAGCGTCTATAACAAGCATGTGTCCGAGGCCAGGTTCTTCAAGAGAAAAGTCTGTCTAGCCGACCTCCTAATGCAGATGGAGATAATGTGATAAGACGGCGATCGTTGGTTTGAATGTATTCGAAGGCACGGTGATTTTCGTACTGTGTTACATACTACTTTTGCTCACTCAGTGAGTAATAACGATGACGTTAAAACACAGTACGTGGTCGTTCGGCCTAGTTGTAGAGTTCTAATTTCGAGAATATTAACCACTGCAACACGTACGTGCCAATCGTCAAATTCCTAAACAAAAGGAAAAATGATCTCGTGTACTGCAACTATCTACAGCAGACATATGTAATGTATGCAGGCTGATGTTGGTTTGTCCTGAATACTATGCATTTATTGGAGCCAGGGCTCGAGTCTAGAAATACAACCTTCATATTCTGAGGTTACAACCATCGCAGAGGTGGATAATTAATCCACAGTTCTCAATACAGGCAATTCCCATTCCTATTGTCATCCTTCAGGTGAACTTGTTCAGTCTGTGACAATGAACGTTACTGCTACTTATCCACTGTCGTGTAGATCCAGGAAACCTACAAACTCATAGATGGGCCAGATGTGTGACACGCTTGAATGACAAGCCAATTTTCTGCGCACTGCGTGTGGTTTGCTGTTAATTGTTAGCGTATTCAAACTACGAAATAATGGTACAGGAGTCACATTTGTGCCAACCATGGAACATGCAAAGAGTGTGGGAGATGAGCTGGAAAAATAGTATCAGAAGTAGTACACAAGTGCCGTTCTAGTAGTAGTCAGAGGCATGGACAGAAGCCAATGGATCGGAGAATGAGAGACCGAAAATTTGTGCGAGGGAACTTAGTATAGACGCAAACCAAAACACACATACCGGAGACAAAATGACAAATTTAAAAGCAGATTACGTAACAGAGATCCTCTTGCGCAAGAGGCAGTTCGTAATGATCACGGCCTGCCTGAAATTCTACCACGACTGCTGTAGACTGCACGTCCCTAAAATTCGTGTCGTACTGTCACCACATTGTTTTTTTTTCTTTCACTGCCACAGAAACAGAAAGGAATCGCACAGAATACTTATAGATGTGTTTAAAGTGAAACAAGACCTTTTCGAATGGTGATATTGGTAAATAACTCGTGGAATTCTTGTTGAATGTTAGCTCTAAAATACAACATAACATCAAAGTGTGTACGCGTGTGTGTGTGTGTGTGTGTGTGTGTTACTGTGTGTGTTTGTGTGTGTGTGTTCATTTTGTTTGCTTGGAAACTGCGTTTGTAACTTAACATGCAGCACCTTTTTGGTCACTATATGTATGTGTTAATGTCAGTTTTTAAAAACTACCTCAGTAATTTCTAGAAAGGCACCCATGTAATCTTGAGCTAGCTGTATTGGTAGACTCAGATGTCATTAAAATAAAATAAAAATCTTGTATCATTTGCAATATTGTCAATCAAATAAATTACTGTAGCACACTGCTCTTGGAAATGTCGAGACTAGAGCACCTCTGTGTACGAAATTCATTCAGACAACGAATAGCTAACTGTTGTTTCACTGCACAAGCAGTCTTCGCGCTCAAGAGAGCGACATTTTTCCGGCTCGTGGGCACAGAGCAAAACATTCTTTGAGGAAAGTCCGGTGTAATTGTAATTTTCCTGCCTCCAACGTCGAGATCCAAAGCGATTACTTACAGGGGGACATTAATTCAGCACTCTGGCTGTCGTTCTTAATGAGCGGATAGCGTGACCCTATGGCGTCTATCCTTAACGCTGTAAAGGTGCACGACTTTTCTGTTCCTTTATCTCCGCACTTTCTCCTCCGTGCCGCTACTGATACCATTTAACGCATAATTCCAAATGCCACACATAAAATTGGCACTTCAGTGTGAGATGACGTTTGTGCTTCTAATTCCTTAACTTGTGCCGACGAGTAGCCAGTCTGGACGTTACTCGAGTCAAGATTTTTAAATGTATTGCTAGCAATTTCTGGCTGTCGTAAAAGGTAAATAGCTACATTAAAATCATTCAGGGTATATGGCCACGTTAAAATAGTGCGAATTACTTTAAATATACCCGAAGTATTCTCTTCTCCATTCTCACTGATAACAAAATGAAACAAATCTAGGAATGAGCCTTAGTTGAAGATTTATTGATGTATCTATCACAGCGTACATTCAGTAGCGACTAATGCAGTTACATACAAACGTACGAACTACTGATGTTTCACGTCCCCAGCATTCCAAGTTAAGATAAATATTCTTATTCGTAGCTCTTATATCATACTGTTCGATTCTGTGGCTGAATCAAGAAAAGTCTGAAGGTAAAACTTCAGAACCATTCTAAGAGAAGGAAAGACGCTTTATCATCTCTTAGAGTGGCCAAATTTCTGTGTTTTATTTTTTATGGGGCATGTGAAACATATGAATTAAATGCATCTTTTGAGTATTTGAAACGTCCTCAGTGGCCGTCGGTATAGCTTATTGCAGAGGGGGTTGGTGGAAGCGACTATAAGGTCCGTAATCAGTAAGTCCCGGGGAAATGCCAAGACCAATTGCACATATAGAGCCAATGTCTGTAAAGGAACCAAACTCTAAGTTACAACACCGAAAATTCCTTCGTAGCAAAGCGAGTAGAATATATAAACATCACCTTAACTGTGAAGAGTCTAGAAGGTTTTCAACAAATATCGTAAATGCATTATGGGTGGATAGCGTGACGTCGTCTTATAACTGAAGAGAATCAATGGCAAGTGAATTATGATTAGACGTCTGCTCAAATCAGTTTCTGGTACCATAATCTGTTCACTCTTTATACTTGAAAGCTCTTAGCAATACCAACATTGTAATAAAATGCCAGAGTTTTTCTAGGAGTAGTAGACATCCACACTCAACGGTATTATCCATATGTATTCATGACAGCCATTTCAGTGCCATAAATTACATTTCATTTGCGGGTTTCTGAACTCTTGGGCGCTTTTTGTACGCAGCTGGAAGCAGTGTCTGTCGACCAAGGCATCCAGGAATAGTCCATGATACGAAAATACAGATATATACACCAGTCAGTCTAAACCGAGTTAAACAGTATTTCGGCTAAGCTTCTTACTGTTGCAATTATTCTTTTAATTATGAAGATAACAGGATGTATAACTTGAAGGAACAGCGCCGGCTTACAGACAGCAAAGCGAAACTCAGTTCTTCAAGTTCAGCTAAGCAACAGTTTTAATAGCTTTAGCCTTGCTTGATGTTCTCGGTCGAGTTTGCGTTTGCTGAAAAAAAAATTCTCATAATAGCAGACCTAGCACATCATTTTTTCAGAATTTATCATTAAGGAAGGAACGTATTCTTGACTGATATTACTTTAACATTTCTGATCCCATACAAGTAGCTACTACTGTGGGTTGAAAAGGACGGGCACTCGTGGCGGTATCAAACCAGTGGGAAGACTGCACACACATTCACCCCTCCTAATTGCGTCTAGTCCCTAACGAGCGACTACAGTTCGTGCTCAGTGAAGCGAGCCAAGCGTTGGCGATACTTCCGAATTACATTGGTTTTACAGGAAGTGCAACACATAGGCAGCTTTATGTTAACGGCCGACGTCTAAAACTGTATTTTAACTAAACGATATTACAGATCGAAGGTCTTCTAATCTCATTTTGTGCTGATTCGTTGATTCCCACATCGTGTAACGAGGAGCAGTTTCCTCTTGTCCGTGATTTGCGACTGAGCCACTTAAAATTATTTCTTACTGTTTTAATTATGAGGAGTAATGTGTAAGCCTGGGGACCGATGACCTCAACAGTTTGGTTCCATAGGAACTTACCTCATATTTCTAAGTTTAAAACGACTTTTTGCGACATACGTCAGACAGAAATGAAAGGCAGAGTATATGCGAAAACGGGGCACGCTGTGAACATCTACCGCCACAACAGAAGCCAAGATTACCAGTGTCAGGCAATACCGACAGTAGAATATTAACCAACAACGGGTGAGCCAGTAGCATTGACTCGTCACTCCGTGCTAGTCCCAGAACGAGAGCCGGTTTCCGAGCAGAATTGAAAAAAGAAAAACACTCTGCCTGTAAGATGTCTTGTTAGAATAATCTCGAAAGTCTAACAGTAACTGGAAGTCAATGACAAATTCGTGATGTTGTTATATTCCATTGGGTGGCCTGCAACAAGACAGTTTTCTAATGACACACATTCTAAGTTGCGTTATTTAACCAAAACCTAAATTAGGACCTTTTCGGGGACTGTGAAACATGATCTTGGTCAACGTAAGGCTAACATGTTTTCTGCATTTTTGGCATGTTACACACCGGTGAATCAGGACCATGAAGCACCGCAGTGTAGTGCATCCTCCGCACACGCTCTTGCAACAACAATGCAAAACTCCAATTACGAATATTACGAGTGCTTTGGTAGTGGCAATTCGAGGAAATATTGTCAAGTTCTAACCAGGATCAAGTCAACATCCGAAAACAGTATCGTCAATTACACAAACCACTTACGACGTGAACACGGCAAGTGTCATAACCCGATATCCCCAAAAATTCACTCGGTTGAACAGGGGTCAAAGTAAGCGAACTCGTGTCTCGGCTCATTGGTAGACAATCGACCAATTCTGAGAAAACGACGGTTAAAGTTTTCGAGGTACTTTATACGCCGTCAAGGGCGAAACAAGTTCAACTACAGCTGTGGCACAGCGGCTGGAGTCGTGGTTTAACGTTGCTGCTCCCTTTCATCGATAACCAGTTCTGGTTTCCTTGTTTGATTTATTTTTTTCATTTATCTGTCAGGATGATGTAACTACAAATTCATTAATGAAGATGGAACACCAACTTGTTCATTGAAAGTAGTTCCACAAAAGTGTATAGTGCTCTGTCAAACCTCTGACGCATACTTTAACGTCCAAATTCATTTGCCCAGAAACTGCAGAACTGCACAGCACAGCAAAGGTATATCACAACTAGATACGATACAATAAAAATCCGTCCATTGATTCATAATCAACTGAGAGTGCCAGTTTTTGGAAAAAATGATCAGTTAAGTGTGGTTCGCAGCGAAGTTACTGCCTCAGCGTGAAATCTTCAACAATATTAACGAATGTTCTTTTCATAGTGAGATTAATAAGAAGAAATGTGACTGTGTCAAACCTCCCTTGGCGCTATGCGCTTGTTGTTTGGAATTTTTGTATTTCGAATGCTTTCATGGTCAGCATCACCCAAGGGAAAGAACCAAATCATCCTGAATAATGAGCATAAGAACAAAATATATATGCGTTGATATGAGACTGGAAAACAAGAATATGAGAATTTAAATTCATATTTCTACGATATACGTTACATAATAAACGTATAACACTTATCGTGAAAGAGAGCTGTAATTTTACTGTAACGCCGGAAATGCATATCCTCCTATTTCCATCTATTGTGCTATAAATTTTTTTCCTTATATTTTTACCTGAAGATATGACATTTCTGTGTCTTCAAATATTGTAATTGTTCTACTATTTTTATATATATATATATATATATATATATATATATATATATATATATATACGCATGTATGTCGATGTATAATTGGTTTGTTTTGCAAATATTATTTGTATTTTTACGCTGAGTCTGCCCCAGGAAAAACTATGCTATCGAACGATTACATCGATAGGTCGTGTGGAGAACCAAAGTGTTTAGGATCTTTAGTAGTGTTAACTCTGCCGCGTGGAGAGCGGGCTGAACAGAGTGTGGCTGGAGTACGGCGGTGGAGCAGGTGTGTTGTGTGACGCTCCCGCGAGTTGCCGCGCTTTCGGGGTTTGGCAGTATGTAATTGCGCTCGACTTGCTATGATAGTTTCTGACATGGTGTCGCGGACGGGAAGCATTAGCTGGCGCACATCAAGAGCCCGTTTCGCCTGGTGACCGTGTCGAGAAGAAGGCGCGCCAACATCCAGCTTCTGCAACAGCGATGGCCGACAATGAGTGACTGTCGCCACCTCCCCGACCAACGACTGCAAACCTCCAATCTACCAACAAGGAAGACTGAAAGCACGTAAAGTTTTAGAACTGCATGGAAGACTTCAGCTTTTCAAACTGTTGCATCACAAAAATACAGCAACTTAGCATGAACCTCTGTTGCTCATTGTGCCAATTGCATTACCCAGCAGGGTGCCTTCCTTTTCTGGAATGAACCCGAGTGTCGTTGAAATTCATACGCCAGCAATAAAGTAATATCACTCCATTTCACTGCTTTAATTTCAAAGTTCAGTTAAAGTATTCATAGCTGGCTACAATATTTAGATTACACAAGCAGAAATTAAGAGTGCGAGTTTTGTTTGCATATTTTAGCTTACCTGTGACTGCAGCTCAGCTTGGTACCTACTAAATTTTTCTATTGTTAATTGTTCAGAATCATTTAATTCAAGTTCAAAGTTAAATCTCTTATTTGTAAATTGCGTAGGTTCAAGTAGCTTTTGAAATGATTGTTGAGGTAGGCCAAGACTAACCTTATTTTATTGAATTTCGTAGTGCTTCAGAAACAAAGTTCACTATTAATTTCAGTCACTAAATTAACTTTCAATTTTCCGGTTTTATTCATTCTTTTGCTAAATTAAGTCAGAGTGTAGCTAAATTTATTGCTTCTGACAAACATTCAGTTTTCACACAACACGTGTCACCCTTCAGTTGCCACGCTTTTAGTGCTAATTATATGTGCATTAATCTTTCATTTTCAGTTATTATAGTAGTTGTCCATACGACTGGCGACCGTAATTTTCTCCAAATCTCAAATATCTAATTAACGCCAATTAATTGTTAACGTAACGACCGCACATTTACATTCTATATTAATTTTACCATTTTCTCGAAATTATTTTCCACCAGTTTCATTTGTATTTTTCCTTTCTTTTAGATGTAACCTTTTCCTCCCCCTTTACCGACAAATAAACTTCGGTGGCGATTGCTTTTCCCAAATTTCCATTAGGTGCACTCGGTTTAAATTTTCACTGTCATTAAGTTCGATAAGTGAGGGGGAGGTTACATTACGATTAATATAACGGCCCTGTATCCTCTAACTGGGTAAGGAACATTCATGTAGTAGATCTACTACGAACATGTGAAGATGAAAAAACAACTGTAAACAATAATCGTGTTTCGAAAACGGGGCGCAAAAGTGTGAAGCCGGGACGCTACCGACTATACCAGTACCGCCACCTCTGTCGAGTTTATCCCTCCCTAAAACGAATGTAAATTACGTCGATTACTTTGATAGTCTTTTTCTCAGAGACGGTGAAGTATGTACGGATAAGCGCAGACACGTGATCACTTATTTTGAACCGTCTTCCACTAAGCAAAGTTTCTGGAAAATCGAGTTATAAAACTGGCCATGTTCCCCTGGTTAGCACCGACAAGAGATTTGTTACGAACACCAATGTTGAGCCAGAACAGAATTCACCCCCTCCCCCCTCGATACAAACATCAAATATTCCAGAATAAACAAACATTGTACATTTCAAGAAACTTCCAGAATTAAACTGAATAACAAGCACTTGGGGACGCCAGCCAGCGACGCTAACCATTACGCCACCCTGCTCGCACCGTTACTCGTGGCATTGCTTCTTTTCTTCCAAGTACAGCAACCCGCTGTTTCAGAAGTTCCCATTGCTACCGAATATACGAGTAGCACCCTGCTTCTAGATGTTTTCTATGATCCTCTGTATGGCTGCGATGGCGGATCGTCGTGTTCTGGCTGTGTCGTTACATCCTCTTCATATGACGAGTATCGAAGGTAACCTCGTCCGTCGAAGATTAACCATCTTTGAATGGGTCTCCAGTTTCGTTGAACGTCTCATAGTCAGCCTGTACCTCTGAACTGTAGTACGGTTTCATAAGGGGGACAGGGACGATGTCTCTGGGGTTTGGTCTTCCTGTGAAACGAGACTAGCTCTTTATTCACACGAAGGAGTGAGTATTACGACAGGGGATCTTAGATTCCATATTTCTAGATTCGCAGAAGGATTCTGATGCCGGCCGATGTGGCCAGGCGGTTCTAGGCTCTTCAGTCTGGAACAGTGCGACATCTAACGTCGCAGGTTCGAATCCTGCCTCGGGCATGGATGTGTGTGATGTCCTTAGGTTAGTTAGGTTTAAGTCGTTCAAAGATCTAGGGGACTGATGACCTCAGATGTTAAGTCCCATACTTCTCAGAGCCATTTAAACCATATTTGAAGGATTTTGATTCCGTTCCTCACATTTCACTTCTAATCAAATTACAGGCCTACAGAACATTGTATCAATTGTGCGACTGGATTCGAGATTTTCTGCTATAAATATTACACCTCTTAGTAACTGACAGAAAGTCATCGAGTTACAGAGAAGTGTTATCTAGCCTTCACCGAGGCAGTGTTATAGACCCTCTGCTGTTCATAATGCATATAAATGATTCTGGAGGCAAACTGAGCAGCCCTCTCAGATTGTTTCTAGATAATGCTGTCATTTACTGGCTCGTAATGTCATCAGGAGATCAAAATAAATTGCTAAATGATTTAGTTAAGATGTCTGTATAGTCCGAAAAGCTGCAATTGGATCTAAGTACTGAAAACTGCGAAGTAATACGCGTACTAAGAGGAATCCATTTAATTTTGGTCACATAATGAATGACGCAAATCTGAAAACAGTCAATTAATTCAACTAAATAATTAGTTACTACAATTACGACTAAAACTGGAACCAGCACATAGATAAAGTTGCAGGGAAAGCTAACCAAAGACCTCGTTTTATTGGCTCTGTGCTTCAGAATGATATCTTCCACAAGGAACTTTCGGTTTCTTGAGCTTCTGCAGTTGGCACAGCTTTGGTGACAGCCTATCGGGTGTGGATAGACATCTCAGACTATTATCATTCGAGTCCCGTTTGTCGACGTCGAGAATCTCCCCAAGATGACTAATCCAGTTTGGGGGAACAGCAATTCTGCAGACGAGATGGGTATCAGATGTCTCAGAGGTAAAATTGCAGCATTTGCATCTGAACAGGCTTTCGTTACTGTAGCTCCCATTGTATCTAATGTGTCGGCAGAGAACTGGCCAGTGATACCTGAGGCTGATTCTGTCTATTCATGAATCCCAGATGACCTGCTATTGGAGCGTTGTGGAAATACTTCAGAATCGTTGCCTGCAGGTGTGCTGAGATGACGAGCAACCATTTTCGACTCCATTTGTTAATTGGGATCCTCCTTCTGTCATTTTATCACTCTCTGAAGCTTCTACGGTTTTCAGATATGCTGGATCTTCTGCTGAGCGGCAATGTAAATTAATGCATTGATGACTGAGCTGCCAAATGATTGCTTGAAAGGCAGTCAGCTATTGTAAGCTATTGTAAAGTGGTAAGCCTAAAGACTGAGTGCTCATCCAGCCAGATGATCTGATGGATCTTTCAGGTTAGCAAACCAGCATCCGCCACAAAGATGAATGGTATGCCAAATAAATACGCCAACATGTTGGTGATGGTCCATACGACTGGAAGGCACTTTTTCTCGGTTGTAGAATTATTCATTTTGTACGTGGAGACTACTGTAGAAGCATAGGTTGTCACCTTTCCAGCATCTTCCTGAATTCCTATTACAGCTGCCACTACCCCAAAACTGGTATCGTCGATATGAAGTTCCGTTTCAGCGTTCTCGTGATACAGCGTTAGAATTAGGGAAAACGTTAGCGCTTCCCTAAGGACAGGGAAAGATCTTCCAGGAAAATTTGGCCTCTGCTTGCAATAGTTATTGGAATGAATATTGCTTGGTAGAGAAATCCTTTATGCACATTCCAAGCAAACATGTCACATCACGGCTTTGACGAGGATTCGAAAAATCTTTAATTGGTCTGATTGCGTCTGGACAGGGACGGATTTAATTGCCGTTCACTAGGTGCCATAAAGCTTTTATTTGTTAGGCGGAAAAGAGGCACTTTTCTGGATTCAGTTGGAGGCCTGCATTATAAACTGGCTTCAATATGGTTGTTAGGCATCTCAGATGTTCTTCATATGTCTTCAAAAGAACTATAGTGTCATCGGGATAGCAGAAACATGTTGTCCATTTAAGGTGTCCAAACGTGATTCCCATCATGTATTATAATACAAACAACATAATTTTGAATCCATACAGAGTGACAAGGGCTCTGAAAGCAGTCTTTTCCTCTTTTCCATTGTGATTCATCAACTTCGAATTGCTAATAGCGTAGTTGCATGTTCATAGTTATCGAATACTTTTTTCCTTTCAAGCAGTCCAGGGTGTCATCGATGCGTGGCAATGGATGGATGTCCTTTCTCATGATTTTGTTCAGTCATCGATTGTTGGCAAAGGCCTTGCATCTTTTCCACAAAGAGCGCAGGGGAGGACCAAGGATTCTCTGAAGGTTCAATGACTCACCTTGCAGTACCTTCTCCACTTTATCCCGGATTATCGGTCGTTCAGCTGTCGACGCTGTGGAAGAGTGCTGGCAGATTAGTGTATGTTACCGTGTATTGATACAGTGCTCTACCAGTAGCCGCTTGGTCCGGATTGAAAGCATCCGAAAATTGACGAAGTATGGGCATCATTCGCTGCCATTGCTCCTTGGCTAGGCCAGATTTTACTGCCACTTCGATAGTAGCTTCGTCCCCTACGTTGTCTGTACTGGTAATGGAGCTTGATTGTTTGTCGATGACACTAAGCTGCTCTACGTGGACTGGTTCAGTTATCCCTATTCGCACACCTTTTGGGATTAGTAATTGTTGCTCTTGACAAATACTGATCTCCTTGTTCACCTACAGTGCTTATCACAGTCTTAGCCACCCTGATGTTTTTGTGCACCTAAGTAGCTTTTTGCAGTCGAAAAAGGAGGAGGAAAATCAAACAAACCAAAGCAGCAAGACAAAACAAAGTCAGTTGAATATCCAGACCGACATAAATGAAAACTCCAAGAAAGGGAAAGTAAGGGGCAAACGGTAAGGAATAAATCAGGGAGGGAGAAGGAAGGGGAAGGTAAAGCTGCCCAGAAAGGAAGAAAGGTTGCAGGAGCCTGGGGACCTGTTCGTATCACGCACTAACTCACAAAAGAGCTGTTGACCCCAAGGAAGCGAAGGCAGAACATGCGGAAGATGCAACAGATCTATTGAAGGGGCTGTCAACACTACACATATCCCTTCTCTCTGAAGTATTTCTCCTTCGCCCAGGATCCTCACCTGACTGTACTGACAGAGGACATCGACAATATGCTGACAGTTTTAAATGTTCATGAAATGGGAGAGAGAATGTCATGGATATGATACAGCAGCTGAGGTGTTGTAGTGAGATCTTTTCACGAAATTTCCATCACCAACTTTGTCCTCCAAATGCGAAAATATTTAATTGAGTCCCCCTATACATGGGTATATCGTCATCATATTAAAACAAAAGAATTCACAGCACTTACGAAAAGATTCAAGTACTCGGTTTCCCTGTGCACTGTTCCAGAGTGGAATGGGAGAGAAATAGACTGAAGGTGGTTCGATGATCCCTCTCCAAGGCACATGAGTGTGAATTGCAGAGTAGTCATGTAGATACAGAATTACATTCATTAATATATACTTTTACTTCGACGGCAAAGCTCAGCAATGGTTCTAGAACAACAGAAGTAAGCTAAACTGCTGGTACAAACTCCAGGCCGAACTGACAAAAATACTTGGTTACAATCAACATTAAGTCAGAAACATATTTTGAGAATGTTTTGATCATTTTCAACATTACGAATCAATGACAGAAATCGACAAAATCTCTCATTTGGAGGAGGGAGTCGCAGAAAACCTAAAACAAACTCTTCTGGTGAAGGACGTGACAACAACATAATATTTCAGAAACTGCCTCAAGCGAATCGCGGAAATGTGACAGAAAACAGTCGAGGGAAGGGGGTGTTGCCGCTTCGCGGATGTGGTCCCTATGGCAGTTGGGGAAGACCACCACAATCTCGATTCTCTCATGTAGTAGGTTGTAAAAGAAGAGCTTCAAAATGTTATGGCTGCCATATCTGTCAGACCTAGTACATAAGAGACAGTAGCCATGATCATTGACACCATACCTCAGGATGTTGCACAGAAAGTCTCAAAAATGGTCCATCAATCTTTGGCATCAATTTCCAGTATCAGTTGACCACAGAATTATCAATGGTCTCAGTCAACTCAGTCTTACCCCGCAGCCATCAAACTACAAATCAGGGTCTGGCCAACGCAGGAACAACCAACGTCTACACCAAGTAAAATGTTCCGCAGAGGAAGAGACATTAGGAAGATGGAGGACAACACTTTACTCTGTCTTCAAATTGGGGTCTCTGAAGACATTGTGTGCTACTGCATAGATGTTTTCGACGACTATTACGCAGCAAAACGTTAACCATCACAGCAGCCTATTCACGCCACTCAATTGTAAACGACTGTAGTCGATATGTGGAACGAAACTCATTGCCATCCGTGGATGACATCGTTTCCCCCATACCTGTACTGAGGTACCATATGCTCGCTTCAGGAAAACTAAATGAAGTGGATATGTAAAAGTGTAAGGCTGCCAAAGGTGAACATTCGTAATGGATGACACATACCAAGGTAAGAGGGAACCACTCCAATGACCATTCAGTATGGCCACTAGCAGACACAGGGGCTTGTTTTCCTGTAACATAAAATACTTATTGTAGCCAGCGGAGGAAGTCTATGTTCCATGATGTAATAGCGATTGTGCTGCAGGTCACTAATGTGAAATATGTCCAGACCACAGAAACATGTATTGCAAAAATACTCGTAACTACCAACGTCGCAAAAAAGCCCTTCGAAATTCTCATTTTCACAGAATGCAGTCATAGTGTTATTATAGGCTGGCACTTCTTGCAGGCAGCTGTGGAAAGTCACAGGTTCAGAGTGACAAAGCCATTCGAACAAGCATTCATAACTAATATAGCTCTAGATGGTTATTTGCCGTTGAGGACGTTGTCATCCCACCATCATCAACAAGAAGAGTGACAGTCGTCGATTGAGATGTTGACACTGTGAAGACTTTGTCGACTGCAAAAAGCTACTTTCTTATCACTAACCGTTGGACCTCCATCTGTAAATCTGAAATTTATGGAAGAACTCCCTTTCTAGGGCCTTTGACGTGGGTTCCTCTCCATTATCTCTCATCCCCTCCCTCCTCCATAGCCTTCCTAGGTCACCAGCTAAGAATCCAGTCCATGTGACGGGACTATTATGTACCAACTTGGCTGAACCCCCAACACCACAGAGATCACACAGTTGGTACCTGTACTATGAACGCCTCTTGAAATCAAAGGAGTGATTGCCTATCTTTTCGAGACATCGGAACTCCTCGCAAAGACCCTCATGCCAGGTGGCCATCACTGTGGCTGGGTGACGACATGAGGTGAAACCTTGATCGGAGTGGGTGGTACAATGGCGGACGTTTGGCACTTGAAACGTGTTAAACTCTCTGGCCACTTTTCTGCGGCCACATCTCTACCTAGGAATAGTTCTGTCTCCTTTTCTCTTTCTGAATTCCGGCCGTTCCCACCTTGGCTACCCCTGAGAGGAGTGCTCTTTTTTTTTTTTTTTTTTTTTTTTTTTTTTTTTTTTTTTTTTTTTTTTTTTTTTTTTTGAGCACATTGAGGACAAGTTCGGTGAAGTTGAATCCTTAAGCGAGATAAGATTTGGCTCCCTCCTCATGAAGACAACTTTTGCCAGCCAATTAGTCTCCCTCCGTGCCTGTGACTGCTTAGGAGACATGTGGTGAATGCCACTCCTCACAAATCATTCAATGTGACAAATTTGTAACTTTTAATTTGGATTTTCTCCTCCAGTCAGATGATGAACTTACAGCTAATCTGGAATGACAAGGTGTTTCTTCGTCCAACATGTCCAGAGAGGCCTTAAGGACGATTGTGTAGACACTGGCTCTTTTATCCTGGCCTCTTGCTGGATAACTCGCCCGAGAAGGTCAAGGCGATGGTATGCAGATGCAATGTCAAATCATTCAGTACATGTCCCATGCTTTGTTTCTGTTGCCATAAGTTCAGCCAAATGTAATCACGATGTGATGTCATTTCAATCTGTGGTGACTCTGGCTGCTCACTCCACGTGGGGAGCCCTTGCATTCCACAACCTATCTGTGTAAACTGCACTGGTCTACATTCTCCTCTATCACTGGAGTGTCCAGTGTGCTACTTTGAAGCCTGTAAGAAGTTTGACGGACTTCGCCCTGTGGATCTCTCATCTACCTTTGCTTCAGTTATGTCTACCCTCCCCCCCCCTCTCCTCCTTACTTACATCCGGCACCCTCCCTTCCCTCCCCCAGAAATGACTCTCGTCCATTACTCGCAAAGAACTGTTCCTCCTTCTTCTTCTCATTGGTAAAATTCTCTTATCTGGCGCTTGCTGTGTTGAGGCTCTACTGGCATTCTCAAATTAGGAAACCTACTGTAGTGTTGGCAGAAGAGCCAACACTGTTTTTCTAGAGGAGGCCGAAATGCACGCGTTTAATTACACGCTGACTGGCGTGAGGTCTGGAACAGGACAATATCTTGAGAATTGCAAATAAAGTACGTAGATGATGTAATACTTAACTTTAATCCACAATTGTAGAACATCTCTCGTTACGGTACATGCTTCATAATATTAATTATCAATTGAATACGGTGCCTTGCTAGGTCGTAGCAAATGTAGCTGAAGCATATGCTAACTATCATCTCGGCAAATGAGAGCGTCTTTGTCAGTGAACCATTGCTATGAACGTCGGCTGTACAACTGGGGCGAGTGCTAGTCAGTCCCTCTAGACCTGCCGTGTGGTGGCGCTCGGTCTGCTATCACTGACAGTGGCGACACGCGGGTCCGGCGTATACTAATGGACCGCGGCCGATTTAAAGGCTACCACCTAGCAAGTGTGGTGTCTGGCGGTGACACCACACCTACAAACTCAGGTTGGATGAGAGACCCACTCTTCGAGAGCCCCAAGGCTGCTCACAATCTGTACCATCTAGAGAATGCTGCCACCTATTTCCTTACTGATAACATCTCCTCCCTCTCTCTGAGGGAGAAGAACCAGTGCAAGTTGAAGGATGAGACTTCCCTCGCATCCTGAGGAGGGGGAGCTTCACCCCTCCACTTCAGTCCAAATCAGTCCCAGTTTTTACAGATGTCACCTCATCGTCGTCAGTGGCATGATCTCCCCTTGGCTTTTTGACATCTAACCTGGGCTCACGCCACACGATAATCCAGTGGAACTGCAACCGTTATTACCATCTGAGCCGTGCGTGACTCACGATTGTGCCCTGTCCTTCCTGCAATTCTCAAACGGCGAGAATATTTTTTTAAATTTTTTGTTAATGTCTTCTGCCACCACTATCCTTGCTCACCTTTGCTGTTCGTGAGTGGCAGCACCAGCGTTATCGCTAGTAGGTTCTTGTTACTACCTGTGGAGCGACTGTAAGTATTACCGGGTTCTGCTCGATAGAAAAGAGTGTGAGTCGGTGCAGTGAGCCAACAGAGTCAGTTGGATGGCAGATAGTCGCATGTTAGTCAGTCGGTTCTCAGTCGCTTTTTGGGTTGTGGACTGAGTCTGGTTCGTCGTTATTTGGGGATCAGATGAGTTGGCAGTTAGTAGCAGGCAGGTCCGCGCGTTGCAAGTACGTGCGGGGACTGAGGTCAACGCAGACAGAAGGCCGTTGATCAGTCGGTAAGCTGGTCGTCGGATGGCAACTTGTGGCCTGCTGAGTACTGACATCAGTATCAGTCGGGCAAGAGTGGACAGCCAGCAACGGTTGGGTCTTTATGATGTTACTATTCGCCGGGACCGCTGTGGCTGAAAATGGGCTGCCATTGGTTGTTTGCTTGGCCAGTCGTCTCATTAGACGATGTCTTGGATCCTCGGGATGAACACCATTTTCCGAGTTGGAATGTGGTTGGACCTTGTTGGTTCGTTGGAACTGAGCAGCGACGTAGTCTCGACAACGTGGCAGACACTGTTGCATTTGGAGACATTAGCTGTATGAGCGACTTTTCGCTTTCCTCCAAAGCAGGATCCTCAAGTTGAGAAACTAGTTACCTGTTCTTAAAACTCGAATGTTACGATTTCTTCGGTGTATGTGGATTGTTGTTTCCTCAGCTGTCGACAGGTGTGGTATGTTTTGTGGCTTAGAATCTGCAGCCTCCCGTAGTCACTCGACAGTTGTGAATTGTGTCTTGAGTGGTGTTTGATGCCTTGATGTTGGTGAGATCGAGTTTGAAGTTATTGGTATCTTGGTTTACTCTTCATCGGCCGATATTTTCCATTATCTGTGCAGTTGGATCTGACCGTTGGAAATCATTCAGATTGTCCGTCGGACGTGAACCGTCATTAGGTTGTGTTGCCTTCCGATTAAGAAGTTGTCTTTCTGGCTGCCTGTCTCACCTAAAAGTGCGTTAGTGTTACCTTCCCAGGCCGACCCTTGGAATCTTCTGAGTGCTACTCCTTGCGTTTTACATACTGATTTCCTTTGAGTCTTAAGTACTCTGTGCGGCCTTCAGCCGAGTTTTAACTTATTAAAATTGCAACGCTTTTCTTCTTAGGCCTTAAGCCGTAACAAAATCGTTACTTGAGTGGTATGTGGCCTTCCGTCGAGTTTTCGGCCTTTTCAAATAAAAAGTTGACAAATTTTGTCTAGGTCTTAAGCCGTAAGAAATATTTCCTAGTTCGTATGTGGCCTTCAGCCGAGTTTTATGTGAAGGATTTTAGGATAAAGCCTTTAGCCTATTTTAGTTGAAATTTAGAAGCTCTTCCCTTTAGTCCTTAAGCCGTAAAATTGTTTTCTGCATGGTGTGTGGCTTTCAGCCGAGTTTTAATCTGTCTTAAATTAAGAATTCAAAATCCTTTTCCTGTCCTTAAGTCTTAAGATTAGTATTCTTCAGTATGAGGCCTTCAGCCGAGTTTTACACGAAATATTTTAAGATAAGGGCTTCAGCCTTTTCAAATTGAAATCTCTTTTTCCTAGACCTTAAGCCGTTAAATTGTTTTGTTGATATGTGACCTTCAGCCGAGTTTCCAGTCTATTTAGATTAAACATTGAAAATATTTGTCTCGGCCTTAAGCCGGAATTGCCCTCTCTGTTTATTGATTGGATAGCCACTGAATTGCTATTTATTTATTTAATGGGATAATAATAATTATTAAAAGGTGACAATTTCATTTAAGCACTGTTTTTACTCTTTCGATTGTTGCGAGTCAGCGATAGTGCAATGCTGCTCACTTTGGAGAATACACATTTTATAAGAATTATTTGGTCCAGGAAACACTTTTGCGATCACGGTTGCGATTTAGACGGTAATCGCGTAATTGTACTGATTAAAAGTTATCGTTTCCGAAAGACGCAGGTTCGATTAAAGCTGTGTGCACTTTTGCGCGTATAATGAAAATATTCATAACACGTCGCGTAACAAAAAGAAACATGCGAATCACAACCATGATCAAACGAAGAAATTATATGATAACATAAATGTTCTTCGATGTTATTCAGAACAGGCTCAGATTAGACCTTACGATTTTTAGTTATAGGAAATCACAAGACGTTACACTTTAGAGATATTTGTTTTGAATAACTTGTATTTACCTTCTCTCTCTCTCCTTTTTACGGCCTTTGTACCTTCACATCGATTAAGGAACTTTTCCATCTCCACCGACCAGTACGAGAACAAAATTCAGACTCAACAAAATGTCTTACATCGAGCTATTACATGCTTAACCCTTAACAATCATAAATAGTTTCGCAGTACAAACAATGCTAATTTATTCCGTGCACTAGAAAGTCTTCGATACACTGAGCACAAAAATGAAAATACCAAAATTATAATTACATTTTTAATATCATGAATACTTCTTTAAATCATGAGAATAAGGTTAGACATCGTCGTAATATTAATTTTCATCGTTGTAGCACTACAAACCGTAACACTGTTCTCGATTAATACCTGACGTTCAGCCGAGTTCTATGGGAAAAATTTAAGCAAAGCCTTTGAGCCTATTTATATTGAACATAAAATTTTTTTTCTAAAGAAGTGAAACCTCCAGAAGAACTGTACCTCAATTCTTTGCTAAGGCCTTGTGCCTTGCATTTTCGATGTGGCCTTCAGCGGATCTACATTAAATCAAAGGAGGTCCTTCGTTAAAACCTTGACAGTTTTGATTATTGCTTGTGTGATTGTGTATTTTAAGAAATAAAGTTTTTATGTTGAGTGCAACTGGCAGTAACTTACCTTAGCCCCTTTCCACAAACATAACCTCGACCGCTCTGTCCTGCTACCCCAGGGATTTCACCATCACCTACCAGAAATACTATAGCTTGTTTCTTCCTACTCTGCATTCCATCTTGCTCTTCAAGAAGCGCACTTCCAAGATGAACACTCTCCAACGCCTCGTGTCTGTCCGGTGCTCTTTTGGAAACATGCCGGAGCCAAGATAGCATCTGTAAAGGTCTGCTGTTTGGTTCACACTGATGTCATTAGTGACTCGATTCGTCTTCGTATCAACCTGGAAGCAATAGCTGCGCGAGTACGGACGACCCCAGCAATAACGATTTGCAATGTTTACCTCCCTCCAGCTAGGCCACATCCTTCTGTTCAACAACCTACATTAGTAGAGCACCTCCCACTCCCATACCTCCACCTCAAGGACTTCAAAGCACACCACCCCCTGTGGGGGATTGCCAGTACGATAGGTAGGCGTCTTCTAATTGATCAGTTTATTACAGACTTTGATGGTTCTCCTACTGACTTCAACGCAGCTCATGTCACGTTTTGTACTATGGATCTCACGATCTCATCCTCTGCTCTCATGTCTTCGCTACATTGGTCACCCCGTAATGATCTTTGTGACATTGGTCACATTCCGGCGATTCTATCGTTCCCTTGCCTTCACCAGGCGGACAGGCTCCTATTTTAGGCATTCATCCAAACCAGTTAGACTATGTATACATCCGCTCTGTATCCCGACACCTCTCTTTCGGATTGGATTAATGCTGCCCTGCAAGAAGTCTCCGACATGATTCCTCGTGCCGGTGGCACTGCTATCCGCCTATCCACAGGTCCCCCTCTTCGTCGACCGGTAACATGGTGTACCAATGGCGTAGCAGTCGCAATCCATTAAAGCCAACGGGCGCTGAAACGATTTAAACGAGCATCTTCACAGACCAACTTTATCGTTTTTAGGTGTATCCTTCCTAAGACTCGATATCTTATTAAGCAGAGTAAAAAGCAATGCTGGGAGTGCTATGTTTCCTCCCTGTGTGACATACTCCTCTTCATCGCACGTTTGGTCCCAGCTCTGTAGCCATCTGGGCCGCCAGCGATCATCAATTGTCAAAAGTCTTATTCTAGAGGGTGCTGTGTACTGATCCACCCGTCCCTGCAGAACATCTCACGACACACTTTGAAATAGCATCGGCGTCCTCTTTCTATACTGCTACCTTTTCGATAACTGGGGCCTTCCGACTTCGGGTTTTTTGTCCCACTGGCTCTTATGGGTTAGAGTTGGCATTTGACATAGCACCCCTCGGATCCAGGAGAACGATATCCCTCAGGATTCTGTGTTAAGTGTCACGCTCTTCGTCGTCGCCATCAAGAGGCTTGTAACCTCTTCAAGGTCTCGGGTTAACCCGGCGTTGTACGTCGATGATTTTTGCATCCCTCTAAAACGCGGGTTGTGAATTTTGGGCGCCGACCCACAGTACACCCCGATCCAGAAACTTTTGTCTAGATGTTGTAGCAGGGTTACATTTCTTGGACCTTCTTTCTAATACCAAGCTTATGTGGCTGCCCCATATTCGCCACATAAAGACTACTGCCTCCTGGCCACAAGTCTTGGGGTGCATATCATTCTATTCTCCTCCATATTTACTGCGCTGGTTTTGTGCAGACTAGATTATGGTTGTCAGCTTTATGGCTTAGCAGCTCCTTACGCTGTTAAGCTACTTGATCCTGTTCATCATTATGGGGTGCATCTGGCTGTTGGTGCCTTTTGCACTAGTCCCGTCAACAGTCTACTTTTAGCATAAGGGTTTCTCTCTCTACAAATATGCTGGAGTCAGCTCCTAGTTTCTTACGGAATCACTATTCGACCATCCCGTGCGCTCCATCTTCTTTGCAAACGAGGGTTGTCTCCCTTCTAATACACGCTCTTGGGCGGAATTGCCAGTTGGAATGCGTTTCACTACCTTCTGTCTGAGTCTTCATTACCATTCACTGGAATGTGCCCCATGTATTTTCTCATCTCCCCCTCCCCTCTTTACAAGGTGCCTTAGTACCGACCTATTCCTGGGAGTCCAAAGGTCTCTGTAGCCTCTATAATATTCTGGCGTCTTGTACGTTCCATCTTTGAAGAGTTCCAGGGTGCTAATATCTTCTACACCGATGGGGCTACATCGATGGATACGGCAGGATACGCTTTTACGTTTCCTACTAGCATGGAATTACAGTTAATACCAAAACTATGTAGTGTGTTCACAGCAGAACTGCTAGCCATCAACAGGGCCCTCCATTTCGTTACTCACGCCTCCCTGTACAATGTATTAATATGTACCGACTAGATGAGCAGCCTGAAGGCTGTAGACCCATGCTACTCGTCACCCTTTCATCTGTGCTATCTATGACCTTCTCTCTGCCTGAACTGTGCTGCCTGCTCAGTTGTCTTTCACTGGATTCCAATGCATGAGAGCATCCCAGGGAATGAAGTGGCTGACCATTTGTCTAGAAATACTTGTAACCCATTCCCTTTCATGATTCTAGGTGCAGGTATGCGGATACATACCAGAGCTCTCTTTGCCCAAAAGTGGAATGACATCCGGTGCGCTACTGCTCTCAGTAATACATTCTGCGCCATCGAGGAGAGTACTGCAGTTTGGCGCTCTTCCTTCAGCTCCTCTCGAGAGGAGTCGACTGTCTTATGACGTCTATGCATCGGTCCTACCTGGCTCATCCATTATCTTCTCTTGTGTAACGAGCCACCACCACAATGTGGTTGTGGATCCAGGCCGACAGTATCCCATATATTGGGTTATTCTTTTGGCCCTTCGTACTAAGTACAGCCTTCGAGATTCCTTGTCTTTACTATTAGCTGACGATTCATGGGTGGTTGAAGTGGTTCTCAGTTTCCTGCGTTAAAGTGGTTTTTATTTTCAGTTACAAAGTTTAACATTACGTCTGAAGCAGGGGCAGGGTGGTTGTGATTGGGGCCTCCCTTCGTGTTTCCTGGGTCTGGGACTCACGACCACACCCCTTTGCAAATATCACTTTTCCATCCCTCTGTTTTTCCTATTTTTAGATTCGACCTACCATTTTGGGCCTTCTTCTGTGGTAGTTTCACGTCTCTCACTGGATCCGCTAACTTTTAGATGACACCTAAAAGTCTGCGGATCCTGTCAGAACTTTCGAATCGCGGGACTGATGATCTCACTGTTTAGTCCCATAGGCCCCCACCTCCTCAGTCAGTGAATCAATCAATCTGGTTCGCCTTACCCACAACGCAATTTATGTGATGATACTAACTGAAGCTGTGCGTGACTGTAACTCCTAGAAATTTTGCTGAATGACAGCCTTTATATTTGTTTGATTTATCGTGTAAACGAAATTTTACAGATTTTTTTTCATTATTGCAATTCACTTGTCAGTTTTAACGTCAAACACGTACCTTGTCTAAATCACTTTGCAGTTTGTTTTGATCTTCTGACAACTTCACTGTACAGAAAACGACAGCTTCATCTGCAAACAATTTAAGACGGCTGCTCAGACTGTCATTTAAATCGTTTACATAAGTTTGCAACAGCAGATGGTTTACAACACCGCTTTTGGTGACGCTAGATAACTCTTTTGTCTCACTTGATGACTTTCTGTGATTACTTCGAACTGTGTCATTCCTGACAGGAAATAACAAATTCAGTCGCACAACTGAGGCGATAGCCCATAGGCACGCAATTTGATTTGTGTCCGCATGTGACGAGCGGAGCCTTCAGGAAATCCAGATATATGGTATCAATTTGAGATTCCCTCACGACAGCATTCATTACATCGTGAGGATAATAAGTACGTGTGTTTCGGGATTACAATATTTTCTGAATCTCTGCTGATTTTGTGACAATAGTTTTGTCAACGTAAGTAGCCAGCGTCTCCACCAAGCAATACCAGTTCAGAGACACAATCAAATCCAAATCCGAAAGTAGAGGCGTTAATAAAATACAGCACTTGCCGCTGAAGACATGTATATTATTAACTCTGAAGTACAGACGGAAAAGAACTGAACTTCTCGATGGAGAGTGTATCTGTTTGTACAGACATCGAGTATTCCACAACGATTTTATTGATACAGATATACAATATTCAAGAGTGTAAAAACACGACATATTACAAGAAGCGTCTTGGAACGATAAACAAACAGTAAATAACAAATAAGTGATGGCGGTCGCGTTTGAAGTGGAGAGCTGCAGCACACCAGCCACAACGTTAATCACAACACTACACCGCATGCTGTCCGCCCCTGGTAGCTGTGTGGTCAACGCGTCAGACTGTCAATCCTAAGGGCCCGGGTTCGATTCCCGGCTGGGTTGGAAATTTTCTCCACTCAGGGACTGGGTGTTGTGGTGTCCTGATCATCATCATTTCATCCCCATCGACGCGCAAGTCGCCGAAGTGGCGTCAAATCGAAAGTTTTGCACCAGGCGAGCAGTCTACCCGACGGGAGGCCCTCTTCACACGACACCGCATTCTGTATAGTACGGGGCAATATAACAACATAGGGTTTCTAGGAATGTGCTAGAAAGGGGTACTATGTTCTGTGCGGGACATTTACAAACGTTTCCAGTCACGTAAACAAATTCACCAAATTTATCAAGTAGCATGCGAGATCCTTTGCAGGTGAGGCACGAGAAGATTCTCAGAGTCAGCCAGTAGAATATCGTGTAAACGTGGCCTACCCGGAAAACATATATCTACGCAATCAGTATCCGTATTTCTATGAGCATTTTAAAGTTAAATAAATTGATAAAGCTTCCTCCTTAGTTTTCATTATATTTTCTGTAGCGCCTGAAGATGGGATTTACATCCTGAAACGAGGGTTTATTTTATCCACATAAACGATTTATTCATCATGACAAAGTAAGTAATATGTTTACACTAAACTAGCAAGTGTCCTTGTAAACGGATAAATAGGTTTTTAGTTTAGTTCCGCTATAAATTCTTCTTAAACTATAGAGGGACAGAGATAGCGCTACCATGTCATCGGTTGTTGTAAGATTTTCTGTTTCCAGAACGCCTGACAGCCAGTTTTGGTTCTTGCTATTAGCATTATGTGTAGTATTTTTACATATGAGGAGGGTTTAAATGCCAAGCATAGAAATTATAAAATAACAACACATTCATTCACACTTAAGAGTGTGTATGTCTTTGTATATTTTAATTAACTGTAACATTGTAAAATGATTTTCTTGCAAGCTATTGAAAGCACTATTGTAAATGTTTTAAGCATACACACCGGTAACGTCAGGAAAATTCTATCTGCAGGACTGTATGGTATCAGCATATGTGGTACGCTAGAGCAAAGGTTAACAGTAGACAGCCGGTCATTGTGGTCGATCAGTTATAGGCGCTTCAGTCCGGAATCGCGCAGCTGCGACGGTCGCAGGTTCGAATCCGGCCTCGGGCATGGATGCGTGTGATGTCCTTAGGTTAGTTAGTTTTAAGTAGTTCTAAGTCTAGGGGACTGATGACCTCAGATGTTAAGTCCCATAGTGCTTAGAGCCATTTGAACCATAACAGTAGACATTTAATAGTGAAGGAGGTCGGATGCGATATGACTGCGAGAACGCGCGCAAATTAATGTATGTGTATGTATGGGCGAAAATACAAAGTTTATTCAATGATAAGATACAAAAGGATTACTGGAAGAAGAGTACAGTGAGGATAAGTATACTAAAATTTCGGCATAACAAGAAGAAGAGAATTTGCCCAGATAATTGCTGCCACCATAGCATTATGGCATGCCAACAACAGCTCTATCTCAGTGTGAAACTGCACCACTTTACACGTTTACAATTGTAGAAGACTTGCCAGTGTCTGGGAATCATTTTGTCAAATAGTTCCGTCCTTGTGTATGCTCTAATCCTGATCCTGTGTTAATGGTTCCCCACGTCATTGTTACCAGCAGTAGGATTCTTTTCCCGTCATTGTAACAACCAATGTCACATTACCAAAAAAAGAAACGTTAATTAGGGCATCTTGAAAGAACCAGATATCTCAACACAAGTTTCACTCTCCCAAGGAAAAGATTAGTTTTACGAATTAACTGACATTTAATGTCAGTTTTGTAATTAACTGTATTGATTCTCTTTTTGAGAAGGATGTTCATCAAGTAACATAATTATTTATGTAGCAAAACTGTTGTAATAGTTTAGCTTGCTATCAAAAGTGTTATTCTGATTGATGTATGTATTGATTTTGGGTTCGATTTTGGGTTTTGTATTTTCGGCGTTGCCCTGTTCATTCGCTTATGTGTACTGTTGAAACTCATACATGGAGGAGTCTAAGATTTTTCTGTACCGCAGGCCGATCTGCTGCATAATCCTAGTGCTTTGACTGCACACTGCAAATCTCTCTGGTGTTAGTTTAGATTAGATAGTCAAAAACACAACGGAATCTGTACATACGTACCGTATTCGTCTTGTAGACTTAAAGCAGATCCGATGAGCTGGGGAGGTACTCGCTACTCTTTTGGCAACTGCAATGTATCAAAATGTGGTGTACAGAAAATTTCACGCTACGTACACTGTGTATGCTCTTCTCATCGAAGTGTAATCCAATTCGTTGTTGGACAGCAGCATATCGGGTGGTGTATTACATCGGCGCGTGTCGTATCAAGGACCACAAGGTACAAACCCATGGTCAGATTATCAGTTTGAAAAATTGCAGCACGTTGTTTCTTACGACTGGCCAGTCCACGTCGGATTATCCTATGCGTTATCTTCTATACAACAGCATGCAGAGGAACGCCAGAATGTGGCTGTTTCTTCTCTTTCCCTAGGACCGTATTCTCTCGTGTCTTGCTGCAACCGCAGTGGAGCACCGGATGGTCTTTACATGCTTGTCTACTAAATACAAGCCATGTATAGCTTAAAGAGCTCATAGAAAGATAGAGTACACAATTCGTTTCATCCTTCAAATTCACATCATCCCACTGGTTCCCTCAAGAAGACTTATATCTTAGTATCATAACTGCAGTTGCATGTGGTAGATGAATGTGGAAGATAAATGAAAGAAATATTGCGGGATAGCTTGTTTAGTCCAAACTCCATACTACAAGATAGTCGCAGAGCTTAACTAAAATGTTATAAGAATTAGCTGTCGTGCAACTGTTTTCATACCTGAATTATTCAGAAACTAATCAGAAGCAGGTAAGATCAGCGTTTAACGTTTTAACGTCCTGTCGACAGATGGGTTGTTGTAGAGGGCGTAGAAGCTCGGATTGGGTACGGAAATCGACCGAGCCCTTTCATCGGATCCATACCGGAATTAAGCTCTAGCGATGTACCCAAATCACTGAAAATTTGGATGGTCGGCAAGCGACATGAACCATCGTCCTCCCGAAAATGTGTCAGCTGTTTTACAAATTGGGCACCACACTCAGTTGAAATTACTCGGTGACTATTTAATAATCCGACTACTTGCAACAAGCGAAGACAGACGTTTGTTCAATACCAAATGCTAATAACTCCTGCTTTGCGGTAACAGCAGATGGTCTCGTTGCTCGTCGCCGATTGTGACTGCGCTCAGCGCGAGTAACGGTGTGACCTATGTTTTCCTCAGATGTTGAAAGGATATTGGTTGACACTAACGTCACACACAAATGGCTAGTCGACTTCTTAATACTGTCAATAGTGTCCATATTTGGAAATGATGTGCCTTAAAATTTTACTTTGACGAGAGTGGTTAAAATTGTCTTAAACTGATGCTTCTCAACAGACGTCAGAACCATCAGTATTTTCTTGCTTCCATAGTCTCTTAGTAGACAGCTGACACTGGTTGGTGGTGGTTGCTAGGCTAGAAGACGATCAGAAAGTATGAGAAATTCTCCGAAAATAACGGTATTGTAGTCGTTACTTATGGCAGACTTTATTACATTAATCGTTACGACAAATAAGGTTAAGCTAAAGTTGGATCCCTGAGTGACACAACGCTCATACGCTGCTCTGAACAAGCAGACAGAAGATGACAAAGGGAGGAATTCAAGAAGTGCTTAGATAGGAAGGACTGTGCAAATATGATGCGTCAACCAAGGAATCGTCCGCAGCTCATGGTCTCAAGGTCGTGATTTCGCTTCCGGAGCACGGGGTCCCGGGTTCGATTCCCAGCGGGGTCAGGGATTTGCACCTGCCTCGAGATGACTGGTTGTTTGTGATGTCCTCATCATTTCACACCATTCATGAAAGTGGCGAGATTGGACTGAGCAAAAGTTGGGAATTTGTAAGGACGCTGATAACCGGAGACTTAGGCGACCCACAAACCAACCACCATCATCATCACCACCAACGACTCCTTGTATTATGGAGATATCGTACATCCTGCCACAATACATTCAGGTTATCAAACGTAGAATAGTTGTTCTGAGTTCACACTTTAATCATTAAGTTGTTACTAAGTTTCTAGATATCAGATTAGTTCTGGTTTCTTAATGCCCTCCAAGGTAAACCATATGAAAGGGAGTCGGTTCTCTGAGAACACAGTACTATGCTTCCTCCTCTAAATCGTCGACAGAACGTAATAATGAAAGGTACTGAAGAAGAGACCACAGTATAAGCGTATCGTCATATCGTCGCCTTGGTTGTGGAGTACCTTTGCGAGCGACTGCATTGCCGAGTCGAGCACGGGACGCGGAGCTGCGATGTTGTGTTGTGGGTAGCTGTGCATGGAAAAGTCACTATTATGGAAGTTCAAGTATGGCTGCATCTACTATTATTATGAAGTAATGAAATATGGGAATGGATTCAGTGAAAAGTGCGAAAAGATGTAATTAAGTATGAGAAGTGCTGCCGATAACGTATTTGAGTATCCGCGGCATGTTCGGCCTCCCAGAATGAAACTAATGTGAATCAGTAAAATAGTTTACCAAATAGCAGAGAAATCAAATGCCAGTCTCCTTAGCGAGCCTGAGAACATGCGTTAAGTCATCGCGTTGTCGCATCATCAACAATCAGCCGCGTCGTGCACTCTCGTACAAGTGAGATCTGTGAACTGTAAATTAACTTTTATTAACAGTGTTATATTATTACAACTGTCAAGAAGGACTGGTACAAGATATTTGTTTCTACATGAGGAGTGTAAGAACTTTCGTTCGACTATTCGGCCTCCACATCATCAACAATCACCCGCGTACGCTCGCCAGAGTGAAAATTGTGGACAAATAATCATCATCATTGCCTATGCATCTATCACCGGAAGTTCGGCGGGAGTAAGCGTGTGAAATGCGTGTGACGGCTTAAATCTGTATAGCGACGGATATTAACATCGCCATCAAATTAGCAAGAATGTTAACTGCCTTCAGCACTTACGACTTGGTGTGCAAGCAGTGCAATCTGCGATTTTCTTATCGTCTCAGAATATACAGGGTGGTCCATTGATAGTGACCGGGCCAAATATCTCACGAAATAAGCATCAAATGAAAAAACCACAAAGAACGAAACTTTTCTAGCTTGAAGGGGGAAACCAGAGGGCGCTATGGTTGGCCCGTTAGATGGCGCTGCCATAGGTCAAACGGATATCCACTGCGTTTTTTAAAATAGGAACCCCCATTTTTATTACATATTCGTGTATTACGTAAAGAAATATGAATATTTTAGTTGGACCACTTTTTTCGCTTTGTGATAGATGGTGCTGTAATAGTCACAAACCTATAAGTACGTGGTATCACGTATTATTCTGCCAGTGCGGACGGTATTTGCTTCATGATACATTACCCGTGTTAAAATGGACCGTTTACCAACTTCGGAAAATGTCGATATCGTGTTGATGTATGGCTATTGTGATCAAAATTCCCAACGGGCTTGTGCTATGTATGCTGCTCGGTATCCTGGATGACATCATCCAAGTGTCCGGACCGTTCAGCAGGCCGGTGTGGCCGAGCGGTTCTAGGCGCTACAGTCTGGAACCGCGAAACTGCCACGGTCGCAGGTTCGAATCCTGCTTGCGGCATGGATGCGTGTGATGTCTTTAGGTTAGTTAGGTTCAAGTAGTTCTAAGTTCTAGGGGCTGAGGATCTCAGAAGTTAAGTCCCATAGCGCTCAGGGCCATTTGAACCATTTTTCCGGACCGTTCGCCGGACAGTTACGTTATTTAAGGAAATAGGAAGTGTTGAGCCACATGTGAAACGTCAACCACGACCTGCAACAAATGATGATGACCAAGTAGGTGTTTTAGGTGCTGTCGCGGCTAATCCGCACATCAATAGCATACAAATTGCGCGAGAATCAGGAATCTCAAAAACGTCGGTTTTCAGAATGCTACATCAACATCGATTGCACGCGTACCATATTTCTGTGCACCAAGAATTTCATGGCAACGACTTTGAACGTCGTGTACAGTTCTGCCACTGAACACAAGAGAAATTACGGGACGATGACAGATTTTTTGCACGCGTTCCATTTAGCGACGAAGCGTTATCCACCAACAGCGGTAACGTAAACCGGCATAATATGCACCATTGGGCAACGGAAAATCCACGACGGCTGCGACAAGTGGAACATCAGCAACCTTGGAGGGTTAATGTATAGTGCCGCATTATGGGAGAAAGGATAACTGGCCCCCATTTTATCGATGGCAATCTATATGGTGCAATGTATGCTGATTTCCTACGGAATGTTCTACCTATTCTACTACAAGATGTTTCACGGCATGACAAAATGGTGATGTACTTCCAACATGACAGATGTCCGCCGCATAGCTCGCGTTCGGTTGAAGCGGTATTGAATAGCATATTTCATGACACGTGGATTGGTCGTCGAAGCACCATACCATGGCCCGCACGTTCACCGGATCCGACGTCCCAGGATTTCATTCTGTAAGTAATGTTGAAGGATATTTGCTGTCGTGATCCACCGACAACGCCTGACAACAAGCGTCAGCGCATTGTCAATGCATGTGCGAACATTACAGAAGGCGAACTACTCGCTGTTGAGAGGAATGTCGTTACACGTATTGCCAAATACATTCAGGTTGATGGACATCATTTTGAGCATTTATTGCATTAATGTGGTATTTACAGGTAATCACGCTGTAACAGCATGCTTTCTCAGAAATGATAAGTTCACAAAGGTACATGTATCACATTGGAACAACCTAAATAAAATGTTCAAACGTGCCTACGTTCTGTATTTTAATTTAAAAAACCTACCTGTCACCAACTGTTCGTCTAAAATTGTGACCCATATGTTTGTGACTATCACAGCGCCATCTATCAAAAAGCGAAAAAAGTGGTCCAACTAAAACTCTCATATTTCTTTACGTACTACTTGAATATATAATAAAAATGGGGGTTCCTATAAAAAAAACGCATATGGTATCCGTTTGACCTATGGCAGCGCCATCTAGCGGGCCGACCATAGCGCCATCTGGTTTCCCCCTTCAAGCTAGTTAAGTTTCATTCTTAGTAGATTTTTCATTTGATGCTTATTTCGTGAGATATATGGCCCAGTCACGATCAATGGACCACCCTGTATACTGTTCGTACCACACGTAGGACAGTGTTATGTTTAGCGTTGAGTGGCTCCGCTAAACCCGTTCACATATTTGTATACATAATCTCAGGCAAGCCAGCAGCATTGTGGAGCAAAAATAATACGACCGCCGTTAGAGTACCAGGTACGTGGCGTAGAGAGGCCGCACGTTCCAAACGAGAACAGTTTAAGGGTCCCCCACCAGTTGCATCCACGGGTGTGTTACAATGGGTTCAATTAAAATCTCGCTAGAGAGAAAAAGCAACGGGACCCGATGCGATACCTTTACGATCCCGTATACAGCAAGCGGAAGAATTTGTTCCTGTTTTTGCAACCGTCTACTGTCGGTAGCTAAAGGGACAAAGCGTTCCTAGTGACTGGAGCGATGCTCAGGTCAATCCCGTGTTTGAAAAGGTTAGTCGAAAGGACGCACGCAGCTATAGGCTATACTGCTGACGTGTACTGTAGGATTTTTGAGACCAAAAATCTCATTAGTAGGAATGAAAATGGGTTCCACAAACAAAGGACGTGTCAAATACAACTAGACCTGCCATTTCACCGGATCCAATAGGCAGTAGATACCGGGTCACAGATTTGTGCCGTGTTCCTTGACTTCCGGAAGGCGTTCGAAATAGTTTTGTATTGTCGTCCAATCAGCAAAATACGAGTGCGTGGAATCTCAGTTCAAGTATGTGATTAGATTCAAGAGTTCCTAGGAAATATAACAAAGTAAGTCATTTTTAACCTAGAGAAATTTTCAGACATAAGGAACGAGTCACTTCGGGAGTAATCCACGCGAGAATTTACAGGTATCACTATAGGCAAAAATATTTATGTCGATAACATTTGACTCTGTGCATGTATGTTGATGTAGTATACAGACAGCGCCACACTAAAGAGAAATGGCGCTCTATGACTGGGGTCGTGTCATGTTAAAACCTTTAATCGTGTAAAGGGGTTACAGAATTAGAAAAGGAATTTGAAAAGTAAGTTAAGAGGAAGAATGGAATATTCGGTTATGTGAGCCCAGTGTTCTCAGTATAAAATGAATCACGAATAAGCACCAGTTTGCTTTTGTTCTACAATATTACTTTTTTCGGTTTACTAGGCCATCTTCAAACATTTACTTAGTATTATCACCAAAGAAGTTAAATGTTAGCAGACAACATTGGAAGAGAAGTAACACATCTAGACTGAAGTAGAAACATACAGTAAGTAACATCTTTGCAATGAAAGAGTAAAAAGTGAACAGTACATAAATAACAATGGAGTTCACAGGAAAGCCTTTAGCACATAATAGGAATAGCATGTCTACATAACAGTTTCTATTAATAAACAAAACTAATAAAATAAAATGAAATTAGTACTAGACAAGGCTGCATCACGAGGTATGAAACATGGATCACAACCAATTAAAGAGACAGTTATTTATTTCTGTTCGTCTTATTGATATTACTTATGTTCCTTATGTATTGTGTAGTGACATTGATAACTGTCTCTTTAATTGGTTGTGTATCACTCTCCATTTTTCATACCTCCTGATGACGCCTTTTCTAGTACTAATTTTATTTTATTTTATTAATTTGGTTTATTAATAGAAACTGTTATGTAGGCATACTATTCCTATTTTGTGCTAAAGGCTTTCCTGTGAACTCCACTGTTATTTATGTACTGTTCAGTTTTTACTTTTTCACTGCAAGGAGGTTACTTAATGTATGTTTCTACTTCAGTCTGGATGTGTTACTTCTCTTCCAATGTTGTCTGCTAACATATAACTTCTTTGGTGATAATACTCAGTAAATGTCTGAAGATGGCCTAGTAAGCCGAAAACCGTTTAACAATAAAAGTAATATTGTAGAACAAAAGCAAACTGGTGCTTTTCATTTATTATAGTGTTGTTCTACCAAGAACCGACGGCAGATTCTGTTAATATAACGAATAAGCCAATAGCCGTAGTATGGTCATCATTGTGGACGGATATCATGTCCTAGATAGACACAAAGCTACTATCCACAAGAAGACAACTACATCTGCAACTAAAGAGACTGAAACAAATTATGATAACCTAAACGAATAATACAGTATGTAAAAAGCAACAAAAAATTTAACAGAGTTTATCTAGAGATGAATGAAACGACCGATGTATTCGACTTACTAGAAAATCAACTTGCATCACGTATAAAACTAGGAGCAAGTGAAGCAATGTTTAGCCCACGATTTATCTCTGAAGATAGACTGAATAATGATCAACTCACGTCTATTTTTTATGTACATACAGAACAGCCTTTTTACAATGTTGACTGCGACACACTTTTTATAATAATTGTGAAGTTGTCAGGGTTAAAATAAAGTGAGCTTAAGTCTACCTACAATTTGTACAGTAATCAAACGCGGTACAAGAGTCGAACAACGTGAAACGGAGACAACATTTTAGAAAGAAGTGAGAAATAGTTATAAACAACCCCTCAATAATTCAACGTGTGTAAGTGATGTTGTACTCATTGGTTCAAAGACTGGTGTGATGAATCTCCCCCCGCTGTACGTCACGTGGAAGTCTCTTCATGTCAGCATAATAAAAACACATTAATCTGAAGCAGCTTAGTGAGGTCAGGGCTTGACCAGACTCTAAAATTCAACCTGCCCCCCTCTCTCATATCCATCACCAATATAAATATTCCTCAATTTCCCAGGCCATGTCCTATCAACATATTCGTACACCTTCCTGCAGTTGTTTCTGTAGGAGAGAGGTTAATTTTCCCTATGTATGTGAACTCTGCTGTGTTAGAGTATGAAATGGTTTCCACAGCAGTTTGGAATATTAATGAGATCATACATTTCAAATACAACTAACGCTGGACAGTTTCATATTGTCTGCACCGAAAGGATGATCCGTTTCTTAAATAGCGTAGTTTGGATTACTTAGTGTAGTCATTGAACATTACGATACTTTAATACCTTTTTGCAAAAGACGGATTGTATTTGTTCTTATCTACATGATGAGCTGTATTTCTTGGCCGAAAGCTAAATTCGTAAACTTTCGTAGTTAAAATGTGTAAATTTCATCTATTTTGTTCGCATACTGACAGTTTTTCTTTAATGACTGATTACTGTGTTCTTCTGACTGTCCTTACCCATTCGTAACTTGTTTGTACTGGAACATGTGTACCTCCAGCTAGAATATAAGATGCCAGATGTGGGTGTCATATGTCTTTATTGTGTTGTGTAGTTTTCTCATGGACTGCGGTGTCACAGCAGGTCCTGCCTCACGCTCTGTTTCCTGTGATGCAAAACATGTAAGGTCTGCCAGTGTGGTAAAGTGTTGCGTTTCCCTTCGTTCATGAGCATGGTGTCTAGAACTTCGCCCATTTAATTCTCATATTGAGAGGTAGTGCATTTATACAGTTACACGTTGGGAAACTTGCTGGGTTATGGCTCAAATGGTTGAAATGGCTCTGAGCACTATGGGACTTAACATCTGAGGTCATCAATCCCCCAGAACTTAGAACTACTTAAACCTAACTAACCTAAGGACATCACACACATCCATGCCCGAGGTAGGATTCGAACCTGCGACCGTAGCAGTCGCGCGGTTCCGGACTGAAGAGCCTAGAACCGCTCGACCATCGCGGCCGGCCCTGGGTTATGTCCCTTGTCAAGTATGTTTATTCATACTAGTATATATCACCGAGATTAAAAGTAAATTTAGAAATCTAAACTCGGTGGCTTCCGTTACGGTTACAGTGGGAAGTATGTGAAATTTCACGTTTCCCATAGATGGGTGGACCAATTAGGATTATCAGTGATTCGTTTATTACGTCAGACCCTTCACTTTTGTGTGTGTGTGTGTGTGTGTTGGTCAGTTACAGACTTTCAAGCATTCTAACGCCATTCACTTCGGAAAGTTTTAGTAACGAAGCTAATATGTGTGCTGCCATGGGTGCAGAACTCAGAATCTCACCATTGTCGTCATAATAATCACCAGCTATCGTAGGTAAGTTTTCATGGAAAATAAAAAAATCCCGAAAGGTAACAGTGTTTTAACTGTTACGATGTTCAGAATTTCTTCGTAGCTACGGTGGGCGTGTTCCTGCTTCTCCTTCGTTGTCACAAATCATTTATCTACCTAGCGAAAGTGTCCACTATGATGTATGAAGCAGGCTATGACTAGCATAGTAATTGTGTTCCCCGAATGACAGATCTCTTCGAATTCTCAGCTCTTCTTCTAATATTCCTATAACTGGAGAGCGTCAGAAACAGATATTATGTATATAATGAATCAACAGGAACTCCTCAGTCCAAACTGATTTAATGTCATATTAGGTTATGTGGTAAGCCAGTTTCATGCCAAAGCAGAAATCAGAACTGAATATGCCTACTGACATCAAGCACAGGTATTTGGCCATAGAAATGATTAAATTCTGTTATTTATTTCCGATTGTTCACTACAGTTTACGCTACCTTACTGCTGCAAATAATATTGAAAAGGCAATTAATTGATTTATGCACAGATTACTTGAATGATGTACTTAGATTGACACTGCAGATTCAATTGCTGTTGTCAGCAACGTAAACGCCTCTTATCACTAATGTGAATATCACTTTGGCCCGGCTAATTGGAAACATATCTACTAGATATAACTTAGAGGGCACTGTCATTAAAATCTGATCGCTAAGGTAATTAAGGCTAAAAGGGGTTGAAAATGAGATCTGTTCAGTGAATACGAAGAGTGAAGTGGTGCTCCTCTCTGACATAGACAATTCAAATTTCGTCCAACAAGCTTAAACATGGTATAGTGCTTTCCTTGAACACTCAGTAATTTTCTATGTGACTGCTTTGAAACTTGAAAAACTGTCAGCATGGAACCCTTTTATTTGCATGAAGTAATTATCTTACAATACACTATGAGACGAACACTGCGAATGTTCAGTTGTCACAATCCCACACGACAAAATACAACATTATAGCCTCATGTTGCACAGATTTATAATTCATGGAATATATTCTAAACGAGATTAATAGCAAATAATTCCTAGGACATTAGCAAGGATATTGTATAATTATAAGGATGTGAGGAATTTATCATAGAAAGTAATGAAGTCAAGCCATCAAAGTTTTTCGCAACGCGTCAACGGTGAAGATGGCAGGAGGGAACACGTCTTCTTAAACGTAGAGGTCGCATTGTGGATTGACGTGGCAAGAAACCACGGAAGGTTTTATTTCAGAATCCAAGCATTTCCATCTGCTCAACCTAATAAATTCCGTGATTTCAATGCGTCATGAATTCACGACCAATTTTGTAAAATGCTAACGCCTTATGACAGCCAGTGATTCACATTTGTTAGGAGAGGTTAAAGACCATACCTAGCAGCTTCTGCAAGTAAATGGACTTAATAGACACGATATATTCCGCTCCGTGGTATTGAAAAACCTATCTGTCGTAATCCACGGAGTGCAAGAAACTTTTAATGTGGTTTTCTCAAATTCACCCACAAAAATAATCCGAGGTCATAGGTTTCTTATAAGTATACTCTCAACCGTATCTCCATGTACGTCAGCAGAATGCAGTTCATCCAATACGGTACCGTGGCTTTCGTGCTGTCACCAAGCTGCTGATAGATGTTCTCGGGTCTATACATCGCGTTAAGCATGGGAGTTCTTTGATGGCGTTATCGCTTCTCCGGCGGAGCTTGCCGCAGAGGAACGTTCGCGAAAATGAGTCGGTAGATTACCTAAACATCTTACAAGTAGTTTACCACCTTTTTGTGTGAAGCACTATGTGTTTTTCCTCTAAACTTTCTGTCCCGAGCAAGTCTTTTCAGTTTTACATGCTCAAAACACAGGACATGAACGTTTATTATATATTCCCGTCTTGCTTGTACATCACAATGTGTCTGTCCTACAGCTTACTCCGTTTCTATGTAAGTTAACACAGGAATCATTAATGTGTTTTTGAACACCCTTTCCATTTTTGTGATATTTTCGAGAGAAGCGAAAACAAGATTCCCAATAAATTACGAAATGGATTATTTTACGAATTTTTGTGCATGAACAAACAGTGAGAAACTGACAAATTCGGTGTGAAATGGAACACCGTAAGGTCCAGCTTTGAAAAAAAACTGTTTGCTTGGAAATATTCAGTGTAGTTATAAAATAAAAAGTTAGTGATTTGAAGGAACAATTATCTTCGAGTATTCTTAGCCAAACGAAAAGTGGAAAATGGATGAATGAGGTATCGAACTTACCATTGTGGGGTTTCGTTTTGCAAAAAGAATTAATTTTCTTAAAACACCCACGATAATTAATTAATTAACTGTTTGAGAGAAAATTACATGAAGTTACACAATTAAGTCCTTTCCGAAATAACATTGCCAAACGAACAGAAATTGGGTGTGAAATTGACAAATGTGAGATGTAATGTCGCCAAAGACTTAGTTGTTTGAAAGTAATTAGCTTAATTAAGGAAAACCTAATTAGTTAATTCTGAAAAAATTGAAATATTTAACGAACAGCTGCTGCTAGCTATATAAATGAAGGTGAGAAAGTACGTTATTTCCAAGGCTTAGATATTTTGCACACAACATGTTAAACTAGCGTGGTATTTAACTATCAAAAAGAATTCGTTCGAATCACGTACTAAATTTAGGACATTTCAGGAACAGAGAACACTACTACGGCAAGTGATGTACAAAATGGTGCATGTCTTCAACGCGTTTCTATTTTGCATACAAAGAATTGATTTGGTAATATATTAGATTTTTTAAATGGCTTCGTTCGAATCAAGTATTAAATTTAGGACCTTCTTCGAACAATAGACACAAGGAAGACAAATGAGGTAGTAAAAAGTTTATCTTATCATGGACTACCTTCTGAAGATATAATGTTACAGTAATGTGATATATCACTGTCAAATAGTTTCCTTGGAATCGAGTACTAAACTGAGAACATTTCAAGAACGTAAGGCGCTAGGAAAGTTAATGGCGTGTCAATAAAAACAAGTTTTGTGAATAAAAGTTCTGTGAAATGATTTGCCTAAAAACAAGATGTAAAACAGATTACACAAGCATTTGACGCTACTTTAAATGATACTGGAAATCACATGAAGTGAGTCAAATGCTTCTCTAATCTATTTTTTATATTTAGACAAAGCGTTCCACAGAACATTTGACTCACCTTTCCTTCAAATTAATTTTATCTACAATCTTTGCCGTCGCCAGCTCTGGCATGTACCTTGCTCATCATAACTGTCGTAAGTCGCTCAAGAAAATGCTAGGATGTTTCTTTTTGAAAAGAACATGTGTCATTTCTTCTTTCCTCATTCTTCCACATTTCGATGTTTGAGCTCTGTCTGTTATGCTCTAGTGGTCGACGAGACATTAGATTCTATTACCCTGCCTTCCTAACACAGTGTACCTTACGGGAGTTATTAAGGTATGGTAACTTCATGCAACACTGCGATTTACAAACTACGAATTTGACTGCTTCTCGTGTCTTTGTTGTCACGCTACATTTATCACAAAAGCATAAAGTAATACGTCATATCTAGGTCAATACGTAAATAATAATCTATTTCAGCACGTTTTAGCGTACTCCTGGTCGTCTAGTTTCTTCTTCTTTCCTAATTAACCTTACTGGTTGTATATAAAAATTTCCCTCGTCTCTTCAATGAATAATCTCTATTTTAAACATTTTAACTTTTGCCACTCACTTTCGATTAGATTACTTACGGTAAATTTAATATATTACGTAGTTAATCATTATAAAAATAAGGTTATGATGAAGTTAAGAATTTCTTTATAACTTTAATACACATCATTCCATTCTATTTTGTAAGGCCAGCCCATCGATTCGCGGTGCTACGTCTGCCCTTATTAATAGTTCTACGAAAATTCTTTTTAATATTAAAATTCTCTAGATCCGAAGACAAAATCACAACAAAATTCCTCGCAGCAACTGCAGACACTATCCCATAATAAAACATACCAGGACGTTCCTCACCGTTTGCGTAAATTGCACATCTTTGAAATAATATCTTGTAAATGAGGGAGACAGAAATGTTGATAACGCTGATTTTTCGTTCTTTTGCTAAATATTTCCTTTTCTGCAGGCATTTCACGTTACCCTTCAGTCCGCTAGTACTTGCATAAATGGAAGCACGTAGCATTATTTTTACTATCTCTCTGTATCGGACCAAAAATATTGTGGCAGGAAGGCTCAGCACTAGTGCAACTGTTATCTGAATAAGAGACAAAGGCCGTGGTTTATACTTTGCTGACAGTTTACGAGCAGATACGTAGTCGCAGTGAAATATTTTGGTGATCAAAGTTATTGAGAGAACGGTACCAGAACTAACTGCCTACAGAAATCCACATGCTAACTAGACACTGCAAAATGGGAGGTAAGGTGGCAAATGGTATTAACTGTGTAGATACTTTTTCTTAACAAAACAGCAACTAGTATTTGAGGTAAAGGCAGTTTGTAGCGCTTCAGTTTCGCACTAGTGTTGTCAGGCCCCTACGCTTAGAGTCTCCTCAACGAGTTACGGATGTTCACATGCGGTGATCTCGAGCCAAGACGCAAGCATTGCCGCTACGCACTTCGGACAGGCAGGTACCAGCACTCATGCACGCTACCTACACTGACAGGCTACACTTGAGTCCTGATTTATTCGCTCAGTCTTTGCTGTATCAATTACGTTTTGTACCTGTCTACAAGTAATATGTAATGCAGCCCAGTCCTCAGCCACAAAACATACCAGATTAAGAAAATCGTAGGAACATGAAAGTACTGTAATAAATCATCACATAAAATTCATTGTTGTTGGTAAGGCGGGTGCCAGGTTGAGATTCATTGGGAGTCTTTAGAAAATGTAGTCCATCAACAAAGCAGGTGGCCTTCAAAACACTCGTTCGACCTCTACTTGAGTATTGCTCATCAGTGTGGGATCCGTACCAGGTCGGTTGACAGAGGAGATAGAGAAGATCCAAAGAAGAGCGGCGCGTTTCGCCACAGGGTTATTTGGTAAGCGTGACCGCGTCACGGAGATGTGTAGCAAACTCAAGTGGCAGACTCTGCAAGAGAGGCGCTCTCCATCGCGGTGTAGCTTGTTGTCCAGCTTTCGAGAGGGTGCGTTTTTGGATGAGGTATCGAATATATTGCTTCCCCCTACTTATACCTCCCGAGGAGATCACAAATGTAAAATTAGAGAGATTCGAGCGCGCACGGAGGCTTTCCGGCAGTCGTTCTTCTCGCAAACCATACGCGACTGGAACAGTAAAGGGAGGTAATGCAGTGGCACGTAAAGTGCCATCCGCCACACACTATTGGGTGGCTTTCGGAGTATAAGTGTAGATGTAGGTGTGAAATTTCTACACCACTGGCTGTCTCTTGAATAAAAATAATGAAAAGGCTTTGCGACCATAGAAGAACAGAAACATGAGTTATGGAGCTAGAATGTTTCTTCATCATGACGTTTCTGACATGTGTCTAACGAAAATATCGAACAGAAATAATATAATTGAAAATTGTGGGTGAAGTAAAATTCGAGAAGTTGAGAAGTGAGTGATCTACTGAAGTTAAAGATGATGTAGACAGGGAAAGCATGTAGTGAGGATTCATATTATAAGACGGCTCACATTCTGGCTTACCGACCATTGCTTCACCGTAAGGTTGGGGCGATAATTCTGATCAAGTGCTACAGACGAAAGTGTACTCTTGACGAATTGGCGTTTTTATATTTATCTGAACTGACAGTTTTTTGATAGGTATAATGAACTACGTATCTTTTGAAAAGGAGCTACTTTTACATCACTCTCACTGCGAATGGAGATTGCTGCGTGACACGCGACAACTTTCACTTTGCGTGAAATGCAGGACGGTAAACTCTACTTATCATCTTTATTGAGGAATAGAACATGGAAATGTGGGCTAGATGGCACCTGACTAGATCTCACTTTTGTCGCTCTAGTCTAGCAACTTACCAGTTGCCGATGTATGGACTACCGACCAAAAGTATCCGGACACTCCTATGTAATGCGGAAATGACCACTTGATGCCTTCAGAGGTGGTTCCCCTGGTGCGAACAGAGGCGGAGTAAGAAGGTCACATTAACAGCAGAACCCGTCGCTCAGGAGAGCTCAGTGATTTCGAAAATGGACTAGTCGTTGGATGTCACATAAGTCACAGATCCATCACGGACACTTCAAGCCTTCTAAAGGTGCCCAAATAGACCGTCGGTGATGTGAGTGTGCAATGTAAATGTGAAGAAACAACCACAGCAAAACCAAGAACAGGTAGAACTCATCAACAGAAAGACAGCAATCACCAAATATTGAGGACGACCGTTGTAAGACATCACGATAATCAGAGGGAGGAATCACTCGTAAGCACCATAGTGCTACCACCTGTCCAGCTAGCACAATGACTGTGAGACAAGCAGTTAAATAGAATGGGGTACAGTGATAGTGCAGCTCCTCATTAACCACACATCTATGTAGTCAGTGTTAAACCGCAATGGAGGTGAGTGATGACGGGGAACGAGTGATTTATGGTGATGAATCACGCTCTACCCTTGGCAGTCCGATACAAGGACATGGGCTTGGCGAATGTCTGGAGAACGCTACATGCCATCGTATGTAGTACGAGGAGAGCTTAACGCAACGCTATATGCGGAAGAATATGGACATACTTTACAGCATTGTGTGTCGCGTACATTAGGGGAGCATTTCGGGGACGATGATTGAATCACAATGAAAACGCGCCCTGTCAGTAGCATCAGAGAAGCAAAGATTTGCACACAGTAACAATCCTGATATGAACTGAAACCGCTGGAATGGGATGAGTCAGAACGTCGCCTTCTCTCCAGAGCCCAGTTTCCAATAGCATTAACTTCCCTGGATTTGGTTCTTGGCAAAGAATGGACTGCTATTAATCTACAGAAATTAAGGTACCTCACTGAGAATGTCCCCAGCTGGGTTCAAGCTTTGTTAAAGCCGATGGAAGGACACACCCCACATTAACACTTTGTCGTCCGCACGTCTCGTACAAAGTTATTCGCTCGGTGCCGGCAGCGGTAAGTCGGATTACTCGGCTTGACGCCGGCCGGTCGTCACCTTTCCATTGATGACAAGCTTCAGACACATTGACTTTGACTTTTGCTCGCTTTAATTTTCCGGAAATCCTCTGTTTTGCCGTATCGTTCCACAAACTCGAATTTTCTTTGTAAGTAACTTACCTGCAAGTTCTACACTTTTGGAACAAATATCCATGCAGAGGTGATGCCACTGTCCATCAGGTGTCAGTAGTTCCGTCACTGTTTTCGCTAAAGGCCTTCCAGCGCCGGAATATATCTTGAATGAGGAAATGTATCCCGTACTCGAACCACACTGCATCCTAATGAGTATGCCGTAATTTTCGACGGACTGTGAATTTTAAAATTTAACCGTCCACGCCACAGTATCATTCCTTCATCAATTGAGATGTTTTGACTTAGATTAAACATTTCTTTAAACTGTTTGGAAAAATAATCAATTACGAATGGCACTTTGACAAATCGGTCGGCACTATCCAGTTAATTGTTGCTGTTGGAAAAGTTTAAAAATGATGATACTTGTCCAAATCGGTTGCGGGACATCGTTTTGCGAAATATTGGTGTATCTATCAACAGATTCGTTAACCATTAATCATTGATCCTTGCTTTTCTTACAATTCTCATAAGGATAGCAATACCAAACCATTATCTAAGTTCGGGTCCCGTATCGTCGACAAATTTGGCATTATTTTAATCCAGTTTCCTCCTATTGCAATTTTGACTGTAGTACTTTCTGGTTTCGTTGCTAATACGTACAAATAGATCGTTCCCAATAAATAATTGTACTTTATCCTCGGCGTTCTGTGTATCTTTGGGAAATATATTTATACCCGGGTATACTTCAAATTCATTGTTGGTCCTCGGTAAACCCTTGTTCACTAAAGTACAGGCAGCCCTTAGCGGCTCGCCATCTTACTTACAACTATTGATGACGTCGCCTTTCCGGCATCGATCTTTTTTACTATGTAACTTGTAAGTACTGCATCTTTTTCCAGTCAGTACAAAATTTAATTTTATTAATGTATTATACATCCATTGTTTTAGAACAATTAGTCTAATTCTAAAGACGACGCTCATAGTAGTGTCGAAACCAGGTAAGTTTGGACTTAATATTTGTGACCGAGGGCTTATATGTTCTAATACAATTCTGACACTGTGACTGAACCTTAGCAGCTATGCTCAAAACTTAGAGAACTATTTTAGAAAAGTATAGATTGCGGTCTCTCGTATTACACTACTGGCCATTAAAATTGCTGCACCAAGAAGAAATGCAGATGATAAACGGGTATTCATTGGACAAATATATTATACTAAAACTGACATGTGATTATATTTTGACGCAATTTGGGTGCATAGATCCTGAGAAATCTGTACCCAGAACAACCACCTCTGGCCGTAATAACGGCCCTGATACGCCTGGGCATTGAGTCAAACAGAGATTGAATGGCGTGTACAAGTACAGCTGCCCATGCAACTTCAACAATGATACCACAGTTCATCAAGAGTAGTGACTGGCGTACTGTGACGAGCCAGTTGCTCGGCAACCTTTGACCAGACGCTTTCAATTGGAGAGAGATCTGGATAATCTGCTGGCCAGGCAGCAGTCGAACATATTCTGTATCCAGAAAGGCTCGTGCAGGACCAGCAACATGCGGTCGTGCATTATCCTGCTGAAATGTAGGGTTTCGCAGGGATCGAATGAAGGGTAGAGCCACGGGTCGAAACACATCTGAAATGTAACGTCCACTGTTCAAAGTGCCGTCAATGAGAACAAGAGGTGACCGAGACGTGTAACCAATGGCACCCCATACCATCACGCCGGGTGATACGGCAGTATGGCGATGACGAATGCACGCTTCCATTGTGCGTTCACCGCGATGTCGCCAAACAGGGATGCGCCCTTCATGATGCTGTAAACAGAACCTGGATTCATCCGAATAAATGACGTTTTGCCATTTGTGCACCCAGGTTCGTAGTTGAGTACACCATCGCAGGCTCTCCTGTCTGTGATACAGCGTCAAGGGTAACCGCAGCCATGGTCTCCGATCTGACAGTCCATGCTGCTGCAAACGTTGTCGGACTGTTCGTGCAGATGGTTGTTGTCTTGCAAACGTCCCCATCTATAGACTCAGGAATCGAAACGTGGCTGTACGATCCGTTTCAGCCATGCGGATAAGATGCCTGTCATCTCGACTGCTAGTGATACGACTCCGTTGGGATCCAGCACGGCGTTCCGTATTACGCTCCTGAACCCACCGACTCAATATTCCGGTAACAATCATTGGATCTCGACCAACGCGAGCAGGAATGTCGCGATACGATAAACCGCAATCGCGATAGGCTACAATCCGACCTTTATCAGAGTCGGAAACGAGATGATACGCATTTCTCCTTCTTACACGAGGCTTCATAACAATGTTTCACCAGTCAACGCGGGCCAACTGCTGTTTGTGTATGAGAAATCGGTTGGAAACTTACCTCATGTCAGCACGTTGTAGGTGTCGCCACCGGCCGCCACCGGCGCCATCCTTGTGTGAATGCTGTGAAAAGCTAATCATTTGCATATCACATCACCTTCTTCCTGTCGGTTAAATTTCGGGTCTGAGGTGGTGTAGAAATTTTAATGACCAGTAGTGTATTATCATTCTTTCTTGTGTACGCTTCTCGAGATACGTGCTCAGTTCACGCTACTGCCGGGCCAAAATTATCAGTAAAGTTAGGGGTTAAGATTTTCTTATACTCTTTTCGTCACATTCGTTGAGGACACCGTAAGTATACTTGAGACGGTTTCCGGACCGGGCGGTAGCGCTCCAAATGGCGCTCAACGTTTGGATCGAACGAAACAAATATTGCTGTTCGATATCCAACTTACAGGTCTGAAATATTGCTGTAATGAGTAAAATATTTACTGAAAAATAAATAATACCAGATTATTGCCGTGTATGTATAATAACAATTTTCTGAAATGTGTAATTCTAGAAATGTTCTTTTCCATGTACTTGTAACAGTTCTAATCCATTACTCAGCACGGAAAATAATTAAACCGAGCTGCTGGACTGGGATAGACTGCATCTGTCATAACATTATTGTACAAAATAGATCTCACAATCTTGATGTGGGGACGCGAGTAACAGAGATTGCTTACCAAGGTAAGGATGCTATTGCATGAGCTCCCAAGTTCAGTATTAGCATGATTAGGCAACTGGGGGCCATGCAGAGTGCTTTCTTATTAAATAAAGTGTGACATTAAATGCTTTGATTGATGCAGCCTGCTACATAAGTTTAAAAAAGGTTTTTGTTGGATAAAAGTACTAAAGTTCACGTGTAGCCACATTCTTTCAATTGACATAGATATTTTAAATCAGGGCTTCCAAACCTTTTCAGCGGGCGGACCCCTTCTTCAGTCGAAAATCCATGGCGGACCCATAGTTAGTGAAGAGCACGGTAACTTTAAATTTCAGAGCGAAACCCATGGGAACTGAAAGCTTCTTAATGCAAGTGCCATGTTCCCAGTGAGCCAATGACCCCCCATCCCACCCCCCACCTCCACCGAACTATCAATTGCCTTTGGTTTAGAGATGAATGAAAACAATTTGAAATTCCAACGACGACCCCCCATCCCACCCCCCCCCCCTCCCCTCTCCACCGAACTATCAATTGCCTTTGATTTAGAGATGAATAAAAACAATTTGAAATTAACGATCCAATTTGAATTCCCACTATATCCAGATACTTACTAATGGACTTACTCCCTTTGTTCAACACACTATAGCCTGATTAAAATTACTTGGTAATTGACATTTCACACGTTGGAGTTGCCTTCCTCCAAGTGCAATCAACGTCAAGTCCAAACTGTTCGCTGTTGACAAGAAACTGTTCGCTGTTGATAAGCTGCCTCTTGTGGTCTGTTCACTTCCACTGTTTGGCTACTGTTATGTAAGGAACATGCATATATCGTAGCAGTCGTGTGTGTGTGTGTGTGGTTTTTCGTAAAATACGAAGAAAAATGTTCAAATGTATGTAAAGGACTTAACTGCTGAGGTCATCAGTCCCTAGTCTTACACACTATGAACGTAAGTTTAGCTTCCGCTGAGGACAACACACGCACATGCCCGAGGGGGCTAGTCTTACACACTATGAACGTAAGTTTAGCTTCCGCTGAGGACAACACACGCGCATGCCCGAGAGGGGACTCGGGCCTCGGACGGGAGCAGCCATGCAGTCCACGACGACATGGCGCCCGAGACTGAGCGGCCATTCCGCTAGGCTCGCACTGCCTGCTGCTAAGAAAGTGATTGCTTTTGCTGATATGACTTGCAATAACGACGCCGCTATCTCGTTAGGGATGCTACGGACTTCTTGAGCCCTCGGCTGTGATGGGTTCCAGGCTCCCTCCTCCGAAGGGTTGGGTCCCTTGTCTCCCCCTCCTCCTCCTCCTCAAAGCTTACTGAGCCTTTCCCGTGGTTTACTTAACATAGAACCAGAATCTCTTTGGATTTTCCGCCACATTTCTAGAGAGAGTTTCGTTGTGGGAACTATTAAATGCATCTCGCATTGAAATCCGCACCAAATTTCGAGCCTCAGTAAGACTTCGCCAATCTTGGAGATTTTGCGTTCGTCTAAATTATACGTGCCTTTCTCGGTGCTCCTGCAGCAGCTTTCTGTCGTATTTTGTGTACCATGGGGGATAACTTCCGTCTCTTATTAATTTATTTGGTATGAATCTCTCGAGTGCTGGTGATACTCCTTCTTTGAACTTAAGCCACATATGGTCTTCACCTACATAATTTGGAAGGGTTGGAGACTGTCTCTTAGAAAGACGTTAACCGAATTTTTAGCGGCTTTTATAAATAGATAAATTTCGCGTTTAGTTTTGGTGAATTTCTTTGTTACGGAATTGAGCCTCGCTACGACTGTGTGCTCACTAATCCCTGTATCCGTCGTGAAGCTCAGGATTATTTGTGGCTAACAGGTCAAGTGTGTTTTCGTAACCATTTAAAATTTGAATGGCCTCGTGAACAAATTGTTCAAAATAATTTTTAAAAAAGCATTTGAAACAATTACGGAAGTTGTTTACCTACAATAAGGTCTGAAAATGTATTTTTGTCAACATACAGAAGGTAGATTGAAGTCACTGCCAACTATAATGAGACTCAAGTTTTCTTTGAACCGTTCAGCAACTGTTTCATCTGAGACCGGGGGTCGGTAAAACGAGCCAGTTATTAATTTATTCCGGTTGTCGAATATAACCTCTGCCCATACTAAGTCACAGGAACTATCTGCTTCAATGTCGCTTGTGAGCTGGAACACACATTACATTATTATTCCTTGAGTTGTGCTTCTTGTTTCTGTTGTAGTGCACATCATCACAATTACGGCTTTTCCCTCCAAAACCTAGAATGCTTTCTCTGTGTCCATGTAAATACTAGAGATAAACAATGTAGAACAACAACGTACGTTACAAGGATGTTGTTGTTGTTGTGGTCTTCGACTCCATCCTGTGCAAGCCTCTTCATCTCCCAGTACCTACTGCAGCCTACATCCTTCTGAATCTGCTTAGTGTATTCATCTCTTGGTATCCCTCTACGATTTTTACCCTCCACGCTGCCCTCCAGTACTAAATTGGTGATCCTTTGATACCTCACAACATTTCCTACCAACCGATCCCTTCTTCTAGTCAAGTTGTGCCACAAACTCCTCTTCTCCCCAATTCTATTCAATACCTCCTCATTAGTTATGTGATCTACCCATCTAATCTTCAGCATTCTTCTGTAGCACTACATTTCGAAAGCTTCTATTCTCTTCTTGTCTAAACTATTTATCGTCCATGTTTCACTTCCATACATGGCTACACTCCATACAAATACTTTCAGAAACGACTTCCTGACACTTAAGTCAATACTCAATGTTAACAAATTTCTCTTCTTCAGAAACGCTTTCTTTGCCATTGCCAGTCTACCTTTTACACTCCTGGAAATGGAAAAAAGAACACATTGACACCGGTGTGTCAGACCCACCATACTTGCTCCGGACACTGCGAGAGGGCTGTACAAGCAATGATCACACGCACGGCACAGCGGACACACCAGGAACCGCGGTGTTGGCCGTCGAATGGCGCTAGCTGCGCAGCATTTGTGCACCGCCGCCGTCAGTGTCAGCCAGTTTGCCGTGGTATACGGAGCTCCATCGCAGTCTTTAACACTGGTAGCATGCCGCGACAGCGTGGACGTGAACCGTATGTGCAGTTGACGGACTTTGAGCGAGGGCGTATAGTGGGCATGCGGGAGGCCGGGTGGACGTACCGCCGAATTGCTCAACACGTGGGGCGTGAGGTCTCCACAGTACATCGATGTTGTCGCCAGTGGTCGGCGGAAGGTGCACGTGCCCGTCGACCTGGGACCGGACCGCAGCGACGCACGGATGCACGCCAAGATCGTAGGATCCTACGCAGTGCCGTAGGGGACCGCACCGCCACTTCCCAGCAAATTAGGGACACTGTTGCTCCTGGGGTATCGGCGAGGACCATTCGCAACCGTCTCCATGAAGCTGGGCTGCGGTCCCGCACACCGTTAGGCCGTCTTCCGCTCACGCCCCAACATCGTGCAGCCCGCCTCCAGTGGTGTCGCGACAAGCGTGAATGGAGGGACGAATGGAGACGTGTCGTCTTCAGCGATGAGAGTCGCTTCTGCCTTGGTGCCAATGATGGTCGTATGCGTGTTTGGCGCCGTGCAGGTGAGCGCCACAATCAGGACTGCATACGACCGAGGCACACAGGGCCAACACCCGGCATCATGGTGTGGGGAGCGATCTCCTACACTGGCCGTACACCACTGCTGATCGTCGAGGGGACACTGAATAGTGCACGGTACATCCAAACCGTCATCGAACCCATCGTTCTACCATTCCTAGACCGGCAAGGGAACTTGCTGTTCCAACAGGACAATGCACGTCCGCATGTATCCCGTGCCACCCAACGTGCTCTAGAAGGTGTAAGTCAACTACCCTGGCCAGCAAGATCTCCGGACCTGTCCCCCATTGAGCATGTTTGGGACTGGATGAAGCGTCGTCTCACGCGGTCTGCACGTCCAGCACGAACGCTGGTCCAACTGAGGCGCCAGGTGGAAATGGCATGGCAAGCCGTTCCACAGGACTACATCCAGCATCTCTACGATCGTCTCCATGGGAGAATAGCAGCCTGCATTGCTGCGAAAGGTGGATATACACTGTACTAGTGCCGACATTGTGCATGCTCTGTTGCCTGTGTCTATGTGCCTGTGGTTCTGTCAGTGTGATCATGTGATGTATCTGACCCCAGGAATGTGTCAATAAAGTTTCCCCTTCCTGGGACAATGAATTCACGGTGTTCTTATTTCAATTTCCAGGAGTGTATATCCTCTCTACTTCGACCATCATCAGTTATTTTGCTCCCCAAATAGCAAAACTCCTTTACTACTTTAAGTGTCTCATTTCCTAATCTAATTCCCTCTGTATCACCCGACTTCCTTCGACTACATTCCATTATCCTCGTTTTGCTTTTGTTGATGTTCATCTTATATCCTCCTTTCAAGACACTGTCCATTCCATTTAAGTACTCTTCCAAGTCCTTTGCTGTCTCTGACAGAATTACAATGTCATCGGCGAGCCTCAAAGTTTTTATTTCTTCTCCATGGATTTTAATACCTACTCCGAACTTTTCTTTCGTTCCCTTTACTGCTTGCTCAATGTACAGATTGAATAGCATCGGGGAGAGGCTATAACCCTGTCTCACACCCTTCCCAACCGCTGCTTCCCTTTCATGTCCCTCGACTCTTATAGCTGCCATCTGGTTTCTGTACAAATTGTAAATAGCCTTTCGTTCCTTGTATTTTATCCCTGCCGCCTTTAGAATTTGAAAGAGAGTATACCAGTCAACATTGTCGAAAGCTTTCTCTAAGTCTACAAATGCTACAAACGTAGGTTTGCCTTTCCTTAATCTTTCTTCTAAGATAAGTCGTAAGGTCAGTACTGTCTCACGTGTTCCAGTATTCCTACGGAATCCAAACTGATCTTCCCCGAGGTCGGCTTCTACCAGTTTTTCCATTCGTCTCTAAAGAATTGGCGTTAGTATTTTCCATCGGTGACTTATTAAACTGATATTTCGGTAATTTTCACATCTGTCAACATGTGCTTTCTTTGCGATTGGAATTATTATATTCTTCTTGATGTCTGAGGGAATTTCGCCTGTCTCATACATCTTGCTCACCAGATGGTAGAGTCTTGTCAGGACTGGCTCGCCTAATTTTTATTTTTCCTGCCAAGGCGCTACAACTGAGTTTTTCAATGTGAGTTGGTTAGGATATAGTGTTTTATTGTGTGTACAGTGTATTTGTTGGTGTGTGACCAAGTGGTGTATTTTTGAGTGTTTTGTGTCTTTTGGGTATAACAGTGTTAATAGAAGTATGTTTAAGACCGCAAAGAGAGGAAACTAGGCATGGACGACATAACAGAGATCGAGGACGAATCTGTTTCAGTAATCCACAATTTGGAAACTGAACAGACCAAAATGGCCGTCAACAGCAGGAACAGTAAACAGGTGTCAGCTCAGCTTACGACTCAAATAAAACATCAGTTGTAGACACAGCTGATGTGCTGCCACAGCCAGCACCGACGGATGATTTTTCTAGCCGTGTTCCTGGCAAATCTCTAGTTGAGGAACTGGAAAAGAGAGAAACGCGAGAAAGAGGAACGTTCAGAAAGAGAAAACGAGAAAAAGAGGAGGGTCTCGAAAGAGAAAAGACTATTAGCTCAGGTGAAGAGTATATTAGAAGCAGAGCTGCGGAAAATGAAGTAAATTATGAAAGTTCAAACGACAGTACCAGCAGAACGTTTGGAAAAGGAAAGGAAAGACGTGGATCTTGAACGTTTAGTCTGTCGACGAAATCAGGTTTTAGATTAACGAGATAAAGTCATCGTCTCATATCTTCACGGAGAAATAGATGGTTCTCTGGAACAAATTTCCGGATTGGTAGTACAAAGCTAAGGTATTCCAACGAAAGTCCAGAAGCTTGACGGGAAGGTCACCGAACTCGACAGAGAGCAACAAGTATTGGAGGGTCACGTGAAATCGCTAGCTAAAAATCTAGATCAAATTACAGTGTAGAAACAAATATAGAACAAGAAGTAACGCTTGCGTGACAGAGATTGTGAGAGCCAGGACTCGAACACGCACTTAAACCCTTAACTAAGTGAGATGGAGCAGCGAACTTTCGCTTTAGAAATGGAAAGTAGTCGTAGGGAACACTGATAGTCCACCACACGTTAGTAACCGGTACGGAAACTTACCTGTGAATATGTCAAATTGTGACGGTTGGCTCGCGATACTGCCAAGCAGTATGGACCGTGCAGTTATGGGAGTACTGTTGGTGTGACAGATGTGGGTGCAGTGCCCACTGTCGCACGGGTAAAACATTAGGAGTCGCTTATGAAGCACAGGCAGTTCCAAACATTCACTGAGGAACGAAAGTCAATCCACGCAGTGACAGTTATCAAGAGTTATAGAAATGCTTTACCTCTTTCGTGGACGAAGAAACAGATAATACAATATGTGATTTCCTTTATCAATGGGGATGCAGCTCTCTGGACAATGGAGGCTGCAGAGAACTGTCAGGTATACTCAGACTTTGAGAAGATGTTTTTAGCTCACTTCTGGTCGTAATGTATACAAGAACGACTCAGAAAGCAAGTTTATAACCCCGAGCCACCCAATCACCGGCAAGGCAATCTTCTAAAATACATCGAAAGATATTTAAACAAGACACGGTACTGGGATGAACCCATGCTTCCGAGAGATGTGGTGTGTGCATTAAAGGGCAATTTACCAATTTCAATCAGGGAAAAGCTTGTTCATGTCCCCAATATGGACCTCGAACAGTTTATGGCCACCATAGATTCATTGGATTTAATACAAGAGTACGCCAGGTAAAACGAATTTGGTAATGGTGGGCCAGGATCGAACAGTAGTAACAATACGCAAAGAAATGCAAACGGAAACAGTCCCAGGGAAGGTGGACAGAGTGGAGAAAGTGATAACCGAGCCGACCACAGTAGCAACAAACAAAATAGTGACAGTGGTTCTGCTGGCTACCAATACAATGAAATGGTAATCGTTCCCCGATAAAAACGGAAATTATAATAGGAAACGGACTAACGAAGGAAGTTATAACACTTCCTTTGCTAAAAAAAATATGCGAACTACTAATGAGCAGTGGCACAGATCTGGCCCTGCAAATTGGTAGACATATCATGCTTCCGCCGACCGGAACGTGCCAGTGAATAACATAAATGTTATACCAGTACCGCCACCACCTTCGCAGCAGCACTGTACACCACAACCGCAATACGTGCCGAAACAGGAACAACAGAAACAAACTGAAACAGTATCCATTGTGCAAGTGGTCGAAGAGCCAGAACTCGGATGTTCGGGGGCGTTCAATTCCCAATGACATTTGTAGGCCTTCTACATAGGGTCGGTGTGGCACAGGGCGAAGGCAAGCAAAGAGGGCAAGCTTTCTTGTTGAGATATAATGAAGGTGAAAAACTCAGGGACGAATTAATTGCTAAACCGAGACAGACACAGCAACAAAAGGTTGAGTTAGTACAAGCCGCTTTTTAGGCTCAGATATATGCAATACCCGTAACTGTTATTACTGGTACAGGAGCAAGTGCTTCAGTTATGAATCATGAATTCTGTAAATGTGTAGACCAGGTCAAGAGATTGCAAAAATGTAAAATTGTGGGGGCCCTACGTGGCCGGGTGCAAATAATTAAAAATCAGGTACAGGCCGTCCTAGACGTAGAAAAAGGAGAGATGAAATGCTCATTCTTAGTCGTCATGAACTTAGTGGTATTCTGGGTTTGGATGCACCTTGAAAAACCACAAAAAGGTTATTAAACTAGCACTGATAAAGACTGCTGACACATATAATAATTACTCTAGGCAGGTTCAGGTGGATATCTCTGACCCGAAGGTACGGCATGTAGAAAATGTCGTCTACAGGGCGACTTACAATAAGTAGTCCATGAAACCGAATCTGATACAAAAGAAATAAGACAAAGTATTGAAGTAAAGGTGTTGGGATCGAGTTTCCTCGACCGTAACCAAAAGAATGAACTGACTCACCTCCTAAAAATGTATAGTCACGTATTCTCCGAGAAACCTGCTATAATAAAGGAATACACTTATGATATGCCAATTAAACGGCATGATACCTTTCGCCGTGCCACATATCCCATGGCATGGGCTAAGAAGCAAGCCGTATCTAAAGGGATTCAACAAATGCCTAAATAGCTAATAGTAGAACTTTCATTGTCGTCATATAGCAGCCCTCTGCTCGCAGTCGAGGAAGCAGATGGAAATAAGTGGTTAGTGCTGGATGCCCGAGACATTGACAAATTCATTATACCTGTAAGAACCCGAACTGAGAACCTCGAAGAACAGATTCAGAAGTTCCAAGGAGTCAAATTCCCTACTAGTCTTGATCTCTGGCGTCCTGTTGGCAAGTGTTGCCAACAGAGGCCTCGCGAAAATATACAGCCTATATATTTGCCGGTCGTAGTTACCAGTTCCGAGTGCTGCTCTTTGGGCTTAATGTAAGTGTGGTAGTCTTTAATTCAGGCATTTGACACCTTACTCGGACCGGACTTACTGGAAAAGGTAACGTTGTATGTAGGTGATATATTAATCGCTACGAAAAGGTGGGAAGAACATCTAGAATTATTAGACCGGGTGTTAGCTAGGTTCGCAGAGACGGGAGTTACCACCAACTTAAAGATATCAAAATTTGGCCAGTCTTAGATAAAGCTTTTAGGACATACAGTGTTACCAATAGCTGTAATGACCGACCCAGGCAAGTTGGAAGCTATCCAACATTTGCCGCACCCCACTACGAAGAAACAATTAAGAATTGAAGACTGGTTTGGGGATGGCGTCATTCTTTAGGCGTTTCGTGCCCGTGCAGCTACTCAATAATGAGGCACTGCTACGGTTGTTAGGTAAAAATAGACCTTGGATGTTCACGGAGGAACAGTTATGCTAGATGCATGGGTAAAACCACTCCCTAGAACACCCAGACATGAGTCGCTGGAGGAAAGTTTACAACACGTCGGGGTCATACTGAAAAAACAAGATTTTGGCAAATACTGAGACACAAAAGGTGCGTGGTCTCTACCCGCACACAGACTTGACACTTTTTGTGTCAAAGGAATTAATAAGATTATTCATCGTAAAATGAAGGTCATAAAGCAAAAGTAGTTACAGTAGTGTAAGGTTATTTGATTAATTTTAGGTTTATTTATGTATTTTTCTTGTGTGTGTATTGTAAATATATGTCTAAATGTTTATGTATACGTATATTTATGTGTCTGTGTAAGAAAGCAGGATGTCTCCTTGAATACATGAGACAGCATGCGAACAATGGCAATAAAAAGTGAATTGCTAATGAAGACAGTGGACTTAGTAAGTGTAAATTTCATAAAATCACAATGTAAGTAAGGGAATGCAGGCAATTTGTTTGGTCCCTCGGTGACTAATGTGCGCCTGCAAATCATAAACCGATATCAAAGAAGTTTAGAATATTCACAATGACAAAATTCTCAAACATAAGTATTGATATTAAACTACTATCACAGTGGAAGGTATAAATCCTTCACACATTAGATACTTGGGAATAATGTGGACGGATACTGTTTTCAGAAAGCGAAGTAAACACTAGAGAATGAATCAATGTTGACAGCAACTATGATAGTAAAATGTACTGAACTGAATAGTTCAGGTGACTAATTGGTCGAACTTTCTGCATGATGGGACCCTGTCTACATAAATCCTACCAAAATACTGTATAAATACTTTTATTGTAAAGTGTGTACCATGTGTGCTACGTAACGTGAAAGTGGAAGTGCTTATAATGGAGTCTTCACACGTACAATGCACAAACTGCGTGCGAGAAGTGCATTTCAAGTGTCGAACAATCTGGACGCTAAAGTAGCGATATTGAAAGGTCAAAAACTTATAACAAACCAAAGACAAGTCCAAGAATTGTGTAGGTGGAAAAAGCGGTGAGCACAACCACGGCCAGGAGGAACTATGATACACAGAAAAGACTGTGAATCTGTAAATAGTATGTACATTTATGGCCAAAAAGCGTAGCATGTGGAAATGCATAAACATTAATGTGAAGTTTCACGCATAAAATAGTTATATGCAGTGTACAAAACTGTTGAAATATCACATGTGTGTTAGTTGTAATGTCAAACTGCGGAATCCGCATACGGCAGTGAGTAACGTGAAAACACGGAACATCTGAACGCTTAAAGTAACAGTTGGACCAACATACAATAGAAAATCCTAATGAAACACGACGACTGTGTAAACGCTCCAGGAAGTGGAAAAGCAGTGCTTTTGTAACGGGAGGTGTTGACAAGCTATGAGCTGTGCATTTGGAAGAAGCCTAATCCCAAATGTTGTAAAGTGCTCGACTAGTGACATCCAAATCAATGTACGCACAGAAACACGTGTGGCTGAAGAGTGACTGTGAACCAACCAAAATATCTTTTCCGCTTATATATGTATGTATCTTCATGATAAGAAAGCTGATGCGCGGTGGACCTGTTTCATGCTTGCTATGGTGTGGGGTGACGACGGAGCAGGCCTGCCATCCAACAGCTGATCAGCACGCAGTGGTCAAGACCCGTTCCCATGACAACGATGAGCAGCTGTCCAGCGTTCAACGACCGGCGGCGGTAGGAGAGTTCCCGATCGACTGCCCACCATTCCAGCGGCATTGAACAACAGTCAACCAACAATGAACGTCGTAATAATTTGTTATAAAACTTATATAAAAATCCGTAGCCACAAATTGTTGTCAATAAAATTCTTCTGGGTTTGAGGACGCATTGTTAACAATGAAATTCCCAATTTTCGGCGACTATTGCAAGACGTCTCTCTCAGGGTGTATTGCTAACTGCTGAATGAGCGCTTGGTTGGTTATATAGAATGGAGGAGTGCTGTCATTGGATATGAGGATGAGGGGGAAGGGTATTAGGTGTTCTTTATTTGTCTTTGCTTTACGTGTTGTCATTGGCGGAAATAGGCGTTTTCCATTGATGTTCCCCTTATTGCTTACCATTAGTGGAAATTGGCGAACAGGAAACTGAGCGGCGGCTGCGGCGTAACGTTGTTTACTATCTAGTATCGGTTAGAGCGCGTCAGCACTCTGTGTAATAAATGAGCACCTAACACCCTTCCTCTTCACTCTCATATCCAATGACAGCACTCCATAGAACATAATTCACCGAGCTAGCGTTGATTCAGCGGTTGACAATATACTCTCAGGAAGGGGTCTTGCAATAGTTAGAATTTTATAATTGGCAATGCGTTTTCAAACCCAGATGAATTTTACTGACTGTGACAACCACTGCGAAAGATTACGTTTACATAAAGTATTGATATATTCTGCAGTGTTGACTGCGAGAGATATGAATGAAACAGTTTTTGTGCTATGTCTATCCCCTAAAAACTCTGTTACATATGTAAAGTGGACGTACATTGAAAGCTGATGCACTAGAAAAGTGAACCAACTTAGTAAAATTAACCATCAATTACATATTCTCGTACATTATATCCGATAAAATGATTTAAATAGGTAACTTGTAAATGTTGTGTAAAATTGTTTTCTGTAAAAACGATCGTCTGCAAATCAAGGTAATCAAATTTAACATCAATACTTGATAGTAGCGGGAGTGTGAACGGTTTGAAGACTCCGGGCTGGTTTTTCTAAACCGTTTTCTTCCCGTCGCCCGTAACCTAAATAGGGGAGTAAAGCTATTGTTTACCGGGATTATTCAATCATACCAAGCTGTTCTCTCTTCGAGTAGTGCAACGGCGAAAGATTGAGACACGCTCATATTAGAAATAGTTGAAACCTTCTAAAAAAAGGTAGATGTTATTTGTGACAAAATGAATGTAAATTATCGACTATTCTAAACTGATATACATGTGCACATGTGAGTAAAAAACAAAAGCGACGTGAAGTGACATGTGTTATTATAAAAGTGGTATGACTTTCACAAACCACGTGTGTTTTTTGCCGATTCATACCAGAGGGCCATTGTACCGATACGCAGTACAAAATATTAAATCGTGCGACGACAAGTCGAACACAGATAGAAGTAAAATTACAATTGTAAAACTTTCAATTATAGAGAATATCACGCGGGGACTCTAAAAATGCGCTTATAATTAACTGTCAGAACGGTAATTTGTAATGAAACGAAACAATAACGGGACAAACAGACTCTATAAGATAACTATATAGGATCTACGTAGCAATGTAATTGTTCGTTTACTCTCTGGTGCGAGAAACCAAAAAGACCAGCGTTATTACATACACTCTCTGTTCTAGCTTTGAAGAAAACGCACTTTTCAGCAGCCGTTTCGCATTGTAAGTTGTGTTTTAAATAATATATTGAAATTTATGCTAACTGTGCATTTTCATTTGATGTATATACTGACCTTCATGGAGAAGTATAAGTTAGGTTTATTTTCAAGGTTTTCAGTATGCTGGATAAACAACAAGAATGGCCGAACAATCGACCATTCTTGGCAGGTACCTTGCTTAGGAATAATTTCATTACAATTTCATTGCGTTCCGTTATCAACGGAGGCTTTAAAAGACTCGCATCATAATTAGTAAAAAAAGAAAGTCCATTAATTTATTTCGTATTAAAGTGGATATTAAAAACTTTCTGTTCATTAGAGGCATTGGCCGCTTCTCGGCAAAACGAAGATTATTCCGTTTAATACTTTCTTTAATTCATAGGATTCTTTTAATTCATTTCGCTACTGTAAATATATCCTGCAGCAATATTTTAATGTGATAACACGAAATATAATCCCTCAAATTACGTTTACATTTTTTCTCTATGAACTCTTAGACACCAGTTTCAACATATTCTACAGGAGCACACTCCGCTGCCGAATGAAAATTTCATTCAGGAAATATTCTAAAGGCGCGTCACGGAATCCTATACTAACTAGGCGGTGTGTCGCATGCTGTTAAATAATCAAAGCTTAGAGAATTATTGTACGAATGTATATATTGCGGTCCCCCATATTATCATAATTCTTTCTTGTGTCCGCTCCGCCAAATACGTGCTGTAATCACGCTTTTGCCGGGCGTAAATATCAGTAAAGTTAGGCGTTCAGATTTTCTTACACTCTTTTCGTCACATTCGTTGAGGACACCCTAAATATACTTGAGACGGTGTCCGGACTTCGGCGGTAGCGGTACAGTTGGCTGGAGGCGTTTCAAGTGAGGGGAGAGGCAGTATGCACTGTGGTCTCTAAGCAGTGAACTGCTTGAACGTACACAGGGGGAAGTACGGAGTCGGCAGTTTTAGTTATGACATTCCTGTTTGAACTATGGAAGGAGGAGGGGACACTGTCTCAGCTCTCGAAATAGCAGCAACATTTTCTTTTCTCTGCTCCTAAGGACGCAGGAGAATTCTGTTTAATACTGAGTGTAATGCAGAACTTTCCTTTTAGAGATAATTCAATGCACTGTATTTTGCTGTACGTTTAAAGAGAATACTGTATTCCACCTTGTATTGGGAATCCTCGTCTTGCGAGTGGCATGCAGTTCTTGGGAGAGCTTTGCTTTTATTCACTTGCACTTAAGACGTTGCTGGATTTCGCCTGATGCTGAGAGTTTGCATCACACGTTTGTTGCTGGCAGTAAAAGCTTTGTTGTAGCAGTTATAGGCAACAGTCGGCTTTGTAAGGTGTTGGGTTTCAGCTCTCACAACATTTGCGCGACTGCAGCTTCGTCGCCAGTAGCATCATTGTATTCAGCCAGAATGCTTTTGCTACTGTGATGTAGCTTCTTACGACAGATACAGGCTAAGTTGTTGGGATCACCTATAAAGGTTACTCCACTGAGGTTACACGCCAATCAATCGATTCTTGTAGCTTGCTCTAGTTTTCGTCCGACAGAAGAATTCAGTCAAATCGTGTAGTATTTTTCAGATCACGTTACCCCCATTGGGCAGAAGCAGGCAGAAGTTTCCGAATATTACTTAAGTGCATTAATTTCACAACTGTTTGAGTCCACAAGATGTATTGTATCTTGTGTCGGTAAATTTCTGAACTATTATTTTAAAAAAATGTCTCGTGAACACTAGCATTTGTCCTTCCAGTAGCATTATAGTTTATCCATGATCTTTCTTTTACTGATATGGCTATTATTTTAAATTGTGCTCTAACATTCCCCACAGGAGGTATTTATGAGTGACAGTGCTAAATTTCAAGATGGAGTTAACTAGGAGTATCTGTTGCGCAGATTGACACTGATGGGTCTCCGTACGCGCTTACCTCGGAACTCCACAGTTGAGAGATATGAAGGTACTCGTGAAAATCTTGCTTGTACAAAAAACGAACCCAATAAACTTGCGGGGGCGCGTTGGAAATAGTTGACCCCGTCGGAATTCTTTCCTAGGTATCTCATATAGGCAACAGAACTGATTGACGTAAACCTTATTTTAAAATATTTAAGTGTGTAAATTTGATGTAAGAGATCACCCAGCTTGCTTGCATAGATATGAATCGCTGTACTTTACTTCCGAGTACTTGTAAAGCCACGCGACAGTATTAGAACTACAATTATATTAGTGTTTTAAGTTAAACTGCTTGCACATCAGCTCGCTGGTTAATGAGTTTTGTTGCGTGTCGATTTTCTTTTGTGTTCCGTCTTGTGAGTGTTTTTATAATGAGAATTTTTTTGGTAGGCAGCATGTTATCATCTAAGTTAGATTTTTACTGTTGTTTGAGGCATATTCGTGAATGATCGGTAGCCAGAAGAATGCTGAGAGTTTAATTTTTCGCATAACTCGTATCTTTGTCGTTGATAAATTTTAGGGGTATTTTGCGCGGGTTATGTTAGCTTTCGTATGTTGGCTAGAGACAGAGCTCGCTTGGCAGCTCAGCAGAAAAGTTTTAGTAACATTCGTGAAATGAATACACACGTGACAGCAAGGGAAGTGAACGCGAGGTAGAATTCCAAACAGATCTTAAAGCCGATGAGGAGGATATTGATCTAATGCGGTTTTGTGAAGACCCGTAGTTTGGGCAGGCATTGGGCGATCGTATGGCCAGCGAAAATGAAGAGTAAAGGCATATAGAGCCAAGTATTGAAATACGAAATTATGTCGGGAGCCCAATCGGACAGACAGCTACTTTTCGTAGTTGCAACGAACCACCTTCGTGTACATGAGCATGGAACAGTCCGATCGACACAAGAAGAGGTGAATTTTATGCGCACGCATATCTCGGATTGGATGAGAGAAGGAGATCCTCAGCAAGTAAAGACGGAGGACGTCAGAATGACGGACAGGGATTAGACGCTGGCGTGTCGTGCACTCTCGAATATCTTGAACGTCTATCTCCAACGATGAGTAAGAATATAACCGAAACAGTGAACGAAATCAGAAAGGTCAAAACCGAAACACGGAACGAAATCGAAAAACTCTGTACCGAAACACGGAACGATATGAGAAAGGTCACTACCGAAACACGAAACGATATGAAGAAAGCAAATACCGAACTCAAGCGGGAGATACAAGCCATCAAAAGTGAGGTGCGCGAAGTCAAGGATGAAGTGAAAGCAAGCGGGAAATTGAAGAAGCAAAAAGAACCGCGGAACGAAGAAAACTGATAGCAACAGGTCCTAAAATCATTGCTCGTGAAACGCCGGAAAAGGCACAGAACAGCACAAAGGTCGGAACGAGTGTGCTGTCAAAATCACAGGCGCAAATAAAGAGGATGGATGGAGCTCAGTCACGGAAGAGTGAAACTGCAAAAATGATGCTTAGACGGCTGAACTGTCCAGTTTTAACGAACGTATACAGATTGAAGTGAAGCAACTATCGGCAGAAGTCAGATCGAAGATGAAGTAGAGTACTCATACTGAAAGAGAGATAGAAAGTAACATACAGACGGCGGACGCTGAGGAAGCAAGTGAGATTCACAACAACCAAATACTGTTCCAACTGGCAAATGCCTGATCTCCGAGTGTAGAGCATCAGAACAGTTTCATTCATCCACAAAAAGTCCGAGCAGAATACAGGATAATAGCGAGTAGCATGGGCCAAGAGTCTACACACAACCAGGATGCGATGGAAAGAAGCAGCGCGCAGTACTGTGACGGTGCGTCTGATGTATATAGTTGCAACAGCTTGCGGCGAACTGCTTCACACAATACCAGTGCCGACAAGAGCAGTGAACAGAGAATAGAATGTGAATATGACAGCATGCATCACATCGAGATTGAAGAAAGAGGAAACATAGTACCAAGACCGACGAGTAGAGAGGAAACCTTTGACTTTAAGCCCCTCAAATCAGAACGAAAGTTCCAACTTTACAGGGATGAAGGAAACACATTACATCCCGAAACCTTCACTGGGCAGTACTATTTATCGTTGCCACCTTAATGGCCTCTCATGTACAAGCTCGAATTCATGTTTTCACACGTGGAGGTAACCATTGCAGAGAGCATGCGTTACACTACAAGATGTTGTATACCATACCAGGAATCCTGCTATGCTTTCCTAAACATATACTGGTCTTTGGAGACCGAAGACCGCGTAAAACCTGAACTACTGACATCTAGGGACTTCGAAAGTTCTGGGTTCCGCAGCCCGGTAAATTTCTTTGAACAGATGACCGAACGGAACTAGCATTTAGATGATCCGTGTAGTCCTGGTGAGATCATACTGCTGTTTTACATAAAATTGTCACTTCCATGTCAGCAAACTCTCGCAGGAAAATGTGAACGTGCTGTGGAAGTGTTTAAAAGGATCCTCCGGGAACTCGAGTTCACGTTTGATCAACAGCAGGTGCGAGAGAAGACAAAACAGAAAAAGACCCAGCAGGACAGGAGAGATGGGAACAAAAGCTTTCACAGAGGACACAATTGGCAAAACAATAGAACAACACTATAAAGATGAAAGGAATCAAGGTGGAAATAGTTCACCGTGGAGAAATAATGGACGTAATAATCGTCAGCAATTTGATCAGAAGTGTCAACAGCCAAATAGTAATTCATGTTGGGGTGTAATAGTGAGATAACCGAAATAATTTCCAACTGAGGTGGCAAGAATCCTATTCTAATGAGAGCAGGACACAATGTGTCGAGATACGACCTCTGAATCCAGGACAAGAGTGTCACGGAAACAATGGTCGACAAGATTGCGTAGGCAACAGTACGGGCATGACTGATAATGCGGCTGTGACGAGTCTCAGAGCCAGTCAGATGAACATAATCGAACATGAGGAACAAGTGGGGTGAACAGAAATTCTATATACCTAGTAAGTTCGTTATAGAATGTAGGTAATATTTAGATGCTAGAAAGTAACGAACCACAGTGTGATGTAAGACAGCATGTTGCACACAAATATATTATCTCATAGTACTGTTTTTATATCCTATAAGCAGGTACACAGCACACATCTATACAAAGCTTGCAAATTGTTATATGTCCGTCTAACACGGAAGAGAACGAAATCTGAAAGTTTGATGATACAATGATCTGTAGAGAGTATGTTTGTCGTCCTTAAATTTGCTACCTAGTCAATACTAAATGTAACCATAAGTGAAAAAAATGTAGATGTAAGAGAGATGAATACCACAGTAATAATAATGAGTGTATGGCATTGGTGGCCCGGAGACCCCTCGCGGGGCGGTTCGGCCGCCGCTCCACAATTTCTTTAACCCCACTACGGCGACTTGCGAGTGAATGAGGATGAAATGATGATGAAAGATACACAAAACCCAGTCATTTCGAGCCAGAAAAATCTCTGACCTTGCCGGCAATCGAACCTGGGACCCCGTGCGCGGGAAGCGAGAACGCTACCGCAAGACCACGAGCCGCGAACTCGTACCAGAGTGAATTTGTATCACAACCGAAATTGTTCATGCATTCCGAAAGACAGATTTCGAGACTGATTCTTAAAAGGGTAGAGTTTATATGAAAATTTCGTGCATGTAGATGGCCTCACCAGAGGGTAATTTGCCATTTGTTGTCTGTAGCGGCACGCATATGTATCGAACGCGGTTCTGTTTTTATCCGTCGAAGTTGATGAGATACGTAAGGTGGCCTGCTCCGAATGGCGACGTGAGAAGGCACCGTTAATGGTGCACAGAGAGAATGGAGATTGTTGTTAGGTGGCCAGCTTTGCAGAGGGCCGTAAGAGCGCGCTGCTATGTAGAGTAAGGTTATGATTTTTACTGGTCTCCGTCGGAAGGTACGCGATGGCCTGCTCTGCACAGAGGTGTACGAGCGCACCGTTATCGTATGGATGAACTTCTGGTTTAATTAAAGGACGTCACATGGAATTCGCGTGAGAAATTAAAAACTAGGGAGCGATTATGTTTCTACAATTGCTGTGGAGGAAGAATGTTCTGAATATACGTACATCCTAATTCATAAGTCAAATATCGAGACTAGTGACAATGACAGTCGTGATCACAAGAAATTGTATTTTACAGCAGTCATATTGTAGAAGATACGATGTGACTGTTAAGACCCCTAAATGGACTTCAGCGCGAATAAAGAACCTCAAAACGCAGTACGAACAGGAGGGGATGATATGAAGTTGAAAGTAGCGCAAAGATCACCGATGACAAAAAAGAAAACAATACCAAAGGAAAGACTATGTATCAGGCCAGCAGTCCACTTACTGTATATTTCGAGTATACTATACCAGGATAGTATAACTGGACAAGCAAACACATAGATGGAGAAATACCCTAGATCACATCATTTTCATATGCCGTTGCGCGGTTGCAAATTTTCGTTCTGCGGTCAAACGGCATCACCACAACATCAACAGCCAGCGGAGGTGCGGCGAGGATAGGCGACTTCGAGTATTTGGGAAATTGACATTACACCATCTGGAAGAAATGGTTGTACGGAGGGTAGCAAAATTTTAAGAGTAGTTTCTGGCACGAGACATAGGCAGTAATATATGAGTGATTAGCATAACAAAGTAGTTACTATGTGGGGTACTGCATGTGTGGTGAAAGTTTTCGTTGACATTTAGAAATAGTCTTGTCTAATAAGTGTTGTTTTCCCTGCTTACAAACGGGTTAATACAATATTGAATTGAGTTACACAGTTTTTCTGTAGAAAGAGATAACAAAGTTTGTTACACTTAAATCCAAGTTAGAGTCAGGAACTAGACATGTTTAGTACACTAAGTGGGGAGTGGGGGCTGGTTTTGGATGTCGAAGGGATGCAGCAGCGGATGCTTGACGCTTGCAGGGAGGTGGGAGCGGCAGTTTCAAATGTGGCGCCGGCCCCTCGCGCCACCTAACGTCTCTCGGTCCCAAGGCGGTCAGGAGCTGTTATGAGCTGCCCAACTCTTCTTCCGCGCATGCGTCGTTTCAGTCCTCTGACTGGTGACGGCGGCCGTAATCGTAGGTATATAAGCGGGAAATAGTGCCAGCCAGCCCCGGCAATCCAACACAAAGCCCACAACAGACACCGACTCCTGAAGCTCTTTCACAGGCGGACATGGGGATTGCATCCTTCCACTATCCTTCACACCAACAAATCCTTGATCCGCCCCATACTTTGTTATGCCAGCGTCGCTTGCGTTTCCGCCCCTCCCAGATTCTATAAAGCCCTCCAAATCCTAGAACACCATGCACTCCGCCTCGCCTTCCGTATCCACCTTCTGTCCCCCACGTGCATCCTCTATGACACCTTCTTCCATCACCTTCTCCTTCCCCCCTGTATGTCGTCCGCCGACTCGATCGTCCTCCGTTCCTCTCCACCCCCAGCCTGTTGCTGAGCCTTAATTGTTGTGTCCCACCTTCTCTCCATCTCTACACCCTCCACTTCCTTTCCCAACTCAACTTCCAGCATCTACCCCTCCCACATGATGAGCTTCGCCCTGACATCTACTGCTCCTGCCAATTCTAACCCCACCTTCCTCCACCTTAGTCCTCAGGGCTCTCTCTCACCTCCCCATCCCTTTCTCTGAGCGGTTTTCCCCATCATACACCTCCTTCTTCTCCCATGCCTCACTTCTGTACCGAGCAAGGTGGCGCAGTGGTTAGACACTGGACTCGCATTCGGGAGGATGCCGGTTCAATCCCGCGTCCGGCCATCCTGATTTAGGTTTTCCGTGATATCCCTAAAATCACTCTAGGCAAATGCCGGGATGGTTGCTTTGAAAGGGCACGGCCGACTTCCTTCCCCATCCTTCCCTAATCCGATGAGACCGACGACCACGCTGTCTGGTCTCCTTCCTGAAACAACCAACCAACCTCACTCCTGTGCCTCTTCACTCCCTCCTGCCTTGTCTTCCCTCTTCATCTGCCGCCCCACCCACCTCTTGGTGCACCTCCTTCCCCGATTTTCCTCTTCCTGCCACCCTCGCCAGCCCCCCACCGCACCTTCCTCCACTCTTTCTCCCTCCCCTCCAGTATCTCTGCAGGTCCCTACCAGCGGTTTTTATTCTTCTTGATTGTTCTGTCATTTGCAGTGGTATTCTAAGTGTCTCGCTTTGTGTGATTTTTGTACTAAGGCCTACTTTTAACTGTTTGACTCCAGTGATTTTAAGTGCGTATCGAATTGCCGGCTCTGTTCTAACTTTAAGTCGACTTTTTAACTGTCCCCCCCAGTGAATGACCCTGCATTAGTATATATTTTAACTATCATCATCTCCTTTCACTGTGTTTTTTAATCCTCATTTTATACCCCTTTTTATGTAAGAGTTCACCTTTCATATATATTTGTAAACTCATTTGGCTGAAAAGGAGTGGACTGTGCCGCTACAAAAGACTCTGTGGACACAATTTATTGTTATTTTGAATTATCCAAAAATAATTCATAAAATACTGATTTAAATTTTGTTTCATGAGTTATGTATGTATGTCTTCATATCGCTTGTAAGTGTATTTGTTGGTGAAATTTGTTTATGTTAAAGAGTTCAGGTCATGAACGGCAGTATTCTGGAATGAGGGAGGCACACATGGCCATAAAGGCACACACACATAGAAGCAGGCAAAACGTGAAACTGGGCAAGTCTGCAACTCAGGTAGTGGAACTGATGGCCCAGCTGGGCCACTGATATGGCGGGTCAATGGTGAAGTGGCGTCGAGAGCTGTCTCACAGGTCCTCTTTGAGGCGGTAACAAAAAGTGGGCCTTCAAGGTTTATGTAGTCCGTGGGACCAGTGTGTGGACCACCAAAGGGGAATAACCTGACAATGTGGTGGACCAACTGAGGCAAATGGCACGCCAGAGGTTATTGCATATAAGAAACTTGTCTGTACCCCTGAGACAGGAAAATTTTGTGCACTGGTGAGGGCAATCCACAGGCAAGCCACGGCTACCTATGCATACCTACATGATAAATGGAGAAGCACCTCTTGTCTTGTGCCTAACAATCGTTATTATTCCATAGAGTCACATCACTGGAACAATTTTATTAACATTCACTGGTAGCATGGACCATCAATTCTCCACAGTCTGCCTTGTGGACTATTAATGATGTTCTGCCTGCATATAATACTCCTGGTACCCTTCAGGAAAAATAGCAACCGGCTGGGAACAATTCTGAATTGGCACATCACTGACAGGCAAAGAGCTATAACCATAATAGACGCCCCTTTGTGGGCTAGGTAGGGTATAAGATTTTTCTAAGTAACTACGCTGGGTGAGCCCATGACTTTGATAAATTCACCACCAGCTTTATTTGTCCGTGTTCCATTGTCAAGGTTCTGCGGCTGTTAATTTGTTGGTCAAGGATTTAGCCACCGGCAAGGCCCTCAGAGTCCAATTTAGTCAAGTTAAGCTGGTTAGTTGACCTCACCACTCTTTCCCAGAGGGCAAATGTTGATATAAGTGGGGACAGTTGAGCTGTGGCAGCTTTAATTTTGTTGAGCATGCTGCTCCACTGGTGCCACTACTTATACAGCTGACGTCTATCCTAGTCATATGCCTAGCTGGGATCTTTCGTCGATATGTGTGTTGTTGGGCTTGGTGAACTGTGGTACCATAAGTTAGCAGAGGCCACAATGCTGGCGAGTTTGCTCTTGCAGTACTCATGCGATCTGGTCGAGAGGTTGTGAAGATGCGAATTGTTAAGGTGGTCACAGACTAAGTTTTCCAGCTGGAAGGGCAGTTGACACCATGTGCAACTTGGTCAGCAAGTTCTGGGGAAACAATAGAAACGTAAACATTATGGCTGTAGACCACCTGCATGGATTGGTGGCAATAATATCCCTACTTGGAATCCTGGAAGTCATGACTCCTTAACACTTGAGTGGAGTTAGGTTTTGATCTTTTATTGGTGCTTCCTATAGTAAGACCACGTCTGTGCTAATGTTGAATTCGACTCATCATGTTGATTATGTCTCCGAGAAATTGTGTGGATTGTCACTGGTCAATGCAAACGATTTTAATCTGTTTGTTCCAGATTATTTTCATTGTAAGTGTATGAGTACTCTCAGTTGTAAATAGAGTTGATGTGATTGGGACTGTAATATAGTCTGTGTTGAAAGCACTGCACTGTAAAAACAAAGGGTGGGCCCTATGAATTTGCAGGTGGTCAGTTGTTGTGTAATATTAACTTGTATGAGTAGCCACTTCCACAGTAGGTTACGAGGGTTATTCGGAAAGTAAGGTCCGATTTGGGGCGAAATGGAAACAACTGTGAAAATCTGGTGGAACTTTGCATGTATGTGTTGCGCAGTGTCTTTAATGTTCCTGCCGATCGTTTCACGTCTCTCTTTTCAGTTCAGTGCGCAAAGTGATCAGCTGGACGTGCCTAAAACAACAGTGTCTCCCGCCATGTATGTGGATCTGGTGAGAGATTTCGCCTGAAGCAACGCAGCCCACATAACATAAACGCCATGCATTTCTTTCTTCGAGACAATTCTCAGGCGAGATCTGCAGGGGAAATGAAGACGTTCCTGTAGAGTTTTCGATGGAAAGTGTTTGATCATCCACAATACAGCTCTTAACTGACGCCCTCCGATGTTCATCTCTGCTCACATGAACCGCTGGATACGAAGACAACATTTTGGCACAAACAACGAAAGGCAGACCAGCGTAGACACTTGACGCAAAGCATAGCCAGCTGTTTTCTGTGACGAGGGTATTGGAAAGTTTGTACAAAGCCACAACTGATGTCTAGTCGGAGTGGCGACTCTTCAGGAAGGTTGCAGGAAGGCATGTCTTACAGTTGCCAATTAATAATTTTTGATTTTAGCTGTGGTTTCCATTTCGTGATCTATCGGACCTTACTTTCTGAACAGACCTCGTAATATTTCCAACATTTGGCATATTGTAGCCTGTAGCTTTATTTGGCGAGATTACTAATTGCTTTCTGATGCATGTTGGCAGGACAGTTCTGGCAGCAGACGATGCTTTCCTGTTGCCTGGGCCCAGAACAGAGACGTGTTTTCATCATACTGTGGCGACACTTCCGTCGATGCGTGATGTCTAGATTTGCTCGCAGCCTGCCACCTCTATCAGCTGACTAGTGTTAGCTCGAGTTAAGTAAATTTGATCGTTTGTACGTGACACGTCGGAGTGTCGGCCGATTATTTCCGGGACCCTTGATATATTCAAATACTGAGAGTTGAGCAAGCACGCAATCCTTAAGATATATTCTGTAAGTCATAGGTTCCTTGTGGCTACATTTTTCCTTTAACAACTTGTTTAAATTTTGCAGGCCTTATATTGCTGGTTCTGGAGTGCATTAAGATTTACTTTCAGTTCGAGTACGAACTGTTGAGTTTCTTATCCAAAGTCATTATCTAACTCCTTTCATTGTCAAACTTGCATTGTTGCTGCCAGTTTCCTGTATTTTGAGGGATTTACGTTAAAGATCATTAATAACGTATCTGCTGATGTGTACTAGCTGCAAGTCACATTTAAAAAGGAAGCCTTCCCAGTCTTTCTTCTATTTTGGTTGATTGTGGATTTGATAAAGGGTCTTTATTAAGGTTTCTGATGGTGTGTACCTGCTGGCAGTCAGGTTTAAACTGTAAATCTTCCTAGCTTTTCTGGTATTTTGGAGGATTGCGTGTGTTTGACCTTATAAGAGACGTGTTATTGTGGGCCAGCGCCCTGGACCGGGCATCTCGGAAACTGCTGCCCCTGTCATCTTCAGAAATTAATTGGAGGACAGTGAATCCCGAGTAGGTGACACCTCAATATAGTACGCGGGGATCGGAGGGTCGGCCGGAGTGGCCGTGCGGTTCTAGGCGCTTCAGCCTGGAGCCCAGCGACCGCTACGGTCGCAGGTTCGAATCCTCCCTCGGGCATGGATGTGTGTGATGTCCTTAGGTTAGTTAGGTTCAATTAGTTCTACGTTCTAGGCGACTGATGACCTCAGAAGTTACGTCAGAGCCATTTGAACCATTTGCTCTATGGCAGATCTGCCGACAGAGTACAGTGGTGGTGCAGGAACAAGTGTTTCGAAGTGCACCATTTAGCGCACATTGTTGAAGTGGAGCTCCACAGCAGACAACTCATCCCAGCCTCACCCAGTGACACATCAATACGACATCATGACCATCGACAATTTACGTTGCGTTTATGCAAACGTGTCTCCTGGTCAAATGAATTACTTTTCTTGTTACATCAAGTCGAAGGTAGTGTATGAATACACCGTCACCCAGGCGGCTGGCTGCACGAAACGTTTATCTCGCCACTGACGCAGTCGTCCATTGGGAGGAATAAACTAACTGAGCAAATGTCGTGGGATAGAGGAACACAACATCGCGTGGGGTCTCCTTTGACCTTGCACATTGCGTTTGAGACACCTGGAACTGATTCTACAAGTCCCTGGTATTTCTCTAAAAGCGACTGACACCAAATCGTTCCTTGTCCTTTCGTGGATGCTGCATCCATGACGCGTTGCCAGCGTTCCTTGACATCCCAAATTTCCTTTCAAATCTTGGCTCCAGGATGGCCATTTCAGTCTTTGGACCTCCGCTCAACGAACGTGGAACCATTCCAGGGTGACGTTGGAGTGATGTGGTGGCACGTAATCTTCTTCAAACAACGAAGTGGCGGAAATTTTATTCGTGATGACTGGGTGTTGTGTGCTGTCCTTAGTTTAGTTGGGTTTAAGTAGTTCTAAGTTCTAGGGGACTGATGACCATAGATGTTAAGTCCCATAGTGCTCAGAGCCATTTGAACCATTTTTTAACCACAGCAGAGACCACCGTCTTGGATCACACGTTCCTGGTAGGCGGGATCCTTCTATTCGTTTGATCTACGCCACACTTAGTGCCTCCCATCGACATGGTGGAGTTGAAATCGCGATTTGTTCGACAATATCGCGTTACGCCTTTGTTCCAGTGTCCATACATGGTGACTGGCGCCAAATGCAGGCCGTCGTGCCCAATGACGTTGAATTAACAGTGGAAACTGTGTGCGGCGCCAGCTCCCATACCTTATGGAACCAATGTTCCTATGGAATAAACACTGGAACACGTGTCTAGCACGTCCTGTGTTCAATTGAGTAGTGATCTGTTGCACTGTTGCCCCTTCTGTAGTACTGATGATCCGTCTCAGATTTCGCCAGTAACCGTCATCGAGGGTAGGTGGACGGCCGGACTGTAACACCCTCATTCAACGATTCACGATACACCCTGGACACAGCTGAACGTGTGAAACTGCATTCCTGGACCACTGCCAAAATCGAAATTCACAACAGTCGGGCACAGACCACCATGCCATGTTCGAACGGCGTAAGCTCCAACGACGTTGCATTTTACAGAAATCACTTGCACAACCACTTTTCAGAAGTTCTCCTTATACAACTGCATCTGGCACACGTGGATTGTCATGCACGCGCAACACACCTGCGCCATCTGTGTCCCGCTGTTCTCATGATATTTGCATAGTCAGTTTATTACCCTAGGGTGGACATTCACCTCAGCCGCTGTTACAAATGGGACTGTGAAAACTGTGGACTACCTGAACTCTTCGGACCATATCAATCCCTTCATGTCTGTTATCTTCCTCCGACGGTGATAACTGTCTGTGTCGAAAGCCAGAAGCGTTCTGTAGAGATTTGAGGATCACGACAATGAACTCACTTTGATGTTGTGACCACTAAATTCACCTGATTTGATAAAACACATAAGGGATGGTATGGTATGTCAGCTGCACGCCCACAAACCACGGGAAGGCAGCGCAGATATATAGTACCACTTACCTCCAGAAACGTAGAAAATACTTGTCGAGTGTATGCCAGTCCCTATCACTATTGTAGTCCATAATGCTTTCCGAAGATGGACTAAACGGTATTAAGAAGTTGATGATAATATTTGGGTCATCACCGCGAAGGAATTGTACGAATGGGACTGGAATCGGTAGGTGTGATGTACATGTAAAGCTATAAAAATGATTAAAAAGACTATCAGGAATTCAAAAAAGTAGAACGCTCGCAGAAAAACTGACAGATACTATATGTTTTGTAGACCCGTTTACCTTAATCCTTATTAAGCGTTTCGGGTTCAGCCTATCTTACGACTACTGATTAAAACACAGTAACAAAATAATACATTACGTGATGTAGTAAAACACAGATGCCTTAAATAATGCACTAAGCTGCAACATATCTACACAGAAATTACTTATGATAGATGAATACATAGCATTTTAAATAAGTGTCGGATATAACTTTGATAAAGACTTCAGAATCGTCAGAAAAAGTATGAAGTTCAAATGAATAGCATCAGCAACTAGATACGATGACGTAACAAGTACAAAACGTACAGTGGAATGATGGAAACGGCCTCTTACGCCTGCTAGGTAAAAAATATTCCCACAGGTAGCTTGACTATAGCGTTGCTGCTTCGCACATCATTTCATCGTTCATAATAAAAGTCAGTGTTAAAAAAGATATATGAATTAAATTACGTATTTCTCAATTTTAAGAGCTATTCATGCCAACCTATTAGACAAAAAAGAATATGTAGAAAGAAATTATGTTTTGAAACATATAGGCTGCTTTTTTTCATACAGTAGATAACAGAAGCAACCTACTAATAATGTGATTAGTACAACATAACGTGACAAGTAATTCTGTATAATTATAACTTCTTACAACCCTATAAGAACAAAATAGAAAAATATGTATATCAAGAGGTTAGTTTCCTTTAAATAAATTTAAAAAAAATTATCTACCTCATACGCATTTTACTTTTTTCTTACGGAATTGTGAAAGATCATAATTATGGAGAAATACTTCTGGTATTCTTTTGTATTAATCACATTATGTGTAGTTTTCGTCTGTTGTCCATTGATAAAGTAAGCTATACCCATAAAAAATTTTCTACATCTACATCTACATTTATACTGCGCAAACCACCCAATGGTGTGTTGCGGAGGGCACTTTACGTGCCACTGTCATTACCTCCCGTTTCTGTTCCAGTCGCGTATGGTTCGCGGGAAGAGCGACTGTCTGAAAGCCTCCGTGCGCGCTCGAATCTCTCTAATTTTACATTCGTGATCTCCTCGGGAGGTATAAGTAGGGGGAAGCAATATATTCGATACCTGATCCAGAAACGCACCCTCTCGAAACCTGGCGTGCAAGCTACACCGTGATGCAGAGCGCCTCTCTTGTAGAATCTGCCACTTGAGCTTGTTAAACATCTCCGTAACGCTATCACGCTTACCAAATAACCCTGTGACGAAACGCGCCGCTCTTCTTTGGATCTTCTCTATCTCCTCCGTCAACCCGATTTGGTACGGATCCCACACTGATGAGCAATACTCAAGTATAGTTCGAACGATTGTTTTGTAAGCCACCTCCTTTGTTGATGGACTACATTTTCTAAGGACTCTCCCAATGAATCTCAACCTGGTACCCGCCTTACCAACAATTTTATGTGATCATTCCACTTCAAATCGTTCCGCACGCATATTCCCAGATATTTTACAGAAGTAACTGCTACCAGTGTTCGTTCCGCTAGCGTATAATCATACAATAAAGGATCCTTCTTTCTATGTATTCGCAATATATTACATTTATCTATGTTAAGCGTCAGTTGCCATTACCTGCACCAAGTGCCTATCCGCTGCAGGTCTTCCTGCATTTCGCTACAATTTTCTAATGATGCAACTTCTCTGTATACTACAGTATCATCCGCGAAAAGCCGCATGGACCTTCCGACACTATCTACTAGGTCATTTATATATATTGTGAAAAGCAATGGTCCCATAACACTCCCCCGTGGCAGGCCAGAGGTTACCTTAACGTCTGTAGACGTCTCTCCATTGATAACAACATGCTGTGTTCTGTTTGCTAAAAACTCTTCAATCCAGCCACACAGCTGGTCTGATATTCCGAAGGCTCTTACTTTGTTTATCAGGCGACAGTACGGAACTGTATCGAATGCCTTCCGGAAGCATATACCAGGAAGCCTGTATCTAATATTTTCTGAGTCTCATGAACAAATAAAGCGAGTTGGGTCTCACACGATCGCTGTTTCCGGAATCCATGTTGATTCCTACAGAGTAGATTCTGGGTTTCAGAGAACGACATGATACGCGAGCAAAAGACATGTTCTAAACTTCTACAACAGATCGTCGTTAGAGATATAGGTGTGGTGTCACCGCCAGACACCACACTTGCTAGGTGGTAGCCTTTAAATCGGCCGCGGTCCGGTAGTGTACGTCGGACCCGCGTGTCGCCACTATCAGTGATTGCAGACCGAGCGCCGCCACACGGCAGGTCTAGAGAGACTTCCTAGCACTCGCCCCAGCTGTACAGTCGACTTAGCTAGCGATGGTTCACTGACAAATAACGCTCTCATTTGCCGAGACGATAGTTAGAATAGCCTTCAGCTACGTCATTTGCTACGACCTAGCAAGGCGCCATTATCAATTGCTATTTATCTTGTGATGCATGTACCGTCAGATCGATGTTCACCAATTATGGATTAAAGTTAAGTATTCCAGGAGCTACGTACCTTTTTTGCTAGTCTCTATTCCTTTAACTGTCCCAGACCTCACGCCAGCCTGCGTGAGCTTAAACGCGTGCCTTTCGGCTTCCTATCATAGAGGCTTGGCTGTCTTGCCAAGTCACAACAATAGGTCTATAGTTTTGCGCATCTGCTCGACGACCCTTCTTGAAGACTGGGACTACCTGTGCTCTTTTCCAATCATGTGGAACCTTCCGTTATTCTAGAGACTTGCGGTACACGGCTGTTAGAAGGGGGGCAAGTTCTTTCACGTACTCTGTGTAGAATCGAATTGGTATCCCGTCAGGTCCAGTGGACTTTGTTGAGTGATTCCAGTTGCTTTTCTATTCCTTGGATACTTTTTTTTATGTCAGCTATTTTTTCGTTTGTGCGAGGATTTAGAGACTGAACTGCAGTGCGGTCTTCCTCTGTGAAACAGCTTTGGAAAAAGGTGTTTAGTATTTCAGCTTTACGCGTGTCATCCTCTGTTTCAATGCCATCATCATCCTGGAGTTTCTGGATATGCTGTTTCGAGCCACTTACTGATTTAACGTAAGACCAGAACTTCCTAGGATTTTCTGTCAAGTCGGTACATAGAATTTTACTTTCGAACTCACTGAACGCTTCACGCATAGCCCTCCTTACGCTAACTTTGACATCGTTTAGCTTCTGTTTGTCTGAGAGGTTTTGGCTGCGTTTAAACTTGGAGTGAAGCTCTCTTTGCTTTCGCAGTAGTTTCCTATCTTTGTTGTTGAACCACGGTGGGTTTTTCCCGTCCCTCACAGTTTTCCTCGGCACGTACCTGTCTAAAACGCATTTTACGATTGCCTTGAACTTTTTCCATAATGATTCAACATTGTCAGTGTCGGAACAGAAATTTTCGTTTTGATCTGTTAGGTAGTCTGAAATCTGCCTTCTATTACTCTTGCTAAACAGATAAACCTTCCTCCCTTTTTTTATATTCCTATTAACTTCCATTTTCAGGGATTCAGGGATTACTTATATATATTGTGTTTTGTCTAATAGGTTCGCACGACAAAATAGCATTTTTACACCAAGTATGGACAAATATGCAACTAATGATAACGATGAAATGATTATGTAAAGAAGCTCCGCTGTAGTCACACAATGTGTTGATGGACTGCTTCTCTATCAGACACAAGAGACCGTTTCTGCCATTCCATTGTGTTTTCTACGTGATAGGCCATCGTATCTAGTTACTGCTGCTATTTTATTCAACTTGTTTCCCTGACTAGTTTTGAGGCACTTGACAAGGTTATAATTGGCACTTCTTTAAAATGGCATGTATTCACCTATCAAACATAACTTTTCTGCCAAATATGTTGCTAACACATTGCTTCTTTACATCTTGTAATTTTATGTGTCACTGTACTTTCATCAGGTCGTCTGAAAGTAGGTAGAGCCCGAAAAGGGTAATGAAGAATAAAATAAACGGGTGTAGAAAACGCCCAGCATCTGTTTTTACGCGGTCATCCAGCTCTCTAAAATTCCTTATAGATTTTGTAATTATAATGGTCACACGTCACTACGAAGACTTTCAGTCACATTTACTACTAATGGTCAGCTTCAGAAAAACTGGACGTTCTATTCAGTAGAAAGAAGTTCACAAATAGAAGTAGCCAATAATCCATTGGTCCACCTCTGGGCCTCATGCAAGCGGTTATTCGGCTTGGCATTGATTGATAGAGTTGTTGGATGTCCTGTTGTATATCGCGTTAATATCGTCAAAATCCTGAGGAGGTTAGAGGTCCGTGCCCTATAATGCTCCAAGCTCCAAATGATCTCAACTAGGTAGAGATCCAGCTACATAGGTGGCCAAGGTGTGGTTTGGAAACCACCAAGACAAGCAGTCGGTACTCTTACTGAGTGTGGGTTGGCTCTGTCTAGTAGAAATAGAAGCAGAGGATGGCTTGCCATGGACGGAACAAAAGTAAGTGTAGAATATGTGGACGTATGGCTATGATCTATGTGTGCCGCGGATGACAACCAAAGGTGTACTTCTAGGAAAATAAATAGCAACCCATACCATCAACTCTGGCTGTCGTGCGCCGGCCGGAGTGGCCGAGCGGTTCTAGGAGCTACAGTCTGGAACCGCGCGACCGCTGCCTCGGGCATGGATGTTTTTGATGTCCTTAGGCTAGTTAGGTTTAAGTAGTCCTAAGTTCTAGGGGACTGATGACCTCAGAAGTTAAGTCCCATAGTGCTCAGAGCCATTTGAACCATTTTCTGGCTGTCGTGCCATATGGCGGACGACCGTCCTGTTGGTATCCCACCGCCGTCCGAGGCATCCCCAGATACATCTTCAGTGGTCATCGGGGCTCACTTCGAAGCCGTACTCAATACTGAAGACAATTCTACTTCAGTCAATGAGATTTCAGGCCGGAGACGTATCTCGAGACTCCCCAGGCGGTGGTGGGATTCCAGCCTGACCGTCGCCAGCCACACGGCCCCACAACAGCTTGCATAAGAGCCAGAGGTGGACTAACACCTTATGCTTCTCTCAAATTCTGAAGCCCTTTATCTTCAATAAATCATCCAAATTTTATGAGAATGCAATCGTTTGTTCGTCTGTACAGGGACATCACATCTACCAAATCCCGTCCCAAACGTGGTCTGTGTTTCTTTTCTCTTTATATATAACGCCAATCATCTCTACGGTATTAACCTACGGTGTTAATTTTCATTAAACTGTCTCTCCATATTTATCAACAGATAACGCAACTATTACTCGTATGTCAATAAATATTCAGATCTTCGTGGTATTTTCCTATTAGAAGTGACTTTTCCTAGGTTGATAAATATCAGATGAATTCGCATCAGAAAATATTCAGCAATTTTGCTGTTACTAAGAAATAAAAATGTGAAATCAGGACAAATGCGTGTACTATTAATGTACCGAACTAAGTAAAAAACATAAATAGCAACATCACAGTAACGTCTCCTGCGTATTTCTGCTCGATGTTGGCGACATGTGTAGTACGACATGTGGACTGCACTATACTCCTCAAATCCTAATCGATGTCAGGAAAGGCTTGGCTCTGAGCACTATGCGACTTAACTTCTGAGGTCATCAGTGGCCTAGAACTTAGAACTAATTAAACCTAACTAACCTAAGGACAGCACACACTTCCACGCCCGAGGTAGGATTCGAACCTGCGACCGTTGCGGTCGCTCGGTTCCAGACTGGAGCGCCTAGAACCGCATGGCCACTCCGGCCGGCGGTGTCAGGAAAGGTAGGACAGTAGTTAATCAAACTTCGAGATGTACAAGAACCATTTTTAGAGTTGCTAGCCATGTTTAATCGATGTTAATCAGCAGACAGAAATAACTATGTGAGATAATTTTGACCATTTTCAGCATTACAACTAACACTACTTAATGATAGTAAACAGCAGCAAGCTGTGCCTGCTGTCCAAAGCCGCGCCAGGCGATCGAAACAGCGTTCATAATCGCTATTTTTGGATCTGATTATTACCTTTATCTACGACAATCAGACCGTAGGTCATGACCTTAGCTTAACTCTGCCACATGAGGATGTTCAACGAACAACACCGGTCGTAACACTATAAATGTGTAATAACGCCGCTGAGGTGGGTTTTATTAATCATTAACTATGTGAGGGATTAAAATCCCATTAGGAGTTGTTTATGTAATCAAGGACGTTAACTGCAACAGACACACATGAAAGAAAAAGTTATGAGAGATAATGTTGACTCAGAACTTTAGAGTGAAGAAAGCTCTGTGTTTGAGGCCGTACTAACAGCACACTGAAGACATTTTTGAACAACATGAGGCCTGATTACATCTTTCGAGCCCATCCACACTTTTAAGTATTATGTTTCTTAAGCTGCGATTAGCATATAATCCCGGTAAGGTAAATGTCAAAATGCAAGCTGAACTTGTAACAACATAGCTTAGACACTACATACCCATTGTTGATTCATTTAGCTTTCTGTTTTGTCCAACATCCCATCGTCGAACTTCTGTAATTAGTGTATGATTAATTCGATACTGTAATGAAGTGTAATCTCTGTAATATGCACAATATGGGCAAATCATAATTTGTCTTCCCCATATAATCTCTTTGCTTATCTTTAAAATTAAATAATTTTGTGTAGAACTACCAACATATGCAAATGTTCTGTTTTATTTAAAATGTTTGTTTGCTTTTATGTAAACTGCTGACCTTCACTTGGGGTTCTCAGTTATTTTGTATGTAAAAGGTGTTGTGGTTCCCTTCGGGAACGGATCTGTGTAGCGTGCTCAGTTTGTGGTTGGCCTGGGTAGAAAAGGTGGAACCAAGAGTCAGTAGGGGACGAGTTACCAAACTATCAACAACTCATGTAAAAGTTGTGTATTGTGTTGGTTCCGAGAGAGGCTTTTTCTGACACCTTCCAATGCCTCGGATTGATGGATAAAGAGCTGGAACTACTCTGATATTGGTATCTATCATCGCCATCAAGAAATGACAGAGTCCAGCAATTCTACCTGCAAATCCACCTGCCAACATGCAATCGCCATCACACTGTGTAGTCAATGTAATGGAACGCTATAGTGATGTACAGTGAAGGATCAGCTCACAGGATGTTATAGTGTACCCGAATATAACGTAAAAAATTGACTGAACTCTTGTACCTACCGTGATTTTTCCTCAATCACATATCCACTTAGGGTGCCTCCCACGCTAAAGTGTTAACCGAGTGTCCTTTATTGAAGGCATATTAAAATTAATATGGCAATAGTGTGTGCTAAAATTAATATTGTTTGTTGAAAGGATCTTACAAATATCTCAAATTTGCGTTTCACTGCAGTAAAAGTTCAGAACTGCAACTGTTGAGAGTTACATGTTCATGCTTGGTAAGTCTTTGTTTCTCTAGTGTATTGAAAGAGCGTTAGTTTGCTCTGCTACAGTGGTCAAGATTAAGGAGCCCCCTCCATTGAAAGTAGTTCAAATGCACAAAGTTACTTCATTATAGAAAGTCTTAATTACACTTGCTATTCAAGTCAAATTCTGTAAAATATTGGGTTCCTCTTGTGTATTGAAAGTGCATATTTGTAGTGTAATAGGATCCACTGTTTATCCTTTATGCTCATGATGAATAACAATTAATAGAAAGACCAATATCTATGATACCAGTAAATATTTTTAATTCATAATCCAGTGAGATATTGTTTGTTAGTGAAATACATTTAACTTTCATTCTAAATAGAAAAGTATTTAGATGAGAGGGACTTAACCTATGACCAATTCAAAATTTTGCAGTGAACTACATTTACAATTTTTTGTCAGACAGGAATTAGTTTGAGAAGTAATACTGAACCTATGTCCAATTTACGATTCTACAGCGAACATTAAGAGTAACGCTATTGAGATCATTCAGTTTGACTAAGTCCTCAAGATAATAGTGTGTTTACTTATCTGTTATATTTGTGCAAATAGTTGTGGTGGTGGTGGTGGCTGTTAGTGATTAACGTCCCGTCGACAACGAGGTCATTAGAGACGGAGCGCAAGCTCGGGTTAGGCAAGGATTGGGAAGGAAATTGGCCGCGCCCTTTCAAAGGAACCATCCCGGCATTTGCCTGAAACGATTGAGGGAAATCACGGAAAACCTAAATCAGGATGGCCGGAGACGGGATTAAACCGTCCTCCTCCCGAATGCGAGTCTAGTGTGCTAACCACTGCGCCACCTCGCTCGGTACAAATAGTTGTTCCCGACCTGTTAGCTACAAACGTAACGTGAACATATTGTATTCAGGTGCCAGAGTTCATTGCACTCTCGAGTGACAAAAGTATAGGCTGTGTTTGCTCATTGAAGTTACTTATTTTCAGTTCTTGACTAAGAATGTTACTCATTCTCTTGCCTAATTAGGCTGACGACCGTTTTCTTTATTCTTTGAACAGTGTAGATAGGTAAAACATTTTTTGTTACTGTTTAATAATTTACTTAATTTTGACTTTCACCTCCTATAAAGCACCTCCGTCAGGTACAACACGGTCAACATAACAAAATTCCTCTCAGAGGGTAACACCATTATTGCCTTAACAAGATAGTTTCATTATTCGATCTGTCTCCAACTTTAAGGTATAGCAGTAGCGGACCTAATTGTTATAAACTGTTTTGAAGTTTTCACATGCATGAGAAATCTTAAAATGGAGAACGAGGTAGAGAAATAAAATGGAGTCTTCTCAAGGAAACAATCGAACTCCATGCGAGCAATAATACATGTCTGAATAGTTATTATTACCATAAATTAGTTTCCATTCTGACGAAAATGGCAACTGATGGATGCCGTGACAATGACGTAATCTCACTCGAAGTCATTTTTGGTTCTATTTACTGGGAGTGTTATAAATATCTTGGGAGTGACTGGGGTTAAAAATCATTCGCACGTACTCACAACTATTTTGCTCTTTCAGCTGTTATTGTTGCGACAGTTAATCTCATGTCCTCTAGTACAGCAATAGTGCCATGTATCCACTGATAACAGTCTCTAACATTCAGTCCATTCTACCACCCAGATTGGAAAAAAAGTGTGGCAATCAATCATTTTGCTACAATCTGACACTCCTTTCCGTCTTCAGAACATATAGCCGCGTACAAATAATGAGCTTATCGCGACGTCGCTCTAGCATGCGACAGGGTGTAGCACGCCCTCACTATCCGTGATAACCAGAGCTCATGCGCTTAATAACTTCCAGACACGGCAGACAGGTCATTCTTCAACGTCCAGCACGTTTAACGGCTGTGCAATACACACGGGAAAAGTGGACCCTCGCAACTGCTGCCAGTGAGCGGAACTAAGAGGACCCAGCGTAGGCGCACGGGAACCATGAAAAAAGTCCGGGAAAAACAACACCGAGAGAAGCTGAGACAGATGGATGGCGAAAATTATGACATACATTGCGTAAAAGATATAAAATGATCGATATGAAATGTAAGCGATGAGAAAACGAGTCAAAGGTGAAGTAAATATTTCTTGTCGCTCTCGAAATGAGCTATGTTGTACTCAAATATTACTTAAAGTTTTAAACATGGCTGCGTTGTGAGCGACCGCTACAAGGTAAAATTAAAACAATTGCAGCACTCGGTCCCTAAAATGAAGTATTTCTATCCTAGGTTTCGGCGACTTCTAAGATCGCCTTCATCAGAAATAAATCATTTAAATCTGGCATATCACATATAAAATAAATATGAAGCGATAACACTTTAGTCAGATGTTACCGCAGCCCTTAGTGGCCTGCCTCTACGTTTTCTGTTTTTATGTTTTGTGACTAAAGCGTTATCGCTTCATGTTTGTTTTACACGTGACATGCCAATTTTAAATTTTTTATTTCTGATGAAGACACTCGCTCAAACCTAAGCTAAGAAGGACTTCATTTTCGCGACTGAGGGCTACATTTGTTTTAATTTTAAATATTACTTACTTCACGATTGTATAGTAGGGTACTCTACGATTAGAATACTCAGTAATACCTATCAATTTAAATTTCTTAAACAGTAACTTTCGTAGGTGACCAGGAATCTAATTTGTCGTATTCGCAATCATAGTTCTAACTACCAGACCCCTGACGTGGTCATCACATAAAGTAAACACGCACAATCGCATTTGTTACTAACGTGCAAGAGACACTCCTAAATATTATGGTCCCCTCGAAATGCAAGGTGAAGGAAAAATGCCACAATTGAAGGCCGGAATGCGTTTCCTCACACATAATGATGAAAATGTTCATCTAGCAAACTCAAATCGGGTGAATGTTGCAGCCCATCGAAACGTACTGAGGAACGTGTATCACTCCACACTAATGTGCCAGCCGTCATAGCCCATTGAGTAGATAGCTGGAACATCGAAAGCACTTCCATTATGGATCACATTTCTTGAACCCGTGGACTAGCTGTAGCCCCTTTGATTAGTATTAAAACCTCATGGGTTCTGGGTTCTAAACCAGCAACTTCTATAAATTTACAGTCTTGGCTGGGTGCTCAGCCTGTGTGTATGTGCGGTGCAGCGCTCCATGTTGCAGCTAACTGGTTACACAAACAAGTGTTACGTATGTATAGCACTCCTTCTGCAGTTACCGAGTTTGCAAGTAGCAATACTTCTTGTTTCATTGTTTTGGCGTATTACTCTTCAAACGGAGAATCTGCTTCGTACCTGCAAATAATGCCCATCGCTTAGGTCAGGAAAAATACTTTGATGTTCGGCTCTGACAAGAATACAAGGCATGTGCAAACTACAGCTTGGGAAATTCCTGAGTGGCTTCATGAAAACCTCAGTATTTCTGATGATAATGCTGAGTTCTCAGAAATGGATAATGAGAAATACTGTGTCCTTACTAAACTGCATAATTCTGCTGTTTAGATGAATACTACTCTGAACCCAGGACACATTTCAATTCTGTCGTCGTGATGATTCTATCAGTATCGTTCGTACAAATAACGCAAACAACGAACTGAAAATTGTGAGGGTGCTAAATCTTTCCCCAGAGCTAGACAACCACGAGTTGATAAAGGTACTTTTTAATTATGAACAAGTAAAAAGTATCGAATTCGAAAAACTATCTAACAGATACAAGATTCGGTGCTACAACGGGATTACATGTGTAAGAATGCTTGTTACGTCCCATATCCCGTTCCACGCAATTGTAGGCATTCGCAGGGCATATATAATATATGCTGTGTAAATTCCCACATGACACGTGTGCAATGAACCAGGACATCTTCCAGAAAACTGCCCACGACGCGGGTCTATTCTACGAAATAATCTGCAACTGCGGACAAGATTAGAGGCACAACTGAATCGTTGAAGTACTGCAACAGGCGACACGGAGAACACTCGCATGGAACCCACTGATCCGTCCCCTTGTTTGATTGAAGAGGAATTCCCACGGTTGAGCAACAGATCAGCAACAACTGAAGTACGAAAGAAATCAGACAACGACCAAAAGACAAAACCGATAAAGACTAGACTGCAACTATTGTTGAGAAAACAGCTACAGAGCCCATGAGATATCAGTTAATCAGCAAGAAAACGAAATAGACAGGGAAAATGAAACTCTTCATTGTTCGCGTCCAGATAAAAATAACAAGAAACGGCCATTAGAAAGGAGCAGTACGAGCTCCTGAGAAGGAGAACTCGGCACAGACATCAAGGAAACAAAAGTCTGCTAACGACACAACAATACATGGTGGACCGGAGATTTGGATGGGTACTCACGCGGTCCCATATGTTCTTCAATCCTGACAACCATAAGTGGCAAACACCACAAGACGTCTACAATAGGAAAATAAACAACTATAAGTGCACGAAACAAGACACCACACAATAACACAGGAACAACTGAATGAAAGCACAACAGCCGTGACTGGAGGATGCAAACAGGGAGGTGAAGTAGAAAATTGGAAGGAAACAGCTTTCAGTATAACCACCGAGAGTGAAAGTAAAAAACAAATTTCAATGCGGCACGGTGGTAAAATAAGAAAGTTTAGGAGATGGAATACGAAGACGACGAGAAACGAAAAATGGAAAATGAATCTAATGTGGACGAATCCGGACAAGACCATTAAATACGGGAATGTGAAGGGACATTAAAGCTCACAAATATTGCGCAATAGACATTAGAAGGGTGCTTACTCTACTCACACAAAGTACCAGCGTGAATACCGAGTGAAGAAAAGATGATAATTCTGGGGGATCTCTTAAAAATCAATGACGTAGCCATAGCTTTCGTTCAGTGAGTAGCTTGCGAAGAGATGAAACTACAACAGCAATACTACGTTATGTCTTACTGTATAGCTGTGTCTAACAACAAGAAAGAGTAATGACCCAGAAACAGTCATATATTATAAAAACTACTCTCCTACATTAAGAAAGGTTATTAAAAAGTCCAGTAGCATGTGCATCATGTCTGAGATTAATACCTCTGATAACAAAATTAAAATACTTTGGAATATTATTACAAGGTAGACAAGGCAACCAAGAGTACAGTATGATGGAATTACCATCAAAGCGAATGGAAAGTTAATAAACAACAAGCCAGAAGTAGAAAACATTTTGAATGATCATTTTCTAAATGCTGTAGAGAAAATAGGATCTAAATGTGCATTAGAAGAAGCAAGGCAGTTAATGGAAGAGGCCTTACCCACGCGATTTGATACAATTGAAATTCCTCCCTGCTCTCCTGATGAAATTAGGAAGATATTAAACTCTCTCAAGAATAAAAGCTCATGTGGAAATGATGGCATTACCAGCAGAATAATAAAAGCTTGCTCCCATGAGATAAGTGGGATTCTTAGCCACATATGTAATAGCTCTCTGAAGCAGGGTATTTTCCTAGATAGACTGAAGTATGCCATTGTTAAACCACTGCATAAAAAAGGGGATACGTTTGATGTCAACAACCACCGCCCAATCTCTTTTCTGACAGTCTTATCCAAAATTCTTGAAAAAGTAATGTATTGTAGAGTAGCTTCACACCTTTGTATAACTAAAGTTTTAACAAAATGTCAGTTTGGTTTCCAGCAAGGTATTTCAACGGAAAATGCTATATATACTTTCAGTAATGAAATATTAAATGCTCTGAGTAACCGGAAGTTTTTTGTGATCTGTCAAAGGCTTTTGATTGTGTAAATCATGGAATATTTCTAGATAAGCTCACGTACTGTGGTATGAATGGGACAGCGCTCAAATGGTTCAAATCATACCTAGCTGGAAGAGTGCAGAAAGTTGAAATAAGCAGTTCACATAATATGCCAAAAACTGGTGATTTCCTTTGGAAGAACACGACGATTTCCTTCCTCATCGTTCCCTAATCCGAGCTTGTGCTCCATCACTAATTACCTCTTTGTATAAGGAACTTTACAAACTAATTTGCTCTTCCTTCTCCTTCTCTTCCTCCTCAAAAATTTCAAAAATGCGGTTTCCGTTTATATGTCTTGACTTTCGCTCTTAACTTATTTTTGAGAAGATATTGTATAAGGAAGATCCTGAACCTAGAAATATTGACTATCACATTCCTTGCAGATTGTGGCATCTGTTACTGAGACTTAAACTTTTGACTCAAGTTTAACAGGAAAATTTAAGACGTATATCGAATGTGGTAGATCAGTTTAGTAAAAACAGTAGATACTTTTTTTTTAATTGGAAAATATAAGTGAACTGAGGTGATAACCATTTTTGTAAAAGGTGGCCATAAACTCCTCCTCCCCCCCCCCTCGCTCTCCACAATACCTTCCACTCCGCCACCCGCCCCAGTTAGTGGGCGAGTTAATATATTACACGACATTTAAATGTGTATAACATGAAGTGTTTATGAATTCTGCGCAACACACAACCTCATATCTAACAACAACAAAAATTGTAGCATGTGGCGGAATCTGTTTATGGGGGCCGGAGTGCGCTTTCCTTCTTGTTATTTTAAATACAGCACTTGACTGAAGTAACGACCTAAAAACATCGTGTGTTCCTGGGTACAGTATTCTCCAGCTACAGCACTCTGCTCTACTACAAAAAAAAGTCGTTAAGAAGTCTATGCAGAATCCTCGCTAGAAGAAGGGAAAGATTAGTGGTACGTCTACTACAGCGTCAAGCAATAGTAGGGTCGAACAAAGACTATGTATGTAACACATGTAGAGGGTGTTGGGTTCAGTAGTCAGGTAGAGGAGAGAAAATTAGCACAGTATATAAACCGTGTTGGGCGGCATGAAACCAATCGAAATACTCTCAGAAATGAGCTTAAAGACATTGAAGGAAAGCACACCGTGGTCCAGCCATCGTGAGTATAGTTTCATCTGGCTCACTTAAGTCATTGTGAGCCTCCACGCGCCATTATGTCAATTATGCTTCTCGTTGTTTGTCACAGTCCATTAAAACGTAACTCACCTTTCTTATCAACGGCAAATTTAGACATTTCGTTTAGCATTTTTGTATGAGCGCTTCGACAAAAGACTCTCGCATTCTGGCCGTCAGGAAACTTTAAGAACAATCCATGCGAAGGACACCATTATAGGTACCTACCTTTTTGTAAATCTAGCAGTATGAAAAAAAAATATCTCAGCGTCTTTACCATCTCTTAGTGTGACCAAAGACACCTACTTTAAGACACGGAATTGTGCATTGTAACTGATGCGTTCCTGTATACTATAACACGACTGCCTATTGTAAATGGGAGAGGCACCTCATTCAATGACAAACACAGGGGCGCGGACGCATAGGCGGTGGATAAGATCGGATCACATTCGTGTTGATAGCTGAAAACAGCTCGACAGAAGCAGGTTGAGAGCTAGTTTCACACTAAGTTCCACGGATGGGGTTGTCTTTGGACTTCCACGAGTCGCTAAGGTCAGCGTGTGATCGGGAAAACCAAACCGTTGGCAGCTGACATCAACCCTCACCCTTGTAATTATCAGCACTTTTGTGGTTGATATTGATTGACCAGAGGTGTTTGGTTTTTGGAGCAATGGTCATCCAAATGTAAAGACTGAGAAATTGATAACAGAAAGTCTTAAGATGCGAAAGTTTCTTTCCATCTAGACTTCCGAGAGACCTTGCTGTCATGCTGTGAAACTTACACCTCTTAGAGAGAGGAACGGTTCTATTTCACAAAGAAGTGATGTTGCAACTTATTGTTCTTCGTTGAGTGAGTTGAGGGAGGCGACAATTACAATTGGCACATAGACTCACAGGCTGCGACACTCAGAAAAGAACAGTGCACAATCTGGTGGTAGGTCATGTTTCACTCCTCTCATTCACACAGAAGTGCATAATGCAGTGAAAAATGTGAAAGCGTCTTCATTTAGAGTTGAAATTTAGTTTGCATATAAATAATTCCTGGCCAAGGGCGATGTGGCTCTACAATAGTGACTAGAGTGACATGTGTTCGTATACGGTACGATAGGGCTTCACATCCACAGCAGATGTTTATTATTCAGGTTTTCCGCGGTGTCCCAAAGTTACGTAAGGTGATTGCTGGGATGATTCCATCAAAACTGCAGCACTTATATTTCAGACCAGTCCTGATCCAATTCAGGCTTGTATTCCGCATTAGTCTCTACATCATAGTCTCTAAAAACCTTAGACTTTATTCGTTCCTTCACTCAAAGGTGAATCACAAAATATATCTCTATAGTATAATACACTACTATGCCCCTGAAATACTAAAGGTTTCTGTACTTTAAGAAGTGGTGACCAGTCTTCGAGCACTGGCATTTTCTGGTAGACCATCGACATTAACTAAATTTTCACAGAAAAATTTCTCTCCTTAGACAACGACGCATTTATGACAACAATGAGAATGCAGTTTTGGATTTGCGTAATAAAGTAGTCTGGTGCATGGAGTGCATAACGTAACTGTGCATTGAGGAAAAGTAGTAAGTCGTAGGACCACGTCTACATCCTGTGATGGACCGTCGAAATTTATATAAATCAACATGAAGGGTAGAGCCACGGGTCGTAACTCATCTGAAATGTAACGTCCACTGTTGAAAGTTCCGTCAATGCGAACAAGAGATGACCGAGACGTGTAACCAATGGCACCCCATACCATCACGCAGGGAGATACGCCAGTATGGCGATGACGAATACACGCTTCCAATGTGCGTTCACCTCGATGTCGCCAAACACGGATGCGACCATCATGATGCTGTAAACAGAACCATTCGTGCACTCAGGTTCGTTGTTGATGCAGTGTCAAGGGTAGCCGCAGCCCTAGTCTCCGACCTGATAGTCCATGTTGCTGCAAACGTCGTCGAATTGTTCGTGCAGATGGTTGTTGTCTTGCTATCGAAATGGCTCTGAGCACTATGCGACTTAACTTCTGAGGTCATCAGTCGCCTAGAACTTAGAACTAATTAAACCTAAGTAACCTAAGGACATCACACACATTATTCAGGTTTTCCGCGGTGTCCCAAAGTTCCGTAAGGTGATTGCTGGGATGATTCCATCAAAACTGCAGCACTTATATTTCAGACCAGTCCAGATCCTATTCAGGCTTGTATTCCGCATTAGTCTCTACATCATAGACTCTAAAAACCTTAGACTTTATTCGTTCCTTCACTCAAAGGTGAATCACAAAATATATCTCTATAGTATAATACACTACTATGCCCCTGAAATACTCAAGGTTTCTGTACTTTAAGAAGTGGTGACCAGTCTTCGAGCACTGGCATTTTCTGGTAGACCATCGACATTAACTAAATTTTCACAGAAAAATTTCTCTCCTTAGACAACGACGCATTTATGACAACAATGAGAATGCAGTTTTGGATTTGCGTAATAAAGTAGTCTGGTGCATGGAGTGCATAACGTAACTGTGCATTGAGGAAAAGTAGTAAGTCGTAGGACCACGTCTACATCCTGTGATGGACCGTCGAAATTTATATAAATCAACATGTACATCTACACTACTGGCCATTAAAATTGCTACACCAAGAGGAAACGTAGATGATAAACGAGCATTCATTGGACAAATACATTATACTAGAACAGACATGTGATTACATTTTCACGCAATTTGGGTACATAGATCCTGAGAAATCAGTACCCATAAAAACCACCTCTGGCCGTAATAACGGCCTTGATACGCCTGGGCATTGAGTCAAACAGAGCTTGGATGGCGTGTACAGGTACAGCAGCCCATGCAGCTTCAAAAAGTTGCCACAGTTCATCAAGAGTAGTGACTGGCGTATTGTAACGAGCCAGTTGCGCGGCCACCATTGACCAAACGTTTCCAGTTGGTGAGAGATCTGGATAATCTGCTGGCCAGGGCAGCAGCCGAACAATTTCTGTATCCAAAAAGGCCCGTACAGGACCTTCTACCTGCAGTCGTGCATTATCCTGCTGAAATGTTTCGCAGGGATCGAATGAAGGGTAGAGCCACGGGTCGTAACTCATCTGAAATGTAACGTCCACTGTTGAAAGTTCCGTCAATGCGAACAAGAGGTGACCGAGACGTGTAACCAATGGCACCCCATACCATCACGCAGGGAGATACGCCAGTATGGCGATGACGAATACACGCTTCCAATGTGCGTTCACCTCGATGTCGCCAAACACGGATGCGACCATCATGATGCTGTAAACAGAACCATTCGTGCACTCAGGTTCGTTGTTGATGCAGTGTCAAGGGTAGCCGCAGCCCTAGTCTCCGACCTGATAGTCCATGTTGCTGCAAACGTCGTCGAATTGTTCGTGGAGATGGTTGTTGTCTTGCTATCGAAATGGCTCTGAGCACTATGCGACTTAACTTCTGAGGTCATCAGTCGCCTAGAACTTAGAACTAATTAAACCTAAGTAACCTAAGGACATCACACACATCCATGCCCGAGGTGTCTTGCTAACGTCTCAATCTGTTGACTCAGGGCTCGAGACGTGGCTGCACAATCCGTTACAGCCATGCGGATAAGATGCCTGTCATCTCGACTGCTAGTGACACAAGGCGGTTGGGACCCAGCACTGCTTTCCATATTACACTCCTGAACCCACCGATTTCATATTCTGCTAACAGTCATTGCATCTCGACCAACGCGAGCAGCAATGATAAACCGCAATCGCGATAGGCTACAATCCGACCTTTATCAAAGTCGGAAACGTGATGGTACGCATTTCTCCTCCTCCTTACACGAGGCATCACAACAATGTTTCACCAGACAACGCCGGTCAACCGCTGTTTGTGTATGAGAAATCTGTTGCAAACTTTCCTCATGTCAGCACGTTGTAGGTGTCGCCACCGGCGCCAACCTTGTGTGAATGCTCTGAAAAACTAATCATATGCGTATCACAGCATCTTCTTCCTGTCGGTTAAATTTCGCGTGTGTAGCACGTCATCTTCGTGGTGTAGTAATTTTAATGGCCAGTAGTGTACATGACTTCTATGAAATTCACGCTTAAGCGCTTGGAGTTTAAGACTATTTCTCGACCGTTCCACTGAGGAATACCACGTAGGAAAATGAGTACCTTCCCGTGCGAGCTGTGATATCTCTTTTTTTGTTATAACAGTGATCGTTTCTCCCTATTCAGGTGGAAACCAACAAAATATTAGGCTGGCGCATGAGTTCGCAGCGTGTTTGCATAAGTTTAAAGAACACAATAAATAAACATAACAGAGACTTCAGTTGACAATAAACTATTCTCCTTCACTATTTACAACCGTCTGTCAACGATGGAGTAACTTTTCGACTGTGCGACCATAGATCTCACGTGGTTTTGGAACGCAGTTTCATCCAGCAAGGAAGTTCGTTGAAAGTTGTTCTATAAAAATAAGGTGAAAACCTCAGGGCAAAGATCAGATGAATAACCTGGGTGCGGAATGACTTCCTAATCCAACTCCAGTATAGTGGTTTTTGTTAGTTTAGCGGAATACGGGTGGGGGTTTTCGTGCAGTAGCATCACTTCACACAGTGTTCCTAGTCGTTATTCGTGGACTGCGTCTGCGAGATGTCTCACTTGTGGTGATCAAATGTCAGCAATGATGGTTACACGTCGACGAAGCGATTCGGAGTACATCTCACTGTCCCCGTCCCATCATAGTCATAAAATTATCTTTCGTGAACGCGCCTGTCTTTGTATGAGGAGTTGGTTATTTGTTTATAATCAACCATTCCTTTTTTTATATTAGCATAAGGACAGCATTTCTAGTCACCATTAACGATATAGCATAGGAATGATCAGTGTTTTTCACGAGCCAATTGATGACGAGCAAGCAGAGATGCACACATGAGGAACCCGATAATTTTTGTGAATTTGGCTTAGACCATGCGTCACTCATACGCCCGATTTTGGAACCTTCCGCATTGCATGCAAATGCCCCACGATGGTGGGATGATTACAGTTCATCACATTTGACAGTTCTCTAGTATACTGACGTAGATAATTGTGGATGGTTGGTTGGTTTGTGGAATTAAAGGGACCAGACTACTACGGTCATCGGTCCCTTTTTCCAAAAAAAAAAAAAGGCCTAAAACAACCCACAGAGAATAAAAGACGAACAACAGGAAAGACGGCAGACGACACAGGACAAGAAATACTCCGACAGAGATCAGACAAAACAAATTGAAATCACACCGAGTGTGACGGTGGTTGGCAGACCATAGAGAAAAAAAAGAGAAAAGCCAACCACCGAGAACACATTAAAAACTCAGATTAAAATCGGAGGCCAAAAGCCAGAATCAACATTAAAAACAAACAGATAAAACCCCTGCTCAAATAAAACGTAAAACTACGCTAGACATAGCATTGTCGTCAGTTAAAAGGGCAGGGAGCGTATCAGGCAGCCCAAACGTCTGCCTGAGCATGGTTAAAAGTGGGCAGTCCAACAAACTGTGGACCACCGTCAAAGCCGACCCGCATCCACATAGAGGTGAGTCCTCATGTCGCAGAAGAAAGCTGTGTGTCAAGCGGGTGTGGCCAATGCGGAGCCGGCAAGGGACTACTGAGTCCCTGCGGGTGGCTCGCAAGGATGACCGCCACACTGTCGTTGTCTCCTTGACGGCACGGAGTTTGTTGGGGTGGTAATACCGCGCCATTCAGCGTCCCATAGCTCGAAAATTTGGCGGTGGAAGACTGCTCGCAAATCAGTCTCCGGGAGTTCAATGTCCAGGGTGGGTTCACTGGTGGCCTGTTTGGCCAGGCGGTCAACATGTTCATTGCCCGGGATACCGACACGACCGGGGATCCACACAAAGACCACAGAGCGGCCGCAACGGGCAAGAGTATGCAGGGACACATGGATAGCCATCACCAGATGAGAACGAGGGAAACATCGGTCGAGAGCTCGTAAACCGCTCAGGGAATCGCTACAGATAACGAAGGACTCACCTGAGCAGGAGCGGATATTCTCCAGGGCACGAAAGATGGCGACCAACTCTGCAGTAAAAACGCCGCAGCCAGCTGGCAATGAATGTTGTTCATGGTGGTCCCCCTAGAGTCTGAGCAAAACCGACACGACCAGCAACCATCGAGCCGTCAGCGTAAACAACGCCAGAGCCCTGATACGTGGCCAGGGTGGAATAAAAGCGGCGGTGGAAGGCCTCCGGAGCGACTGAGTCCTTCGGACCCTGTGCCAATTCGAGCCGAAGGCATGGGCGAGGCGCACACCACGGGCGTATGCAGAGGTGCCCGGAAAGGAGGTGGAACAGGGAAAACCCCAAGCCTGGAGAGAAGCTTTTCGACGCGTACGGCGATAGGACAACCCGACCGGGGCCGACGTTCTGGGAGATGGACGACTGACTGTGGGAACAAGACACGATAATTTGGATGCCCAGGCAAGATAAAAACATGGGCAGCATAAGCAGCCAGTAATTGTTGGCGTCGTAACCCCAGTGAAGGGACACCTGCCTCCACAAGTATGCTGTCCACAGGGCTGATCTGGAAGGCACCAGTGACAAGGCGTATCCCACTGTGGAGGATTGGGTCCAACACTCGCGACGCAGATGGGGATGCTGAGCCATAAGCCAGGCTCCCATAATCCAGACGGGACTGGATTAACGCCTGGTAGAGCCGTAACAGGGTAGATCGGTCGGCGCCCCAGTAGGTGTGACTCAAGCATCGCAGAGCATTTAGATGCCGCCAACACATCTGTTTAAGCTGCCGGATATGAGGCAGCCAAGTCAACCGGGCATCAAAAACCACCCCCAAAAACCGATGGGACTCCACCACTGCAAGAAGTTCGCCATCAAGATAATGCCATGGCTCCGGGTGGACAGTGCGTCGCCGGCAGAAATGCAGGACTTCGCTGCCAGAAAGTGGAACCCATGAGCTACAGCCCAAGACTGCGTCTTACGGATAGCGCCCTGTAGCTGATGTTCAGCAGCTGCAATGCCAATAGAGCTGTAGTAAAGGCAGAAGTCTTCTGCATACAAGGACACTGAGACAGACGGTCCCACCGCCGCAGCGAACCCGTTAATGGCTATTAAAAACAGGCAGACACTCAAAACAGTTCGCTGTGGCACACCGTTCTCCTGGACTCGGGAGGAACAATGGGAGGACGGGACTTGCACACGGAAGGTACGATACGACAGAAAATTTCGGATAAAGATCGGCAGAGGCCCCGAAGACCCCATCCTTGGAGCGTAGAAAGGATGTGATGACGCCATGTCGTATCGTACGCCTTCCGCACGTCGAAGAAGACAGCGACCAAGTGGTGACGGCGGACCAAGGCAGTACAGATGGCCGACTCCAGGCTCACCAGATTGTCGGCGGCGGAGTGGCCTTTACGAAACCCACCCTGAGACGGAGCCAGAAGGCCCCGAGACTCCAGTACCCAATTCAAGCGCCGGCTCACCATCCGTTCAAGCAACTTGCAAAGAACGTTGGTGAGGCTAATGGGACGGTAGCTGTCCACGTCCAAAGGGTTCGTGTCAGGTTTTAGAATGGGGATAACAATACTTTCCCGCCATTGCGACGGAAACTCACCCTCGACCCAGAGACGGTTCTAAAGGTCGAGGAGCCGTCGCTGGCAGTCCACTGAAAGGCGTTTCAGCATCTGACAGTGGATATCTGGCCCAGGAGCGGCTAGGGCACTGCGAAATTCCCACTCACTGAATGGATCATTGTACGATTCTGGATGGTGGGTGCGAAAAGAAAGGCTCTGACGTTCCATCCGCTCTTTAATGGAGCGGAAGGCCAGGGGGAATTGGCAGAAGCGGAATTCCGAGCAAAATGCTCTGCCAAGCGATTTGCAATGATGTCGGAGTCAGTACAGACTGCTCCATTCAGTGAGAGCGCTGGGACGCTGACAGGAGTTCGATAGCCATAGAGGCGTCGAATCTTGGCCCAGACCTGCGATGGAGAGACATGGAGGCCAATGGTGGAAACATACCGCTCCCAACACTCCTGCTTGCGTTAGCGGATAAGGCGGCGGCTTCACGCACACAGCTGTTTGAAGGCGATAAGGTGTTCGATGAAGGTATGTCGCTTGTGACGCTGGAGCGCCTGCCGGCGATCTTTAATTACTTCAGCGATCTCAGGCGACCACCAAGGCACAGTCCGCCGCCGAGGGGACCCAGAAGAACGGGGAAAGGCAGATTCGGCGGCAGTAACGATGCCAGTGGTGACCAATTGAACCACCACATCAATTTCATCATTAGGGAGAGGCTCAATAGCGGCAGTGGAGGAAAACAAGTCCCATTCAGCCTTATTCATAGCCCACCTGCAAGGGCGCAGAGAAGACACGCTGTGGCAGTGACAGAAAGATCGGAAAGAGGTCACTACCACACAGGTCGTCATGCACTCTCCATTGGACAGATGGTAAGAGGCTAGGGCTGCAGATCGAAAGGTCAGTGGCGGAGTACGTGCCATGCGCCGCGCTAAGGTGTGTGAAGGAACCATTATTTAAAAGCGAAAGTTCGAGCTGTGCCAACAAATTCTCAATGGTGGTGCCTCGACCTGTCGCCTCTGACCCACCCCACAGAGGGTTATGGGCGTTGAAGTCGCCCAGTAACAAGAAAGGTGGCGGCAATTGGGCTATCAGCGCAGCCAGGACATGCTGCGCGACATCACCATCCATTGGAAGGTAAAGACTGCAGATGGTAACAGCCTGTGGCGTCCACACCCGAACAGCGACAGCCTCTAAATGTGTTTGTAGAAGGACAGACTCGCTGTGAAGAGAGTTAAGGACATATATGCAGACGCCACTAGACACCCTTTCATAAGCAGCGCGGTTCTTATAGTAACCCTGATAGCCACGGAGGGCGGGGGTTCGCATTGCTGGAAACCAAGTTTCCTGAATAGCATTGCAGAAGAAAGGGTGAAGGCTGATAAGTTGTCGTAGCTCTGCTACATGGTGGAAGAAAGCGCTGCAGTTCCACTGGAGGATGATATTGTCCATGGCCGAGAAACGCATGAAGGGACTGGAAAGTCACCTGCTGCCTCCGATGGAGCACCTGTGCTAGTGCCATCCATGGTGGCTGAGGGACTGGCGACATCGAGGACCTCAGCGGACGCCAGAATCTCCACCTCGTCCTCAGACACAGAGCTTGTAGGAAGCGGTGGGACGGGTGCCACCTCAATGTCGTTGGTCTTGGGGACTTTCTTCTTTTCCTGCTTCTCTCGCTGTGCCTTCGGTGGTTCAGGCTTCATGAGCTTCACTGGGTCAGTCTCAGGGACGGACGACGACCGTGAGGCCCTACTACTGGGGACTGGTGGTTATTTCAGCCACTTGCAGGTGTCCGCTTTTCCGCTGGTCGGAACTTGTGAAGAGAGGTCCCCAAGGGACCCCTTCCTTGGGAGAGTAGCCGAAGAGGTCTTACTTTTCTCCGGCTGGGAAGGGGAAACTGATGTCCCCGATGGTTGGGGGAGGGGGGGGGTGTAGCTCCTGAAGGAGATGGAGTAGGAGCAACAGGGAGGGAAGTGTCCCCCACAACCAAGGCGGCCGGTGGATTCTGACAGATCTTAGAGCCAACGATACGTGACGATGGGAGAACCGTTGTTGCAGCAGCGGCGTAGGTTGATGTCATTGCCATAGGATGGAGCCTCTCATATTTCCACCCAGCCTCGGAGTAGGTCAGGCAGTCCAGGGTCTTATAATCTATTATCCTCCGTTCTTTCTGGAATATCCTACATCCAGCGAGCAGGGGGAATGGTGTTCTCCGCAGGTAACACAGATGGGAGGCGGAGCACATGGAGTATGGGGATGTGGACGTCCACAATCTCGACATGTGATGCCGGAAGTACAGCGGGAGGACATGTGCCCGAACTTCCAGCATTTAAAACACCGCATTGGAGGAGGGATATATGGCTTCACATCACAGCGGTAAACCATCACTGTGACCTTTTCGGGTAAAACGTCACCTTCGAAGACCAAGATGAAGGCACCGGTGGCTACCTGATTATCCCTCGGACCCCGATGGACGCGCCGGACGAAGTGAACACCTCGTCGTTCTAGATTGGCGCGTAGTTCATCGCTGGACTGCTGTAGAGGATCCCTGTGGAATATAGTACCCTGGACCATGTTTAAACTTTCATGGGGAGTGATGGTGATGGAAACATCCCCCAACATGTCACAAGTGAGCAACCTCCGTGACTGGGCAGAGGATGCTGATTTGATGAGAACTGACCCAGAGTGCATTTTGGACAAGCCCTCCACCTCCCTGAACTTGTCCTCTAAGCGCTCCACAAAAAACTGGGGCTTGGTCGACATAAATGATTCCCCATCAACTCGCGTACACATGAGGTACTGGGATAAATAATCTCCATTGCCTTCTTTAGCCATACGTTCCTGCCATGGAGTGGCCGGGGAGGGAAATGATCTCTGAACAAAATTTCTTCCCGTTGAGGTTAGACCTCGATCGCTTAGAGACTGCTGGTGGAGGCCCACCAGCGAGAGATGATGAACCACGCCTCATTGCGGGTCATCCGCCCTGATGCCACCTACTCCGACCAAGGGCCCTCCCCACAGGCGCCACCCAGCTGCAGCAATAGCCACCTGGCAGGACGGCAATTGTCGGGAGTCCTGATGCCCCAGGGAGACGGGCATCTACTCCTTGGCATACCTGGGGAGTTAACGGCGCAGGCATCAGTAGAACGATCCCTGTGTTGTCAGGGGGCTACAACCAACAGGGTAAATGGCAGCCCCACCACAATGGACTGGCTACCGTGCTGGATGTTATGTGACGTGTGGTCTATGGTCGTCGTCAGTGCACAAAGTGACACTGCAAAGCGCAAGGTGGAAAGTGCACGCAGGAACGTATCCATGCCCAAGAGATGGAGAGCGGGCAGGACTGCAATGCAACGACGAAAAAGCTGGAGAAAGTTCTCAACGCAAAATGGACACAATGCACCAAGTAAGGCGCCCTTCCCCAATTGGCTCGCTCTTCGGAAGAATTTAGAAAGAAGGAGGTCAAACCCGAAAGCAGACCATCACATAAGGCCGAAACGTTTGAGACTCCTTTCAGTCGCCTCTTACGACAGGCAGGAACACCGCGGGCCTATTCTTACCCCCAAACCCGCAGGGGCGATAATTGTGGATTAATGCGTTTAAACCATCTTCATCGCACCTCGGACGTCTTCTAGAACGTGGAGAGTCACTAATGACAAAACGACCCTCGTTAAAATGAGAAAATCATTATCTTTCCTTGCTCTGTACGATGGTATAATCCCCACGCACAGCGCAAATGTTTCAGACTGCTTCTTCTGCCGTCACCCCACAACTGAACTCGAACAGAAGAACAAGTCGACAATGTTCCGATTTCTCCACTTCGCACTCCATTTTCTCACGTCCACAGCTCCACTCACATCTCTGAATGACAAAAAGACAATATGTAAACTCAAATATCAACATTGAACTGCAAAAAAATTCTGACAATCGATAAATAAACCATGTCAACCGCAATTCGAACATGCAAAATAAAAACACTACGAACTTAAGGAAGAAGCTAATAGTTTCGCTTTCGGAGACAAAGTTGGTTACGGAAACTGCAGTAAAGGGTCTCGCTGCATCGATAAACGCCTTTATTTTATTAATTGTCACAACTATCTAATTTCATCCGTGACACTCTCACCATATTTCGCGATAATAGATAACAAGTTATTTTCGAAGAACTACTTCGAATTTCCTCCGCCAGAGCTATCTGGTTAGGATCCCACACAGCGCTGCAATACTCCACAAGACGACGGGCTAGCGGACACTCCACAAGACGACGGGCAAGCGCAGTATAGGAAGTCTCTTACAAGGCCGAAGTATTCTGCGATTCAAATGGAGTCTTTTATTCACCTTTTGTACAACATATTCATTGTGTTGGTTACAGCATAGGCTGTTCATAGCTGTAATCCTTAGTTATTTGTTTGAACATATAACCTTTAAATTCGTATGAACTGTTGTGTATTCTAAATTTAACGGAATTTTTTGTATGCATGTGGGGAACGTCGTTCTTTTTATCGTTCAGGGTCAATGTTCAATTGTTGCTCCTTTTCATAACTCGCGTAAATAATTTTGTAATTCGTTTTGATCATTCGGCAGGTTCACTGGATGATGATATTCCTCTCCGTAGATATTGAGGAATTTGCAATAAGCCCGAGATTGGAGCTAGCTTCACCCGACAAGTAGAGCGTCACACTAACAACTGTTGCCACATCGAAATTTCGCGGAGCACCACGTAATTATTTATCTCATTTAGTATGCTCCAGTCGAAGATAAGTATAAGTTGTTTCCCTATGGAGATCAGTGTCAGCCAGTACTAAAAGTTGATTGATAGACCGATAAAGTGCTATCTTCTTAATGAAAAAAACTGGCGGAGTTCGAGATGAACAAAAGAACGGGTTAGTTGCTTGGGTTAGTTCTACAGTTCGTAGTGTGGTAGTCTTGACTTTTGCTCTTTTCTAATCACAGAAAAGAGTTTCCCCCAAGGAAGTCTTGAAAACAGTTAAGTAATTACGTGGTTCAACTTCCACTTCAGTTGCATTGTGTAATTGTTATCACCTTTCAGGATGGTTTCGTGCGGTTCTCCACTCGTATCATTTCCCGCCTATCTTTATAAATTCATAACTGCTGCTTTTTACGCCAACAGTAAGCCATAAACAATTCGAAGCCTGTCTCTGTGACTCTCTCATTCGACTGTCCATTGAACTCCAATTGAAACGACTGAAATTTTGTTATATACCTAGTCCCCTCTTGTCTCCGATGAATGGTATGTTTTATTAGTTAAAATTTCTCAATGCTGCAAAATTTACAGTATTGGATTTTTGCAGTAATTTCTTTTTATGGAAATCCCTTTCGTCCTGAGCAATCTTAGTTATTTGAAACGGAACGTGGACCTTGTGAAATAATCTCGGCGTGGTCAATCTGTGCGCCCTTTTTCGTGGATGTTGTATGATTGATACTGCTGGAAATTCCTAACCTAGGCATCAGAGACATTCATATTTCATTAGCAGTGATAAAAACAACATGCTTTGTTATTGGTTCACATTTACGTCTAACAAAAGTAATTACGTTATTTCCGGAAATAAAATGATGTAATATTTTCTTTAATTGTTTTGGCAAGATGTTGTTTCGGATTCCCGATAGTTACCTTGTGTGGTTACTTAAGATGACTATGTCCAAATGTTCAAATGTGTGTGAATTCCTTAGGGTCCAAACAGCTGATGTCATCAGTCCCTAGGCTTACACACTACTTAAGCTAACTTATGCTAAGAACAGCACACACACCCATGCCCGAGGGAGGACTCCAACCTCCGGCGAGAGGGGCCGTGCAATCCGTGACATGGCGCCTCAAACCACTTGGCCACTCGAGCGGCTAAGATGACTATAGCGTAAGAAAACAGTTAATAGATCAGGCCATTAATTTTGGTCCACAGAGACCATAGTGACACTTACAAAATACCGATGTAGGTTGTCGTATAAAATATGCCAGAAATACGAAACAATGCACCAGAAATCAATTTAAGCATAAATGAAACAGTCACACACCTTAATGCACGCAGTTCGTTAATCAGGTCGGGACGGCACTCGTGAAACTGAAATATACAATGTGTCTCTCCTAAGACTCATGAGACACATTCTCTCTGGTGTTTCGGCAGAATTTTCAATTACGTTTTTGTCTATGTGTAGATGGAGTCAGCCAAAACCAATACTGCTCTGCACATCTTTCATGCGACGTCCACTCGATAAAGCGGCTCCAGATTAATCTAGGTCGATATTCGTGTTATCGATGTGCACAGTAAAGTACAAAGAATAGCAGTACTCCAGCAACGACGGCACTGCCTAGGGTCTCATTGATTGATATCACAATAAAGCAGTAGCGCTGCCAATTCGCAGCCGGAGTACTGACTGTTCCTCGTGTTTTACAGTACCTGTCCATATATATCGATAACACGAATATCGCCCTATCTAGACCGCTCTATGAGGTGACCATATAAAATCACTCTTTGTAAATCATTTCGTTTGTAACGAGAAACAAGCCGCCATTCTCCGTCCACATTAGACGTCGTATGAAAGACGTCATGTGCAATATTTTGGGCTGATCCCAGTCACACACTTAAAAAACGAAACTGCAAGTATTTGCCGAAGTACCAGAGAAGATGCGTGTGATGACCCTAAGGGGTGACATCTGTATACAGTGGTGTGCAAAACTTAAGGACAAAAGTAACTTTGGCGTGGTGTGTTACTGCCTAGTAACAGAGCTCGATGAGACCTGTACCATGCCCAGAAAGATTACAAGAGAGTAGAGAAGGTATGAGAAAGAAATACGTAACCAAACGAACCGAAATGGCTACATTATTCAATGACAATAATTATACTTAAATCATGGCTAACTATGATGGCCCCCTGGACGTCGCAAAAGGTTTCACATGGCTCTTAGTATGGTGTGTGATGAGCCTGGATGACACTGCATGCTCTGCATTGTGCGCCCATGCTGGCCACAAGGATGATGAGTTCTTGTGGTACGGTGCTCAATTCCTCCACAAACGCGGTTGGCAACCCTAGATGGACGGTGCTGAACTTAGGCGTGCAGCAATACGTCCCCGCGCCGCATCCCGCATCCCACACATGCTCGATGGGATATGTCGGGGGAATGGGCGGGCCAGTCCATTCGCCGAATATCCTCTCATTCCACCGATAGTCGCGCATTGCCATCCATATTAATGAAGTTACGGTTGAATGCATCACTGAAACGACACTCATGGGAGAACGATTACAGTTTCACAACAAGGAGACCGGTGAGTGTACCGGGTTCAAAGATCTGAAGATCAGTAAGCCTACGCAACATTATGCCTTGCAATACCACAGCATCTGGACCACCAAAACGATCATGTTCGACAATTTTCCAGGGTGCTTTACGTGTTCTCACTACACGCCATTTCATGGTACGTTCCAGAGTCACTCTTCAGATTGAATCTGCTCTCAACCTAGAAGTGGACGTGCCCCACTCCTCGTCTGTCCAGTTCCCCTACTCTTGGCACCTTCGTGTACGGTATCGTCGTCATGTGGGTGTTAGCGGAACAAAACGTACTGCTCGTGGGCATAGAGAACAACTCCATAAAGTTTCTGTGCAACTATGGGGAGTTAGACTACGTACCTTGCATTCCGGTTAATTATGGTTGTAATTTCATCCTCTGTGTGTAGCGGGTGCCTTCTTGCCTGTTGCGCAACGCCGTGGTCGTCTCCTTCTGTAGTTGACCGTGTTTGACAACCCTCTCTCCTTCCGGAAGGAGTGCCTGTGGTTTGGAACAGTCTCGGCGCTCGAGAAGCAGTACCGTGAGCATAGCGATCTCCTGGGCTACACTCGTCACACTTCGTCTTCTTCCAGTTACACTCTAATTCTTCCCGGGTTGAAGACATCCAACTGTGGCCTCCGGGCCGAAGAACACGACCACAGTGCTCCTTAACTGGTCGCTGATTCACATACATTGTTTTTATGCTTTCCTTCGTCTGCCTCGTCTCGTAAGGGCAAACCCGTTTCGCTGACCTCACGCCATGTGACGTCTGCTTTCCGTGCAACACTGGGAGACCTCTGGTAACAGTCCTGCGTACAAACTCTCATTTCCACCGAGTTGTTAAACGTTATGTTACTTTACCTTGTTTCGATGCTTAAGATGACTGGAGCACAACAAATTTGCTAATTTTCGTTCCTTAGAGAAACTATGGTATAATAATTGCCTATGTATATAACAAATGCAGCTTATGACAGTTGGTTTAATAGCAGGTTTCACTTAATTCCTCGTGTTTTAATACTGAAACAAATCTTCAGTAACTGGAACCACAAGATAGTAGTTCACCATGTTAAGAACGTAATTCCCCATCAAAAAAAGCAAAGGATCCTATAATCTCAAATATGACTCTTCTCTGTGGGTCGGATTGGGTTGATTTGAAGAGCAGACCAGACTGTGAGGTCATCGGGCTCATCGCATTAGGAAAGAATGGGAAGGAACCATCCCGGCATTTGCCTGAAACGATTTAGGGAAATCACGGGAAACCTAAATTAGGTTGGCCGGACAAGGGATTGAATCGTCGTCCTCACGAATGCGAGTCCAGTGTGCTAAAGACTGTGCCACCTCGCTCTCTGTGCATCTAGATAATATTCAGCAGTTCCTGTTTCACAGTTAGTTGTGGTTATATTAACTTGCTTCCAAAGAGCTTTTTCTGGACAATAGTATTGTGCAAAGTGTTACTCAAAGAAATGGTATTCTGGAAGAGCTAGCTTTCAGTGTAGTCCGTCTGTCTAATTAATGCCTTACCCCTTTATTAGCAAGCATACTTTCCCCTGTAAATAAATGCGGGGGTATTAACTGATTAAAATCGAACACTTTGAATTTTTCAGAATTTTTTATAGTATCATAAATATCAATAACATCCACAAAAGGGGACGTTACGAATATGAATATTTTGATACTGGGTGTTCCATGACAGGTTTTACTACTAAGAAGTGCTGAACACAAAACATATACATTTACTGAGACTTGTTAATCACAGATGCACTGTACACCAGGCGTAATTATATATAAGTAACCAATTCTCGTAGCCAGAAACAGACATTAAACAACACACACACACACACACACACACACACACACATACACACTCACACACACACACAAACTTCCAAACCACACACTCTGCTGACACATACCTATCAAATCAGATCTCATTACGTTATTTATAAAAGCTATTATTGTGTATAATACATAAGTAACACTGACACTTGATGCAACATGAATTTCTTTTACCAGCACCCATCTTGCATCTTTGTGGGTCACTGTGGGCTCTTCTCCCACCACATCTGAAAGTAGTAGGTTAAAAATGTCTCTTTGTGGACCTGGAAGGAGCTTTAAGAGGTGATGGAAATGGGGATACGCCATTTGATTCTTCAGAAGTACATCAGCAAGGAGACATGTTACTATATTCATCTTGAAGTCCTTCAGTGATCCAGAACCTTGATAATTCGATACTACAGTCAGGAATACACGACTGTAATGACCAGAAAGTGAAACGCCAGTTTCAAGTACCATTTTCTGCTCTTGATCTTTATCTTGTACGGGACAGAAGAAAGTCTGCTTTATACACTACTCGCATCAAATTGATGTTGCTCTTTCCTGTTTCTGGCTTATCCACGTAAACTTTCTCTTTCTTTTTGCAGTCGTACATGCTGCGTTTCCAGGCTGCTGTGGCCGAGCGGTTCAAGGCGCTTCAGTCCAGATCCACGCTACTGCTATGGTCGCAGGTTCAAATTCTGCCTAGGGCATGGATGTGTGTGATGTCCTCAGGCTAGTTAGGATTAAGTAGTTCCAAGTCTAGGGGACTGATGATCTTAGCCATGATGTGTGATGATGATGTGTTTAAAGCCATTTGATCCATTTGAACCTGCTGCGTGCCCGGCCGGCTGACTACCTCCCCCCCCCCCCTCCCCCCCACAATTTTAACCCATATATACCGGACGATTATCATTCCATTAGAAAATAGTATATATAAGTTCTGCAGTGTGTACTGATCAGTAAATGAACATTACAGCATTAGCATTTTATCATTATTAAATTACTTGTTTGTAAAACAATATTTTATATCAGGTGTAAAACGAGTGAGGCTGTACTATTTTAAGCAGAGTGACCCTGTGTTCGGAAGGGTTGAGGTGCCAATCTACATCCAGCCATCGAGATTTAGATTTCCGTAGTTTCTCTAAATTATTTCAAGCAAATATCGGGATGGTTCCTACTATGAGGACACAGCCAACTACCTGTCTCATCCTTCCCATTCTAGACCTCGAAGTCTGTAAATATTCATTTATATTAATTACTTTATTACTGTTTGTCTTAAAATTTAACACGAAGGCCTGACCAATATCATTATACGAGTATAAAACATTTACGGCTAAGTACGACTTACAAATGTCGTGTCTCCAGCCGCAACATTTTGTCATAATATTACTCGGATCCACCTGGCAGCCATCTTCGGGTGAGCAAACCGTAGCACTAACTCGCTGGAACTGAGGTCAAACACGCGGCGGCAGCTCCTTTACACACCGTCTGTAGGACCATCGCGCAAGCGCGAACGTAATTGGTTTCTAGCGCAAGGCACAGGGGCGAACCGGTGGTGAAAACTCGTGGGGACGATAAATCGATATCAAAGACTGTGGACAGCTTTTGATGACTGGAACAGAGACCGTTGTTTTTTAATGTCAAACAAAACAGGGTTCCAAATCTTACTTAAAGGATACCCCTTATCTCTGTTTATAATATTTGTCAAGTTGCCGGATTTCAGTGGCTTCCTTCACTACATAGTACCAACAACGCGATGCGGTGTCAACCACTTGTGTCGCATCGAACAATTTTTTACATTCTTCAGTAAGAAAAAGTTCAGCAACAGCAGAATTTTCTGGCTGAAATAAAAGCGAGTGGCGATGGTGCTCCATGCAGCGGTCCTGGACCGTACGAATCGTTTGTCAATATAGGATTTCCCGCAATGGCTGTGAATTTTGTAGACACCGGGATTCCTCAAAACAAAATCATCCATCGCTGAGCCCAGCAGAACTCTGGTCTTAGCTGTTGGACGAAATACATTTTAATGTCATCTTTCTTTCAAATTCTTCCTATGTTTGAAGATGCTTCCGCAGAAGTTAAGAATGCCACCGGTTTGCTCATATCTTCTGTTGATACACGCAAAGATCCAAAATAAAGCACGACGGATGTGCTTGAACACAGAATTCAGATGATCCAGTTCATGTGTCAAACTATCTGTACATCTGTATCTGATAGGGCATAAGCTCTTTTTACCAATGTATTTCGGACTCCACTGCGTTGGTGCGATGGACGACAACTTGATGTATGAAGATATCGGTCCGTATGCTTTAGCTTACCAAACGCTGTGTCCTGATGTCCCATCATCCCTTCTGTACACCAAGACATATAAAAACGGAAGTTTTCCATCCTTTTCAACTTCCATCGTTAACTTAAAATCGGGATGCAGACAGCTAAAATGACGTCGGAAAGGATCCAGAGTATCCCTCCCTTGTAGCCATACCATAATCGTATAGTCGAGTTATCTCCAAAAACAAGTCGGTTTGAAGAACGCCGTCTTTAGTGCCATGTACTTAAAATATTCCATAAACAGATTGGTGTCTATGGGGAATAATGGACTCCCCATAGCCATTTTAACAGTTTGTTCAAAGTACTTGTCATTAAATTATTTTACGGGGCCACATCAATAGCCTCTACGGGGTGGAGATGTTTGAAATTGTAAGGAAGTTTGATAAAATTCGTAAGAAGAAGGGAAATTTTCTGAGCGGCCTCGCTTTTCTACTGAGATTCTGGAATGAAGGTATAATACTTAAATAGCCTGAATTGTTCATTGCATTGGTACAAAAAAGGTCAACAACATTAAAAAGCGTACTGCATTTGCCTTAGTAAAGGAGTACATTCGTCTTACACGTGGACAACTGGATTTCATATCCTAGGATTTATCTTATTTGCATTTGGAAGTTTATGTGTTGCTGTCTGCTGCGTACTGGGATAGGATTGATAGTTCGTGCTAGGCTATATCAGTCTGCGTCTGTGGGAACGCCGTCAGTTGGCAATCTTCGAAGTTTGAACGGCTTTCTTCTCAGACTTCAATAACGGATGATGACACCCGTCGACATGGGCTAATATCACAGGCAAACTGGACAATACTGCGATGAAAGTACTGGAAAAGTGATTAAATTTTGCCCTTACACTAAGGAGTATTCCCATAATGGAATCCATTTCCGCCAATGAACAAACGGTGTCGTGGTTTCCCGACGATCTAGCTGCTGAAGCTAGGCAAGAGGTGTCGCATACGTAGCGTCGGGTGCAATCTCCGCGAAGTAACATGTCCTCGCTTGAAAGAGCCGCGATCCGGTCATCCAGAGAAGACCAGATTTAGTAATTCTACCAGAAGTAAGGGAAACGCAACGGTTCTTACCTCGCGGTACGATTACGTGGGTAAAATGGATCTTTTGCTTGCAGACTCGGCCTACTGAAGATTACAAAACGAACCAACTGAACGTATAAAACGCAAGACGTTTTCACTTTTGAATGAGGGGTCATTATCTGACGATATTCTTACAAAATTTCGACCTGGTGCTGAGTCCCGCCGAGATTATATGGTCTGCCTAAGGTACGCAAGCAAGGAGTTCCTCGTCGCACTATTGATACTAATTTGGGCGCTCCTACTTACAACTTAGACAAATATTTAGCATTTATTCTCAGTCCCCTTGCCGTAATTGTGAACACCAAATCTTCATTTCTCTTGTCTTTATTCAGTGTTTCAAGTCTTTGTGTCTCAGTCACACAAATTAGATTGTTATTTTTGATGTTTCACTTTTTACCATAGTTCCTCTTCAAGATTCTTTGCAGTTCACTGGTGAAAAATCGGACGAAGAAACAACTGAATTGTGGCCATACGTTGGCGTCGACGCATTTTTTATTTCAAATACTTTGAACAAACTGACGAAGTGGCCATGGGAGTCCATTATCCCCCATAATCACCAATTTGTTGATGGAAGATTTTGAGGACATAGCTCTGGAGACGCCGTTCTTAAACCAAACTTGTTTTTGGAGATGAGTCGAAGATACGCATATGCTAGCCACATGTGGTTGATGTTCTGGATCGTTTCCTACTTCATTTTAATTGTCTACGTCCCAATATTAAGCTCACCATGGAAGTTGGCAAGGACTGAAACTTACGTTTTTGTATGTCTTGGTATACAGGAGGACATTAGGACATAGTGTTTAACGTACGCTTACACATACTGACCGATATATTCATACATAAAGCTGTCATCTATCATATCAACGCATGGGATCCTACGTACATTGGTAAAAGGAGCTCAGATGCAGACCGTTTGACACATGAAATGGACCATCTAAATGCTGTGTTCAAGCAGAATAGTTACACTGACAATCAGATCCGTCGTGCTCTATCTTGGACCTTCGCGTGTAGCGACAGAAGATGCAAGCAAATTCGTAGCATTTCTATGTTTTGCGGGAAGCATATCTTCAAAAATAGGAAGAATTTTAAAGAAATTTGATATTGTGTGTGTGTGTGGTTTGAGGTTTTCGGGCGCTAAAATTTGATATTAAAAATGTATCCCATCCACCAGCTAAGACCAGAGCTCTGTTTGCGTTTGTGGAAACCCGGTGTCTACAAAATTCCCAGCCATTGCGGAAAATCCTATTTAGGACCAACGTTTCGTAGGGTCTAGGATCGATGAGTGAAGCGCCATCGCCATACGCCTTTATTTCAGCCAGATAAATCTGCAGTGGGGGACCATTGTCTTACTGAAAGGACATATAACTTTGTTAGATGAGACAAATGGTTGCCCCTGCGTCGCGCTATTGGGACTGTGTGGTGAATGAAGCCATTGATATCCGTCTATCTGACAATGTTGTAAACAGAGATAAGAGTATCCTTCAAGTAAGTGGTAGAGCCCTGTTTGCTTTGACATTAAAGGACAACTGTCTTTGTTTCGGCCTACAAAAGCTGTCAATAACGTTTGTATCGATTTACCGTTTCCTCAAGTTTTCACCACCGGTGCGCCGTTGTGCCTTGCGCTAAAGGGCAATTACGTTTGCGCACTCGCGGTGTATAAAGGAGCCGCCACGGCATGCTTGATTAAGTTCCGGCGAGATAGTTCGAACATTACTTACTCACCCGAAGACGACGGCCAGGTGGACCGCAAAAATATTGTGTCAAGATGACCATATGTTACCGCTGGAGACTGGACATGAATATCATTAATTACTTCCCCGGGAAAGTGTAGGAAAACGCACCAAGACTGTTACCAGATTTAGTTTTGGAGGGGTTCCAGCTTGAGCAAAACACAATTTTTATTGTTCAGTTTATTCCAACGCATTTCGCTGAAGTTTCCACATCAACAGTGGGTTTTTGTCATCATCTATAAAATAGGAAACATGCTTTTGTGTTCAATTTGTACATTTACAAATTTGAGTTTTTAAAGACAGTAGTTACATATCTGAGAAACAGACAAAATTTTTGTGTATGTGCCTCGTTACCTCATGCTGTGGATTTCATGGAGTTTATATAATCTAATGCACTTATTTCATCTCACAGTTTGTCATCTACAACCATACAGAACTTAATGTAGAACAGTTATTTACTTCTAAAATATACGTCTAGGCATGTTATGGTTATCCTTACCATTAACTAATAAAATGAGGAAGATTTTGTGTGCATGCATGTATGCAAGCGTGAGTGTGTGACTGTGTGTGTGTGTGTGTGTGTGTGTGTGTGTGTGTGTGTGTGAGAGAGAGAGAGAGAGAGAGAGAGAGAGAGAGAGAGAGACAGAGAAAGTGAGAAATATGTTTCACATAGTATAAGTTAATCGTAGGCATAACCATAACACATCCAGCCGTAGGTTTTAGAAGTAAATTACTATTCTACATTGAGTTCTATGTGGCTTTATATGACGAACTATGAAACAAAACAACTACATTAAATTACATAAAATCACGGAAATGTGTTTTTCAAACGCGTAAAAACTCAAATTAATTTGTATACAAGTAATAAAAGAGCATTTTTGCTCTTTTATGGAAGATAACGAAACACCAACTGATGACGCAAAAACTTCAACGAAACGTGTTTAGGGAATAAAAAGAAACGTAAAAATTGTGCATTGCTCAAGGTGGACGCTCTCCAAAAACAAATCTGTGTGTAAGTAACCATGGACAGAAGAGATTCAAACGCAAAATCATTAATATTACCACTACTTCTACTAATACTTCAACGATAGACTTTTCATCCGTATCAACGCTGTAAGCTACGGTAATCTTCCAGCTTTCCCCACAACCTGAACAGAAAAAGAGCACATTCTCTGATCCTAGTTTAGCTGAGCATACCAGATGCACAGATGTCCATATTCAACAAATGGATAAGTAATTCAGGAGAAGAGATATAACTGTTAAAAGAAACTTTGGAATGTGCGGCCAAATCCTGCGGAAGCCGAAAAACTCCATTGCTTCCATTTCCAAAATCAAGTATTTCTGACGGAGATCCACTTGCCCTTCCATCAAATATTCTCCCATCATACAGATCCTTTAACTATGGTGGCCTCGAAAAGTGACCATCATTTCGGTTACTGCTGATTCACTATCCTGGATGCAAGCATACTTGGATGATTCATTGAAGACGTTGACAAGCGACTAATCTTGAACATTCTTCGACAACCTTACTCATTTGCTTTTTTTCTGCAGTTCAATGTTATTCAGAAGAATAGAATGAAGGATTCCTTTAAATCCGTTACGCGACATTGCTTCTGACACCAACTTTCACGTTGCAGGTCTCTAATACGTCCTACGATTAGTCATTCTCCCAGTGCTCACAGACGTGATGATTCCTATGAATTTCTCCATTTCTTCCCTATCAAATAGTTGATATGTTTTCTGTTGGTTTTTCTGTATAAAGAGAACTTTAGTTTGAAAAATTAATGTTTCAGAATATCACTGCTCACCAGTTCTCCAGATAACTTCTTTGGAGAAGCATTGATTGTAAGATTCTGGTATCTGGGTTTAATATTGCTCTTTTCACTAGAATGAAGTCTTTCTGAAATATCTCTCTTCTCACAATGGTATATAAGTTTATCTTACACGTTGTTCGTTCATGAGTCACGACAGAGCTGGTTACTTCAGGCTGATAGTGTTCTGTCCTTTTGGGCATTGTTTAATCAGCTTCGTTTTACTAGAGCTGGACGCTAAATGTTGGTACTTTCAGGTTCATTAACTTCATTATCTTCACTATCGAAGGAATCACTACTTTCTGCTTCTCCTGTCCCATATTTTCTTCCCTAGAGTCCTTAGAATACTGCAAATAATCTTCACTGTTTATATGTGGAACTAAAGCTAAAGTAATTTGCCTGGTTATTGTACCATCAAAAAGGAGGACGTTGAACTGAGATTGACTGCAAGTGCCTAAGGTCTACATTTGCAGGTTTTAGATATATTGTGTGACTTCTATCACTTTTAGACTGTCGCCTACTATGACAGTGTGGTACCCATCACTATTAAGCCTCCGCACCGAGCAGCGGAGAGCAATTACGCACGGCCGAGAAACGCATCTTTGGTTGTACTTCTCCGTGAAGGCTCGGTGCTAGCATCGCAAGCGGCCTTCGTGCTCGAGCACGCTTCAGACGATTCAGCGATTGTCCACCCATAACTCAGCGATTGGCCGCTCAGTACAAACAGCGACCCCAGTCGCCGGCTCCGTTAACTACGGAGCCTTATTTAACGCCACTACTGGCGCCTACAAGCCTGTTCTAAACGTGCTATGTTCCACTCCACAACTAGGAAGTACTACCTGCTGTTCGATGTCGATTTGGCTGCGCTGTGGACCTAAGTCCTGACTTCCTCGTTCATTAGGCTTAGTATTTCAACGAACTTGTGATATCCGCACTTCACTTGCACTTCCTGGACACTGAGGCCGGCCGCGGTGGCCGAGCGATTTCAGGCGCCTCATTCCGGAACCGCGCTGCTGTTACGGCCACAGATTCGAATCTTGCCTTGGGAATGGGTATGTGTGATGTCCTTAGGTTGGTTAGGTTTAAGTAGTTCTAAGTCTAGGGGACTGATGACCTCAGATGTTAACTCCCATAGTGCATAGAGCCATTTGAACCATTTGAACCTGGACGCTGGTAACCACCATAAGTTTATATACTTTCCATAAAGTGTTCGTCTGCCACTTGACGCTTGGTAACAGCAATATTTTGAATCAGTGTTGTATCAATAAACCCTAGAAAGGTGATACATTTATTTCATTATTCCGGGTTACAACAGATAGACATCAGTTTCCTGACTAAAATAGCAAAGTGCGTAGGTAATAAAGTTTCTTATTTCAATGTAGGCACTGCATAAAATATCTGAAGAATTTATCTATTCATTTATCCCTTATGAAGCTAGAAAAAATTAGGGCATTACGACCATTTCTTACATCTGACCAGGAAGGATACACCAAAATATTACATAACAATCACAATAATAATAATTTGCGTTATTAATAGAGATAATAACCTGTACTACAAGAGGGATGTACATACTGATCAGCCAGAACATTATGATCACCTGCTTAATAGCGGGCATGTCCAATTTTGGCACAGGTAACAGCGGGGACGCATCGTGGCATGGAAGCAATGATATATTGATATATCGCTGGAGGGAGCTGGCACCATATCTGCACATACAAGTCACCTAATTCCTATAAATTAGTGGGAGGGGTGCGATGAGCCCTGACGCCACGTTCTCACGTTCCAGATGGGTTGGATCGAGTTCAGATCTGGTGAGCTGGGACGCCAGACCATCAACTGGAATTCGTCGCTGTGTTCCTCGAACCGCTCCCTCTTACCCCTGGCCTTGGCGCAATATCATGTTGAAAAATGGCGCTGCCGTCGGGAACGATGATCGTCATGAAAGGGTGTATGTGGTCTGCAACCAGTATACGATACCCCTTGGCCGTCATGGTGCCTTGCACGAGCTCCAGTGGACCCGTGGATGTCAATGCGAATGTTCCCCAGAGCATAATGGAGCCACCGTCCCGCCGTACAGGTGTCAAGGAGCTGTTCACTTGGAAGGGGATGGATTCACGTCCTCCCATCGGCATGATGAAGATGGTATCGGGATTTATCAGACGATGCAGCGCTCTGATATTGCACCAACGTCCAGAGCCGATGGTCACGTGCCCATTTCAGTCGTAGTTGCCGATGTCGAGGTGTTAACATTGGCATATGCATTCGTCGTCGGCTGTGGAGGCCCATCGTTAGGAGTGTTCGGTACACTGTGTGTTCAGACATACTTATACTCTGCCCAGCATTAAAGTCTGAGGTTAGTTCCCCCATAGCTCGGCGTCTACCCAGCCTACGACGTGCGGCATCGGTAATGAGGGATGAACGCCCAACCCCAGGACGTCTGGCCGTGGTTTCACCTTTGTTTCACCACGTGTTGAAGACAATCAGCAGAGCGCTACTCGAACACCCGACAGGTAGTGCAGTTTCCGAAATGTTCACGCCGACCCTCTGGGCCATCAAAATCCGCCTTCGGTCAAACACAGGTGGATCACTCTCCTTGCCCATTCTACAATACTAAATGCACTGCGAATGCGTCTGACTAACAATCATTCCTCGCCAGTTGACGCTGCTATCGTCTGGACGCGTTTATATTTATAGTAGGACGGTAGTTATAACGTTCTGGGTGATCAGTGCATCTGTCACAGATAATACGAATCCCCCGTAGAAGCATGTGTACATTCGTAGACGTTAGGCAATAACAGTTAAATCACAATGGCGACATAGATCCTCCGATATGTCACGACAGCTGATTACTACCTACTTGTCTCCGCAGGAAAAGTATAAATGCAGTGTCTGTAATCGCTGCTCAAATGAAAGATTCTGCAGTTCACAACTTCAAACCGCTTCTTGCATGTGTAGTTAGTACTTCAACGTAGTTCGTAAATACATTACGACCTACTTGTCTCCGCAGGAAAAGTATAAATGCAGTGTCTGGAATCGTTGCTCAAATGAAAGATTCTGCAGTTCACAACTTCAAACCGCTTCTTGCATGTGTAGTTAGTACTTCAACGTAGTTCGTAAATCCTTTACTGCCTCATACTACTTGAACTCAGGTTTATGCTTTGCTAGAGAAAGACAGTGTTTTTTTGGGGGACAGCAGCGAGCCGGGACGTGTTAGATACTGGGTCGCTGATGCGAAAACACTCCCATTGCCGGAATGCACGACCGGGCGAACGCTTATAATTATGAAGCAGTAACGTCAGCGAGGGGGCTGCGTATTTGGCAGCGCGGCCCTTGTTTTTGGGCGCTCTGTCGCCCGGCCTCTCGAGCGCTCGACCACTTTGCACGGCGCGGCCCTGCGGCGACAGGGCTGCCACCATAACTCATGCCGCGACAGCCACTTGCCGGCGCCAGCGGCTGCAGAATATTGCAGCGGCCACGCTGCGGCTGCGGGCCAAAAGTCTGACAGACACGGCAGATTACGTTACACTACCGCTATCTCAATAATTCATGAGCAGTTTTCAATGGTGCGGCGGTGGAAGAATGGACGGTGGCTGAGGTTGGCAGATGAAACCGTACCACAACTCTTGCGACGAGAAAGTGGAGGTGTACAACGTCGGCACCTTAAAGTGTTGGGCGGGAAGATCGCAGAGAGAAAGGAAATTCATAATGCGAAAGGAAGCTTCTACAAAAAGGGAGGCGCTTCTCTGGCTTGGAATCGAGAGTCGAATTGAAATATCTGACTTTTAGGTGCACTGAGCATTCGAGTATTCACGTCGGCCTTACAACTTATCTGTTAAATTTGCTCTTTAAAATCTGTCATTCACGATGTTATCGCAAAGAAGCACGACTAGGAAAAGCCTGATGAAAAGAACAGCGTTAGTTTATCCTAAATATTCAGTCATCATTTTTTTCCGTCCTACGGAAAAATCCCTGATTAAATATTGGTGATCAGTTATACCCTATAATTTGTGATGAGATAGTATCTCTTTCCTTTGCGTGGTGAGTGTCTCACAAGCGTACATGTGTAGCTCTCCAGTGAAAATTTCAAGGAAAGCACTGAAACTTAGGGCGTTCTGTTTCATTCAACGTACTGAAACTGTTGGAGCAGTGGATTGTTAGGAATATAAATCCGTTACAATTCCAGGCTACTCTTCCGTCATCTAACAGAAAACCTAATACAAGTTTTTCAGTTCCACATTTTTATGTAAAATTAAAATGACAGAAAACCTGATATTGGGAACTGATGTGATTTTATTTGTCATACAAACAAAACGGTCAACGTTTCAGCATCAGGAGAGAAGCGAAGCTTTAGTTACACATTAGGAGCAAGGTGCATTTGTTCAACTACAGACTGAGACCATTTACGAAGTTTTAATTATCACCTCGAAAAAATGAAATAACGGAAGTAATTTTTTGTCACATGGCAGGTGCTTACCGGAACTACTAACATACGATGATATCCTCATGAATTACTACAGTAGCAAGCCGCTAGAAAAGCCAAAAGAAGTCGTATATCATGACACATACCATCATGTCATCCAACAATGCAATTTTGATTACGTGCAAGATCACAACGAGTCATTAAGGTTTAAGACGCGTGCTTAGATTATTCCTGTTATAGATGCACCACCGCTCTCGACACTACCTACTGTAGATTAACCTCTGGTCTAGAAACACATATCCCTCGTCATTAATATAACAGGGTGTGGATTTGGGGGAGAAATGTTACCCCCAGGAGAAAAATCAGATCCCTCCACACCCAAAACTTAAAAAAAAATGGCGTCCCCCGCAGTAACAAATCTAGCTCTAGAAATTTACTACGCCAGAAAAAAGTTTTTTGCTGTTATATATGTGCTCTTCAGCCATATTACGCTGAAGAGCCAAAGAAACTGGTACACATGCCTAATATCCTGTAGGTCCCCACGAGCACGCAGAGGTGCCGCAACACGATATGGCATGGACTCTACTAATGTTTGAAGTACCGCTGGAGGGAACTGACACCATGAATCCTGCAGCGTTCTCCACAAATCCGCAAAAGTACGAGGAAGTGGAGATCTCTTCTGAACAACACGTTGTATGGCATCCCAGATATGCTGAATAATTTTCATGTGTGGGGAGTTTGGTGGCTAGCGGAAGTGTTTAAAGTCATAAGAATGTATCTGGAGTCACTCTGTAGCAATTCTGGACATGTGAAGCGTCGCATTGTCCTGTTGGAATTGCCCGTCCGTCAGAATGCACGGTGAATATGAATGGATGCAGGTAATCAGGGAGGATGCTTACGTACGTGTCACCTCTCAGAGTCTTATCTATGCGTATCAGTGGCCCGTATCACTCCAATTGTACACGCCCCACAGCATTAAAGAGCTTCCACCAGTTTGAACAGTCCCGTGCCGACATGTAGGGTCCATGGATTCGTGAGGTTGTCTCCATTCCCGTACACGTCCATCCGCTCGTTAAAATTTTAAATGAGACTCGTCCGACCAGGCACCATGTTTCTAGTCATCAACAGTCCAATGTTGGTGTTCACTGGCCCAAGTGAGGCGTAAGGCTTTGTGTCGAGGAGTCATCAAGGGTACACGTATGGACCTTCGGCTCCGAAAGCCGAGATCAATGATGTTTCGTTGAATGGTTCGTACGCCGGCATTTGTTGATGGCCCAGCGCTGAAATCCGCAGTGATTTTGGGAAGGGTTGCACTTCTGTCACGTTGAGAGATTCTCTTCAGTGGTCGTTGGTTCCGTTCTTACAGGATCTTTTCTCCGACCGCAGCGATGTCGGAGATTTGATGTTTTACTGGATTCCTGATATTCACGGCACACTTGTTAAATGGTCGTACGGAAAAATCCCACTTAATCTCTACCTCAGAGATGCTGTGTCCCACCGCAAGTGTGTCGACTATAATATTACGTTCAAACTCACTTAAATCTTGATAAATTGCTATTGTAGCAGCCGTAACCGATCTAACAACTGCGTCCGACACCTGTTGTCTTGTATAAGTGTTGCCGAACGCAGCGCCGTATTCTGCTTGTTTACATATCTCTGTAGGCCAGTACCAGTTTCATGGGCGCATCAGTGTACTTTTTTTATATTGTTTACTATGGCTGGCAAATCTCTAGGATTCCGGACATACGAGCAGGGACTTCAGCCTATAGATTGAAAGATGCAGGTATGCCAACATCTCTCAGCTAAGAGAGCTCACTGCAGTGGGGAATTAGGGTTGGTTCACTAAACAGTGTGACCATGTCAAGATGCTTTGATTTAAATATTTTTGAAACTGCCAGATAAGTCGAAAAGTGGGTTTCCTTCTTTTACGTTCGTAACTCTCGACAGAACGTATTCGTCTATTTAGTGCTATGATAGGGGCATTGTTCGTTCTGGTCCCCAGCTTTTGCTATATCCTAATTTTGACATTAGGCCACCGTAGTTTAGCAGCCGATGTACTTCTAGAATTCTAATAATTTGGGATACAAATTACTGTCCTTCGAACCATTTGTCACATCGATAGTCTAGCTGCTCTACGGTTGCCTGCCTGGTATGTTTCAACTTGCCCAGTGTAGCCTACTGTGTCCTCAGAGCAGACATTGCAAGAGAATCCAGACATTACACTTATCAGTCATCAGCATAGATCTTCGGACGGATGGACTTTGGTAGCAATCCAAGAGTCTGCGCCAGTCAGAAATTTTCATGAAGAATCTTATTCACGGCAATATTGGGAAATTTCGAACATTCACGAGTGCTATGATAATCTCCTACTATTATCGTCAATTGTGGGCTTAAACTTATTTGTACTCTTTTAAAATTATTGAGAACAATAAGCCTATGCTAATAAAAACCGTCGTTCTTTAATTTCATTTTATAATTAAGTGAGCAATAGGTAATTTTTGAGAATTTTCGGACGCTCACAAAACTATATTTTCGAAAGTTACAGGTACAAGTGATTTTGGACAACTTATTTCGTAACAGATCAGTTACTACCAAAGAACATATCACAATGAATTTCATTGTATTTTTGACACATTCTGGAAGTTACCGATGTCCTTGGCGTAATCACATTGTAATAATTCAGCGATCGTGATTTAGTTACTGTAGCAGATATTGTAACAAAAATATTTGTTGTAGCTAGTTTTCCTTAAAGAAAAGTATACATTACATTTATCGTAAGTTACTCTATTTTCGAGTCTGTTAATAACTATAATTAACCTCAATATATTTTAGGAAATTAGTAATTTAACCAATGGTTTTTCTGTTTCTTTAATAGAAATCTCGTTTTGTGTATTTGCTCAAATTCTTATAGGGAATTAGTAATTTCTAGCTCAACAGATATAAAAGATAACCAGCACGATTAATTCAAAATTGCGGTAACTTCTGTCAAATATTGCTATACCGATCCACCAACCAGCAAATTCGTGGTGCTCTCTTTCATTGAAACTGAAACAGGACCATAGGGATTCACTTCAACTATTTTGGGGAAACCTGTTTTGTCCGGTGTCAAGGGGGGGGGGGATAGCGCAAAAGGGTAGGGGTCTATTAATCGTCGGCAGTTCAAACGTACGGCGAACGATGGTACTCCTTAGAGAAATGGCAGCAAAGCGCAGGATAGGGCACCAGATGCACTCAGTGTGCATATCTAGGGATGTCATTCAACATGATGACGAGACTATTCCGGCAGCCACCGAGGGAACAGGACGCAGGCAGCTGCAGATTGTGGCGCAAGTTGGAACAAATTATGCATGTCGTCCCGGCTACAAGGTCATACTCGGATCACTCCAGCGCCTGGCAAGGATAGTTGAGAAGACCAGCCTTGAGCACGGAATTTCATTGTCTCCAGCACAGATCATGGCCCCTTGGCCTGAACCAAAGGCTTCAGTTCCGTGACATGTTAAGCGGCTATTTCACTGGACATGCGCTATAGGGTTGATAAGGGTGACGCTAAATCGGCCAGGTGTACACTACACAGTAAGACTGCTACCCAGGTGGCTGACTGTTTGTGAGGCACACACAACGGGTTTTTAGATTAGACTCCTCTCCATCCAGTCGAGATAACGATACCTGTAGGAAACCCAGAAGTTTCTATGTACCGAAAGAAATGCCTCCCACAGGTAAGAGTATTAAAATCCTAGTGGTTATCTGCCGAAGCGTTCACGACGAAGTGCCTGAGGTCGAAGCGCTCCTGAAAGGCAGTGAAGCTCACATAATACTAAGTACAGAAACCTGACTGGAACTTTAAACTGATAACAGTGAGACTATTGGAGAAAATTTAAGTGTATATCGAAAGGATTGGCTAAAGGAAAATGGAGGCGGTGTGTTTGTCGCAGAAGACAGGGAACTCAAATCCACCTAGATAGAAATTGATGTTACATGTGAGAGTATTTAGGGCAAGACTCAGTATCAGCGGTGGTCATAAAATTGTAGTTGGGCCATTCTATCGCAAACAACTCAAATCTCCTGGCGTAACCGAAAACTTTGGAGAAAACTTCATTTCGCTTGTACGTAAGTTCCCTAGTCATACTGTAATCATTGATGGAGACATTAATCATCCAACAATCAACCGGAAAAAATGCAGTTTTGTTACTGGCGAGCGTGATAAGACATCCTGTGAAACATCACCCAATGCTTTTTCTAAAACCTATATATAACACATAGTTTGGGACCGCATTCATGATGGAAATATATTGGATATAATGGCAAAAAATAAGGCTTACCTACGTGAGGATGTCTGCGCTGCAACTGGTACCACTGATCATGACGCAGTTCTGGCAACAGTTATTAGCGAAGTAGAAAGGGCAAGTAAAATAACTAGAAAGATATATATGTTCATCAAACTAGATAAAAATTCAGTAATGTCAAATCTCAATTAACTTGAAACTTTCAACACAGGGCAGGACCATGTTGAGGAACTATGGCTCAAACATAAAAGAACAGAGTAGTTCACTATGCACTGGATAGATACGAACCCATTAGAACAGTTCGTGATGGCAATGACCCTCCATGCTACACAGTCACTGTATAGATACCCTTACAGAAACAGAGATTACTACATATTAGGTGCAAAAGAAAGCGAAGGGCTATACACGGAGAAATGCTCGATGAAAAGCGTTTGGCTGTCTAGAGAGATATTCGTGATGCCTTCATTACCGTAGCAGAATATTGTCAAATGATCTTTTACAAAACCCTAAGAAATTCTAGACGTATGTAAAGGCTGATGGTTGCACCAAAGTTACTGTACAGACCCTAGTTAATTACAAAGGAACTGAAATTGAGGGTAGCAAAGCAAAGGCTGAAGTGCTTAAGTCTATTTCCAATCGTTCCTTTACAAAGGAAATCCTAGGATTATTGCCCCAGTTTAATCCTTGTACAAATGAAAAGATGAGTGAACTCAATGTCAATGGTATTGAGAAACAGCCGAGATCATTGAAATTGAACAAAGCTCCAGGGTCCGATGGAATCTCTATCAGTTTTTATACTGAATTTACGGCTGACTTAGCCCCTCTTCTAACTATACTCTATCGTAGATCTCTTGAACAAAAAACAATGCCTAGTAGTTGGAAGGAAGCACAATTAATACCTGTCTACAAGAGCGGAAGTAGAAGTGATCCACAAAACTACTGTCCAGTATCTTTGACACCGATTTGTTGAACGAGGGTTGCCCAGGAAGTAATGCACTGCATTTTTTCCTCAGCCGAAAACAATGGTGTGATTGCGAAGTCTCCTGAGAGAGCGCGCCAAGTTTCCGTCAATTCCGACAGATAGCGTAGCTACAGGACAGTTTCAAAATGGCGTCTGTAGGTGATGTACGTTAAAACCAACGTACCGTCATTGAATTTCTCACTACAGAGAAAGAATCTATGGGGAATATTCAGAAACGCTTATGCAAAGTCTATGGAGCATCTGTCGACAGAAGTACAATTAGTCGCTGGGCACGGATGGTGAGGTCAACAGAAGGCGGCTGGCGGAGCTCCATGATTTGCAGCGGTCGGGGAGACCATCCACGGCTTTCACACCTGACATGTTGCAGCGAGCCGATGTTTCATTCGCCATTAAAGGATGCCATTTGTGGAAGACGTATTGAGGACTATAAGGAGGTGATTGACACCACTGAAACACTAGCACCACGACCAGTACAAGGATTGATAGGGCATATCCGCCCTTGTTTCGCGCTGGAGGAAGACCATAGCACTGGATGCAGATTACGTGAAAAAATAGGGTATGTAGATAAAAAACTTTTCTTTCGTAATTGTAATTTTCTTTATGTTCAATAAAGAATTACTGAAGAAAAAGAAGCCGTGGTTCATTACTTTCTGGGCAACTCTCGTAGAATCTCGATGCATTTTCTGAGCTCAAACATGGAGGTATGTCAAACTGAATGATCATCTCACGTAAATCAGCATGGATTCCTAAAACAACGATTATGTGAAAGCCAGCTGGCACTTTTCTCACATGACATACTGAAAGCCTTGGATCAAGACAGTCAGACAGATGCAGTATTTCTTGATTCCGAAAAGCATTTGTCTCATTGTCACACTTGCTTATTGTCAAAAGTTCGGTCATATGGCATATGAAGTGAAATTTGTGAATGCATTGAGGAATATTTGGTAGTTAGAGCACAGCATGTTATCTTAACTGCAGAGTCATCGTCAGGTGTAGAAGTAACTTCGGGAGTACCCCAAGAAAGTGTGTTGGTATCCTTGCTGTTGAACGTTTATGTTAATAGTAACCTCAGACTTCCTAAAGACGGTGCAGTTATATATACTGAAGTACAATCTGAAAAGAGCTGCATAAATATTCAGTCAGATCTTAACGTGATTTCGCAATGGTGCAAAGACTAGAAACTTGCTTTAAATGTTCAGAAATATAAAATTCTACGCTTCACAAAATAATAAACGTGGTTTCCTGTGACGACTGCTTGTAACATTTTGTAGGGATATGAAATGGAATGATCAAATAGGTTCAGTTGTGGGTAAATCAAATGATAGACTTCCGTTTGTTGGTAGAATAATGGGGAAGTGCATCAGTCTACAAAGGATATTGCTTAGAGATCGCCCAGACTTCCGTTTGTTGGTAGAATAATGGGGAAGTGCATCAGTCTACAAAGGATATTGCTTAGAGATCGCCCCCATGACACATTCTATAATATTGCTGAAATACAAAATAGGATTAACGGGGGACACTGAACGTATAAGCAGAAGGGCCGCACGAATAATTACAGGTTTGTTTGACCTGTTGGAAAGTGTTGCAGTAATGCCAAAGTTATTTAGCTGCTAGGCTCTTTAAGGTGTTAGGCAAATCCAACACCTTCCATGAAAACCCTGACATGATAAGCAAATCCAGTAGTATGTCACATAGCTCCGAATAAATAGTGACATTAAATTATCCAAACTAATACGAGTAACGAGTGAGGAAATGGAATATCACAGACTAACACGAGAATGCCTAAATGCATGTCATACCTTCCCACCGTGAGACAGACGCAGTTCCGAGGGGAGAAACGAGAACAGAAGCCGAGAGCAGAACCGTGTTAAGCGAGAAGGTCCTACGATAAGGGACGGACACCCACGTCGCCAGCTAACCGCTAGGACCACACCACCAGCAAGTTTTTAGCGTGGGACATTTTCATGTTTCTGTTACGTCAGGACCACCCCCCAGCCCATGTTAAAAGTTAGAGCCCTCCAGAAGAACAGTATAAATCTTACGATAACACAAAAAGGGCCACACCACCCGCAAGTTTTTAGCGTGAGACTTTTTCGCGTCTTTGTTACGTCAGGACCACCCCCAGCCCATGTTAAAAGATAGAGCCCTCCAGAAGAACAGTATAGATCTTACGATAACGCTAAAGGGACCACACCAGCTCCAAGTTTTAGCGTGAGACTTTTTCGCGTCTCTGTTACGTTGCAAACTTTAAAAACATTGCCCCACCACGAAAAGTATAACGTTTCTCATTGGATAGACAGAATTTCTGTAGGCGGAGCTTAAGGTTAACATCGAGACCCTGATTGGCCAGATGAAAACACAGTCATATAGTTTTTTCTTTAAACTAACTTCGGTAAATTGTAGTAAGGAGAAGTTAGGAGAGAGTTGCTTCCGAGACGGCGAGGTGAGCGGAGCTGTGCTGCCCGCTGCCCCCTGACGAACACTGACAAGGTAATGAACGCACGCGATGCCGCATAACAGCGCATAAAGCTTCACTCAGAACTGCAGAAGTCTCATCTGTTACACCCCCTTTTTGCGTAATACTAGTGTCGATCGTCAATTACAGCTCATGGTGTGCACATTTGCCACATAAAGTAAAAATCTGAAACGCGATGATTTTTCTGTTATATAGTGTTTGAGATGACACCTCAGCCACTGTAATTTACGACAAGTTAGAAAAGTAATTAAAGATAATTGAGGGTCACTGTAGACCATTTTGGTAGTTTTCTCTTTTGTGAAACTTAATTTAAATCTAGATTATAGATGTGATATGGCATAGGTCATCCTTCGATCCATTGTAGAACTTGGAAACCCATTCAGGGAATATTCGTTCACGTTTTTGTTGAACGCAGTTGGTTTTTACCATCCTGTATTAAAACATTTCCTTTTATCAATAGTGCAATTTATAAACAATGTTTTGTGAGTAGAATAAAATTTCCAATGTTAAACGTAACTGCTTTTTCGACGTTATTTTACCAGCTAACTAAAAATAGGAAAGCCTTGAACCCCTTCCACTAAATTTAGTTAGTATTAAGATTCTTTTACAGGGAGTGCAGTGGGGCTGACGCTGAAATCATTAAGTATTTGGTTATATCATCGCTAGTCTCACTGAACTCTTCTGAATTCTCCTTACCAGCAACAGGTCCCAGGTTCAAACTAGTCAATTCCCTAAAAAACACGGTCAGAGCGTAGTTGCGCGAAAGTGGTAGGGAGACACGATATAGAACAAACAGACACCACGCAGAAAGTTAGAGCTCTTGAAAATAGACGTCCCCAGAAAGTCTATAAAGATAGTTTGAAGAACTGGCTTTAAACGAGGACTTTAGCAGTATACAACAATCCACCTACGTATCTCCCATACGCTGATCGTGAGTACAAGTTTAAAATAATGACAACACGCACACAGACATTGGAACAACTATTCTTCCCACGCTCCATACGTGAATGGAGCTGGAAGATACCTTAATATCTAGTCCAACGGGACGTGCGCGCGGCCATGCACTTCGCTGTGGGTTGCGAAGTATGGATGTGGATGTTGATGTAGATGCAGAACCTTCTATAGCCTGCGACGAACCTAACAGCGAAACGTTGGGCAGCAAAAGACTCAATTCACTCAGCTGCAGAAATGTTGAGAGTAGCTTCCAATATGTAAAACATTCTCAGTTCCCTTACCTCGTCAATTCGGGATGAAATCTCGAAATCTCAACGATAGCCTCCATCGTCATCGTCAGGAGCAACTGATTGTCTTCACTGCTGCTGTAGCGGCCTCATACATCCCATGGACGGCTTCTGATTGGCCAGCTTGCGATTGGTCCGTGATTAGGTACTGCTGTCGCGCTGGTGGCACCATCGCTTCCGTGGGAACGTAAACACTGCAGGGAATGCCTCCGCTGCTTCTTTGCTTCGAGCACTCGTTTCCATGCACCGCTCAGATAATATCCGCTGTCAGGGCTAAAGTTATTCTCGTTCAAATTTATTTCCACAGCCTCCTTAGTAACAGAATCCAAGTATGTGGAGGCATGGGTCAAAATTTTTGTTTCACCAAACAGTATTTTATGTTTGTTGATGAGGCTGTGCTCCGCTATTGCCAATTTCTCTAGTTCTTTGTTTTTAATATGCCGTTGGTGTTGGGCCCAGCGGTCGGAAACGGTACGAATGGTCTGATCTAAATAATTGCTTCCACACTCTCTCGGATATTACAAATTTCAGGGACCCTGCGGCCGAGACTGACCTTAACAGGGCATATCAAAATGGTTCAAATGGCTCTGAGCACTTTGAGACTTAACATCTGAGGTCATCAGTCCCCTAGAACACAGAACTAATTAAACCTAACCAACCTAAGGACATCACACACATCCATGCCCGAGGCAGGATTCGAACCTGCGACCGTAGCGGTCACGCGGTTCCAGACTGAAGCACCAAGAACCGCACGGCCACACCGGCCGGCAGAGCATATCATCTCCTTCGTCCTATTTTACTCGATATAGCGCCACAAAAAGGAAGAACCGCAATCGGTGGGTTCACCCTGTGAGTGTGCAGCTTTTTCACGTTTCCTTTTCTTGGAGAACGGACACCAGGCTTCCACATGTGGGACGATTTCCATTACAGATTTCCTGTTCCATATTTAATTCCATCCCTGTAAAATTATGCCTCCTTCATCCCGCACTGAATTAAACCATAATGACAACACCATTTAGGGCCATGCTAAAGACTTGTGGCTTCATTTTGCTAAGGAGACTCATGTCTTTGATATCTCTACATATCGATCTACGGTGTCATCGAGCTGGAAATACACCTGAGTGCATTACATTCTCTCACAAGGCGAGAGGTGGAAACACGTAATTCATCTAGGAATATTGTCGAGCAGGATAGTTTTAGTGGTCCTGGTGTTACGGTATGAGCAGGCATAATATTGCATGAGCAGACTGAGATATAGATATTTGAACACGGTAAACTCACCTGACAGTGTTGTGGTAACATTGGACTTGTTCCTCATGTGCGTCTTGTCAAGTGTGTATTCGCTCTTGCCTTTTTCATGGATGACAAAGTGTGACGCCATCGAATTGTGCAGATGGAAGAGCTTTTGGAAAGAGAGGATATTCGGCGAACAGACTCAAATGCCCGTTCTCCCTACTTAAGTAACATGGAGCACGTATGGGACCCTCTGGGGATATGTAATCCAGATGTACAGCAGACAGTCAGAAATTGTGATAACTTCGGTGTAATTATTGTCTTTCAATAAATTACGTATTTCTTTCTGTCACCTCCTGTGCAGTACAGCAGCAGTCGTTTATAAGTCTAGTGAAATTTTCTTTGAGGTACAGTACTTGGCTGTGACACATCACGCGAAAGTTACTTCCGTCCGTAAGTTTTTCACACCAACCTATCTTCTCATCCATTAATACACTTGCATCAGCAATAATTAGTGATCTACTCGTAATCTATGCGTAGGATAAATATGTTCAGGAATATCTAAAGTGCAGGGCATTGATTTCCATTTGTATTACGTGACCTTCGTATTCTCAGAACTGTGTGCACGTTGGGCTTTCATTGTTAATTGCACAGACTACGTTTCTATACTCGTCTTCCCCGCAGTGACCACAAGTGACTTCTACGCTGGTACACTTCCTTACCAAGTGATTATAGTCGTCATGATTACAATCGTCACATTTCTAGCAGCGAGATTTTGCTTGATAGTCCTTAGGAGACTACGTATACAGGTACATTTCGCTTATTGAGAAGACCTTTCCTCATCTCAGGTCCATTCTCCGCTAATTTCCTTTCGTTTTGTCCATTGTTAAATTTTGGAATAAACAGTGAGTCAAAGCGATCCCTTCCGAGTTTACCTTCAAAATTTTCTGATACACAAAATCGTTATCTGCTGCACCCGATAGTCAGAAGTGACACTGTACATCAGTAGTTGTTAAACTGCGGCCGTGTCGTGTATTCGTGCGGCCCGCGGTTCTCAGCCGTATTTTATAATAATAGCCATCTAGCAACAGTGGAATACGAAAACGCAACTGACGTTAAGAGCTTTTTCAAAGTTCAGTTTCTACGCTCAGTAACAAATAAAAATACTTAATGGGGTAGTAATATTTGAAGACATGCTTCAGTTTAATTGACGATGGTGAATTCAGCCGTCAACTGTCCTAAGGTGGTCGCTTACCTCGGGAGCAGAGGAGTAAGTAGCGCGGCCACTGCGGAGTTGGAGGATGTCAGACGGAGAACGTTTTATTGTTCATCTTGCAGTGCTGACAACTCAAGGGCGTGCGTGACTCGTTTTTTGCTGTAGTATCAATTTTGATACGGAAGTAACACGTATTTGTGACTGCGCTTTGTAGAGACGTCATCTTAAAGTACGCTACATAGTTGTAGCAATAACAATTACATTAAGGCTACTGTAATACAACGACTGAGTAGAGTAAAAGGACATTAAAACATTTAGTAAACGTGTGTGATCGTGTGGGAGCAGTTACTGTTACCAATCATTCATCCGCTGTCACAGACAGCACAACACTTCGTCAGGAAATTTCTGTGTCACAACACTGGGATCGCTGAGGCTGGTCTCAGTATGAAACAGAGAACGGCTGGTTCGAAATTATTCGAATGGAGCCGGATTTTAACTATCAGTACCTGCAAGCCGGCGGCCAGCTTATCGCCTTCATACTATAGCCACTGAGTCTATTGGGGCCTTCTAACACACTACTTTATGTAGGTTAACAATTAATAATAAGATCGGTACACATACGGTAATGGGTGCTGCCCAACAATGTCAGTATTTTCTCTCGAGCAAAAATTTTGACTATGAGTGCTGTACATTTTTACGAAAGGTGTTTCTTTCGCGGTAGTTCGCAATTGCAGTTTTTTCGTATTTGTATTATTCATTTATTTTATAACATAATCTCCTGAAGCTGTTTTCAAGATAACGTTATTCTTTCTTTTACACATCTCGTTTAAGCAGGTTTTTCTCCATAATTGGTTTGACTATAGCAGTTAATTTGTGTTGGGCAACTCTTACGTCCTCGTTTATACGGGGTATTAAAATTACTACAGTAATTCCGCTGGCTCCATTTGCTCCCCTCTCCATTATACAGACGTTTCTAACCGTTACACTGGCATACGAATGTTTGCTTATTTTCTTCAGTTCGGCTTTCAGACTCTCATTTTCCTGTTCAACTTATAATTTTTCCGTTCTGGTGCCTTGTTGAGTTGCCCACAAGGAAAGTTTTTCCAATTCTCCTATCAGGTCAGAATACCTTATTGTCAATATAGCAATTTTCTCCGAAAAATTTCGACTGCATTTGGCATGTTCTTTAGACTTGCTGCCTTTCCTTGCTTTTTGTCGTAAAAAAGCTCAGAATAGAGACTGTGGGAATTAATTGGCCTCTCCGCAAACTACTGTATCATTACGTCCCGACAGTAATGCATATATTACATGGAAAAATAACTTAGTTAAATATCTGTTGTAAAAGACCTTCGCCTATATCTTTTATAAACGATGTTTCTATATAATCACTGACCTTTTCCTGGAATATTTTTATTACATATTTTATGAAAGTTAGAGCGTGGTCTTTGCTACCATAAAAAATGTTCCAAAGAATTACGACGGAATGATACCAACCTAAGGGCCAGCCTCCGCTATCCGCGGCAGTGTACGCCGCGCAAGCGCTTGGTTTGCTCGTAACAGGTTTGCCATCTGGGCTCTTAATATCAATACAAGTATGCATGTTTCCAAATGTCTCCAATACTCATGCATGCCTTTCCAGCTTTTCATTTCTCCACTAGCCATTCCCACCATGGAATTTTTTACATTTTTTTTCGAAATCTTATCCTTTACAGGTCCTTGTTCCTTTTCGCATCCTTCAATTTCTGTATTTCTATACTTTCCCCTTTGAGTGAAATTTAGTATATCGTCTAATATCCCAGGATTTCTACTAGGCTTTTGATCCTCTTTTGCCTTCTCTATTCGATATCCGCATTCGTATCTTATTTATTTCCCCTGTTCCGGCCAGTCGTTGGCTAATGGTTCCTTTGAAGCTCACTAGCCTCTGGTGTTTCTACTTATCCGGGAGCAATCTCTAATTTTCTGCCGAGCGTGGTGGTTCGGTGGTTTAACACATATGACTCGTAGTCGGGAGGAAGACTGTTCAAATCCGCGTCCTGTCATCCAGGCTTGTATTTTCCGTGATATCTCAAAACTGCTCTAGGCAAGTACTGCAATCGTTCCTCCGAAAAGAGCACGACCAATTCCCTTCCTCATCATTGAAACAATCCGACATTCTCACATGAGCACCATGTCAACGAAACGATTAACACCAATTTTCCCCGAGCGGTTCCAGGCGCTACAGTCTAGAACAGGCCCGAATCCTGCCTCGGGAATGGATGTGTGTGATGTCCTTAGGTTAGTTAGGTTTAAGTAGTACAAAGTTCTACGGGACTGATGACCTCTGAAGTTAAGTCCCATAGTGCTCAGAGCCATTTGAACCATTTGAACCAATCTTCCTTTCTTCATAATTTCCACAATTCCATAATTTTATTCAGTTTGAATCTGCAGCTCATACTCAGTAAATTGTAATCGTTTGCATTTTAAAATGGCTTCGAAATCAGTGTATTATCATTATAAAGGGTGTTTCTTTTAACGTGACACAACTGAATATCTCGAAAGTGATGCATCGTGTGAGAAAAGTGTTCGAGATGAAAACGTAATATAAATAAAAGGAAAATTCTCTGCTACAACTGCCTACCTTCTTATCACCCCTCCAGCGAGTGTGGGGCCAATTTTGTATACAGAAATGAAACCCCCCCCATTTTTATTGTTTGTTCGAATTCTACGCTGAAAATACGTACGATTTACTCAAATCACTGTGTCCTATTCGTGGTAGATGGCGCTGTAATAGAGAAATATCAAATGTACCTGCTTTTGCAATTGAGAATCGACGCATTTCATTCTGCATTTCATTAACGATGTTAACGTAATGATTAGTTTTCTAACCGTTGACACTGACGTTCAAACGTTACTTTAGTGTTGCAAATATAACTGTACAGCACAAATAATGTGGCTAGACATTGACGTTTCAGGCAGATAGTCCATTTGTATGGCAACGTAGTTCTCTGTTCCCTTCGTTGTTACATATAGGGAGCGCCCAAACAATCGGAATGCTTGATTTAGGCGGCCGCCGCTGAACCCAGCCATTACGGTGACTGAATTCGGTGTGTGTTTCCATTCAGTCGCCGAAATTCTAGAGCTGACCGCAAAGCAGCGCCCGGCGGAACACAAACCACAACAATTATAATAACGTAAAATGTCCTAAAGTGATGGTGACAGGCGCACCTGCCTAGGGTACTAACCACAACCAAGCACCCCAGTGTGAGAGGCAAGGGCTCACCGATATTAGGCAACCCAGTGGGAGAAGAAAACTGTAAAATCAACGTCGTTGTTCCCGGATCAGGCTAAAAGTAGTTGCTAACCAGACAATGTTTCACTCGACAGCCATATTTAGAACATTAAAGTAAATTTAAAACGCAAATATCAACCGTCCTAACACAAAGGTGTATATGAAAATGGGGAGTTGCCATTTGAAACTGCAAGCTCGTCCCCACCCACGCACGAGGGGTCGTTAGGAGGTGGCCAGTTGTAGCACAGACACATGTCCTGTTTACTTAACTTTTCACCTAGAACTTTTTTTTTCGCACTGTGCGTCGAGATATTTAGTTGTATCAAGTAAATAAAAAAAACCTCTATAACCCATCTGAAACCTAACGATGTCATATTTATTGTAAAAAAGGGTGATAAACCGGGAAGAGACGGATTACTAAGCTCTGGGGAAAATCCCCTTTCCCCTTCACCAAAACATGTTTCCCTACTACTTTACTTTCACTTCCCCTTTCATTACTGATTTTCAGTCCCTCGTCAAAATTAAATATTCGTCTCCCTTAACTCCAAACAATTTGTTTTATCTCATCATACAATTTTCGAATCTTTTCATCATCTGCAGAGCTAGTGGGCGTATAAGCATATAAACTTCTGCTATTGTGGTGTGTTTTGGCTTCGTGGCTATTACAGCTAATTGGTAATGCGTTCACTAAACTGTCCATAGAAGCTCACTGGCATTCTTACTTTTCTTATTCATTTTTGAGCTACTCCAGCGTCACATCTGTTTGTATTACGTCTATAACCCTGTACTAATCATGAAATACTTTGATGACGAATGCATTATTCACTGAAGAGCCAAAAATGAGGTACGCCTACCTAACACCGTGTAGGGCCCACGCGAACACGCAGACGTGCCGCAACACGATGTGGCATGGACTCGATTAATGTGTGAAGTAGTGCTGGAGTGAACTGACACCATGAATCCTGCAGAACTGTCCGTAAATCCATAAGAGTACGAGGTGTGGAGATCTCTTCTGAACAGCACGTTGCAAGGCATCGCAGATATGCTCTAGAGGAAGTGTTTAGAATCAGAAGATGTCTCTGGTGCCACTCTGTAGCAATTCTGGACGTGTCATGTATCGCATTGTCCTACTGGAATTGCTGACGTCCGGCGGAATGCACAATGGACGTGAATGCGTGAATGGATGCAGGTGATCAGACAGGATGCTTACATGCGTGTGGCCTGTCAGAGTCGTATCTAGACGTAACAGCGGTCCCATATCACTCCAACTGCACACGCCCCACGCCATTACATAGCTTCCACCAGATTGAACAGTCCGCTGCTGACATGAGAGGTCCATGGATTCATGAGGTTGTCTCCATACCCGTACTCGTCCATCCGCTCGATACAATTTGAAACGAGACTTGTCCGACCAGGTGACGTGTTTCCTGTGATCAACAGGCAAAGTCGGTGTTGAGGGGCCTAGGTGTGGCGTAAGGATTTGAGTCGTACAAGTGTGGGCCTTCGGCTCCGAAAGCCCATATCGGTGAAATTTCGTTGAATAGTTTGCACACTAGCACTTGTTGATGGACCAGCATTGATATCTGCACAATTTGCGGAAGGGCTGCACTTCTGTCACGTTGAACGATTCTCTTCAGTCATAGTTGGTCCCGTTCTTGCAGGATCTTTTTCCGTCCACCGCAGTGTCGTAGATTTGATGTTTTACCGGATTCGTTATGTTAACGGTACACTCGTGAAACGGTCGTATGGGAAAGTTCCCGCTTCATCAGTACCTCGGAGATGCTGTCTCCCATCGCTCGTGCGCCGACTACAACACCACGTTCAGACTGACATCTTGATAATCTGCCATTGTAGTAGCAGTAACCGATCTAACGACTGCGCCAGACACTTGTTGTCTTATACAGGGTGTTACAAAAAGGTACGGCCAAACTTTCAGGAAACATTCCTCACACACAAAGAATGAAAATATGTTATGTGGACATGTGTCCGAAAACTCTTACTTTCCATATTAGAGCTCATTTTACTACTTCTCTTCAAATCACATTAATCATGAAATGGAAACACACAGCAACAGAACGTACCAGCGTGACTTCAAACACTTTGTTACAGGAAACGTTCAAAATGTCCTCCGTTAGCGAGGATACATGCAGCCACCCTCCGTCGCATGGAATCCCTGATGCACTGATGCAGTCCTGGAGAATGGCGTATTGTGTCACAGCCGTCCACAATACGAGTACGAAGAGTCTCTACATTTGGTACCGGGGTTGCGTAGACAAGAGCTTTCAAATGCCCCCATAAATGAAAGTGAAGAGGGTTGGGGTCAGGAGAGCGTGGAGGCCATGGAATTGGTCCGCCTCTACCAATCCATCGGTCACCGAATCTGTTGTTGAGAAGCGTACGAGCACTTCGACTGAAATGTGCAGGAGCTCCATCGTGCATAAACCACATGTTGTGTCGTACTTGTAAAGGCTCACGTTCTAGCAGCATAGGTAGAGTATCCCGTATGAAATCATGGCGGTGAATCGAGGAAGTACAATACATACTGACGAAACTGAAGTGAGCTCTAAGACGGAAATTAAGCGTTTCCGGACACATGTCCACTTAACATCTTTTCTTTATTTGTGTGTGAGGAATGTTTCCTGAAAGTTTGGCCGTACCTTTTTGTAACACCCTGTACAGGCGTTGCCGACAGCAGCGCCGTGTTCTGCCACTTCACATACCTCTGTACTTGAATGTGTATGACTATAGCAGTTTCTTTGGGGTTTCAGTGTATGTCATCCACGCCCTCTCAAACAGGGAGTCTTAATTTAATCATGTACTGTTGTGAGGTCGTGTTCTCTTCTTCCTGTCATCACACTTCACTAATGTCCACCATATATTAACTTTAATCTATCGATTTTACTTTCTAAATTCGCTATGCTGACTAAGAGACCTAACTACACACGTCATGACCCATAGAATTTGGTTTCTCCTGATTGCAACGCCCTGCTGAGTGGTCCTATGGCAGTATTATTGTCCCTCTGAAACGTTTTACCGAAGAGGGTTCGAATAAACTATACAATGAATCTGCATGTCCTTCAAAAAAACAATGGCTGTAGTTCCTCCTTGCTTTCAGCCGTCCTCATTATCAACGTAGCAAGGTCAAATTTTGCGACTGAGGTCAGGACAATGGTTTCAAGCGTCATCATCGTCAGCCGGATGGTGCATTATCTGAAGGCGACTTAACACCAGAGGCCGAAGTAAATGACGGTGCGAGCTGACAGATCACTGTTTTCCAGTATTGCTATCTAAAATTATGAACAACAAGGTGATTTTTGCTAATGTTACGGTGACGAAATCAGTAAATGAATCAAATTGTTTCCCTCCAAGTGCTACAACAGTTTCCGTCCATCTTCAGGAACCATTTACATACTCATCTCACTTATATATACGCCTCTTCAATGTGGCTGTGTTTAGGGTACAATCATCTGTATCGTGGAGCAAGTGGGCCACGTATGTTGTATTGCGTGTTCATTCTACTGCCTGTATTTTTCTTTTTTTTTTTCAAATAAGTCTCTCTGTCCATTCCTCTATGAGAATCCCGTCTCGATCAGGCATATGGTATGTCTCATTCCTCACTGGCAGACCTACTTATAACGGTTCCTCCCTTCTCGATACTCGATGTCTGTTGTTTTTATTAGATGTATACAATGTACTGTACTACATAGGTCAACGTGTCACACGGTATCCCACAATTCTCACTAATTTCTGCAAACGACTTCCCCATCCTGTCCTAAAACCATTGAGGCTGCTAATAACACTGTACATTCACTACAAAATAAACTTTTATGAAATATAATAAATACTCTATATCTCACACTCAAATTTGCACATATATGTCCGATTTAACCTCTGAAATGATTTTCGCTTTTCTCTGTTTTCCTATGATCACTGTCTTTTCATAAACTATTTCGAAAATAATTTACTTTATATTACTCTCACTGATCACAAACCTCAAAACCATAAGGGAAGAAGATTTTTATGTAAACAATACTTTTATTGGATTCAACACTTGGTGGATAATAGTCTTGATTCTAGCGCATGATTGCTATAGGTATAACTGCATGAATACCTCCCTTTGGCATGAAGTTTGGGCTCCCTGTATTTATCTATACAGTTCAATTTTATTCCCCATAGCAACACTAACTTTTGGCCCAGTGTCCCACACTAGTGACGGACGGCGGGGTGGGGGAGCCAAGAGGCTCAAACCTCCCGCCCTCCCAAAAAGGATCTTAGTCCACCCGTGACAAATCTCAAATTAAACTTGACATTATCCTACTGTCTTAGTACTGTACCATCTACAGCACAATTTTCATCACTTGTTACGTAATCCTTTTTAAGTAGGTGTAGTATGTCTTTCTACTTTACATTTCTCTAAGAAGGTGCTTTTGTGACTAGTTTTCAGATTGTCCGCCACCCATTTTTGGTCGCAGCTACATACGCACACCACTGCCACCTCCACCCGCCCGCCCGATAGGAGTGTGCGGTTGGCGATTGCGCACGCCGAGCTGCTGTACACATAAGGCATTGTTGTATGGTTTGTCGTATCAGGCGCAATAGACTGCGCTCTTGAAGTGGTTTTTCATTGTAATCAGCGCGTGATTTCGTTTGTATTTGTCAGTTTTTCGAAAAAATGGCATCGAAACGTAGACAAGGAGATCTTTGATCCTTTTCTTTTTACTGAATAGGAAGAAAGAAGAACTAGAATCGAGCGAAAATGAACCAGTAATACCTGTAAACCATGTCGGTGACTTATGTCGGTGACTTATCTTCGTCGACTCAACGTTCAGCAGGTACAACTTTCTGATTATTTTGTATGTACTTAACTAAATTCATACAAACAAGATTAGTCGAGTTAGTGACTTTTCATTGGGTTGAGTTCGTTGATCTATCGGTCGGTGTGATGTGAGTGGCTGTGGGCTGAACTCTGGATCAGTATTGCGTAGTTAGTGATTTTTCCCACTAAATTTGGTGGTTTTGAGTACATGTCTAGAGTGCAGATTTTGCATCTACTGGCTGGTGTGAATTACGGTGGATTTTAAAAAAGATTTAGAAGGTTTATCGTAAAATTATTTTTTAAACTCACTTGATCCATTTTACATACAGCAAACAGCACTACTTAATTTGCTAACGTCTAGTGGCTCTTAAATTTATATCACCTAAACATTTATAATACACGGTATTTTGTCTTCGTTTCCGTGTTGTTTTGTGCACCCGTTTTGTTATGCGCCCTAGTGTTAATAAATTTGCAATTGCATGCACAGTGCATATTTGTAGTGTCGATGGTAATGTTGTGTTTCTTAATTCACTTGCTGTTGTTTTAGTGCTAAACGTATGTAGAGTAAAAGGACAGTATACCCAGAAATTTCGTGCAGAATCGCTACGCGGTGGTAAATTTCCGGACTGGCTAGAAAGAATTCAAGGCGATGAAACAAGAGCATATTGTAAATTTTTCCGTATTATTTTTAGGCGTGTTGTGCCGCAATAATAAGCCACAGTGACGTAAAAAAAGCGCAAGACAGCGGCAGGACCATTGCCAACAAACGAAAATACCTTTCATAACTGTTCAGTTCAACTTCCTACATCTGCTGCAAGTGCGACGCTCCAGGGGTGTAGTGAATTGAGAAAATCTTAATTATACCCAGAACAAGAACATGGCCAGCCGTGGTGACCGAGCGGTTCTAAGCACTCAGCCCGGAACCGCGCGACTGCTACGGTCGCAGGTTCGAATCCTGCCTCGGGCATGGATGTGTGTGATGTCCTTAGGTTAGTTAGATTTAAGTAGTTCTAAGTTCTAGGGGACTGATGACCACAGAAGTTAAGTCCCGTAGTGCTCAGAGCCAACCAAGTCAACAAGAACATGACATACCTCTGAGATGCATCTAGTTTGTGTACCAATAAATAATTCAATGGTTGCAACGACTTCCGGACAACAATGAAGTTTTGAGGAGAATTTCACTTTTTTCAGTGTCCAAAGCTCTTCGTGTCGTTAAAAAGTAATTGATTCCTCTCTTTGAATCTTGTAATAATGATCTTGGCACAATAACATAAACTGATTTTCGATGACTAAATTCAGTTCTTGCCAAATGGTCCGAAACAGAAGCTGTTAATTTCTGTTGTGAAGTTCTTCAACACAGGGATGCAAATGACGTCCACCCATTTCACTAACTGACAATTTTTGCGCCGTCACGAGTAATGTTACCATAGTTTAATGCGGAAGTGGAGAGCCGTTTTAGCCATATGAACATTATTAAGTGCGAAATAAAATGAAATCCGAAATAATGAATTCGCATTTGTCGACTCGAGCAAGAATCGTAAGGAAGAAACAATGTTACCACAGTAATAAACAGCCAACAGAAGTTTCTGACGCAGGTTTAAACTTACTACTTTGTAGCATTGGCAGCCACAGCCGTTGAAATTCATGGTAACTTGAAACTGAATGAAACCGCAGACAGCTGTTAACTGATGGGTAATTGACCCCACCGGTTTCACTGCGTTAAAGCAGCGTATTCGGGTGTAGGTGGTGTCACATAAATTTGCACATTTAGATGCTCACAAAGTTCGTAGTCAGAGAATCCACTAGTGCCTTACCCTTACGACTACTGACTACAGTTGCCGCATCCCTTGCACTATTCGCCCCAATGTTTCGCCGATTTTTATTCGTTGAGCACCTCCCCTCTCCATGGGATTGGATTCTCTGACTACAAATGTTGAGGTGTCTCCACGTGCTAATTTACGTGACACCACTTATACCTGAAGATGTTGCTTTAACGCAGCGAAACTGATCGTGTTAACAGACCATCAATTAACAGCTGTTTGTGGTTTCATTCAATTTCATGTGACCTTTCAGGAACCGTTAACGTCATGTAAAGTATCTGAACATACGTTATCCGCTACTACCTCTGCCTCTGGTGTTGAACCTTCTGTCGAGGAAGACTTTGATAACCCGAGCTCTTCATTTTCTCTTAGGTAAGTTTGCTGTGTCACGTTTCATAGTACTGTTCTGAATCTAAACAAAGGGATAAACTGAATTTCCTCATACTTTTGGTTACTCAAAATGTTCAGTGCTTAAAAAATAACAATCTAATGGTTTTGTTAAAGGCACGATAAAAAGTGTAGTGAATTATAGTGGTTTTGAATAAGTTCTTTAAGCTGGAAACCTCATTTCACTGTTGGCAACAAAAATGCTCTGAGCACTCTATTCTCTCTGCCTGCCCTACAAGGGACAGCGTGAAGTAATATTTAGCGTAAATGATGTAATGTAATATCAGTCATCGGGTTTCTCCGGTTTTGAATTCTTTTTAAAGTAGCTTTCGCATAATTAGGTGTTGTGTGAATTTCATTCTTTTATACCGCGTTATTTACCTAAAATCGGCAAATAATCTTTTAATGGGTGAAGGTACTCATCAATAAGAACAATTTTTGCTATGGGACAAACTTCAAAATCGGGAAAAATCAACTGTTCCATAAATTTTGGCCGAGTAGCTTAGTTTGTATGTAACTTTTACAGGGACTAGCTCATTTCAAGTTTGTCCCATAAAAAAAAGCATTATATTATTGAGTTTCATTGTAAATCCTTTAATGATTATGTGTTTTGGCAACACATGAACACTTGTTTCCTACGGTGACAGATGTGAAGAACGTGCTGACCTTGGTGGCAGACAAACACGTTCTTTATCAGGGTAGGTCAGGAGAGAACAGACACACGTCGTTTTTGCGTTATGTAGACCTGGAAGTTAAGGCACCACCATTGGCCTTGTATGTCAGCAATGTGAGGCCTAATAACCATATTGGTGGATGTATGATCCTGAGATTACCAAGTTGTATGCCCAGTCGCACGCCATACCATGACGTCATGTGCTGCACCGGTATGAATACTGTCTGGTAACGTTCTTTCTTGCTGAAAACTCCATACACGGATACACCCATTGCCGAGGCGTATACAGAGTTCTGATTCGCCATAAGAAACGATTGGTTTCCCCCTGTCTGCCCAGTCTTGTCGTTAGGCGTACCAACGTGACACCTTTGCTGCTTCATCAAGGGAACCACAACAGTTGTCGCCGTGGAACGAGCCATTTTACATTATCACTGTTAATTAATTTTTAAATTTGGCTAAGTGTTGAAAATTTATAAGTTTGTTTTATTTTAAGAATAAAGATGTTAGTAATTCCTACCCATGATCTTTTATGCATTACAGTAATTGAAATTCTTCTAGGGAACAGGAGATGTCAAGTAGAACGTTTATCCGTTTGTTTTCAAATATTACTTCGTTGCCTGTCAGACATATTAGGGTAAGTGATAAAAAATATTTGTTCCAGCACTGTTCAGCGTGACTTTCGTAGTAGGTGTAGTGTGGATCTTCCTACTCCACAGAATATTAGCCGATGGCATAAACAATTCCAAGAAATAGATTGTTCATCACAAAACAAAATTCATTGTATATGTTCATTAGTTTCAGAAATATAGATGTGCCAAATCGGATGATTCTTTTTGATACACCCTTCTAACTGTGAAACAGCAGTCAAAATGCTCAACTCCTTACACAGATGTCTACAAGATGATCGTGGATGTGCACAGTATATTACTCATACAGCATATCTTTGGGCAATGATGACTTTCTCTCTTAAACATGAGTTATCTAAAACATTATTCCGTGGACTATGACATTACGAAATGAAAATATGTAAACTATGTCAACCTACTAATTTGTATCTCCCAAGATTGGCAGTGATTCTAAGTGGAAATGTGGCAGAACTATGTTGTTTTAGAAGTTCCCGAACGCGCATTTTACAATTAAAATTCTCTTCGGTATAAAAACTTAATACCTTAGAAATTTCTAGTCTCTTTATCGTATCCTCAACAAGCGGTACACTTACCAACGGTGCAGTACGCCTAGATGTGTAGCACTGAATATGCATGTCTTTTAAAAACTGAGGGTGACACCATTAGCAGAAAACCGGTCAGCAATGCTTTTAAGAACATTATTAATTATTTCTTCTGTTTCTTTATGCATGCTTGGACTGATTACTATGCTAGCGTCGTCTCCAAAAAGAACTACTTCTATTTGTTGTATATTAAACGTAAGATCGTTTACAGGTAATTCAGCCTTCTCTCAAACAAATAAACCACTGAAATGTTGTGTCTGAGTGAGAACCGAGCAGCGAAATCTTTCCTCAGATATAGAATTTAGATAGCGTTATTTCTGCATGCTTCGGCGGCGGTGTTGAAATGTTAATTATTTGCTTATCCAGGCACGTAGTAGGCTTGATGTCGATTTGACGTTTGTTGCACGCTGCAATCATGTATCGCAATTTTAACGATCAGCGGTGCATATTTTCCCCAATTCTTCGTTAGCCAAGTACCCCATTTCGTACGGGACAAGTAAAAACCTATAAGGGAGAAGAAACAAGATGACAGTTAAATGTAATTTATGAATGCTAGAAATATCAGCTGGAACTGACCATTGAAGATAAACTCTGCTACGATTTATAAAATGTAAGGAAGGAAATGGGCAGTTTGATGAAAGAAGATATATTGGCGAGAAGAAAGGACAATCAAAATAAGAAGCATGTAAAACACTTATTTGTTGTGAAGTCCGAGTTGGTTGAATTTCTATGGCAGTAGTCAGTGGCCAATCCAGGATTTTATTTTGAGAGGGTCTTTCTCAAGGTAAACATTAGTATACTAAAAAGCACACACAATTTTATTTTGCTCATTTAACGCATAGCGAGTCTCCTTGGATAACGCTTTGCAAGTTCTTCGGTGACTTCGACAGGTTGTAGGTTACCATATATATCTTGGTGAATATACATGGCAGCCAAACCATTCAGTCAGTCATCCGTCATTGTCGTACGAAAGCACGGCGTTATCAGTTTAAGCGAAGAGAAGCTACGCTCCAAACTACAAACAGATAACTGGTAATGTAAAAGAATTTTTATATTGTGGAAAAATTCATTTTTCTCATGATGAGGTTTATTTTACCTGTAGCATTGCTTAGCATCGGTTGCTTCTATATTTGAGCGATGAGAAGAACGTTTGGCGATTCTGGATGCTTGCACCGGGATGATCAAAGGTTCTACAATATGTCACTCCTCTTGGAAAATTTCTTCATATTTCTTTTCTCTGTATCGTTTCAGCGTTGTTATTACATTGTGTACCATCTCATAGCAAAGGTCGAGATCTAATTCAACAGCCTGAAGTTGCCGTGAAAGCGAAACAGTAATATCAATACAGTGGCGGTTACCGTCAAAGTTGAGACAAAGTCATATCTTTGAAGAGAAGCCAGAAGACTTGCAGTTTTAGATGGCGGAGAAGTTCTGTCCATGTCTTCAAGGAACTGTAAGATAGCGTCAAAGAGCTCTTTGAATTGAAGGAGTGCATCATGCCAGCGTGTATCACTAAGACTTGTGACTTTCAATGGTAGCTCTCGTGATAAGTTACAGCCTTTTTTCTGACTCGCGCACAGAATTGGTAACACGACTTACAACTCCCATCATGTTGCGAATACTAGGCAATCTGCAGGCACTCACAATGGCTAGGTTTAGTTTATGTGCGGCACAATGCATGTAAGTCGCTAGCGGTTGGACCTGCTTTATTCAGGATTGTACGACACTGAACTTTCCAGACATGTTGGCACCTCCATCATAATCTTGATATCTCAAATTCTTAACTTGTAGGCCGACTTGATTTAATTTTTGAACGATGTGATCGATTAATGCAGCACCAGTGATGTCAGTTACAGATAGAAAGCATATGAAGTCTTCGTGTATTGTGCTTTTATGTAATTTCAGATACCTGATACATACACTGAGTTGTTCTGTACCACTGGCATTCGTTGTTCCGTTGCCAAGGAGAGCATAATATTGACTTTGTCGAGTGCCTTTTTCATGGTGACAGATTGGCAACAATCAATCAGCTGATTCTGAGTTGTTTTGCTCAGATATGTAGCATTATTGGCGCTTTCTCTAAATGTTTTTGGAGAGACGAATCACCAGACTGAATAGGAAATTTTAAAAGTTCTCGAAATATTCCTTGGCTGATTTCTTCACTCAGTGTACCATCATTTCGGTGGCCTCTTCATGGTATGTTTTCTCTACAACATAATATGATCGTCCTTACTATAGGAATCAGCTGCTCTCTGTTTGACTCATTCGTGTTCAGTTTCGCAATTTCGATTAAATTATTTACAGCTTTTTCAGGGTTTTCATATGAACTTTTGAAATATGCTGCTGAAACGCAGCAAGCATTTAGAATGCTGCTTTTATCTGTAATTAGAATATACATACCATTATGAGTCTGAAACCATGGAAAATCCGAATAAAAGTGTTGTTAAAACACTGATGTTCAGAAAGAAAAACAGAACACGGCTATAGATGGGACATTCATGTTTACAAGACATGTACATTATTGCATTCTGCAGAAATGATTAGCATTTCAGGCACTTCAGTTCAGCATGTACCAAGTTGCCTAGTAGGCAAAGCGTTCGCCATGGGCCCTGGTCACTTGTTTTATGTGTGATGGCATCGGAGTGCGAATGATGTCCTGTGGTATAGTTATCCATGCTGCATTCACCTGGTTCCAAAGATAGTCTGTGGTGTTTGGCACTGGGTCACAGCGCTGCATCCAACGTTTCTCCACATCTCACACATTTTCACTTGGAGACAAGTCTGCTGATCTGGCTGCTGGCCCGCTAAAGGCTAAAGGCTAACATCCTATTGAAAGGGTACAGTACCGCCCGACATTGAAAATAGGTACAACATACTTCATTATTTTTGTCAGAACAACACATTTTTCTAAAAAATAATTTCAATTAATACAGCGAAGCCGGAAACCAGTGTGAGAAAGAATGACAATTTATTTATTTAATTGATCACATGTGCACTCCCACAAAATAAATCCCTACATCCAGTTTGGTGAGATCTGTGAAATGAATGAATGTATGGTCGTCTGCTAACCGCAGATAGTGAATGTGAATAAACGATCATCTTTGAGACGGTCCTTTGGCAACCTTTGGTGGGACCAGAGAGATGAAATTTACCTGAGTTTTGAGCGCCTGAAATGTGGCTGACCAATACGGTAGCAAGGTGCTCCCCCACTTCGGCAGAGGTGTGAGAGAACCTGAAGAACGGCCATGTTTCAGCACTCTGCCGCTGGACCTTGTGCTGTTAAGACCTGTCTTAGGTGTGCTCCGTAAAGACAAAAGAGTGGAAACATGGTATGCATGCGGAATACTTAAGAGTAGTTTGAAATAATAATTTCTCTATTTCAGGAATTTTTGTGGGGAGAATTAAATGTCAGGCACGTAATATTACTGGGATCGTAGTAATCTTCGGAAGTGACCAACGGTCACAATGAAACCACGTGTAGCAATAAGTTGAAATACTTCCGTGTGCTTAAGTTAAGCTGAATTACTAGCGTGTGTACTATAAGTTGAAATATTTAAGAAATAGCATGTGCAGGACTTGAAATTAGAGGCGAGTACTTCCACGTGGTGAGTACTGTGTGAGTCTCCATCTGTGTATGAGACAAAGGATAAAGAGAAGAACTCGTCCATGGTATCAGTTGAGGACTCGTGTGTGTGATGAATATGTTCTTAATATTGCTTTGCGTGATATGTTTCCGTGGGACGCTGGATTCAAACTATAATACTCTGAGAGAGAAACAAGGTGAGTCAGCCGTCTATCCAGCAACGTCACTTGGCTTGCATTGCACAGGAAGACGTGCTTATATCTCCAGAGTTCGTAGTAGGAAAGTAGAATTACTAAGTTGGGCAGTGTCGTGTGAAACTGGGATAAATATTAATTGAAGTGGGAAAGCTGAAAGTGATAATGTTGTGACTATTCCCTGTGTTGTATTTCATGTTGTAGTGTAGTGTATGTCATGTAATTTGAGTATGTGTGGTTTGCATGGGAGAGTAGCAAGGTAGTTTCAGAGGTAGTGGGTTATGCGTGTTCCTTTTGTACCGCTCGGTCTGGAGGAAAGTTTCGTGATGATGGTTGTGAGAGTCGAAGTGTGAGATATAGCAAAAGATCCACCATCCTATCCAGAAAGTGCACTGTAGCGTTAAATAATTACGAGACCATACGGTAGGGAATCACCAATGTAAAGCCATGCCCACTGGGCGGAATTTCTCATGTGTTATTGTTGTAGGTTATAGAATTTGTGTGTTTAGGTTATAGAATTTATCGGAATAAATAAGATAGTGAGAAAAAAAAAAGATTGGTGGCCTTTTCCTTGGAATTGTATGTTGTCATGATATCCAGAATTTATAATGTGTGCGCCACTCATATTCAGTGCGATGGCCAGGTGTTGATAAAAGCCGTTAAATAAAAAAAAAGGAAATGTGGTATTGCCAGTGCGTAGTGAACAGTCAGAGTTCTGTAAATTACTGATAGCCAGAAGTGCGTTTCCGTTGCGTATTATTCATATAGGAGGATAATTTGGAACTTAATTGTGAGTACGAGAGTTCGTGTAACTCGATAAATGAGAATGAATCCACTCGCTTGGCAGACCACTCATCTTCCAGGCCTGACTGCTTGATGCCACAGTATGAGCAAGGCATGTGGGTGCCTCTCACTATCACACCAGGAAGGCATATGTTCCTGCAGCAACATGTGCTCGTGCACTGTCTTGCTAAAAACTTGTGTCTTGTGTGTTGTACACAAAGGGTATGGTTATAGGTCGCAGGCTGTAATTCATGTGCGTCACACTGGTCACAGTGCCCTGGACAAATACGAAATGTGGTTGGTGGTTGTACCCAATAGCAGCCCACACCATAAGGCCTTGAGTTGGCGCTGCGATACCACTCCACCTGTCTGTGACGAACCAAAATGCGACCATTATTAAAAAAAAAAAAACAGAGCCGACGAGGACGCGGAACTGTCCTGCAATGCTACTCGGATGAGGTGTCCGTCTTCTAGGGGGTGGTATGGGTTATGCTACCTGACCCATCTCGTCGGGTTCTACGGCCTTCCGTGAATCATTCTGCACACGTCCGTTACTCTGTCGAAACACTTCGTCCTACACGAGGAGCAATTTACCGGATGGATGCTTCACATTCTCTTATGCCAATAATGCGTTCTCTTTAAAACTCATAGATATGACTATACAGTCCATGCATACGAGGTATCCTGCACATCTTATCTACTCACACTGATTAATTACTTTAGGTAAATCGACAACGAGAGCCGCAGGCACATTTTACCGGTAGGTGGTGTTGCTCCGCGATATCGATGTTGGCCTCGAAGCCGTGGGCCGACATGATTCAAACGCTAATCATTTCTGCAGAAGATACTAATGCACATGTTATGTGAATATGAACGTCTTATCTCTAGTGGTTCAAGGTGTTCTGTTCTCCCTGAACATGAGTGTATTACGAAACACAGTGAGTAGCAGTAGTGCGCCCTGTATAATTTGCTTATCTCTCTTAACAAACTTCGTGACGGTTTGTAATGGATTATGAAAGCTTCTGGGGTGTACGCGTATGTTCTGAGCAGTGGATTTGAGACAGAGCAACAGCCAAGCTGCTCGGTGACATGTGTAAAGGACCACAGCATGGGTGACGTCAGATTCTTGTAAGTGAAATCGCCCTGAATCTCACAGGAGGAGGCAACTCTTGACCTTTCACACCAATGCTTGCAGCTGACATTCGGCCAAGAGTGGTACAGCACTCTGCGTGGGAGATATGGGCGCCATGTTTTCTAACTTCTTTTGGAAATCAGCATCCGCCGCTTATAGAAAGCACAGGCTACGGGAAAGAAACTCTAGTTCCGCAGCAGTCCTTCATGAATTTCTTGAACCCAGCTGCGAGGTTAAGAACACTGGTCCGAGAACGGGTGGTTGGCAGAAAGATTTGTGACGTCAAACCGCAGCTTTGAAATAAATGCTTTTGGTGGTAGAGGAGAGTTTCACGTCGTCAATGGAAATTGAAAAAGATGACCGCTCTTTGGAGGGCATCCTCATGATTGGGCTACAGTGGTTAGTAATTTTTCGATTGGCGACTGCCACCTATGGGCGGCGAGGAATATGCAGCGCTGAAGAGAGCGCCACAAGATAAGGATTTTCCCATAGGAAGCAATGGTTTCTGGTTGGACTTGTCGGTAGGACGCGAGGGTCAATTTGGCTAAGCAGTGCAGTGGAAGCTGCCATATTTTAGAGTCCCGCAAATGTGCTGACGACTCCGTCTTCGCGAAGAGGCCAGCACGTCTGCAGCGCACAACTCGGCATAGTCTACTCATACTTACGGTGTGCATAATTTGCAGCACCGGCAGAGTAGTTCAATTTGATTTCACAGTGGTGGAATCGAAGACGATCGCCGGTCTTATGTCACTTTGCACTCGTAATGTATGTGTGAAATTCTCGGTTTTAGTCACCGACTTCCAGTCACTTTTCCGATCGAGGATTACGGAATTAGATGGTTTCATTCATCGTGAACACAGGAAATTCTAAAGAGGCTCAGAAGTTAAATTAATTGTTGGGAAAGAGACACTCCCTTCCATTTAATCTTAATGTAAATTTGGATCAATATAACTGTCGCATTTCTTCGGTTATTCATTTTGTATGTTGAAAATGTTAAGTTGTAGGCTTGTAATCTGTGTCAACGAAGGCAATGGCAATCAGGGAAAATAACAACCAACATATTACTGAAGACAGATAACGTTAGTCAGAGTGTACAATGGATCATATTCTTTTTTGTATTCGTTTTTTTCCTTTTTATACATGTGAGCTATAAGGCCAGCGGTAAAGTGGCAAGTTATTTTGTGCCATAGATAATGTTATGATACAAAGAAAGGGGAAGAGATACGCTCTTCAACTGATTAATTCTAGTATTTTCACCTGTTAGTTTCAGTAAGTGGTAGCAGACGGGCGTATGACTAGCTCCGACGCGCCAGTATTGTTTTAATAAATTGTGTATTCCAACCATATATTAAAAAGTGCTATAAAAGTTATTAGGAAGACAGGTTTATTCATATATCTATTTACATCAATAAGAACCACTGTTAATCACTTCGCGCCGGCCGGTGTGGCCGAGCGGCTCTAGGCGCTCCAGTCTGGAACCGCGCTACCGCTACGGTCGCAGGTTCGAATCCTGCCTCGGGTATGGATGTGTGTGATGTCCTTAGGTTAGTTAGGTTTAAGTAGTTCTAAGTTCTAGGGGACTGATGACCTCAGATGTTGAGTCCCATAGTGCTCACAGCCATTTGAACCATCACTTAGCTCACGCCGAGAATCCTGCATCAGGAGGTTCGAAGCAAACAAGAGGAATTCGTGTGAGCGGCGGAGAAGAGATCCTGCATGATCATTATCATAATCAGCTGTGTGCACAATGGAATTAATGTGGGGGAGGTACGTAACTTTAAATGATGAATGCTGATCTTAAATGTGTTGTGACATTGAAGGTCTGTTGATATTAGTACCACATAAAGTTCACGCAGGATATGTAAACCTTCCAATATCTTTCAATAATTCTTTCCAAATAATGTTTTAATTATTCAAGCAGCAGTTATTAATCAGTTTTCTAACATTTCGTCCCTCCCCCCCCCCCCCCTGCCAATCATATGCAACTATTCAAGTGACATATATATTTTGCAATTTTCCGACTTTAAGAGGTATACGTAGGGCCGTAATTTTTGTGTTATCCGTTTAACTTCGTGCGCAAACATTTAGAGGTTGGTTCTTAAAGAGGAAATCTGCTCACAATTAGTTGTGTAGGACTAAGGGAATTGGACAACGTGGGGTTTCGGACTGTATGGAATTACGTACCGATGTCGGTCATCGAAGCTCGATGTCCAGCCAGGACAGAGCCCAATGGCAGTCAGAACTGATTCCTGTGTGAAACTGTATTTCCAAACCACCCATAATAACTCTAGTAAGTACATATATTTATAGGGTTACCTGTGGGAACATAGTATCTAGAGCTAAAGCATAAATTAACACTTTACATCTGGCGTACAGGATTTCATGCAGCAGCTCAGTCTTTCACTGTTCGTATAACACTTGATAACCTCGATGCATCACACAATACTCTATCCAGTAGGTTTGACGACTCCCTTCTTCAGAATGATCGCAAAACCTATCTCTCATTGACAGCATGTGGCACATTATAGGACTACGTCCGTTCAAAATGATTCAAATGGCACTATGGGACTTAATTTATGAGGTCATCAGTCCCCTAGAACTTAGAACTACTTAAACCTAACCAACCTAGGGACATCACACACATCCACGCCAGAGGTAGGATTAGCACCTGCGACTGTAGCTGTTGCGCGGTTCCAGACTGAAGCGCCTAGAACCGCTCGGCCACCCCGGCCGGCAACTACGTTCGTTCAGTATTGTATTAGCAGCCGTACTGCTTTCGTATTTGCAACATCATAAGTAATTAGCGCCAAATTTCCTAAGATGGCATATAACACATGTATGGATGTTTCCACTTACAATTTGAAGTTGAATTGTAGCTAAAAGGACGTATAAGAAGTATTCAAAATAATCTCGCAGAGCAAAATTTTACGTCAGTGTCTCTGGCGTTATGGTCAGACGCAGTGTGTAATCACTAAAAACGTATAATAAAACTGATGTTTCATGTACATATATCTATGGTTGTACGCTAGGACTATTTCGTGCAAGTTCATCTCGGCAAATCACCCTCTGAAATGGAAGTTTGTTTCGCTCGTTTTGTTTCACAGATTATTATACTACATCAAGAAAGGAACTCTCAAAACCACTATATTTCATTGTTACAAACATCTCTTGGCGTCCTATGCGAAGAGCAGTTCCGAAACGAAGACACAGAAATCTCTCCTGGGTGCCAACGAAATGCACTATTCATGTCGCATGCAGAGATACGTGTTGCCTGCTACCGAGGGTGGCGTAAATGGGAGAGCAGTGCTGCAGGCTACGTGCGTGTCACAAAGTTTCCTTGTGTTGAACTTTCTTCTGGTACTTCTGCTACACCGGTTGCCTGAATGTTATTTTTTTACGCGCGTGTGAACATACGACGAGTTTCATTAATAAATTTAGTTTTATCCAAACTGCATTCAAATAAATTAATAAAAAATGAATAATGAAACCAATAATCAAATATTCAACAAAAATAAAGTTTTATTCTCCTATAGGAATGGTTGTACACAGTAGATCACGATAATCACATACATCTATAAATGTTCTTAGGCGATGCTTTTATTGAATGACAAATTAATAGAATCAGTTAATTGTAACCACGAGAGATATCCCTTATGGCCATCTTTTACGCTCGCCTTGGTGCGACGTTATTAATAAATGAACAGAGCAGGCCATGTGAAGGTTCTTTCGAAAATTATGTTCTTTTATTGATTTTGAATGGCAGGAGGTAATTGTACGACAGCGAGTTCACGCTTGGAATCTCAGACCGCTAGTATTGTCATTATTGTTCTTACATCATCTATCCCCTTTTAATTCCATTTATGCACAGATGTCTTCCAAATCATTCAAGTTTTCGGCACTTGATTGATAACCAGTTTTAATTCCAAGATGTGAATAATCACAGGGATGAATCAAAATTAAAATCACTTCGAGGTTCTCCTCCTTATTGTTTGTGATACGTTTGCCGCGAAAGGAGTAGCTTTTTTTCGCCACCTCAACACTCCCATCTCATAAGGTCGCATATCGAGTATGTACCTTTTCACCATACTTCTAACAAATGATACAACGTGTCAATGTTTTTGGTAAATTCTGGCCTTCTCGTAAATACGATTCTTGAATCATACGTGAAATGTAGGTAAAGACTTTGAGAAGGTTCTCACGTTATGTGATATACATACCCATGCTGCATTTCAGAGCAAACTGGCTTCTGTTATTATGACAAATAAATTCTAGTGTCTTTGGCAGAAGCAAACATTTTTTCCATCGTTGCGGTCGCCTCTATACACTATCGTTTTCAGAATGCATATTTTCCTTCTTGCCTGATCACGAGAAAAATTAGGGATCGGTGAAGGCGGGAGGAGGATAAGAGATTGTTCCAGGACTGTTCCTTAAAGTATGCTGGCACAGTTCGTACAAAGGATGGCACAGTGAATTTTCTATATGGTAACTGACACCTGCGATCAAATAGATTAACGTGGCATTACTATAGCTTCCTGTATCGTTGAGTGTCCCCTAAGTAAGTAGGCCAATGAATACGCCGAGAAGATACTGTATATTTCTGTACTTACGAAAGGAGAGAGAAATTACGTTACTAAGTGATGTTCTAGTTAACTGCTGTTTTCACACGCGAATCAAAAATTAGACTCGCATCAGTTCATAGGTAGACAGGTTTACCCATCCCTGTCATGAAAAGTGAACAATTATCCTGGAGAAGTGATCGTAATAGATCTTTTTCCTTCAAGGATCATAGGCTCTGAATATTTTGTGAAGTTCATGGCTGTATGGTTCCCCCTTAGAGAAGTCGGCACAGCTGTCCACAAAGGTAAACGATGGAAACAGATTTCCCCATTTCACGTCCGTCTGCTTAGCTGGCAGGTAACGTGCTGGCGTCCCATGTAAACGGGCCTGGGTTTGATTCCCGGCCGGGTTGGAGATTTTCGCCGCTTGTGGACTGGGTGTTGTGTTGTCATCATCATTTCTTCGTCATCACCGGCGCGCAAGTCGCCCAATGTGGCGTCGGATGAAATAAAACTTACACTTCGCGGCCGAACTTCGCCGAATGGTGCCTCCCGACCAACGATGCTGTACGCTTGTAACACCGAAAATGCAGGATGCATGGCACTTGCTACCGATATGTAACATTTTTTTCTGAATTTTGAGTAAATATTTGTAATTTAAATGCTTTCTTTTACTAAGTAAGGACTTTGCTTCACTGTACGTGTACGTTTAGGTAGAAGTCTGTTGACGTTTCATTGTATTTACCTGTGTTTTACTGTGAAACTTCTAAGCTCTGCGAAAAAACCAAAGGAATTGTTATTTGCATCGACTAGCAACGATAATAGCAGTGTTTTTGCGTTGTAAAATCTTTGGGTAGGGAGTTGTTACGCAGTGCTCGCGGAGAGAGCGAGACGGGTTCCAGCAACTGTAGTGTGCAGAAGTGTAGTGTCAACGCTCTCGCAGTAGAGAGTACCATTTTCGGCGGCATCATGTATGCGTGCCGGCGAGATGTCTCGAGCAGGAGTACGGACAATGGACGGGTGGAAGAGGCTGTATTAATTGCGATTGCTCGTTCCTATAATTAGCCGTGACTCCACAATATGCTACCGTCTTCAACAACAGCAGCAGTTCCAGCAACACAGTTTCGTCGTCGGCTCCGAGTTTCGTCGTATGCACAGCACTGAAGTAAGACTGTTCGTTGGTAGAAAGTATTAACGGCTAACCCAGCAGGACAACTGAATGTTATTTGATGGATAAGATTTATTTAAATAATAATCAGTTAAACTAAGGGCGATTGTGTCCTCATTGCCCCCAGTTATTGTTACCAAGCAGGATCCTTGTTCCTTCCTTTCCTAATATGCTAACTTAGTGTTATAAGAAACAAATTGAATAGTTACAGTCAGTTTATTAATGAATAATTTCTCTTTTAAGAATTTTAGCCTCAGTCTACTTTCAATTAACTGTTCTACAACAGAGGCTTCAGTATATGACTAAAGTAAAGCAATTTCATTTTTCAAACTTCCAGGCAGATTAAAACTTTGTGCCGGACCGAGACTCGAACTCGATACCTTTGCCTTTCGCGGGCAAGTGCTCTACCAACTGAGCTACCCAAGCATGACTCACGCCCCGTCCTCACAGCTTAACTTCCGCCAGTATCTCGTCTCCTACCTTCCAAACTTTACAGAAGCTCTCCCGCGAACCTGCAGAACTAGCACTCCTGAAAGAAAGGATATTGCGGAGACATGGCTTAGCCACAGCCAGGGAGATGTTCCAGAATGAGATTTTCACTCTGCAGCGGAGTGTGCGCTGATATGAAACTTCCTGGCAGATTAAAACTGTGTGCCCGACCGAGACTCGAACTCGGGACCTTTGCCACTGGTATGAAACTTCCTGGCAGATTAAAACTGTGTGCCCGACCGAGACTCGAAATCGGGACCATTGCCTTTCGCGGGCAAGTGCTCTACCATCTGAGCTACCGAAGCACGACTCACGCCCGGTACTCACAGCTTTACTTCTGCCAGTATCTCGTCTCCTACCTTCTTGTCTCCTTCCTTCCATGTGTAGCTCAGTTGGTAGAGAACTTGCCCACGAAAGGCATAGGTCCCGAGTTCGAGTCTCGGTCCGGCACACATTTTTAATCTGTCAGGAGGTTTCATATCAGCGCACACTTGGCTGCAGAATGAAAATCTCATTCTGGCTTCAATTATTAAGTTTGAGAATCAATCACTGGAAAAAATCCAAATCTAAAGAACTGCACAAATTAAGAGTGCGGAAGTTTTATTTATTTTACATACAGTTTGGAGCACGTGGCTGTTTGGTTTGGTACGTATTCAAGTATTTAATTCTGTTCTAGACAGTAAATAAGTCTCAGTTGGTCAGACAATAATATGAAATGCAATTTGCAAAATAAGTAATGGTAAAGCAAGAAGTGCTTGCTTTTTTTCTAAATTTCTTTGATGACGTTATGCTGAAATAACTCAATATCATTGTTCACGAAACGTAGTTCAGTACTAACATACAGTTTAATTGCATATATTCAAATCAGTACTCGACTGCCTTTTTCAAAATTTAATGCCAAACATAATGTAAGAGTGACTTCTCAGTTTTCTTTAACAGTACATACTCACTTAAAATTAGTGTAAAAAAAGAAAAAAAGTGGCAACCTTTAGTTGTCACGTCAGTGTTTAGTAACACATGTTTTTCTTTCCCATCATCTTGTACAGGATTTTGGATGTAAATTGCCCTAGTGGGCTGGCAACCGTTAATTACTTCCTTTTCGTTCATTAGTGTAACTTTTGGATTCATGATCAGTGGTACCCTTTTCCGTCCAGTGTTGTTCATGAGTGAATGCACAAAATAAGATTCATTTTCCAAATTATAGCCCTGTTCTGTTTAATTACTTTTATTTTTAGTAGACTCTCCATCGGAAGGATCGGTTGTACACTTTCCTCCTACTTCTCGGTATCACTTGTTCGGGAAAGATAGTTTTATACACTTACAAAAAAATCCATTAGGCATACACGCGATCCACGGTCATATTTTATATAACAAGCAGGATAGGCCGATTAGTAAGAGGGAGGCTACACGCTCATTTCATTTTTCCACATCTGACACTCTGTTGTAGATTTATTACTAATTATCTTAAAACAGTTAGTCATCGGGCGCGAAAACTGTTTACAGAAAGACTCAGCAGATTTCATCCACCATGCTGGGATGTGTTTCGTATTCAGTGTTCTTAATGTTGGCGTATTCTTTTTTGACTTATTCTCATTCTTAGGGAATACTTGGAAGAGAAGTTGTAGGAGAAGCTGTTGGGATTGTTTTCCATAACTTCCTTTATCTCGTGCATACAGTATAAAGCTTTTTCCCTAATGTTGTAGTAGACGTTAGGGTCCGTCAACCATCTACTTGTTTACTATTGTGGCGTTTTGCACACAACAATGTAGAACTTAAGGTATGCTTGTGTGAAAAAGTTTGCGAAACACTAATTGTATTTAGTTTATATCAGGCGCGGCACAATAGTTCAAAATCATATCTATATACTAAAGAGATCGTAGCGCAGAAGAGGGTGACTGTGAGTATATGGAGAGCTTCACAAACATACTCAACGTTTTCAAGCTATGCTTTATCATATATTCAGCAGTGTCCTAGCAAAAAGGATAAAAATACGCAGTTTCAATTAGAATCACTTAAAGCGAAAAAATGGAGGTAGTAAAGTCATGATAAATAAGGGATTTAAAATACTTTGTGTCGGCACCAGATTTATTGTAATCCGTGTGCAATATCCACTGTCACATTTATTTACCGACTGACATAAATGGGAATATTGTTCGCAAAATGCAAAAGCGGGGATTAAGCTGTGGGGTGTTCGTTATCTTTTCTTGTGCCTTGCAGAGAACGCAGCTGTAGGTCAATCCATTAAACATCAGTGCTGGAGACCGTACATCTGCTAACAGTGGCATTCAGTGGAAATAAGTTTGTTCCAGCTGCCCGTGCCATAGGCGCCATTTCATGGGTTCAGTTACAGACACATAACTTTTAATGGTACCTGCTGCATGGACGGAAACGCCGTTAAATGGACCCCTGTGAACTTCAGCACTCCACTGTTCTGTGCTGTCATACGGTGCCACAAACAGCACGGCATTAACTTCTGCGAAGGCAACCAGGAGTGCTTTGTTTGGTGTCAGCGATGGAACAGTCTGGCAGTGTTGCATCCGCTTTAACTGCGCTGTAAATACAGTAATAAAAAATATTACTTCATGAAATAACGTTTTAACGTTTCCATTCGCTATTTCGAAAGAAAATCACTCAACTCAAACAACTGCTGATTAAGGTAGACCAACACTGTAGTAAAATAATCAAACCTGCTTTTCAAATGCAGTATATCAAATCGTAACTTTACTCAAAGCATTCTTTACCCTTAATACTGGGACTGTTCCTAAACTCACATATATACAGATAATACAGAGAGCGGTGTGTCGGACGTGATGAAGGACAGATTACAAGTTGTGATTTGTTTATTATAGGAGATATCTGTCTACTGTATAAAAACTGCAGGGTTTTGCAGGATATTGTATTGTACAATGAGGATGTCGTATTTCTTTCCCCTTCCCTTCTCCGATTCCTCTTCCTCCCTTCCGCCATACACACACACACACACACACACACACACACACACAACACAACACACACACACACACACACATCGTAAATCCAAAGCAACTGTTTTATATTTGTTTGATTGGTTCAAATAGATTCCCACCGGTTCACGATTGAAAAAGGAGTTTGCATTGTCAAATACGCGGAACTGGCGCTCCCCCGCGAACTGGATCGTCCACGATTGATGTTCATTACAGTGGTGGCAGTAGTCGTCACAACGCACCTGACATTTTATACATTTTCGTGCTTTTATAAACAAAGTTAAATTCGGACTCGAGTTGTGAATTCTTGGAGTACGCGACACAGACCAAGCTACGGTAGATATAAGACACGTAGTCGCTACCAGAAAGTCAAGAACAGGCATCGTCTATTTCCTGTGTTACTGTACGGAAGCAAAGTGAACAGAGACTGATTGATCTCCTGAGAAGATTGGATGGAGCTAGTAACGAAACGGCCAAACACGCTCAATGTTTGAGCATCAGAACGGACTGCTGCTATAAGATATCCTAAACAAAATAGGCAGCGGCCAAAATGATGGGCTAAAGGGTCAATCATCTTATAAATTTCCTGTATAAACTCTGTTTATAATTAACTGAGAAGTACAAGTTATGGGAACAATTTCCGGTTGTTGTTGAGCCAGAAATAGCCCAAGAGCCGGCCGTGGTGGTCTAGCGGTTCTAGGCGCGCAGTCCGGAACCGCGCGACTGCTACGGTCGCAGGTTCAAATCCTGCCTCGGGCATGGATGTGTGTGATGTCCTTAGGTTAGTTAGGTTTAAGTAGTTCTAAGTTCTAGGGGACTGATGACCACAGACGTTAAGTCGCATAGTGCTCAGAGCCATTTGAACCAGCCATAGCCTAAGATGACACGAAAGTTGTCGAAATTCTAATACTGACAATTAGTGCGACAGGAAGTCGCCGGCCGAAGTGGCCGAGCGGTTAAAGGCGCTACAGTCTGGAACCGCACGACCGATACGGTCGCAGGTTCGAATCCTGCCTCGGGCATGGATGTGTGTGATGTCCTTAGGTTAGTTAGGTTTAAGTAGTTCTAAGTTCTGGGGCACTTATGACCACAGCAGTTGAGTCCCATAGTGCTGAGAGCCATTTGAACCATTTGACAGGAAGTCAGTCTTGGGTTGAGCTTAGTCTGGGACGAATAACGTGTCACTTATGTTGAAGTTATCGTTACATCATGGTTTGATTTGCCATTAAATTAGTCGATACTTAAGAGAGACTATAGTGTCTTGGAAACAAAACTAATTTAATGTAATACAAGTCGTGCCTAGCATAAGCTGTAATGGCCCCTTTTGTTTGTAAGTTGGTTCACATAAACAAAGCAAGTCAATGGCCCGACTCACTGACTAACTCAGTGGATCATCAACGCCCACTCCAAACGACTGAGGACGAAACTTAAAATTTGGAGAGAATGACGATTTTATACTGCAAGCATCGTTTAACAGTGGGGTTCTTGACACCCCTAAGTCTGTGAAATGAGGGAATGAAATGTTTATTTTTATTTGATTTTTGGTTAAATTAGTCTCTCTTAAGGCAATTTAGAAACTGTATCTACGAAAATTGGTATTTGGTTCTCGGTCAGAAATAAGGAAATTCACTCATTCTCAGAAAGAAAACAGAACACCTTGAACAACTACAGATAGGACGTTCATATTCATATGACACACTGAGTATGTTCTGCAGAATAGATTAGCAATTCAGTCACCTCGGTTTAGCATGTGTCCTGTTGCAGATTAGGCAAACTGTCCGCCAAGGGCCCTGATAACCGCTTCCACGAGGCCGGCCCTGGTGGCCAAGCGGTTCTGGGCGCTACAGTCTGGAACCGCGTGGCCGATACGGTCGCAGGCTCGAATCCTGCCTCGGGCATGGATGTGTGTGATGTCCTTAGGTTAGTTAGGTTTAAGTAGTTCTAAGTTCTGGGAGACTGATGACCTCAGAAGCGAAGTCCCATAGTGCTCAGAGCTATTTGAACCATTTGACTGCATATAGCCATCCACGCTGCTATCAACTGGTTACAAAGTCTATCTGTGGTGGTTGGCATTCAGTCGGCGCTGCTCTGTCATTTCACCATGGGCCACACATTTTCTATTGGCGACAATTCTGGTGATCCGGCAGGCCGGGGCAAAAGGCTGACATCCTGTGATAACAACAAGGCACGTATCCGTGCACCGCCTTGTAGTCGTACATTGTCTTGCTGATAGATGGCATCTGGGGTGTTGTGCAGAAAGGGTGTGGCTACGGGGCGCAGGATGTCGTTCATGTACTTCACACTCGTCACAGTGCCCTTCACACAGACCAACTGTGATTTGTGGTTGTGACAAATAGCTGCCCACACCACAAGGCCTTGTGGTGGGGTTGTATACACTATTGGCCATTAAAATTGCTGCACCACGAAGATGACATGCTACAGACGCGAAATTTAACTAACTGGAAGAAGATGCTGTGATATGCAAACGATTAGCTTTTCAGAGCATTCACACAAGGCGGGCGCCGGTGGCGACACCAGCAACGTGCTGACATGAGGAAAGTTTCCAACCGATTTCTCATACAGAAACAGCAGTTGACCGGCGTTGCCTGGTGAAACGTTGTTGTGAGGCCTCGTGTAAGGAGGAGAAATGCGTACCGTCACGTTTGCGACTTTGATAAAGGTCGGATTGTAGCCTATCGCGATTGTGGTTTATCGTATCGCGACATTGCTGCTCGCGTTGGTCGAGATCGAATGACTGTTAGCAGAATACGGAATCGGTGGGTTCAGGAGGGTAATACGGAATGCCGTGCTGGATCCTAACGGCCTCGTATTACTAGCAGTCGAGATGACAGGCATCTTATCCGCATGGCTGTAACGGATCGTGCAGCCACGTCTCGATCCCTGAGTCAACAAATGGGGACGTTTGCAAGACAACAACCATCTGCATGAACAGTTCGACGACGTTTGCAGCAGCATGGACTATCAGCTCGGAGACTATTGCTGCGGTTACCCTTGACGCTGCATCACAGACAGGAGCACATGCGATTGTGTACTCAATGACGAACCTGGGTGCACGAATGGCAAAACGTCATTTTTTCGGATGACTCCATGTTCTGTTTACAGCATCGTGATGGACTCATCCATGTTTGGTAACATCGCGCTAAACGAACATTGGAAGCGTGTTATCGTCATCGCCATACTGCCGTATTATCCGGCGTGATGGCATGGGGTGCCAATGGTTACACGTCTCGGACAACTGTTGTTCGCATCGACGGCACTTTGAACAGTGGGCGTTACATTTCAGATGGGTCTACGACCTGTGCCTCTACCCTTCATTCGATCCCTGTGAAACCCTACATTTCAGCAGGATAATGCATGACCGAATGTTGCAGGTCCTGTACGGGATATAGTAAATGTTCGACTGCTACCCTGGCGAGCACATTCTCCAGATCTCTCACCAGCTGAAAACGTCTGGTCAATGGTGGCCGAGCTACTGGCTCGTCACAATACGCCAGTCACTACTCTTGATGAACTGCGGTATCGTGTTGAAGCTACATGGGCAGCTGTACCTGTACACGCTATCGAACCTATGCTTGACTCAATTCCCAGGCGCATCAAGGCCGTTATTATGGCAAGAGGTGGTTGTTCTGAGTACTGATTTCTCAGGATCTATGCACCCAAATTGCGTGAAAATGTAACCACATGTCAGTTCTAGTATAATAAATTTTTCCAATGAATACCCGTTTACCATCTGCTTTTCTTCTTGGTGTAGCAATCTTAATCGCCAGTAGTGTATCTTATGCCAGCGCAGTCACTGTGATGTCGCTGCCCCTGTTTGCGGCGAACCAAAATGCCGCCATAATTTTCAAACAAACAATTTGTGGATCATCCGGAAATACTATCTAATGCTACTCTTGTCCTCAGTGACGTGTTTCTGTACAATCGTCATCGGTAGGCATAGAAGTGGACGACGCGCACGTAACCCATGTAATTATAAACGGCGACTGACTGTCACCCCTCATAGTGTACGATGTTACACTGTTCCACTGTTGTACCAGAGCCGAGGAGTACGCAAATCTGTCCTACAATGCCATTCGGATGAGGTGTCGATCTTTTCTGGGAATAGTCTGGATGACGCGACCTGACCCATCTCTTCGTGTTCTACGTCCTTCCGTGAACCATTCTGCACATTCCCGTTGCACTGCCGATACACTTCGTCCCACACGAGCAGCAATTTCCCGAACAGATGCATCACATTCACTCAATCCAATAAGGTGCCCTCTTTTAAACTCACGCACTTAACGGTACGGTTCGCCCTTACATCTGCGAGGCATCCTGAACGTCTGCTCTAGTCACTGATCCATTACCTCGGGTTTATAGCGAAAGCGAGAGCCGCAGGCATATTTTACCGGTAGGTGGTGTTGCGCCGCAACATTGATATTGAGTTTGGACCGGCGGGCTGACATGGTTCAAATGGTAATCATTTCTGCAGGCATACTAACGCACATTTTCTGTGAATATGAATGTCATAGCTGTAGTCGTTCAAGGTGTTCTGTTTTTTTTTCTGAACATGGGTGAACATGTTTCGGCATTTTTGGAAATTTAGCCCCTACGTGCGAGAAATAGTGGTCGAAAAAAAAAATTAAGTAAACTAAGAAAGGAACTACTAAAATATTTTTAAAACTACGTCTATCAAAATTGGTTTATGACTTCTCCGTTATGAATAAAATAATATGTCTTCCTTTGTTTTTGGAAATTCAACTGCCACAGGGGTGAAATAAAGGCTAAATCAGTTATGAAAATTTTCAATAAACACAAATCTATGAGAATTTGTGTTTGGCATCTCTGTAGAAATTAAAAAAAAAAAACGCATGTCACTGTTGTTAGTAACTCAACCCCTAAAGGGGTGTAAAGGGTTAAAATGTTTTATTAAACTGTGTTATTGGAAAACATTCTTAATGCTTTTTTGTGGAAAATTTATGTTTGTCTTCTCCGTTACAAACGAATAATAGTTTATCACTGTTATGGAAATTCATTCCCTAAGGGGGTGTAATAGGACAAGACTGAATCACTGAGTCATCTTCGCCTAGCCCAAACCTCTAAGGACAGAAGTATGAAATACGGAGGGAGTTTGGATCATACGGTGAAGGCGTCGTATAATAAGGGACAGTACGAAATTCCACTACTAACGGGGTTAAATAAAGGATGAAAGGCTTTTAGAAAACATGTCGCTCTTAAGGAAATTTTGAAACTAGAACTAAGAAAAGTGGCATTTGGGTTCGCAGTCAGAAGTTTAAAAAAATATGTGTTTCAGCATTTTCGAAATTCATCCACTAAGAAGTTGAAATAGGGGCTTTTAAGAAAATATTTCGTTACATTAAAAAAATTTTAAAGCTGTATCTATGGAAACGTATTACACTGCTATGCTAGATATATTATAAAGAAATATGAGTCATGGATGGAATCTTCAGTGGAAATATCACTACAGCACAAAAGCAATGATTAACTAAAGCTACCACAATTGCTTTTTGGTCACAAAAGACCATGCTTTTACTGGATAAATTAACGAGAAAAGCATAGAAGGTGTTAGAATTTGTGAACAGGGACAACATATAAATTCACGTAAACAAAAAAAAATTGTGCAGACAGTACACACTACGCGAGTGAGTCAGTATAGACAGAGTGGTCCATTGATAGTGACCGGGCCAAATATCTCACGAAATAAGCATCAAACGAAAAAAGTACAAAGAACGAAATTCGTCAAGCTTGAAGGGGGAAACCAGATGGCGGTATTGTTCGCCCGCTAGATGGCGCTGACATAGGTCAAACGGATATCAACTGCGTTTGTTTTTAAATAGGAACCCCCATTTTTAATACATATTCGTGTAGTACGTAAAGAAATATGAATGTTTTAGTTGGACCACTTTTTTCGCTTTGTGATAGATGGTGCTGTAATAGTCACAAACGTATAAGTACGTGGTATCACGTAACATTCCGCCAGTGCGGACGGTATTTGCCTCGTGATACATTACCCGTGTTAGAATGGACCGTTTACCAATTGCGGAAAAGGTCGATATCGTGTTGATGTATGGCTATTGTGATCAAAATGCCCAACGGGCGTGTGATCTGTATGCTGCTCGGTTTCCTAGACGACATCACCCAAGCGTCCGATCTGTTCGAGGGATACTTGCGTTATTTAAGGAAACAGGAAGTATTCAGCCACATGTGAAACGTCAACTATGACCTGCAACAAATGATGATGCCCAAGTAGATATTTTAGCTACTGTCGCGGCTAATTCGCACATCAGCAGCCGACAAACTGCGCGAGAATCGCGAATCTCAAAAACGTCGGTGTTGAGAATGCTACATCAACATCGATTGCACCCATACCACTTTTCTATGCACCAGGAATTGCATGGCGAAGACTTTGAATGTCGTTTACAGTTCTGCCACTGGGCACAAGAGAAACGGGACGATGACAGATTTTTTGCACGCGTTCTATTTAGCGACGAAGCGTCATTCACCAACAGCGGTAACGTGAACCGGCATAATATGCGATACTGGGCAACGGAAAATCCACGATGGCTGCGACAAGTGGAACATCAGCGACCTTGGCGGGTTAACGTATGGTGCGGAGGAAGGGATGAAGGATAAATAGCCCCCATATTTTCGATGGCAATCTAACTGGTGCAATGTATGCTGAATTTCCTACGTAATGTTCTACCGATGTTACTACAAGATGTTATACTGCATGACAGAATGGCGATGTACTTCCAACATGATGGATGTCCGCCACACAGCTCGCGTGCAGTTGAAGCGGTATTGAATAGCATATTTCATGACAGGCGGACTGGTTGTCGAAGCACCATACCATGGCCCGCACGTTAACCGGATCTGACGCCCCTGGATTTCTTTCTGTGGGGAAAGTTGAAGGGCATTTGGTATCGTGATCCATCGGCAACACCTGACAACATGTGCCAGCGCATTCTTAGCGCATGTGCGAAGATTACGGGAAGCGAACTACTCACTGTTGAGAGGAATGTCGTTACACGTATTGCCAAATGCATTGAGGTTCACGGACATCATTTTGAGCATTTATTGCATTGATGTGGTATTTACAGTTAATCACGCTGTAACAGCATGCGTTCTCAGAAATGATAAGTTCACAAAGGTACGTGTATCACATAGGAACAACGGAAATAAGTAATATGTTCAAACGTACCTATGTTCTTATTTCAATTTAAAAACCCTACCTGTTACCAACTGTTCGTCTAAAATTATGAGCCATATGTTTGTGACTATTACAGCGCCATCTATCACAATGCGAAAAAAGTGGTCCAACTAAAACATTCATATTTCTTTATGTACTACACGTATATGTAATAAAAAACGGGATTCCTATTTAAAAAAAAAACAACGCAGTTGATACCCATTTGACCTGTGGCAGCGCCATCTAGTGGATTTCCCCTTCAAGCTAGACAGGTTTCGTTCTTTGTAGTTTTTTAGTATGACGCTTAGTTCGTGAGATATTTGGCCCAGCCACGATCAATGGAACACCCTGTATACATTAGTTTAATGCCCACTGCTTCACTCCCGCAGTGTGTACTGTGTGTACAGATTTTTTTTTTCTTACGTTAATTTTTATGTTGTTCATGTTCACAAACTGCAACACCTAAGCTTTTCACGGTAATAAATGCAGCAGAAGCATAGTCTTTTTGGTTCCAGTACTTGGACAACATTGCACACACGGAACTCAATGCCCCCATCACTACACAGGATCTCATTGCTACACTCCGCAAAAAACGCAACACCGCTCCAGGTCACGATCGTGTCACCTACCGCCACCATCGTGAAGCTCCTGTCGCTTTCCTCTCCACCCTGGCCAGGCTCTACAATGTAGCCCTGTCCACCGGTTACTACCCCAACTGTGGAAAACCTCCCGTATCCTTATGTTCCTTAAACCTGGTAAACCGCCGTCCGCCATCTCCTCCTACCGTCCCATCAGCCTTACCTCGGTCTTCGGCAAGGTCCTGGAATCTATCCACACCCGAAGCATCCACCAGCATCTCCGCCAGCACCGCCTCCTTCCCGTTACCCAGTGTGGCTTTCGGCCGTCCTTCTCTTCCGACGGCCTAATCCTTCACCTCACTCATCTCATTTTCGAACAGCTTAATTCCCGTCGCTCCCAATCTTCCTCCTCCTGGACCTCGAACGTGCTTATGACCGCGTATGGCATTCTGGTCTCCTCTTCAAGCCCCAAACCTTCGCCCTTCCCATTAACTACGTCCGTCTGATCGGCTCCTTTCTCTCCCACCGTCCTTCCTACGTCACCATCCATAAAACGGATTCCTACACCTTTTTTCCTTCCGCTGGTGTGCCCCAAGGCTCCGTCCTCTCCCCCCGCTTCTGTACCTTTTGTATACGGCGGACATGCCGCCGCCCCGTCCACCTTCTCCATTTTGCCGATGACGACGCCTTCCTTGCCCTTGCCCCCACCCTGCAACGCTCCCAACACCTTCTCCAATCCAATCTTGACCGGTTCACTGCTTGGTGCAACCCATGGTTTTCAAGGTCAATCCCTCCAAAACCCAGGCGATTATTGTAGGCAAAACCACCCCTTCCTTCTGCCTCCTTGATTTCTATCTCACCATCTATGGCCTTCCTAACGCCCTCACCCCCACCATCAAGTACCTTGGCGTCACCCTCGACCGTCGCCTCTCCTGGACCCCACATCTCCGGATAATCCAAGCCAAGGCACGCTCCCGACTCCATCTCCTCAAGCTCCTTACCAACCGTACGTGGGGTCTGGTCCCCTCCACCACACTCCACCACCTATAGATCCCTCATCCGCCCTATCCTTTGTTACGCCCATATGGCCTGGATGTCCACCCCCCCTACCTTTTACAACGCCCTTCAGATCCTTGAATGCCATGCGCTCCGCCTCGCCTATCGCATCCATCTCCCCTCCCCCACGTGGATCCTGTACGACCTAATTCCATTCTGCCACCTCCTTGTTTTCCTTGAAAGGATACGGATCCTGTACACCTCCCATAAACTTGATCCTCCTCACTCGCTTGTATCACCCATCCTCTCCCACCCCCACCCGCTGCCGTGCCTGTATCCCCACGTCCCACCTGCTCTCCAGCTCTCCACCCTCCTTACCCCCTCCCATGGTGGCTTCCCCTCCCTGACGATGTCCTCCTCCCCTCCATCTACCCCTCCTATCAACTTTGATCCTCCCCTCCCACTTCCTGTGTCTTTTCCTTTGGGCACCCTCCCTCCCTTCTCTCTCCATTTCCCCCCATTCCCCCTTCCCCCATCCCTCTTCCACCAGGCTTTCCCTCCCCCTTCCTCCCTCCCCCTATCTCCCCTGCCCATGGCATCTCTGCTCTCGCCGCTCCATCTCCCACCCCCCCCCCCTCCTCCCTCTTGGCAGGTCCCCGGACTCGTACATGCTTAGTGAACATTCGCGCACCGGAGATCAACGCCTCGTGTTTCTGTGTGTGCGGTCGTTTGTGCTTAAGTGGTTCAGTGTTATTCGTTTTGTGCACCTGCGTTCGCGTGTGACAATTTTCGTCTGTGTATGTGTCCAAGTGTCTGAACAAATTTTATCTTGGACTCTACACCCGTGAACGGCTCCATGTATTTTAAAAAGTGTTTGTCTCCGTTTATATGTCCACCATGTTTTTCTCTAATTGTCTTCATTTGTATCTTTTGTGTTTCTCTATGGCCAAAGAGCGGCGTAGTATGCTGCTGCTGGCCTGCCTTTAACAGGTTTAAAAATGACGATAAAGAAAAAAGAAACATAGTCTTTTGTAACCGAAAAGCAGTTCTAGAAGTTGGTGCGCGAATTTTACGTACGGAATTTTCCGTGCTCACTCGGTTGAGACATTCCAGTTCAGTCTGACGACATTTGCTTTATCGGTATGTATCTGCAGGGAAAGTACAACACGAAGAATAAGGAGTACTTCAGCAGTGGCAGCATCTCTCAACCCTGCACTGGCAGCTGCTGCTATGCAGCAGTACTCTTTAGTCACTGCTGGAGTACCAGTTATGGTTCGTATTTTACTGTCTCCTTAGTAATAGATGTAGATAAAAAATTCCCGTTTCACACACACACACACACACACACACACACACACACACACACGCGCGCGCGCGCGCGCACGCACTAACACACAAACACACACCACCTCCTAAACCACTGGACCCGTTTCAATCAGACTTGGTGCTGAAAAGAACCACTGTGGCGGTAAGAGCCACCAACCTACCAAAGTGGTAGCGTTGTGGATGATAAAGCTTTGTAACCCACGACACGTTAATACCCATACTCCTTTAAGCAGTATTTGGGGATAAGTCTAAAATGATGAAAGGCAGAAAGTTTGTCGCTTTAATACATTTTTGCTTTTCATGCAGTAAATCAGACACATGAAGTATGATGTTTTAATTTATTACTTATTTACTTCTAACTGCATTCGTAACAGATTCTGCAGACAGTACTCACATTTATTACTGAATGTACCAGAAAAATTACGTCGTTGTACGACACTTACGTCGGGGGATACTACGTCACGAACACAGGGTGTGTATCTACAGCATCATGCTACAGGTTTAAATTTATTACTTCGTTGTTACTAACACTCTTCCCAACACGTCACAGATGCTACCCACATGCTGTTACTGCTGAATGTGGCAAACGAAATATGTCATTGGACGATACGTATTTCGGGAGATATGGCATCAAAAACACTGAGATGGGAGAGAAGCTGCCGCATCATTCATCAAGTTCTAATTTGTTACTTCCTTACTCATATCTCTGTTCACAACTAAATCTGCCCTAGGTATCCACATATACCACTGGGTGTGCTTGCAATATTACATCACTGTATAGCGCATAGTTTAGGAAATACGAAAAAAATGGCTCTGAGCACTATGGGACTTAACATCTATGGTCATCAGTCCCCTAGAACTTAGAACTACTTAAAGCTAACTAACCTAAGGACATCACACAACACCTAGCCATTACAAGGCAGAGAAAATCCATGACCCCGCCGTGAATCGAACCCGGGAACCCGGGCGCGTAGGAAATACGCAATCATAAACATTAAGCTGCGTGTAAACGAAACTGCAAGGAGAAGTTTTAAATATGTGGAACTATATTTGACACGTGCATATGATAGCGAAGACACACATAATACCTCATTCCTAAATCACTGGAACGATCTGAATGAAATTTGATTCAGGTACCGGTATTTGTTAAAATGGAAAGAAACACAGTTGATGTAAGAAACAGCAGTATTCTAGTGGGATGAGTGGGATGACGTGAAGAGAGTAGGGAGGAAGAGGAACTGAACAGACAGTCGTGGGGAAGGAGGAAACAGATACAGGTAGGAGGAGGAGGAGGAGGAGGAGGAGGAGGAGGAGAAGGAAGAGGAGGGCAAGGAGATGGGCAAACAGGGGAGGACGAAATGGACAGACAGGAGGAGGGTGACAGAGAAAGGAAAATGGATGAGGTGGTCAAAGACAAGACAAGGAATAGACAGGCAGAGAGATAGGATGGATGAGGGCATGAAAAGAAAAAGGGCGGAAGAAATGAGCAAATGAAGGGAATAGGACGAGTTGGATAGAGGAAGGGGAGAGGAGGAAGAGGACACAGAAAGGAAAGGGAAGGAGATAAACAGGGAGATTGAGGGAGAGGGTGGTGGGCAGAGAGGGAAGAAGGAATTGAGACAGGAGGAGGAACACATTGAGAATGAGAGGGGAGGATGAAATGGAATTAGAGAGGGCAGGAGGAGATGGACAGGAGTGGAAGGAGCAGATGAACAGAGGGGGGAAGATCAGATTTAGGGACAGGCAGGAGGTTGAGATGAATCGAATGGGCAATTGGAAATAGAAATGCCGTGTGGCTAGGGCCTCCCGTCGGGTAGATCGTTCGCCTGGTGCAAGTGTTCCGAGTTGACGCCACTTCGGCGACTTGCGTGTCGATGGGGATGAAATGATGGTGATAAGGACAACACAACACCCAGCCGGGAATAGAACCCGGGACGTTAGGTATGACATTCCGTCGCTCTGACCACTCAGCTACAAGGTGCGGAAACGGCGTATTTAAGAAGTACAAACTTTCAAGTAAATCTGTGATCCCAACGTCGTGGCCTCCCCTTGGTAGATCAATACTAGGAATAAGAACTGTCTGCATAAAGGCCTAAAATCACTTACTTTGGTCCAAAAAGGGATCCAGTGTTCAGAAACGCCGTTTTCAACAAATTGCCAGCTACCATTAAAAACTTGGTTTCAGAGAAATCACAGTTAAACCAGTGTTTGAAAGCCATATTGATAGGCAACTCCTTCTACTCTATAGATAAATATCTTAACAGAAACTGCTAGATCAGCTTACGTAAAAATGTCTGTTAGATTTCAGTTTTGACAGCACTTGGTCACAACAGTCAAGATTAGGTATTTTGTGTATGACAAATTTATTAAAAGTGCATAACTATGTTTCATTCTGACACTGTATTAATTCTGCAAATATTAACAGTTCCAGTTTATTGCAACGTATTAACCTATTTTGACGATCTTCTGACGAACTATCAAGGCACTGAGTATTACAATGAAGCGCCAAAGAAACTAGTATATGCATGCGTATTCCAATACAGAGATTTGTAAACAGGCAGAACACAGCGTTGCGGTCGGCAACTCCTATATAACACAACAAGTGTCTGGCACAGTTGTTAGATCGGTTACTGCTGCTGCGGTGGCAGGTTGTCGAGATTTAAGTGAGTTTGAACATGGTGTTATAGTCGGCGCACGAGCAATGGGACACAGCATCTCCGAGGTAGCGATGCAGTGGGGATTTTCCCGTACGACCATTTCACGGCTGTATCGTGAATATCAGGAATACGGTAAAACTTGAAATTTCCGACATCGCCGCGGCCAGAAAAAGTCCTGCAACAACGGGACCAACGATGACTGTACAGAATCAGTCAACGTGACAGAAGTGCAACCCTTCCGCAAATTGCTGCATATTTCATTGTTGGGTCATCAACAAGTGTCAGCGTGCGAATGATTCAACGAAACATCATCGACAAGGGCTTTCGGAGCCGAAGGCCCACTCGTGCGTGCGCCCTTGTTGACACATGACACAGAGTGGAGGAGTACAGGGAGAGAGGATTGTGGTCATGGACAGAGAGAAGGAGGGGAGGAAGTGATAGGGACCAACGGGTGGACAGAGAGAGAAAGGAGGTTATGTGGAGAAAAGGGGGATGGGAAGAGAGAGGGGGGAGGATAGGGACAGAGTGAAGAGAAAGGGGACCAACAGGAGGTGAACAGGGAGAGAGGAAGGAGAAGTTGGACAGGGAATGGGGGAGAGGAAGGGATGGGCAGGAAGAGGAATGAGAAAAACATGGACGGAGAGAGGAGGGAGGTGATAGACAAACAGTAAACGGGAATAAATGTGCATGTGTGTGTGTGTGTTTATATATATATATATATATATATATATATATATATATATACCATGAAAACCAGAATTCCAACGACAAATTTTAAAAGGTTGTTCATGGATACCTTCTAAGTATACAAAATCTTTGTGACAAATATTTATGGTGATAGACCACATCATTTGTAACGGTGTCTACCATAGACAGGCTGTTTGCTGGCGGTTCCTGGTAAAGCTAGGCGTGATCTAAGACTGGTTATGCTCTGAGAGGCGGCAGGGAGTACAAACTCTGCAGCGATCATATGCAATGTGTTGCCTATAATCCAGTTATCGTCTTTGAGTGACAGGCAGTATTCTGAATAAATTGAAATTTCTCTCCTTAGAGTTGCTCATTCTCATGGTTGTGTTGTTGAAATTTATCTATATAGTTGGATAGGTATTATGCTGCCCACGTGGTTAGTATACACTGCAAGCTCGATGAAATCTAGTTGTTCCCCTGATGAAAATACTAAAGTATAGTTACCGTCGCCAGGAAGCGTCAATGAAGAGTATATCTCTAATAAAAGTTGTTCACCATTATAATATCTGTCTCCCCTAGACATTTGTTGCAAGGGCTTTGAAACCAATCGCCCCCTGTCCCTCCCTCTCTCCCTTCCCCCTCTCCCTCTCTCATTTCCAGACTAATAATTATATTTGTTACGAGTAGAACGCCTGAGATTGGTTGTTTCAGACATAAGCCAGTAATGTTTTACTACCCCTGGGCAACAGGTTAGGAACTGATGTGTGGACATGTGGACACAAAGTTGGTGGTGTATAGTGACAGACACACTTTTGGTTCAGTTACGACAGTGCACAAAAATTAGGTAGTAAATAATGCCATGTGTTTGGGGAAAACTGTTAGGGAGGAGAAAAAACACCTACCATACTGAAATGGGTACATATAAAGGTAACAATAAGAACAAAATCTGTACCTATTGCCCCAACACCCTGTGTATGTGTGTGTGTGTGTGTGTGTGTGTGTGTGTGTGTGTGTTATATAGGATGTAATGGGGTGTAAGTACAAATATGTCATATAATATATACATACACCAGTGTGTAGAATGATTTTTTGTGAATGTCGAGCGTTCTTCCCAGAAACATGTCACCAATATTACAGCCTGATTTTCTTTGTATGTTCATAACTGCACAACTAAGTATACTACATCTTTCGGTATAGACTAACCATGTTGTGCCAATGTGTTCAATCCCTGACCTGCTGCCTCGGGGGAAACTAAGTATTAATGGCCTTATCTCCACAAGTAGTTGGAGGTACTAACCAGCCTGAAACATATGATAATATCTATAAGCATTAGTCTGCAAATGCCGTAAATAATAGTGTCATATTGTTCCATATACCATAGTCAGTTACCTGTGTGTAATGGGTATAATTGGAGATATTTGTATTCGTGACTGAGAACAATGTATTGAACAACGTAACATAAAATTTTACGTCATTTACAGCATAATAATTACAGCTTCTAAAAGTATATTTTTTGTAGATTAGGTAGTACCTGCAAGTACATGTGACAAGACGAAGCCATTAGTACATATTTTCCCCTGGTCAGCAGGTTAGGCGTTGTGCGGACACAAATCGTCATGTCTACACTGACAAGCCTAGTCTACTTACAGCTACAGTTATGACCATTCAGGAATGGTAGTAAATTTTACTATCCGTTTGTAGGAAGACTGTTCGACGAAGAGGAAAAGCAAGCAACACACTGAGGTGCACATTTTAAGGTACCACATGTAAGAATATTTACACTTAAACCCATTACACACTGTATCTCGTTCACAAACATTTAATACATTTCACACGCATTTCTACATGAATTTCGGTCATATCCGCACTTTCATATGAATTCTAAGGAAATTAGTAATTCTGCCAATAATTGGTTTTCGTTTCGAGCAAAAGGTCTCTGGAAACTGTCTGATTCCCTTGTCTGAGGCTCCACCTCCTTACATCATGTAAGTGCCGTAAAAAGCATCTGTGGTATCGAGCTTTGTGCCATGATCTTTGGCCTTGAAACACAAAGATTTTGATGCAGTGAACAATGCAAATAAGAGACAGATTGCACTTCGTAGTTCTAAGGTATTCCAGGTCACCTAATTACAAGAAATAAATACTAGCACATCATTCTCGGACGTTTCTACGTGTCACCCCTAGCGGTAGCAGGTGCATCTCATACTTACAGTACCTTTATGCAAATAATGTCATGCATATACAAAAAATGGTTCAAATGGCTCTAAGCGCTATGTGACTTAACATCTGAGGTCATCAGTCCCCTGGACGTGGAACTATTTATACCTAACTAACCTAAGGACATCACACACATCCATGCCCGTGGCAGGATTCGAGCCTGCGACCCTAGCAGCAGCGCGGTTCCGAACTGAAGCGCCTAGAACCGCTCGGCCACAACTGCCGGCCATGCATATACAAAATTTAATAGAAACTACTCCAGGTGCTCCTAAGTTTTGTCTTTATGCCACGCCTTTTCACCTCAATAGCTCAACCTTAGTAGTGTCGTACCATCGCAGTAACTTTCTACAGACAACAAGTGCTCTGCCGATATCGGTAGGAAGTCTTCCAGGCTTTACAGAGATATGTTAATATGCCATTGTCTTTCCAGCCTCCCGCCTTCCCCCATATCGGAGGCGGGGAGAGGGGGTAAAATGTCATCGTGTCTGTCACCAATAAGTCTATCGACCGCCAATAATGTATAATTGGCCCTGACATCGGTTGTTACCAAATGATTTTGTACTCGTATATCACGTCTTCTCACCTTACCCATAGAGGTAACCACAATGCTTTTATACAACTAATGGGTCAAGTATAAGCAAATTTGACTTATATGACTGAAGATTCTATATCGTTTCTGTATCGCCCCTTTTTAGATCCACAATTACTTTCACAGGAGTGAGCACAACTCATCAAAATTTCATTCTAATGGGATGATTGGCAGAGGAACGCATAGAAGACGAACAGACAAATATTCATTTTTAGGGTTCTGTACCTCAATCACTCAAAGAGGTCCCTTATAAGATCACTATGTTGCCCGTCCCTCTGTCTGTCTGTCTGTCAGCCACGACATTCCTTTCTCTCAGTAACGACTGGAAGTATCATGGTGAGATTTACGCCAAATAGTAAGGTCCACGGTCCCCTGGCGGTCTAAAAAATTTAAGCTTGTAACTCAATGCAATCTAAAGATACGGCCGTTTATGTTACCTATGCTGATCACTCATGAAACCATATAGGATACTGTTGAATTATGAGCCGGCCGAAGTGGCCGCGCGGTTCTGGCGCTGCAGTCTGGAACCGCGAGACCGTTACGGTCGCAGGTTCGAATCCTGCCTCGGGCATAGATGTGTGTGATGTCCTTAGGTTAGTTAGGTTTAACTAGTTCTAAGTTCTAGGGGACTAATGACCTCAGCAGTTGAGTCCCATAGTGCTCAGTGCCATTTTTTGTTGAATTATGAAGTTTGTCAAGAAGCATGGTTTCACTGTACAATCAAAGGAAAAAACACTAAAATGGTTAATTTGTAATTAAATTGCATTTTGGCATTCTTTGTCCGTCTGTATCGCTGTTAAACCCCTTTTTGTGAGAAACGGGTCTAGTTCTCAAGTTGAAACTTGTATCAAAAAACTAAAATCTATGGTCACTTGGTGGTGTACAAAATTCAAGCATCTAAGTCAATCCAAAAAAAACATGCGTCCATTTACGTCATATATTTTGATACAAAGTCACTTATCAAAACCTATAGATCTAAATACATAATTAAGTTTGTGCGGAAACTTCAGAGCGCGAATTCTACTCGCATTTGTTCATTTGTTTTATACATTAAATGAGCAATCGTAGTTACTGTAGGCGAAGCGATGAGAATGACTATAATTAGTTCAGTTCCGGAGGACTGTGTATTTTACTTCGAATACATATCAGTTCCTTCGCTTTATTATTCACAATCAGTGAACTACGTGGCCACTATTGTTTACCACATGGAACTGAAACTATTTTTAGCAAATAAGCTCTGCAGCTGTGTGAGACATGAATTCATACTTAAAGTGGCACATGTGTCACAGAGACGTGGCAGACGGCAGCTCAGTGGTTAGTACATGTAAGTGTCCTGTCAGCAGTTCCTTGTGAGAGGCATGCAGCAGGGCGGATCTATTGTGGCGTCAGTAGAACCAACGGGTAACATGCTAGGGCAGTTAGTTGCAGGACCGAGTAGACGGAGGCAGGTCACCCAGTGTTTATTTTGAAGTGCTCTTATTAGATGGTCTCATAAGTGATGAAGAGAAGTAAACGTCACGCTTCTAAGTGTGTACAATGTCAAAAGGTATGGCCTGTCTCTAGTAGCAAGACTGTATATCTTGGTAGGACTTCTTTGATAAAAATAACACTTACCGGTCACCAGCGAGCGTCGTGTAACTTGAACATCCTTTGACTAGCCTTTTGATGCAGAGCCTATAAATACATACTATTACTGTTTGAAGAGCAAAACGTCGAACACATGGTTACATGACCATCTCTAAGTTTTACCTTCCTTCAGATCCCCCAATGTTCCCGCATCTGAGTGTGCGTAATTAATGGTATCTTCACGTCATTTAACTGACATGCTCAATCTCGTCTCTCTCATACCGATAAAGGCCATTATCATATAAAGTCGTTAACTTGCACAGATGACACAAAGGGAGTAATAATGTGCGGAGTTTTGGTGCTGTATTTGCCTGGAGCAATATAGTGCTAGGCACCAAGAGCACTTTCATTTAATTGTTTTGTGTTTATCTGAAAGACTGTTCATTTTATGATTTCCTCTACATTACATATAGCGGTCCAAAATTAGCCGCGCTGTTGTAATACGGGAGACAGTTAATACATACAGATACTGGTCTCTATTCAACTCTTGTGCACAAAGTTCTAAGGATCGGTGGAATTTGATACTTACGGTTGCAGGATGCCGAAATGTGGAGCACAGTGGTGATGGTCCGCCAAGCATGCTGGGAATTAATGTGACAGAATTAGCGAATTTTAGATTTATTAACTTCGATTCTACAAATGAATCGCCTTTAGCATGGCAGCAGCAAGCGGTTTGGTGGATGCAGCACACAGGAGTGGAAAGCTATGTGATAGTGTTCCAACTAACATCAGTTCGGCTCTCAGTGGGACGACGGTGAAAGGCTCTAGATCTTCATATCAACGGAAAAATTCAGCAGTTCACAACTGGCTAAGTGCAGTGGACCAATCTGACTGGAATACCGCTGCAAACGCTCCTCAGCTCCTAGCTGACTATAGTTTTCAGAAAGGCATAAAATCAGATTTGATGGATAGTACACAGGGAATAACGTTTGCCGAAACATTCACATTGCGAGCATTATATTGGTAATTGACAAAGCCTATTTAGGATACCAGCTGACAATCTGGTAAATCTTACACGAAATAGAAACATATTCACATATTAATATAACTTACGTCCGCGTATGGGAAAAGATAAAGTCTGTAAATACGAGATATACACATTTCTTGAAATGGTTTTGAACCGTCCGTAATGGTTCCACCCTGTACACCAAAGCAAAAGTTGTGTTCGCACTATACTGCAAAGGTGTCAGATCATGTTCAATGTAGTTACAGCCGAAAGTTGTTTTTAGAACAGGGCTGAAGAACCCTGGGGGTGACAGCAGTGTTAAGAATGCCGCCCTGTTGCCCATCGCACTTAAAACTGCGTTTTCAAAAGCGACTTGTGTGGGATACACATTCCTGAGCGAAAGGGTGCTACCCATGAGACCATTTGGTGTCGATTCTGAGCGATGGAGTGTCTCAAATGTTTCCTTCGGTCTCCCGTCGAAATCCACGAGTTTCGAACGCTGGGTGTCACGGTTCTGACCTCCATAGCGCAGGCGGTTAAAGAAGGGGTGAAATATGGGCAAGACAAGGTTGTGACGACCTACCAATCATGTGACACATCCACGGAGGCCTGACACAGAATTGTGGTGAAATTTGGTGCCAATGCGACATCGTTAATGCAACTTAAAGGTCACATGAACTTCTGATTTGTGACCTTTTTCCCACATTCGTCGAGACCTTGCTGTTGGAAGCGTCACTTAGCCCTCGATTGACGTCGCGGTTCGCCACGTCTTAGCACCTTTACAGAGACAGGTAGTAGGCAACTTTGAGTCAAATTTCAGTCTTATGCGTCAGTATGGGAGACAATTATGGGTTTTCGGAAAAGTGATCCATTAATTTATTGTCGCAATGTATTTCAAAGGCCGTAGCTGGTTTTAGTTTCACCACATACAACTAGTGGCAGGCGACCAATTAATTGGCAGATACTGATAAACAAATTTACAAACCGATATTTCGGCGCTTCCCAGATCATTTTTGCGGCCGAACAGAAAACCACATCCAATACATAATAAATGTGTGGAGCCGGGTGACTGAGGTACACCGCTGCGGGTTCCGCTTCGAGTAGCACTAATTCAATTCAAAGTCCCGTGTGAGCGGGTAACCATTCATTTGTTCGTTCGTTACGACACGCGTAGTTTTATTGCTCCGACTTCAAACACATTGCAATTTCATAAACTGTTATCACGAGCGTAAGCTAACCCGACAGGACTAGCAGCATAAGGACTGTGTGTGTGTGTGTGTGTGTGTGTGTGTGTGATTCAGTTAAGCTGTTCACAGAGAGAATGTTTAACGTCCCGTCGACATCGAAGTTATTAGAAACGGAGCAAAAGCTCGGAATAAGGGAGGGTAAAGAAGGAAAGAGGCTGTGCCCTTTCAAAGGAACCGTCTCGACATTTTCCTTAAGCGATATAAGTAAACCTAAATCATGATGGCTTTACACGGGATTGAATCGTCGTCCTCCCGAATGCGAGTATAATACGCTAAACTCGTTCGTTAAGAGTACACCTCCGATATTTTCCAAACTGTGAGTCACATCCGATAATTCCCGATCCACAAGATATCGTAATTACGTTTCTGCCTAAATAACTTCTTTTTTAAATCCTCACCAAACGGTGTATAGCACCTTTTGACAGCTATCTTAATTTAGAGATGTCGGTATGCATTTAGCTTTGTCAAGTGTAACTACGATTAAGTTGTGTTATTGCCGTAGTCACAAGAGAGAGGAATTTAACGGAGTTCCGCCCTTCAAATTCTGATTACTAGTTTCGGAGTAATTACAGTGTTTGGAATGTAGGATTTACCTGCTTTTAACATGAAACCAATTAACTTGGCATGCGGAATTCTAGGATTTCATATCGACATCAGGAAATACGTAACGTCGGATAGATTAAATTAGATACACTCTTCATTCCACAGATACATAGCAAGGATATCTTCAACGGTAAGGTGGAAAAATAGTGTAACACCGTGACGATGCCGGTATTAAGGTCCACAGAGGATATGCACTGTCATTCTATGTTGGTCAAGTGTGCCGAGTGCTGCCGGCCGGAGTGGCCGAGCGGTTCTAGGCGCTCCAGTCTGGAACCGCGCGACCGCTACGGTCGCATGTTCGAATCCTGCCTCGGGCATGGATGTGTGTGATGTCCTTAGGTCAGTTAGGTTTAAGTAGTTCTAAGTTCTAGGCGACTGATGACCTCAGAAGTTAAGTCCCACAGTGCTCAGAGCCATTTGAACCATTTTGTGCCGAGTGTTGATTGGTTTGAAAAATAGTAATGTCTTTCTCCAACTATGGAAAATGGATAAAGTAGTTCTTTACCGATAATACAGATGATCTAGGAAGAGAACAATTGAGATGTACGTCCACTGTTAACCCTAGAAATAATGTACGAGAAAAATGTCAGTTCATTGAATATGAAAAGAGATTGCTATTGGAAGGGCACTGGAATATCAGGCAACGACGAAGAAGCAAGCCTGTGAAGAGTAGAGCGAATGAAACAGATTCCTCGCCACTGTTGCTCATCATCAACATGTAAACCCCAGTGGAATTGCAACTGCCTCTAATATAGAATAAGTCAGCTTAGCGTTGTTCGTATTTTGAGTGCAAATAACTTACATCCGAATAATGTGTCACCACCCAGCAGATTAGCAAGGGGAACCGCAGAGGACGCATGTAATTATTTCGCTCTGTTCTCATGTGACTTCAGGACAATAGGTTGTTTCTTATAAAAATTCTGTTTGTCTGTAAAATTAATGGAAAGCTGAACGTAAGAAATAAACAGCGTGACCCGCAAGTCCATTAACATTTAAACATTCAATATAATTAATGGAACGTTGAACGTAAGAAATAAACAGGAGTGACCCACAAGTCCATTAAATTTTAAAATTCAATATTTCACTGAATAATTTAGATAGAGACGTACACATTGACACTCCTACCTTAAATGACATGGTGTTTTATTGAAACAAAGAATGGTGCACGAACTAACCAAAATATGGGGCTTCATATGATACAAAGTTAATAATTAGCATAAAAATGATTTTTAGGAAAGACGATGTTCTTTATAACAAATGCTCAACATGTCAACCGTCATTTTTCAGCAATACCTGTAATCGAAGGACAGTGTTTTGAACAGCACGATAAAGTATGTCAGTAGTTATGGTAAGAAACTGCCTTCGGATACTGTCTTTTACCATCCGTAATGAGATTGGACCTGGAGGTCCAATTACGTCGAAGGTGGTAGCTCAGCACGCGACCCTTACCAAACGATGGGCGCCGGAGATCTTTCACACTTGTAGCAGTATGGCGTGCAGCGCCAATCTGCATAAAAGCCATACCTACCAGCAGGTGTTAATCAGCCTGGCTAAGGATGATTTGACTTCCTTTCTCACTACAGCTCATTTTATAAAACATTATTATCCTGCATCAATGACGTCTAGCCGTCCAGCTCCATCTGATGACCACTTTTTGCACTCTTCCAATAAAACATGTGCCAATGTTCACATTTCTAACTACAATATTCAGTACATTAGTTCCTGTTCAAATGATAACGAGCCGTTGTGTCACCTCTGTACTTAACTGTACTGCATTCCCTGATGCTGGTTGAACATCAGTGGAATTTGAACGATTAGCGCATGATTATTACAAACTGCGTAAATGGTCCTCATTGTGACCTTAACGAATGAAAGAGACCCACAATTTCTTGCCGAATCTATAACTTTAGTGCTCTTACCGCATCGTAGGATTACATTTAAAATATGGCAAAGTAATTGTTACGTAACGTTTTAATTCGGGAACTTATGAAAACAATACAGTGGCATAATAAGGTGATGGTTCTAGGATGCAAAGATACCTAAGAAATTCAGTGGAGGCGACTTACTCTGAATTAAAGGTATGGCGGCAGTCACCTCAGTTAATATTACAAACAGGGAACTAACCGCTTGAAACGAAAAATACAAACGTCAAGCCAATTATAAAAGTCCTGAAACGATAAGAAACCGACCACAAAGCAACGAAATAGCACGAAATACACGCGAAGCTGAGTTTTCAGGGTAAGGCAAGTAGATGAACTCACTAAGCACCATTACGAAACCGTATACACATGTCGGCGTTGACAGGTGTGTGTCTCACTGGTAAACAAATACCGCAGTTGATGAAAAGTGTGCTGAGGTTTGGAGGACGCAGTGTGAAGTCAGCTAAAAGCTTGATGGGAGGCTCCGAGTGGTGGCGGTAGCAGTGACGGTAAGGTGAATTAAACTACTTACGTCGTCTGATAAAATTAAAATAATAAAATATACAACATGGAAGTTATAGAAAATCGAGAAATTCATTAGCCAGCCTATAAGAACATACGGCATTACATAAGGAAAAATTAAGATTAATATGAATTATAAAATGTGAGTGACAGTGGGAACAATGATCCGCAAGTTACAAATAAGAATAAAATAATAATTAAAACGATCATTAACAAAATAGTAATTGAATGTGGAAATCTTCAGGAAAGTGAATATAAAGGAACAGTCGTTTCTTTCATTTCACTCTCACTAAAAGCGCCACCACTCGGCGCTACCCGTCAACTTCAGCTTTCACCTCACTGTGTTCCGCGTTCTCTACATCTCGGCGCACTTTCTTAGACTAGGTACTGTGTTTCTTTGTTAGTGAGACACATGCCTGTGAACGCTGGCCTATCCATACCGCTTTGTATGGTGTTCAGCGAGTTCATTTACTTCCCTTACCCTGAATACTCGGCTTCGTTGCTGCGTAGTCGCTCTTTCATCGTTTCAGGATTTTTATCTTCAGTTTGACGATTCCGTTTCTCGTTCCAACAGTTTTTTTTCCATGATTCTAACATTAAATCAGGTGACTGCTGCCACTGCTTTAAATTCTAAGACTAATGCGGCCTCCGGTGCGTTTTTAACGTATCTTATACGTTTGCATCCTCGTACCATTACCTTAAGCTGCCATCTATTGGTTTTGTAGATTCGAGCTCTGCCCTTTATTTGGAAGGTGGAACCACTGTCATTAACCCAGGCCAACGTGAAATGGAGAAATCTTATATGTCCGTTGGGTAGGACGTGGACGCGTTATCAGTTAGCTTGCATGTTCGCCTAATCTGAGTCGCTGGAATTTTTTCTGTCTTATAAACCCAAAGACGAAGTCTTTGCACAAGTTCCAAAGATCCAAAAGAGTTTAAAACATCGAATTGCTGGAGAATGAAGACCACAGGAATCTCTTCATCCTGTTCAGACGCCCTTGAAGTTGCCAATTGAAACATATACTGAAGTAGACGGTGTGCATTTCGAGCATATGATAATGTAAGTGGAATTTTTAGCAATTATTTATGAGCATATTCTTTGGTGATTTCCTTTTAGTTCTTTTTGCTAATGTACGTCTGCAGTGTATCCGTGTATCTTAAATGAGGCAAAGTTATTATTTTACACTCTTTGTACCTCAATATCAGCACTTTTTGATGTGGGACTTTCAAGGTTCCAGCAGAAACAGCAGTACAATTGCTGCCTTAGTTAATTGATGAATCAGTCTTAGATGCCATGTACTTTGCATTCCCTTTGGCATGTCGGTCCAACCACATTTAGACAAGTGTGATTAACATAAGTTTTACGTCAACGTTTTCTCCACTTCTCCGCTTTTGTAAGCTGTGTCAAACTAGAGCGCTTCATCAGCCTGATATAGTTCCACATAACAACACAACTTCGCATAAGACAGCCACGGGTTTCATTTTCAAAACAGATAGATCCTCAGTTATAAACATCGTAATTTTTATAAAGTACTAATCGGATGATAAAAAATGAAATGCCATTGAGTTAACCTCTTGTAGAGAGGTGATACTAGACGCAAAAATTACTATAGCTCCATTCGAAGAATAGTTTTGTAATCAATATAGCTATTAAAAGACATTATGCGTTATTTGCAGAGCCCTTTTTTAAAATTCACTTGGCTGTAAACATACAGCCGGCCGAAGTGGCCGTGCGGTTAAAGGCGCTGCAGCCTGGAACCGCAAGACCGCTACGGTCGCAGGTTCGAATCCTGCCTCGGGCATGGATGTTTGTGATGTGCTTAGGTTAGCTAGGTTTAACTAGTTCTAAGTTCTAGGGGACTAATGCCCTCAGCAGTTGAGTCCCATTGTGCTCAGAGCCATTTTTGTAAACATACCTGTGATAATATAAGTGGTTCAGCAAACATTTGAGGTGGATATAATTACTAGCTGAGTCACCCTGTGTACCCATGGTATCTGTTTTTGTAACGTTTACTCACATATCATCATGGCAAATAAATATATGTAGCTTATGTGCTTTATGGGTTCGTGTTAAAATAAACTTGAACGAATTAAACATTTTGCGGTTCATATATACGAAAATGTGCTTATTTTCTGATATTTTCGTTTGCGTAGGTGTAACTTTGCCCTTCGATTATTTTAACGCTTCTCTTTGCTAGGTCACATCGCTGATTTATGTCCATAGATACAGTCAAATCTTACATGTAGCACATACCTTAGTAGTTTACTTACAAGTTATATAGCCCTATAAATAATTTGAAATCACTAATAATACTGAAGAAGAGAGTAGATGGAAAGTGTAAGCATTAAGAAATTTCAAGGAACTAGAATCGAGCAAAACACCTACTACTGTCAATCAAGAATTGGGCGCTTTTTGTAGATAACGGTATCAGAGTATCAGAAGAACATGTTTAAAAAATTTTCTATGCTTACGATATGTGTTTAGTGTCCACCATTTTGATACTGCAGCCACTATGATTCAAGACACAAAGGAATTAAAGACATTAGCTGCCAGTGCCCACCGATTTATATGAACGGGGTGACTCGAAAATTTTTGCCAGACCGGGATTCGAACTTCAGTCTCCTGCTTAATAAGCAGATGCGCTGACCGGACACAGTAGTCGCCACAGCTGCACGGACTGCCATAACGTGCCTCCTGTTAGTCCCAAATTCTCAACTTAGACCACACGCAACAGGTGTAGTGGTGCTGCTCGTTAGCCTCATTACTCGGGCCACCTTGCCGAATGCCGTAAGAAATCCAGTTTGATGTACATCGCACTGAACGGATCACTGGCCATCATCGCCCTGTTTACATACATAAATGATCTCTGTTCTTTCGGAATGTCCGAAAGAGCAGACACCTTTTGGTCCTATAGCCCCAATGAACCAAGACCAAACGAATTACAAAACATTAGGTGTCAGTGGTCATTGATTTATGTCAATGGGACAAGATGAAAATGTGTTCTGGACTGAGAAATACATCAGTAGTGTATGTTGTAAGTCGAGAATTTTGGTGTGACAGAAGACATGCTAGGTTTGTCCTTGCGATTTTGGTAACCACTACGTCCGGATGACGAAGTGCCCAGCGCATCTCCGTAGTAAGCAAGGGACCCTGGTTCAAATCCCGGTCAGGCATAAATTTACAATTTTCCCCATTGATAAATCAATGCCTCCTCGCAGCTTTCTGTCTTTGTGTCTTAATGTTTACGATGCCTTGAAAATCTGGATGACGACTTTCAATGAATGCAGCATAACTGTTATATGTAAAGACTATTTCACAGAAAAGTAATGTCTTTCTAGGTAAAGGATGGAATAATGACAAAAATCATGTTAGATTTCGCCATTCTGATGGAGCTGTCTAAATTCAAGCGTTCCAAGATGCCACTAAAATTATTGACACAAAACTAGCTATTTTTTGAAATATAAGAGGCTCTACCTAGTTTAGTACCGCAAAGAATATTATAGAGGACACCAGAATAAAGTTGTATTAAAATATTGCTTTACCAGTGCTTCTGCACAACAGCGAGTTCGACATAAAAGAAATGAAATTCCCAAGAAGAGCAAGAGAAAGTTCTACAGCATACAATATAAGAAACTGTGAATTATGAACTGAAATTAAAGAAATTAAAGAAATGTGAATACGAACAGAGGCATAACAGAAAGGAAACGCTTAGATAATTTGTTATGACCGAACGGGATCCGAGTCTAATCCATGAAGGGTAGATGAAAGATGAAGTAATAGTAATGTAATCTGTAGGATTATGGAATGTTAGTAACATTGAAACGCATACGTATTCATTACCAGCGATGGCGAGGCATGACAGAATCTATGACCAGAGAGTTATTTATTGTTGCTAGTCTGCGCTTGACCGCGCGAGAGTTCAGTAGTGTGCGGCAGAGGGAGTAGTTCAGTTGCGAGTTGCACTCTGTCGGTAGTAGTCGTAGCGAGTGGACTGTTGTACTGAGCGGGCGTCGGCATGCATCGGCGGCGTGCTCTCCTTCCATCTCTGATCACGATTCAGGACGAGGTATATTGTTTTAGAAGGTAATGAAGCAGCATTGCGCTCAGCTAATAACATATGTTAATTGTAATTAATTTGTTCAAGAATTGCACCAACAATAATTTTCTTATAAAGTAACTGTTTTAAACAAAAAGATTCATTTCAAGTCAAGTAATACTTCCTATGCATTCCCTCCAAGAATTAAAATTAAAAATGGGCCAGCATTGCACGGAGCTGTGCCGAAAAATAAGAGCGGATATTGATGGAGTTTACTGATGTAAGAATTTTGGTTTTTGTGTTCAGGTTTAATTATTGCGCAGAGCCGAAGGTCAGCGCCGCTGCCCTTATAAAATTTGTCAGGTTTAATTATTTGTGTTCAGATGTTACACATAGTTTATGCTTCATTATTTAATTAATTTTATTGTGGGTTTAATGAGCAATCTTTATTAGTTAATGTTTGTGGTGAGTTTACATTTGGGTCATTATTATTCTTTAATTTTGCAAGCAGGTTACGCTTGGTTCATTTTTATTATGCAGTTTTGTGGGAAGATAACATTTCACTTAACATTGACTTTCATATTCTTGCTGGGAGGTTACAATTTCACTATTATTGACTCTTAAAATTTTGCGGGGAGGTTACAACATTGTAAAGTTAATGAAGTAATGGCATATAATGCAATTTGTAGTGAACGAGGAAACGTACCAAAAGATTGACAACAACCATGTGTACTGATTTCTTTTCGCATTTTTGGAAGGTACTGCAGCTTGTCTTCATCGATCGTCATCATCGAGTGATTTTGGCAAATTCAACTCCATCCGAACTGCAGAAAGTACACAGCATTTCTCTGTTTTGGTGACTGTTATCAATTTTGTAAATTACCGTTAGGCTTAACAATTTCCGCGGCAGCTTTTATTCGCGGTTTGAATACAATACTGAACTTAAAGACAGAACTACAACGTACGTAGACGACATTCTTATTGCTGAAGCTAACTGGTCTGAACAAAATCTGATTCTTGAACAACTGTTGCAAACTTTTCGTGCACAAGGACTCACAGTTAATCTCAGTAAATCGCATTTTGGTAAAACTTCTATAAAATTTCTTGGACACGTAATTTCAGCAGAAGGCATTGCGCCTGATCCGGAAAAACTTCAAGCTTTACGTGACATTACTGTTCCTACGACGAAGAAACAACTACGCATCTTTTTGGGTCTAAGTAACTTTTTTCGTAAATTTATTCATTAGTCTGCTTTAGACACCCCTAGATTATGCCAATTGACAGTGAAAAACACTATTTGGTCCTGGGATAAGCAAGCACATTCTGAATTTATGAACCTGAAACATGCTTTGTTGAATGCACCACTTTTATCGCACCCAGATCTTTCTAAAAATTTATCCATTGCCACCGACAGTTCTAACACCGCTTTAGGCGTACATATTTTTCAGGATATTGAAGAAGATGACTCAACAGTAATTAAAAACATCGCATTTGCAAGTCGCATTCTGTCACCTGCTGAACGAAATTATTCTGTTACAGTACTGGAAACATTATGTGTTGTTTGGGCTTTTACATGATTTAGGCATTTTCTCTATGGAAGACACACCACCGTTTATACAGACCACAGAGCTGTACAATTTTTACTTTCGGCTAAATTCACACACGACAGACTAAGTAGATGGTAGCTTTATTTACAGGAATTTGTTTTCACAATTGTTCACATTCCCGGCACACAAAATGTTGTAGCAGACGCACTATCTCGTTCTCTTAGCAGCAATCAGCAAGACGTCGCAACCAATTTCTGCAAAGCAAATTCCAGCGTCATGTACATTCAACAAGTTGCATTTGAAAATTTTATTTCGTCGTCATTGCAGAACATAGCACAAGAGCAGAGTAAAGACAACGTGTGGAAAGAGATTAAACACCTCTGGAAAGATAGGAATAATGTTACCATTAGAAACCATTACACTGTGCGCAATGACATTCTGTTTCGCCGTTCTCATCCTGACAGCAACAATTGGTTATTATGCATTCCTGACGAGCTTGTTAACAAATTATTCTGGTATACTCATTTAAGTTATGCACACTACGGAGTTAGAAAATGTTTTCTTACACTGAGACAGAACTGTTATTTTACGAACATGGATAAGCGTATACGACGAGTTTTAGCGTCATGTAGAATCTGCCAGAAAGCTAAGTCAGACACAACTTCACATATTCCTCCATTATATCCCATTGTACCTGCTAAATTGAGACATATGGCCGCTGTAGACATTTTTGGTCCGATTCCCACAACTAATAGAGGTTTTTGCTACATCTTTGTCGCTGTTGAACTAACTTCAAAATTTGTTACCTTCACTCCGTTACGCAAAGCTACTGCTAAAACTGTTTCGAATGCATTTGTAAAACATTTTCTGTTTCATGTAGGGCATGTGATGAAAGTAATCTCCGACAATGGACCACAATTTCGATCTGCTATATGGACACGTATGTTACGAGCTAAAAACATTTCTCTGATCTATATATATCCAGGTACCATGCTTCTTCGAACCCTTGTGAACGATTAATGAAAGAAATTGGTAAACTGTGTAGAATATACTGCCACAAAAGACATATTGATTGGGACACACACATACACTCATTCCAGGATGTAATTAATTCCATACCAAATGAATCCACTATGCTATCTCCGTCTGTTATACTGAAAAATGCTGAACCACCTAACAAAATTAAAGAATTAGTAACATTTCCTACATCTCGTCGACTACGACACCATGTAATAATTGACATTGCGCTGAACAACATCAAACGTGCCGCAGAGCGCCGGAGAAGATAACAAAAACAGGTTTGTACACGCCGAGACTTTCACCTTGGACAGAAGATATAAGTACGTACACACTATTTATCCAACAAAGGAAAGAGTAGATGCAGTAAATTTGAGCTTCTATACGCAGGTCCATATCGAATTCACAGCATTCGTCACCGCAATGTTGTACACGTCGAAACTTAGAGAACCAGAAAATCGAAAGGTAACCACCACTGGTCAAACGTCAAACCTTTTATTAAGTGAAGATACTTTATGATTTAACATGCTATAATACCATTTGCTAATTTTATGATCACTTATGCAATTATATTCACATGACTACTTACTGATGATTATCGTATTTTTTCTTGGCAAGTGCCTGGCAAGGTAAGGGTAGCAGGTCCCTTTTCTTGTCGTTACACATCAGACCGTGCATATTTTCCCAGATGAATTTACACATTTTATGACCACTTATGCAATTATACTTATGTGACTACTTACTGATGATTATCGTATTTTTTCTTGGCAAGTGCCCGGCAATGTAAAGTTAGCAGGTCGCTTTTCTTGTCGTTACACATTAGACAATGCACATTTTCCAGATAAAATTACGTATGTTACGAATAATTATGCAATTCTATCTAGTGATATATTAATTTTATCAAATTTTTTCTCTATTAAAGTCTTCAATTCTCGCCTCTATTAACTACACAACATACAAGCTGAACACAAAGAAGGTCGCATTTCTTGTCATCATTTTTTATGTATGTACGATTGTTTTCATATTTTGTTTGTATGCACTGTGAAATAGTTAAGATATAACACACACCAGTTCACTTTGACATTTTTGCCCTATGATATCTCAACATCGTGACTGTTTTACATTTTTTGCTGCTGCATTGTGGTATTCTGTGTACATTTTTTCGTTTGAACACTGACTATATTTTTTACATATTACGTTTTCTGTCATGTTATGCTGTATGCTTAATTATGTTACCATAAACCAGTCACTATTTAGTGAGTATATGATGTAAATGCAAGACATTAATCTTTGTTCATCAATTTCAGAAAGAAATGATGCGTGTAAAGGAAATAAATTAAACAGAAATGGAATTTCACTTTCGGAATAAACGAAAGAAGATGCAAACCTTATGAGGAAGAGTAAATGGATCAGAATTAACAAGCATTAACAAGAATATACTATACACATCGTAGAATAGCAGTCTTAACTAATTTTTTCTTTCAGAATACGAAGCGATTGATGCAGGCTGTCAGACAGAACTTCACATCTTAGTTTTAGTGATGAAATATGATAGAAATAAGGAATAGTTGTATAATGAGTAATGAAGAGATTTTTTGCAGATGATAATGAATGCTGATGAATAATGATGAAGAATATGCTACTGTGAATAATGAAGTTTTTCTTTACAGGTGATGATGATAATGGATTTATGATAATATAGATAATGAAGTGATGGATAATGAAGTTTTTCTTTACAGATGAGGATATTGTGGAAGTTATGTATTTATGCTATGTAATTATTTGAGTATTTGTTGCAGTTCGTTTTGACAGTATGTGTTATATTGCATAGTAGGATGACTGAAGGTTTTGGAAAGAACAGCTAGAGAACACATATTTTTACACACATTTCACTACCTGTTAATTCGAAGTTCACTACTTTTCAGCATAAAATGCGTTTCTCCTTTCAGTTTAATAATCTTTTTTTGTATATTCTGCAGGAGAAATTATTTATGAAATTAATGTGATATAAGCAGTTGTTCATTAAATCTATGTCATTTATGAATGTGATTACATATACTCTACTTGTTTCATAATCTTGCTGCAGCTGACTCATGACGAATGACGTTACACATTTTCATTTACAGCAACAACCCAAAAGCAATTTATTTTCTTTCCCCTGTAATTACCCAACGCAATGCATTGCTAACACAAAAAAAGGAAAGTATTACCAGTCCCAAATAATGCTACAATTTAAAAGAGTTATGAGTAATACTGAATGATGTTTTCCAACCACAGACTTTGAGTAATAGTTACAGTATAATAATAATGCTTTGTAACTGGGAAATGAATGCTACTGATTACTGTATTGAGATGACCAATGATTAATTATGGACATTATTCTGTAATACTATGTTATTGACTACCTCCTGTTTTATGTAATGACTTCTGATGATTTGTAATCAGGAAATGAGTGCCAATGTTCTCTGTAAAACACCATATGAATATTGTTAAGTAATGACTTCTGATGATTTATAATTAGGCAATGAGTGCCAATGTTCTCTGTAAAGCAATTTATGAACATTATTCTGTAATACTACATACATGGTACAGAAATGTTCAATAACTGGGGAAAGAATGCCGCAAACTACTAATGTAATTCTCAGTGAAGACTAGTATGTGACATAATGTCCTTCACCTTCTGGCCTAACTACCCAGAATTACTGCAATATCCGTTTGTCCTGTATATCTTCTTGATCATGGAGCACTATATTTGGTTTTTGCACTAATTCTACGTTGGTGTACCTTACAAGAACGTGGTGTTGACACGACATGCTGTCCACCACCTTGAGCGATGGAGATGTTATTATGGTCCCACTGTTTGGTGAACCTAATGTACTGCCAAAATGCTAACATGGAATATTACCACGACATTTCAGTGTCTTGGGTACGCTGATAAATACTTCTGGGAAAAGAACTTCAGATTGTTTCACTTGGTGTTGTGCTACAGTAGAAAGATAAGGACTTTCAGTGCAGCTGCGTGCAACCTAAAGTGCTACAACCATGATGCAATCCTTCCCTTTCCTAACCTAATTCTTGTAACATAGTGAAAATCATTTTTTACTAATATGATTTGCATTCATGACCAATACATTTTTTTTTTGATTTGCTGATATGTTCTGAACTACAGTACATGTGCACTAATGTAATTTGTCAATGAGATTTGTACTCATTATGTCTATTTGTTGTGAAAACTTCGAAGAAATTTTCAGTGCATGTGCACTTATGCCATTTGTTAATATGTTTTGTACTGAACTTCAGTGAGTGTGCACTTTTGTCATTTATCGATATGATTTGTATATACATTTTTCGTGATTTTCTCTGTACTAATTGTATATATTTTTTGTCATTGTCTGAAATGTTGTGTACTCGGTGCATGTGCACCATATTTACTTCATGTTCTACATCTGTATATTCTCTGTTTGTAAAGTCAATTAGTTAAGAAAAATTTGTTGCTCATGGCAAGTCCAAATGACTCACCATCGCTGCCAAAATTTTGCCCCCCAGTGGAGGGTTATGAAACGCGTACGTATTCATTACCAGCGATGGCGAGGCATGACAGAATCTCTGACCAGAGAGTTATTTATTGTTGCTAGTCTGCGCTTGACCGCGCGAGAGTTCAGTAGTGTGCGGCAGAGGGAGTACTTCAGTTGCGAGTTGCACTCTGTCGGTAGCAGTCGTAGCGAGTGGACGGTTGTACTGAGCGGGCGTCGGCATGCATCGGCGGCGTGCTCTCCTTCCATCTCTGGTCACGATTCAGGACGAGGTATATTGTTTTAGAAGGTAATGAAGCAGCATTGCGCTCAGCTAATAACATATGTTAATTGTAATTAATTTGTTCAAGAATTGCACCAATAATAATTTTCTTATAAAGTAACTGTTTTAAACAAAAAGATTCATTTCAAGTCAAGTAATACTTCCTATGCATTCCCTCCAAGAATTAAAATTAAACATGGGCCAGCATTGCACGGAGCTGTGCCGAAAAATAAGAGCGGATATTGATGGAGTTTACTGATGTAAGAATTTTGGTTTTTGTGTTCAGATTTAATTATTGCACAGGGCCGAAGGTCAGCGCCGCTGCCCTTATAAAATTTGTCAGGTTTAATTATTTGTGTTCAGATGTTACACATAGTTTATGCTTCATTATTTAATTAATTTTATTGTGGGTTTAATGAGCAATCTTTATTAGTTAATGTTTGTGGTGAGTTTACATTTGGGTCATTATTATTCTTTAATTTTGCAAGCAGGTTACGCTTAGTTCATTTTTGCGAGTATTATGCAGTTTTGTGGGAAGATAACATTTCACTTAACATTGACTTTCATATTCATGCTGGGAGGTTACAATTTCACTATTATTGACTTTTAAAATTTTGCGGGGAGGTTACAACATTGTAAAGTTAATGAAGTAATTGCATATAATGCAATTTGTAGTGAACGAGGAAACGTACCAAAAGATTGACAACAACCATGTGTACTGATTTCTTTTCGCATTTTTGGAAGGTACTGCAGCTTGCCTTCACCGATCGTCATCATCGAGTGATAGATAGAAGATGACATGAGCCTTGGTCGCCCAGCCGACATACTTACCCGCTTAAATCTTTTCTCTGGAGATAACTAAAAGACACTTTTTTCAGGTAAATACCGATAATATCAGATGGTATGAAACGACGTTTTATCACTGCACGACAGACTGACCGCCTGTAATTAAGTGAGTGGTCGGCATTTTGTACACCATACACAAAGGCCGCTTTTCTTTTGCATAATTCGAATAATTTGTTTACTTATCACCTTAATTGCTGAAACATGGGGCATAGAAAACTGCAGGAATTTAAAAGGTTCAAATTGTGATTACTCGCGGACTACTTGTAGTAGAATACGGGAACGCCACTGACATTTTAATTTACTACACTTTCATTTTGTTGATTGCAACGGACATTGTACCACTTGAAATATTTCTTTCTCATATAAATACAGATTTAGTAGTCATTCAAATCTGAGTGTAGATTAAAATTGAGGGCCGCTGGTTCCATTTCATTTTTTGGGGAAAGAATATATCAATAGAATCTTCAGTTTATGAAGTGTTTGGGATGGAAGTTTTAGATGGTACATCATACGTTATCTGAACAGTAAGTAGTCTTCATTTAATTAACGATCGATATTAGGTCTAAGGTTACAAATGTTCTACGGAAGGTGGGGGATGTCGTTTAATGTTCTTTATAATATTTGCATTTTATTTGTTATATCATATCTCTAATAATAATTCCTACTTGTAGTAACGAAATATCTTCATCAATTTTTCTCCTCTTTCGATCATTGCAGGAAAGAAGTATTTCTTGCTGCCAGTATAAAGGGTGAGGCTGCTAAGTCATAATACCCCTTGTATCTCCCCAACCGCAATAGATACAAAGATGCCGTTAGGACAGTGAATTGTAGGAACAGGGGCTAGTCGAATACATCACCTTTCACGTTTGTGCTATTTTTTATTACAGAGATATGAGGCTATCTTTGGTTTCCTAAATGGAACCCTGTGGTAAATTTTAGTGTAACACGATGGTCTTAAAATGACGGTTTCAAATGTGAGTATATCATAACATTTAGGCGAACAATTTTTGAGTCACAGATATGGTCTCGTATCGTGTTCGTCCTTCGAAGCGGCGCTGTCCAATGCGACCTCTCCTGTTGTGTAGAGAACATGGTAAACTTCGCGAGTCAGTCCTTACACAAACACACCCATTTACCCGACAATAGTAATACATACTGCGATATTTTGCCCAAAAATTAGCTGATGAAGTCGTGCAAATATTATTCAGTTATTTGACAACTGTGTTACCATAATAGTATTAAAATACTACAAGATATTAATACATTTTACGTAATAGAAATACAAATGTAAATGAGGAGGCCCTTATTGCTCACAATTATTTCGTACGTATTTGTTTTTTTATTTGAAAATATTTACTATTGATCACAATACGAAGTAAATAAACACAAAGATGCAAAATACATACTGTACATGATACAAAATTTTACTGAAGCATGTGCTGAAAATGCTTCCCCTCTGCTGCAATGCACAGCCTGCCGTTGTGGCCGTGCGGTTCTAGGCGCTTCAGTCTGGAACTGCGTGACCGATACAGTCGCAGGTTCGAATCCTGCATCGGTCATGGATGTGTGTGATGTCCTTAGGTTACTCAGGTTTAAGTAGTTTTAAGTTCTAGGGGACTGACGAGCACAGAAGTTAAGTCCCATAGTGCTCAGAGCCATTACAACCATTTTGGCAATGCACATTTGTAGTCGCCGTTCGAATGGTTTGCGAACGGCTGCGAGGGTGTCGCGTGAGATATCAGTGCACGCTTCGATGCTTCGTATCGTCAGGCGTAGTTGGTATTTGAGCATACACTTTATGTTTGATTGCATCCCACAGAAGAAACTCGAGATGGGTCAAATCAGGAGACCGGGCTGGCCACTTCAGTTCAGCACGTCGTCCTATCCGACAATCCCGGAACTTCACATTTAACAGCTCTGTAGTCACATGGGAAGAGTGAGCAGGACAGCCGTCATGTTGGAACCACATACACTGACGCGTAGTTAGTGGTATCTCTTCCAGCAAAATGGGCAGAACGTTTCGCTCTGAGCACTATGAGGCTTAACTTGTCATCAGTCCCCGAGAACTTAGAACTACTTCAACCTAAATGACCCAAGGATATCACACACATCCATGCCCAAGGCAGGATACGAACCTGCAACCGTAGCAGTCGCGAGATTCCAGACTGTAGCGCCTTGAACCGCTCCGCCACCCCGGCCGGCTGTGCATAGATATGGCCATTCAGTATACCCGGTATGACGTACGGCCCCACAATGACATTTCTGACTATGCCGCACCACACGTTAACACTCCACGGTTGTTGAAGCTGTACCTGTCGAAGACAATGAGGATTCTCTATTGAAGAGTAACGCATCTCATGCAAATTCACGGTACCGTGGTTGGTGAAAGTCGCTTCATGAGTAAAAAGCACACGTTGAAAAAAGGGTGGATCATCATGTGGGCGCTGCAGAGCAAACCGGTAAAATTTCTGGCACCGTTCTAAATCCACACCGGAGAGTGCTTGATGTAATGAGAGGTGAAACGGGTGAAATATATGCCGGTGCAATATGCGTAGAACACTTCAATGACTTAAACCGCATTCCGAGGCGATACGTGGCGACGAAACTGTAGGGTCGTTATGCGCCAACGCTAGAACGCACTCTTCATGTACCTCGCCAGTGGTAGTTTTCTGCCTTCTCCTCTGTATGGCGTTCCATCACCATCTACATCTACATGATTACTCTGCAATTTACATTTCAGCGCGGGAAAAACGAACACCTAAACCTTTCTGTTCGAGACCTGATTTCTCTTATAGCATTTTGATGATCATTCCTCCTATGTAGGTTGGGCTCAACAAAATATTTTCGCATTCGGAAGAGAAAGTTGGTGACTGAAATTTCGTAAATAGATCTCGCCGCAACGAAAAACGTCTTTGCTTTAAGGACTTCCATCCCACCTCGTGTATCATATCTGCCAAACTCTCCCCTATTACGTGATAATACAAAACGAGCTGCCCTTTTTTGCACCCTCTCGATGTCCTCCGTCAATCCCACCTGGTAAGGATCCCACACTGCGCAGCAATATTCTAACAGAGGACGAACGAGTGTAATGTAAGCTGTCTCTTTAGTGGACTTTAGTGTCCTGCCAATGAAACGCAACCTTTGGCTGGCCTTCCCCACAATATTATCTATGTGGTCTTTCCTACTGTAGTTATTCGTACTTTTAACACCCAGGTACTTAGTTGAATTAACAGCCTTGAGAATTGTACTATTTATCGAGTAATCGAATTCCAACGGATTTCTTTTGGAACTCATGTGGATCTCCTCACACTTTTCGTTATTTAGCGTCAACTGCCACCTGCCACACCATGCAGCAATCTTTTCTAAATCGCTTTGCAACTGATACAGGTCTTCGGATGACCTTACTAGATGGTAAATTACAGCATCATTTGCGAACAACCTAAGAGAACTGCTCAGAATGCCACCCACGTCATTTATATAGATCAGAAACAGCAGAGGTCCCAGGATGCTTCCCTAGGAAACACCTGATATCAGTTCAGTTTTACTCGATGATTTGCTATTACTACGAACTGCGACCTTCCTGACAGGGAATCACGAATCCAGTCGCACAACTGAGTCGCTCCATGATCCCGGTTCCAGTAGTTTCTTGCAAATACGTGGAAGACGCTGGCGCGTACGACGCTCACGATAAGGATACAGCTTTATTGCTCTAACAGCATTTCTTCTGCCTTAACCATATACTAGAAGCACATCTAACTTTTCTTCGTCGGTGTACATGTCTGCTCCAAGAAACTGTGACGTAAATGCGATGGCTCATTACCCCAGGAGCATATTTATACCCTTCTCTCCAGCTACGTCGTGCGTCACCATGCGGCGTTATTGAGAAGCAGGAAAACAACGCCTTCCCTGTTAAGTTCGTCAGTGGTCAACAGGAAAGGTGGCATTGGAAATCGCCGCTTCGAAGGACGTATACAGTACGGGAACATATCTGTGTCTCAAAAACTATTCGCCTAAATATTATGATATACAAATATTTGAAACCATATTTCTAAGACCATCATGTTACACTAAGATTTAACATAGGGTTCAATAAAAAAAACAGAGATGGCCTCATATCTCTGTAATAAAAAATAGCACAAACGTGAAATGTGATGTATTCGAGTAGCCCCTGTCCCTATAATTCACTGTTCAAACGGCATCTTTGCATCTATTACGGTTGGGGAGATACAAGGGTGTTATGACATAGTTGCCTCATCCTGTATCTCAGTTGCTGTATCGTCTGCAGCTGACAAATGCTTTGCTGTTATCGCTGCACTGACTCTCAATAACGAATTCTGTCCCAACGGGCATTCATTGTTACGCAATGTATTTTTTTTAAAGAATTTCAGCAATTTTCTTTAGTCAGTGTCAACATTTGGCTTTCCTTTACTAATAAGGTGTTCTGGTGTTCTATCTATTTTTATTATTGTGGATCGTTCCGATAACTGGCGTCAGTTAGTATGTTTCGATTTTCATGGAATGCTGTCTATACTTTCGTTTACAAGATTGTCTCAGATACAGGCATGACTTTGGTTCAAATGGCCCTGAGCACTATGCGACTTAACTTCTGAGGTCATCAGTCGCCTAGAACTTAGAACTAATTAAACCTAACTAACCTAAGGACATCACACACATCCATGCCCGAGGCAGGATTCGAACCTGCGACTGTCGCGGTCGCTCGGTTCCAGACTGCAGCGTCTAGAACCGCACGGCCACAGGCACGACTTTCTTTTCATTTTCATACTCATAGAAAAAGAAATCTGGATAATATAGAGCAATTATACGATTAACGAGGTTGATGTTCCTGGCCAATATTTTACCCAAGAAACATGAAAGCAGTGCTGTCTAGGGCGCCTTGCCACGGTTCCCGCGGCTCCTCTCGTCGGAGGCTCCAGTTCTCCCTACGGGATGGGTGTGTGTTGTCCTTAGGGTAAGTTAGTTTCATTAAGTATTATGTAAGCCTAGGGAACGATGACCTCAGCAGTTTGGTCAGATGGGAACTTACCACCACCAAAAAGGTGAAACAAATATTATTATACGGCCGCCATTGAAACTAGAATTATGTTAACATTAACTCTTTTACTCAATGTGGGATACTTCTGGTGTCCTAGGAAAGTACTCAGCAACATTTACACTGTCTGTGTACTAAATGTTTCAGTTTGGGCCTACACGTCACCAGTATACAAACCGCTCTTTGGCGTAGCCAATTGCAATGCGGATTAGGAAGCCGTAAGAATCGCCTCAGTAGCCATCTAACCCCGCAGAACGCGTTCCTAACCTGTCTGCTTTGGATCCTATCGTGAAAAGCCCATTCTCACGCATAATAACTGCAAATCATCTGAAACACACACAGACCTATAAATTCATAATTTCGTTTGCGACGTACTGATCACGATGAAAGGTAATTGAGTCTTTCAGAATGACAGTAGTAAACTGCTCTGCGAGTTTCTATTCCACACTTGAAATAATTTCACTTATATTGAAAATTAGGTAAACCCTTTTTTAATATATTCCACAAATTAATTCGTTCTTGTAGATACATCAAAGGATGGCTTAAAATAAACTGTTTGTCGATAAATAGTTAATTAAGCAGTGTTTTGTTTGTAATGGAAAATGTACGATATGTTTCAGTTTCCCGACTCTGATCACTAATTTCAGTTGCTAGACACTGATATTTAAGTGTGTTGTGCTGTCAGAGAGAGTGAGTGTGGGGTCTTATCCCATATATGACGTATGTATTAATGTGTAATCGTACAGCGGGTATCGTAGAAGCTAAATACAATCCATATAGAGTAGCCACTTTAAGGATTCTAGAAATAAACTCTGTACTTCTGACCTTTATAGAAATGAAATGAAGATTACTCATTGTTTATTTGCTTTTCGGACAGTTGGGAAATTTTTGAAGTAAACTGAGAGCTGTGGATTGGTCAAGGACAATTACGTGCCTTTCGCGGAAAAATTTGGAGCTGACTGCTGGATACAGTACGTTCCTGTCTATCTCAGTAGAGACCGTTTGTGCGTTCTGAAGGAGAGAGAGATTTGTGCTCGCTCGTCTCGAGGAGTCTTAATTCAGATTTAATAGTATGAGGACGTGTATTTCCAGTGTTGTAACACAGATTGGTAAATATGTTGTAGCTTCCTTTCGACGAGAAAGAGAGGAGTTCAGAAAATAACGAGAACAGGTGCAAACAAAGTTTCCAGAAGTTCTAAGACTTTTAGAGAATTTTTTTTATTTTCTTCCGATCGGCTAAAAAATCCCACGTGTCGTCCTATACAAAGTTTCGTAATAATCAAATTACTGAATATTTGTGAACTCAGTATTGTGTGTGTGTGTGTGGTGTGTGTGTATGTGTGTGTGTGTGTGTGTGTGTGTGTGTTTGTGTGTGTGAATTCCTAAGGCACCAAACTTCTTAGGTCATCGGTCCCTAGACTTACACACTACTTAAACTAACTTAAACCAACCTAAGCTAAGAACAACAAACACACCCATGCCCAAGGGAGCACTCGAACCTCCAGCGGGAGGGCCCGCGCAATCCGTGACATGGCGCCTCAAGCCACGCGGCCACTCCACGCGGCAGTAGTATTGACCGAGTATTCAAAACCAGTAAACATTGTGTGAAGTTTCCCACTGTTTATTGATTGCTAATATATATATATATTTTTTTTTCATGTCAGGTACAGTATATTAGAGTGGATTTGGCAGCAGCAAGTGTTTGGGTAAAATGAGAATATCGCTCGGAAATTTTAGATAAGAACTTGTTTGATTTTGTAGTCCCACTGAGAACTGATCGAATCAATCCTCTTTGAACCACCAAATGCTTTAAGCGCCCTGCTGACTCATTGCTGACTGTCTTTTAAACAGCTGTCCAAAGAGGAAGCACATCATACAGAACATTATGACCATCTACCTAATTATCGGTATCTGGCACAGATAAGAGCGAAAACGCGTCGTGGCATGAAAGCAATAAGGCCTTGGCAGGTCGCTAAGGAGCCGTGACCACACAAGACACATAATTCCATTAAATTCCGGGGACGGGGGCGATGAGCTCCGACGCGACGTTCAGTCACATCCCAAATGTGTTCGATCGGGTTCATATATGACGAGATGGGGGGTCGACACGTCAAATGGAACTCGCCACTGTGTTCCCCGAACCTATCCATCACACTCCTGGTTTTGTGACATTGAGCATTATCCTGTTGAAAAATTCCACTGCTGTCCGGAAACATGGTCTTTATGAATGGATGTACTTGGTCGGGAACCAGCGTACGATACTTCTTTGCCACCATGGTGCTTTACACATGCTCCACTGGACCCATGGATGTCCACGTGGATGTTCCCCTGAGCACAATGCAGCCGCCACCAGCTTGTCTCCGTCCCGCAGTACAGGTAGCGAGGAGCTCTTCCCCTGGACGACGACGGATTCGCACCCTTCCGTCGGCGTGATGGAGGGCTGGGTGTTCATCAGTTCATACAACTCTCTGACGCTGAGCCTTCGTCCAGTGCCAATGGTCACGCGCCCCTTTCAGTCGTAGTTGCCGATATCGTGGTGTTAACATTGGCACATGAATGTGTCGACGTTCGGCAGGCCCATCATTAGGAGTGTCCGGTGCACTGTGTGTTCAGACGCACTTGTACTCTGCCCAACGTTAATGTCAGCTGTTAGTTCCGCCGCGATTCACCGCCTCTCCTGTTCCACCAGTCTGCCAGGCCTTCGACGTCAGACATCTGTAATGAGGTGTGGCCGCCCAGTCCCACTACGTCTGATGTGGTCTCACCACGCTTGCGTCACGTGATGAGAACATCTGTGATGAGTAGTGGCCGCCCAACCCCACGACGTCTGATGTGGTCTCAAATTGAAATGGCTCTCAGCACTATGGGACTTAACTTCTCAGGTCGTCAGTGCCCTAGAACTTCGAACTACTTAAACCTAACTAACCTAAGGACATCACACACATTCACGCCCGAGACAGGGTTCGAACCGGCGACCGTAGCGGTCACGCGGTTCCAGACTGTAGCGCCTAGAACCGCTCGGCCACGATGTGGTCTCACCTCGGTTTCGCTACTTGATAAAGACACTTATCACAACACTGCCCTGGCCCCAAACAGGTGGTGCAGTTTCCGGAGTGCTCGTGCCGAGTTTCCGGACAGTCACAACTCTGTGAAACTCAGATAGATAGCGCTCCATCCCCATTCTCCACAGGAACAGAACGCTCACCGGTACCACATGCACCATGCGTGAGTCTGAGTAGCAGTTATTCCTCGCTAGGTGACGCGGCTGTCGCCAGGATGAGTTTACGTCGATAGCAGGTCGGTGGTCTAATGTTATGGGTAATGAATGTACGTGACGTGAACCCAGGCTGTCGTTCCAACAGACAAAATGACCCCGCGCCGTCGTAGTCTGTCAGAACAGACATTTAGACCAAATGTTATGTACACCTTTTGGCAAAATCATAAAGTAGTTTCCCTTTAGAGTACAGACGAAGTAGTCACAATTTTAAATAAACAGATCATCGCTTGTTTGTGGATCATTTACGATCGACAAAGACACTGAGAACAAGAGGAAGTCAGAAAATTAACTACTGTAGGGGAATAGGGGAGCAACCGTAAACTTGTCTAATCGTAAAACATTCCCACAACCATTTAACATACTGGTGGGCGTGGCGGTGATCGTTATCGGACCACGCCGTTAACCTGCTTTCAACTTTCTTTAACACGTTCACACGAACTGCTTTCCTCACTGTGGGGTGGCGCACATGTTCATGTTTTCTTCGATGTGCCCGCGATGCTTTCCCTGCGTCCCGCCGTGGGGCGGCGGTCGTCTTGAAATGCGCCAGCCTTATATTTTAGTACACCGTTCGTTTATTTTAAATCAATGGGATATGACATTGAAAAATTTTAAAATAACCAAAATTATGTGATATCTCATTAGTTTAGAAAAGTCTTTCTGTGAAGGCTCACAGAAAATTGTACTCAGAGGTGTTCTTTACGTCTACATTGTAGGTAATACATCACACGTTATTATATTGCAGATAGCATAATTGGTAGAGTTGGGTGGGAGCCTACGGTGGAACACGCCGTTCCAAGGGAGCACCCAGAGCGAACCGCCGGTGGTTAAGATATGTAGCAATCTCCGTGTTGGATGTACATCGGAATTCAAAAATGGTTCAAATGGCTCTGCGCACTATGGGACTTAACTTCTGAGGCCATCAGTTCCCTAGAACATAGAACTACTTAAACCTAACTAACCTAAGGACATCACACACAACCATGCCCGAGGCAGGATTCGAACCTGCGACCATAGCGGTCGCGCAGCTCCAGACTGAAGCGCCTAGAACCGCACGGCCACACGGGCCGGCAGGGCATATCATCTCCTTCTTCCTAGTTTACTCGATATAGCGCCACAAAAAGGAAGAACCGCATTCGGTGGGTTCATCCTGTGAGTGTGCAGTATTTTCACGTTTCCTTTTCTTGGAGAACGGACACCAGGCGTCCTAGAACCGCTCGGCCACTTCGGCCGGCCATCGGAATTCACGCAAGCATGACAAAACGTATAAATTTCAACCTACAAAATAAAGAACCTACCTTCGTGTAAATATGTTGCTGAACATAAAAACATTGAAGATGACAGTATTACATTTTATACAGAGCAAGAAAAATACATTACTGATACGCTCATTTATGTTTCGCACCACAAATTTCGGCACCCTTCATTTTGACCAGTACTCCTTTGACGAAAGTGAGTCAGCGTTCAGACAAAATACAATTAAACATAAAAGAACTACTTTAGTAAATAGTTTATATGGCAGAGATGAGTGCGGTAGAAGAAAACCGTAGAGCTTTTCTTTCCATGCGAAACACACATTGTCGCTGTCCTACAAAACATTTGTTATCCTAGTCATAGGACGTGTGCCACTTTCGACATCCATATTCACTAGAAGCGAGAATACCGCCAAAAATAAAGATAATCTAGATGGTGTCCATTGAAATACTAGTATCTGTAGAGGATGACCTTTTATCGCCCACGCAAATCAACGCATCACGAACCAAACATTTTTTTCAAACTCTACTTGTTTCAATGGTCTATACGACTAGCCAACACGTACAGACCTTTCGCAGCAACTTCTATGTTTTCCAATACATTACATGTACAAACATGATTGATGTATGCATGGATCAGTAAAGTCACCAGCTTTGCATTTTGCACTCTACAAATGATCTGTGAGTCCCCCTCTGGTCACACGACACACGTTCAAACAACAGTCAGGTTCTTTCCATACCTTATGAAGCAACACCGTGGCAGTCGTCATCAGAGCAGCACTGATGCGTTCTGTTGTCTGTGCTGCTCCAGTGTAACTGGCAGTGAGAACACGTATATGGGTCGTTAATGTACCCCCAGAGGAAGAAGTAACAAGGCGTTAGACTAGGCGACCTCAGGAACCAAGGGAACAGAGCAACCTCATCTTCGCCACGACGTCCAATAAAATGATGCGGAAGTTTCTCGTTTCGGTAATTCGGTAATTCCTCGTTTCGGTAGCGATGGACAACGTTGCTCCAATGAGGGGAACCCTCTCTTGTTGGAAGATGAAAATGTCCGAATCAGCAGCCAGTTGTGGAGATAATTATAATTGAAGCATATCGAGATAAGAGGTACCCGTCCCAGTATTCTCAAGAAAGGAAAACGGAGCACACGGCTTCGTCTGTGCCACTGCACAGAAAGCACCGACCTTCGGCGAATATCTTTAATCTGACACAATTTCATAAGGTCCTCAAGTGTCCCACACTTTCACATTGCGGCGATTGCTCTTTCCAGATAAATGGCAGGTTGCTCCGTCACTGAATATCATCTTGAAGGTGAAATATTCATCCTCAGATGCTTACGGCACTGGGATGTAAAACTGAACTTCGCCGGCCATTGTCTTCCGATTTTAGTAGTTGGAAGAGCTGCAGGGCGTGAGGTTTGAAATGTCAGAGCAAAACCTCCCACATAGTTTTTGTGGTAACTTGAGTCTGTGGCTTGCGTGTGTCGTTCATTTTTTTTTTGGAGTGCATATGAAACTGCCCCACACTGTTTCCACGGTTGCATTTGGTACACTTCGTCGACTGGCACTTTTCTGTTTACTGAGACAACCTAAGTCCCTAAATCTGTCGATTGCAAAGCACAATGATCTGCTTACATGAGGGATATTGTCCGAAATTACTTCTGAATGCAAGCTGCACTGTCGAAACAAATAAGCATCCTGCATATTCTACTTTGCCACCACTTTGTCAAGACACTGCACTCTCAATGGAACTGGTATGAGTGCTGACAGGCTCAGAAAACAGGAGCACATTCGCTCACCACTACGGGTGAGATCAGGTCATCGATTGCTATAAAACCCTCGCCTTCTTTCCACACACTCTCAGAGTCTGACCAATCTGCATTACTGACACCGATGGGAGGCCAGATCCGCTACTTACAAGACGACTAGATGAATGTGATGATGTGTCACCAGCCACAGCCAGCTTTGGGACCAATGCTACGTGTTCGCAGGCGTCCGGCTATGGAGCGAGCTTTGTCTCCGCAAGCTGCATTCCTGATGATGAAACCTGTGAGTATCTAAAGATGAGGACTGGGCCGACATGTGAAACCGATCTGCCCTTCTATGATCTGTTCAAGTTGGGGGCATGGCACCTGTGTCGCCAATCCTGAATAGTATACATACTGCCTTACCAGCTATACCCTAGGACCGCCTCTCAAGCTGGCCTTCGTTGAGCTATTGGGTCTACAGTGTGCATACCATCCCGACAACCGACAACAGTGGCATGCAGATGTCTGGATCTGAACCTGAGCGCAGCTTCACTCATCGAGAGCGCTGGAGCTCCAACAGACGTTCGCAGCCATTTCAGGCTGCAGCAATGGGCCCTGGTCACCATACCCTTCTACGACGTGGACGCAGCACTGACAGAGAAAGCCAGGTGTCTGTACCAGCAGTTACTCGCCTGGCACTGACGTGTTATCTTGCGTCTCCGTGCAACGCTGGCTCAACATGGCTGCCGCCAGGCTACGCTGGTAATATGACAGATTTATTTAAAACTCTCGGAAATACATGACAGTTCATTAAATGATGTCTCTTTAATTCACCGGCGCACCACAAATCTCCACCTCCTCCCATCGGCTCCCCTATCCTACTATCGCATAGGACGCCGCATCTTGTGGGCTTCAGTACGTGTATTAATTATAGTTCTATACGTTACACCTTGGAAGATACAGAACTTTTAAAACTAATGAGTCTACGTTACGTATTACGTAACACTATACTACATATTACGTAATACTACGTATTACGTAGAGCGGTCCCCGTCGCGCTGAAATGTTTGGCGATTATGGCTGAGTTCTCAATCACATGAACACGTAACGCCGTAAGATAGCAGACTACTTCAATTTTCTTTGAAAGTAAGTTTATAAAAAAAAGGCGGTCATGCTGATTACGTTCCCCTGCTGGATACGTTTTCTTTAAATTTTTCTCCTGGACAAAAAGGTAACAGCGGTGGTCAAGATAAACGTGACACCGAGCAACATTGGGGGTGTCCCATTTATCTTAGCCACCGCTGATATCTTGTAAATTTGTTCGTTACGAAGATAGGAACCGCAGTACGTCTTTTTAAATACCACCATACAGTTTTTTATTCATTAATCCACTTCCTCTCCACAATATCTGTTCAAACCCATATCACAGTCCACTACTCACATAAACACGTCACTATTAAAAGCATAACATGAAACCTACTTTGACTTTCCTGTGGCCTTCGGAGAACTTAAACCGTGCGCGAACTCAAATTGACAGTAAGCATATGAAAACACAAGGAAAATATACACCATTAATACAGTCCCATTTACCTTGAGCATCCAGAATGAGTACCATTACTACCACCTGTTCGACGATGTATTTGTGTGATAGGGAAATGGGATGTACTTGTGTATGTGTATGTACAGAGAGAAAGAGAGAGAGAGAGAGAGAGAGAGAAGAGAGAGAAGCTGAGTCAGGGGAGAGGAAGAGGAAGGGGAGGAAACAAGAAGAGTGTGAGAGGGATGGAGGAAGTATATAGCGGGAGGGACAAGTGTGGGGGCAAAAATGCAAGAATACTTCAGCCTACCACATTATTTCATTTACACAGTATCCTCTGAAATATTTGTCAATGGATTTCAGATGGAGTGGGGTATAGAATCCAGGCTATAACAAATACAGGGGATAACCTTAGTCCATCAACAGTACTGCTGACGATTAATGCGTATTGTTGCCTATGCCACTTTTTCTAATTCCTTATATGTGTACCTGGCCGGCCGCCGTAGCCGAGCGGTTCTATGGACGTCAGTCCGGAGCCACGCGGCTGCTACGGTCGCAGGTTCGAATCCTGCTTCGGGCATGGATGTGTGTGATGTCTTTATGTTAGTTAGGTTTAAGTAGTTCTAAGTTCTAGGGGATTGATGACCGTAGAAGTTGAGTCCCATAGTGCTCAGAGCCATTTGAACCTTTTGTACCTTTAGAATTTCCATCTTCAATGCTACCACTAAGATTTAAACCATGCGCTGTTCGTTCATCCACGTTATGCACACAGTCACGAGGATTGAGACGTAACTTAAAATTTTAAACCTTTCGTCTTTTATCTCAATGAGTCATGTCCAGTCATCCCACCTTTCACACAAGTGGTGTGCACGTCATTTAATGACACATTAAGGAAATATGCTGCCTCCCAATATTTGTTGGTAGTACTAAATTTGCTCATTCTTCTATTCTTCTTTACACTCATTCACGCCCTATTACAGTCCCTCGTGTGGTATCAAATTCTTTCAGTATCAAAGACTCGTTAACGTACTTTAACGTCGCTGGAGCAGAAGGACGTGAATTACATACAGCCGTAAAACAACGGCGTGAAAAGGTTTGGAGGCCGTAGTGGAAACGAGAGTACATTCACCAGCGACTGCTGAAAACTGCCAGTAATTAATTCCGTTGAAATTAATTCATATGGAAATTCGATAATTACATTTAGCTAATGAATGAGAGTTAGTGACGACATTAATACATCATGAATAATAATAGGTTGCTTATTATGTCGGCATTGATGTTCGGATGAATGTGAAAGATAACATCTGAATTCCTGATCGTTACTGTTGAATTGCTGCATTTTCCAGAGACGTGTAGCGAATAATATTTGTCTCAGTACTAAAACATTACCTACCTAAAAATGCTTTGTTTAACAGAGTTGTCTGAGGCCCCATCATATTTCTATTGATTCTGAAGTTTATTATGAGGAGTTCACCTCGTTCAGTACTACAATGTTCCCGCTGGATCATGCTGTCGTTAGACAATAACATCTAATTATGACCCCTCTACTAACTTCGCTCCTGTCCTAGACCGTGATATATTCTTATGTTCCTCTTTTACAACTGTATATAATTCATTAGGTACCATAGCTCCTCTATTATTTTCTTGACAACAAATCTTCACTTAATTTTTCGTTTATTTATTTTCATGAACGGAACTTCACGTGAAAACAGAAATTTCTTGTTACGTAAAGGGTGTTGCAGAAAGATATTTCAAAACTGAGAACTTCAACCGAAATACTTATTTGAGAAAAAACTTTTGGTGGTAGACCTTCATCCGGTTCAAAACAATCTTCCAGAAGCGAAACATTTTATATTATAGTAAGATTACATTAGACGGTCAAATGAATGGACACGATTATTTAAGACCGATGACCTGGCTGTTTGGTCTCTTCCCCAATCAATCCAACCAACCCAACGGATATTTAAAATTTCTGTTCTATTTTTTTGAGAAAAGTTCGTTCTGTGGACCACATTGAAAGTAGTATACCTCCTGCATGATGCGGACCCTCGACAGTTTACTATAGATGTGAAAAATATCTCTACGATAATATTTCCAATCGATCGTTGTAATACAGTTCTCTCACCTTCAAGATTTCCGAAATGTATGAGCATTGTAATAGTGCACTAACAAAGGTAAGACCGGATTTGTCACTCACAGAACAAAAATACCCTGAAGTCGATAGTTTTTGTTTTTAATTTACCGTGAGCTATGCGCAAATGATATGAAGCGTTAGTGAATTGCGCAGTCTGCGAATCGTCCAAAATGTGTAACAGATGTGACATGATGTTGATTTAGATGCCTATAATCAACTCTTAATGATGTAGTATGGTAACGAATAATTGACGCCTTACTCGATAGATCATCTGTTCCTGTACAGGGACCCTAAATACTCTCGTTATCTACTCTGCACAGAGCAAATGCTTTCATTCCCAGAACTGTACTATAGCCCACTCACGGGAATTATTTTGCAATAATAGATAATAGCATGTGGAATCTGCGTCACCGCGATTCCACCAAAGAAAGCTCTGCTTTTCTGCCCTAGAAGGTTATAGTGGTGAAATATACGAACTGTTCATTTATTAATTAAATGCATTCCGCTAAACGTGCAAGCATGTTTATGAGTTTGATTTAGCTCTCTCGAGTGCGGTAATCACGATATTTGATAAGAGGGCTCTAAATATTTGCCCTAAACTATTGTTTGGCCCAGTTACAACTCTGGTCCAACATTTAATTTAACTTCATCCTTCTCTTATAAGGTAGCTGTCGATTAGCGGATTAAAAAAGTGGAAGCATAGACTTCCAGGAGACTTGATTTACGCGTTTTGTGAATTTTCTCTGTTTTCCGTTCATATCAATGCGCATGAATTTTGAAAGGCTAACGTCTCGGCTATTTCACTAACACCTCTTGTCTAAGGATGACATATTCTTTATCCTTCTTGAGTTCGATAGATAATATCAGGAAAACATCTTGCGATCAAATGGCGCAAATATTATACTGGATCACGCTTAAGGCTGCCGGCAGAAGTGGCCGAGCGGTTCTAGGCGCTACAGTCTGGAACTGCGCGACCGCTACGGTCGCAGGTTCGAATCCTGCCTCGGGCATGGATGTGTGTGATGTCCTTAGGTTAGTTAGGTTTAGGTTTAAGTAGCCCTAAGTTCTAGGGGACTGATGACCTTAGAAGTTAAGTCCCATAGTGCTCAGAGCCATTTGAACTATTTGAACGCTTAAGGCTACTGAAGAATTTGCAGCTTTGAATTTCTGATATTTGATTAAGATGTGTATCTACAGTCTGTTTATTACGAGTGAATATGTCCATTTTCTTTAGGATGTCCATATGTGGTTGTACCTTAATGAGAGATCAACATTTTAAAGCACTTACCTTTTCAGTAGCCTAAAGTCAGTTTTAGTTATTAGTACGATTATTGAAGTCGACAGAATGAACAATAGATAACCTTCATAAACTCATGTGAATCATTATGTAATACATTTGTCTATGATTAAATCCTCATTATAAACTTTAGAAAACGTTTCGTTCAGTATAAAGTCATCACAAATAGGGGTAAGTAATTTTATAATAGTTTGTCAGGCATGTACTTAAAACTTACGTTTTCTCATCTACATTAGAGTGAAACACTACAATGTCATGATGATGCAGATAATTATCATTAACACAAACCTCTTCTCCGTTTTCCCAGTTTAAGATCGTAAAACCTCATCTAAAACTTCGGAGAATAATTTGCTTGATACAGAATTTCCATCCTTAATTTACCTTTACACTCTGTATTTCTCACAATTTGATGAAGCGTAATGGTAGCTATAGCACTGTGATGCAATTTCTTTTGAGTGTAACAACATGCTACACACATCAATATAATGATATTTTAATGGCTGTTACTAACAAGCGTTTTTAAATTGAAGTAAAAGCCCTACAAAATCTATCAGTACCTGGCAAAGTGACTAGTTAGTTGTTCAGTTTCATTGATGACCAGCAAATAGACCTGCACGCGAATTCTGTTTCAAATGACTAGTTAAAGTCCTCTACACGCAGTCGATAATAATTATAATAAATACCTTGCTACGTTACGAAGACGAAGCTAACGGGCCTATTGTTCTTACGCTTTCCGTATTCCTTTGAAGAATAAAAATTACAGCGCTGCCCCTCTTTCAGGGAATACTATTACACCACTGGAATCATGTAATTACTTTTGTAACGTATTTTTGTATTAATCTGCTCTAGCTTTAATCATTTCATTAAAACCCTACAATTTGCAGCAAGTTTTGTTTTCAATCCTCGAATGTATTTATGCAACTCATCTGGTATTACTTTCACTGTTTCATTAGTTTTAAGTTGTGACTGTATTTCTCGTTCGTCACTTCACCTATACGAACTTTCATCTTAGAAGATTTGTACATCTTAATTCCGCACTGTCGTTGTTTTGTATTCTTAATGTTCTCTCTGTTCATCACTTAACCTTATTGATTCGTGTACACTGAAGCGCTAAAGAAACTTGTATAGGCATGCTTATTCAAATATAGAGATATGTAAACAGTCAGAATACGGCGCTGCGGTCGGGAACACCTATATTGAAACCAAATAGTCTGGCGCAGCTGGTGGAATGGTTACGACTGCACCGGTGTCAATCAACACGTTTAGTTGTAGGTCGTGCATATTAACAGACACTACAATTTGTCTACACTTGTCCTCGACTGTTTTTTTATTTTCCCACAGTAAATCCTCGTCTATATCCAGGTCATTTCAGAAAAAAACCATCAGGCTTTAATCCTAAATTCGGCTTATCTGGCGGCCTTTTCAGCCTCTGTTCACATACAGTTTTAATTTCAACACGTTTGTCTTGAGGCTTAGTCTGCAGCTTCGCCTCCAATACCGAAACCTTTTCCAGTAACTCGTCAACTAGTGAGTGTTGTTTTACTATCAATTCACTAATTGTCACCTTCGTTGATTCCTCTTTGGTCAGATTGATCTCATCTGCCAATCTACCTGGAGGAATGTACCCAGTAACACTTCCTCTTGATCTGCGCAACACACACTGCTATCGTCTGACCGTATAATGTCAGCTCTAACCTCATACACGCTGTAATCTATGTGCTTTTCTACCAATCGTGTCCGGCTGTCACTAAAATTTTCGTAATCTTTCTCCTTAATACTCTCGCAATGTTTAAACTGGAGGTTTTGTCGGATGGGTCGGCTGCTACTACCACTATAACTTTCGGTGAAGTCTGCCGGCTAGGGCCAGAACTTTCCGTTACTACTTCAACATCCAACTCCTGCGGGACGAAACACGACGCATCTTGCTCGTGCTCCCCATTAACATCAACTATTTCTAGTAAAGCCTGCCGGCTAGGGCCAGAACTTTCTATCATTTCACAAACACTATCTTCCCGCGGGACGAGACGCGGAAAATCCTGCACGTGCTCCCCATAAATACTTCTCCCATACAGGCCCCTATAATCTCTTAGTTCGTCGTATAAGCGACCGAACTGCCTTAACCAGACCTCATCCCTCACTGCATCCCCTCGCTCGATGACGGACGTTTTATCCGACATCTGATCTTCTCTCAACGCTTGCGAATCATTCTTAAACTCAATGTCCAGTTCTGCTGTGGGTGTTACAGCTGCCACTTTATAATCTATTTCCGGTACACTACTTACATTGTTCTCACTGAAAGTGAATGTATTTTCTACTGCCGTGTCTACAGCTGATCTACTGCTTGTTGGCGCACTCCTTTCTCTTAACACTGGAACACTCTCCCACCGTTGAATATTCCATACGGAATTTTCGTAACGATGACACCTCGGTCTTCTACTGTTATTGGGCCGCCAAAATTTCTCCACGCCCGGTTGGTCCCACACCGGTGCGGCTAATGGTTTCCCTGTCTCGTCCCAGCAGATACGCTCTCCGGATGCTGCTGAGGCGGCTGATCATACCCTCCGGCGTTATTACTATTCTGTGAAGCCCGTATCACGTTAGTATGATACTGGTTTCCGTCATTCCTGTTATTATTTGCATTGTACCGATTGTTATTACGGTCCGAACCATTATTGTTACTGCTGCCATAGTCGCGGTATGCATTATTCCCATGGTTATCGTTGTTGTGGTTGCTGTGGTACCAGTTGTTGTTACCACGGCCTCTACCACTGTCGCGATTATTGCGCCAATTGTCCTCGTCCTCCACTCTTTCCAGGAAATCATTGATTGTCCTGTAATTCCTTCCTACGTAGCGTTTTGTATCATCTGGAAGCTTCTTGTATAGTTCACAGACTATTTCGGATTCCGTGCGGCGATCACGCAAATATACCAACTTGCGGATCCAGCCCTCACAAAACTCCTTCATCGAACCGCGCCAATTCGCATCGAGAGGCCTCGATACGACAAATTCGCGCCAGACACTATGCTGTTTTTGCTCTGACAAGTATTCAGCCACAAACAAATTTTTAAACTCGTCAAAAGTTAGGTTCGTAATGTTGAGGTTTAAGCCCCAACGCTTGGCATCACGAGCCAACACATCAATAACCGCATTAAGTTTTCTCTCATTAGTTCATGATCTGGGTAAAACTCTTTCACGACTTTTAATGAAATCCGTCGGGTGTATACCGCCTTTTTTCAAGGGGTCGAACCGCTCCTCTTTCGTCAACAATTCCGAACTATGTGCACAGATAGCCACATAGCTCTGTTTTTCGTCAAGTTTCTTTTCTAATTCCGAAACTCTCGTAATTACTTGGGAAGTGGTTGTCGCAAGCGTTTCTACTTCCCTTTTTTTCTCTTCGCAGGTATTAGCCTGGTTCGTCGCTTTAGCATCAACCTCGGACACTAAAGCCTTTAAAGTTTCCACCTTCTGTTGAGCCTCTTTTTTCACTAATTGAATTTGTTCCGTCACCTTATTCTCGATGATCGGAGCAACTGCTTCTCCTACACTTGTCTCTATTCTGTTAATTTCGGAATTAAAACGAGTATTTATGCTCGCAATTTCCGCCTGAACGCTTACCACTTCCTGTTTAAGATTACCGATTTCGGTATTAATTACAACAATATCTTCTTTCATTTTATCAACTTTTGTGTTAACAACTCCAACATTGTTGTTAACAACATTAATAGCTTTGTTCTGATTGTCTAGCTTCCGTTCAATTTTTTCAGCCTGAGCTTCTTGCTTGGCAGCCTGAGCTTTAATTTCTGTCGATTGACTCTTGATTTCATTAATCAAGACATTCAATAAATCAGATAAATTCCCGGAAACTACCGGTTTTACGTCCGTAACGGCTTCCACTTTAATTGTCACCCCGTATTCGTCATCAAGGGGTTCAGATTTGATTTTCGCTTCCGATTCCGAAACATTTTCTAAAGTCTGGAATTCCATTTCTGCTCTTTGTTGCGTTTCGGCCATCGCGTCTTTCATGCTAGCCGCCTGCCCCTGAACAATGAGTACCGCGGTGCGCGTTTCCCACTGTTCGACCGATTGTTCCGTATCCAAGTCTACCAAATTTTGGCAATTGTTGCCTTCATTCATTTTAATAATTTTCAATATAAATGCCAAATCTCAAATCTAATTAGGATTCCTCACACTAATATTCTCGCTGACGTATCGACCATTTCGTAACCAGTACTTTGTTACGAGATATACACAATGCAAAATTCGTGTCCAGAACAACCTCAGATTCGAAGATTGTCCTGTCACCAGGTCGCCACGTGTAACCTCCCCCTCACTTATCGACCTTAATGACAATGAAAAATCAAAGCGCGTGTACCTAATGGAAATTTGGGAAAAGCAATCGTCACCGAAGTTAATCTGAAAAGGGGTAAAGTTAATAAAAACAGTAAATGTGCGGCCGTTACGTTAACAATTAAATAGCGGTAATTAGATTTTTGAGATTTGGGGGAAATTACGGTCGCCAGTCGTATGGACAATTACTACAGTAACAGAAAAAGAAAGGTTATTACACATATAATTAGCACTAGAAGCGTGGCAACTGAAGGTTGACACGTGTAGTGTGAAAACTGAAAGATTGTCAGAAGTAACAAATTTCGCTACAGTCTGACTTGATTTAGCAAAAGCATTAATAAAACCGGAAAATCGAAAGTTAATTTAGTGACTGAAATTAATAGTGAGCTTTCTTTCTGAAGCACATCGAAATTCAGTAAAATATGGTTAGTCTTGGACTACCTCAACAATCATTTCAAAAGCTACTTGAATCTACGCAATTTAGAAATAAGAGATTTCACTTTGAACTTGAATTAAATGATTCTGAACGATTAACAATAGTAAAATTTAGTACGTACCAAGCTGAGCTGGAGTCACAGGTAAGTTAAAATATGGAAACAAAGCTCGCACTCTTAATTTGTGCTTGTGTAATCTAAATATTGTGGCCAGCTATGAATACCTTAACTGAACTTTGAAATTAAAGCAGTGAAATCGAATGCTTTTACTTTAATGCTGGCGTTTGAATTTCAACGACACTCGAGTTCATTCCGGAAAAGGAAGGGACCCTGCTTGGTAATGCAATTGGGACAATGAGCAACAAATGTTCATGCTAAGTCGCTGTAATTATAGTTAAATGGAACAGTTTGAAAAGCTGAGGTCTGCCATACAGTTCTAAAACTTTACGTGCTTCCTGTCTTCCTTGTTGGTTGATTGAAGGCTTGAAGCCATCGATCGACGAGGTGGCGACAGTCACTCATTGTCGGCCGTCGCTGTTGCAGAAGCTGGATGTTGGCGCGCCTTCTTCTCGACACGGTCACCATACGAAACGGGCTCTTGATGTGCGCCAGCTAATGCATCCCGTCCGCGACACCATGTCAGAAACTATCATCGCAAGTCGAGCGCAACTACATGCTGCCAAACCCCGAAAGCGCGGCAAATCGCGGGAGCTTCACACAACATACCTGCTCCACTGCACCACCCGAACCAGACTCCTCCTCTGCCCGCGTTCCACGCGACAGAGTTAACACTACCAAAGATCCTAAACACTTTGGTTCTCCACACGACCTATCGATGTATTCGTTCGATAGCATAGTTATCCCTAGGCCAGACCCAGCGTATAAATACAAATAATATTCGCAAAACAAACCAGTTATACATCGACATAAATGCATATATATACAAATAGTAAAACAATTACAATATACAAAGACACAGAAACGTTATATCTTCAGGTAACAAAATAAGGAAAAAAATTTGCAGTGCAATAGATGGAAATAGGAGGATATGCATTTCCGGCGTTACACTGCTATAACGGCAGATTATCAAGATTTGTGTTGGTCTGAACGTGGTGTTATAGTTGGCGCAACAGCGATGGGACACAGCATCTTCGAGGTAGCGATGAAGTGGGGATTTTCCCGTATGACCATTCCACGAGTGTACCATGAATATCAGGCATCCGGTGAAACATCAAATCTCCGAAATCGCTGCGGCCGGGTAAACATCCTGCAACATCGGGCCAGCGACGACTGAAGAGAATCGTTCAACGCAACAGAAGTGCAACCCTTCCACAAATTGATGCAGATTTCAATGTTGGGCTATCAAAAAGTGTCAGCGTGTGAACCATTCAACGAAACATCATCGATATGGGCTTTCGCAGCCGAAGACCCACTCGTGTATACTTGATGCCTGCACGAGACAAGGCTTTACGTCTCGCATGGGCCGTTGACTGGAAACGTGTTGCCTGGTTGGACAAGTCTCACTACAAATTGTACCGAGCAGATCGACGTGTACGGCTATGGATACAGTCATGAGTCCATGGACCCTGCTTGTCAGTAGGGGACTTTTGAGGCTGGCGGAGGCTCTGTAATGATGTGGGGCGTGTGTAATTGGAGTGATATGGTACCCCTGATACGTCTAGATAAGACACTGAGAGGTGACACGTATGTAAGCATGCTGTCCGATCACTTGCATCCATTCATGTCCATAGTGCATTCCGACGGACTTGGGCAATTCAAGCAGGACAATACCACACCCTACACGCCCATAATTGCTACTGGGTGGCTCCAGGAACACTTTTCTGAGTTTAAAAACTTCCGCAGTCCTCCAAACTGCCCAAACACTATTGAGCATATCTTGCCACGTGCTACTGAGAAGATATCTCCACACCCCCCCCCCCCCACCCCCACCCCTCGTGCTCTTAAGCATTTATGGACATCCCAGCAGGATTCATGGTGTCAGTGCCCTCCAGACATTAGTCGAGTCCATGCCACTTCGTGTTGCGGCACTTCTGCGTGCTCGCTGGTTCCCTACACGATATTAGGCAGATGTACCAGTTTCTTTGGATCTTCAATGTATACCTTTGATTCTGTTATCATTTCCTGTGTCATGCACTGTGTTAGAGGAAGAAACGTGATGATTATTAACGTTGGATTGGTTTTGACTTCTTAGTATTGGCATCTTTCTCTACCATTCCTCTAATCAAATGCGAAATACATTTTCCGACAATAACGCTTATATTAGCACATTCTGTCATGTTCCTTTCGTCATTCACTTGACATTCTCTCTGCTCTCTAACATTTTCCTTCTTTTCTTTTAGATATTCTTATTATTCTTCTCCATTATACCAATAAAATCTTAGCTGTTTGCCTTTGTGCCCTTTTTTTTATATTTTGCTATTAAGTTATCAATGACTTGTTGTTCGCGCCTTCGTGTCCGAGGTCGCTAACGCAAGCTTGTGCTGATACAGGCGACCGATTCGGATCCTGGAGGTGCAAAAAAATTTTCACTGCCAGCATTTGGTTCCTCATCGCCACACTGTGCGGCAACATCCTAGTTTAAATACCGAACTCTCCACAGTGTCTCATGAACTGAGAGCATGCGACACCAATGACGGTAATCCGTCTGTCGGGTGAGGACATTAAGCTTGGTGGCCCCCTTGGTGCTACTCGCGAGGAGTGGTCTACGTGCCGGTATCGGGTTTTGCCCTCCACCTTTTCACGTTATCATCATAACAATCATCATCGTCCTCATTATCATGCAAGACAGAAATTAGACTACACACACACACATAAACACACACACACACATAAACACACATACACACACAAGCGCGCGCGCGCTCACACACACATACACACACACACACACACACACACACACACACACACACACACACCAAATTCATACATGTAGTATCAGAATTAGTGTGTAATGAAGCATGTTTGTAAATAAAGAAAACAAAAATGACTTGTTACGTATGTGGAGGATACACCTCTGAATGCGGTTAGAGTGGAGCCTATACGCCTACCGTACCGCAGGGAGGAGCTACCGGATGGTGATGCCGTATCATAGAGATTGCAAATGGTGTTAGTTCCACACGCGCCCCTGAAACTAGGGTACCACTTGCGGCTGACAGTAAGAAAGTTTTATAGTCATGAAGATATTTGTGATTCGTAAAACTGGATGACTTCCACATTTCAGTACGGACTGATGTCATGACATGACAAAATGGAAAATACCTGCTTATGCCAAATTTGAAATTTTAAGCCCTTATAGAATTGTTGCTTTGCAATGAAGAAAGCTTGTTGTGAAAACTGTAGTCCACTAATATCAGTAGAGCCGTATAAGCTCTCATTTGCAAGGCAGTTTGAAGGGAAATACACAGCTTACCGTACAAGTCAGTTATATCTGTCTAAAATCTGAGTACATGGTGTCAGAGCCACTCTTCCAATCTCCTTATCGTCAGCTGCTGTTGCTTAACGAGGCGTAAAATACGGATATATTAAGCACAAATTTGACACAGTATTCGGATACTGACTGAAACAGGAATGTACTGCAGCTAGGTATACTTTTTTGGGAGAAGCTCTTCACATGTGTGGAACCGGCTCAGAGAGCTTTGATAGTGTGGTATCTGAGATACTGTTGTCACATGAAGGAACATTCTATTCGGGGAAGACGGCCTTCTAAGGGATTTGATGGCACTCCGAAAGGAAATTATTCTTTTTCTTTCCACGTTACCGCCCAGATGTCAGTAGCATGAAGTTGTATGAAACGATCTTCTACCTCAAAGTATTACGATGAACTCTACTCAAATCGATTAACCGTTAACCATGAACATCGCCAATATTATGGAAGATCACTGGAAGAAGGGAGAGAGGGTTGATTTTTAAGATCCCAGCAATGTCGTTGGCGCTAGAGAAAGCTATAATCCAGCATTGGGCACTCAACCTATCCTGCCTATACTTCGAACTAATTTAAGAAAACAGTGACATCGTAGAATCATGTGGCTGGACGGGAATATGACTTCCACTTATGTTGAAAGCTATTTAACATTTGTATGGAGTACCCAGACGCGCTGCTGCGGCATATTAATATTTTTTTCTCACTACAGATCTGTTCCGGCTAAAATGCCAGTATCGAATGACGTATATATTGTCTATATGGACTGACATACATATAACATCGTTGGCGAGTGCATTTTAACTGTCACTCTGTATTTGCTGATTTAAGGCGGTAATTAATTTTGTTGTGACAGTAATTTGACGGTTTTACAGCTACGATGTCATACAGTTCTACAGTCAAAATACAGTTGCCAACGATGTTATACGTATATCAGTGAACCTAGACAAAATGCGTCACACGATAATTGCAATTTAGCCGAAATAGGTTTGCAGGGAAAGGAGAAATAGTAAATAAAAATTAATATCTCAGAGTCTCGAAAATTCTTATCAATATGTCTTCTTATTCTACACTGTACACCCTATGAAACATACGCGATTTAATATTGATAATCACTGCAGCCGATGAACAGATATTAGTAGACAGGAGTTTTAACGTCATTCAAGTTATTCGTAACTACAGTTAAAAACAGCTATTATAAGATGCTACGTCGAGACATCGAAGTACCAAAACAATATAATTATTGATAACAACTATCGAATTCTTAGTGCAAACAGCATGGCCTGAGAGGGGTTCTGCTATTACATTAACTAAAGCTGTAGGTTGAATATCTTATCACCACAAGTTTTAACTGGGCTGCTTCTGTGTTGGCAGCACTGTGTAGCGCTTCGTATTGGATCTCTGACTGCGCTTTCTTTGTAAGAGACTCTGTGGATGGTTGGACTCGTTGTTGGAAGTTGATCGCCAGTAGTGTTGGGCAGTAGGAAGTTAGTTGCCAACAGTGATGGAAGTACTGATGGGTAGTTGGTGAACAGCGAGCGGTGATGGATATTAAATGTGAGAAGTTAGCATTGATGGAGGATAGAGGTCTCAATTGTTAGCGTAGGCTATCAATCTGCACATGTTCGACTTGGACACTGAATATTGTTCGCGATTATATACCTTTGTACTAGATGTCAAAGACGATTTATAATCGTGTCAGAACTGGATGACACATTCTTAAGGCAAAAAAAAAAAAAATACATTATTTGGTGTGTGACAAAATCTTACCTTTGCTAATCACATGCCTATTAGTAGTTAGTGGCTTTAGTAGTCAGAAACTTTTATTGGTTAAAAACAGTCTTGGGTCCAATTTTATTTTTTTTAATTTTCTCAACTACGCGTTTTGCCTTGTACAGGCATCTTCACGTTGACCTTAATTTGGTATTTCTTAAAACGATTCTTTTAACAGTGTAGCCAAAGGGCATCGTCGAATAGATCAGGCCAATATCGCCTTCGTTAAACTCAGAAAAAACTGAAAACGCGAAGTTTAAAAAATAAAAAAAATAAATAAAATTGCCACCAAGACTGTTTTAACTAATACTGTAAAGCACTGGTTTGCTGTATGCCACATATGGTAGGAATTTCTTTAGAATCTTTTACTTGGCGCCGACCGGTGTGGCCGTGCGGTTCTAGACGCTTCAGTCTGCAACCGCGTGACCGCTACGGTCGCAGGTTCGAATCCTGCCTCGGGCATGGATGTGTGTGTGATGTCCTTAGGTTAGTTAGCTTTAAGTAGTTCTAAGTCCTAGGGGACTGATGACCACAGATGTTCAGTCCCATAGTGCTCACAGCCATTTTTTTTACTTGGCTGGCAGTAGTTCGCGTAATGAAGGTTTTTGTGAGGGTAAGTGCTTAATAAAATGTATAGGTTGTTGCTAGGATTTCTTTTTAGTCAGGGCTATTATTCTGAATTAATTGTTTGAAGTCAGGTTACCTTTTTTGTTGAGCAGTCAGATTGCGTTGCGCTAGGGTATTGTGGATCTCAGCCATTCAGCAATTGAGGTACCCATACACTCTTTTAAATAAAGAAGTTTCAAAGTAAACCTTCAGTATCGAAGTCACGTAATGTGTACCAGAGTAAGATCATCAAGGCGCGGTTTCCTCATAGGTGGTACACAATACTCGATGTAGGTATGGATGTGCTTGTAGGCATCTTCAGCAGTGTATTTTAGTAATAGTATCTGCTTGGAATGCCGGTTACGAATGACGCAGACTGTAAGCTGACCAGAAACGTGGTTGTGGAACGCGAGCGTCCCTTTATGCTGGACGCCAGGCCAGTCTCGTGGAAAACCGGCTGGGCCGGAAGTAACGGGCTTTGTGGCGGCACGCCCTGAAACAGCGACAGCGGTGTCACCGGGCACGCGCCGCTGCGCAGCTCAGCTGCCGACGCGGCGGCCGCCCCGTCTGCGCGTCACGACGGCCATCCGTCACCCACGCGGCGCGTCCCAGCCGGGGGGACCCGGATCGCCTGGCGCTGCAGTGCCAGAGTTCACACCTCAGCAGAGGAAGCGGGACAGTTAATGAGGAACTTCATGTTTTAAACCGGGGAAGTGAATATTTACACTACTGGAAAAAAGTTAGTACACCCTTTCATATATTTCCAATACACTCAAGATTAATTATTGCTACATTTGCAGATCAATACCAAAACCAGCTCTGAGGTTCCAGGTATTGGCCCACGCTGAAACACCCATATTAGTACGTGTCGTAGCTTCCACAGGCGACAATACAGCCGCTGACTGGCATCCAGTCGATCGTACAGACAGCGAATACTGTCCTGGCATACGTTATTCCACGCCTGCTCGACCTCTTCAGGTAGTCCTGTACGAGATGTTGGTTGACGAGTCGCTCGTGCCACTTCTCGTCCCGCCTTCTGTTGGAGAGAAGTCGGTCGGCCAGGGAAAGAGCTGCACGTCTTTCAGAGGACGTTGTGGTGGGCGCGCATTGCCCTGTTGGAATAACACATAACCTTCCTCTTGCTAGAGTGCTAAAGAAAGGTCTAATTACATTCAGCAGGCACCGAGCCGGGCTAGCGTCCTCTCCAGAAGCACCAGAGGTGAACGAGAGTTGTAGCCTGTCGCACATCAGACGGTAGTGCCTAGGGTGCTGCCAGTGTGTATTGCACGAATGCATTGTATGTAACAGTGCTCATCAGATCTACGTCGTACGCGCAAACGACCATCACTTGAGTGCAGGCAAAATGGTTGAAATGGCTCTGAGCACAATGGGACTTAACATCTGAGGTCATCAGTCCCCTAGAACTTAGGACTACTTAAACCTATCTAACCTAAGGACATCACACACATCCATGCCCGAGGCAGGATTCGAACCTGCGACCGTAGCGGTTGCGAAATTCCAGACTGAAGCGCCTAGAACCGCTCGGCCACCGAGGCTTGAGAGTGCAAGGCAGAATCTGGTTTTCATCTGCTAAGTGATCCTGTGACGGCACCACTCGAGCCATGCGTGTTGATGCGGTGGCTTGGCTGGAAGACGGGTTAGAGATGGACGTAGCGTTAGTTCCACTCCTAATAACCAGTTCGGAACAGTTCATGTTGACACGTATGGGCTCACAAGCCCTCTTATCCGTGCTATGGTAGCTGTACGATCTGCCACTGCTGCCCTTACAACACAACTATCCTGGCGGGTTTATGCATGATCCCCAAAACTCCTCCATCAGTGTGGGAATGTTCACGTGATCTCTGATGCAAATATCGTTGCACTACTGATACATCACGTCCAACTTGTGAGGTAGCTCTCGAAAGGAGAAAAACGCTTTCACAATCAGCGAGTGCTTTGAATTGTGATCGTCTGGAAATGATACTCTAGTTTATATATTTTATGCGACTTTCTTCTTCATCAGAGCGTAATGAAACGTCTAAAGTAGACAGTCCTATTATGTACTATCACGATGAAAAGATATATTGTAAATATTTAGCACTCAATGCCCGAACGATGTTTAACATAATTATTACAAAACCCTTGTAGAAACAAAGTGCCATATTCTCCTTGTGTTTTCAAGGCGATGAGAAAATGGTAGTAATCCTCTGTTCCACCTGAATTCTCTCTGTCTTACTCACACTGCTGCATAAAATTGGTAGGCGTTAAGGGTAGTTGATTATGTGTTCGCGAAATTTTTGAGTTTTTTAAATTTTATGTGCCCGATAACAAATTAACTATTTTATTTCAGAACAGGAAGCTACACGTACCACATGCTATCAAATGGTTCAAATGGCTCTGAGCACTTCTGAGGTCATCAGCCGCCTAGAACTTAGAAGTAATTAAACCTAACTAACTTAAGGACATCACACACATCTATGTCCGAGGCAGGATTCGAACCTGCTACCGTAGCGGTCGCTCGGCTCCAGACTGTAGCGCCTAGAACCGCATGGCCACTCCGGCCGGCCACATGTTATCCATCTTTCTGCAAAATAATGTCGAGAGAGTGAGGTCACAGTATGTATGTTAGTTGTATTAGACCAGATTTCTGTGAAACGGTGCACACTGCAGTTATTATCGGTAACCACAAACCAATTTTACCAAATAAGATTACAAAAATACATAGGGGAACTAAAGAAAAAAGCAGATTTATATCCATTTATTTTATAAATTGGATAAAGTGGCGGAACTCGAAACGTCTAGCTTAGAGCTGGAGCTCATGGGTCAACTATCACTCATGGTTAGAAGAGTAGCTGATCAAATATTGGGTTGCTGCATAAGTTCGTTGCGTTTTTCCATAATTTTAATAGAAACTACAGATACACAGAACGGATACTTTAGTCATCAATAATATACTTTCCTACAATATTTACAATGGTCTGCCAACATTAGGGTAACATTTCGATTCTGTAACTGTAGAAATCACGTGGTTTTCAGGCAAAAAACTCGTCGAGGCTTGTTCAGAGGATATTTTCATCCGGAAAGGAAGTTCCTTGGACGTTGACTCACACAGAGCAGAGAAGGTTAAAATATGAGAGCGCTATATTGGGTGAACAAGGTGGCTGTGGAATGACTTCCCAACGCAACTCCTGTATAGTGTTTTTTGTCAGTATAGCAGAATGCGGTCGGTCGTCGGTACAGAGTATCATCACCTCACACAGTCTTCCTGGTCGTTGTCCTTGGATTGCGTCTGCAAGGCGTCTCACTTATAGACGATCAATGTCATCAGTGTTAGTCACACCTGGGAGAAGCAGTTCGAAGTACACCACACCATCCTTGTTCCACCAAGTACATAACATTATCTTTTGTTGACACGCCCAGGTTTTTTACGGGGAGTTGCTGCCTTGTATCAGCTCAACCATTCCTTTCTCTTCTTTATGTTATCATAAAGATGTCAGTTCGCGTTAACAGTGGCTGTCGTTCGCAAGCCAGCTGATGTCGAGCAAGCAGATACATTCAGATGGCCACCCGCTGTTTTTTGTAATTCTTGCTTAGAGCATACGGTACCCGTACGCCAGATTGTTTTGAATTTACCAACGGCATGCAAATGTCGGACGATGATGGAATGATCACAGTTCGCACATTTGCCAGTTCTCGAGTACAATGACGTGGATGATGATGTAGTAATGCCTTTAAACGATCTTCATCAAACCCCGAAGGTCTTCCTGAACGTGTACAGTCAGTAACGTCTAAACTAATGTCCTTAGAACTATAAAACCATTTTATTCCTGTGATCATTAGAACCGCATTATTTCCACTCACGGGGATCATGTTTCTGGCTGACTTCGCTCCTGTCTCCCGTCTATAGAACTCAAACAAAAGAATATGTCCGATCCCTCCACTTTGCACTCCATTTTCTACCGTCCACAGCTCCACTCACTATCTCCAAGTGACAAAATCACAATAAGTAAATGTAAATGTCAATAAAAAATTACAATCGATGGATAAACCCATACCAAGAGGAATACCGATATAAAACAAAAACGCTACGAACTAATGCAACAAATATGTCAAATGTATCTACCTAGAATAACAGCTTGTCGAGGGAGACAAACTGCACGGTCTATAGAAACTTCTTAAGAAACACAGACAGCTGTCCAAAAGGTGTGTAACAAAGCGTAACCCTATACATAGGGAGATGCTAAAGGAAAGCCGTTTGGCTGTTGTAAGGGCAATGCGTGAAGCCTTCAAAACGGTTCAAATGGCTCTGAGCACAATGGGACTTAACGTCTGAGGTCATCAGTCCCCTAGAACATAGAACTACTTAAACCTAACTAACCTAAGGACACCAAACACATCCATGCCCGAGGCAGGATTCGAACCTGCGACCGTAGCGGCCGCGCGGTTCCAGGCTGTAGCGCCTAGAACCGCTCGGCCACTCCGGCCGACGTGAGGCCTTCAAAAAGTGCCTTAGGTGAATCTTTCAACGAGACTTCTCACAAAATAAATCAGTTCTGGTGATATTTAAGGGCAGTCAGCGACACCAGTGTTAGTGGCCGGAGGCCCACGGATGTTTCAGGGACTGAAAGTGAGGGTATCAAATCAAAGCAGAAATTATGAACTCTGTTTTCAAATCACCTTTTACAGAAGAGGATCTACGACTCCAGTTTTAGTTTAATTGCCGTATCACTGCGAAGACAAGTGACATCATCTGTCAGTTGCATTGAGTACCAGCTGATATCCTAAAGTTGAAGAGTCCCGAAGCACAGTGGAATTCCCGTCATATTCTAGACTGTAGCATTTTATATTCTAATATCATTGATATCTGTCACTTGTAGAAACGTAGAAATCATGTAATGAACTGAAACGTAGTAAGGTAGATCTAACTAAATGACCAAGCTAACTAGCATAGATTCCGAAAAACATGGAATAAGCGAAATGATATCTTCAATTCCATGGATCAAAGTTATGAAATAGATTCAGTGTTTCTTGTCTTCCTACAAGCACCTGAATCAACACCAAAGCAATGCTTATTAACGGAAAGCAAATGTGTAACATTATTGAGAATTTTTTTTATTAGAAAAACTCATCAAGTTATGTATCATGGAGAGTCATCGACAGAAGTAGAAGTAATTTCAACCGTGCCACAATAAGTTGTGTTGCAACCCTCGTTTGTCATGTTGTACATTCTGACCTGATAGGACACAGCAGCAAAACATGAGAATTTTCACAGTTGATGCAGCAGTAATGAAATTCTGTCTTAAGAAAATACCATAAAGTCCCAGTCAGATTTTGTTAAGATAATGTTGTTCATTTATTTGCGACTTGTTTCAGATGTTCAGAGTTGAAATGTAAAATTTTACTGTTCCCATAACTATAATAGCAATGTATCACAAATGACCTCTATCAAGTCAGACAGCTATGAGGATGTAACAATGTGATGGGCTTGAAATGGGAAGATTACATACGCTCAGCATTAGGTTAAGCGAAGCGTCATACGTTGTGATACTGCTTACGTGTTTGGAACCCGTGCCAAATGCGGCTATGCAATGGGTATGTTTTATATACCGGAGATCCTCAACGAAGTGCTGCAACGTCTGAAGCAATAGATGTTTGAAGGTAGACATTACTTATTCCGTCAAAGTCTGTTTTCCGAAAGTTTCAAAACTTATTAGTAAGTGAAGGATTTAGGAGCATATGGCTGTTGGAGGCAGAAAAGTTTCATCTTTAACGCATCATTTGGCAATAAGCACTTCGTATCGTCATGAGGTGTGCGCAGTAGCCTCATGCAAATTCTGCTCGCATTGCATTCCCCACACATAGTCAGCATTGACAGACAATACGCCCTAGCGGTTTGAGGAATAGATACCCATCGTTCCAACAAATGTCCTACATGTATTTGATTAGTAAAGTATTTGGTATTTATTGAGGAAGTATAGCGGCAATTGTGCATCGAGTGAGCAATGTTCGTGATGTAAAGCGCATAGTTCAGACTGACACAGGCGACGGCGACGGCGACGGCGACGGGGACGGCGACAGGCTTCTCTCTCTCTCTCTCTCTCTCTCTCTCTCTCTCTCTCTCTCTCTTCTATCTCTCTCTCCCTAACTGCAAGTAGCTCTCAGTCTCCGAATCTCTCAATAGCTGTGGCTGACCGTGGTCTTCCGTCCCTCAGTGTTTCCGGTATTCTGCTAAATGAGAAGTCGCCGTCGCTGCCACAGAACGCCACTCCTCCGGATTACTATTTTGACGGTACTCTCAGGATTACCTAGAATTCCCACTACTCGTACCGTCAAATTTAGTACAGTGCCAGCCTTAGTTCAAAGGCATCTGCGTCACAACTTCCAACAGCAGCAGATGGGTTTTAATAAAGGTTAATTTTGCCGAAGTCCTGAAATGTTGCAGTGGGGTCTTACCACAAACTATTGTAGGGAAATGCCTGTGTAAGCATATTTAAAACTAGATTTGTATTCCTGGGACCACGATACAGAGTGCGGGAGGAAAGATATTTTTATTCGATCTCACCCAAAGGCATTTTTACTCGATTTCATCCTGAGAAGTTATCGGACGGTACGTTGTAATAGTGACTAACAATACCCCTTCGCTTAAGTCGGTACTTTTACAACGTAGTACTATCGTTAATAGGCAATGTATGTATATTCGGAAGTAACGTTTCTTGATTCCTGTTGGATTCCCAACTCTTGGAAGTTCCACAGAGAGTTTTCAACGATGGTAAACACCTTCATTATATCGTCTCCAACTAGAGTTCATGTAGCCCTGGGCTGGGTCAACACACTAAAGAGGCGTCGTGCAACTCTTCTATGAAACTTCTCTATCACTTCCGTTTACTAAATTTTGTAATATTACGGAGAGCAGGTTATCGATTTAAAGATACTGATTTCAGATTTGAGAGGAGAAGGAAATGTTTATTTATTAATGTATTACGTGGCCGCTATAAAGATGTCTGTCTGTTATTTCGACAGGTCTGAACGCTGTTAATAGTGAAAAGTGACTGTGATCTCATCCCAGACACAAAAATAGTATTTTGTCGTAATAAAACGTAAATGTAACATTGAAATTGCTTGCTGGACAGTTTACTTGTTTATGCTACAGTCTTATGCTTCGTAGCATTAGGAAGGTTGTCCCTTATACTCTAGCTGGCAGGTGTGGCCGTGCTGTTCTAGGCGCTTCAGTCTGGAACCGCGTGACCGCTACGATCGCAGGTTCGAATCCTGCCTCGGGCATGAGTGTGAGTGATGTCCTCTGGTTAGTTAGGTTTAAGTAGTTCTAAGTTCTCGGGGACTGATGACCACAGATGTTAAGTTCCATAGTGCTCAGAGCCATTTGAACCATTTTTTTCTTATACTCTGTGTCTTATACTTTGTTTCCTGCATTAACTGCGTCTATTCGCATGTAACGAAGGCAGTGTGTACACTGAAAGGCCGCCATGTTTTTCAAAATATTAGATATGGCTGAGGAGACGTTTTCTTCGTCGAGTGTAATTATTATTTATTTTCCATTCCTAGCTAGTTTCTTCTGCTATGCCTTGACCGTGTTGTAGCTGTCATGGACGAACACTGTCCACCACGCTGTCCCTCCTCCAGTATATGACGGACAAACATTAAACTTATTACATGGGGTGTGAGTAAAATTGAAGTAAATTAATTTAAAATCAGTAAACGAGAACACAGCCCAATGGAAGTCAACTGTATTGAGATAATCCTCGCACCAGTAGAGTTCAAACAGGTTTAATGGACCGGGTTGCAAGCGGGTTTCCGGCACCAAAATGTGTCATTGCCGCACCTGAATGCAGGGGAGCAGCAGTCAACACTGACACCGGCGCTGGCCTGGAAGGCCACCTCTGCCTCCGAACGGGGCGACCATGGAGTCAGGAAAACTCAGTCAGTTACAATATCCTTCATTCAACGTGACTTGTTTACAAGACGTTGAAGTGTGCGTCCCGGCAGCTAGTATCTTCATTGAGACACTGACGCATTGCCTTAGTATAACACCAGCAAAGCGCACGCGCATAGCCCCACGTTAGCGTGTGAGCACTCCAGTGCAGCTGGACGCTGCCGCAGTGAAATAGCAGCGACCTGTGAAGCGGGCCAGCTGACGCAAGGATGGCGTCATCACGGCAGTCAGCGGGCAGGCACTGGATTGCTGACAGGTCCAAAGAGCTGGACAGACCTACAGACGTTCGGCGTCGATTCTGGGACCCTCAAAGTCACTTGAAGCGTCAGACAATGATATTTTGGAAGAGGCCTTCACTTGGTGGCACCAGCTCGAGATCTGGAGGCATCACTTCTAGCTGGCATCTGACAGAACTGCAACTTCGCCAAGTTGATGTTGTTACCTGGTGAGGCTGAAGCGGTTTAGGGTAGTAGACCGTCGGCTGCCCCTGGACGCTCAGGGCGTCGGCTAGAGTCAGAAGTATAGAAACAAGTGCCTATATAGGCTTAGTGGGGAGAATTTGCTGCTGCACAGGTCAGCCGTGTTGCGAGAGGAGCCCACCTCCGCTCACATAGGTGGCGGCGGAAACTCAGAATTGTGATATGGGATCCGGAAACACAGGCGACCGCTGCAGTAGACTGCTACACTGTAAAATGCTATGTAAGCATTATTTGAACACTCAGCAGCAGAATTTCACAGGCGGCTTGCCGACATACCCATCTGCTGGTTGCAAAGTTTGCCTACAGATGATGTTCCAACACAGGTAATAATATTACAATCTTGGTGTACGTTAAGGCGTTGTCCTCTTTTACTTCGACAATAAAAGGAAGAGAGGAAAAAAAATCTGTTATGACGAGACATGTAAATTATGTTTTCCCAATCTAAAATACTGCAAGATACTCGAAATTCTGAGAAAAGTAGTTGTAAGCTATACGAACAGACAAGTATTATACAATATGTAATAAGAACTGAAAATCAAGAATAAAGCGATCCGAATAAAAAGGTTGTAAAACTGAAGATGCAGTCTTTCATTGCTGCTGTTGAAGCTACAATGTGTGTAAGAATTAAAGGCCTAAAATTATGTCGTTGACAGAACACGGCACTAGAGGCAAAACCTCTCAGTAAATATAGTTCCTCAAACGAACCGCTACTTTGTGGTTTCCACATACCATTGACTTGATTCTGTGTAAAATTCGTCCCAGTTACGAAAAGGTAATAATAGCGTGTAGCATGAACAAAGATTATTAGAGATCCTCTGTTAAAGGTGAAGGAGGTTCCAGTTAACACTACTTCAGTTACATGACTGTGCACGTAGTCAGAAAGCACTTCGTTTTCAGGCCACGAGTGGCCTACCGGGTATCATCCGAGCGCCACGTCATCCTCGGTGGAGGATGCGGGTAGGAGGGGCGTGGTGTCAGCACACCGCTCTCCCGGTCGTAAGGTGGCATTCTTGACCGAAGCCGCTACCATTCGGTCGAGTAGCTCCTCAACTGGCATCTCGAGGCTGCACGTAGTCAGAGTAGATGTTCAAAGTGTCCTGGAACCCTGATGCAGGCCTGTGCCCGTCGTCCCAATGTACTGCGAATGCATTCAGACAAGTGTGGATCATTTCGAAATTCTGAACAAGCATTGACAAGCCTCTGTTCCAAATCTCGAACCGTGTCAACCCGAGCGGTGAACACTACGCTTTTCAGATGGGTCCAAACACAGAAATCTGTGGGGTTCAGATTAGGTGACACCGGTACAAGTTCTCCTCCCGCAACCATGCTTGGCCATATAGAAATGTTATGTGTCGTCTCACCACAGCAGCAAAATCTGCCGACTAGCCATCATGCATGTACCACATCCTCTGGCGTTTCCCTAAGAGAACATTCCCAAGCAATAGTGCATGAAGATGTTGAAGATACCGAACCTGATTCCGTCCACTGAATTTCTTTGGTAACATCTACGGCCAAATGAAAAGAGGTCTCTGATGTGGGAACTCCTTCACAGCACGTAGAGCGCATCCTAGATGACTCAAAATATTGGAATGGTGATCATTAAACACACCGTTATAGTCAAATGTATGGTTACGTGCAGCTTTTTGTTTCAACCACTGCCAGAACGTTAACTTAGGACCAATGGCCGCCTCACTAAAAAACTGAACTCTCTGGATGTGTTACAGGTACACTGCATTGCAATCAATATTCTGCGAACATTACTGTGTTGCGTTACTCATTGGAGACAATACAGGTACGTTGCCTTACACTGCATTATTCTCCAAACACTGCAGTGGCTTCCTCCAGGAACTTGTGTAGCAAGTATCCTTGACGAAATTCCCGGAGAGTGTTCTACTGTTTCCAGCACCACATCTTCAAGCGATGGTGTAATTCGTGCAAGACTACCCACTCCCGTATCATCTGCAAAGCTCCTAGTTTCTAGGAGGCGTTGATGCATCCTTATAACCATTCCATTCTCAGAGTGCCTTGGAGCAAGGCACGCATCCTGGTACAGGCGTGCACCCTCCCGCTTATTGCCGTTACCCGTAACATACATGAAATGCATATTCCCATACTCCTGTTACTATACTGTCCCATGTTACCATCACCATCACATCGGTGTTCTGTCTCTCGTACCCATTCTGTTTACAACTCCGTGTCCCAAAAATGTAAAAGAAGACCACACCACAGACTGGAATGCGATCTTTACAAAGAATCGCATTAGTAGTGGCTGGTAATCACAAAGTCGCATTTGCGGAAGTATCTTTTTTGAATGGTATGAACAATCTGATGAGTACCATCTATAAATCGAGACTAAATTGAAAAAAAGACAAAAGTAATAAGTATTACCATACAACAGATTAGCATTGAACTTAACATCAAAATTGGTAACCAGGATGTACATGAAGTGAAGGAATTGTAATTAGAAAGCAAAATAACACGTGACGCATGAAGCAAAGAGGGCATAGAATGGAGACTACCATAACATAGCCCTTACTTTCTGCAAGAAAGCCCAGTGTATAGACATTAGGAACAAAGCGTTTTGCAGGCCTGGGTGGCCGAGCGGTTCTAGGCGCTACAGTCTGGAACCGCGTGACCGCTACGGTCGCAGGTTCGAATCCTGCCTCGGGCATGGATGTGTGTGATGTCATTAGGTTAGTTAGGTTTAAATAGTACTAAGTTCTAGAGGACTGATGACCTTAGAAGTTAAGTCCCATAGTGCTCAGAGCCATTTCAACCAGCAAAGCGTTTTAAGCTAGTGGAACACGAAATGTGGGAAAATAGGAAAAGATGAAAATGGAAGAGGGTGATATACGGTGCTATAGAAAGGCGTTGAAGGTTATGTAGACTCATTAGATAAGAAATGGGGACTATAGAGGATAAAACTGTATCAAACCACTCAGAAGACTAAAGACAAGAATAAAATACACAGTACGAGTATCCACTTCAGAGAGTTTGAGTATTAAAGTGGAAACTTCCTGAAACCGAGGACTGTTCATCGATTGTTGGAGGGGTGTCGTTTAGTAAATGAACCGCAAAAATTAGAACAGGAACAAACTGGATCTGCTGTTGTAATTGTGACTATAATCAAAATTAAATGAATATAGCGAGAAATATTCGCAGAATTCCGCTTATTAAATGGATCAGAAAGTTTTTTTGTTGGAGAGAAGGCCGTCATGACGCTCTAATTAAATGTGGTTAAGTGATGTTACAAACGGAAAACTATAGTAGCAAGATGAGTAGGTATGGTTGAAGAATGTATGCATGGGTAAGTATAGTTGTTTTCCGATGACTTATGATGATAAGGACGTGTTTCATAACAACGATTCCTATTATGACATCAGAAAAGTAAGATGAGAGCTATCGAGGTGTAATTGGAGACTGCTTCATTAAACAGTAAATGCATACAAGGAATGTTATGAACCTAAAGGGTAAACGACCACTAGGTGAATTTCACACCTTTATTTCACAAGTTTGGGGAAAACATGTTGGTTGTTACCTTTTCTGTGCCACTGTCCAAGCATACTGTGCCATTTGACTCGGTTGTACATAAAGGTATTCCACCCTAGGTGTCCTATGACTCACGTGATGCCGCTGATTTTAATTTTGTGTTATCGGCTCATGACAAACGTCCTTCGATGCCAGTCGAACGCAGAGAAGCGGAAAACTCTTGAGTGATCAAGTGTGGTGGAATGAAACAGCAATTACGAATAATGATATTCGCTGGAGTAGGAGAAGTAATTGCGGTGGAGATATCGGGAGGAAGGAAGCCCCGGGACTCCTGGTTTGATAGGCTAGCAGAACAGAGATTGCAGGCATGCCGAGTATTGATTGTTCAATAATATTGTTCTCGGTTCTGATGGAATTATAGCAATTATTTCTGGGAGTTCTGCCAGAATAGAAAACTCATTAGAAAATTTTCTTAGTTTGGAGTGACAGTACGACACGTTTGTTATTATTTACTACCGCCACACCGCAGCTCTTGAAAGATCTTCCCAAGTAACTGACTAATTCCGTAATCGTAGCATATCCTCAAGGTAATACACAGCTGGCTTTAAACTTGAAACATCGGGAAGGATGGCAAATAATTATTACTCTTTGTGCCGACACGGTTTAGTGGAAAAATAAATGATTATGGAAGATTTCAGGGTGCCAAAGTTAGTACACAGACCTAGTACCTCTGGTAACAATAACGGCTCTAACCCGGCTGGGTAGTTAATTGACGTTAGCCTAAATCACTTCGTTACCACGTTTTGATTGGTTCACTTCGTTACTATCTCTCTGTTCAGAACAAATGTTGCAACATATTTTTATCTAATTTCCCAGTGAGGTACATACTTGATATCTTAAACCGAGGCCGTGCGGCTGTGCCCGCCCCCCCCCTCCCCCCGGCCCCTGTAAGAGGTAGCCCCCCCTTGGGCGTGGGTGTGTGTGTTGTCCTTATCATAAGTTAGTTTAAGTTAGATTAAGTAGTCCGTAAGCTTAGGGACCGATGACCTCAGCAGTTTGGTCCCATACCACCTTACCACAAATTTCCTTAAACCGAGCTCAGAATAGGCCGAAAAATGCGAAATTAACTCTCTTTCTTTGCCGTCTGCTTCTTATATCTGAGGATGAGGGTTACGTGTTACACCTTGGCAGCCCTGTAGAACCAATGTGTTGTGGGGATACTATGAGTATATATTCCAAGTGCTATGCGAGTGCACGGACATGACTGACCGGAAAGATGTTGTGGGTAAAGGCGAAGTAGATACCGCTTCCTTGTCTTTCTGTTCAGTAAAAATTTTGCAATTGATTTTAAACTGTCTTCCTGATGAGTTACAGGTTTCAAATTTTAAACATGGCTGAGTACTGGACGACCACGCAACATTAACTCGCTTTTCTGTCCGGTGTGTGGCGATGGATACTTTGTGTACCACTGCCATTTCTCGTTTTTATGTTGCAGTCATAAATGTTTTATGGGAAGAACAATGTGAGCTCGAATCTCTCAATTTTTTTACAACTACAGTCCTTTCGTAGGATATAACTACATAGGAGGAAGTCACGCAAAGAGAAATAGAAACAAACCTGTCTCTGTTTGAGTAGCGTCAAAACGTTTGAAATCCACTGAAAAACTTCACAGGCGTAATAGTAAGAAGCAGAAAACAATGATCTAAATAAAAATGAAACTTTGATATACCACGTTTTTAAATCAGATTTAAAAGCATGAAAGAATTCCTCCTGACCGAATACGGATTATTAATTCCATACAGATAATCCCAGAAATTTGTGACTGAAATTATAACAGCTTTTATTATATTTTAAAACTTTGTAATTGACTGGAAGAGCAGCAGTAGGTTGAAATATTCGTGAAGAACTGATAAACAGCTAGCGAACTAGCCCTTGACAATGGTTTCACTCTTTATAAAGACGTCTTGTTCAGAAGGAAAATAGCGAAAACCTAAACAGGTTACGAATTAATATATGTCAAGCTATATAAATAAATCGGCAATAATAACTCATTACGAATACAAAATTACTCAAACTTACTGGGGGTGCATGCTTTTGCAATGATGCGTTAAAAATAGCCGAAATGCGCTAGTAGTATAAAATTTTATCTCCATAATATTATAAACATACACAAGATGGAGGTCGTAATTGAGTACTACCCCAACAAGCTAATGCGCTAGTATCGCGTTCTATTGACACCTTGAGGCTATATTTTAACGTACCTCCGTTACAGTATGTACATTTTTTGTATTCGTAACAGGTCATTATTTTTCATGTATATGAAGTCCAGTATCATCAACAGCTTCACTTATTTTGTATTCACAACTGCGATGACATGACAGGTAGAGGCATATAGCAACCTGATAGTCAGGATTGTGACTTTGCATCAGGGTAGTCTTCAATCCAGAGGACCACTGAGAAATTTACACTAAAACAGCCGGCCGTTGTGGCCGAGCGGTTCTAGGCGCTTCAGTTTGGATCCGCGCGACCGCTATGGTCGCAGGCGGGAATCCTTCCTCGTGCATCGACACGTGTGATGTCCTTAGGTTAGTTAGGTGCAAGTAGTTCTAAGTTCTATGGGACTGATGACCTCAGATGTTAAGCCCCATAGTGCTCAGAGCCATTTGAACCATTTCAACACTAAACCAACGGAACCGACGCAATAGAAGGACCTGGGCTCTTGCACGTCACCATCGGACCATTACAGAACAGAGTAGTGTCATGTTTGCTGACGAGACCAGGATTTGTTTGCGACCAGACACTACACGTGTTAGGATGTGGCAAAGTGCTAGACGACACTAGCTAAGACGATACTTTCAGTAAGTTCCAACATTGGCATGTGAAAGTGTAATGTTTTGGGCGGCAATAATGATGGGATGGCGGACACTTCTAATGCCCATCTACGGCAATTTGACTAGGCCTTGATACCTCCAAGAGGTCCTAAAAACGACTGTAAGTCCTTGAGGACGTGAAATCGGTGGCAGCTTCACCCTAGTCGATGACATTGAAAGTCTGCACCGTATCCTAACAATGTCTCGGTGTCTTCAAAGATGCAACATCAATAGAATGCATTAGTCGGCACAGTCCCCAGACATGAATGCAATTGAGCATGCCCATGGGAGCTGTTGAAGGTAGCGCTGGCACAGTGCCCGAGTCCGTCTGACAATTTCAAGGACCTCACTGACACTGCCATTGAGGAATTGGATCTCGCATCCCAATATAAAGTAGAAAGTCTCATCCAGAGCATACCTCGCAGAGTGGAAGAATTCATCCACGCACTGGGAGCACATACTCACTACCAGGCACTGAAAGTCGTCATCATGAGATAAAGATTTTCTCTGTTTTTGTTTTCAAGAAATACACTTAGGGAGAACCGGCTTTGTTTTGCAATAATTTTTGTAAATGACCAAAATAATTCTTATTTTCAGAATGAATTAGATTTATTTTGTTAACAGGGCATTGTACAAACCTCAATGGTTTTGTTACAAGAAGTCATTGTAGTAGACTATGATATTCCAAACTTCTGTTGAGATGTGTATATGTGTATTCGCCCTCACATGGTACTATTTTCCTTTTGAAGAAGTCATTTGTATGATCATTGAAACCATGGCCATGGGGTTAAAATGAACCTTCCAGTTTGCAACTGATTCGCTGTTTATTGTTTCTTGACAAAGCCTATGATTATACTTCTGACTTCTAAATCGAAATACGTTAGACACATGCAACAATTAATTGGTGCATGAACAACTCACCTCCTTCCTATTACATTATCACCTCATTAATATTATGTACAGCCATGCGACCCACGCTTTTCGTTTAAAATCTTACGAGTATTTCTATAGCTATTAAAATCTCACAAGCACAAAGTCTTCAGAACAGTTTGCACGAGTTCTGGAATCTCTGTGGGACTACGATAAATTAATTTATTGTTTTTGTCGGATTCAAAAAGAAGTATAATAAAAATTAATCTTTACTTAAATACTCATTCCATGGTGCTTCAGCTTCATGCTAGAGCTCACGCGCTGTATTGGCTTGGCGACCGACGGTTTGTCGATCTCTCGGAAACCCTGCATGGGGGCTTAATTATTAAAAAGAATGCAAATACTTTTAAATTTTTTGATTTAGTAGCTGTCTGTTCGATTACGCAGTCTCGTAACCGGTTGGCCCTAACTTGTATTACTCCGCAATCTGACTGCATAGAATAACAACAAAGAATGAAACGAAATTTCCGTTAACACAGTTACTTAATTAAGTCCCCAGAAACTATGAAAGCTACGAAACAACAAGGCACAAGTGTCGCTGTTCTGTGTGTGAAAGTGTGAATCAACGTACACATTTGGCACGGTTCTTCCTCAATACGACAAGAAATTTTAAATACCATTTATACTGAAGTAATTAAAAAAATAAACTGAAATACTATAATTGCACACAGAAACCAGAAATACAGTCTAATTCAAGAACACGAGCCAGATGCTTTGTTGACTAAACCTATGACCAAAAGGCGTTATTGTTTAAGACATTGAAATAATGAAAAATAAGGAATTTTTTACCTTCAAATATATTGACGAAAAGCACACCCTGATCATTACAGCATCCCCAATCCAACAACATCTGGTGTCAAGCCCATCAAAACAATACTACAAGTTCTGAACAAGCACTCTCCATGGGAACTTCTCAACGACGACTCACCACTGCTACATCTCAATAGCACACTCCACCACGACTTCTCGATAAGAATTGCCAGTGGAGGCGGCTAATAATACTCTTTGGCGCAATATCTGGCGCTGTGGCTCAGTGTAGCCACCTTTCATATGCCCCTCCTCCATGGGCCAGAATTTGATGGTATTTTTGCCAGCATTGGTGGTGAAAATACCACCAAATTCGTCAATAAAAATACAGACAAAAATAAAAGATAATATTAATAAGTAAATATCACTTCACTGAATAAATTTTGGCTTTGCACTGACCGTTCCATAACCTAATATATAAAATACACTAAGGAATACAAATGCTTTCATACATGTGATTTTACATAATAGTTTACACAAGTACCATTCAATCAATGGCACCAGCAATGTCAAATAGGTGTTGGTAAGAGTCTCATAACATTTCACAAACAGTAAATACACAAAAAAATTAGTGTAAACAAATATTCACATAAAATGCTTTCCATAATTCAATGAACAAGTAGTTGACAGTTCCAGCAGTAGCACCCAGCAATGGTCAACAGGTGCACACGAACGAGTGACATTATATCAGTAGAAACAGTTCCATCAGTGGCAGCCAGCAATGTTAAACAGGTGCAGACAGCAAGAAGTAACATCATTTCAGTAGAAACAGTTCTAACAGTGGCACCCAGTAATGTTGAACAGGTGCAAACACCAACAAGTGACATTATGTCAGTAGAAACAGTTCCATCAGTGGCACCCAGTAATGTTGAACAGGTGCAAACACCAACAAGTGACATTATGTCAGTAGAAACAGTTCCATCAGTGGCACCCAGCAATGTTGAGCAGGTGCAGACAGCAACAAGTGACATCATTTCAGTAGAAGCAGTTCCATCAGTGGCACCCAGAAATGTTGAACTGGTGCAGACAGCAACAAGTGACATCATGTCAGTAGAAGCAGTTCCAACAGTGGCACCCAGCAATGTTGAACAGGTGTAGACACCAACAAGTGACATAATGTTAGTAGAAGCGGTTTCAGTGGCACCCAGCAATGTTGAGCAGGTGCAGACACCAACAAGTGACATTATTTCAGTAGAAGCAGTTCCATCAGTGGCATCCAGCAATGTTGAGCAGGTGCAAACAGCAACAAGTAACATCATTTCAGTATAAGCAGTTCCATTAGTGACACCCAGTAATGTTGACAGGTGCAGGCAGCAACAAGTGACATCATTTCAGTAGAAGCAGTTCCATCAGTGGCACGCAGTAATGTTGAACAGGTGCGGACACCAACAAGTGACATTATGTCAGTAGAAGCAGTTCCATCAGTGGCACCCAGTAATGTTAAACAGGTGCAGACACCAACAAGTGACATCATTTCAGTAGAAGCAGTTCCATCAGTGGCACCCAGCAATGTTGAGCAGGTGCAGACACCAACAAGTGACATTATGTCAGTAGAAGCAGTTCCTTCAGTGGCACCCAGCAATGTTGAGCAGGTGCAGACACCAACTAGTGACATTATTTTAGTATAAGCAGTTCCAACAGTGGCACCCAGCAATGTTGCACCAGTGCAAACACCAACAAGTGACATTATGTCAGTAGAAGCAGTTCCTTCAGTGGCACCCAGTAATGTTGTGCAGGTGTAGACAGCAACAAGTGACATTATGTCAGTAGAAGCAGTTCCATCAGTGGCACCCAGCAATGTTGGGCAGGTGCAGACAACAACAAGTAACATCATTTCAGTAGAAGCAGTTCCATTAGTGACACCCAGTAATGTTGACAGTTGCAGACAGCAACAAGTGACATCATTTCAGTAGAAGCAGTTCCATCAATGGCACCCAGTAATGTTGAACAGGTGCAGACACCTAAAAGTGACATTATGTCAGTAGAAGCAGTTCCATCAGTGGCACCCAGTAATGTTAAACAGGTGCAGACACCAACAAGTGACATCATTTCAGTAGAAGCAGTTCCATCAGTGGCACCCAGCAATGTTGAGCAGGTGCAGACACCAACAAGTGACATTATGTCAGTAGAAGCAGTTCCAACAGTGGCACCCAGCAATGTTGCACAGGTGCAGACACCAACAAGTGACATTATGTCAGTAGAAGCAGTTCCATCAGTGGCACCCAGCAATGTTGAGCAGGTGCAGACAACAACAAGTAACATCATTTCAGTAGAAGCAGTTCCATTAGTGACACCCAGTAATGTTGACAGTTGCAGACAGCAACAAGTGACATCATTTCAGTAGAAGCAGTTCCATCAATGGCACCCAGTAATGTTGAACAGGTGCAGACACCAACAAGTGACATTATGTCAGTAGAAGCAGTTCCATCAGTGGCACCCAGCAATGTTGAGCAGGTGCAGACACCAACAAGTGACATTATGTCAGTAGAAGCAGTTCCTTCAGTGGAACGCAGCAATGTTGAGCAGGTGCAGACACCAACTAGTGACATTATTTCAGTAGAAGCAGTTCCAACAGTGGCACCCAGCAATGTTGCACAGGTGCAGACACCAACAAGTGACATTATGTCAGTAGAAGCAGTTCCATCAGTGGCACCCAGCAATGTTGAACAGGTGTAGACACCAACAAGTGACATAATGTTAGTAGAAGCGGTTTCAGTGGCACCCAGCAATGTTGAGCAGGTGCAGACACCAACAAGTGACATTATTTCAGTAGAAGCAGTTCCATCAGTGGCATCCAGCAATGTTGAGCAGGTGCAAACAGCAACAAGTAACATCATTTCAGTATAAGCAGTTCCATTAGTGACACCCAGTAATGTTGACAGGTGCAGGCAGCAACAAGTGACATCATTTCAGTAGAAGCAGTTCCATCAGTGGCACGCAGTAATGTTGAACAGGTGCGGACACCAACAAGTGACATTATGTCAGTAGAAGCAGTTCCATCAGTGGCACCCAGTAATGTTAAACAGGTGCAGACACCAACAAGTGACATCATTTCAGTAGAAGCAGTTCCATCAGTGGCACCCAGCAATGTTGAGCAGGTGCAGACACCAACAAGTGACATTATGTCAGTAGAAGCAGTTCCTTCAGTGGCACCCAGCAATGTTGAGCAGGTGCAGACACCAACTAGTGACATTATTTTAGTATAAGCAGTTCCAACAGTGGCACCCAGCAATGTTGCACCAGTGCAAACACCAACAAGTGACATTATGTCAGTAGAAGCAGTTCCTTCAGTGGCACCCAGTAATGTTGTGCAGGTGTAGACAGCAACAAGTGACATTATGTCAGTAGAAGCAGTTCCATCAGTGGCACCCAGCAATGTTGGGCAGGTGCAGACAACAACAAGTAACATCATTTCAGTAGAAGCAGTTCCATTAGTGACACCCAGTAATGTTGACAGTTGCAGACAGCAACAAGTGACATCATTTCAGTAGAAGCAGTTCCATCAATGGCACCCAGTAATGTTGAACAGGTGCAGACACCTAAAAGTGACATTATGTCAGTAGAAGCAGTTCCATCAGTGGCACCCAGTAATGTTAAACAGGTGCAGACACCAACAAGTGACATCATTTCAGTAGAAGCAGTTCCATCAGTGGCACCCAGCAATGTTGAGCAGGTGCAGACACCAACAAGTGACATTATGTCAGTAGAAGCAGTTCCAACAGTGGCACCCAGCAATGTTGCACAGGTGCAGACACCAACAAGTGACATTATGTCAGTAGAAGCAGTTCCATCAGTGGCACCCAGCAATGTTGAGCAGGTGCAGACAACAACAAGTAACATCATTTCAGTAGAAGCAGTTCCATTAGTGACACCCAGTAATGTTGACAGTTGCAGACAGCAACAAGTGACATCATTTCAGTAGAAGCAGTTCCATCAATGGCACCCAGTAATGTTGAACAGGTGCAGACACCAACAAGTGACATTATGTCAGTAGAAGCAGTTCCATCAGTGGCACCCAGCAATGTTGAGCAGGTGCAGACACCAACAAGTGACATTATGTCAGTAGAAGCAGTTCCTTCAGTGGAACGCAGCAATGTTGAGCAGGTGCAGACACCAACTAGTGACATTATTTCAGTAGAAGCAGTTCCAACAGTGGCACCCAGCAATGTTGCACAGGTGCAGACACCAACAAGTGACATTATGTCAGTAGAAGCAGTTCCATCAGTGGCACCCAGCAATGTTGAGCAGGTGCAGATACCAACAAGTGACATCATTCACTTGAAGCAGTTCCAACAGTGGCATCCAGCAATGTTGAACAGGTGCAGACACCAACAAGTGACATTATGTCAGTAGAAGCAGTTCCATCAGTGGCACCCAGCAATGTTGAGCAGGTGCAGACACCAACAAGTGACATCTTCAGTAGTAGCATTTCCATCAGTGGCACCCAACAATGGCAAGCAGGTGCAGGTAACAGTCCATAATATTCACTATCACTAATCAGACAGTTCATCAGAGTTTATCAGCAGAAATTAAACATTTCCAAGTGGCACCCATCATATTGAATAAGTGCAGGTATCTGTCCATAATATTCACTATCACTAATCAGATAGTTCATCAGAGTTCATTAGCACAAATTAAACATTTCCAAGTGGCACCCATCATGTTGAACAAGTGCACACACGTACAACAGTTTGAAGGCAAACACAATTGCTTTTACAAAATTATATCAATGCTGTTACACTAAACATACAAATTATAATAAACACACAAATGATATCAGATAATTGTCATATTAACTATTACAACTACACAAATATCAGTAAACCTACAATATTTATGGGTGTCAGTCCAAGCCACAACAACAAGTAAAATAATATTTAGGAGATAGGTCGGTACCAATTATTTGGGATTAGGAAAGGAAAACACACAAAACACACTCACTCATCTTTCATCCACATTAAGTACTACTGTGTAATTGAATAGTGTTAACTGTGTAAATGCAATTCTGTCAAAGATTTGATGTTCGACATGTGTATCAAGTAGTAGTGTCAGCAATGTATAACAGTCAATATTAGTTAGTCAACGTCATAGTCATCATGTCAAGACCAATGTTTGCCAATCCAAATGAAATGTACTGTTGCTGAACAACTGTCAGTGTGCCAAGATATGCAAATGCTTCCTCTCTCCAAAAAAAGTATATACTGCTTAGTGATTTAACCAAGTGTGTGTGTATACAATCTTCCATCTACTTGAGTGTTCTAGTCTGCCATCTTCATCCTCCTTGTTCCATATAAACCAACAAAAAAAAAATATGCTCCTCACTTACTTTACCTCTTATCCACCATAACTCCAATAATCATCAGCATCACATAATCTTAATACTTCAATAATACCTCTTACGTCGATACATATAAACCTTACCATCAATATCATTTACCTTACCTCTTGTACACCAAAACTCCAATAATCATCAACTTCACACAATCTCAGTACCTCAATAATACCTCTTCAATACGCCAATACATACAAACCTTATCACCAATATCAATTCATTTCCATAATAACTCTTTCTTCTATTCAGTCTCCTCGAACAAGTACAGATAAAATCTTAGTGCAAACTTCAGTTCATCATCCCATACAATCCGAAGAAACAATGTCAACACAGAACCTCTGTGTAATCCATCTGACCCAAATCTTCTACTCATTATGAATTGTAAAATACATTTTGGTTACCTTGTCCATCATTAAATAAAATAAATGCATACATGACCTCTAACAGCCTTTAGTTTGAATAAATTTCAGTAAGTAAGTACTAGTACGGACTGTGAATGATCATAATATTTCACAGTGTGTACACCACTTCAAGAATCATGGCAAAACAGAAGCAAACATGTGGAGTATTTCTTGTGTCAAGTATCACTTGCTATTTCAATTGCTCATGAAGAATGCAGTGTAATAACTGTCAATGGTCTAAACCTAGTGTTGGTATGTCATGTCGTTAGCTTCCTTCCTATTAACAAATTTATACAGCTTCCATAAAACCTCCAGCTCATGTGACTTCAATGAGGTTTCTTGTAGCAACGTTCATTTTCTTATCTTAAAAATATAAGGCACTGAGCGTAAGCAAAACATGCAAAACATGCAACAGCGAGTAAATATACCAGTAGAGAACAGAATGTCAACAAGTGGATGCAGCACAATTCCTACAACGAGGCTCTGCCAAGCGAACAATCTATAATTAATACCATAGTGTAACCTAAACTCCATGTTCATACCCACTATATCAGCATTTCTATATACCCACTTAAAGAGAAGTTATGACAACAAAACAGAAATGTGTTAATATGCAATCAATACGCAAAGCAGCAAATATATATCTTACATAATAAACAGGTTATTAGCATCATATCAGCATAAGCAAATAAATGTTCATATGTAATCTTAATAAGTAAACATGAAGGTGCAAGCAGATAAATCACAAAGTATAGCCTACATACATAACCATATCAGCACAACTAATCAGGTGACAATTATAATTTAAATAAATAAGCACAGCATGCACATAATAAAAAAAATATGACATCAGTGAAAAAGCAGTGCAGCCAAGCGATGCATAATATACATAAGTAACAACCCTGTTCATTAATCAATCATTGTCAATATCAGTTAACACGAAGTATGAATCACGTAATCGCTAGCAGCAAATTACATCTAAAGGACATACCAAGTAGAAATATGTTACCTGAAAAATAAACTCAATTAATAGTTACCTTTTTAGTTTATTACTTTCTTCTTCGAAATTACATTCTTCCTGAAAATTTCTGGATAGCAAGTCCTCTTAACGTCGGACACACACAGAATTTACCTGAAGTTCTTAAATATTTTATACAACCGTATCCTGAAAAATACTGAACGTTAAGAACATAATTTATCAAGTCAATATAGCTTTATACTGAATTTAATCGGAGAAATTAGGCTGTGTATTTGTTTACGGCTGTCAGTGCATTCGCACTGAGCGCTCGATCAGCTGTAGGTACGAGTGACGTAGGAAGTAATTGTTTGCGGTCAACGACTGCCTTGTGCGCCGCGCAGACTTGACTGTTGCTTTGAGTATGTGCCGCCGCCAGAACGCGGCGCGGTATCCTTGTATTCTCTGCATGTTTACAAGTAGCTGTTAGTTTCTCAAAAGTATGTCATTCCACAAAAATTTTAATGTCCGACATATGATGTATTCCCTTAGAGCGCCGAGATTTAAGAGTTTCTACTTCGACAGTGTTATCATGAATGATTTTGCGAACCCTATATGGACCGTTATAAAGCAGAAAAAATTTGCGACACAAGCCTTTTCCTTTGTGAGACAAACGGTGAGACTTAATTAACACCTTTTGACCAACTGACAAGGTTTTTAAACGACCAGGACGTTTAGCTGACTTCTCTCTTCTAGCAGCCGCAGATGCAATATTTTGTAGAGCAAGGTTGACAACTTCAGAATGCCGTAGTTTCCGTGAAGGCGGAAAAGGAACGATTTCAGAAATGCGATTTGTCGGTGCTTTATTTTTTAATATTAATATAGGTGGTAAAGAAGTTGAATCATTAGGGAGTTCATTCAGAATGTTTTGAAAAATATGAAGATACTGATCCCAAGTTCTGTGATTCTGATGACAATAAAGTCGACACAATTTATTGATTTCCTTCATCCACCTCTCTGAAGCGTTAGATTGAGGGTGAAACAGTGAAATGAAAATTGGTTTAATCTTACGACGCCGTAGAGTACGAAGCCAAAGTTTAGAACGAAACTGTAATCCATTATCTGATATAATTTTATCAACATGACCCACTTCTTTAAGAAAATGTTTAATGAAAGCATTAGATACTGAACGAGCTGTTGCTTTGCGTAAAGGTGTAAAACACACATATTTTGATGTCAATTCCACTGCTACTAAAATGTACGCAAAATCATTAGTAGAACGAACCACTGGACCGAACAAATAGACTGCAGCCATCTCCTTTAATTTCGCTGGAATGATAGGAAAATACAGTGCTCTGTGAGAAATAGTTGGCGGCTTAGCCTTTTGACATAATTTGCATTTGGCGAGAACAGATCGAATACGTTTTTCCGTATTACTGAAGTAGCAATATTCTCGTAATTTATGAAAGCATTTTCTGGGACCAAAGTGTGCATAACTGAAATGTGTATACCAAATCAATTTATTGACCCACTTATCAGGAATACAAACTAACCAAACAGAGTTGTCGACCGATTTTCGTTTAAAAAGAATATCATTGCGAACTAAATAATACTGTCTAATCGCTACACTTTCCTTTCTCCTCCACTTCTCCTTAATGTCCTTCCAGATTTGATCCTTATTTTGCTCCTTAGCGATGTCCTGGAGCGAAGACGAAATAAAATTCTCAAACACAACACCTTGAATATACATCAAACAATAATGGTTTTCTTTGCAGTCCTCTTCAGCACTTTGTTTCAAACCCATCGGTGCACGTGATAAAGCATCAGCAATAATATTTGAAGAACCCTGTATGTAAACAATACTAAAATCAAATTCCTGTAGATACAGCGCCCATCGTGACAGTCTTCCATGTGTTAGTTTTGTTGACATAAGAAATTCCAGAGCTCGATGATCGGTGTAAACCTTAGTATGTCTGCCAAACAAAAATATGCGAAATTTTGTGAAAGCCCACACAACAGCCAAAGCTTCAAGTTCCGTAATCGAATAATTATTTTCTGATTTAGAGAGAACACGACTTCCAAATGCAATAGTCTTCTGTACTACAACGCCGTTTTCTTCCATCTCTTGAAATAAATGTGCACCTAGGCCTTTGTATGATGAGTCCGTCGCCAAACAATAATCTTTAGATAAATCCGGATGTGAAAGAAGTGGAGCAGTAACTAAAGAATCACGAAGTTGTTCTAATTCTGCTTGAGCTTCTTCATCCCAACACCAATTAGAATTCTTTCCAGATAGTTCGCATAAGCGAGGTGTGGCCAAATCGTCCAATCTAACAGAGCGTCTAAGAAAATTACAGACACCACGGAAACTACGAACATCACGTTTTGTAGTAGGAACAGCATAATAACGAATAGCGTCTAGTTTCTCTGGATCGGGAAGAATACCTTCTGTAGAAATAATATGACCAAGAAATTTCACCTGAGAACGACCAAATTCAGATTTTTCCTAGTTCACTGTAATGCCAACTCTTGCTAAAATACGTAATAATGAATCCAAAATTTAGTTGTGCTCATTCCAAGATCGTTTAGCAAAAAGAATATCGTCAACATATGAAGTAATATTGTCACGAAGATAAAAAGGTAAAATTTTGTTTAAGCTACGAATGAATGCTGCTGAAGATACAGTAAGTCCAAACGGTAATTTCCGAAATTGGTAACAGTTACCAAAGGCTAAAAAGGCTGTGTATTTTCTACAATCAGGGTGGAGTTCTATTTGCCAAAAACTTGCGCGCATATCAATCGTAGATAAATCTTTAATTCCATGGAAATGTTGAAGAAGTTCATCTAAATTTTGTGGGCGGTCAGTTTCAGGAATGATGATATTATTTATCTGTCTGGAATCCAGAACCAAACGAATTGACCCATCCTTTTTAAGAACGACGTGTAATCTGCTGGTATAAGGACTGACTGCTGGCTCAATAATGCCTTGATCTAACATGTATAGAAGTTCACTCTTAATCTTGTCTCTGTAAGCCAAAGGAATAGCGTACGTTTTCCCCCGAAATGGTGTGTGTTCTTTTACCTTATATAAATATTGTAAGCCTTGTATAGTTCCTGTGTGATGACTACATACTGTAGCATGTGAAGTCTAAATTTGGTGCAGTTCTTCACTTGCAACGTCGTCTGGCACTTCAGCTTTCTTAACCTTTTCATTAATTAATTCTTCGCTATTAATTATATCATCCATCACGTCTCTGTATCTATTGTCGTTGTCATGAATGAACACATTGTCGTCATAATGCTCAGCGAAAACATCAGAAGTAAGAAACCTTATACATTTTCTGTCTGATTCAGATCTGGTTAAACACTCGAAAAATTTAAAACATTTCGGCATTCCGGCAACAGTCAAATTCACACTTCCTTCTTTAAAGTTCAAAATTGCCTTATGTGCGTTAAGAAACTCCATACCTAATCTAATTTGTGTGTTGAGTAATGGAACAATAATTAAATTAGCAGAAAATTCGTATCCTTGACAAATGAAATTTAGGTTGGTCTGCTGTTTGACTTCCACACTTTTTCCAGAAATAGCGCCTCGAATTGGAGTTTTAGAAACAGGTAGCACAGGACAAGCAATAGTTCTTACACATATACGAAAAACTGATTCACTAATGACATTCAATGGGCTCCCAGAATCTAAAACTGCAGTGAACTTATTCTTACCCACACATACTTCAATAACAGGATGTAAAAATGCGTCTACACTATGTTCCTTTTCGTCTAGCAAAATGTCTCTCATGTCTTCCAGGCGTACGTAGTGTAAAGTTGTAGTGTCATTACTTTCTGAACCGTCTATATTGCTGCCAGAAGCCGAAGCTACAAGTCATTGTCGATTGTTCGCGTCACGTCTTTGATTATTCCCGTCATTTCGCGCATCAATTTCTACTATTTGCATTTGTCTCTCTGAAGTTCTGTCACGTGGAGGATGCCAATTAGGTCCCTCCTGTCTGTTGGATGCAAATTCTTGGTTGTGTTTGTTATTAAAATTTCTATTTTCCTGTCTGTCTGCATAACTACTTCTTGTGTAATTTCGACTGTCACTTCTGAAATTACTGTTAGATCTACTACCCTGGTTATTTCTGTAGTAAGAATTTCTATTATTGTATGAATAATTTCTGTCTTGATGATACCGATTACTGTTTCCGTATGATTGATCATTCCGGTAGGAATTACCGTTATTATAATTGTCTGTGTAATTTCTGTTAGAACGTCTGTTATTGTCATAAGGCTGGTATCTATTGTCCTGTCTGTTTCGTCTGTCATTCTCAAAATTACCCATATAACGTCCGTTCTGATCACTATCCCCTTTCTCTGAAAATCTATTGTAATTACTGTTACGTCGTCGTTGTCATACTCAAGTTCTTGTAGCAACGTCTTAAACGTCTCAATGTCGTCTTCACATCTTCCGGCTAAAGCAATTTGTCTTATCGATTGTGGCAGCTTAGTTAAACAAATGCGAATTAATTCAGTCGGGCTATAGGGGCTGGACAGGAATTGATTCTTTCGAATCATGTCTTCAAAGTATTCTGCCGGTGTGCGGAACTCAGACTGTTTAAAATTACGCTGCATAATAAGACTGTGTTTGACTCAGTCTTGCGTGTTTTCTGACCAATATGCCGATAGAAATGCATGATAAAAATCATTTAGATTATTACAGTCTCTAATAAGTGCGCGCATCCGCGTCGCCGGTTCGTTTTCTAAATATCCACACATAAATTCCAATTTGTGACTTAGTGGCCAATTTGGTGGAAGTGCGTACATAAATTGATCTAACCATGAACATGGATGTATGTCATTCTTAGAATTGCGAAATATCTTAAATTTCCGAACAGTTAAAAAGTGTTTATAGTCAAAGTTTTCGCCTCGTGGCGACAAAGACCTACCGCGTCTGTTCCAGTCTGAATGTCGATTATTGTCAAGTTCACGCGCCTGGCGCTCTCTTGTTGCATCCCGTAAATGAAATAAATTATTGTCTTCAAAGCCCTCTGCTATCTGTGATTCTAAATTTCTTCTGCTGTCTTTTCCTACGATTTCGCCTTCAATTTGTTTGACTTGCTTTCGTAATGCCTCAAATTCCCTTTTGACGCGTTCATTAAATTTTCCCTGATTTTCAACATGCTTATTTATGTTCTGGTACTCTTCGGTTTCTGCAAATGGCAATGGAGCTGTGTCATCTGAATCTCTGCCCCATTTAAACTAAGACTTGTCAATTTATCTGAAATCTCCTCAACTCTTTCCGATAAGTCACCTATTTGTTCTTTCTGTTTATTTACGTCTTCCATAAGTGTCGCGACTCGGGTTTCAGTATTGACACATTTAGTAGTTAACTGTTCATACTGTTGTGTTAGGTTATTTATTCTGTCATTTGGTACGGATTCCTCGATTCTTTCAAATATTTCTTCCTTATCGTGTGCACTTTGTAAATTTAACTCTGAAAATTTTTGTACTATCACGTGATCTCTTTCTTCCTGTTCTCTATCCTGTTCCTTTTGTCTGATTTCTATTGAAATTAATCTATTATTGTGAGCATTCAAAATCGGTTGTACTTCTTCTCTAATTTCTTTCTTTAATTCATCATTCATGTTTTTGAAGCATGTCCCTATTCGTGAGTCTAACCGTGTTTCCATTGTTCCCATATCAGTTTCTAAACGTGTGGCCAAAGTTCCCATCTCTGTTTTAATTGTTCCTATTTGTGAGGCTAACCGTGATCCCAAATTTAATATAGCACTCATTAACTGCTCCATGTTAGCTTGTTCGAAATTTTTTTCGCCCCTAACATTTCCCGTAAAACTAACTTCCTTCGTCATAGCAGTCAACTATCTGTGTTCGATACTATTCCAGAATCTTCTGTCGTCAATCTCATATTCTGAAAATGTTTTGATTGTGAAAAATTTTGAATTGGTTCCGGACTATTTTCCCGACTTGTTAAATTGTTTTCAACTTCATTATTCATCATCCTGTTCTCCTGTGTTGGCGAGTTCGCTATGTTAACAATTCCGTCATTCTCACTATTCATCATTTTTGCCTTTTTCATCGATCGCGTAATCATTTACAAAACATACAAAACTCGTCACTATATGAAAATTACACACAATGACACTTTATCACCAACAGTATCATTCACACGAAATGCTTCCCTCAAACATGATTAACGAACAATTAAAATCTTCATAATTGCACAAAATTGTCAAACCCGTATACAAGACATCAAAAATTAAATAATGCAAAAAATATCATTAGAAGAATGACAATTACCAAATCTATACATGCAATATAGACTACAATTACTAAACTACAAATTACTACAGCAATACTACTGTCTGCTATTTTTACAATCGGAAGAATCCCAAGGGACGATCCGAAGCAGCGGTCGCCACGTGCATGGGGGCTTAATTATTAAAAAGAATGCAAATACTTTTAAATTTTTTTATTTAGTAGCTGTCTGTTCGATTACGCAGTCTCGTAACCGGTTGGCCCTGACTAGTATTACTCCGCAATCTGACTGCATAGAATAACAACAAAGAATGAAACGAAATTTCCGTTAACACAGTTAATTAATTAAGTCCCCAGAAACTATGAAAGCTACGAAACAACAAGGCACAAGTGTCGCTGTTCTGTGTGTGAAAGTGTGAATCAACGTACACATCTGGCACGGTTCTTCCTCAATACGACAAGATATTTTAAATACCCTTTATACTGAAGTAATTAAAAAAAATAAACAGAAATACTACAATTGCACATAGAAACCAGAAATACAGTCTAATACAAGAACACGAGCCAGATGTTTTGTTGACTGAACCTGTGACCAAGAGGCGTTATTGTTTAAGACATTGAAATAATGAAAAAAAAGGAATTTTTTACCTTCATATATATTGACGAAAAGCACACTCTGATCATTACAGCATCCCCAATCCAACAATATCCGGCGTCAAGCCCATCAAAACAATACTACAAGTTCTAAACAAGGACTCTCCATGGGAACTTCTCAACAACGACTCACCACTGCTACATCTCAATAGCACTCTCCACCACGACTTCTCGATAAGAACTGCCAGTGGAGGCGGCTGAATAATACTCTTTGGCGCAATCTCTGGCGCTGTGGCTCAGTGTAGCCACCTTTCAACCCATCACTAGAGGTTCTGATTGTGAGAGATCTGGATGACGTGGTGACCAGGGGAACAGTCGAACACCTTTGTATCACGGTAAATCATGACAGCAACGGAAATATTATGTCTTGAGTCATATTGTTGAATGTTGTCCTGGAGACCATCTCGAAGACGCAGCACAGCCACCCGTCTCAGTACATCGCAGATATAATGGTCGTCGCCGCGTCTGGTTTGACAAAACAATGAGTTACTACTCTGTTCCCGTCTTAAGCGAAGCCAGCAACAGTGGTAACCTTGCTGACAAACATGTTGGCCATTAGCCGACGTAACACTTCTCGTGTACAGCGAAGCCTGTTTCCTTACCCGGTGTACGTGACGCTGCTGTACTCTCATTGCCAAGTGAACAGTATTGCTTCTCCTCGGGCGCTAATCGCATGGGGACTTGAAATCTTGCCGGACATTGATTAAGGCCCTCCTCGATCCATTGATTCTGTATTCTGATGACTGTCATAATATCCGGACCAGTCCTGGTAGCATCATATGAAGATAAAATGCGACCTCGATTAGTTGCGTTCATACCGTTGTCGCATTCCGACACAAACTTGCAGATATACCTGTTTCTTACACGATGACATCACAGTCTACTCACAAGCGACCAGGTATCAAATTCAAGTTCTGAATGACAAACCGACTTTATAGATTGATCTTGACTTATACACAAAATTTATATAGTTTACCCCTTCCTACTTCACACACTTGTGCTAATGTGCTTATTACACTGTCCGGACAAAAATAATGCACCAGGAAAGACGACGTGGATTTTGGTCTGATGACAGCATATGCTACCTGGAGAATATTGGATATACTGATAATGTTTTTAGCGTCGTACGCTAGGAGAGAGTTTAGCTTCATAGGTACCAGGACGCCATCTATGCCAGCCCTTTAATGGAGAATGCACAACCAGAAGACTTAGTGCTGTGTAAACGTGTGAAGCAAGAAGCCAACCATGCCAGGGTGACACACTCGTGCTTCCTATAACCATATGGGTGAATTTGAAAGGGTCAAATTGTGGCCTTTCGGGTGGAGGGATGGTCCTTCCGGAGAATTTTCACTCAAGTTGGACGAATACATCAGTTGTGCAAGGATACTGGTGTCAGTGGTCACCTGAAAATTATCACACACATAGACGAGGATCTAGATGTCCACACAGTACAGACGCCCTCCAGAATCGTGTTATGATAAGGGCAGCAGTGATAGATCGTACCACAGTACAGATAAGTGGGCTTGTGAGCCCAGACGTGTAAACACGAACTGTTGCGAACCGTTTATTAACGGTAGTACTACGGGGACACACACCTCCAGCCCGTCTTCCAGTCACGCTACAGCGTCGACGTACGTGTCTCAGCCGCTGCCATTCGAGGATCAGTAGGAAGATGGAATGGCGTGCCGTGATTTTCAGCGTGCTTTCGAAGCAGGCCTCGTGAGGGCGGTCACGTAGACTGCATTCGTCCAAGGCACAGTGGCTCCACCCCAGGCCTCATTGGGGTGCGATAAGCTACAACTCTCGTTCACCTTTGTTGTTTCTGTTGGGGACGCTAACCAGCGCTCCGTACGTGCAGAATATTGTGAAACCCGTTCTTTAGCCATTCTTGGAACAGGAAGGTGAAGTGTTTGCCGAGGAGTATAACGCTCGCCCACACAGTGCCTGTGAAACTCAACGTACTCTGCAACATCTGCGCCAGCGTACCTCGTCAGCACGATATGTGGACTTGTCTCCAACCGACTAAGTGCGGGATATGATGGGACAAGTAGTGACTCGTGCGACTCGTCAACTGACAACTCTATCATAACTACGTGAAAAGGGTCGATCAGGAGTGCAATAACTTGTCCCAGGACAGTATTCGTCATCTGTACGATTCACTGGATGCCACAGAAAGCTTCTGCATTGCCGCCCGTGAAGCCTCTACCATGTACCAATGTGGGTCGATACCTGGTATCTGAAAACTACTTGTGCTATTTATCTGTAAATGCAGTCATTTCATGTACTTCATACGCAATCCTGCAACAACAAACATTGAGTTAAATTCAAACCTCTAAGCGGGTGTATTATTATTATTATTATTATTATTATTATTATTTACTGGCAAAGTGTTTGCATATCTAAGCATGTAACACCTTTTTCACCAATTCAACGTTTTTCGATTGCCATCCTCATCATCAGCCTGAACGGCTAACGGGCTGTAAAAGTTTTCCGGGAAATGAAATGCATACAGAAATATAGGTCCCTTAAGAATGAAAGTCATAAAATATACGAAAACGCTACAACGGAGCAGATTCAGGAAAAATGTGAAAAATTCTGAGAAGGGGAGGCCACGGCGATGGCATCACCGATTTAATTCAGACTTTGTATACATTTAGTAGGCCATTAAGACATAATGAAAGGCATACAGAAATATAGGTCCCTTAAGAATGAAAGTCATAAAATATACGAAAACGCTACAACGGAGCAGATTCAGGAAAAATGTGAAAAATTCTGAGAAGGGGAGGCCACGGCGATGGCATCACCGATTTAATCCAGACTTTGTATACATTTAGTAGGCCATTAAGACATAATGTGCAAGTGGTAAGGTGCACTACTCTGGCAGTTCAGAGAAAATCACAAGTGAAGTCGAGAAAATCACAAGAGAGGTTTTACGCGTCTGTTATGTACCTTACGTGTCTATGCGTAGCTGCTGGACGTTAGAGTTCATCGTGGTCCAGTGGTTAACTTTCGAGCTATCTAAGACGAAGGTACAGGAGGTGACTGTTTGACTCCCGCTCAGTCTTAATTTAATAGATCATTCGAGACATAGTATAATTAAAAAAAACACGTGTATTTGATGAAGTTTTAGTAAATTTCATTTTATTTAACTACTTACTATTTTTAATGAAATTTAATTATTAAAAGAAACATATTTATAACTGTCTTCTCTGCCTCGTGATGACTGGGTGTTGTGTGATGTCCTTAGGTTAGTTAGGTTTAAGTAGTTCTAAGTTCTAGGGGACTGATGACCATAGATGTTAAGTCCCATAGTGCTCAGAACCATTTGAACCATTTATAACTGTCGACAAGTAAATAAGAAACGCATAGTTTGCCTCAATCTTGCGAAATCCCTTACACATGCAATCTGGTAAGGTACCCGGAATTACCTAGCATGTCGATGCTTCGAGCTGTAGACTCAGAGGCGGGCTCCATTTGGCAGTTAAACTGCATAGCGGTGAAACGTTGCTAAAGTAACAAGAACAAATAGTGAAGATGCAAATGTTTCGAATACCGCAGATTTTACACATCTTCTACAAAAACGAAGTACTGAGCAGCAGTCGAACATACACTTCATACGTGCTTGTATTACGAAGCTCGAACTACTTGAGCACCACAAACTCCAAAGTCTGGCGCCTACGCAGAGATACATCAGTTACGTTATAGACGCGTAAAACTTCTCTTGCGATTTTCTCGGAATTGCCGGAGTAATGCACTTTACTACTTCCAAATTCCGTTGTTTTAATGTTCTACTAAAGGTGAACAAAGTTTGAAGTAAATCCCAACGTCATGGCCTCCCCTTGTACGAGGAAATGGTCGTCAAAAGAACACAGAACGTTGAAAAATGAAATGGGATCGAGTTGGGGACACAGTGTTAACAGAGCTGAGGACCACATCCGATAAAACAAGACAGATGACGTTCACTCAGAAACTGAAATATGGGAAACACGTTAATGAGGGGCACATCAAACCACTCAGAACACTGGATTTTTTAAAAAAAGTGTCCCTAGTTGTTAGGACACTTTATATTATATTTCATGTAGTATTCCACTTAGCGAGGAGATGCGCAATACAATGACGTTCATTATTTAAGGGGTCATTGATAACTATGAAAGCTGAGGCAAGGTAATAATGTATTATTAAGACGTTCCATAACCACAACATAGATCACCCATAAAAATCGTACAGCCGAAATTTTGTCATAGCAAATGAGACACTGGTAATGTCAATGTGGTATTACGTTAAGTACCCAGAATTAGTCCAATGTCCCACGGTTACAATGACTACCAGCAAAATTAACAAAAAGGTGGCTGGAATCAAAAGTGAACACAAAAGTCTTAAGCTCGAAGTAGAATGTATATAGCACCTATGGGCACTGGCGGTAGGGTACTTATAAGCGCCAAGAACGTCATATGCAGCCACAACATTACATATCCTAAATTAGTAATGATTTTGATTTTGAGGTAAGCAACAAAGGTGGATAAAACATACTACTCAGTGCTTTTATAGAGTATGTACCACGAACTTCAGAAGTAGGACGCTTCAGAGAAAATTTTAAGGTACCGTGCCTAAAATTCATAATCATTTTATGATAGTAAGGAGAGACTTCATCTATCCACCTGCAGAAAGGAAGCGTCACGGGGTGAATGCTGTTGCCAGAGACTGGGGATTATGTCTGATGTTTGTGAACGCTTTTTATGAAAATTATCCTTAACACTTAGAGAAACAGCTCGTGAAGACAATGTAATCAATAAGAGAAAAGGCTTCTTAACATTGTATGAAGAAACCAATGAATAACACGTTGCTATAGCTATAATGAATACAGTTCCTAAAAGGACTAATAAGAAAGCAGGTAAACATTGTATTTTATTTGGTGATAAGGGAAACAAATTGCAGAATACATGACCAGTTGGCATCAAATGTTTACTGACGGGTTCGAACATGTGGAATACCAATATGGACAATTAAAAAATGTTATTGTTAAAGCTGAGACAGCTCCGTCGTAGTCTTCAAAAGAAGCCAAAATCTTGATGAATAAGTAAAGCAAAAAAATGGTTCAAATGGCTCTGAGCACTATGCGACTTAACTTCTGAGGTCATCAGTCGCCTAGAACTTAGAACTAATTAAACCTAACTAACCTAAGGACATCACACACATCCATGCCCGAGGCAGGATTCGAACCTGCGACCGTAGCGGTCACGCGGTTCCAGACTGAAGCGCCTTTAACCGCACGGCCACACCGGCCGGCAAGTAAAGCAAAGAGACCGAGAAGCGTGCAGTGAACTAGGAAGAAAAATACAGCTAATCTGTATAAAATGAAGACTCTAAAGATGATTAGTATTACACGAAATCAGTAAACGGTTCTATACAGTCAGTGATCACAGTGATACGGAAATGGGAGGCGGCATAGAAAAGGCGAATACTGAATTCAGCCTCCTTATATCGTTTCTCTAGTTTTCGCCTTCCACTCGTACTACGAATTCCGAAATGACAGATATTCTGATAAACGATAGTTTCACAGAAAATTAAAATAATTCAAGAGAGGAAAAGTGAGTGGAACTGATGAGATACCTGTACGCATCTGCATCACCTAGTGAACGTACTTGCTCGATTTTAACAACAGTTAATTGTAGGTCGCTAGAGAAACAAAGCGTTACGTGCGACTGGAAGAAAGACACAGATGATTAGTTCCTGAATTAGGATCTTACACTTAGGCGCGTCTGTCAGTCTTATTTAGAATTACGGAATACGTTTCATGCTAATATATTATATTATTAAAGAGCGGTCGCATGGAATCGGCGGAAACCTTCTTGGGAAAGTCATTTCCTTGTTTTCTTTTCCTGAGACCCAGTTATGAACGGAGATCATATTGTTGGACTTCCTGAAGATAAGCGAACCGGTTGCATTGTCTCCTAATGAACAATCATCGATTATTCGGAACATTGAAGGAGCTTAGTTACTGAGGTTTGGACTTCTTCGCACATAGAACCCAACACATCGTTCTAACGATGACAATATAAAAGTAACCTAAAGAGTACCTAAAGGGAGTGTTATAGAGCGGTTAGCCTTCACGAAGTACATAAATTATGTACTGCAGATGGACCGAAGCTCATCCAGGCTGTCTGCAGACGGTGCTGATGTATATAGGTGACTGTCAACACAAGACGGTTCAAATGACATGTTTAACGACCCGCAAAGGATCGGTGTTTGGTGAAGGTAGTTGTCGAAATACCCATTAATATTCCATTTCACTATTGACGTAATAGCCAACGTAAGTAAATTCGTATTTCATATACGCTATTTCACTGAAAAATGTAGAAATACATTTGCGGCAATATACACAAGAGAAACATGAAATACAGAAATTGCTTGTAACTTACATACAGACTGAAATACAATGTATCACAAGAAATACTTCAAATCTGAAACATTTCAGATATGTGTTACGGTACCGGTAGTAGCAATTCACAAAAACGAAATGAAGGCCAGAAAACTCTTAATTATAATGTTGTTTTACCTAATACTGTAGTTATGACATTAGATATGCGAGGTGTTTCAAAATTATATCGAAGGATATTGAGGGGGTGAGATGCAGAGAAATATGAGGAGACCTGTGCCACTAAGCGTTATTAGCGACGCTACAGAGCGTCGAAGTTATTGGCACTGGTTCCTGTATACGTACGTATGTATGTACAGAGTGGTCCATTGATCGTAACCTGGCTAAATATCTCACGAAATAAGCGTCAAACGAAAAAACTACAAAGAACGAAACTTGTCTAACTTGAAGGGGAAACCAGATGCCGCTATGGTTGGCCCGTTGGATGAATACAGAACGTAGGTACGTTTGAACATTTTGTTTCGGTTGTTCCAATGTAATACATGTACCTAGTGAACTTACCATTTCTGAGAACGCATGCTATTACAGCGTGATTACCTGCAAATACCCATTAATGCAATAAATGCTCAGAATGATGTCCGTCAACCTCAATGCATTTGGCAATACGTGTAGCAACATTCCTCTCAACAACGAGTAGTTCGCCTTCCGTAATGTTCGCACATGCATTGACAATGCGTTGACGCATGATGTCAGGCGTTGTCGGTGGATCACAGTAGTAATTATCCTTCAACTTTCCCCACAGAAAGAAATCCGGGGAAGCAAGTTCCGGTGAACGTGCGGGCCATGGTATGGTGCTTCGACGGCCAATCCACCTGTCATCACATACGCTAGTCAATACTGCTTCAACCGCACGAGACCTATGTGCCCGACATCCATCATGTTGGAAGTACATCGCTATTCAGTCATCAAGTGAAACATCTTGTAGTAACATCGGTAGAACATTACGTAGGAAATCAGCATACATTGCATCATTCAGATTGATATCGATAAAATGGAGGCCAGTTATCCTTCCTCCCATAATGCCGCACCATACATTAACCCGCCAAGATCGCTGCCATCGTGGATTTTCCGTTGCCCAGTAGTGCATATTACGCCGGTTTACGTTACCGCTGTTGGTGAATGACACTTCTTCGCTAAATAGAACGCATGTCAAAAATCTGTCATCGTCCCGTAATTTCTCTTGCGCCCAGTGGCAGAACTGTACACCACGTTAAAACTCGTCGCCATGCAATTCCTGGTGAATAGAAATATGGTACGGGTGCAATCGATGTCGATGTAGCATTCTCAACTCCGACGTTATTGGGATTCCCGATTCTCGCCCAGTGTGCCGGCTACTGATGTGCGGATTAGCAGCAACAGCAGCCAAAATACCTACTTGGGCATTCTCATTTGTTGCAGGTCGTGGTTGGCGTTTCACATGTTGCTGAACACTTCCTGTTTCCTTAAATAACGTAACTATCCGGCGAACGGTCCGGACGCTTGGATGATGACGTCCAGGATACCGTGCAGTATACATAGCACACGCCCGTTGGGCATTTTGATCACAATAGCTATACATCAACACGATATCGACCTTTTCTGCAGTTGGTGAACGGTCCATTTTAATACAGGTAATGTATCACGAAGCAAAAAACGTCTGCACTGGCGAAATGTTACGTGATACCATGTACATATACGTTTGTGACTATTTCAAAAATGGCTCTGAGCACTATGGGACTTGACAGAAGCTCTCCTGCGAAGTTTGGAAGGTAGGAGAGGAGATACTGGCAGAAGTAAAGCTGTGAGTACGGGCCGGGAGTCGTGCTGCGGTAGCTCAGATGGTAGAGCACTTGCCCACGAAAGGCATAGGACCCAAGTTCGAGTCTCGGTCGGGCACACAGATTTAATCTGCTAGGAATTTTCATATCAGCGTACACTCCGCTACAGAGTGAAAATCTCATTCTAAAAACATTCATATTTCTTTACATTCTACACGAATATTCAATTAAAAATGGGGGTTCCCATTTAAAAAAAACGCAGTTGATATGCGTTTGGTCAATGGCAGCGCCATCCAGCGGGACAACCATAGCGCCATCTAGTTTCCCCCTTCAAGCTAGACGAGTTTAGTTCTTTGTGGTTTTTTCGTTTGATGCTTATTTCGTGAGATATTTGGCCCGGTCACAATCAGTGGACCACCCTATTTACAGGGTAGTTCCGAGATGATGTTACAAACTTTCAAAGATGATGGACAAGGATAAATGTATCAGCATGATTTAAAGGAGCCTGACCCGGAAATGAACGAGTCTGAAATTATAAGAGAAAGTCGTCCAGATACCTGTGACGATAACACACGTTCTCCGGTACTGTTGTTGCTCAAACTGTCGGACAGGCAACTTCCAGAGGCTGTAGTTTGGAAAAATCAAGATAAAAATTTCCAGTATATATGGGGTCTACAATGCATATTTGTTCATATTCGCTACTGTCAAACACATCTCTTCTTTTGAACAAGTGCTTTCAGCTCCTAAGTTATGCATTTTAGAACTCATTTTTACTTGACTTTTATTCTTGTTTTAGTCCATACTACCACTTCTGGAAGTTTCCTATCCTACAATAGCAGCAACAACAGTACGCTACTTGTACACCACTATCACAGGTTGTTGTTGCTGTGGTCTTCAGTCCTGAGACTGGTTTGATGCAACTCTCCATGCTACTTTATCCTGTGCAAGCTTCTTCATCTCCCAGTACCTACTGCAACCAACACCCTTCTGAATCTGTTTAGTGTATTCATCTCATGGTCTCCCTCTACGATTTTTACCCTCCACACTGCCCTCCATTACTAAATTGGTGATCCCTTGATGCCTCAGAACATGTCATACCAACCGATCCCTTCGTCTAGTCACGTTCTGCCACAAACTTCTCTTCTCCCCAATCCTATTCAATACCCCTCATCAGTTATATGATTTACCCATCTAAACTTCAGCATTCTTCTGTAGCACCACATTTCGAAAGCTTCTATTCGCTTCTTGTCCAAACTAATTATCGTCCATGTTTCACTTCCATATATGGCTACACTCCGTACAAATACTCTGAAAAACGACGTCCTGACACTTAATCTATACTCGATGTTAACAAATTTCTCTTCTTCAGAAACACTTTCATTGCGTTTGCCAGTCTACATTTTATATCCTCTCTACATCGACCATCATCAGTTATTTTGCTCCCCAAATAGCAAAAGTCCCTTACTACTTTAAGTGTCTCATTTCCTAATCTAGTTCCCTCACCGTTACCCGACTTAATTCGACTACATTCCATTATCCTCGTTTGGCTTTTGTTTATGTTCATCTTATGCCCTTCTTTCAAGACACTGTACATTCCGTTCAACTGCTCTTCCAAGTCCTTTGCTGTCTCTGACAGAATGACAATGTCATCGGCGAATCTCAAAGGTTTTATTTCTTCCACTTGGATTTTAATACCTACTCCGAGTATTTCTTTTGTATCCTTTACTGCTTGCTCAATATACAGATTGAATAACATCGGCTAGAGGCTACAACCCTGTATCACTCCCTTCCCAACCACTGCTTCCCTTTCATGTCCCTCGACTCTTATAACTACCATCTGGTTTCTGTACAAATTGTAAATAGCCTTTTGCTCTCTATATTTCACCCCTGCGACCTTCAGAATCTGAAAGAGAGTATTCCACTTTCTCTGAGTCTACAAATGCTAGAAACGTAGGTTTGCCTTTCCTTAATCTAGCTTCTAACAAGGGAACCTTCCCATCGCACCCCCCTCAGATTTAGTTATAAGTTGGCACAGTAGATAGGCCTTGAAAAACTGAACACAGATCAATCGAGAAAACAGGAAGAAGTTGTGTGGAACTATGAAAAAAATAAGCAAAATATACAAACTGAGTTGTCCATGCGAAATATAGGCAACATCAAGGAACATGTGTGCTCAGGAGCGCCGTGGTCCTGTGGTTAGCGTGATTAGCTGCGGAACGAGAGGGCCTTGGTTCAAGTCTTCCCTCGACTGAAAATTTAGTTCCTTTATTTTCGCAAAGTTATGATCTGTCCGTTCGTTTATTGACTTCTCTGTTCACTGTAATAAGTTTAGTGTCTGTGTTTTGCGACCGCACCGCAAAACCGTGCGATTAGTAGACGAAAGGACGTGCCTCTCCAATGAGAACCGAAAATATTTGATCGCAAGGTCATAGGTCAACCGATTCCTCCACAGGAAAACACATCTGATATATTCTATACGACACTGGTGACGGCATGTGCGTCACATGACAGGAATATGTTGTCGACCCACCTAACTTGTACATTTAGCGAATGGGTAAAAAGATTCTTCTACCTTGCCCAAATTAGGTTTTCTTATGGATGTGATAATCACCCCCAAAAAAGTGATGAAAACGTAAGAGTTTGTCACATAAACTGAAAATAAAAAATTAAAATTTGCACTCAAGGGAAGACTTGAACCTATAACCTCTCCTTCCGCAGATGGGCTCGCTAACCACGGGACCACGGTGCTCCTTCACTCCGATTCTCCTTGTTGTTGCCTATCTTCGCATGGACTACTCAGTTTGCATATTTTCTAATTTTTTTCATAGTTCCACACAACTTCTTCCTGTTTTCTCAATTGATCGGTGTTCAGTTATTCAAGGCCTATCCACTGTGCCAACTTATAACTAAATCTGAGGGGGGTGCGATGGGGAGGTTCCCTTGTAAGATAAGTCGTAGGGTCAGTATTGCCTCACGTGTTCAAAAATGGTTCAAATGGCTCTGAGCACTATGGGACTCAACTGCTGAGGTCATTAGTCCCCTAGAACATAGAACTAGTTAAACCTAACTAACCTAAGGACATCACAAACATCCATGCCCGAGGCAGGATTCGAACCTGCGACCGTAGCGGTCTTGCGGTTCCAGACTGCAGCGCCTTTAACCGCACGGCCACTTCGGCCGGCTTCAAATCTGTGAGCACCTGCTTTCTTTGGGATTGGAATTATTATATTCTTCTTCAAGTCTGAGGGAATTTCGCCTGTCTCATACATCTTGCTCACCAGATGGTAGAGTTTTGTCAGGACTGGCTCCCCCAAGGCCGTCAGTAGTTCTAATGAAATGTTGTCTACTCCCGGGGCTGTGTTTGGACTCAGGTCTTTCAGTGCTCTGTCAAACTCTTCACGCAGTATCGTATCTCCCATTTCATCTTCATCTACATCCTCTTCCATTTCCATAATATTGTCCTCAAGTACATCGCCGTTGTATAGACCCTCTATATACTCCTTCCACCTTTCTACTTTCCCTTCTTTGCTTAGAACTAGGTTTCCATCTGAGCTCTTGATAATGATACGAGTGGTTCTCTTTCCTCCAAAGGTCTCTTTCATTTTCCTGTAGGCAGTATCTGTCTTACCCCTTGTCACGGGTTCAGAAAGGTTTTCACTTATAACTTCCGATTCGTTTATTTCCAGACCAGGGTCCCTTAATTCAAACTGACACATCTATCTTTCTCCATCATGCATGAGAGCGTGTAACATCATTACGGGATCACTTTGTGCATACGAGGTACAGGTACCAGGACCAATACCGAGCGAGGTGGCGCTGCGGTTAGCACATTGGACTCACATTCGGGAAGACGACGGTTCAAACGTCGTCCGGCCATCCATATTTAGGTGTCCTGTGATTTCCCAAAATCGCTGTAGGCAAATGCAGGGATGGTCCCTTTGAAAGGGCACGCCTTTCCTTCTCAGTCCTTGACACAATCCCAGTTTGTGCTTCGTCTCTAATGCCCTCGACGCCGACGGGACGTTAAACTCAGTCTTTCCTCCTTCTGGCACCAAGAACTCTGACGCTCTGTAGCTTCGTTGGATGACGTTTTGGCACACAGTTTTCTATCCCCAATTTGTTCCTGAAGACAAGTTCCGCATGCGCTTGTAGTTTGTCTGTCTAATTCTGAAACTCTCTGTATATAGCTTTCATAAATCATTCCAGGTGAGTCGATAGCCTGTTGCTTCTATACCCGTCCCTTATCGCCGGCCGTTGTGACCGAGCGGTTCTAGGCGCTTCAGTCTGGAACCGCGCGACCGCTACGGTCGCAGGTTCGAATCCTGCCTCGCGCATGGATGTGTGTGATGTCCTTAGGTTGGTTGGGTTTAAGTAGTTCTAAGTTCTAGGGGACTGATGACCTCAGACGGTAAGTCCCACAGTGCTCAGAGCGATTGGAACCATTTTGTCAGTTATCAACATTTTCAGAATGAAGTTAATATTTCTACTTTATTACAATATCTATTGAATCTGTAGCTGTTTCCTTTGACGTTTTGAATTCACTGTTTCAAATCTGATTTGTTTGGTGCTCTGATCATTTACTTCTGTAACAATGTTGGTGTATTACTATGTATTATGTTGCTAAGCAGGACTGACTAGGAAATCCAGCTTAAGTACGAAATTACATTTTACGATACTCTTTGACACATGTGGAAAGCATGCTTCATTTCTTTGTTTGCAAAAGAATGCTGTAAAATGAGAAAGTGGAGTGTACGATCGTTTGAGCAGCTTCATTACAGGTGGTAAAACTGTGTTGCATCAATATGTACTTTCGTTGGAAACGTGTCGCAGTCCTTTAATTTCAATGTCTCATGCAGGAAGTGAATGATATCTGATTGGCCGTACGAAAAGTGTTAAGAAAAGCAGTACTTGGCTCTTTAATGAAAGAAACACTGTTAAGAAGCAAAAATGAATGTTCAAAAATATTGGTAATGTGTGAAATAGGACGTCTGTAGTGATAGAAGAGCATAAAATATTCTGTCCGTGATTGTACGTCACTTGTCTCCTCCGCTACGATAACCATCGCGCATATCGGGATAATGATTCTATAGTCCGTCTGTTCTAAACAATTGGCTTAAGTTGTTTTGGTAGATAGCGTCAATTTGCTGGCGTTAGTCAGACAGTCAGGCAGCAGCAAATGGCGGAAACAGACGCAGCAACAGGGAAGTAACCGATTTTGTGACATTTATGAGTTCCTAACCAGGACCGTATTATATAATCTCATCTGTGCGCTTTGACAGTTTAGTTTCTTGAGTTTTCTGCGTGTTAGTTAATATCTAATAGACGCAGTTTTCGCATTGTCGTTTTCATCGGAAAGTATATCGATTTTGTGACATATTAGAAGTTCCTAATCAGGGGCGAATTACTTAATTATTTAGCCTCACCTGAGTGCTTTGGTACTTCAGTTTATTAGATGCAGTTCCTGCGTTTTCGTCAGCGTCTACAGTTCCGCAGCATGTGCCGATAGTCCGCTTATCTGGATAGCGTAGTTTCCCACGGTCTTTAGTTTGGATAGGGACTATGACTGCTGTGTGCGGATGCGATTCGAGATGGTGACACTTCGCTCTCAGTCCTAGGCTGTGATGGCTTCGGTTACACAGCTAGAAGCGGCAGTGGAGGGGCACCACTATTGTGGGTCGGCGGTGGGGACACAATGAATGTCCAGCACGTCCGACACCGCTGATCGGTTCTCACCGGTGGCCAGCCCAGTAACTACTCGCACTGAGGTTTACCCCTTGCCTGTGGTCGACTGGGAGGTCGCCCCAGGGCATAGCAGGTGACGATAGACTTCCGAGTGGGCTGCACTTAAGGCCTTCCTAGTTATTCTGACAAACAGGTTCCAGCTGCCAGGTGCTGTCTGTCACTGACTCTGTCACTCAGCCAGATGCAGTTGCTTGTCCTGCTTCAGAGAAAACCTCTCAGCCAGCAAGAACTGGGCAGTCACAAAGGGTGGGATTATTGGTAGTTGGGAGCTGCAACGTTAGGAGCGTTATGGCGCCCCTTTTGGAACGTGTCTGCCAAGAAGGAGAAGGAAGCCAATGTGCACTCCATGTGCATACTGGGAGGAGTCATTCCAGATTTGGAACGGGTCCTTCCGGATGCCATGAAGAGCACCGGGTGTATCCACCTGCCAGTGGTGGCTCACCTCCCTATCAAAGATGTGTGACCCATTGGATTGGAAGACATTCTCTTTGATTTCGAGTGGATAACCATTTGCAGCATAGTCGACAGGACCTATTATGGACCTCTGGTACAGGGCCGTGAGGAGGGTCTGAATCAGAGGCTCAGAGGATTCTGCGACCGTCTAGGCTGCAGATTCCTCGACTTGCGCCATAGGGTGACTGGGTTTCGGGTTCCACTGAGTAGGTCAGGAGTCCTTTACACGCAAGAGGCGGCTACACGGGTAGCAGGGGCTATGTGATGTGGACTGGACGATTTTTTAGGTTAGGTTGTCAAAGGAAAACACAAAAAGGGCTTGACTCACAAAGGGTGGAAGGAGAATGGAGCTATAGAAACTATCTGTAAAACAGTTGTAAATTGTTGTAGCTGTGTTGGAAAAGTACCGGAGCTCCAAGTGCTAATGTAAAGCACTGATGCTCAAATCATTATAGGCACTGACAGCTTGCTAAAGCCGGAAGTAAGTTTAGCCGAAATTTTTGCGAGAAATCTAACGGTGTTACGAAAGTATAGGCTAAACACAGTTGGCCGTGACGTGTTTGTAGCTGTCAGAAGTAGTTTAACTTGTCGTGAAACTGAAGTAGATAGTTCCTGTGAGTTAGTATAGTCAGAGGCCATTCTCGGTAACAGCCTCGGGGGATTAGCCGAGCGGTCTAAGGCGCTGCAGTTACGGACTGTGCGGCTGGTCCCGGCGGAGGTTCGAGTCCTCCCTCGGGCACGGGCGTGTGTGTGTGTCCTTAGGATAATTTAGGTTACGTAGTATGTGAGCTTAGGGACTGATGACCTTAGCAGTTAAGTACCATAAGATTTCACACACATTTGAACATCATTATCGGTAACTGGAATAAAATAATAGATCCTTTTACTGAGCTCCCAATTTAGATGATACAATTGCTGAAAGTTTCAAAGAAAACTTGTGTTTAATTTCAACGTATCCGACGCGTACAACTATAGTTGGTGGTGACTTTGATTTACCCTTGATATGTTGGCGAAAATGCATGTTTAAATCCGGAGGCATGCAAAATATGTCATCCGAAATTGTGTTATATGTATTCTCTGAAAATTATTTCGAGTAGACAGTTCATGGGCCCTCGCGAATAGTAAACTGTTATGAAAACACACTTGACCTATTAGCATTAAATAATCCTGAGCTAACAACGAGCATCAAAACTGATACAGGGATTAGTGACCATAGGGGTGTCGTACAAAAACTGAATACTGCAGTCACCAAATCCTCCAAAAATAAACGAATAATACATCTATCCAAAAAGCAAATAAAATTTGACTTCACGGCTTCCCGAGAGACAATCTCCACTCCTTCCAAATTAACAGTGTAAATGTAGACCAGATGTGGCCTGAATTCAAAGAAACAGTTTTATTTATACCAAATAAATTAACAAACGATGGAGCTGCTCCTCTTTGGTACACAAAACGGGTCAGAACACTGTTGCATAAACAACGAGAAAAACATGGTAAATTTAAAGGGACGAAAAATCTCCAAGACTAGCGTTCTTTTACTGAAGCGCGAAATCTAGTGCGGACTTCAATGTGAGATGCTTATAATAGTTTGCACGACTAAACTTTTTCTAGAAACCTGGCAGAAAATCCAAAGAGATCCTGGTCGTATGTGAAGTATGCTAATGGTGAGATACAAACAATGCCTTGCTTGCGCGATAGCATTGGAGATACTGTCGAAGACAGTGCTGCCAAAGCAGGCTTACTAAACATAGCCTTCCTAAATTCATTCACCAAAGAAGACAAGTAAATAATCCAGAAGTCGAATCAAGAACAGCTTCCAACATTGCAAACCCAAATCATTAACGTCGACATGCAACAGGATTTTGGAACATATATTGTGTTCGAGCATTATGAATTACCCTAAAGAAAACGGTCTATTGACACATAATCAACACGGATTTAGAAAACATCGTTTTTGTGAAACACAACTAGCTCTTTACTAGCACGAAGTGTTGAGTGCTATTGACAAAGGATTTGAAATTGATTCTGTTTTTCTGGATTTCCGGAAGGCTTTTGGCACTGTACCATACAAGCAGCTTGTTGTGAAATTGCGTGCTTCTGGAATATCATCTAACTTATATACAAGGATTCGTGATTTCCTGTCAGAGAGGTAACAGTTCGTGGTAACTGAAGGAAAGTCATCGAGTAAAACGAAGTGATTTCTGGCGTTCACCAAGGTAGTGTTATAGGCCCTCTGCTGTTCCTTATCTATATAAACGATTAGACTATCTGAGTGCCCGTCTTAGGTTGTTTTCAGATAACGCTGTCGTTTATCGTGTAGTAAAGTCATCAGTAGATAAAAAAAAGTTGTAAAACTATTTAGAAAACTTGATGCGAAACTTGGCAGTTGACCCTAAACAACGAAAAGTGCGAGGTCATACAGAGGAGTGCTAAAAGGAATCCTTTAAGCTTTGGTTACACGATAAATCAGACAAATCCAAAAGCCGTAAGTTCTATAAACTACGTATGAATTACAATTACGAATAACTTAAATTGGAAGGAACACCTAGAAAATGTTGCGAGGAACGCTAACCAAAGACTGCGTTTCATTGGCAGGACACTTAGAAAATGTAACAGATCTACTAAAGAAACTGTCTACACCACACTTGTCCGTTCACTATTAGAATACCGCCGCGTGGTGTCCTATCCTTACGAGATAGGACTGACAGAGTACATCGAAAAAGTTCAAAGAAAGGCAGCACGTTTTGTATTATCGTTAAATAGGAGACATAGTGTCACTGAAATGATACAGGATTTCGGGTGGACATCATTAATACAAAGGCGCTTTTCCTTGCGGCAGAATCTTCTCACGAAATTTCGATCTCCAACTTTGTCATCCGAATGCGAAAATATTTTGTTGATGGCGACGTACACAGTGAGACAAGATCACCATGATAAAATATGGGAAATCAGAGCTCGTACGGAAAGATATAGGTGTTTATTTCCTCCGCGAGCTATAAGAGATTGCAACAATAGAGAATTGTGAAGGTGGTTCGATGAAACGTCTGCCAGATCCTTAAATGTGATTTGTAGGCTTTCCGTGTAGAGGCTTTCCGTGTAGATGTGGATGTAACTTTGATATAATCTTTATTTTTATGCTAACTTTTACTCGAAAGAATATCAATATTCTACGAATTAATAGTTCTGGCAGATTCTTCTCAAAGTCTCCTGCCTGCTATTCGATTTGACATTGCTACGTTGTCATGCGTGCTATTATTTGTTAAAACCACTGTTCCGTCGGCTATGTGGCCACGTAATTTCAACACAACAGCTGCTATTATAATTCAAAATTCAGCACAGCGGTATGGCCACTAGTAATGACTGATCTCTAGGGCTACTTATTTATATAATAAATAAACTGTACGAAAGAAATGTTTGAAGTGTTTTACATATGCATAATGATACAAGCGGGTAAAGGGAAAATGAGCTTTCGCGTTTCTGACCATAATGCAACCAGTCTGTGTTTGAAATAGTATTTTATGAATCCACTTCGTGTTTTGATTATTAAGCACTCATTTATTGTGGAAATTACGTTCTGTGTCACTGGTGACAGTCATACAACGTTTTAAATCCAGACGGAGATATGTTTTGTTTGTTTTTCATTTCAGCGAACACTAAAGCGCTGACCATTACCGTTGCTGCCCTGTTACCATTAAAGTACCATTACCGTACAGAATGAAAAGAAAATATCACATGGAAGCGAATAAACTCAGGCGCTGTGTAAAATGCAGTCACATATTTCGACTGAAAAAAATATGAACGCAGTTGCGGTTTATTATCGTCAGTAGCTCAGTTACTCATTATGCTCTTTTCCTACCAATCTCTATCGTCGGCTTTAAATTAAGCGACCATGAATGCGTTCAAGATTTCGCGGAGGCCCAAAACTTTTACTTTCTTCAAGTACGACTGCTGTTATAGGTAAAGCAATATTTTGAAGAGTAATCGATAGTCAAATTCAGTAAGAAACTGAAAGGGTATTTCTTTCTTGCAGAGGGCAACTGTATACAAGAAACAAGCGTTACATAATGCAGCCAGCAAAACTTCTTGCTGGAAAAGGTAGATAATAAGTATCCATGAAGCAGTATATATAAAGGTTCTAAAGGGATAATTCCAATATATTAATTATTTTCTCTATATAACTGCCATGAGAACAGATATCTTATGTAGTGTCTCACAAACACCAAAAGGTAATGAAAATATTGTTCATATAGGCCATTAATTTCTGATTCACGTGCAACAATTAACTGTATGATACAAAATGCATCGTTACAATGAAATAAGGTAAAGTCAACATTATATGCAAACCGATTTTCCGTAAAATGAATCTTTAACTTTAAATACGAAGTTTTTCTTCCATATTTGAGACATATCTTGGTTTTCGTAAGAGTTGCCTCTTATTTCACTGGCTAAGGTAGCTCTGCGCCATTGGTACTGTTTCAGTATTCAAATGTTATAATGTGTGTCAAATCTAATGGGACTTAACTGCGAAGGTCATCAGTCCCTAAGCTTATACACTACTTAGCCTAAATTATCCTAATGACAAACACAAGCACGCATGCCCGAGGGAGGACTCAAACCTCCGCTGGGACCAGCCGCACAGTCCATGACTGCAGCGCCCTAGACCGCTCGGCTAATCCCGCGCGGCGTTTCAGTGTTCAAACATTCGCGAATGCTACAGCTCTACACTCTCTTAGACAATTGAAGGTGATATTGTTTCCATTATTAAATATGCTGGAAAAGACCTCTGCCTCAGTTCCATGGTTATAACAGTGAAAAAGTATTATCTTGCTAAGTTTTTTTATGTTATCCATGCCTCTGGGTAAGATTACTCATTAACATGGTCCATCAGGAGATAGAAAGTGGACGAAAGCGATCGAAGGGTAGCGGTTGTAAGGGCAGAGGAAAAAAAGTGCCAAGGCAAGCGCCAATGGAAAAAAACCTCTGCGACAGTAGGACGGGTAGTAAGGGCAGTAGCAGCTTGCTACTGTAAGGTGTGGTTATGTTAGCTCGAGGTATCGTGCATCGTGACCTTTGTCGTTGTTGGAGCTCGTTGCAGCGCTCGCTCCAGTTGCTGCGTCCCTGCAACAGTTCAAGGTCATTGTAGATTAGTGGGCGATCGGTCATAGATCGGCTCACAGACGGTGTAGGGGGTGTGTGTGGCTGGTTTGCGTGCTGTGTAGTACGGTTTCCCTGCGGTTGCCTGCTTTTCGGCTGGTCGAACATCTGGGGTTTCCAGTAACAACTGTGTTGCAGGGGCTCGTCACTACTGTCGTGTTAGCGTGATATGGACCATAGATGTTTAGTTCCTAGCCAGTAGTGTTTTTGGTCTGTTATGCTTCGATCTATGGTTGTGGTCGTAGTTACCCAGAGAAAGGATAAACGAGTTGCGCGAGTGTCTCGTGTTATTGTACAGTCGTGTGGGGTGTTTTTGTAATACCTGCAAGATGGTATCTAGCCGGCATTCCTGGTGAAGGTCCGCGATGCGTGTGTAGCGTGGAGCGTTGATTATGATTTTGAGTACTTTGTTCTGTATGAGCTGCAGACGGCGCAGGCGAGTTGGCGCAGCGTATCCCCAGACAGGGGCTGCGTACGTCATCAGGGGTCGAATAAGTGTCACGTACATGGACCTAGACACCCTCCTGTTCAGTGTGCTACGCCTGTTAAGCATAGGATAGAGTTGTTTGAGCCTCGCGTTTGCTTTGTTGGTCACGTGTTGAATGTGGTCCCTCCAGAGTAGTTTCCTGTCCAGACAGATACCGAGGTATTTGACCTTCTCGCGGAAACATATTGGGCCTGTGTGTAGTGTTATTGGGTTGCAGTGCTGATGTTTGCGCAGTTGCTTCGGTCTTCTAGTGAACAGAACGGCATCGCACTTGTCGACGTGTACTCTAACACGCCATTTCACCAGCCAAGGCTACGTTGTTCTGAGTGCAGTCTGTAGTCGTGAATTAATGTTAGACAGATTCCAATCTTGCGCTAGGATGGCGGTGTCATCCGCGTTGATTGCTACCGTCGTGTTAAGTGTAGCTGGGAGGTCGTTAATGTAGAGGTTAAACAGTAAGGGCCCTAGGATGCTTCCTTGGGGTACTCCTGCCTGGATACCACGTCATGTCGATTGTTTGCCCTGCACGTCGGTGTTGAAACTCCTGTCCGTGAGATATGAGTGTATGAGACGTACGAGCCCGTCGGGGAACCCTGCGTCGCTAAGTTTGCGTATTAGGCCGTTGTGCCATAGACGATCGAAAGCCTTTTAGATGTCCAGGAACACCGCCCCAGTTGCTTTGTTTGTGTTGTATCTGTGTGTTATGTATTCAACGACGCGCAGGAGTTGTTGTGTTGTTGAGTGGTGATTCCTGAAACCGAATTGCTCCTGTCTCAGGGTGTCGTTTGTGATACAGTGCCTGGTGAGTCGTTTTAATATTACCTTCTCAACGGTCTTGCTGAGCGAGCTCAGCAGACTAATGGGTCGGTAATTCTGTGGGATGGAGTGGTCTTTCCCCGGCTTCCTGAACATCAGGACCTTGGCCGTCTTCCAAAAGGCGGGGAAGTGTTGGTACTTGAGTATGGCATTCGTGATGTGTGTTAAGTAGTCTACAGCTTCATCCGTGAACTCCTGGAGGACACGGTTTTGAATGCCATCGTGACCAGGGGCCTTCCTAGCGGTGGTATGCATGATGGCCCATTTCACTTCAGCTGTACTAGCTTGTCGGATGATGTTGCGCGCTGGTTGGACCAAGATGCGTGTGACCTCCGTAGCAAGTGTGAACGCTGGGTGTGAGGGATCCAGGTTCGGTGTGAATGACGCTGCGAGTGTGAGGGCCATCAGTTCCGCGTTTTCTTCCGCAGAATATGCTGGTCCGGCGGACCCTTGTAACGTGGGGGTGTACATTTTCTCCCTGGTGAAGTGTCGGGCCAGCTGCCACACGCCAGGTCGCGTGGTGTCCAGCCCTTCGAGTTTCTGGTCCCACTGTTGCGTCTTAAATGTTTGTATTTTTTCCCGGATTATACCCTGGAGCCTGTTAATGTGCTGTTTGAAGTGCTGGCGCCTGGTACGCTGCCAATGTCTCCTGAGGCGGTTCCTCATTGAGATTAGGCCCAGGACCTCCTGGGGCAGGGCAGCACTGTGTTGTTGTGGTGTGCGGATTGGTATGGTGTCGGCTATCGCGTTCTGGACGGCGCCGGTGAGGGTTTCGGCTGCCTCATCGATTTGGGATGTCTCGTTAATCGCGTGGGTGAGTGGGATGCGACTATCAAGCGTTTCCTTGAACTGGGTCCAATTCGTGCGCCTGTAGTCTAACATCTTGCATGTGCTGCAGTGTTTCTTCAATGTACAGTATAACGGGTTGGTGATTTGAGGGCAGATCGTTTTCAACGGCAACGTTGAGTGTCGTTGTTGTGCCCTTGATGAGGGCCACGTCTAACACGTGTGGCCTGTGTCCCCTCCGGTAGGGAATGTGCGTCGGCTCGGTCGGCGCTAGTGTGATGTAGTTTCGTCCTAGTGGGTGTTCGTATAGTTTCTTGCCGTTGGAGTTTCGTATTCGTGAGTTCCAGTCCGGGTGTTTTGCGTTAAGATCTCCAGCGGCGATTACGCGCCGTGATATGTTGAGTATTGTGCTGATGTGTGTTTTGATGTTTTTAGGGCTGTTGTATACTGACACCAGTATAGTGTAGGCTCCGTTGAACATGACCCTGACGGCGGTTGCCTCTAGTTTTTCAAGTTCAGGGAGCACTATGTTTGTGTGTTCTACGTCTTCGTGTATGATGATGGCTGTTCTGCCATGACCGGAGCCGTCCGGTCGGTCGATACGATAGACGCAATAGCCGGTGAAGTTTAGTTGGTTGCGTGGTTTGAACTTAGTTTCCCTCAGTAGTGCGATAAGGATACCCTTACGCTCCTTGAGCACGGCAAATTCCGGCCTTTTGTTGTTGATCCCGTCTGCATTCCAGAACAGGATCTGTGTCAGTGTCTGGTTGTTTGCAATGGGGGCCGGGTGTGACGTGTTATCCATGTATGGGTGTAAACAGTGTGCTGAGTGCTGTTTGTATGGCAGCCCAGCACTGCCCTGGTTGAGCAGTCATGAGCCGTGTGACGAGTGTGGTGACGGCCACCGCGATCTTGTTAAAGATCAGGGTGGTCGTGTGATGGGGGAATAAGCCCTCAAGTGTTGTGTTGGTGTTGTGCGTGTCGGCCTGTGGCTCGGTTGTGGTGTTGACGGCCGCTGTTGCGGGTTTTGGCGTTATGTGTGGGCTGGCATTTGTGTTGTTGTTATGTGGAACATTTTGAGGTGCCTGTGTGTCAGACGTGGTGAGGGGTGCAGTAGTGTGTGTGTGCTGGTATCACTGGCTTGCTGACTGTGTGTCTTCGTGTCACTGTTTTGTTTTTGTTGGGTACTTTTTTGTGGTGCACGCGTGTTCCCGCTCCTGTTACCGCGTGGTCGCCTACGCCTTCTCTGGGTTTTTGGTGCTGGGGGTCCTTGTGTAAGTGTGTCTTCCTGTGTGTCGTGTGTAGGTTCGCAGGCAGTGGCTTCAGGGGGTGGGGTTGTTTTGGTTTTGGAGGCTGGTGTTGGTACCGGTGTGGTTGTAGTGTTGCGTGTTGGCTGAGACGACTATATTGTTGTCGCAGCGGTTGTGTTAGGTTCGTGTGCTGGGCGCAGAGGTTCCGCGGCCTGCTCCGCTCCTCCAGGACGTGTAGCCATGGCGAACGATACTCCGTTCCTGACAGGGTTTGGTGCAGGCCTTGGACGTGTTATGACGTTGGGGGGCTTCGACTTTTGATATTTTCGCCTCTGCGCCTCTTTGTACACTTCGCAGCTGCTGTAGTTGGCCGCATGGCCTTGGCCACAGTCGGCGCAACAGCGTATGTTTTCGTGGATTAGTGTGCATGCGTTGGATGCGTGTTTTCCAGCGCTTCCGCGGCAACGGGGTGCCAGGCCGCAGCGGAAGGCCGAATGACCGAACCGCTGGCAGTTGTTACTTTGTTGGGGGAGCTGTGGCGGTTCGTATATCTCTACCCTTACGTCCATCCGCAGAAGGCTTTTCATCTGCAGAAGGCCGCGGGAGGCGGCCGTGTCGGCCATCTCGACCACATAGTGTGGTAGACGGTGGTGGGAGCGGAAGGCCGTCATCCTGGAAGCACTTTTGCAGTCGAATCCTAGGAAGTTGAGCGCCGCTTGTACTGTAGTGTTTGGGGTACTGGGAACCACTCCCTTTACCAAGTACTGTTGTGTCCGTTCTTCAGCAGTCCTGTACGTATAATGTTCGATCCCCTTTTCTTTGATGAATATAAGGAGATCTTTATATTCGTTGTTAGTTGATACGTCCAGTGAGGCCCTATCCCCAGAGTACTTCGTGTGTTGCGTGCAAGGTGTGTGCCTTTCCGCGAATGTTGTGTTGAGGACTTATACCCTTTTTATGCTAAGTTAACGGTGAGCACCTCTGCGTACATATCTCAATGAATGTGTTACGAATTCCCGATTGAGCCAAGTCACGACTGCCAGGTGCATCCACTCCCTTTATTGGTGGTTCCTTTCATTACTGGTACTTGGCTGCACTGAAATGTGCTCTGAGGTGTTTTCTTTCTTCATTGTGTTCAACACCTCACTGTACTGAATTTTGGTACTATTTCTCAGCGCGCAGCGCATGCTGCCAGGTTTGGTAAATTTCGGATTCCAGTCGCTTTTATGGCTCGGTTGTGAATAATTCTCCTCTGTCTGAGAAGCTGCATCTCTAGTATAACCTTTGTTTTATATTTTCTGCCAGAAAATCCTCTCCACATCCCGAATCCTCGTAGTCGGAGATTTGGCCCGTTACGATTTCGGCAAGTCATTTTCTCATCATTAGATATTAATACTATTTTACTATTAACGGAGATTTGTGACTTCTGTCTCGTTGCAAACATATTTTTATCATTAAGTGAGCAGTGCACATCTCATAGTGTTACAAACGAAATATTTATAAGTTTGTTTGTAATGGCCATAGTTGGTTCTTTGAATTTCTCGTTCAGTAAAAACCGTTTACATTGCACAGGATTTTTCTGCTCCATTACAAAGATTGCACCTGAGTGGGCGTGGAATTCTCACAGGTTTCTCGCTTCTCTTTGGAGTTTCGTTCTTTAGGCACCCTACATCTTTCCATGTGCTCAGACCAGATCCCTTCTACATGATTTAGTTGTGAGCCCTAGATCACCAAATTTAAAACATATGGACACTGCAAAATTTCTCTTGACATTTGGTGCTATGAAGTCAACATAGAAGTGATCTCTGGACAGCATTGTTATATTTCCCTAATGACAACGTCATAATTTGGATTGCCGAATTGTTCTCAGCTAAATCGGTGTTTACGTCTACGTCAGTATTTGTAATACACTAATCGTCTTCCAGTGGCTTGCAGAGGATCCCAAGTCAAACTGTATTTCCTCTGCTCTTTATGTTTTCCAGACCTTTCTAATCCCCATACAATCCAACTTGTGAATATTATTAGTAGAGATTTAATGAACCTAATATCACTTGTAGGCATAAATTTCATTAAATTTATTGTCATGGCAATTCTGCAACAGTCTTGTGCCAGCTGATGGTTTGGATTAATGTGGAAAAGTTTCCTCTCGATAACGGTACACATGTGATAGCATGCGCTATGTAATTTGCTCCAAAATATTGCAGATGAAAACAATCTTTTTTCGGAGCTGATTGCTTGCGTTCTACCTACGACAGAAAGGTAGAATCAAGTGTTTTGGACAGCCCGTGAGCTAGGGACCATATGCACATCCAACAGAAGTATGTTCTTAGTGCCACTGCCCTACAGTACGGGTGTTATACACTTCCTTCTGTTTAGGAAAAGGAACAACAAATCGGTTTTTCATTTTTCTTTTTTTTCCGTTCTCGGCGTTCTCAGGTAGGCCTTAGGAAGCTTACGGAGGCAGTATTAGTTCTATTAGAAAACCCAAAAATGAATATTGTTACTATTTTTTGTACTAAAGCCGAACCGCGAATTCCTAGATGGCTATGCACAGCAGATGAGTAGTTCTTACTATAGATTCCTAGATTCCGATTCGGCCATGGCGTTCAATGCGAGCGGACGCCTTCACTCGGCTAGAAGATCTTTCCGAGAATTTCGACAGTCACTTGCGTGACTTAGGAATGATTGATTCCGAAATGAAGTGACTAACGGTGTTAGCATTGTTGATGTTATAAATTTAATCAGTCACTTTCTAAATTTAAGTATTTGTTTGCTTTAAGTTTTGACACGAATTCAGAGAGCTGCTAGTAGTTCAGGATGTTGATTGCCTTAATAATTGATAAATATGTAAAGCAAGCGAGAGGTTCTAGGCGTTACAGTCTGGAGCCGCGCGATTGCTACGGTCGCAGGTTCGAATCCTACCTCGGGCATGGATATGTGTGATGTCCTTAGGTTAGTTAGGTTTAAGCAGTTCTAGGGACTGATGACTTCAGAAGTTGAGACCCATAATGCTCAGAGCCATTTGAGCACTTTGTAAAGCAAGAATCTTATTTAAATAGCATTAATCTGAATTTCATGGCATTTGTTAAGGCTATTTATGAGAGAGTTTTAAAAAAATATGTATTTTAAGAGTTAACTATTTTAAATACATGTGAGATTGTTCAAGCTAAGTGAGGTCGGAAAAAAATTCTCCTTAAGATTTCAAATTGTTAAGTTAATTTTTCTGTTAAAATTTTTTAAGTTACGTAACACAGCCCTTGTGCTGGCCGTTACCTTTCCCACAGGTAAAACCCTCTTCACCGATCTCGAAGAAAATTGAAAATTTTCTTCGTCCCATTATCCGTTTCCGACATACAGAGATTGAAGGTTACCCTACCGCTACTTGTAAAACCCAGAGTGAGGTGATAACGTGGTTTATAAAGTGACGTAGCACTGATGAATATGCTGTAAAATGTCTCTGCTATGATAAGAAGGCTTCTGGAACCCCATGTTTTAGTACAGAGGAAAATGCAAAATTTTGTGCACGTAAAATCCGGTCTGAGTCGTAAAATTAGTCCTGCGTTCTTGAAATTTCACATAAGTTAACTACTGACATTTTATCCGTCCATAAAGTCCTTTTCATATGAGTGAGATGCCCTGTTGTGGGAGGGAAAAAAAAGTAATCAGGGAAAAATCCTCCATCAGATAAAAAAAGTGAATGAGATTGGACAGTTGGTAGCGAATGTGTATCAGAGACTTACAGCTATGGACTAGTGCGTGTTGGAGAATTACAGTTAGTGGAGCTTGTGGGAGTGAGTTGTAGGGAGCACATTAAAAAAATCCCCTAATACGTTCGCAAGCCAAAATTTTGGGATAAATTTTAAATGTGCCGAAGAAGGTAGTACGAGGCAATTGGTATCATACTTTTCAGTCAGAGTCTTTGAAACAGAAACATATTCGCTTTTTGTGTGCTCAGATAACAGCAGTTTTCCGCCGTGGCTTTCGTGTAATGTATAAGACGTTTTCTGTAAAGTCTCTTTTTTGAGAATGTCAGTATCCTCATGACACTTTCACGCTATTTCAGTTTTGTAAGGGCATCAGACTGAAAAATATCACGCAATAATCGACTGGTCGAGGACTCCGTCTTGTAAGTGTGCGCCTTCAAATTTATGTAACCCTTTACTTTGATTCTTTACATGTTAGGCATATGGCGTCCCTGCAACTAAAGTTACTTTGTTGCTCAATATAAAACAGTCTGGCTGGTAATGCTGTAAAAATTACACAAAAATTAGAAACACCTGACTGTCTGCGATCGTGAGTGAGTACAGCTTCGAAGGACGTATGCGTTGGAAGCGGAAGTCATATGTAGTAAAAAACTAGTAAGAGGAAAGAATAAGATGATCAAATTGAAGGCAGTATGTTGGAAAGTGATCTTTCAGGTTTCTGAAGTCAAAATATGATTCTGTTTTTGCATTTAATATTGTGTTTGCTGCACCCTGAGCACTGTGACTTGCTCATTCTTGGCAATCTCCTCACAAGATGGTCCAGTCTTTGCAAAGCAAGCAAGTCCCGCTCTTGGGCTGCAGACCTGCTGAGGTCGTTCAGTATGTGGCAGAATTCCCGCGATGGTTCTCTGGTTCTAAGCGTATTCATTAAAGATCATGTCAGCAGATATGGCAAGCCTTTCGCGGGGGACCTGACTTCCATCCCCCGGATGAAGGTGTTGACAAGGCTGGAGCGGGTTGTTAATCCGACGCCAAAATGTTGGCTGTGAGGTTGAACACTACGTCGTCCGAACCTGTTCTGGTAATAGACAGCCCTCAAAGCTCACTCGGCAGCAGTGAGAGGCATCCGACATTCGTATAGAATTTGTTCGACAGCAGGTCTGAAATGCGCGTTGATATCTCCACACTACTAAGACGGTCACCAGGCGCTTTACAAATACCGTTCACTTCTTAACTATATGTAAGTTGGACTCACAGCGTAATTCTATCTTTGAACGCCACTGACTGCATTTATTTATTGTAAGTACCGGTGTTCAAAAATTGGAGGATTTCGAAAAAAAGTATGTGTATTCGATAGCAACAATTTCGCTCAAACAATAGTCTCATCGTCGGTGAAGAGTCCACGGAATCACTGATCCAGGTTCCTTCCTGGTGTTCCCTTACACATTTATTATGCTTGCTGGTTTGTCCTTTTATTTGTAATAGACATCTGTTTAATGCCACTGAGTAAATCTTTCTGGTGTTTCGACCGATCTTATGCAACACGATACGGGTTGAATGTCAAAATAATGTCGCTATTGCGCAAGCCAATGAGGTGACAAACTTCCCGTATTTCTTGAGGTAAAGCAACAGTTTTCGCGTGATCTAAGCTTCATATGACCCTTGAGGTATGGTGAGACACTGAACAGTGCATGCAATTCGCGTTGCCCCATTCCCAGACAGTGAGCTTTTCCAAACTAAGTGGTTAATTCCAATTGTATACGAGTATTCAGAACAAGTAATCCGTGCAAGCCATGAGTGCGAAATATTCACCTATTCTAAGTATCACATTATTTTTCTCTGTGTTGAGAATGCTTGTGCTTGACAAAGAATGGAAAGCAGAATAGTGCGAGGATTATACTTAAGGGCTCAAAAAGGTAGAACAACTTGACGAGAGTATCATAGGAAAGAAAGAAGCTGAGATAGGAGACATGAAATTGTGAAGAGAATTTAATAGCGCACTGAAAGTTCTACGTAGAAACGACGCCCCTGCAACAGACGAATTCGGATTGACTGAGATCCTTGGGAGAGGTAGTCATGACAGGTGTGCTAGATAAGTGAGAACTGTAAAATATCATTAGAATTTAACTCTTTAATAATTCTACTCCAAAATGTGTCTGAATGTAATCGATCCGTCAGTAGAAAGATATCATGGTTACAAAATACTGGTACGAATTACTAGCAGAAGAATGAAATAGCTGGTAGAAGCCGACCTCCGACAAGATTAGACTGGATTCAGAAGAAATGTAGGAACACGCGAGTTACACTAGTACTTATCTTACAAGAGATGTTGAGCAACGGAAAAATCTGCATAATAAAAGTAAACATGGTCCGTATCAGTGGTACTGCGATGTTTATTTAATTGTGCGATTAGCTAATTTCGACTAAGCGTCATTGTCAACCACATACGTTACATCTGTATTTCATGTCGCTTTCAAAACACATTTAATTACATACGATACAAATATGCTTGGCAATGACCAGTAGTCGAAATTACCTGATCGCACTATTAAATAAACATCGCATTACAGACTATTACGGACCACGTTTACGTTTGTTAACCATCTGGAGGCTGCGGATCCACAAACGTGCAAAATTTTAAGGTCAAATTTTTGTAGGATTTGAGGATACTGGAAGTGCTTTCGGCAGTGCATTTGGAAAAAAATTAGGGATAAGCCACAGAAGGCGAAATGTTTTCTACAGCTTGTACAGAAAGCCTGCCGTAATAAGAGTCGAAAGACATGAAGTAAAACGACGGACTGAAATCTTATAATTCGCGTTACAGACATTATACGTCATATAGATTTCATATCACAATATATTGAATTAGTGAACAGAAATCCTTGTGAACCGTGAGTATCTGTTGCACGGCAACATTCGCGATGTGTGAAACCTAAGGAAGTATCTAAGTTAATTAGCGAAGTGTATGACATTAAGCAGGACGACTAAATAGTGGAATTTGACAGTGATCCTGTTTGTCAAAAGAGGAGAATAAAGAGATTTATAAGGCGAAACGATAACCAAATCAAGATAGTGAAATTTCTTACTTTATAGATGTCAGTGAAATGATCGTAAATACTACAAACCAATAGTTTGAAATGTAGTTCTATGTCAAATCCTTTGCGAGTCGACGACTAACTTTGCCTACCAGTAAACAGTGTCAGCCAAGCTGCGCCAACACCGTTCGAGATTGGCTATATAAAGTGGGTTATTCTGGAGAGCAAATCTTTGCTATAGACCCTCCGATGCTTTGAGAGGAAACTCTGAGAAAGAGGGCTGAATGACAGCGACACAACGCAGGGCGGAAGGCAGCGACGCAGGGGACACTGCCGGTGCTGGAATGTCCACACACCGCGAGCGGGACAAATATTTGTCGCGAGAAAACAGCGCCCTGCGTAAACTTAGGGCCGGCCTAGTGGCGTACGGTGTGCGTTGTTTGCGGGCGAACTACAGTAACAACGCCGCCACTCAGTTGGCATGTTCGTGTTGCGGGAACGATTCAGTGGTTGTAGCGCTCATTGCACCATGTCCTGCATACCTATAGACACTATAGGTTCAGAAATTGCTGCGCAGCATGTAAAATTCACAGACTTTCTCCCTAGCAAATTCCCAGAGGCATGCAAGATGCTTAACCCTTGAACGGCAGTTGACTGTAGATATTTATACTAATGGAAGTATAAAATATGATCAAAAATATTTCATATACTCGCTGAGATACCTGGCATTTCCGGGGTACCTAATTATTACAGTCTTCCATTGGTTCATCACCTCTTTCTTAGCTTCATAGAGCACTTCCCGCTTCACGCACCCTCTCTCTTTTATTCACCCTTTCTCCAACAGTATCGTTCCTCCTTCCGCTTGTGTTCATATTCTCCTCCCTTCTCATTGTCCATCTTCTCCTCCCCTCTGTATCCGTCCATCACGCTGCGTATGTCCATCTTCTCCTCGCTTCCCTCTTGCTATCTATCTCCTCTTCGTCTCCCACTCTCCCACCTCCTTTCCACCCCATCTATCTGTCCATCACCCAACCTATCTCAGCCCATCTCCTCCTCACTACCCTCTTTCAGTCCATCTCCCTATCCCCCTCTCTCTCTGTCCACCACTTCCTACCCATTTTCTCTCGCCAGCACCTCATGATCAACCACACACCAACGGAGGTTAATGGTTTTTAGCCCACAGTATTTTTTTCCGGATGGTAATCAATATACAGGGTGAAAATTATTTAACCTACTTACGCTGGGACGCCGCGAAAAACACTGAAACAGATATTAATCTCCAATACCATATTTTCTTGTGTGGCTGTGAGGATTTTTTAAACCAGTAGAGGGTGTTTGCTCTGGACGAAAATTAACTGAACTGACAAACTCTGGGAGCTGGTATGGGACAATGAATATACTTTTTCTAATGTGTTTTCCTGTCTGCATGAAAAATAAAACAGATATATTTTCCTTCTTTATTAATATGAGACAACAACATCGAACACAACTCCCTTCGTAAAATTACAGCAGAGGTTGAAAAATGCCTCCACTGACTTGAGAGAGTGATGTTCTTACTAACAAGGTCAAAGACTTTGGGTGTCTGTAATGCCTACTGCAGCTGCTACTATCCCAGCAACCGTATACTTTCCTCTTCCAACAAGGTTTGACATCTCTACTCACAAAAAAGGTCAAGAGGTGCCAGATCAGAAGGTCGAATAGGCCATGGTACAGGACGACCACTGACAACCCAGTTTTCTGGTAACTGTCGATCCGAGAATCGATGCACAGGACGACTGCAATGTGCCGGTGCCCTGTCATGCTGGGACCACATCCGCTGACTAGTAACGAGTGGCACGTCATCCAGCAACTCTGGCAAAGCACTGGCCAGGAAACTTCAATAGTGCCTATCATCTAATGGTTTAGGTAAGTGATATGGCCCAACTAAACAGGGTATGAACCAGGTATGTCTACCTATTTACGTTGAGCCGCGATTGATGAGCGGAAGTTAATGTGGCATGTGGACTAAATTCATTCAAAACATTAGAATTTTGGCTGTAGAGTACTCCATCACGCACGAAGGATGCTTCATCAATGAAGAGTACAGACGATGGAAATGTGCAATTTTATTGAAACTGTTCCAGATACCACTGCAAAAACTGTACTCTGAGTGGAATGTTATCTGGTTCCACAGTGTGCATACGCTAGAAATGAAATGGATTAACAGTTGCTCATAAAGGATGTCTTTAGTAATCGTCTGATTTGTCTCCGTGTTACGCCCGATTGTACGAGTGCTGAGAGAGATTACCCACTCTATCGGATTACACAATGCTAACAGATAATCACGACATTACAGAAAAATGACTGTTCTGGTGCCTCGTACAGCGTTTCAGACTTTTCGGGTTTAAGCAGTTTCCACCAGGTATGACGAAGATTTTGCTTGAAATCTCTCTTGTGGCTTAGGAGATGTTGACCATATGTGTATGTGCCATATATTGCACACATTTATGTCTGATTCTCCACATTTATACACCATTGGACGGCAGAGAGGATGTTAGATTTATATCTGGTATTTAGCCGTTTGATTCGATCTTAGGGCCCGAAAGACGTCTACAAAACTACTGGCTCTGTTTCGTTCTCATTCTCGCGACCTGGTTGATACGCTGAACATGAGATGTAAGAGAAAAATTGCACTTCATTCAAAGTCAATTACAAGCAAGAAATAAATACCAACGTGTCGTTTTCGAACATCTGTGTCAGCCCATCCCACCCACTCCCTCACTCTAGAGAATCTTACTCCCACAGAAATTTTATACATATAACAAGTCATGTACGTAACAGAGTTGGTTGAAATCGGTCCACGTGTTCCTGAGTGCTGATTCAATGTACCCCTTTTTAATTCTCACTCTTACAGTATGTAGATGATTTCTAACCCGTCAGTGCTTCTTTCCAGCTGGTAGCTAAGCAGTAAACACCTTGATCCTTTAAAGAATGGAGTTTCCCTGTACAAAACGATCTCAAACGTCCGATTACTTTAAAAATGAGGATTTTGCTGTCAGGAATGTAAGAGAGAATCAATTTGAAAAAGTTTGGATTGATGTTTAAAGTTTGTTGTAAGTCGATAAATGCTGTCATTACCAAACACTGGATGATTATTGTGTGGGTTATTTACACCCCTTTTTAAGAAAACCTTGTTTCCCGCATGTCTCAGTGTTTAAGATGTCCTACCTTCTGAACTATGTGTCGTAGGATGATACAGTTTTGCAGTTATATTCAATTATATAGGTGGATACTGCCTACAAATTGTGTTGTCAATAGAGGTAGCTATAAAGAAGTAATAAATGAAAACATCATGTCTGATATTTCAGTTTTACTTCGTGAACAGTGAAACTTTAGTAAGCGATAGACGTTACTCCTTTCATCATTTTGAAGAGGTTATTGGCGTGATAAATTTCGTAAAGATTTGAAATTATACAACGGCAAAGTTTGTTGAACTCATTAAGTGCTCTAAGTGTCAAATGCAGGATGAATGTAGTCTGGGAATTTGCGCTCGTGTCGTAACGCTACTTTTTCACCCTCACCCCCATCTCCTTGAGAGGTGCTCTTTCTCAGACTGCAAATGATACGTGTATCAAGATCGTTAGAAATCAATACGGTACATACATACATTTTTACATTTTTGTGAGAAAATAAGCTGTTGGAAACTTAAAAATCGTGGCATCACTAATATTTTTACCAATAGGAAACAATAAAACACACCACACAAGCAATCTAGGCAATGCACGAGGTGTTTCATGAGAAAATGGTTATCGGAAGCGGAGGTGAAAATCGCCAGTGCCCAAAATCGTCTCGGCCTCTCCCTGTGAGTCTAAACGTAAAAGAAATCTGGAGGTTAAGATGTAATAGAACGTCGTATTCACGAAACACTCTTGTGACAAACATCAGTGTGTCAGGAAGAGAATCCAAAAGCTGTTGAATTGTGATGGCGGACTGGAATTCGATGGCAGAAAAAGGACGAGAAGGAGAAATGGTAGGTGAATAAGGAGTCGGGGGAAGAAATGAAAGAGGATTCCATCTGGTAGAGTTTTGAACAGAGCATAATTTAACCATCGCTAACACTTTGTTTAAAAATCATGAATGGAAGTGTACCTGTGGAGGAGACTTAGAGGCACTGGAAGGTTTCAAATTTATTACGTAATGATAAGACAGATTTATGAATTGGATCGTAAATTGTAAGGCATTGCAGGGGTATATGTGCACTCAGACTACAATTTATTGGGTATGAACTTAAGATTAAAATTGAAGAATTTACGAAAGGTAGGGAATTAAAGAGATGAGATCTGGATAAGTTTAAAGAACTGGAGATTGTTGAGAGTTTCAGCGAGAGCATTATGAACGGTTGAGTGGAACTGGAGAAAGGCATACTATAGAACACGAATGACAAGACCTAGTAGAAATTCTTCGAAAACACAAGAAATATTACATTTAAGTGATGAAAGGAGAAAATATACAACTGCAGCAAATGTTTCAGGCGAAAGAGAATACTAATGTTTGCCAATGAGATTGACAGGAAGTGCAAAACTCCTGAGCAGGAGTAGTTAGAGGACAAATGTCAAGATTTAGAAGCGTATTTCACTATGGCGAAGCAGCTGCACTAATGTCAAGAGCTCGGATGGAAAACCATTCCTAAGCTGAAAAGGGAAAGCTGAAACATGGAAGGAGTATATGGAACGTCTATACAGGGGAGATAAACTTGAGGGCAATATTATAGAAGGGCAAGTGGACATACATGAAGATGGTATGAGAGATATGATACTACGAGAAGAAATTGATAGAACACTAAGAGACCTAAGTCGAAACAAGGTGATATTCCGTCAGAACTACTGATAGCTTTGGAAGAGCCAGCCAGGACAAAACTCTTCCACCTGATGTGCAAGATATGTGAGACAAGCAAAATGTCCTCAGATTTTAAGAAGAGTGTAATAATTCCAATTCCAAAGAAACAAGTTGCCAACAAACGCAAAAGTAATCGAATCATCCGTTTCATAATTCATGGTTGCAAAATACACTCCTGGAAATTGAAATAAGAACACCGTGACTTCATTGTCCCAGGAAGGGGAAACTTTATTGACAGATTCCTGGGGTCAGATACATCACATGATCACACTGACAGAACCACAGGCACATAGACACAGGCAACAGAGCATGCACAATGTCGGCACTAGTACAGTGTATATCCACCTTTCGCAGCAATGCAGGCTGCTATTCTCCCATGGAGACGATCGTAGAGATGCTGGATGTAGTCGTGTGGAACGGCTTGCCATGCCATTTCCACCTGGCGCCTCAGTTGGACCAGCATTCGTGCTGGACGTGCAGACCGCGTGAGACGACGCTTCATCCAGTCTCAAACATACTCAATGGGGGACAGATCCGGAGATCTTGCTGGCCAGGGTAGTTGACTTACACCTTCTAGAGCACGTTGGGTGGCACGGGATACATGCGGACGTGCATTGTCCTGTTGGAACAGCAAGTTCCCTTGCCGGTCTAGGAATGGTAGAACGATGGGTTCGATGACGGTTTGGATGTACCGTGCACTATTCAGTGTCCCCTCGACGATCACCAGTGGTGTACGGCCAGTGTAGGAGATCGCTCCCCACACCATGATGCCGGGTGTTGGCCCTGTGTGCCTCGGTCGTATGCAGTCCTGATTGTGGCGCTCACCTGCACGGCGCCAAACACGCATACGACCATCATTGGCACCAAGGCAGAAGCGACTCTCATCGCTGAAGGCGACACGTCTCCATTCGTCCCTCCATTCACGCCTGTCGCGACACCACTGGAGGCGGGCTGCACGATGTTGGGGCGTGAGCGGAAGACGGCCTAACGGTGTGCGGGACCGTAGCCCAGCTTCATGGAGACGGTTGCGAATGGTCCTCGCCGATACCCCAGGAGCAACAGTGTCCCTAATTTGCTGGGAAGTGGCGGTGCGGTCCCCTACGGCACTGCGTAGGATCCTACGGTCTTGGCGTGCATCCGTGCGTCGCTGCGGTCCGGTCCCAGGTCAACGGGCACGTGCACCTTCCGCCGACCACTGGCGACAACATCGATGTACTGTGGAGACCTCACGCCCCACGTGTTGAGTAATTCGGCGGTACGTCCACCCGGCCTCCCGCATGCCCACTATACGCCCTCGCTCAAAGTCCGTCAACTGCACATACGGTTCAGGTCCACGCTGTCGCGGCATGCTACCAGTGTTAAAGACTGCGATGGAGCTCCGTATGCCACGGCAAAGTGGCTGACACTGACGGCGGCGGTGCACAAATGCTGCGCAGCTAGCGCCATTCGACGGCCAACACCGCGGTTCCTGGTGTGTCCGCTGTGCCGTGCGTGTGATCATTGCTTGAACAGCCCTCTCGCAGTGTCCGGAGCAAGTATGGTGGGTCTGACACACCGGCGTCAATGTGTTCTTTTTTCCATTTCCAGGAGTGTACTAACGTGATTTCTGTACGGAAGAATGGAAAACAGGTAGAAGCCGACTACGGAGAAGATGAATTTCGATTCAGGAGAAATGAAGAAACACGTCAGGCGATACTAATACTAGATAGGCTAACGTGGTAAAATACAGGGAGCTGAAGGGTATTTACAGCTTTTACCGAAATCAGACGACAATTGTAAGACCGGAGGGGTATAGAAGGGACGTAGTGATGAGAAAGTACCGAAGGCTATCCTCGATACTATTCAATCTGTACATTGTGCAAGCAGCAAAGGAAACAAAGAAAAATTTGGTGTGAGAATAGCAGTTGAGGGAGAAGAAATAAAAACTTTGAGCTGTGCCGATGACATTGTAATTATGCCAGAGGAGCAAAAGGGTTTGGAAGAGCAGTTCAACAGAGTGGACAGTGTCTTGAAAGGAGAATAGACCAAAACAAGGGCAATGGAATGTAGTCTATTTAAATCAGGTGAAGCTGAGGGACTTAGATTAACAAACGAGAAACTGAAAGTAGCAGAGCGAAACCGCTCTTTGGGAAGCAAATTAACTGATGATGGCTAAAGAAGAGAGGGTATAAAATGTTGACTGGCATTGGCAAGAAAAGTATCTCTGAAGAAGAGAAATTTGCCAACATTTAATTTTTAAATTTATATTAAAATAAATTTATATTTAACTGTTAGGAAGTCTTTTCTAGAAATATTTGTCTGTAGTGTAGCCATGTATTGAACGGAAACACGGACGATAAACAGTTAAGAGAAAAGGAGAAGCGAAGCTTTCAAGATGCAGTGCTACAGAAGATTGTTGAAGATTATGTGGGTAGATCGTGTAACAAAAGAGGAGGCACTGAATAGAAGTGGGGAGACAAGAAATTTGTGGCACAACTTGACCCAAAGAAGGGATCGGTAGCTAGGACACATTCTGAGACATCAAGGAATTTAATATTGAATGGGAGTGTGGGGGTAAAAATGGTAGAAAGGACCAAGAGATTAATACAGTAAGCAGATTCTGAAGGAGATGAAAAGGCTCGCATAGGATAAAGTAGAATGAAGAGTTGCATCAAACCTGTCTGCACTATGAAGACCACAACAACAAGAACCACATGTTGATAATACTCCGACAGCACCCTGGGACTGCTGTTTTCGAAATAAGGTTTTTCAGAAACCATCTTTATTACGAATTAGTGTACGTGGCTTGAAATTTTTTTGAATTTATGTTGTAACGAATTTTCTCATTTTTCAAAATAAATTAATGGTGGTGAGATAGTTTACAAAATTGCAAGTAATTACAAATGTTGGTTACAGAGTTTCCATGAACGTTAGTTACACATCAACGTTTGTATGAGAAAAATTTTTACATACCATCATTTCCAAGATATATCCTTAAGACGTAATACGCAGAATTATTTGTTGCGGTGTCTTTTATCCCGTTACAAGTGAAACTGGGGACACACAAGAAACACACGTTATGCGTTATTTCCTTCCTGCTCTACACACCCCCCAAGTTTCATCAAGATCGTTTACGTATACTTGGATATGTTCCCTTGTGAATGGGGCCGTGTGTTCGCTTACAGTCGCGTTTGGGCAGATAGGTTTTCCCCAGGGCACTATTTGCGTGAGTTAATGCGGAACCATAATATTGTCCGTGTCTACGGCGCCTGACCATATCCATGTTGGGGGTCGCTGGAGACTGTCGTTGCTGTGTGCCACCGTCTCTGTTTACGGCTTTATCTTGCATCTTCATCTACATCTACATACATACTCCGCAAGCCACCGTGCAGTGCGTGGCGGAGGGTACCCTATACCATAACTAGCGTTTCCTGTTTCATTCGCAGATTAGAAAGAGGGGAAAACGACTATCTACAAGCCTCCGTATGAGCCCTAATTTCTCGTATCTTATCTTTGGGTTTCCTACTCGAAATGTATGTTGGTGGCAGTAGGATCGCTCTGCTGTCAGGTTTTTATGCTGTTCTCTAAACTTTCTCAGTTTTCTTTGAAATGAATGTCTTCTTCCCTCCAGGGATTCCCACTTGAGCTCCTGGGGCATAACCGTATCACTTTCACGCTGCTGCGGTAACAAGTCTAGCATCTCGCCTCTGAATTGCGTCGATGTCTTCTTTCAATCCGATCTGGTGCAGGTCCCAAACATTCGAGCTGTACTCAACAATATGCCGCATTAGTGTCCTACATGCGGCCTCTTTTACAAATGAACTATACTTTCCTAAAATTCTCCCAATAAACCGACGTAGACCATTCGCTCTCCCTATGACAATCCTCACATAGTTCCATTTCAAACTGTTTCGCAGCGTTGCGCCAAGATATTTAGTAGCTGTGACTGTGTCAAGCAGGACACTAGTAATGCTGTATTCGAACATTGTGGCTTTGTTTATCCTACCCATTAGCATTAACTTACATTTTTATACATTAAGAACCAGCTGCCACTCATCACACCAACTAGAAATTTTGTTTAGGTCATCTTGTATCAACCTACAGTCACTTATCTTCGACATCGTCTGTACACTACAGCATCATCAGCGAGCGACCGCAGATTACTGCCCACTCTGTCTGCCAGATAATTCATGTGCACAAAAAATTGCAACGGTCCTTATCACTCTTCCCTGGGGCACATCTGATGTTACCCCTGTCTCCGATGAACACTCGCCGTCGAGGACAAGATACTGGGCTCTATTACGAAAGAAGACTTCAAGGCAGTCACATATCCGGGAGACTATTCCGTACACAGGTACCTTCGTTATCAGTCAGCAGTGGAGTACCATGTCGAATGCCTTTAGGAAATCTAGAATCTTGTTGGGGAGAAAGCATAAAATAGCCCCAGACAGAGAACTACAGAATTTCACTGAACACACTATTGGTACACCGAGTGTAGCGTCTGTGATGATTATTTCTTCTGTTGAATATCTAGGGTACTTTTACAGGTCGTGCATAATCAATACTAGTTTCATTATGGGCGCTTTGAATTACATTACTGATATTTTCTTTTCTATAGCCTATAACGTCGAAATGAAAAATGCGCTGTATAATATGAAAATTGTGACAATATGAATGTATAATTATAATTACTGGTTACTGCATAATACTAATGTTCAAAAAATCTATTTGCTACCGTTACAAAACTATACTTATTCCTCGTCAAATTATTTTTGCCACCGCAGCTACTACCATTACGACTTTAATCTCAGTAGTTCCTACCTTAAGGCCATTGTTCACTTGTAGAGCTTATACAGGTCAACGATTCAAAGCTGTTTCTCGACTTTCAGCTACTATTGTCAGCTTGTATCATTAGGCATCATAGTTTATCAGTTGCATTCGATTGTACAGTTGTGTAATTTATTGGGACAGTCTGGTAAAAGATGAAACTATATCCGTAACTAATCAAGTAGTCTCCAGTTTTCAACACACAATTTCTGCCTATTGCTAAATATAACTACAGAGTCACAACTCGATCCTCCCAATAATTTTTGAGCAACTATTATTCTACTTTATTTTGTTGGATTTGTTGAAAATCTTTTATATAGTAAATTTACTTTAATGTGTTTGGAAAACTGATGACTGCATACAATAACACGGAGAACAGTTTTATATAAGCTTTTTTTGGATATCTTTTACGGCGACCTTAAAATCCATTCATGCATCAATATTTTCTTTTCTAATTTTTTCCAAGTTTGTACTAAGACTCTTATCACCGATTGTAAGAGTTTTCTCTAAAAATTTTATCTAATTTATGGGTTATTTACTTTCAAAAAGCTATATTTCAATGTTCAGTTTCACAAATTAGCGATAAACGCTGTCAAAGCTCCCCAATCACTCCCCGGTCCTTGCTGTAAATTCCACCTGGGATGTGAGTTCTTTATACTCTCTTCTCAGCTTCCTCAGCTTTTATGGTCGTCAATCAGGATGCATGACCTTTGTTCAAAGTATAGGCATCATTTGATCTTTTGCTTCCTTCTTCTTCGCTCGTCTCTAATTTTGTTCCTTCAAGTCCTTATTGCTGACAGTGGAGTGATCTCTGTTGTTCTTGTTGCATCTGTCAGATAGTACCCTTGAGTAAACTGTGAAACAGCTTCTGTCACAGCTAGTTCTACTTTTCTTTTGGATACAGATACATCCTTTGGGCACTTTGGTCAAATAATACAATCTATACCCTCATTTGCATTTGGTGGGAACTGTATTAGGTGCCAATCTCTGATAAACATATACCATTCTAACAACAACCTATGGTCCCAAAGCAGTATGAATAGTAGTTTTATATGATTCTGCTGCTTCTCGTTTGGCAAGGGCACGACTAAAGAAACACCAAGAAGCCTTATGGACACTTTATGTGATGTGGTTTCTCGTCAGAGCTCATGCAGTGATCAGTGCTGCATAAACTGCACTCTTCATTGCCATAGTATGTGGGGAGTTTTCAACAATCGCTCTTCTGTAATAATGATTCAGCTTTGCAAATGTTTCTTCTTTTAAACTTGTATTGGCTTTGCCACCGAAAATCACGTTTGTGCCCGACTTCTGACTTTCCTTCACAACATTTCTCAACCCCGTCCCAAATTGTCCCACAATGCGATTCACACACTCTTCTGTCACAATTTCTGTACTCTCATAGATATTCCATTGAATTAATAATTTTTTTCTACACTTCTCTCTCGATTTTCACAAAATCCTTTCGTATTATAACATTGCATTTAAGAATAAACATTTTTAAGCAGAATTTTTTTTACAAAAATTAGGTATTTTCATACCAGACTATCCCGTCAATGCCTTTCTCGGGAAAGTTGGAGTCACTTCCTACATTTATACCTGCAGTAATAAGCTGATGCGTATTGTGCTTTCTTCGTTGCATTATGTGTCAGTTAAATTGCTCACATACAGTGTAAACACACAAATAATGCACAGCCTCTCTTAAGGTGCATCTTTACGCATAGTTCTATTGAAGACGTATCACACATGGAGATAAAGCTGACAGAGCTCTCGATGACCTGGCCAAGTGGTATCATGGTAACCATCTGAACCCAAATCCGGGAAAGACAGAAGTTTGTGCATTTCATCCAAAAAATAGGGACGCTAAACGAAGTTGAATATCACTTGGAGAGGATAACTATTCCACTGCGATACTCCCAAATATCTTGGAATAAAGATGGACTGTTCGATTACATTCAGCTCCCACTCTGAAGAAATAAAGCTAGAGTTATCTATGCGAAGCAACATTATCCACAAAGTGGAAGGAGCCATCTGGGACGCTCAATCAAAAGTGCTTCGAATATCTACCGTGGCGCTATGTTACTCCGGACAAGAATTTTCTGCACCATTCTGGCAAAAGTGTGTACATTCCTAAGAGGTTGATACAGCTCTGAACGAGATGGCATGCATTGTGACAGGCTGTCTATAACGAACTCCAATAAGCAAGCTGTACTAAATTATCTATGTGGTATCACTTGGTATTCTCAGGGATGCAGCTTCAGTAGTGGAGAAAAAGAATCAGGAAATTGATCCCTGACATCTCTGGTTTGGACATGAGCCTCAACGATCAGGTGAGGAAAGAGCTTTATGCTAAAAACTACAGCAATCCTTTCATCTCTCGGAACTCGCCGGTTGGAACCCTGACACGAGTATTTGCCCGAGACACATGGATGTCAGAGAAGAACCATCCAAAGGCTTACATTTGCCATAAGTGACATGGAAGACGTTAATCAGACTGAGAACTACGTTGTTAAACGTAGGAAAGGAGCCGCTACAGTGATGATGAAATTTGCCAGTGGTGTGACCCACAGGACGATCAACATTTGTGAGTTTGAAGGATCCTGGCGGATACATGCGCTGAAGATGATCTTGCTGCACAAGAGAACAGCAGTTAGAACCGTCGAATAGTGCATTCTCCAAAGAATGTGAAGAGAATTATGTTTTCACTTGTTCTTCTGTACCCTCATCTCTGTATTTTGTAAGTTATTGTTGTGAATGAATCCTTGTATTTTTAATATTATTATTTTCTGTGTTTATTTGAAGGAATTTTCTTAGCTTTTGATACTTCGTATGTAATAATCGTTGTACGTTATTAATGCTCTACTAGCGCTGTAATAACTTCATGTCATGGCCATCTAAAATAAATATAGTTCCCTTGGTATCATATTTCTGATAAAAAGAATGAATGTAGTCGTGCGGTGAATTTTGAGACACGCATGACACAGCCTAATTTTCCTGATACTTTCATTTATAACAGTAACATCCCATACGAGACGAGAGAAATTACATGTCAATCCCACACTGAACAACAGTGGCGAATCTGAAAGCAGATTAAACACCCCAACCTGGTACTTCTCTGGACCACTGTGGTGAATAGTCAACCAGGTTGCAGCCTACGCAATAGGAAGCTGAAACTGTAACATCATAGGTAGTCACTCATTCATACAATACGAGATTCCAAAGTAAAACAAACACAGTTTTCTGTCTAGCAGTAACCTTCTATAAAGCGGTGTTAGGATCCGAATGCTGAAACATACTAACGCGAATATCAGTTGTGGCATTAAAGAGATTTATTAGCAGAATGTATCAGACCTATTTCAGGTTTCGTTCGGCGGTCGGAATCGTTGCGAATATTCTTCGTAATACAAGTAGGTGTAAGTTATACATTAAGAAAGGAAAAATTAATGCCATATAATGAACTGCTGAAAAGACACAATTAGAGTTTTTACTTCCTGTATTTCTCCTGAACTAAAAAACTCACATTCCCGTAATACAGACAGATGGTCTGCTGTTGTGATGATTGGAAAAGTACGAATCCCTAATGAAGATGAGCGTGGTAAAACCTTACAAACCTTCATCTCTGTTAAATAATGGGTCTCTTTGTTGAGAGCGGAAATGCCTCCAACGAGACGTCCACTTGTATAATTTTAATAAACACAATAGTTTGACGGTTAATGTATGTCTGAGTTCGGACACTAACCACATTTCATACGACTTTGCACTACAATATAGAAACTGAACGCTTATCCTTCCTTTCTGATACCCTTCTGGATTTACGTTAAGGTGTAATCTGTTCGTGATACATACACGCTTCCTTAATCCATACTCTCACTCAGTCAACAGAACATGAATTTATTTATAATCATGATGTAGTATATCAGAACAAGAAACCGTGTTCCAATCTACCAGCATGTATGATCTTATCATCAGGTAAGTAAATTATTCATTAATCCTGTTAAGGAAGTTACAGTGTACTTTGAAACAAACCGACACCTTACTTTTCACCTTTATTATCTATTCTTAAGAGTTGGGTGGCGTGTTTTGAAGAATCGGTCTCAGTGTCTTTCGTGGTGTTTATTAACAAAGTATCTATTGATAACTGTTATATGGTCTCCGAAGAGATTAAGCAACTGTTATAAATCAGTTTATTTAGTCAACTTGAGGAATGTCTCATTCGAAAACCTCAACAAGTGTTCAAACAATTTTGCTATTGCATAGCGTGACGTACTGAATTCAAGGTCGATTCGAGAACATTTTTCCATGCAAGTAACTGATCATTTGGCGCCCTCTCCCCCCCCCCCCCCTTCTCCCTAATCTATTTTCGCCCGTACACTTTCAACCGTGACAGTCTTCGCTAGTAACTGCGATACGCACTCTAGGCAAATTTTCCACTTCGCCGTCCCTCGCGCTCATTTCAGATTGGCACCCCAAGCGGCTCCTGCTAACTGTGGCACGTCCTTTACAGAAATCTTACAGTTTCACCGTCTTTGACGGCTCTCCTACTTCGGTGCCTCAAGCGGGGTATTGTGTCCCTTGGACCTTAAACCGACCCTGAGTGAATTTAAACTAATTTGCTGAGCTCAACAGTAAATAAATCTTCTACCCCGCAAAAGGTTAGTCTTTCCCCTAAATGAGGATACTATACGTAATTCTTGGACAGAAACAAGTTCACTGTACGTTATTCACGGTTAAAAATCAGATAAAATTTCATAAAAGGTGCTAGTACGTGAGGCATTATCATCATCATCATCATTTAAGATTGATTATGCCTTTCAGCGTTCAGTCTGGAGCATAGCAGCCTTATAAAATTCCTTCACCATCCCCTATTCAGTGCTAACATTGGTGCCCTTTCTGACGTTAAACCTATTACTTCAAAATCATTCTTAACCGAATCCAGGTACCTTCTCCTTGGTCTGCGCCGACTCCTCCTACCCTCTACTGCTGAACCCATGAGTCTCTTGGGTAACCTTGCTTCTCCCATGCGTGTAACATGACACCACCATCTAAGCCTGTTCGCCCTGACTGCTACATCTATAGAGATCATACCCAGTTTTTCTTTGATTTCCTCATTGTGGACACCCTCCTGCCATTGTTCCCATCTACTAGTACCTGCAGTCATCCTAGCTACTTTCATATCTGTAACCTCAACCTTGTTGATAGGGTAAACTGAATCCACCCAGCTTTCGCTCCCATACAACAAAGTTGGTCGAAAGATTGAACGGTGCACAGATAACCTAGTCTTGGTACTGACTTCCTTCTTGCAGAAGAGAGTAGATCGTAGCTGAGCGCTCACTGCATTAGCTTTGCTACACCTCACTTCAGGTTCTTTCACTATGTTGCCATCCTGTGAGAATATGCATCCTAAGTACTTGAACCAGTCCACCTGTTCCAACTTTGCTCCTCCATTTGGCACTCAATCCGATTATATATCTTTCCCACTGACATTACTTTCGATTTGGAGATGCTAATCTTCATACCATAGTCCTTACATTTCTGATCTAGCTCTGAAATATTACTTTGCAAACTTTCAGTCGAATCTGCCATCGCAACCAAGTCATCCGCATATGCAAGACTGCTTATTTTGTGTTCACATATCTTAATCTCACCCAGCCAGTCTATTGTTTTCAACATATGATCCATAAATAATATGAACAACAGTGGAGACAGGTTGCAGCCTTGTCTTACCGCTGAAACTACTCTGAACCATGAACTCAAGTTACCGACAACTCTAACTGCTGCCTGACTGTCCATGTAAAGACCTTTAATTGCTTGCAAAAGTTTGCCGCCTATTCCATAATCTCGTACACCAGACAATAACTTCCTCCTAGGAACCCGGTCATAAGCCTTTTCTAGAACTATAAAGCATATGTAGAATTCCCTGTTCCACTCATAACAGTTCTCCATTATTTGCCGTAAGCTAAAGATCTGGTCCTGACAACCTCCAAGAGGCCTAAACCCACACTGATTTTCATCCAATTGGTCCTCAACTAATACTTGCACTTTCCTTTCAACAATAACTGAGAAGATTTTACCCACAACGCTGATTGAACAGATACCTCTGTATTTTTTACAATCTTTTCTGTTTCCAGGTTTAAAGATTGGTGTGATTACTGCTTTTGTCCAGTCTGAAGGAACCTGTCCCGACTCCCAGGCCATTTCAGTTATCCTGTGTAGCCATTTAAGACCTGACATTCCACTGTATTTGATGAGTTCCGACTTAATTTCATCCACCTCAGCTGCTTTATTGCATGGCAAACTATAGACCATTTTCTCCATTTCCTCAAATGTGATCCTATTTCCATCATCGTTCCTATCCTATTCAGCCTCGAAATCTGAAACATTACTGATCGTATTTTCACCTACATTGAGCAATTCTTCAAAATATTCCCTCCATCTGCCCAAGGCATCAACAGGATTCACCAGTAGTTTTCCTGACCTGAGGCATTTGTTGACAAAACGTATCCAGAGGAATCAAGGAATTGCAAAAATATATGTTAAATATTGCTTCTGCACTGGTCTGATACCGCACAGTATCAGCGTCGTGTGCTGAAACAAGATAGCGTTCGTACACAGAGGCGTAATCCCAGCTGCTATATTAAACGTAATTACTTTTAAAATACGGTTGGAAGTAAATCTGGTGAGACTGGTACCGCTTCTTCTTCCAAATATCTTAAGGTTTCTGTGGCCACGGGAGTTGTCAGCATGGGACTTTTAAGTTTGGAATAGGGTGACACACAGTATGTATGACAATCATGTACGTGCCCACATACAGCTCATTACTTTGGATCGCGTACTAACATGCAAAATTCACGAATGGGCCTTAAGGTTTATTTATAATATTAACTTCCCGCTGCCATATAATCATTAATCGATTAAACCTCTCATTCTCATTTAGCGTAGTTCTGTAACACGCAATTTACTGCCGGACACATTTCCTTACTATTACGACACCATCAAAGCTTCCAACAGTCCTTTTCCTCCAGCACAGTTCAGGTCCGCAATTGTACGTTTCTACCGACTGTCTCTTTCAAGTACGTGTCATTCCGTCATTTGCATCATAACAATCGCACCAAATTACGTCTGCAACACCACTCACTCCAGGAAAATGCCACCAAATTATTCTCTTCCATGTCTCTCAAGACGTTAACAGTTCGAATTACAACTTGACTTCAAATTCATCCTCAATCGTATTAAACTTTCCGGAATTAACGCGGTCCGCTTTAATTTCGCGACCCCACTCTAGCACGGCCATTTAAACTTGTTTTTAAGAGAAAACTTCCGGCTTTAATAAAAGTTTTACGGATACTGTTAATATGCCCAACAGTACCATCGTATTAGATTAAATTTACCTTAAAGTTTTTGCATCATACTTCATAATCAGACGATACAGAGAACTAATTTTAACAGTTTGTTGACAATTTTATATCAACATAAAAGATAGTCCATAAAATAAAATTAAATATTAAAAGATGTAGACTCATGTGTTAATCAAACAAAATATAATCTGATTTTACTGTAAGTAGGCGTTTTGATTAACACAGACAGAACAGAAGTGACTTTTCTTCACTTTTTCATTCAAATTGATGAGTGGTAAATCGAGGCGGCTTCATTACGGACGGGTCACAATCAATGCATGTCAGCCCCTTGTGGCTGTCCAATGTCAACTCCTGGTGTCCTGACGCACTGTGCGAGTATGTTATATGACACCCGCATCCCCCCTCCCCCACCCTCTATCCTGTCACCTGTCTTGCACTTATAATATTATTGACTTATAATATTACGTTATTTGATGGAAACACAATTACTGCTGTTGCGGTCTTCATTTCGAAGACTTGCTTGGGCAGGTCTCTACACATATCTGCCATGTGGAACCCTTTTCAAACTCTGTAGAACTACTGCAACTCACTTTTATTTAAACCTACTCACCTTGAATAAGTCTGGGACTTCCTTTAAAATTGTTACATTCCAGACTTTCTTCCATTAACAATTTGCCAATTCTTTCACGCATTATCATGTGTCCTAGCAACTGTCCAATTGTATGACAAGTTCTATCAGTACCTCCAAATCTACTCACCTAATCTTCGGTATTCTTCTGTAGAGCCACACATCAACATTTTTATTTTCGTCTGTATTGGTTAACGTCCACCTTTAATTTCCTTCCATTACGACACTTCAATATTCAGAAAACATTTCCTAAAACTTATTTATATAAACGACGTTAAAAAAATTGTGTTTTCAAACACTTTTTTCCTCTTGTGAGTCTGTATTTCATATCGTCTTTACTCCAACTAATTTTCTACGTTTTCAATGTTGTTCACTCACGATTTCCTATAAGAGATTAAACTTTCGTTTTCAGACTCATAAATTTGCCCGTCCCAAAATTCGTTCAAAACTGTATGCTTTCCTTTGGACCAAAATTGCGATAAGAATGTGCCCTCAAACTCAGTCGCAGTTCGACATGAGATCACCATATTAATATCCCACCTGTATGAATAATCTTAATAATCGTTGTTAAAGAACAATTTTTTTTGCTTAACCAACATGTCGGTGATACGGCCGATATCGTCGATCGTTATCGAATTCAACTGAATGAACATTTCCTATTCAAAATTTATAAAAAGTATCCGGGCACTCCCATAAACACATGATTTTCATATTAGGTACATTGGGCTGCCACCTACTGCCAGGTACTCCATGTCAGCGACCTCAGTAGTCATTAGACATCCTGAGAGAGCAGAATGGGGCGCTCCGCGGAACCCACGGACTTCGAAAGTGGTCAAGTGATTGGGTATCACTTGCGCCGTATTTCTGTACGCGAGACTTCCACACTCCTAAACATTTCTGGACCCACTATTTTCGATGTGATAATGAAGTGGAAACGTGAAGGGCCACGTACAACACAAAGTCGTACAGGCTGACCTTGTTTGTTGACTAACAGAGTCCGCCGACAGGTGAAGAGAGTCGTAATGTGTTACAGGCAGACATATATCCAGACAACCACACAGGAATTCCAAGCTGCATCATTATCAACTGCAAGTATTTTGAAAAGTAGGCAGGAGGCGAGAAAACTTGGATTTCATGGTCGAGCAGCTGCTCATAAGCCACACTTCACACCGGTAAATGCCAAACGATGTCGCGCTTGGTGTAAGGAGCGTAAACATTGGACGATTGAACAGTGGAAAAATGGTGTGTGGAGTAGCAAATCACGGTACACAATGTGGCGAACCGATGGCGGGACGTGTGTGTATGGCGAATGCGCTGTGAACGGCATCTGCGAGCATGTGTACTGCCAACAGTAAAATTTGGTGGTGGTGGTGTTATGGTGTGGTCGTGTTTTTCATGGAGGGGGCTTGCATCCCTTGTTGTTTTGTGTGGCACTATCACAGCTCAAGGTTACATTGATGTTATGAGCACCTTTTTGCATCATTCAACACGATCGAGCACCTGTTCATAATGCACGGCCTGTGACGGAGTGGTTACACCGCAATAACATCCCTGTAATGCACTGCCCTGCACAGAGTCATGACATGGATCCTATACAACACCTTTCAGATATTTTGGAACGCCGACCTCGTGCCAGACCTCAGCGACGGACATCAATACCTCTCCTCAGTGCAGGACACCTCGAATAATGGGCTCCCATGCCCCAAGAAACCTTCCAGCACCTGACTGAACGTATGTCTGCGACGGTGGTGGAAGCGGTCGTCAAGGCTAAAGGTGGGCCAACACCATATTGAATTCTAGTATTACCGATTAAGGGCGCCACGAACTTGTAATTTTCAGCCAGGTGTCTGGATACTTTTGGTCACATACTATGTCTTATTAATAGCTTACTGATAGTCTGTAAAACATTATTTACTGCACTTCTCATTTGACTGACATTAAAATCTAAGGCCACAAATCAGTGTGTACTTACATCTACTTGTTTACGTTACAAATTTTGTGAAGTGTATTTCTCCACTGTTCATTCGTCCAATGTTTACGCTCTTTACACCAAGCAAGACAGCGTTTGGCATTTACCGGCGTGATGTGTGGCTTATGAGCAGCCGCTCGACCAAGAAATCCCAGTTTTCTCACCTCCCGCCTTCCTGTCAAAGTACTTGCAGTGGATCATGATGCAATTGGGAATTACTGTGTGATCGTCTGCATAGATGTCTGCTGTAACACTTTACGACTCTCTCCAAGTGTCAGCGGTCTCTGTTAGTCAACAAACGAGGTCAGCCTTTACGCTTTTGTGCTGAACGCGTCCCTTCACGTTTACACTTCACTATCACATCGGAAACAGTGGATCCAGAAATGTTTAGGAGTGTGGAAGCCTCGCATACAGAAGCATGACACAAGTGGCACCCAATCATCTGACCACCTTCAAAGTCCGTGAGTTCCGCTTACGCTCTACAATATTTGTCTTCCTCTTACAGTTATTATCAAAAGCCTTGTTTTTTTTACGTACTGCAGTTTCAAAGTGAGTAATCTGACATTTCCATTCTTCCTTGAGGGGTACTAGGCCCTGACTAATTTTCTTGTCAGTTACTTTAACTGCTGCTATATTTTAGACTTGTCTGATCGCTGTTTTCTTTCATACAGCTGATTTGTTTCCAGTTCACTAGAGGTGAAATTACGTCCACCTCAAGCCCTTTGACTAGTAGCCAAGCCACTGTTAACGAATGAAAAACTCCTACTATTCTCATTGTCAGGTGTCACTAGTTATTGCCCGCAACTGCTGTTTGTAATATTCCGTCCTCAGTCTTAAATCCTCCTTCTCTTCTTAGCGAAAGTCTTGAGAAATACAGCCAGATGAGTACTAGCCACACATCACAAATAGCTCGCCCGCCGCTGAGCACGTTTCTTCACGGTTTGCCACCTACCTGGGAACTGTCGCTCTATGCTGATATAGTCCAGACGCCTGATGCCAAATGCATCACCATTACAAGTTACTAGCAGTCACAGCACTTGTTGAAATCGGATATTGATCTTGAGTACAACAAAGACATAAAATCATAAAGTACGGGTGGCTGTATAATTATAAGTGCACCTCGAAAGAAAGAAATTTCTAAAATCACTCATACTCAGTAGACAATAGAATAGATTGTTTTACTGAGATAAATGGCGGAAACGCTAAGCCACTGATACATCAATCTGGTGAAGTGGGGTTCCTGTCGGACCGTCCAGACTGAAGTTTTATGTGATTTCCTTCTACTGATTAATGTTAGTGATGAGAAGACTTTAAAAGATTATGGTCGCTGTGTGGGGCGGCGGGTGGTATAGTTGTTATTAAAATGTTTTGTATTTATCCTGTAGTTCGCTGTTCTCAACACTGGCTCTCTAACTACAATACTGGCAACCAGAAAGTGATTAGCAAAACGTGAAGCCTGTAATTAGAATTCCTAGTGCCCACTTCATCTGAGAAATACATTTACAGCTGCAGATTATAGCTCTGAGGAATTAGGAGATTCTCTGGGATTCAGAATCAAAAACCATTCTTTCTAAAATGTTCACTATATTCTGAAAGTCACAAACCAAAAAGAATCCACACATTCCAACTACCAGAGCAGTTCAGAGTCTAATGCACTGATGCAACTATAACTGTTCAGATTAAATGTTTAACTGAATGCTCGCCATAATTTGATGATAATGTTCATCAGACTCCACGCTAAATAATGGTAGAATGTCTGTCCCGCGGCGGCACGTGAAAATACGACATACGCAAACTGAAGATAGATCATTAAAGTCATCCCAGAGTTAACACTTCACTCGAAAACGATTTCATGGTTACTCGTATCCCGAGTAACTTATTATGGCATCCGAGGCTGTTTATAGCAATGATACCGACGCGATGCGACTCCCTGCACAGGTGGTGCGCTAATCACTCTCTTAACATTTAACGCATAGGATAGCACATTTATTTCATATCTATAGTGTATTGCAGCTGATCAGTTTGCTCATGTGGCAATCCAATTCCACTCGATAGGACGCTGAAACTGCACGCAGTCTCTCTCGACCTACCACTAAAGTGCATTAAGTAATTATGGACGAGCGTAATGCTAAATTCCTTAAACCTATAGGACATCATGGGCTGTTCTGTCTCATCTAACATAAGGGTACCTATGGTCGCATTCACACCTCCAACTCATAACCTCAACACCTGTAGGTGTGCCACCGCACACCCAACACCAAAATAATGGCCAGCTCCAACCTTATAAATACTTCAGGGACGTGTCCTTCACCTCTCAACCACAAACACTACTCAATTCTATTACACTGCCAATCCGTGCTACACAAGGTGAGTTCATTTTTACAACTTATCTGCATATTTTTCATAACACTAAGCAATATCTTTTACTATTAATTAGTTAGCTCTACAGCATACAATAGGTTTCACTGCCACTTCCGATCCTGCTTGTACACGAATTTATATATCTTTTTAAATTACTGTTGGTGGACCATTTCCAATAATACAACAACTTTGTACTTACAATATTATCAGGGTTCTATACATACTTCTCACTCAAATACATTTGTGTCTTAATTACGTCATACTTCTCTGTTGTTTATGTCACTGTTAGGTTTGTCACATTAGGTATTTTTATTTCGCTAATCGGTGCATAGAATGGTTACAGAACTCGTGGCTTGGTAGTCATGACAGAAAATTTTAGTATTGCAAAGAAAGAGTCGAAACTTTGGTAGATAGGAAAGATAAAGAATGAGTGAGACCTGAAATGGAAAGAAGATCTCACACAGCTGGGACTGCACAGCTGCCACACTGTGTAGAGCTTACAGAACAACCTCCTCCCTACAGATTTCATCTTAATGCTGGCTTAATAGTCATACCAGAAGATTTTAATGTTTGAGAGTAAGAGCCGAAATTTTGGTGGATAGGGAAGATGACGAATGAGTGAGACCTGATAAGGAAAGAGGATCTCACACAGCTGGGACTGCACAGCTGCCACACTGTGTAGAGGTTACAGAACAACCTCCTCCCGGCCGATGCACCATATGTGGGGTGGCGGGTGGTATAGTTGTTATTGAAATGTTTTGTATTTATGCTGTTGTTTGCTGTTCTCAACACTGGCTCTCTAACTACAATATTGGCAACCAGAAAGTGATTAGCAAAACGTGAAGCCCATAATTAGAATTCCTAGTGCCCACTTCATCTGAGACATACATTTAAAGCTACAGCTTATATCTCTGAGGAATTAGGAAATTGTCTGGGATTCATAGTAAAAAACGATCCTGTAAAAACGTTCGCTATATTCAGAAAGTCACAGATAAAAAAAAAAGAATCCACACAATCTGACTAACAGAGCGGTTCAGAGTCTAATGCGCTGATGCCACTATAACTGTTCAAATTAAATGTTTAATTGAATGCTCGCCATAATTTGATGATAATGTTCATCAAACTCCACGCAAAATAATGGTAGAATGTCTGTCTCGCGGCGGCACGTGAAAATACGACATACGCAAACGGAAGATAGATCATTAAAGTCATCCCAGAGTTAACACTTCACTCGAAAACGATTTCATGGTTACGCGTATCCCGAGTATCTTATTACAGCATCCGAGGCTGTTTATAGCAATGATACCGACGCGACGCGACTCCTGGCACAGGTGGTGCGCTAATCAGGGTCTGGAGAGAACTGGGGCCTTTTTCTCTCATACAGCGTTCTTGTATATAAAGCCGCGGTGCGGACGGCTAAGGGAACGCTTGATGAAATCCGCTCTCCTGACTAGCCGCTAAACTAGTAGTGCACCACTTCAAGTTATCGAATAAATCATTGCTTCCTTTGCTGACGGCCGATGAAGCTCTCAATTTAAATGTGCAATCAGCACAAAGGTAAGTAATCATAATAAAAGTCAGATGTGGCTAAGACAAATATTTTGGGCGAGAGAATTAATTTAATTGCACTACACGCAGTAGAGGAGCTCCGAACTTGCCCTTTGGAGATATGCTATCGCTATAGTTTTATAGTTATTCAGTTGAAACTTCTCACATCATTATGATTGTAGCGGATCTCCCATCTACTTCAATTTAAACATCCTAGCCTTATTTAGTCGCTACTTAATCTAACTTACTTCCTTAATTTTTAAGACAAAAACCAGAAAATCGTGAATTTCAACTAAAATTTCAATTTATGAGATCCAGAATACTGTTTCTACTAAATTATTATGCAAAAGGAATCTAAATATAAATTTTTAAGTTTCTAGCTCTTTTCTGTTGCGGCAATGATTTTTACAGAAAAACGTCCCAATTTCCAAAATGGTTAAAATTATTGAACTGATATTCAACACATATTGATTTGGTATTACTCCTGACATGCTAGAAACGTTTTGGGTTATTTACTTGATTTTTAAAGTATTGCGCAACATTTATTACATCAGAAATAGTTACAGCTGACTGGCTGGCACACAATGCAAATGGAATTTTATATGGCGTGAGTAGGCTGCTTCCCTACAGCTGGTCGACCCTATCCTTCGAAAATTTAAGCATGAGATCATCCTCTAATAACTTATCATCGCTGGGATGAATTACTCTAACATTTCGTGGTCTTTCCTTAGTATCTTGCCCTCTATCTTCATCTTGTGCTTGTTCTCAGGCACTGTAGTCTCCCTTCTCTTCACATGCTCGTGTCATTTTCTTTGCACAATATTGTCTGCAAAGGGGTTAATAATTTCTCATCTTTTCCAATTTTGTTACTCATGACCCAAATGTCACTTGTTCATACCATATTTCTTCCCTTTCCTACATAACCCAAGATTTTGCATTGTGCAATTAAATAGCTCTCTAGAACGTTTGGCAAAACACGTTAATTTTTGGGGGGATTGCTTTGTTCTGTATCATTTTCCTCACTCCTCTCTAAAGCAGTAGTTCGCCTTGTACGTTAAATTACTTCCTTGTCATTCCTCCTCTATTCCTGTGTTGTACAGTCCACGTAAATGAAGCTTTCCACTGTTTTCAACTGCTCTACACCCAGTATCAAGTACTGTCGGCTGTTGAATCTATTGCTAAACCTTAACTGTGTGTGAAAATCAGAGATCTGCCAATTCAGTCCGTTCTCCGGTGACGCCTTAGAATTTAGTTTCTTCATTTAGTGTTGATCATGACTTGTTGCTTTGTAGTAGAGTGTGCACTCCTACTACATGTATGTGTAGCGTGCAAATACAAGCGTTACGACCTGACTTTCAACTTTGTGCACGTACATTTCAAACATAATGCAATATGGGCAGTCATATATATCTGAATAAACTGCAAAAAGGTGGGAATTTAAGGAGATGTGGCCTGGATAAACTGAATGAACCAGAGATTGTACGGAGTTTCAGGGAGAGAATAAGAGAACAATTGACAGGAATGGGGGAAAGAAATACAGTAGAAGAAGAATGGGTAGCTTTGAGGGATGAAATAGCGAAGACACCAGATGATCAAATAGGTAAAAAGACGAGGGCTAGTAGAAACACTTGGGCAACAGAAGAAATATAGAATTTAATTGATGAAAGGGGAAAATATAATAATGCAGTAAATGAAGCAGGCAAAGAGGAATACAAACGTCTCAAAAATGAGATCGATAGGAAGTGCAAAATGGCTAAGCAGGGATGGCTAGACGACAAATGTAAGGATGTAGAGTCTTATCTCACTAGGGGTAAGATAGATACTGCCTACAGGAAAATTAATGAGACCTTTGGAGAAAGGAGAATCACTCGCATGAATATCAAAAGCTTTGAGGAAACGCAGTTCTAAGCAAAGAAGGGAGAGCAGAAAGGTGGAAGGATATATAGAGGGCCTATACAAGGGTGATGCGTTTGAGGACAATATTATGGAAATGGAAGAGGATGTAGATGAAGATGAAATGCGAGATATGATATTGCGTGAAGAGTTTGACAGAGCACTGAAAGACCTGAGTCGAAAGAAGGCCCCTGGATTAGACAACATTCCATTAGAACTACTGACGACCTTGGGAGAGCCAGTCCTGACAAAACTCTTCCATTTGGTGAGCAAGATGTATGAGACAGGCGAAATACCCGCAGACCTCAAGAAGAATATAATAATCCCAATCCCAAAGAAACCAGGTGTTGAGAGATGAGAAAATTACCGAACTATCAGTTTCATAGGACACAGCTGCAAAATACGAAACGCGAATTCTTTACGGACGAATGGAAAAACTGATAGAAGCCGACCTCGGGGAAGATCAGTTTGGATTCTGTAGAAATGTTGGAACACGTAGGCAATACTGACCCTACGACTTATCTTAGAAGAAAGATTAAGGAAAGACAAATCTACGTTTCTAGCATTTGTAGACTTAGAAAAAGTTTTTGGCAATGTTGACTGGTATAATCTCTTTCAAATTCTGAAGGTGGCAGGGGTAAAATACAGGGAGCGAAAGGCTATTTACAATTTGTATAGAAAGCAGATGGCAGTTATAAGAGTCGAGGGGCATGAAAGGGAGGCAATGGTTGGGAAGGGATTGAGACAAGGTTGTGGCCTATCCCCGATGTTATTCAACCTGTATATTGAACAAGCAATAAAAGAAACAAAGAAGAAGAAATAAAAACTTTGAGGTTCGCCGATGACATTGTAATTCTGTCAGAGACAGCAAAAGACCTGGAAGAGCAGTTGAACGGAATGGACAGTATCTTGAAAGGAGGGTATAAGATGAACACCAACAAAAGAAAAAGGAGGATAATGGAATGTAGTCGAATTAATTCGGGTGATGCTGAGGGAATTAGATTAGGAAATGAGTAACTTAAAGTAGTAAATGAGTTTTGCCATTTGGGGAGCAAAATACCTGATTATGATCGAAGTAGAGAGGATATAAAATGTAGACTGGCAATGGCAAGGAAAGCGTTTGTGAAGAAGTGAAATTTGTTAACACCGAGTATAGATTTACGTGTCAGGAAGTCGTTTCTGAAAGAATTTGTATGGAGTGTAGCCATGTATGGAAGTGAAACATGGACGTTAAATAGCTTAGACAAGAAGAGAATAGAAGCTTTTGAAATGTGGTGCTACAGAAGAATGCTGAATATTAGATGGGTTGATCACATAACTAATGAGGAGGTATTGAATGGAATTGGGGAGAAGAGGAGCCTGTGGCACAGCTTGACGAGAAGAAGGGATCGGTTGGTAGGACATGTTCTGAAAGTATTTGTGTGGAGTGTAGCCATGTATGGAAGTGAAACGTGGACGATAAATAGATTAGACAAGAAGAGAATAGAAGCTTTTGAAATGTGGTGCTACAGAAGAATGCTGAATATTAGATGGGTTGATCACATAACTAATGAGGAGGTATTGAATGGAATTGGGGAGAAGAGGAGTCTGTGACACAGCTTGACGAGAAGAAGGGATCGGTTGGTAGGACATGTTCTGAGACATCGAGGGGTCACCAATTTAGTACTGAAGGGCAGCGTGGAGGGTAAAAATCGTAGAAGGGGACCAAGAGATGAATACACTAAGCAAATTCAGAAGGATGTAGGTTGCAGTAGGTACTGGGAGATGAAGAAGCTTGCACAGGATAGAGCAGCATGGAGAGCTGCATCAAACCAGTCTCAGGACTGAAGACCACAACAACAACAACATATATCTTTGAAGTTTCTACGGATTTGGAAGTATAAACTACGACCACAGTCCCATAGCAAGGAAAAAGTCATTAAATCATTTTTTATGTGAAGAACTGCAGCCATTCTGACACAATTGTGCTAGGGTTCCCAGAAGGTAATGTACCGCATTTTTTTTCTTGAACAGTTGTTTATTGAAATTAATGAGTAGTACCCACACGAAAAAATGGTGTTTTATTTACACACCCTATTTTTCCACGTAACCTCTATTCCGTTCTAAGGCATTCCTCCAGTGCGAAACAAGAGCGTGTATACTCTGACGGTACCAAGCCTTGTCCTGGTGGCGGAGCCAGTGTTTCACTGTGTGAGTCACCTACTCATCGTCCTAAAAATATCTTGCATGAATGGCATCCTTTAATGCCCCAAATTACTGGAAGTCCGATGGGGTTAGGTCAGGGCGGTAGGGTGTATGGGGTAACACTGTCCAACCCTGTTTGCGATGTGTTCAGCAGTCCGCAGACTTGTGTAGGACCGAGAGTTATCTTGTTGCAGCAAAACATCTCCTCGGTTGCTGTGGCGCCGAAGTCGCCGGAAGAGCGTCTTGAGTTTTGTTAATGTGTTGACATAGGCTTCTGAATTAATGGCATCATACCAATGTGAATCACAAATATCCCAGAACACGGTGATCATGGCCTTACCGGCGGAATCAGTGGCTTTGAATATTTTCTTCTGTGGGGAGTGGGAATGGTGCCATCGACCGTCTTTTTTTTCCGGGCTCATCACCTGTCACAATACACGGTAAAAAGGCCTCACGTTCAGCTTCAAAACGTTGCAACAAATCAAGACAACTGCTCTTTCTGTGCAATTTGTGATCCACTATTAGACACCGCGGGTCCCATCTTGACCACACTTTCGATTGTCCAAGTGAAATAGAATAAACACATTAGGTACCCACCGGCTTTTTTTGTTTATTCATACGATTTATTGCACCATTATCGAGTCCTCATACACTGCATGCTCGTCAACAGATGGAGACATTAGAGGTTCAGAATCTGGATCATGTGAACCTGACGTTAGGATGGTGGAAGTGGAAATCACCCAAATTTCAAGAGAGTTGGTCATGGACACAACGAGGCAGTACAGTGTGAGTAATCTAAGTAATCAAATAAGAAAACCATCTCTACGTGTCGCAAAAATTTCATTAAATGATTTTCCAATATTTCTACCAGCACCACGCCATTACATCTTGCTGCATGAGGTTCAGATAATTTGCCTGTAATACAGGTACTTACGTCCACTCATAAACCTGCAGATGCATCAAAACTAGTTAACTATGCTATAAATCGTCTACAATACAAAAAAGCGAATAGTTGCACATTATACCTACGTAAATATCCAACATAAATCAAAATCCATCATCCACAATGGCTATAGTGAACATATTTCATTTGCCACTATTTACAAGTTTTCAGTCATATAGTAGCTAATATACAATGGTGTGAAAAACAAAGGTAAAATTTAGAGTGATTTGTCACTGCCAAGTAAGATGTCTCGATGAATCTTGGACCATATATGTTCGAAAATGTTTGTTAGTCGATTACGTATTCTCACCTCTCGCCACATGACGGTGCTTCCAGCACTGCCGAAAATAACCATTTATGATAGTGCAAGTTCTTCATTGGGAGGCACAATGTTTCGTGGGCGTATTGACTTCCAAATCCTTCAAAACGTTACGCTTACCGGTCAACATCATTAAGGTACTGTACTTCTTCCCCATGTACATCTTCTCAGGAGTGTTTGGCTCTGATTTCATTTTTATGGGAGACAATACGTGACCACATCATACGGCGCCCTTGGACAGCACTTGGAACGAGTGGATATTCGGCGAATGGACTGGTCTGTCTCTTTCCCACGACTTAAATCCGATCGAGCATGTGTGCGATTCGTTGTGAAGATGTATTGCAGCACTTCTACATGCACCAAAGACCATCCAGCAATTATCGAGAAACGGGACCCCCGCCCCCACCACAAGAACTCATTATCAACTTGGTGGCCGGTACGGGACCCGTTGCAGAGGATACATTCCCGTCCGTGATGATCACACAAGGTGTTAATAATCATGTCCAGCCGTTTTCAGTGTACAAGGGACCATCCTAAATCGCAGTGCATTAAATCCAATAGCTGTCCTTCAATAAAACTGTCACTTCTCTTCGTCTCATTGCGTACTCCTGGCAGTTCTGTTCTGTACTGGCTGTTGTTCAAGTTTCGAGAATATACCTTCACCGAGGAGTCAAGCAGTATATAGCTCCCTCGTACGTGTATCCCGCGAAGAGACTATGAGATTAAAATCTGAGAGATTAGTGCCCACACAGAGGCGTACCGACAATCTTTCTTTCCACGAACAATACGAGACTGGAATAGAAGGGAGAACCGATAGAAGTGCTCAAGGTACCCTCAGCCACACCCCGTCAGGTGGCTTGCGTAGTATGGATATAGATGTATATGTACTGCACTGTACTGTACTGTACTGTACTACACTGAACTATTTGTTTATGTATAGGGTCCTTGTTTCATTGAGGTATTGTACTTGGGAGTGACACATCATGCGAAAGTTACCTTCGTCTTAAATATTATACACCAGAGTACGTAATGTCGCCCCAAAAATTTAATTACAACGTTGTCTGAAACAAGGCTAATTTATAGCCTTTATGTCTCAGTACAGCAAGAATGAATTTGTTTATACCAAAGATAATAATACGTTAATTTCTAAAGTGTACAATTTTACTGTTACCAGTTATCAATGACAGTTAAACGAAATGACAACATTTATAAATTGTGCTGCTTGTAATCTCCCTCCTCCTTCCTTCCTACATCTGTTGTCAACATTAAAAAATGCCCAGTCCAAATAATTAATAAGCAAAGTCTTTTGTGAAGATTTGAGAGGAGCGAAGATTACAATAAACATTCAAGTTTACTTAGTTTCTCATGTTTGAGATGGCTCCAGTTCTTCTTGTCTAGGTGTCTGATTCTTGAAGCAGAAAATGTAAAATCATGTACTCAAGGTTGGTTTGAAGGAAATAAATTAGAAGATTGTTGCAGAACATTTTTTACTTATTTTTTACCTAACAGTACTTTGATTTTTCATTCTAACTAAGAAGAAATTACGTTGTTCGCACCTATTATACAAAAATACGTCCGATCACATCAGAGGCAAGCTTACGAATCTCATGCTCAGGGGAAATAACATTACTCCAAAGGGTTTACAATTTTTCTTAACAAATGAATTCCTACTTGTTTTCTTCACATTCGTAATTTCGACTATTATTTCATAAATGAGTCTAGAAATAAACATTGTGAACAGTACAGGATTGCATAATTATTAATAGAAATTTTAAGTGTGCTAATAATTCGTAGTTTCAAACGTTTCTTAAAAAAATAATTTTAGCTGTACATTCAGAACTAGCACTTGTCGATTATAACATCGAAATTAAAATTTTTTAAAAAGTAATCCCTTTTTATACATTTTAGCTTGAAATATAACATAATGAGTATAAAATTATATGAGCGTATTCAGATAAGTGCTAAGATAATACTGACCTACCCAAAATTCAAATAGTGATGCTGGTATCAATGAGTACTGTTGAGGGATAGCAAAGGTAGACAATGATGTCCCGTTACAAGCATTTCTATTATGTACGTTCATCTGGTGGTGTCCACGTTGCGGGTTTCTCATGTATGACCATTATCAATGTTTATTTGGGTAAGACATACCTGTTTTTCATCCTCTTAAGTTTCATGTCTGAACTGACCCAATTCTGAAGGGTTCTAGTGCCATTTCCTCGCTCATAGCAGCTACTTTTCCGTAACATTAACTACTACCCGAAGCGACAGTCCTGCTCTTATCGACAGCGTCATATTTCTTTGCATCCTCTAAAAACTTCCTTTTCAGACCATAAATACGTTATTTTACAGGAAAATAAAAGTAGTCACATAAAAGTGGAGTAACATCAGTTATTCTCTTCTTTATTTTTATACTAGCTTACAAGCCTGGCACTTCCCAGACATTTATTTTGCTATCTTTCTGCAGTATTAGAAATGGAAAGAGAAGATTAACCTTTGCAGTGTAATATCGAAAATATTTCATGTCCATGTATTCGTCAAAACACCTTTGAAATTCCGAAACAGTCGGATAAGGAAATATGCACAATATACAAATCTATGAGTATAGCTGCTTGACCTGTCTACAACGCGAACGTGTAAAAATCTCTGTGGAAACGCCTCTTCATAGCAGTGTTAACGGGTATTGTTTTCGCCTAAGCCGTTTGCACTTCGCAGTTGAAAGCTGTCACAAGCGGCAGCCGGGTGTCAGCGATTTCCATGACGCATTAGTAGGAGTGTCTTAGTAGTGAACAATAAATATATTAAGACGACATACCCGATACGGTATTTTTTTCACCCATCTCAGTGCTTTCGACGTCATATCTCTTGAACTAATGGTCTTAAATCGATGAATTTGTGTATGTAAATTCAGTGGCATAAGTGAATACAGTCTGCGAAATATGTTTCGAATAGAGATAGTAGCAAAGAAGTAAGAAATTTAATCATCATATATGATGCGGCAATTTTTCAAATATCTCAGAGTTTGACCCCATATCTCCTGAACTTTATGTGGTATTGTGATATAATTTTTTACGTGAACTTACCCGCATACGTGGATACTGTCTGAAATTTACTGCGAATAGAATTATAGTACAGAAGTAATAAATTTGAACGTTATGTGCAATTTTTCACGCATCTAATTGTTTGTGAAAATCTCCTGGAATTAGCTTGGTTGTTGGTTATTGATCGCTTTGCCTACGAAAATGTTCAAATGTGTGTGAAATCTTATGGGACTTAACTGCAAAGGTCATAAGTCCCTAGGCTACACACTACTTAACCTAAACTATCCTAAGGACAAAAACACACACCCCTGCCCGAGGGAGGACTCGAACCTCCACCGGGACCAGCCGCACAGTCCACGCTTCGCCTACCTCTCGAACACCAATCTTCGGCATCTGGCACATCCAAATATACTACTAAGACTCCTTTCTTCAAATTCGTTTCTAGAGCGCAAAAATTATCCATGTTCACGGGAACTACTCGCCTGTCGTTCCGCTCCCGTACACTACGCTTCACAAAACAACCCAATGCACCCAAAAATTCTTAATCTTCCAATGGTTCAATAACACATACCCTACCCACAGGTAGATTTGACCCCACACTTACGCAAAGCGACCTCCCGGCGCCACTAAACACACACTCATGTGAATTAAGCCTTAATGCTAATGTAAGCGGTTCAGTTGGTCTGTTCATTAAGTTGTAAGCTCCTTGCGACAACTCTGCATTGACAACAGATTCCCCTAGCTGAAATAACGTTCACACACGTTCCACAGTTCGTTGGCCAAGGTAAATTTTGGCATGATGTTGATGCAAGAAATGTACTCCTAGGATCATGTCGTAACCCTCGCTTACCCGTGGTACTACCTCCATACATACATTAAATCGGACTTTCTCTATTCGAAAGTCAGCTGTCACCGACCCCAAAGGCATGACCTCCTTATCCTCCACTCCACGCAACCTATAACGTGGTTGGTCTAGCTTCCTTCGTCTCATTGTATTCCTAGTAGCCACTGACACTTGCACCCCTGTGTCCAACAAAATCTAAAACATTTTTGTTCCTATGGATTTAACCACTGACAATTCCACCTCTGCATACGTATTCGTAGCACTGAAATTAAATGGGAGCTCCCTTAGGTGGGTCTTGGGCCCTCTCTGCCGAATACCGCTGGTCCACCTCTCCTATCTCCACTTCTCCATCCTCCCCGCTGCCAATTTCCACCCATTCTTTTATTCCTCGGTGACTGGGTACATTGCCTCTGCACATGTCCCTTACGACCACACTTAAGACATTTCACACCCCTGTAAACACTGTTTGCCTCTCGCTTACCCCTGTTGCCACATCTATTTCCTCACACAGAATTGTCAGCTGAATGGCCGCAGACAAATCTTTCGTGGTCCCTCCACGCATTATCCGTGACATATGAACTGGTAACCCTCTCAAAAATACATCCACTGCCCTTCGCTCGGCCTCCTGCAACAGAACGCTTCGCTTCGTCACTCTGACCCAACTCGTAAGTATACTCTTTAATTTCCCTTATCCTGTCTGCAAATTTCTCCATCGTCTCCCTCTGTCTCTTTGACATTGTACTTAACCTCTCTGTAAAGTACCGAGCGCTATTCTGTTTTTTGTACCTTTGAAAATACATGTCCTTTAACTGATAGAACTGTCCTGCCTTCCTTAAGGCCTCAGAACATCATACATATGTTTTTACTTCATCTATTAATCTAGTCTTGGCTATATGTAACAACTGCTCATCAGACCAACCATTCATCACCGCTGAAGTCTCCAAGTCCTCCAGACACGAACGCTCATCCTCAGGTGCCTTGCCTGGAGATGAAATAATCAAACTCACGGCAGCTGGCTCAATCTCCTGCACCCTAGGAAACAACGACTGATCAGATGCGGTTTCCCACTCACTTATAGATGTTAATTCATTTCTCAACTGCATATTTTCTGCTGTAAATTGTGCTACTTTCTCCAACAAAATCCGTACCGCTTCTGGTTCCCACACACCTCGCGTCCCTGACTGTGCCATTGTGTTTATTTCGTGTCTAGTTAGTCCCAAAACAAAACATTTTGGTACAAGAATAACCCGACTCCATACACCTCAATATCATCATACTTGGTAACATCATACTCAAACCAATACAAAAGTTATTAAACGCAACCAAAAAAAAAAATAATAAACATTACTGCCCAAATACACTAACACTTATTCTAACAAAAAATTAATAATATGCCTACGCAAAACATTTAAAATGGCCAGCCATGAAACATGCTCACAACACATACAAGACAGTAAGAAAACGTCCAACACTTTAAATAAAAGAAGAAAACTGGTCAAACTCACCACATCTTGTGAATGTAATGCGGCTGGTGGGCTCTAACATCATACTGTAAAGATGACGACTACTACTCTGACAAAATATGTAGTGGCATCATCTTCTGCCATTGAATGTATCAAGATGAATAAATATAGATGGAAGAGGTAGAAGACACCACATTAAGACCCTTACAAGCTTTCCAAGTGATTTATTGTTTGCAACTACACTGCTATGCTCCCCTCGGTCTGTGTCACCAGGTCCTGCAATGCTGAGGACACCACTTCGCAGTCTGTGAAATGGCTTGGCGTGTAATGGCTTCCTCAGCGACCCGTGCACGCACTGTGTGTCGGCCTTGTACGCCAGGGTGCGAGCAGTTGACTCAGCTGTCTGTGTTCCTGTCGACTCAGCACTTCTCAGTGTGCGCCACAGGGGCCAGCTGTGTGATTCTCGCCGGCGTGGCTGAGATAGTGGCGAAAACGATCGCCTGTGATCCAGTGTCCGAATCTGCACCCCTCGCCTCAGGATGCCTCCGGCATGTGTTGGAAGCCAGGACACCTACCTGCGTTAGCGAGCCATGGAGTGGCCCGCCGTTGGCTGGTTACGGACCTCAGGTCAACCTCAGAGGGTCGAACCAGAGACCCACTGCGAACTGGAATGCTGGCACCCCATCTGCTGCTGTGTGTAGCTGGTGGCGTGACACGCCTCGCCATACAGGAGAGGTGCCACACATGAATGAATCTCGTTAGAAACCTGCACCTGTTTATACGCGGCTGTGCATCTCCGTTTTGCCATACATGCTGCTTCACATCATATACTCATAACACGCTAAATTGGCCAGTGAGCCCCTTCTGCCTGTGATTTGCGACATGCAGAACCGCTAAGTATACTCTTTCAGCAATTTGATGGCCTCTATTTTACTTCGCTACTGTTTGTATGCGTAACTCACTGCAATCCGGGCCACACCTGGCTGCAACCTGTAAAACAAACTTTCCCTATCCTAAACGGTGGTGCCACTACAATAATAAAGATACTCTGTCACCTTAAATGCAATTAGCATTAACAATTATTTGCAAGGTGTACGTGACAATGTTAGACTTCTTTAAATATTCATATATATGACGCACAACCTAGCAAACGATACCTAAATCCGGTTGTAAATCATGGCAAAGTATGCAGATGAGTGCTTGTAAGGTGCGAATTAATAGCCACCCTACAAGCGTATTCCTCAGCTGACAGGGTCACACATTCACGAACAGTAAAATGTAAGAGTACCTGCTTGAAGCAGACTGTGGATATATTAATCACTTCGAAGCCATCTTGTGGTGTCGAAGTGTTCATTATGAAATTCAGCTACTATTTGCACCAGTGAAGTATGCCAACATTTATCAGAGAATATTTCCATACATGATCAGTAGAAATGTTTCTTCTGTCATGTTAAGTCTTAATCATTTGTGGAGAATAGCCAATAAGTTACATTTTGTTACAAATACAATATACTGTTACCTTTATTAAGACAAGAGTTGAATATATGGAATAGTTGAACATGGACTGTACATGTGGTGTAATGGCGACAACAGATTTCTATGGATTGCAAGAACTTCAGAAATGTAAATCATGTGAAACAGTGTACAGTAAGAGGCACGATAAGAAACAGTTGTTATGTGTACAAATGACCCACAGAAAATTTTAAACCTATTCAAGTAAATATGTTTGTGTTAACATGAGTGAAGTAAAAAAAGTATAGAGTCAGGTAGGAAAAGACCCATAAGAGTAGTGGTCACACACAAGAAATAAACACAAGAGGATAGTGGTCACGCACACAAATAACGAGAACAAAAATATAATTAGGAAAAAACATGGATGAGGGAGTAACCAAGGCTCACCTCAAAGTCAGTCAATCAAACGTCAGTCTATTGTAGTTGTTGTTGTGGTCTTCAGTCCTGAGACTGGTTTGATGCAGCTCTCCATGCTAATCTATCCTGTGCAAGCTCCTTCATCTCCCAGTAACTACTGCAAACTACATCCTTCTGAATCTGCTTAGTGTATTCATCTCATGGTCTCCCTCTACGATTTTCACCCTCCACACTGCCCTCCAATGCTAAATTTGTGATCCCTCGATGCCTCAGGACATGTCCTACCAGCCGATCCCTTCTTCTAGTCAAGTTGTGCCACAAACCTTTCTTTTCCCCAGTCCTATTCAATACCTCCTCATTAGTTACGTGATCTACCCATATATCCTTCAACATTCTTCTGTTGCACCACATTTCGAAAGCTTCTATTCTCTTCTAGTCCCAACTATTTATTGTCCATGTTTCACTTCCATACATGGCTACACTCCATACAAATACTTTCAGAAACGACTTCCTGACACTTAATTCTATACTCGATGTTAACAAATTTCTCTTCAGAAACGCTTTCCTTGCCATTGCCAGTCTACATTTTATATCCTCTCTACTTCGACCGTCATTAGCTATTTTGCTCCCCAAATAGCAAAACTCCTTTACTACTTTAAGTGTCTCATTTCCTAATCTAATTCCCTCAGCATCGCCTGACTTAATTCGACTACATTCCATTATACATGTTTTGCTTTTGTTGATGTTCTTCTTATATACTCCTTTCAAGAGCTGTCCATTCCATTCAACTGTTCTTCCACGTCCTTTGCTGTCTGACAGAATTACAATGTCATCGGCGAACATCAAAGTTTTTATTTCCTCTACCTGGATTTTAATACCCACTCCAAATTTTTCTTTTGTTTCCTTTACTGCTTCCTCAATATAGAGATTGAATAACATCGGGAGAGGCTACAACCCTGTCTCACTCCCTTCCCAACCACTGCTTCCCTTTCATGCACCTCGACTCTTATAACTGCCATCTGGTTACTGTACAAATTGTAAATAGCCTTTCGCTCCCTGTATTTTACCCCTGCCACATTTAGAATTTGAAAGAGAGTAATCCAGTCAATATTGTCAAAAGCTTTCTCTAAGTCTACAAATGCTAGAAACGTAGGTTTGCCTTTCCTTGATCTTTCTTCTAAGATAAGTCTTAAGGTCATTATTGCCTCACGTGTTCCAACACCTCTACAGAATCCAAACTGATCTTCCCCGCGGTCGGCTTCTATCAATTTTTCCATTCGTCTGTAAATACTTCGTCTTAGTATTTTGCAGCTGTGACTTATTAAACTGATTGTTCGGTAATTTTCACATCTGTCAACACCTGTTATCTTTGGAATTGGAATTATTATAATCTTCTTGAGGTCTGAGGGTATTTCGCCTGTCTCGTACATCTTACCAACCAGATGCAAGAGTTTTGTCAGGACTGGCTGTTCCAAGGCCGTCAGTAGTTCTAATGGAATGTTGTTTATTCCCAGGGCCTTGTTTCGACTCAGGTCTTTCAGTGCTCTGTCAAACTCTTCACGCAGTATCGTATCTCCCATTTTATCTTCATCTACATCCTCTTTCATTTCCATAATATTGTCCACAAGTACATCGACCTTGTATAGACCCTCTATATACTCCTTCCACCTTTCTGCTTTCCTCTCTTTGCTTCGAACTGGGTCTCCATCCTAGTTCTTGATATTCATACAAGTGGCTCTCTTTTCTCCAAAGGTCTCTTTAATTTTCCTGTAGGCTGTATCTATCTTACCCCTAGTGAGATAAGCCTCCACATCCTTACATTTGTCCTGTAGCCATCCCTGCTTTGCCATTTTGCACTTCCTGTCGATATCATTTCTGAGACGTTTGTATTCCTTTTTGCCTGCTTCATTTACTGAATTTTTACATTTTCTCCTTTCATCAATTAAATTCAGTATATCTTCTGTTACCCAAGGATATCTACTAGCCCTCGTATTTTTACCTACTTGATCCTCTGCTGCCTTCACTACTTCATCCCTCAAAGATACCCATTCGTCTTCTACTGTATTTTTTCCCCCCATTCCTGTCAATTGTTCCTTTATGCTCTCCCTGAAACTCTGTACAACCTCTGGTTTAGTCAGTTTATCCAGATCCCATCTCCTTAAATTCCCACCTGTTTGCAGTTTCTTCAATTTTAATCTACAGTTCATAACCAATAGATTGTGGTCAGAGTCCACATCTGCCCCTGGAAATGTCCTACAATTTAAAACCTGGTTCCTAAATCTCTGTCTTACCATTATATTATCTATCTGATACTTTTTAGTATCTCCAGGAATTTTCCATGTATAGAGCCTTCTTTTATGATTCAGTCTATTATTATACCTAATAGGGTCAGTAATTGGCATCCTATACAGCTATGTTTCATCCTTTAATTGTGAACCTCTTAATTATTTTATCCATAATTTCAACAAAATTCCGAACAATACAACTGTTTACTTTATCTGTTTTCTTGTTTCTGACATACCTTTTTCACATTCATGTAAGGTCACATTCTTTAGCTCAATTTCTTATTCAAACATTTGTCGTCATTGCCCTATCTAACCATTTCTGACATTTGGCCTACAGAACTATTTCCCGTCTGAAATCAATGTTTGTAACAATTTCTTTGCTGCTGTATGTTGTACGAGTTCCTTCCTTACCTTTTTCTCCTTGCTTCCTCCTTACGCATCTTTCGTGACTTCTTACACATCTTCCATGGCTTATGAAAGTTCACTACAGTACTACACTTAACATAATTATTATATTAATGGCGCTGCTTCCTATAGTAACAAATTATGCAGAGATTATTCATTATGAAGAAATTCGATAAATAAAATAAGTGTAAGAGAGCAAATCCAACCTGAGATTCCCTTAAGCTAGAGCAATACATGTTATTACGTTACATCATATGTAACAGAAGAAAGTTAGTTTGGAATGTCTCATAAGTTAGTAGAAATATATATACAAAAGAATCTTATCCTATACGATGACAAAAGGAATAAAACTGAAAAGTAAAAAAGTCATCACTAAATTCTCGTATACCTAACCAACATAAATCTCATTGTTCTCTTACAACACTAATCATATTATCTATCTTCGTCTCAAGAGACGCTTCAAATAAGTTCTCTGCTCTGTTTTCGACCACTTATTTCCGCATAAGAAACACCTCACAGCTACAATAGTAAAGATTTAACTTCACTAAACACAACTTCATTACTTCACAATAAATCCTGAAAAACGTCTTATCAAAATACCTATTAGTTATGTTTCCAGACAACAGAGATACCATCCTAACAGTCTGTGTATCTCATCAAACTGGTAGAAAATGTTATGTGCATTATAATCAATGTGTCTAACCGAAAAATATTTCTTATATGACTAACACATTGCGGGTAACCTGTGTATCCTCTCAGAACTGGTTTAAAAAATACTGCCAATGTTAATTTTATTAAAAATTATTTATTCTTATTCGGATTCTAGATGAAATTTCGAAGTTCGTAGCAGTTTGTTTAGCGTACGTGTTGTGGCAGCAAATCTCCCTTTTTTGTGGCGTGGTAAATGAAGTCCGTGGAACGACGACAGTCACCCGATTCTTGTCAAAAGTTGTCTGTTGCGCGACGGGAGTCGCTCTGGCACGCAGTGCAATAGCATTGTTTATCGCAAACTGGTAACTGTGCGCTGCAAGGAAAGAAATATGACATGTAGTTCTATCATCTGGGTAGAACTTTAGTAAATAGAATTATTCTATATATGCGAAATATATTGTGCCCGATTAGTTTCAGTTTCATCCAGTACTGCTTCCTCGTCGTTGATTTTCTCTTGGATTTGGTGACCTGACTTCAAGTACTTCTGTCTGTCTTTCAGTATTTCGCCACTCTGAACAATGATGATGATTACTGTGACTGTTGGTTATGCCTATTCTTATTACTGTATTCGTCTGATGTCTGTAGATTCGATCTACCTGAACTGTGTCCATAAAAATCTGCATACTCATGATCTGTATTTGAGTATCGTATCATCTCCGTAAATCTCTGATGTCTGATTACTCAAAGTAGAGCTCCAGAAATTACTTGTATCGTAATAATCATTATTGAACTGCGAGAATTGTGCGTTATAAGAACAATGTCGCCTATCCCGTCTGTTGTGTTTGTTATGCGACTTCTCACAGTTTTTGTTTTCACGCGGTACAAAACCTCTTGGGTGTCACAGTTTCTATTGTGATTATTGTTGGGTCTTTTCGTTAAACTGTTGTCACTGCCCAACTACAAATCCAGAAGTAGTTTTTGACATGCTTGGAAGTCATCTTTACATCTGCGGGTAATTTTGTTGAACAAATGCGAATTTGCTCTGATGGACTGTTTGAGTTTGATTGTACCATATCTTCAAAGTCTTTTGCTGGGCTAGAGAAGTCAGGCAGTTCAGAGTTTCGTGGTTTTATAATGCTATGGTTTACCCGATCCTGTGTGACCTGCGTCCAGTAGGCTGGCAAAAAGGCTCAGCAGAAATCATTTACGCTTTGACAGTTTCTCTCTACTGAGCGCATTCTTGTTGCATATTCATTTCTCAAATAACCGCAGAGATGTCCTAATTTGGGTTCAAGAGACCAATTTAGTGGTGAAGAATATAAAATCAGTCCAAGCCTGGCGGAGAATTTCGTTACCGTATTTACGGGAAACATTGAATTTACATACCGCCAACAAGTGTTTGTAATCGAAGTTACATTGCTGTGTGAAGAAGATTGGCCTCTATGGCACCACGATGGCAGCTCATTTTTGTATCTGTATGTGTGGTACTGTTATCATGGAAAATCACCTAAACGCCATTACTTTGTGTGGTCACTAAAGTTTTCTGGATATGAATGTAAACGGTCAAATTCGTCCTTTTCGTCGTCGCGGTTAGGAATTCTTTCCAGACGGTTGACTTTATCATTCATGGCGTTCCTAAACGCTTATTTACCCAGTTAATTTTCTTCTGGTTGTCTTTCAAATATATTGATGACTGATATTCTGCTGCTTTTGAAAATTGTTCTGGCAGTGTGTCATTAGGATTTCTATCTGCACTGGTTGACAGATTTCCTACCTTTGTTGTCAGGTCGCCCACCATTTCTTTAATTGTGCTTAACTGTTCTTTTTGTTCTTCAGAATTTAAAAGTTTCCAATTGTTCGCTAATTTCTTTTACCGTAGTGTTCAGCTGTTCGTTCTGTTCTTTTATCTGTGTATCTATAGAACACTTAACTACAGTGTTGATTTTGCCTCACAATTCGGCCTTGTCATTATGCTACTTGCTTTCCACTTTTCCATGTCCTGTTTCAGGGCAACATAATCTAGCTGCAAAAGTACTCATTATTGGTTGATGGTCATTTTTATCAACTTCCCGAAGTGAGTGACTATTTACTTCCTGTAATTTTTTTTATTTTTCCCCTAAGTGATTCACTATTTTCTTTCTGTGATTTCCTGTTCTGTTCCTGTACTTCTCTATTTTCATTGTGTGTTTCTTTAAGCATCTGGCGAACTGATTCTGGAAAATTTGCCGGATTCGCACATTGTGATTCTGTATAACTGGCACCAAAAGTGATTTGTGTTGTGTTCGGTCAAAAGAAATTGGCACAAAACCTGAATATGTTTTTTTGTCTGTGACCTTTGGCACTATCTGGGCGAGTTTTGTAAGCTTTCGATAGATTGTGGCTACTTGCCGCCACCGACTTGACTTCAGAAGTATTCATTATACATTGTTTTTACTGTTTCATTGTTGTTCGTTAGATTGGTTATTAATTGTGGATCCGATCACATTTTCTGCAATCTCATGTAAGCTATTGGTAGCTAATTGCTCACTGTTGTTTATCTCAGCACGTAACGAATCGTTATTTTGTAACACCCTCTGTTGTCTTGTGCTACGACGGACTTTCATATTGTGTTCTGTTGTATAAAAGACGATGAGAGACTATTTCTTGGGAAAACAAAATCACTACTGTTACCAAACAAACAAATCCAAAACTCCACTATTGCGCAAGCAAATACTCAACAATGAATGAAATCCACACTAAACCTGTAATATTACGACAAAAGTTGATGTGATACGAAATCGATCATCGTCAAAGACACAAAATTTCACAAGCTGAACACAAACTTTTAAATGAATTCCTTGAAAAAGAAGTACGTCAGCAAAATTAGTGCAGTGCCAGCACTATCTTACTACGAACTAAAAAAAGGAAAGGAAAAGGAAAACACAACGAGCTATCCTACTATCCCGACAGAAAAGTCTACGTATGTAACCTCGCCACTATTATATTTGTTTCGGTATGGAACTTAGACCAAATTTATCTCAACCTCTATGAAAGTTTACGTATTACCAAACCTATGTGCTCACACACTGTTAACCAACTTAAAACTCGTATGCTGACCTTTGACTAAACAGAATCTAATTCAAACCGAACCATAACTGATATGAATACAATTGATCTTTATATTAAAATGCGCAACTGAAGAAAAACAATTATCTGGGCTTAATCAAAGTTACCACTTACCTCACGTCTTGATAATATTTCAGCAGATTTCTCGAAAGTACAACAGCAAACAGCAAGCAGGAAGCTACTCTATTTCAAATCACATATTCAAACTGTGGCGTACCACATGGTGCGATGTGGTAATGTAATACGATAAACCTTTAAACAGTGGGCCTAGGAGAGTAACTGTTCGCATGAAATGATGTTCCAAGACAACGATTTTAGAATGAAGTATGTATTGAAAAAGAGAGAATGATCTCCACACATAACATTGGTCGGAACAATACTATGCTTGACATACTGAACAATGACATGAAAAGGGTATCGGCCAGTAATCATTTCTAAAAATTAGGTTCGCAGTGCTGTAGTGTTACCTCAAACTCCTTCTCTTCAAATAAGAAAATAAAATAAAAATAAAAATAATTGAAATATTTATATTCCTTTCTCCTTTCAATATATACATCATACTCATCCTTGCTGCCCTTTAAAACAATTCTTTCTTCTTTTAACAGGTAACATCACAACACAACAGAGAACTACTAAATATCTCCATCACCTACCATACTTCAATTTGGAAGTGCAGAGGCAGCTGTGCAACAACATAACCGAAGATTGTAAAACAGTAACATAACTTGCTCTTTTCTATAAGCTACAAAAATCATAATGACAAGTCCACCTTACAAAGTGAGTTACAACTCCGGAAAACTACTATAACACCTACGTGCAGAGATTGGAAGTAGCTGGACATGCATTGGAAGATGGACAGTAAACTGCATTCAAAGACATATTTATCACAGAAAAGCCTACCGGTTTCTAGGCTAGTACAAGTAAACTAGTTATAGATTTAAAAATAATTAATTGCGCTATAAATACGGCCGATATCAATTGAGCAAACAATGGAAACCGGTCTGACAAATTTGGCTTGTACGTAGATGAACTGAACTCAGGTGACATCACAGCCTGTAGAACTGCACGGCAGTCTGTAAACACCTGTCGATAGTCGGGCAGCACTCGGCCGAAATGTCGTCAATGTCTAACCATATGACATACAACAGAACTTCAATACTTAAAGGTGATTTTGTAATATCACACACTGTATTAGCTCCAACTGCAAACTTTTTTTCCTTATTTCGTTAGTAAATAAGGTCTTAAAACTACGTGTGGAGTCTTAAATATACCTGATTCTTATTCCATTAGTATCAATTTTTGTTGTTGTAAATATGGGTCATAGATTGCGTGTTAAATTTTACTACAGGAATGTAGTTAAGCAACAAGTTATCTATAGAAATGCTGAATATTGCTTTTCCTGACTCTCCTAGGTGAAAAAAAATTGGTAACCAGTGGTATAAGCGTTTAGAACTCTACCGTGAATATGATGAAGACGGCGAGCGACCTGACCGGTGCAGCACAGAACCAGGAAGCTAAAAATTAGTGCTGTTTAATAAAATTGTCTTCAGAACCTTAAATTGTAATAATTTTAGCAGTTATGGTTTGGAAAGTGTACCTGACGGGAGGCTAGGGGCAGCGCCTCAGTTTCACTGACATCATCGGCACTTCAGAGTCTGTTGGTAACCTGCCTGGTCCCGAAGCGCAACCGATGCTGGAACGCAGCTGTCTGGACCAGGAGATACACATCAGAAATAACGTCAAATAATAGCCAGAGAATTGGGTAATGATGTTGGCATATCATTTGGCTCAAACCACGAAATTTTTCTGAGTTGTTTGTGCGTGAAACGTGAGACATCAAAATTTGTCCACGAATTGATTAATCTCGAACAAAAACAGTGGCGAATTCGAGTGACTCACGTCGCTGGATTAACTCAACGACTGTGCAGAACCGTGTCATAATAGATGATGAAACAAGGGTTTCTGATTTCCAATTGAAATTGAGGAGTAGATGTTCCACTGGTATCCTCCTGATTTGCCAATGCCTGAGGAAACCTAGACAAATATAATTAAATTTGACGCTTATGATCACTGTGTCCATAGATTTTTCCTTCATTTTTCATGCCACAAGATCGAATGATCAATAATCAGTACTACGTACATGTTCAGCGCCGTTTGCCTGAAGCAATCAGAAACAACCACCAAGATTTGAGGCAAAATAATTAATGGGTTTTGTACCAAAATGATGCATTTGCTCACCTTTCTTTGCTTGTTCGTAAATTAATGGTGAAGAACAATATTGTAATTACTCCCAGCCACATACGACACCATGGGACTTTTTTCTGCTCTCAGGCAGCGTAGAGAAAGTTTTAAAGGACTGTCGTTTAAAAACCATATGCGACTAAAAATGCCTCTCTGAAACAAACTAAAAGATGTCCTGATGATTGAGTTACACAAATGTTTCGCAGACTGAGAAAGGTACACAAGTCGTACTTTCATACAAGTATAGTTTGCAATTACGAAACACGTTAAAGAACAGTGAATTTCCAATAATGAGATTCTGTCAACATATAACAAGTACCGAATGACAAGGGGAACTTTTCACATGCTTTGAGAGGTTTAAGTGGCTTCGAAAATCGAATGAAATTACCCATGGTGGTTAAACGTCATGTAAGCTAGTATGATCGGCTAATGTTTTCCAGGTTCCTCATATGTATGGCTGATAAGAGAAGCTGCACACACAAGACAAAGTACCTTGCATTAATTTTCATTCTTTACCGTTGTGATAATGGAACATGCCAACGCTAAATAAATTTCAGGCATGCAGGCTATTTGTATTTTAGTTTCATTATTTTAGCATACACTGCGCTTAAAGTGATGACCATAAACACCCTGTCACAATTTTGTTAGCTGCGTTTCGTCTCGAATCCTATCAGAGCATACTACTTTTACAGAAAGCAACGAATAATTATCCCGGCACACGTACTTGCGTTATGCACTGACCACTGGTAGAACGACAAATACAATTGTGTATAATGCACATCGGCGTCGCGGTCGCACTGGTGTCACCGCAAAACCGTTGGGAAAACAAACCCTCCACATATTGCAGAACCTCTCTACAGCAAAACTAAAGCCACAGTTATTAATTGTCTAATGTGTATTCCAACAGAGTAACAGAATACGTTAGCCTAGTATAATATCGATGACTGCCGTATCTGTGGTGTATTATATGCAAGGATTTTGAAACCTTCGGAAACATGCAGTCTTCGGCGAAGCTGAAAATTTGCACCAAAGAATGGAAATGCAGCCTCCGAAACGCAGTCGATGAAGAGTCTCTAATAAATCCGACACTACCGGAACATAATAAATATCGTGGTCAAATCAGGAAACACAAGGCAGACATTGAAAAATGTTCATTTATCCTGTCATTTACTTTATAAAATTTTTATGTTTATTATCTGTCTCCAGAAACTGGCAGTGGCTTCACTGTCGAAGCACACATCAGTCTTTAGTGTGAATTAAAGTGACTGAGAAGAAGTGAGCATCCTCCTACATTTTCTTGTAACTCCTTCCTCGCTTCACACCTTTTAGCATTGTCAACTTTCTTTCTGCTCGTTATTTTCTTCCTTCTACTTTTCCTTCCACGATTCTCAGTAGTAGACAGTTCCTACGTAATGTGTGTCTCAACCAATACCCTTCCGTCTTCTGTATCAACCTCATTCAATTATTCTTCTCTCCTACCATGCTCAGCACATTCGCATTTCCATGTTTGCCGATATATTTCGCTATCTCCATTCTTCTCTATAACCAAATTTCAAAACCTTCTAATTATTTTTTCAGTTTCTGTCTGACTATACAAGTTTCACGAAAGGCACCAAATTCTATACAAAAAATACACGTCTTCCTATGTGTAATTAGTAAGATACTAGTTCTCCGCAAACCCTCCTTAAGTCTCTATCACCTCTCGCTTCCTCTGTACGATTTCCTCTGGAAGTTACCAAGCTTCTCAAGTACTAGAATGGTTCAACCTGCTCCAATACCGTTCCATTTAGTGATAAATTAGTGGCGTCACCTTGGTATCGGAATGTTCAATGTCATTCCGAACTCTCTACCCATACTTAAAGTATTCTCCGTCATTACATGTACCTCTTCCCCCTCTCCTAGGTCACAGTCATATCATTAGCGTCATTAGTAGTTTTTATTCTTTCTCCTCGCACTACAAGTCCCTTCGATTTTTCCAACGCCTTATCGATTTGCTTTCCGGCGAATACAAGGCGTCCCACCTCACCTTGCCACCTCATGCATTTCCGAAACGGAACAAAATGTGAAACATGCAGTTAATCAGGAATGCATCTATATCGGGGGCTCACACAATGGGTAGGAATGCACAGTCCATAAATGTAAAGAAACATCACGTTCAACACATTACGTTTTTTTAAAGGGCACTTGTGAGTTTTTTCTACGTAAATGTAACTAGGGGTACAATTAGTTACAGCAGGTTTGTTTTTGATGTTCTGAATGTCATTCCTTCTGAAATACGCAGACTTTAATGGATGGCAACGGATCCACAGTTTCTGCAGTAATGCGCAGGGGTTACCTACAGCAGGCTTCAGGACGGTGCAGGCAATTCGCATTACATATTACTGCGTTATTGCAGAAACTATGGCACCATTTTCATTATTTAAAGTTCATGTATTACAGAATGAATACAGTTTAGAAGAATTGTATCAAGAATCGTACCTACAGTTTTCAAATCATGGAAGAAAGATAAATGTGTCATTTTAAAAAACGTAAATCGGCGTTAAAAGTAACGTTTGTTTACTTATAGGCAGTGTGCATTCTTCCCATTGTGTGAGACCCTGTCATAGCTTCCAGAGTCTTCACTAGCATATGCCTTTTAATCAAACCGAATTCCAGTGAAGCAGTTGTCGAAATCTGAATTCAGTACACCACTCGACGGAACTCATAACATTTACACTGTGCTCCTTTACTGTATATTAATAAAAATATTTCACACACACGCACACACACACACACACACACACACACACACACACACACACAAACACACACACACAAACTGAGAGCTAACAAAGAAGCTACTGGGCGGCTTTTGTCGCAAGTGGGCTGTAGCAGCGGCTGCAAGAACAAGTGACTCAATGCGGCTTGTTGTCAAGCATTGCTAATGCTCTGCAGGGGATCCCAGTATGGCTAAGCTTTGAGCAGGATAGAACGTTACCGTTTCACTCACGCATCTGCTTAGGGAAAGTCCTAAGACGCTTTCAAAAGAACCATTGTGTGTATTGTTGGCTCTGGTGTAGACTTACTGTCCACGAAAGGATAAATAATACTGGAACACAGAGCGTTAGACTCATTGTTCCAATTTTTTATTTTAATCATGTCTTATTGTACAGGAACATGATTCGCTGTGACTGTCGGTGAAATGTGGGGGACATTTGTGTATCGAATTCCATGACAAAATTAATGCATATTAGTGTAATAATTCAAATTATTATATGTAGAGTTAGGTGTCATTAAAATAAGCAATTATTTGTGACTTAGAGTATAAGTTTTGTTTAATTATAGTGGTTAAAGTTGCCTGTTGGTACATAGTTTTATACATTTGTATATCATGGCATGACAGATAACTAATTATAATGGTCTGAGAGGCACAGAGGCAGCTAGCCGGTAGCAGTTAAACCGAAGGATATGGAGGAGATATTAAAAGTTTATCTAGGAGCTGATGAGGAGACGATAAGAGGCTTTTGATCGGGTACTTGAGGGGTTCAAGACTTTTCTCGTGTCTTTTTCCGTACGAGTGAATTGGGCACATTCCTTGGGGACTTCAGAGAGCCAACATCTCTCCGTTTAGAAGGATCTAGAACCTCCTCGATTCGACTTTTGTCGGCGACTCAGCAGAATCAGGACGTTTCATTTGTTGCTGAAGTTTACTTTGGTCATTTTGACGAAAGGATCGAGATGTATCATTTTTATAAATAACTTAGTTTCCTGAACTGTACTGGTTTCCGAAGGTTGCTTTTAACCGAGAGTATGCAGTGATTTGGATGATTTTTGTGTGGTTAAGCTTTAAGCACTCACTTGTTTTACTTCGGCTTGGGATACTTACGCCAGTAGCCTTAGACCCGAGCAGTAAATTTGTCCTGGGATGTGTGGAGACTCATGAACAATTAGAACTGAATTTTTTTTTTCAAACTGTAAGCGAGACTTTAAGTTCATCATCATCATCATTTAAGTGTGATTATGCCTTTCAGCGTTCAGTCTGGAGCATACTCCCACTTATAAAATTCCTCCAAGATCCCCTATTCAGTGCTAACATTGGTGCCTCTTCTGATGTTAAGCCTGTTGCTTCAAAATCATTCTTATCCGCATCCAGGTACCTTCTCCTTGGTCTGCGCCGACTCCTCCTACCCTCTACTGCTGAACCCATGAGTCTCTTGGGTAACCTTCCTTCTCCCATGCGTGTAACATGACCCCACCATCTAAGCCTGTTCGCCCTGACTGCTACATCTATAGAGTTCATTCCCAGTTTTTCTTTGATTTCCTCATTGGGGACACCCTCCTGCAGTCATCCTAGCTACTTTCATATCCGTAACCTCAACCTTATTGATAAGGTAACCTGAATCTACCCAGCTTTCGCTCCCATACAACAAAGTTGGTCGAAAGATTGAACGGTGCACAGATAACTTAGTCTTGGTACTGACTTCCTTCTTGTAGAAGAGAGTAGATCGTAACTGAGCGCTCACTGCATTGGCTTTGCTACACCTTGCTTCCAGTTCTTTCACTATGTTGCCATCCTGTGAGAATATGCATCCTAAGTACTTGAACCAGTCCACCTGTTCTAACATTGTTCCTCCATTTGGCACTCAATCCGATTATATCTCTTTCCCACTGACATTACTTTTGTTTTGGAGATGCTAATCGTCATACCATAGTCCTTACATTTCTGAGCCAGCTTGAAATATTACTTTGCAAACTTTCAATCGACTCTGCCATCGCAACCAAGTCATCCGCATATGCAAGACTGCTTATTTTGTGTTCACCTATCTTAATCTCACCCTGCCAGTCTATTGTTTTTAACATATGATCCATAAATAACACAATAGAGACAGGTTGCAGCCTTGCCTTACCCCTGAAACTACTCTGAACCATGGACTCAATTTACCGTCAACTCTAACTGCTGCCTGACTATCTATGTAAAGACCTTAAATTGCTTGCAAAAGTTTGCCGCCTATTCCATAATCACGTAGAACAGACAAATAACATCCTCCTAGGAACCCAGTCATACGCCTTTTTTAGATCTATAAAACATAGATACAATTCCCTGTTCAACTCGTAACACTTCTCCATTATTTGCCGTAAGCTAAAGATCTGGTCCTGACAACCTATAACAGGCCTAAACCCACACTGATTTTCATACAATTTGTCCTCAACTAATACTCGCACTTTCCTTTCAACAATACCTGAGAAGATTTTACCCACAACGCTGATCAAAGAGATACCTCTGTAGTTGTTACAATCTTTTCTGTTACCATGTTTAAAGATTGGTGTGATTACTGCTTTTGTCCAGCCTGAAGGAACCTGTCCCGACTCCCAGGCCATTTCAATTATCCTCTGTAGCAATTTAAGACCTGACATTCCACTGTATTTGATGAGTTCCGACTTAATTTCATCCACCCCAGCCGCTTTATTGCACTGCAATCTATTGACCATTTCCTGCATTTCCTCAAATGTGATCCTATTTCCATCATCATTCCTGTCCCACTGTACATCGAAATCTGAAACATTACTGATCGAATTTTCACCTACATTGAGCAACTCTTCAAAATATTCCCTCCATCTGGCCAAGGCATCAGCAGGATTCACCAGCTGTTTTCCTGACCTGTACAAAATACTAGTCATTTCCTTTTTACCTCCCTTTCGAAGACTGCTAGTAACACTCCAGAATGGTTTTCCTGCAGCTTGACCCAAGGTCTCCAATCTGTTTCCAAAGTCTTCCCAAGATATCTTCTTGGATGCTGTAATTATCTCTTTGGCTTTGTTTCTTTCTTCAATATAACTTTCTCTGTCTTCCTGAGTTCTAGTATGTAGCCATTTTTGATATGCCTTCATTTTCCTTTTACATGCTGCCTTGACTGTGTCATTCCACCAAGCTGTTTGCTTCATCCTACCTTTACACACTGCTGTTCCAAGACATTCTTTGGCCACTACTAGTATTGTGTCCCTGTACCTTGTCCATTCCTTTACCAGTGACTGCAACTGACTACATTCAACTAACTGGTACCTTTCTGAGATCACTGTTATGTACTTGTGTCTGATTTCCTTATCCTGAAGTTTCTCCAATCTTATCCTCCTACACATGGACCTGACCTTCTGCACTTTCGGCCTCACAGTACCAACTTCACTGCAGATTAAATAGTGATCAGTGTCATCAAAGAATCCCCTGAATACACGTGTGTCCCTCACAGCCTTCCTGAATTCCTGATCTGTTATTATATAGTCAATGACAGATCTGGTTCACCTGTCTTCCCAAGTATACCGGTGATTGTTCTTATGTTTAAAAAAGGAGTTTGTGATTACTAAGCCCATACTGGCACAGATATCCAAGAGCTGTTTCCCGTTCCTGTTGGCCTCCATATCCTCTCCAAATTTACCCATAACCTTTTCATACCCTTCTGTTCGATTTCCAATCCTGGCATTAAAATCACCCATGAGCAGAACATTGTCCTTGTCCTTGTCCTTTACTCTAACAACTACATCACTGAGTGCGTCATAAAAACTATCCATCTTATCTTGATCTGTCTCTTCACAATGCGAATATACTGACACAATCCTAATTTTCTTGCTAGACACTGTCAAATCTATCCACATCAGTCGTTCGTTTGCATACCTTATTGCAACTACGCTGGGTTCCATTTATTTCCTGATGAAGAGCCCTACAGCCCATTGTGCTATTCCTGCTTTGATTCCTGACAGGTAGACCTTATATTCTCCCACTTCCTCTTCTTTCTCACCCCTTACCCGAATGTCACTAACAGCTAAAACGTCCAACCCCATCTTACTTGCAGCCTCTGCCAGCTCTACCTTCTTCCCAGAGTAGCCCCCATTGATATTAATAGCTCCCCATCTCGTTACCATTCGTTTGCCGAGTCGTATCTTAGGAGTCCCTGGCTCGTGAATTAGAGGTCCGAGGCATTTTGCTCTGATTGTTGCCAGCATCATATTTATACTACCAGGGAAGCAGGTTGCTAGCCTTACTTGCCCAGGGTACCATTGAGTTTTACCCCTAACGGTTGAGGGACTAACCGGTGGATTTGGTAGTCTTTGCCGTCTGAGCACAAAGGTGGCCACGACTCGAAATTTGTCCGAGATGCCCAGCCTTATTCCAAAGTAACTGGTATCCCGACTGTCAGGACCACTCACTTGGCCACTAATACGTTGCCCGTGGTTCATGAACTAGGACATGACTACAGGAACCCACACCATGAACCACGACTTCAAGTTTGTCAGGTAAAAATTTTCTGCTGCTGAAGTGGTAGTGGCACATAAATTATTGCTGTTAAGTAATCAACAGCAGTTTAAACGAGATATTGTATCACTTAGTCACGTTAGTGAAATTTAACCCCAAATACATACCCTGTAAATTCAATCATAGTCCAAGTAGCAGGTCTGCTATGTCATCATAATCTTCAGAACTTCATAAAGAAACTATTTTGTAGCGGTGTATAACTTTCCCTAGCTCAGTACCTTGCGATCCAAATTTCAGTAAAATGTAACAAATAATGTAACGCATAATGGCAACAGACAACGAATACCATTACCATAAATAACTAAGGAATATAGAATTCAGAAAGGTTATAAATTAATATAGAGATATTGCCTTTTGAATATAAAATGGACTCCATCAGGTAAAGATGAAGCCGTACGTACATATGGCACGACTTTCATATCTGTCATATGTTGCAGAAGATGCATCCTGGTAGATAAGGTCAGTTGTAAGTACAGTTAACAATTTATTAAAAAGTACGTTATGACTGCTAGGTTGTTCCGTTTTATGATACGATATTGGTGATATTATTAGAAAATTTGTGCTTTAATTTGCTTAAGTTTGTTGAACAAAATTATTTAGTGATCACTATACCACTCACATTAAAGCGACATGAGGCTTAAATCACCTCAGTTGTTTCAATGGGAAGTGTTTGAGACTTATCAAGTGGAGAGGAGACTGGGAAACTTTCAGTGAAGGAAAACTATCCTTATTATTGATGGTCGATACCGTCTTCCAGCTATCCGATCTACTGGGTGACGCAAGATGAAGGGAGGCGAGATGAACATTACTGTAATGGCATCCTCTATTCCTTTGCGTCTGTTCCCACCCTACTTTCAGTATGTCGTATATATTACTATAAGATAGGGAACATGGTCTAACCCATCGAAATCTGAGTTATTATTTAGTGACAAAGCGTTGGATGTCTATATTCGATACTACAGGAATTTCGCCGAAGATCTGTACTGCTCTAGCCCAGTCAGCTACTTCAGTACGTACCTCTATACAGTGCTTGAGTGCTGAGAGATAATAGTTCATTTAACAAGTTAGACATAAGGCGTCCTTGCTCAGCGAGGTAGGGTTTGGCAAGCACGAACTCAAGCAGCAAAAGCTTTCGTCGTATGCAGCCGGAATTATCTAGCTGAAATATTAGTCAGGAGGGTTTGCCATAATCAACAACGAAACGGGACGCAGAAAATCGTCGAAGTTTTTCTGTGGTATAAGGGTGCCGCAGATGGCAACTAAAGGTTGTTGGACATTGTGAAGTGCCTCAATCAGGTTGGTACCTCACCTCTATCCAGGGCTGGTCAATGGGCATCAATTCGATGCGGGCTTCTCAATGAAAACAATCCTTACTCCATCCACTGAGAGTCCAGAGGTTCATCTGTATACAGATTTTTAATATTGAAGGAGGGCAGCCAGTACATTTTCTTTGCGTAGCAGTACAATATAGGACCATGCCCCTTCCTATATTTGTTTCTAATCGATTAGTTTTGTTTTTATAGACAATTTGATAATTCCCCAAAGTGGTGAAACGTGTTATTGTCATAAAATAACTTCGCAACCAAGACCGATTTTATTTAGAAAGCGGAAAAGTTATTGTGGTTATTAGGTAAGATTCTACACTCCTGGAAATTGAAATAAGAACACCGTGAATTCATAGTCCCAGGAAGGGGATACTTTATTGACACATTCCTGGGGTCAGATACATCACATGATCACACTGACAGAACCACAGGCACACAGACACAGGCAACAGAGCATGCACAATGTCGGCACTAGTACAGTGTATATCCACCTTTCGCAGCAATGCAGGCTGCTATTCTCCCATGGAGACGATCGTAGAGATGCTGGATGTAGTCCTGTGGAACAGCTTGCCATGCCATTTCCACCTGGTGCCTCAGTTGGACCAGCGATCGTGCTGGACGTGCAGACCGCGTGAGACGACGCTTCATCCAGTCCCAAACATGCTCAATGGCGGACAGATCCGGAGATCTTGCTGGCCAGGGTAGTTGACTTACACCTTCTAGAGCACGTTGGGTGGCACGGGATACATGCGGACGTGCATTGTCCTGTTGGAACAGCAAGTTCCCTTGCCGGTCTGGGAATGGTAGAACGATGGGTTCGATGACGGTTTGGATGTACCGTGCACTATTCAGTGTCCCCTCGACGATCACCAGTGGTGTACGGCCAGTGTAGGAGATCGCTCCCCACACCATGATGCCGGGTGTTGGCCCTGTGTGCCTCGGTCGTATGCAGTCCTGATTGTGGCGCTCACCTGCACGGCGTCAAACACGCATACGACCATCATTGGCACCAAGGCAGAAGCGACTCTCATCGCTGAAGACGACACGTCTCCATTCGTCCCTCCATTCACGCCTGTCGCGACACCACTGGAGGCGGGCTGCACGATGTTGGGGCGTGAGCGGAAGACGGCCTAACGGTGTGCGGAACCGTAGCCCAGCTTCATGGAGACGGTTGCGAATGGTCCTCGCCGATACCCCAGGAGCAACAGTGTCCCTAATTTGCTGGGAAGTGGCGGTGCGGTCCCCTACGGCACTGCGTAGGATCCTACGGTCTTGGCGTGCATCCGTACGTCGCTGCGGTCCGGTCCCAGGTCGACGGGCACGTGCACCTTCCGCCGACCACTGGCGACAACATCGATGTACTGTGGAGACCTCACGCCCCACGTGTTGAGCAATTCGGCGGTACGTCCACCCGGCCTCCCGCATGCCCACTATACGCCCTCGCTCAAAGTCCGTCAACTGCACATACGGTTCACGTCCACGCTGTCGCGGCATGCTACCAGTGTTAAAGACTGCGATGGAGCTCCGTATGCCACGGCAAACTGGCTGACACTGACGGCGGCGGTGCACAAATGCTGCGCAGCTAGCGCCATTCGACGGCCAACACCGCGGTTCCTGGTGTGTCCGCTGTGCCGTGCGTGTGATCATTGCTTGTACAGCCCTCTCGTAGTGTCCGGAGCAAGTATGGTGGGTCTGACACACCGGTGTCAATGTGTTCTTTTTTCCATTTCCAGGAGTGTATATTCAGAAAATATTACTTAAAGGTGTTGAAGTAAGATTTTTAGCGGGATTAGCCGAGCGGTCTAGGCGCTGCAGTCATGGACTGTGCGGCTGATCCCACTGGAGGTTCGAGTCCTCCCTCGGGCATGGATAATTTAGGTTAAGCAGTGTGTAAGCTTAGGGACTGGTGGCCTTAGCAGTTAAGTCCCATAAGATCTCACACACATCACATCTAAGATCTTTATTGTTTAGCTACATCACAAATAGAAGTTCATTTGCGGAATATGAAAAAGACCGAATAAAACTTAGTACTGCTTCTTTAAATTCATAGTGAGTATGCATAAGGTAGGACGCATCGTACATACGCGGCAGACAGCTCACGTTGTCCGAACGGCAAACTGCAGCTGCGTTGACTTCTCCTCCTGTCTCCCGGTTCAGACATTTGAGATGTTCCTGTGCCTGTGGAAGAACTCCTCCGGCTGATCGGAATGATGTTGCCTGTAAATTTCTGTCCTGACAGGGAATTCCTCAGCGGACCTAAAACTTGGAAGTCAATAGGAGCAATGTCCGAAGTGTGTGTGTGTGGGTGGGGGGGGGGGGGGGGGGAGGGCGGTTCAAACTCTATCAGTAAAATGACCTGAGCTTGTCGGCGGTTCTGATTGCCGCATTAGGCTTCGCATGGTCATGGAGGTCAACCATGTTGTCCACATCGAGAATCCACCTGCGCTTCTTCATGATGGCAGCTCCCAGACATGATACTGTGTAACAACAACCGTCGGCATTGATGGTTGTACCCATTGGTATGAAATCCAGGTGGAGAGCCTCAAGGGGATCCCAGAGCAGTGTTAACACCACTTTCCCAACAGATGTCAGTAGACGGAATCTTTCATCGCCACCTCACCACGATCTGCTGCATCGATTCCAGCGTGGAATGCAGTATCCAAGTTTCATCGCTAGTAACCATGCAGTTAAGAAAATTGTTACCCCCTCCCCCCTCAACTTACAGTTTTAGATGATTCAGTAAGATAATCATTGCATTTCCTTTAATCAGGCCTCTAACTGCTTAGGCATTCATTAACATGAAACCTTCCCGTACTCTATGAACGAAGCCGTAAATACTCCCATACGAAACGTGGAGTTACCGGGAAATGTCCTTGAGGTACAGACGCCGATCCGTTTTCACCAGCCGGCCGGCGTGGCCGAGCGGTTCTAGGCGCTACAGTCCGGAACCGCGTGACCACTACGGTCGCAGGTTCGAATCCTGCCTCGGGCATGGATGTGTGTGATGTCCTTAGGTTAGTTAGGTTTAAGTTGTTACAAGTTCCAGGGGACTGATGACCTCTGAAGTTAAGTCTCGTAGTGCTCAGAGCCATTTGAACCATTTTGAACCATTGTGTCCACATGAAAAATGCTGTCGTTAGTCAGCGACGGACGCAGCCTCCTCGAACGCTATAGACACGCAAGTCTTCACGGTCTTTTCCGAAGTCACACTACCGCCATCTCCTCCTCCTCCTCCTGCTCGTCAGTCTCCTGCTCACGCTTCTTCAGGAAATACACAGGCTTATATGGGCAAAGAATTCCTGATTTGCCCTCGTAACTATTAGATACCTACATAGTTTTCGTAACAAGGACTAATAAAAGTGATAAAATTGTACGGTCAATAATAGATTAATGTATGACACGGAAGTGTAGGCAGTGTTTAAGCGAAGCACTGCATTGCGAAAAATATACCAATACTAAGCTTGCAGACCGCACCTTCTGGGTTCCTATAAAAGAAAAAGACGCATGAACTTTTGTCCGAGATGAACAACGTAATTAGCAATAAAACAGGCTGAGGATTAAAACCCCAGATAAATGTGATGAAAACAGTAGAACAGGAACACTGAAATTTACTAGAATCAAAGCATGTGCAAGAGAATCAATAGTTCGGAGGGGAGCAAGTAAGGGTTCTAGCCTAAACCTCACATTATCACTCGGTACATTGAGCAACTAAAAGATGAAACCAAGAACAAATGTAGAGCTGTAAATGACGTTAAGGAAAAATTAATGAAACTTTAAGATACGCCCATAACGTAATTCTGTCAGAGATACCAAACGGATAATCTCTTGAAAAGCGATTATAAGATGAAAGAAATGTAAAACAAGGGTAATGGAATGCAGTCGAATTAAATAGGGTGCTGCTGGCCGAAGTGGCCGTGCGGTTAAAGGCGCTGCAGTCTGGAACCGCAAGACCGCTACGGTCGCAGGTTCGAACCCTGCCTCGGGCATGGATGTTAGTGATGTCCTTAGGTTAGCTAGGTTTAACCAGTTCTAAGTTCTAGGGGACTAATGACCTCAGAAGTTGAGTCCCATAGTGCTCAGAGCCATTAGCCAAATAAGGTGCTGTTGAGGGAATGAAATTAGGATGTGAGACACAAAGAACCTAGTAGGATATTGCTATTTGAGCAGCAAAATAGCTGATTAAATCTGAACTAGAGAGGATACAAAATGCAAACCAGAAGTACCAAGGAAAGCATTTGTGATAAAGAGGAATATGTTACTGAGGAAAAAAATTTTAAGTGTTACAAAGAACCTTCCGAGGCATGGTGGGTAACATCAAACAGAACTGAAATATTATTGATAAATAATAGAGAACAGCGGAAAATAAAAGCTTTTGAAGTATGATGCTTCTGAAGAATGCTAAAGATCGAATGACCAAAAGAGCAACTGATGGGGAGCCACTGAATCGAATTGGGGATATAAGGGATTCATGGCACAAATGAATTAAAAGAAGTGCTGGTTGCAATGACAAATAACGAGGCTCCATGGAATTGTGGATTTGGAGGAACATTTGAATGGTAAAAGCTTGAATGAAGTAAGCAGTTTAAAGTGGGTGTAGTTTGCAGTAGTTTTGCAAGGAGATGAGGCTTGCATAGGACACACTAACGTGGAGAGATGCAACAATCCGAACTTAGGACTGAAGGTCACAACAAGAACGAACTTCAAAATCGTGGAAAGCGTAATAAAACATTGTAGTCGAAGAAATTAAGGAATGCTAATACTGGGGAAGCAAGAAGAGTGAAGCTAAGAATGTGACAGAGTAAAATTACACAGAAGTCAAATATTAACCTGAAATTAGGGAAATAATTCGTTATTTGTGTCTCTGCAAAATTGTGTGCAAGCTTAAACTCAAAGTACTTCAAAACATGAAGCAGAAAGAATATGAACCCTCGTAATACAGTACAAAACACTAGTGGACAAATTTGTAATGAAGACTTCTGACAGGCGACTACTGAAAACATTTATCAGTAGAAAAAAGAAAGGATCCTATCGAAGTCACTTTCCAGAAGATGGGACAAATTAGAATTGTCTCTGCTGTGGTCTCAGACATAGCTGTCATCGCACAGAAAGGCGTAGTAGAGTTGAAAGTTGTATTGGTAGATAAGGTTTATAAAATTTAAAAAAGTTTTGGAGGATAATATACGTACTAGGAAAACAGAGAGGAACAAGTTGTTGGACGATATTGAGAGACTAGGGAGGTCATCAAACAAGTCGGAATGTTAATGATAAAGAGCAGACAAACACCTTTATTCTTTATAAGAATCAACACAAAGTTTTGAATATTTATGGCGTTCTGTTCTGTACCACTTAAGTCGTGAGATCGTATCGATGTCCCGAAACGGTATTCGTAGGTGCTGGGTAAAAAGAATGTGGAACATGAAACGTCATTCGTCCATGTATAGTATGTTGTAACATTTCCGTATAACACGGAGGGTACTGAGAGTAATGTCAACAAAATTTCAAAATAAATGCCCAGTTCAAATTCCATTTTAGTTTTCTATCCTGTTATCGTTAACAGTGCTTATCTCTCTTTGCTGTTTCGTTATACAATGAAAGACCCTCGTCGAAGAGAACGATTTGAACAAGTACTTCTCTAGTCAAGTAAGATACTACGACTAACAGTGCGGTGTTAATCGTTCTCCCGTGGACAGATATTTTACTGGTGTGTGGATGTAATCCGGATGACAATAGATAATGAAAGAAAGATTATATATGAGTACTGTTCGGTTTCTATTCGCTTATTTGGTGGTGCATTTTAATGCAGAGATAGCGCGAATATAGTTTTCCACCACGGAAGCCAAAGTTTTAAAATATGCGCGACCCTACGCTTTCATGTGGGACTCCGCGCGTGATGCTGCATGTGAAAATCCAGCCGTGTTTTTGGAGTCGCTGGTTAGTGGGTAACTGAGAAACGAGAGAGGAAAAATATGCTACATTTTCTAACTGCGCTTTTGGACCCTACGTTTCTAAACGAGTCCTCTCACGCGCGCAGATGCATGCGGCAGTCATGCGTTTACTAACAGTCTAATAAAGTGCAGTGAACCTTGTCTGCAGTGTTACCAACCCTGCATGTTACCTGGAGGAAATAAGTTCCGAGAGTGGATTGTCGCTGTGACATTACCCGCCGGATTCCTCGCATTTTTCTTTTGCAGCATAGAATGTAATGTGGGACGTATACTGCTGTACGATTGGTATTCTAAGCTACGTGCAGTAAACTGCTCAACGAAACTTTTTCGCAACCTGTATATCTGCGAGTGCACTTGGGATTAGACTCAAGTGGATCAGGACGTGAATGAATAAACTTCCTGAAACGAAGAACGATAAGTAAAAGGAAACATAACTGTTAACTAACAACAGGATAGTAACCAAAAACAGCAGTCAGCTGGAAAATTCACATCGACGAAATCTAGTATTACTGCTGCGTAACGTTAAAAAGCATGTTGCTTAATCGTTTAACATTATTGTATGGTTGGTCTTCCTTGACTTGACGCCGTAAGGTGACTGAAAAGTGACTGCTCAAGCGTACTCTTTGAAGTCGGTTCTTCAGAGATCTTCCAATGCCTGCAGATGGCTCTTGCTACGACGCACTGCATGTTGCAACTAGACCGAAACATGACAAACCGCTTTCTCCCAGCAGATACTGCAGTCCATTCCGTTCGCTTGATTCTCTTTATCTCTTCAGCCTCTGTTTCCCTCACTTCGAACAAGTTTTCGGGCACACTGTACCCGTGCGCTAACGTTTTGAAATAGAGGCTGAAGGATCGTGACTCAATACTGGAAATGACCTGACAACTATGAGAGATTTCCCACATTCGCTCTTAATGGCTGACTAAACATAATTGAATCCCCTCCTGATGAACAGGTCGGACTGAGTGCCTAAGGAGTTTTCTAGTACCTGGCCGCCTCCATACCATTTCACAATAATTATCAGATTGCAGAAGTGGTAAAGATGTCGTGATGCATTTTCCAATCTATGAGTTCCCTTATCCTACTTCCTCGCTCACCTTTCTGCCAGGAACTTCTACTGTTGTTCGTGAAGGTCACTTACAAACGAATTCATAGTTTGGAGACAGCTGTGTCGACACAATCCACCCAGTTGTCTCCGAATAGGCAGCACTGACTCTGTAGCGTTCTCCTCGGAGAACCAATGAATAATCTGTAGTAGACCACAGATACCACGACGCAGATCTTCAAATGATGTACACCGCTAGACTGAAAGTTACAATTAATCCCCTATGCTGTACGGCAATTCCACTCTCGTGTTACCGATATCTTGCAGTGAATTAAAAATGCCTGAGCGCTCTAAGCTTCAAATAAAACTATGAGACGTGTTCACACAGTGGACAGTATACAACACAACCTGGGCCGTCCCTTTAACGACTGGACACACAGCGAGCTTTAATGCACTGGAGTGTGAATGAAGGTTTATTTCTATCTCCTCTACAGATGTGGCTGTATGCATCAATTACGTATGAACGAAAGTGTACTGCGAAAAAGATGTTTAACGGTAAATGCAATCGTTGCTAGTAATATGCGGGGAGAGCGCTTAGTTGAAAGAGGATTAACTGCAGAGGCAATCCAGAGAAGAAAAACTGTTTTGCAACAGGAAACGTCAAGAAACTCTTGCGGCTATACAGTAAGAATGATTCATTGATGCGTATACTTCCAGCAACAAGATTTTGCCCGAAAATTCCACATGTAAAACGTCATAGAAAACAGTATGTGGTACAAATTTTGGTACTCATTACTGCCGTAAGGTTGCCTAGGAGCGGAAGGACCGGGCGATATAGGAGCTGAATATCAATCGTATGAAGATTTTTATTAACAATTGCTACCAAACAATTTTATTAATAATGCCAACTGGACCTTGACTCATAAACACTAACAAATAATTTAAATAAAATTACTGAAAGGCAATTACTGACAATCGATCAGAAAGTTATCAAATATTTCAATGACTTTACATGACCAAAGGATATATCGTTAATTCAACTACTTGCATTCAACTCTCCAAAAGTCACTGATAGGAACATGAAGTATCAAAATTTAAATTTAAAATAAATTTTATTCTCTTTCCAATAAATATATAGATCTTGTGTCCCTCTGGTTACTATTGAATAAATATTTACAACAAACGTTAATAAAAGCAACATAATATTTCGGTACTTGAAGTTACATAACGATCTCCTCAAAGGTTCCGGGAAAACCGTGTTGAAATGGGCTGTCCACAAACATTTTTTTGAATGTGTTTACCTAAAATACAACAGATTATTCAGGTCTACCTCAAAAGGGATTCATTAAAAGAGAACAAAAACAATTAAAGTTCCTTGATATGAAACCACAACACGTCGGAAAATGTGGTCCGGACAAACGCATCCGCAATTACTTACGGCAGGGCCGATACGTTGCTCGCCACACTCCTTTTCCAAGCAACGGGTGGGAACACACCTTAACCCACAAACAACGAGAAGAAAAACGTAGGTGGAAGCACAACGTGCCTGATGAACCTCACATATGTAATAACAAGATTGGCTTGGAAGTTTAACCCACCAAAATACATGTAACAAGGTTTGCCGCAATAAGGTTCATAAGCTTGTAATTTCCGCTCCCCATCGGTGGTTCGAGTCCTCCCTTGGGCGTGGGCATGTGCGTTGGTTCAAATGGCTCTGAGCACTATGGGACTTAACATCTCAGGTCATCAGGCCCCTAGAACTAAGAACTACTTAAACCTAACTAACCTAAGGACATCACACACATCCATGCCCCAGGCAGGATTCGAACCTGCGTCAGTAGCGGTCGCGCGGTTCCAGACTGAAGCCCCTAGAACCGCTCGGCCACCATCGGCCGGCGGCATGTGTGTTGTCCTTAGCGTAAGTTAGTTTAAGTTGGATTAAGTAGTGTGTAAGCCTAGGGACCGATGACTTCAGCAGTTTGGCCCCATAGGACTTACCACAAATTTCCAAAATTTTAATGCACTACATACTAGACGAAAATTAATTCGAACGTCCTCAATAATAATGCATTAAACGCTAAAGTAATTTACAAAATCCGGCCGGAGTGGCAGTGCGGTTCTAGGCGCTACAGTCTGGAGCCGAGCGACCGCTATGGTCGCAGGTTCGAATCCTGCCTCGGGCATGGATGTGTGTGATGTTCTTAGGTTAGTTAGGTTTAATTAGTTCTACGTTCTAGTTAAGTCGCATAGTGCTCAGAGCCATTTGAAACATTTTGAATCTACAAAACTGCAAGAACTTAAAACATGCCATCAAATAACTACTCCAATTACCAAATGGAAGCTATTATGTCATGATACAAGCAAGACGCACCTCAAATTGCATGGCCCGACGCAGGAAAAGTGAAAAATAACGACAGAAGGCTGAACCGGATCGGATATAGAAGCAACAGTGCACAAACACGCGCAGTAACGGAATCAGTCACAATCATCACGGTCACAGCGGAGATCAGTCTTTACGAATACCGCGTGGACTCTGCACCGCAGCCACGAATTAAAAATAGCTCACAAAGCATACTGTGCAGATGTGCAATGACAAACAGTGGTAAACTAGGAGCCGCTAGAAGATGTGTCGATAACGACGGCACACTGCTCGCTCCAGACCTGGTCGGCCAACGGAATAATGCGTCCACTCCCGTTTCCGGTACAGGTCCCTTGTGTCCTGCAGATGCTCAGCTAGACCAACTGGAAAGTGCCACGAGCGGTGGAACAAACAGCCGGCCCGTACCCCGCAGGTAAGCGCTGTGTGTGCTGCTTCACACACTGCCTCTACCTGGAAAACCGTCTCAACGGCACTGGAGGCAAACGTGCCACGCTCCCTAAACGCCAAAGATTGTGTACCAGGAACGTGGCGCAAGCTGTTCATCGAGCAACTATTTGGATTGATTGTGTTGACTGTTTAGAAAAAATTGACATTACAGAGTCCTATGGCAAATGTGTATTGTCGCCGGAATATCTGTTGTGGGATAAAAGCTTTTTTAAGGGTTTTAAATCTATTACAGTCCTTACATATACGCACCCACGTTCCCACTGCTAGTTATAAAGTGACATTTCCTTATCTTCCGTCAGCTCATCGTCACAATTTTTTTTCTACTTTCGAATCCAGCACGTAATTTCCTCAGTCATCTGCTATCCATTCACCTGCGTCCATGTCCCAGGTATCTATTAGTTCATCACAGTTATAATGTCCTCCGTTCCGATCTGTTCTCAGAGCGAGTTTTTTCCTTACGTCTCCTAAAAACATCCGACATGAACATTTCTATTCCTCACCGAGCGTCCCTACGTTTTTGAGTGGCTTTTTGCATTAAAACTCTCGTTCTCCTGCCATAAACAGAAGATGGAACTAAAAACTTTACACCTTTCCTGTCACTGGTGTGAAGTAACATTCACATCTCTCAGAACGTGCTTTCTTCGGAAATGGGATTAATAAATTCGTCTTGAAGTCTGCATCGTATCTTATACCTCCTCATAATCTACTTCATTTAAACTTCCCACAATTTTGTGTTCAAGGCTGCCTTCTTTGTAGAGTCCTTCTGTACACTGCTTCCATATTTTAGTCTTCCCTTGTTTCCTTGGCACTGGCTTGCCATCTGAGCTCTTGTTATTCAAGCTTTTTAATTTTCTTCCGGCCTTTCCTTCCTTGTCATTTTGCTCTTTCGGGCTATTTTATTTTTAGATGTACATATTCCCTTGTACTTGTTTCATTAGCAAAGTTTCACACTTTCACCTTTCGTTAGTTAAATTTAACAAACCGTGTAATGTGCAATGATTTCTACTTAGCACTGTTCTATGTAAAGAAAGCTTCTGATACGTAGTTGTTCATTGCACTGATCGCGTGTATGTACACTGGATTACTGGTTTCACGGGACTAAGCTGCCAACTTCAGATCCACAGTGTACAGATTATAAAATCATCTTGTGCGATAAACAGCAGATTTGTTTTCGTCGGTTTATAGCACAGCATGATTTCATAACCTGTACGCAGTGGTTCTGAAGATAACATCTTAGACCTGTTGAAACTAGTAATCCAGCGTGTATACACGTGATCAGGACAGTTAAAGCGTCATATCAGAAACTTCCTTTACATTTAATCAATTGGCCGCTCTCCAGTCGACAGCGCCGGCTATTTATAACTTGCTTTTGCTCCTTTCGCTATTTCGTCTCTCAAAACTACCCATTCGCGCTTTTTATTATTTCTTTCTCCTGCATCTCTTAATCTATGCCTTACGCTCCCTTTCAGGCTCTCAAAAATATCTGTTCTTGTTTTTCAGTTTGTGCAGGAATCATTTCTTTGGCTGCATACCTTTCTGCACTGTCTTCAGCTTTTACACACTATCACAAACTAGCTAATTATGGTCGGGATCCATAGCTGCTATTGGAAAAGTTCAAGCACAAAACCTGATTTCAAAATATGAGTCTTACCATATGCGTCTTCCATCTGAACCCTTGCAGTGTCTTTTGTTCTTTTCTGTATATGAATCTTCAATCAAGAGTCTTGAATCTCGTGTTATAAGTGCATAAACCATCTGTGCAACAGTCTTCCACCAGTTTGACCCCATTTTCATTCCTTTCTCCCCCCCCCCCCCTCCCTTCTTTGTTCTTCCAGTACTTTGCCTTCTCTTTTTTTCCACACTACCGAGTTCCGGTCCCAGCTGACAATTCAGATTCGTCTCTGTTAATGAACTGTATAATATATTTCACTATATCATACATTATTTCATTATTTTAACCACCTGCGGTACTACAGTACCGCGGTTGTTGTTGAACTTAGCTGCTATAATGAAATCAGTACGTAGCTTCTTATATTTTATTCAGGTTCTTTTTTCATTTCATACCGTCAGTCGTACTCCTGTGTTACCACTATTTTATTTTTATCTGAATACCCTGTATTCACACGACAACCAACATTGTTCCTCCTGCTACTAGACATTACTAAATCCCATTGCGCCTAAGGTCATCCTGTTCCTTTATTTTCTAACTAAACTGAGCAAGAATCCTAACACGCTATGCTCTTAGCCCTAGAACGGCAGATGTTTCATCTCGTGAGATTTCTGTATAGAATTTTTTTCTATGCTTAATCGGTGCATCGAATGGTACATCTGTATTGCCTACATACTCTGTTCCTAAGTACTAAAACATTTATCTTTGTTTTAAACTTTGTCTACTTCGTTTTTATTTTTTCACCGCACTTCTGCACTGGTGTCCAAAATTAAAGCAAAAAACCACTACTTCCGTGTCAAGTGTCTAACTCACGTTATAATCATAGCGACTGTCAACAGATGTCCGTACGATCATGTTTTGCACGGAAGATGGCACTCCGGTCAACGGACAATCACGCCATAGATGACGTCATGGCACCTATCGATCGAGGTATTGCTTTCCGGGTAGACACACTGGCACAGTAGGTGTATACATAGTCATAATCGCTGCAGTATGGCACAGGGAAGACGCCTACCAGACTCTCTGAGGTGGGGAGGGCATTGGAAGAATGGAAACGGGGCAGTCGCAAACTGATGTGACCCTATGGCTTACTGTGCACCGGTATATTGTTTCTCGAATGTGGCGACAGGCCGGCCGGGGTGGCCGAGTGGTTCTAGGCGCTACAGTCTGGAACCTCGTGACCGCTACGGTCGCAGGTTCGAATCCTGCCTCGGGCTTGGATGTGTGTGATGTCCTTAGGTTAGTAAGGTTTAAGTAGTTCTATTTCTAGTTAAGTCCCATAGTGCCCAGAGCGATTTGTGGCGATAGTTTGTAGTGTCCAAAACTGTATCCCGAAGACGTGGACAGTAGCGACCACATGTAACATCAGAAACAGAGGACCGTTATTTTCCTGTAAGGGCACGGTGGTACAGCCTCAGCCCTGCACTGTAACACGAATCTGACCTCGCAGTATCCTCTGGACGTGTCGTATCGAGGCAAAAGGTGTACTGAAGACCCCTGCAGAGTGGCCATTATTGTCGGAAACCTGCTTTAAGTGTAGCTCTGACGCATCTACACAGAAGGGGAAGTCTAGAGTGGATTCATCTACATTCTACCTGGACGCTCGAACAGTGTCCAATGTTCTTCCCACTGATTAGTCCTAGTTTGGTCTGCAAAGTGGTTCTCGGTGTACTCGCACCTGGAGGGTACGTGGAATACGATTTTGGGACCCAAACATCGTGGAAAGAGACCGATATCGAGGAGAATCCCTAAAAGTGTGGGCAGGGATTATGCTGACCGCTCGAAAACTTCTTCATGAGATTGTACTGGTGAATCGGGAAGGTTTAAGTGCTGTTAGGTATCGAGACGAGATCTTTGAACTTCAAGTGTGGTTGTTGCGGGATGCTGTGGGAACAGACTTAGTATTGATTGACGATGATGCTCAAACTCATTGAGCAAGGGTGGCAATGTTGAAGTGTAGCTCTGACGCGTCTACACAGAAGGGGAAGTCTAGAGTGGAGTTACCAACATGCTACCTGGACGGTCGAACAATGTCCAATGTACTTCCCACAGACTAGTTCCAGTTTGGTCTGCAAAGTGGTTCTCTGTGCATTCGCACCTAGAGGGAACGTGGAACACGATTTTGGGACCCAGACATTTGGGAAAGAGACCGATAGCGAGGAGTATCCCTAAAAATTTGGGCAGGGATTATGCTGGGCGCCCGAAAACCTCTTCATGGAATTGTACTGGAGAATCGGCAAGGCTTAAGTGCTGTTAGGTATCGTGCCGAGATCTTTGAACTTCAAGTGCTGTGGTTGTTGGATGCTGTGAGCCCAGACTTCGTACTAACTGACGATCATGCTCAAACTCATAGAGCAATGGTGGCTATGTTTTCTTGGAAACGGAAGATGCTGCACGCATGGCTTATTTCGATTTGAATCATATGGAGCACTTCTGGGATGCCCTATGGAGGCTGGATGCATCACATCAGCATTCATCAACAGCTCTCCTAGACTTGCGAGTAGCTCTGCAGGAAAATGGGCACTGTTGGGTCAACATGAGATTGAAGGAGTCGTTCACAGCATGCCAAGTCGTTGTCAAACTTGTATTGTTGCTAGCGGTGGTTATATCCCATATTGAGCATATTAACAAGTTGTCGGAATGTGTGTGCACATTCGTTAAATTGGAAAAAACGAAGAACATTTTTCTCTACAGTCATGCGTGTGGCAATTAGTTACGTTCTGGGTTGTATACGTTGTTCCCACTTCACCATCATTTGTTTTTACCGTTTTGAGGCAAAATAAATGCAACTTTGCAAAAATTTCCGGATGATGCTTTAATCACTATATCGCATTCCACTGAAACGGGGTGTTTCCGCGATCTCAGGTACGTCGCAACCTTCGTCGCGGGATTATGGCGCAGTGTCCCGACACTGAAAGTATGGCACCATATCTGTGTCCATCTAGTAGAGAGACACGCCGTTTCTTCGCACTGGATGACTACCCATTTCCCGTAACCGGTAGTATTAATTTCACTAATTCTCTCAAAGAAAAAAAAATACTATTCTTAAACTCATCTCTTTCATCCAATCGGCTACAGAGAAAAAAAATTTGGTAGCCAATTCAGACGTAGGGTTATATGCACTGATTAAGCATACAGAACAATACGACACATGTTAAAGGAATTTCGCCATATGTCAAATATCTAATCTGACTTTGCATCATATTAAGAAGAAAATAGATCAATAAGATTCATTTAGATACATCGTTGTGATATGTAGTGGCAAGAGGAATCACATACCCCGTTAGATGAGTGCAGGGTATCCTACACAAAATTAGCATTGCGCGACAGCAGGACTGATGATACATAACGAAATAGATATTACGGTTGCCAATGAAGACACAAACCTGACATCCAACGAAGAAGTATATACCTCCTTTCTGCACATAACGAAGAAAATAAGTCATACAGTTCGTTAAGGAGAACAAAACTGAATTGTTATGTAGAACTGGAACTAGATAATAGGAAAATAAGAAAAAGAAAAGTATTAGAATTAGGTGGAATGGGAGAAAGGACAGAAAGGGGAACGACGTGGTAGAACTTGGCAAAGAGGGTGATTTAATCATTGATGACCCACAAATGAATATGATATACACTGAGTATGATATACAGGGTAATGTAAACAGCTAGAATGCAGAGCTGCATCGGCAACGCCTATATAAGACAACAAATGTCTGGCTCACTTGTTAGATAGGTTACCGCTGATACAATGTCATGTTATAAAGATTTAAGTAAGTTTGAACATGGTGTTATAGTCGGCACACGAGCAATGGGACACATCACCAGGGGTAGTGATGAAGTGGGGATTTTCCTGTACAGAAATTTCACGAGTGTACCCTGAATAGCAGCAGTAAGGTAAAACATCAAAACTCCGTCATCGCTGCGGCTGGAAAAAGATCCTCCAAGAACGGGACTAACGACGACTTAAGAGAATCGTTGAACGTGATAGAAGCGCAACCATTCTGCAAATTGCTGCAGATTTCAGTGCTGGGCCATCAACAAGTGTCAGCGTGTGAACCATCGGAAACATCATTGATATGGGCTTTCGGAGCTGAAGGCAAACTCGTGTCCCCTTTCCGACTACACAACACAAAGCGTCGTGCCTAGCCTGGGCCCGTCAACACCGACGTTGGACTGTTGATGACCGGAAACGCTTTGCCTGGCCGGAATCGTTTCAAATTGTATAGAGCCGATCAACGTTGTAAGTGGGCTGTATAGGTTTTTTATTGGTAACGCCACGTAGCGCTCTGTATGAAAATCACTGGCTGTGCTGTGTGCAGTCTGTGCCTGGTTTGCATTGTTGTTGGCTATTGTAGCGTTGGGCAGTAGGCTGTTAACAGCGCGTAGCGTTGCGCAGTTGGAGGTGAGCCGCCAGCAGTGGTGGATGTGGGGAAGTGAGATGGCGGATTTTTGAGAGCGGATGATCTGGACGTGTGTCCATCAGAAACAGTACATTTGTAAGAATGGATGTCATGAACTGCTATATATATTATGACGTTTGAACACTATTAAGCTAAATACATTGTTTAACTACTGACTTACATAAAATCGAATCGAAATGTCAAAAAGCCTGTAATGACGTAAAAACATAAATTTGTGAGCATTTCCAACCTATTTTTTCGCCGCATGAAAATACATTACAGAATCACAAAGCACCCATAAGAGAACTGCAAACTATTGTTCATGAAACTCATGAGACCTTGCAAGCTAAAATTGACTCAGTTGCATCTACCGATTCGGTTACGCAACTTGCCAAAACCCAGGAAAACTTAAAGGACACAGTAGATACGATTTCAACACAAATGGACACTCTGAAACTTGGTTCAGAGAAACACACTGAGGAAATAAGTTCACTATCGGAGAAAGTAGCCGAGCTTTCGGATCAGTTCACTAACTTATCTACAAAGGTGGATGATGATCTGAATGACACAAGACCTTTTAGCCTTCAGTGACACAGAAGAGTACGAACAAATTAGGAAATTCAAACAAAATCAGAATCAAATTAATACGCAAAACCAAAGAGAAATCCGGGAAGTACAAGATCAGTTGACACAGGTAATACAAGAATTACATATTTCAAAGGACACTCGCGCTCCAATACGGGAAGAGGGACATACAAATACGGAACAGCCACAATATTATAACACAGGGCACTTCGGAAATTATGAAATAAATTGGTAAGGTACACCGAATTTTGAGATGGAAGCGCCGAAACGAAGTAACAATGACCGACATGCGACTCGCCGACATGATGATTTCGACAATAAGCTGTTTATTACTACACGTAAATTCAAAACATTTAAGAATTCCGGCAACGGCATTCATCCACAAGCGTGGCTTCATCAATTCTCTCATTGTTTTCCTCCCAACTGGTCATTAGAGGACAGATCAGAATATATGTGTGGCTACTTAGAGAATGAACCGGCTGTAAGAATGCGATCGGTCATTCATGATTGCCACAGTGAAGGAGAATTTTACCATGCCTTCCTCTCAGCATATTGGTCTCAAACCACACAAGACCGAGTAAAACATAGCATCATAATGATGAAACATTTCGAACAATCTGAATATTCCAGTCTTGTGAAATATTTTGGAGACATGTTGCACAAGAATCAGTACCTGTCAAACCCTTACAGCGCCTCAGAACTCATCCGCATTTGCTTAATCAAATTGCCTGAACATTTATGACATATTATTTTGGCAGGACATTGCAAAGACGACATTGAAGCTTTTCAGGGACTGTTACAAGAATTGGAAATTGACGCTGACAAGCGCGGAACGCGAAAACAGGAGCACAACAATTACAGGTCACATCCGTCACAATTCCGCGATGACAGAAATAATAAATGGACACGACAAATCTATTCTTACAACGTAAATCGTGACCAAAACAGACACCACCCGTATGACAACCGTTGGCAGAGTAGTAATAATTACAGGGAAAGATCACCTCTCCGCGGCAATGACTATCACAGAGACAATCAGAGAAACAGACAATATGGGAACCAAAATAATTATTATCAAGGGAAACAGAATAACTTCAGACGCAACGGTCCAGCGCGCAGTTCCGATTCAGGGAGAAATTTTCCACCACGTAACCGACAAGAAAGAAACTATGGAATCTACCGATATGACGACAGACGATATGATCGTAACGGCAGACCTAAACTGCATCAGAACTGGCGGGTTTCAAACAGGGCTGGGCCATCTCGACAAGGTAAATTTGTAGAAGTTAGGTCTCCAAATCCCAATAACGACGTGCGCCAATAAAGAGACAATAGGCATGACTCATACCGCTGGCAGCCACAAAACGTACTTATGAAACTGACGACGCAGCTGCCGTAGCTAGTAATTACGTAAAAATGGAAGACATTAGGGACATCTTACTCCAGGAACAAGACGTAAAACATAACAACATATCATATCCTGTGATTCACGTTACAGTACATGACGTAAAATTTACGGCAGTACTTGACTCTGGCAGTCCCATTTCAGTAATTAGTGAAACAACCTTCAGCAAATGCCACAAATCGAACGATTGCCCCACACTTCCGTTATGTAAGATTAAATTACAAGGTGCAATCGTTGGAAAAAGTGTAGATGTACGCCAACAAACCAACATAGAATACTTTTGTCAAAGCCACAGCTTCTCAATGAACTTTCTTGTTGTTCCATTATTGTCGACGGAAATTATATTGAGAGTAGACTTTTTGAATGAATACAAAGCCATCTTAAATTTTCACGATGCTGAAATAAGTTTAGAGAAAGAAGGTAAGTCAATAGCTTTGAAATTTGAAGATAGGCTCTCAAACCTTGACGAGGAAATTAATCGGCTTTACCTTCAGTTGGACAACAGTTCGGAATTTTCCACGGAACTTGACACTAGCAATCACTCTGCAAGTACTGACAGGGATGATATAGACGGCGTACTTGATACTAATGAGTTAGTTCAGAATAACAGTCAAACAATTGAGAATTGGAATGACACTGTTAGGCAGGATCTTTTTGAGATTTTACAAGCACATTCCACAGTTTTTACTCACAAAACAGGAACAATCAATGGATTTCAATACCAATTTCGTGTTCGTGAGCATACTAAATTTTGTGTTAGACCATACATAATTCCGGCACATTATAGGGACCGTGTTAGAACAGAAATACAATCTATGCCTGACGAGGGCATTATTGAGCCTGCAGTAAGCTCATACAACAATACATTACATGTTGTTGAGAAGAAAAATGGATCGATCAGGCTTGTCTTAGATTCGAGACAAATCAATACTATCGTCATTCCTGAAACAGACAGGCCGCAAACGTAGGAAGAACTTCTTCAAAATTTTAATGGTGTAAAAGTGTTGTCTTCTATTGATCTCAGATCAAGCTTTTATCAGATCGAACTTAATCCAGAATGTTGAAAATACACAGCTTTCCTTTGTTTCGGCGTTTGCTATCAGTTCGGAAACTTCCTTCTGGTTTGAACATTTCTTTGGCAGGATTTATTCGCGGGCTGAATTCCATATTACCTGAGTTCTTAAAACGTCACATCACCTTATATGTGGACGATATTCTGATAGCAGAAGCCTCATGGGAACAACATAATCGCATCCTCAACAGCGTGTTACATATTTTTGCAGAATCTGGAATTGCAGTTAACTTGGAAAAGTCTGAATTCGGTAGGTCAAAGGTGAAGTTTTTGGGACATATTATTTCTTCTGAAGGCATTCAGCCGGATCCTGAAAAGTTAGAAGCAATCAGAGCCATTCCAGTTCCATCCACAAAAAAACAAGTCTGCAGTTTTCTAGGTCTCGTAAATTTTTACCGTCGTTTTCTGAATGTACAAATTCTAGTTACACCAAAACTTTGTTCTCTCACTGGAAAAAATACTATTTGGAACTGGGACGAACAAGCACAGTAGGAATTCAATTCTTTCAAAGAATCGCTACTTAACGCGGCAATACTAGCTCATCCAGATCTGTCACAAGATTTCTGCCTTAGCACGGATTCTTCTAAAATCGGTCTTGGTGCCCATTTATTTCAAGAAGCCACAGAAAATGACACTACTGTTCAGAAAACCATTGCTTTTGCTAGCCCAATGCTAACAAAATCTGTCAAAAATTATTCCGTTACTTAATTAGAAGCTTTAGCTATCGTTTGGGCATTTAACAAATTCCGTTTATTTCTTTCTGGTAAGCACGTAAAAGTATACAGTGATCATCGTGCATTACAATTTCTTATGTCTTCAAAATTAAATCATGACAGGTTAAAACGTTGGGCATTGTTTCTGCAAGAATTCCACTTCACAATAGTCTACATTCCCGGCCAGGAGAACATTGTTGCACATGCACTGTCACGCGCACCGGCTAGGCTTGAGAAATGTAACACAGAAGGCAACCTCGAGAAAAATTTCAGTATTCTTTACATTCAGAAAGTCGCCTTTGAAAACTTCATCTCCACATCTTTAAAGGACATTGCTCATGAACAAGATAAAGATCCGATTTGGAAAGACATCAAGAGTAAATGGCATGAAAAGACACATGCTAAGATTCGGCATTATTATCTGGTTAGAAACAACTGTTAGGGAATGAAGACTCCTACGCCATCTGTTGGTGTTCTGTGAAGACTCCTACGCCATCTGTTGGTGTTCTGTTAAGTCTGTACATTGTGCTGCCCTCTGCAGCGGATATATTTCAACGGTAACTGTAAAATGGACGTGTGAGAATAAAGGTGTGCGTGTGAGCAGAAGATTTACTGTATCCTTGATTTCACTAGTGTGTAGCAACATTTTGGTGCCGAAACCCGGGAGAACATGAAGAGATAGAGTGCTACTACACATTAAAGAGGACTCGACGCCGGCGGAGAAGGTTTTGAGCGACTTCAATCTCAAAATCCGGTCACGTCACGCCACGTCCAGCTCACACAGATAAGTTGCGGCATTGCTCTGAAACTGTAGCAAAGGACACTGCGGGGCGATTGATTTGTATGTGATGTTACTTGGTGCATGTTTGTTGGTGGCAGAGCAATAGAGGGCAGTTGGCGTATTATTTGCAAAGCACAAATGGGACTTGCTAAAGTATTGGTAGACTGCAGCGCCATCTGTTAGCAACAGCGACCACTACTAAAGGTCGCAGAAGTTGAAATCTGCACGGTCGCGTCATCTGTTGGGAACTACAAACACCACTAGGGGGCTGCTAACGGTTCACACTCCAGGACAGCGCCATCCCATAGCGATAGCATCCAACTGACCTTGAACGCACAGAAAGCAAAACCACGAACTCACCATGGCAGAAGCAGTAGCTACGGACTTGGGGAGGCTGCGCCGGAAGCGGACGACCTTGCGATCGAATGCGACGCGTTTCGTCAGCCAAATAAACGCCTTCGATGGTTCTACAGGCGCAGAAGAAGTAGAACACTTCCAGGAACGCCTACAGGAAACATTAGAAGAGTTGACCCGACTCAACGATAAAATACAGGACTTGCTGGATGACTCTGAATTCGAAGCCGACACGGAAGCTTGTGAGGAATATACTGATAAATGCAAACGCGCCCTCCGAAAGGCGAAAGGCCTTCTAGGAGGAGCGCGCTCAGGAGACAGAAACGCCACGTCAGCGGCTCAACAACACGCCTGTATAGACATAAAATTGCCTACTATCAAACTGCACGCTTTCTCAGGGGATATAGAAGCTTGGCCTCGATTTTGGGAGCAATTTACAGCGTCCATAGACGAGAATCCGATGATGTCAACAATGAACAAGCATGTATTCCTCCGTGGTTACCTTGATGGGGAACCTAAGGACTTGGTCGATGGCATTGCTGTTACAACTGATACATATGAGCATACTAAGCAAATTTTGAAATCAAAATATGGGGATAAGAATAGAATAATCCAAAGTCACCTGGATTTCTGGGAGAATCTTAACACTTCGACTTCAGGCAGTCCAGAGGTTCTCAATTCCACCTACATTGAGTGCCATAAGCGAATCGAAGCACTACGAGCTCTAGGAGAAAATGTGGACTCTTATGGGAGAGTGCTTGCACCCAAACTTCTTCGAGCCTTTCCTGAAGAAATTTGCAAAAATTGGCTTGTTCATGCCCGAAGGCAAAAGATTGAAGAAGGGAACCTCACCCACCTTATGGGGTTCTTAAATGAAGAGGTGGAAGGAGCTATCAACACACGCAAAATTCGTGGAGATACTGTACCACACGAAAATTACGTACCAACAGCATCTGCCTTCCATGTAAAGGTTAAAACGAAGCGGGACAAGAAGAAACAACAGAACTCAGAGCCCTTCTGTGTGTGTTGCGGCGAAAGAGGGCACTGGGGCCAAGACCGCCAAAAGATAGCAAGCTTGCAGGCAAGAATACACGCCCTCAAGACAATCAACCGTTGCTTTCTATGCCTGAGACGTGGCCACAACAGAAATCAGTGTTTCGAACGGGGAAATGCGTCCTGTGCGAAATGTAAGGGGGAGCATCACATTTCTATCTGTAGCAGCCATACCACAACAGTAAATAAAATTGAAACTATGACTTCTAACTTCACATACCTGCAGACTGCTCGCGTGAGTATCACAGGACCCACTGGTAAGAGCAAACAAACACGTGCCATCCTGGACACAGGGAGTCAATCGAGTTTCATTCACCATTCACTGATCGAATCTCTCCAACTAAGTGTCATTGGAAGCACTACTCTCGAGATAACTACTTTCGAATCCAGTTACAGTTCATCACTCTCAAGGAAGAAGGTGCTGATTAATATGATGGGGTGCTCCACTAATTCCCACATATCAATAACAGCCTTTGAAAGCACAAATCATTTTTCACAGCAACCAACAGTGCCACAAGATGTTGAGATATGGCCTTGAGGGGTGGTATACCACTCGCAGATCCTAAAGGAGAGAGTGAAGATCTACCTATTGAGATCCTGATTGGAGCTGATTATTACTGGAGAATCGTGACTTTGGAACAACCAATCAAGGTATCACCATCATTGGTTCTTCTCCCAACAATCTTTGGATATGTTCTCAGTGGAAACAGATGTAGCACCACCGTCAACAGAGCATCTGTCAACTTCATTCAGGGCAGCTGCAGTGATATATCTGATGCGTCAGTGCGCCGATTTTGGGACCTGGAGACAATCGGGATAACAGGACATCAAGAGCGAGCATTAAAACCCATGGACCATCCTATTTATCAGGAATTCCGAGAATCATATTGTGTGGAATATGGCCGCAGAGTTGTATCTCTGCCTCGAAAGAAGGATATGCCTCTCTCCTGCAACCGCACAACTGCTGAAGCGCGTCTTCGCTCCTTACAAAACAAGCTGCGAGGGAATGAAGAGCTGAAGGTCATTTACCACGAGACCATGTCGAAATATATTGAGAAGAACCAGGTAGAGGTAGCACCTGAGGACTGTACTACTGGAAACACAAATTTACCTGCCACACCACATTGTGAAGAAATGCATCAGTGGAAGTGTGAAGTACAGAATAGTCTTCGATGCAGCCTCACATGAGCCAGAGTCTCTATCGCTGAATGATGCCCTCGAAAAGGGACCAAATTTACTTCCGGATATTCTAGCAATCTTACTACGATTCCGCACACTTCCGGTGGGTTTAGTGTGTGATGTGGACCAAGCCGTCCTGCAGTTAACGTTGAAAGAAGAAGACAGAGACCTCACGAGGTTCCTTTGGTATCGTGTTGAGCAAGCTGGAAGTGGTGTCTACATACCAGAAATGACGTGATTACATATCGCTTCAAACGTTTGCCATTTGGACTTGCACCAAGACCATTCCTGTTGTCAGCTGCCATAAGAGAGCTAGCATCACTAAAAAGTGAAAAATATCCACTATCCTCAGGACTCGTAAACAAGTCAGTGTTCATGGACGATTTCGTAGCCAGTGTTAGAGACAGCGACACCGCTGCAACTGTATACCATGAACTGACAGAACTTTTCCAGCAGATAAGTCTTCCATTGTCCAAATGGGTGACTAATTCGAATGATCTGAAGGCAATATGGGATGTCAAAGGCCTTGAAACAAAGACCACAACCCAAGTTTTAGGAATTAATTGGAACACAGAAGATGACTCTATCTGTAGTGACTCCGAGAAGATAGCTGAAAATCTAATGGACAAACTGGCTACCAAGAGAAATGTTCTTCGAGCAGCTGCTCAGTTTTATGACCCCCTGGGTGTGTTCACTCCTGTTGGGATCGTTTCAAAGATAATTTTCCAAGACACATGGCTGAGGGGTCTTACATGGGAGGAAGTTTTGCCCACAGATCTTGCATGTCGTTGGCACTCATGGGTCTCAAAGCTTCATCACTTGTCATCACTACATATTCCTAGATGGATAGGGGCGCTGGGCACAGGTGGCTCTGCGGAGGTGCATGTATTCTGTGATGCATCTGAAAGAGCATAAGGCGCTGTTTTGTATATAAGGACACGTACTGAAACTGGATACACTGTGCACCTTGTCTGTAGCAAGAACAGACAGGCCCCTATCAAGAAGGTAACTCTACCCAGGTTGGAGTTACTTGCTGCATTGGTCGAATCACCACTCCTTCATTACTTTTGCCAGGAAACAGGGTTTGATGCCAACAGAGCTACCTTGTGGAGCGACTCAACAGTCACTTTGGAATGGGTACAGAGTGATCCAAACAAATGGGAAACATTTATCTGTAATTGCGTGACAGAGATATTGACATACACCACACCCAGTCAATGGAGGCATTGTCCTGGAAGCCAGGCCACTCTTGATATCTGGTGGGGTGGTCCACCATGGCCTTCAGAAGACAAGCAGTTCTGGCCACTGGAAATCTCAGCCCCACCTCCATCAATGCCAGAAGCCAAAACGAGAGCAAATGTCACTCTGATCACCATCACTGAACCACTACTGGACATTGCAAGGTTTAGTTCATATTGGCGAGTACTGCATATAACTGCCTTAGTATTTCGATTTATCAGCACAACAAGAAACAAAAATAGAATCTCCGGCAGTTTTAGTGCTTTGGAATTACAAAATGCCCGGACCTACTGGATCAGAAGAGTTCAAGAGGAACTATTCACTAGTGAACTGTCTGCATTGCGTAAGGGAGAACAATTGCCCATGGAATCAAAGATTGCTCGATACAATCCCTTTACATCGGATGGCATCCTTCGTCTTGGTGGTAGGCTGCAATGTGCTGCACTGTCACACTCAGAGAAGCATCCAGTTATATTGGATGGACGTCACCATTTCACTGAGCTTCTCATCAGACACACACATGTAAAACTGCATCATCTCGGTGTGCGGATTGTGTTAGGGGGACTGCGAGAAGAACTTTGGATTCTGCGAGGACGACAAGCTGTTTGGAGACTTCTTCACTCTTGCCTACCATGCAAGATAATACACAGTCGCCGGTATGAAGAGATGGAGGCCCCACTACCACTGGACAGAGTTCAGCCTTCAAGACCATTTGCAGTAACAGGCATCGATTTTGCCGGACCATTATATGTCAAATCTGGACATCAAACAAAAAGGTCCTACATGGTCCTATTCACATGTGCAACAACACGGGTCATTCATACTGAACTTGCAACTGACATGTCCACTGACAGATTTTTGATGGCAATGCAACGCTTTGCAGGACGTAGGAGCCTATCAGTCACTGTCTACTCAGACAATGCTACAACATTCCATGCAGCCAACTCAGAACTGGCAGAGCTTTTCAAAACCATGCAGCATACTGACGTACAGCTCTACTGTGCCCACCATGGAATCACTTGGAAATTCATACCACCACATGCGGCTTGGTGGGGAGGCTGGTGGGAATGCATGATAGGCTCAGTCAAGCGCTGCCTGAGGAAAGTTCTTGGTCGCTCCCAGGTGGATGAAGAGAGCTTAAACACCACCTTGATCAGCATAGAAGCCGCAATAAACTCACGACCCATCACTCAAGGAGAGAGTGACACTGCATTGACGCCAGCCCACTTTCTAAATGATGGGAAATTAGTAACAATTCCATGTGGGCCAGAGCCAGCATCTAGAAAAGACCTTACCAAGGAGTTCCGACTCAGACAAAAGGTCAATGACGACATCTGGCGCAGGTGGAAGACAGAATACCTCCTGCTGCTAAAACAATATCATGAGGTGAAGGGATACCCTTCGCAAAGGAAACCGAGAATTGGAGAGGTTGTTCTGCTCCAAGAAGACAACAAACCACGGCACTTGTGGAAGAGGGCTGTGGTAGAAGAAGTGCAGCATGGCAGAGACAGTAAAATACAGTGCATCATTCTCCGCCAGCCAGATGGTACGAAGATCTGTCGACCGGTCCAGCTGGTCATCCCCCTCGAGATGGACCTGGGTGGGGAGGATGTCGGGAAATGAAGACTCCTACGCCATCTGTTGATGTTCTGTGAAGACTCCTACGCCATCTGTTGGTGTTCTGTTAAGTCTGTACATTGTGCTCCCCTCTGCAGCGGATATATTTCAACGGTAACAGTAAAATGGACGTTTGAGAATAAAGGTGTGTGTGAGCAGAAGTTTTACTGTGTGCTTGATTTCACTAGTGTGTAGCAACAACAACATACTCTTCAGACGCTGCACTGTTGATGAAAAGCTATGGGTACTTCGCATTCCAGACGATTTTGTTAATAAACTCATTTGGTACATTCATTTCAGCTACGCACATTTTGGTCCACGAAAATGTTATCATATTCTTCGAACGACTTGTTATTTTAACAATATGGAAAAGAGAATTCGAAGAGTCTTGTCTATTTGTAAACTTTGTCTAAAGGCGAAACCATCTACTATCTCACATCGTGCTCCGTTGTTTCCTATAATTCCTTCTCAATTAAAAGAATTTGCTGCTGTTGATCTCTTGGGACCCCTTGTCAGAACATCGAATGGATTTTCGTACGTTCTAGTCGATGTTGAACTTACTTCAAAATTAGTTTTTTTCACTCCGTTATGTAAGGCCACTGGACGGTCTGTATCCAACGCCTTTGTTAAAAATTTCTTACGTTTAGTTGGACACGTTAGTAAAGTCATTTCAGATAACGGCCCACATTTCAGGTCTGCTGTTTGGTCACGCATGCTTCGGAACCATAAAATCAAACCTGTTTTTATTTCATTGTACTCACCACATTGTAACCCGTCTCAACGGATTATGAAAGAAATCAATTAGCTTTGCAGACTTTATTGTCACAGAAAGCATCAGCATTGGGACAGGTATTTACACTTATTTCAAAACGTGCTGAATGAAATGCCTCATGACTCCACTGCTGTGCCATCTATTCTTGTATAGAAGAATGAAGAACCTCCTAACAGAATCAGAGAGCTTGTACCTTTTCCGAATACGCGTAAACTTCGACACTAACACATAATTGATTTGGCTATTAAAAATATAAAATCTGCAGCAGACAAAAGGAGAAAACTACACGGTAAAGCAAATGCAAAGAAGTTTTATATTGGTCAGAAAGTTCTCATTAAAGCTCATTCATTGTCACATTGGAAGAGACACTAGCGTCACAAATGGATTTACAATGGGCCTCACAGAATACGACGTATACCACGTGACAATTGCGCTGAAGTTGAAACTTTGCGTACTAGGAAGAGTAAAGGATTGCACCACATTTCACCTGTAAAATCGTTTATTGAGAGATAATGTGTTTTTTTTAACTTAGTCTTTGATATAACATTTTTCACTTTACATTACTTGTATGCTTTGTCAGACTTAGAATCAGTTAACATGCAACAATGTTTGAAGTAAAATATCCAGTCAAGAACCAGAAATTACGAACGCATTGTTATAGTAAACAGAGGACACGGTGTTATTGTGTGTGTACATTCTTGCTTGTTAATTGCACGATTACATAACGACTATAAAGCTTACATACTTAGAACATATACTGCTTATGAGATTTTAATGCAACGTTTTGGTTACTTGAAAAGATATTCTTTATGTGAAGTACTTTCTGTGAGATTAAAGATGACTTTCTTTGACAGTTACACGATTATATCATGACGCTACTAATTCGTGACACAATTTACATTGTTGATTTCGCGGTATATCTGTTTTATATCTGCCAAGTTTTTATGTATTATTCTGGAAAGTAAAATATGTTTTAGTAGTAACTTTTGTGGTATAGCTACAATGAGACAGCCTTTTCCGTAGCACAACAATACGTTACGGTACAGTACTTTCTTCATCACGGCAATAAGCATAATAACTACGATATCTACACGCAAAGCATTTCACGTTTGTTTATGATGAAGTGAGTACATTGACTTCAGCAGGACTTTGCTTACAGAGGACGATAACTACGACACTTCCACAGAATCATCTTACAGCAAGACGCACATTTAGCGCTACAGGACACGCATTTGGGTGATTAAGGTTGTACTTAAAACATTTATTTTTAAAGATTTTTGAATTACAATGACACAAAGGTTTTCCGTGATACATTTCATTCCATTGCTGTAATCTGTAACACCTTAGGGCATAATTACATTAATCCTCAGGGGGATACACGCTTACTTTGTGTACCATGTGTGTGGCAAGCGCAAGGAGCCCTAGGTAATATGGTATTTGCTTATACAACTTTACACATCGATACCATATTTCTCCAACACAGAATTACACAGCTACCTGATTATTTAACAGAGAAACAAACATTTTTTTTACTTTGTCAGTGACAGATGTTTACGTAATTACACAGTTGGATAACTTCACACTTATGAAAATGTATTTTGTCAGTACTTTGTGTAATGATCACATTTTTTTGGAATCATTGTGATACTATGAGAGCTTTGAATGATATATTTGGTATGGGATTATGATTTTTGAAGTACGTTTGAGGTAGATGACACTACTGAAATGAGCAGAGAATTTTTTTAGGTTTTGAAATTATTGCAGAAAGCTATGATGTTTTTGAGATTTGGCTGAGTTTTTATGATGTCATTATTACGATGACGATGTGTATTATGCTGTTAAGGTATGTTTATGATCAATAAGCGGATGCTATAAGAGAATTTGACTATGCTAAGTATTTATCATGACGAAATATCGACGGTGTGTCTACGAATATGTAAATGTGTAATAAAGTTAGGAATAATGAGTAGTGGTTAGGGACTCCGATTTGTGAAAAAAGGATGTAGGAAACCAAGAATCGTGCTTTAAGAGTTATGAAATGTGTGTAAATGCGTGAATGTATCACAATGCCGACGAAAATTCTTTGGAAACTTTTAAATTTATTGGATTTTGTTTCTACACATCTGTAACGAAAATTCTCGACCTGTGGGATTTTTATATGAGACTGTCACTGTAGCGGAAACTGCTGTCGTAAATATTTCGGTAAGAAAGGTAAGTGACCATGACGTAATGCGTTGTGAGCGGCCAGGTGTGCCAGCCGCCTTGAGAAAAAGCCGTTAGGTGGAGAAGAAAGAGGCCATTAACCTCGCTATTGACATTCCTTTGTAGAAAGCATCGCAAATATAACACGCTATTACTTGGAAACATATGATTATACTGTGGATCACGTACTTTGTGCTACTTACTGAAATGCTTATGGATTGGTGGGAAATATTCTTACATCTGCACAGCCGATTATGAAAAGTTCTTTCTACGAGAATTGAGAGAATTTCTACTAACTTATGAAATGCCACATGACTGTTGAATGATATTTTTATGCTTTGTACATAGTTGCTTATTTCATTTGATATCTGTTGTCCAGCTGTGTTGCAGCACTGGTTTTATAAAATAAAATTAAATGCATTTGCTAATGTGAACACTTCCTGTCAACAGATCTATTAAATAATAATTTTATGATCCACATTCTTCGAAAAAGGAGCACTTGGCAAGGAAAGAACAATAAGAAGGGACTAATAACAGTAACTGCATACATAATTTTCTTTTCAAATACTTGATAATTTTTATGGTAGAATAAGTTGTGGTGCACCACTTTGATTACATAGACATTAAGATGTGAATATACATTTCCCTTACCTGCATTGTTGTCTTTAGTGTAATATTTTTTCTGCTTGAGCTTTGTCATATTTAGGTATAATTTATAGCATTTGCTGCTGTTGTTTGCCAGGCATAGTGTTACTGAATATCACTTTGTACTACTCTGTTAAGCCAGTTTTACTACGGATTAATTTTTCTTGCTTGCTGCACATTGCCTTATATTAGTTGAAATATTGCAATTGCTTTGCCAATTTATATATATTGCTGCTTGCTTTGCCAATTTAAATTTTTTATCATTGCTGTTTGTGTTAATTGTTTTGTGCTGCTGCATTGCCTCGTCCCTTAGTTTAGCATCTGAGCTCAGTAGACTTACGTTAGCTTAAGAAGGGGTAGGCTATAAAAGAGAACGAGTTGTGATGAATTGGAAGAAATTCATTGAGAAGCTATAAGAAAATGGTTTGGCCAAAAAAGTATTTTGAAAGAGGATATGAACAAAAAAGTAGGGTTTAGGGACAACAGGTTTAGGTATGATTTTCTTGGAAATAAATGATGAGGTAAGATAATGGAAAATAAATAGTGAGGTAAGAAATATGTCTTTATACAAAGACAGATAGCATGCATCGATAGGATTTTTTTGGTGGAAACAAATGTTGAAATAAGACGAAAGATCTGTGGAATGAAGTTTTGGGTTGGACTGCAGTACCAAATGTTACACTGAAAACAAACCCTGCCCTTTCCTCTTGTGTTACTCTGCTATGTGTTTGTGTACCCTTGTGTATTTGTGTTTTTCCTGTCTTTATGTGTTTATCTGATAAGAGATATGTTCTAGGATTTTTCTAATACTATGTTATTTACTTTGTAAAGATGTTTACACATTATTTATTCTGTTTTGATTTAGTGCTCACGTGTGAAGTTGATGTTTCGAATGTTATACTGACCTTTTATGTATTTACTTATGTCATAATTCCTGTAACGCTGATGTATATGTTATTTCTATTCTTTTGTAAAGCCTGTATTACTACAAATGTTATCTGTACTATTATGTTTTTTAATGATGTATTTTGTACCTTTGTAATTGTATTCTTATGAAGTAAATTTATAATTGTGTAGACACCAGTTCTTCCAATTAAGTTACATTTCACTGCACACGTTTCTGTTGGTCATAGTAATGCACAATATGTAAGAAGTAGGGACTGTTAGTGTTTGCACGTGTGTTAATAATCAAGCAATGGACTGGATAACAGCATTGCTGGTTCTAAGGACATTTCAAAAAAAATTTTTGTGAGTGCACAAGTTGTGGTTCATGGACTTGCTATATTGTCCACAAGACTATTCGATGGTGATTGTGCACCTGCACAGTCGCAACGGATGGCTGCTAGCCGTCTCTACAAGGACTACAGTGGGTCTACACCTTTGATGACTCACCAATACCATTATTTCTACAAGGACTGCAGTGGGTCTGCAACTCTGGTGACCCACCATTACCGTAATCTCTACCAGGACTACAATGGATCTGCTCTTTGATCACCTACTTACCAATATTCTTCAAAACTTCGCTGACTCTGCGGTGGGTTTGCTCTGTTGTGGTCCGTTACCTGTCTGCATGTCAAGAGTCAGCACTGTCTTTCCATTGGAAGGACAACACTACTTCAAGACTGCATGGAAATCCACTACTTCTGTGTGCATTTTCTTTTACTGCTCAGACTTTGAGAAAAACACTGCTATTTGACCAACATTGTATCAATAAGTGTGTGCATTTGATTTCTTTGTTTTTGTAATTATGAAATTTTTTTTCAAATATGCATTCGCCACTGCCCAAAACAATTTGTAAAATTTTTTGTGGGGAGCATGGGGGCAATGTAAGTAGGCTGTATAGGTTTTTTTATTGGTAACGCCACGTAGCGCTCTGTATGAAAATCACTGGCTATGCTGTGTGCAGTCTGCGCCTGGTTTGCATTTTTGTTGGCTATTGTAGCGTTGGGCAGTTGGCTGTAAACAGCGCGTAGCGTTGCGCAGTTGGATGTGAGCCGCCAGCAGTGGAGGATGTGGGGAAGTGAGATGGCGGATTTTTGAGAGCGGATGACCTGGACGTGTGTCCATCAGAAACAGTACATTTGTAGGAATGGATGTAATGAACTGCTACATATATTATGACTTTTGAACACTATTAAGGTAAACACATTGTTTGTTCTCTATCAAAATCTTTCATTTGTTAACTATGCCTATCAGCAGTTAGTGCCTTCAGTAGTTTGAATCTTTTATTTAGATGCCAGTAGTGGCGCTCGCTGTATTGCAGTAGTTCGAGTAACGAAGATTTTTGTGAGGTAAGTGATTTGTGAAAGGTATAGGTTAATGTTAGTCAGGACCATTCTTTTGTAGGGATTTTTGAAAGTCAGATTGCGTTGCGCTAAAAATATTGTGTGTCAGTTTAGTGTTGATCAGAATAGGTAAAGAGCGAAATGTCTGAGTACGTTCAGTTCAGCTCAGCTGTTTGAAAATCAAATAACGTAAGGGATTTACCAGCACAGTAATTCACTAATTTTTCTAAGGGGACGTTCCAACGTGTATGGGTATAGAGACAAACTCATGAGTCCATGGACGCTGCATGTCAGCAGGGGAATTGTGAAGCTGGTAAAGGCTCTGTAATGGTGTGGGGCACATGCAGTTGGAGTGATGTTGGATCCCCTAATACATCTAGATACGATTCTGACAGGTGACACGTACTTAAGCGTCCTTTCTGATCACCTACATCTATTCATTTCCATTGTGAATTCCGGCGGACTGTGGCAATTCCAGCAGGACAATGTGACACCCCACACGCCCAGAATTGCTACAGAGCGGCCCCAGGAACACTCTCCTGAGTTTAAACACTTCCACTGCCCTTCAAACTCCCGTGACAAGAACATTATTAAGCATACCTGGGATGCCTTGCAACACGCTATTAAGAAGAGATCTCCACCCCCACGTGCTCTTACGGATTTATGAGAGCTCTGCAGGATTCTGTGTGCTAGTCCCCTTCAACACTACTTCAGACATTATTCCAGTCCTTGACACGTCGTGTTGCAGAACTTCTACGTGCTCTTTGGGGATCTATACGGTATTAGTCAGGTGTGCCAGTTTTTTTGGCTCTTCAGTACATATGGAAAAGGCCTAGAGACACCGGAAGGTTACAGATATATTACGTAACTCTAAGACAGAGCTTTATATAACAGATATTCGGCTGCAGCTCATTTCTAGAAGCAGCTGTAGACGTATGACCAAAATTTATTTGTTATGAAAGTTTAATGCTGAAGAAACTGCAGAAAACTACAAATGTAGCCTAGGACCTGTGCAAATGAAAAGAAGCTGACGGTGTTGGGAGTTTAAAACGTAGCGCAAGGCAGACACTGAATGAAAATGGGGAAATAAGTACACAAAAATACGAAGCAGTGAAAGCCTACATTGTATGATTATACGAAGCAGTCGTTTTTAACGGAGCAGAGGATGAAATGGCGAAAAAGAAAGGTTACTGTAAGAGTTTGTCCTCCTGTTCTGAGGAGCATCCAACATATTATTTAAAAAGTTGACCTGGGCGAGCACTTTAATATGTTTTCCTTACTTGTGGGCGGGACGCTACGAGACCGAAGGTAAAAACACGGTAAAAATAACGAGAAATTGAGATATGGGACTACAACTCTGTGATTTAGCTGGCACAGCAATCTCACGTCAGTGAGTAACTAGGAGGAAGCGCACAGTAAGGTGTTTGTCTTATTTGTTGAGTCCTCTGCAAAAGTACATTCATTTCTCACAAATATTGTCTCCTTTCATTCAGTGATAAACCATGGGCTGTCATTACAGAAGGCTGTTTCACCATCTCAATCCTTCACTTACCAAAAACTCATTCTTAGAATCTTTTCTGAAGCTTTCCCAAGAAGCCGTAATCTTTACACACGCAGGAAAAAGAATAATGCAAGCAATCCTGCTCTACTACAATGTTAGGGCTGTTAAAATTGGTCTTCTCCTTCAGGTACGTATTGTTAACAAGTGTTTAAACAGTGGACGTAACTACGACATGAAACTGGATACTTCACTCTAGCCCCACTACCGGTAATAGTAAAAACTAAGAGAAAACAAGGCGAAGAGAACGTACCACGACTGAATGATTCGAATGGGACGGAAATCGATAGATGTGATGTACGTCTACAGACAAATAAATGACTACAAATTCAGAAAATTCAACAGAAAGAGCTTGGCGAATTGAGAAAAGCTTTGGTCCACCTATGCCCTTATGCAAGCAGTCATACAGCTCGACACGATTGATACTGAGGTACATAGCGCCAAATTCTGTCCAACTGGTGCGTTAGATCGTCAAAAGCCCTAGGTGGTTTGGCTTTTCCCATAATACTCCAAATGTTCGTAACTGGGGAGAGATTCGGCCAAGGCAAAGGTAGGGTTTGGCAAGCATGAAGTAAAGCATTAGAACTTCTCACCTTCAGCCGACGCAAATTGTCTTGCTGACATGTATACCCAAGATGGCTTGCCTTGAAGGACAACAAAATGGGGCATGAAACATCGTCAAGTACCGCTGTGCTGTAAAGGTACGGCGAATGATAACCAAAACGGCCCTGGTATGAAAAGAAATGGCAGCCCATCCCATGAATCCGGGGTGTCGGGCGGTATGAGTGGGAACCGTCAGGTTCATATCTCATCTATGTCTGCGGCGGTTCCAATCACGTCTTCACTGCTCAAGGGGTCTTCGTTCGAAGTGGGACTCATCAACGTAGAGAATTATGCTCCAGCCTATGAGATACCAGACCGAAGACTGTCTGGAGAAGCACCGGGCAGCGGTGGGATACAAGCCCCACTGTTGACCGTCCTGCGGGACACAGTCACTATTAATGGTCGGGGCTGCCATTTCCTTTCACAGCAGGGCCTCTTTGGCAGTCATTCGCTGCACCCTTACAGCACAGCGATATGCTACGGTACTACATGCCCCGTTTTCCTCACTTCAATGGAAGCCATCCTGGGATTATATTTCAGCAAGATAATGCCCGCCTGCAGAAGGCAGGAAATTCTACTACTTCTTTTAATGCTTGCCGAATCCTCTCTTGGCCAGCAAAGTTACCGAATGTTCCCCCAATTAAAAACATTTGGAGCATTTTGGGCAACGTCTTCCAACAGCCTTAGGATTCTAACATTCTAACGCACCAGTTGGACAGAATTTGGCACGATATCCCTCAGTATCAATTAAATGCCAAGCCGAATGACTGGCTGCGTAAGAGCAGAGGTCAACTAACGCGTAATTGACTTGCTCATTTCGTTGTCTTTACTTGGACATCACTTCCACCTATTTCCGGCCATTCGAATAGCTCCTTCGAGCAATGTCTTTGTGCATGTCTTTGTGTGTAGGTTGTATGTGTGTGTTCGTGTGTAGTTGCACCTCACCGAGGTTGACCTGTGCTAGCCAAACTGGAAATTTACACGAGATAAATATACGTTTAGCAGAACCAACAATATGAATCACACGTTTAGTAGTTATTCCTAATCAAGTAGTACAGGTCAATACAGTTTATTAACTCGCAAATAGCAGGTAGATGAAGATATGTTAGAGGCTGTTTGTAACACGCCCGGGAGTACATATTGGTGGGGGTACTTTAAACTGGTTGTCGTTTCAGACCGTTGCTTGATCGTGCGCCCTGTCCACACCACGTACCTGGTAATCCCGCGGCGGTCATGCTGCTCTGCTCCACACTGCTGCTCGCTTGCCTGAAATTATTTATTGAAATATGCAAGCGAATAAGGGGAGCCACTCAACGTTAAGCACAACACCCTTCTACGTCTGGTGTGAACATCTATATTCTGAGACGATATGGAAATCACGGTTTGCACTGTTTACACAATAAATCGTAAATGTTTATCCCAACTGACAGTCTGTCCACTTGGACGAGCGTACGCGCACCGAACACGGCGAGGATGATTGTTGACGATGCGGAAGCCGAATGGTCACAAGAAAGTTCTTACGCTCGTCACAGATACACAGATATTTGATACCAGTCCTCCTTGACACTAGTAATAAATTTTATCACTGTTCGCAAGGTTAAATTTGCAGTTCACAGTTCTCTGTTGTACGAGCGTGCGCGTAACCGTCGCGGCGAGCTGATTGTTGATGATGCGGAATGCGATGATCGAAATCACGTTCTCACGCTCGTTACAAGCCACTGGCACTTAAATGTTCTCTTTTGTAAGAAATGGTATTACTGATTCACATTAGTTCATTCTGGGAGGCCGAACACGGCGCGGATGATTGATACTGTACGGTACGACATGCATCGAAGGATACAGAAATACGTTTGTCAGCAGCACTGTTCGTTTTTAAATTACTTCTAGGCGCACTTTCATCTGAATCATTTACTTACTTTATGACTTTATGACTTTACTGTAATTACGCTTGTAGCAACACTTCAACTCCCATGCTAACAATGCCTCTCACATGCAGAGCTACACACTACACAACATAACAGTTCCGTGTCCCATGCTCGACTCTCTAGACGCGGCTGCCCGCAAAGATACTCTACAACTAAACCAGCGATATGACAGTACACTTACACGTTCTACAGGAGAAGAAAGAAAGAAGAACTGCATGTCAGAACCATACAACGCGTGCTAAAGGAGTGCCCCTTTCTTGCAGGAGATATTACTGACCAAAGCTAGAAAGAAAGTACCATAAACTTAAATTCCGAAACAAATAGCGATACAGGTACGGGATATTTTCTCGTGTGATGGACATCTATCGGTTTACACTGCCAAGGTGGTCAGCGATGTTAATACTCATTCTTACGCAACCTCCAGCCCTCCTTTTGAAAGAAACACGTCCTCGTGTGAAAGCACCTGGCTCCCCTAGTGTTTGGTCACATGCATATATGTTGTCGTAATGTGTGCACAAGTCCGTGGAATACACCGACGCCTTTAAACGTTACCTGAGCCAGATAGCTAAAGGATTTACGTCAGGTGAACGGGAGAACCATGCTACCTCCTCAGCAATTCCGTTCTCCTTCAATTGGAATAATGCGTTTGAGGCTGTCGTTCGGCGTAAATGAGAAGTTTACTTCGTCCATCACTCTACGGATACACTTATCTTGTTCTGACGCCTCTTGAAGACGTTTGCGAAAGGACTGATGTAGTAACACCGACGCCTTTAAACGTTACCTGAGCCAGATAGCTATAGGATTTACGTCAGGTGAACGGGAGAACCATGCTACCTCCATAGCAAATCCGTTCTCCTTCAATTGGAATACTCCGTTCGAGGCTGTCGTTCGGCGTAAATGAGAAGTTTACTTCGTCCACCACTCTACGGATACACTAATCCTGTTCTGACACCTCTTAAAGATGTTTGCGAAAGGACTGATGTAGTAGCGTCACAGCCTGAAGAATAAGTACAAATACAAAACAAGCATTATGACGTACACACTGAACGTCATAAGACGGACTTACTACGCAACCAATAACTGTTCTTGACTCAGGTAATGTGGCCGTTATTTACAAGTACAGGTTTCCAGATATCTATTTACGCGATTTTGATTCCACCTTTTGCCAGCGGTCTCACTTCTATCCTGCAGAATATGTCACTCCACCGATTGTTTGATAATATCCGAAAAATAATACTTCCCATCTAATCATTAACTATTTGACGATTGTCTGCATCTACATCTATACTGAGTCCTGGAGAGTCTTTGTAAGCGTTACAGAAATAAAATAAATAGAATTCTTTGCCCCCTTCTTGCAAACTAAGAAAAATATAATCCAAAAATGATTACACAGCTAGGAAAACAGCGTTTTAAAAAGTCTGATATCTATTCACGGTACTGCGGAACTCTGCATCCAGACAGCGTCAATGCAAACACGTGGAAGCGCCTTCACTGCTGCCCGAAAACCGAGCGCTGCTGACAGCTGTATTGGGCTCCGATTCTGAATTCAAAGCAGCAGACCTGGGAGAGAATGGATATCCGAGCAGGAAGTAGGAATTAGCAACGCGAATATAGCCCCCAAACTCTCATGATAAAATTCGTATAAAATTGAATACAAACGAAGGCGCGCGCTATTTGACTACGCATTGTGGACGGTATAATACGTGTAATCAGTGCTTGTACATCAAAACAGAAAACTGCACAAGTAAAGCTTCTGAACAGGGCGCTGTGATGCTATTCATATGTGCACAATGTACTCGCAAAACAAATGAAAAGAGGATTTTACCAAAAATGGAAAACCATAAATTAAATGCGTAAAGAGCACAGGGCGTTAAAAACTGTTCCGTGTCTAGAATATGTATGCGATGCAGCAAAATAAATGATAAGCAGGGATCGCTCCCCATAAAACTGTAATTGATTATTTGCACACTGTTGGATATTTTTGCTAGCCATATGGTATAGGCAATAATCAGAATTTCGGACTAATCCGATCTACTCTAAATGCGAAGCGCGTGAAGGCAAAACTTTTAACCAGGATGCTAAGCCACAAATGCAACCTATGAAAACGTCAAGTTTATAGTTTCTTACAGGAGCTTTAGTTGCCTTCTTCTTCTCAGAAACCCAATACACGAACCGCTGAAGTTCGAACATAAGTAACAGAAACTACAAGACTACCTATAGGTCATGCGTAAGGCATTACTTTCATCCCACGGCTCACTGTCTGCATTGTGGCAGCACATACGAACATAAAAACCGGTGCCAGATCCACAACAATCAAAGTAGCTTCACATTCTTACCGACATCTTGAGAAAAAAAAGACTAAACGAGAATAATAAAAGAATACATTCACATGCGTCATAGTGAAACCTTTAATTAAAATATAATAACATCAGAGAAAATTAAAAGATCGAAAGATTTCGAATGGTTACCTTTCTTCTGTTACGATAACAGATCCATGTTCATTCATTTGCTGTTTTGTTCTAGGACTTGCGAAACGGCTTTTAACTAGGTGTACGGCGCTTTAAAATCTCGGAATAAAGACTTTAAAGACATCGGAAGAAATTTCGACGTGTCTGTTACCAAGCCAAGCATAGCAATAGAATGGCAACGACTTGGCGTCACGCTACTCGTTTTTATTTATTAGTCAGGCATCGTCCACAGTTTCAGCCGGACTTTTCGAGAGACGAAGTGGAGTAAAATGCATAGCGTACTTAGTGTGTAGTTTGAGTCACGATGCATCGAAGTTGCAAAGAAATGGATTAGGTGCATTGTTACGAGATTTGAAATTCAGGAAGAAAGAGAAACAAACTGGAACTGTTACGCTATACAGTATGTACAATGGAGCAGAAAGGAAGAAAGTAGAAGTATACTGTTCATCGATAATGAGTCTTCGATGTTATAGCTGCAGTCGTACTAGGTACTGACAGTGACATAAAGACGTCGTGCCCCAAATCATCAGGAGAATACAACATGTCGGAAAGCTACCAAAGGAACTTGGAAACTAAATTGATATATCAAGTATGTAACGAAGGGGCGCTAGGTCCACTAAACAAAGAATACCTTAAAAGAAGAAGGGATAGTTTAGTAGAACACTTGATAAAGCAATCAGAACATGCAAAAATAGTTCACTATTGGAGAATAAATAACTGTCGGTGAACACAAAGACTAAAACAATAAGTGAAAAGTGTCGCATACAGTCCATTTCCTGATATTATGTAATAGAAGTAATTAATGAAGACTTCAAATTAAAAAAAGGAAGTGTACGGAACATTTGAGTGTCTAATGCTATGAGGTTTTACTTTAGAGTTTACATGAAGCTATGATTGCCTACCAAGCCTTTAAAACAGCTGTAGTGCTGGTGTGATTGAAGTTTCGAGTTGAAAGTAGTTGATGAATGATGCCACAGAACATCAATGTGTGTGAAGGCCACGTAAGGTAAAGTTCATCTAATACTTTGTCAGTGTTACTTACTCAGAAAACAATCAGTTATATTTACATTAAATATATAGAATAAAAAAGTTTCGCAAGCACATATTTGAGTCAATAACTGTTTCTACACATTTTGTGAACGAGTATAACTGTAACTGCGTAAACCATTTCGTCATCAGTATAAACAGATATAAATACCCAACCGATTGGTTTAAAATAAGGAGTACAATAAATCTCTTTACATATGATGTTTTCACTCACTCACCGTGTTTGAGTTGTTTTATTTACAAACTTTCTCAGTCTTTTCGTTTATGCATGAACCATTCTTAGGGCTGACACCATTTTTAGAGACAAATTAAGTACCTTATTTCAAGTAGATGTGAATAAAAATTTTATTTCTGAAAATTAAGCATGCTGAAAATGTACCTACTTACTTACTGAGATAAGAATTTTCAAACTTGTGGCACCAAATATTAGTTTTTAGTTAGGTTTAAAAGTTTAATATCTGGCGCTACACTGTAAAATTTTGTATATATGGTTCCTTGTCTGCATTTTCAGTACAAATTTGGGAACTGATTTTAAACTAACTTCTCGATAAGCATTGTTTTCTAGTGTTTGGAGGACAAGAGATGCTTGGTGTACCATTGTTATTTCCCTGTGTTCTTGATCTAGTCGCGAATGTTTCGTATTTAGGTATTAGACTGATAAGCTTCCGTATGAGCTCGATTCTTCTTAATTCTTATATTCGCGGTCTCTTCGCCAGACGTTCGGAGAAGGAAGCAATGTATTGTTTGACACAAAGGAAGAGAAACTGAAAGAAACCTGCAGTTTACCACATGTCCCCGTTGTAATCTCACCAAAATATTTGAAATCAACTGAAAAATTTCACACACACAAAACTAAAAAGCAGAAAGTAACTATTTAAATAGGAAAAATTTAATATAACACGTTTTTAAAACGGACAAGTGAATGATAAAGAATCTCTTTTAGCCCCTTAAAGATACGTAACGCCACAAAGATAATCCTGAAAATTTGTGCTTGTGATTTTTTAATAACTATGACATCACTAGTAAAACTGAAAATGAGAGTCGCACGTATTTAGCAGCTGGAGTAATTTCTGTACAAAATATTTACTTCCTCACAAATAAGTTGGTAATTAATTCAATGATTTAGCATTTTTGGAATGCATACTGTCGTTAAATCGATGCAAGTTTTCTTTCTTCGTCGTATACCCTTAATGGAATCATTATGCTCACCTTTGCACAGCTAACTATGGTTGCAACGTGTCCTGATTTCCATGGATTTGTCATAGTTTTTAGAGCGTGCACAGGAATACTGGAGACACTTTTAATACAACTGTCCGGGTAAACTCAAACCGTTTTCGTGTCTGGAGAAATCAACTGATTGGAAATGAATAGACTCTAATGAATCATAGTCAAAATTCATTAAATGAGTACCGAACCTTAGACAGTTTCTTTGTTTTAGTCCATTAAAAATCCAGCGCTAAGCACGCTTAGAAGCTCTCCTACACACGTACAGTACGTTCCAAAACGATATTTACAAGTTTGATCACGTATATTTCAGAAATGGGAATAGGCAGGAACGTGCCGTTTGTGGTGTAAGGTTTACAAACACACACCCGAAGCTACTGTTTTCTTATTTTTCCGTATTAGTTATTGACTGGCCACTCCTCCTCCCCCCGCCCCTTAATCTGTTTGCACAGTGTGTGAAATGTCTGGTACACACCAGATCTGACACTCAGGTCATGTGGAAACTGATTACATTTTTGTCTTTGGGCGAGACTTACACAAACTGTAATCGTGTATCGGAGCCAAAATAGTACACGTGAATGAGAACATGCTGAGTCGTACATGGGATCGGAGTACAGATTTGATATCGTGTGTGCTATAGATGGCGCACACATTATGGCGACCATTCGTACGCCCTCCCCCTCCTTTCATAATCACGACATATCTTCCTCTGTGCCGAATTTTTCCCGTAGCGATTTGGGATAGCTATTTGTCCCAGATTTAACAATTACGAAACGATTCATCCCGAATTAGAAGTTCATTTCACTGTATGGGTGTGCTCCTACTGAATCAGTAATGTATGGAACAGTGACAAACCACAATTCGTTGTAGAAATTTCGAAAGCAATGTTAGTCACTATAGTGAATTAGGATGAAACTTGAGTTGAATGTTTTCATATGCTGCTGAAGAATACAGACATGCTGATTAAAATTCACAGCACTATTAATGCTGTATTTCTGCTCGCACTCCTTCAGTTTACAAGGTACTCATAAAATACAAATTAATATATTTTTGTAACAAATACAAGTGATAGTTGGCCCTTCTTACATTCAGTTAAGACTTTTTGCAATAACAAAATTTTTAAATGAGTTTCGAATTTGGGTCTAGAAAATATGGTCACCTTAACACAATTAACTGTGTTAAACGGCTACTAGAACCTTATGTGTGTGTGAACACTATGCCGCAAACCGCACTTTTCTACCTGTACCTTTTCTGAAATATAAGTGATCAAAGTTGTAAAGGTCATTTTGAAACATTCTGCATTTTCCATTCTTCTTTACTTAGCTAATGAGACGCCACCAACATCGGCGATTGCCTGCACCGTGATGCCACCCTGCTCGCCAGACAACTGACTACGTTATGATTCATCTGCCTTCTACTCATTGAGCTGTATTGAAACTGACTTAATTTAGAGTCGTATTCCTCACCGCAAATGAGTGCTACTACTCTCTTATGTAATTTACATTTTCTGATCCGTACGAGGCGTGCTCTCCCTCACACTGTCAGCACTGAAACGCAGGCGAGGAAACATTCGCCTCTAACGTCCCCGCTACCTTCCGTACATCGTGGCCATGGGCCAATGTATCGTCTGCAGACTGTGTGTTCGGGAAAACAATGAGATCTGACCCGGATATCCAGGGGTCGGTGGTTTGATGGCAGGCCTATGCCAGTGATACATCAGCTTAAGTCGTTAGGTGTCAATAGCACCTGAAAGAATTAAATCCACAAGAGTATATGAATATATTAAATGACGAAAAGAAAAATTTCTCCATTAAGTATGCAATTAAACGAAAAGATGTGATATGCTTATTTCAACTTTGACATACCCCCTGAGATACATCTTCACTTACCCCTCCGAGGGGGGGGGGGGGGCGAGGGTCATGGATTACCCTCTGACGGTATAATGTAGCACTTCTTTAGTTCAACTAACGAAGACATTGTCGGCTGCTTTCACTCAGAAGAGTGAATGGATAGCTCGGTCAAATAAAACTAAAGATGAGTACATCGCTCAACCGACGGAAAAACAACTGTTGTTTTCACTTGAGCAGAAAGAATAACTCAGTAAATATGCAAAGCTACAACGATATCGAACCTATTTATTCGGTTTCTCCCGCTCACTGCTTTTACTCGAAGAAACAAATGAGTAATAACCCAGCTGACAAGTAAACCTGCAACTGACTGACACGATTGTTTTCATTCTGTTACGCCGGCCGGTGTGGCCCTGCGGTTCTAGGCGCTTCAGTCTGGAACCGCGTGACCGCTACGGCCGCAGGTTCGAATCCTGCGTCGGGTATGGATGTATGTGATGGCCTTAGGTTAGTTAGGTTTAAGTAGTTCTAAGTTCTAGGGGACTGATGACCTCAGAAGCTAAGTCTAATAGTGCTCAGAGCCATTTTTGAACCATTCTGTTACTCCCACAGACAAGTTTCACTCAAACCAATGAATTAGTAGTTCAACAGATACGTAAAACTATAACCGAAAGAGTTCATTGTTTTCCAACAATCGAGTAGATCGATTGTTTTCATTCGGTTATTCCCATTACTCTGGCAGTGTGAGTAAATAATACTGCCCATAAACTAATAAAGTTAATGCTGACAGTATTTGTACTACAGCAGCTCCTGCCACTGATAGTGATAAAAGTAGTATTTATAGCAATATTGACAATAATGAAGACAATAATAGTAATAATAAAAGTAATAATAACAATTACTACAATAATAACAGTAATGATAGTGGCAGGTGTAAAAAGAATTTATATGTGTGCAAGATGGATAATTTCTGATATAGCAAGTTCTGGGAAAGAAAATTTAAGGAAACTGCGTCACCAAAGAATACTACAAAAAGAGGAAGATCTCGTTGGAAAGACGGTTCTGAAGCTGCAGACGATATTCAGTTCTCTAATATAACGGTGGATTTATGAAACAGTCGAATTCCAGCTGCTGAAAAGGACTTCGTCAAAGTGCCTGAACCATGAAATGGATCAGAAAGGTTATTTTCTCTGACGGGGACGGATGTTTCTGCCATGTTGTCCAGATAAGAAGGTTAAGTTCTAGGAACGTATGACAGACAGCGTTCGTTGTAAAGGCAGTAGAGAAGACAAAGGGTGTGGGAATCTCAGCGCATGTCAGCACGCACCCAGGACAGCTGTTCATATGATGGTGAAACACAATTAGAGTCCAACATCACAGATATTATGAACTCTAACATTCATAACTATTTCCAGGTGCCGTGAGCTTTACTGAGAAAAGCCTCGTAGGATGGCATAGCTGTAAAAAATGCCTGGAATTATAAGTGTACAAGCTTCTTGTCACGTTAAGAGGTAAGACTTTTTATGTTTGTACGGCATGGAGAGATGCTGACACCCTCTTCCACAGCGTAGTTATGTGCTCAGTCGAACTTATATCTTCAGCTATCATTACTACTAGACTCTTTGCTGAAGGATATAAGTTGATATTTGTCCCACTTACTGTTAAAGATGATAGGGATTCGCGATGTTTCGGGCTAATGAGCCTAGAACGACCAACCAGTACTACTAAGGTTTTGGGTGGGTTGACTTTTAGCCATATATCCTGCTCCCATTTCAAGAGTGGACACAGGTCGGTTTGAGATTCTCGGTGACTGTCTCCAGGTTTGTTGGTTTTGTGCTTAGGTGCAACTAGAGGCCATCAGCATACATGTGGCATCTGCAGCACGATAAAACTGATGACTCTTCATTCACGTAAGCAATAAGTGAACTAAGAAAATTAAGGGTCAAACAATATTAAAATTATTTCTTGGGATAAAAATGTTGTCTGTAATGGATGGTATGAGCATTTGACCACAAATTTATCCAGATACGCATATAAATATATGCGAATGGTGGCCTCATATCAGATCATTATTTAGCAAAACAGTGGTGCAAGATAGAATAGTAAAATGCAGATACATGATGCAAACAGAACATTCACAGAAAGTAGCAAGTGTGGAACAAGTGCTTGGAGACAGACAACAAAATCGCGAAAACCCACGGCCAAACCTTACAGCTCGACAACGTAAAATCTCGTTGGCACACATTGCGAAATTTATCGTTCATTATCACTGCAGTCGTGTGTGAATAGTTTGAAGTTCATCCCACTAAAGAAAGTAAACAATATAGCCAAATCACTATAGCTCACAGCTGCCTATAAATGTACAAACAACAAAAAATTTCTTGTGGCTATAAAATATCGTCACTTAAACCCGGCTTGCGATTCTAAGAGTAGCAGAATTCAGAGAACCAGATATACCTTCAAAGGCCGTTATCAAACTGACCGCTTACCGACAAAAAAACCCTTCATCCTGCCATGTTTACTTCAATACATTGACTTATAACCCCACCAATATTCCTAAAAATTGGAATAAATTATAACATTTATATATTTGATGATGTACATTAACTATTCTTGGCCAGTTTGTGACTGACCTCACATTACGTTATTTAAATCTAAATCTAGTAATGATAAATAACATTATTAACTTGATTTACTACATCTCGCACTGTACTTCATCTAGTCAAAACAGTGACTTTAGGCCTAGTTGTGCTGCAGTCCTCCGCTAGTCTAAATGAAAACTTTACATAAAATAAAACAACATATTATCACTATACAAACAGGAATCAATGGGCTCATTTTTACATCGATGAATAAACGTAGGAATCAAACGGCCTATTGGCTGGTACTCTCATCGACGTGTGAATCAGTTGGCCCCAGAATAAAATTTTCACTCTGCAGCGCAGTGTGTGCTGATATGAAACTTCTTGGCAGATTAAAACTGTGTGCCGGACCGAGACTCAAACTCGGAACCTTCGCCTTTGGCGGGCAAGAGTTTGTACGGAGAAATCTTGGTTTATGCACATTTCTTAATATTATTTGATAAATTGTTCATGTACAGTCACTTATATATTTTAATGGTAGAATTGACTCATTATGTTCAGCGCTAGTATCAAGATATTTGAAACGATGTATCATATGTGCACTTTGCAAGTCTGTTCTATTTAGTTATGGATTTTATAAACAACGGTAATTTAAAATATTAGTAACTTTGTCAATAATATGGTTATAAGCATGGTTAGATTTTCAGTGAGCTTGTCTCCCTGCGGTGAATCAACAGCTGTCTTTAGATTGTCCATATCTTGTCCATCACCCATCTTAGTATAATCAGCGTATATTTCAGGTTTTATTTTATACACTCAGCTATTTGGCACCTACACCGCTGCACCCTGTCTCCCCTGGCTCTTGGCAATTCCAGGCTGACCTTTCCCTGCAACCTACAAACCGGTCCCTATCTCATTGGTTCAAATGGTTCAAATGGCTCTGAGCACTATGCGACTTAACTTCTTAGGTCATCAGTCGCCTAGAACTTAGAACTAATTACACCTAACTAACCGAAGGACATCGCAAACATCCATACCCGAGGCAGGATTCGAACCTGCAACCGTAGCGGTCACTCGCTTCCAGACTGTAGGGTCTAGAACCGCACGGCCAGTCCGGCCGGCCACCTTTCTCATTACTCGCCCCAGGTATCCTGCCGCTCTGCTCAGGGCCACCTGTCCAGTCATACCGGAGAAACTTGGTGGCCATACACCGCTCTGGGACATACTCAACGCCCATAAGACATAACTGTTGAAAAACGTTTGCAAAATGCTCGTCCCCATCTGGTGCTGCTGATCAGTGATTTTTTATCCTTCTACGATGGAAACTACGGCAAACGCAACTCTGTCCCCGTAAATGCCTTCTCGTAAATCCGCAGAGGCAAAAATTTTTTGCCGGTCTTTTATGAGACCAGCAATAATCGAAAGACAGTTAATCTACCTCTCCTGGTATCTTTGCGCTTATTGCATCGATATGTTCAGGTCTCCCCAATCAACTCGAGCTGTGCACGCCGACTCCTCTCCAAAGGTCGTGTGTATTCTTCCTCAGTTATCTCATCTGCTGAGGGTAGTGAAGTTCCTATAAAGAGCGATACATATCCAGGCCGGGGTTGGCTTCGACAAATTCTTTGGGGTTCTCTCTGGGTAAATATTTCTGATGCACAAACTGCGTAGGGTCATAAAAGCGGATATAATAATGCACTGAGATGTTCAGCTCTTTCGAGTCAATTATATGTATACGGTAGTTCTCTCCAAATCTCGTTAGTATTCTTTCGCAGTTATCTAATTTGCTGTGGGTAGTGGAGGCCCTAGGAAGGGCGGTGTCTCTTCATGACGGGGTTGGCTTCGACAAATTCTTAGGAGTTCTCGTTGGTAAATATTTCTGATGCATAATTTGCATAGGGTCATAAAAGCACATATAATAATAAATTCTCGCATCATTATTAATAGAACTATAATCAAGAAGTAACGTTCACAGTTCTGGTAGTCTTAACAGTAGTAATTACAAAGTATAATACAACAAAGTGAGATATCTTCACTGAAATTGTGATGATAAGCAACAATAAAATGATAGAGATTTTGTGAAGACAGTTAATTCATTTCAACCACTTACATGAAACCAAATAGGAATTGATGAGTCAGAAACATTAAGAAGTTACATGACCATACTGATAATCCATTAGTAGACAACGTTCGCGGCCATGATCCTTCCAAGAGACGTGATTTATTTTTATTAAATTGTGTTGTGGTTAATACCTGACTCTCCTCGAGACTACCATGTCACAATGTTTATTCTTCTGGCAACGTGGCAGATGCAAAGTAACTTGTAATTTGTCGTGTATGCTGATTTTTCTTAAACGGTATCTCTTTCTGTGTAACTGAAACGTATGTCGCCTGATTATGGCACGTATCTTTAAGACAAATGATCAAATCTTTACATACTTGTGTTAAATCTACCGTTGTAGGAAATGCGTGGGGCCCATTGATTTTCTAGCGCGTTCATGCATACTACATAATTATTATTATTAATTCTTTCCTTTCTCAGACGTTATGTCTGGTTAAAAATGGAAAGTGACGCGGACCTTGATCAAGCGTGACTTCCTTTTAACTGTACGGTATATGTTAAATTGCATTTAGGAACTTTCGGGTACTTGAACATGTATCAATAGTTACAGATTTATGTAGTTGTGTACATACATTTGGATGTAGCTGTATTGCGTTGATGTACTGGTGGATATTGTGTGGTATCACTCCTGTAGTTGACAATATAATTGGTATAATGTCAACTTTATCCTGATGCCACATGTCCTTGACTTTCTCAGCCAGCTGGATGTATTTTTCGATTTTATCTCCTGTTTTCTTCTGGGATGTATTTTTCAATTTTTTCTCCTGTTTTCTTCCGTATATTTGTTGTATTGGGTACGGATATTTCAATTAGTTGTGTTAATTTCTTCTTTTTATTGGTGAGTATGATGTCAGTTTTGTTATGTAGTGTTGTTTTATCTGTTATAATTCTCCTGTTCCAGTATAATTTGTATTCATCATTCTCCTGTACATTTTGTGGTGCATTCTTGAATGTGGGAACGTGTTGTTTTATTAGTTTATGTTGTATGGCAAGTTATTAATGTATTTTTTTTTTGCTCCATTGTCATGTCTTCTGGTGTATTCTGTATTTGGTAGTATTGTACATCCGCTTGTGATGTGATCTACTGTTTCTATTTGTAGTTTGCAAAGTCTGCATTTATCTGTTGTAGTATTGGGATCTTTAATAATATGCTTGCTGTAATATCTGGTGTTTATTGTTTCATCCTGTATCGCATTCATGAATCCTTCCGTCTTACCGTATATATTGCCTTTTCTTAGCCATGTGTTGGATGCGTCTTGATCGATGTGTGGCTGTGTTAGATGATACGGGTGCTTGCCATGTAGTGTTTTCTTTTTCCAATTTACTTTCTTTGTATCTGTTGATGTTATGTGATCTAAAGGGCTGTAGAAGTGGTTATGAAATTGCAATGGTGTAGCCAATGTATTTCTATGAGTGATTGCTTTGTGTATTTTGCTAGTTTCTGCTCGTTCTATAAAGAGTTTTCTTAAATTGTCTACCTGTCCATAATGTAGGTTTTTTTATGTCGTTAAATCCCCTTCCTCCTTCCTTTCTGCTTAATGTGAATCTTTCTGTTGCTGAATGTATATGATGTATTCTATATTTGCGGCATTTTGATTGTGTAAGTGTATTGAGTGTTTCTAGTTCTGTGTTAATCCATTTCACTACTCCAAATGAATAGGTCAATATTGGTACAGCATAAGTATTTATAACTTTTTTCATGTTCCTTGCTGTCAATTCTGTTTTCAGCATTTTTGTTAGTCTTGTCTATATTTTTGTTTTAGTTCTTCCTTAATATTTGTATTATCTATTCCTATGATTTGCCTGTATCCTTGATATTTATAGGCGTCTGTTTTTGCCATCGCTTCTATGCAGTCGCTGTGGTTATCCAATAAGTAATCTTCTTGTTTAGTGTGTTTTCCCTTGACTATGTTATTTTTCTTACATTTGTCTGTTCCGAAAGCTATATTTATATCATTGCTGGATTATTATTATTATTATTATTATTATTACTATTGTTTTTATGAACCCAGTTCAGACAGCCCAACTCTAACACCGTAGTGTTTGTGCCAAGTGCTTCTTTCTTCTTTAATGCATCGGTCTTACGACAGGTTTCAACTAGACGCTCTTCATCGCGCCTTGATGTGAGCGGCTTCCTTCATATGTACTTATGTTCATCCTCTTCTGATATCATCCCTTATTCCGCCTCTCTTCCTACCTCTTCCTCTCATTGCTTCCTCTCATTGGCAACAGGTAGGCTAATCACGGAGAACTGGAAAAAAGTGAGGAAGACTACATGTGCAAAGAGAAGAGTGAATGCAAAATGGCCAAAACTAGAAGATGAGGTATGAAAATGGATTCAAGGACACCGTCAAAATGGCATTGGAATTAATACAAAAATGATTCACACACACGATCGTAATCCGCCGCTACAGCGGAACTTAACGGACTTTAAGCGTGGAGTTCTTTGGTGATACAGGTTTATCAAGCACCATGGACTTAGCATCCAAACCAAAATATATTAGAAAATGATACAATAGTATGAAGAGAAAATATTACCTTTCCTTCGTTTTGTTATTTAACGTCGAAAGAAACCAGTGTGGAAAAAAAGTCACACAGGGAATGTGGATGAAACTCCTCTGAAATTTGATGTACCGAGTAAGAGAACTGTTGCCTTGAAAGGTGCTAAAACTGTAACTATAAAAACAACTGGGCATGAAAAATTCACTACATTGTTGTCCTTTCATCGTCCTTTCACGTAACGCTGACAGCACTAGTTTAATTCAGTGACCAATTTGAAGCTCAAAACAATGGCAAAACCTTCTGAAATACAACGAGGTGGTGTTGTTCACTTACATGACAAAGGTTGGATGGACGAGGCTGGCATGAAATTATTGATTAGCAGAGTGTGGGAGAGAATGAAAGTTGGTCTGTTGAAGAATATATCTCTTCTTGTGCTAAATCAGTTTAGAAGTCATTCGAAAAATTCTGTTAAAGGGAAACTGAGACAGGGAAATACAGAGCTTGTTGTTATTCCGGGAGGACTTACATCACAATGACAATCTCTTGATGTCGCGACAATTGAATCATTTACAGTGTATAGGAGAGAGGAATGAAACAATGGATAATGGACGAAACCCAACATGAATTCACGCAGAGGGGAACTTTAAAACGACCTACAGTCAAACAAGTTTGTCAGTGGATAAAAAAGTCGTGATTTCGAGAGAAAGGAGACATTATTGTTAAGATGCGTAACTAGCAACACTCTCGATGACAGCGAAGACCATCTTTTGTATGAAGAGGACATCGATGACTCCAAAGAGGAAAAATAAGAAGAAGAAGTGGAAGTAGAAGAAAGTTCAGATGATGATTTTCAGCCATTTTAAAGGTCCATTCAGTTTTATAACTATGAATACATTTCTTTTTATTCTGGTTTTGCTGTCCTATAATAAATTTAGTAAAAATATAATTTAAAAAAAAAAATGCTTAGAAATTGAGGTGTGTCTTATATTCCGTAATATACAGCTTCCTTCTCCACAGCCACGTTTCGAAACTTTCTGAATATCTTTCTTGTATCTTCTCGCATGTAATGATTCACTGCTATATAATACTTGAGTAAATCTTTCCCCCAGCTCCACTCAATGTTTCCACTTGTAAGTAACTGCTTCACCGTTGCAAACGCTGTCTTTCAACAAATACTTGTCTCCTTATTTCTCTTGTCCAGCTTCCATTCCATGTCATTAAACTTTCCGGGCACCGAAAAGATTTTACTTTTTGTACTTTTTTCCCGTCTGACAATATGTTAACTGGAGTATCCTTCTTGCTTGGTCGCATCAGTTAAGTCTGTTATACTTATCATCTTTCCATACTTGTCGCCTCTTCTTGCAATACTCTTCAACATCTTCTGTAGGTCCTCCTCTGATGACGCTGGCACTGCTTGACCATTCGCGTAATTTATAATCTTTATACTTTCACCTCCAATTACAATGCTATTGCATCCTCTATGGCCTTACCAATTAGTTCTCCCTATACGCTGAATACCCTACAACCCTTCAAACGCTCATATCTTATACCATTATCATTTTCCATCCACTGCCATAAAACACCTCCTCTATTACACCTAACATCTGCTTTCATAAATGAACTGGTTCTGTGGCAATGCCCAATGTTCAAAGCCTTCCCAAGATTGTTTTTTTATAATATTAGCTACTTACATTATTTTATTTTTCCCGGAAAACAAGTGTTGATCTTGACAAACAACAGTGCCAATTGCATCGAAATATGACGAGTAGTGAAGAAGTTGTGGGAGTCGCCAGCAGAACAACCGTAGGCGCACAGTGAAGGATAGCACTATTCTGTGGCGGCGCGCACAAGGGACTGATTGTTTATAGTTTGATTATATATAATAGTTCTGTTGTTATTGATTCAATGTTAATATGAGCTTTTCGTTGCAAAGAAAAAAAAATATTATAGCCTATCTACTTCGTGAGTATTTCTGAACAATGTAATAAGTAGTAGGTGGTTAAAGTGGTGACCCTCTATAAAGAATTTCGTTGTAGAGGAACAAATGCAGCACAGTTCAATTTCGTCTACCAGGAGATCGGTGAGTCCGCGCGGCACACGGAGTATTACGAATTGGCGCGACGTTTTGCTAATGAACTTTGAGGAACTACGATGCGACATTGAAGAACAAGAAAACGCTGTGTTGCATTTTTCTGCGCCATCAAGTAACAGCCTTTCGACAGAGAACAGTAGCAAGATGAAATTACGCCCACCGCAGTTCATACCTGATAAACCTGAACTGAGGCTTGCAGTGCTTGATCTGACTTTCCAGCATCATGGCTTTGTAAACGAAGAGACAAAATTTATGATAGCCGTTAGTGCGCTTGACAATAAAACAGCAACGATCAGTGCAGACGTAATACTTCAGCTGCCCGCCACGCAAAAGTATACGCAATTTAAGCAGTTACTCACTGAGCGACTACGTCGGCCGGTGGAACAACGTATCCAGCAAGTATTGCACGGTGAAAAGAGAGGAGATAAGTCAACTTCGGAATTTTTACGGCACCTGCGAAGTTTAGTCAACGACACCGAGTAGCCAGATACGACACTGCAACATGTGTGGCAAGTGCAGTTGCCAGAGGCAGTTAGAACGGCTGTGGCGCTCGAGCAACGTAACCTCTTACCTGTGTTTACATTCCGCGCTGACCAGTTGCAGCTGTAGCGGCGCATCGAAAGCTAATTACTAATTAATTGTTTGTGTATAGTGGTTTATTTAGGAACTTTAGTAGTCTTCAACCGGTGTTTTTTTGTGTTTTCTGGTGAAATAATTTCAGAAGAACCTTTTGGGAACTGTTTTCAGCTTCGTTACTGTGTCATTAGACGTTTGATTCTCTTTCTGAATTACTCTTTTGTTATATTCACATTTGTTGTTTATTAATACTGTTAATAATAGTAGATACTTCCCTTGTAGAGTAAATTTGTGATTATTGTAGTCAGGTTTTTAACATCTTCTTATTGTAGTAGCGGAACTTAGAAAAAGTAAAATTTTACCATGAGTTTGAAGTTTGGGCTTTACCGTAGGTTCGTGAGTAGTGGATTGCGGTGTGAGACTTGTACGAAGTATTTTCACTGGGGGGAATGCAGTGGGGAAGCCAGTGGGCATTCTGGTGAGATCCTCTCCTGGAACTGCAGGTTATGTAGCAAGAGTTAGTTGATAGAGGAGCAGGAGCGTAAGATCTGTGCCCTTCAGGTGCAGTTGAAAAACGCACAGGAGGAGCTAGATAGGATGAGGAGTGAGAAGGGGGTTGGGGAATGGGAGCTGGCTGTTGGCAAGAGATCTGCTAGGAGAAGAAGATTATCAGATAGTTTTACTATTGATGTTTACAATAGATATCACCAACTGTCAGAGTCTAGTGGAGACGAAACTCTAGTAGCTGTAGATGTAGGAAGTATGCAGCAGACCTCAGTAGTTACGGTGGCTAGAACAGTTGCGAAGTCGAAGAGGAAGAAGAAGGTTCTGCTGTTAGGTAGTTCCCATGGCAGAGGTGTAGACCAGCAGTTGCAGGAAGTGCTGGGGAGTGAGTACCAGGTCACCAGCATTGTGAAGCATAGTGCAGGATTGGCTCAGGTGACTGTTAACATAGGGGGTTATGTAGGGATTTTACTAAAGAGGATCAGATAGTGATTGTGGGTGGGGCTGGTAATAGTATTGATAGGGATGGGGAGTATGACATAGATGGTGACCTGGAAAAGATAGCCACTCAGACTGGCAACACGAATGTGCGTTTCGTGGAACTGTTTCAGCGTCACGATCGGCCTCATCTTAATACAGCCGTCAGGCGTAATAACATGAGACTTGGGGGTGCGCTGATGACAGAAAGCGTGGGTCACATTTCAGTGGTGTCGGTGGAGTCTATCAGCAGGATGGGTTTCACTAGACATAGCCTGCACCTCAACAGGTATGGGAAGGGGAAGTTGGCAAAGCTTATACGTGACAGCATAGGTGGGGTTGGTGGGATCACTCATGGGAAAATTCCTGCAGTAGTGGGTGTTAGAGCTGCACCTTTTTTAGATTGAAGTCAGCCGACAGGTATTCCTGCTTAAGGGAAGTTTCTCTAACAAAGGAACCACTTTTGACTAAGCTTAGGTATCTGAGTAATGAGGGAATTAGTATATTTCATCAAAATATACAAGGTAATAGAGATAAAGTTAGTGAACTGCTTATAGATGTTGACTCTGAAATTATTTGTATATCTGAACACCTCTTAAATAAGGAGATAATTCAGAGGCTTCCTTTACCAGGACACAGGTTGGCTGGCAGCTTTTCGAGGAGCTCTTTGCGGTGTGGGGGAGTAGCCATGTATGTGAAAAACGGCATCCCATTTGAGTCAATTCATGTTTCAAAGTACTGCACTGAGAAGGTGTTTGAATGTTGTGCAGGTGTGGTTAAATTTAATGGAGCTAAACTTCTAATTGTTGTTATTTATATATCCCCAGACTCCGATTTCGCTACATTTTTGCTAAAGCTAGAGGAGGTTCTTGGTTCACTTTATAGTAAATACAAAAGGTTAGTTATATGTGGTGACTTCCATATTAATTATAAAAGTGATTCTGCAAGGAAGAGGATGCTGTAGACCTCCTTAATTCATATAATCGTATGCAAACCGTATTCTTTCCAATGAGAGTGCAAGGGAACAGTAGAACAACCATAGACAACAGTTTTGTTCATTCCTCATTACTAGAAGGGCATTCTGTTAGCAAAAAGGTGAATGGCCTTTCAGATCATGATGCACAAATTTTAGCTCTAAAAGATTTTTGTGCTGCAACACGTGTTAAATATAGTCATCAGCTGTTTAGGAAAGCTGATCCAGTTGCTGTAGAGACCTTTGTAAACCTTATCAAGGAACAAGAGTGGCAAGATATTTATAGCGCTGATATAGTAGACGATAAATATAATGCTTTTCTCAAGACTTTTCTCGTGCTCATTGAAAGTTTCCTTCCGTTAGAAAGTTCAAAACACGGTACTAGCACAAAAAAACAGACAGCCTGGGTGGCTGACTAGAGGGATAAGAATATCTTGTAGAACAAAGTGGCAATTACATCTAAACGTAAGAAACAGTCTAAATTTAAATTCAGCAGCCCATTATAAACAGTATTGTAAGGTGCTTAAAAATGTTATTAGGAAGGCAAAAAGTATGTGGTATGCAGATAGAAAAGCTAAGTCTCAGGATAAAATTGAAACCATATGGTCAGTCGTAAAGGAAGTGTCTGGTCTGCAGAAACAGGTTGAGGATATAGAATCAGTGTGTAGTGGGAATGTCCGTGTTACTGATAAGTCGCATGCATATACAATATTTAATAATCACTTTCTGAATATAGCAGGTGAACTAAATAGAAACCTAGTCTCAACAGGGAATCATATAGCGCTCTTAGAAAAAAGTGTTCCGAGACTGTTACCTGAAATGCTCCCCCATCATACTGACAAGAGGGAGATTGAGTTAATAATTAAAGACGAAGAACACTCATGGATACGACGGGGTATCTAGCAGAATACTGAAGTATTGTTCTATGTATGTCAGCCCAGTACTTAGCCATATCTGCAACTTTTCCTTTAGGAGTGGTCGGTTTCCTGACCGATTAAAGTACTCGGTAGTGAAGCCACTTTATAAAAAGGGAGACATTGATAATGTTGAAAATTTTAGACCAACTTCTATGCCATCAGTGTTTTCTAAAGTTATCGAGAAGGTTGTATATACAAGGTTACTGGAGCATTTAGATTCACATAATTTACTGTCAAATGTTCAGTTTGGTTTTAGAAATGGTTTAACAACTGAAAATGCTATATTTTCTTTTCTCTGTGAGGTTTTGGACGGATTAAGTAAAAGGTTGCGAACGCTAGGTGTTTTCTTTGATTTAACGAAGGCTTTTGACTGTGTTGACCACAAAATATTACTGCAGAAGTTGGACCATTATGGAGTAAGGGGAGTAGCTTACAATCGGTTCGCCTCTTACTTTGAGAACAGGAAGCAGAAGGTAATTCTCCGCAATATTGAGCGCGGTAGTGATGTTGAGTCCGAATAGGGCACTGTTATGGGGGGCGTTCCCCAAGGGTCGGTGCTGGGGCCACTACTGTTTCTTATTTATATAAATGATATGCCTTCTAGTATTACAGGTGATTCAAAAATATTTCTGTTTGCTGATGACACCAGCTTGGTAGTGAAGGATCTTGTGTGTAATATTTAAACAGTATCAAATAATGTAGTTCATGAAATAAGTATGTGGCTTGTGGAGAACAATTTGATGCTAAATCACAGTAAGACTCAGTTTTTACAAATTCTAACTCACAATTCAACAAGAACCGATATTTTGATCAGACAGAATGGGCATATTATAAGCGAGACAGAACAGTTCAAGTTCCTAGGCGTTCGGATAGATAGTAAGCTGTTGTGGAAAGCCCATGTGCAGGATCTTGTTCAGAAACTAAATGCTGCTTTATTTACCGTTAGAACAGTATCTGAAATAAGTGACGCTTCAACACGAAAAGTAGTCTACTTTGCATATTTTCATACGCTTATGTCGTATGGTATTATTTTTTGGGGTAATTCTTCTGATTCAAAAAGTGTATTTTTGGCTCAAAAACGGGCTGTTCGAGCTATACGTGGTGTAAGTTCGAGAACCTCTTGTCGACCCCTATTCAATAGTCTGGGAATTCTGACATTGCCCTCACAGTATATATTTTCTTTAATGTCGTTTGTTGTTAGCAATATTAGCCTATTCCGAAGAGTTATCAGCTTTCACTCAGTTAATACTAGGCAGAAATCAAATCTGCAAGTGGAATGCTCTTCCTTGACTCTTGTGCAGAAAGGAGTGCAGTATTCTGCTGCATCCATTTTCAATAAGCTACCACAAAAACTCAAAAATGTTAGCAGTAGCCCAAACTCTTTTAAGTCTAAACTGAAGAGTTTCCTCATGGCTCACTCCTATTCTGTCGAGGAGCTCCTGGAAGGGCTAAAAAATTTAGCAAATTCCAGTGTTACATTGTTGATTTACTTTATTTAAACTTACGACTTGTCACCTGTGTTGCGGATTGGCAAGACAGCCAACCCACTATGAGAGGAAGCCGAAAGGCACGCGTGTTAGCTCACGCATGCTGGCGGGAGGTCTGAAACAGGACAAGCGATCCCATCCTCGTCGCCAAATGTTGTGGATTGGCAAGACAGCCAACCCACTATGAGAGGAAGCCGAAAGGCACGCGTATTAGCTCACGCAGGCTGGCGTGAGGTCTGGAACAGGTCGAGGAAATGAGACTAACAAAAAACGTACGTAGCTGCTGGAATACTTAACTTTAATCCATAAATGGTGCACATCGCTCTTGACGGTACATGTTTTACAGCATCAATAGTAACTGGTAATGGCGCTTTGCTAGGTCGTAGCAAATGACGTAGCTGAAGGCTATGCTAACTATCGTCTCGGCAAATGAGAGCGTAATTTGTCAGTGAACCATCGCTAGCAAAGTCGGCTGTACACTGGGGCGAGTGCTCGGAATTCTCTCTAGACCTGCCGTGTGGCGGCGCTCGGACTGCAATCACTGATAGTGGCGACACGCGGGTCCGACGTATACTAACGGACCGCGGCCGATTTAAAGGCTACCACCTGGCAAGTGTGGTGTCTGGCGGTGACACCACAACCTGAATATGTTTTTTTTATATTTCATTTTATCTGTTTCTAATATCGTGTTGTAATTTCATGTATTTACTCGTTCCATGAACATGGAGACTTCTCCTTAATTTGGTCCTACGGAACAATAAATAAATAAGAAAAAAATTAAAAAAAAGATACCTCGTCGTTGATCTCATTAGCCGACAAGGTCTACACCTTGTTAGACGCAGCACATACGTCGACGGTGATATTCGGACACAACAGTACAGGATCACAGGAAACGGCGGCGATACTACGACGCCAACAGCCGGACGTTTCTCAACAACTGGATGACCTACTGGATGACCTACGAGAACAATTTGACGGATTGAAGCAGCAGATATCGACGTTCCTCGGAGGCAAGACAGGCACAAACAAGAAGAGCAAGGAAGATGACATTGGATCTAAGGAGCGTATCTGCTGGTACCATCGACGATTCGGAAGCGAGGCGACGCTCTGCACATTACCGCGCAATGACCCAAATGACGGCAGGGGCCGGCGTTAGGCGCCGCCGGTCGCGAGTTCGAGCACCAGCGCCTACTGTTACGAGGTGAGATCGACGAGGGGCAGCTACGGGTGAGTAACCTTTCTTCTTTACCTTCACTGTTCCATCGGCTGTTTGTTACAGACGTTAAGTCCGGCCGTGCTTATCTAGTCGACTCAGGTTCGGACGTTAGTGTATTGCCTGTTACAAACTGTGATATGAAGCTCCCTCCGTCCTAGTCGAAACTCACAGCAGCAAACCAGACGTCGATAGCGACTTATGGAAAACGTCAGGTAGAGTTAGACCTCGGGCTCCATGAAAGTTTACCATGGACTTTCGTAATTGTCGATGTGTCAGACGCAATATTGGGTGCAGATTTCTTGTTTCATTATGCACTTGAGGTATCTATTAGCTCAGTGAGCATTCGACGGGGGACTCAGTGCTTTAGAGGCACCCTAGGACGAAGCCCTATGTCCACGTCTGATTGCAGAGAAGTAGCAAAATGCGAATCCATGTGTGGTGGGCAGACAATAAAGCACATCAGGACTACACTCGGTCAACCAGTGTTCAACACCCACGCCGGTTAGCTCCGGATCGTTTTGCTGCAGCGAAGGCAGAGTTCGAAGAATTATTACGCTCGGGAATCGTCCGTAGATCCGACAATCCGTGGTCTTCGCCACTTCACCTCGTAAAGAATAAAGATGGGACATGGAGACGATGTGGAGATTACAGGGCACTAAATATTCGTACCATCCCCGATCGTTATCCGATTTCACATATCAGAGATTTTACGCACGCACTTGCAGGCGCGACCATTTTTAGTGTATTTGATCCCAAAAAAGTGTATCACCACATACCGGTCGCACCTGCTAGTATACCGAAGACGGGTGTCACGACACCATTCGGTTAATTGGAATACCTCCGTATGCTGTTCTGGTTAAAAATGCGGCACAAACTTGGCAGCGTTTCACTGACGAAGTTCTCAAAGGGTTACCATATTGCTTCGCGTACCCCGAAGACATTTTGGTTTTTTCGTTGTCTGAGGAATTGCACGAACTACATCCAACGACTGTTTACCAACGTATTAAGGCATATCGCATTTCGGTCGATGAATCAAAGTGTTTACTTCGACGACATCAGGTGCCATTCTTGGGCTACTCAGTGACAACAGCCGGTATCAGCCCACTGCAAGACAAACTCGACCTTATCAAAGAGATGACTCGCCCCGTCGACTATCGCCAACTACGCCGGTTTCTTAGAGCAGTTAACTTCTACAGACAACATCTGCCTAATGCCGCGGCCATTCAAGCACCTTTGACGTCAGCACTAGTCGGCAAGGATGCAGTAGGCAAACGACCTTTACAGTGGACATGAGAGATGCAGATGGCATTCAACAAAATCAAAACCTGTCTACATCAAGCAGTAATGTTGGCACATCCGGTTCCTCAAGCTCGAAGTGGAGCCAGCAGGAAATAGATGCAGCTCTATATCAGAATGTGGGAAACAATGGCAGCCCCTAGGTTTCTTCTCCCGCAAGCTTACATCATCACAAGTAAAATGGAGTGCCTATGATAGGGAGCTACTGGCAATTTACGAAGCCATCAGACATTTCCGACCGCAAGTAGAAGGCAACCACGGCAATTTAGACAATTCGAGTTTATCGCCCAGTTTACGACAGACCCGCAGCACATAAAAGGAGCTTAGAACGTCGTGGCAGATTTTCTGTCTAGGTTGGAAACTATTTCTCAGACTATTGACTACAAGGAAATAGCTGCAACACAGAAAACGGACCAGAAACTTGCTAAATTCTCTCGTGATAGTACGTCCGGGTTACGCTTGCGACAAATACAACCTACGGGTGAACACTACCGAGTTTGGTGTGACGTATCGCAAGGAAAACCGAGACCGTTCATACCTGGGAGATTTCGACGACGATTGTTTCATAGCATCCATGGACTGGCTCATCCGGGAATAGACGCCAGCGTCAAACTAATGACAGATAGATTCGTGTGGACCGGTATAAATAGAGACAGCCGAAATATGGGCGAAAACGTGCCTGGACTCTCAGAGGGCCAAGGTGGGACGACACGTGCACAAAGCGCTAGGAAACTTCCCACTTACCACATAACGTTTCATACATGTGCACCTGGACATCGTGGGACCGCTTTTGCCTTCGGAAGGATACTGTTATCTCCTCACTGCGGTGGACCGCTTCACCAGATGGGCAGAGGTGATTCCGTTATCGGATATTTCAGCAGAAACGGTGGCTCACGTATTTCTTTGATCTTGGATCGCACGTTTCGGCTGCCCTTTACATGTCACCACAGATCAGGAGCGTCAGTTTTAATCGACGTTGTTCTTAGAATTGGCCAACCTCTGCTGATTCCAACATCATCACACCACAGCGTACCACCCAGCAAGCAATGGGATGGTGGAACGCTGTCAAGGAACATTAAAAGCTGCATTAATGTGCCATGCACAATCTTGGTCGTCAGCGTTACCACTATTTTTGTTGGGCCTACGCACAGCATTGAAAACGGATTTAGGGGCATCCACCGCCGGTTTATGGTGAACCCTTACGACTGCCTGCAGAATCTTCACCGATAAAGAAGGGGCACGGCAGACCGAATTGCCGTTATCATTGCAAATGGTACGCGAGCATATGGCCAGACTTCGCCCATCTCCTGTCTCGAGACATGGAGCGGTGAATACGTTCGTGCACAAAAATCTACGCTCATGTACACATGTAATGCTACGGAAGGACGCTGTCAAGTCACCGCTGCAGCCTCCATATTCTGGACCTTACAGAGTGCTCTCACAGAATGAACATGCCATGCAGTTAGATCTAAATGGAAAGAGTCAAGTGGTATCATTGGAACGGCTCAAACCTGCACATATGTTACCGACTGAAGAGGATACAGAAGTCAGGCACCAAGTGCTACCTTCCACACCACTGGACCAGGATGACACCACCTCACCACCGCAAGAGGAAGTAGTACCGTCACCAACAGCAACAGAAGCTGAAGAAGTTCAACCAATGCCTTCAGTAAACACAAGAGCTGGGCGTCGGCTGAAATATAAATACCCCTACATTCCCGGAGCTCCGCTCTATCGGAGGGGGCTGTGTGGGAGTTGCCAGCAGAACATCCGTAGACGCGCAGTGAAGGATAGCATTATTCTGTGGCGGCGCGCACAAGGGACAGATTGTTTATTCTTTGATTATATATAATAGTTCTGTCGCTATTGATTCAATGTTAATATGAGTTTCTCGTTGCAATAAAAAAATTAAATATTATAGCCTAACTACTTCGTACATCTTTCTGAAGATTGTAATAGGTAGTACGTGGCTAAAAAGTCTCTGCAACACTTTCGGAATTAACGTCAATTTGTTAACACTATTGTGTTCCCGATCATTTGTAAGTCGCGTTTCTCCAGAAGTGGTGTCATAGTACATCAGTGAATAAAAATATACGAAAGAAAATAGCCTCTCCACTATTCAATTGCTGTAGCTGTAATCACTCATAGTAAAAACTAAGGTAAATTAACGTACTAAACTTATGCACTCCACTGATATATTTCACAGTAATGGTACGAAAACTGGTCCTGTAGACAAATCTTTGACAGAATGCTCTCTTATGATTAACTTATTTTTATTGTTTGTTTTTCATCGCTATGTATTTGCTCGTATTTGGCTTCAAACACATACCGTACAGATCAAGAGCATGTTGCCATCTAGACTTGAGTGAAATAAACTTCGTTGCTAAGAGTAATTTTGCTAGCCGGTGATCTCTGCATACAGAACTGTAAATACAGGCAAGAAAATTTTGCCATGTCCTGGCATTTACAAATAATCATGGAATGCCCCGTATATTTTAAATGGTGCCCTTAATCACACAAGATCGGAAGCTTCTGCCCATCACAATTTGTGGCTTCCATTATTAAGTTGAAAAGATTACTTGAACTGTTCAGTAGCTGTGACCTAACCTGTCTTCACGGAATCACAGTCGTAGGCGTCGCCGTCTCACAAACAGCACATCAAATTGGAACTCAATCTCAACCTCAATTAGACTTCGGATCAATATATCGCTACACTATTCATTTTCATAAGAGGTAGAAAGGTATAAAATTTACTTTGGTGTGAAAGTTGGAGAATCTTTACGGTCCAACGTTGCTATGAATAACGTGCGACGACTATCGAACTGATTCTATTCGCCGTTTAAAGTAAATCGCTTGTTTTCCAACCATTCATTGGTTAGTTGAAAAAATGTACCTGTTAGCTGTGTGAAACAGATGGATTTTCAACCGACCAGTTCTAGAGCGAAATCGTCGTGAACGTTACTGCCCTACTGTAAAAATGAGTGAATGCCACTATATAATTAGTTCCCTGCAGTGGGGGTCTCATAATACAGCAAAGAAAAAAGAAGAAAGGATACTGTTTGAACCGGAATTTGCTGCAAAAGCAGTAGTCGACGTTCTGTCAGACCGTAATTCAACGAGCTGACGACAGACGTTAATGGTGAAATAAAGCGTAAATTGAGAACAAAACGCAAAACGGATTCGTGGAAGAGATAATCTGGAGAAGCGCATATATCTGTAGAGATAGTTGTCGCTGGTAACTGTGCTATATGTCCAGTCTTGATCAACGTTAATCGATACTTTATAAAATATCATTTCACTGCAACTGAGGCTATTTTCGTCGTAAGGAAATTTGTTGACTCAAATGTTGTCATAAATGACCTATAGACTTCGAAACCCAACAAAGTTAGAAATGATCTTGGACATTGACCACCCGCAATTTCCTGAATCAAGCCCTAAGAAAATAATTTACGTTAGTGTTCCATCAAAACAACACCTTTACGAAAGCGTCAATTCATTACAAATCACGTTACTTTTAAGTACCTTAGATCGATGAATTATCTTACATACATATTCTATTTTCCTCTTATGATGTGAAAATGCAGAATTCGCTGTTGCCATTGCAAGCTGTATTTGATGTTAAATACTGTCCATGCACAGAGGGGACCTGCAAGTACCTCCATAAAATAATCTCGGGAAGATATAAAGCCACTGAAATGGCTATGCAGATGACAGCCTTCTCAGAAAGTCACTGACGCTATCTTTACTGATCGTTTGCTCCTGGGATAGATTCCTCCTTTTTTCATTAAATTGTTTCATCTGCCACGTCGCTATCTAAAAAAAACTGAGGTACCCTAGCAAATACGTTCTGGAGAAAAGTAGAGCCGTAAAGTAGTCAGAGTGAAGTGACATTTTACGGACGTGGAACCAACAGGAACAACCCTAATTTGCACTCACCATAAGTCGGAACGCCAAAGAAGTGAGCTGCGTGTGGCGCACCAGGTCGATGGCGTGTTTCTCAGTGCGGCGATAAAGAACGTCAGCGGGGAAGCAGTCCTCCATTTTTCTTTTTAAGCGACGCTGTAGAATAATGTTGGGCTCGCGTGTTGTGGTCTCTTGTTAACGGACTCCTGCATGCTGCATAATCAGAAATCTGTCCAGCTATAAAGGATTCAATTCAGACGGTTTGTGATCAGTGCGTTCGCTTGTACAGGGTAACGTTAGGCCACACGAAAATCGTGAAGCATTTCATGTAGAATAACCAGTCATAGGCCAATCTCAGAGATTATATATTACGTGAGACATGCAGCGATGCATGATCATTATATGAGCGGAACTGTGTCCTGAACTATGCATCCAATAAATGCACCAGCACTGTATCCAGTCCTTACGTTTCACTTATCCTCCTGAATAGATGCAATTTCACGTGAGGACTGGTTCTGTGCCTCTGTTTTGTTTAGTTACAGAGCGGTAGATATATTAAAATGTTAGAGCTCTATAAAAATACAACCAGTACTGTGTTACTACTGCTACCCTTTATGTTAGTACTGACTGGCACCTATACTACGAGGACGAGAACAAGTTTATTAAACTATGTTTCTAAGTTACGAAATATTTTCTTTTCCCCAAAATTCACATTAACTATCACGCCCATGTGGTCATATCTGTTGTTTTACATCCATTTGAAGCAGCTTATTATAGTCAAACACTCACATCTCTCTGCACTCCCCCCACCCCCTCCTTCATTTCCCTCTGTTTCCAATCTGACACATTCGTTGATACCTCACGATCCCTTATAACCGATGAGTTGTATTAGTCAAGCAGTTCCATAAATTAGAAAACTGGAAATGTGCGGTAAGGTGTTAAGGGATGAAACTGCTGAGGTCGTCGGTCCCTAAGCTTACACACTATTTTATTCTAACTTCAACTAACTTACGCTAAGGACGAAACAAGCACCCATGCCCGAGGGAGGACTCGAATTTCCGACGAGGGGAGCCACCCGGACCGTGACAAGACGCCTCAAACCGCGCGGCTACCCAGCGCCGCCCATAAATTTGTTTTCTTCTCAATTCTAGTCAGCACATCTTCGTTAGTTATTTAATTTACTCACCTAATCTTCAGCATTCTTCTCTAGCACCACATTGCAAGACCTCTTTTACTTCTGAATTGATTCTTGTTAACGTTTCACTTCCGTCGAAGGTCACACATAAGACACCTTCAGAAAAGACTTCCTGCCACTTGTACCTATAGTCAATGAAAACAGTGTCCGCTCTTCGGAAATACTCTTATACCTGTGGCTAGTCTGTGTTGTAACCCCTCTGTACATAGACCATTGTCTGTTCTTCTTTCCCTACTAGCTATATTCAGCTACTATCTTTCCTCTCTAATTTCGTAATATAATTCGTTTAACATTGCCTAAGTAGACTACATCGCACTACGCTTTTTCACTTTATACTAATGTTTGTCGTATCGCCTCCTTGAGGGGCTGTCCATTCAGTACAGCTGCTGTTTCAAATCCGATGCATTCCCTGACAGAATTAGAATGTAATCGGCAATGAGAATTTTTTTAAGTATATGGTACTTAAAATGTCCGACTGTTGAAAAAGGAAGCTGGATTAAAATTTATCGAGGTTTCGACAACTGGGTAGTAACATAAGGTAGAATCAACGTGCCGATCAACCGTTTTTCTTTGGTCTATCAGCGACTTTCAAAGCTTTTGCTTTAGTCACGTATTGTCTATTGGATTTTAATCCTTACATCTACATCTACATCTACATCTACATTTATACTCCGCAAGCCACCCAACGGTGTGTGGCGGAGGGCACTTTACGTGCCACAGTCATTACCTCCCTTTCCTGTTCCAGTCGCGTATGGTTCGCGGGAAGAACGACTGTCTGAAAGCCTCCGTGCGCGATCTAATCTAATTTTACATTCATGATCTCCTCGGGAGGTATAAGTCGGGGGAAGCAATATAATCAATACCTCATCCATAAACGCACCCTCTCGAAACCTGGCGAGCAAGCTACACCGCGATGCAGAGCGCCTCTCTTGCAGAGTCTGCCACTTGAGTTTGTTAAACATCTCCGTAACGCTATCACGGTTACCAAATAACCCTGTGACGAAACGCGCCGCTCTTCTTTGGATCTTCTCTATCTCCTCCGTCAACCCGATCTGGTACGCATCCCACAGTGATGAGCAGTGCCCAAGTATAGGTCGAACGAGTGTTCTGTAAGCCACCTCCTTTATTGATGGACTTCATTTTCTAAGGACTCTCTCAATGAATCTCAACCTGGTACCCGCATTACCAACAATTAATTTTATATGATCATTCCACTTCAAATCGTTCCGCACTCATACTCCCAGATATTTTACAGAAGTAACTGCTACCAGTGTTTGTTCCGCTATCATATAATCATACAATAAAGGTTTCTTCTTTCTATGTATTCGCAATACATTACATTAAGGGTCAGTTGCCACTCCCTGCACCAAGTGCCTATCCGCTGCAGATCTTCGTGCATTTCGCTACAATTTTCTAATGCTGCAACTTCTCTATATACTACAGCATCATCCGTGAAATGCCACATGGGACTTCTGACACTCTCTACTAGGTCATTTATATATATTGTGAAAAGCAATGGTCCCATAACACTCCCCTGTGGCACGCCAGAGGTTACTTTAACGTCTGTAGACGTCTCTCCATTGATAACAACATGCTGTGTTCTGTTTGCTAAAATCTCTTCACTCCAGCCACACAGCTGGTCCGATATTCCGTAGGCTCTTACTTTGTTTATCAGGCGACAGTGCGGAACTGTATCAAACGCCTTCCGGAAGTCAAGAAAAATACCTGGGAGCCTGTATCTAATATTTTCTGGGTCTCATGAACAAATAAAGCGAGTTGGGTCTCACACGATCGCAGTTTCCGGAATCCATGTTGATTCCTACATAGTAGATTCTGGGTTTCCAAAAACGACATGATATTCGAGCAAAAAAAATGTTCTAAAATTCTACAACAGATCGACGTCAGAGATATAGGTCTATAGATTTGCGCATCTGCTCGACGACCCTTCTTGAAGACTGGGACTACCTGTGCTCTTTTCCAATCATTTGGAACCTTCCGTTCCTCTAGAGACTTGCGGTACACGGCTGTTAGAAGGGGGGCCAGTTCTTTCGCGTACTCTGTGTAGAATCGAATTGGTAACCCGTCAGGTCCAGTGGACTTGAGTGATTCCAGCTGCTTTTCTATTCCTTGGACACTTATTTCGATGTCAGCCATTTTTTCGTTTGTGCGAGGATTTAGAGAAGGAACTGCAGTGCGGTCTTCCTCTGTGAAACAGCTTTGGAAAAAGGTGTTTAGTATTTCAGCTTTACGCGTGTCATCCTCTGTTTCAATGCCATCATCATCCCGGAGTGTCTGGATATGCTGTTGCGAGCCACTTACTGATTTAACGTAAGACCAGAACTTCCTAGGATTTTCTGTCAAGTCGCTACATAGAATTTTACTTTCGAATTCACTGAACGCTTCACGCATAGCCCTCCTTACGCTAACTTTGACATCGTTTAGATTCTGTTTGTCTGATAGGTTTTGGCTGCGTTTAAACTTAGTGTGAAGCTCTCTTTGCTTTCGCAGTAGTTTCCTAACTTGGTTGTTGTACCACGGTGGGTTTTTCCCGTCCCTCATAGTTTTACTCGGCACGTACCTGTCTAAAACGCATTTTACGATTGCCTTGTACTTTTCCCATAAACACTCAACATTGGCAGTGACGTAACAGAAATTTTCGTTTTTATCTGTTAGGTAATCTGAAATCTGCCTTTTATTACTCTTGCTAAACAGATAAACCTTCCTCCCTTTTTTTATATTCCTACAAACTTCCATATTCAGGGATGCTGCAAAGGCCTTATGATCACTGATTCCCTGTTCTGTACATACAGATTCGAAAAGTTCGTGTCTTTGTTATCAGTAGGTCCAAGATGTTATCTCCACGAGTCGGTTCTCTGTTTAATTGCTCGAGGTAATTTTCGGATAGTGCTCTCAGTATAATGTCACTTGATGCTCTGTCCCTACCACCCGTCCTAAACATCTGAGTGTCCCAGTCCATATCTGTTAAATTGAAATCTCCACCTAAGACTACAACATGCTGAGAAAATTTATGTGAAATGAATTCCAAATTTTCTCTCAGTTGTTCTGCCACTAATGCTGTTGAGTCGGGAGGTCGGTAAAAGGAGCCAATTATTAACCTAGCTCGGTTGTTGAGTGTAACCTCCACCCATAATAATTCACAGGAACTATCCACTTCTATTTCACTACAGGATAAACTACTACTAACAGCGACGGACACTCCACCACAGGTTGCATGCAATCTATCCTTTCTAAACACCGTCTGTACCTTTGTAAAAATTTCGGCAGAATTTATCTCTGGCTTCAACCAGCTTTCTGTACCTATAACGATTCCGGCTTCGGTGCTTTCTATCAGCGCTTGAAGTTCCGGTACTTTACCAACGCAGCTTCGACAGTTTACAATTTCAATACCGATTGCTGCTTGGTCCCCGCATGTCCTGACTTCGCCCTGCACCCGTTGAGGCTGTTGCCCTTTCTGTACTTGCCCAAGGCCATCTAACCTAAAAAACCGCCCTGCCCACGCCACACAACCCCTGCTACCCGTGTAGCCGCTTGTTGCGTGTAGTGGACTCCTGACCTATCTAGCGGAACCCGAAACCCCACCACCCTATGGCGCAAGTCGAGGAATCTGCAGCCCACACGGTCGCAGAACCGTCTCAGCCTTTGATTCAGACCCTCCACTCGGCTCTGTACCAAAGGTCCGCTGTCAGTCCTGTCGAAGATGCTGCAGATGGTGAGCTCTGCTTTCATCCCGCTAGCGAGACTGCCAGTCTTCACCAAATCAGATAGCCGCCGGAAGCCAGAGAGGATTTCCTCGGATCCATAGCGACACACATCATTGGTGCCGACATGAGCGACCACCTGCAGATAGGTGCACTCTGTACCCTTCATGGCATCCGGATGGACCCTTTCCACATCTGGAATGACTCCCCCCGGTATGCACACGGATTGCACATTGGTTTTCTTCCCCTCTCTTGCTGTCATACCCCGAAGGGGCCCCATTACGCGCCTGACGTTGGAGCTCCCAACTACCAGTAAGCCCACCCTCTGCGACCGCCCAGATCTTGCAGACTGAGGGGCAGCCTCTGGAACAGGACAAGCAGCCATGTCAGGCCGAAGATCAGTAACAGCCTGAGACAGAGCCTGAAACCGGTTCGTCAGACAGACTGGAGAGGCCTTCCGTTCAGCCCTCCAGAATGTCTTTCGCCACCTGCCACACCTTTAGACGACCTCCCACTCTACCACAGGTGAGGGATCAGCCTCAATGCGGGCAGTATCCCGGGTAACCACAGTCGTAGTCCGATCGGGGGATGCGTGGGACGAGCTGGCCGTCCCCGACAAACCCCCATCCGGAACCCCAAAGTGATGCCCATTGACAACAGCCTCAAGCTGTGTGACCGAAGCCAACACTGCCTGAAGCTGGGAGCGAAGGGATGCCAACTCAGCCTGCATCCGAACACAGCAGTTGCAGTCCCTATCCATGCTAAAAACTGTTGTGCAAAGAACGTCTGAACTAATCTACAGCGAGCGCAAACAAATCGACACAAAATTTTAACGGTTATTAAAATACAAGATTGCCTAGTAAATGCAGTAATGCTGCTACTTGCGCACTGCTGACACACTGCTCGGCGGCGGAAGGAGACTACGCGATTTTACACTATTCAGGTACTAAAACGCGATGCTACAACTCTCAAATACTGTAATACGCCCGAAATTTATGAATTAAACAATGCAAGTACCAAAAAAACGCAAGGAAATTAGGAATTAAACTATGTAGCAAATGAGTGAGCTAGAAGTATACGACTTGTTGCTGCAGCTGCTTATCCAACGGCGGCAGGGAGCACACTGACTGTGACCAACCGACATTGGCCGTTCAAAACAAAACCAGAAGACAAACGACTACGCGAATTTACACTATTCAGGTACTAAAACACGATGCTACAACTCTCAAATACTATAATACGCCCGAAATTTATGAATTAGACAATGCAAGTACCAAAAACACGCAAAGAAATTAAGAATTAAACTCTGTAGCAAATGAGTGAGCTAGGAGTATACGACTTGCTGCTGCAGCTGCTTATCCAACGACGGCACGGAGCACACATGGCGGAGGGGCTTTTTATTGCACCGTCGTTTTTAATTGGTCTGCCCTGCACAATCTGCAAGAAACAGTGGAAGGGCTATATTAGTATGAAACCATATGTAATATTATAAATCTGTTCGTAGACTTGCTACATTTATAGTAGGAAAAAAAGGATCCATTGTACCATATATCAAAGCAAATATCTCAGTAATTCGCGAGAGCTTGGAAGAGACCCGGGAGAGATATTACTTTACGTCATCCTCGCATTGCATGTGAAGGATATATGTAGAAGAGTAAAGATTAATGCTAAATTCCCCACTGAAACTTAGGTTTTGTTGTGGAGTGAGGATTTAGTTTAAGCGGTTAGCGGCGAGGCCACAAGAATATTTAACTTAACAGTCTTTTTATTGATCCTTGAGAATATTTAATACAGACAGCACATATGATTCAATGAGCAAAGAGCAGAACATTTAATTTTATCAAATTAAGGATTTCGTAACAGGAAGAACATTTCAAGTTTGATTGTACAATGATGCAGTTCTGACTCATAGGAAACGGATTCTCAGATTAGCCACTTGCACTGCTAAGGCACAATTAGTACAGAGAGGAGGTGGATTGTAAAAGATTCATAACACAAAATGATAAGGCCAGCCAGAATAGGCCACAAATAACATTGATAATGAAATTCTAACGATGCCTTTTAACAATTGAGTCACAAGACCCTACTTAATGGAACCTTTAAGTTTAGCTGTAGATAATAAAAAAATCTTTAAAACAAGGACGCTTGAGAAAACTGAGCCATAAGTAAAATGTAAGACTTGTGATCTCAACTGTAGATAATGAAGTTTTTAAGAATATTTAAATTACACTGACCCAATGGGAAACTTCAGCTTCGTGAATTTAACCAAAACTTTACTGAAAACTCAATAACTCTGTTCCTGGACCACAGCAGACAAATGGTTCATAGCAAACGCTTACGAACTAATGACCAACAATAATAAAACTGAGATATTGTATGACAGTTCATAATAAAAAAAAGCAATAAATTTGTGTCGCACAACCTACAGTTCGTGATAAGATTAGCCTTCAACAACTTAGAAGTTATACAGAGAGCGCAAAATGACCTCTCAGAAACTGATAATTAAAACTACAATAAAGCATACCAATAATATTTGTGGCGAAGCCTTAGAACAATAACACGCAGAGAAAGAGAGAAAGTGGCCCAGGCCAACAGCTGGTTTTCAGGCAGACAGTTCATCCATCAAACACTTTCGATGTTCACCTTTTGCAGACAGCATTCTGCAAAACGATGCTTCCAGCCATTTGGGTCAACAGTTTCTACGAATGACCCCGGCAACTGCGGCCATCATGCTGCAAAGTGTACCAGATCACATCTTGTCACAAAATGACGAAGTGTGTTCGAAGTGCAACGAATGACTCAGCTCCACCAACACACCGTCAAGTCACGTAAGTCACAAGTGATGCCGCGCACGAGAATACACTGGCTGCCTACAGCTGAGTCAGAAAGAAGTTGGCCCCTCAGACTTAGCAGGCTCGGACTTCACTGACTGCATCTACGCTTCTTACGGACTCTGCGAGCAACTCCTCAGATAAACACTGACTGATACCGACAGGAAGACACAGCCAAGGGGTAGAACTTTACTGCATCGCTTCACGAGTAACTCTACTGAAGATATACAGCCGAAACCTACGAAGGCAACACAAGAGCTGCTGCTGCCAGCTTTAGGCGAATGTAAAATCAAACCAAGCTATCGCACTCGAGATCGAGCCAGCGCCAAATGGCTAAGGTTTCTCATACATTATGTACTTTCCATCTACTGTGTTCGTTTCCGTAACTCGGGAGTCAACGCTGCTGATTCCCATCATGGAGTAACCTAGGTTTGCTCCCTGCTACTGCCAGGGATCCTTTCTTGGTGAGAAGACTGGTGCGGTGTATACTGAGCACCGTGAGGCCAACTGAGATGTTACTAGAGCGATTAGCCGTGGTTCCAAGGTCAAGAAACCCGACAACGACCGGGAGAGCCATTGACAGAGGATGACACGGTTGTCGATCGGGCCAGACTGGCCCGTCTAGAACCAAAACGCTGAAATTTGCTTTTACTTAACCCTACCTTCTAATGTCCGCCCCATAATAACGTATCTAAAATTTGAACAATAAACCAAAAAGGGTCTGCAGATCTTTTGCAAAAAAAAGGGCATACATAAACTGCAGCTTCTCGGCATCCCACGAACAATAAAGAAACCTGCCACTTCGTTCTAAGCTAATTCTACCGGAACCATGAGACCAGATTTGACCACAAGTCCCCGCAAGTAAAACTGAAAGACCTCTAACTGATACGGCACTTGTAGCGTTGTTCTTGGGGGACGAAAATAAAAAGAACTGTTACTTTGTTTTTTAATGTCGAAAAAGTGAATATTTTGGTGGGCCACTTGGCAACAGAATCAGGGATTTATTACGCTATTATAATGACATACGTTGACCATTAAATACCTGAATAAGAGCAGCATATATATATATATATATATATGTTTGAGATCGCTCGGAAGAAACATTATCATTTCTGTGCATTTTTATAGTCGCGATGTAGTCATACTCGGATCAACACTAAGGGACCAACACAATTAAAAAAAAGTTGGTTCAGAAATAATAGGAAAACGATAGTGTTCCTTCTGCCTCATGCTGCGTTCGGCCCATCAGCGTGATCGTAATTTCTGATGATGAAGTAACACAATATAATTAACAGTTAAGTAAATAAGGAGATGGACTCATCAAGGTTAATTTACGAAAATAAGCACACTTATCTTTAACACACTTTTTTTTTTAATGCTACGTACCTTTTCATATTGAATTACAATAGATGACCATTGTGGTTAAATACTTTATACATAACAGTCAAAATGTCCTCTTCATGCTGTCTGTTCGATATCAGTTACAAGAAACTACATCTTTTCTGATTGGAAAAAATAACAATTAGCATATTCACTCAATATTTTCACATCAAATATAAAATACAGTTGTGGAACGCAGCAAGTCCGCGTCCGCCTCTCATGGAATACAAACAGTAAAAGGTGAGGCGCCAAAAGCCTCATTTGTCTTGAAACAACAGAATTCTTTTTTATACCATTAATCGATACTTGTACATAGAGATTTACTGGCACCGCGCAAGAACGGCAAAGATAAAGAATAATAGAGTCTGTCGCTGCTATGGGATGATTCATTTCTTTTACTTTACAATTGTTCGATAACTTTAGGCCATCAGGCGTTTACTATTGAGCGTATATTAATGTTTGTGAGGCGAAAATTACTAATATTACACTGCCTCCCATGAGGAGGGAAGGAATACCGAAGGTATTACTTTGATCCTCATGCCCATTGGAATATTTGTAATTTTCGGATGTAACATACAGGTTATTAAAAGTCTCATTTCATATTCATTCCATAATAAAAGAATTAACGTTTCAATTTGTAATTACTGATGGTGGATCATTGTGAATTTGTTCTGTTTTTCTATCAGTGTTTGTATGGATTCAGTCTGCCTTGATGATTCTTACAATTAAGGCTATAGGTACACGTATTTACAAAATTTATAAGGAAATAGAGTCACACTTCATTTTTCATCGTTGCAAAAGTAATTTGTCTATCACAACTGGTACACAACTTTCTGTTTTGACAGTATTCATTATATTGTCATCGTCTTGTCGATTGATTGCCTTGTCCGTTGTCGCACTTAATTATACATTTATTTTCGTCGCACATACACTATTTATGATAGGCTTGGAGTGTAGAGCGGCCACTGGTGATGGCTTCGACAAGGAAGTCCGTATCTTTCACTTTCAGGGCTCGAGTGTGGCTCTCCGAATTATTTCACATATGAAACAGATGAAATATCTTATATTAGAATAGCTTACAAAACTAATTATATATACATGTGGGATGGGATATAGGAAGGATCGGATCCTTTGACGTATTTTCGTGTGCTTATTTTCATTCGTATCGTGACCTCTCGTCAAGGTTTACATTTCAACAGTGTTCAGAGGTGACCTTGTGACTTGTCTCTGTGTACAATCAGTCATTATAATAATTACGTTAACTTCTCTATCTTAGAGTCTCTCGGAAGGTTTATGATACATACAAAATTGTTTTCAGTACTGGATGTGAATGTTTTTGCTACAGAATGTAGCGCACAGCAACTGTGTTGGCGGTTGAACGTTTACATTATTTCGTCACGTGGTGGCTGTCCGCCTCCACTGTTGCGAGCAATCTTGAAATTCAGTCTGTGCGCGCGCACGTGACCGGAGCTTTCTTGCAGAGCGTTTATTTTGCGCTTGAGGTGCCGTGCGTCGCTTTTGTTCGGCGAATCGTGGCTTTGTGCTTTTTAGATTGCTGGAGGGAGCTTCTGCCACCGAAACTGCCGCACATCACTTCCTGTCCACTATCCAGTTACGGATTCACAGGTAAGTGGTAGCTACCGCTGCAACTGCTTGTGTGGAATGACTCTGATTATTACACACTGCACACATCAACGAATTTTTCACACATATGGTGCAGTAGAATACTGCCACTGAGAACCGTTGAACTTTAAAACTTCACTTGCACTGTAGTGAGCGTCTGCGTGAACGGTGTATTAAAAGAAATTCTCGCGTCATAACATCACACGGTGTTTACAAGTTGATTTACATACTAATATTTACAAGAGTTCATTTAAATCGATAAATAATCTAATTGGCCACTTTGAATCAATCCAATTGTTTCTTAATTAGCCTTTTTTTTTTATTTAAGCCTACGGTCACAGGTAGGCTATTATAAGTCCTTTTTCTTTAACCAAATCCATTCCAATCTCCTTTAGAAATTAATTTCATTCATAGTAATCTTTATCACGCTTGCTTATTCATTTTGTACGACCAATACTTTTTTTTTTTTTTTTTTTTTAGTGCTCGTCTTATTTAGTGACTTGTGAGGGGAGCTTCATTTATGTCAAAAGTTTTTCTCGTATGTGCTTGTCTTTAAAGAAAGTTCGAGGACAGATTTGAAAATAGCAATTCCGCCTCTGAGTTTCGTGTAGAAATACAAACAGTCGAAAAAAGAAAGGTGGGAAAAGCGGGTCTACTCGCTGATCGTCGACAGAATTTAAATTACTCCTCAACCAGGTCGAAAATTTAATTTACGTTGCGCATTACAAAAGCAATATGCGCGTCGCGAACCTACTCATTTTTATATGTAGTGCCTCACTTCCTAAGCACACGTGCATCTTTACAAGTTGATCCTGAGGAGTGGATAGGATCAAGGATCTTAAAGGATTTGCACTTAGGAAAGGGATTCAATAATCACATAATCACAGAGAAAACAATAAATATTGCAGTGCACACTTAAAATAAAATCTATCACTTCAAGCATGTATATCTAATATGTATCTTGCTGCAGCTTGCTTACTACTCTTTGCTCATTTCTTAGACTAAGTCAAGTTTATGCATTACGCATTTGGGTATTAATTATCATTTATATATATAAGCCTCTCACTAGAGTGTTGTTGTTTGCTGCTGTCGCTACCTGTGAAGCTTGGGCGAGATCCTTATTCTATGTGCTGCTAGCTTGTGAATTTGCAGTATCGCTAATGCTCAATAGTACCGTGAAGTTGGCATAATAAACCATGTTACTCATATGTTCTTTTACTCAGCTTGTTTATAGTCTGGACTCATCTTACCTTGCGTTATATAATAAACTTCCTTTTTATTCAATCACGCTTTTACTTAAGGTTAACGTCAGGCCCTTTTAGAACAATTGCACTCCGTTATCAATCTGTTCATGCTTAATCCTAGGTATCTGTTCACTTCAAAGATATGTTATTTTATCGCTGGCACAGCACTGTGCTGGAATTTACAAGTTAAATCTACCGACTGTTTTACGCTAACAGGGGGTGCCTTATTTACGTCACCTTTGAAAATAGGGAATAACCCCATGGAATCGAATCTTTTCTCACAACTTTCCTCTTTTGTCTGGACGTTTAAGTATTTCCTTTTAAAACAGGTCATTAATTTGTCCTCGATTAAATTTCACTTACTAATACTAAGCACATATAATCATCATTTTCATATTACTATTTAGTGAGAGAAGTGCATTACTCGCTCCTTCCTGCTCATTCTCAAATTACTATTTAGCGAGAGAAGTGCATTATTCGCTCCTTCCTCTTTCCTCATTTTAGTACCTCGGGGCTAATTAATACCTCTCTAGTACATCATTTTCCTTACATACTAACTTATAACTAAAATTGAAAATCGCCTCTAGGACATGTCCTCCTGTTTGCATAAAGATTATTCATGTAAATACTTGTCTACAACTTATTCTGTATTTTATTTTCCAGACGCGTTGTTTTAATACATAAGGTTTCCTTTCAGTACCGGTTAACGTCCGTAGTCAGTTCAGTTCCGTTCTTGTTACTCATTGGTTAATCCTGATCTCCAATACCTTAGAATTTTCTTACAGCTTAAATTAACTTAATTCCTGGCGTTATAAAATTTTCTTAAATCATGATGATGGAACAATCCTTTGATTTTATTCGTGGCAGGGTCAGATAACAAATAGCTACCAATGTGTGGTTTCCTCATTATCACAAAGGGACCTTCATAAATGTGTTGCCACTTACGATTCTTCTTTAACAACAGGGATGGTTTTAAGTGAGTCCTGACTAATAACTAACTCCAAGAAACTTATGCAGATGCTCTTCAAGAGCTCTGGTCTCGTTCTTATGGGTATTATAATTTTATTGATTAATCTTGCATCTAGGACTAGCCTTACGCTACCATCTGATATTAGCACAGACAATAAAGGACTCGAATAAAGTGAATGAGATACTTCTATCACATTCTAGCGTAACATTTTCTTGATCTCGCACTTGACAGCTTCGCGTCTCGCATATGGAATGGAATAGCTTGTTCTACAGTAGGTTGAATGGGGCAGGACATCCATTCGATATTCAAAGCCTTTTATTAGTCCAGGTTTCTTAGAAAATACTTGAACGTAATCTGTTAACAAATTGTAAAGCTCATTCTTCTGTTGTTTGGATAATTCAATGGACTCACTAGCTTTACCGTATAATTCATTCTGACCGGGAATTAGGTCTTTATACTCATCGTTATTAACCCTTTCAAGATGTGTCATGTCTTCTATCTGACTGTACTGTTGTCTTTTAGTCCATGGCCGTACTGCTATTTGAAGCACCCCAAAGTTTGTCTTCACCTTACTTCTTAACAAATTTACGGTTACTTGTTGCTGGCTCGCTACTAGAGTACAGATTCCACACTCGATGTCAATTTTAGCTTTCGTCTGCCTCAAGAATTCCATACTCAGGATACATGGCACTGATAGGTTTTTAACAATAAGAAAAATGCACGTTACTGAAATAGACTCTATCTGGATTTGAAGCTGAGTCTGAAGATTTACACGTTGTGTTAGTGGACCAATTGCTCCCGATACGGTGCAACCTTGAATTGGAAGTGATAAAACTTTGCATACAGAGGATATTTGCTTAAATAAACATAAAGATAAGACATTTATATTAGCTCCTGTATCTACAATGGCTGTTACTGGTATGTTGGCAATTGATACTCTTATGGAAGCTTGAACTTGTTCGTCCCATACGTCATCATTGTCTTTCGTCTCAGTGTCTGCTACTAGATCATCCCGTAAGTTTGTCTCTTTGTCATACCTAATTGCTTTAATTTCGTGTGGACTAAGGGACAGGGTGCCCCCATTCAAACTTGCATCATCCTCTAGGAGGCTCAAAGGTGCTGCTTTTAATTTTCCGCTCGACGCTTACTTTCCTGCTGATTTATATTTCTTAATGTTTCTTCCGTCTGGAACTGGTGTTGGTTTTGTGGTGCGAACTCGGTTGGAAACGGATCTTGTTGTCCTGGCGTATTCGCTTGCGCATAATAAATTTGCGTATTATGCGGGCGTTTAGGCTTCAGAGTTCCCGAAGGTCCGTTCGCTTGTGGCTGAAAAATATTTAGCTGTGGCTTGTGTTGATTGTAACCGTTAGTGAAAGGTGTACATTGGTCTTCACCTTGATTATGCCATTTATTTCTTTTCCACTGTCGATTTGAATCGTAAGACTGATCGTTTTGATAATTCCCGATGATCGGTTGCGTGTTTCCATATTGCTGGGGCTGTGTGTTATAATGTGCATTTTCGTACTGAGGTGGTGACGAATTATATATTGGATTGTATCTCTGGCCGTTATTGTACTTATTTTTGTATTTGCTGTTGGAGTACGTAGTGTGTTTATTTTTGAAACCGTTGTGGGGTTGGTACTGGTTGTCGCTGTGACGCGCTTTCGCTCGGCCACCACTGTTGCCTACGTATTCTGTATTGTGCTGGCCGCCTGCACTGAAGTGGGCGTTGCCAACATCAACTCTAGCGTCCTCGTAAATCAGATCCAACGAGTCTAACACAGATAGGAAAGTGTCCGTATCGTCCTCAGACACGTTTACTAACTTTTCTCTGATCGCAATCGGTAGCTTAGTTTTTAGAATCATAATAACGTCTTTGGCGGTGATCGGCGACTCCCAGAACTTGATTTTCGCTAAATACTTTTCAAAATATCTTCTCAAACTACCGCGCTTACTGTTAAACACTTCGGCGTTGTAAACCTCTTTTCTCAGGCGATGCTGCACACCAAAACTCCAGAATTTAGCTAAAAACATCTGTTCAAACTCTTTGTAACTTTTACAAGAGTCGACCATTTCGGTTCCCCATAAGGCAGCATCACCTACGATAAATCCACTAACGAATTGAATTCGCTGGCGGTCACTCCAGCTATTCGGGGAAATTCCTGAAAAATTTCGGAGGAACACTATAGGATGAATTTCTCTTTTCTGTGGGTGAAAGGTCGGAAAAATACGATGTTTGATCACGCTTTCCTCCTGCATCAAACTGACAAAAGTGGGTGGGCTGGTACCCTGGTTAACTTGTGCTTCTATAGAACTATGAGTTTGAGCGTTATCAAATGGTGAACGGTAATGTACCTGCTGTTGTTCATTACTTCGTGGTGAATTATTCCAGTTTCCTGACACGGGAGGTGGGGAATTTTCAACTTGACATTTTAGTGTACGAACTTCATCAACTATCTGTTGACGCCATTCAGGTAAATCTTGAGCTAACGTTCGTCTTATCTGGCCTAATTCTGACATCACCGTGTCTCCTGTTTTTCCAGGGGCTGCCAATATTTCAAAGGCCACGTTTTTGACCGTTTCCCTGAGCTCGTTCTTGACCTTGTTTTCTATGAATCCGTTTTTGTTTTTAATCCACTCTTGGTAGTGGTCGGACAATGCTTCAGCATGTGCCTTAACAGTATTCTTTATTTGATCCTCTACATTAAGAGTCTCAATCTGTTTGGAAAGATCATCAACAACATTCCCGATCGTGTCCACTGCGGTTTTAACTCCTTTGACCTCATCAGAGATTGCAGTATAATCTTCTTTTAAGGTCGCAGCTTGTTTTTGATATTCTATCACTTTTGAATTTATCTCTCCCTTGGCTGCTTCGATTTTTTCATCTAACCGTTTTGAAATATCCTCTATTTTTGACTCTACTTGTGTGTCAATTTCTAGCCTCATGATCGTGATATGACTACTGATTTGGCTTTGGACATTACCCAACAGGGTATTTAAATCAGCTGTTATGTCTGCCCTTAGTTCGACCTTTACCGAATTTAACCGTGTATTTAGGTCATTTATCTCCGTTTGCAGATCTGTTTTTACCGAATTTATGTCTGTTTTTACTGAATTTATTTCTGTTTTTACTGAATTTATTTCTGTTTTTACTGAATTTATGTCTGCTTTTACTGAGTTGCACAGACTTTGTAAGGACCTGATTTTTATTATGCCGTCTTTCGGCCTTCTCTTTTTCTTCGCGGACCTTTTCATCTAATCTTTCCTGTTTTTGGCTTTCGAACTTGCGTTCCATTATTGCTTCGATCATTGAATCCAAGTCATTTTTTTCAAAAGCGGGAATAGTTTGCACACTAGGACCAGCTTCTAAAACTTCGTTCGAGGCTGCTTCTGCCTCCGCTCGTGTACCTATCGCGCGTGATCGTAATGGATAGTGAGGTCCATTCGCATCACCGCTGTCGTCTGGTTTTGTTTGTGTCCGCTGTTTACCGTCAGCCATGTTCATGAATTATTTGTCAAACCTCAAAATGCTGCAGATATTGTTTGTCACTGCCGTCAGTCGCTTGTCTGTGACGTAGTGCTATGGCTTACTGGGACCTAAGATAAAATTTTAACTCTGGGTAACAACTGACGTTCATTTACGCCAAGAAGACAAGATGGTTCCTACTAATTACAAACAAATGAAATATCACACGTTTTACCAGTTTTCAGCGTAGGTATCCGCCATATCGTAATTTTTTGTGCACTGACAACAATGATACACTTTCACTGAATTTAACTACATAAGAATGGACTATGGACAAATTGAAATAAAGCTGTTTCAAGGCAAGGAAAGACAGGTTTACGTTCTGATCAACTCGAAAGGTGCTACGTCACTACGAAAGCTTGGCTACTGCGTATAAAAATTTGACTTACTATGGCTGTCTTGATAATGATACAGCTGGATACTCGCGTTTTTTGGTAATTTCATCAATCGTTCTTCTGAATTAATTAAAAGGTTTTCCCACTTCTCTTTCTCGGTTGAATTGCATCCACATGAAAAAATGAAAGTTATTAGAACAAGCACTGAAAAATTAATAAACACATACATGAAATGATTTTTGATCAAGTCCCTGTTCGGGCGCCAAGTGTAGCGTTGTTCTTGGGGGACGAAAATAAAAAGAACTGTTACTTTGTTTTTTAATGTCGGAAAAGTGAATATTTTGGTGGGCCACTTGGCAACAGAATCAGGGATTTATTACGCTATTATAATAACATACGTTGACCATTAAATACCTGAATAAGAGCAGCATATTGATATATATATATATTTGAGATCGCTCGGAAGAAACATTATCATTTCTGTGCATTTTTATAGTCGTGATGTAGTCATACCCGGATCAACACTAAGGGACCAGAAGATTTATGGTCTTTAAAAGAAATGCAACACTACACAATTAAAAAAAAATTGGTTCAGAAATAATAGGAAAACGATAATGTTCCTTCTGCCTCATGCTGCGTTCGGCCCATCAGCGTGATCGTAATTTCTGATGATGAAGTAACACAAAATAATTAAAAGTTAAGTAAATAAGGAGATGGACTCATCAAGGTTAATTTACGAAAATAAGCACACTTATCTTTAACACAAGTTTTTTTTAATGCTACGTACCTTTTCATATTAAATTACAATAGATGACCATTGTGGTTAAATACTTTACACATAACAGTCAAAATGTCCTCTTGATGCTGTCTGTTCGATATCAGTTACAAGAAACTACATCTTGTCTGATTGGAAAAAATAACAATTAGCATATTCACTCAATATTTTCACATCAAATATAAAATACAGTTGTGGAACGCAGCAAGTCCGCGTCCGCCTCTCATGGAATACAAACAGAAAAGGTGAGGCGCCAAAAGCCTCATTTGTCTTGAAACAACAGAATTCTTTTTTATACCATTAATCGATACATGTACATAGAGATTTACTGGCACCGCGCAAGAACGGCAAAGATAAAGAATAATAGAATCTGTCGCTGCTATGCGATGATTCATTTCTTTTACTTTACAATTGTGCGATAACTTTAGGCCATCAGGCGTTTACTATTGAGCGTATATTAATGTTTGTGACGCGAAAATTACTAATATTACACACTGCTGTACGCGCAGTTTACCTAAAATATTCACCTTGTGCCAATTACTAAGACAGCTGTTGCCCGAAACTGAGATTTCAGAGAGAATTGATTATAACGAAACCAATCCCGGTGCTTGGTAAATATAGGAGTTGCGTTGATGGTCAGTATCGGGTTCTATTAATGCTGTTTCAATGAGTGTCCGACATAAAAGAGGAATTAAATGGCAGAGATTGCCGCGAATGTGTTATCAATCTAAAATAATGTAAAATATATGCACAGCATATTCAGTACACTTTAATGAGTCAGAATGTCATCTTCTGTAATCTTGATTGGAATAGGTATAGAATGCTCCAAAGTAAAATTTTGAAATAAATTTTTAAACACCAAAAACCGGACATTACATCAGATATATATCTCCGGTAGCACTTTATTACCGTTCCTCGTAATGGATATGTCGACGAGGCACTTAACTTACGTTGTCGATGTTGTCGTTGCTATAGTGCTTTTGATCTTCAGTTCTAAGACTAGCCTTACGCAGCTCTCCATGCTGTTCTATCCTGTGCAAGCCTCTAGGTCTCCGAATAACAACTGCAACGTACTTCCTTCCATATCTGCTGAGTGGATTCATCTCTTGGTCTCCCTCTGCTATTTTACACTCCATATTTCCCACCAGTACTAACTTTATGATTCCTGGATATCTCAGAATGTGTCCTATCAGCAGGTCGCTTTCTTCAGTCAAGCTGTGCCACAAATTTCTGTCCTCCCCAAATCCATTCAGTACATCCCTATTAGTTAGGTGATGTACCCATCCAGTCTTCAGAATTCTTCTGTTTCACCACGTATCAGATATTTTTATGCTCTTCTTTTCTAAAATGTTTGTCGTCCATACTTAAGCTCCACTCATGCTTACACTGAAGACAAATACCATCAGAAAAGACATCCGAGCACTAAAGAGTGTATTCGATGTTACCAAATTTACCTTCTTCAGAAACGCTTTCCTTGCCATTGCCACTCTACGTTTTATATCCTCGCCAATTTGGCCATCATCATTTATTTTACGGCCCAAATTGCAAAACTCATCTACTGCATTAAGTGTCTCGGTTCTTAATATAATTCCCTCAGCATCACCTGATTTCATTCGACTACATTCCAATTTCCTTGTTTTGCTTCTGTTGGTGTTAATCGTAAATACTCCTCTCAAGACCCTGTTCATTCCTTTCAACTTCTCTTCCAAACCATTTGCTGTCTGTGAGAGCGTTACTATGTCACTGACAAAACTGAAAGTTTCGATTTTTTCCCCTGAACTTCAAATCCTAGTACAAACGTTTCTCTGATTTCCTTCAGTGCTTGTGCAGTGTACGGATTAAACATCATCTGTTATAGGCTGAAATCCTGCCTCATTCACTTCTCGACCACATTTCATGCCCCTCGACTCGTACAACAGTCGTCTGGTTTCTGTACTGGTTGCAAAGAGTCTTTCACTCACCGTAGTTTATGCCTGCTACTTTCAGAATTTTAGAGACAGTGTTCCAGTGGACATCGTCATAAGTTTGGTCTACGTCTACAACGGCTATAAATGTAGGTTTACATTTTTTAAAACCATCTTCCATTATAAGTCGTAGTGTCAGTATTGCCTCACGTGTTTCTACACTTCTCTGTGAATCAAACTAGCCGTCTTCGAGATCGGCTTCTACAAGTTTTTCCATTCTTCTGTAAAGAATTATTGTCAGTATTTTGTGACAATGACTTACTGCTTCGGAATTTGGATAACTGCTTTCTTTTTGAAGACTAAGAGTAGTTCATCTGTCTCACATATCTTGCACACCAGTTGGAAGAGCTTGGTCATGGCGGCTCTCCCAAGGCTATCAGTAGTTTTGACGGAAAGTCGTCAACTATCAGGGATATGTTTCGACTTAGGTCTTTCACAGCTCTGTCAAATTCTTCTCGCATTATCAAATCTCCCATCTGATCTTCATCCGCGTCCTTCTCCATTTCTATAATATTGCTTTCGTCCCCCTTGTATATATCCTTCCAGCGGTCAGCTTTCCCTTTTCTGCTTAGGACTGGTTTCCCATTGAACTCTTTATATTCATACAGCTGTTTCTCTATAATCCAAGGGGTTCTTTAATTTTCCTGTAGGAGGTACCCATCTTTCCCCTAGTGATATATGCATCTAAATCCTTACATGTATTCTGTAGCCGTTGCTGCTTAGCCCTTTTCGACTTCATGTCAATCTCATTTCATAAACGTTTGTATTCCCTTTTACCTGCTTCATTTGCTACATTTTTATGTTTCCTCTTTCATCAGTTAAAATCAATATATCCAGTGCTATCGAAGAATTTATTCTAAGCCTTTTCTTTTTACCCATCCGCTCCTCTACTGCTTTCACTATTTCATTTCTTATGGATGACCAATTTGTCTTCTACTGTGTTCCTTTCCCCTGCTCTAATCAGCCATTACCTAATGCTCACTTCGGACTCTCAACAACTTCTTCTTCTTTCAATTTATTCAGGTCACATCGCTTTCATTTCCTTCTTTATTCAGACATTAGTAACCAATAAATTGTGGTGTGAGTCCACATCTGCCCCTGGAAATAATGTCTCACTATTTAAAATCTGGTTTCGAATTCTCTGTCGTACCTTTCTATCATCAATCTGAAACATTCAGATGTCACCAGGTCTCTTCCAGGTGTACAAAGTCTTTCATGACTCTTCAATCATACGTTACATATATATTAGGTATTTAACACATCTAATGACACTACTTGTAACCCTTTACGCAAGGTAAGAATGACAATGTTACCAGCTCACTCCATGAAACAAATTCACCAACGCAAATTGAATGTTTGATTTTCACTAGGTTCAGTGGTTCTCCCAGAAATCCCGGAACCTGTGATTTCGATTTATTTAAAAAATATACAAGAGCATGTAGAAGCTTTCAGGAAAAGTAGTACACATCTGTAAAGTCTTCGAGCAGTGAATATTACCATAGAATAAATTCATTGACAAGGTTATATTTAGGTACGTACTGGATGAAGAGTATATTTCATGGAGAATTCAAAAGGAGGCCTTTGTTGGCAATACATGAATAATAGCTGATGCTGACGATATATTCAACAAACAGTGAAAGCATATTATAAAATGGCTCAAAATGGCTCTGAGCACTACGGGACTCAACTGTTGTGGTCATCAGTCCTCTAGAACTTAGAACTACTTAAACCTAACTAACCTAAGGACATCACACACATCCATGCCCGAGGCAGGATTCGAACCTGCGACCGTAGCAGTCTCACGGTTCCGGACTGCGCGCCTAGAACCGCGAGACCACCGCGGCCGGCGAAAGCATATTATATCTACTGGGAAAAATGTTATTTCACGTAAAAGTTAATTTACAAAAAACGATACCTACTCCATCTTTTCTGACGTAATGGGTCACAAGCCCGGTTGAGAAAGGAGGAAGGGAGAGGAGTCAAAATTTCTGTATCAACTAGCTCCGGCTGGTAGCAACTCGCAAGGCCTCAATGTCAGGGTTATGGTGAAGACTACAACGTTGGCGGTGCGAAGTGGGTTCAAGACACACTCGAAATGGGTCAAAGAATGGAAGCAGTAACCTACCCTGCTGGGATGATGAACAGAAAAGCTACTGCCTTGCAGAACGATGTTTGCTCGGCAAGGGCTGCGGAAGAAATATATGATTACAAATTATCCGGTGAGTTTATTGCCCTGAAAAAAGACGAGTATACGATACAATCCACAATGATCAAGCTTTTATCTGATGGAGTAACTAAAACAGATCTGATTTACTTATGTGGAGACTGGAATTCCGAGGTAGGTAGCAGCCCTACTAAGGACGTGGTGGGAAGATACGGAGACCGTACTGTAAATGCAGAGGAGAAGTTACTGTAATTACAATTATGTAGTAACTAATAAATTATTTCGAAAGAAAGATATTCACAAATACAGGTGGGCTAAAAGAAGAACTAGATCAGTTGAATGCTGTGTTACAGCAAATACGAAGTCTGCTCCCTTAGTGCAAGACATTAAAATGTTCACAGAATACGGTGCTTTCAGTATTCTTAGTTTGGTTATGGCCAAAAGAGCACTACTAATCACGTAGAAGAGATTCAAGGGTTCATCGCTCGCTGACGAAGAAAAATTAACTAGTTTTATTGTTATACCAACTTTTGACTCCAAATCTGTACCAAAATGATTGAATAACTATATAATAAACACATCAGCACAAAATGGCATTGCCACAGCAATGCTTCTGCGACGTGCATGGCGTCGTCGCTGGCGGCGCAGTGCTCCTGTGTATCGCAGTTTGAAGGCGATTGATATTGACTTGGCTGACCAATTTAGTAAGCAGCAATTGATTGGAGGTCCAAATGTTTATCCTGGACTCCATCTGAACTACACCTATGATGTGCAAGCAGTGTTTGGAGGTAGTACCTGGCTGACACTTGCTGTTGTATGGGGCAATCATGCAGATTATGGTGACCTTGAAGCTTTTCCAGATGCTAACATTTTGGCTTGGAAGACATGGAGTATAGCTGAGACTACAGGACTATGGTACTCTTGTTCCAAGTATGCCATTTGTTTTGAGTACTAGAAAGAAGAAGAAGTTAAATGATAGAAAAACATCAAATAATGTGTCAGTAAATGAGCAGGTAAAGCCCTAGAAAGTAATTTAAACGCAAAAAGCAGGAAAAACTTTAAAATTTGGAGCGAAGAATTTGAAGAAATAGTAAAAGGAAAACAAAAGTCATTTGAGTATTTTCTGCTATCTCCCAGTCACCAAACAAGTGAGAATAACAGGCTGATTAAAAATAAAACAAAGTCACAAATACGAAAGTGTTATAGAGTTCGTTGAGATACATTTTCAGCAGAAATAGAACATGTTGTATACTTCAGTAGGGAATTCGTTTTCGTAATGTTAACAAACTTACATAAATCTGACAGAGATGTACCACAAATAAATGTAATAAATAAGGAACAGTCGACAGAAAATTAGAAGCCTCTGTGTTGTAAACGAAAGGCAGCTAGTGATTATGAAACTATAAGGGATTGTTTTAAAACATATTTAACTACCTTGCAAGAAATTTAAGAAGTAATTGAAACATAAAAATGCGAGAAATACGTCAGTGCGGAGGGAATTAGTACAGCTTTGACTAAACACGGCTGATTAGAGCCGTGTTCCACAATATTAGCTAACGAACGATCATGATGCTACTTCAAAAATGAGAGCACAATAAATTTTCGTATTAAGGAGGTAGAAATATGCTTAATCTTACCAACAAAATACATTCAGCTTCGTTGAATAACAGATTAAAGTTTTTATAAAAATGTTACTTCTAGAAAAACGAAGTGACTTCATAACAGGAAGGCCATAAACCGATAATATATCTACCGTACGACAAATAATATATAACAGGTTTTGAAAAAGCATTTGACAGGATGGATACAGAGAGGTTGTGGAACTTACAGGAAAATAGTAAATAACCAAATCACTTAATAAACTATATCGACAGTCTTTATACGGCAACTTCTGTTATACACAGCGGACTACATATTACTGAATCAAAGTTTGGAACAAGGATGTACTTCATAGCCTGCTATTTATAATATTCATATCGACGATGCCATCTGGAACTGGAAAGAACGACAACCAAAATGTATCTATAAAAACAAGAGCAGCGCGGGATTAGCCGAGCGGTCTGGAGCGCTGCAGTCATGGTCTGTGCGGCTAGTCTCGGCGGAGGTTCGAATCCTCCCTCGGGCATGGGTGTGTGTGTTTGTCCTTAGGATAATTAAGGTTAAGTAGCGTGTAAGCTTAGGGACTGATGATCTTAGTAGTTAAGTCCCATAAAATTTCACTCACATTTGAACATTTTTAAAAACAAGAATTGGTGTACTAACATACAGATGTTTCTGACGACGTTGTACCAGTAGCAAATTCTGAAGGTAAACCACTGAATTCAATCCATTTTTTAAATGTGACTGGAAAAGATTGTTGTTGTTGTTGTTGTGGTCTTCAGTCCTGAGACCGGTTTGATGCAGCTCTCCATGCTACTCTATCCTGTGCAAGCTTTTTCATCTCCCAGTACCTACTGCAACCTACATCCTTCTGAATGTGCTTAGTGTATTCATCTCTTGGTCTCCCTCTACAATTTTTACCCTCCACGCTGCCCTCCAATACTAAATTGGTGATCCCTTGATGCCAACCGATCCCTTCTTCTGGTCAAGTTGTGCCACAAACTTCTCTTCTCCCCAATCCTATTCAATACTTCCTCATTAGTTATGTGATCTACCCATCTAATCTTCAGCATTCTTCTGTAGCACCACATTTCGAAAGCTTCTATTCTCTTCTTGTCAAAACTATTTATCGTCCATGTTTCACTTCCATACATGGCTACACTCCATACGAATACTTTCAGAAATGACTTCCTGACACTTAAATCAATACTGGATGTTAACAAATTTCTCTTCTTCAGAAACGCTTTCCTTGCCATTACCAGCCTACATTTTATATCCTCTCTACTTCGACCATCATCAGTTATTATGCTCCCCAAATAGCAAAACTCCTTTACTACTTTAAGTGCCTCATTTCCTAATCTAATTCCCTCAGCATCACCCGACTTAATTAGACTACATTCCATTATCCTTGTTTTGCTTTTGTTGATGTTCATCTTATATCCTCCTTTCAAGACACTGTCCATTCCATTCAACTGCTCTTCCAAGTCCTTTGCTGTCTCTGACAGAATTACAATGTCATCGGAGAACCTCAAAGTTTTTATTTCTTCTCCATGAATTTTAATACCTACTCCGAATTTTTCTTTTGTTTCCTTTACTGCTTGCTCAATATACAGATTGAACAACATCGGGGAGAGGCTACAACCCTGTCTTACTCCCTTCCCAACAACTGCTTCCCTTTCATGTCCGTCGACTCTTATAACTGCCATCTGGTTTCTGTACAAATTGTAAATAGCCTTTCGCTCCCTGTATTTTACCCCTGCCACCTTTAGAATTTGAAAGAGAGTATTCCAGTCAACATTGTCAAAAGCTTTCTCCAAGTCTGCAAATGCTAGAAACGTAGGTTTGCCTTTCCTTAATCTTTCTTCTAAGATAAGTCGTAAGGTCAGAATTGCCTCACGTGTTCCAGTGTTTCTACGGAATCCAAACTGATCTTCCCCGAGGTTGGCTTCTACTAGTTTTTCCATTCGTCTGTAAAGAATTCGTGTTAGTATTTTGCAGCTGTGACTTATTAAGCTGATAGTTCGGTAATTTTCACATCTGTCAACACCTGCTTTCTTTGGGATTGGAATTATTATATTCTTCTTGAAGTCTGAGGGTATTTCGCCTGTTTCATCTCTCTCTACCATCTTGCTCACCAGATGGTAGAGTTTTGTCAGGACTGGCTCTCCCACGGCCGTCAGTAGTTCCAGTGGCATATTGTCTACTCCGGGGGCCTTGTTTCGACTCAGGTCTTTCAGTGCTCTGTCAAACTCTTCACGCAGTATCGTATCTCCCATTTCATCTTCATCTACATCCTCTTCCATTTCCATAATATTGTCCTCAAGTACATCGCCCTTGTATAGACCCTCTATATACTCCTTCCACCTTTCTGCTTTCCCTTCTTTGCTTAGAACTGGGTTTCCATCTGAGCTCTTGATATTCATACAAGTGTTTCTCCTTTCTCCAAAGGTCTCTTTAATTTTCCTGTAGGCGGTATCTATCTTACCCCTAGTGAGATAGGCCTCTACATCCTTACATTTGTCCTCTAGCCATCCCTGCTTAGCCATTTTGCACTTCCTGTCGATCTCATTTTTGAGACGTTTGTATTCCTTTTTGCCTGTTTCACTTACTGCATTTTTATATTTTCTCCTTGCATCAATCAAATTCAATATTTCTTCTGTTACCCAAGGATTTCTACTAGCCCTCGTCTTTTTACCTACTTGATCCTCTGCTGCCTTCACTACTTCATCCCTCAAAGCTACCCATTCTTCTTCTACTGTATTTATTTCCCCCATTCCTGTCAATTGCTCCCTTATGCTCTCCCTGAATCTCTGTACAACCTCTGGTTCTTTTAGTTTATCCAGGTCCCATCTCCTTAAATTCCCACCTTTTTGCAGTTTCTTCAGTTTTAATCTACAGGTTTTAACCAATAGATTGTGGTCAGAGTCCACATCTGCCCCTGGAAATGTCTTACAATTTAAAACCTGGTTCCTAAATCTCTGTCTTACGATTATATAATCTACCTGATACCTTTTAGTATCTGCAGGGTTCTTCCATGTATACAACCTTCTTTAATGATTCTTAAACCAAGTGTTAGCTATGATTATGTTGTGCTCTGTGCAAAATTCTACCAGGCGGCTTCCTCTTTCATTTCTGTCCCCCAATCCATATTCACCTACTATGTTTCCTTCTCTCCCTTTTCCTACACTCGAATTCCAGTCACCCATGACTATTAAATTTTCGTCTCCCTTCACAATCTGAATAATTTCTTTTATTTCATCATACATTTCTTCAATTTCTTCGTCATCTGCAGAGCTAGTTGGCATATAAACTTGTACTACTGTAGTAGGTGTGGGCTTCGTATCTATCTTGGCCACAATAATGCGTTCACTATGCTGTTTGTAGTAGCTTACCCGCATTCCTATTTTCCTATTCATTATTAAACCTACTCCTGCATTACTCCTATTTGATTTTGTGTTTATAACCCTGTAGTCACCTGACCAGAAGTCTTGTTCCTCCTGCCACCGAACTTCACTAATTCCCACTATATCTAACTTCAACCTATCCATTTTCCTTTTTAAATTTTCTAACCTACCTGCCCGATTAAGGGATCTGACATTCCACGCTCCGATCCGTAGAACGCCAGTTTTCTTTCTCCTGATAACGACATCCTCTTGAGTAGTCCCCGCCCGGAGATCCGAATGGGGGACTATTTTACCTCCGGAATATTTTACCCAAGAAGACGCCATCATCATTTAATCATACAGTAAAGCTGCATGCCCTCGGGAAAAATTACGGCTGTACTTTCCCCTTGCTGTCAGCCGTTCACAGTACCAGCACAGCAAGGCCGTTTTGATTATTGTTACAAGGCCAGATCAGTCAATCATCCAGACTGTTGCCCTTGCAACTACTGAAAAGGCTGCTGCCCCTCTTCAGGAACCACACGTTTGTCTGGCCTCTCAACAGATACCCCTCCGTTGTGGTTGCACCTACGGTACGGCAGTCTGTATCGCTGAGGTACGCAAGCCTCCCCACCAACGGCAAGGTCCATGGTTCATGGGGGGGAAAAGATTACAATTTGAAAATAGCAGCAAACAGTATCAGAAATACTCAGTACGGAAAAAAAGAGTTAATTGAGGAGCACATACTGGAACACGTTCAGTTCTTCATTTCCTTAGGCAGCTGCATTACTTTTAAAGAAGACAAAGGTGTGGATAGTGAATTATAGAGATGTCAGAGAATGTGCGGTACTGTAAGCAGGATTTTAAGAAACAGGCGAAGAGACACGAAAATGCCATTTTACGAGGTGTGTTCGGTAAGTAATGCTACCCTTCTTTTTCCTTGGCCAATTCAGATTGAAAAAAAAAAATTGAAAAAAAAAACAGAATTTGTTGTGTGACATCGTGGAATATTCACTTTTCAGTCTCTATAGTTTCATGAAGTTCGAGTAGAAGGCGGAGCTGTATGTAATCTTCAAAACGGTGTGTCTAATGGAGTTGCGTTCCAAGGAGAGAGCGTATGGACTCTCTCATACAAGGTGATAAGCGGATCACAGTCAAACACATCGCTGCTGAACTGCACGTCTTCAGTTGGGGTTACTCGCCGCCTAAGAGGAGACCATAAAGAGCAGCGAGTTAGGCACAATGAAGGATGCGTGATGATGGGGAGGTTGTTGAAGCAACAAGATGTTGGCTCTGACTTGGACCAGTTGTGTGAAACCGTGCAGGCATGCAGGCCCTCCCAATAAGGTGATGTAAGGCCTTGGCATTGGACTGAGATTATTTCGTAAACTATGGCTATCTAGCCGAGAGAACGAAAAATAATATGGTGTAATGCGATCTTGAATAAAACTAACCTGGAACTTCCTGGCAGATTAAAACTGTGTGGCGGACTAAGACTCTAACTCGGGACCTTTGCCTTTCGCAGGCAGGTGCTCTACCAACTGTGCTACCCAAGCACGACTCATGCCCCGTCCTCACAGCTTTAATTCCGCCAGTTCCTCGTCTCCTACCTTCCAAACTTCACAGAAGGTCTCCTGCGAACCTTCAGAACTAGCACTTCTCGAAGAAAGGATATTGTGGAGACATGGCCTAGCCACAGCCTGGGGGTTGATTCTAGAATGAAGTATGGAAGGTAGGAGACGAGGTACTGGCGGAATTTTCGTTAACTGAACATAGGTAATCTGAGTATCACTTTTAAAATTGCGGTGTTGGTGACTCTTAGCTTTTCATATACGTTGCTTGCAAGTGCGTGATGCCTCACAAGATTTATATCGTTTACTTTGAATTCTAATATCTTAACTAATATATGCCTGGACGCAATATTTACTTTTATCAGTGCATACCAATGATTACTGTTGTTCAAGGGTGGTTTGCATTGTTCTGTTAACAGTTTACCTACCAGCACATAAATATTCATTTTATTTGTTCTGTAAAATTAAACATAAATTTCTCATGACTGCTAAAATTCCCTTGTCTATAATGTACGTAATCTTTTAAATGCAATTGGGTGATGTTGTCACTATCACTGAATGGGATGCAAGGTACCGAACAAATCAATTTTCTTAGTTAACAGATTTTTCTTTCAAAACAAAAACTAGAAATTAGACATCATTGGACAGTTTCTGGTAATTTGACGTTACTCTGGCACTAAAGAAGTTCAGAGCTTGACAGATACGCGAGTTATTCATACGATAGCTATCTGTGTGTTAAGACATGGAGGCATCATTTCTTATATTTAGTCGAAATTTTGTGATGACGATTTTGTCACCAAATATCGATAAAGTAGTGTCAATGCATCAAGCTCACGCCTGTCATTAATAATAATTTGATTTTTAATAATATTTGTCTGTTAAAAATGTATGAGAAATAAACCTATGTAGTTAACATATTTTAATAAATTTATTTTAAAATGTAACCTATTTCCAACATATATAATATAGGCCAGAATGAGATTTTCACTCCGCAGCGGAGTGCGCGCTGATATGAAACTTCCTGGCAGATTAAAACTGTGTGCCGGACCAAGACTCGAACTTGGGACCTTTGCCTTTAGAAGCAGTTTTATATAATGTAACGTTGCATCTGTAATAACGAAGTATTTATTCTTTGTTAGTTAAGGTCATTGATTTGTGACCGAAAATTTAGAGTTAGTAATGTATGTATGGAAAAAGAAAAATGATTGTTTAAAGTAATGAAATTTTATAATATGCATAAGTTTATACGATAAAAAATAATGTGCACTGAAAGCTGGATCATGCTTAGGGCACTTGTATTGTAAACTGTAAAAGACGTAGGGAAGTCCCTCCACAATGGAAGTGGCTTGCCGCGATGTAAAAGGTAGTTTTGGCAGTCGAACTGGGCGGCTCCTTCTGTAAAGTTTGGAAGGTAGGAGACGGGGTACTGGCGGAAGTAAAGCTGTGAGGACGGGGCGTGAATTGTGCTTGGGTAGCTCAGTTGGTAGACCCCTTGCCCACGAAAGGCAAAGGTCCCGAGTTCGTGTCTCGATCAGGCACAATGTTTTAAACTGCCAGAAAATTTCATATCAGCGCACACTTTGCTGTAGAGTGAAACTTTAATTCTTAAAACTAACCTGCTTTCAGAAAAAAATGTTGCATTACTTATTGAACGGCCCTTGTATTAGGTAATGTCAAAACCTTTCCTTCTGTATGGCTGTTAAACCAGTGTTATGAAGAGAAATGATGTTTTCCCTGTTCAGGCGGTTGAAGTGAAATACTTCCTAGCAGTCAAAGGTTAAACTAAGTTTCACAGGGTTCCTAATGGAAACATTACAGGAAATGAATATTTTGACAATATATGAGGAAACAGAAAAATAAAAACTAAACTAGAAGTATAATCAGCCACGAATAGAAGAATTAATGGTTCCAAATGTGTACTTACCATACAAACCCAAAGGCAAGAGTGAGATACGACGGCCAGTTAGAGGATTGAACTGAATTTAAACAGCTCGACTGGCCTGATATGTAAAAGACCAAAGGAAAAGAAGAAGAATATCATCAAAGACACTGTGATAGCAAATTGTCTGTCCCGGAAAGAACGCATAATTGCCAAAACTGGCAAAGTTTTACAGAAACGCAAAAATTTTCCGTGGACTTCAATGTGAGATGCTTTATACCATCCACAACGGCAATCTGTCCCGAAATGTGGCAGAAAATCCAAAGAGCCTCTACTCTGGTCGTATGTGACGTACACGAACGGTAAGACGCAGTCAATCTCCTCACTGTGCAGTTACTATGGTCATATTACCGGTGACAGTGCCACTAAAGCGGAAGTATTATATACGGGGTTATCCTTAATTCCTTCACCAAAGAAGTCGAAGCAAATATTCCAGAATTCGAATGAAGAACTGCTATCAGAGTGAGTAGCTTAGATTTATTTTGTGTAGCAAAACAGCTTATATCAGTTAGTAAATGCATGTACTCCAGTCCAGATTGTAGAACAGTTAATTTGGTTTCTGTGTACGCTGTTATAATAGACGCATTTGTAACAGTAATATAAAACCGCTGTCTCGACAAAAGATCCCACCCAAAGACTGGAAAGTGACACAAGTCACACCAATACTCAAGAACGGAAGCTGGAGTCATACAAATTTGAAATAAATGATCACTGTAGTTATAGATAAACTGTAGTGTAAGGATCATGATACGTGATGCAGGTATGTTCACGTTTATATCACAGTCCGAGGGAGTTTGTAGTTTTCTCGATGAACATGGAGTTGGGAGCGAGTTTACAGTCCTCCAGCCTCCACCACAGGATAGAGCCGTCGTCTGAGGCAGTCTGTTAAAACACTAGGGACAGTGGCGGCTGCAGCGTCAGACTTTTGGGTACTACCCGAATCATATGTTAGTGGTTCCGTACCAAACATTATTCAGGAATTAATCTTTGGATGGATCCGTCCAAACATTGCCCAGACTTTACGCCTGTCGATCAGCCTCGAAAAATATCCAGTGACATGGTACATTCTGTATGGTGCCTGAAGTATATTCGACAATGTACTGAGTGATGGATGCGGCCTAAGCAATATTCCCGGACTTAGCAGTGGTGGGTCCACATTTCAGATTACAGCTCAGATCATACGTGAATGAAGAAATTTTTTGTGCACATCGATCCGCCCAAGCGCTATCCCAGCCATTGCATAGGTGTATCCCTCTCATCAGTATCCCAGATGTGGTGCTTGTTGGCTCCAGCCCAAACAATATTCCCTAATGTGCGCCGTGGTCGACTTAGCCTGAAAAATATTCCCGGACCTTGTGCTGGTGTATCCACCTTTTGGACGAAGCTCAAAATCCATCAGCCGGCCGCTGTGGCCTAGCGGTTCTAGGCGCTTCAGTCTGGAAACGCGCGACTGCTGCGGTTGCAGGTTCGAATCCTGCCTCAGGCATGGATGTGTGTGATGTCCTTAGTTAGGTCTAAGTACTTCTAACTCTCGGGGACTGATGACCTCAGATGTTAAGTCCCATAGTGCTCAGAGCCGTTTTTTAAAAATCCATCACGAGACGCTGCATCCACAAACAGCCCAATCGCTTCTGTCACCTCTGACCGCGCCTCCTACCCTCAGTTTCTGGCATCATTGGAGGGAGTGTCAGTGCTCTCCCACTTTGATACCCATCGAGAAAATTACAGAATCCATGGGTTTGAGGCGGGCCCAGTGTGTGTTGTACGAATGCACTCACCAGGTTTATATTGCATATGCAAACGACCTTCTTTTAGATGCAGGATGAATCTGCTTTCATCGCTGAAGACCACAGCAAGCCACTCCATCTTTCCATCTTCCTCATGATCCTCTGACGGCGTCTGTCGAGCCATGCACCTCGATGATATGGTGTGACTGGAAGACAGGCAAGCGGTGCGCGTACCCATTGTGCCACTGCTAGTAACCGGTACGCAACAGTTCACGTTGTCAGGTCTGGTCCTCCAAGCCCTCTTATCTGTACTGTGGTAATTGTACGATTTGCCACCGCTGCCCTTACAGTACAATGATCCTGGCAGACGTCTGTGCTGCATAGATGTCCAGAATCTCATCTGCTTGTATGATGACGTTCACATGTCCACTGATACCACTACTGTTTCACAACTGACGCAGCACATGCAACCTGAATAGCAATTCTCCAAAAACCGATCCGGCCCTCGGAATGAGATAACCTGACCCCTTTCAAACTCACTCAGTTGGCTGCTGAAAGCACAAGTGCATCTCTGTGGCATGGTTGCCTGCCTGGTTACACCTCAATGAGCATTAGCTGTACCACAACCCAATTTCTTGGAGGACGATGTTGAAACCATTATCTGTGTAATATGCTTCCATCAGCTCAAAATCTACGTCGTTATTCCAGGTATTCTGACTTTTATTCTGGCAGTGTAGTTCAGAAGCAAATATTGGTTTTTAGAGAGGAATACGCTACCTACTCGTTCCGATATTGCATGGCAGATGATGTATAACTTCAGATCAAAGACACTAATGTGAGAACTGGTGAGAAAGTCCTTAAACGAATTTTTGAAAAATCAGTAATGCAAACATAGTTACAGAGTGAGGAATGAGGTGCACTGGAGTGTCGGAGCACAGGTCATGGAACAGGGGTGGTTCACCTTGCTCGCATGTTCAATTGCCCGTGTTTCAGCATTTGTGTGTACCTCATTCCTTTATTCATTTCTGGAATGAGATGAGGAAGTGGTGATGCTGATGTAACTGAAATTGTGATAAGATACCGCTGAAGGTCTTTTTCTCAACTAGGCATACCTTAGATTTCATCTGATTGAAGAATTAGTGCAGTGGAGGAAGGAAATGAAAGAGCTTGTAATAAGAAATCAAAACAACAAAATACCAATGTCATCCATTGAGTCATGATCACCAGGCCGCTATTCCAGTTTCCCAGACGCCGGTGAAAAGTCTCTTCCAACTCTTCTATCCTCATGGAACATATCCCAAAGGAACCCACTTTCTTCGATGTCTTTCTTAATCACTTTGTCCTTAGCTGTTCAACATGTTTTTCCCATTTATATTCATTTCAAGGCGTTGTAACCTCCCCACCGTAATTTTTTAAAGGAAAAAAGACAATATTATTTAATACAAATGGGAGCCGAGTGTAACCTCCCCACAATAATTTTGAAAAAGTATGGACAATATTATTTAAGAATGCTAATGTACATTGCTCTAAGCGTAACCTGCCCACAATGAAATGTACTGACAATGACAACAAAAATGTGAAATTCGCAATCTGACTCCAATATAAATTCTTCACCAAAAAATTAAAGTCCATTCAGTGACAAGAAAATTCAATTAAACCGAAATATCGGTCTTTGGCCCTGTGTAAATCAATCAGAATTAAAGTCTTACCTCAGAATAACTGGATGTCAAATTTCTGCTCTTATCTTTGCGCACGGCTTGGAGGAACTGCATTGCAAATAATAATATTCCTTTTTTCTGTAATTTTACTGAAAATTTTCTTTAAAAGAAGTGGAATGAAATGGGAAGTGCAACGAAATCTTTAGTTCAATAAAAAATAAAATTTTGAAAAATGCTTTTGAAATTAAAAATTATTATTGGGGCACTTATTGGAGAATAATTACAATAAACAAATTTTTACATTATCTAATGATTATATTAATTAACAGTATACCTCATTCAGCATCTTGACCAGTGTTGCCGACCGCCTACATCACACAACCGCACTGGGCTGCTACTACTGACCGACCGCTCTGCACTGCACTGCACGACTACTACTGACCGACTGCTCGTAACTAAATCGAGCTACAGACTCGCAACGACTGACTGACTGACTGAGAACCGCTCGCAACACTCGCGCGGTCAAGCGCATACTCTCTGGTCACAGATGCTACAATGCCTCGCCATCGCTGCTGCGTTACATACGTGTTTCATAACCCTCCACTGGGGGGGCAAAAATTTGGCAGCGATGGTGAGTCATTTGGACTTGCCAATCGCGGCAAAATTTTTTTCTAATTAATAAACTTCTACAATTTACAGAATATTTAGTTGTAGTACATAAAGTAAATGTTGTGCATACGCACTAAGTACAAAATATATCAGACAAAGACAAAATGTGAGTACAAAACGTAGTAGCAAATCAGAAAAGTGTATATAAAAATTATTTGACAGAAAACAAAGTGCACAGGCACTGAAAAAATTCTTTAGCATATTCAGAACAAATAAACAGACTGGCAAAAAATATTATGTTGACAAGTGACATGAGTGCACATGCACTGCAGTTGAGAACATATCAGTAAATGATGAAATGTATATACAATTAGTAACAAATGACATAAGTGCATACGCATTGAAGTATTGAATATACAGTATAGTACAAATCATATTGAGGAATGAGAAAAGTGCACAGGCACTGAAGTTCAGTAGAAAACATATTAACACCTATCATAAGTGCGCATGCACTGTAGTTCAGAACAGATCTTTAAAAATAAAAAATGTATACACAATATAAAAGACAAGAGTGCACATACTGTACTTGAGAACAAATCGAAAAAATAAATGTCTTTAGCATTTTGACGATAAATAAACATAATGGCAAAAAAAATCATGTCCAAAGTGCACACACACTGAAAAAATGTCTTTAGCATTTTCACAACAAATAAACATAATGCCAAAAAAAAAATCATGTCCAAAGTGCACACGCACTGAAGTTCAGCAAATCGAAAAAAAAAAATGTATAACCCACGAACATAAATGATGTTACCAAAAAAAAAAATTTTTTTTTTATGTGACAAGAATCAGGATAGGAAAGGGAAGGATTGCATCATGGTTGTAGCACTTTAGATTGCACACAGCTGCTCTGAAAGTCCATATCTTTCCACAGTAGTACAACACCAAGTGACACAACTTGAAGTTCTTTTCCCATCAGAATTTATCAGCGTACCCAAGACACTGAATTGTCGTAGTAATGTTCCATATTTTCATTTTGGCAGTACATTAGGTACACCAAACAGTGGGACCATAATAATGTCTTCATCGCTCATGGTGGTGGACAGCATGTCGTGTCAACACCACGCTCTTACAAGGCACACCAACGTAGAATTAGTGCAAAACCAAAGATAGTGCTCCATGATCACTAGGATAAACAGGACAAATGGACATTGCAGTAATTCAGGGTAGTCATCTTATGAGGTGAAGGACATCAAGTCACATAATATTGACAATTAGAGACTTAATTAGTTTGTGGCATTCATAGCCCAGTTATTGAACATTTCTGTACCAAGTATGTAGTATTACAGAAAAATGTTCATTAATTGTTTTACATGGAATCAGTAGCCTTCTTTTCCTGGTTACAAAGCATTATTAAATAATCGCATTCTTTTCAGTTACAGAGTGTAATTAAGAATCATTAACCTTCTCCTAATTACAGTTAATTAATAATTTGTCATTCCAATAGTAAGAATTATTAGTCTTCTCCTAATTACAAAGCATTATTAAACAGTACCATAGTTAATTAATTATGTGTCATTCCAATCTATTAAGAATCACTAGCTGGCATCATGGGTAATCGTATTACAATAAACAGTGGCGGTCCTTGGCCAGTTACAAAGTATATTTAGTATGACAGAATAATGTTCATCAGAAGTCTTAGTTGAAAAGGAGAGTCAATTATTGGCCTAGCATTAACATAATACATTGAGTGATACAAATTATTGGCACCCATTGGCCATTAACCAAAACATGAAAACTCAACATGGGAAAAAAAGGGCTAATTAATGGCATAATTAATAACAATTCTTCAAGTGACATTAATTATTGGCACTCAGTGGCCAGCAAGTATTGAATAGAATCATCATTCAGTATTATTCAGATTATTACGAAGTCATTATTAAAAATCAGTTAATTACAGTCATAGCATTAATAATCGTGGGCATTATAAGTAGTCTCATTACAATAAACAGTGTTTCTCATTCAGTAGTATTCAGATCATTACAAAGTCATTATTAAAATCAGTTAATTACAGTCATAGCATTAATAATCATGGACATCGTAAGTAGTCTCATTACAATAAACAGTGTTTCTCATTCAGTAGTATTCAGATCATTACAAAGTCATTATTAAAATCAGTTAATTACAGTCATAGCATTAATAATCACAGGCATTATAAGTAGTCTCAGTACAATAAACAGTGGCAGTTATTAGCTAGTGACAAAGCATTATTTTATATATATACCTTTTTTTTTTGTCTCATTAAGAAGTCACTACTCAAGCGACATACTATTCAGAGCTAATCAGTATAATTCAGAATTATCATAAACTAGTGACATTATGTGGGTCTGGTAATACATTTTTTTTTTTTTTTTTTTGTTAGCAATGCATTGCGTTGGGATCGATAATTAATTGCTGAGGCATAGCACTATTTGCTTTTGACCTATTGCTGCAAATGAGGATAGGTAACGTCATTCGTCATGAGTCAGCTGTAGCAAGGTTATGCAACAAGGCAGTATATGTGATCACATTCATAAATGATAAACACAAATGGGTAAAAAATAAAAATGCAAGTACTAGAACAGGTATAATAACTAACAGGTTTAGTAAGTATCATGAAAAGCTTCTCCTGGAAAAAATACAAAAACGGATTATTGACCTGAAAGAAGAAACGCACACTATGCTGAAAAGTAGTGAACTTCGAATTAACAGGTAGTGAAATGTGTACAAAATATGTTCCATAGCTGTCCTTTCCAAAACTTTCTGTCATCCTACTATGCAATGTAACACCTGCTGTCAAAGCAAACTGCAACAAATACTTAAATAACTACGTAGCATAAATACATAACTTCAACACTATCCTCATCTGTAAAGAAAAAACTTCATTATCCATCACTTCATTATCCATATTATCATAACTTCATTATTATCATCACCTGTAAAGAAAAAACTTCATTATTCATAATACCATATCCTTCATCATTATTCATCCGTATTCATTATCATCTGCAAAAAATCACTTCATTACTCATTATACAACTATTCCTTATCTCTAGCATATTTCATCACTAAAACTAAGATGTGTAGTTCAGTCTGACAGCCTGCATCAATTACCTTGTATTCTGAAAGAAAAAATTAGTTAAGACTGCTATTCTGTGATGAGTATTGTATATTCTTGTTAATGCCTGCCAATCCTGATCCATTTACTCTTCCTCATAAAGTTATTGCATCTTCTTTTGTTTATTCCCTAGGTGAAATTCCCATTTATGGTAAATTTATTTCTTAGAATCATCATTCCTTTCTGAAATTGATCAACAAAGATTAATGTCCAGCATTTAAATCATATACCCACTAAATAATGACTGGTTTATGGTGACACAATTAACCATACAGCATAACATGACAGAAAACGTAATATGTCAAAGACATTGACAGTGTTCAGATGCGAAAATGTACAGAGAATATCACAAAGCAGCAGCAAAAAAAAAAAAAAAAAAAAAAATGTAAAACAGTCACAATGTTGAGATGTCATAAGGCAAAAAAAATGTCAAAGTCGACTGGTGTGTGTTATATCTTAACTATTTCACAGTGCATATAAACAAAACTGGAATACAATCGTACATAAAAAGACAAAATGTGACGTTCGTTGTGTTCAGCTTGTATAGAGTGTAGTTAATAGAGGCGAGAATTAAAGACTTTAATGGAGAGAGAATTTGATAAAATTAATACGTCATTACATAGAATTGCATAATTATTCATAAAATACGTAAGTTCATCTGGAAAAATATGCACGGTCTGATGTGTAACGACAAGAAAAGCGACCTGCTAACCTTACCTTGCCGTTCACTTGCCAAGAAAAAATACGATAATCATCAGTAATTAGTCAGGTGAAATAATTGCATTAGTAAATGGCATCATAGTGTGTTGAATCATACAGTGGTTTCACTCAATAAACGGTTTAATGTTTGAGATATGGTGATTGCCTTTCGATTTTCTAGTTCTCAAAGTTTCGACGTGTACAACATTGGGGTGAGGGATGCTGCGAATCCGATATGGACCTGCGTATAGAAGTTCAAATTTACTGCACTTACCTTTTAATTTGCTGGATAAATAGTGTGTACGTACTAGTATCTTCTGTCCAACGTGAAAGACGCGGCGTGTACAAACCTGTTTTTGCTGTCTTCTCCGGCGCTCTGCGGCACGTTTGATGTTGTTCAGCGCAATGTCAATTATTTCGTGGTGTCGTAATCGACGAGATATAGGAAATGTTATTAATTCTTTAATTTTGTTAGGTGGTTCAGCATTTTTCAGTATAACAGACGGAGATAGCATAGTGGATTCATTTGGAATGGAATTAATTACATCTTGGAATGAGAATATGTGTGTGTCCCAATCAATATGTCTTTTGTGGCAGTATATTCGGCACAGTTTACCAATTTCTTTCATTAATCGTTCACAGGGGTTCGAAGAAGCGTGGTACTTGGATATATAGATCGGAGAAATGTTTCTGGCTCGTAACATGCGTGTCCATACGCTACTACGAAATTGTGATCCATTGTCAGAAATTACTTTCATCACATGCCCTACATGAAATAAAAAATGTTTTACAAATGCTTTCGAAACAGTTTTAGCAGTAGCTTTGCGTAATGGAGTGAACGTAACAAATTTTGAAGTGAGCTCAACAGCGACAAATATGTAGCAAAAACCTCTGTTAGTTCTCGGAATCGGACCAAAAATATCTACTGCGGCCATGTGTCTTAACTTAACAGGTATAATGGGATATAAAGGAGGAATATGTGAAGTGGTGTCTGATTTAGCTTTCTGGCAAATTTTACAAGACGCTAAAACTCGTCGTATACGTTTCTCCATGTTGGTAAAGTAACAGTTCTGTCTCAGTATAAGAAAACATTTTCGTGCTCCGTAATGTGCGTAACTTAAATGAGTGTACCAGATTAATTTGTTAACCAGTTCGTCAGGAATGCATAATAACCAGCTGTTGCTGTCAGGATGAGAGCGGCGAAACAAAATGTCATTGCGTACAGTGTAGTGGTTCCTAATCGTAACATTTTTCCTATCTTGCCAAAGGAGTTTAATTTCTTTCCACACATTGTCTTTGTTTTGTTCTTGTGCTATGTCCTGTAATGACGATGAAATAAAGTTTTCAAATGCAACTTGTTGAATGTACATGACACTGAAATTTGTTTTGCAGAAGTTGGTTGCTACGTCTTGCTGATTGTTGCCGAGAGAACGCGATAGTGCGTCTGCTATAACATTTTGTGTACCGGGAATGTGAACTATTGTAAAATTAAATTCTTGTAAATAAAGTTTCCATCTACTTAATCTATCGTGCGTGAATTTGGCCGAAAGTAAAAATTGTATCGCTCTGTGGTCTGTGTACACGGTGGTATGTCTGCCATAAAGAAAGTGCCTAAATCTCGTAAAAGCCCATACAACACATAATGTTTCTAATTCTGTAACGGAATAATTTCGTTCAGCGGGTGACAAAATGCGACTTGCAAATGCGATGTTTTTAATTACTGTTGAACCATCTTCTTCTATTTCCTGGAAAATATGTACACCTAAAGCGGTGTTGGAACTGTCGGTAGCAATGGAAAAATTTCTAGTAAGATCTGGGTGCGATAAAAGTGGTGCATTCAACAAAGCATGCTTCAGTTTCATGAATTCAGAGTGTGCTTGTTTATCCCAAGACCAAATAGTGTTTTTACCTGTTAATTGGCACAATCTAGGTGTGTCTAAAGCAGAGTGATGAATAAATTTACGAAAAAAGTTAATTAACCCCAAAAAACTGCGTAATTGCTTTTTTGTCGTAGGAACAGTAATGTCACGTAGAGCTTGAAGTTTTTCCGGATCAGGTGCAATGCCTTCTGCTGAAATTACGTGTCCAAGAAATTTTATAGAAGTTTTGCCAAAGTGCGATTTACTGAGGTTAACTGTGAGTCCTTGTGCATGAAAAGTTTGTAACAGTTGTTCAAGAATCAGATTGTGTTCGGACCAGTTAGCTTCTGCGATAAGAATGTCGTCTACATACGTCGTGATTCTGCCTTTAAGCTCTGTCGGAAGTATTGTGTTCAAACCGCGAATAAAAGCTGCAGAAGAAATAGTTAAGCCGAATGGTAATTTGCAAAATTGATAACAGTCGCCGAAACAGAGAAAAGCTGTATATTTTCTGCAATTTGGATGAAGTTGAATTTGCCAAAATCCCGATTTCAAATCTAATGTGGAATAAATAGCAGTGCCGTGAAATTTCTGTAAAAGTTCCTCTAATGTCTGTGGTCGGTCTGTTTCATTAATAATAATGTCATTAATGTGACGTGAATCAAGTACAAGGCGAAGTGAGCCATCTTTTTTCTTAACAATATGTAGCGGGTTTATGTACGGACTAACTGCCGGTTCAATAATTCCTTGGTCGAGCATATCCTGCAATTCTTTTTTAACTTGTTCTCTGTGAATATATGGAATGGGATAATGCTTTGCTTTAAATGTGTCGTGCGGTTTGACTTGAAATTCATACATAAAGCCGGACATAGTACCAGGAATGTTGTCAAAAACTGGAGCTTGCTGTAAAAGAATTTTGTGTAATTGCGTTCGTTCGTCGTCTGTAGTTGCACTGCTCTCTTTAACCTTATCAGAAATCAATTGCATTACGTCGTAGTCAGCTTCGTCTGGAGTATTATAGTTGTGTACGTACGTATCAGTGAACAATGTGGGATTACAGTCTGTGTTACGTGTTGCGGAAATGACCTCTGTGCGGTTAATTGTTTGTTCTTCCGCAGATAAAGCGAGCTGAAATTCTAAAGCCAATTGTACATTTTCATCCTTTAACATTAAATAAGAATTCTGAAAATCGATAACTGCGTCGTGTTGTACCAGAAAATTCGTACCTAAAATAACGTCTGTTGTCAATAAAGGAACAATCCAAAAATTAGAGTGAAAAGTATGACCTCCAATACAAAATGATAAATGCGTCTGTAATTTAACGTCTACTCCTTTACTCGGTACTGCTCCTTTCACTTTTGTTTTGCCTAAAGGTAGTGTCGGATAGGTAGTCTCTTTGTTGCACTCATTAAAAGTCTCCTCGTTTATTACTGATATAGGTGAGCCGGAATCAATTACTGCTGAGAATTTCGATGAACCAATTTTAATTTCGATAACAGGATGTGAAATGGTTTTCTGAATAACTGGTCTTTCCTGTAAAAGAGTGTCTCTGATGTCGTCAAAAGTAATTACATTTTCGTGAACAACATTTTGCGTGTCTAAGGTAGTGCTTGTATTATTGGAAGATGCGTCCTGTACATTATCTAGTCAGATTCTATCTGACGTGTTATTATTATTAGGAGGATTCTGTGGCATTTCGACTATTTGAACTGTCCTATCACTTCTTCCAGACGTGTTACGCTCTGGATGGTATCTACTGTCGGGTTCATTCATGAGAATATGTTCTTGTGAATAATTTTGCTGTTGGTGAGACCGACTGTTATTATATGTACGCTGATAATTGTGCTCGTCGTTTTTACGTCTGTCGTAATAGTCATTCCTATACGGTGTATTGCGATGGGAATTGAAATACTGTCTTCTTTGTACATAGTTGTTTCTCTGCTCCCGTGCGTTACTATTTGTTGGACCAGGGACTATGCGTCCACGCGGCGAAACATTAAAGCCTGGTTGACCTTGTGTATTCCATTGTTGGTTAGGTATGCTAACCGGCTGGTTTTGATGTTGTTGTTGTGAAACACCTCTATTGTTACTAAAGTGTTGTTCCTGTTGCTGAAAATTTTGACGGTATTGATAATTAGAATTTTGCCTGTTATCAAAGTTTTGGTAGTTGTCGTTCCTAAAGCGTCTGTTATCTTTCCGATTGAAATTACGTCCCTGATCATAATTGCAGTACTGTTGTTGACCTTGGTTGTTACTCGAAAAGTTTTTGTTTACAAAAGAATAATCGGATTGCTGTACTTCCAAGAGCTGTAAAAGATCTCTGAATGCTGAAATGTTTTCTTTTTGCTGGCCCGTTAGAAGTGACACTCGTAATGACCGTGGTAATTTAGAGATGCATAATTGTATAAGTGCGGATTCACTGTACGGTTCACTTAGGTACTGGTTTTGTTGTACCATGTGCTCAAAAAATTGCGTTACACTGGGAAAATTTGAGTTTTCATAGTTTGGCAAATTAATTAGTTGGTCTTTAATTCCGCGCTGTGTCGTCTTCGACCAGTACGCTGACAGAAAAGCATTCTGAAATTCCTCTACTGAATAGCATTGCCTTGCGATCGGTCTCATGCGAGTTGCCGGTTCGCCTTCCAAAAAACTGCAAATAAATTCAAGTTTGTGTGTTACAGGCCAATTCGGTGGAAGAGCAAAGCTAAATTGTTGAATCCAATCCAGTGGGTGAATCTGCGTTCTATCGTTTTTAAAAACTTTAAACTTTCTCACTGACAGAAAATGTTTGTAGTCGAAATTATCATCTCTGTGTGATGGAACAGGTTCAGGATCGTAAGAGAATCTATTGAACTGTGGTTGATCAGAATCTAAGTCCCGTACTCTCTGTAGATTACCCAAATTATACGCGCTGCGTGAGTCTGACACATGTTCATAAAGTGGCGTCTGTTGCGGTATGTTATTAACTGAAATGTTTTTCATCTCTGTTACTTGTTGTTGTAAATTTGACAACTTCCTACGTAACGTATTGTGAGATGAATCGATCTCATTAATTGTCTGCTGTAAATTTTGAAATTCAGGTGTTTGGGTAAATGAAACCGGTGCAGTATCGTCTGATTTATTGTCATTAGCATTTTCGATAACATCAATACGACTGGCAAATTCATCACATCTTTCAGTCAGTATTTTAACCTGATCATCAGTTTTAGAATCGGACGCATTAATCTGTTTTTGCAACTTGCGCGTAGTTTCGCTCATTTTTTTAACATCAGCTTTGATGACATCGCAATCCTGTGTTAGATCTAATTGTTCGAATCTATCTGTCACTGTTTGAATATTTACTGTGTGTGTATCTGTTTTTGATTTAAGATCAGAAATTTCATCCCTTAATTCCGCGTTCAATTGTTCTATGGTATTAATTTTGTCGGACACTGTAGTAATATTATTGTCTACATACGTTTTTGCTTTCGCGAACATTTTACGTTTGTCCTCTTGTCTTTGTGCAGTGATTGTTTCCATGACTTGTCGTTTTACTTTGTTTTGATCTTGAATAAATCTGCGGAAACGCGTATCACTGTTCTGTATGTGCTGACTAAAGCGCTCGTTAATCTGAGTGTTCTGCTGTTCGAATTTCGCGTCTATCTTTGCGTCCATAGTGCGCGAAAGTTCTACCGTCATTGCTTGAAACTCGTCCCGTAATTGTGCAGCTTTTTCAGAGCATTGTTTAGCGACTCCGCTAATTTCGTCTCTGAGTGTTTCTGTTGCGACTGTTTGCATTTCTCTTAATTCTTGCGCAACAGATTTAATTTCTTCGCTGTTTTTTTGTGAACACGCCTCAATTTCCGCGCGCAACTGTTCCTTAGTGTCATGGCACTGCGCGGCAACCGCACTAATTTGTTCACTAAGCTGCCTCGAATTGTCGTCAAATTTTTCATTTTGTTGTCTGACCTGTTCACTAAGTCGCTTGAGGTTTTCATTCTGTTGTTTGTTATCTTCCCTAAGTTGTCTGAAATCTTCACTCTGTTTGTCTAATTTTTTATTCTGTTGTTTATTATCTTCCCTAAGTTGTAGCAGTATTGCCATAATTGGATCCGAGCCAAAATTACCATTTCTATTATCTGTACTGTTCAATAGTGGATCTGGAATTGTTTCACTTTCTGTAACCATTTGGTCATTTTGAAATTTACAAAAAGGTTTGTCAGTCAAATGTATACTATCAGTCATTGTTTCGGAATTAAATACATCTGTCCTACTTTGTGTGATCTGTTCATTTTCATTAGACAGATTTGTCTGTACATTACTTGAGTTTTCCGAATCGGGTGTGTTAAGCTGGGCAGCGCTCATTAGAATAGAGCGTTCTGCGTCATCAATTGTCGTCAAATTAACAGACGAGACAATTGAGTTTGTTTGTTCATTATCAGGGTAAAAGTCATCACTAGTGGTTGGAATGCATTGATTGTCAGTGAACGCAGGATTGTCATCATTACACTGCGTGTCGCATGTCCTATCGGCAAAGTTGTTTGGGTCGGTAATTTCATTCAAAATACCTCGCGATACACTATTCATAGTCTTTCGCGGCATTTTCACAATAGTCACAAATATTCACAAAACAATTAAGCACATATGCAAAAGCAACACACAAATACAATAGAGCAAACGAATTGTCGTTGATCTGTGGAAAGAAAGTCACAAAATTAGTAAAAGCGTAGCGCCAAATCCTAATTATATCTAAGCAAACAAGAGCAGATATCTGACTGTTGTTCAAAAGACTCTCAACGAAATTCGATCCTGGACTGGGTGTCGCCAAGTGTAACCTCCCCACAAAAATTTTAAAGACAGAAATATTAAATGAATAGGAGCCAAACGTCCAAACGTAACCTCCCTGCAATTATTTTGAAAAAGTATGGACAATATTATTTAAGAATGCTAATGTACATTGCTCTAAGCGTAACCTGCCCACAATGAAATGTACTGACAATGACAACAAAAATGTGAAATTCGCAATCTGACTCCAATATAAATTCTTCACCAAAAAATTAAAGTCCATTCAGTGACAAGAAAATTCAATTAAACCGAAATATCGGTCTTTGGCCCTGTGTAAATCAATCAGAATTAAAGTCTTACCTCAGAATAACTGGATGTCAAATTTCTGCTCTTATCTTTGCGCACGGCTTGGAGGAACTGCATTGCAAATAATAATATTCCTTTTTTCTGTAATTTTACTGAAAATTTTCTTTAAAAGAAGTGGAATGAAATGGGAAGTGCAACGAAATCTTTAGTTCAATAAAAAATAAAATTTTGAAAAATGCTTTTGAAATTAAAAATTATTATTGGGGCACTTATTGGAGAATAATTACAATAAACAAATTTTTACATTATCTAATGATTATATTAATTAACAGTATACCTCATTCAGCATCTTGACCAGTGTTGCCGACCGCCTACATCACACAACCGCACTGGGCTGCTACTACTGACCGACCGCTCTGCACTGCACTGCACGACTACTACTGACCGACTGCTCGTAACTAAATCGAGCTACAGACTCGCAACGACTGACTGACTGACTGAGAACCGCTCGCAACACTCGCGCGGTCAAGCGCATACTCTCTGGTCACAGATGCTACAATGCCTCGCCATCGCTGCTGCGTTACATACGTGTTTCAGCGTTTCTTCACTATGCTGGTTTATTTCATCTGTTTGACGTGATAAACAAAGCAGACAGGAAGATTAATTGACTAGAGGCTCAGAAACCAAAGTTACATTATTAATTCATTCTGTATGTGCAGATACATGCAGTACTGATTAAAAGTATGCTGACACCTGTTAGTGGAAATTGATATGTGTTGTGTCCGCCCCTCGCCTTTATGACGGCGTGAAATCTTCTGCGGATACTTTCAATGAGGAGGTGTCTGATTGTTTTTGGTGGAATGGGTGCCCATTTTTCCTCAAATGATGTTGGATGCTGGGACCTGGACCGAGGAGGACGTTCTGGTTCACACCAAAGGTTTTCCGTTGGTTTTGGGTCTGGAGCCTGGGCGTGACAGTCCATTTCTGGAGCGTTAATATCCGCAAAGTAAGGCCTCACAGAAGAAGACGTTTTAAATCGTCGTCTGACCAAATACATTTTGTTCACCGAGATTTCCAAGAAAAGGTCATGGCAAACAGCTCGACTAACGACCCCGCACCTTTCCATAATCCGAGCTTGTGCTCCCTTACTAATGATCTTATTGTCAACAGGACGTGGAACATTTATATCTCTCCCTTTTTTTCTGCTCTGACAGGGTGCTTTGTCATGTTGATACAGTCATATTTGTCGAGCTGTTCTTCTACTATACCCTGCGCAAAACCCTGTAAAATGTGTCTATATTCCTTAGCATTTAGCGTCTTCTTAAGCGCAATAAGGCGACGACACCCTCAAGACTTAAAAAAAACTCCAATACTGTACCACCACCTACTCGTACTTCACTGTTGGCACTGCACATGATAGCAGGTAGTATTCTCCACACATTCGGCAAACACAAAAGCATACATGATATTTCCACAGAATACGGTGTGACTAATAACTCCAAATCACTACGCATAGTCGTTGTACTAGCTGGACTTCATGACCTTGGTTTAGCTGTGGCTGTTACTTCACCCTCCCAGTTCACGGTCACATCACCAACACGTGGTTTTGGCAGCCTTATAAGATTTGAAATATCTCTGGTTGATTATTACTCAAATGACAACCGATGACTAGAGCACATCTGAAGTCACTGAGCTCTTACTGTTCTTCTTCTCTACTTACAACACACTACTCCCTGCATCCTGTTATACTGCCTTCCAAGACATCTGGAGGACAAATTCAACATTACATAGGGGTGTCCGGATACTTTTGATTAGACAACATCTGTAATTTGATAGGAAGATACATGGTTAGAATTACATTATAGGTAGCTTATTATCATGTGTCGTTCAGAATTTTTAACTCACAGAGCTTGCCGCTTTTGTACTTCCGTGGTCCTACGCAGCTGCTCTAGGACTGCGTCACAGATCCTGCGTTTCTACAGTGGCGAACGGTAGCATCCCGTCCTCCCGCCCTACGGCCTCTTCTAATATTAAAGGTGCAACAGAGCCGGTTATTGGATTACCGCGGCACGTGAGGCGCGGGCAGAGGCTATTGAAGCCATGAGAAGCATTGTTCTCGTCGAGCCGGCTCTGCCAATAGCGTCCTGAGGTTTCCTGTGGACGTAACTCTGGAGGGCAGCCGACGGCCGCCCAACTCCACAACGCGAGAGGATTTTCAGGCCTGTGACAGCTTTCGTCGTTAATCCTATTTGCTCCGATAACTATGCTCAGCTTTAACACCGGGTCAATTAACTCTTTGCCTTATCAGTCTTTACGTCACACACACACACACACACACACACACACACACACACACAACAGTATTGTTGAGAGTAACCTATGTACGGACCCTCATTTTGCAAAATTTGTAAATTAAAGTTAAAAAAGGTACAGAGAAGGGCAGCACGTTTGGTATCATCGCTAAATAGGGGAGAGATTGTCACTGAAATGATACAGGATTTGGGGTGGACATCATTAAAACAAAGGATTTTTTCGTTGCGGCGGACTCTTCTCAAGAAATTCCATTCACCAACTTTTTACTCCAAATGCGAAAATATTTTATTGACACTGATCTACATAGGGAGAAACGATCACCATGACAAAGTAAGGGAAAGCAGAGCTCGTACAGAAAGACGTAGGTGTTCATTTCTTTCCGCGCGCTATGCGAGATTGGAATAATAGAGAATTGTGAAGGTGGTTCAATGAACCCCCTGTGAGGCACCTAAAAGTGATATATATATATATATATATATATATATATATATATATATATATATATATATTGTAAGCAGAGAACTGTAAAATCAAAACTTTGGTTGCAGTCAATCATGTGGCACACAAAAAGTCTAGGGATTGAACGGGGGAAATGGGCATTCTTTTGTCTTGAGACTTTTAGGAGATGTTGGTATACAGCTGACTGTCTACACTGTAAACTCGATGCTAGTAGCGAGACGTAGAATGTACGGGGAACTTTTGTTTAGGTGGCGTATTTCAGTTATACCAACACTGAATATAAAATTAACTCATTGGATTGGGGTCAGCTGGGAATAAGGAGCACAAATTTGATTTTAACATTCCGTCGACGACTGGTGTACTGGAGGTCGAGTTGAAACCCAAAGTGATGACGCACATCAACGTTACCTTGAAGTTTGTGTCAGTGCTATAGTACTCCATAAAAGTATATGGAATTCACAAGTTATGTGGTGACTATTTCGTTTTATACATTATCAAATTAATCATGGTTGAGGTGAACACGTCTTACATAGGTTCGGAGTCAAATATCTTATTCATAAAGCAATGGATATGACATAAAAAAATTATAAGATATTTCACTCCAAAACTGTGAATGAGTGCTCTCCTTAACCTTCATTAATCTGATGATATATAAATCGAAAGTTATCATTAAAGAAAGTAGTAAGCACACAACCGTTGACTCCCATGTAATCTTTATAGTGTCCACTGTCACACCGATACAGCTTTCAAACTACGTAAAAATCGGTGCATACCTCTTACGTGAATTCACATCAAACCTGTTATCAACGGAAACCTTGTTAAAGCAACTGTCCCGGTGAATTGCATTAGCAATTTATATAGAGCTCCTCCTCCTTTTCCTCCTCCTTCTCCACCTGTTCTTCTTCTTCTTCTTCTTCTCTTCTCCTTCTTTAGCAAGATAGAGTTTCACGACGTTGGCCTCTTCAACAATCTCTTCATACATCTCCGTCTCTGCTTTTCTCTGCTCTCCTCGGATGTGCTTCCTGGTAAGAACAGCCAATATATTTTCTGTCACCTACGTCTGGTCGACCCATCCTTCCGACTGAATGCCTTAGGAAAACTCAGAAAATTTAAATCAGTATACAGGAGCGGGATTTGTAATTGCCAGCCCAGTATCGCAACTAATGCAGAAACGAAATTAGTGTGTAAACTGGTAGCACTTTGTTACTGGTGCCTCTAAGCTTTGTGAAAGGTAGTCATAGACACTCTGTCTCATATTATGGTCAACTGAAATACGTTTGGGAATGCACAGGCCACAGTCAACTACTGCGGCAGCTCGAAACACTCCACAGCTTTGCAAGACCGCTGTGAATTCGACCAGTCTTTTAAAAGTGGGCAGTGTTAAGTAGGGAACGCGCACCCGATATGTGTCAACGTTGTTGTATCACAATTCGCAATGGCGCAACTTCCCTAAGTGAAGTGTTCAAGACATTGTCGAGAACGTTTTGAAGAAGAAGAAAGCGTGTGCGAAATTTCTTCCACAAACCTGGACGCCTGCCACGACTTGACTGAAGTGCAAAGCGTGTACAGTTCTTTTCTGGAAAAAATCACCAGAAATGAGTGGTCTCGGTGCTACTTTGACGAACGAACCACAAAACGGCAAAATGTAGAAATTCACGTGAAGGGTCAACGCTTTGACGACATAACTGACATTAAAGACAATGTGACGCTGGGGCTGAGCATCGCAGAGAAGGACTTTTATGACTTTTCCACATGTTCGTATTAACGTTCTGCATGTTTTACTCGACTTGGGGAAGATTATGTAGAACACCTGAAGCTTTTTTCTGTTTTTAATAATCCAGTTTCAAAATTTTTTGTACTGGCGAGGTATTTCCAGATAACATTTTCGCTTAACATTAAAATATCTTCGCAGTTATACAGATTTAGCGTCATTGGTTTATCACATGCGGAAGGACGAGTACTTTTGATGGGGTTAAGCCCTTATTTCGCTTTGATAGTTCAGATACGATAACTGAAGTTGTGAAGACATTTTTCATTTTTATTTCGCTAATGAACAATTTGGTTACATATTTGTAATATTGAAGTATTGTGTTAAATGATTGTACTATGCTTGTAATATTGGGATGCTGATTTTAATAACTCTACTTTTCAGTAAAAATTAAAAAGAAAACACTTGTTCACATTATTCAAACTTGAGAAAGCAATTGAGGAGTTGCTGCCAAAACCCCACTAGACGGGAAATCACAGTATTGGGGAAACGAAGGAACAGCGCATCTTCGTCACATAAGTAGCTAATTTCCTTTTCTTTTGTCTAGATATTCTGTAGACATCAAGGATGTTATCAGAAGTAATTGTGTGATACCAAATTTTATTGTCTGGGTGTGGAGAAGGAAAATGAATTGGACAAGTGTGGTTTTTGCAGAATTCAATAAAACCTCCACTAATATACTGCACATTAAATATTATACTTGAAACGTCCCCTTAGAACAATTATACATGACTGTGCTTAAACTGACACACAATATTTTGTTATCGCAACGCAATCTGACTTTCAAAATTCCCTACAAAAGAATGGCCCTGACTAACATTAAACTATACCTTTCACAAATCACTTACCTCACAAAAATCTTCGCTACTCAAGCTACTGCAATACAGCGAGCGCCACTACTGCCAGCTAAATAAAAGATTCAAACTACTGAAGGCACTAACTACTGATAAGGCTAGTTAGCAAATGAAAGATATTAATAGAGAACAAACAATGTATTTACCTTAATATCATCACAAGTCATAATATATATATCAGTTCATCACAAATTACAAATCTCCGCCATCTCTCTCCCCACATCCACCACTGCTGGCGGCTCACCTCCAACTGTGCAACGCTACGCGCTGTTCACATCCAGCTGCCGCTGCCCAACACAACAATGGCAGACAACAATGCAAAGCAGCCACAGACTGCACACAGCACAGCCAGTGATTTTCATATTGAGCGCTACGTAACATTGCCAATAAGAAAACATAAACAGCCTACTTACATAGAGAAAACATAAACAGCCTACTTACATAGCCCCCATGCTCCCCACAAAAAATTTTACAAATTGGGTTGGGCAGTGGCCAATACAGATTTGAAAAAATTTTTCATAATTGCAACAACAAATATATCAAATGCACACACTTATTGATACAATGTTGGTCAAAAGCTAAAAATTTCTCACAGTCCATAAAGACAGTCCAGATTGTTCATCACAGTAAAATTGCAGTGTTTTTCTCAAAGTCTGAGCAGTAAAAGAAAATGCACACGGAAGTCGTGGATTTCCATGCAGTCTTGAAGAAGTAGTGTTGTCCTTCCAATGGAAAGACAGTGCTGACTCTTGACATGCTGACAGATAATGGGCCACAACAGAGCAAACCCACAGCAGAGTCAGTCGTAGTTTGGAAGAATATTGGTAGGTAGGTCATCACAGAGCAGACCCACTGTAGTCCTGGTAGAGAGTATGGTATTGGTGGGCCACCAGAGGTGCAGACCCACTCCAGACCTTGTAGAAATAATGGCGTTAGTGGGTCATCAAAGATGCAGACCCACTGTAGTCCTTGTACAGATAGCCAGCAGCCATCTGTTGTGACTGTGCAGGTGCACAATCACCATTGAAGAGTCTTGTGGATGATATAGCAAGTCCATAACCACCACTTGTGCACTCACAAAGTTTTTGGAATTGTCCTTAGAACCAGCAATGCTGTTATCCAGTCCCTTGCTGAATTATTAACACACGTGCAAACACTAACAGTCCCTACTTCTCACATATTGTCCATATACTATGACCAACAGAAATGTGTGCAGTGAAATGTAACTTACAAGTTAATAATATGATGAATGTTGACAATTACAATTTTATAACACAAGAATACAATTACAAAGATACAGAAAAAATCATTAAAAACATAATAATACAGATAACATTTGTAGCAATACAGGCTTTACAAAAGAATCGAAATAACATATCCATCAGAGTTACAGGAATTATGACATAAGTAAATATATAAAATAATGAGAATAGTTTTCGAAACATTAATTTCACACATGAACATTGAAACAAAACAGAATTAATAATGTGTAAGCATATTTATAAGGTAAATAACATATTATTAATGCCAATTATATTCGAGGATAACAGTATTCCTCATCATAGTGAATATAGCTTAGTACTAGAAAAATTCTACAACATAAATCGTATTAGCTACACACATAAAGACAGGAAAAACACAAATACACAAGGGAACACAAACATATAGTGGGATAACACAAAAGGGAAAGGACAGGGTTTGTTTCATTGCAGTATAATGCAAACAAAACTTTCTTTGCTTCTTGGAGATCTCCCTTCATTCATCATTATTCCCAAAAGTCCTATCTATACCTGCTTTCTGTATTTTATTCATATATTTTTTTAATATAATTATTTCTCAGTGCACAATACTCATTTTGGCCCAAGTCTGTTTCATATAACTTCGCAACGCATTCTTTACCTACTCTCCATAGTCAGTTTCTTATATAGTCTACCCCTCTTCAGCTAACTTAAATCTACTGAGCTCAGATGCTAAACTAAGGGACGAGGCAATGCAGCAGCACATAAAACAATTAATATAAACAGCAATGAAAAAAAATGGAAAATCGCAAAGCAAGGTACAGTAAATCTAAATTACCAAGCAAATCTACATTACAACTAATATGAGCCAATGTACAGTAGCAAGAAAAATAAGTCAGTAGTAAAACTAGCTTAACAGAGTAACACAATTTAAAATTCAGTAGCACTATGCCTGGCAAACAGCAGCAGCAAATATAAGAAATATAAAAAATATAAAACTTATATCTATACATGACAAAGCTCAAGCAGAAAAGATATTACAGTAAAAACAACAATGCAGATAAGGGAAGTGTATATTCACATCTTAATGTCTAAGTAATTAAAGTGGTGCACCACAACAACTTATTGTAAAAAAAATATTACCATGTACTAGAAAAGAAAATTATGTGTTACTGTTACTAGTTCCTTCTTATTGTTCTTTCCTTTCCAAGTGCTCCTTTTTTAAAGAATGTGGATCATAAAATAATTATTTAATAGATCTGTTGACAGAAAGTGTTCACATTAGCAAAGGCATTTCATTTTATAAAAGCAATGCTGCAACACAGCTGGAAAACAGATGTCAAATGAAATAAGCAATTACGCAAACCAAAGCATAAAAATATCATTCAATAGTCATGTGGCATTTCGTAAGTCAGTAGCTCCCAACTCTCATAGAAAGACACTTGTCATAATCAGGTGTGCAGAGGTACGAATATTTCCCATCAATTCATAAGCATTTCAGTAATTAGCACAAAGTACGAGTAATCATATGTTTTCAGGTAATGAGTGTGTAATATTTGCGATGCTTTCTACAAAGGAATGTCAATAGCAAGGTTAATGGAAGTAATGAGGGTGTCGCATTTGCAATATTTTCTCTAAAGGAATGTTAATGGCGAGGGTAAAGGCCTGCCTTTTTTCTTTTTTTTTTTTTTTTCTACCTGTGCTTCCGGAAAGGCACACCCTAATGGCTTGTTCTCCAGGTGTTAGACACAGCTGCGTGCCCACAACGCATTACGTGCAGGTGGTCACTTAACTTTCTTACGGAAATATTTACGACAGCAGTTTCCGCTACAGTGACAGTCTCACATAAAAATATTTCACAGGTCAAGAATTAGCGTTGCAAATATGTAGAAACAAAATCCTATGAATATAACAGTGTCCAAAAAAATTTTCAGTGGCATTGTGATACATTCACACATGATTCACACATGTACACACATTTCATAATTCTAAAGTATGATTCTTGGTTTCCAACATCCTTTTCCATAAGTCAGAGTCCCTAATCACTATTCATTACTCCTTACCTTATTACACATATATATATATTCGTCGACACGTCAATCTTGCGACGGCACTTCAATATTTCATCATAATAAATACATAGCATAACCAAATTCCTCATATAGCATCAGCTTATAGATCAGAAACATACCTCAACAGCATAATACACATCGTCGTCGTAAAAATAACATCATAACACCTCAGTCAAATCTCAAAATCGTCGTAGCTTCCTCCAATAATTAAAAAAAATTCTCTGCTCATGTCAAAAGTGTCATCTGCCTCAAACGTACTTTAAAAATCATGAATCCATACCAAATACATCATTCAAAGCTCTCATAGTATCACAATGGTTCCGAAAATATATGAACAGTTCACAAAGTACAAACAACATACAATTTTGTAAGTGTGAAGTTATCCAACGGTGTAATTACGTAAACGTCTGTCACTGATGTAGTAAAATAAATGCTTGTCTCTCTCAGGTAAATAATCAGACAGCTGTGTAATTTGTGTGTTAGAGAAATATGGTACCGATGTGTAAAGTTGTATAAGCAAATACCATATTAGCTAGGGTTCCTTGTGGTTGCCACACACATGGTACACAAAGTAGGCGTATACCCCCCTGAGGATTAATGTAATTATACCATCAGGTGTTACAGATTACACCAATGGAGTGAAACATACCACGGAAAACTTTCTTTGTAATTCAAAAATGTTTAAAAATAAATGTTTTAAGTATAAAATTAATCACTCAAATATGTGTACTGTAGCGCTAAACTGTGCGTCTTGTAACATAATCTCTGTGGAAGTGTTGTAGTTATCGTCCTCCGAAAGCTAAGTTCTGCAGAAGTCAATGTACTTACCTCATGATAAACAAAAGTGAAATGCTTTGCGTATAGATATCATAGTTATTATGCTTATTGGCATGATGAAGAAAGTACTGTGCTGTAACGTATTGTTGTGCTACGGAAAAGGCAATCTCATTATAGCTATACCACAAAAGTTACTACTAAAACATGTTTTACTTTGCAGAATAAAACAGAAAAACTGTGCAGATATAAAACAGAACACTACAAAAGCAACATTGTAAATTGTCACTCATTAGAAGCGTCGTGATAAAACCGTGTAGTTGTCACTTAAACTAACCACTGTGTCGTCTGGTATCTCACAGAAAGTACATTAAACCCAGAATGTATTTTCAAGTAAACCAAAATGTTGCATTAAAATCTCATTAGCAGTACCAGTATGTGTCCTAAGTATGTAAGCCTGATAGTCGTTACGTAATCGTGCAACTAACAAGCAAGAATGTACAAATACAACACTGTGTCGTCTGTTCATTATAACAATGCATTCGTAATTTCTGTTTAAATAAGTTCTCTTGGTTCTTGACTGGATATTTCACTTCAAACATTCTTACATGTTAACAGATTCTAAATCTGACAAAGCATACTAGAAATGTGAAGTGAAAAGTTTTATGGCAAAGACAAAGTTAAAAAGCAGATTATCTTTCAACAAACGGTTTTATATGTGAAATATGGTGTAAACCTTTACTCTTCCTAGTACGCAGAGTTTCAACTTCAACGCAATTATCATGTGGTATACGTCGTTAAAGAATACTGGAATTTTTCTTAATGTTAGCGTCTATGTTATTTTTTCCTGAGCCAGCCGGCGCAGGTGGCTGCCTGCGGCGCGAGTCATTGTCTGCCTCTTTGTTGGCGCGCGTCGTTATTGGGATTAGGAGACCTAACTTCTACAAATTCGCCTTGCCGAGAGGGCCCAGCTCTGTTAGAGTCCCGCCAGTTCTGATGAAATTCACGTCTATCGTTATGATTATATCGTCTGTCGTCATGTCGGTAGTTCCTGTAGTTTCTTTCTTGTCGGTCATGTGGTGGAGAATTTCTCCCTGAATCGTAAAGCCGCGCTGGACCGTTGCGTCTGAAATTATTCTGTCTCCCTTGATAATAACAGTTCTGGTTACCATATTGTCTGTTTCTATGATTGTCTCTGTCATATTCATTACTACGGAAATGTGATCTTTCTTTGTAACTATTATTACTCTGCCAGTGGTTGTCATATGGGTGGTGTCTGTTTTGGTCACGATTTGCATTGTAAGAATAGACCAGTCGTGTCCGGTTATTGTTTCTGTCGTCACGGAATTGTGACGGATGTGACCTGTAGTGATTGTTTTCCTGTTTTCGCATCCCGCGACGGTCTGTGTCAATTTCCAGTTCTTGTAACAGTCCCTGAAATGCTTCAATGTCGTCTTTGCAACGTCCTGCTAAAATAATGTGTCGTAAATGTTCAGGCAATTTGAGTACGCAAATGCGGATGAGTTCTGAGGGGCTGTATGGGTTTCAAAGATATTGATTCTTATGCAACATGTCTTCAAAATATTTGACAAGACTGGAAAATTCAGATTGTTCAAAGTGTTTCATCATCATGATGCTACGTTTTACACGGTCTTGTGTAGCTTGAGACCAATATGCTGAGAGGAAGGCATGGTAAAACTCTCCTTCACTGTGGCAATCGTGAATTACCGATCGCATTCTTACAGCTGGTTCACTCTCCAAGTAGCCACACATAAATTCTAATCTGTGTTCTAACGACCAGTTGGGAGGAAAACAATGAGAGAATTGATGGAGCCATGCGTGTGGATGAATGTCGTTGCCAGAATTCTTAAATGTTTTGAATTTACGTGTAGTAATGAACAGCTTATAGTCAAAATCATCATGTCGGCGAGTCGCATATCGGTCATTGTTAGGTCGTGTCGGCCGTTCCATCTCAAAATTCGGTGCACATTGCCAATTTCTTTCATAACTTCCGAAATGCCCTGTGTTATTATTTTGCGGCTTTTCCGTGTTTCTAAGTCCCTCTTCCCGTGTTGGAGCGCCAGTGTCCTCTGAAATACGTAATTCTTGTATTACCTGTGTCAGCTGATCTTGTACTTCCCGGATTTCTCTTTGGTGTTGTGTATTAATTTGATTCTGATTTTGTTTGAATTTTCTTATTTGTTCATACTCTTCTGTGTCAGTGAAGGCTACAGGTCTTGTGTCATTCAGATCATCATCTACCTTTGTAGATAAGTTAGTGACCTTATCCGAAAGTTCGGCTACTTTCTCCGATAGTGAACACATTTCCTCAGAGTGTTTTTCTGAACCAAGTTTCAGAGTGTCCATTTGTGTTGAAATCGTATCTACTGTGTCCTTTAAGTTTTCTTGAGTTTTTGCAAGTTGCGTAACCGAATCGGTAGATGCAACTGAGTCAATTTTAGCTTGCAAGGTGTTGTGATTTTCATGAACAATGGTTTGCAGTTATTTTATGGCTGCTTCGTGATTCTGTAATACATTTTCATGCCGCGAGAAAATGGGTTGAAAATGCTCACAAATTTGTGTTTTTATGTCATTACAGACTTTTTGACATTTCGATTCAATGTTATGTAACTCACTAGTTAAATCAACACGTGTTTGTTCAAGTGTGGTGTCTAACTTTTGAAGATTTTGTCCCATTGCGTCTAACTGTTGCTGTGTTTGTCTCTGGTGTTGTTCCATTGTGTCTAACTTTTGAAGATTTTGTTCCACTGTGTCTAACTTTTGCTGTGTTTGTCTCTGATTTTGTTCCATTGTATCTAACTTTTCAAGCTTTTGTCCCATTTGTTGCATTAATTGTAATAACAATGCACTGGTGTCTGAAACATGTTCCTCAGTGCTTTTCGGCAGTGAATTTGCACCGGCAACATTCACATTTTGACAAGCAGAAAATGTGTCTTGACTCATTTGAGAAAACGGTGAGAACCCAAAACCTGAGTCTGCAGTATTTGCAATATTGTGTTCTGTCATTCCCGATTCCTGAGGCGAGCTGTTGCCGACCAATCGATCGATAGCGCTTTCCAGTTCACTACCTGTTTCACTGTCTACACCATTGTTTGCCGCCCGCTCCATTTCCCTATGCGCAATTACCGAATTACTACTTTGAACATTAGTTAATTCATTACCCAGTGGTGCTGGCAAGCTACGCTCGTCGTCACTATCATTTCTCAATTTTCTTTGGAGCCTTGTGTTACGTTTTTCACACGCCATAATTGTCACAATATTTCACACGATAACACAGAAAAGCACAATTTGAAGTGCAAAAATAGGAGAACACATTAACATAGCACTGAAAATAATATCTAGTTAATTGCAAGCGTAGCTGCGAAATACTTGGTGCAAATCTATATGCATGCCACAACTGTTTTACTGTACGACAATGAAAGGCTACAACTACAAAGGGGATTCTCTCTACAATTACGCGCTAGCAATAAACAAAAGCTACAATAAATACACAAACTACAAGAAAAAAATCAGAAGATTCCAGTGAGGTATCCTAGGCTAAGGGTCGACATATGAAACGTCCCCTTAGCACAATTATACATGACTGTGCTTAAACTGACACACAATATTTTGTTAGCGCAACGCAATCTGACTTTCAAAATTCCCTACAAAAGAATGGCCCTGACTAACATTAAACTATACCTTTCACAAATCACTTACCTCACAAAAATCTTCGCTACTCAAGCTACTGCAATACAGCGAGCGCCACTACTGCCAGCTAAATAAAAGATTCAAACTACTGAAGGCACTAACTACTGATAAGGATAGTTAGCAAATGAAAGATATTAATAGAGAACAAACAATGTATTTACCTTAATATCATCACAAGTCATAATATATATATCAGTTCATGACAAATTACAAATCTCCGCCATCTCTCTCCCCACATCCACCACTGCTGGCGGCATACCTCTAACTGCGCAACGCTACGCGCTGTTCACATCCAGCTGCCGCTGCCCAACACAACAATGGCAGACAACAATGCAAAGCAGCCACAGACTGCACACAGCACAACCAGTGATTTTCATATTGAGCGCTACGTGACATTGCCAATAAGAAAACATAAACAGCCTACTTACATAGAGAAAACATAAACAGCCTACTTACATACTTACTTACCATAAGATTTGATTTTTTTTATATTTTACGAGAGACATTAGTTAAACAGTTATTTATTAAAGATGAAGGACGAAAAACGTGATATACAGCAACAGTGTTATCTCAGAACAGTAATCATCATCTCCATCACAATTGTCCTCATTGCCTGTTGACTGTGCAACATGTTGTAGGTGAACCCATTGATGCAACTCTGCCAGCAGTCTTGAGTAGTTCCCCTTGTTTGCACGATTTTGGAGGTCTGCTGCAATTTTTAATAAGTCTTCAGCCTTCACAGGATACGCTCCAGGGGGAGATGGGAAAGTTCCTGGTAAGTTCACTGTGTAGGAATGTCGGAGCTATGATGATGTGACGGCTCCAAGTACCATGGTGCGCTTCTCACAAATATACAGCACTGTTTTTGAAGTCTAATTCCGTAGACCAAACACCCTAAACCCTGAATGCTGGCTTTGGGTTTCTTAAAAACTTTAGGTTGGTCAACATTTCTCTCCAAAAAAATAGAGATGGATGTGTTCGGGCCTTCGTAGTCTTTTCACCCCAAGATTCGGGAAGCTTGGCGTTTGTAGTCTTCCTGCGTTGAGCAAAAATGAGTGAAAAATCCTTGTCATTTTGAAGGTAGCTATGATAACGAACGGAAAATGGTAATTATCACTTTCAAATTTCTTTAGAATGTGCACCACACAAAAGAGGGAGTAAACCATTGTGTTATTTTTGCTTTTGTCCATGACAACTGCCCGCCGCGATGGCCGAGCGGTTCTAGGCGCTTCAGTCCGGAACCGCGAGACTGCTACGGTCGAAGGTGCGACTCCTACCTCGGGCATGGATGTGTGTGATGTCGTTAGGTTATTTAGGTTCAAGTAGTTCTAAGTTCTTGCGGACTGATGACCTCAGATGTTAAGTCCCATAGTGCTCAGAACCGTTTGAACCATCTGAACCGGGACAACTGTCATTTATTAAAACCAGCTCGCCCGTTAACTCTGCGTGTCGGATGCTGTTCATAAAATGTAGTAGCATCGCTCCAGGGGGAGATGGGAAAGTTCCTGGTAAGTTCACTGTGTAGGAATTTCGGAGCTATGATGATGTGACGGCTCCAAGTACCATGGTACGCTTCTCGCAAATATACAGCAAATATACAGCATATACAGGTAGAACTGCCACTAAAGTGCGTTTCTCTCCAACACCAGTGTGGAGGAGTAGAAATTACAACAGAAATTATCACTAGTCGGCTAATTTCAATTAACATTACTGAGTTGACATTCAGCTGGGAATTGGTAGGTGATTGCGACTATATTCTTAACATTCTGTATCTTCCTTCCACGTTTTCAAATAGGCAAAGTAGTGGTTTCAGCTCACAATGTGTAACCACAAGTCACGTAGAACCCTTTATATGACAGGCCTTGATATCTGCACGTGGAGCCGGCTCCCGACAGCGTCCCAGCCATACTTCATCAGGTTCAGTTCTGGCGCATTTGATAATCAAACGTCAACCTGACTTAGTTATCATTCTGCTGAAATCATTGTGGCATGATTCTGACTTGTTGGAAAATACCATCGCTGCAGGGGAAGTCGTGGATCGAGAGTGTATGCACATGGTCAGCAATAATTTTCATAGGGCAGTAGACTACTTCCACCGGTTCTGTCCCCCATTGCAAAATTCTGCCCCAATCGTCCTCCGTCCATGGTGCGTTGCAAGTTTGGAGTAGCTGTTTGCCTGGATGAAGGCGTATCCGGACACGGAGATAGGCCTGGCGTAAAAGGTATTTTTACTGATTCACGGTATAATCTCGATGATCCTGTGCTCACTGCTATGAGAATTAATGATGTTGTTGCGACAACATGGAAGCACGTTGGGATCGTCCATTTCTGAGCTCCATATTCGACGAAATGCGCTGAACGGTGAGTCGCGACACACTTGTGTCTTCACTAGCATTTTACTCTGTAGTGGCCAGATCGCCGTCTATCCTGCTTTACAGAAATGGCAACTTCCGACCTCCACGTTCAGTGACAGGGCCTGGACGCGCAGTATCCTCCCGGTCATCAGATGTTTTACTGTCCTTTACTCGATGAGTTTCCATTGATGCTGATGACAGTATGACAATATCTTCGCGGTTTGTGAGATGCTTCTTGCAAGGCGCTGGGCCTAAATAACCTGCTCTTTGACGAAGTCGCTTATCTCAGTCGACTTCCCAGTTTACGCCCCGTATCATCACTAGAAATAAGCTTGATGAAATATAGCAACAACAGTGCTGCGGCTGCATGAAAACCAACTTTATTATAGCTTCATCCAAGTTGCGTAGCTCTTAGCTGTAATGTAAACTTTCTGCACGAGGGTCTTCACGCGTTATGCTTCATATATCGGATCTATCGACGAAACGTGCAAATAATCCACCAGTCAAACTGAAGAAATGAGGGACATTAAAGTGTTGCATTTACGGTTAATCACTACTCTTCTCACATCGGCAGTAGACTATTCAACATGGAAAACTTACACATTTCCAGATGCGATGTGCCTTCGAAACCTCCCCTACGAAATGTCTATTGTTATTGCAGGGTGACATAACTGCATTTCTCTAGATATCGATATCTCCTGTTTGTTTCCAGGTATAAACCAGAAAGTACTATGGCATTTTATGTAGAGTGACGTTTCAGATTTTGTATCGGTATTTCTTCTTGGTCGGGTGCGCTACTCCGAACAAAATATGATCATCTATTTTACAAAACTGGTAACCTCATCCGACGGCGGTAAGAGGTAACATACATGTATCTAATATTCGTTGTGCAGAGGCACCGCTATATCGCACTTTTTCCTGACACAGCGCTAAATGTAGCCGCCACATTCACCTGTTAGAAGATACCATCGAATCGTGATACTGAACTGCAACAACATCTATTGCAGCCCAGTTTTATGACGCAAAGGTATCTAGCAACAGGTGAGCGTGGGCGCTACATTTAGCGCTGTGTCCGGTAAAGGCGCGGAATTGTGCTGTGTTGAGCAGTACAGAATTCTGCGTTTTAAATGCCAAGTGACTGCAGCACTGGAAGTTAAAAGCACGTCAACAGCACCTGCGATCTACACACTAGTATGTAACTGCGAACGGTGCTGGCACGTTCAGAGTTTCAGGTTTTTTTTTTTTTTTTTTTTTTTTTTTTGCAGTAAACAGGTTAAGCGTATGCTCCATTTGCAGTTTGTGTGAAACTCTTCAGTTCCTTTCCGAGTTTTATTTTCTCTCAAGAAAGTGTCTGACCGAGGGTAACGTAATTTGTTTGTTATATTGTGTAGCCTGTTGACTATTCGAAAATTTTTTGTCAACTTTGATATAGCACACCGAAGCAATTTAACTTTCAGTTTCCACATTTTGCAGTCGTAGTGTTACGACTACCTCTTAGAGATAACGTCTATGACCTGTAGCTTACGATATACACTACATGAAATGCTCTGTGGCGTTTACACGGAGCAACGCAGTTAAAAGGTCACATTTTCGAAACCGCGTAATTGCCTACCAATCTTGGGCAGATGTTTGAAATTTGGCTCAAAGCTGTCTGTAATATTCCTCTGTAATGGTGCAAGGCTTGCTTACCTTTGACGTCTCTCCAGGTCACGGTGACGTTATAACCAGCAACGTGCCGACACAAGCGAAATAAAGGCCGGAGATCAGACATTCATGTGAGGTCTAAGACAGCCGTAGTGATGTCACATTGGCACCAAACTCTACGACATTTCTCCCCAACGGACTGTGGACATGTCATGCTATAAGAAGCAGCCTCTTACCCACATTTCTCCTCTTCTTTTGACGCCCCTGCGATGCAGGTCAGAACAGCAACGCCCAGCGTTGAAATCACACGGTATTGTAATGGGTGGCCGAGGAAAGCATTTCAGTCACCACTCTCAGTGGACACGAAAAGACCTGATGGGGGTGGCTTAAAAGGCACCAATGAAATCACCCCCTCTCTTGGCGCATGCATTTGCATACATTTCAGGGTTGAAAACAGCAGGTAGCAGCACAGTGTGTTACAGAACGTCGTTCTTGACATCATTTGGCGTTGGTGACACCGCCAGACGATTTAACCCTTCATCCACACTACTGTGGCGCTGAAACCCCACTGAACGTTATCTGACCCGTTTGGACTATAGAGTGACCGTAATTTTTGCTGTGATGTCCATAGTGGAACCACTAGTGACCGATCAAACCCATTCGACGAAACCTATACGTTATCCTAAGCAGAAGTAAACTTTACCAGCTCTCCACACCAGTGCAAAATTTACACACACTTTAAGAAAACGGCAGATGGTGCTCTAGCATTATTCTCGATATGATCTGTAATTGTCTTATTTACCTTCTTTGACTGCTTTTATTCAGTGTGACTTCTGAATCACAAAGCTCTTTGATGTAACATCTGAGTGAATATTTTACTCATTATTTATGAATATTTACGTAATTGTAATTAATCTATGGATGTAATTTCAAAATTAATGTACTGTAAAAGAATGAACATGTTAAAATTTTACTTTTAATACTGGTTCATGCACAGGGAAATAAGTTTGTAATCACGTAAAACTTGGAGGGAAGCCCCTCCACAACGGAGCTGGCTAGGGGGGGAATAGAGATGGTGGATCTGGCGGTCGAATTGCAAGGCCCGTGTGTGCCATGGGTCAGTCGGTTGATAGAAGAAAAACTGTTCGCAGCTAGTGAACTGAACGAGACAAGACAGTTAGGTATAATAAAACCTCGGATGTGGACGTAATTTGACTTATTCATGACGTACTTTGGCTGCCTCTGTACTACGAAAATCCGACACAAAGAAGAAACGTTTCAGCTAAAGTTACACGGCAAGGGCCATGGATACCTTTGCTGCCCATTTTGAATAGCGCAGAAGACCGATATTGCAACCACCTTCATCTGGAATTACTAGCTGAGTACTGTAAAATTGCATGGACCATTTTTGTAGTTTCTTTTTCGGTAATAAGTTTGTGTTCTGAGCACCCCTATTTTATCCTTAGTCGTTTGCCTACAAAGGCACCTATCCCAAGTATTACGGTAATTCTGAGATTCCTATTTTAATGATCTGAAAATCGGTTATCTTCCTTAACAAAAGTTAATAAGTTATTCAGAGTTATAAAGTACAAAATTATTTAGTGAGCATAAATTTTGAAATACCTCGCGTAATTTCCATAGAAGGATAGTTAGTTTCATCAGTACAATTACTAGGAGAAAATTTAAAGTATTCAGTTTCAAGGCTCTTCTTATTCAAATAAGTGTAGTATTTCGTATGTTACATAGTTATAATACTGATCTACGGGGGGGATTACCAAGAGGGAGGTGACTTTGAGAAAAGGATTCAACGACCAACGGAAGGATAACGTTCTACGAGTCGGGACGTGGGATGTCAGAAGCTTGAATGTGGTAGGGAAGCTAGAACATTTTAAAAGAAAAATGCAAAGGGTCAATCTAGACATAGTCGTGGTCAAATGAAGTGACATGGAAAGAAGACAAGAATTAGTATAGGGTAATATCAACAGCAGCAGAAAATGGTATTAGTTTTTTTATGAACAGGAAGCCAGGGCAGAGAGTGTGTTACTGTGACCAGTTCAGTGATAGGATTGTTTTTCTCAGAATCGACAGAAAACCAACACCGACAACCATAGCTCAGGTATACGTGCATACTTCGCAAGCTGAAGACGAAGATATAGAGAAAGTGTATGAGCATACTGAAAAGATATTTAAAGGGTGATGAAAATCTAACAGTCATGGTGGACTGGAAGTCAATTGTACGGAAAGGATTAGAAGAAAAGGTTATGGAGAATATGGGCTTGGGACAAGAAATGAGAGAAGAGAATGACTAACTGAGTTATGTAATAAATTTCAGTTAATCGAATATTCTGTTCAAGAATCGCAAGAGGAGGAGGTATATTTGGGAAAGGTCGGCTGATAGAGAAATATTAAACTTAGATTATAGTATGGTCAGACAAAGATTCAGATATCAGATACTGAATTTAAAGGCGTACCCAGGAACAGGTGTAGACACAGATCACAATACATTAGTGACGAAGAGTAGGCAGAAGTTTAAAACATTAGACAGGAAGAATGAAAACACAAGGACGTGGCATACGGAGGAACTGAGGAATGACGAGATTCACCTAAAGTTCCTGAAGCTATAGATACAGCAATAAGGAATAGCTCAGTAGGCAGCATAGTTGTAGACAATTGGACATCTCTAGAAAGGGCCATCACAGAAGTTGGAAAGACAAACGTAGGTACGGAGAAGGTAACTGTCAAGAAACCATGGGTAACAGAAGAAATACTTCAGTTGATCTATGAAAGAAGGAAGTTAAAAAAAAAAGAAAAAAGAAAAAAAAGGTTCAAATGGCTCCGAGCACTATGGTACTTAACTGCTGAGGTCATCAGTCTCATAGAACTTAGAACTACTTAAACCGACCTATCCTAAGGACATCACACACATCCATGCCCGAGGCAGGATTCGAACCTACGGTCGCAGCGGTCGCCCGGTTCCCGGCTGCAGCGCCTAGAACCGCTCGCCAACTCCGGCCGGCGGAAGTACAAAAATATATTTCTTTATCCCAGAATTTCCCTGAACAAGTCACTGGGGAATGAAAGAAATAGGAAGCGCAGAGAAACTAAGTCGAAATCGCTGCATGAAAAATGCGAAGGAATCGAAAAAGAAATGATTGCTGGAAGTACTGACTCAGCATATAGGAAAATCAAAACGACTTTTGGTAAAATTAAAAGCAAAGGCGGTAAGATTAAGAGAGCAACGGGAATACCTCTGTTAAATATAGAGGAGTGATCGGATACGGGGAAAGAGTACACTGAAGGCCTCTATGAGAGGGAAAATGTGTAAGCTGTGACAGAGGAAGAAACAGGAATCTGTTCAGAAGAAATAGGAGATCCAGTATTTGAATCAGAATTTAAGAGAACTTTGGAGGATTTAAGAGCAAATAAGGCAGAAGGCATAGATAACATTCCATCAGAATTTCTAGAACCACTGGGGGCAGTGGCTACAAAACGGCTATTCAGGTTAGCGTGAGGAATGTATGAGTCTGGCGACATGCCATCTGACTTTCGGAAAAATATTATTAACACATTTCTGAAGACTGCAAAAGCTCATAAGCGCGAGAATTATCGTACAATCAGCTTTACAGCACATGCAACCTAGTTGCTGACAAGAATAGTATACAGTAGAAAGGAAGAGAAAACTGAGGATTTCTTAGATCGTGATCAGCTTGGCTTTAGGAAAGTTGAAGGTACTAGAGAGGCAATTCTGACATTGCGATTGATAATGGAAGCAAGACTAAAAATATTAAGACATGGTCATAGGATTTTTCGTTCTGGAAAAAACGCTCGAAAAATAAAATGGTGCAAGATGTAGAAAATTCTGAGTAAATCGAGGATAAGTTATGAGGAGACACGGGTAACATACAATATGTACTAGAGTCAATAGGAAATAATAAGGGTGGACGACCAAGAACGAAGTGATCGGATTAAAACGAGTGCAAGACAAGGATTTAGTCTTTCACCCCTGCTGTTCAATCTGCGCATGAAAGAAGCAATGATGGTTGTAAAAGAAAGGTTCAGGAGCGAAATTAAAATTCATTGTGAAAGGATATCAACAATACGATTCGCTGATGACATTGCTGTTATGAGTGAAAGTGAAGAAGAATTACGTGCTCTACTTATTGGAATGAACAGTCGAATGAGTACTGAATACAGATTGAGAGTAAATAGAAGAATGAGGAAAGTAATGAGAAGTAGCAGGAATGAGAACATCAGGATTAGTGTCAAACATAGACCTTAATTCGAGGAAGAAATTTCTGAGAATGTACATTTGGAGCACGACGTGTATAGCAGTGAAACGTGGACTTCGCTGAAGCAGAACAGAACAAAATCGAAGCATTTGAGATGTGGTGATACAGACGAATGTTGAAAATTAGGTAGAGTGATAAAGAAGAAAGAGATTCTATGCAGAATCAGAGAGGAACATGTGATAAACAATCACAAGGAGACGGGGTTAGATGATAGGACATTTATTAAGACATCAGGGAATGATTTTCATGGTATCAGAGGGAGCTGTAGAGGGCAAAACCTGTACAGGAAGACACATATTGGAATACATCCATCAAATAATTGAGGACGGAGGTTTTAAGTGCTACTCAGGGACGAAGAGGTGACCAGAGGAGAATAATTCGTGGCGGGCAGAATCAAACCAGTCAGAAAACCGATGATTCAAAAAGCAAAAGAAATATTTAACAATGTTTCCAAATATTGTACTGTGACGAAAATGTTAAGCCTAGACCGGAGTTTTATGATACACTAGTTTCTGAGTCCTCTTGCTAAAAGTTAAGTCAGATTTAAATTTCATATCAGTGCTCAAAAAGTACAACTTTCATTCTTATAACTTGCATATACTGTAGTAAGCTAAGAGCTACAACCATTCATACAATACTTGATTGAGGTATTACATATTCCATGTGACCTAAATAGCATAAGGAGGTGAATGTTCCTTGCGAATACAAATAATAATCAATACGAAAGATACATTATTTCATAACTATTTCAATGGCAGTACTTTCAAGTAATTAACCCGACAAGAGAACCCCTTGTCCATGTTAGCAACGCTCCACCATTCGTAATCGTTTACTTATAATGATCATCAACTTCCTACTGTAATGTACAGGTAGTATATGTTACTGAGAGCGAGTTGTTGCCCATCCGTATTAATACTCCTCCTGTATAGTTCATGTCAAATCACTGGTACATTACTCTCTAAACTGTGTTACAGAATTTCAGTATCAAGCAGAGTCAATACCAGAACTTAACTTCCTTTGAGAACCATGCCAGTGCTTGGTACAACTCTGCCTAATTAGCCAGGAGACAGTTTCATTCTACGTAATCATAGTTTACTTGGTGACTAATAGAATCTTGGTTAGATTCCCGTTTGCTATGCTGTTGTTTATTTTCAATAGGAAATTTAGAGAAACTAAAATAGTTTAATACCTTAACCAGTATATACACAATCACGGCCAAACTAAAATTGTTTCACAAAAGTTACATTATAGGTGTGTCGTTGATTTAGTAGTAGCCGGTAGTGCTATGGTACCTCAAACACACTTCATTTCGACAACACTCTCAGTGCCGTCCGCGCATCTGCGCATCTTTTGCTAGGCGCTTTAAAAGTGTTCAAGTGCAGCAACCATCAGTGACCGATTCCTACGCGCCAACGTGGCAGCCATCCCTTTCGACATCCTTTAGGTCTCGCATCTTGCCAGCAGACGCTAGTTTAGAGAGTTTCCATCACGCAGCTCAGAGATATCGAAGTGGTTGACTGTCACACTGGTGCCTTGGGATCAACCACCAGCTGTCTCTGCACGGCAACAAAGGTGAGTTAGTGACACACGGAAAAAGTAGCCGAATTGGGAGGGGGAGGGTTCTTAGAGGTACCCTTTGCCGTTTCAATCGTGCGTGTGTCAAGGTCATCACCACATAGAAAGGCCCAAATCAAGAATAGTGAAAAGCATTGACTACCTTCGCTACTGTGGTTCACGTTCTGTCGAATAATTTAGAATGGTCCCTAGTGATTCCATCAACATGTAAGATCAAAAATTCGGTAATGCTACAATCCAAAGGGATCAGATGTTGTTTCTCCCCCAGGTTGTCCTTAGAGATAGGCTGAATCGTCCTGGACATGTAAGCACCGTCAAAGACTGTCAAGAGCATCATTCTGTTACAGGCTGCACTGCAGATTGCCTATTTCACCCTCGAAATGCTTGTAAACATACGGCCCAAGAAAGGGGATGGTTTTATTGATTCTATTTATGTCATCCAAATGGCACAAATGGCTCTGAGCACTATGGGACCTACTTCAGAAGTCATCAGTTCCCTAGAACATAGAACGACTTAAACCTAACTAACATAAGAACATCACACACATCAATGCCCTAGGCAGGATTCGAACCTGCGACCGTAGCGGTCGCGCGATTCCGGACTGTAGCGCCTAGAACCGCTCGGCCACCTCGTGCGGCATTTATGCCATCCCCTGAAATCTTATCGTGTCCGAGCGATAATGAGATTGAAATTTTTTCCTTGGGCACCAATAAGAAACCCGTATGATTTCAACGCTGGATGTCGGGACTACGACCAACATCGATGAGGCGTCAAAAGGAGTAGTGACATGTGGGTAAGACAGTGTGTGACGACCTTCCCGTCCTGTGACACATTCACCGTGGCCCTGGGAAGAATTGTGGTGAAAACTACTGGCAATGAGACACCATTAACCCACCTTACATCTCAAATGAACTTCAGAGCACCGGCCACCTTTCCCCAAGTGTCGACACCTTACGGGTTGAAGCGTCGCCGTGGATGACGTCATAGGGTTGACCGCTAAACCTACAGAGGAAGGTTGGAGACACCTAAGAGGCAAATTTCAAACTACACCAAAGCGCCAAAGAAACTGGTATAGGCATGCGTACTGAAATACAGAGATATGCGAACAGACAATGGTGCTGCGGTCGGCAAACGCCTGTATAAGACAAAAAGCGTCTGGCGCTGTCATTAGATCGGTTACTGCTGCTACAACGGCAGGTTATCAAGATTTAAATGAGTTTGGACGTGGTATTACAGTCGGTGCAAGAGCGACGGACACAGCTTTTCCGAGGTAGCGATGCAATGGGTATTTTCCCGTATGACCATTTGACGAGTGTACCGTGAATATCAATAGTCATGTAAAACATCGAATCCCCGACACAAGCTGCGGCCGGAAAAACATCTCGCAAGATCGGGACCAATGACGACTGAAGAAAATCGTTCAATGTGACAGAAGGGCAACCGTTCCGATAATTGCTGTAGATTTCAATGCTGAGTCGTCAACAAATGTCAGCGTGCGAACCATTGAGGAAAACGTCATTCACATGGACTTTCGGAACCGAAGGCCCACTCGTGTACGTTTGATGACAGCAAAACACATAGCTTTATGCCTCACCTGGGCCAATCAGCACCGACACTGAACTGCTAATGATTGGAAACATGTTGTCTGATCGGACGAGCCTCGTTTCAAATCAAAGCGGATAGACTAGTATGGTTATAGAGACAACTTCATGACTCCATTGACGCTGCTTGACAGCAGAACACTGTTCAATCTGGTGGAGGCTCCGTAATGGTGTGGGGAGTGTGCAGTTGGAGTGATGTGGGACCCCTCATACATCTAGGTATGACTCTGACAGGTGACACGTACGTAAGCATCCTGTCTGACCACCTGCATCCGTTCATGCCAATTGTGCATTCCGTAGGAGTTGAGCAGGACAATGCGACACTCCACACGTCCAGAAATGCTACAGAGGCTCCAGGAACACTCTTCTGAATTTTCCGCTGGCCACCAAACTCCCCAGCCATGAACATTATTGAGCATATCTGCAGTGCCTTTTAGGGTGCTGCTTGGAAGAGATCTCCACCTCCTCGTACTCTTACGGATTTATTGACAGCCTGCAGGATACATGGTGTCAGTTCCCTCCAGAACTACTTCAGACATTTAGGATGTCAAATTAAACACATTTCAGTCGTCAATTTTCAACCTTATTTTATTGGGCAACCATTTTCAACGTTTTTCTACTCGATCCTCACGCCCCTGACGGACGTGTAGGAATAATCTGCCTTGCTTCTGATTAAAATAGGGGCCAGCGATATTGGTCTTAGTAGATATTGGTTACAGTGATAACTTCAACCATCACCTGCCGACTGTTGGCGTAGTAAAATGCTGAAGCAGGTTGCCCAATAAAATAAGGTTGAAAATTGACGGCTGTAAGATGTTTAATTTGACATCCACTTTCTAACGGCCGACTCCCGCAACCATCACTAAAAAGATGGACTTACAAATAGCTCAGACATTAGTCGAGTCCATGTCACGTCGTGTTGCGGCACTTCTGCGTGCTCGCGGGGACGCTAAACGAAATTAGGCAGGTCTTTGGCTCTTCAGCGTACTACGGCATGGTGGAAAAAAAAATAGGCAGGTCATTTGCTCTTCAGTGTCCTACGGCGCGACAACAGACAATTTTGGGGCTTAGAGAGAGTGAATGTTTAATTGTTTTACAGGTTAATGGGTTGCTTGAATGAACACAGCCGACTGCTCTCACGACAAAACGGAGCTATTGTTGTAGTTTCAAAGACGGACACTCATTCGGAACTACATTTCCTTAAAGAGAGGCATATAACTAATTCAATAGTTTTGGAATTTCACCTTTCCTAAGCAATGACCCGACTGAATCCAGAGTGGTCGTATGTGTAGTTCTATACACTAGAAATTATTGTATTCGAATACAGAGCGCTACCTGACACGACATTCCTGTGCGAGCCATGTCGGCTCGTTTTCCAAGCTTTTATATCTTAGCTTACTGGCTCAATTCGTTTCCCTGTTACACCACTGGGTGACGCTTCGGTTTTCTTATAGTTGGCTCTTTGGTTAGAGGGTGTTGGAGACGGGTGGTGAAGAAAGGTGGGGCTTTGAGAGAGAGGAACGTATGACGAACGGTGAGCGTGCCATTATGGAGCCTGATCGGCGGTTGCTTGTCCCAGTGGTTGGCTATTTGTACAGGGCCACATTGATGTGGAGTGTTGGGCTCCTTGCTGTTGGGCCTCCGTTGACTATCTGGCTTTGGAGGTGACTGATATGGCCTTCGTGATGACGTTGATTTTCTCTGGTAAGCACCCGCCTTACGTTATTTTTGGGTGAGATGCTTCTGAATTTTGGCACATGTGCTCCGGTGTTGAACTTGCTACCGTTAGATCATTAAATTGCCCCCCCCACCCCTCTCTCTGCCTGAACCCAACTTATGGTCGATATATTTGAGCGTTTTTAAATTGTGTACTTTCCTTTTTATTATCGTTTGTTGTTTCGGTCATCTTTGTCATTATAGCTTCCTGTTTGAAAAATTCCTAACGTCAAAGAGTTTCTCTAGTTTGATAAAATGCTGAACCTGTAAATAAAAAACAAAATAACCTTCTGTTTCTAAATAGCTATCGTAAAAGCGCCCTCAAGTTATTTTTAATCATAATCATAATTAACTTGTAAAATTTTTCTAATGAGGGTCACCCTCATTGTTTGAAGTTTACTATTTAGTGAGAGGTTCTCAAATTGTTACGGTGATTCTTTTTCTGTAATTGTAGAGTTGTCACATTTGCCTGGTTGAAATTGTACGAGTGCCTCAAGCGCTCTCGAGCTGTGTTTCTTCAAATGTTGAACTTGTTATTTTAAAGAGACATTACCTGTCCTGTAAAAATAACTGCCACTGTGAAAGAAGGTATCTAAACAGTCTTGTGTAAGTTGTGTTAACTTACCTTAAACTTCCTGTTGTGTCAGGGTGTTTTTGGTTTGTCACTCTGAACTCTGTCTCAAAAGGTTACTATTGATTTGTATGTATATCTTGTTAAACAGAGGATTAACAACTGTTGTAAAGCAACAAATGGCTTTCCGTGAACCCAGCCTGCGCCTTCCTCCCCCAGGTTAAGTTGTCATGTGGTGGGGCGTCTACTGAGATCCAACTGCGTGGTGCTCTGTTGTGAATGCACGGGTCAGCTTTACTCCGGTGAAGTCAATAGAAACAGTCTTTGTGGTGAGAACGTGAAATCAAGTGTACGTACTAGTATGTCTCCTCGACGGCAAATTACAAATGATCGTCATCGAATAAGTTATGTGGGATACAGGTTATTCGATCCGTGACCGGGAGTGCTGCAACGATAGAGCTCTCCATCCATATAACTAGTGGATAGTAGAATGCCGAAGGCGATGACGATTATATATGAAATTTACACGATACTTCAGCCATTTTCCTAGCTTTTTAAGCAGCAGGCATTTACCCAGAGTGATGGTTAGACTCCTTCACGCTAGATACCCTTGGTGTGGCCCTATTTCTGCCGACAGCTGGAGGCTGTCAGGTGGGGACTGCACTGTTGGAACATCAGTAAATCTGTCTGCTTCTGTTTTCCAAAATCTATAACAACCTCAGACAACAATTGACATGAGAACACCTACTCCCACTTCAATTTTGTCTACAGACATATATTAGAGGAAAATATGGTGACATCCACTGACGAGCGGACGATCACCAAGTGTGTTGCTTTGGGGCATCGGTGGATACAACGTGGTATCTCGATAGGTACACATTGGTGGCAATATCAACAAAAACTGTTACCTAAGTGAGATGCGCTCTCTTCTGCAGGCAGCTGTACATATGTCTGAAGGACGGTGGCCGAGGACTTCTGACGAGAATCTTTGAATTTTCTCTCTTACGAGTACCAACTTGTCCATTGTTTGTACGTCCGTCTGATTTGGTAAGACACTGAAACGTCTCCTGTAACTGTTGCTTCGTAGTTCCTGCTGCATTTTACGTTACTGTATTTATGAATTTCATGCAGACACGTTTGTGGATAGATGTCATGTTGGCGTAATACATGTCCCCACTGGATAAAAACTGCCCCTCCCAATATTTTTCGAAAAGTTTAATTAAAATCGTTCTAAAATCTAAGGTGATGACTATCAAATGAATCTCTTTACGAACCCTACTTTTTTTCTGAGCATCCTTTCACAGTTCCTATACGTCTTCACCCATTTTTCATGGATGGCGAGGTAAATAAGTAGCCCGGATACGATTGGACGTGAATGTAGGCATATAACCACATCCCGTGTCGCGCACACTATGTGTAAGACCACCACGTGGTCCACACAGGTTGAGAGCGTAGTGCGGGCTGCGCCAGTGTGAGTGGAGCAGTGCAAAGCAGACGACGGCATATACAGTGGAGCACCTGGTGTTCGCTGTGGGAAGTTACGTGACAACGAATTCGTGGAAACGGTGTGGCCCATGGGGCGTTAAATACTGATGGTCCTTTCTGCTGCAGTTTTAACTGTCAATTGTGAACTGTATTCGCCAAGAAAGAAATTTCTAAGCTCACTATCTCTGTCATTCAATTTATTATATTCTTCTATTAAATAATCTTTTTAATGATTCCAAAGTGTCATCAAAGAGTGCCACGCACTGACTAGTCCGTCAGATAGGATCCGATACGTACCCGCAAATGAGAAAACGTTTCTGAAGTTCACTATATCAATCTTACGTCTGTCGCGAGAGATCAGCATATTACGTCGATCATGCGGACGAATATCCAAGTGGACCTGTTTGCCGCACCCTGTGCCACTTAAAAAGAATGATGTATATGTGAGATCGCTAAGCGCGTGCCGTGAAGTTCATAAGTGTTTACTGACCATTTGCAAAGTCAGCCGAACGGATCTGTATCAATCACGAAGCCTAACAATAACTTTTCATTTTAAATGTGCACTAAGGTTTCGTTGTTTACAGTCTGCTTCTTCCATACAAGAAAGTATCCATGCCCCATTTTTGACCCATGTTCCACATAGTGTGAATGTTGGTTTTAGTTCTGCCTACTGCACTTGAGAACTAGTCAACGTTCAATCTATTTCTCAACTTTAAGACAGCTCAATGATTCGATTTCACAGATCTATGACAGATAAAGGTCTGTGATACGCAACCATCTTTAAAAGGGATAAAACATACTTCGTTTTCGTAATTTTAGTGATGCTCAAGGAGGGTACCACCCAAAAACAAATCTACCTTTTTAAGAAACCAAGTAAGTGATGCACACCATAAGTCGACAATTACTTACGAAATTATCTTTATTGGACGAATTTTGGCTTGTTGGTCAGTTAATTTGTATTTCAGGTACTACAAGAGAGCTACGTTACCAGAAATTCCGTAACTAAACAGAAGATATAATATAATGAAGAATGACAGACAGAAAATTTGTCTAATTTTTTTCGTATATTCGAATAAATATAAAATACAGAATTTTCCACCTTTATTCACCAAAGAATAACGACTATCAGTCTGATTACTTCGTACTCGTACAATGGTTGTATGCCCGTAGCGTACAGAAGCAATTGTCACCGCGGTGGCTTCAGCACTGTACCGCCGGAAACAAACAAACGGGCCTGCAGCCGACCAGAGACTGTTGCGTGCAATGAGGCTGACCGCGCTGTTACCAGCCAGTGCTTTTAGCAAACAGTTCGGTGATGGCCGGGGGAGGGCGCGAGCACAAAGCTCAACTTTGCTCTAACTCCGCTTCCGTTGTCAGTTGTGGACGCAATTACCAGCGGTGACCAGTTCCTGAAACACCTCCTTCCCGTTGCAGCTGACAGAAATAAGCCGACCACTAACCAATCTAGGTAATGGAACATCAGTATCCTAGAAACGTTACGTCGTACTTCGCAACATCAGAGAGGATGTGGTTATTTCTCTAGCAGATAAATACGGTGTGAAATTCTCAGCCGAAAAACATGTTGTGAAAGTCTTACTCCAAGTTCTTATGCATCACAAAAACTAAGCTAAAAAGTTAAACAAAAATTTAGGTCAAAGGAGTGAGACTGAGTGATCCAAGCACAAGTTATATAAAACCTATATTTACGTTTCTCTTGTTTTCGTTACACCACTGGAGTAATTTTCTGTGGTATATCATATTCTTCCATCCCTAATGATCTGGCTGCCCATGGGACATTATATACTAATGTTCCTTTCTGCTGCAGCTTTAAATGTCAGTTGGGAACTGTATTCGCCAAAGAAGAAATTTCTAAGCTCACTCTCTCCGTCATTTAATTTATTATATTCTTCTATTATTATTAATCTGTATAATTCTGTGTTGACATCAAATTTTCGGCATATTTTCACGATGAGTTTGGCAGAACCATTTACGTTAAAAAAAAGTGTGTGAAATCTTATCGTACTTAAATGATAAGGTCATCAGTCCCTAAGCTTACACACTACTTAACCTAACTTATCCTAAGGACAAACACACCAATGCCAGAGGGAGGACTCGAACTTCCACCGGGACCAGCCGCACAGTCCATGACAGCAGCGCCTTAGAAAGCTCGGCTAATCAGATGTTAAATCCCATAGTGCTCAGAGCCAATTATTCGAAGAAAGTGACAACAATTAAAATGGTTGCCATAAAGAAGCAACTACGGCTATATTACACTGCATCTAGTCAACGAGACTATGTCATAATGAATGGCCGCCGAGATGAAGTAACCTTTCCATAAATCAACTGATGAAAGGCGACTGAGCATGCTGTACTTCATTGAATTGTCATTTCCATTGTAATTATGCTGACGAATATGTTAGTACCAAACTGACACACTGAGATGAATGCACCTTCTATTTTGCAGATGTAATATAATTTGCACATCCAACATAAAAGTATTGGTAAATAATTGGAAAGAAGAACTTCACTGTAGCAGCGTGTTATGCAATCTCAGTAGGTGAATGGTGTGATGGTGTTCCCATTTGCTGAAGCACACTTAATGGCTTCACCATAAATTCCTCATTTCTGCAGAATTGTTTCTGCAGTTCGTTGCATGATGGACTCCTTCCGATCAGCACAATGAACGGTTATTTAATACCTTCGGCAGAAGTGAAAAATATTTCAGAAATTTATCGCAAGATGAAAGAAGCGTAAGGTGAGCTGTGTCTCGTATGGCGCACAGTATTCCGGCGGTGTCAGTGATATATACGTCTACGTGACCAGTATTCACTATTTTGCGTGGCAGGTGGTTTATCGAACCACCTTCAAGCTATTTCCCTACCGTTGCATTCTCCACCTGTGTGCAGGAAAAACGAACACTTAAATCTCCCCGTGTGAGCTCTGATTTCTCTTACTTTGTGACAAGGTTCGTTTCTCTCATGTAGGTGGGCGTCATAAAACAATTTCGCGTTCTTAAAGGGAAGTTGCTGACTGGAATTTCATGAGTAGGTAATTGAACAATGAAAAACGTATTTGTTTAAATTATTTCCACTCAAATTCGCGTATCATACACGTGGCACCCTGTCTATGTTTCACGGTTATATAAAGCGAACTGTCCTTCTATGGACTATTTCTATGTCCTCCGTGAATTCCGTCTCATGCGGATCCCACACCACGCAGAAATACTCCAGAAGAGGACGCACAAGAGAAGCGTACGCAGTCTGTTTAGTAGACCTTTTGCCTCTTCTAAGTGTTATGGCAGTTCATAACTACCATAACGCCTGTTAGTTCGTCCTTATTACATTCTGCCATAAGTGGGCGCTATTTCGTCTAATTTTTCCCCAGTGGGAATGGTTTTAGGAGACGCATTTTCACAAACTGTCTTGTAACTCGACAACAGAGTTCCTGCAGAACAAGGGATGAACACTATACTGAAGTAGGTAGTCCAGAGTACATTTTGAGCAAAATAAAATGTATTTTCTATGTTCTGAAACAGGACTACACCCATAAGCTATCATTTTTCCGTGCTCCATTTGTGAACAAAATAGTTGTAAGAGTGGCGGAATAGGAAGCAGTGTGATGTCGCAGAGTGTGGTTGTAGATCCATGCATTAACACTCTCAATTTCTTGCATACAATTATTTGCCGAAAAATAGGAGAACGTTGCATGTGCCTTCGTTTTCTTCACAAAAAAATGGCCCTGAGCACTATGGGACTTAACTTCTAAGGTCATCAGTCCCCTAGAACTTAGAGCTACTTAAACCTAACTAACCTAAGGACATCACACACATCCATGCCCGAGGCAGGATTCGAACCTGCGAACGTAGCGGCCGCGCGGTTCCAGGCTGTAGCGCCTTTAACCACTTGGCCTCGCGGCCGGCGTTTTCTTCACAGTTCCCGTGATTGCTCACGAACAATAACGATCTATTTTGTAGCACGAGCCTATGATTATCAATTTTCAGTTCTCCTTTCACTTTTTTACTTACGATAGGTGCAGACAATTTTCAAAAAACAGGCGAGTTAGTCTTTGAAGAATAGTCGACCGTACAACAGGAGGAAATACTGCTTTGTTCACGCAGATACTGTTAACAGAAGCCACAAAGCGCCCCACACAGGAAGCAGGTTTTCGCTCGGTTCACTTAACAATCGCGCCATGGACGTCGCTGCCGAATATAATCACTCTGCGGGCCGGCGGCAGGGCTTCTGCTTTGTTCTCCGTCGCAGAGACACGTGACGTCCAGAGATGCAATTATAGCCCGAACGCAGGGCCTGGCGCTCAGATGCCTTCCCGTTAAACCAGACTTAGATGGTGCAAGTCACAGCCAGAGCTGTGGTGCATGTGTAGCTGGAGAGGTTGCTCCCTGTCTGGAAAATTAATTTTCATTTCAGAGCCATCGCCTGGAGACAGACAACGTACTTTAATCATCGGCTGGCACGTTAACGTCATTAGAACTCTTGCAGATCCATTATGTACCGGCAAGTATCTAGATAACGTTTACTGTCAGCCGAGTTGCGGCAGGAGTTACTACAGCAGCGTCACCTACACAATTTTCGACGGGGATCTATGATGACGTCATCGAGAGATGTATGTTCAATAACATTGCTGTTTGGAACCTCATTGTACCAAGGCTTTGACCATCCTAGTTATCCGAAGTAAAGTTCTATATTCTTCTGCAAGTCATGACTGTTTGACACGATAGAGGAGAAGTCTTACTCACAATTTTCAGCATACAGCTTTTAATATTTAATAGTTATTTATATCGTACATACTAAAATAGTTAATGTCAATAAACATGTGTAAACATGTCGTGGTGATGTCGAAGACTGCTTGCAACGTAAGTGAACTACTTATGTACTACTGGTACCGTACACTTCCAGGTGTCACACGACATTGACGCCTCGGCACCTTCAGGACAGGATAAAGGTGCGATTCCGAACACGAGCGCAGACCGCAGACTGCATCGATCGGCTGCAGGCGGCACCATTGGTTACCATTGTTTGCAATGTAAGGCGTGCTGAACGCGGCAGCAGCGTCGTCTGCCGCCGTATATATACCTGCTTCGGCGGCAGACCGCACATCCGGTCAGGGACCAGTACTCCCGCTGCCGCCGAACCGCATAGCGACCGGAGACTGCTTTTACTGGCCGAACATACCCAATTCAGTGAAAATGATTTTCTCGCATTCCGATTAAGCAAAGTTAATTAACAATGTGGCGAAACATTCTGTAATTTATGACGCAGGGCATGAAAAATACAGAAATGTTGTAGTGAAAGATAATGTCTGGAAAGCTATAGCACAAGAGTTAAATAAAACAAGTACGTATATTCAACCAATTATTTACTAACAAATAGATCCGCATGTGCACTAACAATTATTATATGAAGATGTTAAAAAGGTAACAGTATATATGTTTCGTCTTACATAAATCATTATTTACAATCCATTGTTATTCACAACCCATTAATAACTGCTGCCTCTTGCCACGTCACATAACCGTATTCACTGGAGAAAAAATCTTTAAGTTTGTCTGTAATTTCAAAACCACTGCTGTTTAGAAATCCTCCAAAACGAGAAAAGCTAAGCATGTTGTTTTGCAACAACAACCGCAAATCATTATTACGACAATTAATTGCTTTTTTAACTGCAACTAGATGAAGCGTGTTCTAAGTAGACACAAGTAGATGACGAGGAAAAAGAAGGCGGTGGGAGCTCATAACTGGGGAATGGATATGTTGGTGGAACATGTTAAGATATACAGGAATAGTTAATTGCAGCTGCAACTAGAAGACAATAGGACATGTTGAAGTGATAGATTCACATCAGTAAACACGAGGTAGACTACGAAGAATGTAGGTTGTAGTAGGTACGAAGTTGGGAAAAATGGCATAAGGGAGATGGGTGACAAAAGTACAAAGTATTCTCGCACAAATGACGGCACACACACAATAATTTCCTCTAGAATATGACTTACTTAAATTGGTAGTGGAGTTTTTTAAGCCAACTTATGACGGAGCTATATACTTTTGGGTATGACGTCGTAAAACAAGTGTGTAGAGAAGGAGGCCGGCTTTGGCGGGGGGAGGGGGGGGGGGGGTTAGTGGGAGAATGGGAGGGTTTGGGGATTCAATTACGCGCTCATCTCCTTTGAAATTCTCTAAGTAAGAGTTAGATTGTCCATTAGCACAGGTAGATGTTTTCTCTACGCGCGTAATCGGCAACTTGAACACCTGTGTCTTTTGCGATTTCACACTTACCACGTTTGGCACAGTTCCAAAGGAATTCGTAGCACAAAGAAACAGTCACGTTGTGCACCTTACGTGTGCCTTTAAATGGCTTACATTCGTAGAATCCTATGTTCCTTGGTATGCATGTAGCGGGTTGGGGTCGTTATTTTTATCGAATTAACTCACTTCAGTAAAGCGACTTACTTTGAAAAGTTGTATAAACGTGTATGAACGATCCGGTGCATAACTGGTTTTGTCGCATCTCTTAAAAGAGGGCACATTATGTCAGGTTTGACTGAGGGTGCTAAATAAAACACGTTCTTGGCTAAAATGTCTGTGCTACATACCTCAATTTAGTAACACACGTGTTGCTACCTAGTCCGCACTAACACACAGCTTCTCGCGTAAAAGCATATACTTGCATATAGATTTCATTATTCCGATCACTCTCGTAGTACATCCTTTTAGTACTATATGATTCGCAACCTATTGTCTAAGGAACCCCAAATTTTAACGATCAGTAAACGATTCTAAACTTCACACAATGGTTATTTGTTTAGTAACAATACTACGTATTTCATCAATATTCAGCGATCTGAAGTTTCTGACATGTGTCTGCGTAATATCCCACGTGGAGTTCTTTTGCCCATCGGAAGGAAGTCGTAGTTCTCTCTAAAAATCTCGAATCTTCCGGAAATCTCATTTACAACTGGCTTCACCAATTTCCGAGCCCTTAATCATTTGATCAAAAGCTAACTACAACAATTTTACAAAATTACTAGAATTCCGAACAGCGGATGCTCTCACTACTGAATCTCAATCACGATTTCTTCTTCTCCTACCTACACAGCACTCGATCGTTGAGTGGAATATAATTTAGGCAGCCAGTTTAAAAGTTTTTGCATACAGCACTGTAGCCTCCTTCCTTGATCAAAACGCTACTCCGAATTTAATTTGTTTCCCTAACTGTATTTTTCGATAAGTAAACTTAAAACAATACCATCTTTTCTTATAACAGGGTAATTCAAAAAGGAAAACCTCATTTGAATTGTTAACTACTGGTAGAAACACGTAGGACATGTCATTGGATAGATGAATGTTTTAAGTTCCGTATTCACAAACACACAATACCATCATGAGCAGCATGCTTTACTCGAGTCCAGTTCCTTTACACACAAATCAACAGGTGTCTGTTTATTGAGTCGATAGCTTCAACATTTCGAATTCTCAGCTCGTTAAAAGTAGTTGCCATAGGTCGAATATGGACTGTATTATGTGTACCAGCACAGAAAAAATGGCAAGATGTGAGGTATGGTAACCTGGGAGGCCAAAAGCAATGAACAAGATCTTGTTGTCAGTCTCTTCCAATCCAACATTTCGGGATGATGTCGTCAAGACAACGCTGCACATCAAGGTGAAAGTGAGACGGGTGCCACCATTCTTGAAAATTAAATGATTTGAATCTTAGTGAAGTAGAGGTAACAACCAACAGTCGAAGTATGACGTGCCTGCCACAGTTTCCTGTGCGAAAAAGGAAGGTCCACAAACTTTGTTAACAGAAATGGCACCAAACACATTCAGTTTGGTGAATCTCCTTTGTGTTCGACGATGACGCTAAGATTTCGTGAACCCTGCCCCCCCCCCCCCGCCAAATTCTTACATAATTCCCTACTATGGACGATAGATGAAACACCGATTGATCTGCAAAGATCCGTCGTTCGGAAAAAGTGTCCTATTCCATATCCTGAAGAACTCGAATGCAAAATTCACACCTTCTGATGTGGTCACCGGGAGACCATTGCTGCATATTGTAAGGCTTCATATGCAGGCGTCGTTTCAAAGCACGCACACCGTTGTCTGAGGGAGTTGAAGTTCCTGGCCTGCGGGTCTTGTGGACTTTCGAGGACTCCGTGTGAACGCATCTCGGATGAGCTCGACATTTTCATCATAAACGCATGGCCGACCAGTGCTCTTCCCTTTGCATATACAAACATCATCCAACAATTCTGTGTGCCAGTCATAAATCTATCTACGTAGAGGCGACTTCATGTTGAATCGACGGTGGAATGCACGTTGCACTTGAACAATGCATTGGAATCGCGTAAATTCCAACACACAAATGATTTCCCCTGCGGTGTACTCGCCATGTTGCTACAAACAAATATCATCGCAGCTGTCTCAAAACTGTGACGCTCCCTGTATTCAGAGACGTGTACAGTGTATTTCGACCCTTTATAGTTAGTCTCTACTAAAGAACTGAAAGAACTGATACCTGTTCTTTGTTTTTGAAACACGTAGTATTAAGTATTCAAGTAAACGTTTTGTTTCTGGAAACCTTTGTAAGTAGGCTGTTTAGGTTTTTATATTGGTAACGCCACGTAGCGCTCTATATGAAAATCACTGACTGTGGTGTGTGCAGTCTGAGGCTGGTAGGCATTGTTCAATAGTTGCTATTGTAGTGTTAGGCTGTTGGCTGTTAACAGCACGTAGCGTTGCGCAGTTGGAGGTGAGCCGCCAGCAGTGGTGGATGTGGAGAAGTGAGATGGCGGATTTTTGAGAGCGGATGATCTGGACGTGTGTCCATCACAAACATTATATTTGTAAGAATGGATGTCATGAACTGCTATATATATTATGACTTTTGAACACAATTAAGGTAAATACATTGTTTGTTCTCTATCAAAATCTTTCATTTGCTAACTATGTCTATCAGTAGTTAGTGCCTTCAGTAGTTCGAATCGTTTATTTAGCTGGCAGTAGTGGCGCTCCCTCTATTGCAGTAGTTCGAGTAACGAAGATTTCTGTGAGGTAAGTGATTTGTGAAAGGTACACGTTAATTTTAGTCAGGACCATTCTTTTGTAGGGATTATTGAAAGTCAGATTGCGTTGCGCTAAAAAATATTGTGCGTCAGTTTAAGCACAGTCATGTACAATTTTTCTAAGGGGACGTTTCATACCATGTACTGATTGCTTTGTGATGAGTGTTTAGTTGCATATATGGGACTCACTGCACGATTTCACAATTAGATTTATACGCCCGTCACTAATTAAAAGGTTTGTGCAGCAATTAATGTCATATCTGCTCACCCCCTTATTGGTTGGCGAGTGGTCTACCTGCCCGCTGTAGTTGGTTTGGGTTATGAGCTGGCCGGCGCGACCTATCCCAGTTTTCTCGAAGCCCCTGAAGTGTCAAAAGTTGTACCTAAGGTAACATGTATGTGGTGGTCCGGTTCCAAATGCGATGCATCATTCACTTGAAGAACAGTACTTTGTCAGATTATGTGTGAAACATTGGAAGTCCGCTGCCAAAACAACAGATGTTTCAATTGCAAAGGTGTTTTTCGACGACGGATTCTATGTGGCCGACATTCACTGGGACACTGATTAGTTCGTATGTGTGAATTGTTGAACAATGTCTGTAAAATATGGTGTTTGTCCAATGAGTTCAGTAGAGTTAACACCATTGTACCTACAACTGTAACCGAACATTTGCAGATGAAGGAACTGATCGTGAAAATTTTGACCGAAGATCACAAGTCAAACTGATTGCTCGTTTGTGAAGAAATTGTGGAACTACACTCCTGGAAATTGAAATAAGAACACCGTGAATTCATTGTCCCAGGAAGGGGAAACTTTATTGACACATTCCTGGGGTCAGATACATCACATGATCACACTGACAGAACCACAGGCACATAGACACAGGCAACAGAGCATGCACAATGTCAGCACCAGTACAGTGTATATCCACCTTTCGCAGCAATGCAGGCTGCTATTCTCCCATGGAGACGATCGTAGAGATGCTGGATGTAGTCCTGTGGAACGGCTTGCCATGCCATTTCCACCTGGCGCCTCAGTTGGACCAGCGTTCGTGCTGGACGTGCAGGCCGCGTGAACGACGTTCATCCAGTCCCAAACATGCTCAATGGGGGACAGATCCGGAGATCTTGCTGGCCAGGGTAGTTGACGTACACCTTCTAGAGCACGTTGGGTGGCACGGGATACATGCGGACGTGCATTGTCCTGTTGGGAAAGCAAGTTCCCTTGCCGGTCTAGGAATGGTAGAACGATGGGTTCGATGACGGTTTGGATTTACCGTGCACTATTCAGTGTCCCCTCGACGATCACCAGTGGTGTACGGCCAGTGTAGGAGATCGCTCCCCACACCATGATGCCGATTGTTGGCCCTGTGTGCCTCGGTCGTATGCAGTCCTGATTGTGGCGCTCACCTGCACGGCGCCAAACACGCATACGACCATCATTGGCACCAAGGCAGAAGCGACTCTCATCGCTGAAGACGACACGTCTCCATTCGTCCCTCCATTCACGCCTGTCGCGACACCACTGGAGGCGGGCTGCACGATGTTGGGGCGTGAGCGGAAGACGGCCTAACGGTGTGCGGGACCGTAGCCCAGCTTCATGGAGACGGTTGCGAATGGTCCTCGCCGATACCCCAGGAGCAACAGTGTCCCTAATTTGCTGGGAAGTGGCGGTGCGGTCCCCTACGGCACTGCGTAGGATCCTACGGTCTTGGCGTGCATCCGTGCGTCGCTGCGGTCCGGTCCCAGGTCGACGGGCACGTGCACCTTCCGCCGACCACTGGCGACAACATCTATGTACTGTGGAGACCTCACGCCCCACGTGTTGAGCAATTCGGCGGTACGTCCACCCGGCCTCCCGCATGCCCACTATACGCCCTCGCTCAAAGTTTGTCAACTGCACATACGGTTCACGTCCACGCTGTCGCGGCATGCTACCAGTGTTAAAGACTGCGATGGAGCTCCGTATGCCACGGCAAACTGGCTGACACTGACGGCGGCGGTGCACAAATGCTGCGCAGCTAGCGCCATTCGACGGCCAACACCGCGGTTCCTGGTGTGTCCGCTGTGCCGTACGTGTGATCATTGCTTGTACAGCCCTCTCGCAGTGTCCGGAGCAAGTATGGTGGGTCTGACACACCGGTGTCAATGTGTTCTTTTTTCCATTTCCAGGAGTGTATGTAGAAACGATTCTACTTTTCTAGGATAATATTATTATGGGAGATATTCAGTCCCGCTCGCACAAATGCACGCAATACAGACAGCGTGGAGACACAGCAGAGCAGCAGGAGCATATGCAGGTCCGCGCACAGTGCACGCAACAGAGGCACGCTGGAGGAGCAGGGAGTGCAGGTCAGTGCATAGAACAACGCTTGCGCAACGCGGCACGCACTGCTTTGTCCACTTCAAATCTTTCTGTGCTGGTTGATTTGGATTCTGAGCTTGATTAATAACTCAGAAATGTAGTTTAGTTGTAACATGCTCGTAATAGCACGGAAAGACCTCCGTGTAGTAGCAAGAACATACAAAAATCGAATGTGTGCTGCGTAGGAAGTTTCTGATTCAGTGGTAGAGGAAAGCTTCCAACTAAACAGACACCAATTCAGAGAGATTCACACGTTCACAGAGGAATTCAAGAATTCAAATGAAGTGTACACGTTTTACGTATTTCGTCATTAATGTAATGCATTTTGCTCAAAATAGATATTTGTTCAATAACATTCCTAAGTAGATGCAGATGTTGTAGTGGCAGGAGTATTATTGAGATGTATGCCAAATGTTCTCTGAATAGGCGACTTGTTAGAGGACGAAGTACGTCCTATTACTGATATACGTGCTCTGCAGTATCGTATTAGTGATGTGTGTTTTTTCTCCCTTTTTGGCCACGTTCTTTGGGTATTTCATTAGACTGTGTTGCTCTGATTTCATACTCTCTGTCATCATTTGCAGTAGTCGTAGTGCTCTCTTCAGCGTTCATTGTATTTCTTGTCGTGTTTCTGTTTCTCAAATGTCGAGTTAAGAAAGCCACTTCCAGGGTCGAATATCAGTAGCTACCTGTCCACTTTTCTCCTGCCTGTGGATGGCGTCCCGATGAGAGCCCCTCAGTTTTCTTTTGACACTTCCTTTTCAAGAAGGAATTCACGTTTATAATTTATAGTAGCCTTTGCTACAAAGGCTTGTAAGATAACGTGAATAATTTTGTTATAAATTATTTGTATCCTACGCCTTCTACATCGTCTGAATTGTGTTTGAGTCCATAAATGTGTGCTCTCTTTTCTTTTTGTAGGACATATAAAAAGATTGCTATATTTCGGTATTTCAGGTATTTAAGAGTGAGTGATATTTTTGAAATCATAGCTTGAAACTACCACGTGGGTGAAAGGACACTATCAAAGATACAATACGACGTTTGAGAAGTAATATGGAAGCGTATTCAGCCCACTTATCTACTTATCTGAGTCTACAACTATGTGGGGAAACACTGCTTTCGAGCTGCTAAGGAAACTGCAATCATAAATCTGGCCTGTCTTGGAGCTGTTGATGAATCATATTACACTGAGAAAACCTCTGTTATATGATTGCTCCTACATCAGTTATAAAAACCGTTTTTTCATGGTATTATCGGCTACTGCCGATGGTTATTGTAAATATACTTCTAGGGAAGTGGTGACAATGGGTAGACCTAATAATGGAAACGTTTTTTTCAAATTCAGTATTATGAAAGTAGCTAATTCATAGGACACTAAATACCCCGCAACGTCAACCACTTCCTGAACACATGATGGAAATCCTTAGATGTACGGAGATTATGAGGCGTTCCCGTTACTTGGTAGCTATAGATGTGCTACTTAACCAACCCATGTGCACTGTAAGTGGGTCAATACGATCTACCGGCATGTACTCGTTACCTACATTGAGTCACATTCCACCTTCCGATTTCAGATGAAAGAGTGCGCTACAACGTGAATGTCACAAGACTCTTGTAACAGAACCCCGTCTCCTAATTTCGAAACTTCACAGAAGCTCTCTGCGTACCTTGCAGAACTAGCACTCCTGGAAGAAAGGAGACTGCTGAGAAATCGCTTACCCACAGCTTGAGGGAAGTTCCCAGGATGAAATTTTGACTCTGCAGTGGAGTGTGTGCTGATATAAAACTTTCTGGCAGATTAAAACTGTGTCCCGGAGCGAGACTCAAACTCGGGACCTTTTCCTTTCGTGGGCAAGTGCTCTACGGCAAGTGCTCTACCGTCTAAACTACCCAAGCACGACTTGTGACCCGTTCTAACAGCTTCTTGTCCGCGAAAGGAAAAGGTCCCTAGTTCGAATCTCGGTCTAGCACACAATATTAATCTGCCAGAAAATTTCAGATAAGTACATAATATGTCCTAGGATTCGGTATTCGAAAATCTGTTTGAGTTAAGCTGGTAACGGTAGGTAGATTTGTGACAGCTATTTACGTACAAAACATTAAATCAACTGATCTAGCTGTGGTGGACGACATGGGGACTGTGAGTATTAACCAGGTTCTCTTGCCTGCTCTACGTAGGTGCATATGCATTAGTGAAACTATTCTTACAACAGATAAATTCGAGGATTGTTTTAGTTCAGCAGGAGACGCTCTTCAAACAGCCGTTTTAAAAGTATACCAATACTGATGTGTTGAACAAAATAAATTTTTTTTAAAGGTAAGACCGCCATTTTACTGTAAAAGACATATAATTCCACAATCTCTATTTCGGTCTTAGACCATTTTCAAGTGTTACAGGTAATAAATCATTAGACTTTAGTAAAACACAAGTCGTCGTTGAAATATGTCTTCGGTTAAATGAACAAATTTTGTCAAAAGTAAATTCTGGCAATTAGCGTGACTTATTCACTTGATATGGTTTCGTAATAACATACTTTGAGGATGACTTGTGTTGTTCTCAAGTGTAATGATTTTTGATCCTATTGTGCAGTCAAATGGCGGTTATAAATCTCAATAGGTTTTATATGACTGTGGCTCTACACCTGAGAAAAATCATCATGAAATATTGTTAAGAACACTGTTCTCAGTTACCAATAAAACATTTTGAACTTATACCCATTATACCCTATATGTAGGCGGTGGTAGTGAAAGTGAGATGCTGAGTGTGAAGTATTAGCAGTAAATTGATGGTGGGTAAAAGGATGAAAATATACTCTGTTAAAACAGCGTAAACATGTTCACATGGAAAAAGTCTTAGTGAGGGAGGCGCAATGAAGATGCTAGTTCCACACTTTTCCATGAGAGTCTTTTTCAAAGTAACATATTCGCCTTTTCGTACACCAACAGGAGCATGTTTCAATGTTGTATTAGAAGACGGTAAACTGCTCACACGCTAAACCGTTCCGGGTTTCTTTTTCGATCTTGCTGATGGAATTACAGACCTACAAGAACTGAATAACTACCTTCCTGTTTTGGGTATGTATGTATAGAATAAAAGCATTAACCTCTCGATGTTTACACCCGCTAAAAACATAACAGTGCAGGGGGGGTAGTGAACTCAATAATGATCAATAGATTAAACTGAGCACTAGATTCTGGTTGCAGGTTGGCTATCTAAAGGGTTACAGGGACAAAAAATCTTGATTGCTGTATTTCATATAATTATTGAATGGATATACAAATTTCAAAAGTCCTCAAATGTACTCATTAAAAGATACAATCTTACGTTAGAAGTTTAACGCAATAAGCCACGTAATAAAATTAAGAACTGCATATATGTCTTGAGGCAACATAATTCACGGGACTATTTTCATACAAAGTTTATCGCTGAGAGATCTAAGTTACTTGCACTAAACCTTAAAAATAATTCAAAACCTTTTATAAATTTTTTCTCGCTTGTATTTTTAAGTAAATTGATATTTCCGGCAGCTTTACATGAGGGAGTTCGATTATTTTCAATATCAGCGGTGGAGAGCGGATACGAGGGCTCTGGTTTGAAACTAATCACTGCTAACTCTGTTTCTAGGTGTGTCAGTGGTTCAATAGAGCAACGGTGATGAGCGGCTATCGAAGCAATGCATAATTTTCCATTGAAAAAATATATCCAACGGTTGTTCATACAGATTGCCTCAGAAGGAATGGTCACTATTCAGGAATTTGGCAGGAGTGATCTTTCGAAGCCAAAAAGGTTGCTATAAATGGGCTCTAAGATGCATACGTTAACAGCTATTAACATCTCTTCACCTTCGTTATAGTGAAGCAAATCTCTTGTACTGCATGCTCTTCGAGTTCTATATTTTTGGAGGTGGCAGTATAGACCAAACCAAGGAAAAAAGTACACTAACCATATGCTCTAAAATGCGTATTTTAAGAGCTATGAGCTCTTGTTCACTAGCATAGGTGTAATTTACAGTAGTGAAGACGAACAAGTGCTCACATCTCATTTTAAAGTTTATTGAACTATTTTTCTTCGAATGATCGTTCACGTCGTATCGCCGAATATTCTATATTCACCATTCCTTCTGGGACATCCTCTATACAATGTGTGATGACCACGGTTTAAACCTAGCCATGATCGTCCGTGTTCCCTAAAGACTATTAGAAATTGCTTAGGAGCAGTACAAGCTATCGGAAACATCTTTAACACTTCCACTAAACGTAATGACTTTCTGAAGCAATCTCTTAGACTTATACCGGTGATCATATACTCAATATTTTTGGCAATGTGCAAAACTCGGTAGATTTACGAGCATGAGACAGAAATGCACTTTAAAAAAATGTTTCTTTTTTTATCGTAGTGCATTCTCTGCAACAAAATCATATTCTAATAAAGGAACTGCTCAAAAGCACACCAATTACGAGCAGCCACTCATAGCCAGTTCGTTGTTACTTTTGTGCTAATGGAACAATTGCTCTTCAAAAAATCTTCGAAAAGTTACTGTAGTTTTGTTGTTGCATTTGAGAGCGTTAGCAATATGTCCAGTGTCTTAGAAGAAACTGTAGACGATAGTGATAAAGAAATCAACAGTCTGTTTAAATAGACCTCAGCTGACAGAAAACTCAAAGTGAAAATGACAGTACCGAGGTCTGCGTCCACAATATAATATCGAGACAATAGTCCTACTAGAAACGCAGTCTCACTTTTCTTGTATCAAGTAAGACAGCAACTCAACGATAAGCTTCAGAGCCATCGAAATGTAATTAAATCCGTTCGGAGCACAGTTCCGAGGAAATTCGGTAGTCGCAGTAACGAAAATGTACTGGAATCAATCTAATTTCATGAATCAATGTGGCCAGAATTTTTTCGTAATGTAGTTTCAACAGTTACGCCACAAATGACATTTTGTATGTTAAAACGTTTAAAGCCCTACCTAAGGGTCATAAAAATGAAAACAGACTCAGTGGTCTTGCTCTGCTTTCTATGCATGACAGAGATGAAGTTGTCACTGAAGATGTAGTGAACCGTTTCTCCAAACTGACGAGAAGGGTAAATACTTGGTAAAGGTAGGTTGTAACAGTTATTCTGGAACTGACTGATTGCTATCGATAAATATCAGAGCTGAATTTAAATAGTTAAAAGCATGTCCAACAAGGTGTATACAGAAACAAGACGTAACAAGAAGAAAGACCTCATGGACAATAAGTCAATTCTTAAAATTAGAGTCGCTTTTTAGGACAAACAGTCCAGGAGGTCGACGCATAAAAGCAACATGTTTCTGAACTGATGTTCATTTCTGCAGTAAAGTATGCCCGTCTCCAGTCAGTGTTTCTAAACCCTGTGCATGTAAGTGTGCGAGATGTCTTATTTCTTCATTTCTGCATAATCGTATGAGATATGCAAGTACATACCAGTGTCGGTCATATGTGGATCAGTCACTACAGTTACGCGTCGGGTTCTTTGAAAAATCAATTTCATTCTTAGTTTTAAAAGATAGTTGCTATGTGGTCTGGCGTCTGCTTCTACCTAATCAGGGGGTTCATCTTGAAATACCGTCACCAACCATGAATTATGTATAACTGGTGCAAAGAGTCATCTACATTTCCTTCAGACCAACGTAATTATGAGAACATGTAACTAGGTGAAGAGTTGATGTCACAGAAAACGATAACCTTCACAAGTAACACACTCATAAATCAAAGGTCACCCCTTTTCTTTTGATAGTAACTACTGCAACAACATTCTAACGCATGACAATACAAAAGAAACGATAGTTAAGATAGTTACTTATTTAGTATTTCGCCTTTGATGAGGCAGCTACTTCAATTAGTGCTGTTTAATGCCCTGCAAGCAGCTGAAAAGGTCAGCTCGTGTGAGCCTCCCACACTGCTACAGTTCAGCACCATTAACGGATAAAAAAATTAATGGCCTCTCTGTATGCACGTCTTGATTTCCGTCACAAATAACAGTACTTCAGTATTCATAGGAAGTTCCGCAACTACAAAGGACATAAATAAAACAATTTAAAGATTCACAGCCTGAAATGGAGTTAAATAGTCTAGAAGTAAATACCAAAACGGCCTGCTTGCGCATCCGTTGTTTTATTCCTTGTTTTTCATTATTTCGTTTCGGGGCTAATAAGTACCACATCAAGGTAACTATTTCTTTCTCTTTTCTTTCATCCTTCTCCAAACCTCTTTATTATTCTCAGATTAAGCCATTTTCCTCTCATCTGACCATTTGCCCTCAGTTGATTTTCTGTTTGTTTTATCTTCCTGAAAACCTTTGAATTTCCCGACTTCTAGTCCATATTTGTCTCTTGAGTATGCTTCCCTGTACAGCCTTCATTTCTTCTACGTGCTTCCTTGTCTTCCTCACCATCCATTGTTTTGTATTCCTGTTCTGAAAACCAGTACAGGGATGTTACTGCAAGAAGTTCAGAACTAAAATATGACAGGAGGGGCTGATATGTAACAACCACTAATAAACAGAATTAATATCATAATTACACTGTTTACACTCCCATGTATAGAAATATATCAGATTTCCTCAATAACAACACTATTCCACTTGTCTTTCTAATATGTGAAGAATATGGTGGTGACCCATGAACTAGTATAGTGTCCCTAGTCATGTCCTAGATTATTTCAGTATCAAAGACAGATTCGACCAAAGTTAGTTCTTAGCTTCACTTGGGATAGTTTATAGTTTACTCTTCGAGACAAACTGTTCAACAATGAACTCAGGTAAGTCCAAAAAAGATCATTCGTGATAGTAATTAAGACTACATTATGTTCAAACAAGTTTAACTGCCTTTTTCATCACCTGTGAAGCAGGTATTTTAGACAGTAACAGTTACACAATCTGTCACCGTATTTTTTGCAAAATGATACTGATGAACTGAGAGTAGCAAAATGCCAACTAACTTCACTTTTGTAGTTTTAACTTCAACTTTTGCTACTTCTTGCACATTTGGCAAACATAAATAACTCACTAATTCATTTGAAACACGATACTCGGTTTTGTAAAGACTTAAGAGAGGATCCTTCATAAGTTCATGATCAGGAAAGAAAATATGGCTCCAAAAACAGATTTATAGCATTTGGATTATTATTAAAATAGTCACACAAATTATCTGGTTCATGCTCTGATACAAAGCTGTATGTATGAAGTTAGTGGAGCAGTGGCGAAGTGACATGGGGGCTGACTGTACTCACTGCTCTTAATGTTTGAATGTTCTATACAATTTCTTCTTGGCGACGGATTTTGACGTGTTAGAAACATTCCTTATTGCCGAGAGTACCAAGCAACGGCCAAATCCACATCTGAGGGAAAATTCCTTCCAAAACGGCTTCCGATTGTCTTCCTTGGCATCGTCGATGTGTAGAGTGCAACGTATAGTTTAGACTGTTCTCCCACGGGAGCTGAAGACGTTGCTGTCGCGCATCCATACCAACATATCCATCTATCCACCTCCTAAACTAACAAAAGTTTCGACGATATCCCTGTTAAATTAACATGGGCCATCAACAACTGAGATGCCTAGAACAAAAATTCGGGCTTCGGGCATCGATTGTAACTGCCTACCAGCCCAGAATAAAATTCACACAGGTTGTCGGAAAAGTTCTGATATTGCCGTTATCTATCGGATCCATTTCCACCATGGTTTTCCCACAGAATTTCGTCTCAAAACATTTAATGCGAACGCTAGATTCACTTGCTTTTTCACGTAACCATTGTTGTGAGAGCTGATTGATAACGAAATTCACAATATTTAAATGTTACCTTCATGGCAGGTATATTAACAGTTGTACTATCAGGCAGACTGTAGCTCTTGTAAGGAAGGCAGGCACTAAGGTTGCTAATGATATCATGCCAACATCTAAGCTGAAGATTGAACAGTACACAACATACTGGGTAAATCATGACAAAGTTACGATATCCTAGGATCTCATACTGGGTTAGCTATTTGGGGTCATAAAAACATTTTCGTCAGAGTGCCGTATAGTCCAGAATCAGCATACTAATCAGCCAAATTGTCCTGATGATTGAGGCAGTCACCCTCCGGCGCACCATGTTCAAGATATAACTTCGGTGCAACACCCTATCCTACTGTGTGAAGAAGTCCATAACGGCCTGTTGCATAACCTCGTTCGACAGGAATCTTCGACCTTTCAAAGCACTTTTTATGAGAGCCAAGGGCGAACGACTAAATCCCCATCTTACACTATTTTTAATCCGAGCACTTCGTTCTTGGTCTTCCACCTTTAGTTTTCCTTGTCCTTCTTGTACATATGGCGAATTTCCTTCCTTCCCTTACAGCTTACACCTATTTTTCTCGGAATATCAAACGCCTTGCACTACTTTACATTATCGAACGCTTTTTTCTATGTTGACAAATCCTATGAATCTATTTTGATTTTTCTGTAGTCTTACATAAATTATCAACGGCAGTGTCAGAACTGCCCCTTTGGTACGTTTACCTTTCTTAAAGCCAAATCGATTGTCATCTAACTCATCCTCAATTTTCTTTTCCATTGTTCTGTATATTACCCTTGACAGCAGCTTGTATATATGAGATGTGAAGCTGATAGTTCTATAATTCTCACACTGGTTGGCTCATTGTGCGATAGTTCTCGCACTTATCGGCTCTTGCAATCTTCGGAATTGAGTGGATGAAGTTTTTCCAAAGTCACATGATATATCTGCAGACTCATATATTCTGCACACCAATGTGAACAGTTGTTTCGTTGCCATTTCCCCCAACGATTTTGAAATTCTGATGGAATGTTATCTATCTCTACTGCCTTATTCTATCTTAAGTCTTCCAAAGCTATTCTAAGTTCTGATTCTAATACTGAAGCCTCTATCTCCTCTCTATCGTTTCTTGTTTCTTCTATCTCATCATCAGACAAGCCTTCAATATACTCTTTCCACCTATCCGCTCTCTCCTCTGTATTTAACGGTGGAATTTCCGTTGCAGTATTAACGTTACCATCTTTTCTCTTAATATCACCGACGGCTGTTGTGACGTTTCTATATGCTGAGTCAGTCCTTCCGACAATAATTTCTTTTCTATTTCTTCACATTTTTCATGTAGCCATTCCGCCTTGGCTTCCCTGCATTTCTTATTTACTTCGCTCCTATATGACTTTTATTTCTGTATTCGTGAATTCGTCGTTCTTTCGTAGATCAGCTGAAGCATTTCTTGTCTTACCCGTGGTCTTTAGCAGTTACCGTCTTTGTACCTACATTTTACTTTTAAACTTCTGTGATTGCCCTTTTTTAGAGATACCCATTCCTCTTCTACCGAACTGCTTACTAAGCTGTTCCTTACTGCAGAATCTATTGCTTCAGAGATGTTCATGCGTTATCTCTTCATTCCTTAGTACATCCATATCCATTTATTTGCGTACTGATTCCTCCTGACTAATCTCTTGAATTTCAGCATGCTCTTCATCAATATTAAATTTGATCTCTGTCAATATCCGCTCCAGGATTCGCTTTACAATCCAGTATTAATGTTCAGAGTCTCTGTCTGACTATGATGTAATATAATCTCCCGGATATTTTCAGTTATACCTCTCCCTCTTGCGATATTTGAAGAGAGTATTCGCTATTACGAGAGGAAATTTATTACAGAACTGAATGAGACATTCTCCTCTTTCGTTCCTTGTACCAAGGACATATTCTTCCATAACCCTATCTTCTTCTCCTGCTCCTACAATCGCATTCCATTCACCCTTGACTAGTAGATTTTTATGTCCCTTTACGTACAGGATTACCTGTTCAATATCCTCATATACTTTCTCCATCTCTTCATCTTCGGCTTGTGACGTCGGTATGTCTACCTGAACTATCGTTTTCGGTGTTATTTTGCAATCGATTTTGATGAGGAAACACTATCATTGCTCACTTTAACTCACTCTCTGCTCTACATTCCTATTCATAACGAATTCTACTCCCATTATACCATTTTCTGCTGCTGTTGATATTACCGTTTACTCATCTGACCGGAAATCCCCGTCTTCTTTCCGTTTCACTTCACTGATCCCAACTATATCTAGATTGAGCATTTCCTATTTCTGATTGTCTAATTTCCCTACTAGGTTCGAACTTCTGACATTCTACATCCCGGCTCGTGGTATGTTCTCTTATCGTTGGTCGGATTGAGGCCATTTTGATTTCTAATCAAATTTACTATCCCCTTACCATCCTTAAACAGTATACCGGTTATCCATGGTGTAGCTCGTAGAAGAATAGGCGGGGGCTAAAAGGTTGGAAAGTGATGCATCAGCTTTCACCACACCCCTTGATAAGTCTTTCTCTGAATAGAGAACTCTTCATTTCTGCCAAACCAGAACTATGCGAACTAGTGTTTCAGTTGTCATCCATTTATGTTTGCAGATCCTGCTTGCTGCACTCAGCGTAATCTTCATATTCCTTACCTATTGATAAGTCTTTCTCTGAATAGATAACTCTTCATTTCTGCCAAACCAGAACTATGCGAACTAGTATTTCAGTTGTCATCCATTTATGTTTGCAGATCCTGCTTGCTGCACTCAGCATAATCTTAATATTCCTTACCTATTGATAAATCTTTCTTTGAATAGATAACTCTTCATTTCTGCCAAACCAGAACTATGCGAACTAGCATTTCAGTTGTCATCCATTTACGTTTACAGATCCTGCTTGCTGCACTCAGCGTAACCTTCATATTCCTTACGTACGTTGGGGTACCCGGGAATCATAAACTTTTACAACCAGCAATTAGCAGAAGCATCCCTCTTACTTTCATCATGTGAAATTGTACCCCGTGCACCATGCTTCTCCTCGGCATAATTCACTCTATTAATTACTTGTTTCTGGAAGTGAAACTGAACTCTATTTTGAAGCACTGCATACACCTAGGAAGTGTTAAGAAAATTTTTAACCTTCTGATACAAATTAAGGTAAATATGTAGCACTGATAAATGATACATGTTAGTACACTACAGGATAGTCTGTTTCCCTAGGGTCGACACACAAGAAAGCGCGCGCCCACACACACCCTCTCACACACACATACACACACACTCACTCACACACACACACACACACACACACGTGCATCTAAGTACGCACACAGTATGTTGCGCTGTCTGGAACAGCTTTCGATGTGAACAGAGACAGTTCCCCTTTAACTGATTATACAACTCATTTGCGAGGTGTATATCGGTTGATGCTTCTCAACAAAAATTTCAGTTTTAATCTGCGTCCTTACCTGCCAAGTTGTCTTCATGTTCTCATCTGCTTCCGATCCCTCTGAAACTCTCTGCCACACGGTTGCACGACAGTGTTTGACACGAAAGCGTAAATGAAGAAAAATGAGAAATTTATTAAAAGTTAAAATCACAAATGCACAAATTAATTATATGGAAAATCTGGACAGTAAATGGTGAGCAGTCACTTCGGAACTATAATACATGTAGAAGGTGGAAAGTTAACAAAATAGGGAATTACAAATGTGGCAAAATGATACTGATGCAAGCGCCCAATACTTATCAGTAGGTAATTATACTCGCAATTACCTGAAAATCGTGTGAGAGTATCGCACTGAAATTTAGAGCTGTGTTGTTTCGAATACGGGAGGGTGAAAAACTAACCTAAATAACAGATGAAAACCGGAATTTAGTTTCTACGAATGGACTTCTTTGACTCCTAAATGAGTCGTAGCTTACAAATATAATATGTAGCACTGATTGGCGTTGATTTGTTGTTACGAAATGTTTTTGCATTTATATCGAGCATTGCTTATCTAGTTGCAAATTCGTCAATTTCATAGCATGAGCGTTATTTTGTTTTATTTATTTCGTTTCAATAAGACTAGTCTTTTGTTAGCATAGCTGTTAATTGATATTACATGTTAATTTTTACTATTCGCAATAATGCACAGCATTCTCACAATTTGAGAAAAGAAACACTGTAAACAAGGAACTGAAAAAGAATAAGATAAGAATTTGTAAAAAAAATCAATATCGAACAACTAGATGGAACTGAAAAGGCGAAAAGTAAAGGTCCCTACGTCGTCACCTGCGCTACTGATTAAGTAGCTGCTTCAAACTGATATGGAATCATTCTCCTACGTATCAGTCTCTTATTATTTATAATACTTTACACACATACAGCTGACGATTGCAAGACTTTAGTCCGAAATACCAGTGCGGTGTTGGTGCTTCCTATTATTTACATATGATGTTGTTGTGGCCTTCAGTCTGAAATGGTTCAAATGGCTCTGAGCACTATGGTACTTAACTTCTGAGGTCATCAGTCCCCTAGAACTACTTAAACATAACTAAACTAAGGACATCACACACATCCATGCCTGAGGCAGGATTCGAACCTGCGACCGGTTTCAGACTGTAGCGCCTAGAATCGCTCGGCCACCCCTGCTGGCCCTTCAGTCTGAAGGCGGGTGTGCTCCCTCAATCCACGCTAGTCTGTCCTCTGCTAGCATCTTCACCTCTGCACAACTGAATCATCCTACGTCCACTCGAACCTGCCTGCAATAGTTAAGCCTTGATGTCCTTCTGTGAACTCCCCCGCTCTGACGTAAACAAGCCGATTTCACTCCTCTTGATGCCTACGAATCTGCACAGCCAGCCGATCCCTACTTTTACTCAAGAATGATCACGAATTTCTTTTCTCCCTGCTTTGATTCGTTATCTCTATATTAGCTCCACAAACTAGCAATATAATTATCGGCACTGATCTGTAGTAACACATTATAACACTTTGAGTTTTCTTTTTATCTTAGTGCTTATCAGAAATATTTCACTTCCACACTACTCCAGAAGAATGCATTTAGAGAAGATTTCCTAACGCATTTATCTGCTAAATTCCGACACTGCTTTGGCATAAGTACGAGCAACTTTGTTTAATGTTACAGTTTCTTGAATTATCTCTCTCACCAATTGGTTACATTCAAATCTGAGTTAACGGTGATTAGTTTAAAATGTATTTGTTCACGTTTAAAACTTATTCGTACTCATTTCGCCAGCTTAGTGCATTGTAATTAGTTGTATCGAGGACATAGAATGCTTAAACGTGAACTTCTGAGAACAGTTAGAAATACATACATTTGGTACTATGAAACTCTTTCATTAATTACATAAGAATTGTGGCATGTGTATGAGACGTCCTTGGACCTCAGTTAACGATAGTATCGGCACCGAAGCGTTGCTGGGAAACTCGACGACGGTGGCACGCAAGCAGGTCCGTAGGCAGTGGCGTATGGGGATATAGAGGCGTGTGCAGCAGTGAGGGGTCTTGCCGGCAGAAGTGTGGAGAGTTGGAAGTCCGGTTTTACGCACGACGTGTGAGCGCTCCGTTACGACAGTTGAAAGGCGGCGGACTAGCCTGTGGAATGTTATTGGCGACTTAACACTGGACTGAGTTTTGTCAGTTAGTTGACAACTGAGGGAAGCGAGCCTGCTCGACTGCTCAGGCAACCGTTCTTTGCCTAATTTTTTTTGTAACGAGGAGAAAGATTGTTCTTAAGTGATGTGTGACCCACTGCATCTTGCTACTTTTCGGGTGTAACTGGTATATGTGGTCGTTCCTCCGATATTATATTGTGAACAAAGATGTTCGTCTCCGTTTTTCTACCAGATTGCGTCCAGCTGATTTCCTGGACACGTATTCGCAATTTATGGCGAACGTAGATTGTGATTTGTGTGTTGATTCCTAGTTGCGATGCAAGTGGATGCATCGCTTGGGTGACTGTGTAAGCTAGTCCATGCTTACTGTTAAAAGTTTTCTGTAGGCAACTTGTCTGGCGTACTACTTGCCAGTCTTGTTTTATATATTGTAGTTTGTACCGCATATTATTAGAGCAGTGTTTAGTTCTGCTTACGTGTGTGTGTGTTAGAGGACAGACTAGTCATTATTTAACACGTTGTGAAATGAATTCAGAAGCAAACGTGAAAGGGGCCTCGCTGTGTACTTTAGTCGGCGTGGTGGCTTTCATCAGATCAATTATGGCAACGTAAATTCCTCGCACCTCTGTGGGCAAGGTAGCCCAAGGCAGTTGGCTGACCAGCTAGGTGTAGTGGATCAGCATTTCTTGTTATTCAGTATATGCAGAACTAGCCATTTGTATAATCACTATACTGCGATTTTGTTTCCTTATCATTTCTGCCCTCCGGGATTAATTAATTCTTTCTGTGTAGTTTATTGGCTACTGATATTATTCGATTGCCTCTAACCCCTCATATTAAGTGTTTGCCTTACTATAGCGTTCTGTATTTCAATAATATATGACAATGGTCTGGGTGCAGTCTCATTTATAATTAGTTCCCCTTATTTGCCGCTAATATCTCACGAGCTCGCCTCACTACGCTTGAAAGCCTGATAGCCTGCCAGTTGCCAGCTCACGGAGGCACGTTTTGACGTAAGTTTAAAGTTCCTTAAAACCATACTGTGTACTCATTAGACTGTTCATTCCGTTCAGCAGACCATTTAATTCTTCTTCACTTTCACTCAGGATAGCACTGTCATCAGCGAATCGTATCATTGATATCCTTTCACCTTGTATTTTAATTCCACTCCTGAACCTTTCTTTTATTTCCATCATTGCATCCTCGATGTACAGATTGAAGAGTAGGGGTGAAAGGCTACAGCCTTGTCTTACACCCTTGTTAATACGAGCACTTCCTTCTTGATCGTAAACTCTTTTTATTCCCTCTTGGTTGTTGTACGCATTGTATATGACCCGTCTCTCCCTATAGCTTACCCCTACTTTTTTCAGAACTGCGAACAGCTTGCACTATTTTATATTGTCGAACGCTTTTTCCAGGTCAACAGATCCTATGAAAGTGTCCTGATTTTTATTTAGCCTTGCTTCCATTATTAGCCGTAACGTCAGAATTGCCTCTCTCGTCCCTTCACTTTTTCTAAAGCCAAACTGATCGTCACCTAGCGCATTCTCAATTTTCTTTTCCATTCTTCTGTATTTTATTCTTGTAAGCAGCTTCGATGCATGAGCTGTTAAGCTGATTCTGCGATAATTCTCGTACTTGTCAGCTCTTGCCGTCTTCGGAATTGTGTGGATGATGCTTTTCCGAAAGTCAGGTGGTATGTCGCCAGACTCATATATTCTACACACCAACGTGAATAGTCGTTTTGTTGCCACTTCCCCCAATGATTTTAGAAATTCTGATGGAATGCAATGTATCCCTTCTGCCTTATTTGACCGTAAGTCCTCCAAAGCTCTTTTAAATTCCGATTCTAATACTGGATCCCCTATCTCTTCTACATTACCCTCAGACTTCAAGAAGAATATAATAATTCCAATCCCAAAGAAAGCAGGTGTTGACAGATGTGAAAATTAACGAACTATCAGCTTAATAAGTCACAGCTGCAAAATACTAACACGAATCCTTAACAGACGAATGGAAAAACTAGTAGAAGCCAACCTCGGGGAAGATCAGTTTGGATTCCGTAGAAACACTGGAACACGTGAGGCAATACTGACCTTACGACTTATCTTAGAAGAAAGATTAAGGAAAGGCAAACCTACGTTTCTAGCATTTGCAGACTTAGAGAAAGCTTTTGACAATGTTGACTGGAATACTCTCTTTCAAATTCTAAAGGTGGCAGGGGTAAAATACAGGGAGCGAAAGGCTATTTACAATTTGTACAGAAACCAGATGGCAGTTATAAGAGTCGAGGGACATGAAAGGGAAGCAGTGGTTGGGAAGGGAGTAAGACAGGATTGTAGCCTGTCCCCGATGTTGTTCAATCTGTATATTGAGCAAGCAGTAAAGGAAACAAAAGAAAAATTAGGAGTAGGTATTAAAATTCATGGAGAAGAAATAAAAACTTTGAGGTTCGCCGATGACATTGTAATTCTGTCAGAGACAGCAAAGGACTTGGAAGAGCAGTTGAATGGAATGGACAGTGTCTTGAAAGGAGGATATAAGATGAACATCAACAAAAGCAAAACAAGGGTAATGGAATGTAGTCTAATTAAGTCGGGTGATGCTGAGGGAATTAGATTAGGAAATGAGGCACCTAAAGTAGTAAAGGAGTTTTGCTAATTGGGGAGCAAAATAACTGATGATGGTTGAAGTAGAGAGGATATAAAATGTAGGCTGGCAATGGCAAGGAAAGCGTTTCTGAAGAAGAGAAATTTGTTAACATCCAGTATTGATTTAAGTGTCAGGAAGTCATTTCTGAAAGTATTCGTATGGAGTGTAGCCATGTATGGAAGTGAAGCATGGACGATAAATAGTTTGGACAAGAAGAGAATAGAAGCTTTTGAAATGTGGTGCTACAGAAGAATGCTGAAGATTAGATGGGTAGATCACATAACTAATGAGGAAGTATTGAATACGATTGGGGAGAAGAGAAGTTTGTGGCACAACTTGACCAGAAGAAGGGATCGGTTGGTAGGACATGTTCTGAGGCATCAAGGGATCACCAATTTAGTATTGGAGGGCAGCGTGGAGGGTAAAAATCGTAGAGGGAGACCAAGAGATGAATACACTAAGCAGATTCAGAAGGATGTAGGTTGCAGTAGGTACTGGGAGATGAAAATGCTTGCACAGGATAGAGTAGCATGGAGAGCTGCATCAAACCAGTCTCAGGACTGAAGAATGGCCAAGAGAAGTCTACTAATATCAAATACCGGCCTTAATTTGAGGAAGAAATTTTTGAGGATGTACGTCTGGAGTACAGCATTGTATGGTAGTGAAACATGGAAAAACCGGAACAGAAGAGAATCGAAGCATTTGAGATGTGGTGCTATAGACGAATGTTGAAAATTAGGTGGACTGATAAGGTAAGGAATGAGGAGGTTCTACGCAGAATCGGAGAGGAAAGTAATATGTGGAAAAACACTGATAAGGAGAAGGGACAGGATCATAGGACATCGTCTAAGACATGAAGGAATGACTTCCATGGTACTAGAGGGAGCTGTAGAGGGCAAAAACTGTAGAGGAAGACAGAGATTGGAATACGTCAAGAAAATAATTGAGGACGTAAGCTGCAAGTGCTACTCTGAGATGAAGAGGTTAGCACAGGAAAGGAATTCGTGGCGGGCCGCATCAAACCAGTCAGTAGACTGATTACCAAAAAAATAAAAGCTTAAGTTTCGCAGTTTACAGTGTGATTTTCAAACGTCTTTCTTGCCATTATGAAACTTATCTGATACCTTCTGATGCTTCCAAGTGTCTTTTGCAATTATTAAATTGTGTGATGACCAAAGTCGGCCATGTGGTTCCCTCTTTCATTCCTTGCCCCCAGTCAGTGATCCTTCCGCGAACGGCTGCAAACATGAGAGATTTACAGGCATTATATTTACACAGAATATGTCACTCGACTTTACGATTGAAGAGTAATGGCATCATTTAGAATGAAAATTTCAGAGATAATGCACTATCCAATTAGGATCACCGGGCAGGATCTGCTAAGGAGAATTTTGTCGTAAGAAAAAAATTAAAGTCTATTGGTTGGAGATTGGAATGTTAGATCCTATAGATTGGTAGCTAGGTTATCTACATCTACAACACAATTAGTAGTAGTTTTCAAGGAAATATGACGCATTAGGCTACAAAATTTCGCTCAGACCATGAGCCTATGAGAGCTATAATGTATTAGCCGCCGATTGTTTGCATTCACCTAAATAAGGAGAAATAACCTCGTAATGACACAGAACAATTAGAGCTTGCACAGAAAGATCTAAACGTTCGCTTTTCCCACGTACTATTCGGAAGCGGGTCGGTAGAGAAATAGTCTGAAGGTAGTTCAACGAACCTTCTGCCATGGACTTAAGCGTGATTTGCGGAATAGTCATGTAGATATACACTGACAGCGACAGATGCGCCTGACGAAATTAAATTAAGCTGTCCGATTCTTGTATGGAGCCCGGAAATGAAAAAGTGGTGGCACACACGGATGCAGTCGTACCGAAAGTCAACAAATATTGTCTCAACGTTGCATGCATCAATTACACACGACAACTCGGAGCGTGGAGAAGCATTAGAAATATTTGTCCATAGAACAAGGGCCATTAGCGCCAAAGACAGCTTATCATCAGAGATCATAAGCTTGAAGGTCACATTCAACTGAAACAGTTATGCCAGCCAGCAACGACGTGCCTTGCAGTAGCAACACGAAAGGAAGACGAGTAAGAGACTCTCAATAGCGAACGTTCTTTACCTTATGTTATTAGATTCTGCTGAGGCCAACTTGGGCGATCACAAGACAGAGTCCACCGTATACCTTGCCAATATGGCAGATAGCTGATTGGCGACACAATGCGCACAATAAGGGTTGTTGTTATGAATAAGGACTTTTGTAGGAACTCCACCAATCTAACAGGTAGGTTATTCTGGAGATCTGTTCAAATGCGCTTAAGTTTAAATACGGTGAAGAAAAAAAAGAAATAAATACCGACACTGATGTATTTTATGGGGCTATGAAAGAAAAGAACATCAGAAATCTGATCTGGCAAAAAAAGACAGCAGCTTCCGGCTTAGCAACAGCGGGGTCCTGCGCGTAGCTTAATGGAAGAGAGTGTAAATCGCGAAGCGAATTTTGTGATGGTGCGGTTCCAGCAATGATTTTACCCTCCCATGACTCCCATGTATGAGGATTTGGGGAAGGAGGAGGCTACCGATATTGACGGGTTGGAGGAATCCCATAGCGGACCAGCCGGTAATTCCTCGACAGTTAGATGAAGATGCCAGAGACTCTCGTTGCCAAACTTGGCGTAGTACTATAGATTCACCATGCAAAACGCCCATCAAGAATTTAAATTGCTTTGTTTTATTCCAGTCTGATATTGGCTATAATCTGATAGGATCTGCTTCACGTGCTTGACTATCGCAGATGTTATGTTTTCCCTGATAAACGGTCACAAATTTCCTAAAAATCGCAGCTTTGACTTCACGAATTCCTTGTGCTTCTAGATTTCACGCTCTTCAAGCAGATATTGTAGACCGCTCTTGCGAAAATGTGTCGCAATACACCCGAGTGCTAAACCTATCTCGAGGCACTCACCATTACCTATGCCAGAAGAGGCCAATGATGTAGAGATGAAATGACCTGGCTAAACAGAAAATCTTTGAATCACGACCTCTAAACCGTTACCCAAACCTGAAAGGAATCGTCTTAGAACCACCTGCGATGACTCCAAGACGATTCCTTTTCATTCGCTGGCGTCACAAGGACTTAGGTTAGGAGACAGGTAGAGCCTCAAATTTACCCTCACTTTTTTTGTAGAAGGTACAAATATACAGCGAAGTTGCACAGATGAGAGATTCAATTCAAGGTGGCCGTACCGTAGGTGCAACCACAACGGAGGGGTATCTGTTGAGAGGTCAGACAACGTGTGGTTCCTGAAGAGGGGCAGCAGCCTTTTCAGTAGTTGCAAGGGCTACAGTCTGGATGATTGACTGATATGGCCTTGTAACACCAACCAAAACGGCATTCCTGTGCTAGTACGGCGAAAGGCTGAATGTAAGGGGATACTGCAGCCGTAATTTTTCTCGAAGGCATGCAGCTTTACTGTATGGTTAAATGATGATGGCGTCCTCTTGGACAAAATATTCCGGAGGTAAAATAGTCCCCCATTCACATCTCCGGGTGGTGACTACTCAGAACCTCGTTATCAGGAGAAAGAAAATTGTCGTTCTACGGATCGGAACGTGGAATGTCAGATCCCTTAATCGGGCAGATAGGTTAGAAAATTTAAAAAGGGAAATGGATAGGTTAAAGTTAGATATAGTGGGAAGTGAAGTTCGGTGGCAGGAGGAACATGGCTTTTGGTTAGGTGAATACAGGATTATAAATACAAAATCAAATAGGGGTAATGCAGGAATAGGTTTAATAATGAAAAAAAGAATAGGAGTGCGGGTAAGCTACAACAAACAGCATAGTGAACGAATTATTGTGGCCAAGATAGACACGAAGCCCATGGCTACTACAGTAGTACAAGTTTATATGCCAACTACCTCTGCAGATGATGAAGAAATTGATGAAATGTATGATGAGATAAAATAAATTATTCGGGTAGTGAAGGGATACCAGAATTTAATAATCATGGGTGACTGGAATTTGAGAGGAGGAAAAGGGAGAGAAGGAAACATAGTAGGTGAATATGGTTTGGGGGTATGAAATGAAAGAGGAAACCGTCTGGTAGAATTTTGCACAGAGCATAACTTAATCATATCTAACACTTGGTTCAAGAGTCATGAAAGAAGGTTGTAGACATAGAAGAATCCTAAAGATACTAGAAGGTATCAGATAGATTACATAATGGTAAGACAGAGATTTAAGAACCAGGTTTTAAACTGTAAGACATTTCCAGGGGTAGATGTGGACTCTGACCACAATCAATTTGTTATGAGCTGTAGATTAAAATTGAAGAAACTGCAAAAAGGTGGGAATTTAAGGAGATGGGACCTGGATAAACTGACTAAAGCAGAGGTTGTACATAGTTTCAGGGAGAGCATAAGGGAACAATTGACAGAAATGAGGGAAAGAAATACAAAAGAAGAAGAATGGGTAGCTCTGAGGGATGAAGTAGTGAAGGCAGCAGAGGATCAAGTAGGTAAAAAGACGAGGCCTAGTAGAAATCCTTGGGTAACAGAGGAAGAAAGGAATTAAATTGATGAAAGGAAAAAATATAAAAATGCAGTAAATGAAGCAGGCAAAAAGGAATACAAACGTCTCAAAAATTAGATCGACAGGAAGTGCAAAATGGCTAAGCTGGCATGATTAGAGGACAAATGTAAGGATGTAGAGGCTTATCTCACTAGGGGTAAGATAGATACTGCTTACAGGAAAATTAAAGAGACCTTTGGAGAAAAAAGAGCCACTTGTATGAATATCAAGAGCTCAGATGGAAACCCAGTTCTAAGCAAAGAAGGGAAAGCAGAAAGGTGCAAGGAGTATATAGAGTGTCTATACAAGGGCGATGTACTTGAGGACAATATTATGGAAATGGAAGAGGAGGTAGATGAAGATGAGATGGGAGATACAATACTGCGTGAAGAGTTTGACAGAGCACTGAAACAAGGCCCTGAGAGTAGACCAAATTCCATTAGAACTACTGACAGCATTCGGAGAGCCAGTCCTGACAAAACTCTACCATCTGGTGAGCAAAATGTATGAGTCAGGCGAAATACCCTCAGATTTCAAGAAGAATGTAATAATTCCAATCGCAAAGAAAGCAGGTGTCGACAGATGTGAAAATTACCGAACTATCAGTTTAATAAGTCACAGCTGCAAAATACGAACGCTAATTCTTTAGAGACGAATGGAAAAACTGGTAGAAGCCTACCTCGGGGAAGATCAGTTTGGATTCCGTAGAAATACTGGAACAAGTGAGGCAATACTGACCCTACGACTTACCTTAGAAAATAGATTAGGAAAAGGGAAACCTACGTTTCTAGCATTTGTAGACTTAGAGAAAACTTTTTACAATGTTTACTAGAATAGTCTCTTTCAAATTCTGAAGGTGGCAGGGGTAAAATACAATTTGTACAGAAACCAGATGGAGTTATAAGAGTCGAGGGACATGAAAGGGAAGCAGTGGTTGGGAAGGGAGTGAGACAGGGTTGTAGGCTCTCCCCGATGTTATTCAATCTGTACTTTGAGCAAGCAGTAAAGGAAAGTAAAGAAAAATTAGGTGTAGGTATTAGTATCCATGGAGAAGAAATAAAAACTTTGAGGTTCGCTGAATACACTGTAATTCTGTCAGAGACAGCAAAGGACTTGGAAGAGCAGTTGAAAGGAATGGACAGTGTCTTGAAAGGAGAATATAAGATGAACATCAATAAAAGCAAAACGAGGATAATGGAATGTAGTCGAATTAAGTCGGGTGTTGCTGAGGGAGTTAGATTAGGAAATGAGACACTTAAAGTAGTAAAGGATTTTTGCTATTTGGGAAGCAAAATAACTGATGATGGTCGAAGTAGAGAGGATATAAAATGTAGACTGGCAGTGGCAAGCAAAGTGTTCCTGAAGAAGAGAAATTTGTTAACATCGAGTATAGATATAAGTGTCAGGAAGTCATATCTGGAAGTGTTTGCATGGAGTGTAGCCATGTATGGAAGTGAAACATGGACTATAAATAGTTTGGACAAGAAGAGAATAGAAGCTTTTGAAATGTGGTGCTACAGAAGAATGCTGATGATTAGATGAATAGACCACATAAGTAATGAGGAGGTATTGAACAGAATTGGGGGGAAGAGGAGTTTGTGCCACTACTTGAGAATTAGAAGGGACCGGTTGGTAGGACATGTTCTGAAGCATCAGGGGATCACAAATTTAGCATTGCAGGGCAGCATGGAGGGTAAAAATCGTAGAGGGAGACCAAGATATGAATACACTAAGCAGATTCAGAACGATATAGGTTGCAGTAAGTACTGGGAGATGAAGAAGCTTGCACAGAATAGAGTAGCATGGAGAGCTGCATCAAACCAGTCTCAGGACTGAAGACCACCACCCACCCACCCGCCCACACCCACACACACCCACCCACCCACCCACACACACACACACACACACACACACACACACACACACACACACACACAATCAGTTATAGTATCGTTTGTGATAATTTAAGATTTCAGAAATATCAGTGGCATCTTACATTTCATGAAACTAACATCTGAATAGCTCTACCATCTGAATAAGCGTTTAATACTGTGAGTTATTATTGAAAACGATTGATTTCCACACTGGAAATGGAAATGGAAATGAGCGTTTGGCGTCATTGGCCGGGAGGCCCCTCGCGGGGCAGGTCCGGCCGCCATATCGCAGGTCTTATTACATTCGGCGCCACAGTGGGCGACCCGCAGGCCGGATGGGGATGAAATGATGATGAACACAGCACAACACCCAGTCCCTGAGCGGAGAAAATCTCCGACCCAGCCGGGAATCGAACCCGGGCCCAGAGGACGGCAATCCGTCACGCTGACCACTCAGCTACTGGGGCGGACATTTCCACACTTAAAGCATACAATGGCGATGTCTTTGCCCTGAAGTTGAGCTCTGCCGACTGGTGTGTCATAAACATAGGCTATAAATATCTATGAAGTTAGCTTTCGAATACGCATAATGAAAATTCTGTCCAAGTATGTTGGAACTTCATATAGACATTTTATAAACATCATAACAAATTGTTATCAGGAGCCGAAGTTGTCTTAAAGATGTGAAAAGCAATCGTATTGTGCTTTTTAGACTACAAGCCACATTTCCTGCGGATAGACATTGTGTGTCTTTGGTGCAGTGGTTACCTTCACATATTTGATCTCTGCTGTTTTTCCAGCTTTTAAGGGCAGCTTCCCCACCCAGGGGTAATAAAGAGGTTGTTACCCTAAATTCCTGTCTGCTCCTCTGTCCTCTTTGGGCAGGGTGTTGATAAGACGGGGGTGACTTCTTATATGTGGGGGATCAAAATTTTTTAGTCGCTGGTTATGAACTTAAGACTCACAACTTTTTGTTTATTAGTCATAGGTCGTAAAATGTAGACTATTGTTTGTGGACCTGCCAGAACTGTCCTGTTGTGCGCTGAAGTTACAACCCCATGAAGGCGGCATGTATCAACGGGAAACTGTCTGGAAGTGTACTACTTGCTAATGAGTGGCATTCCAGCGCAACTACACAAGGTTGGTAGCCTAACACTATCTTCATGAATTACCCAGCGGGTGTCTGATTCACATATGGTATTTGAATGTTGGTATCTGTCCGTAGGTGTCATGGCTGGAGGACCTGTATGGTGGATGGTGGAGTTGTACTGCTGTCAGTCAGGAAGGCCTGCAGTTTACCACCACAGGAGTAATCGGAGATAGATATCAGTACTTGTCCGATAACCCATTGTGAAGACATCGATGTTGGCAGCTGTGCCATCTGGAGCGAATACACAACTCAGAGCTTGACGAGCCGGACATTCTGAATCGAAGTGTAGTCCACACTGCAGACGGCGGTAGGGTACAGACGGTGGGGCACACCAAACATCAGTTGCCCGCAGAGGCGTTGGCAATTGGACAGCTAGGTCACTCGGCCACCAGCGTAGGCGTCCAGTAGCAGCTGGAAGTTAACCACCATTTGGCCCGCCATTTGGAAGGCAACAAATCAGTAGCATTCAGATGGACATCAAGCACGCAGGTTGTGAAGAGAATATCTGGCAACGACAGCTTGTTGATTCATAGCAACTTGAAGACTGACCTAGACCTCCATTCGTTGCTCGTTGCTGACGATAACTGGTGATGCCTGTCTAAAATGGCGGTATGTGTAGAACCTGGCCTGTGATTGTTCTTGAAATGGAAGTGCTTCTGTCTCGTAAGTCCCCACATGATCGAGGGACGTGCCGTGACCATTCGGCATATATGACATCAGTGCTACAGGTTTTCCATTGTGTCGGCAGCTTCACAACTCCTGCTTTGTAGTAATGTAGGCTTCCAGGAGCGAATACTGTACTGATAGAATAATGCAGTTAAAATGTCTTATGCAAAATACCTGACCGGCCTCTATGTTGTGGCTTGTCACACCACCTCTGTGAGCTGGCAATAACAAATCGGTCATAGCTGTTTTCTGCTGGGAGAAGTGGCGCAACGTGTGGGAAGAAAGTATTATGCGTCATTAAAGCAGGAGAAGCTTCACCCAGCACTAACCGGAAATTGACAGCGAACGATCGTCAGGTACATGGATTGAGATTTATGGTTTTGCACGATTGTCATGACGTACGTAATATACAGCTTAAGGATGTCAACGGTAACAAGCGAGTAGCGCCAAAGAAAACATGCCCTCGTCTGAACTTCACTGTACGGCCACTTCGTGTTCCTTGAGTCCGGAATTGGACTAATTTACATCTAGATAAGTGTAAGAGTATATCGAACGGCTACACGAATGGGAGAACTTATGTGATGACGTGATAGGAGAAGAAATAGAAGTAGACTGGAGATCCAACTTTAGAATTTAAAAAGCTCGAAAATACTTAAAATACGGTAGATGGGATAGATAACGTTCTATCGGAATTTCTAAAACCATTCAGTCAAATGGCAACAAAATGAATATTCAAGTTGATGTGTAGACTGTACGATACTAGCAATTTACCACTAGAGTTCCGCAAAAAAACATCATCCACACAATTCCGAAGATGGTATGGGTCGACAAGCGAGAATATTGTCATACAGCCAGCTTAAGAGCTCAATGCTTTCATGTTGCTGACAAAAGTAATATACAGAAGAATCGAAAAGAGCTGGCCTCTGTGGCCCAGCGGTTCTAAGCAGTTCATTCTGGAATCGCGCGACCCTTACGGTCGCTGTTTCAAATCCAACCTCGGGCATGGATGTGTGTGATATCCTTAGGTTAGTTAGGTTTAAGTAGTTCTAAGTTCAAGGGGACTGATGACCTCAGATGTTAAGTCCCATAGCGCTCAGAGTCATCTGAACCATTTGAATCGAACAGAAAATTGATAATCTGTTAGGTGACGATCATTTTGGCTTTGGGAAAGGTAGAGGCACCAGAGAGGCAATTCTATCGTTGCGGTTCATAATGGAAGCAGGTCTGAAGAAAAGTCACGACAGGATCATAGCAGTTGTCGACCTGGAAAAAGCGTTCGACAACGTAAATTGGTGCAAGATGTTCGAAAGGGTCATCACTTCTGTGCTGTCCGTTTTTGGAACACAACCTACGACCAGCTTAGAGACAGAAGTGATGACACTTTCTGCAGGACCTGACCATGATTTTGCAGGACAATGCTCAAGCACGTACAGTGCAAGCTGTTACTGATTTGTTTGACTGATGGGTCCGCTAAGTGCTATACGACCTACTGCACTCCTCTGCAGTAAGTTCAACTCGATTTCTAAACTGAAGGAAACACTTCTCTGCATTCGGTTCAGAATTGCTACAAAATCGTCGGGCAATAGACCGCGCCACCGGCCGCTGTGGCTGAGCGGTTCTAGGCTCTTCAGTTCGGAACCGCACTGCTGCTACGGTCGCAGGTTCGGATCCTGCCTCCGGCATGGATGTGTGTGATGCCCTTAGGTTAGTTAGGTTTAAGTAGTTCTAAGTCTAGGGGACTGGTGACCTCAGATGTTAACTCCCACGGGGCTTGGAGCCATTTGAACCATTTTTTGAATAGACTGCGCCGGTCAAACAGTCAACACAACTGGCACTGCTAAGAGTATCCTGCGACTTCCACATCACTGGCAACGGGTTATACACAATGCTGGTTACTACTCTGAAGGTCAGTAAAACTTTCAAGCACGTATCTATTTCGTACGGGCTGTAAATAAATAGTTGCCACCATTAACGTTCCAACCCTCGTACTAGCATCAAACAGCCTTCATATGTGGAAGGAATTTCTGAGAATGAACACCTGACAGCACAAAAAGTGGCCACGGCTGAATGCAAGCAACACAACGTAGCTGTGTCACAGGTTCTCTAAACACCGAAATCTTGTGGGGTACAGTCGTTTGCCTGCTCATAATGGTTACCACAAGAGACCAATATAGAACATTGCTCTATATGGCAGTCACTCCATTTGGAAATTAATACTGCGACATACCAATGGTAGAAAAAGTATTTCTAACAATTCAAAAGTGTTATCACACCCAATAAATAACATGGTGAGCTTTTGTTCGTGGTCTGAATTCGAATCAACTGTTAACCAAACAAAGGTTGTGTGTCCGATGGTAACTCGACAAGGCATAAAGAGATGTAAAATAACGAAGTTTTCACCAAAATCAGTTTACAAGACCGAATGTAAATGACGCTAATTTCAGCACTGTACTGGGAAGTCCATGAAGCTTATATTGCCCCTGAAAAGTAACCACGACAGGTATGTAATAAAGTGCAACGCACAAGTGTGAAACGCCATGAAGTGAAGTAAAGGTGATAGACGGGAAGTAGAACGAGGTAAGCGTATTAATTGTAACTAAGATCATTTAGATGTCAAATATTAAATATCTTCAGGAACAGCGTGATTTTGGAACCTGGAACGACGATGCAAATAAGTTTTGCCTGGCAGGGATTCGAGCCCTGCACCTTCCGCTATTGTCTTGTAACTGCGAATAAACATGAAATATTTATTGTTTCTTCACCAGTAGCGAGATGTGCACATGTTTGGCTACAGGCAACGCAACGAATAGGTCTGTTCTCCTGGGAGTCATATCTCACACATATCGTCGTTGTGACCCCACATGAAGAAGTGTCAACTATCAAATTCACTAGTAGTTAGGATCCCGCAGTTCATACAGCCATGTATGAATTTGGCATCGTCAGGAAACAATGAAATAATGTGACAGTATCATCTCGAAGGGCTTAAACCCAGAGAAAAATTGGGATCGGAGTTCAAATCCAAGACCAGTGCCAGTATTTTCAAAATCTCAAGGTCATTTAAAATAAGAAATGAAGTCATCTTACATGACGATTCGCTCAAGAGCTTTAATAACATTACTGGTATAAGAAAGCTTACTAGACACGCAAAGAGTAGCTGCAAGTAGCGACTTATTCCTTTGACATCCAGAGCTAATCGAACTTTGTTCCTGCCGGTAGCGAATTGACACATTTAATGTTGATCTGGAGCCACGGTATAGTCCTGCATTCTTGACGTAGCGTTACTGGAGTTGTGGAGGGTATGTTTGTGGCTGTTAAAAACTGGTATCGCCAAGAGGAATCGAACCAACAGCTTATTCATTGCACGCTAGCCTCAGTCCAACCACCCACCGAATTTCACACTTGTTACCATCAAGTTTCTGTTATAATGGCGTACAAAGTACGGGAAGTGTTCAATTCAGCTTGCCTGCTTATATGAATTGTCTATTATTGTATTCATGAGCTAGTAGCTAACGTGATGCAGTGCAAACGCCGAACTGTGTTATCAAACCTACTCTTTTCCTTTCTTTTTTAAACCATATTTCGTCTCTAGGCCTAGACGATATGTCTGACGGAAGGTCAGAGAAAGACTCATAAATTTTTTAAGCAGACACTAATACAAGAATCTTGCTGAAACATGTTTGTGAAGGGACTCGTAGATGTGTGTCATGCTAAGATCAGTTTCAGCGTCAGGAGCCAGTGTCCGCTTGGTACAAAACAGTCCACCCAAGTGCTCGCGACGCACTGGGCATAGAATCTATGATCTCCAGTGGCCTTCTCTGTCGTCAAGTTAGCTAGTATTAAATCATGTAACGTTGGGTATGATATAATACTGTGTTTCAGTATGTCCTGTGGCGATTATGTATGGTATGTTGCTATAAGCTTATTTAACTATGGTATTATTTTCCTCAAGACCATAGTTCAGCTCGTGCCATGACAACTTGAATGTTTGTCATTTTTGACGTCATGAGGAGCATCGTTTATGCATTAGGAAACAGGGTGTAAAACGGAATATAGTATAACATCAATGATTTTTTGTTCTGTTTGTGTTTAATAAAAGGGTGAAAGCAATGGAGGAAATTCGAAAAACCTGTGCACATTATGGAGTGATTGCTGCCGAGAAAGTCATGTTTTATCTCGTCAGATACGATCACTTTGAGATAAATTAATCATGACATTCAGAAAGGAAAACAGGCGTAGATGAGGGACGTATCCGCGATTTATTATTATGGTCACCTTCGTGTGACACTTGCCTTCAGTAGTCACACTGAAGTTAAAGGAAAGGAAGGAGAATTTCAGTACCATGTCTCGTCGAAAATGAGATTAGAAGTGAAGCAGAATCACGAACTGGGAAGGAAGGGGAAGGAAGTTATCTGTGTCCTCCGAAGAATTGATCCTGGGATTTGCCGTAATGAATTTAAAGAGATCATCGTAAACCTAAATTAATGGGCCCTGATGGCGATTTGAAATACCTTATCGTAAATTCATAACGAGAAAATAATGGGTAAGCCATAGTAAATGTTATCTCAAACCATGGCCAGTTTAAGTAAGAAATGGTGTTGTTATTAATATAGATCCAGTGGCACAAAGAAGGTGTGTTACGAAGGGATTTGTCCTTCGCAGCTGACTTTTATTGCCCAACAAACGATATGCCTTGCAGTCGCACAGTAGGAAATGCGACCTCGAAGACAAAACGACGTAGGTGGCTGCCAAACATGCCTACCGCACTTCTTATAATCTGCTACACGCATGTTTTTCCCTTTCTCGCCATTTACTGATCAACCACGAAGAAAATTAATTTTTGTTTCCTTTTGTCTGTTTTTATTTCTTTTGTTGTTTAGCTCAGAATCAGCAAATTGCTAATGCTTGGGACAGGAAAACTACGTGGGCACTAGAAAATTTGTGGTACGTTCTATGGGACCAAACAGCTGAGATCATGGATCCCTAAGCTTACAAAGTACCTAATCTAATTTAACCTAATTTACGCTAAGGACAACACATACACCCATGCCCGAGGGAGGACTCTAACCTCCGACGGGAGGAGTCGCGCGAACCGTGACAAGGCGCCCCAGACCGCACGGCTACCACGTGCGGCTGCCTGCGCATTATTAAAGTTTTTTGATAACAGGGAGGAACATATTGTTGTAATTTACCTGATATTTGTGTCTATTTTGTTTAATATCGTAACGGAAAACGCTGTTAATATGCAGTATCCTCATTTACATGGTGTCTCATCATAATACCGTACAACGAATGGTTATCTGAATCAAACAGGAAGTCTTTTGTTATACTCAAGAAGTTTTACCAGACTACTAGGTAAATACGACAATGTGACTATGGGAGTTCTTGCCGAATGAGACACAGCTAACAGAGCATTCAGTGATACAATTCCATTAACAGATTTGTGTGGTTTCAGTAGGAGTTCCCCAGTATTTTACGCTCCTTAACTATAGATCCCCTGTTTACAGAATCTAGCGAGACGTTTTGTAATGACAAAATTTCAAAAGATGTCTGTCTGAGTTCGATACAGCTGTTTGTAGCTGTGTCACAGAGGATTTGAAATGTTACTGTCATTCCATTTTGGAGCTGAGAGCTACTGCCTCTTACTCATTACGCTTCGTCAATATTCTCCGGGGGCTTGCAGCGTTAATAGCCTCCTCATTGCCTTTGTGATGGCTGAAACCGATAATTCACAATGTAGACAACTTGATTATTTGTAGTTGATCGCGAAAGTAATCTGTCCTGCTTGTAAACAAATATTTCACATGTCGATGACACACCAAAATTGAACTCATTCGGAACATTCAGAATCATTGAGTGGTATACGGAGAATATATCAAGTGAATCTCGCAAGATAACTCTGTCATTCCAGGAAGTAACAAAACTAAGACAGCGTCACCACACATGTTCTGCTGTGTTGTTCAGATGGTTCAAATGGCTCTGAGCACTATGGGACTGAACTTCTAAGGTCATCAGTCCCCTAGATCTACTTAAACCAAACTAACCTAAGGACATCACACATATCCATGCCCAAGGCAGGATTCGAACCTGCGTCCGTAGCGGTCGCGCGGTTCCAGAGTGTAGCGCCTAGAACCGCTCGGTCACACCGGCCGGCTGCTGCGTTGTCATGACCCTATTAGCGGGACGATTCTGTTGCTACAGGTAATGTCTTTCTTGAGTGAGCTAACAATTTAGGAGTGCATCTTGTGCATCAGCGATGCAGCGACTTCATGTCATTTCCTGTGCTGTTATGAGGAGTATTCTACTACTGATGAAGAAGAATGGAAAATTACTCATACTACAGCAATACAAATGGAAAAAAAGGGAAAACGTAATCCACTGTGTTACAGTCAGAGTCGTGCACCTAGCCTGCGCGGCCCTCCCCTGATCGTATCCTCGACTGCCGGGCGACCCTCGACTCGCTCTGCCCGGTCAGCTGGTCGAGGCACACCGGGGCCCGCTGGCCCATGAAGCGGCCCGACACAGAACCCAAGTCCACCTCGACGCCCGTCAGGGTCGGCTGCTCGTCAAGTCGCGCTCTAGCCAGGCATCACACTGATGAGAGTACGAAACGAAATCTCTGTGGCCCGTTTGCAAGCAGCTTTTATGTCGCACAGTATTTACCGGCACAGTAATTTACCTTCGGTCTTATATCAAAATAACTGATGGCTGTAACGTGAGCAACAACGTAGTTACGCAAATCTCCACCGTTGCTTGTAATTATTAAATCAACTTACTTTTAGGTGCATGTGGAAAACCTCAGTGCCTTATGATGCAGTGAAAATAGTTAATTTTATAAATGGTCATCCTACCATCCTGCTATTTAGTAGCGAATTTTTATAATACTCTCCTAAGCATTTACAATTTTTTATTGAGTAATACCGATATAAGGTGGTTATATCCCAGCAGAAATTTTCTCTTGGTGTATGACATTTATCTTTTTCTGACCAGGTACACCTCTCCGTAGGCAAGGTCTGTCTTCCGACTGTAGCTTATTTCACAGAAATTTTGTTAAAATTATTTGAAATTTATTACTTCACAAACCAAACGGAAAGTCTGGAATGTGCAAGACCATATGAACCGTTCATTAAAAGCCTTGCAATTTGGGAAATCTGTCTAAATTGCAATCAAACTAACTGCTTCGATACCCTTCACGATTTCCTAGTAGAATATATATATATACTAAGATGGTATCTGTTCTTTCGGACACGTCCAAACATGTCCAAAAGAACAGATACCATCGGTGACCATACGTGTGCTCCGACCGGGACTCGAACCTGGAATCTCCTGCTACATGGCAGACGAAAACGTCAAGAATGAAATAAAAGAACATTTGAAAAGACCTGAAAAAATTTAAAACACTATTTCCCTGCTGTATCTAGTATTACAACTGGATTCGTAACCGCTTGTAAAAGACAAAAGCTTTGGAAACCACATGAAGTGTAAACTGCAACGAGCAGCTACCGGAGACTTCCAGTGACTAAGTTACAGGAAATAAATCTTTATCACTGATATGTTTATGGTTAAGCTTAAAGACGGAGTTTATAGTCCCATCAAATGAAGCGGTAACTAGTTTATTACCTGTCTCCTCCATATATCAGTCCGAAAAGGCTTTTCCTTCTTACACATATACAAAAGATAAATCCGGAAACAAACTTCACAGTGAAAGTAATTGGAAACTATCTTTAACTTTTGTGGTTCCTGATTTTAAACTTATTTCATGCTAAGCAGGCGGAATCTCCTCATCGAATTCTGAGGAAGGGCTGGGCTAGTCAGTTCAATAATGAAAACTTTTAGATTACCAGAAACCTGTAAAATACTTTAATATTGCGTACTAGACCTAACCACGGTGCAAAAGCTTCATCACCCATTTTCATGCGGTAGTGATGAAATGTAAAGCGCTATAAAAGCATTAGGACTATTAACCATTCGCTATGAATTCAATTACTTGCATGTTACAGTAGGTACTTTCTTTCTGTCGGACCCATCAGTTAATTCTGTGCGTTGCTTTCCTTTGTAAAGTATCTAGAACGCCCTGTTCCTCGCCCAACAAACCTTCACGACTCTCAGAGGAGTGCAGACGATTCAGAAAAAGTAAAACAAATTTTATGGTTATAGATCTAACGAAGGTGCCTAGGGTCACAAATATAAAACAACATCACATGCTGTGGAGACGGTCAAACAAACGTAGGGGTTATTGACACAACTTTAGAAAATCCAGGTAGTTTTCTGAGGAGACTGCCAGCACTACGTTTGTTCGACCTCTTCAGGAATATTGCTGAGCACTGTGCCATCATAACCTGATGAGATTGACGGAGCACATAGTAAACGTTGAAAAAAGACAGCTGATTTGTAGTATAGTGAAATAGGGGGGGGGGGGGATGGGAGAGTGCCACGGATGTTTCTCTTTTTTCTTTCCCTTGAGGTTGGAGGGGGAGGGGGCAGAGCGACGAGTTGGGGACGCAAAATTAAAATAAACGCTTTTTCACTGAAGCACCTTATGTCCATGACATTTCAACCATCATCTTTCTCCTCCGAATGCAAACCGTTTTTGTTGCCACCGCCGTACAAAGGATGATATTACAAATGTCATAATATAAGAGAAATTAGAATTCTCACATAAAAATTTTGGTGCTCTTTTTTCTCAAGGTTCGCACGTGAGTGGAACGGTCGAGAAATTGAAGCGATTCTGTGAATCCTTTACGAGACACTTAAATGCGAATTACTGAGTAATCGTGTGTCATTGCGATGTAAACTTTTTTCAGCAGAACACAATTTCCGTCCTGCAGTACTTTTTGTCTCAGAGTCATTGAGTACATAATGTTAATTATAATCCGTTATGATTGCAAAATGTTAATTCATATGACCGGTTTCGGTTCCTCTAGAACTGTAGATGGTTCTAGAGGAACCGAAACCGGTCATGTGAATAAACATTTTGCAATCAAGACGGATTATAATCAACATTATATAAAAAGTGATTGCGGTATCCCTGCAGACATTATGTCTGTTTTCGCAAAATCATTGAGTACACTTTATTAGTGCTCAAAAAGTGAATAATGTACTACGCATACACAATTATTTGGTAAGGTCGCCACTAAAACTGTCTACTTTTAAAATCTGCTTAGTTAGCTTGGTATAATACATTTTTTTCTAAAAGTGAGATCTAAGGCAGAGCGCTTACAAGAAAGAATACTAGGTCTACAACTTTGCTTCCACTGTTTTCTCTCGAAGTTCGGGGTTTTATTGCGAAAAACTTACAAAACAATTACGATTCATAGTATTGCCCATCGCTGGCCACTACATTCTCCCATCTTCGAATAGCATACGAATCCCGTGGCGGAAGAACTGGGTGTCTTTTGTGGGGATCCATGAGTCGATTCTATTTTCCACTTGTTCATACACTCCTGGAAATTGAAATAAGAACACCGTGAATTCATTGTCCCAGGAAGGGGAAACTTTATTGACACATTCCTGGGGTCAGATACATCACATGATCACACTGACAGAACCACAGGCACATAGACACAGGCAACAGAGCATGCACAATGTCGGCACTAGTACAGTGTATATCCACCTTTCGCAGCAATGCAGGCTACTATTCTCCCATGGAGACGATCGTAGAGATGCTGGATGTAGTCCTGTAGAACGGCTTGCCATGCCATTTCCACCTGGCGCCTCAGTTGGACCAGCGTTCGTGCTGGACGTGCAGACCGCGTGAGACGACGCTTCATCCAGTCCCAAACATGCTCAATGCGGGACAGATCCGGAGATCTTGCTGGCCAGGGTAGTTGACTTACACCTTCTAGAGCACGTTGGGTGGCACGGGATACATGCGGACGTGCATTGTCCTGTTGGAACAGCAAGTTCCCTTGCCGGTCTAGGAATGGTAGAACGATGGGTTAGATGACGGTTTGGATGTACCGTGCACTATTCAGTGTCCCCTCGACGATCACCAGTGGTGTACGGCCAGTGTAGGAGATCGCTCCCCACACCATGATGCCGGGTGTTGGCCCTGTGTGCCTCGGTCGTATGCAGTCCTGATTGTGGCGCTCACCTGCACGGCGCCAAACACGCATACGACCATCATTGGCACCAAGGCAGAAGCGACTCTCATCGCTGAAGACGACACGTCTCCATTCGTCCCTCCATTCACGCCTGTTGCGACACCACTGGAGGCGGGCTGCACGATGTTGGGGCGTGAGCGGATGACGGCCTAACGGTGTGCGGGACCGTAGCCCAGCTTCATGGAGACGGTTGCGAATGGTCCTCGCCGATACCCCAGGAGCAACAGTGTCCCTAATTTGCTGGGAAGTGGCGGTGCGGTCCCCTACGGCACTGCGTAGGATCCTACGTTCTTGGCGTGCATCCGTGCGTCGCTGCGGTCCGGTCCCAGGTCGACGGGCACGTGCAACTTCCGCCGACCACTGGCGACAACATCGATGTACTGTGGAGACCTCACGCCCCACGTGTTGAGCAATTCGGCGGTACGTCCACCCGGCCTCCCGCATGCCCACTATACGCCCTCGCTCAAAGTCCGTCAGCTGCACATACGGTTCACGTCCACGCTGTCGCGGCATGCTACCAGTGTTAAAGACTGCGATGGAGCTCCGTATGCCACGGCAAACTGGCTGACACTGACGGCGGCGGAGCACAAATGCTGCGTAGCTAGCGCCATTCGACGGCCAACACCGCGGTTCCTGGTGTGTCCGCTGTGCCGTGCGTGTGATCATTGCTTGTACAGCCCTCTCACAGTGTCCGGAGCAAGTATGGTGGGTCTGACACACCGGTGTCAATGTGTTCCTTTTTCCATTTCCAGGAGTGTATGATCGGAAATGCTGATCAGCCAGACTGTATGTAACTGATTGCAGATAGTGGTGGTCAGAGAGAGAGCAACGTATGGAGAATACGGAGGGAGGGATAGGACTTCTCATTACAACGTTTCCATGAATATTTTGACGGATTTTGCGACATGGGGTCGAGCACTGACCTGCTGCAAAAGTACCTTTACGTATCTATCGCTGTATTGTGGCCGTTTGTGTTTCAATGCTGGGCTCTAACGAATCAGTTGCTTTCGATAATCATGTCCTGTGACTATCTTTGTCTGTTTCAGCAGCTGTGAAACGTTCTGCCATCCACCGTCATGCCGGTCATCGACATCAAAATCACTGTTCTTAAGGCGTTGAAAACATTCTCTGCACGTTCTTCTACTAATAGTTCCCTCACCATGGGCCTTGCCCAGCATTTTAAGAGCCACTGCCACAGTTTTATTCATGTTAAAGCAGAAAATTAAAACTTTTTACAAATGGCGAGAAATGGGTACGTAAGTTGAAGCGTTTAATCGAGAATACCCTTATGATTCAATCACAAATCGAATAATATATTTATGGCATTATGTTTACAGACGCCTAAGATGATTGTATTACACCTATGACCAACCACCTGCACATCACTTGCCGCTTCCGCAGTTTATTTCAAAACGGCGGAAGCGAAGTTGTAGACCTAATATTTTCCTGCATCGGGTGACTGCTGGCTTGTTGAAATATTTTCTTGCATCTAGGTTTGCCAAGAGTGTATTCTTTATTTTTCCTCAAATATCTGAATAAAACGTCAATAGTAGATGAGTCTACTCATTTTTTTAGCAAAATTGCTCTAGCTGCGTTAGTTTATACCTCAGACCTGGATAATGTAGATGAAATATTTGATGTTTCAAGGAGTGAGGTGTCTTTATGGCCTGGGCCTGTAGTAGCCGCGTCTCGCGAGCTATGGGCCACCCAAGCTGGAAGGCTGAAGGGGCTGGCTGGCCAACTACGCTTTAGAAGTGCGTTGTGTTGTTTGAAATATATCTGTCTCCTATCCATCCATTAATAAAAACTCTGCTCTCCAGACATTATGCAAACGACATTGTCTTACATTTATTCACTGTTAATTTCTCCTCCATTCTCTCTCTCACTCTCTCTCACCTCGCTTACACTGTTGCGTCAATTGCCCTTCTACTCCGTCCTCTCAAAACGTTATAAAATAATCTAGCGGCTTCAACTGAAACTATGCTTACTCGTTTCATTTCTGCTTTATTTTCTGTCCACTACCACTTTCCTCAAGATCCATTAAACCAAATTACCCATATTCCATTCTTCATTATGAAAACGCTCCTATCTTTTCTCCTTGTCCTAAGATAAAACGAACTGTGGCATACGCCTCAGTAAGGAACACACTGCTAGCTTTTCACTCTTGCATTTTAGCACTTTTGCACTGCCACCCATTTCCAGGTCTCCTCATATTTCCTGCTACGCTCGCTTGGCATCTGCGTCGACATCTACATGAACACTCTGCAATTTACAATTAACTGCTTGGCAGTGGCTTCTTCGAACCACTGTCATATTATTTCTCTTTCGTTCCACTCCCAAAGTGCACGTGGAAACAGTGAACAACTAAACCTTATTGTGGAAGCACTGGTACCTCTTACCACAATGTTCAGTAACCCGTGGATCTAGAGGTAAGAAACATAAAATACTGCGGAACTGCTACTGAAAATACACAAATCTGTTAATGAAATCATATCACTGAATATTCTGTTAATTGTGTTTCATTCGGAAACTACTCCACATCCCGATGGTCGTATTTACATTTTAGTCTGGTAAAACTACTTGACTTTGACAAAAGACTTCATGTTTGATTAAGATAGCCATTAAATGTATGTCATGATCAGGCACCAGATGAATTAGTGTGGTGCATGATAATAGCGTTTCCCGTTAGGTTATTGAACAAAATAGACACAAATATCAGAGAAATTGTCAACAATACATTCCATCTTGTTATCGAAAACCTTCTGTTGATTCGCAGGTAGTTTTGCGATACCATGCATGTAATGATTTGCTGATTCTTACACCACGTTTAAAGCGCAGTCGTCAAAACAAAACAAACAAAACAAAGGAGACAACAAAAACTAATTTTTGTTGATTGATAAGGGGCAACCGATAAGGGGCGGAAAAGGTAAACACCTGCATGTGGAAGATTACATGTGCGGTAGGGCTATTTGCAGCCAAGCTTCTTGGTGCTGTCCTTGTAGTGGGGTGCGAAATTGAAGCGTCACCCATCCACCAGTGTCAGCCCAGTTTGCAGGTAAATATAAGTTTAATTTAGTGTTTTGCTTATGTATTTTGTAATATTTGTAATGTTTGTGAATTATCTAAAGTTTTGTATTTATTTTTATGTTTCATGTACGGAGAGGGCGGCGCAACGAACGGAGAAAGCATCTTCACTGCCGGGACCAGAGAGAAAATTGCTGGCCACTATACTTCGCGGGTCGACAGCCAAACAGCAACAGAAGATCCTGAAACCGAGTTGTTGCGTCGTTCTTCTAAAAACTGAAAAAACAAGAATTAGTAATGTTTCTACAACAATGACGTCGCAGAAAGTTTTAATTATGTTGTAAATGTTCAGTTCTATCTTGTCCAGGCTCATGTTCACGTCTATATGTAGTATATATGAAAATAATAAACTAATGTATACTTACAAAGTTTAAATACGTGTTCCGAGAATTTATTTATGAAGAATTATATTAAGGAAGAAGTATTTGTGATTTATTTGACAAGATTATTAATTTTTGACATCGTTAATCGCGAGTTTGAGTCTTAAAAGTTTTTTCAATGTGGTTTTAATATTTATTAAAGCAGATAACTTGCATTAATATAATTTCTGAGAAGAAAGAAACGACATCTAAATTGAAAAAAGTTTGAACAAACCAATTGGACTGAGTGACGTAATTCTGCGCATACAGCTCAAATGATGATGTTTTAATTACAGTTCCGTTCAAGAACCATTCAGAGACAACTTTAAAAAGAATTTAAATAATTTTGAAGTGTTTTGTAACTGACGTAGGTGACGAAGTCTGTACTTGGTCATATGTCAAAAGAAAATGATTTATACAAAACTTACGTCGTTACACTACTTCCTCCAGGTCGCATTCGTCACTCTACGACTGCGAGCCATGTCATTTCTTGGGAAAAAAGTCAGCTGTGAAGGACACATCCCCGGGAAACAGTTCGTAACACAAACCACCTTTTGGCCACCAGATCTTTGTCTGTAACAATGCATTTTGTGAACGTTTGAGTTAATGCTTTTTATGGCTTACCCACTATTTTATACTTATGAAATTACCATATGACACTTTAAATCTCCGTCAGGCAGCACTGATTTAGGTTTACTGTGATCTCCTTAATACATTACGGCAAATCACAGAATCAGTCCATTCAGGGGGGGAATCCCTTCCTTTCCAGTTCGACACTCTGATTCTGTCTAATCTCGTTTTAGACGAGACGTTGTTTCCACACAGGGCACAAGTATTTCTGATGTCCACCGCTGCTTTCACCTTTTTATCAAACACAAACAAAACACAATATCACAAATGTTAGACTTTCGTCCGTTTTACACTCCGTTTCGTAAAGCATAAACAACGTTCCTCACAACATCAAAACCGAGAAATATTCAAGATGCCATGGCACGAGCTGTACTACAAACTCGAACAAAATAAGACGATAGTTAAACACGTTCATAGCAACATGCCATCCAAAATCAGCTCAGAGCATGGTGAAACATAGTATTATATAATACACAACGTCACATAATTATATACTTGCTTATTCGAAAGCAGAAAAGTCCGCTGTAGATCACAGGCTAATGCCCAAGGTGTCGCTATCGCTGGGTGGACGTTTTTATATCAAGCGGCCACTGGCTCCTGGCGCTGAAATTGGTCTTACCATGAAAGAGACAAACTAGCCGTTTCACAAACACGTTTCCGCAAGATCTCTCTATTAGTGGCTGGTTAGAAAATTAGCGAAACTTTCTGACCTTCTGTCTTAGCAGACGGACGGAGTAGGACTTAAAGTTAGGAATAGAATAGGTTTGATAGCACAACTTTGGATTTTCACTGGATGACGTTGACTAATTGACCACAAATAGGCTGTTCGTAAGAGCAGGCCGGCCGGAGTGGCCGTGCGGTTCTAGGCGCTAAAGTCTGGAACCGAGCGACTGCTACGGTCGCAGGTTCGAATCCTGCATAGGGCATGGATGTGTCTGATGTCCTTAGGTTAGTTACGTTTAATTAGGTTTAAGGTCTAGGCGACTGATGACCTCAGAAGTTAAGTCGCATATTGCTCAGAGCCTTTTGAACCATTTTGAACAATAAAAGCAGCTCAAGTAGAATTCAACACATCTCGTACAATGTACTGCGCACCCCGTCATAACAAAAACATGGTGCTAACACGTGGAAATTCTGTGATTGGTTGGAATGAGGCTAGTTTGTAATGGCTGAGGTGTTGGTAAAATTCCCGCTGGGGGGTCACAAACGTACACTCTTCAGTTCCAGTAACGCCAAGTAAAGAACGCTGGACTGTGCCGTGGTATCAAATCAACATTAAACATGTCATTTCGCTCATTTCGCTACTGACTGGAAGAGAGTTGGATTAGTTTTGGCTGTCTCAGGGGTTGAAATCGCTGCTTCCAGCTACTTAGCTACTCTCTCTTGGAGCTTTCTTGCACTAATAATGTTATTTTAGTTCACGAACCAATCGTCATGTAATATCATAAGACCTATATTTCTTATTGTAAGTGACCTTGAGATTTTGCAAATATTGGTATGGACTGAAATTCGAGCACCGATTCCAACATTTCTCTGGATTTGAACCTTGGGAAAGATACTGTCCCATCGTTTCGTAGTTTCCCCACTATGCCAAACTCCTGCAGGTCTCTACGAGCGGTGGAATCCTAATTACTGGTGAAACAGAATTTGATAGATGACACCTCTTCGTGTTGGGTCAACAAAGGCGACACATGCGAGATTTGAGTCCCAGGTAGCACAGAACTATTTATTGTATTACCTCTAGCAGAAGATGTTAATATCTCCCTACTGGTGAGGAAACAATAAGTATTTCATGTCCATTCGTTGTTATAAGACTATTGCGAGAGATGATGGGATCAAATGCTTGCCAAAAAGAAATTGTTTGTATCGTCGTTTCAGCTTCCAATATTACGCTATTGGTGAATATATTTAATGTGTGGCATCAGATTGTGCTTAGTCAACAATTTATACACGTACGGCGTTCTGTTCCCCGTATGTCACCAAAACTTTACTTCATGATGTTTCACACTTATATCTTACACTTTATTACATACTTTTCGTGCTTACTTCTCAGTGGCAATATAAGCTTCAAGGCGTTCCCAGAGCAATGCTAAAAGCATCGTGATCTATTCCCAGTTTCGAACATTTGGCCTTGTAAACTGGTACTGGTGAACACTTCGCTAGTTTACATCTCATCATGCCAAGTCGGGAATCGATGAGAAACGCAACCCACGGGTTCAAATTCTGATAAAAAACAACAATTTGTCGTGTCTGTTTAATGAGATGTGTGAAGTGTCACTTATCGCAAAGAAACTTAATTTACAAGCGTCAATATCATCTCTAATAACTTGTTTTCTAATATTTGTTCTTTGACAGTACTGATCTATATGTGGACGGACTCCATAAAGAGAAGTATTCTGTAGTAGTCTCGTGGTACCCATTGTGTGACTGCGGAGTCTTTAAAGGACCTGCTACACAGCTATGCTATGTCGGTTGCATACATTCAGGTGCGACATACACACTGGAATTCAGGGGTGGCTTGTTTTTTGTGCTGTCGAGCGTTAGTTTCGAGAACAGTATTGTATGGTAGTGCAACTTGGACTATGGGAAAACAGAAACAGAAAAGAATCGAATGATTTGAAACGTGGTGTTACAAACGAATGTTAAAAAGTAGATGAACTGGTTAGTTGAATATTGAGGAGGTTTCTCTGCTGTATTGGCGAGGAAAGGAATATGTGGGAAACACTGACAGGAAGAATCGACAGGGTGATAGGACGTCTGTTAAGACGTTATAAAATAATCTAGCGGCTTCAACTGAAACTATGCTTACTGGTTTCATTTCTGCTTTATTTTCTGTCCACTACCACTCTCCTCAAGATCCATTAAACCAAATTACCCATATTCCATTCTTCATTATGAAAACGCTCCTATCTTTTCTCCTTGTCCTAAGATAAAACGAACTGTGGCATACGCCTCAGTAAGGAACACACTGCTAGCTTTTCACTCTTGCATTTTAGCACTTTTGCACTGGTATCCATTTCCAGGTCTCCTCATATTTCCTGCTACGCTCGCTTGGCATCTCCGTCGACATCTACATGAACACTCTGCAATTTACAATTAACTGCTTGGCAGTGGGTTCTTCGAACCACTGTCATATTATTTCTCTTTCGTTCCACTCCCAAACTGCACGTGGAAACAGTGAACAACTAAACCTTATTGTGGAAGCACTGGTACCTCTTACCACAATGTTCAGTAACCCGTGGATCTAGAGGTAAGAAACATAAAATACTGCGGAACTGCTACTGAAAATACACAAATCTGTTAATGAAATCATATCACTGAATATTCTGTTAATTGTGTTTCATTCGGAAACTACTCCACATCCCGATGGTCGTATTTACATTTTAGTCTGGTAAAACTACTTGACTTTGACAAAAGACTTCATGTTTGATTAAGATAGCCATTAAATGTATGTCATGATCAGGCACCAGATGAATTAGTGTGGTGCATGATAATAGCGTTTCCCGTTAGGTTATTGAACAAAATAGACACAAATATCAGAGAAATTGTCAACAATACAATCCATCTTGTTATCGAAAACCTTCTGTTGCATCGCAGGTAGTTTTGCGATACCATGCATGTAATGATTTGCTGATTCTTACACCACGTTTAAAGCGCAGTCGTCAAAACAAAACAAACAAAACAATTCCTTCTAGAAAGGCGCTCGGGACCACTGTCATCGGTGACATCAGCTCTTGTGCGATTGCCGTCCACGTGGAAGCCAACAAATAGTGAAAACTTTTATAAAATTCGATGGGTATACCGTCAGGTCCAGGAGATCTGTTATCGGAACCCGCCTTGATAGCATCTACCACTTCATCTGTGGTTACGTCCTCTTGGAGGTCATACACTGCATCCTCCGGACGAGTGTATGTAGTAAGCTGAGCGACGTCTGTGACCAGTGCTGCAGAATGCGGTACCGCTGCGTAGAGCCCGGCAAAATGAGCATGAAGAGCACGACCGGTGCTTTGTTGGGTGTCGTGCCGGCGCCCTTCCACATCAGTGAGGACTTGGATCAGAGCTCGTCGTCGTCGTTGTCTTTCCTGAAGGAGGTGGTACATCGACGGACGTTCTTGAGGGATTCGATTAGAAGGTCGAGAACGGACTACAGTGCCTTCCAAGTTACGCCGCATGATCAAGGAGATCTGCGCCTTCGTGCGATGGACCATCGACTGCCGGGCTGGCAGAAAGGCATCGTCGTACAGTCACGTAGAATGGTGTAGTAGAAGTGCAGGGTATTAGTCTGCCACACCTTTAATTCCTTCCCTTAACTCATCAGAGTCTTCCTGAGGGTCGGCTTTGCACAGGAGAGCCACCATAATAAGGTGGAATCATAGGCTTCTCGACGATGGTGGCAGCGTGCCCACGCTTCTTCGACCATACGGCGACAGTCTGAGGAAGTCAGGTGAGCGACATTGAGTTTCCGCAGACCACGACCATGCCACACTTGCTGTCGGGCGAGAGTGACGTCACAGAGTTACGCATCATGGTCTGCGTAGAGCCCGGCAAAATGAGCATGAAGAGCACGACCGGTGCTTTGTTGGGTGTCGTGCCGGCGCCCTTCCACATCAGTGAGGACTTGAATCAGAGCTCGTCGTCGTCGTTGTCTTTCCTGAAGGAGGTGGTACATCGACGGACGTTCTTGAGGGATTCGATTAGAAGGTCGAGAACGGACTACAGTGCCTTCCAAGTTACGCCGCATGATCAAGGAGATCTGCGCCTTCGTGCGATGGACCATCGACTGCCGGGCTGGCAGAAAGGCATCGTCGTACAGTCACGTAGAATGGTGTAGTAGAAGTGCAGGGTATTAGTCTGCCACGCCTTTAATTTCTTCCCTTAACTCATCAGAGTCTTCCTGAGGGTCGGCTTTGCACAGGAGAGCCACCATAATAAGGTGGAATCATAGGCTTCTCGACGATGGTGGCAGCGTGCCCACGCTTCTTCGACCATACGGCGACAGTCTGAGGAAGTCAGGTGAGCGACATTGAGTTTCCGCAGACCACGACCATGCCACACTTGCTGTCGGGCGAGAGTGACGTCACAGAGTTACGCATCATGGTCTGAAAAGGCCAAGGGCCAGACTACCGCATGACGTGTGCCATCAGCAAGGGAGCGGGTAACGTAGATGCGATCTATGCGGCTTGACGAGTGAGAGGTGTAGAATGTATAGCCCGGTTGAATTCCGTGGAGCTTCTTCCATGTGTCAACAAGTCGAAGACGGTCGATGACCACTGAGAGAGATGCACAAGGGGAATGTCGCGGGAGTTGGTCCGCGGGCTCTTGTGTCGAGTTAAAATCCCCACCGAGTACCAAATCGTCCTGCGGACCGGTGAAAAGGGGTGTGACGCTTTCGGCAAAAAATGTTTGTCGGTCATGACGGCGGCCAGTGCCGGACGGAGTGTAGATATTAATAATACGCACGCCGAACAGTGTGAGGGCCATACCTCGCGCGGTGGGGAGGTAGATGACGTCCTCTGGATGGAGACCGTCGCGTAGCAGGATGGCGACACCGCTACCGGTATCGGATGCGGGGGAAACATGGGCGTCGTATCCGGTGGGAACTAGGAGTCAGCCACAAGCACCTCTTGTAATAGTGCTATATCCACATCCGCAGAGTAAATAGTGTCTCTGAACAAGGCCAGTTTATGGGGGGCACGAATGGTGGCAAGATTCATCGTGGCGATACGATATTGCTGTGTACGGCCACCCTCAGTATTTGCAGAACTTGCAGTAGATGTAGCCGGCAGGTGGAGACCCGCCGGTGGACCCGCCGTGGTGATAATTACTGGAGGGGCGCCAGCCCCAGTGTCGCCGAAGTGGACTCCTGTGCAGACACGCTGGCAGTCTGTTCCACTTCTTCTTCAACGTCATCGGCCCAGGAAGCTGACGACGCGGACATGTGACGGTCACGTACTTCCGGGTGTTGTGGATTCCGCAACGTAAGTGGCAGGGGGACCGCCGTCATCATTCGTTGACAACGGTGAGGACACGTCCCTGGCTGGGAGAGTAGGCGTCACAGGAGGGGCGCCTGTTGCTGCCATATCGCGTGACTGGACGCAATGTGGGAGAACACCGTCGGACATCAGGTCGACATCTCGTGGGGCCGTCTGAGAAAGAGCGTCATCGGAAGGCGTTCGTCGTCGTTTCCTGCGTTTGCGGGGCGACCGCTGTTTTCTGATGTGGCCTTCTGAATCAGAATGTGGTCGCCCGTCGTCTGACGCCGAACCCGTCTGGACAAAGGCAGACGTCGGCACGACACCGAGGTCGACGTCCACGGTTCCTACAGGAACATCGGTTTCGGTCTGCAAACCGGACGGTCCTGAAGCGAGTACTGGAGGCGACGCCGTGCTTGTGTCCTCGGCGCGTTGTGCTGCGGCGGGTGGCGTTGACGGTGCTGCTGGCGCAATCGAGATTGGTACGACGGGGTCCTGTGAACCTTGGCGTAGGTGATGGGTAAGGACGTGACCGTCGAAGCCTGGGTCTCGTCACGTAACGGCGTCTGTATTAATCGGCGGTGTAAGCATTCGGAACGTACATATCCCTCCTGGTCACATCCTGCGCTCGTTCGTGGCTGTCCATCATACATGACGATGGCCCTCACTCCGCCAATCAGCAGGTACGATGGGACAAGTTTCGTCAGCTCAATTTTTATTTGCCGGACGCCATTTAATACGGGGTAGGTCGTAAATGTTTGCCACTTCTCCGCGACGTGACCCAAGACGGTGCCATATGGTTGGAAAGCGGCAATGACCACATCCTGAGGCACCTCGAACGGGAGCTCAAACACCCGCAATGACCGAATCCAGCATGGGCGACCGTCACAGCACCCATATGTCCATCAGAGTGTTTAAATTTCAGTCCGGTGGCATGACAGTGAATTATGTCATTGCAAATTTCCTCCGTCGACACCTTGATGTAGACAACACTTCCAGTGATGGAAAAATGTATGCCGATTACGTCCTGAGGGTTCATCCTCACGTAGGAACTGTTCGACTTCGAAAGCTCTGGGTCGTGGATGTTCGGCCTGAAACGTTACTTTGATCGTTGCACGGCGGTACGAGTGCGCCATGGTGTACGTTAGTACTGTACTCGATAGACACAAACACCGCGACGCGGAAGTAAACACCGCCGAGAGCGGAGCGTCGGACGGTGCGCGGAGCAGTTCCGCACGCTAGCACGGCTCAGAGCCGACTGACCAACTGAGCTACCGAAGCACGACTCACGCCCGGTACTTACAGCTTTACTACTGCCAGTACCTCGTCTCCTACCTTCCAAACTTTATAGAAGCTCTCCTGCGAACCTTGCAGAACTAGCACTCCTGAAAGAAAGGATATTGCGGAGAAATGGCTTAGCCACAGCCTAGGGATGTTTCCAGAATGAGATTTTCACTCTGCAGCGGAGTGAGCGCTGATATGAAACTTCCTGGCAGATTAAAACTGTGTGCCCGACCGAGACTCGAACTCGGAACCTTTGTCTTTCGCGGGCAAGTGCTCGACCAACTGAGCTACCGAAGCACAACTCACGCCCGGTACTCACAGCTTTGCTTCTGCCAGCACCTCGACTCCTACCTTCCAAACTTTACAGAAGCTCTCCTGCGAACCTTGCAGAACTAGCACTCCTGAAGAAAGGATATTGCGGAGACATGGCTTAGCCACAGCCTGGGGGATGTTTCCAGAGTGAGATTTTCACTCTGCAGCGGAGTGTGCGCTGATATGAAACTGGCAGAAGTAAAGCTGTGAGTACCGAGCGTGAGTCGTGCTTCGGTAGCTCAGTTGGTAGAGCACTTGCCCGCGAAAGGCAAAGGTCCCGAGTTCGAGTCTCGGTCGGGCACACAGTTTTAATCTGCCAGGAAGTTTCAGATTATCATAATGTTTTGGCTCATCATTGTATTTCAGTGTTGGCGTATTAACGCCTTTTCATTTCATATTTCTTTGGAAAACAACCGTTTTACCATTATATCATGTTTAAGTGCAGAACCGTGTAACCTTATGACTGTGTGTTTATGTTGTGCGATCATTTTTCTCTTTCCATTACCTTCTTGGGATGTAAACAAAACACTACAATATTACAGAACTCATAGCACAAATGAATCACTTAAAATTTTTCAAACTCTTTCCGTAGAGTTCCATCATCCATAAGCCATAAGTTTCTTCTTCTTCTTAACTATCACCAAAAGACTAAAAAAAACAGTTTTATATTTACTATGTAAGTGGTAGGAGTGCTAACATCCTCAGCATCCACGCATGTAGACAGATCGTGTGTACTTGGATGGGTGCCGTGAAGAAGGTAGGTACGGAACAGTCCTCACAGAACGGCAGTTATGGTATTTCAGTGAGAATACCGGTCAGTTGTGCAGGATTGGAACACTTGTTATGTTCCTTCCTAAAGCAGGATATCTAAGTGTACAGATTTGTGGAACTCAGCTCGCTCTGTTCCTTCACGATACGTTGAATGTGGAAGGTGTATTACCCTCCTACTTCTGATGAGCTACAAATTAAATCGCAGACAATATTGCAGGAAGGGTTTGGTCAAAGATATTGCAGGGAGACCTTTTTCTTTATCCTATGAATGCGAGAATACTTTGTGACTCCCCTCCGCATAGGAAGAGATGGTCAGTCGTAATCGGAAATTCTGCACTGTGTTTAATGTGCTGGAAATGTGTAGATAAACAAACTGCACTAGTATAGGAAATTATCTGGAAAGCTTTGGAGTATATGTCCGAGAATTAATGCCGAATGGATTTGCTGCACAGCCATCTATACACATTCGCACCCTAGTACATAGCACTAACAAAGTAATGGAGATACTGGTTTATCAATGATGCAGGAAATGAGGAAACATGCCATAATGTTACTGGCTAATGTCATCGACTCGATAAGGCGTTTTGTTGAAATTGTCGAAAGCAGTGGTTTTAGACTCGAGTAAATAGGTAAAATGCGTTGAAATTACTGAAAAACTGCTAAAATTGCAAAACCGATGGTAAATACGTAAATCTGAGAGTAAATACGACCAAAATCTGGATGTATGAGTGCAATTATATGTTCCATTCTTCTCTCTGCTGTGGTGCCTCTGAGTAACGGAAGTGTACCGAGGGTTTCAAGTAACATCATTCAGGTCAGTATTGGACTCCAACATACGCACCATCCAGTGAATGATACCGCAAGGACAGAGGGTGGATGGAATTTACCAGTAGTCACTACCTATGTAGCATGTACTATGATGCAGCACTCATAGTGAAATTTGCAGACCGATCCGTCTACGTACGACATTCGAAAAGCAGAATACCTGTAGTCTGTTTCCGGTTCTGATTGGCTGGAAGACTTATACATTAAACCATTTTGCGGAACTGTCGAAATCGAGAAATCTGATGGATATGAGACAGCTGTAGGAGAGATGGTGGGGAGGGAGGGGGGGGCGCTGATGTAATGTTTTCGTAGAAGTTAGCTGGACCATTCTACACTGATTCCTGATATTCACGGTACACTCGTGGTGCGGGAACATCCCCACGTCGTCGGTACCTCAGAGAGCTCTCTACCGTCGGTCGTGCGCCGACTAAAACCAGGCGTTCACAGTCACTTAAATCTTGATAACCTACCATTGTAGCAGCACTAACCGATCTAACAACTGCACCAGACACTTGTTGTTACATATAGACGTTGCCGGCCTCAACATCGGGTTCTGCGTGTTTACATATCCCTGCATATGAATACGCACGCCTGTACCAGTATCTTTAGCATTTCAGTGTAAAATTCATGAAAATTTCCAAGGATTTTGCCTTATATCTCACCTTACACGAAGGTTTTCCAAATTTACCCTTGAGACACCGTTTATTAGGTTTACAGAAATAAGTGTTCAACAGTTCTCAATTCTAGCCTTCGGAAATTATAAGGAACAGGTACATGAATTACAAAAAAAAAAAAAAAAAAAAAAAAAAAAAAAATCAGGAAATTCAATTTAAAGTCGAACCTAACGTTCTTTTTTCTTTCTTTCTTTTTTTTTTTCCTTATATCGTCTCTTCAGATGGCCTCAGATTTGTACACAGGACATACTTTGTCTTCAAGGATTCTATTGTGGTTTCTTATTTCTGCCTTCTTTCGTTTACCAGGTCTTCAACGGACATTTCACCTGAAGACAGACGCTGCAAAACTATTTATTTCGATATGTCTTGAGTGAAATTTCCTATCTTAAGGCCCATCCAGTGATTCCATGTAACCACAGCCCATAGCGTAGTGGGGTCCACGGTATCGTGGGGTTTGCATCACCCTATAACCATAATATCCGCTCTTACCAAATGAAATCAGAACTAATTTCACCAGGTGAAAGTTTTCCGCTCGTCCAGGGACCAACCGATATCCTCGGGATCCTAACAGAGACGCGTCCGCGTCCTGTTAGCAAAGACACTCACGTCGGTCTTCTTCTGCTATGGGCCATTAACGACAAGTTCCACCGCACTGACCGAACGGATACGTTCGTCTTACGTTCCACATTGAATTATGTGTCTATTTCAGGTTGTGTTGCTTTTCTGTTAGAGCAGACAGCTCTACTCACACGCCGCTGCTCTCGCTTGTTAAGTGAAGCCCGTAGGCCACAGCTTTGTCCGTGGTGAGAGGTAACGCCTGAAATATGGTACTCCCGGCACACTCTCGACCTTGTGGACCTCGGAATTTTGAATTGTCTAACGATTTCTGAAATGGAGTGTCCCATGCGTCTCAACAGTGCCACGTTCAAAGTCTGTTAATTCCCTTCGTGCGGCCATAATTACGTTGGAAAGACTTTCACATGAATCATTTGAGTACAAAAGACAGCTGCATCCACCCACAGTTATTCCATATCTTTCGTGTACGATACTTGCGCCATCTGTATGTGTTCTTATCGGTACCCTCGACTTTTGTCACCTCAGAGTTACACAAGACGTCGTTATGTAAAATAATGTAATTACCTCGTTGCTTTTAAAATGTAATGAAAAACGCTACACGAGATTAATAGGCTGTGACGGATGTGTGCGGCACGTCTTCTGCTGTCGTTCCGTGCTCGCGGACAGCGGATGAGCTGAGCCGCAGCGGCCGCCCACTCGCGCTCCCGCGTCCCCTAATTGACGCCGTCGACGTCGCACGGGGCGGCTCTGCGCTGCGCGGTGCGGCGCGGCGAGGCTTTACGGTCTGCTGAGTGCTCGTTACGCCGGAAAGCCGGCCACCGCACACAATCACGCCCCAACCCCCCTCACCTACCCCCTCAGCCACGCCCCGCTAACGCCACAGTCCGGCACAGCGATTCTTATGCCGTTTTGTTTCGGTCAGTGACAATTAAGTGAAAGAAATACGGATTGAATCCTCTCTAATAAAGTGGGTCAGTATTGTACCAAAATTCACTAAATGACTAAAAGTGAATTTCGGACTATACTGCGTACATCATAACAATAATCCGATGTAAACATTACACAATGTATTCATAAGCATAGAGGAGAGAGCGGATGGGTGGAAAGAGTATATTGAGGGATGTGTATCAGTGGGAGGACTTATCTGATTACGTGATAGATGAAGGAATAAGAGTCGACAGGAAAGAAATATGGAATCCAGTTTTATAATCAGAATTCAGAAGAGATTTAGAAGACTAAAGCCCATGTACGGCAGAAGGTCTAGATGCCATTCCCTCCGAAATGCTAAAATCATTGGCGGAAGTGGACTAAAAACGATTTTACACGTTGGTGCGAAGAATGTATGAGGCTGGCGATATACCTTCAGACTTTTGGGGAAACATCAGCCACATAATAACGACAGTAGGTGCCGGATCGGGACGCGAACTCGGATTTCCTGCTTGTAGCTAGTTGTCGCCTTACCATTTGGGTATCCGTGCATGACTCATGACCGGACCCAATCTCCCATATGTCGTCCACCATGCGTCTACAACTTGTTCTCGTGTATCCATTATTAATGTTCCCATATGGGTGAGACACTTTTCTTAAAAGTTGTGCACGGATAGTCAAATTGCAAAGCGACTGTTCGCTATAAGTGAGTTCGAGTCCCAGTCGGGCACGAATTTTCACTGTTGTCACTCCATTCTACAGCTGACGGTTATCCATATTCGCAACTGCGAATACATTAATGTGTTTCACAACGGCAATAGTCGTCGCACTGCATGTCCATAGTATCTGAGCATTGTAGTTCAAAAATGAAGCTAGTGCCACCACGCAATTTCATCAGAGTAAGAAGTTAAATGTCTCGGTACACAATCACTTGTTATGTCATGACCCTAAGTTAACCGCTTTCACTGAATACAGCTCATATTGCTAGTAAAAAATGAAAAGGACTAGCCAAACAAGCTTGGCGTCTCTCATGGCACTTCACGAACAATACGAGACTGGAACAGAAGGGAGAACCTATAGAGGTACTCAAAGTACCCTCCGCCACACACCGTCAGGTGGCTTGCGGAGAATGGATGTAGATGTAGATGTAGATGACCCCCCACGCATAACAGATATTTTACATAGTGAATCACTCATTTAGAATTGAGATATTGTGTCAATGGTACCGTAGCCATATTATGAAGCGGGACACGGTGATGAGGTGAAGCTTAGCTGCCTGAATTTATAAAAACTTTTAACATAATTTTGTCTTTATACAAACCAGCCCCCAAGAGCTGTCGCTATGCCTGCAACACAGTAGAAGTCACTAACGCAAAAAAAGAATATATTTGGCCATTAGTCGAAAGTTCTGGAGTTCACAGTTATCAAACCCATTAAAATCGTCCTTCCACCCCCTATCCCCCCAACCCTCAAAAAAGATTGTGACAGAGAAAAGGAAAAAATTTGGTTCCTATGCTCCTAAAATGATAGTGATTTTCAGTACTACAATGATATTTTTAACCTGACAATATGGAGATCAAATGATATAAAAAACATTGGCATACAATGGACAAGGAAATACAAATGGTATCTAAGACTGATGAGTTAGAAATGTTTAAATGGGAGCCTAACAAGTGACTATGATTCCCTAACATCTTTTCTGGAAAAGGACGATAATTCCTATCTGATCGAAGCACTAATAAATTGAGAAACAGTGACTGATTACAAAGCGAGTAATAGAGTCTACAACCAAATAAGGACTGCTGTGGCCACAGTGCGGATGTGCACACTAGTGAAGGCTTCAGGATAGCTCATCTACGTGGCTACTGTAATCTGCTAACACACTGCCAGTCGCCAGTGATGATGTGCGTGCAGACAGCTATCTGCAGGCTGCTAACAGGGCTGCGACCTCCGTCTCTAGCTGCGGACCTCGGCTAATGTACCTGAACGAATTCCTACCAATCTTCTGGATGGGAATGACGAAATTCTACCCAAGTTACTGGGACATTAACGGCATCCTAACTGTCATTTGACAATTGCCATCATGCCACAGCCTACCTCTCCGGCGGTCCTGATGAGTAATCTGAAAAATTCGTCACACAAACTTCGAAAGATTGTTGTTCTCCAACAAAGACTGCCAATAGTGGCTAGCCGTGGATCTTAATGCGTCACCTGTATACAAATCGTTCTTCAACAACAGCTCCGAAAGACATCACAAAATCTTCCCCCAATCCACCAAAATTCAGAGCCACCTAGTTACGTCAGTAAGCGCCGCTGACAGTCCTCCAATCGTCTTATTCGCTTTTTGAGCATTCGGAAAGCCAGAGGCATCTTTACACGCAATGAAATAAGCAAACCAACGTGTCTACATGGGCGCGACTGAATCGCACACAGCATGTACCAGCGGCCAGGAGGTGCTTGAAATGCCGCAAAGTGGTTAACGCAGCAGAAGATCGTGGTGTTTAGCTGGCTCTGAAAGCCACGCGGTCTTCACACGGGCGACAAGATACTGACCGGCTCACCCTTGCTGGCTGCTGCAACAGGTCATCCTTGGGCTGTCTTCGCCCGACTCCAGTTCATCTTTAACAGCCAGTGGCCCTCAGGGAGCTCAGCCGCCACGCGAACACTGCAGTGCCTAGTTTGTTTCGACTGAAGCTAGTTTCGTCACCAAATTTATCCATGAAAATTAGAATTTAGAGCTGATCACTTTAAATTACGCTCTCACACCGAGAACAGCGCATACGGGCAACAGAAAAATTAAAAGGGGAAAGTGGAGAGTGCTTGGCGTGTTTCACCCTTTACATACACTTCATCATGGAAATTGTTATTGACAATTTTGACTCCTTCTGAATGACTAAAAGAAACAATCTGTGAACACTAGATGGGGACATCGATATGCGCTTTGATAACATTTCTTAAGCATTTTCCAGAAAGGAATTCACTATTCAGCACGTTTCATTTTCAATAGGCTTGCTGCATTAATGACAGCTGAGTGGTGAAGCCCAAGTATCCAAATTCAAATTAAAAAATTGCTTGTGGAGCAATCCTTCTGTTCTGTCTAGGAAATCCTCACAGTTGTGAGTTTAATGTTACTTACCCGCATATTCTCTTCAAATTTTTCGCGTTTTATTATTTTTTCCGGTCTAATTTTTCTAACATTTATTCTGGAAACTGTGTACTCACTCATTCCATGACGAAATAGAGGTGACTCTCATCTTCCACAGCACCTAAAAAATAAACAAATAACAGTTGTAAGGCATATAATACTACTCTCCAACCTTAACAAAATAAAGTTTCTGCCGTAGCGAATGATCTCAAAAGACGGGAAGCCGTCTAATACTTGTACTGTAGCATAGTGCAAGCGGCCAGTGTTCATTCGTTGTGGTTGAAGGCATGGCCACCACTGTTATTTGCCGCGGTTACAGATGTCGTGTAACTGACTGAGTACATGCCGCGTTCTGCCTGAGAGCCTCACCAAACTCCTCTTACACAGCTGGCAGTTCTACAGCAATCTTGAACAGACTCTTTAACTGTTGATAAACGGAAGATAGGCTAATGCCAGCAACAACACAAAACGTTCTGGTGTCAGCACAGCATTTACTGGGTACGGATATTATTAAGAAGTGATATGAAAGCGGACAGATGCACAAAATTTGTTTTAGGGACAGACAAATCGATATGCCATAACAACCACTTTGGAACGTCCTACGCTCAGATAACTGAAATGAGTCTCTGTGTAATGTAAACGATCCTGTTCGGTAAATGAAGAGAAACGCTTATCGAGATGTAACAAGGAAAAATTATGTCGTATTACCCTCGATCTATATAATATAGCGAAGGAGTCAGGATTGACCCTTCATTTAGCTTGCTTTCTGCGTGAATCTCTCATCCAACGTAAATCCCATTCGCCTGGGAAAAAGTGGATGCATCTCCTCAAGAGATAAAAGAATGGACGTACAAAAGTACAGGCCATTATGTAGAGGGTAAAATCTGTAGAGTAAGACAGAGATTGGAATACAACTAGTAAATAATTGAGGACGTAGACTGTAAGTGCTACACTGGGATGAAAAGTATGTTACAGGAGAGAAATTGGGCGGGCCATAGAAAACTAGACAGGAGAGTGATGACTCTACTACTAATAATAATTATAACGTTTTTAGCGTCTGTTGCTGTAGAATTCTTAAACGTATCCTAAGTGCGAATATAATAAATGTAATGGAACACAAATAATTCTTTCCACAAATCATTCGAATTTAGGAGGTATCGCGCAGGTGAAACAAACCTTTTTCAGTTCTCGTACAATGTCTTGCGTACCATTTATGAAGGATAAGAGATAAGGGGAAAGCGTTTTACACCTTGCTAATTGCAGACCGTTAACGAAAGTTCGAACACAGGCTCTCACATACGTGGCAGGCTCTAAGGCTTCTTAAGTAATAGAATCCAGTACGTTGTGCTCGACGGCGATTGTTCATCTGAGGGAAGGGTAGCGTCACGAATGCCCCAGAGAAGTGTGGCTGGGCCACTCTGACCGACAAGGTGAGCAGCAGTTTGTGACTGTTGGCTGGTTATGCTGTAGTCTACAGGTAAGCGCCGTCGTTGAGTGACTGTAGGAGGATAGACGGAGTTTCTAGTTGGTGTGAAGAATGGCATGTTCTTCCAGGTGTAGAGAAATGTAAGTGAGATGTGTTATTTACTGGTATTAAGGAAAACATGGAAGGAAGGACCCATCAATCTAACTTCCTTTTCACACAATCTGTTTAACAATATATGAAGGGCTTATTTAAAAATTCCTTGTGGAGCAAGGATACAGAGTCCTAAAGTTAAATGAGCGCAGAAAACTATTGAAACACGCCCTTCATATAATCATCAATTTGTTTTCTATACAAATCAACAAATTTGTGAAATGAATAAGCTTTCACAAGCGAAATAAGGACAAGAACAACATGACAATAATTACAAGCGCTCGGACCTACATCCCGTCCGTTATCGGGTGAAACAGTGGTGTTTGCTACGGCGCTGGACACAGTTTCTCCTCTTCAATACCCTTCTGCAACACATGAAAACATATAAGTAATATTGATGATAAGAGTGCTTCAATTACCCAAACAGATGACGCATTTTCTGTTTTTTTTATTTGGACATGTATGTCGAAAGGTTCGGGGTTAAGATGGGCACCGATGCTTAGAGGTTAAACAAATCACGAAACAGTTATGACAATGATAAGGCTTGCCTCAAAGGGAGCAACCATTTCATTTCAATCAGCAACCAAGGTGTGACTGGATCCCAAACCGTCCCTTTTGGCAATCTTATTCTGACTAAAGACCTGGTGACACTTGGTTGTTAATATGTCAAAAGTTAAATTGCTTTTCAGTTATGAAGGCCGCTCTGAACAAGGAACGTTTTAAAACATTACGTATGAGCAATTATTTCTAGAGAACTCACTTGGCAGAACCACAAGATCCAGTTAAAAATATACCAATAATAACCCGGTCGTTCAAAGAAAGGAACGCACAGCTTAGTACAACGGGTAGTTCAGACTACCTCAATTGTAATTACAATCAAGGAATTGAACCGATTAACATCCAAATCTAACTACAAGACCCTTGTTTTCTCAACGGCAACCTGTGCCTTGGTGCAATTGTTCCGACTGTATTTCCGACCAGGAGCTGATTCATTAAAATATTAATGATAGGGTATAAACTAGAAAGGAAGGGCAATAAAATATAAGAACAAATTTTCAAACGACAACTAGTGTCTAGTACAGTACAACGGTCTATATTTATGACCTAAGAGCCGACCGAGTAAAACTCTGAGGGTTGGATACAAACCAGAAAATGATTAGGAGATTGAGTAGGCAACGACACCAATCACCACGAGGATTGCAGAACGTTACTCCCCTTTATCGGCAAGCAGCTCTATGGATCCATGGTGCGTCGCAGCGGTTACTGAGTGCTCCCTGATGACTGCCAGGTACAAGTGGCAGCCAGGCCACGAGCAGTTGTCCGACACGAATGTTGCCGACCAACCGACGGGCTGTCGGCCTGCTGCTTGTAGTTGAAGCTAACCCTCGTGAAGTGCTCGGTATCTACGTTCTGCACAGGCCCTCCTTGCGTAGCTCATGGCTTCGGCCACTCAAAACTCGTGACCGCCTCTTGTCGCGACGCTACCGCCAATCCCCAAACTTGGGCCAGCGAACCCGTATACATATCGGCAAGAAAAGAGCTTCTGAGGACACAAGCCACAGACACCAACTCTTTTTCATACACATTGGCAACGAGGCCGCAAGTGTGATAGTCGATACAACCCTTGAGCTAGTGGCGCCATACGGAGAGTCTACTATCTTAATGGAGCCACGGCTCAGTGAGCTAATGCAAGTTAGTATGAAAACAGTCCTGTAATGTTCGAATGCCTAAGTAGTAGTGAGCTGTGCCACTCTGTAACGCCGGTTGAATATCTACGCGAAACGCCACGTAGTGATATGAAGTGCAACGGGCACATAAGAACAGTAGCAAGAAAGGCGAATAATAAGTTTCGGACTATTGGGAGGATTATAGAAAAGTGTAGCTGATCTATAATGGAGACCCGGTAAACTCTAGTCTGACCGATTGTTGAGTACTGCATGAGTGTTAGAAATCCCCTCTAAGTCGAATTAAAAAATGACAACGAAGAAATTCGGTGGCACGTTGCTAGATTTGTTGATGGTAAGTTCGATCAACAATCGAATATTACGGAGGTGGTTCGAGAACGCAGCTGGGACTCGCTGGAGGGGAGACGACATTCTTTCGACGAAACAGTATTAAGAAATATTAAAGAGCTACGATTCGCGGTTGACTGTAGTAAGTACATTTGACAGCACAACAAATGGCTGTGGGCCAAATCTGGATTACCCATCACGTTACACAGGAGACAGTCGCTTATGGGGTGTATAGATCTGCTCGTAAAAGTAACTAACACCTCTAATACTGAGTTTAGTGGAAAGATTAACACTTTTTTAGCACTTAGCATTCAAAAACTTTCACCAGCCCTTTGAGCCGCGAGTAATTATTAATACTGCACAAATCCTTTAAAGATCTATACCGAAAGCAATCTGAGCAGCTCTCTCAGATTGTTTGCAGATGATGCTCTCATTTGCCGTCTAGTGAAGTTATCAGAAGACCAAATCCAATTACGTAATGATTCGTGCTGTGGGGTGCGAAATAATAATGGAAAGTGTGTGGTCATTGCTGTGGCTATCTCCACCAGACATCACAACGCCTCGAGTATCATCTACCAAACCCAGAGCCTGCAGCCGCGGGTTGCCCGCATCGCAGACACACCGAAGCACTACATAACCGACAGGCAGTACTGATGAATGGCCACAACAACAACAACAATACAGCAAAGACACCAGCGGCCACCAGGGGCCACTACCGGCCCACATAAACGTAAGGAAGAGTTCGCTACAGATCCCAGAACTATTTTCACACGTCATACCACTTGATGGAAAATAGTTCCGAGGTACTCATCCGCCGAAACGCTATAAAGGCCGGCACTCGGTCGCACATCGGCAGTTCACCGACCGCCAGCAGACGTGGATAGCTGCAACCCCGGCAGCCCGGCTTGGATCTTCTCGCTGATCTCTGGATTAGGCTTGGTATATCAGAGAAGTCTCTGGCGGAGACTAGTAGGAAATTGTTTCAGTTGTTTTCTATATCATTCTTGTATGTAGATGTGATTCGAAGACGGATCACTGTTTTGTGTTGGTGATATACTTGGAGAATTTGTTTTGGTTAATGAACAGTCCAATAAATTGTTTTCGGACTTTGATCGCTAGTTTCCTCTGCTTACGCAGACATATCAGTCACACACACGAATACTAAAAGGAATCTGTCAAATTTCCCTTAACAATATATCACACGAAATTAAAGGCTGTCAATTCAACTAAATAAGCACGGACAAAATTACGAACAACTTAAACTGGAGCGTTCACATAGGTAACGTTGTGGGGAAGGCGAAGCAGGGACTGCGTTTTATTTTGTACAAATCCAATAAAAAAAACTGTCAATAGTACGATTCTTCGTCATGTGCTAGGGTAATGCTGCGCCGTACGGGATCCTTACCAGGCACGTTTGACGGAGGATATTCAAAAAGGTCGAAGAACGGCAACTCATTTTGTATTACCGCGTGGTAGAGGAGAGTCATGGATGTTACGCTACATAGGGTGGCATTCTTTAAAACAAAAACGTTTTTCGATGCGGCGATATCTTTTCCCAAAATTTCATTCTCCAGATTCTTCCTCCGAATTTGAAAATATTTTGATGACGCCCATCTACACAGGGAGCAACGATCATTGAATAAATTATGAGAAACTAGAGTTCACACTGAGACTTAAGTATCCGTTTTGTTGCACGCTTTGAGAGAGTTGAACGGTGGAGAAACAATGAGAAAGTGGTTCTATGTATCTTCTTCCAAACAGTTACGTGGGAATTACGGAGTATCGATATATGTAGATCAACACGCTAGAAAACTGCGCTGCGGCATTCTTAGCATTTCAGACCTCATAGAACGGCATCTGCTGAATAATGCATTCGTGGCTCAGTGGCGTAGCTGGCTGTCTAGTACGCAGCTGCCTGGCAAGAACATTTGGTTAGTATCTGGCTTACTGCAATTTCTATTGCGTTGATCCGTTAATTTGTTTATCTGTAGAAATTACGAAATTAAGGGAATGAACAGTTCACGCTTATTAGGAAGAAATCTTAGATCCTCAAAGGGCGCCCGAAGTCCTTAAATTTTCTATGATCGTCTGAAATCTGTGAGGGAGGAAGTCTGAGATGGACATTAAATCTATTTTCTCCCATCTCCTCCGAGGCAGCTAGGGTAACATTCCAAAAGTCATCACGGGCCCTTGGCGCCCGGTCAGGACAGTTTTCTAAAATGGTCCGTTCCGTCTCTGTCCACACTCATTCAAAAAAGTATAGGATTGGTGCAGAAGCAAGGCAATCGAGAAGAAAAGTCTTACTGTGTTCTGCAGATCAGTCTTTCGTGATTGCTGACATGTGTATAGGACAAAGATCCTGCTGGAGCAAGGCTTCACCTTAAGGATTTAGTTATCGCACTGCCGGGACCATACTATTATAAACTCAGAAGAGAAATTTCTAAAAGACAAGATCGCTAGTAAAACTTTCGCTCCGATAACTGGTTTACTAGGGATTTTGGCTTTTTGAACTTCTTCGTCTGAGTTTACTACATTGCAGGTAGCCCGCATTCTGGCACAATGTCAGGGCTACATAACCGTAATATTGCTCGTAACGTTCATAGGATTTGTCCAGCTGGAAAAAGCGTTCGACAATGTATAGTGGTGCAAGATGTTAGAAAACTGAAAAAAAGAGGTAAGCTGTAGGGAGAGACGTGTATTATACAATTTCTACAAGATCCAAGAGGGAATATAAGAGTAGACGACCAAGAAAGAAGTGCTAGGATTAAGAAGGGTGTATGACAGGCATGTGGTCTTTCCTCCCCCCGTTAAATCTGTACATCACACAAGCAATAACGGATATAAAAGAAAGGTTCTATAGTGGAATTAAAAGACCAGGTAAAGGATGTCAAGGATACGATTACCTGATGACATTGTTATCCTGAGTGAAAGTGAAGAAGAATTACATGATATGCTGAACGGAATGAACAGTCTAATGAGCACAGAACATGGACTGAAAGTAAATCGAAGACAGAGGAAAGTAATGAGAAGTATCAGAAATGAAAACAGACAGAAACTTAGCATCAGGATTGATGATCACGATGTAGATGAAGTTTGGGAGATCTGCTACCTAGGCAGCAAAATAACCAATGAGCGACGGAGAAGTAACATCAAAAGAAGACCAGCGCTGGCAAAAAGGGCACATCTGGCCAAGAGTAGTCCACTAGTACAAAACATGGGCCTTAATTTGAAGAAGAAACTTCTGAGAATGTACGTCTGGAGCACTGCATTGTATAATAATGAAACATGGACTATAGGAAAACCGGAACAGAAGAGATTCGAAGCAATGGAGAAGTGATGCTGCAGGCAATTGTTGTAAATTAGGTGGACTGGTAAGGTAAGGAGTTAGGAGTTTTTGCACAGAATCGGGGAGAAAAAGAATATGTAGAAACATTGACAAGAAGAAGGGACAGGATGATAGCACATCAGTTAAGATATGACGAAATGACTTCCATGGTACTAGAGGGAGCTGTAGAGGGCAAAAACTGTAGAGGAAGACAGAGATTGGTATACACCCAGCGAACAACTGAGGACGTACGTTGGAAGTGCTTCTCTGAGATGAAGACGTTGCCACAGGAGAGGAACTCGTGACGGCCACCCCCCTCCCCCCAAAAGAGAAGAAATATGGGTATGCAGACAGCATTAAGTCAACCATATTTATCTTTTCAGTGAAAAATTCCCAATCCACGAAAGCCGTGCGGTTCTAGGCGCTTCTGTCCGGAACCGTGCTGCTGCTGCGGTCGCAGGCTCGAATCCTACCTCGATCATGGATGTGTGTGATGTCCTTAGGTTAGTTAGGTTTAAGTTGTTCTAAGTCTAGGAAACCGATGACGTCAGATGTTACGTCCCACAGTCCTTAGAGCCATTTGAACCATGCGAATCCACGAAAGACATCGTGCAACCCCCCCCCCCCCCCCCCCCCCCCAAGAGGCACATGGCTATTACGAGATGGCTCATGATGGTTGGGGCTGAAAAGGGCATCTTGACGCTTGTATACTCGAAACGAACCATCTGTCTCTGAGAGCAATACTGCATGGTCGAAATATACCGCATTCGTTCAGTGTCTGGTGACACTGTCCTTGGCAAAAGATCACGAAGTCTCTACTTAACGGGCACACATTTTCTAAATATTCCAGTCTTGCAAAAGCGACGTCGAACATAGCAGTAATACGTTTCAACTGTGCCACATTTGTAAAAGGATTTTTCTTTGACATTTTGAGATATTCATTATCCTGGACGTATTGTTACATGTCATAGTCCATGTCCCACGCGAATAATATTTTCTGCAATGTGTCTATAAAGTTTTCTCCGTCGCTGCGTAGGGAATTCGGCAGCGCCATACCGTGCGCCAGCCTACGACGCAGTCAAATTCCGTTCCTTCCCAAAAGCAATGACAAGGCCGTGCCTAGCCTGTTCACGAAAACGCATGGCGCATGAATAAAAGCGATGTGGTGAGGGTATTCGACCTTGCTCGTTTGCTCGTATCTTCTTGTGTGGAAAATTACCTGCATATCGTCGAAATGAGTTTCATACAATACAGTGTAAAGCATCATGAGCAATAAATCATTAAGCAGTAAGAGTAAGAGTCTTATCACAAAAAAGATAATTGCATGCGAGAGGTTCAAAAATCAGCCAACCAGTTGATACCCTAAGTTTATTAGCCCTTGACCTAGCTTACCATATTTGTAGTAATACCTTTTTCAGAAGGAGTGGGACCTGTTACATAACATGATAGTACATTATGTTAGATGAAGCCGAGCGGTTCTTGTCATATATAAAAGCGACAAAGGAACAATTACCCCAAGACATCACTTTAGATAGTAGCCAGTCTACATATACAGAAGCGCCAAGGAACCTGGTATAGGCATGCGTATTCAAATACAGAGATTTGTAAACAGACAGAACACGGCGCTGCGGTCGGCAACGCCTATATAAGGCGACAAGTATCTGACGGAGGTCTTAGATCGGTTACTGCTACTACAATGGCTACTTATCAAGATTTAAGTGCCTTTGAACTTGGTGTTATAATTGGTGCACGAACGATGGGACACGGCGTCTCGGAAGTAGCGATAAAGTAGGGACTTTATTTTAATGGTGGGCCATCAAGTGTCAGAGTGCGAACTATTCAATCGAACATCATCGATATGGGCTTTCAGAGCCGAAGGCTCACTCACGTACCCTTGCTGAATGCACGACACAAAGCTTTTCGCCTCGTCTGGCTCATGAACACCGGTATTTCACTCTTGATGACTGGAAACATGTTGCCTGGTAGAACGAATCTCGTTTCAAACTGTATCGAGCGGATGGACATGCAGGAGTATGGAGGCAACCTCATGAATCCATGGACCCTGCACGTCAGCTGGGAACTGTTCAAACTGGAGGAGGCTCTGTAACGGTGTGGGACATGTGCAGTTGAAGTGATACGGGACCCCTGGTAGGTCTAGACACGACTCCTACAGGTGCCACGTACGTAATCATCCTGTCTGATCACCTCAATCGTTTCATGGCCATTGTACAGGCAGACAGACTTGGGCAATTCCAGCAGGTCAATGCGACACCCCACACGTTTAGAATTGCTACAGAGTGGCTCCAGGAGCACCCTTGTGAGCATAAGAACTTCCTCTGGGCACCAAACACCCCAGACATGAACAACGTTGAGCATATCTGGGATACCTTGCTACGGGCTGTTCAGAAGAGATCCCCACTTCCTCGCGCTCATACGGATTTATGAAGGGCCTTGCAGGATTGATGGTATCATTTCCCTCCAACACTACTTCAGACATTAGGCGAGTCCATGCCACGTCGTGTTGCATCACTTCTGCGTGCTCACGGGGGCCCTACACGATATTAGGCTTGTGTACCACTTTCTTTGGTTCTTCAGTTTATATCGTACTTCAGAATGAATTCTCACTGTTAGAACAGTTGGCTTTAGTCTCTGGCATGATGTAGACGAAACTTATGCAACTATTTTATCCTGTGACGCCCATTACAATTAGATGTTGACGAGAGCCTCAAACTGTGGGCATTTAGTAGTGAGTGTTCATTCGGCACTACGATATTTGTAATCTGGCTGCTATCTAAAGCTACGGCTTGGGATAATTCTTGTTTTGCCAATTTTACATGTGACAAGAGCAGTTCAGCTTCATGTAATCTAATGCACCATAATGTGTTGTAACAATGCCTACTCCTCCTGAAGAAGATATTTTTACAAACATCGAAATCTAGGTCAAAGGCTAATTAACCTTTGTTGGCAATCGTTTGGGTGATTTTTCAATCTCTTCAGATTTACACAGTGGCTGTTTCACAGCCATATTAAGGATTTTTATAGTCACATGCATTACAACATGAGATACTTCCCATATAATCGCTACACTTATTCAGGTACAGTGACCCATCACAAACTAATATCTATGTAGTTATCATGTACTACAGGTATATGTCTGTAACGTAACGTCCCCTTCATAAAATTATAAATGACTGGGCGAGATAAAACTCTTACGTTTTTTGAGTCTCAAACAGCTGAGCAAAACTGAACGTACTCAGACTTTTCTCTCTTTACTTACTCTGATCATGACTAAACTGACACGCAATCTGACTTTCAATAATCCCTATAAAAGAATGGCCCTGACTAACAATAACCTATTCCTTTCATGAATCACTTACCTCACAAAAATCTTCGTTACTCGAACTACTGCAATACAGCGAGCGACAATATTGCCACCTAAATGAAAGATTCTGACTACTGAAGGCACTAACTACTGGTAGGCATAGTTAGCGAATGAAAGATTTTGATAGAGAACAAATAATGTGTTTACCTTAATAATGTTCAAAAGTCATCATATATATATATATATATATATATATATATATCAATTCATGGCACCCATCTCTACAAACTTCCTCTTACTAGCGGATACATGTCCAGATCGACCGCTTATAGTAACCTCTCAAAACTCTGGCAGCTCTCTCCCCACATCGACCACTGCTGGCGGATCACCTCCAACTGCGCAGCACTACGCGCTGTTCACATCAAACTGCCCAACACTACAATAGTGACTATTCCAACAATGCCAACCAGCCACAGGCTGCACACACCACAGTCAGTGATTTTCATAGAGAGCGCTACTTGGCGTTACCGACATCAAAACCTAAACAACCTACTCATAGCATATTCTGTTTCCAGAAAATGTTTTGTACATTTTTTTAACAGATCTGTAATACTGATTATAACAGTTTCCTGTAATTTTTAAACAGAAGAACAAGGCATGTTGCACTTCATTCACGTCAGTTATGTTTAATGAAATTACAGAAAAAAAAATCAGTTACCTGTTTTAAATTTGTTTTTAGTTAATTTGCCTTTCTTTCCTTCTGTACGTACGAACTTTGTTGTAGAACCTCTTATTTACGTGTGGTAATAAAAATTCATTTACACAGAATTAAGTACATATAAAATTACGTGGATTCATATTAACTGTTTAAGAATATTTAGTTGAGAATTAAATCCTTTACATAATTCGGGCTTGGCACACATTTTCTAAATGCAGTGGTTTCTTTTTAAATATTTACTGAATTCGTGTAACGTTCCCTGGCAACACACACACTATTAATAAACTAAAATTTAATTGTACTATATCCGGTGCTATGAAGCAATTTGTATATACTGTAATTATTTAACAAAAAATATTATTTAATTTTGTGTAAAGGACATTGGTTATTATTGTAATATTTTATGATTGTAATATTTCTATACTCATAATGTAATTGAGAAATGTGTCAATATCTGCGATAACAAAAATGTCAAATTCAGCCATAGAGGAAAATAATGTTCTAAGATTACAAAGAGATGTTAATGGTCAGCAGTAGTATAAAAAGCACCACGTGGTGTGTATTCTTTGTCGTCCTCCTGGAGAGCTGAAAGTGAGAGGAAGCTGTGAGGTAAGATTTTATGAATGGGTAGACTTTTTTTGTCTGTATTTAGATTTAGCCGCCATTAGAGGAGAAATTACAAACTAATGCAAGTTGAATTATTGTTGTGGTCTAAATACACTATAACTTAACAAAAGTGTGTATTACTAATGTAAATTAGCTTGCCCATGTCATCTATAATATTTCTTTAACTTGGCGTTACCGACATCAAAACCTAAACAACCTACTCATAGCATATTCTGTTTCCAGAAAATGTTTTGTACATTTTTTTAACAGAACTGTAATACTGATTATAACAGTTTCCTGTAATTTTTTCAATAGAAGAACAAGGCATGTTGCACTTCATTCACGTCAGTTATGTTCTGATTTTAACTCTATCTGCGATTTCCACCGTCCAGGGTTCTTTCTGTCAACAGAGGTGAATCGAGGAGGAGGAGGGGGGGAGGCTATAGCCCCTGCCTAGAACTACACCTGGTCCCTGAGAGAGAGATGGAGATAGAGATAGAGATATAGAAAGATAGAGGTAGGGGGGAGGTAAGGGGTTCTTGGCACCAGTCTCGAAAATATTCTCGCTACGCTATTGTAGTTCGTATTATAATAAACAAAACATCTTCCTGTTAAGTGTACTTATGAATTTGTAAGTGTATGACATCAATACAACAATTATATTTAAAATTGTAGCTGTTAATATTACGTTAAGACATGCAGTGTAAAATGTGCATATAGATAATGTCTGAATGAACGTCTGAAGAACTTCACTCTGCCAGATAAAAGGTGCACAAAAAGAAACTTCACTTTTGTAGAACAGAACTACGTGATGTGATTTCTACATTTGATATTACCAGAAGTTATCTTTGAACTTGCGTTATAGTGTCTTAGTGAAGAAAATCATCAGCATTTTTATCTACTTACTTGAAATATTACTGCGCGAGTTCGTCAAGCAAATGAACCACGCTGATTTGGAGTGTATACAATGTCAAAACTTCGGTTACATGTTTTAATGCTCATTCCTCCGTCACATAAAGTACAGTATTATGCAATTTTGTATGGGAAAGGATATGGCTATAATGTTGTTCGATCAATCATATTTTAATTGAGAATAACTGGGCTTTGCGTAGAATAGCATTGAAGAATTGAAATCGCTACACTGTTACCTCCAAGAGAGCCACCAAGTGCACTCTTACAGCAGACCAATGCAGCGTCCTTCAGAGAGAATGTCGTGTAACGTATGGTATGAGCCTCGATACTCATAATTGATTCCTGCTTTCAAGGCGAGACGTGCAGTTTAGAGTAACAACGTTAATACGCGGACTGCCAGGACGCTGTATCGTCGGTACAGACCGTGTTACTCCAAGCGGCCACCCTGCGTCCCGCACGTATGCACTGCTAATCGCGGCCACCTGAATCAACACGACGCAGTCCAACAGCGGCCCGCTGCGCGTAGGCCATTCCGGTCTCGGGAGGAAACACAGCGGCGTCAGGCAAGGCAGTTAGGGCACGTGGTCCATGAGATATGACCAAACTGTGTGCAGTGAGGTGGTAGCAGTGGAGTCAGTGGCACACTACATAATCAGATGCACGACTTTGTATGAAAAACACATAGTCCTCATAATGAATTATGGGATGGAAAGATGGACGTTAACGTCTCGTTGACATCAGATTTGTCAGCTACAGAAAAAGGCACTAGGTAATTTCTGTGGAATTACATCAGAAAATATTAAACGGCCACTGATGGCTCTTTCCCTCTAGTGTCACGTATTACCTCCAAATCAGATTCCTTGGAGTTGACAGCCTAAACTTGTCAGATAGGGAGCGATGAGTTTTCACTTTTGCTTTCAACACTGATTTTCTTATCTTACTGCACCTTCTGGAAATAAGCTATAAATTCGTTCGTACTCATTACTTAGATCATAGCGTGCATTAAATCTAACTGTAGCTTTATCGGTGGCTAAATATACAGGGTGGCCAGGAAATGTGTGAAATGCTTGTAGGGATGTTACAGGGCAGGTTGTACTGAGGCATAAATGTTAAAAAAAAATTCGATCGTTGCTCCGTTTCCGAGTTAGCATGTAGCCAATCGGGGCGTCGCGCGCTCACACTCAAGTGGCCTGCCAGGGGCGGAGTTGCCCAATGAGTGCTTTTTGTCTCGTTAGGTGAAACTTGAATTTACGCGCACGACGATCTGATTGGCTAACTTCAACGCTAAATAACTCGGACATGGTGCAACGTATCGAATTTGTTTCGTAACATTCATATCTCAGTTCAACCCACCCTGCAACATCCCTACATGCGTTTCAGACATTTTCTGACCACACTGTACAGTGTATGCCACGAAGAGGTATACACTGTTAGAGCTTTGATAACTGAGGAGGTATTAATGAGAACCTCATCTCAGATTATATGGTGCTGGTATGTGAAGCCATTTATTTGTTTTCCTTTTCCTTATTTTCGACTGTCAGTAACGACCCGAAAATGCCTGTCAACAGAAGATGTCGGACACTTGCCCTTGGAGCAAAGAAACTGGATTTGAAAATATTACTGGAAATGTGAAAAAGTGAAAGAAGTGTACAGGCGTTCACGTGTAACAGCAACGATATTATGCGACAAATTTGAGAGGAAAGGAACAGTGCGTGACCTTAAGAAGAAACAACGTGGCAAAAAGTAATCGACAGCCGACGAAAGAGAATAGGATGCAGTGCACCGGCCGATGTGGCCGAGCGGTTCTAGGGGCTTCAGACTGAAGCCGCGCGAGCGCTACGGTCGCAGGTTCGAATCCTGCCTCGGGCATGGATGTGTGTGATATCCTTAGTTTAGTTAGGTTTAAGTAGTTCTAAGTTCTAGGGGACTTATGACCTCAGATGTTAAGTCCCATAGTGCTCAGAGCCATTTGAACCATTTTTTAAGCTGACGGTGGATCAAGTGTAAGTAAACCGAGTGTTCATCGCATTTTAAAGCAAGCAACGTAGAAACTCCACATTTCCAGGATGCTTCTCACGATGAATAAACATGATCTAGATAGGAACCTCGAATTTTTGAATGCATTTGCGATAGAGAACAGTCGACTGATGTCATTGTTTAGCATGATGAGGAGACGTTTAAACTGAATGGACATGTCAGTCGCCATAACTGTGTGTACTGGGCAAGAAATAATCCCCATGCTACAGAATAAATAACTGTTCATGTTGCTGGCTTATCGGTGTCGTGTAGTGTGGTGCTGTTTGTCTGTCAGAGAATTTGTAAGGCCATTCTTTTCTGAAAGAACACCAACAGGCAAGACGGTACATCGTCACATTACTATTGTGACAAGTGATAGTTCTTGCATGAAACATTTGTTGAGCGTTGGAGAGGCCAACACAGATCTCCCCTTCCAACGCTGTTAGGCTCCTTTTTGTGGGGAACTCTGAAGGACAACGTCTACATCAAAAGCCACTTACACTGAATACCGTGAGAGACTGCCCATGAATCCATTCCAGTGGTAACCATAACACATGAGTTGATCTGTTCCGTAGAGTTGAAGACTATATATTGCTGGAGATGGAGAACATTTTGAACATCTTCCCTAGAAATATATGATCAGTAATATAGTGACCATCTTAGTTACAAATTCATAGTTTTCATTTTTGTGTTCAACTTATTAACGCTCAGTGCAAACCTCTGTTTAGGACACACTGTATTTGCATTTCACAAAACATAATTATAATCATCAAAATGTCAGCGGTCGTGGGCCGTTCCGAAACTAATGCCTCCTTGTTTTATTCATGTAAACAAAAGCACAGCTTACTAGAGCAATATTTCAGCTAAAGATTGTCATCTTTCCACATAGTGACCACCATTCGTTATGCACTTTTGCCGACGAAATACCAGAGCCTACATGCCGCGCTTGTAAAAATCGGAACCAGCTGAGTCTAACCACTACTTTACAGCTTAGACAACAGCATCCGAGTCTTGAAAATATTCACCTCGTTGTTCATCTTCTAGAGGACAAAGATACGGAAGTCCGAAGACGCTAAATGTGGACTGTGCGGTGGATATGGTAAGTCAGTCCAGTCGAATTTTGCAACGAGTTGCGTGGTCGCAAACTTGGTGCGGGGCGTGGTGTTATCATGTGGCAGGTGGAATGTTGGTTTTCTTCTCTGCCCATACCTTGGGAATTCAGGCTTTATGGCTTAGTCGGTGTCGTCTTGTAGCGTACTGAACTGACAGTTTCTCTAGTCCCCAGGATATCTAAAAGAACCACACCCTTGCTATCCCAAAAGACTGCACAAATCACTTTGCCTGCAGAGGGCTGTGCCTTGAATTTCTTTTTTGACGGAGAATTCACATGTCACCATTCCAGTCCGTTCCATAGGATTGAGGCTCGTAGTGGTGGCACTACGTCCCACCTCCGGTGACGATGCCATTCAAAAAATGGTCACATTCAGCTTCATATTGGTCTTGTAGGTCCCGACAAATTTCCATTCGAAGAGTTCTTTTGTTCTTCTTTAAGCATCCGCTGGAACCATCTCGCACAGGCTTCGCGATAAAAAAGATGTTCCAATATTGTTTACAAGGCGTTACAGCCGACATTAAGATTTGCACACAATTCTCTGGTCGTTAAACGCCGAACAGTACGCATGCGTTCATCAAAACACTCTTCATTTGTGAGGGATGACAGCTTTGCAGGGTCTATCGGCGCGTGGCTTATCATGCAACCCTTTCCACTACCTTGAAAATGCCGTACCATCGCCCCATATTGTTCACGTCTATTGTATCGTGTCCATACACCTTTAGCAACCTTCGATGGATTTCAATCGGCGCAATTTCTGGAACAGTGAGGAGTTCAATCACACATGGCTCACATCACATCAAACTCCAATTTGAAACACACCTCCACTGGCGCGGACTACCGCAAAACAAGTAAACCATCTGCAAATGAATGAGGAAGGTTCAAGCGTTAGTACTACATCAACGATATCTAGTGTGGACATCCAAAGTCACCACAAAGAAAGAAGGAGGCATTACTTTCGGAACGACCCTCGTGTTTTGCTGTTAGTGTCACGATCCGTAAAATTGTTATCTCACAGTTCTCGGAACTTTTGTTGACTTCCCATGTTCAACTTATTTTCCTTCAGGGGTCTCAACTCACTGAACCTCACACAACTCGCTAAATTCATGTAAGTCTTTACATAAGCCTCCTGTTCAACTGCCCAGTAAGAATTTATTGCATCAAACTCAGGACTACCAACCTGACAAAGAGCTCAGTAATTCTTATAAATGTTGCAACAGGAAGGTTAGCCACTCGGAGTGGCCACGCGAATTGAGGCGCCATATCAGGGATTGCGCAGTCCCTCCGCTGGAGGTTCGAGTCCGCCCTCGGGCATGGGTGTGTGTATTGTTCTTAGCATAAGTTAGTTTAAGAAGAGTGTAAGTCTAGGGACCGATGACCTCAGCAGTATGATGCCTTAGGGATTCACACACATTTGTACAGGAAAGTTAATTAACTCATTTCACACAAGAACAAATAAAAATGGTTTTTATACACGTTGGAAATGTTTTATCTCGTAATGTTTGTATAGCATAGAGCTCTTGCACTTTTACCCTAAATAAATCTGCTTACTGAAGCTAAATGCAGAAGTTACCTATGGAACTTAATAGGAGTACATAGAGGTGACACTGGTATGAAGAAAATATCTATAGTCCCAATAAATGATTAGATGAAGGAAACAAAATGTCTTCAAAACCAGGCTGACCTTTAAGCCCAAGTCTAAGGCAAAATTATGTGGCAACATCTCTTTTGAGTTTTTGTGAAAATTTTTAGCAAAGGTAATAATCTCGAGGAAAATATTAACAACCATTTCCATAATGCACACTTTGCTGGTTAAGTGATTGTAATCACTTTGAAACACTGTAAAAGACTGTATTTGTTACTTGTAGGGAGCCATAATTCTAATAGCATATTCTGAACAGTAGTTCATCACTTAATTAAAAGTTAGGACGAGGAATATCTGAAGAAATGAGCAGCATAGATGTGTATTAATAACGTATGTATTTGTACTCTCAGGTACCGGCAACTCTGTGAAATTATACCTTTGAAGGCACCAAAATGGAAAGTAATGCTTAATAGGATATTGATTTGCTCATTAGGGATATAATTAAACATTTTACATCGAATGCATGACAGGCCGGTCGGGGCTGCTGGGTCACGTCAGGTCGCAGAGTTCAATACACCAAAGAACAGTTAAAACCGTCTCCTCTACCATGTCCAGTGTCGAAGGTGATGGTCAGTGACAAGGTAGTCCAAGGAGGGAAGTAGCCACGCGGTCAGCAAGCTACTGCTTAAGACCAGAACGCACGTCCTAACAGGGATGTGGACATCCACAGCAGGTAGTCACCTAGTAGGTGACTCGGCAGTGTGAAGATGCTCGGTAGTTTGTAAGTAGTCTTTTATTCAGGCGGATGCCTACAGCTTCCGCAGCCATAGTCGAGAGGTAGTAGCCGCCTGCATCATCATGTATTGAAAATACCTTCGACTCTGAGCTATAGCCTGGCAGTTGTGACAACGCTCAGCGTCACGTACACAACTGGAGGCTGTCTTAAAACACCTGAGCACATGAGGAAAGAATAAAACTAATATGGTGAGGGGGGGGCGAGGGGAGGTAGGAGCAGAAGAAAACAGAACACCTTGAACGGTTAGAGACAGGACGTTCATACTCACAGAACATGTAAATCAATATGTTCTGAACAAATGATTAGCATTTTAACCATGTCGGGCCACGGGTTTAAAGCCAATATCGATATCGTGTCGCAACACCAAATGACGGTAAAATGCGCCTGCGGCTCGGCAGGACAAGGGATGTGTACAGAATGGTTCACCCAAGGCCGTACAACTCGACGTGACGGGTCACAGACCACCTCCTGAGAAGGTCGGCACCTCATCCGAATGGCATTGCGGGACATATCTTCGTACACCTCCTCTCTGGTGCAATAATGGAACTGTGTAACCTAGGTATCGTGCACTATCATGGGTGAAAATCTTTCGCCGTTTATTAGGGCGTGGGTTACGAGCGCTTAGTCCACGTCTCCGCCTACCTTTGAAGCACTTATTGCCGAAACACCCATTTCTGAGCCAAATGGTTCAAATGGCTCTGAGCACTATGGGACTTAACATCTATGGTCATCAGTCCCCTAGAACTTAGAACTACTTAAACCTAACTAACCTAAGGGCATCACACACATCCATGCCCGAGACAGGTTTCGAACCTGCGACCGTAGCAGTCCCGTGGTTCCGGACTGAGCGCCTAGAACCACTAGACCACCGCGGCAGGCTCTGAGCCAAGAATATCCTTTTAGAATTGGGAGAGATACCACAAAATATAATACCATAAGACATAAGTGAATGAAAATAAGCGAAGCAGACTAATTTTCGTGTGGAACGATCACTCACTTCAGATACTACAGAAACTTGCGAGGCAGCACTGTTGTATAGAACGACGTCACGGGGACATTAAGGCCAACAGATAGTCCTTCGGACGAATCCATGTACTGATAGTTTGAACATGATGGCCGTATTTTGGTTCGCCGCAGACAGGGGAGCAGCATGTTTGTGACTGCTTTCGTACAACACGTATAGAGCCAGCGCAGGGTGCTATTGAGTACAACCACAATTCACAGTTGGAGTGTGTGTCCTGGGAACTGTGACCTATCTGAACTACATGAATGACACGCTGCGACCCGTAGCGATACGCTTTATGCAGAACGACCCAGACGCCATTTTTCATCGTGACAATGCACGACCACATGTTGCTAAACGAACTCATGCCCTCTTTGTGTCAAAGAACGTCAGCCTTCGGCTCGGCTCGTCATAGCACCAGGATTGTCGCCAATCGAAAATACGTGGGATATAGTGAAACGATACGTGCAGCGCTGTGACCCAATGCCAACCACCACAGACGAATTTTGGAACAGTCCAAAATGGATAGCTATATCAAAGCCATCAATGGTGGACGCTGTGTCTACTAGGCGACAAAACACATGTTGAACTGAGGTGACTGGAATGTTAATTGTTTCTCCACAGCATACTAATGAACATGTCCAGTGAATGTTAAGGTCCCATCTTTAGTCGTTTAAGGTGTTTTGTTTTTTTACTCAACATGAGTGTGGTATAGCCAAGAGGCGTTAGCTAGCTTCTTCTGCTTTGCCAGCTTCCTGAATGAGCATTCTAGCAGTCAAAGCATACCTGCCATCGCCAGCTGTGCTGCTGACTCCAGGGAGTGATGTAGCTAACACGCACTGCTGCCCGAGCATACCTCCTGATGATGGCTCGCTGGTCTCTGCTGCTTACCACGTCATGGCGAGTTTGTCAGCATCTATTGTGCTGACCAAATCTCTGCACCTAACTAAAATTAAATTTCACTTCTACCAGAGCTGTCTTACATCTACATCTACATCCATACTCCGCAAGCCACCTGACGGTGTGTGGCGGAGGGTACCCTGAGTACCTCTATCGGTTCTCCCTTCTATTCCAGTCTCGTATTATTCGTGGAAAGAAGGATTGTCGGTATGCTTCTGTGTGGGCTCTAATCTCTCTCATTTTATCCTCATGGTCTCTTCACGAGATATACGTAGGAGGGAGCAATATACTGCTTGACTCTTCGGTGAAGGTATGTTCTCGAAACTGTAACAAAAGCCCGTACCGAGCTACTGAGCGTCTCTCCTGCAGAGTCTTCTACTGGAGTTTATCTATCATCTCCGTAACGCTTTCGCGATTACTAAATGATCCTGTAACGAAGCGCGCTGCTCTCCGTTGGATATCCTCTATCTCCTCTATCAACCCTATCTGCTACGGATCCCACACTGCTGAGCAGTATTCAGGTAGTGGGCGAACAAGCGTACTGTAACCTACTTCCTTTGTTTTCGGATTGCATTTCCTTAGGATTCTTCCAATGAATCTGTCTGGCATCTGGTTTACCGACGATCAACTTTGTGTGATCATTCCATTTTAAATCACTCCTAATGCGTACTTCCAGAAAATTTATGTAGTTAACTGCTTCCAGTTGCTGACCTGCTATTCTGTAGCTAAATGATAAGGGATCTATCTTTCTATGTATTAGCAGCACATTACGCTTGTCTACATTGAGATTCAATTTGCCATTCCCTGCACCATGCGTCAATTCGTTGCAGGTCCTCATGCATTTCAGTACAATTTTCCATTGTTACAACCTCTCGACACACCACAGCATCATCTGCAAAAAGCCTCACTGAACTTCCGATGTCATCCACCAGGTCATTTATGTATATTGTGAATAGCAACGGTCCTATGACACTCCCCTGCGGCACACCTGAAATCACTCTTACTTCGGAAGACTTCTCTCCATTGAGAATGACATGCTGCGTTCCGTTATCTAGGAACTCATCAATCCAATCACACAAATGGTCTGATAGTCTATATGCTCTTACTTTGTTCATGAAAACGACTGTGGGGGACTGTATCGAACGCCTTGCGGAAGTCAAAATGGTGCAAATGGCTCTGAGCACTATGGGATTTAACTTCTGAGGTCATCAGTCCCCTAGAACTTAGAACTACTTAAACCTAACTAACCTAAGAATATCACACACATCCATGCCCGAGGCAGGATTCGAACCTGTGACCGTAGCGGTCGCGCGGTACCAGACTGTAGTGCCTAGAACCACTCAGCCACTCTGGCCGGCGCGGAAGTCAAGAAACACGGCATCTACCTGTGAACCCGTGTCTATGGCCCTTTGAGTCTCGTGGACGAATAGCGCGAGCCGGGTTTCAAACGACCGTCTTTTTCGAAACCCATGCTGATTCCTACAGAGTAGATTTCTAGTCTGCAGAAAAGTCATTATACTCGAACATAATACGTGTTCCAAAATTCTACTAGAACAAAAATAAAACTGTAATGGTACCAGAGATGTTTTACTAGCGGTTTACTGCTCAATTCCAGACACCACCATTCAACCCTTACAGCCCGCTTAAGGAGGTGGGGTTACTTCCTTATCTTCATACAGCCGTTTCCTCCACTACAGTGGAGGTATAATCCCTGGCCTCTACACCTGAAACAGTACAGACCATTGAGAATGGGACCACGCTCCGTTTCAGAATATTGTTAACAATCTCAGTTTTTGACAATATACTGGCACAGTGTTTGTTGAAACTTCGATTAGCAGATGCTTTCATTTTGTATTTTTTGCATTGAAAATTTCGCCTATTTTTCCATTTTCAGGTGTACGACATGACCGATTAAAGCAAGAGTCTTAAGTTACGTTGTTTATCCACTGTTGAAACGCTGTTCGTTGGCAGGACATTAAAAAAAAATAACTTTTAAAACAAAGAAAATTTTGCCTGTAACCCAAGTATGTCTAGTGGACGGCTAATACCATTCTCTTGATTTATTTAGTTCTATTCACACGTCAAGTTTTGTAGGACACAATTGAGGAGCAAATCTCCAGGGTCATGGAAAGAATCAGTACATGAAGTAACAACATAAAATAAGACTACAGATAAAAATAAGATGTTTATGAATGTTAAAAAAGTCAATCCATAAGATTAAGTAAACGCAGTCAACAACACAACAAGAATCATCTTAATTTTTCAAGGAACTCCTGGACAGAATAGAAGGCGTGGCCCACAAGGAAACTCTTGAGTTTCGATTTGAAAGCGCTTGCATTATTGCAAAGATTTTTGAATTCGACTGGTAGCTTATTGAAAATGGATGTGGCAGTGTACTGCACTCACCTCTGCATAAGAGTTAAGGAAGTCCGATTCAAATGCAAGTTTGATTTCTGCCCAGTATTAACTGAGTGAAGGCTGCTATTCCTTGTGAATAAGCTAATATTGTTATCAACAAATGACAGTAAGGATATATATATATTGAGAGGCCAATGTCAAAATACCCAGACACTTGAACAGGGGTCGACAAGAGGTTCGTGGATTTACACCATTTATTGCCCGAACTGCCTATTACTGAGACAAAAATATCCTTTTAGAATGGGGAGCGTTACCCCAAAATATAATACCATTCGACATAAGCGAATGAAAATAAGCAAAGTAAACTAATTTTCGTGTGGAACGATCACTTACTTCAGATACCGTTCGAATGGTAAAAATGGCAGCATTAAATCTTTGAACAAGATCCTGAACATTGGTTTTCCACGACAGTTTACTAACTGTCTGAACACCCAGAAATTTGAACTGTTCAGTGTCACTAATCAAATGCCAATTCTGTGAATTGTTGAATTGTGTGTTATAAACTGTAAAAATTGAGTCTTAGTGTGATTTAACGTTAGTTTTCTACAGGCCATAAACTTAAGTGAAGAACTGCACTATTTGAAATCCAGCCAATGTTGCACACAACATCTTTTAGTACCAAGCTGGTGCCATCAGCAAACAGAAATGTTTTAGAGTTACCCATAACACTAGAGGGCATATCATTTATATGAATAAGGAACAGGAGTGGTCCCAATACCGATCCCTGTTGCTAAAGTGTGGAGGTGTACCAGTTGAGAGAAACTCCCCATATTCCGTAATGGTCCAACTTCTGGAGCAGCATTTTGTTATCGCAACACAAACAAACGCCATACTTAATTCAAAATATATGGTTAGGGTTCGAAACCTTTTGTTTAACCCATCGAGCATCTCACAGAGGAAAGACAATACAGCATTTTCAGTTGTTAAACGACTTCTAAAGCCGAACTGAACTTTAGATAGCAAATTGGCGTGATATAAAATGATCAATTATCCTTACATACGCAGCCTTATCAATAATGTTAGCAAACACTGATGGCCTAGAAATAGTTGTAAAATTGTCTGTATTATCCCTTTCCCCCTTTTTACAAAGCGGCTATACTGCTCAGTACTTTAATCGTTCAGGAAACTGATCATTCCTAAAGGAAAAATTACAAATATGGATTAACACAGGGCTAACATGTGCTGCACAGTACTTTAATATTCTGCTAGGCACTCCATCGTAACCATGAGAGTCCTTAGTCTCTAGTGATTTAATTATTGACTCAATCTCCCCCTTGTCTGTACCACAGAGGAGTATTTCAGACATCAATCTCTGAAAGGCATTTGCCATGAAAGTTTTATGATTTTCTGTAGAAACTGAATTATTATGTATGTCACCAGCTATGTTCAGAAAATGATTGTTAAATACTAAACAAATATCTGATTTATCAGGAACGGAAGTATTTTAACTGTAAACTGACTTTATATCCTCGACCTTGTGCTGCTGATCAGACACTTCCTTCACAATTGGCCATAGGTTTTAATATCTTCCTCAGAATTAGCTCTTCTATTTGCATACCACATACTTTTTGCCTCCCTAATATCATTTTTAAGCACGTTATACTGTCTGTAATGGGCTACTGTAGCTTGATTGTGACTACTTTTAACATTTCGTATAGTTCCCACTTTCTTCTACATGATACCTTGTCCCACTAGTCAGTCACCCGAGATGCCTATTACTGCTAGTGCCCTGTTTAGAACGTTCTAATGGAAAGCAACTCTCAAGAAGCATGAGAAATGTGTTAAGGAAAGCGTTATATTTATCATCTATGTTATTGGCACGATAAACATTCTGCCACTCTTGTTCTTTGACAAGGTTTGAAAAACTATCTATTGTTGGTGGATTAACTTTCCTACATAGTTTGTAATTCTATGTGTCACTTCTTTGAATACAAAAAACTTTTAGTGTTAAAATTTATGCATCAGGGTCTGAAAGGCCATTCACCCTTTTACTAACAGAATGCCCATCTAGTAATGAATAATGAATAAAAGTAGTGTCTGTGGCTGTGCTACTGTTCCCCAGTACCCTAGTTTGGAAAAATACAGTCTACATAAGATCACATAAATTTAGGAGATCTACCAATTTACTTTTCGTTGCACCATCATATACAAATTTTATATTGATAATGGCTACACAGCTGAAACTGTGTAGCAGTTAAAGAGACAAAATGAACTATAATTTATTCCAAGTTGCTGTGTAGCAGTTAAAGAGACAAAATGAACTATAATTTATTCCAAGTTGCTACAACCATTGCGATATTAAAAATAACTAAATAAATAAATGTGTAAATATACAAATATAAATATGTATATTTATTTATCTATTCATTTTTTTTGCCTGTTACTTTGTTTCTTCTATCTTAGTTTCACTGAAAATTTGAGTTATTGGTAATTAGATTCGAATGTGACCCTCCATTATGCAACCATTACCTTGGTGGATTCCACTGGCAGATGACAATGTATGGTGGTTATTTAAATTAATGATACTGACTGCACGAAGTTCAGCAGACATGAAGAAGTTAAAATTTTTAATTGTTACTACATTAATTATTTCAGAACTGCTCAGGTAATGATTAGATAATGCAGGAAGATTTTTGAAACTATCCGTATATAGTTCACAGTCAGCAAAACCGAGGCGTAAACATCGAAATATAACAAGGCTGAATTGAAATGCGGATTCTCTTGTGAACAAAATGTTTGAAATTTAACAACTTTATTTCGTCTGTGTAACTAAACAAGTCGCTGACACACAATTTAAGCAGACGAAGAAAACGAAGAATGCACCACGAAGGAATTATGGGACGGAAATCTGTAGTTCTGAGGTTCATGCAGGGACAAATTAATAATTACAGTTTTAGAAAAACTGCATGATTTATACGAGAGGAAGAGCCACACAAATTGGGTAACGTCAGTACTCAGTTGGTCCACACCTGTGGCCTTAAGCAAGCAGTTACATTCGGACTGTTTAACGGAGTTGTTTTATGTCCACCTGAGGTGTATCGTGCCAAATTCTGTGCAATTGGAGCTCGTAAAAGTCTAGCAATGGTTGGACGGCCGTGCCTTTAATTCTCCAAACGTTCTCTGTTTAGGGCGACGGTGTTGGCCAGGTAGGGCTTGATATGCAAGAAGACGAGCAATAGGTAGGGCTTGGTAAGCAAGAAGACGAGCAGTAGGAACTCTCGACATGTGGGGGCGGGAATATCAAATCAGGTGGCTGGTCCTGGAGGGCAACAGTACCGGCCATGTGTTGTATGGTGAGCAATGAAAGACAAAAGGGTCCCGTTATGAAACAGAGAGGGGACCCCTGGCCATCACTCCTTGTTGTTGGGCTGTGAGGTGTGTGACAATGAGGCTGGCACCGCAGTGCTGTCCGGACGCCTCCAACTACAACTTGGGTGCACAGTTCGAAACAGCAATTATTATGGAATACAATTCTACTCTAGTGAATGAGATTCTATTCTTCAGATATGTTTGGAGACGCCCAGGAGATCAATGGGATATGAACCTGATTGTTGCCTGCAATGTGGCCCAGCAACCAGTCGAGGGTCCCATTTCCTAACATACATGTGTGAGGAGCATTGAATAAGAAAAGCAACAAATTTTTCCCGGAAATTTTGGGTTGAAAGCATTCTAAATTTCTTGTGGGTCATAGCGGAATATTTCTCCTTCCGTTCCTAAAGTTTCATGAAGTTCCGATAGGTGGCAGCACTATACATGGCCTTCAAAGTGGGATCTGTAATGGAGGTGCGTTCCAAGGAGAGAGTTGTCGTTGAGCTCCTTCTTAGGACACCAGTTCATCGGAGGATTTCTACAGAGACCTGGCAGTGAAGAAAAGCACGATGAGTCGATGGTCGAAGCGCCTGTCATCATGGGAACAAGATCATGCAGACCTGTGCAATTTCCCACGTGCCTGCTAGCTGCACACAGCTATGAGTTCCATTAGTAATGACGCACACTCATCCACCAAGTGGGTACTCAAAGTGTAAGCTTCGTCTAGACAGCTTGTCTGTACGTGAGAAAGCTGAAAATTTTGATTCCAAAAACTTTCTCCTCATGTAACTTGTTCCCTACTTATCGAATTCAATTGGATAACTAAACTGACGGTTGGTTGATCCTATGTTGAACATGTGAACAGTGTCACAAAATAATACTTTAAACTTCATAAATTGCAAAATCTGAAACAAAGAAAATGAATCTAAATGAATTCCAAGAAATTAATTGTGTGTTCTATGAAAACATAGCAGATAAAACTCAGTATCAAAGCACATCTAACATGTCTGAAATTGGTTCTGATCTATTTTCCCACCATAGTTGCGCAACGGTGCTCTGTGGGTGTTTTTGGAATACGGTGTTGAACCTATGGCCTACAAGGTAGGAAGATACCGTAACAAGCATGCAGACTTCAGAAGAGTGCAGCAGTATGGACAGTGATGTAATCGGTCAATGATCGCAATGTCGGATCCACTACATTCCCTGTAAAGGATACGTTACCGCTAACAGAATTTAGTGTTCGGGTTTAGGCATAACTATGTGTTAGCAAAAAATTGGAAGGCTTAGATTTTCGTTATTAAGGCATATTTTTAATCTCAATATTACTTCACGACATTTTATAGAAGATACAGGATGGTAAAATTTTGATATTGAGTGTTCACAACTGTGAAGCAAAATTTCTAATTATTCTAGGGTTCTTTAGTAGCAAGATGTTTGATGACCATAGCGGGGGGTCGATAAAGTAGTAACAAATTAAATACAATTAGGGCCAGAGGTATCAATTACGCTAAAATGCAAAATGAAAATATCCATAATTATCCAATTGAGTGTGTATAGGGTACGTAGATAACTGTACAAAGATAACTGCACAATTAAAATAGTGCAATAATTGTAGAGTGTAGAGCACTCTACAGTGGTTGGTCAGTCCTCTTCATTAGATCGGATATCTCGCGTTTCTGCTTCAATTAAGAACGACAATTGTAAATATTTTAAACTACAGCGATTCTCCGTATTAGGAGATTTTGCGGCTTAACCCCTTGAGCCTGTAAAAAAGTGTTCACATAATGACCTTCACAATCGTCTCAGTGCGGCCCGAGTCGTCTTGCTCTAACACTCAACGATTTGCTGCGAGAAAAATAGTGAATTCTTCTCTTTACATCTGTCTATATCAAAGATGGTGGCCACCCATTTTTCCTGTCCAATTAGGGCGCCCAATTAGGGCGTTTGTACTTGTTATAACTCCACACAATAGAGATTTTGTAGCATATCACAGGCTTAGTTTTTTCGTAGGGCAGAGCTTAACTTCTGCTACGTAATACTGAGAAAACAGTTTTTTCTTTCATGCAAGTCATAAGACAGGTGGCTACAGTGAGTCACCTATGTTTTGCATTGGGTTTCCCCAAACGTTCATTTGATAACTCCAGTCGTGTCCCTGTAGAATTGCTTTCCCAATGGTCGTCGTTAAAAGCAGGGACATGGGCGGCTTTTGCCGCCGACGGAATGCGCAGTGGCTCTGGTGCCTCATTGTGTCCGCTATGTGTCCCATTAAGACGATTTCAGCCTACATGTGATGGGCGTTGCCTTTGTAAAATTCTTCTTTCCTCACAACTGCGTCTCGTAGTTCGGTTATGGGAAATTACTTACATGCAATTACTAGTGTGTGTGTCAGTGATTTATATTCTCGAAATGCCAGCTTCTTTTTCGATCTGCATATCAATAAAATTCGTACAATTTCACATAACTATGTCGTGTGACATATCTATTTAACCAGAATTATTTCAGGATATCCATGTAAGGTGTGTTATTAGTTTGACACCTTACACCTGTTATAAATGACGTGTGATATGTGGTGTAATGTTAGATTAAGAATACTCTCGAAAATAAATTACTACTCTATGCAGAAGAAGTTAACAGTCTGAAATTACTAACACAGTTCACCGAAAATTAATGTGCTAGCTAGCATGACACCTGACAATCCAAACTACATAGTGTTTGCTCAAGAGTGGATTGTGAGATGTGCCCTGAAATTAAAGTGACTTACCTCTTGCTCAGCATGCTGTTTTTCTGTCTAGAGTACTGACATTCTCGAAAGTAAACACAAATCAACAGATACAGCTCCAAAAGAAAAATAATCTACTCTATTTTCTTTTTTGTCTGAGACAATCTGTTGCTGCATATGGCATAAGTTACAATGCGCACAAGATAAAAGTTAAAGACTTTACAATGAATCACGGATGTGTGTTTAAAAAAATCGTTTTTGTGAAATCAACTTCTGATTACTGGAAAAAAGACAGCACAACAGAAGAAGACTCTAACTATTACAAAATTCTCTCATTACAAAGAAACATCAAACACACCTTTAAAATTTCCCCAGAATGTTCTTCATCAGTATAACAACAAACTTCACCCGGAATACAGGCCTTCACGGCCCAACAGTAGCGACCGTCTGCCATGTCATCCCTATCCATGATGCGTCAGCGGATGCGAATAAAGCTCTCCTCACCATTGTCAGTATCTGTGCCCGTTATCCAAGAATATAAACAACAAGAATATATTTTAAATAAGTTTTCATTTCCATAAACAAGAGTTCTAGTTAGCTTCTACCAAATTCACAGAAAACAGAATTCTGATCTCATTCCTTGAAAAACTCAACTGCACGGCACTGTGCCTCAAATAAGAATTCCTCAGCGCTGCACAGCAGACTGACTAGGAAGCCATGCACAGAGAAAAATAAGGATAGTCAAGTATCTTATTCACAGCTCACGTAGTGCGCTCATTCATCTTTGTCCCATTACAGTATCGGTGAATTATTTGCAATAGCAGAAAATGTATGAGAAACTTACGAAAGGTGTGTCCCCGCTGGGTTCCTCGCCTCCATAGATGACCTTAAAGAGCGACGAAGGGCCGTCTGTGCGGAACTGCCTGCACGTTTCGAGGTTGATCGTGAGGGGTGATGAACACTCGGTTCATCACTTCGGAACGAAAACAATATAACAATCTATGGAGAGACGCCACACCATCTCTCCTGCGGACGAAAAGTTCAGAGCCGCACCGTCAGCCAGTAAGGTCATGGTGAAGGTCTCCTGGGACTCTGAAGGAGATATTCTGTTTGATGTACTACCCCATGATGCAATGGTCAACGCCGAAATGTGTTGTGCTATCCTCAGGAAACAGAAGAAACGACTTCAGAACATTTGTCGCCACAAAAATGCCAACGTTCTTCTTTTTTTCCATACAACACAACGCGTCAGACAAGTCTGCTCACCCGAGAGAAGCTCACGAAGCTTCATTGGAGTGTTCTTCCTCATCCGACATACAGTCTGGATCTCGCAACTTCAGACTTCCATCTGTTTGGCACAATGAGGTACTCACTCCGCGGGAGGCAGTACGTGGATGATGGGGAGGTTATTATTGCAACAAAACGTTGGCTCCTACGTCGACCGGTAAAGTGGTACCATGCGGGCTTACAAGCCCTCAAATTAAGGTGACGTAAGTCCGTCGCAATGAATGGAGAGTGGATAAAAACTATGGTCTTGTAGCCAAAAGAATGGGAAATAATTTGGAATATTGGAATCGTGAATTAACCCAACCGGCATTCAAAAAAATGCAATGCCGTACGCTTGCTGTAGTCTCACTAGCAGCACGCGTACCCGCGGGTAACCGGCCCATGCGGGTTGCATCATGCACCCTCGCAGGAGATCAGCGGCCAACGCGGCAGTATGTTTTCGATTTTTTTTTTTTTTTTCAAATTGTTGCATTTTCGAGCCCCTGTTCACCAGATGTACATCCAGCGATTGGCGGCTGACGCTACAGATCACACTTCATTAATAATTAAAGTACAAGGTTACATCATCAGTTACAGTTACATTCTCAGCAAGTACACCAAATCCTTTCATCCATACATGAATTTTTTCATCATTACTAACTTTACGACAGGAGCGGGTATACGATGTAAAAGGCACAGTACTAAATTCATAATTAGGTCTACATTGAGTCTTAGCACCTATTCCACAATGTTGAACGCCTTACGAAAAATTGCATCTAACCATTGCAAGAAAAAAAAAAAAAAAAAAAAAAAAATGGTTCAAATGGCTCTGAGCACTATGGGACTTATCATCTATGGTCATCAGTCCCCTAGAACATAGAACTACTTAAACCTAACTAACCTAAGGACATCACACACATCCATGCCCGAGGCAGGATTCGAACCTGCGACCGTAGCAGTCGCGCGGCTCCAGACTGAGCGCCTAGAACCGCTAGACCACCGCTAACCATTGCATCCCATTCGAATAAATATGACGCACATATGACAAATAATACACAATTTGGTATTAATGTGGATTGTTTGGTGCTACATGAATGAAAAGTACGTCATGTGGTTGGGAGCTTGAGGAAGCACAAGGTTTTTCTCCCGATGGGTACTCTAACAGATTTGGCGAGAGGTACGAGTAGAAATGGAACCTGCATGGATCTCATCTACTGTGGCTGTTGACTACCAGAGGTTGTTTATCGAGATCTAAACTTCACGCGTCAAAAACCAAACAGAAATCCACAGTGCGTTAAGTCAAGTTTGTGGCGAGTTTACAGTGGACCGTAGCACAGTTCTACTTTAGCGTAACTGTTTTCGTGTTGGTCTTATGCGCGTAGACAATAATTCAAGACCCTGATGACCGAAAACGTTAACAGATGGACGAAGAGTGAAATTTGTGGCAGATGCTCTTCTGTGGAACAAGTGTCACGGCAGTGCATCATCGTAACTTCACGCATAACCTGTTCAGAAAAATGCATAAAACCCGATCTTAGTTGCTCGAGGGTGTATCGCTCATTGTCCACGTCAATGCACGCCCGCATATCTGCAATGTTGTAGCCCTGAACCTGCGCGTCCTTCCTAACAGCCCGGACATGAGTCCATAAGACTTCGATTTGCGTGGACGTCGTGATCTTTCTCTTGAAGAGCTTTCTACCACCGTTACCAGAGACATTCTTTAGAAGTATAGAAGTAGTGTCCTGGATAGAATTATTGAGCTTTCGGGATGTGGGGAGTAAGGCACAGAGAAGTAGGGAGACTATATTTGAAGAACTGTAAAAATATACTGAAAAAAAATTGGCGAAGTAAAAAAATTATGTGCAGTATTTATGAAATGTCATTCATATTAACTGAATCCTGGACATAGACGTCCGTTTTTGCGTATTAAGACATAAACACTTCACCATATCAACGTTTCCACTATCGTACGTTACTTACTTAGAATTTGTGTATTGTGTGAGCCTCTCTCTAGGACACGAGGAAATTCCTGTTTCCTGCCTTAGCAGTCCGAGTCACCTGGTGCGCGACCCGCCTGTGTGTGTAGGCGGCGAGCAGGTGGCTCGGCTTCTCAATCGCCCGTCCGCCTGACGCGGTGCCTTTTACGAGCGCCGCCTCGCTTTGAGATATTACGACCGGCAGAGCACGGCCGCACCGCACCGCAGCGTAGCGTAGCGCGGCGTGGGTCTTGCCACAGAAGGCCTCCCAGAGCGAACGAGCGCCGGGCGGGCGGGACGGCCTACCTGCTGAAGCACACCTGCCACTTCGTTGAATTGCACATTCTGCGCGCACGTGCTCATAAAATAAAACTGTAAACTCGATTCCATTCCGGCACATCCGACAACTTTATCATCTGGTACAGCGAGAAAATGGATCCACTACAAGTACGAGAAAAGTATCAGTGACACTGCATGAGTTGTTGTTGTTGTTGTTGTTGTTGTTGTGGTCTTCAGTCCTGAGTCTGGTTTGATGCAGCTCTCCATGCTACCCTATCCTGTGCAAGCTTCTTCATCTCCCACTACTTACTGCAACCTACATCCTTCTGAATCTGCTTAGTGTATTCATGTTTTGGTCTCCGTCTACGTTTTTTACTCTCCACGCTGCCCCCCAATGCTAAATTTGTGATCCCTTGATGCCTCAGAATATGTCCTACCAACCAGTCCCTTCTTCTTGTCAAGTTGTGCCACAAACTCCTCTTCTCCCCAATTCTGTTCAATACCTCCTCATTAGCTATGTAATCTACCCATCTAATCTTCAGCATTGTTCTATAACACCACATTTCGAAAGCTTCTTTTCTCTTCTTGTCCAAACTATTGATCGTCCATGTTTCACTTCCATACATGGCTACCCTCCATACAAATGCTTTCAGAAACGACTTCCTGACACTTAAATCTATACCCGATGTTAACAAACTTCTCTTATTCAGAAACGCTTTCCTTGCCATTGCAGGTCTACACTTTATATCCTCTCTACTTCGACCATCATCAGTTATTTTGCTCCCCAAATAGCAAAACTCCTTTACTAATTTTAGTGTCTCATTTCCTAATCTAATGGCCCCGGCATCACCCGACTTAATACCACTAGACTCCATTATCCTCGTTTTACTTCTGTTGACGTTCATCTTATATCCTCCTTTCAGGGCACGGTCCATTCCGTTCCACTGCTGTTCCAGGTCCTTTGCTGTCTCTGACAGAATTACAATGTCATCGGCAAACCTCAAAGTTTTTATTTCTTCTCCATGGATTTTAATACCTGACCCGAATTTTTCTTTTGTTTCCTCTACTGATTGCTCAATATACAGATTGAATAACATCGGGGAGAGTCTACATCCCTGTCCCACTACCTTCCCAACCACTGCTTCCTTTTCGTGCCCCTCGACGCCTATAACTATCATCTGGTTTCTGTAAAATTGTAAATAGCCTTTCGCTCCCTGTATTTTACCCCTGCCACCTTCAGAATTTGAAAGAGAGTATTCCAATCAACATTGCCCAAAGATTTCTCAAAGTCTACAAATGCTAGAAACGTAGGTTTGCCTTTTCTTAATCTAGCTTCTAAGATAAGTCGTAGGGTCAATATTGCCTCACGTGTTCCAATATTTTTACGGAATTTAAACTGACCTTCCCCGAGATCGTCTTCTACCAGTTTTTCCATTCGTCGATATAGAATTCGCGTTAGTATTTTGCATCTGTGACTTATTAAACTGATAATTCGGTAATTTTCACATCTGTCAACACCTGCTTTCTTTGGGAGATCTGCGTTTTAAATTAAAAGTATGCTTAGCGTAAGGACAAGAAAGTTTTCTGGATATGCTTGCTCCTGTTCGTATCAGATGCTGCTGTATCTACAGTTTTCCCACATTTCTACTTACTTCCTCATGAATAAAACTTAATACTTGTACACACCGGTCGAAGAAAATTATTGCACCTTCCTGCTCAAGTGATGGCATTTGGCACCTTGAGCTTGTAGAAGTACTTATAACTGTTTCAACGTCTCCAGTCAGGAAATAGCTTAGTGGTAGAGCTACCAGAGCGCCATTTGTGTCTACTCTTTAGTAGGAAATGCTCACAGCCAAAAGGCTCAGTGTGGTGCAAAGGCGTGAAGCAAGTAGGCAACCAAGCCACGCAGACGCATGATACTTCCTACAGCCAGCTGACCGAGTTGGAAAGAGTCAAACTGTGACCTTCCGAGTTGCGCAGTGGTCCTTACGGAGAATTGCCACCAAAGTTGGATGTGGTGCATGAGTTGTGCTAAGATACTAGCATCAGTGATCAAGTGAACATTGTCACACCCGTGTAGGAGTTTCTGGAAGTGCACGCAGCACAGTCGCCGGCCATGATCGTCGTAATTAAGAGTGGCAATGGTAGATCGGACAACAACCACAGCGCCAATAAGAGGGCTGGTAAGCCCCGGAGTGTCAACACGAAATGCTGCGAATCGGTTTCTGGCAGTGGAACTATGCGCAAGCACACTTCAGCCCGTCTTCCCCTCAAGTTACAGCATCGACGTACACTGCAGTTTATTTTCTAATTATATGACGCAAGTTAATCATATTTTGTATTTCCGTTTCATCTAGCTTATAGAGAAATACGCTGAATGAAAAAATAATTTACTACGAGTGACTACATAATCATATGACAAAAATATCCAATATTTTCTCCTTTGCGATCACTCAGCACAGCTTTCCGAAAAAGCTGAATGAAACTGAGACTTTAATAGATGCCGAATGACCAAGTTTGTAGTTCACTCCTGATACGACCGGTATTCTGGTATAACAGATCGTACATTTAAAAACAAGAAAATCAAAATTGGGTTTCGCACTGAAAGCAGTATGAATTATTCAAGAACGGAACTGCTCAGTAAATCAAAAATTAGTTAAATGTCTGTGCCGATCCACACTGGCGAACAAAGTTGTTATAACAACATTTTCGCTATTACCTGTGTAGACGGAAAATAATTTACCATATGGCTACCCAACGACAGTAGAAATCATGTTCAGATTGTGTTGTTTGCGTTGTTAGTACTGCTAGTGCCATGGCTTGCCGTTAGTCATCGGTACTGGTATAGTGACGTAGGGAGGCATTAGTTTGAGTTACAGTTGCAGTCAACGTGGGTCTCGACAGGGGTTCGTAAAGCTATTTAGTCAAAACCACAACAATAGTGCTGCTGTTGCATTAAAGGGAAAAGGATAATTGTTCTTGCTACAATGGGGTTGGAGAATATAATTCGGAAATTCGAATTAACTGGGGTTTGAAACTCACCCCTTGCAGCGCCCGACGGCCAGGTGCCTCACTTATTATTGAAGAAGTTACTGTTGCCATGGCTCTGACAGGGGTCACTGGACACTGACACAGGCTGAAAGCTGAAGATGACCATAGCCAAGGAGATAATCATCATCCCATCCGAGATGTTTCGGGCAGCAATAGAGCGATCTCTATTGCGGTTCCAGGCTGTCGTTGCTGCACATGGTCGTCACAGAGAGCAAAGTTTATAACCAGAAAAGTAAACAGGGTACGCAATTAACGGAAGTTGCCCTCTCATCTGGATATTAAAATCTGTTTTCTATCAATTGTTTATTTGTTATTTTTCTTCCCAATGCCCTTACAAATGTTTCCACAAAGTTTCAGCATCCTATGATCAGTCGTTTCCGACGGGGCACTCATAGGTTGCGAAAGTTTAATTATAGCCACACTGTACATTGTGAAATCTGGAAATACCTTTTTGATTCGTTTTAATAAAGACACGAAACCTAACGAGAACAATTTCTCTGCTTTCGCGCTACATCTAGTAAGGAATAAACGTACATTGCGAAAGATTAACGATAAGCTCCAAATCGTTTAGCATGGAGAGAAAGGAACGGAAGTTAATTCTCTAGAAGAGGTTAAATGTTTAATTGTTTCCAAATACAGCCAGATATACTCATCAAAGAGCAAACTGATAATCCAAATAGAAGATCAATAGATAATGTTTGTCAAGTATTGCTGACAGTAATTTTGGCACTGACATGTAGGATTTGTTGTTTCACTTATAGAACGGATGGATCTTCTTAATTTTTACGTATGCCTAATTGTATTCTCCAAATCTTTTTTTTTCCATTTCTATTTTACTGTATTAGGTTTTACTTTCGTACATGTAAATGTATGTGCATATATTTGTAAATTGTTAGTATGGTCTCAGTTTTCTTCTTTTTTGAACGTTATACCTTTGCGTATATCTTTTCGTTAAGTGCACATATTATGTGTCGAATAATCACGAACAGCACAATTTGTATATCATCCTGAAAGCAACCATATCCCGTGACTTCACTGCCACTTGCCGGCATATTGCACACTGTTTACTGGAACTAATTTACTGAATATTACATTCGCGCTCCTACATTCACATTCCGTGGCTATTATCTAGTGTGCTTTTGAACAGGTGAAACACTTGATGCTGATTTTCTAAGGCGAAACGACTTATGTAACTCAGAAGAGATCTTAATAAAAAGACAGCCTAAGGGAAAATGTCATCTTCATTCAAGGAATTTCAAATGTTATTGTAGTTGTGGTACATGTACTAACAAACATGGCTCTCTAGTATTTTCTTCCCATCTGCGTAACATACGCAGCTTTAAATTTCCCACGACATTATTTGATGTTATTCGTTCTTTGGTGACAGTATGAGACTGAGGTAATATCATTCTACGAGTCCCAGGATGTGTAGGTGCATCTCCTAGGCGTATACTTTTCAGAATGTGTTTTGTGATTGTTTCCGTTTGCACTCCAACAGGTTCACAACTAAGTTTGTGATGTAACATATGAAAAGTCGGCAATCCTACGACGCAAAAGGATTTCTTTTTTATTGTTGCTTGCTGGCTAGTATGTGGTCATAGACAACCAATTTCTAAACATGCGCATATAGAACATTTCACTTCGTAATTTGCACTCTATACAACACCTTGTGTGCGTATAGAACATGTTTGTGTAATATGTCCTGCATTAAGTTTCAAAGCAAAGTTATAACGGCTGCGACTTTGGAATAACGCAGAGAAAAGTCTGTTAACGGAATAATTTACGAAGCACAACGTGACCTACCGAGTTTTTAGTTCCCATGTGTTGATGTGCTTCTTATCATATACGAATGCATCGTGGACTAATATGAAAGCAGCGACGGTAAAGGAACAATTTACCGTAAGAACTAGTTTTAAATATTGATCATGTACTCTGAAATGGACACTAGTGTGATTGTGCGTTTTATCTTGACCCGACGTGTCGTGCTGAAATACGAGAGCAGTGGCTATAAAAGGACTGGTTTACCGAGCGGACTGAATTCAGTACTGATCACATACTCCGTACCGTGCATCACATGCACAAGACTACAAAGTTCGACTAGTGATTACATTCAGTAACGATAGTAAACAATTAGTCTTTCAGTACCGATAAGATGAATCATACACTGAAGACCAATAATGCAACACTCATTCTGCACCACGTCTTCATAACGACTATCACTTTCAAGAGAAAAGTTTCAGCATCATTCTTCAACGAGCCTTATTACAGTTAGTGCAATACGTTCGTCGACCGCCAGCGTAGGAGTACGACACTCCATTGATTATTTTCATTGTTAAGGAATTCTCCTTACGCGACTATCTTGTTTGAAATGTGGTTCATCTTTCTGCAAGTTTTCTACGCCATGCGCCGTCTCTCGCATTTAAGTTTCCATATCCGTCTGTCATGCCAATCCTCTTTCTGTACGGCTCTATCTTGTATCGCCCGCCTAATTCCATCGTTCCAATGTAGTCAGCGCCTTCCTCTATTTATATGTCCTTGAGGTCTCCAGTGCCACATTTTCGAAGGCCTTCTCTCCTCTGGCAGTCTTCTGAGATGTCTATACCATGTTAGCCGTTTACATTCAATTGAGAATATAATATCCTTGGCAACTCCCATTTCTTCTCGTAGCACTTCATTCCTTATTTTGTCTCCTCTCGTTACTTCACAAATTCCTCTTCAAAATTCCCCCATCGTTCAGCACCATACAGTACAAAGCACTCCAATTCAATTTTGTATATCCCACTTGTCACATTTTTGACATAGAATCTTAAGCATGGCTGCAGCAGAAATTCTGCAGATGTAATATATGGAATAAAAGATGCCACCAGTTGCGGAAAATAGTAGTCAAAAGCCCCTGACCAAGGTTTCAGCCCACGTAATTGAACATTCTTCTGAACTCATATTACGTTTTACATGCTGATCATGATGCGCCACCAATAGGCTTAGTCATGTTGCATGTTTATCCGTTACGGGTGGCACACGCCGCATCTGATGTGTGTATTATTTTAGGTGTGACAAAGCGAGACGGCTGTTTTTACAATCGTCAGTTTTAATTGGTCATTCTGCATCTATTAAAGTCTCAGTTTCATTCAGCTTTTTCGGAAAGCTGTGCTGAGTAATCGCAAAGGAGAAAATATTGGAATTTTGGCATATGATTATGTAATCACTCGTAGTAAATTATTTTTTCATTCAGCGTATTTCTCTATAAGCTAGATGAAACGGAAATACAAAATATGATTATCTTGCGTCATATAATTAGAAAATAAACTGCAGTGCACGTCGATGCTGTAACGTGAGGAGAAGACGGGCTGAAGTGTGCTTGCGCATAGTTCCACTGCTAGAAACTGATTCGCAGCATTTCGTGTTGACACTCTGGGGCTTACCAGCCCTCTTATTGACGCTGTGGTTGTTGTCCGATCTACCACTGCCACTCTTAATTACGACGATCATGGCCGGCGACTGTGCTGCGTGCACTTCCAGAAACTCCTACACGGGTGTGACAATGTTCACTTGATCACTGATGCTAGTATCTTAGCACAACTCATGCAGCACATCCAACTTGGGTGGCAATTCTCCGTAAGGACCACTGCGCAACTCGGAAGGTCACAGTTTGACTCTTTCCAACTCGGTCAGCTGGCTGTAGGAAGTATCATGCGTCTGCGTGGCTTGGTTGCCTACTTGCTTCACGCCTTTGCACCACACTGAGCCTTTTGGCTGTGAGCATTTCCTACTAAAGAATAGACACAAATGGCGCTCTGGTAGCTCTACCACTAAGCTATTTCCTGACTGGAGACGTTGAAACAGTTATAAGTACTTCTACAAGCTCAAGGTGCCAAATGCCATCACTTAAGCAGGAAGGTGCAATAATTTTCTTCGACCGGTGTGTACAAGTATTAAGTTTTATTCATGAGGAAGTAAGTAGAAATGTGGGAAAACTGTAGATACAGCAGCATCTGATATGAACAGGAGCAGGCATATCCAGAAAACTTTCTTGTCCTTACGCTAAGCATACTTTTAATTTAAAACGCAGATCTCCCAAAGAAAGCAGGTGTTGACAGATGTGAAAATTACCGAATTATCAGTTTAATAAGTCACAGCTGCAAAATACTAACGCGAATTCTTTATCGACGAATGGAAAAACTGGTAGAAGACGACCTCGGGGAAGGTCAGTTTGGATTCCGTAAAAATATTGGAACACGTGAGGCAATACTGACCCTACGACTTATCTTAGAAGCTAGATTAAGAAAAGGCAAACCTACGTTTCTAGCATTTGTAGACTTTGAGAAATCTTTGGGCAATGTTGATTGGAATACTCTCTTTCAAATTCTGAAGGTGGCAGGGGTAAAATACAGGGAGCGAAAGGCTATTTACAATTTGTACAGAAACCAGATGATAGTTATAGGCGTCGAGGGGCACGAAAAGGAAGCAGTGGTTGGGAAGGTAGTGGGACAGGGATGTAGACTCTCCCCGATGTTATTCAATCTGTATATTGAGCAATCAGTAGAGGAAACAAAAGAAAAATTCGGGTCAGGTATTAAAATCCATGGAGAAGAAATAAAAACTTTGAGGTTTGCCGATGACATTGTAATTCTGTCAGAGACAGCAAAGGACCTGGAACAGCAGTGGAACGGAATGGACAGTGCCCTGAAAGGAGGATATAAGATGAACGTCAACAGAAGTAAAACGAGGATAATGGAGTCTAGTGGTATTAAGTCGGGTGATGCCGGGGCCATTAGATTAGGAAATGAGACACTAAAATTAGTAAAGGAGTTTTGCTATTTGGGGAGCAAAATAACTGATGATGGTCGAAGTAGAGAGGATATAAAGTGTAGACCTGCAATGGCAAGAAAAGCGTTTCTGAATAAGAGAAGTTTGTTAACATCGGGTATAGATTTAAGTGTCAGGAAGTCGTTTCTGAAAGCATTTGTATGGAGGGTAGCCATGTATGGAAGTGAAACATGGACGATCAATAGTTTGGACAAGAAGAGAAAAGAAGCTTTCGAAATGTGGTGTTATAGAACAATGCTGAAGATTAGATGGGTAGATCACATAGCTAATGAGGAGGTATTGAACAGAATTGGGGAGAAGAGGAGTTTGTGGCACAACTTGACAAGAAGAAGGGACTGGTTGGTAGGACATATTCTGAGGCATCAAGGGATCACAAATTTAGCATTGGGGGGCAGCGTGGAGAGTAAAAAACGTAGACGGAGACCAAAACATGAATACACTAAGCAGATTCAGAAGGATGTAGGTTGCAGTAAGTAGTGGGAGATGAAGAAGCTTGCACAGGATAGGGTAGCATGGAGAGCTGCATCAAACCAGACTCAGGACTGAAGACCACAACAACAACAACAACTACAACAACAACTCATGCAGTGTCACTGATACTTTTCTCGTACTTGTAGTGGATCCATTTTCTCGCTGTACCAGATGATAAAGTTGTCGGATGTGCCGGAATGGAATCGAGTTTACAGTTTTATTTTACGAGCACGTGCGCGCAGAATGTGCAATTCAACAAAGTGGCAGGTGTGCTTCAGCAGGTAGGCCGTCCCGCCCGCCCGCCGCTCGTTCGCTCTGGGAGGCCTTCTGTGGCAACGCCCACGCCGCGCTACGCTACGCTGCGGTGCGGTGCGGCCGTGCTCTGCCGGTCGTAATATCTCAAAGCGAGGCGGCGCTCGTAAAAGGCACCGCGTCAGGCGGACGGGCGATTGAGAAGCCGAGCCACCTGCTCGCCGCCTACACACACAGGCGGGTCGCGCACCAGGTGACTCGAACTGCTATGGCAGGAAACAGGAATTTCCTCGTGTCCTAGAGAGAGGCTCACACAATACACAAATTCTAAGTAAGTAACGTACGATAGTGGAATCGTTGATATGGTGAAGTGTTTATGTTTTAAAATGCAAAAACGGACGTCTATGTCCAGGTTTCAGTTAATATGAATGACATTTCATAAATACTGCACATAATATTTTTACTTCGACAATTTTTTATTTTCAGTATATTTTTACAGTTCTTCAAATATAGTCTCCCTACTTCTCTGTGCCTTACTCCCCACATCCCGAAAGCTCAATAATTACATCCAGGACACTACTTCTATACATCTAAAGAATGTCTCTGGTATCGGTGGTAGAAAGCTCTTCAAGAGAAAAATCACGACGTCCACGCAAATCGAAGTCTTATGGACTCATGTCCGGGCTGTAGGAAGGACGCGCAGGATCTGGGCTACAACATTGCCGATATGCGGGCGTGCATTGATGTGGACAATGAGCGATACACCCTCGAGCAACTACGATCGGGTTTTATGCATTTTTCTGAACAGGTTATGCGTGAAGTTACGATGATGCAATGCCGTGACACTTGTTCCACAGAAGAGCATCTGCCACAAATTTCACTCTTCGTCCATCTGTTAACGTTTTCGGTCATCAGGGTCTTGAATTATTGTCTACGCGCATAAGACCAACACGAAAACAGTTACGCTAAAGTAGAACTGTGCTACGGTCCACTGTAAATTCGCCACAAACTTGACTTAACGCACTGTGGATTTCTGTTTGGTTTTTGACGCGTGAAGTTTAGATCTCGATAAATAACCTCTGGTAGTCAACAGCCACAGTAGATGAGATCCATGCAGGTTCCATTTCTACTCGTACCTCTCGCCAAATCTGTTAGAGTACCCATCGGGAGAAAAACCTTGTGCTTCCTCAAGCTCCCAACCACATGACGTAATTTTCATTCATGTAGCACCAAACAATCCACATTAATACCAAATTGTGTATTATTTGTCATATGTGCCTCATATTTATTCGAATGGGATGCAATGGTTAGCGGTGGTCTATCGGTTCAAGGCGCTCAGTCCGGAGCCGCGCGACTGCTACGGTCACAGGCTCGAATCCTGCCTCGGGCATGGATGTGTGTGATGTACTTAGGTTAGTTAGGTGTAAGTAGTTCTATGTTCTAGGGGACTGATGACCATAGATGATAAGTCCCATAGTGCTCAGAGCCATTTGAACCATTTTTTTTTTTTTTTTTTGCAATGGTTAGATGCAATTTTTCGTAAGGCGTTCAACATTGTGGAATAGGTGCTAAGACTCAATGTAGACCTAATCATGAATATAGTAATGTGCCTTTCACATCGTATACCCGCTGCTGTCGTAAAGTTAGTAATAATGAAAAAATTCATGTATTGATGAAAGGATTTGGTGTACCTGCCGAGAATGTAACTGTAACTGGTGATGTAACCTTGTACTATAATTATTAGTAAAGTGTGATCTGTAGCGTCAGCCGCCAATCGCTGGATGTACATCTGGTGAACAGGGGCTCGAGAATGCAACAATTTGAAAAAAAAAAAAAAAAAAATCGAAAACATATTGCCGCGTTGGCAGCTGAGCACCTGCGAGGGTGCATGATGCAACCCGCATGGGCCGGTTACCCGCGGGTACGCGTGCTGCTAGTGAGACTACAGCAAGCGTACGTCATTGCATTTTTTTGAAAGCCGGTTCTGTTAATTCAGGATTCTAATATTCCAAATTATTTCCCATTCTTTTGGCTACAAGACCTTAGTTTTTATTCACTCTCCATTCAATGCGACGGACTTACGTCACCTTAATTTGAGGGCTTGTAAGCCCGCATGGTACCACTCTACCGGTCGACGTAGAAGCCAACGTTTTGTTGCAATAATAACCTCCCCATCATCCACGTACTGCTTCCCGCGGAGTGGGTACCTCATTGTGCCAAACAGATGGAAGTCTGAAGTTGCGAGATCCAGACTGTATGTTGGATGAGGAAGAACACTCCAATGAAGCTTCGTGAGCTTCTCTCGGGTGAGCAGACTTGTCTGACGCGTTGTGTTGTATGGAAAAAAAGAAGAACGTTTCCATTTTTGTGGCGACAAATGTTCTGAAGTCGTTTCTTCTGTTTCCTGAGGATAGCACAACACATTTCGGCGTTGACCATTGCATCATGGGGTAGTACATCAAACAGAATATCTCCTTCAGAGTCCCAGGAGACCTTCACCATGACCTTACTGGCTGACGGTGCGGCTCTGAACTTTTCTTCCGCAGGAGAGATGGTGTGGCGTCACTCCATAGATTGTTATATTGTTTTCGTTCCGAAGTGATGAACCGAGTGTTCATCACCCCTCACGATCAACCTCGAAACGTGCAGGCAGTTCCGCACAGACGGCCCTTCGTCGCTCTTTAAGGTCATCTATGGAGGCGAGGAACCCAGCGGGGACACACCTTTCGTAAGTTTCTCATACATTTTCTGCTATTGCAAATAATTCACCGATACTGTAATGGGACAAAGATGAATGAGCGCACTACGTGAGCTGTGAATAAGATACTTGACTATCCTTATTCTTCACTGTGCATGGCTTCCTAGTCAGTCTGCTGTGCAGCGCTGAGAAATTCTTATTTGAGGCACAGTGTCGTGCAGTTGAGTTTTTCAAGGAATGAGATCAGAATTCTGTTTTCTGTGAATTTGGTACAAGCTAACTAGAACTCTTGTTTATGGAAATGAAAACTTATTCAAAATATATTCTTGTTGTTTATATTCTTGGATAACGGGCACAGATACTGACAATGGTGAGGAGAGCTTTATTCGCATCCGCTGACACATCATGGATAGGGATGACATGGCAGACGGTCGCTACTGTTGGGCCGTGAAGGCCTGGATTCCGGGTGAAGTTTGTTGTTATACTGATGAAGAACATTCTGGGGAAATTTTAAAGGTTTGTTTGAAGTTTCTTTGTAATGAGAGAATTTTGTAATAGTTAGAGTCTTCTTCTGTTGTGCTGTCTTTTTTCCAGTAATCAGAAGTTGATTTCTCAAAAACAATTTTTTTAAAGACACATCCGTGATTCATAGTAAAGTCTTTAATTTTTATCTTGTGTGCATTGTAACTTATGCCATATGCAGCAATAGATTGTCTCTGACATAAAAGAATATAGAGTAGATTATTTTCCTTTTGGAGCTGTATCTGTTGATTTGTGTTTACTTTCGAGAATGTCAGTACTCTAGACTGAAAAACAGCATGCGGAGCAAGAGGTAAGTCACTTTTATTTCTGGGCACATCTCACATTCCATTCTTGAGCAAACACTATGTAGTTTGGATTGTCAGGTGTCATGCTAGCTAGCACATTAATTTTCAGTGAACAGTGTTAGTAATTTCAGACTGTTAACTTCTTCTGCATAGAGTAGTAATTTATTGTCGAGAGTATTCTTAATCTAACATTACACCTCATATCACACGTCATTTATAACAGGTGTAAGGTGTAAAACCAATAACACACCTTGCATTGAAATCCTGAAATAATTCTGGTTAAATAGATATGTCACACGACATAGTTATGTGAAATTGTACGAATTTTATTGATATGCAGATCGAAATAGAAGCTGGCATTTCGAGAATATAAACCACTGACACACACACTAGTAATTGCATGTAAGTAATTTCCGATAACCGAGCTACGAGACGCAGTTGTGAGGGAAGGAGAATTTTACAAAGGCAACGCCCATCCCATGTAGGCTGAAAACGTCTTAATGGGACACATAGCGGACACAATGAGGCACCAGAGCCACTGCGCATTCCGTCGGCGGCAAAAGCCGCCCATGTCCCTGCTTTTAACGACGACCATTGGGAAAGCAATTCTACAGGGACACGACTGGAGTTATCAAATGAACGTTTGGGGAAACCCAATGCAAAACATAGGTGACTCACTGTAGCCACCTGTCTTATGTCTTGCATGAAAGAAAAAACTGTTTTCTCAGTATTATGTAGCAGAAGTTAAGCTCTGCCCTACGAAAAAACTAAGCCTGTGATATGCTACAAAATCTCTATTGTGTGGAGTTATAACAGGTACAAACGCCCTAATTGAATGCCCTAATTGGACAGAAAAAATGCGTGGCCACCATCTTTGATATAGACAGATGTAAAGAGAAGATTCACTATTTTTCTCGCAGCAAATCGTTGAGTGTTAGAGCAAGACGACTCGGGCCGCACTGAGACGATTGTGAGAGTCATTATGTGAACACTTTTTTACAGGCTCAAGGGGTTAAGCCGCAAAATCTCCTAATACGGAGAATCGCTGTAGTTTAAAATATTCACAATTGTCGTTCTTAATTGATGCAGAAACGCGAGATATCCGATCTAACGAAGAGGACTGACCAACCACTGTAGAGTGCTCTACACTCTACAATTATTGAACTATTTTAATTGTGCAGTTATCTTTGTACAGTTATCTACGTAACCTATACACACTCAATTGGATAATTATGGATATTTTCATTTTGCATTTTAGCGTAATTGATACCTCTGGCCCTAATTCTATTTAATTTGTTTCTACTTTATCGAACCCCAGCCATGGTCATCAAACATCTTGCTACTAATATGTTACCATCCTGTATCTTCTATAAAATGTCGTGAAGTAATACTGAGATTAAAAATATACCTTAATAACGAAAATCTAAGCCTTCCAATTTTTTGCTAACACAAAGTTATGCCTAAACCCGAACACTAAATTCTGTTAGCGGTAACGTTTCCTTTACAGGGAGTGTAGTGGAACCGACATTGCGATCATTGACCGATTACATCACTGTCCATACTGCTGCACTCTTCTGAAGTCTGCATGCTTGTTACGGTATCTTCCTACCTTGTAGTCCATAGGTTCAACACCGTATTCCAAAAACACCCACAGAGCACCGTTGCGCAACTATGGTGGGAAAATAGATCAGAACCAATTTCAGACATGTTAGATGTGCTTCGATACTGAGTTTTATCATAGAACACACACAATTAATTTCTGGGAATTCATTTAGATTCATTTTCTTTATTTCAGATTTTGCAATTTATGAAGTTTAAAGTATTATTTTGTGACACTGTTCACATGTTAAACATAGGATCAACCAACCGTCAGTTAAGTTATCCAATTGAATTCGATAAGTAGGGAACAAGTTACATGAGGAGAAAGTTTTTGGAATCAAAATTTTCAGCTTTCTCACATACAGACAAGCTGTTTAGACGAAGCTTACACTTTGAGTACCCAATTGGTGGATGAGTGTACGTCATTACTAATGGAACTCATAGCTGTGTGCAGCTGGCAGGCACGTGGGAAATTGCACAGGTCTGCATGATCTTGTTCCCATGATAGGCGCTTCGACCATCGACTCATCGTGCTTTTCTTCACTGCCAGGTCTCTGTAGAAATCCTCCGATGAACTGGTGTCCTTAGAAGGTGCTCAATGACAACTCGCTCCTTGGAACGCACCTCCATTACAGATCCCACTTTGAAGGCCATGTATAGTGCTGCCACCTATCGGAACTTCATGAAACTTTAGGAACGGAAGGAGAAATATTCCGCTATGACCCACAAGAAATTTAGAATGCTTTCAACCCAAAATTTCCGGGAAAAATTTGTTGCTTTTCTTATACAATGCTCCTCACACATGTATGTTAGGAAATGGGAGCCTCGACCTTTGCTATTGGTTGATGGGCCACATTGCAGGCAACAATCAGGTTCATATCCCATTGATCTCCTGGGCGTCTCCAAACATATCTGAAGAATAGAATCTCATTCACTAGAGTAGAATTGAATTCCATAATAATTGCTGTTTCGAACTGTGCACCCAAGTTGTAGTTGGAGGCGTCCGGACAGCACAGCGGTGCCAGCCTCATTGTCGCATACCTCACAGCCCAACAACAAGGAGTGATGGTCAGGGGTCCCCTTCCTTATTTATAACGGGACCCGTTTGTCTTTCATTGCACACCATACAACACATCGTCTGTACTGTTGCCCTTCACGACCAGCCACCTGATTTGACATTCCCGCCCCCACATGGCGAGAGTTCCTACTGCTCGTCTTCTTGCTTACCAAGCCCTACCTATTGCTCGTCTTCTTGCATATCAAGCCCTACCTGGCCAACACCGTCGCCCTAAACAGAGAACGTTTGGAGAATTAAAGGCACAGCCCTCCAACCATTGCTAGATTTATACGAGCTCCAATTGCACAGAATTTGGCACGATACACCTCAGGTGTACATAAAACAACTCCGTTAATCAGTCTGAATGTAACTGCTTGCTTAAGGCCACAGGTGTGGACCAACTGAGTACTGACGTTTCATAATTTGTGTGGCTCTGCCTCTCGTATAAATCATGCAGTTTTTCTAAAACTGTAATTATTAATTTGTCTCTACATGAACCTCAGAACTACAGATTTCCGTCCCATAATTCCTTCGTGGTGCATTCTTCGCTTTCTTCTTCTGCTTAAATTGTGTTTCAGCGACTTGTTTAGTTACACAGACGAAATAAAGTTGTTAAATTTCAAACATTTTGTTAACAAGAGAATCCGCATTTCAATTCAGCCTTGTTATATTTCGATGCTTACGCCTCAGTTTTGCTGACATTGTGAACTATATACAGATAGTTTCAAAAATCTTCCTGCATTATCTAATCATTACCTGAGCAGTTCTGAAATAATTAATGTAGTAAAAATTGAAAATTTTAAGTACTTCATGTCTGCTGAACTTCGTGCAGTCAGTATCATCAATTTAAATAACCAACATACAATGTCATCTGCCAGTGGAATCCATAAAGGTATTGGTTCCATAATGGAGGGAGACATTCGAAACTAATTACCAATAACTCAAATTTTCAGTGCAACTAAGATAGAAGAAACAAAGTAACAGGCAAAAAAATATGAATAGATAAATAAATATACATATTTATATTTGTATATTTACACATTTATTTATTTAGTTATTTTTAATATCGCAATGGTTGTAGCAACTTGGAATAAATTATAGTTCATTTTGTCTCTTTAACTGCTACACAGTTTCAGCTGTGTAGCCATTATCAATATAAAATTTGTATATGATGGTGCAAGGAAAAGTAAGTTGGTAGATCTCCTAAATTTATGTGATCTTATGTAGACTGTGTTTTTCCAAACTAGGGTACTGGGGAACAGTAGCACAGCCACAGACAATACTTTTATTCATTATTCATTACTAGATGGGCATTCTGTTGGTAAAAGGGTGAATGGCCTTTCAGACCCCGATGCATAAATTTTAACACTAAAAGCTTTTTGTATTCAAAGAAGTGACACATAGAATTACAAACTATGTAGGAAAGTTAATCCACCAACAATAGAGAGTTTTTCAAACCTTGTCAAAGAACAAGAGTGGCAGAATGTTTATCGTGCCAATAACATAGATGATAAATATAATGCTTTCCTTAACACATTTCTCATGCTTCTTGAGTGTTGCTTTCCATTAGAACGTTCTAAACAGGGCACTAGCAGTAATAGGCAGCTCGGGTGGCTGTCTAGTGGGACAAGGTATCATGTAGAAGAAAGTGGGAACTATACGAAATGTTAAAAGTAGTCACAATCAAGCTACAGTAGCCCATTACAGACAGTATAACGTGCTTAAAAATGATATTAGGGAGGCAAAAGTATGTGGTATGCAAATAGAAGAGCTAATTCTGAGGAAGAAATTAAAACCTTATGGCCAATTGTGAAGGAAGTGTCTGATCAGCAGCACAAGGTCGAAGATATAAAGTCAGTTTACAGTTAAAATATTTCTGTTGCCGATAAATCAGGTATTTGTGTAGTATTTAACAATCATTTTCTGAACATTGCCTGTGACATACATAATAATTCAGTTTCTACAGAAAATCATAAAACTTTCATGGCAAATGCCTTTCAGAGATTCATGTCTGAAATACTCCTGTGTTGTACAGACAAGGGGGAGATTGAGTCAATAATTAAATCACTAGAGACTAAGGACTCTCATGGTTACAATGGAGTGCCTAGCAGAATATTAAAGTACTGTGCAGCACATGTTAGCCCTGTGTTAATCCATATTTGTAATCTTTCCTTTAGGAATGATCAGTTTCCTGAACGATTAAAGTACTGAGCAGTATAGCCGCTTTGTAAAAAGGGGGAAAGGGATAATACAGACAATTTTACAACTATTTCTAGGCCATCAGTGTTTGCTAACGTTATTGAAAAAGCTGCGTATGTAAGGATAATTGATCATTTTATATCACACCAATTTGCTATCTAAAGTTCAGTTCGGCTTTAGAAGTCGTTTAACAACTGAAAATGCTGTATTCAAAAATGGTTCTGAGCACTATGGGACTTAACATCTGAGGTCATCAGTCCCCTAGAACTTAGAACTACTTAAACCTAATTAACCTAAGGACATCACACACATCCATGCCCGAGGCAGGATTCGAACCTGCTACCGTAGCAGTCGCGCGGTTCCGGACTGCGCGCCTAGAACCGCGAGACCACCGCGGCCGGCTAAATGCTGTATTGTCTTTCCTCTGTGAGATGCTCGATGGGTTAAACAAAAGGTTTCGAACGCTAACCATATATTTTGATTTAAGTAAGGCGTTTGTTTGTGTTGCGATAACAAGATGCTGCTCCACAAGTTGGACCATTACGGAATATGGGGAGTTTCTCTCAACTGGTTCACCTCCACACTTTAGCAACAGGGATCGGTATTGGGACCACTCCTGTTCCTTATTCATATAAATGATATGCCCTCTAGTGTTATGGGTAACTCTAAAACATTTCTGTTTGCTGATGGCACTAGCTTGGTACTAAAAGATGTTGTGTGCAACATTGGCTGGATTTCAAATAGTGCAGTTCTTCACTTAAGTTTATGGCTTGTAGGAAACTAACGTTAAATCGCACTAAGACTCAATTTTTACAGTTCATAACACACAATTCAACAATTCACAGAATTGGCATTTGATTAGTGACACTGAACAGTTCAAATTTCTAGGTGTTCAGACAGTTAGTAAACTGTCGTGGAAAGCCAATGTTCAGGATCTTGTTCAAAGATTTAATGCTGCCATTTTTACTATTCCAACGGTATCTGAAGTGAGTGACCGTTCCACACGAAAATTAGTCTACTTTGCTTATTTTCATTCGCTTATGTAAAATGGTACTATATTTTGGGGTAACGCTCCCCATTCTAAAAGGATATTTTTGTCTCAGTAATGGGCAGTTCGGGCAATAAATGGTGCAAGTCCACGAACCTCTTGTCGACCCCTGTTCAAGAGTCTGGGTATTTTGACATTGGCCTCTCAATATATATATCCTTACTGTCATTTGTTGATAACAATATTAGCTTATTCACAAGGAATAGCAGCCTTCACTCAGTTAATACTGGGCAGAAATCAAACTTGCATTTGAATCGGACTTCCTTAACTCTTATGCAGAGATGAGTGCAGTACACTGATACATCCATTTTCAATAAGCTACCAGTCGAATTCAAAAATCTTTGCAATAATCCAAGCGCTTTCAAATCGAAACTCAAGAGTTTCCTCGTGGGTCACGCCTTCTATTCTGTCCAGGAGTTCCTTAAAAAATTAAGATGATTCTTGTTGTGTTGTTGACTACGTTTGCTTAATCTTATGGATTGACTTTTTTAACATTCATAAACATCTTATTTTTATCTGTACTCTTATTTTATGTTGTTACTTCATGTACTGATTCTTTCCATGACCCTGGAGATTTGCTCCTCAATTGTGTCCTACAAAACTTGACGTGTGAATAGAACTAAATAAATCAAGAGAATGGTATTAGCCGTCCACTAGACATACTTGGGTTACAGGCAAAATTTTCTTTGTTTTAACAGTTATTTTTTTTTAATGTCCTGCCAACGAACAGCGTTTCAACAGTGGATAAACAACGTAACTTAAGACTCTTGCTTTGTCGTACACTTGAAAATGGAAAAGTAGGCGAAATTTTCAATGCAAAAAATACAAAATGAAAGCATCTGCTAATCGAAGTTTCAACAAACACTGTGGCAGTATATTGTCAAAAAACTGAGATTGTTAACAATATTCTGAAACGGAGCGTGGTCCCATTCTCAATGGTCTGTACGGTTTCAGGTATAGAGGCCAGGGATTAAACCTCCACTGTAGTGGAGGAAACGGCTGTATGAAGGTAAGGAAGTAACCCCACCTCCTTAAGCGGGCTGTAAGGGTTGAATGGTGGTGTCTGGAATCGAGAAGTAAACCGCTATTAAAACTTCTCTGGTACCATTACAGTTTTATTTTTGTTCTAGTAGAATTTTGGAACACGTATTATGTTCGAGTATAATGACTTTTCTGGAGACTAGAAATCTACTCTGTAGGAATCAGCATGGGTTTCGAAAAAGACGGTCGTGTGAAACCCGGCTCGCGCTATTCGTCCACGAGACTCAAAGGGCCATAGACACGGGTTCACAGGTAGATGCCGTGTTTCTTGACTTAAGCGCCGGCCAGAGTGGCTGAGTGGTTCTAGGCACTACAGTCTGGTACCGCGCGACCGCTACGGTCACAGGTTCGAATCCTGCCTCGGGCATGGATGTGTGTGATATTCTTAGGTCAGTTAGGTTTAAGTAGTTCTAAGTTCTAGGAGACTGATGACCTCAGAAGTTAAGTCCCATAGTGCTCCGAGCCATTTGCACCATTTTGACTTCCGCAAGGCGTTCGATACAGTTCCCCACAGTCGTTTAATGAACGAAGTAAGAGCATATGGACTATCAGACCAATTGTGTGATTGAATTGAAGAGTTCCTAGATAACGGAACTCAGCATGTCATTCTCAATGGAGAGAAGTCTTCCGAAGTAAGAGTGATTTCAGGTGTGCCGCAGGGGAGTGTCATAGGACCGTTGCTATTCACAATATACATAAATGACCTGGTGGATGACATCGGAAGTTCAGTGAGGCTTTACGCAGACGATGCTGTGGTGTGTCGAGAGGTTGTAACAATGGAAAATTGTACTGAAATGCAGGAGGATCTGCAAGGATTTGACGCATGGTGCAGGGAATGGCAAATTGAATCTCAATGTAGACCAGCGTAATGTGCTGCGAATACATAGAAAGATAGATCCCTTATCATTTAGCTACAAAATAGCAGGTCAGCAACTGGAAGCAGTTAACTCCATAAATTTTCTGGAAGTACGCATTAGGAGTGATTTAAAATGGAATGATCATACAAAGTTGATCGTCGGTAAAGCAGATGCCAGACAGATTCATTGGAAGAATCCTAAGGAAATGCAATCCGAAAACAAAGGAAGTAGGTTACAGTACGCTTGTTCGCCCACTACTTGAATACTGCTCAGCAGTGTGGGATCCGTAGCAGATAGGGTTGATAGAGGAGATAGATGATATCCAACGGAGAGCAGCGCGCTTCGTTACAGGATCATTTAGTAATCGCGAAAGCGTTACGGAGATGATAGATAAACTCCAGTGGAAGACTCTGCAGGAGAGACGCTCAGTAGCTCCGTACGGGCTTTTGTTAAAGTTTCGAGAACATACCTTCACCGAAGATTCAAGCAGGATATTGCTCCCTCCTACGTATATCTCGTGAAGAGACCATGAGGATAAAATGAGAGAGATTACAGCCCACACAGAAGAATACCGACAATCCTTCTTTCCACGAACAATACGAGACTGGAATAGAAGGGAGAACCGATAGAGGAACTCAGTGTACCCTCCGCCACACACCGTCAGGTGGCTTGCGGAGTATGGATGTAGATGTAGATGTAAGACAGCTCTGGTAGAAGTGAAATTTAATTTTAGTTAGGTGCAGAGGTTTGGTCAGCACAATAGATGCTGACAAACTCGCCATGACGTGGTAAGCAGCAGAGACCAGCGAGCCATCATCAGGAGGTATGCTCGGGCAGCAGTGCGTGTTAGCTACATCACTCCCTGGAGTCAGCAGCACAGCTGGCGATGGCAGTTATGCTTTGACTGCTAGAACGCTCATTCAGGAAGCTGGCAAAGCAGAAGAAGCTAGCTAACGCCTCTTGGCTATACCACACTCATGTTGAGTAAAAAAACAAAACACCTTAAACGACTAAAGATGGGACCTTAACATTCACTGGACATGTTCATTAGTATGCTGTGGAGAAACAATTAACATTCCAGTCACCTCAGTTCAACATGTGTTCTGTCGCCTAGTAGACACAGCGTCCACCATTGGCCCCCATAACTGGTTTCGCGCGTGATGGCATCGACGCGGACAATGCTTGAATGGCTTTGATATAGCCATCCATGTTGGACTGTTCCAAAATTCGTCTGTGGTGGTTGGCACTGGGTCACAGCGCTGCACGTATCGTTTCACTATATCCCACGTATTTTCGATTGGCGACAATCCTGGTGCTATGACGAGCCGAGCCAAAGGCCGACGTTCTTTGACACAAAGAGGGCATGAGTTCGTTCAGCAACATGTGGTCGTGCATTGTCACGATGAAAAATGGCGTCTGGGCCGTTCTGCAGAAAGCGTATCGCTACGGGTCGCAGCTTGTCATTCATGTGGTTCAGATAGGTCACAGTTCCCAGGACACGCACTCCAACTGTGAATTGTGGTTGTACTCAATAGCACCCTGTGCTGGCTCTGTACGTGTCGTACGAAAGCAGTCACAAACATGCTGCTGCCCTGTCTGCGGCGAACTAAAATACGGCCATCATGTTCAAACTATCAGTACCTGGATTCGTCCGAAGGACTATCTGTTGGCCTTAATGTCCCCGTGACGTCGTTCTATACAACAGTGCTGTCTCGCAAGTTTCTGTAGTATCTGAAGTGAGTGATCGTTCCACACGAAAATTAGTCTGCTTCGCTTATTTTCATTCACTTATGTCTTATGGTATTATATTTTGTGGTAACTCTCCCGGCCGCGGTGGTCTAGCTGTTCTAGGCGCTCAGTCCGGAACCGCGGGACTGCTACGGTCGCAGGTTCGAATCTTGCCTCGGGCATGGATGCGTGTGATGTCCTTAGGTTAGTTAGGTTTAAGTAGTTCTAAGTTCTAGGGGACTGATGACCATAGATATTAAGTCCCATAGTGCTGAGAGCCATTTGAACCATTTGGCTCAGAAATGGGCGTTTCGGCAATAAGTGCTTCAAAGGTAGGCGGAGACGTGGACTAAGCGCTCGTAACCCACGCCCTAATAAACGGCGAAAGATTTTCACCCATGATAGTGCACGATACCTAGGTTACACAGTTCCATTATTGCACCAGAGAGGAGGTGTACGAAGATATGTCCCGCAATGCCATTCGGATGAGGTGCCGACCTTCTCAGGAGGTGGTCTCAGTTGTACAGTCTGACCCGTCTCGTCGAGTTGTACGGCCTTGGGTGAACCATTCTGTACACATCCCTTGTCCTGCCGAAGCACTTCGTCCCGTACGAGCAGCTATTTCCCGGCTGGATGCAAGACATTCTCTCACGCAATAATGCGCCCTCATTCAAAGTCACTGATTTAACGGTACGGTTCTTGCATACGTCTGCGAGGCATCCTGCATGTCGGTTCAAGTCACACTGATCCATTACCTACAGTTTACGGCGACAACGAGAGCCGCAGGCGCATTTTACCGTCATTTGGTGTTGCGACATGATATCGATATTGGCTTTAAACCCGTGGCCCGACATGGTTAAAATGCTAATCATTTGTTCAGAACATATTGATTTACATGTTCTGTGAGTATGAACGTCCTGTCTCTAACCGTTCAAAGTGTTCTGTTTTCTTCTGCTCCTACCTCCCCTCGCCCCCCCCCCCCCCCCCCCGCATATTAGTTTTCTTCTTTCCTCATGTGCTCAGGTGTTTTAAGACAGACTCCAGTTGTGTACGTGACGCTGAGCGTTGTCACAACTGCCAGGCTATAGCTCAGAGTCGAAGGTATTTTCAATACATGATGATGCAGGCGGCTACTACCTCTCGACTATGGCTGCGGAAGCTGTAGGCATCCGCCTGAATAAAAGACTGCTTACAGACTACCGAGCATCTTCACACTGCCGAGTCACCTATTAGGTGACTACCTGCTGTGGATGTCCACATCCCTGTTAGGACGTGTGTTCTGGTCTTAAGCAGTAGCTTGCTGACCGCGTGGTTACTTCCCTCCTTGGACTACCTTGTCACTGACCATCACCTTCGACACTGGACATGGTAGAGGAGACGGTTTTAACTGTTCTTTGGTGTATTGAACTCTGCGACCCGAGATGACCCAGCAGCCTCGACGGGCCTGTCATGCATTCGATGTAAAATGTTTAATTATATCCCTAATGAGCAAATAAATATCCTATTAAGCATTACTTTCCATTTTGGTGCCTTCAGAGGTATAATTTCACAGAGTTGCCGGTACCTGAGAGTACAAATACATACGAATACACATCTAAGCTGCTCATTCCTTCAGATATTCCTCGTCCTAACTTTTAATTAAGTTATGAACTACTGTTCAGAATATGCTATTAGAATTATGGCTCCCTACAAGTAACAAATACAGTCATTTACAGTGTTTCAAAGTGATTACAATCACTTAACCAGCAAAGTGTGCATAATGGAAATGGTTGTTAATATATTCCTCGAGATTATTACCTTTGCTAAAAATGTTCACAAAAACTCAAAAGAGATGTTGCCACATAATTTTGCCTTAGACTTGGGCTTAAAGGTCAGCCTGGTTTTGAAGACATTTTGTTTCCTTCATCTAATCATTTATTGGGACTATAGATATTTTCTTCATACCAGTGTCACCTCTATGTACTCCTATTAAGTTCCATAGGTAACTTCTGCATTAAGCTTCAGTAAGCAGATTTATTTAGGATAAAAGTGCAAGAGCTCTATGCTATACAAGCATTACGAGATAAAACATTTCCAACGTGTATAAAAACCATTTTTATTTGTTCTTGTGTGAAATGAGTTAATTAACTTTCCTGTACAAATGTGTGTGAATCCCTAAGGCATCATACTGCTGAGGCCATCGGTCCCTAGACTTACACTCTTCTTAAACTAACTTATGCTAAGAACAATACACACACCCATGCCCGAGGGCGGACTCGAACCTCCAGCGGAGGGACTGCGCAATGCCTGATATGGCGCCTCAATTCGCGCGGCCACTCCGAGCGGCTAACCTTCCTGTTGCAACATTTATAAGATTTACTGAGCTCTTTTTTAGGTTGGTAGTCCTGAGTTTGATGCAATAAAATCTTACTGGGCAGTTGAGCAGGAGGCTTATGTAAAGACTTACATGAATTTAGCGAGTTGTCTGAGGCTCAGTGAGTTGAGACCCCTGAAGGAAAATAAGTTGAACATGGGAAGTCAACAAAAGTTCCGAGAACTGTGAGATAACAATTTTACGGATCGTGACACTAACAGCAAAACACGAGGGTCATTCCGAAAGTAATGCCTTCTTCTTTCTTTGTGGTGACTTTGGATGTCCATACTAGATGTCGTTGATGTAGTGCTAACGCTTGAACCCTCCTCATTCATTTGCAGATGGTTTACTTGTTTTGCGGTAGTCCGCGCCAGTGGAGGTGTGTTTCAAATTGGTGTTTGATGTGATGTGAGCCATGTGTGATTGAACTCCTCACTGTTCCAGAAATTGCGCCGATTGAAATCCATCGAAGGTTGCTAAAGGTGTATGGACACGATACAATAGACGTGAACAATATGGGGCGATGGTACGGCATTTTCAAGGTGGTGGAAAGGGTTGCATGATAAGCCACGCGCCGATCGACCCTGCAAAGCTGTCATCCCTCACAAATGAAGAGTGTTTTGATGAACTCATGCGTACTGTTCGGCGGTTAACGACCAGAGAATTGTGTGCAAATCTTAATGTCGGCTGTAACGCCTTGTAAACAATATTGGAACATCTTTGTTATCGCGAAGTCTGTGCGAGATGGTTCCAGCGGACGCTTAAAGAAGAACAAAAGAACTCTTCGAATGGAAATTTATCGGGACCTACAAGACCAATATGAAGCTGAATGTGACCATTTTTTGAATGGCATCGTCAGGGATGGACTGGAATGGTGACATGTGAATTCTCCGCCAAAAAAGAAATTCAAGACACAGCCCTCTGCAGGCAAAGTGCTTTGTGCAGTCTTTTGGGATTGCAAGGGTGTGGTTCTTTTAGATATCCTGGAGACTAGAGAAACTGTCAGTTCAGTACGCTACAAGACGACACCGACTAAGCCATAAAGACTGAATTCCCAGCGTATGGGCAGAGAAGAAAACCAACTTTCCACCTGCCACATGATAACACCACGCCCCGCACCAAGTTTGCGACCACGCAACTCGTTGCAAAATTCGACTGGACTGTCTTACCATATCAACCGTACAGTCCACATTTAGCGTCTTCAGACTTCCGTATCTTTGTCCTCTAGAAGATGAACTACGAGGTGAATATTTTCAAGACTCGGATGCTGTTGTCTAAGCTGTAAGGTAGTGGTTAGACTCAGCTGGTTCCGATTTTTACAAGCGCGGCATGTGGGCTCTGGTATATCGTCGGCAAAAGTGCATAACGAATGGTGGTCACTATGTGGAAAGATGACAATCTTTAGCTGAAATATTGCTCTAGTAAGCTGTGCTTTTGTGATTTATGTATCTCCTGTAATTTACATGAATAAAACAAGGAGGCATTAGTTTCGGAACGGCCCACGACCGCTGACATTTTGATGATTTTAATTATGTTTTGTGAAATGCAAATACAGTGTGTCCTAAACAGAGGTTTTCACTGTTTGGGAGTTAATAAGTTGAACACAAAAATGAAAACTATGAATTTGTAACTTATATGGTCACTATATTACTGATCATATATTTCTAAGGAAGATGTTCAAAATGTCCTCCATCTCCAGCAATATATAGTCTTCAACTCTACGGAACAGATCAACTCATGTGTTATGGTTACCACTGGAATGGATTCATGGGCAGTCTCTCACGGTATTCAGTGTAAGTGGCTTTTGATGTTGACGTTGTCCTTCAGAGTTCCCCACAGAAAGGAGCCTAACAGCGTTGGAAGGGGAGATCTGTGTTGGCCTCTCCAACGCTCAACAAATGTTTCATGCAAAAACTATCACTTGTCACAATAGTAATGTGACGATGTACCGTCTTGCCTGTCGGTGTTCTTTCAGAAAAGAATGGCCTTACAAATTCTCTGACAGACAAACAGCACCACACTACACGACACCGATAAGCCAGCAACATCAACAGTTATTTATTCTGTAGCATGGGGATTATTTCTTGCCCAGTACACACAGTTACGGCGACTGACATGTCCATTCAGTTTAAACGTCTCCTCATCATGCTAAACAATGACATCAGTCGACTGTTCTCTATCGCAAATGCATTCAAAAATTCGAGGTTCCTATCTAGATCACCTTTATTCATCGTGAGAAGCATCCTGGAAATGTTTCTACGTTGCTTGCTTTAAAATGCGATGAACACTCGGTTTACTTACACTTGATCCACCGTCAGCTTAAAAAATGGTTCAAATGCCTCTGAGCACTATGGGACTTAACATCTGAGGTCATAAGTCCCCTAGAACTTAGAACTACTTAAACCTAACTAAACTAAGGATATCACACACATCCATGCCCGAGGCAGGATTCGAACCTGCGACCGTAGCGCTCGCGCGGCTTCAGTCTGAAGCCCCTAGAACCGCTCGGCCACATTGGCCGGTGCACTGTATCCTATTCTCTTTCGTCGGCTGTCGATTACTTTTTGCCACTTTGTTCCTTCTTAAGGTCACGCACTGTTCCTTTCCTCTCAAATTTGTCGCGTAATATCGTTGCTGTTACACGTGAACGCCTGTACACTTGTTTCACTTTTTCACATTTCCAGTAACATTTTCAAATCCAGTTTCTTTGCTCCAAGGGCAAGTGTCCGACATCTTCTGTTGACTGGCATTTTCGTGTCGTTACTGACAGTCGAAAATAAGGAAAAGGAAAACAAATATATGGCTACACATACTAGCACCATATAATCTGAGATGAGGTTCTCATTAATACCTCCTCAGTTATCAAAGCTCTAACAGTGTATACCTCTTCGTGGCATACACTGTACAGTGTGGTCAGAAACTGTCTGAAACGCTTGTAGGGATGTTGCAGGGTGGGTTGAACTGAGATATGAATGTTACGAAACAAATTCGATACGTTGCGCCATGTCCGAGGTATTTAGCGTTGAAGTTAGCCAATCAGATCGTCGTGCGCGTAAATTCAAGTTTCAGCTAACGACACAAAAAGCACTCATTGGGCAACTCCGCCCCTGGCAGGCCTCTTGAGTGTGAGCGCGCGACGCCCCGATTGGCTACATTCTAACTCGGAAACGGAGCAACGATCGAATTTTTTTTAACATTTATGTCTCAGTACAACCTGCCCTGTAACATCCCTACAAGCATTTCACACATTTCCTGGCCACCCTGTATATTTAGCTACCGATAAAGCTACAGTTAGATTTAATGCATGCTATGATCTAAGTAATGAGTACGAACGAATTTATAGCTTATTTCCAGGAGGTGCAGTAAGATAAGAAAATCAGTGTTGAAAGCAAAAGGGAAAACTCATCGCTCCCTATCTGGCAAGTTTAGGCTATCAATTCCAAGGAATCTGATTTGGAGGTAATACGTGACACTAGAGGGAAAGAGCCATCAGTGGCCGTTTAATATTTTCTGATGTAATTCCACAGAAATTACCTAGTGCCTTTTTCTGTAGCTGACAAATCTGATGTCAACGAGACGTTAACGTCCATCTTTCCATCCCATAATTCATTATGAGGACTTTGTGTTTTTCATACAAAGTCGTGCATCTGATTATGTAGTGTGCCACTGACTCCACTGCTACCACCTCACTGCACACAGTTTGGTCATATCTCATGGACCACGTGCCCTAACTGCCCTTGCCTGACGCCGCTGTGTTTCCTCCCGAGACCGGAATGGCCTACGCGCAGCGAGCCGCTGTTGGACTGCGCCGTGTTGATTCAGGTGGCCGCGATTAGCAGTGCATACGTGCGGGACGCAGTGTGGCCGCTTGGAGTAACACGGTCTGTGCCGACGATACAGCGTTCTGGCAGTCCGCGTGTTAACGTTGTTACACTAAACTGCACGTCTCGCCTTGAAAGCAGGAATCAATTATGAGTATCGAGGCTCATACCATACGTTACACGACATTCTCTCTGAAGGACGCTGCATTGGTCTGCTGTAAGAGTGCACTTGGTGGCTCTCTTGGAGGTAACAGTGTAGCGATTTCAATTCTTTAATGCTTTTCTACGCAAAGCCCATTTATTCTCAATTAAAATATGATTGATCGAAGAACATTATAACCATATCCTTTCCCATACAAAATTGCATAATACTGTACTTTACGTGACGGAGGAATGAGCATTAAAACATGTAACCGAAGTTTTGACATTGTATACACTCCAAATCAGAGTGGTTCATTTGCTTGACGAACTCGCGCAATAATATTTCAAGTAAGTAGATAAAAATGCTGATGATTTTCTTCACTAAGACACTATAACGCAAGTTCAAAGATAACTTCTGGTAATATCAAATGTAGAAATCACATCACGTAGTTCTGTTCTACAAAAGTGAAGTTTCTTTTTGTGCACCTTTTATCTGGCAGAGTTAAGCTCTTCAGACGTTCTTTCAGACATTATCTATATGCACATTGTACACTGCATGTCTTAACGTAATATTAAAAGCTACAATTTTAAATATAATTGTTGTTTTGATGTCATACACTTACAAATTGATAAGTACACTTAACAGCCAGAGTTGAAACCAGGGTTTTAGTCTGGTGAGGCTTAGCTCATGTCACCGTGCTGATTCCCAATTCTCTAGGGTAAAGGAAGATGTTTTGTTTATTATAATACGAACTACAATAGCGTAGCGAGAATATTTTCGTGACTGGTGCCATGAACCCCTTCCCTCCCCCCTACCTCTATCTTTCTATCTCTCTGTCTCTATTTCTATCTCTCTCTCAGGGACCAGGTGTAGTTCTAGGCAGGGGCTATAGCCTCTCCCCCTCCCCCTCCTCGATTCACCTCTGTTGACAGCATGAACCCTGGTCGGTGGAAATCGCAGATAGAGTTAAAATCAGTACATAACTGACGTGAATGAGGTGCAACATGCCTTGTTCTTCTATTGAAAAAATTACAGGACACTGTTATAATCAGTATTACAGATCCGATAAAAAAATGTACAAAACATTTCTGGAAACAGAATATGCTATGAGTAGGTTGTTTAGATTTTGAATACGGTAACGCCAAGTTAAAGAAATTTTATAGATGACATGGGCAAGCTAATTTACATTAGTAATACACACTTTTGTTAAGTTCGAATGTATTTAGACCACAACAATGATTCAACTAGCATTAGTTTGTAATTTCTCCTCTAATGGCGGCTAAATCTAAATACAGACCAAAAAAGTCTACCCATTCATAAAATCTTACCTCACAGTTTCCTCTCACTCAGCCCTCCAGGAGGACGACAAAGAATACACACTACGTGGTGCTTTTTATACTACTGCTCACCATTATCATCTCTTTGTAATCTTAGAACATTATTTTCCTCTATGGCTGAATTTGACATTTTTGTTATCGCAGATATTGACACATTTCGCAATTACATTATGAGTATAGAAATATTACAATCATAAATACATCGAGAATATTGCTACAGAAAATATTACATTAATAACGAATGTCCTTTACACAAGATTAAATAATATTTATTGTTAAATAATTACAGTATATACAAATTGCTTCATAGCGGCGTATGTAGTACAATTAAATTTTAGTTTATTAATAGTGTGAGTGTTGCCAGGGAACGTTACATGAATTCAGTAAATATTTAAAAAGAAACCACTGCATTTAGAAAATGTGTGCCACGCCCGATTAATGTAAAGGATTTAATTCTGAACTAAATATTCTTAATCAGTTAATATAAATTCACGTAATTTTAAATGTACTTAATTCTGTGTAAATGAATTTTTATTACCACACGTAAATAAGAGGTTCTACAACAAAGTTCGTACGTACAGAAGGAAAGAAAGGCAAATTAACTAAAAACAAATTTAATAAAGGTAACCGATTATTTTTTAAAAATGTAATTTCATTAAATTGGCGCCCAACGTGGGGCACGAATATGCAGTGGCCACAAAATACCCATGAAATAACTAGGGAATTATTTTAGTCGAACTTTGTTGGAGAACAATTAATGATTTTTCATGTATTGTATGTATTGCCTAATCAATATTGTGTGGTAATACCTGTATATGAATTTTTGCATGAGAACGCTATATACTCAGAGGCAAGCTGAAGAAGAGAGCTCATTATATCAAAAAATTAAATACCTACCACAATACCAGGGGGCAGCTGCACCCAAGATAGATCACCAATAGATAAGGCTACAGTGTAGTTGTCCTGTGGGTAGTAAAGTAGCATCAGTGCAGTGTTCTCGGATCATTAGTGGTGTGCTTGTTGTTAGTGTTCTTTTTTTAAAATAACACGACAATTGAGTAATTAGTCATCATGTTATATAATAAGTGTGTTTCAACAAATGACTATTTCTTGTGTGATTATGTCAGTGAAACTTGAGTGTTAGGATATTTAGTTCAGATTTTGTTTCTTTTGTTGACTATGGTTAGATTGCGTAGTCAGAAAGATATAAACATGGATAATGAAGAGCAGTTAGCAAGCAGTGATACCGAGTTACAAAGTGGGGCACAAAGTAATGTTAGTGGCGTAGTTCAGGAAGTACAATGTGAGAATCTGGGGGCAGAAGGGCAAGAAATGTTGCCACTGCCAGCCAGTGATTCAGTTGGAGGTAGAAATACTGTACCACCCACAAGCACTAGACACGGACCAGAGAGTGGTGAGGTGTCAGAAGTGCAATCATTAAGAGTTATGTTCGAGCACATGCTCAATTTCCAAGCTACGTTTATGCATGAACAAGCAGAGCGTGATCGACGCCAGCATGAGAGAGATTTGCAGTTAATGCAAACTTTGGAAGCTATGCAAAGTGAGATTGTTAGTTTGAAACAAAACTATGAAACCATACCCAAAGCGGTGCAAGAACTGAGCGAAAGAGTTAATATCCAGGTGGCTAACGCCAGTATCGTGGGTGAAATGAGTGTACTTTCTAACGGGATGGAACAATTAGAAATTGTCACAAGTCAAGTAATTGGGCACAAAATGTCCGAACAAGTGCACAATATTGAAAACCAATTTATAAAAAAAAAAAAAAAATAGACGAGAAGGATCTTTACAACGGAGAAGAAATCTGTTCACCCTGTAGTGTTTATCAAGGGATTTAGAAACATTTTGCCTAGCGTTTGGAGCCATAGACAGAAAATACAGTTCGTTATGTCTTACATACAAGGAGATGCTGCATTAAGGGCAACCGAAGCAGCTAACAGTTGCGACACATATGAGCAATTTGAAAAGGCATTCTTGGCCAAATATTGGTCAACATGTATTCAGGAAAGATTACGGAAAGAGGTATATAATCCAGTGCCGCATTCTCCACGATTAGGCAATTTGCGAAAATATTTTGAGAAATACATTTATAAGACCCGTTACTGGGACGAGCAGATTTCATCCCGGGATTTGATCAGACTTTTGAAATCACACTTGCCGATACACGTAAAGGAAAAACTTATACACGTACCGGAGAACGACATGGAACATTTCTTGTCTGTTCTGGACTCAATTGACCTGATTCAGGAGGATGTTAAGGCAGCCTCTGAACAGGCTAGAAGTGACGGAAACGGTTACAGAAATGGTCGAAATAACACGCCTCCACCAAATAATGGAAACGGCGGAGGTAACAATAAGAGACAAGATTATGTACAAAACGGGAATAGAGGTAGAGACCGGAACGGCAATAGTCCGCCGGTGAATAATGTCCGGAAAAGGAGGTTCGATGACCGATATGAAACAGGCCCACCAAGCAATAGTAGGTGGAAAAATGCCAGGGGGCCGTGGAACACTAATACCTATAACGATGCAAACCGAACTTGGCCACAGAACCAGAGGCCCAGTCCGGACCAGCAAAACAATGAAGGATATGACAATAACCGACCGCCACCACAAAATACGTCAATTGCGCAACCGTGGCGGGCGACGCAAAACAACTAACACATAGTGGAGGTCAGCGACACAGAGCAGCCACACCCATCCACCTGTAATAATTCAACAAACTAGATTCAGCCGAGACACGCTCTCCATCGTCGGCTGAGGTTTGGAGTGAGAGCAGCCGGACACAGAACAAAACATCGGGAATCTGTATCCTCAAGTATAATGACGGGGTACAGATGGGACATGAATTAATAACTGAACCACCCACGTGCATAAAGGAGCACAAAGACAAAGTACAAGCGATAATAGAGATCAAAATTAACAATATTGATGTGCAAGCAATCGTAGATACGGGTGCTACTGTCAGTGTCATGAGTATGGACTTATTCAGAGTACTGGGGAAAGAAAAGCGTATGCTGACTTTTCCTGTGAACAATTGCAAAGTCACTGGAGCCGTCAGTGCACAGCGACAAATAATTAAACTCCAAGTGCGGGTAGAGATATATATAGGGGGAGAAGCCATAGCGTGCTCATTCCTGGTAGTAAAGGGTTTAAAGGTAGCCTGCATTTTGGAGGTAGATTTTTTGTGAGAAAGGGACGCAGTAATCGACCTTTCTCGGGGAAAATTAAGTTTGATGAACGCAGGTAGGAGGATAGAATTGTCCAAGCTCAGATCTGAGGAGGTACCTGTGCCTAATTGAAATGCTGTTAACATAAAATGTAGGAATCAGTGGATACTACATTTAGACAATCATTCTCTAGGACAAAATCTCTATTATCCAGATATACAAAGTGATCAATTAAAAGCAAATGTGGACTCAAGGCAACAGCAGGATTTGGTACAGTTATTATCTAACTATCCAGATGTATTTTCAGAACGACCAGGAATTGTTAAGGGGTATCAATACAATATCGAGTGAAGCCTCACAAAACCTACTGTCGACCCTTATACTCCATTCCTTAGCCCAAGAAGGAAATAGTAGCTATCTCTTACCAGATCCCCATTCAGGGAGAGTACGGGGACTGTTTCCGCGTAAGGATGTGAAAATATTCCTACAGTAAATGACTAATAGTCCTATGTGTTATGTGTAAAAAAAGGGACACCATTCTTTTGAAAATGAATGAACATTAATGATGTGTGATCTGTAGAGATAATGTACTAGTGTAGAATCATTGAGTTATAAGAACATGATTGACTTTATCTTTTGTTTATGAATATTTGTGTTTTGTCTTCTTTTAATTAGTGTTAGGTTAAACTTGCTCTAAATGTCTGCACAGATAACCTGATTAGTGAAATTATATATAGTGTTAAATTGTGACAGAGATCATTCAGGAGGAACATTTTAGTAATGATTAGTTTGTGTACTGCATAATATTCTATATGTGTGTCAAACTTGAAATATTTCTTGGTACAATCATTTATATTATATATATGTATATATGTGTAGCGGTCAGATTGACAGATTCGAACCCAGAATAATATCAATAATATGAGACCCTGAGAACTTTATTTTCAAACCAGTGTTATCAAAGAGAATAATGCACCCAGTAGTGACCTGAGGGCACCATGGGAGGCAAACTTATTGCAAATTTAAGTAGCGCAAGGTTACGCACAAAGAAGCTTCAATTGAAGCATGTGCAGATCCAGTCAGTAAAAAGGAGCTAGCCTGATACAGTCCAAGTCAATTTTAGCCTACAGAGACTACACTGTAGTTACGTAGGACTTTGCAAGTAAAGTGAGACATAATTTCAAAGGAGTTATTGAACAATATGCCTAAATCCGGCTGGAATGCACAAATAAAATCTACTCGAACATAAATATAGATGATTTTTGGGCAAACTAATACGAAATTTTAATATTTGTTACCATGTACGCAAATATCACACACCTTGGTAAAGAGCGAACAAAGAAGTTACGAATGTGCTGTTACAAAAATTGCACAACGGACATTGTTAATAAAAAAACTTAAACAAAAGCGCAGTATTGTGTGGCAGAGACAGACAGTGACTGTTGAACCTGCAGCAATACGTCACGAGGTTGTCTTGAACAAGCAATAAGAAACTGTATCATCGCCGTGTGTGCAAGTGGACAAGGAACTAGCACCACACGAACAGTGAGCCGATAACGGACGGTGGACCAAGTTAGTGTCAAACTATAACTCTTTGTGTGTCAAGGGACACTAGGAAAGCGCATTGACTACAGAGATACATTTTGTTCTAAGGTGAAAACTTGCGTGTGACTAATGACAAGTCATGACATGGTGAAAAAATATTGTGTGCCCATAAAACGTGTTACTGTGACAACGAAACTTTGTGCAAACCAGACTAGTGAAGGCCAACTGAATAATAACTGAGAATAACTGTGTGCGTTTTTTCCCACAGGAGGAAAAATGCCCATAAGGGTAGTACACTGTTTGTGAACTTGTTGCATGTCTGCTGGAGCACTGCAAGTGTAGGAGATGGATTTGTAACACGTAGGTGGTGAGAACACTATGAAAAGTGACGTTGTGCTAAATGTTTTCAAAAAACTAAGTGATATATCCTAGGACAAGTGACCTTGCAGTATATCGCAAAAATAATAATAACGAGTTGTTAATCACACACAACAAACTTTCGTTGAACCGTATGTGACTGTGATATTATGTAACCGTTGGTGACAAACTGCTAAATCAATTCAAAAGAATGACTGTTAAAGGGACAAGATTAATCATAAACCAACTGGGGTGGCTGGGCTCCGGCACAGTTTTGCCCAGGTTTCCTGTCTGCCTTCGCCCAAATAGGGGAGCCTTGAACATATATAACCCTGGGACTAATTAAAAGAGCCATTCCATAAAAAAATACAGAATTGTAAAGAACGTTACTGGCACCATTGTGTCAAAGTATAGAAACTCTTTGCCAAATGCTGCCAGGGGGCAATGTAGCGTTCCCTGGCAACACTCCCACTATTAATAAACTAAAATTTAATTGTACTATATACGCCGCTATGAAGCAATTTGTATATACTGTAATTATTTAACAAAAAATATTATTTAATTTTGTGTAAAAGACATTCGTTATTATTGTAATATTTTCTGTAGTAATATTCTCGATGTATTTATGATTGCAATATTTCTATACTCATAATGTAATTGCGAAATGTGTCAATATCTGCGATAACAAAAATGTAAAATTCAGCCACAGAGGAAAATAATGTTCTAAGATTACAAAGAGATGTTAATGGTCAGCAGTAGTATAAAAAGCACCACGTAGTGTGTATTCTTTGTCGTCCTCCTGGAGAGCTGAAAGTGAGAGGAAGCTGTGACGTAGCATTTTATGAATGGGTAGACTTTTTTTGTCTGTATCTAGATTTAGCCGCCATAAGAAGAGAAATTACAAACTAATGTAAGATGAATTATTGTTGTGGTCTAAATACATTATAACTTAAAGGTGTGTATTACTAATGTAAATTGGCTTGCCCATGTCATCTATAATATTTCTTTAAAGAATATTCAGCGTTTTTAGCGGTGTTGCTGGGCTGTGCCGCGACCGAACGATTTGCAGCGGCGGCACATTTAAAAAATTGTTCCGCTAAGAAAAATTAACCAAACCCATAAATCGGGAGCAGATAAAAATTTTCAGTGAATTAAGAAAATGTTTTTCTTCTACTGCGATCCTGAGACTGACGGAATTTATTACTAGTTTCACATTTGTGCATTCATAGGCGGATAGTTAACGTTGAAATTTAACAATTTTGGTTCTTTCAAATAACTTAAATGTATAGTGAAGTGTGTTTTATCAATGATAATTAAACGTCGGCTTGGCAATATTTAACCATTTTCTGCTAATAGAGACAGTCTTGAGTTCCATAGTTAACGCCGGGAAAGAATTCAGTAAATATTTAAAAAAAAACCACTGCATTTAGAAAATGTGTGCCAGGCCCGAATTATGTAAAGGATTTAATTCTCAACTAAATATTCTTAAACAGTTAATATGAATCCACGTAATTTTAAATGTACTTAATTCTGTGTAAATGAATTTTTATTACCACGCGTAAATAAGAGGTTCTACAACAAAGTTCGTACGTACAGAAGGAAAGAAAGGCAAGTTAACTAAAAACAAATTTAAAAAAGGTAACTGATTTTTTTTAATGTAATTTCATTAAACATAACTGACGTGAATGAAGTGCAACATGCCTTGTTTTTCTATTTAAAAATTACAGGAAACTGTTATAATCAGTATTACAGATCTGTTAAAAAAATGTACAAAACATTTTCTGGAAACAGAATATGCTATGAGTAGGTTGTTTAGGTTTTGATGTCGGTAACGCCAAGTAGCGCTCTCTATGAAAATCACTGACTGTGCTGTGTGCAGCCTGTGGCTGGTTGGCATTGTTGGAATATTCACTATTGTAGTGTTGGGCAGTTTGCTGTGAATAGCGCGTAGCGCTGCGCAGTTGGAGGTGATCCGCCAGCAGTGGTCGATGTGGGGAGAGAGCTGCCAGAGTCTTGAGAGGTTACTATAAGCGGTCGATCTGGACGTGTATCCACTAGAAAGAGGAAGTTTGTAGAGATGGACGTCATGAATGTATATACTCCTGGAAATGGAAAAAAGAACACATTGACACCGGTGTGTCAGACCCACCATACTTGCTCCGGACACTGCGAGAGGGCTGTACAAGCAATGATCACACGCACGGCACAGCGGACTCACCAGGAACCGCGGTGTTGGCCGTCGAATGGCGCTAGCTGCGCAGCATTTGTGCACCGCCGCCGTCAGTGTCAGCCAGTTTGCCGTGGCATACGGAGCTCCATCGCAGTCTTTAACACTGGTAGCATGCCGCGACAGCGTGGACGTCAACCGTATGTGCAGTTGACGGACTTTGAGCGAGGGCGTATAGTGGGCATGCGGGAGGCCGGGTGGACGTACCGCCGAATTGCTCAACACGTGGGGCGTGAGGTCTCCACACTACATCGATGTTGTCGCCAGTGGTCGGCGGAAGGTGCACGTGCCCGTCGACCTGGGACCGGATCGCAGCGACGCACGGATGCACGCCAAGACCGTAGGATCCTACGCAGTGCCGTAGGGGACCGCACCGCCACTTCCCAGCAAATTAGGGACACTGTTGCTCCTGGGGTATCGGCGAGGACCATTCGCAACCGTCTCCATGAAGCTGGGCTACGGTCCCGCACACCGTTCGGCCGTCTTCCGCTCACGCCCCAACATCGTGCAGCCCGCCTCCAGTGGTGTCGCGACAGGCGTGAATGGAGGGACGAATGGAGACGTGTCGTCTTCAGCGATGAGAGTCGCTTCTGCCTTGGTGCCAATGATGGTCGTATGCGTGTTTGGCGCCGTGCAGGTGAGCGCCACAATCAGGACTGCATACGACCGAGGCACACAGGGCCAACACCCGGCATCATGGTGTGGGGAGCGATCTCCTACACTGGCCGTACACCACTGGTGATCGTCGAGGGGACACTGAATAGTGCACGGTACATCCAAACCGCCATCGAACCCATCGTTCTACCATCCCAAGACCGGCAAGGGAACTTGCAGTTCCAACAGGACAATGCACGTCCGCATGTATCCCGTGTAACCCAACGTACTCTAGAAGGTGTAAGTCAACTACCCTGGCCAGCAAGATCTCCGGATCTGTCCCCCATTGAGCATGTTTGGGACTGGATGAAGCGTCGTCTCACGCGGTCTGCACGTCCAGCACGAACGCTGGTCCAAATGAGGCGCCAGGTGGAAATGGCATGGCAAGCCGTTCCACAGGACTACATCCAGCATCTCTACGATCGTCTCCATGGGAGAACAGCAGCCTGCATTGCTGCGAAAGGTGGATATACACTACTAGTGCCGACATTGTGCATGCTCTGTTGCCTGTGTCTATGTGCCTGTGGTTCTGTCAGTGTGATCATGTGATGTATCTGACCCCAGGAATGTGTCAATAAAGTTTCCCCTTCCTGGGACAATGAATTCACGGTGTTCTTATTTCAATTTCCAGGAGTGTATATGATGACTTTTGAACATTATTAAGGTAAACACATTTTTCGTTCTCTATCAAAATCTTTCATTTGCTAACTATGCCTACCAGTAGTTAGTGCCTTCAGTAGTTAGATTCTTTCATTTAGGTGGCACTATTGTCGCTCGCTGTATTGCGGTAGTTCGAGTAACGAAGATTTTTGTGAGGTAAGTGATTCATGAAAGGTATAGGTTATTGTTAGTCAGGGCCATTCTTTTATAGGGATTATTGAAAGTCAGATTGCGTGTCAGTTTAGTCATGATCAGAATAAGTAAAGAGAGAAAAGTCTGAGTACGTTCAGTTTTGCTCAGCTGTTTGAGACTCAAATAACGTAAGGGGTTTATCGGCCCAGTCATTTATAATTTTTTGAAGGGGACGTAACGTTACAGACATATACCTGTAGTACATGATAACTACATAGATATTAGATTGTGATGGGTCACTGTACCTGAATAAGTGTAGCGATTATATGGGAAGTATCTCATGTTGTAATGCATGTGACTATAAAAATCCTTAATATGGCTGTGAAACAGCCACTGTGTAAATCTGAAGAGATTGAAAAATCACCCAAACGATTGCCAACAAAGGTTAATTAGCCTTTGACCTAGATTTCGATGTTTGTAAAAATATCTTCTTCAGGAGGAGTAGGCATTGTTACAACACATTATGGTGCATTAGATTACATGAAGCTGAGCTGTTCCTGTCATGTGTAAAATTGGCAAAACAAGAATTATCCCAAGCCGTAGCTTTAGAAAGCAGCCAGATTGCAAATATAGTAGTTCCGAATGAACACTCACTACTAAATGCCCACATGTTGAGGCTCTCGTCAACATCTAATTGTAATGGGCGTCACAGGATAAAGTAGTTGCATAAGTTTCGTCTACATCATGCCAGAGACTAAAGCCAACTGTTCTAACAGTGAGAATTCATTCTGAAGTACGATATAAACTGAAGAACCAAAGAAAATGGTACACAAGCCTAATATCGTGTAGGGCCCCCGTGAGCACGCAGAAGTGATGCAACACGACGTGGCATGGACTCGCCTAATGTCTGAAGTAGTGTTGGAGGGAAATGATACCATCAATCCTGCAAGGCCCTTCATAAATCCGTATGAGCGCGAGGAAGTGGGGATCTCTTCTGAACAGCCCGTTGCAAGGTATCCCAGATATGCTCAACGTTGTTCATGTCTGGGGTGTTTGGTGCCCAGAGGAAGTTCTTAAACTCAAAAGGGTGCTCCTGGAGCCACTCTGTAGCAATTCTAAACGTGTGGGGTGTCGCATTGACCTGCTGGAATTGCCCAAGTCTGTCGGCCTGTACAATGGACATGAAACGATTGAGGTGATCAGACAGGATGATTACGTATGTGGCACCTGTAGGAGTCGTGTCTAGACCTACCAGGGGTCCCGTATCACTTCAACTGCACATGTCCCACACCGTTACAGAGCCTCCTCCAGTTTCAACAGTCCCCAGCTGACGTGCAGGGTCCATGGATTCATGAGGTTGTCTCCATACTCCTACACGTCCATCCACTCGATACAGTTTGAAACGAGATTCGTTCTACCAGGCAACATGTTTCCAGTCATCAAGAGTGAAATACCGGTGTTCATGAGCCAGACGAGGCGAAAAGCTTTGTGTCGTGCATTCAGCAAGGGTACGTGAGTGAGCCTTCGGCTCTGAAAGCCCATATCGATGATGTTCGATTGAATAATTCGCACTCTGACACTTGATGGCCCACCATTAAAATATGCAAGAGTTTGCGGAAGTGTTGTACTTCCGTCACGATGAACTATTCGGTTCAGTCGTCTTTCATCCAATTCTTGCAGGATCTTTTTCCGCCCGAAGCGATGTCGGAGAATTGATGTTTTATCGGGTTCCTGTTTATCTCGGTACATTCGTGAAAGGGTCGTAAGATAAAGTCCCAACCTCATCGCTACTTCTGAGACGCCGTGTCCCATCGTTCGTGCACCGATTATAACACCAAGTTCAAAGGCACTTAAAACTTGATAAGTTGCCATTGTAGTAGCAGTAACCGATCTAAGAACTCCGTCAGACACTTGTCGCCTTATATAGGCGTTGCCGACCGCAACTCCGTGTTCTGTCTGTTTACAAATCTCTGTATTTGAATACGCATGCCTATACCAGGTTCCTTGGCGCTTCTGTATATGTAGTCTGGCTACTATCTAAAGTGATGTCTTGGGGTAATTGTTGCTTTGTCGCTTTTATATATGACAAGAACCGCTCGGCTTCATCTAACATAATGTACTATCATGTTATGTAACAGGTCCCACTCCTTCTGAAAAAGGTATTACTACAAATATGGTAATCTAGGTCAAGGGCTAATAAACTTAGGGTATCAACTGGTTGGCTGATTTTTGAACCTCTCGCATGCAATTATCTTTTTTGTGATAAGACTCTTACTCTTACTGCTTAATAATTTATTGCTCATGATGCTTTACACTGTATTGTATGAAACTCATTTCGACGATATGCTGGTAATTTTCCACACAAGAAGATACGAGCAAACGAGCAAGGTCGAATACCCTCACCACATCGCTTTTATTCATGCGCCATGCATTTTCGTGAACAGGCTAGGCACGGCCTTGTCATTGCTTTTGGGAAGGAACGGAATTTGACTGCGTCGTAGGCTGGCGCACGGTAAGGCGCTGCCGAATTCCCTACGCAGCGATGGAGAAAACTTTGTAGACACATTGCAGAAAATATTATTCGCGTGGGACATGGACTATGACATGTAACAATACGTCCAGGATAATGAATATCTCAAAATGTCAAAGAAAAATCCTTTTACAAATGTGGCACAGTTGAAACGTATTACTGCTATGTTCGACGTCGCTTTTGCAAGACTGGAATATTTAGAAAATGTGTGCCCGTTAAGTGGAGACTCCGTGATCTTTTGCCAAGGACAGTGTCACCAGACACTGAACGAATGCGGTATCTATCGACCATTCAGTATTGCTCTCAGAGACAGATGGTTCGTTTCGAGTATACAAGCGTCAAGATGCCCTTTTCAGCCCCAACCATGAGCCATCTCGCATACACATATTTTTTCTTCACTTTTTGGGGGGGGGGGGGGGGGTGGCCGTCACGATTTCATCTCCTGTGGGAACGTCTTCATCTCAGAGAAGCACTTCCAACGTACGTCCTCAGTTGTTCGCTGGGTGTATAGCAATCTCTGTCTTCCTCTACAGTTTTTGCCCTCTACAGCTCCCTCTAGTACCGTGGAAGTCATTTCGTCATATCTTAATTGATGTGCTATCATCCTGTCCCTTCTTCTTGTCAATGTTTCTACATATTCTCTTTCTCCCCGATTCTGTGCAAAAACTCCTAACTCCTTACCTTACCAGTCCACCTAATTTACAACAATTGCCTGCAGCATCACATCTCCAATGCTTCGAATCTCTTCTGTTCCGGTTTTCCTATAGTCCATGTTTCATTATTATACAATGCAGTGCTCCAGACGTACATTCTCAGAAGTTTCTTCTTCAAATTAAGGCCCATGTTTTATACTAGTGGACCACTCTCGGCCAGATGTGCCCTTTTTGCCAGCGCTAGTCTGCTTTTGATGTTACTTCTCCGTCGCTCATTGGTTATTTTGCTGCCTAGGTAGCAAATCTCCCAAACTTCATCTACATCGTGATCATCAATCCTGATGCTAAGTTTCTGTCTGTTTTCATTTCTGATACTTCTCATTACTTTCCTCTGTCTTCGATTTACTTTCAGTCCATGTTCTGTGCTCATTAGACTGTTCATTCCGTTCAGCATATCACGTAATTCTTCTTCACTTTCACTCAGGATAACAATGTCATCAGGTAATCGTATCCTTGACATCCTTTACCTTGTCTTTTAATTCCACTATAGAACCTTTCTTTTATATCCGTTATTGCTTGTGTGATGTACAGATTTAACGGGGGGAGGAAAGACCACATGCCTGTCATACACCCTTCTTAATCCTAGCACTTCTTTCTTGGTGCCGGCCGAAGTGGCCGTGCGGTTAAAGGCGCTGCAGTCTGGAACCGCAAGACCGCTACGGTCGCAGGTTCGACTCCTGCCTCGGGCATGGATGTTTGTGATGTCCTTAGGTTAGTTAGGTTTAACTAGTTCTAAGTTCTAGGGGACTAATGACCTCAGCAGTTGAGTCCCATAGTGCTCAGAGCCATTTGAACCATTTTTTTCTTTCTTGGTCGTCTACTCTTATATTCCTTCTTGGATCTTATAGATATTGTATAATAAACGTCTCTCCCTACAGCTTACCTCTTTTTTCTCAGATTTTCTAACATCTAGCACCACTATACATTGTCGAACGCTTTTTCCAGCTGGACAAATCCTATGAACGTTATGAGCAATATTACGGTTATGTAGCCCTGACATTGTGCCAGAATGCGGGCTACCTGCAATGTAGTAAACTCAGACGAAGAAGTTCAAAAAGCCAAAAACCCTAGTAAACCAGTTATCGGAGCGAAAGTTTTACTAGCGATCTTGTCTTTTTGAAATTTCTCTTCTGAGTTTATAATAGTATGGTCCCGGCAGTGCGATTACTAAATCCTTAAGGTGAAGCCTTGTTCCAGCACGATCTTTTTCCTATACACATGTCAGCAATCACGAAAGACTGATCTGCAGAACACAGTAAGACTTTTCTTCTCGATTGCCTTTCTTCTGCACCAATCCTATACTTTTTTGAATGAGTGTGGACAGAGACGGAACGGACCATGTTAGAAAACTGTCCTGACCGGGCGCCAAGGACCCGTGATGACTTTTGGAATGTTACCCTAGCTGCCTCGGAGGAGATGGGAGAAAATAGATTTAATGTCCATCTCAGACTTCCTCCCTCACAGATTTCAGACGATCATAGAAAATTTAAGGTCTTCGGGCGCCCTTTGAGGGTCTAAGATGTCTTCCTAATAAGCGTGAACTGTTCATTCCCTTACTTTCGTAATTTCTACAGATAAACAAATTAACGGATCAACGCAATAGAAATTGCAGTAAGCCAGATACTAACCAAATGTTCTAGCCAGGCAGCTGCGTACTAGACAGCCAGCTACGCCACTGAGCCACGAATGCATTATTCAACAGATGCCGTTCTATCAGGTCTGAAATGCTAAGAATGCCGCAGCGCAGTTTTCTTGCGTGTTGATCTACATTCATCGCTACTCCGTAATTCCCACGTAACTGTTTGGAAGAAGATACATAGAACCACTTTCTCAGTGTTCCTCCACCGTTCCACCCTCTCAAAGCGTGCAACAAAACGGATACTTAAGTCTCAGTGTGAACTCTAGTTTCTCATAATTTATTCAATGATCGTTGCTCCCTGTGTAGATGGGCGTCATCAAAATATTTTCAAATTCGGAGGAAGAATCTGGAGAATGAAATTTTGGGAAAAGATATCGCCGCATTGAAAAACGCTTTTGTTTTAAAGAATGCCACCCTATCTAGCGTAACATCCATGACTCTCCTCTACTACGCGATAATACAAAATGAGTTGCCGTTCTTCGACCTTTTTGAATATCCTCCGTCAAACGTGCCTGGTAAGGATCCCGTACGGCGCGGCATTACTCTAGCACAGGACGAAGAATCGTACTATTGGCAGTTTTTTTTATTGGATTTGTGCAAAATAAAACGCAGTCCCTGCTTCGCCTTCCCCACAACGTTACCTATGTGAACGCTCCAGTTTAAGTTGTTCGTAATTTTGTCCGTGGGTATTTAGTTGAATTGACAGCCTTTAATTTCGTGTGATATATCGTTAAGGGAAATTTGACTGATTCCTTTTAGTATTCGTGTGTATGACTGATATGTCTGCGTAAGCAGAGGAAACTAGCGATCAAAGTCCGAAAACAATTTATTGGACTGTTCATTAACCAAACAAATTCTCCAAGTATATCACCAACACAAAACAGTGATCCGTCTTCGAATCACAGCTACACACAAGAATAATATAGAAAACAACTGAAACAATTTCCTACTAGTCTCCGCCAGAGACTTCTCCGATATACCAAGCCTAATCCAGGGATCAGCGAGAAGATCCAAGCCGGGCTGCCGGGGTTGCAGCTATCCACGTCTGCTGGCGGTCGGTGAACTGCCAATGTGCGACCGAGCGCCGGCCTTTATAGCGCTTCGGCGGATGAGTAACTCGGAACTATTTTCCATCAAGTGGTATGGCGTGTGAAAATAGTTCTGGGATCTGTAGCGAACACTTCCTTACGTTTATGTGGGCCGGTAGTGGCCCCTGGTGGCCGCTGGTGTCTTTGCTGTATTGTTGTTGTTGTTGTGGCCATTCATCAATATTGCCTGTCGGTTATGTAGTGCTTCGGTGTGTCTGCGATGCGGGCAACCCGCGGCTGCAGGCTGTGAGTTTGGTTGATGATACTCGAGGCGTTGTGATGTCTGGTGGAGAAAGCCACAGCAATGACCACACACTTTTCATTATTATTTCGCACCCCACAGCACAAATCATTACGTAATTGGATTTGGTCTTCTGATAACTTCACCAGACGGCAAATGAGAGCATCATCTACAAACAATCTCAGAGAGCTGCTCAGATTGCTTTCGGTACAGATCTTTAAAGGATTTGTCCAGTATTAATAATTACTCGCGGCTCAAAGGGCTGGTGAAAGTTTTTGAATGCTAAGTGCTAAAAAAGTATTAATCTTTCCACTAAACTCAGTATTAGAGGTGTTAGTTACTTTTACGAGCACATCTATACACCCCATAAGCGATTGTCTCCTGTGTAACGTGATGGGTAATTCAGATTTGGCCCACAGCCATTTGTTGTGCTGTGAAATGTACTTACTACAGTCAGCCGCGAATCGTAGCTCTTTAAAATTTCTTAATACTGTTTCGTCGAAAGGATGTCGTCTCCCCTCCAGCGAGTCCCAGCTGCGTTCTTGAACTACCTCCGTAATATTCGATTGTTGATCGAACTTACCATCAACAATTCTAGCAACGTGCCACCGAATTTCTTCGTTGTCATCCTTTAATTCGACTTAGTGGGGATTCCTAACACTCATGCAGTACTCAAAAATCGGTCAGACTAGAGTTGTATACCAGGTCTCCATTATAGATCAGCTACACTTTTCTATAATCCTCCAAATAGTCCGAAACTTATTATTCGCCTTTCCTGCTACTGTCCTTATGTGCCCGTTGCACTTCATATCACTTCGTGGCGTTACGCGTAGATATTTAACCGGCGTTACAGAGTGGCACAGCTCACTACTACTTAGGCATTCGAACATTACAGGACTGTTTTCATACTAACTTGCATTAGCTCAATGAGCCATGGCGCCATTAAGTTAGTAGACTCTCGGTATGGCGCCACTAGCTCAAGGGTTGTATCGACTATCACACTTGCGGCCTCGTTGCCAATGTGTATGAAAAAGAGTTGGTGTCTGTGGCTTGTGTCCTCAGAAGCTCTTTTCTTGCCGATATGTATACGGGTTCGCTGGCCCAAGTTTGGGGATTGGCGGTAGCGTCGCGACAAGAGGCGGTCACGAGTTTTGAGTGGCCGAAGCCATGAGCTCCGCAAGGAGGGCCTGTGCAGAACGTAGATACCGAGTACTTCACGAGGGTTAGCTTCAACTACAAGCAGCAGGCCGACAGCTCGTCGGTTGGTCGGCAACATTCGTGTCGGACAACTGCTCGTGGCCTGGCTGCCACTTGTACCTGGCAGTCATCAGGGAGCACTCAGTAACTGCTCAGCAACAGCACCTCGGCCCATTGTCACCAATCCACCCCATAAAGGGTTTTGGTCACCAGCACAACCAGTACTGGCAGTGGGATACCTCCATCCAGTGGAAGATAAAGGATGCAGACAGTAACAGCCCGCTGCGTCCACACCCTAACAGCAACAGCCTCTAAATGTGTTTGAAGAGGGACACGCTCTCTGTAAAGAGAGTGAAGAACATAATGCAGACTCCGCCAGATACCTTCTCATAAGCTGCCCGATTCATGTAATAATCCTCATAAGTACAAAGGGTGGGGATTCGCAACGCCGGAAACCTACTCTCCTGGAGCGCAATGCAGAAGAAAGGGTGGAGGCTGAGGAGATGTCGGAGCTCAGCAAGGAGGTTGGAAAAACTGCTGCAATTCCACTGGTGGATGATATTGTCCACGGCCAAAGACGCATGAAGGAACTGAGGAGGCATTGACCACCACCAAAGGAGAGCCTGAATCGAGAATCAGTGCATCTTAGGTAGGGGTGAGATTGAGGTCGTCGGAGGTCTCCAAAACCTGCAAATCGTCCTGAGAGTCAGAGCTGGTAGGAACAGCTGGCACAGAGGCAACCTGAACCACATCTATCGTAACCAGCCTATTCTTCTTCTTCTTCTCCTTCACCTTCTCCTGCTGCTCATTAGGAGCAACCTGGGAAGGAGACTCAGGAGCGTCAGGGTCTGACGAAGAGTAGGAAGCTCTTTGATCTACCTCTCATATCTCCTTGAGCCACTGCCTGATGTCAGTTGTCGCGCTGGAGTACTTCTAAGGCAGACTTCCAAGGGACACTTTCCACATCTTTTCACATGAGAGAAGCCATCTTTTCACATGAGAGCGAGCCTTGGCGTATCTCCAGTGGGGGGGGGGGGGGGGGGGGAGTGTCTGATATCCCTGAAAGTTAGGGGGGTCGGTCTCTGGTCTCCCAAAGAAGGTACCATGGGAGCACCAGAAGAAACAGCGTACACCATCACAGACACAGGGAAACAGACAGGGTGGTCCCGAGGGCCCACTGGAGCTTAACAACTGCAGGGCAGCCATTGCCACTGGGGGCAACTAAGTCATAGTCGCAGCATATGAGGTAGTCATCTGCGCAAGATGAAGTCGTTCATATTTCCTCTTTGCATGCTGACAGGTGAGCCTGTCCTGGGTTTTTATTTCCATGATTCGTCGCTACTTATGGAGAACAGGGCAGTCAGGTGAGCAGGGGTAGTGGTGCCTCTCACAGTTCACACAAGTGGGACGAGGCGCACATGGAGCACCTGTTTGCAGAGGATGACCGCAATCCCTGCATGTGATGCTGGAAGTACAATGAGGTGACATGTGACCAAACTTCCAACACTTGAAGCACTGCATAGGGGGAGGGATATATGGTTTCACATCACAATAGTAAACCATCACTTGACATTTCCAGGCAATGAGGTCAAGATGAAGGCACCAGTAGCGACCCTGTTGTCTTTGGGTCCCCTGCGCATGTGCCGGATGACGTGGACACCCTGTCGCTCTAAGTTGGCGCGTATCTCTTCGTCCAACTGCAAAAGGAGGTCGCAATGGTACATAAGACCCTGGATCAAGTTAAGGCTTTTATGGGGAGTAATCAAGACACTGATATCACCCAGCTTGCCACAAGGGAGCAATGTCTGCAACTGGGCTGGGGAGGCTGTTTGGATCAAAATCGCCCTGCTGCGCATTTTAGACAACGCCGCCACCTCCCCAAACCTATCTTCATGGTGGTCTACGAAAAACTGGGGTTTCGTTGCCTGAAATGTCTCTGCATCAGTCCTCCAGCAAACTAGGTATCAAGGCGAATGTGGCTCATAAGACTGAGTCGCGCTAAGGTCCACCCAAGGCGTGACCACGGAGGGGAACGATCGGGAATCACAGGTCACAGCTTCAAAGTCTTTTCGTACGCGCCTTGAGACTGCTGGGGCAGAGCGACCACGAGATTGAGTCGATTTAACGCGTTTCATTGCGGGTCAAAAATGGTTCAAATGGCTCTGAGCACTATGGGACTCAACTGCTGTGGTCATCAGTCCCCTAGAACTTAGAACTACTTAAACCTAAATAACCTAAGGACATCACACACATCCATGCCCGAGGCAGGATTCGAACCTGCGACCCTAGCAGTCGCACGGTTCCGGACTGCGCGCCTAGAACCGCGAGACCACCGCGGCCGGCCATTGCGGGTCATCTGCCCTGATGAAAACCACTCCAATCCCATGGACGCCACCCAATTGCAGCAATGGCCACCTGGCGAGATGGCCCTTGACGAAAGTCCTGGTGCCCAGAAAGGATGGGCACCTACTTCTTGGCACATGTGGGGAAGTCGCAGCTCAGGCATCAGCAGTGCAATCCCTGTGTTGTCAGGGGGCAACTACCAAGAGGGTACTTGAGAATCTCACCGCAACAGACTGGCTACTGCGCTGGATTTCGGGTGCCAAAATGATCTACAACTGTCGGACGCGCGAAGTATGATACAGCGCTAGAGACGAGAAGTAGGTATCCTACAAGTCTGAGGGCGCCAAGCGTGCCTTACGACTATAAGCAGCATGCAATATCTCAGTGAACGATGGACAAACAAAAAACACCATGTAAGGCGTCCTTCCGCAAATGGCTCGCACTGTCAACAGAAATTTAGAAAAGGTGGAAGTCAAACCCGAGAGGGGACTATCACAGGAAAGTCGAAACGTTGGAGATTCCATCTAGTAGCCTCTTATGACAGGCTGGAATACTGCAGGCCAATTCTAACCCCTGAATCACCAGGGAGCTATCTAAGTGTATAACAGCCTCTATTGAGTAACTGATGATTACACTACGATGACAAAAATCATGGCATAGGCGATATGCACATATACAGATGATGGTAGTATCACATATAAAAGAGCAGTGCACTGGAGGAGTTGTCATTTGCCCACAGGTGGCTCACGTGGAAACGTTTCTGACGTGATTATTTTCGCACGATGGGAATTAACATGCTTTTCACGCATAATGGTAGTTGCATCTACACCAACGGGGCATTCCATTTCGGAAACCGCTAGGGAATTCAGTATTTCGAGATCCACAGTGTCAAGAGTGTGTCGAGAATACGAAATTTCAAGCAGCACAGACGCTTAATAACAGAGAGCAGCGCTGTTCGTGTGGAGTAGTCAGTGCTAATAGACACGTAACACTGCTCAAAAAGAAGCACAGAAAGCAATGTGGGGCCTGAGAGGAACGTATCAGTTAGGGCAATGCGGTGACATGTGGCTTTAGTGGACTATGGCAGCAAACGATGGACGTGAGTGCCTTTGTTAACAGCACACCATCTCCTTCAGCACCTCCTCTGTGCTCGGCACCAAATCGGTTGGTTCCTAGATGACAGGAAAATCATGGCCTGATAAGTTCAGACGCGATTTCAGTTGGTGAGAACTGATGGTAGGATACGAGTAAGGCGCAGACTCCACGGCGCCATCGACCCAAGTTGTCAACAAGGCACTGTGTAAGCTGGTGGTGACTCCATAATGTTGTGGTCTTTGTTTACATGAAATGGAATGGGTCCTCTAGTCCAACTGAACAGATTATTGACTGGAAATTCTTATGGTCGGCCCGTTAGAGACCATTTGCAGTATGCACTTCATGTTCCCAAACAATAGAGTTTTTATAAATGTCAAAGCGCCAGTCACCGTTCCAAAATTGTTCAAGTTTGCTTTGAAGACAATTCTGGACAATCAGAGCGATTGATTTGTCCAATAGAACGTTTGTGGGATATAACCTGGAGGTCAATACGTGAACAAAATCCTACACCAACAACATTTCGAAATTGTGGACGGCTATAGAGGCAGCATGACTCAATATTTCAGCGGGGGCTTCCAACGACTTGTTGAAACGAGAGAGCTTGTTTTCTTCCCCATCCATTGACATTATTCGTCGGATTTTACTTTGACTTAGCAGATAAATTAAATTTTGATACATTTCTTGCATGAACATGGCCATTACAGGTAGGAAAATCAGTTAATGGGAGAATTGTGTTCTGCTACATCAGCTGTTCCAATTCTTGCTCTTTATTTTTGGTGACTTGTCTTTCTCCTTCAAGTAGAGAGTGCCATACAATTTGGCCAAATCAATAACTAAAGTTACCGTTAGGCATGACAATCTGAAAACAGACTGTCGGTAAAGTAGGTGGTAGGCTGAGATGCATTGGCAGAATCGTAAGAAAATGGGTTTCATCCAAGAAAGAAGTGGCTTTCCAATTTACTTTTTTTCATTTTCTTGAGTGTTGCTCACTAGTCTGTTACTCATCAGTCTGGGACCCTTCACATGCCGGGATAGTAGAGGAGACAAACACATTGCAGTGCATGTTAACTAAGACTACACAAGACCATCCAGCATATTAAATTCAATCAAATGCGCAAAACGATAAACATGTAGCTAAAGTAACGAATAAATTGTTTGAAACGCGAAATAAAGTCGGTTTAGATCAAGTAACCCGTTTGAGCAGTGCGTGGCTCGTGTTCGGGCCATCTCTCTCCTTTTACGTTCTGATTGTACTGTACTGCCGCCTAGTTTTGTTAATTCAATTACAGGTGTTACTGAGTTGCTGCAATGCCTGCCCGTGAGCGGCACCTGCGGCGCTTATCGATTTATGCCCCGCCATATTATCTTTGCTGGACTGCTATTACTTCCCAGTTGTCGTGTGTTGGAAAAGGGGATTTCGTATCTGGCAGTGAGTTGCAACGTGCCAGGAGTGGAATTCGGACCTGGCAGTCGGACACTTGGGACGAGGCAGGAGTCGGTAGAGTTGGAGCGGCAGTGAGGTTCGGATAGCCGTGGCTCGCCCGACCGTTGCCGGCACGCGTGGTTTCAATAGGGACGGTCTTGGTTGATCGACGGTTGCTCGTCTTACCGGACGACGTGATTGCTCACTGATCGTTTATGGGTTGGCGATGTGTGTGTCTCAACTCGTCGTTCGTCCTCGTCACTGCATAGTCCCTGCTTTTAGCATTGGTCGCGTTCTTCGTCCAAGTGTTTGTGACATTGTGTGTAGATTGTGATGTCGAGTGCCCATTTATTTTAGTGCTGTTTCCTTGCTGATATGTAGCAGTTGGTCGGTTGGCGCAGTCGTGACGTAACACCAGTGATGCATGCCGCGTCAGGAAGATGCGGATAGCCATCACTTGCCCGACCATTGCCGATACACATGTTTTGCGTGTGGAAGACTTTGGTTGACAGTCGGTCGGTCGTCTTGTTAGACGACGTGTATTTGGCCGGCGAATGCTTGTGGGTTGGCTGTGTGCGCTGACTAATGCTTCATCCTAGTTATTGCACAGTCACTGCCGTGAGCATCGTCTAGGCCTCGTGCAGATGTTCATGGGGCTGTGTGTAGTTTATGTGATTTTCACTGGCAAGTTTATTTAAGTGTTACTGGCGTACTGTCTCTGAGTTAGTCGGTCGTTTGATTAAACGACTTGGTTTTCGGGTCGGCCACCCCTCATGGGTTGTCTGGGATCCGTTCTTGTTTGGTTCCATAGTCACTGCTGTCAGCACCGTTGGAATTTTGGTGCAAGTGCGGAGCGGACCCTTGGTGCAAGTGTGGAGCATTGGTCTGTTGACTGTTGATGGTCGGTTGGGTTGCCGTCGGATGGAGCATGGTTGGGCCGACTGCCTGTTTCACCTAAGTGAATGTTAGGATTCCCTCCACCCGAAACCACTGAGGGCCGTTAGCTGGTCTACCTTTTCTTATTTTCTGTTGTGTGTATTTGTATGGCTCATAGCCGATGTTTTAAATTAAAGTTGAATTGTTTTTAGTTGTGTTTTAAGTCATGGGATTTGATCCGTTTTGAAATTGAAGTTTCTTGCTTGTCAAGTGTTAGATTGTCAAGTGTTAGATTGTTTGGAGCCTTCAGCCTAATTTATGATAAGGCTTAGTTGTTTAAATTTATTTAATTTGAGTTTTCAGTCGTGGGGCTTTCAGATGTTTTTAAATTAAAGTTCTTGTCTTTCGGTCATCAGACTGGTTGGGCCTTAAGGACTTCTGCCTTCTAAATATTCTGTTTTGGGTCTGAATCTTAAGTTAATGGTTTTTATCCGTTTTTAAATTTAAGTGGTTGTGCCCTTAAGGCATAAGATAGTGAGGTCTATTCAGCCGATTACTAAGTTCAAAATTTGTGCTGTTTTGTCAAACACTAAAGTTACATGCGTTAGACTCTAACTGGCAGCCGCTCATTTTGGCCCCTTTCCACAATTACAAGTACCTGTCCTGTCCTGAGGCTTTATAGGGGCGTTGCACCATTCTTACTCATCACTGGAAGAGCACAGAAGTATACATATAACAAAGCCACATGAAAAATTAAAACACTCTCTAGTAAACACAACATGAAATATAAACAGAGCAAAGTACAACACACACATCTACATACATTCCACCCAAAACTAATAACATACACGCAGTTAACAGAGAAACACAGCTATTAGAAAAAGGACTCAATACAACATCAATGCCAAGACAGATAGTCACAATACAGAAAGTTTGATGTAGAAACAAAAAACATTCAGGTGGATGAAGAAAAACAGGAAAATAGCAATGTAAATGCAGGGCTAAAACGAGAACTGGTGAAGAATAAAATAAACAACAAGACACCATGTCCAAAAACGTGCATAACAGGGAGCCTCAATTACGAAATAATGCCACATAAATATTAAAAGGAAAACTACACGCGAATAACTTCATAGTCAAGAACGCCGCCACTAAATTAACACAATTCGTCCCCACAAACAACATTGCAACACAGAAACCTGAGCAAAAGAATGTTTCCAAATACAAATAAAAACAACCTCAGAGATTTGAAAGACACAATCATAGACTAACGACAGCTGCACATGACACAGGAAAACCCAAAAGAATAAACTCTCAGACGCCAAGCCAAAGATCACAAACCATATGTTTCTTTGAAAACTGTCATAAATTTTGTGAATGCAGTGTCATATTGTGTACCAAAACATAAACAAAATCATAAACAACTCTATTAAATGGAGAACAACCGAACTGTGAAAGCAACAAATGAACTTATAACGTAAGTAAGAAGCATAAACATTCCACAAACAGTTTCACTCCTTTCTTTTGACATAGAGAGCATACACACTTCAATACCAATTCCAGACACAGTAAAACTAAACGAAATATAACCTACTGATATATAGCACAATGTCTGCATTAATTCTAAGAAATACCCAAAACTCGTGAAGAAATCTCATTTTGAAAATACTCTCAATTCGGAAAACAACATTACCTATGAAAACGTTGCCTTACAATGTGAGCCCCAATATCAGGAACATTGGCAAACATATTCATTAACAACATACAAAATACGATGTTTGATATAAATATCACAAAGAAAGGATACAAATTTTTTTCTGGTACACATTTCTTGATGATATGATTTACATGGGAGTTGAACCAACAGAGAAAACTGCTTCACGCAGACATAAGAGTATACATAGGAATATCCACTTGGTCATTGAAAAACAACCATTAAGGGAAATACACTAGTTAGGTATAAACTGAAACAGAGATGACAATAATCATAAATTAGACTTTTGCAGAAATCCAACAGAAACTGACACTGTTATACAAGGCACATCAAGTCACGTACAAAACCAGAAACTAGCAGCTATCCAACAAATGATACAAATGCCAAAATTAAGAAAATCCCACTCAGAAAAGATAACTATGAGAAAGAATTAGAACCAATGGACACCATAGCCATAAACAATGGGTGTAACACCCACAAAACCCGTACGAAACTAAACAAATATGAAAATAAACAGTGAACCAGGAAATACGAAACTCGAAGGAACAAACAGACACCCTAATACACACAAACACATAGAACAGGTACACTTGTGACATAAATAACAAAAGAAAATGGTAAACTTCATCATACACAAATCAACCTAGAGAACAGCAATAATACTGAATTAGCAAGGACTACATATAGCATACAGACATGAAGTACACTAGAGCCACATTTACTAACAGTAACAGAAAAACGAGACTTATACTGAGAAGCTGTTAAATTGCATTTAGAATTTCAAGACCTTCAATCAGTTTATTGGGATTGACAGACAGAAATTTTCGTATCAGATATGAGGAACACTTAAGCAGCTGGCAATATGAAATCAGGCTCTCTACCTTTGCTGGAAACCTAATAAAGCATGGAAGTAAACCACCTAACACAAAAAGAAAATTCTTAGGACAAACATTTCCAATAGAAAATCCATACCATTACAAGAAACCTGATAAATACAAAGTAGCCTTCCAATGAATAAGAAATTAGTAAATAATCAAATGAATATAATTTGCAATTGACAGATTTTTTAGGCACTGAAACAATAACAGAGACACAGAACATTACCAGACAAAATTATAACCCAGTACCCACCAATGCCCCGCCTCTACCGACCCAAAAAGTGGAAGGGACGCCATACAAACCAAAGAATAATGAACTTCATCCACACATTGCAACACAAACGAAATACGAAGGAAAAACACAGAGCAACTGTTTGCAGGTCTGCGTATTGTAAACACACCAGACCAAATCACAATGAACATTGAGGTGTTATGTCGAAACATGTTCGCAGAACGTCGAAAATCCAAAGTCCTGGGTACACAGAGCAACAAAGTAGAACTTCATGACAGCAAACATGTACAAATAAGATCAAAACTCGTAAATGTAAATATATTTTAATTTAATTTTAAAAAACTTATGCTACAAAAGTCGTTTTTTACCTAACAACAAAATAACAGTAGCAGAAATGCAGTTACAAATCTGTAACGGTTATATAACGCTGTTAATATATACAAAAAGGAACATGTTGTACAGGTCGCTGAAGATTTTTGACAAGTAAAAAGAAGCTAAATACATATAGGACAATATAACACAGACTTTTAATTAGTTGCATTATGTGAAACACGTCTCCAAGAAAATCCCAAATGAGAGTTGATTATCGTTTTAGTAATTCATACGTCAGGCACTTTCTAGTGACTATATTATTAAACACCAAACATCCACTTCTGCACTGACACAACATCAAACATAATGCCAAATTATTCTTTCTTATTAGCATATTGCAATAATTTACAGCTTTGTACTTATGAACAGTTTAAGGGAAATTATGCCTTGTTATTGTGAGCTTTTTCCCACAGTCACAAACCATGGACAGACTAGGTATATAAGTTTTGTTCTCATCTCGGTAATAGTTACTGTTTTTAACGACTGAGTGACAACAGAGACACCTGGAATCAAAAGGATTCTCATTAACATAAACGGGCTTGGCTAAACAGAACTGCAAAGAAGCGACACATGATCACGTTCACAATCGCCTCTCAAGATAATGCACTGTGTGAGCAACTATGGAACCTTCCACAGGCAGTTGCTGCTGCCTCGATTCGAGGTCGCCGTGGGAAGGGGGCCTGAGTTTATATGCGCAGTACCGAATGCCGTCAAGGCATTCTTAGAAGCATGATCGTAAGGGTTGGCACTCCGTAACCAGGAGTTATCACCATCGATCTTTCATTGGAAGACACTGAAAATTCAGCCCACTAATCACAAGACATTACGATGGAGATTTCAGCTCTTTGAAGGACAAGGGTGGAGGAAGAGAAAGAAGAAAGGAGTAATTCAGCGATTTTTTCAGGAGACTTTCGTGCAAGGTGATGATAATTGGTTTATAAGCTGTTTCAAGTACGATGAGCCGACATAATTCATGGGATACCTCCAAATACAGTATCTCAGACCCACTTTTACCAGTCGTAGTGCAGTAACTCGACGTGGCATGGACTCAACAAGTCGTTGGAAGCCCCCGCTGAAATATTGAGTCATGCTGCCTCTATAGCCGTCCACACTTTCGAAATGTTGTTGGTGTAGGATTTTGTTCACGAATTGACCTCCAGATTATATCCCACAAACGTTCTATTGGACAAATCATTCGCTCTGATTGTCCAGAATTGTCTTCAAAGCAAACGTGAACAATTTTGGAACGCTGATTGGCGCTTTGACATTTATAAAAACTCTATTGTTTGGGAACATGAAGTGCATACTGCAAATGGTCTCTAACTGGCCGACCATAAGATTTCCAGTCAATAATCTGTTCAGTTGGACTAGAGGACCCATTCCATTTCATGTAAACAAAGACCACAACATTATGGAGTCACCACCAGCTTACACAGTGCCTTGTTGACAACTTGGGTCGATGGATCCGTGGAGTCTGCGCCATACTCGTGTCCTACCATCAGTTCTCACCAATTGAAATCGCGTCTGAACTTATCAGGCCATGATTTTCCTGTCGTTTAGGAACCAACCGATTTGATGCCGAGCACAGAGGAGGTGCTGAAGGAGATGGTGTGCTGTTAACAAAGGCACTCACGTCCATCGTTTGCTGCCATAGTCCACTAAAGCCACATGTCACCGCATTGCCCTAACTGATACGTTCCTCTCAGGCCACACATTGCTTTCTGTGCTTCTTTTTGTGCAGTGTTACGTGTCTATTAGCACTGACTACTCCACACGAACAGCGCTGCTCTCTGTTATTAAGCGTGTGTGCTGCTTGAAATTTCGTATTCTCGACACACTCTTGACACTGTGGATCTCGAAATACTGAATTCCCTAGCGGTTTCCGAAATGGAATGCCCCGTTGGTGTAGATGCAACTACCATTATGCGTGAAAAGCATGTTAATTCCCATCGTGCGAAAATAATCACGTCAGAAACGTTTCCACGTGAGCCACCTGTGGGCAAATGACAACTCCTCCAGTGCACTGCTCTTTTATATGTGATACTACCATCATCTGTATATGTGCATATCGCCTATGCCATGATTTTTGTCATCGTAGTGTAATCATCAGTTACTCAATAGAGGCTGTTATACACTTAGATAGCTCCCTGGGGATTCAGGGGTTAGAATTGGCCTGCAGTATTCCAGCCTGTCATAAGAGGCTACTAGATGGAATCTCCAACGTTTCGACTTTCCTGTGATAGTCCCCTCTCGGGTTTGACTTCCACCTTTTCTAAATTTCTGTTGACAGTGCGAGCCATTTGCGGAAGGACGCCTTACATGGTGTTTTTTGTTTGTCCATCGTTCACTGAGATATTGCATGCTGCTTATAGTCGTAAGGCACGCATGGCGCCCTCAGACTTGTAGGATACCTACTTCTCGTCTCTAGCGCTGTATCATACTTCGCGCGTCCGACAGTTGTAGATCATTTTGGCACCCGAAATCCAGCGCAGTAGCCAGTCTGTTGCGGTGAGATTCTCAAGTACCCTCTTGGTAGTTGCCCCCTGACAACACAGGGATTGCACTGCTGATGCCTGAGCTGCGACTTCCCCACATGTGCCAAGAAGTAGGTGCCCATCCTTTCTGGGCACCAGGACTTTCGTCAAGGGCCATCTCGCCAGGTGGCCCTTGCTGCAATTGGGTGGCGTCCATGGGATTGGAGTGGTTTTCATCAGGGCAGATGACCCGCAATGGCCGGCCGCGGTGGTCTCGCGGTTCTAGGCGCGCAGTCCGGAACCGTGCGACTGCTAGGGTCGCAGGTTCGAATCCTGCCTCGGGCATGGATGTGTGTGATGTCCTTAGGTTATTTAGGTTTAAGTAGTTCTAAGTTCTAGGGGACTGATGACCACAGCAGTTGAGTCCCATAGTGCTCAGAGCCATTTGAACCATTTTTGACCCGCAATGAAACGCGTTAAATCGACTCAATCTCGTGGTCGCTCTGCCCCAGCAGTCTCAAGGCGCGTACGAAAAGACTTTGAAGCTGTGACCTGTGATTCCCGATCGTTCCCCTCCGTGGTCACGCCTTGGGTGGACCTTAGCGCGACTCAGTCTTATGAGCCACATTCGCCTTGATACCTAGTTTGCCGGAGGACTGATGCAGAGACATTTCAGGCAACGAAACCCCAGTTTTTCGTAGACCACCATGAAGATAGGTTTGGGGAAGTGGCGGCGTTGTCTAAAATGCGCAGCAGGGCGATTTTGATCCAAACAGCCTCCCCAGCCCAGTTGCAGGCATTGCTCCCTTGTGGCAAGCTGGGTGAAATCAATGTCTTGATTACTCCCCATAAAAGCCTTAACTTGATCCAGGGTCTTATGTACCATTGCGACCTCCTTTTGCAGTTGGACGAAGAGATACGCGCCAACTTAGAGCGACAGGGTGTCCACGTCATCCGGCACATGCGCAGGGGACCCAAAGACAACAGGGTCGCTACTGGTGCCTTCATCTTGACCTCATTGCCTGGAAATGTCAAGTGATGGTTTACTATTGTGATGTGAAACCATATATCCCTCCCCCTATGCAGTGCTTCAAGTGTTGGAAGTTTGGTCACATGTCACCTCATTGTACTTCCAGCATCACATGCAGGGATTGCGGTCATCCTCTGCAAACAGGTGCTCCATGTGCGCCTCGTCCCACTTGTGTGAACTGTGGGAGGCACCACTACCCCTGCTCACCTGACTGCCCTGTTCTCCATAAGTAGCGACGAATCATGGAAATAAAAACCCAGGACAGGCTCACCTGTCAGCATGCAAAGAGGAAATATGAACGACTTCATCTTGCGCAGATGACTACCTCATATGCTGCGACTATGACTTAGTTGCCCCCAGTGGCAATGGCTGCCCTGCAGTTGTTAAGCTCCAGTGGGCCCTCGGGACCACCCTGTCTGTTTCCCTGTGTCTGTGATGGTGTACGCTGTTTCTTCTGGTGCTCCCATGGTACCTTCTTTGGGAGACCAGAGACCGACCCCCCTAACTTTCAGGGATATCAGACACTCCACCCCCCCCCCCCCCACTGGAGATACGCCAAGGCTGGCTCTCATGTGAAAAGATGGCTTCTCTCATGTGAAAAGATGTGGAAAGTGTCCCTTGGAAGTCTGCCTTCGAAGTACTCCAGCGCGACAACTGACATCAGTCAGTGGCTCAAGGAGATATGAGAAGTAGATCAAAGAGCTTCCTACTCTTCGTCAGTCCCTGACGCTCCTGAGTCTCCTTCCCAGGTTGCTCCTAATGAGCAGCAGGAGAAGGTGAAGGAGAAGAAGAAGAAGAATAGGCTGGTTACGATCGATGTGGTTCAGGTTGCCTCTGTGCCAGCTGTTCCTACCAGCTCTGACTCTCAGGACGATTTGCAGGTTTTGGAGACCTCCGACGACCTCAATCTCGCCCCTACCTAAGATGCACTGATTCTCGATTCAGGCTCTCCTTTGGTGGTGGTCAATGCCTCCTCAGTTCCTTCATGCGTCTTTGGCCGTGAACAATATCATCCACCAGTGGAATTGCAGGAGTTTTTCCAACCTCCTTGCTGAGCTCCGACATCTCCTCAGCCTCCACCCTTTCTTCTGCATTGCGCTCCAGGAGAGTAGGTTTCCGGCGTTGCGAACCCCCACCCTTTGTACCTATGGGGGTTATTCCATGAATCGGGCAGCTTATGAGAAGGTATCTGGTGGCGTCTGCATTATGTTCTTCACTCTCTTTACAGTGAGCGTGTCCCCTCTTCAAACATATTTAGAGGCTGTTGCTGTTAGGGTGTGGACGCAGCGGGCTGTTACTGTCTGCATCCTTTATCTTCCACTGGATGGAGGTATCCCACTGCCTGTACTGGTTGTGCTGGTGCCCAAAACCCTTTATGGGGTGGATGGGTGACAATGGGCCGAGGTGCTGTTGCTGAGCAGTTGTGAGTGCAGCTTGATCTTTCTCTCTTAAATGAAAGTGCCTTCACACATTTCAGTGTCGCATGGCATGTACTCAGCCATCGACATTTCTGTCTGCAGCCCTGGACTTCTACCATCTGTCCATTCGAGTGTGCACGATGACTTGCATGGTTATGACCACTTTCAGATTTTTCTGTCTCTGCCGCAACTCACCCCTCTAGCCACTCCGCATGTGTTCTGAATATGGCTGACTGGGACTTGTTCGTTTCCATTGTCGATATTGAGCCACTGTGTCATGACGCTATTGATGTTGTCGTTCACATGCTAACCATGGCACCATTTCTGTAGCAGAATCTGCAATGCCCTGCTCTTTGGGGTCCCATTGTCGGAGGACTGTGCCTTGGTGGTCACCAGAGATCGCTGAGGTGATTCAAGATCGCAGGTGGGCCCTCCGATTTCATAAGAGGCACCCATCCATGGATCACCTTATTGCCTTCAAGCGGCTCTGTGCCTGAGCCCATTGCTTTATTCGCCGTCGGGAGCAGCAGTGCTGCGAAAGTTATGTCTCCACCATTGGCATCCGTACTAGGCAACTCTGTTGATATCAGGCCCCCGTTAGTGTCCCTTGGCTTTTGCTGAATGGAGCCATCTGTACTGACTCAGAAAAGATTGCCGAACTCTTCACAGAGCATTATGTTCAGAGTTCCACTCTATGAATTACCCACAGGCCTTCCACTGCCTGAAAGAGCGGCTGGGACATCAGAGTCTTCCCTACACGCTATCCCAAATAGTACAATGCTCCATTCAGTGAGTGGGAATTCCTAAGTACCCTTGCCTCTTGCTCTGATATGGCTCCCAGGCCAGATCGCATCCACTATTAGATGCTTAAACACATCTTGGTGGACTGCCAGCTACATCTCATAGACCTTTTCAACCGTATCTGGGTTGAGCATGAGTTCCCGACTCAATGGTAGGAGAGCTTTATCATACCACTGTTGAAGCCTGGCAAGAACCCACTGGAGGTGAACAGCTACCACCTGATTAGCCTCACCAACGTTCTGTGGAAGCTGCTCGAATGCATAGTGAGCCAGATGTTGAGTTGGCTACTTGAGTCTTGGGGCATTCTGGACCCATCTCAGGGTGGGTTCCGTAAGGGCTGCTCTACCACTGATAATCTGGTCTGCCTGGAGTCGGCCATCGGTATGGTATTTGCCCACAGCCAACATCTGATTGTCGTCTTTTTTGACATGCAGAAGGCGTACGATACAACATGGCGACACCACATCCTCACCACGCTTCATGGGTAGGGTCTTAGGGGCCTGCTTCAAGTTTTTATTCAAAATTTCCTGTCGCTTCGTTCCTTCCACATGCAAGTTGGTCCCTCCCATAGTTCCTCTCGAGTCCAGGAGAATGGTGTTCCCAGAAGGCTCTGTCTTGAGTGTCTGCTTCTTGTTAGTTACTATCAATGGGCTAGCGGCAGCTATGGGAACGTCAGTATCGGCTTCTTTGTATGCTCATGACTTTTGCCTCTACTATAGTTCCACAGACATTGCGAATGCTGAAGAGTAGATACAGGGCACTACCTGCAGGGCGCAGTCTTGGTGGTTAAACAATGGTGCTGGCGGCATCTTAACGCCCTTCGTTGCTAGTCATACCAGCTGGGATGCCAATTGGTCTACTGTTCTGCGACTGTACCAGGAGTTGGTTGAGTCCAGTCTCGATTATGGGAGCCTGGCTTATGGTTTGGCATCGCCTTAGGCGTTGCGGTTGCTTGATCCCATACTTCACAGCGGGATCCGACTCGCCACTGGAGATTTCAGCACAAGCCCTGTGAACACCATACTTCTGGAGGCTGGTATCCCTCCATTGCGGATCCGACGCCAACGACCCCTGGCCGCTTATGTTGCACATGCTTGTAGCTTGCCGAAGTCAGTCGTCCATTTTCCTGAATGGCGGCCCCGTTCAGGGTGTTCGATTGCGGTTCGCGTCCGGTCTCTTCTATCTGGGCTTGAGTTTTTCCCTGTCCCACCTCTTTTCTGGGCCCTTCGACGTCCAACCCATGGTGTGTGCCCCATCCATGCCTTCAGCTGAATTTGGCGCAAGGTTTGAAAGACCCAGTCCCTCTTGAGTCCTCCGTTGCTTTCTTTCCATCCTTGTCGCGTTTCCCGGTTCTGCCATAGTCTATACCGACGGTTCGATGGTTGCTGGTCGTGTTGGGGTGACGCTCCATGGTTTTTGTGTTGACCCCGGTTATGTCCGCATCCTGGGTAATGAACGGGTTGACAAGATGGCCAGACAGGGTGCCGATGCACCGGCCCTGGAGATTGGCCTTTCGGAGTGTACGTTTTGCAGCAGAAGGTCTTTGGTACCCGGGGTGATGAATGGCGCATGTTGTCTTCATCCAGCAAATTTAGGATCGTCAAGGAGACTACCAGTGTGTGGCGCTCCTCATTGCAGGCCGTTGTACTCTGCTGGCTATGCATTGGCCACACCTGGCTGACTCACGGTTATTTATTGTGCGCGAGGACCCACCTCTGTCACTGTGGTTCAGCATTGACAGTGGTCCACAACTTGTTGGACTGTCCGCTTTTAACTGCGCTCAGGCAGACGTTTGCGCTGCCTGAAACGCGCCCTACTCTTTTAACGGATCGTGCTGCAATGGCAGGTTTAGTTTCGAGTTTTATTCTAGCTGGGTCTATTATCGCTTGATCTGGGGGTTTCTCCCTTTTGTGCGTTGCATCTGGCCTTTGGCCTACGGTTTTAGATTTGGATTTTTAGTGTGTCTATTGGTGGTTCGCTTTTCCATGGTCGGTCAACCACTGTAGCACTCTGTGTGCTTTCAATTCCTTTTGTCTGGTCTTCGTCTGTGTCTTTCTTGTTCTGTTTCTTCCCTTGTCTTTTCCGTTGTCTGTTTTTATTACTTGTGGGTAACTGAGTAGTTGATGGTTGTGGAAAAAGGGACCGATGACCTTTTCATTCTGGTCCTCACAAACCAACCAAACACTTAAACAATCTTAGCTACTGCTAAATAGGCTTAAGGCCCAATAAATGCACGTTTTATCAGTAAGTCATGGTAACTAGGAGACAATAAAAACCAAAACTGAGCAAAGAATGTTTCATGAGAAAGTAAAATAACTTAAGGTTACGAGAAGGCTTAAAACAAACCAGAACTTAGTAATGTCCCAAGTAAATGTAGGTTATATTTCATTGTTAGCCAAAAATTTTAAGTTACAAGTAGGAGTAGTGCAACAGAGTACAGTGCAGTTTGCAAGATAACGGTGCAAGGCGAATCTAAATTATTCTTAGGAACTGCACCATAGGTTCGTTTTAGTGGAGTAAGCGGTTGAACCAAGGAGACTTAATAGTAAAACTTAGTTTATAGCCAGAACCACAACTCAGAATTACTCCTACATGGAACTTTAACAGCATTTCCAAATAACGATATATGATGAATTAACGGCCGGTGGATATACAAACAAGTTTTACAATCGGTGGAGGCGCTTTAAGATTTGCCTGAAATTTGCCTAAAACACAAGAAATTCAATAGTGACTACCTAGTAACCTTTGTAGAAAAATGGCCAAGCAAACTATAGGCAAAACTTATTTTAAAGGTTACCTTTAAATACCTTCTCTTTACTTTGAGATTTAAAGAGAGCCACTTTCATATAACAACGTACAATTTTGAAAACTGGAAATTATGGTCTGAGGTAAGGCCCCAACCACGAGGCGACAAGGAAGCAAACAAGGGCAGTAGCCGATCAAATACACAAACAGAATCAGCTACGCCTGGCGGGACACAAGGCAAATACAGGCACGGCAAATAGTATTACTCAGGCGGATAGATTCAGAAAGCTCCAAATGGCTAGTAATAAGGATCTGAGGTAACCAGCTGGCCAGTTGCCTTTCCAAAGTAGGTACCTTTTATCAGTCGTATTGCAAAACTGTTTGGCGAATGTCATACGAGTAATTAAATTATGGGTAACTCTTCACACATCAGTATGAACGGAGCTAAACATCAGCCAACTTAGATATAATCAAGTTCACAAATTCGGGCAGGCCAGAATATAAAATCAACTGGACCAGCATTAAGGGCTAAATTTAAATTAAATTCCCATATGGAAAGAGACTTACTAAATTAACAGTATTTTTGTTAAAACTCAAGGCAATAAAATACAAAGCACCTTAAAGATAACAGGCCGGTGTGACATTATAAAAAAATCGCGGTAGGAAATTTAAGGACTGAAATTAGGAAAAGTGACTTAGATTCTACAAGCCACTCACGTCATTCAGTATCATCGCGAGCACACAATAGATTTGATGCATGTTTGTGACACTTTGCGAAAACGTGAATAACTCTAACAAGCGCTTTTAGCTTACGGCACCAGACCGGAGTAATGACACAAATATCAAGTAAGTGCTGAGGGAACCAGGATGTTGAAACTGACCACAAATTTAATGCCTGTTACCAAAAGACCTCAAAAGTCCTCTCCATTGTCCACATTATGGGCAGGCAACAGTTCCCCAAATAGGATCGCTTCTCTCAGCGGTCGGGTAGTTGACAGTCAAGTTCCCAAGATGCGTGGTGGCGGCAGTAACACTCTCCAGGTGAGGCCCCAACCTCAGTCTTCCTTGATGTATTGAAATCTGTTAGGTGCGATATCTGTCTAATGTACATACGTCTTACATTACTGAACTTGCGCTCCTACCGATCTCTGTTCCTTATCGCGATGCTATATACTTTAATAGTGAAGTAAATGTAGTACATCTCAGAAGATACCTTTAATTATTCAGATTTATGCTAATTATTTCTTTGCCAGAGGTATTTTACTAGATCATTTGTGTTGTCGATTGACAAGACAGCCAACCCACTATGAGAGGAAGCCGAAAGGCACGCGTTTTAACTCACGCAGGCTGGCGTGAGGTCTGGAACAGGTCTAGGAAATGAGACTAGCAAAAAAGACGTAGCTGTGGAATACTTAACACTAATCCATAAATGGTGAACATCGCTCTTCACGGTACATGTTTTACAGCATCAATAATAACTGGTAATGGCGCCTTGCTAGGTCGTAGCAAATGACGTAGCTGAAGGCTATGCTAACTATCGTCTCGGCAAATGAGAGCGTATTTTGTCATTGAACTATCGCTAGCAAAGTCGGCTGTACAACTGGAGCGAGTGCTAGGAAGTCTCTCTAGACCTGCCGTGTGGCGGCGCTCGGTCTGCAATCACTGATACTGGCGACACGCGGGTCCGACGTGTACTAACGGACCGCGGCCGATTTAAAGGCTACAACCTAGCAAGTGTGTTGTATGGCGGTGACACCACAATTTGTGCAAATTCTGAAAGTTTCCGTAGAAAAGTAAATAGTGGGACGCATTGTGGTAGCTGTAGCAAAATGTTTCACTGAGGAATATGTGAAGAGAACTCTGTGGGAAAGTCACTAAGCCCCACTCTTGGAAGTGCAAAATACGCAGCACAACAGATTAACAGAGGAACTGGAATGGGAGATCTCCACCCTTCGGGCGCATCTGGAGGCAGCTAGGAATAACTAGTGAGGGTGAAAGAAAGCAATTATGTTGATGATGGTTGGGGACTGGCAACTGGTAGGAACAACTAGCAACGGAATGACGCGGTGTGGCAGTTTTCTAGTGTCTACTTCTAACACGCTCTAGCGGCCAAAGTTTAGGGGTGAATTGCCTCATCTACATCTACATCTACATTGCCTCAAGGTGAAGTAGAAATAGGAAGTACACACCAATGTTTTGTAAGGCTGGAAACCAGACTAATCTTAGACCACAGCTTCACGGTCAGCTCATCAGACTACACCATGACAATTATAAACTCCGTACAGCCCTTATGACTCAGTAGAAAATCAGGAAAATGGGTTGGAAAATTGTCCCTCATCCTCCCTACAGACCGGACTTGGCTCCGTCTCATCTTTACCTCTTTGGTCGTCTAATGGCCCGACTGCGAGGTTAAACAATTGATTGTGAAAAAGACGTTGTTTCCTGTGTCAAGTGATGGTGTAAACGTCAGTCCCCAGAATTTTACCAAAGTGCATTTACGTCATGGAGAGAATGCTGGGCCCGATGCGTCACAGCTGATGGAGGCTACAACGAGTAGGCTCAATGTATAGCTAAATGTTCCAAATGTGTTCACCAAAATTTAATTCTCGTTTTGCAAAAAATAAGGAAATTAGAGACGACTGTGCAGAACTTTCTGAAAGCCCTTTCTATTTAAAGCTAGAGAAAAAAAATCCGATCTCAGTTAGCAGAGATTAATAGGAGAGACGTTCAATAAGTAATGAAACACTTTTTCCAGTTAAAGATGCGGATTTTGTTGTGGGATATCGAGGAACATTCCTGCTTCATCCCCAGTAGTTTTATGAAGTTCTGATATGCGGCTGCGCTATACGTGGCCATCAGAATAATGTCTGTAAACGAGATGTGCTCTAAGCAAAGAGCCGTCGTCAAGCTTCTTTTGGCGGAAACCAGAGCTTTGCAGATATTTATAGGCTCTTGCAGAGTGTCTAAAGAGATCTGGCAGTTAACAAAATCACGGTGAACCGTTGAGCGAGGCGCCTGTCATCATGGCAACAACGTCGTTCAAACCAATCAGATCTCTAGCGTGCCGTTCAGTTGCACACAGCTGTGACTCCTGTAACATCGGAACGTGCGGACACTCTCACTGTAGGTGATCGATGAATCACAATCAAACAATTCGCTGCTGAACAGGACGTCTCTTTTGGTAGTGCTGACACACTTGTCCGTCCGTTGGAGTACTCATAGGTGTGTGCCAGCTGGGTACCTTTCTCCATAACGCAAGACAATAAAGAGCAATGAAGTGCCATCTGTGCATTGAAGGATGCACTCAACGAGAAGCAGTGTGTGGATGACGGGGAGGATATTAATGCAGCCAGACTTTTGCTCCGACGTCTACGGTAGACTGGTACCATGCGGTCATACAGGCACTGCCAGTAATGTGGCGTAAGGTCGTCGCATTGAAAGGAGGTCATGTGGAAAATAGGGTTCTGTGGCCAAAAGAGGGAAAATATTATTCCTCTAGGAATCGTGAACAAAACCAACCAGCTTTCAGAAAAGAAAGTGTTGCATTAGTTATTGAATTCCCCTCGTGTTTTGAATTGGCACCCGCTGAACTAAAGCCACACATGAGAAGTTATTCTGTGCAGGTACCATTGACCTGGTGATGCTAAGGACACTTCTTTCAATAATTCAACTGAAATCCTAGAAAGAGTCTCAGCTTTCATAAGTAACATAAGAGAATGTGGTGATACTTACACTGGCTGTGAGGATGAAATTAGTAATAACTTCATACAATAATGAACACTTTTGACGTGGTGCAAATGGTCGACATTGCTACTAGGGTATCAAAACGTTCGCATCTGCCTTAAACGATGGACTTACAGACTTCGTCAGTGGAAACTGTAAAGTATACGTGAAAGATCTTGGCCTGTCTGATCTTTATTATCACGTAGAGAAAGGCTTGGTGAAACCCACAAATCAGCTGGCCTACAAATGGTTCGTCTTGGAACGTGATATACACACGTCTTCTTGGGCACTGGCAAATGAAACATGGGACGAAGTGTTCGTGGAAATATCGCAGAACATTATACCGGTGTCGTATGATTTTTATTTCATAATATACGGAAAAAAATGTGGTTGCTAAGTTCTCTAATTTCTACACATGGTTGAAATTAGATGTTGAGGAGACATTTCCAACAGCAGTCACTTCAACAACAGCAACTAAGGAAAATTGATAGATAACTGCGGATATTAGAAACTCTCTCCAGGCACTTAAATAACTCGGTACTTTGCGTAAGCAATGCACTAATAATCAGTTTCTAGATCACTATTGAAGGTACATACAAATGCATAGAACCTGTTGCAAACGAATCATTCAAAGTATCATATCCTACAGTGAATAAATCAATATTCCGTGCAATGTTATAAAACATGTAACTGGAAAAGACAGACACGAATGTAATGACATACAAATCCAAAATGGGAACAGAATAGTAGAAAAACCTCAGGAAATGGCTAACTTTAGTAAACGACTATTTATCTAGGGTTGTGAAGAACGTAGAGCAAAATCTTCTTAAAATACGTTTAGCAGCGACAGTGACTTACGCGGGAAGCACCATGATGATGTTTGCTTCAATAGAGCTTGAAGTCAGGAAGATCTATAGAAATTAAAAAAGTAGGACGTCAGTAGGTTAGGTTTTGATGAGGTTTCAGTCTCTCTTCTGATGAAGTGCATGGACAACATACAAGTCCCGTTATGAAACGTAATAAACTATCCCTTAATTAGTTCAGGTACTTCTTCAGAGGACCTAAAGCACGCAAGAGTTTAACGTTATTAAAGAAAGGTAATGCAGACGGTATAGCAACCTCAAGCCCACTTTTCCCACAATCTGCTTTCTCAAAAGTAATTGGATTAATCATGAAATCAGGTTAATGAGTTACATTAATAAATACACCCTTCTCAATAAAGCACAGTTTGGATTCCGATCTGGGAAGAACACAATATTGTCCATTACAGAATACGCTACTGATAAGGATGAATGTCTTACCGGCATATTCTCAGACTCCTCCAAGGCTCTCGACATGACCATAAAATACTGTCAAAGTAGGAAACGAGTGGCTCCAGTCTAGCCTGGAAAACGGTGTGAAATAGATGTAATTCACGTATCTGCTAATGATAAATTTGTAGTAAAACAACGTCAACACGAAATATACAAACGTGTGTCCATAATGGTAGTGCTGTTAATTCAAGTGAGTTTTTAATATGGCGTCATAAAGTATACGTGAGAAAATACTCTTTTTAATTGTTGATCCGTTGTACTATCCAGAATTGAGCTTTTTTTTTTTTTTTAAATGGTGGTACTGTAATCATACGCTCTTATTGCTTTATCAAGAGCTTCATCTACATCTACATCTACGTGATTACTCTGCTATTCACAATATAGTGCCTGGCAGAGGGTTCAATGAACCACATTCCAGTTGTTTCTCTACCGTTATACTCTCGAACGGTATGCGGGAAAAACGAGCACTTAAATTTTTCTGTGCGAACCCTGATTCCTCTTATTTTATCGTAATGATCATTTATCCCTTGTAGGTGGGTGCTAAGAGAAGGTTTTCGTAATCGGAGGAGAAAACTGGCGATTGAAATTACATGAGAAGATCCCGTCGCAACGAAAAACGCCTTTCTTTTAATGACTGCCACTCCAATTCACGTATCATGTCAGTGACACTATCTTACCTATTTCGCGATAGTACAAAACGAGCTGCCCTTCTTTGTACTTTTTCAATGTCATCCGTCAGTCCCAACTGATGCGGATCCTGCACCGCACAGCATTACTCCAGAATAGGGCGGACAAGAGTGGTGTAAGCAGTCTCTTTAGTAGACCTGTAGCACCTTCTAAGTGTTCTGCCAATGAGTCGCTGTCTTGGGTTTGCTCTGCCCACAATAGTATCAATGTGATCGTTCCAATGTAGGTTATTTGTAATTGTAAGCCCTACGTATTTTGTTGAATTTACAGCCTTCAGATTTGTGTGACTTATCGCGTAATCGAAAATTAGCTGATTTCTTTTAGTACTCATGTGAATAACTGCACACTTTTCCTTATTCAGGGTCAACTGCCACTTTTCGCACCATACAGATATCTTATCTAAATCATTTTGCAAGTCGTTTTGATCATCTGATGACTTTGCCTCATCTGCAAACAATCCAAGACGGCTACTCAGAATGTCTCCTATGTCGTTAATATAAATCAGGAAAATAGAGGGCCTATAACACTTCCTTGGGGAACGCCGGATATTACTTCTGTTTTACTTGATGACTTTCCGTCTATTACTACGAACTGTGACCTTTCTGACAGAAAACCACGAATCCAGTTGCACAACTGAGGCGACACTCCGTAGGCACGCAGTTTGGTTAGAAGACGCTTGTGAGGAACGGTGTCGAAAGCCTTCTGGAAATCTACAAATATAGAATCAATATGACATCCCCTGTCGATAGAACTTATTACTTCATTAGTATAAAGAGCTAGTTGTGTTTCACAAGAACGACATTTTCTAAAACCGTGCTGACTATGTGTCAATAAATCGTTTTCTTAGAGGTACTTCATAATGTTCGAATACAGTATATGTTCCAAAACCCTACTGCAAATCGACGTTAGTGATATAGGCCTGTAATTCAGTGGATTACTCCTACTTCCCTGTTGGGGTATTGGTGTGACTCGAACAATATTCCAGTCTTTAGGTACGTATCTATCTGTGAGCGAGTGATTGTATGTAATTGATAAATTTGGAGCTATTTTATCAGCATTCTCTGGGAGGAAACTGACTGCCTTTATTAAGTGATTTGAGCTGTTTCGTTACATCGAGGATATCTACTTCTATGTTTCTCATCTTCACAGTTGTTCTTGATTGGAATTCGAATCGAAGTTAAGTACAAATGACTATTATTTTTACAAGTTTTTACTACTGCACCGAATTGAAATACAAGGAATTCTCCTGCAATTGCTATTTTACGACATTAGCATTACAATAAAAATTTGAAATCGGACTTATTCCCCATGTAATTGAATCTAATGTTTGCAGCGGAGGTAATATATTTTAGGTACGCTGTTCATCTAATGATTGATGCAGATTGCGGTGCTGATAATATCATTATAGCGCTAGGAAAAATAGGCGGAAGTATTGCTGACACACACAAGAAATTCATTTATTTTCGGAAGGCCATCATAGTTTATAAATTGTGCGTACTGCTCTTGCTGCTTTGAAAGGAGACAATTCTATGTCTCTTACTGGTGGATTGACAAAGAAACAGTAGGCTTCTCTTAAATATACTAAATTGGCAACAAGTCATCATTTTTCCACTTCCGGCATCACTGTTTTATGAGTAACACAAATGCAATCCTCCGATTGCTCTGCCTTTAAAATTTTTTATAAAATATATTTGCTTTATAACTATTGTTCTCATACTTTTATGCATAAATACGTACAAGCTCTATACATTTCCCCCACACAAGAATTCAACATTTTAATGATGACGAAGCATCTACGACAATAGCTGTTCCCTTAGGGTATCCCATATGATTTATATTGCCCTAAGCAATTTGCGCATGCAGAATTAGGTGAATGAAATCAGGGAGAAGCTCACCATGATTAGCAGCGGCGATCACGGTTGGTTCAAAATCTGGTTTGCGGCTGTACGACGTCAACATCTATTGACGAAGGAGCCTACACTCAGTATGTGATATTATGTAATTTATAGTATCACAACATCCTCGATTGAGACAGAGACGTTTATGCAAGTAGCAATATAAGTTCCTCGTGCTACCACGAACCCCTTCATTCCGGTGATAGGATACATCCTAGACGCAGCAAAAACAAGTTTTTCCTTCACGTGATTCTTTGTTTGACGTTTTTCTTGCTGTGTGTACCGACGTCGTCCGCGTCTGCTGAAATCTGTACTGAACGATACTGGTCCCTGGCCTTAGCTGCCCCGAATTCATGAATATATATTGGACTCAGATCGCAGGTCCGGAAGATCTTGCGGGACCTTGTGGTGGAAGGTTAGTTTGCAAACTGGAAAAGTGTCATTGCAGAAGGTAAGACAAACTTTTTCAACGAAACTGTAGCGGCAAGCACATGAATATGTTGTCACAACAGAAGTTGTTTTTTTCTGAAACGACAGCTGTTAGCTTACGTAATATAAGCAAAAGATAAGGTTAGCTATGTGGTATGTGTTATTTATCCGTGTTAATTGGAACTAATGTTAATTAACAAAGGATTCTGCAACAAACTCATACCTTAAAATTTTGATAGGTGACAGTCTAAATTCGTCACTGTATGTGTGTATTTCTCTTCAAGGTCTAGACTGAGTTGCCATGGAACAGGAAATATCTCAATATCGGGCTTGAAGGAAATCTACGAACGTAATCCTGGACTGAATTATACGTATACTACTGGAATGACCTGGAATTGTCGCTAAATGCATAGCTTCAGCAGTAATCGTAAGTACTATTTTACGCTTGCATACCTAAGACAAAGTTGAAAACTTTCGGAAACACAAAGAGCTTGGCAAACACTCTTGGTCTCACCTGACATTGTGCGAATATGAGGGTTGCAGCTGTCATCTTACGAGTTTTCGAAAGTTGGCCTCAGATTTTGAACATTACTACACTCACGCTCATAAATTAAGGATAATTGCAGAATGTGGTGCCACACAACGTGGCACTACACAAAACTGGCGCTAACGGCATAGGCACACAGGAAACACACACAACACAGATCTACAAGTCCACGGTATTGGTGATAAGTTGAGAAAACCGTCCTGAAACATAAGTGCTACAAAACGCCACTGTTTCCTGCGCATGTACCCCGACATCAATAGGAGATATGATCACCACGCAGACATACGCAGGCCGCACAACGGGTTGACATACTCTGGATCAGGTGTTCGAACAGCTGCTGGGCTATAGGCTCCCATTCTTGCATCACTGCGTGTCGAAGTTTCTGAAGTGTCCTAGGGATTTGGAGACGTGCAGCGATACGTCGACCGAGATAATTCCAGACCTGCTCGATAGGGTTTAGGTCTGGAGAACAGGCCGGCCACTCCGTTCGCCTGATATTTTCTGTTTCAAGGTACTCCTCCACGATGGCAGCTCTGTGGGGCCGTGCGTTATCATAGATCAGGAGAAAGGTGGGATCCACTCTACCCCTGAAAAGGCGGACATACTGGTGCAAAATGACGGCCCGATACACCTGACCTGTTACAGTTCCTCTGTCAAAGATATGCATGGGTGTGCGTGCACCAATCATAATGCCACCCAACACCATCAAACCACGACCTCCATACTTGTCCCTTTCAAGGACATTAAGGTGTTAGTATCTGGTTTCTGGTTCACGCCAGATGAAAACCCGGCGGGAAATACTGTTCAGACTATACCTGCACTTGTCCGTGAACATAACCTGGGACCTCCGTTCCAATGACCATGCACTGTGTTCTTGACACCAGGCTTTACGGACTTTCCTGTGACCAGGGGTCGGTCGAATGCACCTTGCAGGTCTCCGGGCGAATAAACCATGTCTGTTCAGTTGTCTGTAGACTGTGTGTTTGGATACAAGTGTTCCAGTGGCTGTGATTGGGTCCCGAGCAAGGCTACCTGCAGTACTCTATGGCCGTGTGCCGGCACTGATGGTGATATATCGGTCGTCTTGTGGTGTTTTACACTGTGGACGTCCCATAATGTAGCGCCTGGACACGTTTCCTGTCTGCTGGAATCGTTGCCATAATCTTGAGATCATAGTTTGTGGCACACGGAGTGCCCGTGCTACGACCTGCTGAGTTTGAGCAGCCTCCAGTTGCCCTATTATTCTAACCCTCGTAACGTCATCAATATGTCTTCTTTGAGATATTTTCAACACACAGTCACCATTAACACGCCTGAAAACTCATGCACACTTACACACTGCACTTTACTCTGACATGCACCAACACACCTCTGCGGATGTGGACTGCTGCCAGCGCCATCGTGCGGCGACCGCAGGTCAAATGCACCGCATGGTCATACCCCGACATGATTTAAACCCGCAAAATGCCCACCAGCATAACGCCGTGAAACTCTGCTCACATGTTAATAACTTAACATAGCCATGTATATCATTATTTGTATGGGATAATTAAGGATATGTTCATCAGTTTTAAATAAATTTGGTTTTTAATTATTTAACCACATTAAAATTTTATCGGTACAGTTAGCATCAATGTGGCAGTGCTGAAGTAATAAATTTTGCATAATGTTGTTCCAAGTTTGTTTGCTGGAACGTATTTCCTGTCACCTTCTGAGTTCAGTGATATGTATATTCTTTTATCTGTTTCACTACCACGGAGAAAACGAGTCCGGTAATCAGTGGAGGTTTGGCCATGGGCCGAGTCTTAACGCAGCACGGTCATATGGATATTTGAACATGGAAATCTAGCGAAACTGGCAGTCCGATGGGCGGTACCTCTTCTGAGGTGTGCATGTGAAACTCCATAAAAAACGCAGAGAACACGTAAATCCGTATATACCGTGGTCATGAAGTTTAAGATACCATAAATTACCAACAAGGAAAAACTTCCTTGGGACTAGATGAAGCTGTTGGGAGTAATACCTATAGAGAAAAAAAGGTTGAAAAAAAAACAGGGCTGAAGTGGTGGCCCTATCTGCTAAAGTTGTGCTCAACGCTCTTGTACTTTAATGGAATGTGCGTTTGATGTTCCGCAAACTAAATTCAATGAACTGCTTTTATCCACCATGTAGCCTCTTTTCTATAGTGTGATGTTTTAAAAGTGTTGATATAGTGACAATTCGAGCAGCTTGACCAGATAGCTTAACACAGTATGTAGACTGGCAGCCAAGTGCGGTTTTTTTTTTTTTTTTTTTTTTTTTTTTTTTTTTTTTTTTTTTTTTTTTTTTACGGCCGGGAAAGTTGAGTGAGGAGGGTTCGACGGCATCGCAGCGGGACTGAGACGTCCGATTTCAACTACAGTGGTGCACAAAATTAAGAGTTAGTAACCATTTTTCCACATTTCTCCGAGAAAACCACACAAAACTGGGACTGTGTGATTCCATATAAAAAGGGTGTGGCGCTGGTGTTGCTGATATAAGGTCACGTATTCGTGTCGGCGGTCCAACGTCAGCGGGAGGTATGAAAGTTGCGCACCTGCTTCCGCTCCGCAGTATAGTAATGATTGTTGTTGCCTTCCGTGGATAATAATAATTTTTTGTTTGTTTGTGTGAAGTGAGTACACATCATCGCTTACAAGATGGTACGAGATCGAGAATCGCCCTCTGGCTTCAGGCAAGGAAGTCCCAAGCGCAGGTTGCAAGAAAGCTGAATGTAACACTAAGTGTCGTCTCGATCTTGCAGAAACACTTTAAAACCAGTGGGACCATGACCAGAATACCAGGACAAAGTCGCCCGAGAGCCACAATGTCCAATGACGACCGGTATTTAGTGGTTTCATCAAAGTGTTAGAGTACAGGAACGTCAGTTTCCTGGAATAGAATTGCCATAAGGTTCCATGAGACAGGGCTGTATGCTAGAAAGCCGGCAGTCTGTATCCCACTCACGCCCTATCACAAAAGAGAGAATTTACGATGATGGACAATACAGACAATGGACACAGCTTCAATAGGCTAATGCTCTCTTCGTGAATGAGTACCAATTCAGTCTACAACTAGAATATCAGCGAGTCAATAGAGCATTCGTGGAACGCGATACCATCCCTGGAACATCATGAAAAGGGACACATATGGTAGTGGAGGTGTGCTGATTTGGGCAGGAATCATGCACGACACTCTCACACCGGTCCAAGTGTTAGCACAGTTTCCCTGAATGCCCAGAGGTACAGGTGGAGAGCCCAGAGCCCTATGGCGACCTTTCAGCGATGCTGTTGGCTCTCAGGTCATTTTCGTAGGCAATAATGCAAGATCGCACAGGGCCCGACAGGATAATGAATACCCTCAAAGCGATGGTAAACGTTGTATGGCTTGCCCAGCTAAATGACCTGAACTTAATCCTACTGAACATGCTTGGGACGCTCGCGGGAGGGCAACTACAACACGCTACCTCCTCACCCACATTCATACTGGAGTTAAAAACCGCTCTGGAGAACTAGTGGGTGCGGCTTACACATGCACTGCTGAACTCGTTCGTTAACGGTATGGCCACTCACAGTGAATGATGTGTATCTGTCAAAGGCGACTACACACCGTACTAGCCAGTTTGCAACGTATGATTTGCATCACATTGGACACTTGGTCATTACTCATGCTGATAAAAGGCATTTGCATTGTTTTATAAAAATTATTGTCATACACAAAATTTTATCTGTGCCTATTTTCATTTGTTTCCCTCCAGTACTTCGCGAGTTATTAGGGTGAATGTTACCCACCTCCTAATTTTGTCCACCAGGATACTTGTCACTCAGACAGGTAGCGATCTTCACAACACACATTAGCAATATACCTTAAATGGGAACCTTTCACGGTCGGCTCTCATTGTGTAGCCACTTTCGCCTAAGGCATTGTGCCAGCCTTTCCTCAGCAAGCCGTAGTAATGAAATACATGGGTGGCTTAGCTTCGCGTACCTTACTACGACGGATGAAGGTAGTCGGAAGAAGGGGTGACTGAGGCTTCACACTCCTAGGAAAGTGTGGAATACAGCCTGATTATTCGCAGTCAGTCACGTGAATACCTGTGATTCTCAGAGGAGTATTTTGAGAGACAGGTATATAGCTCCTATGAATAGACAGGTGGACTGAACTGCACCTCCTCTATAAATCAGCGAACGATCAGTGATAAGAATCTGCAAGGGGAAATGCGTGGAAGAAGTACCGGGCGAGTTAACTAAATTGGATACACATATGAAGAAGAGGCTTTAACGTCACCGCCCGTTATTTGCGATTTAGCTACTTTACTTGCAATTAATATGATAGGAAATTTCGGTTTGTTTGGCAGCAACGTTAAAAGAAACTAGGACCTCTTTCATTAAATGACTGGCTTGATTCACAACTTTTGCGAAACTTAATGCAACTTCGTTTGAAGGTAGCAACGGTCCCCAGTTTTGACTGGGAAGGCAAATCTGTTGATAAAATTTGTTACTGACCGTGAATTTAAATACGTTTCCTTGCGGAAATTAGTATTAAAAGGATTAAAGGACACTGTAATATTAAAATGTTTGCAGGTTCTATCGAATTTCACGAACAAAAGTCTACGGCGCAAGAAATGGCGCACGCAGAGTATAACAACCATAAGAAATACTTCTGTATTTAAGAAAACGCACGAAATTATGGATCTGTACAGGAAGGACGGTTTTACAAATGAAATATGGCTAAACTAAAACAGTATGTCAACTTACACTATTCCACACAGCCTACTATACAAAACAAAACATCCTCCACATGAAAAGCGTGATATTCAAATGCACGCATTTGGTATTCTGATTTCTAATAACAGTTTCATTGCAGATCATTCAGCAACATCCAAGAAATATCTCCTATGACCATTTTATCGAATCTGCAGAATTAATTGCGTAATATGAATCAAAATAACCGAGAGAGACAAGCACAATGGCAAAACGGAAAGAGCAGAGCAAAAAATAAAAGAGAGTGGTGCCATTTTTTTCACAACTATTTACGATAATTACACATAATTACAAGTTATTATTCTCTTTGTAACAATAGTGGGTTTACTACTCTCACAGACTATTTCCGTTGCACACTTTTGTGTAGTTGCACACATCGTTTACGTATTACGGCGTTCCCTGAAGGTCTTTAATATCACTGACTTTGCCATTCGGTTTGTTACTCATTTTCAATTACGTACAATCTGTACGACCTTTTGAGTCAAATAACGCTGATATTGAAGCTATGCGTTTCAGCTAACGTCCAAATTAGCTTTTTTGGTGTGTGGAGAATACTACTTGTATAATTTTACATTGGTACGTGGCTGTACATGAATATTAATTATTCCAGTTTTTCTAATATCTTTCAAGATTCGCGAAGCGAATTGTGTTTGGCCATTATTGTATGTGTTGTGGTGCCGTGCTTCACATGTACGTCTTTCGTTCGTATATGGTATCCAATTTATTTCTGAATTCCAAGGAAGTCCCAGACCAAGTTCCATTCCCAATCTTGCAGCGTACTGATGAGAAATAATGCATAAAAATAACTGTAAAATGCAAAACTAATGTCCGAAGACATCAGTAAGTGTCAAAATCAGCATGTAGTTTACTTGCAAGATAGATGACCTGAGTCCCTTGCCTGTTAGATGATGCATTGACACAGGACATCATCCTGTAGAAAATACGTCCTTTAGTATTAATGTACATGAGTACATATACTATTACTCAAAATTTCTGTCTTGAGCTTGTGGGACATGTACTTCTGACGTGAACAGTGCACAGTTATTTACAACTAATCACATATTTTGGGGCCAAAGTGTAAATGAATAATCAACACACAATCGACAAATTCTGTTCAGAAAACTATACTACTAGTTACAATTTATTACTTGAGATGTCTTTATAAGACAGGATTTGCCTTCACAAGTAGAATGGAGTTTTACCCAAGTCATTCCTTTTAGTGCTCTTTAAATGCATTTCAGCTTCTCTTTACAATATCCACATAACTACTTTGAGACTTTTCTTGTTACACAACTAACTCTTCTATGTACATGAAAATATAAATGAAATATTTACACAGATATATATACAATGCAAATGTTACATCTATGAAATAAATGTCTCGAGATGTTTATGTGGGTATAAACCCCTAACTTTATTTTATAGGATGTTTCTGCTGTTCCCCGTTGTAGCACTGAACCGTGGCGGGACTGGCGTCAGTAGTATCTCTGACATTGATTTCCTAGTGCAGGTGTTTGTCTTTGGGCTTGGGCCGGCTCTAGATATAAGGGAGTGCCGACCGCGAGTGGGGGAGAGAGGACAGAACGCTGTGACAACGGCACGTGGCGTTGCGCGAGTCGGCGATTGGTGGGCGAACAGAATCGAAGACGCCATGCCCTTGGCCGGGCGGCGGTTCTCACGTGGTTGTACCGGAGTCGGCGGGAGTTGCCTGGCACTGTGCATTCTCCGGCAACCTCGTGAGTTGTGGATGTGTCCGCTCCCTGGGAAGGGCAGGCTGTTATGGTATTGCCATAGTCTGGCATCTTCGCAAAATCCCCCCAGCATCTAGATACCCTGTTAAGTACGCAAATTACTAAGAGTGCTTAGTTAACTGTGATTGTGATCGCTTTTGGTACAGTAAGACGTTGCACGACGTTTGATATTATGCTTGTTCCACTTCATTTGAGGCCTCCTACTAAGCGTGTGCTCTGCTTCCGCATAATATTGACGTATTTGCAGATGTGTGTCATTAAGTTCTAGTGAGTGACGGTTCTTGTGAGCCAGTTCATTTCCCACTCTTAGAGTTTGTTTGTCAAGTACTGTTTCAGTAAAACGAAGCACATCCCAGTCAAATTAGTTGTTGTTTAGCCTTTATTTTATGGAGTTCATTTACTGGTTAATCTTAAATGTCAAGGGTAAGAAAGGTTTTTCTACCTTCTGTTGTCCGGTGTGGTCTGTCTTTTATTAGCGAGCTGAAGAAGCGGGCGACCGAAGCGCGAGACTTGCCTTTAGATTACAAGTTTGGCTTACGGGCGGTGGACTTCATTTGAGCTCGTGAGTTCCTTTTCGGTAGCATTTACTTGTTTCACATTTTGGTGGCCTACTCGAAGGGGGGTTTCAAACGGAGCTGCGTCTTGGTTCGAAGTTAAGTATTACTTCTCTCAGTCGGTTCCACCGTTCGTGATTAAACTTCGGCCTTACAAGCTTGTTGTTATACGTTTATCATAGTACGAAGTTGTAACTTTCTATGCTCTAAAAATCCATCTTACAAGTCAATGGGCATTTGAATAATTTCGGGATCGCTCTGTAAGATTGACCAAATTATAAATATGTTTTAAGTATTCTTGTTAAAGTTGAGGCTGTGTGTCAAATATTATTTTACATGTAATGTAAAGTTTTATTTGAAAGGGTCTTAAATAAAGTGTCCTCATTAGAATTGTTTGTTAAAGTTGTGGTTACATTCAGCCTCAGTGGCTTCTGTCAATTTTAGTGGAAAATCGTGGGCTACATGTAATGTTAATTGAAAGGGTCTTAAATAATGTGTCTTAACTAGAATAGTTTGTTAAAGTTATTTATTAACTTGCTCGTGATTTATGTAAAGAATGTCTCTTAAATAATCTTGCCCGAGTGGCACTTGTCAAATTTTAAGTGAGATTGTTTTGGTTAATTAATAAGCCCATATTGGAATTGAAATGTTCACTTTGTTGGGTCAGCCCTTCCAGTCTCCCCCCCCCCCCCCTGCCCTTTAGATTTAAAGGTTAAACAAAACAGCTGTTAAGCTTTTCCGTTCCAAGCATTTTCTTGATTTCTTGGTTTACGGCCTCTATCTTGGTCCAGGGCATCGAATAAGCTGTCTGACAATACGTTTCATGACACTTAACTTTCATGTGATATATGTTTCCTTTAATACATCCGGTTTTGCTGCAAAGACTTGGAGATATATATACAAGAGATTGCTGAGCTCATTTCTCAGCTCCTCACTTAAGTTATCTGATTCTAAAATCTTGCCTGCTAACATTGCCTCCAGATCTTTCTTGTTGTTATTAACATTAGCACACTTGGTTACATTAGTTATAGCAAGTGAACTACCACCTTTCAGTGGAGGTTCAGTATCTACAATCTTGATTTTCAGTCACTGTAGAATTTTCCAGGGCGAGCTTTTGTTTTCGACAAATTCAGAATTATATTTTATCCATCAAATGTAATGTAGCATTTGCCTCCCGATAATTAGATTTCTACGTCCTTCTCTTGCATATATCAGTTGGCTGACAAATTATGAACCACCAGGAACGTGCACTAAAATGTTGCGATTCCTGTCAAAATTTCCAGTTGAGTCCGCCAACTAATATTCTTCGACCTGGCGCCTATCGCCACATTAATTCCACACTTCGGGACTGGAAATGTGGGAGCTGCACCCTTGTCACATATCTGTTTAAACAAATTAAGAAATAAGGTTCGCTGACGCACCGGTGTCAGTTACTACTACTGTAGATACTTTCCTACTTCAGCTTAAATACAGCTTGTACCACTGTACTGTTTTCCGCTCTACAAGAATTTTCCTCAGAGAACAGTTGATCATGTAAATCAACACCGATATTGAAATGTTTAAGGATTGCTGCAGTTTAAGCAAACTATGGTTGGTGCCATGTTATCTTCCGTAATCATTCCTCCAAAATAAACTGATTTACTCTCTCAAATCCTACAAGCCGCTCAATGCCTGTCCACCTTTTGCTGATCAGATTTCCTTACTTATGACCAAAACAACTTCAGCCATTACGCGTTCCAAAACTTCATAGTTTGTGAGCAGAAATTCTCTGTATTTCTCAAGCATGATTATATAATCCATATGTGCCTATCGACAGCTACAATCTGTTCATCTAAGTTGACAGAAGTAGAATCGGTCTGTCAAACGTAGCTGTCTTCGAGATAGAATACGACGGAGCAACTAAACCTGATTTCAGTGACATAAACAATATATTTCACTAAGTTTTAATTATACCCTTTTTCTTTCATTTGTTGTAACAGTTTATGCATCATTATTAAATGATGAGTAGGAAATGAATTGTACACGTTACTACACACATAAAAAAGTTTGCCATCACCCTGGTTCCAAGAACTCCTGAAGATAGATGTTGACTGTGGATATTGTATCACAGACACAGTCTCTTTGACTGTTCAGGGATGCCGCTAAACCCACCAAAAGATGTAAACAACCATGCATGAGCAGCGCCTATTAGTCATTCCACCAGGAAGGAGGTACATCACTCGTGTTGTCTGTAGTTCAACCATGCCTAGACGGACAATAACATAGTCCGATCGCGTACACATTGTTACTTCGTGCCAGGAAGGGCTCTCAACATGGGAAGCGTCCAGGCGTCTTCGAGTGAACCAAGGCGATGTTGTTCGTACATGGAGGAATTATAGGGAGACAGGAACTGTCGATGACATGCCTCGCTCAGGCCGACCAAGGGCTACTACTGCAGTAGAAGACCACTCTGTACGGATTATGGTCTGGAGGAACACTGACAGCAAGGCCACCGTTTTCAATAATGCTTTTCATGCAGCCACACGACGTCGTGATACGACTCAAACGGTATGCAACAGGCTGCACGGTGCGCAACTTCCCTCCCGACGTCCATGGCGAGGTCCATCTTTGTAAAATGTTCAAATGTGTGTGAATTTTTAAGTGACCAATCTGCTGAGGTCGTCGGTCCTTAGAATTACACAGCACTTAAACTAACCAATGCTAAGAACAACACACACACACCCATACCCGAGGGAGGATTCGAAAGTCCGGCGGTGCGGGCCGCACAGTTCGCGACATTGTGCCACAAACCGCGCGGCCACTCCGCGCGGCGGATCTTTGCAACCACGACACCATGCAGCGCAGTACAAATGAGCCCAACAACATGCCAAATGGACGGCTCTGGATTGGCATCACGTTCTCTTCAACGATAAGTGTCGCATACGCCCTCAATCAGACAATCGTCGGAGACGTGTTTGGAGGCAACCCGGTCAAACTGAATGCCTTAGACACACTGTCCAGCGATTAAAGCAAGGCGGAGGTTCCCTGCTGTTCTGGGATGGCCGACGTACGCCGCTGGTGGTCATGGAATTCGCCGTAATGGCTGCAGGATACGTGAATGCCATTCTTTTACCGATAGTGCAATCATACCGGCAGCATATTGGCGAGGTATTCGTCTTCGTGGACGACAATTCACACCCCCGTCGTGAACGTCTTGTGAATGACTTCCTTCAGGATAACGACATCGCTCGACTAGAGTGGCCAGCATTTTGTCCAGACATGAACGCTATCGAACATGCCTGCGATAGATTGAAAAGGCTGTTTATGGACCACGTGACCCTGCAACCACTCGGAGGGATCTACGCCGAATAGCCATTGAGGTCTGAGACAATCTGGACCAACAGTGCCTTGATGAACTTGTGGGACGTATGACACGACGAATAAAGGCATGCATCAACCGGGTATTAGAGATACCGGTGTGTACAACAGTCTGCAACATCACCTCTGAAGGTCTCGCTGTGTGGTGGTACATCACGCAATGTGTGGTCATCATGAGCAATGCAAAGTGAGAAAATGTTGTTTATGTTTTTCTCTAATCCAGTTTTCTGCACAGGTTCCGCAACTCCCGGAACCGAAGTGATGGAAAATGTTTTTGCAGTGGTCCGACGTTCTCTTCACAATGGGGGGCGTTGATAAACCACTAACGTGACAAAAATGACGTGTATTGGGCTGAGATGGAATTTTACATCACATCTCCACCCCGATGGGGCACCCTCGAACCTGAAGCTTTGCCACGGTTTAGTACAGTGTTCTAAAAGAGCTATAATGCTTTTCACTCTGCCACGTGCAGTTATTCATCACTAATTCAGCATTTTCAATGCGTGGTTCTAGAAACTATCAAAGCGTTTGGAGATACTCATAAATAACACTAGGAAATATCAGGAGCCTCATAATTATCCATTACACATCCACTCGTGGATAAAGTCTTCCTTCACACTTAACTCAGGAGATTGTACTAAAAATAAATTTTTGTTGCTACTCGTGTCAGATGGAAACATTGCGCGCATCTAAGATACAGCAGGAATCGTAGCACCAACACTATTTAAGCCATATGTCGTTGGTAACATTCATTTCAGTTTACGCGGGAATCGAGCCTTCAGACTGCGCATCATTATTGAAGATAGGTGCATAATCAGGTGGTGTGAACGTGAACAGCTAATTGCCCTAGATGTAAACCAATGTCAGATAATCGCGCTCCTCAGACTAATGCCGTCCTGCTTGGATGCGGTGCGGCGGCTCGTCTCCGAGGGCAAACAGCACTCAGCCACCCTGCGCTTCCTACGCACTGCTGCCCCTTCATCCAGCTACCTCCATCCCCCACCTCTCCCGTCCCCCTCTCCCGTTCATGGCGAATGTGCGCCCGTAGCACCGCGACGCCCCCTGACGCTGCTGCTGCCGGGTACTCCATTAGCGGAGCCGCAACCTGTGGCCGTGGCGCACGTCACTACTGTGGCGTGGCACTCTGCTGGGACGCGCGGTGACACCTGGGTCCTCACCGCGCCACGGCGCCGCGCTAAGCACCAGCAGGCATCACAGACAACTCAGTACTGCGACCGTTAAACGTAGTCCAAGCTTGCCTGCCACCCATAAAGAAAAGGTGGTTATGAACACAGTTTCTTGTTTCTTTCACTCAGCTATGTTTCGGCAGTTGTGTAACATCATCAGTGCCTCCTGCACCAAACACAGTTTCTCGCTTCTCTCACTCTGGTGTGTTTCGGCAGTTCTGTATCATTACCAGTGACTCACTTTAATAATCTACATAAACTTCAAGATTGAATGACACTGCATAGCTTTCACATTCAATGTTTTATGAATTCACTGGTTAGTTAAACATTTCCTTGTAGATGTCCTCATTATTTGACATCCGCTTTCGTTTTCTGAACCTTTTATTTTAGTAGGCTCACCTACATAGATTTTTGTTAACACTTTGAGTGTAGTCTGATTCAGTTTGTCTTGTTGTATCGACGTTCCCTCCCTTAAGATTTGAAATGTCTATGCATTGTGCCTGTCTCCTAAATGTGCAAAAACTGTGTATTAAGTTGAGGCCCTATGTAAACTGAATTAAAATGGTAGAAATGAACATGTAGTTAAACAAATACATGGCAATTTATATTAAAAGCTTGTTAACACTTTAAGTGTAGTCTGATTCAGTTTGTCATGTTGTATCGACGTTCCCTCCCTTAAGATTTGAAATGTCTATGGATTGTGCCTGTCTCCTAAATGTGCAAAAACTGTGTATTAATTTGAGTCCCTATGTAAACTGAATTAAAATGGTAGAAATGAACATGTAGTTAAACAAATACATGGCAATTTATATTAAAAGCTAGCAGTAAGCGGTCGTAGAGACATCACGGTAATCTGCATATTCTAATTAACTGATTAACACATTATAGATCCCAGTTCTTCGAGTGATAATAAAAAAGTTATCATCAGCTATAGGTTACATACAATAGAGATATTGGATAGAAAAATATTAGGGGGTACGGAAACAAATGTCGTTTTTGCATTAAATTCCAACAGATAAGTTGTTAACCATGTTTTCTTCTTACTCACTGATATAACCACCTTTGCCATCAACACCCTTTTCGCATCCAATGTAAAAATTTTCTATGTCAAATAAAAAAAAAAATTGCTTATGAGTAACATATCTGTCGATGGCTATTTGGACGTCATATATATTTCCAGATTTTTGGCCCTTAGAAAATGTTGTAACTATAGGAATAAATGGAATCTGATGTGGCCCAATATCGAACTAGTCTGATGGGTGAGGCAGTACCTTCCATCCCAACTCGCTAAATTCTTCTAGTATTAGTCTTGTTCATTGTTCTGTTCCATTATAGCGTTGAAGAATAACGCCTCTGGCCAGTTTTCAATTTATGACTGAATTACTCAGTCAGATTGTTCAGAGTAAATATTTACTTTTACAGTACGTCCAGATTTCGGCACTTGAAAATGAACGACCCCGCGAAAACTTCACGAAACAAGTAAAAGCGCCTTTTTGGCGTGCAAACCTAGCTCAACTATACTTTCTGGCGATTTATTCAGAGAGAGTCACTGCCATTGGCGTTTTGGAATATAATAGATGACCAATTTATCATATACAGTCATCAAACGATCAAAATACGCTTCTGTATTGAGCCACGGAAGCAATAACTTGCATGTCCAGTATGCTCTATCTTTGCCATTCTGCTGAAAATGTTCTTGGATGGTTGACCATCGTTGGTTAAGAGTGACTGGCAGTTAGTCGACCCTCTGACAGGGATTTCTTTTTCTACTTCCGCTCTTAACGTGTCGTTGTCTAAAGTCATTGGTCTTCCGGATAGATGCGTGTCGTAATGATGAAAATTACTGGGTTTGTACTCAGAAAACCATGTTTTGCATTTACGAACGTCTAATGCACTTGGATAAATGCCAAAATATATTTTGGTAGTAACTGTTGTGTTACCACCCTTACGAAACTCATACAGCATGCCGGATATGCTTCTGTTATTTTACCTTAAGCTGCAAAAATATTTAGATTTAATGGTTTACTAGTAAAATGGTGACACTAACCATAAAATGTCTTTGGCACGAATATGAGGTACACGATGAGTTGATAAATAACACGATAATCGAGATGGGCATAAATGACATTACCTCCATACCCTTAATGAAATAAAGTGGATTATAATTACCTGTACCTGGTTGCCACCTTTGGTATTTACGAACGTCTAATGCACTTGGATAACATTACAAATATTTCTGGTGGCAACTATTGAAAATGATAGACTAATACGATTTAGAATGTTTGTATGTACGTAAAAACAGTTACAATACTTGTGACAGTACGTAGTCCACAATTATCTGAAAATAATTTGCAAGAAATACTTCAAATTCATATGATAAAGGAAAACACACAATGCGGAAAGTTAAATGCATTGTCTGATTTTTCCATGCTGTAAAGAATTTATGTGACTTTAGTGAAAGTAAGTGAACTGCACTGCACAGCTATCATGACAGAGCTTCGGTTCGAAGTGCAGCGTTTTCTTAGCATTGTCACTGCACACAAAAGCTAACTCTTAGATTGACTCTGTTCTGAATTGAGAAAATACAGCGCGATGTTCGTCACTCCTAGGAGACTTAATCTAAAATGACGTCCTCAACTAGGCAAGAAATGGAAATTGTAATATTCTTCAGGTATACAAAATCTAGCTGAAGTTGTTTATCGATGACTAGATCCTATAAAATGTCAAACTGCACAGTTGTTAGTCTAAAATTACGTCCGCAACTCGGAAAGAAATGGAAATTGTAATATTCTTCAGGTATACAAAATCTAGTTGAACCTGTTTATCAATGATTAGATCCTATAAATTGTCAAACTGCACACATGTTGTCTGCCATGTATGTTCCAAATAGAGCCAAACATTTTCTGTCGTACTCAGACCAGTTGATATAACGGGCCATTCGAGGTGTGTTAGCGTTGCTGGTTGTTCTTCAGAACAGTAATATACGTAAGTGCCTTTGGTGTCCTATAAGAAGTCAGTGTCCGTATTCACCATGAAAGTGTAGATGAAAGGGCAAAACTTGGTCAGCGTGAGTGTTCAAATAAAAAACCTGAATCATTATCACAGTAACCTGAACGAGTTGTTCCAAGTCATGGAACGAAAGACAACGCTAACACAACTCAGAATTAACTCTGGCTTAACTACACTTCTAGACATCTCGCGTTAAACACCTTATTGCGCCTTCAGTGCATCCAAAGCCTCCGTGATTTGGAAAGACGGAAAATCACAACTCGTCGTAACACACTACACGTTTGCACTCAGCTACCGCCCAGTTCCTGTGTTATTCACCTCTCTAGGATGTGCAGCCTTGCTTGCCACTCTGAAGAAGGGTCCTTGGCAAGGTATCCGATTCCAAATGTCCAAAACCAATATGTTAACTCGAAAATTGCTTGACATGGGCCTGCATTTTTTTAATGATAATTTCCTGGTGGTTAGAAACCGACTGTCGACAATCTCTTAGGCTCGTTTTACGTTTATACTGCAACTTGCGTACCATTCATCGCAGACAAGTTCCAATGCCCGCGTCGATTCCCCAACAAAATTTGGCGACTTCATACACTGCGATAAATCAGTACAATCGACTGGCTAATATAATGTCACCATGTTAAACGTTATCAAAGGGAGGTCACGTAACCGCAAGATTCCAAAATGATTACAGTGATCTATAGCGACTTGTTTGTTCATTTAAGGGGTGACTAGTTCTGCACTTGAGATATTTATTTCTCTGATTTGCGTCAGTTTCCAGATTAGCTGTAGAAATATCTTCACTTTTCTTTTACTTTACATTTACATTTTTGTAAATCGATTTGTTCTGTATTCTACTTGCGACCAACCCCACTTTCCACTGGTACTATCCCTAACTGGCTACTACAACTCACTTCCTCCAATGCCAGTTTCGCCTTAAAAATGCAGCATTTGTTGTGTGACATATTCCCCATTCAGCCCCTACAGTTCCATTAAGTTCCAATAGGTGGCGGTGCTATATGTGGCCTTCAAAGTGGCGTCTGTTACGGAGAGCCTTCAAGCGGAGAGCTGCCATAGAGTCTCTTTTGATAGAAAACATCGCAGTTGTTCATAGGCGCTTGCAGAATATTTACGGAAGCCTGGCAGTGAAAACAAGCACTATGACTCGTTGGTCGAGGCGTCTGTCGTCAGCGGAACAAGATCGCACAATATCTGTCCGACCTCCCACGTGCCGGCCGGCCGCACACGCCTATGCATATTCCAATGTTATCAAGTGCTGACACACTCGTTTCAAGTAATCGACTTATCACAATCAAACACCTCGCTCCACAACTGGACGTCTCTTTTGGTAGTGTTGAAACACTCGTCCAACAGGTGGGGTACTCAAAAGGGTGTACCCTCTAGTTTCCTAGCCGCCTAACTGAAGACCATAGAGAGAAACGAAGACCATCTATGCGGTATTGCTTGCGTGTTACTAGGATAACTGGGAGATTATTAATGCAGCAAAACAGTGGTACTATGCAGGCACACAGGCACTCCCCACTCTCCTTAAGGTGGCGTAAGGCCGTCACATTGAACGGAGGTTATTTTGAAGATGAGTATCTGGTGCATTCGACTGACCCCTGGTCACAGGAAAGTCCGTAAAGCCTGGTGTCAAGAACGCAGTGCATGGCCATTGGAACAGTGGTCCCAAGTTATGTTCACGAACGAGTCCAGGTATAGTATGAACAGTGATTCTCGCCGCGTTTTCATCTGGTTTGAACCAGGAACCAGATACCAATGCCTTAATGTCCTTGAAAGGGACCTGTACGGATGTCATGGTTTGATGGTGTGGTGTTGGATTATGACTGGTGCACGTACACCCCTGCTTGTGTTTACCAGAGGTCAGGTGTCTTTGGACGTCATTTTGCACCAGTATGTCCGCCTTTTTCAGGGGTGCAGTGGGTCCCACCTTCCTCCTGATGGATGATAACGCACGGCCCCACCTAGCTACCATCGTGGAGGAGTACCTTGAAACAAGCTATCAAGCAAATGTAATGGCTTGCCTGTTCTCTCGACCTTACACCCATCGAACAGGCCTGGGATGCTCTCGGTCGACGTATCGCTGCACGTCTTCAAACCCCTACGACACATCATTAGCTCCGACAGGCACTGGTGCAAGAATGGGAGGCTGTACACCAGCAGCTGCTCGACCACCTGATCCAAAGTATGCTAACCCGTTGTGCGGCCTGTGTACTTGTGCATGGTGATCATATCCCATATCGATGTCGGGTTACATGCGCTGGAAACAGTGACGTTTTGTAGTACATGTATTTCTGGACGGTATTCTCAACTTATCAGCAATACCGTGGACTTACAGATCTGTGCCGTGTGTGTTCCGTATGTGCCTATGCCATTACCGCCAGTTTTGTGTAGTGCCACGTTGTGTGGCACCACATTCTGCAGTCATCCTTAATTTATGAGCATGATTGTAGATCGCGCATTAATGTCAGAGTTCTGTATAAACTGTACCTCTGGTTGTCAGTGATTTATCTGTCTTTCACATATTTGTGATAGATTAACATTTGATAATTCTACTTAAATCCGAATTTGATTCTAATTCCTTTACGCTAAGGATATGAATGTCATGGGATACCTCCAATTATCGTGTCGGGTCTCCTTCTGTACTTCGTACTGCTGCAGCTAAAAGTGGCATGGACTCAATAAGTCGTTGGAAGTCCGCTGCAGAAGTATTGAGCCATGCTGCCTTTATAGCCGTTCATAACTGAAAATGGCGGAAGTGTTGTTGGTGCAGGATTTTATGCACGAACTGACCTCTCGATTATGACCCACAAATGTTGTGATGGGATTCATGTCGGGCGATTTGGGAGGTCAAATCATTCGCTCGTATTATCCAGAACGTTTTTCAGAAACCATGCACGGACAATTGTGGCTTGATGACACGACGAATTGTCATCCAAAAAATTTCTTCGTTGTTTGGAGACATGAAGTCCATGCTGCAAATGGTCTCCAAGTAGAGGAACATAACCATTTCCAATAAATGTTCGGTTCAGTTATGCAACCACCACCAGCTTGCACAATGCCTTCTAGACAACTTGGGTCAATGGCGCCGTAAGGTATGCGCCAGACTCGGGCCTTATTAACACCTATTACCAACTGAAATTTGGACTCATCTGACCAGACAAGGTTTTTCCAGTCGTCTAGGGTCCAGCCGATATGGACAGAGCTGAGAAGAGGTGCTGCAGGCGACGTCGAGCTGTTAGCAAAAGCACTCCTTCGATCGTCTGCTGCGGCAACCCATTAGAGCCAAATCTCGCCGCATTGTCCTAACGCTGTTATTTCACGCAGTGTTGTTCGTCAGTTAGCACTGACATCTCTACGTAAACGTCACTACCCACGGTCGTAAGTGCAGGCCGTCGGCCACTGCGTTGTTCATGATGAGAGATAATGTCTGAAATTTGGTATTCTCGGCACACTCTTGACTCTGTCAGTAATACTGAATTCGCTATTTCCGAAATGGAATGTGCCACGCGCCTAGCTCCAACTAACATTCAGCGTTAGAGTTCTGTTAATTCCTGTAGTACATCCATTTTCACGTCAGAAACCTTTTCAAAAGAATCACTTCTGTACAAATGAGAGTTGGGCTAATCCATTGCTGTTCTATACCTCGGGTACACGATAGTACCGCCCTGTGCATATCGCTGTCCCATGATTCATGTCACCTAATTCTATTTATCGTTCAGACGAGAGACATGCCTAAAATGTTCTTAACAGCAAAAGCAAAGTTAATATAAGCTAACACCATCTTTACTTAAGAAATATTCTGTCTCAGTATATTCAACAGATAAGAGGGGCATTCAATACGTAATGCAACACATTTTTTTCTGAAAGCAGGTTGGTTTTTTTCAGTGTTCCAATACATGATATTATTCTCCGCGCCTATGGCTAAATAGCCGTATTTTTCAACATAACGTGGAGTCAACGCGATGGCCTTAAGCCACCTTATCGAAATGTCACGTACGCTTGCATAGTTCTACTCTACTTTTCGATGTCACCGGCCGCGGTGGTCTCGCGGTTCTAGGCGCGCAGTCCGGAACCGCGGGACTGCTACGGTCGCAGGTTCGAATCCTGCCTCGGGCATGGATGTGTGTGATGTCCTTAGGTTAGTTAGGTTTAAGTAGTTCTAAGTTCTAGGGGACTGATGACCACAGCTGTTAAGTCCCAAAGTGCTCAGAGCCATTTGAGCTATTTTTTTTTTTTTTTTTTCGATGGAGCGAGCGACTTGCTGTATCAACAAGTTCGACGTCATCCATATACTGCCTTCCGCGATGTGCATTCTTCATTTGGCGAAACAGGTGGAAGTCCGAAGGCGTGACATCCGGACTGTAGGGTGGATGAGAAGAACAATCAAATCAAGTTCTATGAGCTCCCCTCGGAAGAACAGACTCATGTTTGACCTTACGTTGTCATGGAGAAAGAGAATTTCGTTTGTATTTTTATGGCGACGACCAAGCTCACTTTAGAGTTGATCACTGCACCATGAGGCACAACACCAAACAGAAAAACCCCTTCGGTAATCACAGAAGACCCTCGCCATAACTTACGTGCTGAGGTTCCGGCGTTTGAAGTTCTTTTTAGAGGACGGTGGTGTGTCACCACTCCATACATTGCCGTTTTCTGCCTGGTTCGAAGTGTTCAACCCATGTTTCATTGCCTGTGATCAGCTTTGTAATGCGCAAGCAGTTCAGCACAGATGGTCCTTTGTTTCTCTGTATTGTCTGTTAGGCGGCGAAGATCACAGAGGGCAACACGTTTTATACCCTATCTGATTGACGGGTTCGTCAGCTCTGCCAATAGAGGTCCACTTGTGCAGTGGTGCGTTTTATTGTGATCCGTCCATCACTTCGATTGAGTCTTCACGCTCTAACATTGCAGAGATCATAGCTGTGTGCTGCTGGGCGGCACGCTGGGGTGGCGTGGCCTTGTTGCCATGATGACAGACGCCTAGCCCAACGACTCACTGTACTTTTGGTCACTGCCAGGTCTCTCTAGACATTCTGCAATGGCTCTGATTATATGCGATGCACTGATTTCTGCCCCTAAAGAAAACCTGTGACACCTCTCTGCTTGGAACTCGCCTCCATAACAAACGTCACTTTGAAGGCTACGTATAGTGCTGCCACCTATCGGAACTTCATGAACCTACAGGGGTTAAAGCCGGAGTATTTCATGATGTACCACAAAAAAATAGCGCATTTCTTCAACCGAAATTGGCCGAGAATAAGAAGTGTTGCAGTACTTATTGAACGCCCCCTGTAGAAATGGCACTATTTCAGATAACGTAAATAACGCAGTGGTTGCCAAACTAATGTGTCAATCGTAGAAGGGACGTACTGTAATGTGTGGCTGAATGTAGAGATATCTGGTATATTTAAGATTCAAGGATCCTCTCGTGACGCTGAGTTTCACGTGACTGCTGGCCGTTGGTGTGTCCGATGGGTGCAGAATCGGGAAGTATGATGTAAGAACGTTTCCTTGTGGCAAGATTGTGCTTGCCTACAGAAACGGATACTACGCTTTGAAAGTGTCACCTGCCCTGTGAAATAGCGCATTGATAGCAGATCTCATGGCCGACTACTGCGTAGTGTAACTACAAAAAGACAGGCCACGGTGCAGCAAATCTTCTGCCTATTCATTGCCAGCATCATCAGCTGGTTATTGGACTGCCATCTGATCGAGAAGTAGCTCTTCACTATTGGTTAGAAAGTCCGTAAAGCATAAGCCAAATCCATGCTTACAACCCATTCAGGGCTAAGAGATTATAATGGGTGTAGGAATACAGCCATTGGAGTTTAACGGTCGCCTGGATGATGAGTTTGTATTCGTAAACGGCGATGGCAGGACATAAGAAGGTAGAAATTCACATGAAGCGCTGCATCCAATTGTCAATAGTGCAGGATTCTAAATAAGACGCCTATTAATAATCATCCTACTGGCTATAAGAAAAAACCAAGGTCCATAGCTTCATGGCTATTCGTGAGGTTCACAAAGGGAGCTTTCAAGGTCAAACTACATCGCTCAGCTTTCTTAAGCAGTTAGCGACTGCAGTGGACGTTGTCACTGAGTCTCCCTCCGCTTGCGAGTTTCGTACCTTCCTTCGCTTCCTGCAATCACAAGGAGTCAATGTAATCAAGCTTCATCGCACAATGTGTCGTGTGTATGAAAACGAAATTGTAACTGAAAGTATTGCGAGTAAGTAGTTCAGAAAATTGTGCACTTGTCACACACTTATGCTTCGTGGAAATGGTCAGGGAAAACATTCAGATATGACTAACGAACTTGTACAATATATTGCCAAAATAATGCGTGTGAGAAGTTGGTTCACAATTTCTGAACTTTTAGAAGATGTACGGTACTCAAGATTTCAAGGACGGCCCTCTTTAACGTTATAAAAAAAATTTTAGTTCCTTCAGCGCCAGCAGAAGAGGGGGAGAAATTTATGGAAAGAGTCGTGGCTGTGGATGGACGTTACTGCTGTAAATCAACTCTGAAACAAAGGAAGTCCAAAAAGTGGATGCAGACTCATTCTCCCAATAACCCCAAAAACATTAAAGGAGATGCTGCTAAACTCAAAATGATGGTTGCTGTTATTTGGGATCTCAAAGGAATTTTGACAACAGATTTCTTTAGAGCCATGCGTAAGAGTATTTTGATATCACAAGTTAAATGAAACACTCTTACATAACTCCAAAACAAACGCCATGGGATGATTACTCCTTCACGACAAAACTAAAACCCAAACCTTGAAATGAACTAAGGAAAAAATGAAACTATTGGGCTGGGAGATTTCTCTGCGCCTTTCCCGTAGTCTGGACGACTCAAAGTGACATTCACTATTTCCTTGAGATGAAGGCCAAACTAGCTACTCGACACTTCACAGACAATGAGCCGAGGGATGCTGTACACAACTGGCTCAGGCACAGACCTGCACCATTCTTTGAAGAAGGGATGAAGAAACTAGGTCCACTGTACGAACGTGTTTGATTTTTAGGACGTAGATGTAGTGTTAATAACCTAGTTTTGAGCCTGATTTTTTGCTACTGTCTATGTAAAGTGTGCTCGACACATTTTTTAAATATTTTATTATGGTTTGATTTTTATGTATGCATCTTAAACGACTACAGAAATTGTACTTATCTCTAATCGTGTAATGACTGATCTTGGGGGAATTGTGTGACGCTTTTCAAGACAGCTCTTTTTGTCGGATGTCTAGCCACAAGCCATAACATGCTGAAGGCCTTAGCTACAGAGAGTATCTATCACATATTGTGCCTGTTTTCCTCCATGAAACTTTCATTATGAATTGTGACCTTATGTTAATGGAATTTATTTTGAATTTAGTGCAGTTTACAAGACAGGCCTGTTCATTTTATTGTGCAAAGCTTAATAAATGCTTATAGGGGATTGAAAGCTAATGATATAATTGCACACAGTTTGCCTCTCTTGAATTTTGTGGAGGAGACAGTAGTACACACACACACACACACACACACACACACACACACACACACACACACACACACACATGAGATTATGTGTATATGCACACATGTCCAGGATCTTCTCCCAAACCATTGGACGGATATCACCAATGCAGCACAGAAGAACAGGCCTCATTAGAGTCAGCACTGTGGAGTTTGTAGCCTCTTACCTCCAGCACAGTAATGTGTATTTTTCATGCCCTGGTATACAGGTTTCCCTGCATAAAATGCATGTTACATGGAAACAGTATTGACCTGCTGTATAAACATGTTTTGCAGACAACCTGCATGTCAGCGACAAGAAAATGTTTTGGGCCCTCCACAGGTAAGCTTGCCTGAATGACAGGTGTGTTGTGGGAGTAGTATTGACCTATTTTAATTAACAGTATTGCTGGGGCTACATCAGCTCATGAACGGGTGGGGGAATTAGATGGATAGAGCAGAAGATGAACAGAGGGCGGAGGAAATAGACATACGAAGGGAGGTAGGGGAGACGCATGAGACAGCTGGATGTTGTAGAGGGATAGTGGGAAGTTGGGATAGGGTTGTGGGAGGTGGAAAGGAAGAGGGGGAGGAAGATATGGAGGGAGAGGAACATATGGTATGAGAGAGGGGGTAAAGGTAATGGACAAATAGACGGTAGAGAAGGACATGAGAAGACAGAAATAATGGACAGAAGGAGAGAGATATAAGTGGGAGGACGAGGTAAACGGAGAGAAGAAAATATTGACGTAGAGAGGTAATGTGTTCAATATAAAATCAGAAAGAGTACGCAGTCAGAGGCATGTGGAAACGGCTAATAAGATGTGTATATTCAAATTCTCATTCTTCTCCCGCACCTGGAAAGGCGTTTATAGGTCGTGTAACAAACGATTGCTGAATCACTTATGCATATGTTAAAAACTTTAAGAGCGAAGAATTTGCTCATTATGCTTGAACTCTATATAGAAGTTCTGTGATGATTTGATGAATTTTATTGATGACAGTTTCGAAGTTTACCACAGTCGTTATCACTCCTCAAAGCATCATACTATCACTCACGCGGTGTAGGAAGCAGAACCAGCAAACTTAAAAATAGAAATTCAAATTGATACTCACTACAGAATTTTCGTGCACAGTAGAGAAAGTAGAACTTCAGATAAACGTCTTTTCTTTCTGATTCTTGTGTGGTATTCAGCAAACTTGGATCCAATCAGAGATTAATTCTTAAAAACCACTCGTATTCTCACAAGGAAACTGGGGAGGGAAGAGAGAGACATTTACTGATAGGTGGAATCGCATCCATGCTCATAATTACGGTGAAAAAGAACCAACAGGCCATCATATGCCTTTTTTTGCCTACAAACCTCGCAGGAGACCTATACATCCCATAGATGAACACTCCCTGCACTCCTCCCTCCATCTCCAGCCACGTCACAGCTATCTCAAAATGAGCTATGGATGACTGCCCCGCAAGTTCTTGCTTGTGTAGCTGACAGGTTACCCGAATCCTACAGAGCGCTTTGTAACTTCTAAAGCGTTGAGCTCACGTTTTAGTTATCATTTTTCCGAATGGTTTGATGCAACGCACTACTAATTTTTCTCTAGTGCCAACCTCTTCACCTCAGAGTAGCAATTGCAACTTACGTCCTCAATTATTTGCAGCATGTATTCCAACTTCCTTCTTTCTCTACAGTTTTAGCTCTCTGCAACTCACTCTACTACCATGGAAGTCAGCCCTGATGTCTTAACAGATGTCCTATCGTCCTGTCCCTTCTCCTTGTCAGTGTTTTCCACATATCTCTCTCCTCTCCGATTCTGCACAGAATCTCCACATTCCTTACCTTATCAGTCACCTAATTTTCAGCTTCGATTCTATTCTGTTCCAGTTTTCCCACAGTTCTCGTTTCACTACCATGCAATTCTGCACTCCATACGTACATTCTCACAAATTTCTTCCTCAAATTAAAACCTATGTTTGATACTAGTAGACTCGTCTTATACAGGAATGCCCTTTTCGGCATTGCTAGTCTGCTTTTGACGTCCTCCTTGCTCCGTCCGTCATTGGTTATTTCTGCTGCCTAGGTAGCAGAATTCCCTAACTTCATCTACTTCGTGACATTCGTTCCAATGTTAAGTTTCTCGCTGTTCTCATATCTGCTACCTCTGATTACTTTCGTCTTTCTTCGATTTACTCTCCATCCATATTCTGTACTCACTAGACTGCCCATTCGGTTCAGTAGAGGGATAGCAATGTCTGCAGCGAGTCGTATCCTTGATACCCTTTGACCGTAAATTTTACCTCCACTCCTGAGCCTTTCTTTTAGTTCCATTATTGATTCTTCGATGGACAAATTGAACAGTAAGGGAAAGACTACATCCCTATCTTACACCCTTTTTAATCCGAACATTTCGTTCTTGGTCGTCCCACTCTTATTACTACCTCTTGGTTCCTGAACATCTTGTATATTACCTGTCTCTCCCTATAGCTTAACCCTATTTCTCTCTGATTTTCGAACATCTTGCACAATTTTACGTTGTCGAACGCTTTTCCCTGGTGTACAAATCCTATGAAAGTGTCTTGATTTTTCTTAAGTCTTGCTTCCATTATCAACCACAGTATCAGAATTTTCTCTCTTGTGCCTTTACCCTTCCTTAAGCCCAACTGAGCGTCATCTACAACATCTTCAATTTGCTTTTTCATTCTTCTGTATGCTATTCAGTGTATTCTTCTTGAAACATAGGCCCCAGCAGATCGCTGTGAGCAGTGGGGGCGATTAATCGCTCATGCGGAAAGTTGGTTCTCAAAGGCATTCTATGTATGTAGGACTTAATATCCTGTCGTCGCCGTCGTAAGGGTTGGAGGAGGTCCTACACAATATTGGACAGGTGGCTCTAAAATCATTTTCTCATGAGCGCTTTTGTCGGGTCATCATTCTAACTGGTTTGATGCCAACCGCCGCGAGTTCCTCTCCTATACCAATCTTTCAGTCTCAGAGAAGCACTTGTTACTATCAGTTATTTGCTGTATACTGTCTCAGTCCTACTCTACAAATTTTATACTCTGCAGCACTGTCAAGCAGAACCGGAATTATTTACTGATGTCATAACACATGTCCTATCGCTCAGTCACTTCTTCGTCTGAGATTTAAGCATCTTCCTGTTCTCGCCAATTCTATGGATAACATTTCCTGTCACTCCGCCAACATTACCAAAATATTTCTACAGCGCTAGACTTCAGACGGTCTGATTATCTCCTTCTGTTGTTTTTCCATAACTTATGACTCATTTCCTTACAAAGCTGTACTCCAAGTATATTTTCTCAGAAAATGTTTTCTCAAAGTAAGGATACGTTGCACAACAATTCTTTTTCTTTCGGGGAATAATATCTTCTTCCTCTGTGGTAGTCGGCTTTTCATGTTGTCCTTGCTTCGTGCGTTTCTGTTATCTAGTTTCCCATATGGCAGAGTTCCTAGACTCTGTCTACTTTGTGGTCAACAATTTTGATGTTAGGTTTATCCCTAATCTCGTTTACGCAACTCCTCATTACTTTCTTTAATTTACTCTCAATTAATAGTTCGTATTCATTAGACTATTCCATTTAACAATCTTGTCATTTTTCATTTACACTGAGAAAGGCAGTGTCATCAGTGAATCTTATCATTGACATCATTTAACCGTGAATTTTAATCCCTCTCCAGAACCGTCGATATTCGGATGGAATGTTAGGGTGTTTTAAATCTACGTACCTGTCTTGCACCTTAAAACTTCGTTTTTGATTTTCCTTTCTTCTTCTTCCCTGTATTTTTACTTATTGTATAGTAATCGTCTTTCGATTTTGCATACACCTCTTTTCCTGTGAATTTCGTAAATTTTGTACAGTTTCATATCGTCGAACCATTTTGTAGATCGACTAATACTATGACTGTATTTTGATATTTCTTAGGACCAGTTTACATTATCAAGCGCAACGACTTAAGTGCCGCTTTGGTGCCTTTAACTTTCCTCAAGGCAAACTGACCATTATGTAACAGATCCTCAGTGTCAGTTTACATCCTTCTGTATATTATTCTTGTGAATAACAGGACGTATGCGCTGACTGTGCAATAGATCGCGCATTGATCAATCCTTGCTGTCTTCGGGATTGTGTGAAGGACAATTTTCCGAAGTGTATTGGTAAATCTCTACACTCATAAATTCTGCACACTAGCCAGAACAGTTCTTTCTTTGCCACTTATACAGTGATCTTAGGAATTCCAAACGAAAGTCTTCTGTGCCTTCAGTCTCCTTTGAATGCAAACCTTCAAAAGCTTTGCTAAACTCTCACTCTAACGCTTGTTCTCTATGTCTACCGCATACCGTATCGACGCTCTTCTTGCAATTCAGTGATGGAAGAAATTCGCAACACCATAAAATTATTAATGTATAGTAATGAAATTTTGGCAATATGTTTGCCTTGGTATCATATGTATGTCATTACATCACAGTTTAACCTAAGCAGAGATAAGTCATTGCAAATGTGTAACGGTGGTATATTAATATCATGTGGAACCGCCAGCATGTTGAATGCAAGCATGCAAACATTCATGTATTGTGTTGTATGGGTGCCAGATAGTTTGTGGGGTGGAGTTCCACGCCCGTTGGACTTATTCGGTTAATATAGGTACTGTTAATGCTGGTTGTGAATGCTGGAGTTGTCAGCCGATGATTCCTGTATGTGTTCAACTGGAGACAGATAAGATGATCGAACAGGCCTACGCAACAAGTCGATATTCTGTAAAGGATGTTGGGTTACCACAGCTTTGAGTGGATAACCGTTATCCTATTGGAAAACATCCCCTGAAATATTATTCACGAATGACAGCACAGCAGGTTGAATTACCAGTTAGACATAAGAATTTGCAGTCAGGGTGCGTGGGATAACTATGAGATTGCCCCTGCTGTCATATGAAATCACACCACAGACCGTAACTCCAGGTGTAGATACAGTGTGTCTAGCATGCATACAGGTTAGCTTCACGCCCTAAAAAGGCCTCCTTCTAGCCAACACACCGCCATCAGTGGCAACGAGGCAGAGCCAGCTTTCATCAGAAAACATGGCAGATCTTTACCCAACCCTGCAATGAGCTCTGCTTGACACCACTGAGGTCGTAGATGGTGGAGGTTTGCGGTCAGGACATTTGGCTCTGAATTGTCCTTGAAGCTGCTCCAATTGCTGCAGACGCAGTACAATGCGCCAGAGCTATACGCCGAATGCGGTGGTCTTCCCTCTCGGTAGTGCCACGTGGCCGTCCAGAGCCCAGTCTTCTTGCGACAATATATTCTCGTAACCACTGCTGCCAGCAATCATACACAGTGGCTACATTCCTGGTAAGACTTTCTGCAGTATCCCAGAGGGAACATCCATCTTCTTGTAGCCCTACTACACGAACTCGTTCAAACTCATAGAGGTATTGATAATGGCGTTTCTGAAGCCTTAAAGGCATTTTTTTTAACTAACGTCAACTCAAACTCACCATGTCCACTGCAAAAAGTAGCTAATGCTCACGACCTTCACAGTGTGTGTTTAAAGTAAACCTAATTTGCATATTCTTGGTGGCGCTACTAGCGCCAATCTTATGCTGCTGGTGGAGCGAAATTTTAATAGTCGTCACCATTCAGACGTAGAAACACACCAACTTTCGTTAATGACGCCGGACTCGTACCTGGTTTTTTATTCTTTTTCCTCAGTGTACGTCAGCAGATAGTGTCTCTCCTTTATGGAGATCACTACATTTTGTTTCCACCTGTCTGCTCTTTCCTCTGCGCTCATCAGTGAAATTCGACTTGGACTTTTGTTGACGCCTTTGCTTTTGATTTCACAGAACATTTTTTAACTTTTTTTGATAGTGAATGAGAACTTCGGTCGACAATTTTTCTTCTGACTCCTTCGTACTTTCACGGCAGCGATTTCACCTTTGTCCCCCTTACGAACTAAATAGTTTTTCAGTTTCTTATAGATGTTACTCACTTCGCACATTCATCTTTGGAAGCGATTACACCTTCAGAATATCTTTAACCAGATAAGGTCCCGTCACATCGTCAAAGTGTCAATAAAGCCACGACAAGAAATGATAATTATCTTAGAACCACGATACATTAGTTAGTGACTGCTTATATTCACTGCTGATCAGCAGGGTCGTGTGATTTACGGTAAATATATTCAGTGATTGGCGAAAATGCCCTTCGAAAACTTCAACAAATTTGCGAACCCAAAAACAAAAGTATGAAAATTGTTGATCGTATAGTCCGTCTTTCAGTCGTTCCATATTTGAGTAACGTTTTCAAGCTTAAGTACTAACCATCTTGCAAACGAAGTTGAATTATTGGATGAGAGACGTTTCGAACAAAACCGTGTCACCAAGCAATCTACGAGAACAATAAATGAAGCTACTGTTCATGAAGCCAACTACTTTTAATTCCATTTTCATCACCCACGGAAGAAGGTATGGTTCGAAAAATTATATATATATATATATATATATATATATATATATATATATATATATATTTATATATTGAAATGATATCTATACGCTGCTAACGGAAACAGTATCATACATGTTCTGTTCAACAGCACTATCTAAATTAACACATCAATAGTTCCTAAGATTTCATTTTTAATCTGAACGCATTTCTTTCCTTTAGTTGACTGCCTGCTATTTTAGTCTCAATTGCAGATGATATCGTGCAAAATGACGCAGTAGGCAACACAAAGAACTTGCTTTTGGCTAACGTGGATGAATTCCATATCCGGTAATTTCGATTACGTTCTCCCTTACTTCGCTGAGTTGTTCAAGAAACATCACATTCCAGTCCTCACCTTTACAAACAGAACCTTGTGTTCGGTCTCTAACGATCTTGTAATCGACAGGACATTAAACTATAACAATCCTTCTGGTATTTAACTGACGTTCGAGAACATCCTCGACGTTACCTTATTTCGTTCACTCAAACGTTGTCAAAGATTGCCTCCACTAGAGGCTAACAATACCGTGTGGACTGCAGCCCAAAGGTATAGCAAATACGTTCTGTCTCACAGAAAAGGTTTTACCTGATTTAGGGTTCTCACAATTTCCAATAGGGCTACTGAGAACACTAGTAGTTTTCGTGATACGAAAACAGACCTCACTTGTTTACATCTTAAGTCTCAGTTTTGAAGTAAGCCGATCAAACATAATCGAAGTTGTAGCATTGTATACACAGTATTTTTCAGTATACTAAGCTGAACTTGTGCCTTGGTTCTCAGTGCCAGTTAGTAGAAATGGAGTTAAAACCTTGTAGTTGGCATTCGCGTTCATCCTCCGCCATTTTATAGCTTCATTAACAAATTCCCAGTGCATTATTTTGTTTCATTCACTATTATAGCGTGCTCTTTCCTCTCCCGATTATAAATCCTCCATTTTATATTTGTGATAGTTGGTACGTTCTACAAGATTGTTACACATCACGGAGAGGGTGTTCTCTGCTTCTTGTCTACCTCCTATCTCGCAAATTCTTATTAATATATATATACATATATATATATATATATATATATATATATATATATATATATATATATATATTTGTTGTTGTTGTGGTGGTCTTCAGTCCTGAGACTGGTTTGATGCAGCTCTCCATGCTACTCTATCCTGTGCAAGCTTGTTCATCTCCCAGTACCTACTGCAACCTACATCCTTCTGAATCTGCTTAGTGTATTCATCTCTTGGTCTCCCTCTACGATTTTTACCCTCCACGCTGCCCTCCAATACTAAATTGATCATCCCTTGATGCCTCAGAACATGTCCTACCAACCGATCCCTTCTTCTGGTCAAGTTGTGCCACAAACTTCTCTTCTCCCCAATCCTATTCAATACTTCCTCATTAGTTATGTGATCTACCCATCTAATCTTCAGCATTCTTCTGTAGCACCACATTTCGAAAGCTTCTATTCTCTTCTTGCCCAAACTATTTATCGTCCATGTTTCACTTCCATACATGGCTACACTCCATACAAATACTTTCAGAAATGACTTCCTGACACTTAAATCTATACTCGATGTAAACAAATTTCTCTTTTTCCGAAACGCTTTCCTTGCCATTGCCAGTCTACATTTTATATCCTCTCTACTTCGACCGTCATCAGTTATTTTGCTCCCCAAATAGCAAAACTCCTTTACTACTTTAAGTGTCTCACTTCCTAATCTAATTCCCTCAGCATATATATATATATATATATATATATATATATATATATATATATATATATATATATATAAAAAACCACAAAAGACTACCGACTGGCGCAATTCATCCAGTGCCTGTTGCAGAACAGACGGTATTTTGTCACGCTGCAGTCGAAGAAGAGCCGATGGCGGACCCAGAAAAACGGCCTACCACAAGGTAGCGTCCTCGCCCCATTGCTGTATAATATTTATACCAATGACCAACCGATCAGCATGGACGCTCGCTCCTTCATCTAAGCAGACGATACAGTCGTTGCCACCCAGGGAAAAACCTTTGAAGAGGTAGAAAGTAAATTAACTTTAGCGATTGAAAAGCTGGGTGACTATTATGATAATAACCACCTCAAGCCAAACCCAGCAAAAACCCAGGTCTGTGCTTTTCACCTACGTAATAAGGAAGCAAGGAGGAAACTCAACATAAGCTGGGAGGGACAACATCTATCTCACTGCGACACACCAAAATATCTTGGGATTAAACTTGACCGTGCTCTCACCTACAAGGAACACTGTTTGGCCACAAAAATGAAAGTGAGTGCCAGGAACACCATCATCCGCAAGCTGACAAATAGCAGATGGGGAGCGCAACCTACAGCTCTCCGCACGTCAGCTTTAGCTTTATGTTTCTCCACTGCGGAGTACTCGGCACCCGTTTGGCAAAATTCCACCCACGCTGAACAAGTAAATATGGCATTGAATGAGACTGGACGCATCGTGACAGGATGCTTCCGCCCAACCCCCACAAAGCAGCTGTACCACCTCATGGGCATAGCCCCGCCAGACATCAGAAGAAGGACTGCCGCAGAAATCGAGAAACATAAACAGGAGACAGATCCCAGGCATCCAATGTTCGGATACAATCTTCAACCTCGCCGACTTAAATCAAGGAAGAGTTTCCTAGGAACAACTGAAGCAACTCTTTTATCGCCTAGAGCACGACGAGAAGAGCTGTGGCACAATGTGGACCCAGGAAGACCAGGGAATAGCCCCAGGGAAGAACCCACAGCTGGCTCTGAACTCCCATATACGACCTGGAAAGTCCTGAATAGACTACGAACATGCGTATCAAGATGCAGAGCAAACTTGGCAAAATGGGGCTACATCAGTGCAGACGAGCCCTGCGAGTGTGGAGAACAGCAAGACCCACAACACCTACTGGTCTGCAGGAAACTAAACAACCCGTGTTCGACTCAAGACCTATTTGAAGCAAATGACAAGGCTATTCAAGCTGCAGTGTATTGGGCTTCGCGTGGGATATGAAAATCGCTCTGTTTCGCATCCTTAGCGCTTATCATTATATGTTACATACTTTTCTATATTATTGTAGTTAATTTACCTTATAACCATGTATTATTGTATTATAACTGCTTCTCTTGCATTGTAATATAATTTTTTTTTTTTTTTTTTTTTTTTTTTGTAAAATGGTGATGTCTTGGATACGATAAATAAATAAATGTAGATTTTATTCATCGTAGATAGCACGGTGTATTCTGAGTTATGCGTCAATTTTCACAACAGATTATAGTTTTTACAACTGAAAATACCTCTGACAGATCTCCTGCAGCCCCTCGTATTTATATTGCTCGAAAGTGGGCCGTCCTAAATGTCTTGTTCTGATTAATATACTCCAAATCGTTTTATTAATGCGATCTGTTCAACTAATCCTACTGCTTGCCTTCCTTCCCCTTGTATAAACCAGGTCCCTTCTTAATTCTCTCTTATATTTGCAAACTTTTCTCATTAAGAGATATAATCTTGCTGAAGACATTTTAGCGGTTGGCCCGGTGTACTCTTACACGATCTTCTTACTTTATTTTGTAACCGATGTCCTTCTCGAGCCTCACTTTTCAGACATATCTAACCCTGACGCTCGCAGAGAAGATTTATGAAGCATGCTATATGAAGACGGCCGTTTTTCCAAAAACTTGGTTAATATCCTCTTCTGAACAGCGATCTTATTAGATTGAGTCCTCAACTATTTATCTGTTCAGAAACAATGATGTGACACAAAATTTGCTGCATTTTACTTGTTTTCAAAACGGATCCAATTTCGGGTGCATTAGTAAAATACCCTGGTACACGAAATACAAGTTTATTAGATTGATGGTAATAGCTTAGGTGAATTTTGATGAATTGTTCTACATCACACATTCTGATTGCTATGAAACGCGGGGTTTCCTAGTTGTCTATGATCGTTTTTAGAACTGCGGTTTTAGCTGTTATATGCTTTTGGCTTTAGGTACATAGGCCTTTCCGTTTTCTTGCTCCAACAGAAGCATATCATGTATGACCACTATGGTCACATTTCCTCGATAATAATTCATAAAATTCATCTGTTTCATTGAGTGTTTTCATGTCTTTTTGTCTGTCACCACGATGTCAGCAGCTGTTCCAGAATCTAGGAATACTTCTTAGCTTTGAACCACTCTTATATATAGATTTAAAAGATATCTTCATTTGAGATTCATACAGATACAGTCTGCAGCATTATCCGGTAATTTCGATGTTTATTAGTAGGTTAGGTTAGGTTAGTGTTTTTTAACGTCCCGTCGACAACGAGGTCATTAGGGACTGAGCACAAGCTCAGGTTAGGGAAGGATGGGGAAGGAAATCGGCCGTGCCCTTTCAAAGGGACCATCCCGGCATTTGCCTGAAACGATTTAGGGAAATCAAGGAAAACCTAAATCAGGATGGCAGGAGACGGGATTGAACCGTCGTCCTCCCGATTGCGAATCCAGTGTGCTAACCACTGCGCCACCTCGCTCGGTGTTTATTAGTATAAGTTAGATAATTGTTACAATGAATTTTGTTCGGCAAAAAGAGTACAGTCATACACAGTAACTATCGCTGGTTGATAATCAGTTTATAACGTTCTAGCGTATTTCGTTCACAGTAAGATCTGTTGGTTTTACTATCTTTCAACACCCTGCAATGGTGACACATAATCTACAAACAAAATGGCAATTGAATATCTATGACTACCTCAGACACTAAATGAGGACTCACGCAATTGTAGCTGGTGATGACTTCAATTAACCCTCGATTTGGTGGCGAAAATACATGATTAAATACGGAGGTAAGCATAAAACATCATCCGAAATTGTGCTGAAAGCATTCTCTGAAAATTTCGAGAAATTCGTTCATTACTCTGTTGGTACATAGTCAACATGGATTTAGAAAATACCGTTCTTGTGAAACACAACTAACTCCTCACTCACACGAAGTTTTGAGTGCTGTTCCGTATTTCTAAATTTCCAGAAGGCTTTTGACACCGTACGTCACAAGCGGCTTGCAATCAAATTGCAAGCTTATGGAATATTGTTTCAGTTATGCGACTGGGTCTTTGATATCCTGTTAGAGATGTCTCAGTTTGTAGTAACTTACAGGAGGTCATCGAGTAAAACGAAAGTGTTTTGTGGTGCTCCCCAAACTAGTGTTACAGGCCCTCTGTTGTCCCTTATCTCTACCAGAAATTTAGGAGACAATGTGAGCAGCCATCTTACGCTATTTGCAGATGATGCTGTCGTTTATCGTCTAGTATAGTCATGAGAAGACTAAGACCATTTGAAAAACTGTTTAGATATCTGAATGGTGAGGAGGTTGGCAATGGATAATAAATAATGTAAAGAGTGACGTCATCAATATAAGTGCTAAAATTAATCCGTTAAAGTTCAGTCAGACGATAAATCAATCAAATCTAAAGGCCGTAAATTCGACTAATTACCTGGGTATTACAATTACGAATAACTTAAATTTGTAGTAACACATAAAATATATTTTGGGGCAGGCGAACTAAAAACAGCGTTATACTGGCAGAACACTTATAAGTTGCAAAAGTTCTACTAAAGTGATTGCCTGCACTACGCTTGTCCATCCTCTTTTAGAGTACTGCTGCGCGGTGTGTGACTCTTAAAGGATAGGATTGACGAAGAACTATGGGGAAGTTCAAAGAAGGGCAGCACGTTTTGTGTTACCGAGAAATAGGGGAGTGTGTGTCACGGACATGAAACAGGATTTGGGGTGGACATTATTTAAACAAAGGCGTTTATCGTTGCGGCGGAATTTCTCACGAAATATCAGTCACTGTCTTCCTCTTTCGATTGGGAAAATATTTTGTTGACGCCGAACTACATAGGGAGATGCGATCATCAGAATAAAATAAGGGAAATCAGAGGTCGCATAGGAAGATAAAGGTATTCGTTTTATCTGCGCACTGTTCGAGTGTGAAATAATAGAGAATTAGTGTGAAGGTAGTTCGGTGAAGCCTCTTCCAGGTACTTAAGTGCGATTTTCGGAGTATCCACGTAGGTGTAGATGTAGAACTATTGAATTATGTGTGTGACATTTCATATCATACTCAATCATCGAGTACATTGGTGATAAATTTATTACGCTGTTCAAATAGCACTTTCTGTGTTACAGCCACTATGAATTGCGAATTGATAACAGGTGCTATTACCAGATAAAATCGTGATTCCATCGACATTTGCAGACGAACAAATTGTGTGATCCGGTAGGATCATGTGTTCTGTGTCTAGATAATTGAAACAGCAAATTGTCAGCTAATAAAATCCTCGTCCGATTCCACACCCCCACTCACTTTAATCAAGTGCCCGCCACACATCGCCATCATTTTGTAATTCGTTGTTCACTGCTAACCACTGGATACCTGTGCACATTTGTGGTTTGGTAGTCAACCGCTTAGTGAACTTTTAATGTCTGTTCGTCACTGCACTGTCCAGTAAATTTGCGGTGTTTCATTGTTTTGCTTCTATTCCTGTCAGGATGATGATATGCGGTGTGTGGGGCTAGTTTTAATAACTTCTGTTTACCACTAAAGCATTCCAGGTGTTGAATAGCTCTTTGCATAATCATTAACCTCCACGTAATTGAGGACCATTTACTCGCGTGCCAGAGCGTTCGATATCAGAGGTGCCTCTTGCACTGTTCTGTGATGCACGCACAAAGGACTCTTTTATACTTTTTCCGCTAACGCAACATACGCTTGGCTACAATGTTGGGATTACCTTTATTCACGTAATTATTTTAAAAAAGATTTAATATTTTAATTTGAGGATCCAGCAGGCATGAGAGTACGAGGAGAGGCAGTTGAGACGCTCCACACAAATAGAGACGGACGCGCTATTTTCTGATTTATAGCGGACAGTTGCTGAATTTTCTAGAATTGTCAATCTTTGTAGACTCCGAATTGTAGCAACATTCTAAAGTATGTAACAATATACTTTGATACATTGCGTTGGATTAAATCTTTGGAGAGGATTAGACATAACATGTGTGGAACTGGATCAAATATCAGGAATGCAATAGGGCCGCCAACCATTGTCCGACCAGAAGAACGGGTCTCACAAATGTGTGCCCAAGTAAGCCAACTCAGGTACGCCTCGTGTGTTTACAACAGTCATGGTCAAAACATGTGTTCAAATTGTTGACTTGAAGCATATACACACAGTACAAAGCGATTCCAGGCACGATATGGTGTCATGTATAATCATGACTCTGAGCACTATGGGACTTAACATCTGAGGTCATCAGCCCCTAGAACTTAGAACTACTTAAACCTAACTAACCTAAGGACATCACACACTTCCATGCCCGAGGTAGGATTCGAACCTGCGACCGTAGGGGTCGCGCGGTTCCAGACTGTAGCGCCTAGAACGGCTCGGCCGCACTGGCCGGCCAATCACGCCGAATAACATTGTCCAGAATCATTATATAAAATGTATCACACAAATGTTGTTTGGCTGCTTCAGCGATATTACTAAACAATTTCGCTTTCTTGTAACTTTATTCGTTGCAAAGATGTGAACCGCAGTGCGCCTTTTTAAAATCGCACCCTATATTTCTTATGCGATAATCCACTTCCTCTCCTAAGGATCTAATCAAGAACATATCACACTGTACCATTCACTTAAACATGACATTCCTAAAAACGAAACATGAAATCGATTTTGCCTCTTCCGTACTATCACACAGCGCAGGTTCTCTAGGTCGTGTAATTATCCACTTGCTGCAGCTGACGCTAACAAATTGAAACACATGGTAAACGCACAACGCTCGTTCTATCAACTGCCTTCAGTTGAAGGTTAGAGAAACTTCGTTGTTTAACAATTTGTATTCATCTGCCCCGAATACCGAATTTCTATATTACGTTGGTAATGTGATTATCTTTCCTATGTATCAATTATTCGTTAAGTACGTTTCATTATAATTTATTTCCGACCTCAGTAGATTTCCTACATTTATTGATCTGCGAGAGAGGGAAGCAGCAGTCAAGTTGCTGACTTCATATACGAGTGACTTAGTAACCTTAAAAATTACGTTTAGATTAACAATAAACCCCTTGAGTGTGACGTCGCAGGAGGGCAAAGATGTTTACGCCATTCAAAGCCCTATAGATTGTCTGCCAAGCAGCCACAATGTTGGTAGCTAATGGCAACATGAGGTAGGATTGCAGGTATCCAGTGGTGAGCACAGCATGAGGCTACGGAGCGTAAATTAACAACTTACTCGACGAGTAACTCACAAAAGTCCTATAGTGCTAATGGTATTGAAACAAACCAGAGTGATGCCAAAGATATCAAAACCAAAGATTGCATTATCTCTGCTGCGACAGTTGCCGAAACTGACATTTCGTCAGAAAGGAATCAAAGGAATTTTGCAGAGTGGTATACGAAATATTACCACTTCCGTAACAAGAGTCAGTGGAATGTGTGGTGTTGTCTACGCTCGACTGTGTGGACGATGTACAATGAAGATGATACGTGCTTAAGAAGTGAAAAGTATATTAAACAGGTGTCACAACATTTAGGTCACCATCCTTGTCAGAGAGGTAGCAACAAATCCCGACTCCGGTGAAACGTAGTAAAGAACAATCGTTGTCCAAAACGAAGCTACGTAACATATTTACGTGCATGGAAAATTACACTCAGCACAGTAAAAAAACAGCTGAGTACAGATTTAGAGTAAGTCCGCAGCAATATGACCGTACAGCGCATAAGAAAAACTACAAATATTCAAGGACGACAAGGCGAACTTATTACTAAAATTGGTGTTTGTGCTTTTCAAGGATGCTGCATGCAATACACATGATGCCCATGACAATGACCTACTACTCTATGCATATCGAATTGCACGCGACATAGATTACAGTCATTTCAAGAGAAGCACTGAATGTCTGCATAACTTGAAACAGTGCTACAGAATTGGAAGACGTAAGATAACGAAGTTTCAGACAAAGCGTCGTCTTGGACGATGCACAGAAGTCAACGGAATCGGCCCGAAAACGTGAAGACGAGATAACAAATTTATCCCATCATTAAGTAAGGAATTTGTTTGCAACTCCTACCAATCGAGATTTGAAGAGGATATGCATGTGAAACGAACTCTGGATATTAGAGGTGCCAAAAGAGTTGTATCAACATAAACCAACATCAATGCCGTACGCATTCGTATGCAATTTTGCCGACTGTTAATCTGGATGCTCAATTGTCTAGTAAGTTATTTATTGTGTTGTGAGAAGTTGGATGTGCTCTGTGCCCTACGATTCTTTGTCGTATGGGTGATCTTGCAAAAGCAGCAAGAAATATTTAGGTCACAGCGAGGAAGAGCGGGAAAATAGGCTTAAAAGAACTACAACTATGGCATGGGCCCTGCTTTTGTCCAATGGCTGGTCAAAACAACTTGCTTTTACTTGATTCCTGGTCTGCGTACAAAAACCATACTGCTTTAGAGCAAGCTATCCTTTCTGAGAAGTGTGACACAGCATTTCATACCATATGGAAGCACTGGACAGATACAGCCTCCCGATTTTCCGTGCCTATAATACATATTATCACACTGTCTGTATCTACGCCTTAGGAGATAGTTTCACGATGAGCTCCAGGATACACTGTTTGCATTCGGCCGCATGCCATCACATTCCATCAGTTCTCATCATCACGTTACGCCAATATGATTCAATATGCCTTCTTTAAAAGTGGATACGCAGCTGAATGTCCTCCATGGTTTTCAACTCCCAAGGAGTTCGCCTTCGATCTTGATGCTGAGAACGTTTGTGATCACTGTGGCGCGCCGTTTTTAATTTCGTGTTCTTGGTGCAAGTTCATGATTTCTTTTGAACATTATTTGAATGTCGACGATGTTCACTTTGTGAAGTGTAATACTTACATCTCATAGAAGGTTGATCTCTGCACCTCCCGAATACTCTTTTCCTGTCGCCCTCCTAATGCAAATTGTCAGTTATTAGCAGCTAATATTTCTCGTGTCATCACTGTTAACACACTTCCAAATGAGCCTTACTAGAGGTCACACTTGTGATTATGGGTCTGACGGTCAAGGTTAAATGAAGCAAAGTAAGCTTAACGAGGAACGATTCATATACCATTGATCATATTTAAGTCAGCACCTCACTCCAAGATTAAGTTTCTTTATCGATATATATGCTCACTATTTCTTGTGACAAATGTATCTCAATTGGAAAGCAGTGTCTCAGATTACAGAATCATTGCTACGAATAAGAACAATTAGCATAAACATGTCCAGGTGCGCATGGTAGTTCAAAAAATGCTACATTACTCACGAATTATAAGTTTTCAACATTGAAACAACTACAGAAAGTATATCTTTCAATATAGCATTGTTTAAAGAAGAATTAGAAGTATTTATTGTTGGCCACTTCTTACTGGGTAGACGAATTTCGTAGATGCAAAATATATTCCTGCTAATATGGACTAAATCAAGTGCATTTAATATTCACATTCTAACTCAAACTGTAGTAGTGGAAAGAGTGGAGTACACATTTTAAAGTCTTTTCCATTGATTAAGTTTATTTACAAAGGACTAGGAATTATTTTATACAGTTTACAGTATATGCATTTAATGATTGCGACAAATACTTGACTGATTTGTAAATGAAATTATATGCCAAACAATTAAAGCATTCCTCATCTATGATCACATCTTCGTATGTTGCGTGTGCATTTAGTATCTACGATGACTTCTCCAATAATTTATAAATGAAATTGTAATCCAAATTTTAGCATTTCCCACATTTTAGAAAGCAATATTGCCTGATATTTCCGGATGAATAATTAAATAAAAATAATAATTTTTTGTACATTATTTTCCTGACATTATATTCATTATGGATGGCTTCCTCATTATTAATGTATGAAAGTAAAAGCGCATCTAATTGACAGCTAATCTATAGAAAATGGTAGCATAGGAAATAGAAAATCCATTGCGAGGCTCTATACCAGTGAAAGGAGCGTACTCGCTCGACATGTCACATAAATACCATCTGATAATGAGCTGCTACGCAGCTCAAAACCGGTCATAGTTTACTGAAATATATCTATTTAAAAAGGCGAATGGTTGCAATGATTTCTAAAAACCTTCACACAAATCTGTGACTGACTGAAATCCTCAGCTTTGAATACCAAACCAGTTGCAACGTTGCTCGAGAGAAATTGTTGTTTTACGATAGCAAATTTGAATTATGTCACGAGTAATAAAAAGAATATTACTGTCAAAGAAGAATGCTTATCAGCCGCCGTATATCACGCTAACAACGATGAACCGATGATCGAACGTGTGGCTTCAGGGATGAGAACTTGTTCATGTCAGTCGATGCCAAATTGATTTAATATAATTTATGAAGGTGCTCGTTAAAATGATAGAGCGTTGGGTACTTAGGGCCGATTACTTTAATATAATTTTTCAGCTTTTTTCACAGGTAAAGTATTTACGTGTGTATACTATACACACACTATGCTAATAAATAAATAAATACGTGAATGTCGCGCTGATGTACCTAATCGTTAAAATTACCAAATAGTTGCTCAGTGGTAGTTGCTCAGTAGAAGCTGGGAAAATACTACATTGTCACATAAATCTCAAATTGTTTATCTTCTTTTTTACTTGGTTCATATGAAGAACATCATTTACTCCATGACCAAATGCAGTTTCTTGATATAAGAGATCTTTCTGCTTCTGCTTTCACGCCCAACTAGGTTTAGCTGATGTATATGTGAAGAGAAATTGTAAACTATAAGTGAGTCGTGTTACAAATATTGATCACATTGAAGCTTCTCAATGAAGTTCGATGTTTACCTGAGGATGTTATTTCGGCATTAAACGTCGTAACCGATATGAGATCAGTGATTAGCGATAGCCACCCATCACATCGTGTTGCAGTCTTTCCGGTGGAACGCATTCTGTGGTTTCCACCGCCGAGTGCTTTCAGCAGCGGATTGTGGGTTAGGACAGACGGTGTAAACTTAATCATGCGCAGCGGATGGTGTATCATTAACTTTTCGCTAGCAGGACGTCTCGATACTTGGAGGAAATAAGCAGTTTCGTGGCCAGGTGCCAGGATACTGTGCGACTCGCACTGGAACTTATCGTGAAACCTAGTACGACATTACACGGAAGTATGCCTTAGGGCGTAATAGGTGCAGTGCAATGAGCACTGTTCGCATCACTTATTCCGTACATGAATTTCTTAGATGAAAAATATAATCCTACAAATATGGACTATATCAAGTATGTTTAAAATTTACATTCAGTCTATCTCAAACAATAGTAGTAGAAAGAATAAGAGTACACATAAGTTAGGTTACCAGTATTTCCATGTGCAACGAGTACATACTCCAGCTAGTGTTGCTTTGGTGATAGCTCTCGCTGGGTTTCCTGTGACTATGATATTAGCGGAAGAGTTTTGTTACACTTGGAAGGAAGTGATCAACATAAAGAGCGGTCATGGAAAAACTCATCTTTCTACGGCCCTCCGACACTATTATTGCTCTTTCAGCCTAGATTTTGCCCCATCACATTCCAAAGTGGGACCCGCCCTCTAACATCCATTGTCCTTCTTTCTTGTAGATCACTTGATGTATTGAATCGAGGACCAGATTGGCGTGATGCGACCACACACAAATTTCCGTCCTGTGCCAACTTTTTCATCTGAGAGTAGCGCTTGCAACACACGTTCTCAATTATTTCCCAGACGAATTCCAATATCTGTTTTCCTCCATAGATTTTACCCTCTACAGCTCCCTCTAGCATCATGGAAGTTATTCCATGATGTCTTACTTATATCACATGATCCTCTCCCTTCTTCTTATCAGTTTTTTCCATAAATTCTCTTCCGCGTCGATTCTGTGCAGAACCTCCTTGTTCCTTACCTTATCGGTCCACCTAATTTTCAGCATTATTCTGCAGTACCACATTTCAAATGGTTCGACTCTCTTCTGTTCCGACTTTACCAAGTCCATGTTTCACTGCCCCACGGTGCTGTGTGCCAAACGTGCATTCTCATAAATTTCTTCCTCAAATTAAGACCTATGTTTGATACCGGTGGACTTCTCTTAGCCAAGAACTCCCTTTCTGCCAGTGCTAGTCTGCTTTTGGTGTCCTATTTGCTTTCTTCGGGAATGTGTTATTTTGCTATCTGGGTAGCAGAATTCCTTAACGTCATCTACTTCATGATCACCAATCCTCATGCTAAGTTTCTTGGCATTCTATTTCCTAGTAGTTCTCAATATTGTCGTGTTCATTCGATTTTCTCTGAGTCCGTATTCAATACTCATAGCACTGTTCATTCCATTCAACAGATTCTGTAATTCATTTTCACTTTCACTGAGGACAGCAATGTATTCAGCTAAATGTATCGTGACTGTCGTTTCACTTCGGGATTTTAATCCCGATTTTGAACCTTTCCTTTATATCCACCATTTCTTCTTCTTGTATAGATTGAACAGTAAGGGCAAAAGGCTAAATCCCTGTCTTACGCTTTCTTAATCTGAGCAATTCGTTCTTGGTCTTCTACTCAGATTGTACCGTCCTGCTTTGGGGATTTTAATCTCACTTCTGAACCTTTCTTGTATTTCTATCATTGCTTCTTAGATGAGTAGATTGAAAATTAGCGGCGAAAGACCACATCCCTGTCTTAAACCCTGTCTAATTCGAACACTTCGTTCTTGGTCTTGTACTCTTATTGTTCCCTCTTGTTTCTTGTATCTATTGTACATTACCTGTCTTCCCTTATAGCTTACCTGAATTTTTCTCACAATTTCGAACATCTTGCACCATTTTACATTGTCTAAGACTTTTTCCAGGTCGATAAATTCAGTGTACTCTGTCTTTATTCTTCTTTAGTCTCACTTCGATTGTGAACATCAAAGTCAGAACCGCCTCTCGTGTGCCTTTACTTTTCCCAAAACTTATCGCCATCTAAAAGATCCTCAATTTTCTTCTTCATTCTTCTTTGTATTAGTCTTGTGAGCAATTACAATGCATCAGCTGTTAAGCCGATTGTGCAATAGTTCTTGTAGTCGACGCCTCTTGAAATTTTCGGTATTTTGTGAATGGTGTTTTTCCGAAAGTCTGACGATATATCGCCAGTCTCAAACGTTCTACACACTTAAAAGTCGTTTAGTTGCCACTTCTCCCAATTATTTTCGAAATTCCGATGGAGTATTATGCATCCAGTCTGCCTTATTTGATGTTAAGCCTTCCAAAGCTGTTTTAAATTCGAATTCTAATACTTAATGCCCTTACTCTTCCCTATCGTCTCCGTTTCTCTCTTAAGGCACTAACTAGCGTGAACGAGAATAGAAGGTATTGCTTTGCTTACACAGCACTGACCAAGGTGACAAACTAATTAAACCCTGGTAAAACAGGGTTAGAAATTACATCTAACCATTATAGTTTGTCATGTCTTTAGTTTGTGTTTGACTTCCTGAAATCACTTCAGATCAATGCTGAGGTTTAAACCACTTGACGTCCGAGCAAACTGCCTCAGCGTCACGTCGCTCATTGAACTATCGTGTAATGGAACGACTTAACTTCACTCGAATGAGAATCTTAGAAACCTAGTCGTTTGAAACCATATCTTACTCGTACAACACAAAATGAAAATTTTAAATTTGTGCATGCCCTCAAAATTAAGTAAGGAATTTTGTGTGGGGTGTTCCCGGTCGGCATGTTCTAATGTTTCGTTGGCTGTAACATGAACACAATCCGACACATTTGCCGAGATGGCTATGGGTTTTATCAATACTGCATATAGTGTACTGAAAGTTAAACATGATCCTGACACTGACACACACACACACCCACACACACACACACACACACACACACACACACACACACACACACATACATGCATAAACGCATGCACAAACTCGACGAGAAATATTTTTGATAATGACCTCCAAGTTCAAATGAAAATTTGTCGTAAAAGCTGCAGTTGGATTTCCACTCCACTTGATGTGACTAGAATAATTATATGACAAGAAATAGTATAAAAATGTGTTCACTGAGAATACTGCGGTAACACAAAGTTAGAAATGTTTGAACAATGTGTCGCAGGAACATTTATGCCACTCTTCAGGGAAACGTTTGCTTATTGTAAACACTCCATATAGCTTTCTTGGTCGGTGGTAGTTTCATTGCATGTGGCGTAAATTTTCAAGCGGCTTGTCATTCAAAATTTCCAACAGGGAGAAGTTCTGTCCATTTCAAATGCTTTCGGTGACACCAAAGTTGTTATTGATGACAAGAACCTAAATTGAGGGTCTCACAGAAAAACGGAAGTGCTGATCTTCAAATGTTCCTTTACTAAAGAAGAGCCAAGAGCATCACTTTAATTCCCACACCATTGCAAAGAATAGTGACACAGATAGAAGTGTCGCTGAAAATGAACAGTACAGAATTGGAGAAATTCTACAGTTCTGCTGTGAAACATTCAAGACTTTGTGCTATTTATTTATAATTATGAATTCTACCAAACACAGACGGAATAAAACTCAATTGATCGGAGTTAATATTAGGGTCAGCTAATAGTTCAAACACCGAACAAGGCTCAGAGGGCGGTGAAATCATCTGAGTGTGTAACGAAGTTACGGGTTAATTGGCTCCTCCCGTAACCATAATATATCTTATACCTTGAACAAGAGACTGCACTCAGTACTTAGAAGAAAGCATAGGCCGCCCCCGATACTAGAAGGTGATTGAAGTGGCCCACAAAACTGCAGACGAATACCATAGACATCCCTGATAAAAACGTTATGACACATCTAGATATCTCAAACAAAGTGACCTCATTTATGTCAGTCAGTATGTATTCCTAAAACATCGAATATGCGCAGCGCAACTCATGCTTTCCTCACTGACATCGTGTAAGCCACAGCTCTAGGATATCAGCTGAATTCCGTCATATCCGAAAAGCTTTCTACTCCGTACTACGCCAACGGTTATTGTATGTTCATATGACTCATCACAAAAAAAATTGCAGCTTGATTAAGGATTTGATTACAGAGAGGAACCAACATGAAATCTTGTATGGGAGTCATCCATACGTCATTAGTCAATACTTAAATTCCAAAGTGGTGCGAAGATTGCAAACCTGTACTTAAGCTAAAGACGAAAAGGTAGCGCGCATGTTCACAGGTTTGTTCGACTCACAAAAAAGAGCAATGGAAATGGTGTTGACCTCATACTGGCAGACGCTTGAAGAGAGACAACAATACCACGGAAGTTTACTTACAAGATTTTGAGAGCTCATAATAAGAAGGAAATATTCTACACCACGCTGGCAAGATCATACTAAAAGTAGCGCGGACAGAGGCATTTAGGAAATTATTCAACTAGCGCTCTCTTATACTGGAACGAAAGATGCCAAAAGAGATGCTACAGTGGAAACTACCCTCCGATATGAACTTTACAGTTGTGATGTAGAAATGACATATCCAATTTTTACGGAATAACTTCCTGTTAAATCTACAAAAGAATTGCACTATGTGATAAAAAGTATGCAGATACCTATTACTGGTTATTGATGTGGAGTGTGTCCTTGTTTCACCTTCATGACTGCTTGGTCGCTGCTGGGAACACTTTCAGTGAGGTGTATGAATGTCTGTGTAGAAACGGTAACACGTTCTTCCCCAGGTAAAGAAATCAGACGAGGACGTGGTGCAGTGACGTTGACGTACTGACTCATCGTAAAAGTGTTCCGATTGAGGTCAGGTTGGGAATCTGGGTACGCTAGTACATTTCAGGAATGTTATTGTCCACAAACCATTGCCTCGTAAAAGCTGCTTTATGACAGGATGTGTTGTCATGTTGATGTAATGGTCGTCTCCTATCCACAGTACACAATCATGTAAAATGTTTTCACATACTTTCGTATTTCAAATGTTTTCACTTCCCTCAACATTTAAATTTTTTTAAAGCGCCTTAAGGGGTCCCGTATCCTGACAACGGAATGCACCCATACACCGTAATAAGAACGCCTCCGTACTTCAGTGTTGGCGCTTCATATGATGACAAACGCAAATCCTTCTATCTGTATAGCCAGATTCAATACTTCAAATTACTAGGTACCAGTAATCAACTGTCGATAGCCATCGCCTTTTACGCAACGTCAAGCGCCACTTAGCATTGATCATAGAAAAGTGTAGCTGATGAGGAGCCGCTCAACTATGGAATCCCATTCTTCCTAACTCCCTTCGCACAGTCATCGTGCTAGCTAGAGTGCTGGTAGTACTTACAAATCGCGAAGCATTCCTTCAGCTGTTCTCATACGTTTTATACAACCACCGTCTGCAGTGCTCAGTGATCCCTACCCGTCAGTACAGGTCAGTACAGGAGGATTACCTGATCGTGATTTAATGTGGTTGTTATTTCGCATTTCCACTTAACAATCATATCAGCAACTGTCGACTTGGGCAACTTTAGAAGGACTGAAATGTCCCTGATTGATTTGTTTCTCAGGTGACACCAAGCGACCAGTCCATGTTCGAGGTCAGTGAGCTCTTCTGATCGATTGCTGCATCTCTGCTGACAACGCAGTACTCCTTCCATACTGCTGGGTCCACCTCACTTCAGATCTAGTAGTCACACCCGCATTACGTAAGGGTGTCCTGAAATACTTTCGATCAGATAGTGATAGCTACCTGCTTTACGTACCTTGCATATATTTTAACTATTTTTCAAATTCAATTCATGATAACGCATGTCATCATATTCTCTGAAATGATCTTCATTCTAGTCTGTACCGCCCAACAAGTCTGCAGAACTAATTTCTTTTTCAAGAATGCGCTTCTCGTCAATAGCTGAGCGCAGTATGCATCTCTGACTGAAGAATAATAGTAAATAGAGCAATGTTATGTACTTGCCGGCGTAAATCCTGTAAATCTGTACATCTATTGTACTATTAAAAATACAACATTTGTAACTTTACCACTGTTAACACCTCGTTCAGCTACTTACGTTCTAAATGTCACAAAATATGAATCGTATAGTGTTGAAGGTTAAGAGTCAGAAAATTACTGCTGCTCGGCACGTCGTATGATTCCGGTTGGTTAAAAGCTATCTGGCGGCGTTTATGGAGATTTATTAATGAGCAGAACTGTGGTAATGGGCCCCGCGCGATATTTCAGGCCGAGAACGGCCGTAAATCGGCCCTCCAGGGGCCGGCCCTAGCGCCTGCTCCCAGATCTGCTTGTTATTCCAGACAATCGGGAAATTAGTACGACGTTCAATTAGGAAGAACAGATGCGGATGGCGGGCCGTGATTAATGCCTCCAGATCTGCACCAGTGTCCGGTCTCCGTGATTGGCCCTCAAACTGACGGAGGCACGCAGCCAGATTCTCTGGTAAGCAATGATCAGTCTCAAGATTGTCACAAGTGTAGGAATAGTTTTGTGATTATACCGTTTGGCAGGACACAACAGCATATTACTTAAAATGAGTAGCGAGAGTAATAAGGACCCTAATGTTTAGTTCAAATTGATCATCATCGTCATCGTTGTTTCGGTCTCTGTCACCCATTCGTGCATCTCTTACGACGTCTGCCTACATCTTTCTTTCAAGTCTGCAGGAAATTCATTATTTTCTTTGACAAGATGTTCTCTGGCAAACTATCAACATTATCCGTCGACTTCATACTATTCTCTTCTATTTTTTCATTAACTGAAAATATTCTTAAACCTGATCTTATGGTTTCATTCCTTACTTTATCCATTTTATTACAGACCCTTACATGTCTCATATACTACGTCTCTACCGGCTGCTTATGTGATTTCTCTTTTAATTACTGCCCATGCTTCGGAAATATATACAAAAGTAGGTGCAGCCATAACTTTGTAGGATTTTGTTTGAGCTTCTTTCTTGTTTTGCTTCCCAAAGCTCTTCCCATTATTTCAGAGAAGGCTTGATATTTATTGAACTTGCTTTCAGTGTCATTGTCGTAGTTGAAACTAATACCACGTCGTAGATAACTGAAGTGGTATTTTGGATTTGACTGGATTCTTTCCTTTTAAAGTCATTATATTTGTCTCATTTGCATGTATAATTAATTTGTAATATATCTCGTTTTGGCTCTGCATACTGCCAATTTAAAATTATCTTCTGTTTCCTGTATAATTGTCTGTTCACCAGCATTTTACAGAGAATTTAAAGTTTTCTCTAGATCGTATTTAATTCCCAAGTGAATTTCATCTTAACACTTCATAACTATGTAGCCAATATATAAGTGAAACAATGTGGGTGATAGACTGTGTAACAACAACAACGCTATACTATTGTACAAATAAGTAATTTTATCTTCTGATTTTTCGATAACTTGAGTAATTGATGTTCTGCTTTCATTTCTTTTTTGTTTCATGCCATTGCGTTAAGAAAACTGTAAGCGAGTGTCAATGTGAAAATTAATGTTTATGTCAGATGTCAAGTAGTATTGTGACTGAACTGAAATGTTACAAATGATGAGACTGTTGTAAGATGTTTAAAATTGTAACTGTGCGTTTCGTCCATACGTAGGCAATGTGTTAGGATATGTAGAATGCAAAACCTCGGGTGAATACCCCGTCTGTAAGGGAGCGGTAAAAGGTGGATGGCAGGCGAGTGCGGGAAAATGCCCACGGGCACTGCATGGCACAACTGGCTCAGCAGTAGTAGTTGCAGTTTGGCATAGGTCTGACCAGCACGTTCTGGAGCGAGGAGGCTCTCCTGGAAGACGTAGTTTCATTGAGCCTCGGGTATGCCGTTCCAACGCCCACACAGCATGGCAAAATTCCATAGGCACTAAATGGAAAAGTATTGCGACGCTAAGAAGAATTAAAGTGCCGATACGTCAAGAGCCATAGCTGGGGTTGTATGTGTGCTCTGTGCCTCGCCATCTCGCCGCCCGCGCGACCGCCGCATCGATACAAGCAGGTTGAAACTTTTAGTACTGTATTCGTATGGACCAGAGAGTGAACTATTCAATAACAACGTAAATTTTACCAGAACTTTCCTATCATTTATTTATCCTCACAACTAACCTAGATAGGGTCCTTTCCAAATGTTGTGCAATCCGAGTGACCCGAAATGATAAATTAAATTTGGTGTTAATAATAATTACTTGCAGACCTAGTTATGTTAGAATGGTGTTTAATGAACTGTTTTGTTAATGAACCAGTAAATGAGTAACGAAGGTCTAACAAAGTTGAAAGATAACTTTAACATTGATATAGTAATGAAGTTTAATTATTTCGAGACAGATATAAAGGTATTTAAATTAGCAGTAAATAAGATAAAAATAGTAGTAACTCATATACTGGAAATCTTGAATGCATGATAATTTCAGTAATCAATTTTTTAAAATAGTAATCATAACAGTTTCAGGGTCCCCCCCTCCCCCTTTTTGGTCATTTGAATTCTGAAGTGTTCCACATTGGTTTGACCAGCAAAAGTTAAAGTCAATATATAAGTCAAAATTTATCAGTGTTTTATCTTTATCAAAATTGACATTTTGTGTGTGGCTCGAAAGTGCTATTTCTAGGGTAACCTATGCCCTACTTTAACCAGATCAATAGACAGTACGAAGTTTTGTAGTATACATTATAGTGTAGTGTTATGTATTCATGGTTTTTCCATATCAGTACAGAAAGTGAAACTATCAGTTCAATAGATTTTCTGGTTCTAAAATTTAGTTTATTATGCAGTGTTACTACGTGTTGTTTTGCATGAATTCACAACAACTTGTACAGGGAAGAAACTCAGTTAATGCCTAATTAGGCTGGCGACCGTATTATTAACAAATTGGTTATATCCTCTGTGTTGCTTTTTGTCTGTCATGTCGTGTAGTTGCATTTCGGACTTACTTGACGTATCATTGTTATTACAGAGTGGGTGTAAGTCTGATTTGCCACCATTCAGGTACACGCGTTCAATATCTATACAAAAATCCTGTCTCGTAAGGTAAACCCCACTCACTTACCATAGTACAGGCTTTAATGAGTATTGTGTGCCCCACGCGCACGATACAAGTGGCGACCGTGACAGGACATCCAGTTGTTGTCCGTCACAAATTAATGTGAATACCAATCAGTGGATGTTCAGTGGCACGAATTGCAATATTATTAAGTAAAGTAAATAGCTGTGACGTGAAGTACGGTAGTGAGGTGTAATTTGCGTTCAGTATGGACAAGAAAGTAGACTCAGTAGATGGGACGAGCGTAATGGAAAATGCAGCTGGCAATGACAGGAGATTACGAGGCCAGATAACAGATGGCGTTAGCGGAAGACAATTGGCATACATACAATACCACGAACATGTTAACGAACAGATTGAAATGTCGAGATTGCCTAGAACACAGCAAGGAATAAAAGAGGAATGACTTTGTAGATGATATTGGGTATGTGAACGAAACCACTGAGATGTTTGATTCACCACAGATAAAGAAAGAACCGAAAGAAAATTTTGATGTAGGATCGAAAAACACCGATTTCGTAGAACCAAACAGCGTGAAAATTTTAAGCTTGAACGATTTATTTGAACAATTGACCAAACAAATTGCAGGACAGAGTGAGCAGCTCAAAACACAGAATGATCAGCTTAAAACACACGTTGATGAGCAGCTTAAAACACAAGTTGGTCAGCTTAAAGCACAAGTCGAAGAACGAGGAATTAAAATTAGTAAACAAATCGAACAGGTAGAACAAAAAGTGGGTAATTTAAGTTCTGCAGTAAATACTATGAAGTCTGAAATTGACGCAATTAATAAAAATATGAATACTATGCAGGGGGAAATTGACAACATTAACAGTAGGTTTGATGTTGAAATTCTCAACATCCAAGAGAAAATAGAGCCTCTAGTTGAAACAAAAGTAGACGAAAAAGTTTTCGGTCTTAAAACTGAGATCGTAAACGAATGCCAACATGGAATCTCACAGTTGAAAAGGGCAGTTTCAGATACTGAAAGAAATTTAGGCCAAAAAGTTATCGGATGTGTGCAAAAGTGTGAACAAAATACATCGAAAATTCAAGGCAAAATTTTCGATCTCGAGAGTAAAATCAAAGATAGGCCTGGTGTTGTCTGTAATGGCACGCCACTTACGAAGCTGTTGGAAGGTGTGGAGTTCTTCGATCCCGCCAAGAAACATAACGAATGGCATCCATTGGATTTCATCAAAAATTGCGAGAGACTGTTTCCTGAACACTTGTCTGGCCAGGAGAAGATAAACGTAGTAATTAGCGCCTTAGCAGGTGACGCTAAGCGCTGGGGAATTAACTTGAATACCGAACTAATGACGTTCGAAGAGTTTAAACAAAAGTTTACGGAAGAATACTGGTCCGAACAAAAACAGGATCATTTGTGGCGCGAGTTTATCATGGGCAAACTTCATGATAACAGGGGCAGGAATTCTTTGAAAGATTTCTGCGAATATTGGTACCGAAAGTTGACACATTTAAGAGGGAGAAGATCCGATACAGAAATCGTATGGGAGCTATATAAAAAGCTTCCAGAAGATTCGAAGAGATATGTGGGAAGCAATCATCGCAGCTTCCAAGCTGCAATCGTTTTAGTTAGACTGTACGATCAAGTGTCTATACCGACACCTCCGAAAATATTTTCTATAATTTTTTAAATATTGTTGTTGTGGTGGTCTTCAGTCCAACGACTAGTTTGTTGCAGATCTACAAAGTACTCTATCCTCTGTAAGATGTAAGACTCTTAATCTCCGAATAACTAATGCAACTTACGTCCCTATGAATCTGGTTACTGTATTCATCTCTTGGTCTCCATCTACGGTTTTTATCCCGCACTCTTCTCTCCAGTACAATATTGATGGTCCGTTGTGTCTCAGAATGTGCTCTGTCAAACGAGGCCGTCTTTCAGTCAAGCTATGCCACAGCTCTATTGTATTCCCAATTCTATTCAGTACCCCTTAATTAGTTACGCGATCCACCCGTCTCAACTTCGACATTCTTCTGTAGTCAAAAGCTTCTAATCTCTATTTGTCTAAACTGATACACGTCCATTCTAGGCTTCTAAGAATTAAATATGTATTCGACGTCAACAAACAAATTCAGAAACCCTTTAACTCTTTAAAGTCAGTTCTGCCATATGTACAGTGTTACATTTACACTTACACAATCATCACTATCACGATTTCGGCTTCAAAGTGGCACTATCAAGTGTTTTAAGTGTTATAAATTGCCTAAGATGACACACTACCGTATTAAAATTCACTATTAGAGACATTGTCTAAGAGTCGATATTTCTGGCAGGGACTACCGCTTTGTTTCATTACTGAGTACACCATCTCGAATGCAAGTCAAGATGGTGTGTGAAACCAAGCAGTAGGCTCTGCCAGAAATATCGACTCTTAGATAATGTCTCTAATAGTGTGTTTTAATACGACAGTATGCCATCTTAGACAATTAATAACACTTAAAACACTTGATAATGCCACTTTGAAGCCTAAATCATTATTATGAAAGTGTAAATGTAACACTGTAAATAAACAACAGTTTAATAGCGATACTGATTTTAAATAAATATATTATGACTGTGGCCCTGCATTATGAGGAAATTATTCTTCAGAAACGTTTTCCCCGCCATTACCAGTGTACAATATTTTTCTTCTCTACTTCGGTCATCATCAGTTACCTTGCAGCTCAAAGAACAAAATTACCCTTGCTCTCTGATCTGATTCGCTTAGCATCACCTTATTCAAATCGACTATAGTACATTATCTTTTGTTTGCTATTATTGATGTTCATCTTATTTCTCTTTTTCATGATATCCTTTGTTGTCTCCGAAATAATTCCAATGTCGTCGACAAACTTTAAAGTTATTATTTTTTCTCCCTGAACTGTATTTCCTACTTTAAAGTTACTTTGGTTTACTCAGGTGTAACACAAAGAGCAACACTCATTTTTCCCAAAGCTGTCTTGACATAACCGGAAATTTCAGACCTTCACACGTCCCGCTGTAAACTTAAAGACTCGACTCGGACAATATGTTTTAACTGTGTTGCACATTCCTTCGGATTCATTATCAGTAATGTATGTAGTGCAGTGCAACACTGTTGAATTGTCGTTTACTTGCCACTTTAGGAATCTGTGTGCAGCTAAAACCTTCGATCTGTTAGCAAATACCACTGTCGGTTTCAGTATAAGTAACCATGAATAACGCAGAGGGAAGGAGACGTTCTTCTGCTTTATCAGGACTGCGTTGGCATCCCTCACATGGACACTGTGGGTTTGATGTAATGGCCAGGAACTACAGGAATTCGTCAGAGGTGACTGTGGCCACAACAAGACATATAGTTTGCGGGAAATCTCCTTATCCTATCTACAAGGTATATCGGGTACAACTGGGGACCATCGTCCAGTGACACAGCCAGGTGACGACCCATGACGTCTTTATATTCGCACAGTAGAGGCAGAATGCGTACCTGGATCGATCAAGCCGCTGCGGCTACTGAGTGACACTGCCGACGAAGCTATCGCAGCTTTCCTGCAAACCGCAGCAGCCGTTCTTAGAACAACCGGCTGTGTGTAGATGGACACTATGGAATGGAAGCGGGACGGCGCGGTGATCTGAACCCCGGACCTTGGCATACAGGTGGCGGACTCATACCGACGACGGCTGTCAGCGGATGACGGGTGGACAGGGGAGTGGGTGGGTTTCAGCAGAACGGAGGCCTTCTTGTTCTTACAGTTGCGGGCTCAAAACTATCCAGTGGATCGATCGGTGCGTATAAGTAACGCCCCGGGGAGTGTTAATTTGGGAGTCTGGCAGCGAAAGTATGCATTGCCGTTTGGTACTAAGCGGCGACGATAAGTCTTTACGAACATTTTGTCACACTGGCTTAGTCTGCGGTGCGCTTTAGGTTCTGATATGTCGTTAGCCGCGTGCCTTCCTTACGGTAACTGGAAAACCACATACTAAATTTTCTTGTTGCCATGGTATTCAGTCCGAAACACAACAGCAAGAGGAAACCGAAATAAACTTCAGTATACGTTTGAGAGTGATCAAATAAGATATATTCACGTTATTCTGACAAAAGTACTTAAACGTTGTGTAAATTGTATACGTATGCCCTCCTGGGCTGCAAATATTAAAGATTCGAATTTTGTTGGGAATGCTGTACCTTCGTGGTGGGCGTTTCCACCGCACATTAAGCTGGCCGTGCGGGCAGCCTCACTGCCAGGGGGACAGGGCTGGAGACTTCCGTTAACACAGAGATATTTGTCTTGAAAAGCTTGGGTTGATTACCACCGAGCTACACATCGCCACCACAGCTCTTGGTGGAGCAAGTCACGTGCCCTCGCTACGCCACGCTGAGAACCAGTTGCTCCAGACTATTTAGGCCACCGCCGGACCGTGCGAAGTTAGTTACACCCTACGCCTCATGTAGGCAGTACGCGTAGTTCTGTCCGACTGCATCAACAGTTCAGTCCCAGCGCTACAAGACTGCTGTACCAGTAGTTCCGCCTCAGCATTCCACGCCAGCAGAGCCGGCCTTGTCGTCATGGTATGCACCTGCAGCACATCAGCCGTCATGTTCTGGAAGTACCGGCCCAGTAACGTTCCAGGCCTTCAAGCTGCCGCCTACCAGGACTGTGGGGTTCGTCAAGTAGGCACGTCACAGCCTCAGAGGAGACATATATGTGTTTCTTGTAGTTGTGTGGATATTCATCCAGAGACATTGTAATTCGGTTCGGTTTTGTTAGTATGCTTATTCTTTTAAAATTGTTTTCGATCAGTCGTCAGTCCGAAGATAGTTAAGGGCATATTTATTCTCATTCTTTTTAATTGCAATGTTCTTTAACTATGAATGATTTTTACATTTGTTGCAGCTATTTCATAGAGGTTATATGGCCGTTGAGCATCATTCCACTATATGCTGTAATATTTAGACTTATTCATGAATAGTTGGAAGCTGACTAAAGTTAACAAACCAACAACAGTTAATAGCATCAGGTCCCAGGCTTGGGGCAGATACGTTAGACCAACCTGAGAAACACAGGTTCGAGTTTTTAGATAGAAGACTGGGTATATGCACAGGCGACGCACTTGCTGTTTACATAACGAACGTAGTATCCAGCTCCATGGCTTGTTGTCGAAATTCCTCGGCGAAAAATATTTACTCTGCAAGTTTGAATTATTTAATTTGCATCTATTACAAAAATATGAATGTGTACGAGTGACATAGCGTTGCCTTACTTGCGCAACAGATGCTGGTCTATTTGCAAACACACCGGAGAAAACATTGTTCAGCACCAAGGGACACCACGCTAATACTGCGTAACACTACCCCCATCTTTGAGAACGGCTTCAATACGACGACGAAGACAGTTTACGAGTTTCTTTAGGAATGGCGTATCTAGCTGAGGCCACTCACTAAAGATTAGATGCCGTAGAGATACCTAATTGCATAGCCACATAGTATCTCGTTTCTCAAGCTGCCACCTCACAAACATTTTTTATGGGGTTGAATTAGTCAAGTGGGGAACGTATACGTGGAGACCTGTGAACACGGCAGTAGGCATCTTGGAAGACATGAATGCGAATGCACCCGTCAAGAAGATGAACAAAGGGCAACAATATGTCACCGAGGACGCTGAGATAAACATCCTGCTTCACGGTAATGGTAATCTGAATCCGTTATGATACGGTAAACAACCACAAAACCTGGCTTGAACTATATCCTTCACACACTGCGGACTGAATGTGTCACTGTGCTGTCGGTGGACTCAACGGTCTGTATCATTCGAAAAAGGCAGCACTGTGACGCGCTCAACCACAGTTGCTGTTCGGTATATGCGCTGTTTGGTCTATTCAGGTCGTGCACTTTTGTACGTGATTGTCAGCTATAACCATTGGCATGGTCATCATCATCATCTTCATCAGCCAATTCATTCATTAGATGATGTGGCCTCTTCGAGTCGTGGATTCAGGTAGGCTCTCAGAAGTCTTCTCCAACTGGGACGGGCTTGGGCAGTTCTCTGCCAGGTGTTACCAGCGATCTTCTTGATGCCTTTGTCCCATCTGTCTGGTGGTCTTCCTCTAGGCCTTCGGTGCTCTCTCGGACTCCACTCCAGTACTAGCGTCGTCCATCTGTTGTCTTTTCTTCTTGCAACGTAGCCAGCCCACTGCCATTTCAAGGAACCTACTCTCTCTGTCATTAACCTTCGTCACAGACCGGATGTCATCTGCCCTTTTCCTGTCCTTTCTTGTATAGCCCAGCATTGATCTCTCCATGGCTCTCTCTGCTGTCCTAAGTTTCCCTTTTGTGAATGAGTTCAGTGTCCATGTCTCGCAGCCATACGTCATCACAGGAAGAATGCATTGATCATATACTGCTTTCTTCAGATTTACTGGCATTTTTGATCTGAATACTTTTGAATTCTTCCCAAATGCTTGCCACCCAAGCTTGATGCGTCGATAGATTTCTGGTCTTATGTCTCCCTTCATATTTATAATCTGGACAAGGTAGACATATTCTCTGACCTCTTCTAGTAGACAGTCCTTGACTTTCACATCTCCAGCTGGGACCCATTAGTTGGATATTACTTTTGTTTTGGAAAGGTTCATGTTCAAGCCAACCAGCTGACATTCCGATGCAAGATCTGTAACTACGTTTTGGAGCTCTGCGAAGTCTTTGGCCAGTAAGGCAATATCATCAGCAAATCTCAAGTTGGTAAGCCTTGTTCCATTAATTCTAATTCCCTTACCTTCCCAGCTCAGCTTTGACATAGCCATTTCCAATACAGCAGAGAACAGTTTGGGGAGATGGGATCGCCTTGCTTGGCACCCCTCATGATGCGGATTTCTTGAGTTGATTCGCCGATGTTAACATAAGCTGAAGAATTCTCGTAGATTTTCTTGAGCACTTCAATGTATGCTGCTCCCACTCCTTACTCACTGAAAGCTTGGAGAACAGCTACATGGCTAACGGAGTCAAATGCCTTTTCAAAGTCAACAAAGGCAATGCAGAGAGACAGTTGGTATTCATTCGCTCTGCTTATCACTTCACTAACGGTCAGAATGTGGTCAATAGTGCTAAAACTGCTTCGGAATCCAGCTTGATCTATATGTTGGGCTGAGTCTAGGGTGGAACTAATTCGGTTTAACAAGATCTTTGTGAAAGATCTTTGGCATGGTATCCTGCTCTAAATATTCATTGCGTGGCGCTCCCTTCGCATTGCTCACTCCAGACCTGAAATCAACCTGCGAGTACAATGAAGAATTAGAGTACCAGAAGCGATTTTTGATCCGTATGTAAGTGCTAATACCAAGAGACACAATAGTGGTTGCGACACCGTTTTCAGTAATAGAGAGGCCGACTCATGAGGAAATAATACGAGGGGCATTCAATAAGTAATGCAGCACATTTACTCTCTGATAGCTGGTTGTTTAATTCATAATGCCGGTGCACCAGCTTATTATTCCCCACTCCTTTTTTATATCAATCCTATTTTTAAACATGTTGTTGTTGTTGTGGTCTTCAGTCCTAAGACTGGTTTGATGCAGCTCTCCATGCTACTCTATTCTGTGCAAGCTGCTTCATCTCCTAGTACGTACTGCAACCTACATCCTTCTGAATCTGCTTAGTGTATTTATCTCTTGGTCTTCCTCTACGATTTTTACCCTCCACACTGCCATCCAATACTAAATTGGCGATCCCTTGATGCCTCAGAACACGTCCTACCAACCGATCCCTTCTTATACTTAAGTTGTCCCACAAAATCCTCTTCTCTCCAATTCTGTTCAATACCACCTCATTAGTTATGTGATCTACCCATCAAATCTTCAGCATTCTTCTGTAGCACCACATTTTGAAATCTTCTATTCTCTTCTTGTCCGAACTATTTATCGCCCATGTTTCACTTCCATACGTGGCTACACTCCATACAAATACTCTGAAAAACGACGTCCTGACACTTAAATCTATACTCGATATTAACAAATTTTTCTTCAGAAACGCTTTCCTTGCCATTGCCAGTATACATTTTATATCCTCTCTACTTCGACCATCATCAAATAGCAAAACCCCTTTACTACTTTCAAGACACTGTCCATTCCGTTCAACTGCTCTTCCAAGTACTTTGCTGTCTCTGACAGAATTATAATCTCATCGGTGAACCTTAAAGTTTTTATTTCTTCTCCATGGATTTTAATACCTACTCCGAATTTTTCTTTTGTTTCATTTATTGCTTGCTCAATATTCAGATTGAATAACATCGGGGATATTCTACAATCCTATCTCACTCTCCTCCCAACCACTGCTTCCCTTTCATGTACCTCGACTCTTATAACTGCCTTCTGCTTTCTGTACAAGCCGGCCGCGGTGGTCTAGCGGTTCTAGGCGCGCAGTCCGGAACTACGCGACTGCTACGTCGCTGGTTCGAATCCTGCCTCGGGCATGGATGTGTGTGATGCCCTTAGGTTAGTTAGGTGTAAGTAGTTCTAAGTTCTAGGGGACTGATGACCACAGATGTTAAGTCCCATAGTCCTCAGAGCCATTTGAACCATTTTTTATTTCTGTACAAATTGTAAATAGCCTTTCGCTCCCTGTATTTTACCCCTGCCACCTTCAGAATTTGAAAGCGAGTATTCCAATCAAACTTGCCAAAAGTTTTCTCTAAGTCTACAAATGTTAGAAACGTAGGTTTGCTTTTTCTTAATCTAGCTTCTAAGATAAGTCGTATGTTCAGTATTGCCTCACGTGTTCCGTTGTTTCTACGGAATCCAAATTAATCTTCCCCGAGGTCGGCTTCTACCAGTTTTTCCATTCGTCTATAAAGAATTCGCTTCAGTATTTTGCAGCCGTGACTTATTGAACTGATAGTTCGGTAATTTTCACATCTGTCAACACCTGCTTTCTTTGAGATTGGAATTATTCTATTCTTCTTGACTTCTGAGGGTATTTCGCCAGTCTCATACATTTTGCTCACCAGATGATGAAGTTTTGTCAGGACTGGTTCTCCCAAGGCTGTCAGTAGTTCTAATGGAATGTTGACTACTCCCGGGGCCTTGTTTCGACTTATGTCTTTCAGTGCTCTGTCAAACTCTTCACGCAGTATCGTATCTCCCATTTCATCTTCATGTACGTCCTCTTCCGTTTCCATAATATTGCCCTCAAGTACCTCGCCTTTGTATAGACCCTCTATATACTCCTTCCACCTTTCTGCCTTCCCTTCTTTGCTTTGAACTGGGTTTCCATCTGAGCTCTTTATATTCATACAAGTGGTTCTCTTTTTTCCAAAGGTCTCTTTAATTTTCTTGTCGGTAATATCTATCTTACCCCTAGTGAGATAAGGCTCTACATCCTCACATTTTTCCTCCAGCCATGCCTGCTTAGCCATTTTGTACTTCCTGTCGATCTCATTTTTGAGACGTTTGTATTCCTTTTTGCCTGCTTCATTTACTGCATTTTTCATCATAATCTCTGTTAAATAGCACGTTCCCACATGTTACCACTCTTCTCGTCGACGTCGGAGCTAACGTTTCGCTACATTAATTACCTCCCCATCATCCACGTACTGGTTCTCGTGGAGCGCGTTCTTCGTAGGGCCGAACAGTTGGGGGTAGGAAGGTGCGATATACGGTCTGTAGGGTGGATGATGAGGAACAATCCAATGAACTTTTGTGAACTCTTGTGGTGTGCGCAGACTTACGTTACGGCTTGCATCGTCATGGAAAAGGAGAAGTTTGATTCTGATCTGTCGATCATCTCTAATGAGAGTCGCCTTAATTTCCGACACTGAAAAATTCACAGCCATGTGCAAACGGCCGGCACTCGGAAGATTGGAAATGTTTGCGCGATCCTGTTACTAAGATGACAGGCGCCTTGTCCAACGATTCACAGTGCCCTTTTTCACTGTCATCTCACCTCAGACATTCTGCAAAGACCAATGAATATTTACGATGCTCTACTTTTCCACCAAAACAAACTCAGTGATTACTCTCTGCTTCGAACGCACCTCCGTCACAGACTCTATTTTGAAGGCTATAAATAGCGCCACCACCTATCGGAACTTTGTGAAACTGTAGATGCCTCACAATAAATTCCACACATGTTCAAACGAAATTATTCGAGTGTGTTGCATGACCTTTTCGACGCCCCTCGTACATTTACTGACTACAGAAACTCCAGTTACTGACAAGTGAGACGCTGCTTTTGGGTCTCGGTCGGTTAGGTTCTTTTTACAGCCACTGTTCTTACACCGTGATACATACGAGTAGCTTCAAATTGTACACCACTCCTTCCGTTGAACACTCCGTACAGATACACCGGTAAGTTGGACAACTTCATTCACGTTGTGGTCATGAGGACATCCATACACATTTCTCGTTTTCTTTCTTTTCCTCACATCTCCTCTTCGTCCTACCTCACTGCACTGATTCCACACAACCAGCTGGCACATACATACTTCATCAAATGACTTACATCAGCGTTGGAAAAGTCATATGACCATTATGCACAAGTTTACTTGATTAAGGAAGTGACTAATACTTTTCCCTTGGGCTAATTTGGAACATGAATTCACCCTGCAATCTAAATTTGTTTCTAGTACACAGTGCTGATCAAACTCGATGGCAGCAAAAAGGTGCTGCATTTTATTGATTCTGTTTGTTGAGAGAAATACTCACGTGACATGCGAGTTATGTCATAGAAGACAAATGTAAAATTAATTAGAGCAGAGTAAACTGTGAACTTAGTTCAGTTATGTTTAAATGTTACTCATTTTTTTAAAACAAAGGTAAGGAACCGCGGTTTTCCTTTGCTGGCGATCACTAATAGCTGTGTTTCAATAGTAAGAAGAGATTGTATAGAGATTGTGCACACACTGTTTGGAACCAAAACGGCCGGTAACTTATCTCGTCGGGTCGTTTCGCTTATGTGTACGTACAAAGTCGAACCTTTGCATTATCTTTCTACGAAGTCCGATTTCACACATTTTGCCACTTTGTGCATGGGAGTCAATATAATACATTTTCACGGTGAATGGTTTCAAACTATGACAGTTTACAATGGCCACTAGGTCGTGATACAGAGAGAGGACATCAAAATCACTACGGCAAAAGTATAATACTAAAGCTGATGAAAGTTAACCAAACCAATAACAAATATGGCGATGTGTGTTAAACTACTAACCGCATCCTGTCATCGCATTTGAGATGTCTTTTCTTAGACAAGTCTTTCTTAACTGCATTACATTCCTTTTCGTACCAACTAAATACTTTTTTAAATTTATTCTACCATTAAGCAAAGATACTTGACAAAGACTTCAAGTAATTTTAGCGTCGTCTAAACTCGTTCTGCTTCTCGGAAAGTTGGGACATTATGTAGATCTAATAGACGCCATACGCCCATGCCTTCCTCTAGTCTTTGAAATGACTTATCCAGCCAATTATTCATGCACGTACAATTTATTATGGACTCATAAACTTAGGAAAACTCGATTTGTTAACATTAACAAACATCACCAAAGGTCTGTAGGGATAAGTGACCAAAATGCTAGAACTGATCGAAGATTGAATGCCAGCCTTTCTGGTCTGTAGTTTGGCACTGATCCACAGAGTGACGTAATGCCACTGATTAATAAGCTACTGTGTTAACTAATAATCTTTTAAATTCACCTCCTTTCAAGCTTTCTCTTAACAGTCACAACAAAATTACGTAACGTTTCCAGTACCAGTACATAACGGCTATGAAAAGCATAGTTCTAACCGTAATTCGAAGTTCAGCAAATTCGCTAACAGTGGAATTCAGAAGAAGGGGCGACAGTTGAAGCAGACATCCTGTGGGCTGTTTCTCACTATTAGTTTAACAAACTATTCAAATCTTATTGAGCCACAATTCACTACAACGCCCCCTAAAGGCCACGACGTAGATTACCACCCATCACATGTTTCTGATTGTGATGATGAATGAGGTAAAACGCCACGTTTTCCCATATGCCAATCTACATGTATTACTGGGTGAAGACTCATCCCAGCCATTTCCATGGGTTACAATTCTGTTGCAAGCAATCATGTTGCTCCTTGGAAGAAGGTGGTTCATGTATTTTGCATTAATCCGAATTCCTTCGTCATTTCCTTCTATTTAAGTACCTGAAAACTTCCATTAGCAGTTTTGAGTAACTGTTTTCTTTCGCAATAATTTTTCAAATAATTCCTGTAGCTTTCCCTTCAGCTTCAATCATCTTAATGTAACTTTCGCAGCCTTATACCTAGATTGGTTTTGTGCAGCGGATCTGGATATATAAGGAAAATCACTCTGTTCAAGATTAACTACCTCTATTTCTTATTCGTTATGGAACTACATAACATTTAATGCAATATTTGAATGCTTTTAGATTTTTTCTCAATTTTTAGTTACATTGACATGCACCATTTTAAAAGTGAAATGGAGTGTTCACTCAAAATAGACTCCTTTCTATGTACACCACGCCTTTATGTTATGTTTCTATGTATTACATTATGTTATGGCTATTTTGATAATGCAGTGTACTTACTACGTATATATATGCTTCCGAAATTTATGTGCCACACATTTTTTTGTGGTACTGTAAATGATAACTGAGAGCCTTAAGCTTGTGAGTGTACACAAATATAGAAACGGTAGCCGCCACAAGTGAGAATCGCGAATTTCCTTCTTTATGAAGCGTGATGAATGAACGATAAATTTCGCCACGTTTTCACACATTTTCATGCTTTCAGCTTAGCGTCGCTGATGGCGAGTCAGATACCATTAATCTTTCGTAACATGACACTGCTTTCCAATACTTTTTTACTCCCTTGTTCGTTGTTGGGCTTGGCATTAGCCGTAGAGCAGCGAGAATGTCACTTGTCTCATATTTATAGGCCATTATTTCGCGTTAAAACATTGCTTAACAACGTTTCTTAATTTAGCGAAGTACATCAGCGGTACACACTTTCTGATATGATCAATTTCTTCGCCACCGAGAATTATAACACAATAAATCGCGTACTAAATTACAACGAAACTTACTTAGCATAGAAAAGTTTCTAAAAGATAGGAAATGTATGTAATGAAACAAGATGTTTGACCATGAACACAAGTGTCTGCTGTTCTTTTAACCTACTGTCAACACATCAGTCTATAAGTAATATCTAAAACCGACTATCACAGAATTAACATAGAAGGCGAAAAACACAAAAGAAGCTATGGATTCAACAGAAATTTTGGTTAAATGAAATATCGTTTGGAATTAATAGTTACTGAGTCTTCAGAATAGAAACTGATTGACACAGAATCTACAAGCAGCGACAATGTAAGAAATTTTCACCTCTAAAGGTTTTCATCACGTGACTCTGATATTTTCCAATATTTGATAAGGGAGGTGGGTACAGGAATAAAGTGGGAACTGTCAGGGATAAATTCACTTGCCAATAATATCGCACAAGATATTATTTATAACTGTTCAACACACACAATTACAAAAAAATTTAATCCAAAGTTCATCAGATAATTTTTCTTAAAACTTACTAAGAAAAATTAAAATAGTAACAGAAGACACAGTAGGCGTTTCTACATGAATTTTTGTTAAAACTTACTAAGAAAATTTAAAATAGTAACAGAAGACACAGTAGGCGTTTCTACACGAATGTCTAAAATTTGTTTTCATCAAAATATCATTAGGTAACCTTTTCCCAATTAATGAGGAAATTCAAAAACAGGACAACAGAAGGCGATCAAGAACCAGAAGGCAAAGTGGTTTATATACCATCACTACATGAGAAGACCGCGCAGAAGGTGCCTTACGGCATTTAGAGAATAATACAGCTACAAAAGTTTAAGTCAACGTACCTTCGTAATACCAAATCAGTTTAATAAACATGGAAACAGTCTAAAAGAAAACGCAAGAACTGATCAGCTGAAGGCTCTTAAACAGAGGGCTCTGTTGTTCAATTACAGTTGTCCAAAAAGGCCTATTTTGAAAGAAAAATACGTACTTCCCGATAATTGCACCGAAACACAAGATTACTCGAACTGCGGAAAAGCCAACTTGCAACATTAAACAACTATTTTTCATTCAAAATGAATAAAACGGAAATACCGAAACTGGAGAAATGCCAAGCTTCAGAGAACTCATTGTTAAATGCATTACATAAAATTAATTTTATTTCAACTACAACAACATTCGAAATGCAGTTACCATAAATTGTTTCCGCTTATTGGTGATAATTAAACTTTACAGTGAAATACCTGACTCCCAGCCAATAGCCCTTAATGAGCCTATCCGCTCCAGTAACATCAATACAACTGTGGTTGAAATGTCTGACAAGCCTAAACCCTTGAACCGTAATTACAACAGTGATCAGTACTTCTAGAGATATAATTCACGATTAAACATAGGTTAAAGGCATGGAATATTAAACTCTGTAGAATTAAGATTGAAAACCCAGAGAAGCATATGCCGGATGAGTCACTAATTATTGTCACCAAGAATAGCTCCTAAAGTATTATATGAGCCGAAAAGTTCGTGGGACAAATGTTGCATGGGAATATGACGTTGGTTTTTTGTTGTTATGTGGGGTCGCCTCAGAGAACTTCGTATCCATAAATGGGATGCTATAGTTCGGTACTTATTTTCTGATAGCGGCTATCGAGATGAATCCAATGATGTGTAACAGTAAGGTCTTTGAACGTCAACGAAGGTCACAAAGGTGGCATGAACGTCCACTTACAGAAGGTGTTGTTAGAAGTGATGACCATTGGTATCAGTGTAGTGCTACGATTTTCTTATCATCGATTGAGTGGTATTCCTTATCACATCGGCACTTATCGAAGCACATGCTGCGATAATTCTCTATCGCATATCTCCATGTGTTGTTGGAACGTCATTATAAACAATGTCTTTAACGAATCGCCACAGGGAAAAATCCAGAGGCTTCAAGTCTAGCGAACGAGTCGGCCACGACACATCTCCTCCGCGTCCAATCCAATGATTTAGGAATTGTCTCTGCAACTCATTTATAGCCATCTGCGAAAAAGTGCCGGACACCCATCGTGTTGATACCACATTCTGTTCCTTGTTCCTAAACGTATTTCTTCTAATAACAGACCTAATTTTTCTTGCTGGAATGTGGTATACTTCCTACCATGAAGATATCCTTCGATGAAATAGGGGCCTATAATTCTTTTCTCCAGAATCCCACACCATACATTCACCGACCACGGTTTTTGGTGTGCAACTTGCCGCAACAGACATGGATTTTCAGTTGCCAGATAATGCACGTTACTGAGATTAACACTTCCATGGTTCGTGAATGCAGCCTCGTCAGTAAATAAAATTCACTTAATAAATGCGTCATCCCTCTGAATCTTAAGTTGAGCCCATCGACAGAATTCAATGTGACGCATACAATTCGTACCAGTTGACTCTTGGTGGAGACATGTGGTAAGGTTGATATTTATGGCGATGCCGAACACGAACACTACTACTTTGGCTCATGCCCGATTCTCGTGCGATTTGACGCGAACTAACACAAGGATCTCGAACCAGAGTGGGAAGACTACCAATTTCCGTTTCCTAGCTAGTAACTTTCGGATGCTTTAAAGGTCCAGTTGTTCTCAATTTATCATACACATGTTTAAATGAACGACGTGTAAGGTGAGTACGTTGAGGGTGTCCTTCAGTGTATAAGTCTCTAGTTCTCACAGAATTTCGTTGGCATTCTCCGTAAATGGGAGGCATATCGACTTGTTCTTCAAAGCAATACGTTATTCACATTCGCTTCATTCGACGATACTGGTCTTACCGTTCCTATTAGTGTTGTAATGTAAAACCGTTGAACGGTGTTACATGTCAATGGCGCGTTAGGTGGATATACCGTATTCGGCGAATATTTACTGTTGGCACGATATACGAGAGACGATTGTCAGAGCACGTGCTTCGATAAGTGCCGAAGTGATAAGGAATACCACTCAGTCCATAATAAGAAGATTGCAGCACTGCATTGATAGCAATAGTCATCACTTCTAACACCTTCTCTGAATGGACGTTCATGCCACTTTTTTGACCGTTGATTTTCAAAGACCTTACAGTTACAGATCATTGGATTCGTGTCGATAGCCGCTATCAGAAAATAATTACCAAACTCTAGCATCCCATTTAAAAAAACAAATTGGACCTTCATATATCTGACGCGACTCCACCCAGTAACACAAAACCTATATCATATTATGGCCCACGTTGTCCCATCTAACATTTGTCATACAACGTTTTCAGCTACTATCACACTTTCGCAGTTACTCTAGGTGGCAATAGTTAGTTACTCAGCCTGTATATATCCGGTTACTACACATTAACCGTATTAGCTTGAAGAAAAAAAAAATATAATCTGGATAGCCAAAATGCGGTATTACTTGTTTGCTTTAGCAACTCGTCCGCTACATATTGAAGATGAACCAACTGTTATGCCACTGACGGCAGCAACAAATGCCGAACATTACAAATCCGCCTCGTTAACTGACTGAAACACACAATGCTCACCACGCAGTCTTCGCACCCCGACATGTATAAGTCCGGGCTGCCTTCCTTTCTGGGAGACAATTCCAGGTGACTGATGCCGATTGAAAATCGGTACCAAATAAGATCCAAGTCCACCTCGAGGCCTTACCAACAGTCACTGGCTCAGCCGACTTCGGCGTTGCGACCAGCCAGCAACCATGGAGAGAAATTGTCCGTGGCCATTGCAGTGGACAATCTTCTTCTCCTCGCCGGCGGAGCCACCTAAATCACCTTCCCCGACTATACCCTATGCTGGCAGGCTAGAGATCTCAGAGCAAATATAGGCGAACGTAGTAACTATCGAAATATGCACTCGCACTTATCAGTATGTAATAGGAATAAATGGATGCCCTACGTGTTTTAGAGAGGGATGACATTTCCCTCTGTTACTGGAAAACTACTGACTTCATTTACGGAAAGAGGCTCTCGAAACAAATGAAACAGTTTAACATTTTTTAACAGTGAGGGAGAAAGTTCGTGGGCATCCAGTTTGAATAAAATAATTTTCGATACTGAACCGTTGTTCGACAGACATTCTGCGCTTCTCTTCAAGTGTCACTGAACAGTCCTGAAGAGGATCGCAGCAGGTCGGTCGAAACCTAGGTAATATAGCTGATTCATTAGTTAGAATGACGCATCCCAATAACCAAAATTATTCTACCCAAAGTTGAGAAGAAAAGCCTAACAAGAAGCATTAGTCCATTCTCCTCTTTACTACTCATGCGTAGTGGTTATTTAAACTACGACTAGAGAACCTCAGCAGTCATCAACTATGTTACTACAGTTTTCAACAATAGATTAGAGACTAATATCAATATGATGGACTTAATAACCGAGAGACATTTTTTTTGTTACCCACTATTCTTTAACTGGCATCTGGTGTACACTCCTGGAAATGGAAAAAAGAACACATTGACACCGGTGTGTCAGACCCACCATACTTGCTCCGGACACTGCGAGAGGGCTGTACAAGCAATGATCACACGCACGGCACAGCGGACACACCAGGAACCGCGGTGTTGGCCGTCGAATGGCGCTAGCTGCGCAGCATTTGTGCACCGCCGCCGTCAGTGTCAGCCAGTTTGCCGTGGCATACGGAGCTCCATCGCATTATTTAACATTGGTAGCATGCCGCGACAGCGTGGACGTGAACCGTATGTGCAGTTGACGGACTTTGAGCGAGGGCGTATAGTGGGCATGCGGGAGGCCGGGTGGACGTACCGCCGAATTGCTCAACACGTGGGGCGTGAGGTCTCCACAGTACATCGATGTTGTCGCCAGTGGTCGGCGGAAGGTGCACGTGCCCGTCGACCTGGGACCGGACCGCAGCGACGCACGGATGCACGCCAAGACCGTAGGATCCTACGCAGTGCCGTAGGGGACCGCACCGCCACTTCCCAGCAAATTAGGGACACTGTTGCTCCTGGGGTATCGGCGAGGACCATTCGCAACCGTCTCCATGAAGCTGGGCTACGGTCCCGCACACCGTTAGGCCGTCTTCCGCTCACGCCCCAACATCGTGCAGCCCGCCTCCAGTGGTGTCGCGACAGGCGTGAATGGAGGGACGAATGGAGACGTGTCGTCTTCAGCGATGAGAGTTGCTTCTGCCTTGGTGCCAATGATGGTCGTATGCGTGTTTGGCGCCGTGCAGGTGAGCGCCACAATCAGGACTGCATACGACCGAGGCACACAGGGCCAACACCCGGAATCATGGTGTGGGGAGCGATCTCCTACACTGGCCGTACACCACTGGTGATCGTCGAGGGGACACTGAATAGTGCACGGTACATCCAAACCGTCATCGAACCCATCGTTCTACCATTCCTAGACCGGCAAGGGAACTTGCTGTTCCAACAGGACAATGCACGTCCGCATGTATCCCGTGCCACCCAACGTGCTGTAGAAGGTGTAAGTCAACTATCCTGGCCAGCTAGATCTCCGGATCTGTCCCCCATTGAGCATGTTTGGGACTGGATGAAGCGTAGTCTCACGCGGTCTGCACGTCCAGCACGAACGCTGGTCCAACTGAGGCGCCAGGTGGAAATGGCATGGCAAGCCGTTCCACAGGACTACATCCAGCATCTCTACGATCGTCTCCATGGGAGAATAGCAGCCTGCATTGCTGCGAAAGGTGGATATACACTGTACTAGTGCCGACATTGTGCATGCTCTGTTGCCTGTGTCTATGTGCCTGTGGTTCTGTCAGTGTGATCATGTGATGTATCTGACCCCAGGAATGTGTCAATAAAGTTTCCCCTTCCTGGGACAATGAATTCACGGTGTTCTTATTTCAATTTCCAGGAGTGTATATATTCCTTGCCGCCAGAACATTACTGCGACAGTAAACAATACTTGTGAACTGATAAGTGGAACACTTAATAAACGGTAAGAGTTCGAAGTAACACGTCGTCTTACCTGTTATCAAATCCTGTTTGTTTACTGAAGAGGAAAAGATTTATAGTACTGAAGATACTAGAAATTATTCATCAACTATTTTTCCTCCATAATCTTCTGGTTGTGTGATAGTTGGGAGGCAATGGTGAAACCGGGTAGAAGTTTTATTTCGATGTTACAAGTAGGAATGATGTCATTGCGCGCCTCATACGGAATTTACGGTCATCGGCGAGCCATCTCGGAATTCCACAAGGTTATGAATTTTTCCTCTCTCTCCAAAACACACCTTACATTCAGTGTGTTATCATTGACACAGATATCTACATCTACGTCTACATGATGTTTCTGCAATTCACAATTAAGTACCTGATGGAGGGTTCATCGAAATACCTTCATGCTATTTCTGTAACGTTCCACTACCGAACAGCGCGCTGGAAAAAGGAACACTCAAATCTTTGAGTGACGCTATGGTTTCTCTTATCTTGTTATAATGATCATGTATCACTATGTAGGTAGGCGCAAACAAATATTTTCACAATCTCTGATGAAAGGTGGTGACTGAAATGTCATGAGAAGATCCTGGTGCAACAAAAAACGCCTTTGTTTTAATTATTACCATCCCAGTTCGCATTTATATCCGTGGTGTTCTCTCATCTATTTCGCGGTAATACAAAACGATCTGCCCTTCTTTGAAGTTGCTCAGTGTCCTCTGTCAATCCTATCTGATGCGGATCCAACACTGCACAACAATGCTCCAAAAGAGGGCGCAGAACCTTAGTATCATCAGCCTTTTTATACATCTGTTGCATTTTCTAAGTGTTCCGCCAGTAGATCGCATTGGTTAGTTTCTTTCCCCACAATTTTATCTATGTGATCGTTCCGATTTAAGTTATTCATTACAGTAATTCCTAAGTATTTAGTTGAATTTAAATCATTCAGATTTGTGTGATTTGTCGCGTAACCGAAATTTAGTGGACTGATTACTTTTGTTACAAATGCGGATGACATCACGCGTTTCGTAATTTAGATTCAATTGTCACCTTTCACACCGTACAGATATCTTGTCTAAACCATCTTACAATTGATTCTGATCAAATCGTTAATGTGGAGCAGGAACAGTAGAAGGCCTATAATGCGTCCTTGGAGAACGCCAGGTCAGTTACTACGTAGTGTGACCTTTCTAAAAGCAAATCACGAATCCAGTCACGGAAGTGAGACGGTAATCCATCGCCACGCAATTTGATAAGAAGCCGCTTGTGAGGAGCGGTGTCGAATGCATTCTGGAAATCTAAAGATGTAGTATCAATTATACATCTACCGTAGATAACTGATTACTTGGTGAGAATAAAGAGAGATATATAATGTTACTTATGATTCGTTTATTCACATGACGTTTTGCAATCAAGACGGATTTTAAGTGACATTGTATAAATTGTGACTGCGGTATCCCTGCGGACATTATGTCTGTTTCTGGAAAAGAGAGAGTTGTTTCACAAGAACAATATTTTGGCTGTTGTCAATAAATCGAATTCATTGGGGATTTCGAGATGATATTATCTACAGCTACCTATAGATAATATTATATATAGATGATAATATTACATCAAAAAGATGAGTAAAGATTTGTACATAAATGATTGTGCTCATGTACACTACTGGCCATTAAAATTGTTACACCACGAAGATGTGCTACAGACGCGAAATTTAACCAACAGGATGAAGATGCTGTTAGCAGAATATGGAATCAGTGGGTTCAGGAGGGTAATACTGAACGCCGTGCTGAATCCCAATGGCCTCGTATCACTAGCAGTCGAGACGACAGGCATCTTATCCGCATGGCTGTAACGGATTGTGAAACCACGTCTCGATGCCTGAGTCAAAGGATGGGGACGTTTGCAAGACAACAACCATCTGCGCGAACAGTTCGACGACGTTTTCAGCAGCATGGTTGCGGTTACCTTTGACGCTGCATCACAGACAGGAGCGCCAGCGATGATGTACTCAACCACGAACCTGGGTGCACGAATGGCAGAACGTCATTTTTTCGGATGAATCCAAGTTCTGTTTAAAGCATCATGATGGTCGCAGCCGTGTTTGGCGACATCGCAGTGAATGCACATTGGAAGTGTGTATTCGTCATCGCCATAGTGGCGTATCACCCAGCGTGATGATATGGGGTGCCATTGGTTACACGCCTCGGTCACCTCTTGCTCGCATTGACGGCAGAACAGTGGACGATACATTTCAGATGTATTACGACCCCTGCCTCTACCCTTCATTCGATCAATGCGAAACCCTACTTTTCAGCAGGACAATGCACGACCGCATGTTGCCGGTCCCGTACGGACCTTTCTGGATACCGAAAATGTTCGACTGCTGCCCTGGCCAGGACATTCCCCAGATCTCGCATCAATTGAAAACGTCTGCTCAATGGTGGCCGAGAACTGGTTCGTCACAATACGCCAGTCACCACTCTTTATGAACTGTGATATCGTGTTCAAGCTGCATGGGCAGCTGTACTTGTACATGCCATCCAAGCTCTGTTTGACTCAATACCCAGGCGTATCAAGGCCGTTATTACGGCCAGAGGGGGTTATTCTGGGTACTGATTTCTCAGGATCTATGCACTCAAATTGCGTGAAAATGTAATCACATGCCAGTTCTATTATAATATATTTGTCCAATTAATACCCGTTTATCATATGTATTTCTTCTAGGTGTAGGAATTTTAATGGGCAGTAGTGTAAAACATCTCCTTTGACCACGTGTAACTTTCAGCGGTGGCTTTAAGCAGGTATTATGTCATTGTGCCTCTCCCACCACCCCTAACCGTGAAGGTACCTTTATCACTATATACACCAAAAAGGACACAGAAGCTCATTTCCAGCGGTTGAGACATTTCTAATCTCAAGAACAGCGTGCTAGCATTTTGCGCCAATGTACGGGGTTTCAGGATGTCGACAACGTTGCTCTAGCCGAGTGCGCACGGCTCTAAGAAATGATAAGTCGTGTTAGAAATTCTAAGTGTCAGAGCTACAGCCTGTGTGCGGGGAAACATTGAAAGTTGGAAACGGTATGTACAAAATTATGAAGAGGTATTGGTGTCGAAGAAGTATTGTAGTATGGTCAGTAAATATGCTACGGAATTATCTGTGAAGAATTGCGAGTTTGTAGACACGGCGAAGTGATACCTGTGCTTTTGTATAAGTAGTTGTGCAGGGTATAGGCGACGACGATGACTAATAATCGAAAAATTCAGATACAATGTAGAACACGTTTGTTATTAAATGCAGCAAACACAACAAAAGCACCGGCCGATCTGACCGAGCAGTTCAAGGCGCTTCAGTCTGGAATCGCGTGACCGCTACGGTCGCAGGATCGAATCCTGCTCGGGCATGGATATGTGTGATGTCCTTAGGTTAGTTAGGTTTAAGTATTTCTAAGTTGTAGGGGACTGATGACCTCAGATGTTCAGTCCCAATAGTGCTCAGAGCCATTTGAACAAGACAAGCAACCAAACACAACAAAGCCATTAGTGATGCTGCCTGTCAGAGACTTTATGCCCAGTGTTCCGGTCGACTTACAGCCATGCAACTTATCTGTGCTGTGTTCCCAAAGAGCAGCCCCCTCCCCCACCCACCATTTGCGCAAGTGAAACAGTGTGAGGGGGACTGCGTGGAGTGACGTACCGGCGGGTCTGCACGGAGACAGATAGGTCTTTCGGGTACATTGGCATCTGAAGCGGTATTGTCTTCGGGCGGTGGCGTATGCCGAATGGCACATGGGTGGTAATGTGTGTGGATGCATCAGGATGCAATGTTAGGAGTAGTTGGTGACGGAAACGATGGGGGGTTCGTCAGAAGTAAATGTGGCACCGTAATAGTAAGGATACCTTCAATGGAAAAGTTCGATGTCAGGGTGCCAGTACATATGCAGTGTGGCAGTTTGGTGGAGGAACTGTGCAGTGGAGCTGTCTGCGCTCTAGTGAGGATGTCATTGCCTATGAGCTTGACGTGGTGGTTGTCAGGAAGGAAGTTGCGGACGACCAGACGTAAGTTGAAGGTCGGCCTTATGGCGTCGGTAACAGTAGGGTCGGCATGTATCGGAGATGGAGGTGCTTGGCACATATTGTCAATGAGTGAGGCGTCCTTTAGTGCACACGTGGGTTTGAGCCGTTTGATGGACACGATTGTAGGTTTACCATTTGATAATACGTGGAAAGTTCGATCATCTCTTTGGTGCACATTGTGGTGAAATGAGTAAGTTTGGGGAAATGCAGGTTGGGTCGTCCCATGTCATCCCATAATATTACAGTGCCACAGTCTGTGAGTGCTGTGTGAACAAAGATTTTAGGCGCCAAGTGTGGAAGGGTAGGCGGAATGTGGGGTCTAGCTATGTGGTTCTCTACACATGCCGCAAAACCCATGTCCGTAGATGTAGGTGATGGTTCTTGGAGTAAAAAACCAGAGATGTCCGACTGCATAGATTTTCGTTGAGTGAGGCTTAGAAGGTTTGTTTTAGTACTGTGCCGACTCTGAGAAGGAGTTCCTCAATCCATATTTCTCCATGGCACAGCGGGATCACTTTTAACATGTGGTGCTACCATTAGACAAGACTATTACTGTGAGGATGGAATCGTGTAATTTTTAACTGCTTAGTTGTTGTCATATTACATAGTTTGAGGGAGAGTGCAGATTCTAAGTGCCAGCCCTGGTGTGTTTTGACGGACATTGGGTGGCCTAGGCATGAGATCCACACTTGCAAGAACACTTTGACAATAGATTCAGCTGTTATCTCCTTTAGCGGTGTAGCTCCAATCTATGATATGATCTGATCAATCGCTGAGAGAATATAGTGGTATCCATAACAAGTATTAAAAGGGATGTTTGGGGGTTTCTAAACGAACTACGGGAAGTTGCACATTACATAAGACAATACTGTTCTCACATGGGACACATGCACGACCTCAAAGTTTACAGTCTCTCTATACATTACGCCACACAAAGATGTCCATGGATGGTTGAGTGCCTGGGTTTGCCGAATTGCAAAGCTGATCAAATATGACGTGGCAGAATTCTTGAAGTAGGAGAGGGCGTGTACGATTTTGTGAAACATCACAGAGAATAGGACGAGTCGACTCTTGGTATAGGACGAGATTCAATCCTTAGGTTATGGATGGGTCGTGAACGAGGGGTTGCATATGATCGTCGCGTTATTGTGCCTCAGGATCTGATCATAGTCGAGGGAAAATGTCAGGGCGCAGGTATGTGGAAAATAGTTTAGCACAACTTTCTCCACACATGAGAAGGCGGACGTCCATGGTGAAATGGACAATGTAGTCTAAATGCCAAAACCGTTGAGATCAGTTGTCCTTAAGTAGGTTGGAAATAGAATTGGCAAGTGATCAATGACCAGTGTAGACTATCAGGGTCCGTCCTGCTGGCTATCTGACATAGTATACTGCTTCCTAAAGCACCAATAGCTCCCAGTCGTTTACGGACCAGTTGCTTTATGAAGATATACGCTTACATGAGTAGAAATGGAGTACCAGCTTCATACCCCCAACCTCTTGTTATATCACAGCTCTAATATATACGTCATATCTGCTCTCATGAAGAAACGTGTGTCAGGCAGGAGCTGTGCCAAGGTGATGGCTTGGGTAAGGCAATCCTTAGTGCTTTCAAAAGCAGAGGGCATCTCCCTTATCCATGTGAGTTTGCGTTTGCCCTTGATACTCATTCCAGCGTGAGCTTGTGTTTGCACCACTTGACGGGAGACTGCCTATGGAGGGATTTTCTGTACAAAATTTATCATGCCTAAGAGCCGACATAGTTATTCATAGTCGTGTGGTGGAGGCAGTTGGTGCATAGTCTCTATATATTGGGGTATGGGACAGATGCCCAATGTATTGACAGTGTGTTCGAGGAAGACGTACTCCTTCTCTTCACTAATTACGCTGCTGCTTGAGACAGGGTGTTGAATACTTGTTTCTGGTGGTTATTGTGAAATTCCTGACACAGTAAGAAACGTTAATATCATCAATATAAGCACAACAGAATGGGAATTTGAAGAGCAAACCATCAATGAAACTTTGACATGTCGGTGCCGCATTTCTAAGTCTGCACAGCATGAACATTCATTTGCACAAACCAAATATCTCGTACTGGCAGTTTTGTGAACGTCTTCTGGACACATAGATATTTTTAGGTATCTGATCTTACAGTCAACAAACCTAAAGCTCGAGGTGTTCGCTAAATAGTGGGTGAAGTCCTGGAATCTAGGAGGTGGGTAGGTGAACATAATGATAAGAGAGTTGAGGATTCTGCAATCATTGCACAATCTGGGAGCTTCTTTTTTTCTTCCCTTTTTTTTAAAGGGGGGATGTTGGGGGGGGGACCAATTTTATCGCACAAGGCCAGGAATAGTCACTGCTTGTAAGAACTCGTCCGCTGCCGCTTTGGCATCAATTAGTGGTCTGTGGCATACCTCGACCAGGTATTGATAATCTTAGCAAATGTTTCGTTTATAATGGCACACTGAGTATTAGAGTTGCAGAGAGTGGTGTAGTGAGGTTGTTCTTGGATGGCTGTAGAGGTGGCTGGTGGCAGTGTAGAGATGTCAGCAAAGTGGAGACGATAGGTGGAGGCAGTTGATGTGATAGGAATCCGTCGTTTTGATTGGAGTTTCCGTCAGAAGTCTCGGATCTAGTGTCTGATGCCTTTGGTTTCATCATTCTTCTTGAAAGCTCGTATCACTTATGTCGAAATAGAGTTGTTGCATGTGCTGAATAGGTCGATGGTGTGGAGGCATTCATCTACAAGCCGGCGACATCATTTATATCCGTGGGAAATGGTTTAGCAGCGTGGAACAAGCAGTGCTGCTGTGGTGTGCTGCCGAGGGGTGTGGCAGAGTACACCAGGAGGAGAGCGGCCATTCATCATGTGTTAGCACGCCATTAGTCAGGTCTGAGAACAAGTGCAAGCAATGGAGAAAGTCAGTGCCGATAACTGGTTCTGCTATATCAGCGATGACAGATATCCAACTGAGTTCTTTGTTGAGGCGTTTATCTATCCGGAATTGTCTTCATGGGGGTCGAGGATACTTATATAACCTGCACAGTTCATTGCACCTCCATTGAGCGATGTTTTTAGTTGGGAAAATTGCATAGAGGATGGCAGTTGGACACAAATCGGCACATGTTGCGAGGAATCAACAAAAGCGCTTCTGCGCAGGCGCAGTGTGGTCAGTGGCGTGACGTGCATCCGCGGACGCGTCGTGGTTGGCTATATTTTATGCAAGTGAGTGTACGACGTGGATGGCAGGGAGGAATGTTCTAATGGTTCTGAGCACTATGGGACTTAACATCTGTGGTCATCAGTCCCCTAGAACTTAGAACTACTTAAACCTAACTAACCTAAGCACATCACACACATCCACGCCCGAGGCAGGATTCGAACCTGCGACCGTAGCAGTCGCGCGGTTCCGGACTGCGCGCCTACAAGCGCTAGACCACCACGGCCGGCTGGCAGGGAGGCGAGGGTGCGTTGAGACTGCGTGCAGGTTGTCGATCCAGCCGGCTGCTGTGCCGTTGCAGTCGGCGAAAGAAGGGAGGATTGTGTTGATTCGTTTTCGGGGAGCTGTCACTTGAGCGGCCGTCGAGGTTGAGAATCACGTTCGCCGCCATTGTTGTCGACGTTAGTGATGCACAGTCGGTGTTGCACGATAGAATATATCCGATCTCTGTGTTCGCGGCTTACGTCCAAATAGTCGCACTCAAGGGTGACGTATGCACGGGTATGGTGTCGAGATTGGTCTGTGTATGGAGGAAAAGCCGTAATTGTCATGGAATCTTATCACGTAGAACTTCCTCATAAATGAAGTGCTGCATGTGTTCCTATGGGGAGTGGTGAGTTTTTTGTAGGTCTCATACTTGTTCACTGCTAAGGGGGACACGATGGTCCGCTTTTAGTGCTCACATGTTCCCCAAGTGGCTAGGAACGGTAGTAAATTTGAGCCGTTACTGGTGACCTCACTTGAGTTGAAGATGATTTCCACAATATCGAATCATAACATTGGATTACTGGGCCGGAATGGTAGTAGTTTGAGTTGGGTTCTGTGGTCACTAGGTTGGCAAGACAATGTTCGTAGTGGAGGAACAGCCGAACAGATGTTGATCTTTTGTGACAAGACTCGGCGCGCAGTAGAAGACATGGGAAGTGATGCAGCCGGTAGACATCCGAAATGAGCTTTGTATCCTCGTTTTAAACTCGCCAATGAGTCCTGTGACGTAACCTAAAAATTCGTCATCTCCATGTGCCCGTAGGCCCGACTTGTGTGTCTTTGACGCAACACACCCGTCACTGGAGTCTGTTGTCCGGTACAAGTGAACTAGACTTTGTCAGAAAAGAGAGCGATTACACGAGTGCACAAGTAATATTGTTCTGATTTAACATACATTCACACTGATAGAACTTTGCCTAACACTGCAGTAAATTTCTTTTTATATTTAATGTATATTCAGAGAAAGTCTTACAATTACGATTACATACAGGGTGGTCGTAAATTCCCGTTACAAACTTCTAGGACTTGTAGAGGGGAGTGAGCACATAATATTTTGAATATGAACCTATGTTCAGAAACCTACCATTTCCGTGCTACAACCATTTGAAAACTTGTTGCTAATGAGACCTTTTTTACATGTAGTTGACTGTGTGTGACCCAGTAATTCACTTATTTTACAGTTCCACTCATTAATAGACAATGAGACTGCTCGTGTACTTGTTGACGGGTTCTCATCAACGTGATACACTAACGCCTCTTCCAGTTCGGGCGTGTGGAGCCTCCCTGGAGCGTCACAGTCACGGCTGCTGCTGGTGAAGATAATATTTCTCCAAACCGCTGCGTGATTGTGGCGAAAAGGTACTCGATGTAGTCTGAAGTTGCGGAGAACTATCTTGATAAATGCGACGAGCAGCTGTCCCATCGCCGTGAGCTTCGCCTTTCAGAAGGATCATGTCGGTGATTTCGGCAAACTTGTACTCAACCCTGTGGCTCCAACACTGACAGACGCGTGAATGAGGCTCAACCAGGTCAGTGAGGAGGGATAGGATGTCAAATGACATCAGCCGATCTGACGTAAGCACCCGTCACTATGACTATCTTGTTGCGAACCTACGTAGCATACATGTTCTCAAACGGCTGTAGCACCGAAAACGGTAGGTACTAACTCCCCACTACAAGTCCTAGATGTTTGTAACGGGAATTTCCGGCCTCTCCGTGTACACACTTTGAAGGCGTTACCGGGTCTGTAACAACAGTTCCAGAAAACATTACGTGACAGTTAAGTGGAATACCTAAGAGGTGGTTAGTCATTAAAATAAGTGATAAGCATCGTAACTCGCTGTTGTCCCATAAACACAAGTTCCCATAACCGAGTGAGTACAGAAACAGAACGCTTCTTAGTCTCAGTAACATTGCTCTGTGCCCAGTTTTAGTTTGAGGCAGCACATGTGTTTTTTCACCGTCGAGGTTGAATAAACCCGAATACCACCATTTTGTTTGAATTGAACACAATTTGTATGTTTTCAATCTGAAGCGTAGTCTATAGCTTCAAACGTATCCCGTATCACCCCTGGTCTTACGGAACACATTTCCAATTGTGTTCTTTGCTAAATGTTGTAGGAGTAAAATACAGGGAGCGGAAGGCTATTTACAATTTGTACAGAAACCAGATGGCAGTTATAAGAGTCGAGGGGCATGAAAGGGAAGCAGTAGTTGGGAAGAGAGTGAGACAGGGTTGTAGACTCTCCCCAGTGTTATTCAATCTATATATTGAGCAATCAGTAAAGGAAACGAAAAGAAAAATTCGGAGTAGGTATTAAAATCCATGCAGAAGGACAAAAAAAAAAACTTTGAGGTTCGCCGATGACATTGTAATTCTGTCAGAGACTGCAAAGGACTTGGAAGAACAGTTGAACCGAGTCGACAGTGTCTTGAAAGGAGGATATAAGATGAACATCAACAAAAGCAAATCGAGGATAATGGAATGTAGTCGAATTAAGTCGGGTGATGCTTAGGAAATTAGATTAGGAAATGAGACACTTAAAGTAGTAAATGAGTTTTGCTATTTAGGGAGCAAAATAACTGATGATGGTCGAAGTAGAGAAGATATAAAATGTAGACTGGCAATTGGAAGGAAAGCGTTTCAGAGAAGAAAAATTTGTTAACATCGAATATACATTTAAGCGTTAGGAAGCCGTTTGTGAAAGTATTTGTATGGAGTGTAGCCATGTATGGAAGTGACACATGGCCGATAAATAGTTTGGACAAGAAGACAATAGAAGCTTTCGAAATGTGGTGTGTAAAGAATTCGCGTTAGTATTTTGCAGCCGTGACTTATTAAACTGATAGTTCGGTAATTTTCGCATCTGTCAACACCTGCTTTCTGTGGGGTTGGAATTATTATACTCTTCTTGAAGTCTGAGGGTATTTCGCCTGTCTCATACATCTTGCTCACCAGATGGTAGAGTTTTGTCAGGACTGGCTCTCCCAAGGCTGTCAGTAGTTCTAATGGAATGTTGTCTACTCCCGGGGCCTTTCTTCGTCTCAGATCTTTCAGTGCTCTATCAAACACTTCACGCAGTATGATATCTCCCATTTCATCTTCATCTACATCCTCTTCCATTTCCAAATATTGTCCTCAAGTTCATCGCCCTTGTTTAGACCCTCTATATACTCCTTCCACCTTTCTGCTTTCCCTTCTTTGCTTAGAACTGGGTTTCCATCTGAGCTCTTAATATTCATACAACTGGTTCTCTTTTCTCCAAAGGTCTCTTTCATTTTCCTGTAGGCAGCATCTATCTTACACGTAGTGAGATAAGCCTCTACATCTTTACATTTATCCTCTAGCCATCCATGCTTAGCCATTTTGCACTTCCTCTCGATCTCATTTTTGAGACGTTTGTATTCTTTTTTGCCTGCTTCATTTACTGCATTTTTATATTTTCTCCTTTCATCCATTAAATTCAGTATTTCTTCTGTTACCCAAGGATTTCTACTAGCCCTCGTCTTTTTACCTACTTGATCCTCTGCTGCATTCACTACTTCATCCCTCAAAGCTACCCATTCTTCTTCTACTGTATTTCTTTCCCCCAGTCCTGCCATTTGTTCCCTTTCGCTCTCCCTGAAACTCAGTACAACCTTTGGTTTAGTCAGTTTATCCAGATCCCATCTCCTTATATCCCCACCTTTTTGCAGTTTCTTCAATTTTAATCTACAGTTCATAACCAATAGATTGTGGTTAGAGTCCACAACTGCCCCTGGAAATGTCTTAAAATTTAAAACCTGGTTCCTAAATCTCTTTCTTACCATTATATAATCTATCTGAAATCTGTCAGTATCTCCAGGCTTCTTACATGTATACAACCTTCTTTTATGATTCTTCAACCAAGTGTTACCTATGATTAACTTAATAAACCACGGAATAACGTAGATAGAAAGGTAAAAATTGACACACATGCTTGGAATGACATCGGGTTTTACTAGACCAAAAAAAAAAGGTTCACAAAATGTCCGACAGATGGCGCTGGACAGCAAAACGTTAGAAACTGCTACCGTTACGGGTGAGAGGTACGCCGATATGTTACATAATCGCATCATACCTACCCTGGCTGATCAACACCTGCTGGAACGTACGATGTTTATGCAGGATGGCGCTCCACTCCATATTGGTAGACGCGTGAAAGATCTCTTGCGATCGTCGTTTGGTGATGATCGTGTGCTCAGCAACCACTTTTGTCATGCTTGGCCTCCCAGGTCCCTAGACCTCAATTCGTGCGATTATTGGCTTTGGGGTTACCTGGTCGACCGACATCTCTAGGGATGCTGAAAGATAACATCCGACGCCAATGCCTCACCATAACTCCGGACATGCTTTACAGTGCTGTTCAAGACATTATTCCTCGACTACAGCTATTGTTGAGGAATGATGGTGGACTTATTGAGCATTTCCTGTAAAGAACATCAGCTTTGCTTTGGCTTACTTTGTTATGCTTACTATTGCTTTTCTGACCACATGAAGCGCCATCTTTTGTATTTTTTTGGTTCTAGTAAAACCCCATGTCATTCCAAGAATGTGTGTCAATTTGTACCTCTCTATCTAGATTATTCCGTGGTTTATTCAGTTTTCAAATTTATACTGACTTTTTGATCACCCGGTAGTTCTGCAGGGTACAGGCGATGACTGACGAATAATTACACTATATAAGAAACCGAACACAAGAAGGACATAAGCCAGAGTTACTGGCAGGGTAGTCGTGCACGGAATTCCGGTCAGCCAGCAACGATGCTGTTTGTTAGTTCAGTGTTCTCACACGTTTAGCCAAAGTAGTACCTGTTACATTAAATACTTTATAGGCGAACATGTTTGACTTGCGTGCCTCGGAAGATCTCGTTAAGTATTTGCTTTGAAGTAATAGCTCACATTCATAATTTGAACTTCTATGCAATGAACTGATGTGTCTGGCTAGAGGGAAGGTGTGATTGTTAACCGGAGTGCGAATGTTTACGGTGCACAGTAACAAGTTGAAATAAACAGTACATAAGGAAATTACCTAACTAATTGAAGATCTACTGGTGAATAAGTTTGCTACAGTAAAAAGAATCAGAACACAGGTGGGAAAAAGACACACAATTTAGTTATCATCTGCGTTTTATACATAACTGTACATGTTTCTTCTTATATTTCCTAGGTACGAGTAGCTTGTCTGATTGCCGTTAAGGATGGAAGGTTATGAACATTTATCAAACCCTTCTCTTCAGCACACAAGCAAGCATATCTGAAATTAGATCAGCAGCATGATGTCATTTAATTTGAATCAGTGGAGTCTTTTGAAGCGGCTCACAAACAGATCACGTTCAGTAAAAAACGAGACGTGTGTCTCCTGCCCACGATGTCCCTCTAATTAACTGCTACGCTAAATTATCAAGTAGTGACAAAGGAGATGAGAGACGATGTCCTTTGACATAGTTTATTATTAATCGAGTAGTAGAGTATTACTATTCACAGTGATGTAATTCTCAAATCAAAGTCAGTTTTTCCAACGAAGCCACGGGTTCGGCATGTTGTCTCGGTAAGCATCTGCTTGTAACTATAGAAATGTCAGCTACAAATTTCTCCAAGCCACTGTCCACATTAAAAATGAGCGTATTGTAGGGTGCCGCGCAAGTTGACATCTGAAGCAGTAATTTTACTTCCATTCAACGAGGTTGACACTCCGATTCACATTTTTACTTATTTTATTTATACATTTAATGATATATTCCAAATTTATCAGCTTAAATACGTCCCACTTTAATAAAATTCGCATACCTATTTCCCACTAGTTTTACTCAGATGGTAACTTACTTCTTCTCAACATTCATAACTTCAAAACCACTACTGACACCGCATGCTCACTGCTGATAGCATTGTCGGCGCAACATGACGATGCCTCAGCTGCAGCAAGGCGTTTAACAATACTGATAACTGTCAAGCCCTAGAACACAAGTATTAAAAACACTGTGCTCTAACAACACACACACAAACACACACACACACACACACACACACACACACACACACACACACACACACGTGCGTGCGATCACCCACTACCATGTCCGTATACTTTTTTATATTGGTTTGTGGTCGCTATCGCTTGATACGAAGAAGTCAAGCAAGTGGAGTCAATAATAATTATCTAATACACTCGAAGCAAATCTAAAGGGATGATTAAAACCGAGTGGTCGAAAACGTTAACGGTATTTTAGGTCTGAATAACTGGTATTATTTGGTACTTATTTGGTGCCGGACTAGCAGGTGGTTCTTACTTTTTACCAATAACAGCTCAAGAAACCGTAATATCAGTTATCCATAGCAGAAGTGCTAACTTTTTTGGAATTTAAATGAACCGTCCTTAAAAACATGTCAATTCTTACTCGCAAAATTTTCATAGCTTTGAAAATTGCGTTATTACAGAAAACGGAAAAAGCCATCACTGCTATTTTAATAAAAATAGCGACAGAAATTAGCAAAACCCGAATGGCATAAGAATTGTTACAACATTGCTGAGACAGTAACGTATATGCTACGATGAACCGTGACCTATTTGATGGAACGCGTATACATGTAGTGCACAAGCTTGCCCCATTTGGTTTGTATAGTAGATTCGCGTTGCCGTTATTGGACTGCAGTTGTGTTAGATATTGGCACCATCCCTAGTTTGAAAGTATTCTATGAAGTGCGGTAATAGTAAAGTACAGTGCTCCTTTTGATTTACAAGATTTGAAACACTATCTGCCACAACATACTTTCTACATCATAGAAGAGGAAACTAGTTTCCTATAAAAACAGAATTTTGCTGATCTGTTGCCTGTGTCTACATAATATGCCTTTATCCACTGGTAGCCCTTGAATACGGACTAATTAACAGGAAGAGTTAATCAACCCCAGTATTCACCCCTTCGTAATGCACACACAGCGATATAATCGTATTATAAACCGTGATTTTTGAACAGAATTTCAAAAAATTAGAATCAGTAGGCGGAAACCGGTCATCTTTTTGTAATATTCAACGACTTATCACTTTTGGAGAGAAGCAGCGAACTGTGAGCGGACCAAGTTTTCTTTTTTTCCTTTGCTTTATTAATTTAATAGATTCAACCTATGTATCTTGAAACTCAGGAAGTCAAAATTTTCCGATCTTTTTTCGGTTTCTGAGTCTATTATGGGGACTAATAGGTACTGAAAATACGAAAATCGGTTACTCTAAAAACCGGTTGGTTTGAGTGGTTTTAATAGTTAGGGTAAAGTGGAACTGAAGAACACCGATATAACTGAAAACGCTCTTGTTTCAGTGACGACTGCCACCCCTAACAGACAGTGTACATAAAAGTAATAAAACAAAGCAAAGCAATTTTTGAAAACTTTTTTCCATTTTTGCATATAATTCCCTCAAAGAGCGAGAGCAACCCTTTTATTTTTCGGAAGACTGGTGTTCGACAGCGAAATCAAGGGCATATAGTGTCCTACAACGTGGCATTAATTGTAAAGAAGACTGTTACTGCTCGTAGGTATCTTCGCAGTCTTAATTCCGACCCAAGTGCGTTATCTGTTCGCTTTCAGATAATCTTTCTCGCCACTTTTTAAGAGGACGATAACTGCGTTACTCATCGACACCTACCATGCTTGAAAAAACGGGCAAATAAAGCGGAAAATACCCCTTCCTGCAAGGTTTAACAAATTGAACACTTGTGAAAAGAGCAGCAGAGAAGGAATACTTCTAAATGTCATTTAATATCATTTAACAAAAGCGAATATCGGGCTCTGGTGCTCTACATGAAGAAATTTATACACATATCGGTTTATGCAATGTCCTGTACAAATGCAATAAAGTGACGTGTCTCAAAAATCGTTGGGATCTGATAGACTATATGTTTTCCGACAGAATTTCGGGGCCTTCTGTGTAACAGAGATTTACCAATTCCTAAAGACATTGCATCTTTCCAACTTATGGAACGGGATTACACAATACGTATAAAATAATCTTTTAAAGCATTCATACATACATACATATTACAACAATGGATCTGTGTGTGTGCGTGTGTGTGTGTGTGTGTGTGTGTGTGTGTGTGTGTGTGTGTGTATGCGTGTGTGGGTGTGTCTTCCACATGTCCTCTTAAACCATCAAACGGATATCAACAAAATTTGGTATACATACACCTTACTGTGAGACAGCAAATGGATAATGCTGCTGTGGTGCTTTCGCAATAGACTCGTGTAGAATGCTGTGTATTAAAATAGGATGTACGCATCACAAGAGCGTAGTTACGAATAACATGTACTAGGGAAACTCCTCAGTCGACAACGATACATGCTGTTCTGAAACAATTGTTTTTGTTGTATTATAAATCAATGGAACTGATGCGAATTATGTTGGGCAATCCACAAACCGCACAGTATCTGTCGTCTGTCGTAATATATCGAAGAAGCTCTGGGATTATATATGTCACGTCACGTCATTGTCTACTTAAGCACACACTTAACATCATGTTCAAGCACGCATTGGCAAAAAGTGTTGCCAACAAACAATTAACTGCTCTTCTCCATCAAGTAACAACACAAACATCGATGTTGTAACGACATTTCCAACAAAATGTCAAAGGAAGGATCAAATAATAACACCTATATTAGGAACCACATAAGATATCACTTTAAAAAATAAACAATCTCAAATTAAATAAATTATTAAATGATAGTGAAATAACGTTCTACCTTGAAAATTATGGTATTGCAGACTGTTGTTGAAATTTAACATGTACATTAGTCATTTAGCTATTTTGTGGTGTATCGTCATTTCTCTTGGAACCAGCGCAACATACCATAAAAAATTAACCTCTAGAGACCTGAAACCACACTTACAAAGAAAGAATTGGAAAATTGGTAACATTAAACTTCTTAACATCTCCAAAAGCCAATAATTTGTGAAATAAATATTTATCACTCCGTTCATGACCTGTAGGTCGTGTATCGTATGTAATACAGCAGGTCTCTGTCAAGCAAAGTAACTTCAAGCTCATGTAAAAAATGCTGTACATCAGGTCTCTGTGTAGCTAAAACAGTGAAATGTGTAAAATTCTTATTTATTGTTGTTTATGGGAATTTTAAGGAATTTTGTGTTGGAAGACAGTAATTAATAGAAATCAGAACGTGTATACACGATTTATTTATGCTTTCAAGTCTTTTTATGAAACTAAATAAGTACAGTATGTCAAAATACCAAAGATACAATCATTTTCTAATCAGTGTTCATTACATATTCTTATATAAATATATACATGATCAAGAAGTTATAAAAATTGCTACACTTAAAATTTTTGTTGCCACATTCTAAGCTGTTTCATATTGTGTGGAAAATTTAGAAGCAATTCATTTTTGACGTGAAACACAGCAACATATCACACGTCTGTCATTTTGCGAACGTGTGACTGGAGCAATCTTGCTTTCTGCATCTAGATCTTCACTTTTGTCCCCGGAGTAAATTTCTCGCAAATTCAAAGCATTCCTAGATATTTTGTGTGCTAGTGGGGTGATTTGTAATGCTTTACCTTCTTTCCTTCATAGCTTTCCCTTTCGAATCCTTCTGAGTCTTTTTTCCCTTACATGTTTGATGACATTGACATATTTTCTGAAATGTCAAGTTAAAATAAGTAGAAGAAGGGTATTTCCTTTTCCACATGCTTGCTTTCTACGGCAGCCAGTTTGTATTCAATGTAATGTGCAGCAATCGCAAAGGCAAAAAATATTTGCGTCGTTGTGCTCCAGTAGCTCCTCCATAATTTTTGAATCCGCCAATCTTAAAAACCACATGCACTAACAATCCTAGCACTGTTGAATTCTCAAATATTCGATCTGTAGCCTTTGCAACTATTCATTTTCTCATTTATAGCAAAAAAGAGGTAGCAGACAAACTATATACATTTTACATCACTATTGCGTAAATACTGTATAACTGGCGTGGTCATGTGCAGAATGTGGTCATACAGCCTAGTTCTGTAAAATTTGATACAGTGCATTTACATGTGTCCCAATACATTTACACAAACTTAGAACATGACATAACTTAAATATTTAGAATTAGTTGGTAACAGTTATCACTGTTATTCCTCTTATATAATATTATTTCTGTTTCATACTTTATCTTCGTCGTGGCATCTTCGTTCGCACGATAAATACTGTGCATTTCGTAAGAGTTGCCACCTTCTTGTAACGCTAGAAACTTGAAAAAATGACGATCGTGAAACGCAGACTGTATAATACGTGATACATGTGGCTGACAACTCAAAATACCGTTTCTGACTGTAGGAAAAGAATATCACCCGACTGTATCATATTTGACAGTTGGTGACCCTAGAGTTTAATCAGTGCTGGGCTATTTAGAATTTAAAAGTTCACAGTTATTGTACATCGAAACGCTTAAAAATTTAATTGGTCATGCCTTAGTACAGTCCTACTGGAAGTATACATTTTGTCTGAAGATAATGATAATAAGCTGCAAGAAGCCGTCACCCGATGCTGGTGCTGTCATCCATTTGATGCTCCACACAACTTGCTAACACAGGATTGTAACAGCATCATAAATGCCGGAGCAGGAATATTACAAAGTTTTTCACTGTGTCGATATCTTCACCACTAAAAAATAATCTATTGCACATATTTTGTACATGTTACTTTATGTTATTGTTTGAAGAATTATCATCACAAACCTGATTAGCAGACTTTATAAGAAATATAAATATAAATACTGATCATAACTTCATTATAATAGTAATAAAAGCTTACTTTCTGGTTCAAAATAGAGGTAAAAATTTCCTTCGTCTTGTCTGTATTTACAGAACTGTTCCATATGTATTGCAACTTCTTCGCTGCGTCTGATTACTGCATCTACAGTTATTGTCTATAGGGACATACATACCGTCAAACCTGATAATATAATATACTACCCACTGTAAATCGAGACTTCATTATCTATCTCGTTATTCAGCCGCATGGAGGCAACTGGCGTTATCATTGTCAGTTTCAAAATCACCCTACATATTAGTTTCAAAGCCAGCATTGTCTGGTCACTTACGATTCAGTTACCTAACATCATTTCATTGCTTAACTGAATTTACCATGACAGAAAATACTCACAGTATGATGTCATTAGCAGACATTTGCTGTTGCGATAAAGATGAAATTTTTTACATTATGTAGCCAACTAGTGCTCATGTACGGAAAGCATTATAGTTCGTCTTGTTTTATTATTATTTTTTGACTATTTGAAGTTTATTTTAAGTTTATTTTATTATTAATACAAACGAATTGTTGATTAGGAATTAAAGCCATTTAAAATGAATCGGTAAATCGATTGGGATCATTGGTAGTCCATCCTTGAGGATTGTAACTTCAGTGACAGTGTGTTGTAAAGGTTTAGTCTATGAAAGATACGGTTACAAAATATCGGACGGTTCACTTCCAATAGTCGCATTCTAATCATAAGCCAGAACGCCACAAACGCAACTTCCCTCTTCTCTGTAATACCCAACGGCGAGGAAGAAAACAGCATGTCGTTGTATATACATTCTTTGTTTATAATTAAACATAAGCAGATAGACGAATTATTTCTCCCATTTATATTCTAACTATTTAAATTCCCTGATATTTTCGTTAAAACTGACTGCAAGAAAGAAAACTTAGCTGCACATTTTCGTAGCACAGAATTTTTCGGTCGCCTTCATCAGAAATCCTGTACATTGCTGTTTAAAAAAATGTATAGCGTATTTACACCTGAATATACGCATGGTTGGCAACATATGGAAGTTTGGGTCTGGCCGTGAGTCGTGCACAGATAACCAAATGGTAAGGTGACCGCTCGCGATAAGCGGGGAATTCGGGTTTGAGTCCCGGTCCGGCACAAATTTTCGCTGCCGTTATTTCATTCTACAGCTGCTAGTTACCTTATTCGCAATTGCGAATATATTTAATGTATTTCAGTACCAAAGACGACCAAGCCCATTGTTTACTATTTTATGATATTGATGTTAGCTTACAGTATTTCCGTGGTGAATCGGATGCTAGCCTCACTGAGCATCGAAAACGACCGAGAATGGTTTCAAAAGCCGTTTGAAAGAGTGGTTCTGATTCAAACACGTCCAGGTCCTAGTACATGTTGTCTCAAAAGTGGCCAACGCTATCAGTAGCCAGTCGCAACACTCGCTACACGGAACCCATCTTTTTCTGTTTGCTTGTGTGCTCTGTGCTTGCGTGCACGCGCACGCGCTCGCGTGTGTGTTTGTGTGAATGGCTATGTGTACCTGTATGTGTTTATGGAAGTGTGTATTAGCGCAGTTTGTTATTGTGATTATGTTCAATATCGAAGAGGTATTTTCTTCTAAAAACGGAAATGAATGTGTCAGAAGTTCCTCCAAACAAGGCACGCTAAAGGAAGATAAACAAAGTTGAATGGAAAACAACGAAGAATTAACGTATACTTTTTCGTGTGATGCCTATTCTAAACTTTTTAGTGTTTAGTTTTGAAATTCATAGCTACGTAATTTTACTGTAATATTTTACTATTAATTAAGTTTTAAAGATCTGGACTTCCTTTTACTCCAGGCACTCGCCGAAGTATCCGCCTACCTTCCCGTCTTGCGTCCTTAAATGTCGTGCAAAATTGTGCCCACTTCTAACAATGAATCACGTTCAGAGGTTTCATGCGCATTCTACAACAAAGAAATATCGTAACTCGAGAGAGAGCTTTATTTTGTCATACTGCAGGGACGAACAGCCCGCAATGCACAGCGCTGGGTGCTGAGAAATCTGAGAAAGTGAAGTATGCATATTCCGTGCTGAAAGCTATCTGATGAGTCCTTCGTCAATACCTCTTGGGTGTGTCATGGACCTCAAAAAGTTTTGCAGAAATGATTAGAGAAACATTTTAGTGAAAAACGGTATGCAGTAGAGAGACTGCAATGTTACCGCACCATCAGTGAAACAAAAGCTTCTCGTGTGGAAGAGGAAGAAAATTTTGAGAATATGAGAATATGGAGGAAGATGATTTAGTGCTCAGTTCACGTGTTTAGTTCCTTATTATTACTTTGTTTCTGAAACACGTTAGGTATTTCTCTTTCTTTGTTGAAAAGCAGTCAGTACTGAAACTCAGGTCGATGCAATGTTTTTAGACTGATTTTAGTTCTCCGTAATTTCTTTGTCTAAATATATCATCGTTTCTTGTTTCTATGTTTATTTTATATTAATTTCCAACAGAGTCATTCTTAAAAAATAGGTGCATCAGGTACAGATCGTTAACTAATTCTTTAAAAAAATTATAGTGAAAACTGTTATAAGAATTATGTAGATACACTTTGGTTTAGTTTCAAAAGCCAATAAGTCCAACTTTTAGTACCGAAACCAGCTAAGATGAACTTTCAAACCATTTTAACGACAGCTATTGGTTTTTCCCACGCTTTTGGTGCTGAAAGTCATTTGTTTGACATAAAAGAGAGCAGCCAAAAAAACTTCACCGGCATGGTTACCTTGCTCATATATTTTTGAGTTTTTCTGCCTGTCCTGTAAAACATCAAAGTGGGCTAGGTTGTCATATATATATATATATATATATATATATATATATATATATATATATATATGTGTGTGTGTGTGTGTGTGTGTGTGTGTGTGTGTGTGTGTTTGTGAAACAGGTGAATGATATTTCTGTAACTGAAGTCTCGCTCTTAAACTATCTTAAAATTTTAATTTATATTCCTGAATTTTAATTCCCTTTCCAAATTTATCTTTGGTTTGACTTAGTAGTTACTCAGTGTACAAGGTGAATAACTCTTCGTTCTTGGAAGGCTTCAACGCTGCCCCCGTTCCGTCTGAACTATTGCATTTGTTTCATGTCCTTCTACTACTAACTACAGTGCTGTTCCTGTACTAGTTGTCAATAACTGTCTCAACCCTGTTTTTATCGGTGCCATCATTGAGATCTCATACAGTGCATCCTAATCAACAAAATTAAAAACTGTCTCCAATTCTACAACTGTCATAAACGTAGTTTACGTTCGTTTAACCTATTCTGTAAGATAAATCTAGGGTCATTATTGTCTCATGATTTCTAACAATTCTCTAGAACCTAAACTTTTGTTTCCTGAGATCGACTTCTAGTGGGATTCCCCTTTACTTGTAACTGTTTCATGTCAGTATTTTGAAATGATGCCTTATGAAACTGAGAGGTTCATACACAAGGTAACATCAATTTACTTTGGATTAGGAGTTATTACATGCTTGCTGAAATCTGTGGATTTTTAGCCAGTCATATCCTGCATACTAGGGTCAATAAATCTGTAATGGTATGTTATCACAAGCATCTCAGTAAGTCGGAGGAGATGCTGTGTATTCCTAGGTCCTTCATTGGACTGGTATTTCAGTGCTCCGGCACTTTCTATGCGTCCGAACGAATCTCAGACTTTTTCTTCATCCACTTTCACATCTTTTGCATTATGTTGTATTAATCTTCGTTTGCTTTGCACAGCGTTTGTATACATTCCTAGCACGTTTCAGTATGCCTTAATTCGCTTATAACTGCTTTCCTAAACGAGCTCTAGATTTTAATTCAGTTGTTTCTCATCTCTGTTAAGCTTCGATTGTGAATTTTTTACAACTAACTTCATTTTTCCAAATTTTAATGCATATTTCGACACCTCAGGAATTTATGCTCTTACCATTCCTGATCTGCCATTTTGTTCTTCCTGTTAATTAATTTTAGTCGTGTGAATGGGTTTGGATGTCCTTCACTTACTGTATTAATATACATTTTGCTTTCGTCAGTTACAACTCGGTATTATACATGGATATATAATGAATCTTGTCTTTTTTATGTGGAAGATTTGTGCTACCTTCACTATGTCAACAGCCAAAACCACAAATTCATCATCTATTGTGATCCTTTCCCATTGTTTTGTCTGCCGAGGCCTAATGTTAACATTCTAACTGTCAACAACCATTGTTTCTTTCAATTTACCCAAGTCCGATATCCTAAATCACCAACCTGTTCTGCGTTTCTTCAGTTTTAACCTGCAGCTAGAATATGAAAAACTTTGGTCCATATCTGCCCCCCGAAATATTTCCAAATTTAAAGTCAGTTACTGAAATATCTCTCTGTAAATGTGTAGGTATGATACACATTTTAAAAGAGCACGTTCCCCAATCGCAATGACTTGTGTGACTTATGAGTCTCTCAATAGACAGAGCTCGAAGTTTCCTACGTGCCTCGGCACCTCTCTCAGATCACCGGAGCCGACCATAGATCAACTAGACGTAGCTGCGACGTTATCAAAAAACACAAACGCAAATTACACCAGTTATGACCAATCTCCGTTGTATCTTGAATGCAGCTAGGCGTTCACGGAGCACGGATTAAAGGTCCCGTAGAATCGGCAACACCATTCCTTGCCAATGTCATGAGACCAAAACCGATTATGTACACTATAAGGTAAACATCAGTAATTTGTCATAAATCTAGGTATAGTCGCTGTGTTGAGTGTATTAGATGTGTGTCGAATACAAAATATATTAAAAGCTGAAATATACTGTATTTATGTTCCAGTTAACATTTATTTTATCTTTTGTTGTAAACAGACTTCCAGCAGTCTAGGCAATCGTCAATTAACTTAAGACTCAACAGGCAGTCCGCACAGTATCAGAGAGAGTTTCTAGCTCTACAGAGGCTGCTATTTCCGAAGTTACGTAACACTTAAGGATTATGCATGTATACTGAAAACACAAAATAGGAATTCATTTGATTTGGATACAGAGCAAGAAATACTAGGTACAGATGTACTGAATGTTTTAGATTCCAGAGATATGAGTAGAAAACTCTAAACAAGCAATTTTGACTGACCTTTATGAAAAATACAAAACAGAAAGGCTTCAGTTTGACATATGGGCAAAATAATAAAATTTAGTACAGAAAAACATTTACAGTAGTTAAGGTTATTCAGGAAAGTAACTTCCACAGACAGAGATACCCCTGCAAATTCCAAACATCCTGTAACACACAAACATGTAGGTGCATATGCACCGCCCTTTGCCTATAACACAAACGAAATCAAATGTTCAAAATGAATTTAAAATATTAATTACATACAGTCCTACACTGTTGTTGGCTTACTTAGGAGAAACAGTAGACAAATGGTATAGTATATCTATATCCTCATGAAAAGCCACAAATTAATAGTGACAAGTAACTTATCCTCATGTTATGTGTATATAGAAATACTTCACAGGCACTTCTTAGGACACTAAAATCTAGGAAATATAGAGCAGCATTGCTCCCCAGAAATACTGTTACCCACAATCTATTCACCTACAAATACAAGATTCCACCTTTAGAACTGGGTGGAGTTTACGGGATTTATTGTAATTTTGCGACAAAGAGTGTATGGGTCAGACAGGTAGGGCTAGACTGTACACGAAAGGAGTTGAAGACTGAAAAAGAATGTTTCCAACTTCGCTGAACATACTATCAATGAATGCCCATCTTATGACATTAAATGTAATTTTCTTGATGTAGCAAATAAAGACCGACAGTTAACATTACTAGACCTTCAATGAACATTAATCGCCGAATCTTAATCCTTAATTAGTATTAGCAGGCAATTAACATTGGAGTCTCCCTAAGATAATGTGTTTGAGGTAAATTATGCGACCGTTTCTCATTCCGCATATTACATTCGGTGCTCCCTCCGATCTGCCCCCTCTCCTCTGTTTCTTTTGTCATCGCATTCACCGCCCTCAGTATACTACTACTATATAGTACCTGTGCAACTAGCCTCTTGGCACACTGTTTTGTTTTCAGACTGTTTAATCGCTAACTACATGATTTATTAGTACATAGTACATAAGTTCTTTGTTTATATCTAAGTATCATTTTATGTACAGTTTAGAGATTACTAACTAATATCTGTATGCTGCTGTAGTTCACCATGTTAGCCTAACAGTATGTTTATGGATGTATAATCATATCTTTTAATCTGAGATATTCAGTACATCGTTACATAATACCCTCTGTTTTGTGCCAATGTCAAACGAAGCATTGCATTTTGTGATTCGTTTAGAGATGCATCATCTTTTAGTGTTACATATCTTCGGAAAGAACATTCATTGAATAGCGAGAGGTTTTCGCAGTTGTGTGGACTGTCCGTCTAGTCTCAGGTTCAGAAGGCCGAAAGGTGGTTCAAACATAATATAAAATCAGTATCAATGTGGAACATTAATAATGAATATTTCAGTTTTTAATATGTCAATTTTCCTCCATAAATATACAGAATATTGCATAATTATTAAAATATGCCTTTGTGCATCAAGTTCATATATGGAATCTGTGACAGCAATTTTAACGCAATGGGAGATATATTACGACATGGTTAGCGAATGTTTTCATTCGTGTATTTGGCTACGTTTGAATCTGTAGATTAGTAGTAGTAGTAGTCATAGCTTCATTCATCTGTAGATCTCTTTCTACAAGGATGTAGGACGTGTCAAAGTGTTTACAAGTGTAGGCCAATTTAAAATAAGCTAATTCGTATACGCATGCATGTGTAGACTTCTAGTTAGAGACAATCATTAGATTTATTCCGGGTATACAATACTTTTCTTACAAACAACTTATTAAATAATGCGCTGGTTGCTAATCTATTGCCACACTGTTCACTCATATCCCACTATCAGTCAGGGCACACACTATACATAGATTGTTTCATAGCATTTCACTCAATACACACACAAACACACACACAGTGGTGACCTCTGGGCCATTTTCTGTACTGCGACTTCCCATTTGGTATCCTGGAAAACTGAGTCAGCATCCCTCTATGCCAGCCGGTGTGGCTGTGCGGTTCTAAGCGCTTCAGTTTGGAACCGTGTGGCCGCTACGGTCGCAGGTTCGAATCCTGCCTCGGGCATGGATGTGTGTGATGCTCTTAGGTTAGTTAGGTTTAAGTAGTTTTAAGTTCTAGGGGACTGATGACCTCAGAAGTTAAGTCCCATAGTGTTCAGAGCCATAGAGCCATCCCTCTATAACGAGTGAGATGATTAACTCAGCAAGAGAGAGAGGTGTCAATACTGTGCAATGTATAGCTTGGGGGTAAGTTTTTCTATAAAAGGAAAAAAGAAGGGAAAAACAAAATGTGAAGATGTTATGTGGAAAGTTGGATTTTTTATAAGCACTATTACTATTTATTTGTGTACCTTTTTTTACCAAACTCCTACTCGGTTTTATCTAAGTAATCCTTCAATGTATAAAATGTATTGCATAACAGATACCTTTTAGCTGCCTTTTTAAATAAAAGTATTTCTGCAGTTTTTTAATATCTTTTGTTAATTCACTGTACAGTTTTATTCCTTGGTAGAGAACGCTGTTTTGAGTTTTATGTTTAATTTATCTTCGCAACTATGAGTCCAGCTCTTGTTCCATGGTCATGGACAGAGCTGTTTGTGCAGTAAGAAAAAAATATTTATAATGCGACTACTTAACTTTTAATCTGTTAATTTTAATGTAATTTTATTGAATTATAGTCACTTTTTCTTAGTTTCAGATCGCCTGTAGCCTCTTGATCGATATCTAATAGACTGCTCGAGATGAAATCATCTTTATAATGTAAGCCCTAAAACTACATGTAGCTAAAGTGGGTTCTGATGTAACATAATAAACACCTGAGGCCACCAAATAAAATTACTTTTAATTATGCCTTGTTTCACATATGGCTCTTTTTACTTACAACTACTCTATCAGCTTCCTTCTTGTGGCTCAAGTTTTCTTGCTTTTTTTTTCTTTTAGGAATTATCCACATCTTTACTACCATGTACTACAGTCTGGATCACCTCACATTCCCAGTGATAAGCCTGATCAGAGGGCGCTAATCGTCTTAATATTGATACTTCTTCTCATAAAAGTCTTTTGAAATAGTTGAGGTAATTCTATCGAAGCACGTGATCGGAATATCTCGATTCCGATGACGCGTTGTAATTGACTATGTTTTAATTACTGTTAAGTAAAACAACGATATAGATACACTGATAACTCTTGTAATAGTTTGCAATGACGAAATCGAATTTCAGTTTCTTAATTCTCTGATCAGTTGTAATAGTTAGATGCAGAACATCATATTCGATCTTTGTTCGGCGTTATGATAGTTATTTTTTATAGATGTTCCAACTTCCTTTTAATCAACGTGTTATCAACACGATTTGCATTTAAAAGGAATACGATAACTGTGATAGTCTGCAAATGTTATTTAGGGGCGTTGAATTATTCTATAGTTGGCCATCGCCATATAGAGATTTAATTTGATTCACAAGGCACGTCATAATTCTGACGTACGCTTTACTTTTCTCCACCAGAATAAAACACGCAGTCTCTTCCAAGATAGGCATTTGTGGAGAATCTTGGCGCTATATCCATGGGTGTTGCAGTCAGTTACAGCTATACATATCTTTGAAGGTAGGGCTGTATAATTTTTGCTTTGCTTGGAGGTGGTGACACGAAAGCAGATAGTTTATTGCAGCTCAATTGTTCTGTTGTGTATGCTCGGAATCCTAAAAACAAAAGATTGCGCAAAGTTTTGTTTTGTTATTTGTAAGGTCAGAAACAATTAAAAAAAGACAAAGATTGATCAGAGAACCCGAAACCATGGTCAAATCAACAACCAAAAGTTATAATTTACCCATAGCAGCCGTGGGTTAGAGATTCCACATTATCAGTGGAGTTGAGTGTTAATGCCATCTCACGATCGTATTCTATTAAGTTTTTATTAATCGTTACGTAATCATTTCGGCAGAGAAATATTTTGCTGCCAGCTTCTGCCTCCAACTCCCTACCTCGGTATGCGAGTTCCTTCCCGGCCTGATACGTCCTCGCTCCGCAATTCGCAGCGTGAAATATTCCCTCCTTTTCGGAAATGGTCCCTTCGTCGCCGTGAACCATCAACTTGAACGAGTATGTGAGGCCTGTTTGGTGGTCGACGGAGAGCGACTCCCCCCTCTCTTACCCCTCCCCCAGGCGCTTTTACGGTGGCGCCCTGCAATTGTCCTGGAGGAGCGAATGACAACGCACCGCAGCTCGCGCCGGTTTCCAGAGATCGCGTTCCACGATCCATGCTGAAGGCAGGCGGTTCCGCCCGTCTGATGTGCCAGGCGAATTTCCTGCTAGCCAGAAATTAAGCAATGGCGACGTCATTCAGGCTGCTGTTCTATGAGACCCAGACTTCTGATGTGCCAGAGCCATTGTCTGCAGCGAGCATCGAAGCAGGTAAATTCCCATTACCGCCAGCGCAGATGAGCCTGGAACAGCGAACATAGCAACCTGCGCATAATTTACTGTTACACAGAAAAAAAAAGTTTACCGAAATTAAGATTAAAATGTTGTCTATAATATCCAAGATGAGGTTACAAAGAAACAGTTTTATTTATCAAGCTGTTTCAGTTCTCCCTAATGCTGAAGGAGACTATCGCGAATGTTCATCTGCTATGAAATAATTATTGCACGTTATGCTGGAGGCGGTATAATACTTAAGTGTAGTACAAAATGTATTCCAAGCAACACAGAGTAGGTCGGAGACGTAATGCAGATTCATAAAATAATTTGTTCAATACATACAAATAAAAATTGTGGTTGTTGTAGAATATTTATCTATGTTGTGAACCGAATTTCGATTTTCAAAGCCATTACAAGCCAATAATTCCCTTTACTCTTACAGAGATTACCAACGAAGTAGCCGGTCGGAGTGGCCGTGTGGTTCTAGGCGCCACAGTCTGGAGCCGAGCGACCGCTATGGTCGCAGGTTCGAATCCTGCCTCGGGCATGGATGTGTGTGATGCCCTTAGATTAGTTAGGTTTAATTAGTTCTAAGTTATAGGCGACTGATGACCTCAGAAGTTAAGTCGCATAGTGCTCAGAGCCATTTGAACCAACGAAGTAAACAAACTGGCAAAAGATATTAGATTATTTTTGTTTACATTGGAAACCATAATACGTTACCTCAAGCAGCGAAGTGTCGATCTATCAACATAGAGACTCAAATGATCAATTTACAATAGCAAAACTGCTGCTAGATCGTGTACGTACGTAATGCATCCCATGTGTTCCTGTGACGTACACATGTAAATTTCCGGGCATGATTATCTAAACAACTGTTCCATGAGCAGAAGTTGCGACTTAATCTTTCCTGTGTTGTTCCTTAAAAGTCTTAAATGAGACGTTGACAGAAGTAAATATTTTCTTCTGTTTAGCGGGAGCATTAGATTATGATTGTACACTCTTGCAATGGCTGCAAAAGTAAGGAAACGCATGGAAGTCTAACCAGTGACGCCTTCCGTATTTACGGGGTATGGATCAAAATATCGAAACACCAAACAGGCAGCACGTCAACGTACTTAACACAAAGTAGGGAAATAGCTGGCATTCAGAACAGCTTCCAGTTCCCTTGGACTGAATACGTGCCGCTCCTGTAAGAACATTAAATCATTCTTCCTCCAAAATAGCGACAAGATCAGGTAACGATGATGGAGGTGAATAGCGATCGACACCCTTCAATCCATAGTAGACTACTAAGGGGTCAGTAAGACTGGCATCTGGTGACTGCCGTGGCTAGGGTCCAATTCATCGTCGTGCTTACGAAACTAGGTCAGGACTGTGCGAGCTGTTCGAACAGAAGCCCTGTCCTCTTGGAGCACAGCATCACTGTCAGCAAACATACATTGTACCATGGATGGATGTAATCGGGCAAAACGATCACATAATCCTTCTCAGTAATGAGACCTTGCATTGTAACGGAGGGGCCCATGGAATACAAAGATGTGTCTGCTTGTGGTGGAGTGGTGTTAGAATGTTCACTATCACTGTGTGAAGCAAGCTGCCAAATTAATGTCCACCTACCTCAGTATAGCGTTCATTCAACGTACGTTACTCTGCATTCGTAGGTACTATGCAGACAATGTTAAAAGCAGCATTGAAGAAAACCATCGTCCGTACTTACGACTGCATAGACCACATAACTCAGGTAAAAAAATAAACCTGCAAATCTCTAGTAATAACGGGCATAAGAGGATCCTTTCTTCCTTCATTGAAAATGTCCGCTTACTGATACTAATGTTTTTATTGTCTTTTAGCTATTGTGTCAACAAGCCCACATTTACGTCGTTAGCATATCCACTACTAGTTCGAGCAGCTTATGTCACACGCAAGACAGCCAGGAATGTGCCAAGTCCAAACCAAAACATTACGAGATAAATACAGTCAATACTGTGCTACGAAATGAGTTTCACACTCGGTCCTTTCCAGTGGATTCTCCAAATGAAGATGCTCGCCAAAATGTTCTGCAAATGCATACTGAACATGCCAGGCAGAATTCTTTACAAAGGCTGATAGTTTCACATGCTGTTTTCTCTACAATAAACACTTCAAAATACGCCAACTTCACAGAACGGTCCACAACTGCATCTGCTTGCACGGCGATGCAAACCGAACGCGACATAACAGTCTTTTCTTCATTTTACATAGAATTTTTTCGGACACGTATGCCGTGACCTTCTCGTCCGGCAGCTAGTCCACGACTGCCCGAATGCCGTTGCTTTCAGGGCATGTAACTCATCCCAATGCGAGGGAAAGACTTTACTCTCATTGGTTGATCAAAATGAACAGCCAGTCAGATTAAACTTTCATGATCATATTCGCGCTCAAACTGGTTTACTCCAATCAACATTTGCAGATGCATCTACGTAATGCTGCAAGTATTAACAAAATGTTCCACCGAACCAAACGAAACGAAAACTAAGAGAAAACTATCCTTGAAATATACTTTAGAACTGATTATCTTCTTACTACCTACCTGGCTGCCTTACTACAAAAGCAAACATACGTCATCCGCCGGTTAGGTGGATTCACAGTTTTTCATGACATCCTGGAGGCGTAACACTTGCTAGTTAGGTAAGGTGTAATACAATATAGAGTTTAAATTTGACGTATGTCCCACATACACACACACATTCGCTCTCATTTGCTCTCACCCTAACACAAAATATAAATATTAACTTTTGAACTGTTATTCCCATTACGAATGAAAAATTATCGAAAGTTTAGAATTGAAAATCTTTATAAAATAAATAGGCGCACTAAGACTGCTATTACTGTTTTCAAATAACAAAATAAATATAAACTGTTATTGTTATTTTCTGAATGTACTTTATTAAGTGTCAGTTAAGTACTTTTTAATAGGTTTTTTATAACTCCGAAACTATTACAGGTAGCGGTATCAAATTTCGACACAAAGCTCGTCTGAATAAAAAACGTCATGTACCAAATTTCGAATAAAACAGCTAATATTTAACGAAATTATTAGTTTCTTAGGTGAGGTGAATAAGCGAATTTAGTATGTGCTACAGTGAGCATTCTCATGGTCCGCTTTAGCGACAGGTGAGGCTATGACGCATACGGCAGGCAACATACCAGCCGCCTCCGAACGCTACTATACTGCAAGCTTCCAAAACAGCTTGCCATGACGTAACAAACTTATTGCAAAAATAGGCAGCAGCATAATAGCTGCGACGCTACACGCACTATCATCACCGAACCCTTACCACGTTCCGCTCTTAGGGAGTAAACTCGACCTGAAGTTTGAAACAGGGTAAAACAAGACTTTCAAAAAAATTACTTTCTTCTATTGCTTCACAGTCCAGGCTTTATGGCCTTGGCATCTGTTTCCTGTTACATGTATTTGCATCACTGATTAGTGGTTCTTGAATTCTAGTTCGGGCTGTAAAATCCTGGTAATAGGGCTCCTTTTGTCTTGTTTAGTTGCGGACCGAAGTCGCGAGAGCGACATTCGGTTCTGCAGTGACTTTTGCAGATGTCGTCTTCGAATATTTCATCAGCCACGTGAATGACTGTCCATACGACCACTCAGCACAAACTTTCGTCCAAGTTGTGTCTTAGCGGATGATGTTTTACGCTTTCCCTGTGTGTGGTATAAAGCTTCGATACAGATCCTCTTGAAACAACAAACTCTTTGGATACTTTGTTACGAAAGCTTCCACTACACGAGCGCCAACCCCATGTTCGAATTCATTTAGCTCCGACAGTAGGCACACTCAACTACAACTACGACTGACACTTGCAACAATGTCGTAATGAAGATCTTGCACAGCTGCCGTTTGCAGTCATATACAACAGCGCAACAGCGCAACCTGCAGGGCTGGTTACCATCTACATTTATCTTCAAGCATTCAATCAAGTATATTAAGGTGAATTTGAGGGTGGGAGGACGTAAGAACTGCCAGTGAGATACAGAGAACTGTTCTCGTATCAATGATATGCCACTGAAAAGGGCAGATGTTTAAAAATAGTTATTTGCTGATGAGTGGAGGTAAATACCAGGGTGGTTCCATTCTGGGGGAGAGGTGATGCTATCGGAAATTATTAGTTGTAAATTGGTCGTCTTTATTATAATAGCCTCTTATTGGAATACGGTTTGTTTTGAGCACATTACAATGAGAGAAAGACATAAGGAAAAACGAACAGTTCGTTAACGATACTGATCATATGTGATTAGATACGTCGTTTTAGATCACAGTTGTTATTAAATCAGGTGCCCATCCTGAAGTTTTATGCTGTTTCAAAGGTGTGTTTTTGATATTGTTGCTGGTGGGATTAGGAGCACTGTGGGTAATGATCTACCTGATGAACGTTGATTGTGATGCAATTTTCTGATGCATTGGTGGCAACATAGGAGCAGCAACAGCAGCACTAGCAGTTCATAATGGAATGAGGTGACGATAATGAGTGACATGACATAATATGATCTGACAGGGTTGAGGCAGAAGGGTAGGAAGTTTGGATAGCAGAGAAAATGTGAACCTGATTTAAATAATAGCATGTGGTTCAGTGGCTGGCTGTAAGTTTTTATATTGGACGTCACTTTAGCAACTTGCGTAACCCATTTCACTCCTGTCATCCAAGCAGGGAAAGGAAATACGGACTACCTGCCCTTCCAGGTAACTCCTCCCCTCGTTGGTAGGTGAAGGTTAGATTGATTACAGAATGGAAACTTCCGTAGGCCGTCCAGGCTTCGATCGCGTGGTACCTACGTTATCAGTCACGTGCTCCGCCGTTAGAGCGCCACGTGAGATACGGGATTGAAACTGAAGACTTAGAATACGTGTATATTCGTTAGAAAGTCATGAGGAGTAATATGATTATACTAGTGATCCTATGCGTTGAACAAAGATTGGTCCTTCATCGATGGATATGTGGCGTAGAGGTAAACATCGAAAATGGAGCGATATGAAGGAGAAATGTAGCTTTGGATGTGGGATTTCTAACGGACGGATTTTGAAAGGGTAAGGTGAGGTTTACATTTTCTGCTTTGGGTTTTGGAAAGAAGGAACTGCCATAATGAATGGGATTCTTAACAGTGTGTAGCGGAACTGTGAATCAGCAGCCCGTGGTGGCTTGTCCATGATGTTGATGTCAATCGTGGAGAGCTGCAGCTCAACGAATGCAGATATGTGAACGGGTGAATGATCCTCTTACACTATGAAGTCCTCTTCTCCGAACAGCATTCGCACTGTCGGAAGCATCAGATTCTACTACATGTGGAAGTACTCTTCGCCATGTAGAGTTCCTTCTTCTCTGGGAAGAATTCCTGCTCCTCTCACTGAAATCAGTTCCCAGAAAGAAACAGATAGTCACCCATTTCTTCTCGTCGTGTTTACATATCTGCGTCGATGGAGAGTCCGACGTTTTCCCACGACGCACTCAGATGGAACTCCGCAAGTGCTAGCCGATATAAAACACTGTCCTTGCTGAGCTCTTGCTTCATGACGGTTCGTCATTTGTGCAGTCGTGCGTCCCTCTGGCTGAGGCCAATTGTGTCACTGGAGCTGGATAAGTGCTTCACGTTCAAAAAGGGATGTTCTCTGCTCTTTGACACTAGCTACCGGTCATCCTGCTGCCATCCCAGACTCTTCCTGACTGAGACAGGAGCTTCGTTGGAAGTATCTCTTTCGAGGTAGTTCCTCCGCCTTCTCGTTACGGTGATACGTGACACCCCATACCTTCTGCAACCTTCTCTGATGGGACATTCACCTTATTCAGCAAGAGCGATGACACTATCTCGATTTGATCTCTCTCAGTGAGTCATTGCAACAGACGGCCTGATATGTTATTCGGCGCTTGCTGCTCTTGCACTGATGTCGGAAGAGAAAGTAAACATATATACGTCAAAAGGACCGGCACAGGCAGTCATACCCTGCGGTCATGGTTACCCGTCCCTGGACGGATGGCAGTTGACCCGCCACCGCCGACTCTCTCTCAGTTCGGTGTCACACCAGGCTGTAGCTGTTCGGCGAGCCCGTCAGCCATCCAGCCTGGCTGGCCCGTAGTTCGTGAGCCGCGGGTAGTACAGGCCCTGGACGCATAGCTACGCTCACTCCTTGAACGATCAAACAATTCATCCAATCTACGCACGTCTGCAGTGTAATTTAACACGGCTATAGCTCTTTTGCTATAACATGAGCAGCCACATCTTCTGTTGTATTTCATTCAAATATTTACGAAAAATATGATAAACGTAACGACCACAAAATATTTCAATTAGCTAGCAATCGCACGAGGCAGGAAACTATTGTCCTGTAACTGCTCTTTATTAGATGTAGCCTTAAGAAAATATGGGTTCTACCAAGCAAGAACACTAAGCGGATTGCGAAAGTAAAGACTTTTCGTGGCAACCCTGCCAAATAATAAATTGTATATCGTAGAACATCATTAATATTTTGAGCATTCACCAGTGTCTCTGAAACAATCAGTTACGTTCTGTTGAGGCACATCATTTACATCGCAATGAAACACAAATGCTCTGTAATTAATAATTAAGTGAAACTTTCTGGCAGATTAAAACTGGGTGCCGGACCGAGACTCGAACTCGGTCCCTCACACAGTTTTAATCTGCCAGGAAGTTTCATACCAGCGCACACTCCGCTGTAGAGTGAAAATCTCATTGTGGAATAATTAAGTGTTTCGAAAAGCGTACCCATAATCTCTTCTGTTTCTCCACCTTTCCACTCGCGAATGCTGCTCGAGGAAAACGAACCCCAGAATCTTCCTGTGAGAGTTCTAATGTATCTTACGTTATTTCGGTTGTAAAATCATCTTTTGTACAGCGATCCCAACAAAGAATGTTTGCATTATGAGGAGAAAGATGATGGTTCAAATGTCGGGGAAATAATGTGCCACGGTAAAAATTCTTTTCCTTCCATATTGCGTCCTCAACTTGCGTCCCCTCCCCCCCCCCCCCACCCCGCCCGCCCCGCCCCAATCAACCTCAGACGGGAAACCACGAATCCAGTCACAGAACTCAGGCAACAGTCCTCAGGAAAGCAATGTGATTGGAAGCCGCTTCTGAGGAATGATGTCGAAAGCCTTTATGGAATCAGTTTGACAACCCCTGTACACAGTACGTCGTGAGAATAAAGCACCAGCTGTGTCTCACAGGAGTGATACTTTTCAGACGCCTGCTGGTTTGCTATCAACAGGGGATATATTTCGGGGTATTTCATAACGCTGGTACAAAGTATTTTTTCACAGGTCCTGTTGTTAGATGTTGATGCCAATGAAATGGACCTCTAACTCAATAGATTACGCTTATTTTCTTTCGTATGTATTGTGGTGGTCTGAGCAACTTTCTATCCTTCGCACTTGTAATAATACTAGGATACTCGTCATGACGTATTAGGAAAACTAAAATGGCTCTGAGCACTATGGGACTTAACATCTACGGTCATCAGTCACCTAGAACTTAGAACTACTTAAACCTAACTAACCTAAGGAGAGCACACAACACCCAGCCATCACGAGGCAGAGAAAATCCCTGACCCCGCCGGGAATCGAACCCGGGAACCCGGGCGTGGGAAGCGAGAACGCTACCGCACGACCACGAGATGCGGGCCTAGGAAAACTAATTAAGCCGCTGCGTCGTAGATGCACAAGATGCTCTCCTAAATTGTTATCCTGCTCAAGAAAGACACAACCTGTAGAAACATAATCGTCCTTCTACGACTATGGAAGGGGCGTGACCGCGTAACGGAATATGTCTGGTGACACTGTGACAAATTAGTTACTTCCTGGAATGACAGAGAATTATCTTGCAAGATTCACTTGATAAATTCATGATATGTCAGTCAAAGACTCTGAATGAATTCCACTTCGCTGTGTCACCGACTTACCAAAAATATATTTGCAGACAGGGGAGATTACTTTCGTGACGGATTGTACAGAGCAAGAGTCAGTAGCTCTTAGTTTCAAGCTGATGTGAGAATAACATTATATCTCCTCTGTGACAGAGCTCCAAACAATTATATCGAAGTCAGAACGACATCTTTTGAAGTTTTGCTATCATAAGACTTTTCCTTACGTTCAGTAACTAGTAGATCTAGAGGTAGAAAACATAAAATACTGCTGAACCGCTACTTAAAATACGCAAATCTGTTAATGAAATCGTATCACTGAGTACTGTGTTAACTGTGTTTTATTCAGCGACTACTATCACAGTCACACTGTCGAGTTTATCTTGTAGTCTGGTAAAGCTACTTGAGTGTGACAAAGGACTTCTATTATATTAAGATAGCCATTCACTTTATTTGAGTACTGCATATTAATAGCATTACCAATTAAGTCACTGAACAAAATAAACAAATAAATCACACAAAATGTCAACAATATATTCAACCTCGTTATCAAAAACGGTCTGATGACGGGAAAGTAGTTTGCAGATCCGACGCACGTAGCGACTAGTTGATTCTGAGTTAAGCCACGTTTAAAGTGCAATACCCAAAACAAAATAAACAAAAGAAAACAATAACGAACTTTGTTGGTGGTTGACCGATTGGGGGAGAGAAAGGTACACACATGCCGGTGTCAGATTAGAAGAAGTGTGGTAGGTGAGTTTTCCAGTCAAGCTCCTCGGTGCTGTCTCTTAGGTCACATTTTTTACTCTGCGACTGCAAGGCACCATATTTCTTGGCAAAAAAATGTCAAACGCAAAGGGCGCATACCTGTGAAGCAGTTTGTAACATAAACACCTTGTTTTTGCCACCAGATGTATATCACTAACAATACATATTGTGGACATATTAAGGCCATCGTTAGAGATAGTGGTTGTTACGGCTTACCCATATTTTCTGCTTATGAAGTTATCATCGATACTTCAAATCACCGTCAGGTCGCACTGACTTAGGTTCACGGTGAGCTCCTTCAATCTACTACGGCAAATGCCAGGATCACTCCTTTGAAAGGGCACAGATGACTTCCTCCCAGTTTTCCCAGTTCGAGACTCTGCTTCGTGTTTAATCACATTTTCGACAAGACATTGTACTGTAATCCTCATTCCTTTCTTTGTACCTCAATATGACTACTGAAGGCAAGTGTCACACGAATGTTAGTTGGGCATCACTTATCGGTTAGATTATCATTGGCTATAGTAGCAAATCGCAGAGATGTCCTTTTTAAATTCCTGTTTGTCTTCATGAATGCGGTGTATTATTTATCTCCAAACTGTCGTACTTGAAACGATACAACTTGACTTTTTCCACAGCACTCACTGGATACAGTGCACAAGTGTTTCGAATTGCCTCCACAGCTTTCACTCTTTTATTAAACACAAACAAAGCAATGTCACAAATTTTAGACTTTATTCAGTTTTTGACTCCGTTTTCTAACTCATAAAGCAAAAAAATGAGGAATAGTCATATTCCCATTGCACAAGCTATACTACAAAATTGAACAAAATTAGACCTTAGTTAAATACTCTTTTAGCGTATTCAGGCGTGACACGCAGTTTCTGGTGTCGAGTGTCCATTCTCTCTGTTATTAGGGTACTGTGATGAGGATCCCTGGTAACTGCGCCTAGGAATTTGCATGTAGGTAGTACTGGAGAAGTCGTAATATGAAGACCATGTACAAAGGATCTGCGGGTGTCAGGCACACGGGATGGATTTAAGTTATAACTTGTGGTGGTTTAGGTAGAGTAGATTTATTTGGAAGAGAGAGCAGATTTTATGGATGAGTTCATTGTCTGGTAGAGGAAGGTGAATGATATTACTGTGGGAAATGACATGGAGGACTTGAAGATGGAGGGAAGGTTTAAGTAGTACATTAGCGATAGTACGCCATATTGCACTACTGTCACGACATTTGAAATCATATAACTAGAAGATTTAAATGGATAGGTTAAAATAAGTTCATTGAAACACTCCAAGACACAGAGGGTTTCTTTGTGGGATGATGGTTACACTGAGATAGAATACGTATACGTATTTTATTTTTGATATGAAGGATTATTTTCATTCCCACTTCAAACCGCTGCTCTTCAGCCATCGCACTATAAAATTTACAATTTTAATAGAAAATATTTAAGACAGTAAAATATGTGATGATGTTTACGGTAGGATGTTGGTGATACGACGTACAGTATCCTTGTTATGGAATTGTATTTTGAGGTCTCGTGTAAAAGTGGATAATAATTTTGATTAGGGAAGTAATGAAGATAAAAAAGATGCACAATGCCCATGTGGGGAGAAATTTGATAGGAGTATTATGGGTGACAGGGGATAAATGAGATGTCAACTGGTCAAGCAAAGTTAGCTTAGATCGTTATTCGGGAAATGGAGCACAGGTTACGGTTTGAATGACGCTCGTACTTCAGGGATGCATTCTTCTCCTGAGAAGAAAAGACCGTTGAAAGTATGTCGGAGAAGGACATGGAGTGACTGGAGATGAAAATGAAGATGAAGGGAAGGTGGGATTTGTTGACAGAAGCGCTGCTGCAGAACAAGTCTCTCAAGCACAGTAACTACTGTGGGGTACTTGGAATGAAGTTTAGGGGACGTGTAGCAAAGACGAAAGCGATCTAGGTGTCTGAGGAGGTGTGGGAACTTCATGAACTGGTACAGGATACTAATGTGAGCAGATGCTAGGATATGCAAAGCGAGGGGGAGTGCGTGTTATTACAGCAAGAAGCAATTTAACTTGGCAGAAGTGAAGTTGCACACTACATTAGTATAGAAAAGTATAGGACAGATGAGATATTTGGCCGTTTATGAGTATTAGTAATTTTAGACAATTGTGGGCTTCCTATTCAATCGGTACGTACAATTCTTTTGTCTTTATGAGGGGTATGCAATATTAATGTATGGCGGGATTTTGACTTCGTGATGTATCATATCGTTGTTTGAAGTAAAGCGGCAGTTGCTTAATGTAACACAATATTTTAATTAGGAAAGCAAGTGTTATTAATTATTGATCAAATAATTTGAAATACAGGTGAGTCTGTAGGTTTAACCTCATCTCCTAGAATACACACAAGAACGATGAAGAAAATTTGATCTCTTGCCGCACTGTCCAAGGCAGATACAGAGGGCACCAGAGGACGTCCATCAGGAAGCTGCGAGGCGTTTCACCTCCCACTGTCCCTCGTAAAACTTAAAATATATCTTTTTATAAAAGGATAGACATTAATCGCTGAACTTGTGAAATGGCGGCCAGCTCCAGACCTTTGCCTCACATTTTATTCTATTTTGAATATTAAATGTCATTACCAAACTGTCGACTTTATACATGTATTGTGCGCCGATTACATGTGTGGCTGGGGGTTAGCGTGTAACATGTTGTTAACCCAACCCTCTGTAGCTAATCCAGCATTTCATTCTGGTATTACCTTTATCTACTGACCAGGGGAACTCCTTTTCACTGGGGAGAAAACAGGAGGAACTTGCGCATGTTTTACAAGAGCTGCCGGTCAATTGGAGTGCGGATCTTAAGACTGCAGGGTCTCCCACTACTGGGTCGTATGATCAGACGGTCGAACCTTTAAGGGATTAATCTCCTCTTTCAGTTTCTGCGGACAATTAGCGGCGGAAGGGAAGACTGGTGTCCTCAATAGCAGGATCGGAAACCACCGGTGGAAGGTGTGAGAACTCTGCTTCATTAATAAACTTCACACGGAGCCCTCAGCTGACCACTTCCCATTCAGCTGATCTCTAGCCTTAAGCAAAATTTTTAACCACTGGAGTGTATGCAAATTTCCAAATCTGCCCTTCCCATGGGAACGGTCTGCGAAGCCCAACAAAATTTCCAGAATTTTCCACACACAAGTCTGGTCTTGGGAAGTGGACGTCACTTGTCTCGCGTTTCCACGTCAATGAGTCTCTTTGGCGGACACAGTTTTACTTTATTATGAGAACTAGTAAACAATCGTCCAAATAACCGATTTCCTTCCTGGGACTAGCACAAAACTCGATGCCGAGTGCCTTTGCGAAGTCTGGGGAAATGCTATGAAAATTCAGAGAGGCACTCGTTTTAACATTCGTATTCAGATTCGTACTTCGACTTGGTGATGCTATTTGTGACTCAGCGTTCGTATGTGTTTTTCTTGTCTTCATTTTCCTGCCAAGACCTTTAAACTTCACTTTAAACTTAAGCGCATTAATCAGGAAGATTATGAGACCCACAATTCGCAGTCACATCACATAGGCTCATCCCAGCAACAGTTAGCAGCCGCTGCAGTCCGGCTCACCGCGTCTTGTTGGTAGCCATCTCAATTGCAGCCACTGTAAGATGGCATTTGAAAATCGCCATATATTGAGGGAAGAGGAGTAAATTCTTTATATTTAGTCTTCCTAATTTGATCGGGCAGTCAGTAGTCTGATGACACAAAAAGAAAAAGAACACTACTGACCTTTAAAATTGCTACACCAAGAAGATGACGTGCTAGAGACGCGAAATTTAACCGACAGGAAGAAGATGCTGTGATATGCGAATGATCAGCTTTTCAGAGCATTCACTTAAGGTTGGCGCCGATGGCGACACCTACAACGTGCTGACATGAAGAAAGTTTCCACCCGATTTCTCATACACAAACATTCGTTGACCGGCGTTGCCAGGTGAAACGTTGTTGAGATGCCTCGTGTAAAGAGGAGAAATGCGTACCATCCCGTTTCCGACTTTCATAAAGGTCGGGATGTAATCTATCATGATTGCGGTTTCTCGTTTCGCGACATTGCTGCTCGCGTTGGTCGAGATCCAATGACTGTTAACAGAATATGGAATCAGTGGGTTCAGGAGGGTAATACGGAACACCGTGCTGGATCCCAACGGCCTCGTATTGCTAGCAGTCGAGATGACAGGCATCTTATCTTCATAGTTGTAACGGATCGTGCAGCCACGTCACGATCCCTGACTCAACAGATGGGGACGTTTGCAAGACTACAACCATCTGCATGAACAGTTCGACGACGTTTGCAGCAGCATGAACTATCAGCTCGGAGACCATGGCTGCGGTTACCCTTGACGCTGCCTGAGATGGTGTACTCAACGACGAACCTGGGTGCACGAATGGTAAAACGTCATTTTCTCGGATGATCCAGGTGCAGTTTACAGCATCATGATGTTCGCATCCGTGTTTGGCGACATCGCGGTGAACGCACATTGGAAGCGTATATTCGTCATCGCCATACTGGCGTATCACCCGGCGTGATGTTATAGGGAACCATTGGTTACACGTCTCGGACACCTCTTTTTCGCACTGACGGCCCTTTGAACAGTGGACGTTACATTTCAGATGTGTTACGACTTCATTCGATCCCTGCGAAACCCTACATTTCAGCAGCATAATGCACGACCGCATCTTGCAGGTCCTGTACGGGCCTTTCTGGATACAGAAAATGTTCGACTGCTGCCCTGGCCAGCTTATTCTCCAGATCTCTCACCAATTGAAAACGTCTGGTCAATGGTGGTCGAGCAACTGGCTCGTCACAATACGCCAGTCACTACTCTTGATGAACTGTGGTATCGTGTTGAAGCTGGATGGGCAGCTATACCTGTACACGCCAACCGAGGTGTGTTTGGCTCAATGCCCAGGCGTATCAAGGCCGTTATTACGGCCAGAGGTGGTTGTTCTGGGTACTGATTTCTCAGGATCTATGCACCAATTGCATGAAAATGTAATCACATGTCAGTTCTAGTATAATATATTTGTCCAATGGATACCCCTTTATCATCTGCATTTTTTCTTGGTGTAGCAATTTTAATGGGCAGTAGTGTAATATCCAAGTTAAGGGCTCTGACTTCACCTTTGAATGTTCCTCGAAATTACTGTGGAATCCAATGTAATAGTCAGCTCTGGAAATGCAGAGTCAATCTTGAAAGTTACTACTCGTTGAACGATTATTCGGTTTCCAGACTTAAGTGTGGGACTTAAAGAGAGGGAGACAGAGAGAGAGAGAGAGAGAGACAGAGACAGAGAGAGAGAGAGAGAGAGAGAGAGAGAGAGCATACCGTCGCTGATAGAACCAAGTCCATGCTGCTCAACTACCGTTGTTCGTGTTATGTTGTCTGCTGTAGATTCTGATAGTAACAACGGTATCCCTGGACTGTTCACAGTAAGATACTCTCATCCCTACCTTTTTAATCATAAAGAATCCTGCTCCCGTTATAACGTTTTCTGCTGCTGTCGATAATACCCTACGCTCATCTGACAAGAAAACGCGTTTCCCTCTTCCAACTTTCTATCTACCGTAGCACTTACTTTAATCCTTTGCAGTCCCCTCCCGTAGATCTTAATGGTGGACTATTCCGGGATCTTTTGTCCTGTGGATAGACGTTATGTGTCTTTCAAACAGTGGTTCCCATTGCCTTCTGCATCCTGATGCCATTAATCACCGCTGATTCTTTAGAGTTTAAGTGCAGTTTCCCACCCCAAGGACAAAAGAGTGTTCTGAACCACTGTCCGCTCCTCTGCCCTCTTTGACAAGGCCGTTACCAGACTGAGGATGACTTCTTGTGCCCGATGTCTTTGGCAGCCAGTGCTGGTTATTAATCAAAATTTAAGGGGTGCCGAGATTCGGAGATTCGAACCCGGGACCGAGGACGCTACCCCCCCCCCCCCCCCGCCATCCCTTTTGTTGGTTTGTTAGGGCCACAGTCTGCTACAGTTTGGAGGAGACAATGTGGGCACGGGCTGAATATCGAGTCCTGGCCACGATGCCCCTGTCTCCCCGTAGCTGAGCTGCACCAATGCACTGTTCATATTAACTTACAAATTTATTTATTTCATTATTTGTGCACATATATACTGAGAGAAACAAATTAAAATTAGTCCACCCACTCGGAACCGCAAGGTGATACAGGATGGCAGGCGGGCCGGGTCCAAGGTCAGGGCGCGTCCTGTTTCTTCCCGAATCGGGTGGGCACCTGCCACGCTGGGAACACTGCAACTTAATGGAGGCGAGGTAAAAACGCTGTTAAGACAACTGGCAAAATAGGGAACAGCGCGCAACAGCTGCATGCGCTGTCTGCAAGTATTGCTAAAAATCAAGGCCCGAGTGAGGAGAATCTCCAGATAGATTTGCCAAAAAATCTAGCCCGTTATTTAGAGAAATACCCGAGACTTTGTTACAGGAAAATATTCCACCACTGGGTAAAGAAAGGAGTAGGGGCCAATAACATGTGACGACACCGTAGAAGACACGCGACCATTTGTCCCTCCAACAACCAGATACAATGGCTACATAGTTTAATCGGTGATAAGCATCGTCGACATTATGGCAAACGGTGCTGAGAGGAAAGTCCTCCACTGGTATTTCTTGGAAGTGCTGAATAGTTGGATAGGTCGCATAATACCAAGTCGATCTGAAATACGTGGGAAACAAACTGTGATGAATGTGCCGCCAAATAACAGACCACCGCGACAATGGGAACTAGCGTTCTGCGATGTTACAGGTGATTCCACTCACGAAAAGGACGTACAAATCTTTTGACCGCGGCAGGCGCGTTCAGGGGAGTTCGGCGCGAGCACAACTGAGTTCCACAATGAAGACCGCGATGTGTGCAAACGCAGGCCTGATGCTACTACTGGGACCCACTATGAGAACGAATCTGACAGAAGGACAGAAAGTAAGTGATGCGTAATGGAGGCCTTGACATTGCCCCATTGTTTGTACATCGTGGCCATGTAATGTGCTACTGCTCGATAGCAGACATCCGTAAGACGAAGCACTCATGCACGCGGCGGTCGTGTGCGTGTCACGGCGTACTTTTAAGATGTACCCAGTCATCATAAAATATCTGAATGACGCTTGAATACAACGTTATATCGCAATGGCAGCAGTAGAATGTGCGCAATGTTTACCATTTTGAATGCTACACAGGTATTCAAGTAGGCAACATGTGCATGGGATAGAGGCGGCGTAGGGATCTGTGACCAATCATCATGCAGGTGTATTTCGAGAAACTTGATGAAAATGATCTCCGCTGTACAGCGCTTTCACGTTGTAAAGGTTATCCCAAGTATGCGGAGATGTTGAACACAGGGCAGGGGCGCCAGTTCTTCAGGGGTATCCCGCGACCAATAGACAGCGCCATGGATTTGCGGGCATTCATCACACCTCCAGCCACTCTCCCATGAGCCGTCATGGTGTCGAGGATCCGTGATACCTCCTCCCGAGAACGAAGGAGGAGCAGTAGGCCATCTGCGTACGCTCGACATCGGAATGTGTAAACGTGTAATGAGAGACCCGATGACTACGTCGTCAGCAGGCTTATGAGCGCTTCCAGCGCCGCTGCATAAAGGCACATGGAAAGGCGGCAGCCTTGTCGGACCGACCGTTGAATCTGTATCGGACCTTCCACACGCTAACTGACCTTGACAACGAACGCGCACTCCTAAAGAGCCACTGAAGTACACTGATGAACGGACAGGGAAGACCATCCGTTCTAGACTCACGCTCATAAATTAAGGATAATCCTGACACATCGTGAAACAAGGCTCTGGTGGGTGGTTTGCGGGTTTAAATCACCTTGGGATAAGACCATGCGGTGCATCTGATCTGCGGTCGTCGCACGATGGCGCTGGCAGCAGTCCACATACGCAGAGGTATGTTGTTCATGTCAGAGTACGGGGCAGTGAGCAAGTGTGCAGACGTTTTCAGACGTGCTAATGGTGACTCTGTGCTGAAAATGGCTCATAGAACACATATTGATGACGTTATGAGGAGTAGAATACTAGGGCGACTGGAGGCTGGTCAAACATAGCAGGTCGTAGCACTGGCCCTTCGCGTGCCACAAAGTGCGATCTCAAAATTAAATGACAACGATTCCAGCAGACAGGAATTGTGTCCAGTCGCTACAGTACGAGACGTCCACAGTGTGCAACGCCACAAGAAGACCAATATCTCACCATAAATTCCCGCAGATGGCCACAGAGTACTGCAGGTAGCCTTGCTCGGGAGCTTACTGCAGCCACTGGAACAGTTGTCTCCAGACACAGAGTCTACACACGGTCGAACAGACGTGGTTTATTCGCCCAAGGACCTCCAAGGTGCATTCCGCTGACCCCTGGTCACATGAGAGCCCGTAAAGCCTGGTGTCGAGAACACAGCACATGGTCATTGGAACAGTGGCCCCAGGTTATGTTCACGGACGAGTACAGGTGTAGTCTGAACAGTGATTCTCGCCGGGTTTTCATCTGGCGTGAATCAGGAACCCCTTATTGTCCTCAAAAGGGACCTGTATGGATGTTGTGGTTTGATTGAGTGGGGTGGGATTAGACATGAGACATGTAGACATGAGACCACAATGCGTACGAGTCCGGTGATGCCTGGTGACTTGCACAGTGCACCCCTGAAGGTAGCTGTAGTGACATCTATTAATATAACTCATTCCTCAAGTGTGAGAGTGCGCGGAACTTCCACGGCGATAGTAATGTGGTCCAGGACGGCCCCATCGTCGACACGGTAGATTCGGGGATAATGTTCAACAAAGCTGTCGACCATGTCCGCTTGGCAGGTGACCAGATGCGCACGATTGTCTACGAGTTCAGTGCCTGAGTTTTGTCTGCAGTGTCTGCGATCGTCAACAATACGATATATGGAGGGATTCTCCAGCCACACCACATCAGGTCTGCGGCCACGCACCACAGGCCCCTGCTGTTTCTGGGGAGTAATCGCTAGCAGCTTCGCCTTAACCATGCTGCTTTCAGTTTGTTCTTCCGGGGAGTTGGCTGGCCATCAAGACCGCGGAGAGTGCTGAAGTAGAGGACTACAGCGTGCCTTCCACCTCCCTGCTGTAAGTTATGAATGTTGAGCCGGCGCATCGGTTTCGCATATTTCAGCCACCAGTCCACGATGGATGCGGAGGATCGGAGATGCCTTCGCATTTTGTCTACATCTCATCGATACGTTGGTGACAATCAGGAACTGGCAGATGCTGAGTATTGAGTTTCCATGGTGCTCGACTCCTCCAAACCCCCTGCTCGTCAAGGAGCAATGCACACATGTACGCATAGTGGCCAGAGAACACCAAAGACCAGCACTCTACATCGAGCACCACATGAACCATCCTACTGGAGACGGCAGTCTAACCGACTAACCGAACGGCTCGTGTGAAACATGATGCCGGGTCGACTACGCGATGTCTCCCAGGTATCCCGTGAGGCAAACAATGAGGCGCAAAATTCGGGTACTGATGTTTCTGGCCGAGTACACAGTTAAAGTCCCTTCCAAAGAGAAAATGTTCATCTTGACATAAGGACAGTGGGGAAATCTCCTCCCCATAAAATCGTGCTCTTTCACGCCGACGTCCAGTACCAGAAGTCGCATATACTTTAATGACAGGTGTGGTGTAAATTGTAGAAGCCATACACCTAGAAAATGGGAGATACGTGATGTCGTCAATCGGGATGCCTTCGTGCACATAGACCACCACTCCATGGCCAAGGTGATCTCCATGAGAGTCATAAAAGTCATATCCTACCCCTGCAACACTGGAATGTCTATTCCTGAAGACCATATCATTTCTTTCAGAAGATGGACCTTGACCAGCGGGCGGACGCCGATGTCATTGAGTGTCACGATACTGTATGCATGGAGCTGTGCCCTGTGTGGGAGGGAGGGGGGGGGAAGTGCAGATTGCTGCTGTGAAGATGCCGGGGCACCCGTCAGCAAGAGCTCCTGGAGCCCCTCGCAAGGTGCAGTAGTTGACGTCAGCAGGTCGCCTCACGTAACAGTGGAGACTTCTCTACGCTACCGGCTTTTTCTCCAAAATCCTCGTTCTACACCCACGTTGACTCCATGCAATGGTATCCATGTGTGCAACGGCTGCCGATTCTGCCGGATCGACTGGTATCGTTCCTTCTTAGGTAGCGTCTTCAGATGCAAGAACATTCCGTTCCATCGATGCGTCACTGAGGGCCGCCGTTCCACAAACGCACTGACGACGTCGTCGACCAAGATCACAGACGCTGGAAAGTTGGCATCATTTGGACAGAGAAAAGAGTTCCGTTCCGAAATCGTGTAGTGTCCCCTCGATTAGGGGAGCGCTGTCAACGCAATCGTCCTTCCGCGTCCGTAGATGAGCGGGAGTCTCGCCAGTCAGACAGAAAGGCCACCGTCGGGGCAGCCAGAGAGTCGGCCTCGACTTCAGCGTCAACCACAGATGCAGCCGAAGCAATAGGAGAAAACCGGACATGACTAAAGTTCATCGTCAGTCACCTCGTCCGCAACAGATTCCAGAAGGAACGGAACAACATCCGTCAGGTGTTTACGTGATTCGGAGTGGTGCCGGTCGGCGGGCGGTGACTTAAGCGCTGTCGCATATGTGATCGAAAGTACCGTAGACGACAAGGGAAGTACCACTTCTCCAATTGGTAGCTGCGTTATCCATCACTCTGTGCGTTCAGATCTGATGTGTCCCTCATTTCCACACCCAGAACAAATACACTGCTGTCCGTAGTACATGATTACGGTCTGATATCCGTTAATGGACAGTTAAGACGAAACATTGCTGCACAGATCAGTTGTGATCTCACACACCTGCTTAAGGACAGGGTATGTGAGGATGTGGGCAAAGAGTTCTGTCTTACAATCACGAACAGCATCTTACTGCCGGAAAGACGCTATGTCGTCCTCTACGGGTACCTCGAATAACAGTTCGAACAGGGTAATAGTTCTAACGCCTAAACTCGCATGTTCGACTTCGATCACGACGACGTTATCATGAGAGTGACAGAAACGGAGTCCCTGGTTAGAAGCGTTCAAAACGCGCTCGCACGCGACGTCATTGATCATTTTAAAGTAAACCGTGTTGCTCAGAATCGAGAAGAGTATACCCACAAATTCCATGGTAGGATCTTCCCCTACTCACGGAGGAAACGTTCCACATCTAAGGCTTTCGGTCGTGCAAATATGGAGCAGAAGTCGAAACGTTATTTCGATCTCGTGAACTACCGGACACCCCCCAAAAACATACGTTTTTCATATTAGGTGCAATGTGCTGCCACCTACTGCCAGGTACTCCGTATCAGCGACCTCAGTAGTCATTAGACATCGTGAGAGAGCAGAATAGGGGGCTCCGCAGAACTCACGGACTTCGAACGTGGTCAGGTGATTGGGTGTCGCTTGTATCATATGTCTGTACACGAGATTTCCCCATTCCTAAACATATCTAGGTCAACTGTTTCCGATATGATGGTGAAGAGGAAACGTGAAGGGACATGTACAACACAAAAGCTTACAAGCCGACCTCCTCTCAAATGTTCAAATGTGTGTGAAATCTTATGGGCCTCAAGTGCTAAGGTCATCAGTCCCTAAGCTTACACACTACTTAACCTAAATTATCCTAAGGACAAACACACACACCCATGCCCGAGAGAGGACTCGAACCTCCGCCGGGACCACGACCTCCTCTGTTCACTGACAGAGACCGCCGACAGTTCAAGAGGGTCGTAATGTGTAATAGGCAGAAGTCTGTCCACAGCATCACACAGGAGTTCCAAACTGCATCAGGATCCACTGCAAATACTATGACAGGCGGAGGTGAGAAAACTTGGATTTCATGGTCGAGCGGCTGCTCTTAAGCCACGCATCACGCCAGTAAATGCCAAACGACGCCTCGATTGGTGTGAGGAGCATAAACATTGGACGAATGAAGAGCGGAAAAACGCTGTGTGGAGTGACGAATCACGATACACAATGTGGCGATCCGATGGCAGGGTGTAGGTATGGCGAATGTCCGTTGAACATCAACTACCAATGTGTGTAGTGCCAACAGTAACATTCGGAGGCAGTGGTATTATGATGTGGTCGTGTTCTTCACAGAGGGGGCTTGCACCCCTTGTTGTTTTGCGTGGCACTATGACACCACAGGCCTACATTGATGTTCTAAGTACGTCATTGCCTCCCACTGTTGAAGAGCAATTCGGCGATGGCAACTGCATCTTTCAACATGGTCGAGCACCTGTTCATCTGTTCATAATGTGCGGCCTGTGGTTACACGTCAGTAATGGACTGGCCTGCACAGAGTCCTGACCTCAATCCTATAGAACACCATTGGGGTGTTTCGGAATGCCGACTTCGTGTCAGACCTCACCGACAGAAATCGATACCTCTCCTCAATGCAGCACTCAGTGAAGAAAGGGCTGCCATTCCCCAAGAAACTTTCCAGCACCTGATTGAACGTATGCCTGCGAGAGTGAAAGCTGTATTCAAGGCTAAGGGTGGGCCAACAGCTTATTGACTTCTAGCATTACCGATGGAGGGTGCCACAAACTTGTAAGTAATTTTCAGCCAGGTGTCCGGATACTTTAGATGACATAGTGTATTTGCCATGGTGTTAGCGTGCGAAGCCTATAAATCTACTGTCTGCTACTGCTATACCATAATCTTAAAGTAGGAGGCAGGTCGTGAAATAAAACTATCTTGTTACAGCAATGATAGTATGAAGAAGCAGAGCAGTGTTACCCTCTGAGAGGAATTTTCTTATGCTGACGGTGTTGTACCTAACGGAGGTGGCTTATCGGAAGTGAAAGTCAGAATTATGTAAATATTCAAACAGTAACAGATAATATTTTACCTAACTACACTGTTTAAAGAATAAAGAAAACGGTCGCCAGCCTAATTAGAGAGAATGATTGACATTCTTGTTCAAGAAAATAAGTATGAGTAATTTTAAATGAACAAACACAACCTATACTTTGCCACATGCGAGTGCAGTGGACTCTGGCATCTGAATACAGTATGTTCACGTTAAGGTTGGAGTTGACAGAGTAGAACAAACTATTTGCATAAATATAACAGATAACAATACACACTATTACTTTCAGGACTTATTAACACTGAATGGTCTTTATAACATTACTAATAATATTCGCTGTAGAATCATAAATTGGACATAGGTTCAGTATTACTTTTCACACATTTTTCTATCTGACAAAAAGTTTTAAATGTATTTCACTGCAAAATTAAGAACTGGTCACAGGTGAAGGCTCTCTCAGCTAAATGCTTCCTATTTAGGATGAAAGTTAAATGGAAATCACTAACAGGTTACTTCTCATTGTCTTTTGAGTAAAGAAATACACTCCTGGAAATGGAAAAAAGAACACATTGACACCGGTGTGTCAGACCCACCATACTTGCTCCGGACACTGCGAGAGGGCTGTACAAGCAATGATCACACGCACGCCACAGCGGACACACCAGGAACCGCGGTGTTGGCCGTCGAATGGCGCTAGCTGCGCAGCATTTGTGCACCGCCGCCGTCAGTGTCAGCCACTTTGCCGTGGCATACGGAGCTCCATCGCAGCCTTTAACACTGGTAGCATGCCGCGACAGCGTGGACGTGAACCGTATGTGCAGTTGACGGACTTTGAGCGAGGGCGTATAGTGGGCATGCGGGAGGCCGGGTGGACGTACCGCCGAATTGCTCAACACGTGGGGCGTGAGGTCTCCACAGTACATCGATGTTGTCGCCAGTGGTCGGCGGAAGGTGCACGTGCCCGTCGACCTGGGACCGGACCGCAGCGACGCACGGATGCACGCCAAGACCGTAGGATCGTACGCAGTGCCGTAGGGGACCGCACCGCCACTTCCCAGCAAATTAGGGACACTGTTGCTCCTGGGGTATCGGCGAGGACCATTCGCAACCGTCTCCATGAAGCTGGGCTACGGTCCCGCACACCGTTAGGCCGTCTTCCGCTCACGCTCCAACATCGTGCAGCCCGCCTCCAGTGGTGTCGCGACAGGCGTGATCGGAGGGACGAATGGAGACGTGTCGTCTTCAGCGATGAGAGTCGCTTCTGTCTTGGTGCCAATGATGGTCGTATGCGTGTTTGGCGCCGTGCAGGTGAGCGCCACAATCAGGACTGCATACGACTGAGGCACACAGGGCCAACACCCGGCATCATGGTGTGGGGAGCGATCTCCTACACTGGCCGTACACCACTGGTGATCGTCGAGGGGACACTGAATAGTGCACGGTACATCCAAACCGTAATCGAACCCGTCGTTCTACCATTCCTAGACCGGCAAGGGAACTTGCTGTTCCAACAGGACAATGCACGTCCGCATGTATCCCGTGCCACCCAACGTGCTCTAGAAGGTGTACGTCAACTACCCTGGCCAGCAAGATCTCCGGATCTCTCCCCCATTGAGCATGTTTGGGACTGGATGAAGCGTCGTCTCACGTGGTCTGCACGTCCAGCACGAACGCTGGTCCAACTGAGGCGCCAGGTGGAAATGGCATGGCAAGCCGTTCCACAGGACTACAGCCAGCATCTCTATGATCGTCTCCATGGGAGAATAGCAGCCTGCATTGCTGCGAAAGGTGGATATACACTGTACTAGTGCCGACATTGTGCATGCTCTGTTGCCTGTGTCTATGTGCCTGTGGTTCAGTCAGTGTGATCATGTGATGTATCTGACCCCAGGAATGTGTCAATAAAGTTTCCCCTTCCTGGGACAATGAATTCACGGTGTTCTTATTTCAATTTCCAGGAGTGTAGTTGTTTTCATAGATAGTGGTCTTTCTATTAATTTTTATTTATCATGAGCATAAAGGATAACCCTTGGATCCTATCACACTATTACTATGCACTCTCAATACACAAAAGAAACCAGTGCTTAGCAAGCATGAGTATATAATTTTCCACAATTGCAGTTTTAAACTTTTACTACAGTGGGACACAAAATTGACATATTTTTAAGATACTGACTCACCTTTTGCGAATTACAACAGGCAGCAATGTGATCATTTACCAAGCAAAACTTTATAAGTCTAAATTTTAAGAACTTTCAATTTTGAAGTTGGCAACAACATATTAAGAAGCAGTTTTAATAGAAAAATTATTTTCAGCAAGCATCATTTACTTTAGTTCACTCTCTTGCCAAATTAACTTTCTTTTTGCTATGTTACAGAGGCATTATTTAGTTAAAACAGTAGGCTTTAATATTGTTTCAATAAGGACACTCGGTAATTACTTCAGTTCAAACGGAGAGGAACCTGAGAGGTGTTATGATAAGGAGAAAAAGATCGAGGTAGGTACATAAATTCAGTTATAAATTACCTTATATTTGAGCACACTAACACTTTCAATAAGCTGATCCTTCACTGTGCATTACTACAGTGTTCCAGTAAAGTGATTGCGCAATGAGGTGGCGATTGCACGTTAGTAGGTGAATTTGCAGGTAGAATTGCCGGACTCTGTCATTTCTTGGTGGCGATGGTAGACATCAATTCCATAATAGCTCCGGTTCTTTATCCATCCATCAGAGGCATTGGAAAGTTCCAGGAAAAGCCTCTCTCAGAACCAACACAATACACAACTTTTACATGAGCAGTTCACAGTTTGGTAGCTCGCCCCCAACTGACTCTTTGTTCCACCTTTTCTACCTAGGCCAACCACAATTTGCACGCACTACTCAGTTCCGTTCCCTAGAGGAACCACAACACCTTTTACATATAACATAACTAAGGACCCTAAGTGAAGGTCAGCAGTTTACATAACAGAGAACAAACATTTTAAATAAAACAAAACCTTTGAACATATTGACATTTCTAAAAAGGATTGTTTAAACAAATTCCAAATAAATACAGTAAGTTTTGTATCCCTCCAATCGCGACAAAGAATTTAAATGACAGATACACTACACTGCCCAGAATCAAATCATATCAAAGTTTTTACAAAGAGAGGCGTATATAATTTTGTGTTATCCATTCAATCAAACACATTTACAGAAGCTCAACGATGTAACATTAAATAAAGCAAGAGGCAAAATAAATCAGTAGAGCATTAGAGCTATGATGTTAAAGGCCCACGCGCAGGCTAAGTCACAATTCAAACAAACGCGAGTTTACACGCTCCGCAGGCGGAAGTACGTCACGTCCACTCTGGGCGGCTGCTAAGACCAGACTGTGCCTACACCACTTGTGGTTCTCTGAACACTGTATATTAACTAATTCCACGTTACATCCTCCATGGACTTGTTGTGGCTTATGTGATCGAAGCTGATGTTCAGGATAACCTATAAATACTCGTCATTTTTAGTCAATATTATCGATACCTACGTTGGTCCATGAATCTACGAGTCTACAGGTCTATCAGTCTACGAATCTACATGGCTCAGCCAGTCACGTTCTCCGCACTCAGCCTCCACTGTCTGCGGCCTGGCTGTGTACTTACCACTCTCCTGGTGACGGGACACCTGGAGGGCCTACTTCAGCAGCAGCTGACCTGCTACCTTGGAGGTCTACAGCCCGAATCCAGGACTGTGGAGCAGTTCAACAGCATTTGCCTGTGCCGCAAACTGCTTGCTACCTGCTCTGCTATGAGCACACTGTGCAACTGTGAGCTGGCCTTTCTACAAGGGTACGCGACGGGGTCCTGCGCGCCATGGTGCCAAACCGGGGCCTATAGGCTGCTAGCCACGTGCTCACCATGGCGTCTTCCTAAACCGTTGTGAGCTGCTGATGTCCTGCAGGCGCTGGTTTCCCGGGACGACGACACGACTATTGAATATCGAGTTATAAATTAATGGTTAGGGAATTTTTCACAATGACGTCTCGGCGGTCGTCTACTAGGTACTCGTTACGCACTCATAAATCCCCTCGTGCACAATGGGTATCCTGACAACGATCTACCCAGTTTCACAAACCACCACAGCGGCCGACCATCCCAATTACTATACATTGAGTTCAATTGCGTTTACATAAAAAGAAGGAGAAACTACAGAAGAAACATAAAAACATGATACATAAATCTTTGTTAGCGCTTACTGAATTCAGTTATTTCATGAAGTGCAACTTTGTAATAGCGTTTAGCTATCTCTAATGACCCCGCTATCGGCAGGGCGTTAAATCCTAATCTTCCTTCCTTCCTTACAATAGTATTTAGATCCCCTCGACTTTTATATGCAGTCATGGACTGTGAGGCTGGTCCCGGTGGAGGTTCGAATCCTTTTTCGGGCATGGATGTGTGTGTTTGTTCTTAGGATAATTTAGGTTAAGTAGTGTGTAAGCTTAGTGAATGATGACCTTAGCAGTTAAGTCCCATAAGATATAAAAAAAATACTTTTATGTCAGCTCTTTTTCCTTCCTGCCAATCTCATATTTTTCCATTTTCACATTGGCAGTTTCACCCGTATCAAACGATCAAGCTAAGATATAAAATAAGACAGAAAAGAAAGTGGAGGCATTTCTTTAGTGTCTTACAAATGACGTGTGACGCCCTTTAAAAGAATTAGTAGTATAAAAAATGAAATACTATTGTACTGCTACAGATTTCAGTTTGTAGAGACGTATGTACTGTTAGTAACTTAGGCAGCATTTTATATAGAATGAGAGTGAGTGAGGAGGTCAGGAAGAAGTAGTTGTAAGGCATCCCACAGTGTTGTTGAATAAAATTGTTTTCTATAAACAAATTCAGTCGTAGACGTCTACGTCTCCCACACAACTACGTGAACAGGTCGAGCAGGTGTGGCATAACGTATATCCTGACAACATTCGTCATCTGTATGATCGACTGGATGCCATACGATTGACTGCATTGCCATACGTGGGCGCTCCACTAGGTACCAAAGTGGGTGTATCAGCATGGGTCGATATCTAGTACCTCTGAACCGCTTGTGTTATTGATCTGTAAACGAAATCATTTCATGTACTCACATGCACTGTTGCAACATAAATCTTGAGTGAACCGGAAACCTCTACAAGGATGTAAATTTTTTTTTGTTTCCGGCACTGTATATGTCAATTATTCTGGATGGAGTAAGTTGCAGAACATGTACAGGTGAACCCGATCTTCATCGAGAAAATTTCGGTTGGCTGCTCAAGGAGATATCCAGAATACCTCAGTATCAGGGACGCATGTTCTCTGACTGCGCGCCACAGAGTAATGAAATCGCGTTTGATTTCTTACCCCGCTTTACCTTCATGCCCTTATGTATCTGCATCCATCTAAAAAACGGCGCAAATGTAGATGGTGGACTCAGTGTGTCTAGTTTGAAAAGAAATTTGATCGATTCGCTCACTGTACTTGCTACTGAGAACAGTAATGAAAACTATAAATGTAGCCCTCAAGCTTACGATTGGTTCTTCCGATTCCGTCAGGAGTACTTTTTCCGGCAGTGTTAATGATGATACGCGAAAGTGTAGAGAGGTTTAGAGAAGAAGACTTGGCTGATACACACCTCATGTATGGATTCACTAAAATTAATGGAAGGGCGGCACAAAGACGTTATATTTAAATCATCTCGCAACCACGGCAGACACACAGCGTTTTTCTATCTCCCTGAACGTTGGTGCATCACTCTATGTCTCGTGTTGTACATTTCAGTGATTGCGTGTTACTGACATCTTCATTATTGTTAAAGCTTTTTTTCGAAGGAACAAATCTACATATATACTCCGCTAACCACCAAGCGATGTGTGGTGGAGCGCACAATTCGCGCCAAAGTCATATTCCCCCCCCCCCCCCCCCCCCTGTTCCACTCGCGGACCGCGTGAGGGAAAAACGACTGTCTGAACGCCTCAGTACGAGCTCTTATTTCCCTTATCTTTGAATGATGATCATTACGTGAATTGAAAGTAGGAGGTAATAATATAATATTCATAATAACAATGGCAGTTAGGGTAACAAATCGAATATGTCTTAATTACGTTACTATTCGGTATAGAGCCGCTGGAAACCACAGGCCCCTCATACAAACGTAATCAGAAAATATCCCTGAACAACCTCCGAATCTTATCTCTGTAGTTGATAAGTGATCCATCCATATTTCTGGAAATATTCACTGGAAGTAAACATCTCAGTTATTTCTTGCTTTCTCATTATATTCTGGCGCTTTATTTTCCTAAATACAGTAACTGAGTACGTGTAGTAACTGTCCATAAAGGGAAACAGACATGGGTAGTAACAGTCTTACGAAATGAACGTGACATCATTGTAAAACTGTACGCCTGTAATTCGAGCTTCGTAGTTGCTTTTGCTCTAGCAACGGGAAATGACTTTATTCGCTTAGCGAGTAACGTTCGCTTCCCAAAGATCTCAGGATGAGCGCCCGGGAAGCTCTGGGACTGCAGCAGCAGAAATCTTTGGGGCGGTATAACGTGAGGCAATAACCGCACGCTGCTGCTGCAGCCGTAAAGTGGCGAGATGCCGTCGTGGTGCCCGTGTTGTCCCACATCTGCGTGAACCTTCTCCTGGTGTCCACAGAAGTACTTGCGACCTGCTTTATTTTTTTATGGCTAGGAGAATAATTATCGGATAAAAGTAGGCACAATCTAATCTCCAGAATAACCTTGCTGTAAGCCTTAGGTATTATTTTCGTTCAAAGGAATATACAAGATGCCAAGAAGTAAAGCTTTACGGCAGCTAGAAGTATCAGAAATTGAATTCCTAAAATCTTTGAAAGGTTGCGATACGGAAGACAACATTAGAAACAATGTGATAAAGGAACAGGTAGGAGTGCAATCAATAACATAAAGGGCGATCTAATATAAATCTAACTGAAGAGAAAATGTAACCGTATGTAGCCGCAAATCTCCTAAACCAGCAGTGGATTATAACCTTCAGGTAAGAGAATTGTGGGAACACCGATGATGGGATGGTGAGACCTAACCCTACAACTAACCCTAAAGTGGCAAAAGGAGGTGAAGAAGACGAAGAGGAAGAAGAAAAAGGAATAAACAAGTAGGCCGTTACACAATAACGTTCATTGCTCTAGGTTGGTTCTAGGTGGTTTATCGACAACTGCAATACACGATGTAAACGATAATTGTTAACAAGGTAACATGCAATACAGCATGCAAACGTACTGCAGTAGCGTACAGGAAATCTCGACTTCCTGTGATAATGGATATTGTGGTCCTTCAAGTCAGGAAACTACCTCCAGTTACCTACAAAAACCACCTAAGAAACAGTGGATGCAAGTCGCACAATATTTTCAGTATTGTCTCGCTCTTTTCGGGCTAACTATAAATCCTAGAGAAAAAATTAAGATGTCCTTATTCGTAGCAAATTTAATGCAGTTTAATTTTGTGCTAGGATACGTTTACGCTAGAGGTCGCGATTTTCGAGTTATTCACGGTAAACTTAGAAAACTGACATTCAAAGACCTCTCCCTCCCCCCCCCCCCCCCCAAACTCATCCCCTATCACTCAAGAAATTTAGCATTCCCTCTTACCACTGTACAAAAATTTGTGAGTAGACGAATTATTTCCTATATTCGATCTTTTTTTTTCTTCATTGACTGGGCTACAACGTCGCCGGTTTACATGGCTATTTCGGTAACATTATTAATTTAAGCCTTTCCGTGAGGGCAATAAGAGAAAAAAGACTTTAGTAAACGTTATGGGTAACCTAATTACACTTACAGTTCGTTCTATACTTAACCATTTGAAGCATTATAGTTTCGTAATAAGAAGCAACTGCTAACCGATTTAGTTGTTGCATTTATGCTGTTAAAATTCACAAAATTGAGACGAAGAATTTTCAGAAATGTCAACTGGACAACATATGTGTTCTAGACTAACTCAACGGTGTAACAGGCCTCTCAGTGAAGCCCGGAAATGGTCGAATATGGGAAATTATTCGTTTGGTCTCAATGGACTGCTGCGAACAAGGTCTTACTAATGTTAAATACTACGTGAACATTTCACCGGACCAACTCCGTCGGATGGTACAAAGTTTGTTCCTCAATGGTAAAGTTGAGTCCCAAGAGTACGGAGCCCTGCTCACACAGCTCGTATCGTCTAGGACTAGTTTCGTGAGCACGAGCCATATTGTAGAATTCCATAGAATCTATGGTTCCTCTGCAAGGTCCATCACGTGTAGTGTCAGATCAAATAGCTACTCAAAGTAAGTTTTCATGTCAGTAACGTACAACACTTTTTGCTGGTATGCATCACATCTTAAGTAACACAAGTTGAGGGTAATTTGCTGGAAGAAAATATTCCGCTGCTATATATATAATTGTTGTTTCTCTTTTTCAGGCCGGCCGCGGTGGTCTAGCGGTTCTAGGCGCGCAGTCCGGAACCGCGCGACTGCTACGGTCGCAGGTTCGAATCCTGCCTCGGGCATGGATGTGTGTGATGTCCTTAGGTTAGTTAGGTTTAAGTATTTCTAAGTTCTAGGGGACTAATGACCTCAGATGTTGGGTCCCATAGTGCTCAGAGGCATCTTTTTCAGACAAATTTATCTACATGCACACTCGGTGATGTCCTATGTCAATGACCTCCTGGCTGCCCAGAATACGTAGAAAAATAAACATGACGACTGCGCAGCACTCCTGTGGATCTGCTTGGCCCACCAGTTACGTGCGCATCAAAGTTTAGCGTCAGCCACACGTGCTTCAACTGTTCGAACTAGTAGATGCGGCAAGGAGTAGGGCTGCAGTAGTCAGTCAGTTCGCTCAGGGACTGGGAGTTGTTTTGTCTTCATCATCATCATGACACCCCATCGACGAACAACTCGCCGAAATAGCATCAACTAGAAAGACTTGCACCAGGCGACCGGTCTACCCGACGGGATGCCTTAGCCACACGACGTTTTACTTCACTACTAATTTCCTGCCTTCTATATAATAGATGGATTTCTTGAAGCCAAAGATAAGGGCAGTCAACTGAAAACGCAACAGATGAAAATTAATCACCGTAACTGTTTATACATCGTTTCAGCGTGATGCAAGACGGATAGAGGCTTCATGTAAAACGTATTTGGTTGTCCACGAAACCATGATTGCACGCAGACGTGCAACTCTTAATCCGATGCAAATCTATGGCAACGAACGTCTCTATTCGAGGTCCCCAAGTATGGAAATCTCTTGGGGAGACATCGAGACTGTGTGGAGGATGTGTAAGGGGTTCCCAGCGAAACATCTGCAGCGCACTCAAAACAGTTTGGCACCACGTGGATACGACCACGTGTATTAACAGTTACAGTAATTAATTTTAAAATAACAAACGGTTTACTTACCTCTTTTGCATCTTTGTCGTTCTCATTTGACTGCCGCTTATAGTGTCAGATCTTCCTCGCCCTCACTCCATTATCAGATCCATAAAAGGCAAAATGAAACGTTTTGTAAATTTCTAGGTGAGATAATATTTGCGCACCGATAAGACGTGCTTTAATCTTTCGAAATGCCGGAACACAATCTTCCATGAACACACACACTGATGTTCTTAAGCAGTTTGTGCGAAGATTCGTTTATCCCGATTAACTACTAAACAACGATGGTCGTCGCACAAGCCACAAAATTTCTAAGTTGCTTCATGGAACAGGGTGTTAGAAAAGTAAGTACTGTTTCCAATTTCTCCTTGTCTGCCGTTATACGTTCTTGCATAAATACATGTCCCGAGAATTTTGTCTCCTGCCTACCAAAATATGATTTTATTAAGTTCTCTTGTTCAATTGTACTCCTCCAGTTTCAAATTTTATAAAAGTACCCTCTAGGTTTGCCAAATTGTCTATTCATGTACTATTTGCAATCACAATGTCATATACACACAAGGAGACGCATTTGAGTAGTTCTTACCTGAGAAATTTCTCCAGTGTTTCAATAAACGCTAATGTGACGTCATTTAGCCCCAATGAAAGCATTTGTCACTAACAGCATCGCACGTCGTACAGGAACATGTGTGCATGCTGGGTCCAGTAAAACCTGATGATACCCAGAGGTGAGATCCTAACTCATAAAAACATTAACGTCATTAAATTTCTGTAGGAACTCTTTGTAATTTTACCGTTGGACCTTTTCAATCCGGGAACTCCGATTTGCCCTTCCTGCGTCTAGTTCGAGCTGTAAATCTCCACCCCTCTTATTTACATTGAACAACGGACTGTTTTAGTTACTCCTCTTTTTATACTGCTCCCAAAATATTCTGCAATTTCTTTTCCACTGTGGCCTTCTTTGCTTATGGGATCGGCAATGAAGGCAAGAACAATAGCATATATGGTTTCATTCTTACTTTGTAAGGCGGCCTTTCATCACTCTTGTTTTCTGTGAGAAAAATGCGTTTGTAATTTTACAATAAGATATGTGCTCCGCAGCTGGGTCTTCAGCTAATTCTTCTGCAGCTACTACTTTCACTTTTATTTCCTCTCTTGATGGATATGCTGCTTTCCGTCCTGTGAGAGATGAGTTACCCCGAAATAGTCAATAGTTACTTCATTCTATTGATGGTTTTCTTCTTCAACTACTGCAAAGTATATACCTCCTAATCCGCTTCCCTTAGCATTAGCTGTCTTTATCACAAAATTGTGTTTTTCTCCGTTTGTTTTCAAATGGGCATTCTCACTTAGTAGCTTCTGTAATCTATTTCTGTTTACGTTCTGTAGGACAGTCGGTGCATTTTCGCGACTGTCTACTCTCAGTTCTTCGTTTACGTCTATACCTACATAGCTACACCGCAAGCTGCCTAATAGTGTGTTGCGAAAGGTATTTTGTATAGCTCTGTCACTTCTTCCTTTTCGTGTTCCGGTCATGAGTTGTTTAGGATAAGAACGACTACTGTTAAACTTTCGAATGAGCTCGAATATCTCTGGTTTTAATTTCATGATTCTTTACCGAGATATATATGTAACAGGAAGCAATATATTGTGTGATTCTTCTAGTAACGTACGCTACCAGTAGTTTAACAGTAAAGTATGCCATGAAACAGAACGTCTCTCTTGCAACATCTCCCACTGCACTTGGCTGAGCATTGCCATGAAACTTTCACGCTTACTAAATGAACCTGTAACGAAACATGGTGTAATTCTTTGGAACTTCTCCGTTTCCTTTGTGGACCCTATCTGATATGGACCCCACACTGATCTGCAATATTCGAGCATAGGTTGAAAAAGGTACCGTAAGCTACTTTCTTTGTGCGTGGACTACACTTCTGGGAATTTTTGTGAAGAATCTCACTCTGGCATAGGTCTAACCTGCAACTGGTTTCCCATGGTCGTTGCACTTTCAATTGCTCGCTGCGCATAGCCTAGATATTTTCTCCAAGTGACTACTTCTTGTGATTGTTCTGCGATCGTGTACTCATTATGAGTCTTTTGTATTTGCATTAGATTACATTTACTTATTTTCAGTGTTAATTGCCATTCCCTGAAGAATGTGTCGTTTTTTTTGCAGGTCTTCCTTCATTTTGCTACAATTTCTTGGTACTGTGACCTCCGTACATATCAGTCTCGTCTGCGGAAACCCTCATGGAGCTTTTGATGTTATCCATTGTGTCATTTACACGTATTGTGAAAAGTAATAGTCCATAACACTCCCTTTACTTGTAAGCCCAATGTTTTCATTTCGTTGAAAATGACATGCTGCATTCTGTGTGCTAAAAGATATTCAGCCTACACAGCTGGTATTCCGTAGACCCGTAATCTGTTCCTTGGAGTGTAGTGCAGAACTGTGCCAGTATATAGTGTTTTCTGGGTCTCATAGAAGAAGAGATCGAGTTGGGTGTTACAGGATTGTTGGTTTCGGATGACATGTTGTTCCCCTCATAGGAAATTTTCGATCTACAGCAATGTCATAATATGTGAGCATAAAATGTGTTAACAAATTCTACTAAGACTGACTTCACACATACAGACATATAATTTTATGTGTATGTTCGACGACTGTTCTTGAAACTAGGAATGACCTGCGTGTTTTCCAGTCATTAGAATGCTTTGTTCCTCCAGTGACTTATGGTATACTCCTGCTAAATGAGAAGTATCATATAAGCTCCAGTGTCTTTTCCACAGTTGAGCTTCCTTAGCGCTCCATGGTCACTTATTTCGATGTCTGTCATTTCAAATTTCGTGTTGTGAAGGAGCCAGGTTTAGCCACCATACTCTGTACATTCGTATTTACATTAGAGCACTGTTTACAATGCATTTCATTTGCTGAAACTAGCTACCTCCACAAACTAACAACTATTGTAGTATTGCGTGCCTGGGAGTTAATCAGAGCTAAGCACTAACAGAAAGGGGGATGTGGGCCACGCGTGACTCGGAAGCCACTATCGGCTAAGGAAGGGCTGGGAAGAGAATTGTTGTGTACTGCTGGGGCTGGCATTTACTGCCCACAGAGTGAGCAGAGCCAAGACGCGGCGGTTTACAATGCTGGAGGTCCCAGTACGCATGTTGCAGAGAGAGTGTGGGGATGGAAGTTGCAATCTGGCTGAACAAAACAGAATTCAAAATAGTTGGCGTGGCTAAAGGGCCTTGAAAGTGGAAGAAGGTGAAAAGACATCCTACAAGTTTGAAGAAATACATGTGGTTGCAAATGATGACTGCGAGCTGACCTCCGAGGAATCTTCTCATAGGTGGTGGGGCATACTTCCCACTGAAAATGAGAGGTACGAATTTGATAGGTGGAGTGCTGAGGATGTAGGAGGGGTAATGGAAACTTGAAGAAAGTGTTCTTCAAGGAGTACGAACTTCAGATGATTAGCTGCAGATTCGAAACCCATATAGCGGAAGGTCATGTTTTTGTAATAGCTACTGGGATTTGTCAACATCGCAAATGTAGATGCTGCGTGTCTAAGAGAGAGTGGGTGTATTGTATTGAGGGAGACATCCCTGTGCAGACTGATCAAGGGCAGTTACTTTCAGTGATCGATTGAAGCCACTTCCCTCTGAGTATCGACCTAAGACTGGCGGAGAAACAGTGAAGAACCAGGCAATTAGATTTTGAGAAGTGTTGATTTCATAATAGGGAGTGCATGAAGTCGTTTCTCTGTGACAGAGTTGTTATTCAGTTTACTTAAGTGATGATTCTTTATCTCTCTGTGGAGTTTTGACACACACTGAAGAGATTCTTTATGGTGGAATACTTGGGTCGAGTTTCTGTTCCTGGCTAGTGGACAAACAGGATCTTGAAACGTATTCTGTGTTATACTGAAGTAATTTCACCTCTAATAATTCGCAGATGGCATATTGCGTCCAATGTGTAGGCAGAGAATTGCAGGTACGCCAGGTACTTCATCTGCATAGCTGCCAACTCACCAACAAGCAGATCATCGGTGCTGTATAACTGATGTACATATTTCAATACGTGATAACACGTACTCTGGATTGGTGGAGAAAAACTTAGTTTCTTTTTTTACTTTATTTCTTTTAAAAGGAAAAGCCAGTCAGGTCTCCCGTTTCTCACCACTTATCAGTATCGGCCAACTTCATGTCTGTCTAATAAAGGGGGTCGCGGTAAAAAGGAAGTCAAACATATGTTTTGTGAATTTGTCAATCTCGAAATTACATTTAGGGTGAATCCTACAATGTGTACTTAATATTTATACAACTTTTGCACCTTATATGTTTCATATACATCTACATCTACATCTACACGATTACTCTGCAGTTCACATTTAAGTGCTTGGCAGAGGGTTCATCGAACCACAATCATACTATCTCTCTACCATTCCACTCCCGAACAGCGCGCGGGAAAAACGAACACCTAAACCTTTCAGTTCGAGCTCTGATTTCTCTTATTTTATTTTGTTGGGTTCAACAAAATATTTTCTCATTCGGAAGAGAAAGTTGGTGACATAATTTTCGTGCCCGCATCTCGTGGTCGTGCGGTAGCGTTCTAGCTTCCCACGCCCGGGTTCCCGGGTTCGATTTCCGGCGGGGTCAGGGATTTTCCCTGCCTCGTGATGGCTGGGTGTTGTGTGATGTCCTTAGGTTAGTTAGGTTTAAGTAGTTCTAAGTTCTAGGGGACTGATGGCCATAGATGTTAAGTCCCATAGTGCTCAGAGCCATTTGAACCATTTGAACAGAATTTTCGTAAATAGATCTTGCCGCGCCGAAAAACGTCTTTGCTTTAATGACTTCCATCCCAACTCGCGTATCATATCTACATCACTCTCTCCCCTATTACGTGATAATACAAAACGAGCTGCCCTTTTTTGCACCCTTTCGATGTCCTCCGTCAATCCCACCTGGTAAGGATCCCACGCCGCGTAGCAATATTCTAACAGAGGACAAACGAGTGTAGTGTAAGCTGTCTCTTTAGTGGACTTGTTGCATCTTCCAAACGTCCTGCCAATGAAACGCAACCTTTGGCTCGCCTTCCCCACAATATTATCTATGTGGTCTTTCCAACTGAAGTTGTTCGTAATTTTAACATCCAGGTACTTAGTTGAACTGACAACCTTGAGAATTGTACTATTTATCGAGTAATCGAATTCCAACGGATTTCTTTTGGAACTCATGTGGATCACCTCACACTTTTCGTTATTTAGCGTCAACTGCCAACTGCCACACCGTACAGTACTCTTTTCTAAATCGCTTTGCAACTGATACTGGTCTTCGGATGACCTTACTAGACGGTAAATTACAGCATCATCTGCGAACAACCTAAGAGAACTGCTCAGATTGTCACCCAGGTCATTTCTATAGATCACGAACAGCAGAGGTCCCAGGACGCTTCCTTGGGGAACACCTGATATCACTTCAGTTTTACTCGATGATTTGCCGCCTATTACTACGAACTGCGACCTTCCTGACAGGAAATCACGAATCCAGTCGCACAACTGAGACGATACCCCATAGGCCCGCAGCGTGATTAGAAGTCGCTTGTGAGGAACGGTGTCAAAAGCTTTCCGGAAATCTAGAAATACGGAATCAACTTGAGATCCCCTGTCGATAGCGGTCATTACTTCGTGCGAATAAAGAGCTAGCTGCGTTGCACAAGAACGATGTTTCTGAAACCATGCTGATTACGTATCAATAGATCGTTCCCTTCGAAGTGATTCATAATGTTTGAATATAAGTATATGCTCCAAAACCCTACTGCAAACCGACGTCAATGATATAGGTCTGTAGTTCGAAAGATTACTCCTACTACCCTTCTTAAACACTGGTGCGACCTGCGCAATTTTCCAATCCGTAGGTACAGATCTACAAGTGAGCGAGCGGTTGTATATGGTTGCTAAGTAGGGAGCTATTGTATCAGCGTAATCTGAAAGGAACCTAATCGGTATACAATCTGGACCTGAAGACTTGCCCGTATCAGGCGATTTGAGTTGTTTCGCAACCCCTAAGGTATCTATTTCTAAGAAACTCATGCTAGCAGCTGTTCGTGTTTAAAATTCTGGAATATTCCATTCGTCTTCCCTGGTGAGGGAATTTCGGAAAACTGTGTTCAATAACTCCGCTTTAGCGGCGCAGTCGTCGGCAACAGTACCATCGGCACTGCTCAGCGAAGGTATTGATTGAGTCTTGCCGCTTGTGTACTTTACATACGACCAGAATTTCTTCGGATTTTCTACCAAATTTCGAAACAATGTTTCGTTGTGGAACCTATTAAAGGCATCTCGCATTCAAGTCCGTGCCAAATTTCGCGCGTCTGTAACTTTTAGCCAATCTTCGGGAATTCGCGTTCTTCTGAACTTGGCATGCTTTTTCCGTTGCCTCTGCAACAGCGTTCGGACCTGTTCTGTGTACCATTGTGGATCAATTCCATCTCTTACCAATTTATGAGGTGTGAATCTCTCAATTGCTGTCGCTACTATATCTTTGAATTTGAGCCGTATCTCGTCTACATTTGCATAGTCAGTGCGGAAGGATTGGAGATTGTCTCTTAGGAAGGCTTCTAGTGACACTTTATCCGCTTTTTTAAATAAAATTATTTTGCGTTTGTTTCTGGTCGATTTGGAACAAACGGTATTGAGCCTAGCTACAACGACCTTGTGATCACTAATCCCTGTATCAGTCATGATGCTCTCTATCAGCTCTGGATTGTTTGTGGCTAAGAGGTTAAGTGTGTTTTCGCAACCATTTACATTTCGCATGGGTTCGTGGGCTAACTGCTCGAAATAATTTTCGGAGAAAGCATGTAGGACAATCTCGGAAGATGTTTTCTGCCTACCACCGGTTTTGAACAAGTATTTTTGCCAACATATCAAGGGAAGGTTGAAGTCCCCACCAACTATAACCGTATGAGTGGAGTATTTATTTGTTACGAGACTCAAATTTTCTCTGAACTGTTCAGCAACTATATCATCGGAGTCTGGGGGTCGGTAGAAGGAGCCAATTATTAACTTAGTTCGGCTGTTAAGTATAACCTCCACCCATACCAACTCGCACGGAGTATCTACTTCGACTTCACTACAAGATAAACCACTACTGACAGACACAAACACTCCACCACCAATTCTGCCTAATCTATCATTCCTGATCACGGTCTGAGACTTCGTACAAATTTCTGAAGAACTTATTTCAGGCGTTAGCCAGCTTTCTGAACCTATAACGATTTCAGCTTTTGTGCTTTCTATTAGCGCTTGAAGCTCAGGGACTTTCCCAGCACAACTACAACAATTTACAACTACAATTCCAACTGTTCCTTGATCCAAGCTCGTCCTGTATTTGCCATGCCCCCTTTGAGATTGCAGCCCACCCCATACTTTCCCGAGGCCTTCTAAAAAACCGCCCAGTCCACGCCACACAGCCTCCGCTACCCGTGTAGCCGCCAGCTGAGTGTAGTGAACTCCTGAACTATTCAGCGGAACCCGAAACCCCACCACCCTATAGCGCAAGTCAAGGAATCTGCAGCCAACACAGTCGCAAAACCGTCTGACCCTCTGATTCAGACCTTCCACCCGGCTCTGCACCAAAGGTCCGCAGTCGGTTCTGTCAACGATGCTGCAGATGGTGAGCTCTGCCTTCATCTCGTAAGCAAGACCGGCAGCCTTCACCAAATCAGATAGCCGCTGGAATCCAGAGAGAATTTCCTCAGATCCAAAGCGACACGTGTCATTAATGCCGACATGTGCCACCACTTGCATCTGGCTGCACCCTGTGCTCTTCATGGCATCCGGAAGGACCCTTTCCACATCAGGAATGACTCCACCCGGAATGCACACAGAGTGCACACTGGATTTCTTCCCCTCCTTAGCCGCCATATCCCTAAGGGGCCCCATTACGCGCCTAACATTGGAGCTCCCAACTACCAATAAGCCCACCCTCTGTGATTGCCCGGACCTTGAAGGCTGAGAATCATCCTCTGAAACAGGGCAGGCAGCTGCAAGTGGCTCAGCCAGAGACAGTGCCTGAAACCTGTTTGTCAGGCGCACCGGGGAGGCTTTCTGATCAGCCCCCAGGGACGTCTTTCGCTGCCTGCCACGCCTTGGAACGACCTCCCAATCAATCACAGGCGAGGGCTCAGCCCCACTGCGGGCAGCAACCGGGGCAACCACAGCGGCAGACCGATCTGGGGACAGACGGGACGAGGTTGACATCCCCGCGATACCCAAGTCCGGCTCCCCACAGTGGTGCCCATTGGCAACAGCCTCAAGCTGCGAGACCGAAGTCAGCGCCGCTTGCAGCTGTGAGCGAAGGGATGCCAACTCAGCCCTCATCCGAACACAGCCATCACAATCCCTGTCCATTCTAGTCGATGTTGAACAACAGTTACTGAAACACGAGTCCGTGCCTAGATAACGCAAAGGAAACACGCAAAGAATGTATTAACTTACCTGTACAAATCCCTAACGACTGCGCTACAATCTGCCTGAATTTAGGATTACAGTAGCTAAAACTCGAAATTACACCTCCTATACGAAACGCACACGCAGTTTAAGTAAGAATCTACTAAGTAAACACTAAAGCGCGATGCAACAACTCTCAAATACTATAATACGCCCGAAATTTATGAATTAAACAATGCAAATACCCAAAAACACGCAAAGAAATTAAGAATTAATAGCTACTGGGATTTGAGAATAAATCATTTACGGCATTCAAGTTCTGATTTATGTTAGTAGCATATGATAGGAATGTTTGTTTTGATGTGCTTCACAGAAGCCAAATAAAACCAGAACACCATACTTCGTTATATGGAAATCCCCTGGTATAGGTTGTCAATGACAGGGTCGTTTTAATCATTTGTAGGCGTGAGAATTTCATAGTGGAGACAACATTAGGAACCACACATACGTATGCTGTATGTTACAAACATCACGGGGACTTACAGTATGACGGTTTAAAGGAGGAACTACAGTGCGCCGCGCGGAATGGCCGTGCAGTTAGAGGTGCCATGCCGCGACTTGCGCGGCCGCTCCCGCCTTAGGTTAGAGTCCTCCCTCGGACATGGGTGTGTGTCTTGTCTTTAGCGTATGTTAGTTTAAATAGCGTGTCAGACTAGGGACCGATGATCTTAGCAGTTTCGTCGCTTGGACATAGACACACATTTGAACTATAGTGCGATCCACAGTGACGGAGTTTTGGAAAAATATGTCAAGTAATTCAGCCTTTTCCGAGTCATCATCTGAGTTGACGACATTATGGTCATAGAGTATCTGAACAGGTGGCCTAGATCCTTTTACAGGATTTAAAGTAAAATAAAAATTTCTTACGATTTTCTATAAAGTTCGTAGACGGAATTTTACTTTCCAATTCGTGAACGCTTCAGCATGGCTCTCCTTATATTTATTTTCGCTATGCTCAGTTTTTGTTTGTCTCTAAGACTTCAGCGCCTTTTAAATTTGCAGTGAATCTCTTCCTGCTTTCGTATCACTTTTCTAAAAGGGCTCAGTAACGGTGGCGCATCCTCCCCACCCCTCATAACTTTGTTAAGCACATACCAGTGTAAACGTAACCATTCTGATTGATTGCACCGCTTTGGCTATGGCAGTTACTTTTCGCGTCGGATCAGAGGCCTACAGTTTCCATGGCTGTGACCTCTTTCCTCATCAGTGCGATAGCGCAACCTGTGTTGTTGGAACGTATGACGCAATTTCCTTCGGAACATAGAAAAATATTTACGAACACTACAGGCATCATAATGTCGTATTCATCGGCCGACATCGGGGAAGCGTTCGATTCCCGGCGGGTTCAGGGATTTTCTCTGCCTCGTGATGACTGGGTGTTGTGTGCTGTCCTTAGGTTTGTTAGGTTTAAGTAGTTCTAAGTTCTAGGGGACTGATGACCTAAGATGTTAAGTCCCATAGTGCACAGATCCATTTGAACCATCGGGGAAGCGAATTTCAATTAAAATATCTCTCCTGTGTGGGAATATACATACTGCATGCATGAGTGCAAGTCGTAGACACATGATTGATGACGTTTGGGAGTTGAGATCTGAGTGTGAAATGTGCTCGGATAAATTAATGGTAAGTTGAGAGCTTGCGACAACTGGGAAATCTGTGTTCCACTCCCCCTCGGCATAAATGTTTACTGCTGTCATTCCATTACACAGCTGATGGTTGCTTATATTCGTAACCGCGAATACAGTTCATGTGTTTCCTCATAGTTCAGTTGCGTTGTTTGTAGTTAGACGAGCTGTAATTATCTCATCAATGTTCATGGTGATTATACTACAGTGCCTCGCTTCCAAAAGTGGCGTTTTCTCTTGTCTCCCATTGTGTCATTCCTCTTCCAACTGTTGTCCGAATCAGATGAATACGAAATTCACGCATAGAGGTTGCAGCACCCAACATACAGTTCATAGAGCGCTAGTTTCTCAGATTTTCTGTATAAAAATATAGACTACATTGCCTCATATCTCCGACTATACAGATGGCTGTTAACGAATTTAAAACCTCATCTTCTTTGCATTTAGACTAATCTCTTTAAGGTACATTGTCTCAAATTCCACGAGAAAACTTTCTTCTTCTAGCTTTGTTCTTTGTGCGTTATCCACTTAATTTACGACGTAGAAGCTTCTTTGTCGTAAGATTCCCCCTGCGACATGGGCACCAAAATTTCCAGAGAGGACTATAGTGCTTTGGATGACCTAATAACTTCCTCCCGTAGCATTTAATCGATAGTTAGCCGTAACGCTATCGTTTGAGATGGTGACGACCTGTTTGGTGGGCGCCTTGCAGGGACGTTATTCCTTAGTTTAGTTTTATTCTTGGCTTCGTTTATCTTGCCAATGCTGTCAGTAAGTACGTCACTAAAAGCTTTACATAGCTTGACACTCTGTCCCCTCTGTTCGTAAAGCAAATATGTGAGATCATAGACGGTGACACCAGCATATACTTAATTAACTGCCTGTTTCCTGTGGTCTGCAGTGCCGTTCACCAGATGCTTACAAAACTTAGAAACCTCACATGCAAATTCAAAATAAAACCTACCCCTCTGGGGAGAAGACCCATCATTAAAGATAAGATGTGCACCTAGTGTGGCCGACACAGATATATTACGAGTCACCCTGACTGGGAAATTCCACATAAAATCACCAATGCGAGTCTTAATCTTAATTAACCCCAAAATTTGCATTTATTCGGAATTGGTTATCTGACAGGATTCAATTCCACCCAACAATCCGCGTAACCTAGAATTATCTTAATGAATTAACACTCTCTCCTCCTTAATTAGGGATACAGATCTATTGGTATCGAGAAGTGCACAAACAGTTTCCAGTTTTATAGACACACACACCAAAGGAAGTCGAGTCCCAGGGATCATCACAACGCTTCTACAAAAGGCTCACCTTCACGGTGTCCACTTAAAACACCGTCAACTGGAGATGAAGCATGACTACCCTACGCAGTTCTTCGCAATATGTCCACTGCTCTTACACATAAACCTCCTTACTGCACATGAGACCGGCTGCCGATTGGGATTACTATTTGCCATTTCTTGCCACCCTGGGGCAAATCCCTTTCCCCGCACCTGGTCACCATACATTACAGCTTGCACAGGGCTCATTAATCAATCTATTTGGTGAAATGTTTTTCGCTGCTCGTGAAATAACGCTCTAGAGAAACCACTGGGTCGCATTCATTGTTTTCCATTATTTCCCCTTGGCTATAATTCAGACACAAACTTCTAACACTGTCATTTATCCTTTCAGTGTAGATCTATATTGGTTCATCAGACTGCTGACAGCGAAATAGCCTTTGCCAACAAGCTCACATCGGGCGCGGGTGCTGAAATACGAGGGTTGGAACTTAAATAATGGCAACTATTTATTCACAACCGAAAGAAAAGAGTTACATGTTTGTACCTGTTACTGTCCATCAGAGTAGTCACCAGCATTGTGTAGAACTCGTTGCTAGCTATGTGGAAGGCGTAGTATACCGTTATCCGAGCCTGTTATGCTCAAGGTGCGATTGGAACGGTCTACTGCCTATCGAATCTCTGGAACAGTTCTGAATCGAGTGCCACGAAGTGGTTCCTTCATCTTCGTAATCAAAATAAAAGTCACAAGGACTTAAGTCCGGGGAGTATGATGGATGGTACAGTACTTTCCAGTCCCACCGACCGAGCAGAGCAGCCACAGCTTGCACCATGTGCAAAATGTATGGTGGGTTGCGCAGAAAGTGTCACCGCTTCTTTCGTAAAGCTGGTCACAGGTCATGCCCCAGAAACGAACAGTAATACTGTGCATTGACGATCTGCCATGGAGGAACGCAATGCGTTAGGATAACACCATCACAGTCGTACACAAGAGTCACCGTAACTTTCGCTGTGCTGGGGCTCTGGCATACCTTCAACTTTCGCGGCGACCCATAATGATGCCATTCTTTGGACTGGCGTTTTAGTTTTGGATTCGTGGCAATCACTGCAGAATTGTTCCACCCGCACCGTCAACAGAACAGACTCTGCTTACGGTATACTACGCCTGCCACATCGCTGTCAACGGGCTCTACACAACGCTGGTGACAACTTTGAAGGACAGTAACAGGTGCAAACATGTAACTCTTTTGTATCGGTTGTGAATAAATAGCTGCCACTATTTCAGTTCCAACCCTCGTAACTGTGACAAATTAACTCACGAAATGCACTGAGCGACACTCTATGATGTATCGTGTCTCACAGTGCAATGTCCAGTCGGCCAGTCATTACACGACTCAGTAACTTATAACAATGCTCCGCACTTAATCCAAAAATTTCTCTTCTACGTTACGGTTCCAACAAGACCTTTAATGCCGTCAGTATGTTATCAGTTGAATTTAATGACAACACACCGGCTCCTTGCAGTAATCGCCCTAACGGATTGCGTAACTTAACAAATAAGTCAGACGTCACTACAGAAGAATATTTGACGGGTATGCTCTTCCATTGGTTGACACAACTTCCCTGGCTCTACCTCCCCCACAAACGCTAACATCCCCTGAATATGAAAGAACAATTCATTCAGTTGTTCACACAATGATTTGCAAACTAAGTAAGAATCATTGACACTACATAGATCCGGCGCTCTCCCAGCATAAAGCAGAATGCGAACTTCATTTCTGTTCACTTGCTCACTAACCTCGAAAAAGGAAGCTGTTGATTCTAATTCTAAAATTCCAAGTTTAAAGTTGAAAATGGCGTCACACACCTGTTTTTCCTGAAAGTTCGGTGAATTCACTGGATGACTGGCAACCTCCCACAGACGATGCTCTGGCTCGATCACACTGCCAGATGGATCAGCCCCGAGAATCTTTAATTCATAAAGTAATTCTTCCTTTTGTAGTTCTGCTACCCCAAATACCACCATGGCGGCCATGCTGAAACAGAACTACAAGAAGTAATATTTGCTAAACTGAATACACATATGCAATCCAAAAAAATGCTACTAATGTCATATCCCCATCATCCCAGAGAAATCACGCTGTGCGACCAGTGTGTTACAGTTTCAGTGAGTGAAAAGGTTAGGATAAAGTGGTTGTGACATTCATTTAAGACAACATCCATTTATTGCAATATTTAAAGCCAACAACATTTCGTTAAGACAGTTTCAAAAATCCTCACTTACAATCTATTTGTTAGGATTTTAAAATCTGACCACCCACAGCAAGTTTATTCTGATGATCCCTCACGCAATAAGAATAATAACGATAGTGACAAAAATAATGAATCTGAAAATAGTTCACATAATTTCTCACAAAATATCAATAACAAGGTTGAGTTTCAAGATGATTAATTACAAATAATTTCTCACACAATTAAAGAAAAGGCAGAATTTTAAACGCTTACTTCCAACCAAAAGAAATCTTGTTATAAATGTATGACTGAGATATGGATGTTAGAACACCACATAAATGATTTTGACAATGCACTCCTTTTACAACATGAAGATCTTAATTGTACAGTACATAGCCACAGTCTCAATTTATGAAGAATCTTCCTTGATAACGATTCTGTAAGGCACACTGGTAACACTGTCTAATTCACGAAATGAGAAGACATTACAACACATGCACCGTTATAAAATATGTTCCTCCACAGTAACGTCTAGCCTCTAAAGTCCTGTCATTACTTATTTCATGATAACATCGGCCCCTCTTTACATACCATTACCCAGCACAATGACTGTACAGACACAAAAACCACTTTGATTGGCGGCGGCCAACAAATTTAAACTTCATAAACAAGTTTTCTTGACCATGGATACCAACTAGTCCACCAATGAAAAGTGTGATGGGGACCGACACTGCCACCTACACCAAACACGTCGACAAGCTGCTTCAGTGTAGCGAACGGCGTCCTACATGGGGAGCGAGGCGATATTGACCCTTCCAGGTCGCGAACTCCATGCAGACAGCAGCTCACACCATGAGTCCGCTAAGCCGCAGCTGTAACAGGGCGGCGCAACACTCAGCGCTGCCTACGGTGCTGCACTGCAGGGATTTCAGGAAATTTATTAGATTTAGTTCTTGCTTTTTCGTAAGTCTCTACAGTAAAGCTATGTAGCGTGGTCGGTAGTAGTTCGTTTGTCTATGTAGTGTAGTTTTTCACCGTCTTCAGTATGGTTACGGACTGGGATTGTTGTGTTCGGATGTGTGCTGAGTTGGTGACATTTAGCTCTCAGCTTTAGGTTGTGTTGGCTTCGGTTACGCAGACTGAGGCTGTAGGGGATGGGCATCACTGTTGTAGACACACGGTGGGGATCCAAAGAACGTCCAGTAGGACCCACGAGACTGCCGATCGGTCTGTAGTGATGGCCAGTCCAGTTACTGCTCTCATTGAGCCTGACCCCTCATGTGTGGTCGAGTGGGAGGTCGCCTCGGGGAGTGTCAGACTGTGAAAGACTCCCCAGGGGCCGAATGTAAGGCCATCCCGATTAGTCTCAAAACAGATTACAGGTGTTGTTTGTGGTTGAGAATGTCGTGCAGCCAGATACAGTCCTGTTTCAGAGAAAGCCTCTCAGACCAATATCCAGAAAGTCGAAGAGGTTCTAATTATCGGTAGCTGGGTGCTCTAATATTACGCGCATTATGGAGTGCCCTAGGGACATGGCTGCCAAGGAGGGGAAGCACTGCAATGTGTACTCTGTGTGCATACTGGATGGAGTCATTTCAGCTGACGAACGTGTCCTTCCAGATGCTACGAAGAGCACAGGGTGCAGCCAACTGCCAGTGATGGCTGTGTCAGTATCAATAACGTGTGACACATTACCTCAGAAGAGATTCTCTCTGGCTTCGAGCGGCTATCAGCAGTGGCGAAGGCCGCCAGTCTTGCGTATGAAATGAAAGCAGAGCTCGCCATTTGCAGCATAGACGACAGGACAAAATGCGGACATCTGCTACAGAGCCAGGTGGATGGTCTGAATTAGAGGCTCAGACAGTTCTGCAACCGTGTAGGGTGCAGATTCCTTGATTTCTAGACTTGTGACGTAGGGAGGTAGGGTTTTGGGGTCTGTTAAATGGGTCAGGAGATCATTACAAGCAGGAGTCAGCTCCACGGTTATCAGGTGCTGTGTGACGTGGATTCGGTGGTTTTAAAGGACCTCGGGTGAAAACAGAAACGGCTCGATAGGGTGAAGCTCGAACACATTACGAACGTAGATCTACGAAAATCGGTATAGCAGTTGCAAACTGACATAGCTATGGGGAAGTAACAGAGCTTCGTGTTCCGATAGGAAGCACTGAAGGTGGCTAAAGCCAGAGATACGTTCAAGCGAAGTTTCTGTGAAGCATCTAACGATGTCCAGAAAGGGTTGGCCAAATACAATTGACGGTGATGTGTTTGTTGCTGTTAGAAGTGGTTTATCTTGTAATGAATCTGAAGTAGGTATATCCTATGTGTCAACATGGGTAGAGGTCATTCTTTTGACCCGGAATAAAATAATAGTCCTGGTTCAACTGCTGAAAGGTCCAAAGAAAACTTCAGTCTTATTTCAAACACGTAACGGACTCATACAATTACAGTTGGTGGTTACTTCTATTCTAGCCGAGCGGTCTAAGGCGCTGCAGTCATGGACTGTGCGGCTGGTCCTGGCGGAGGTTCGAGTCCTCCCTCAGGCATGGGTGTGTGTGTGTTTGTCCTTAGAATAATTTAGGTTAAGTAGTATGTAAGCTTAGGGACTAATGACCTTAGAACTTAAGTTCCACAAGATTTTACACACATTTGACCAATTTTTTGAGTTCTATTTACCCTGTATAAGTTGCTGAAAATACATCTTTTAAATCTGGAGGTACGCATTAAACATCACCAAAACAGTTCTAATTTAATTCTCTGAAAATTACTGTGAGCAGTTACTTCATGAGCCCACTCGAGTAGAAAACGATTACGAAAACACACTTGATTTCTTAGCAACAAATAATACTAAGCTAACAACCACAACTGAAACGGACTCACGGATTAGTAAACACAGTGTTGTCATAGCGAAGTGAATACCGGAACACCCAAATCCACGAAAAATAAACGAATAATCTACCTATTCAAACAAGCAGAAAAAGATTCGCTTGATGTCTTCGTTAGGGACAATATCCACTCCTTCCAAATTAATAATGTAAATGGTGACCAGATGTGGCTTGAATTCAGAGAAATAGTATCGGAAGCAGCTGAGCGTTTTATATCAAATAAATTACCAGATGACGGAGTTGATCCCGCATGGTACACAAAACAGGTCAGAACGCTGTTGCAGAAATAACGAAAAAAGACTGTCATATTTAAACCAACGCAAAATTCACAAGATTGGCGATCTTCTACACAAGATCGAAATTTAGCGCGGACTTAAATGCAAAATGGTTGTAATTGTTTCCACAACGAAACTTTGCTTCCAAATTTGGCAGAAAACCCAAAGAGAATCAGGTCGTTTGTAACGCCTGTTAGCGGCAAGACAATCGATGGCTTCTCTGCATGATAACAGTGGAAATAATGTCGATGACAGTGGAGCTAAAGAGGAGATACTAAACACAGCCTTTCGATATTCCTTCACCAAAGAAGACGAAGTAAATATTCTAGAACTCGAATCCAGAACAGATGCAAACGTAACTTAAAAGTAGGTATCCTTGGAGTGGTAAGCATCTTAGATCACGTAATATAAACAAGTATTCTGGTCCAGATTTTATACTAATCAGGTTCCTTTCCGAGAATGCTGATGAAACAGCCCCATACTTAACAATCATGTACATCAGCTCTCTCGACGAAAGATCCGTACCCAAAGACTGCAAAGCTACACAGGTCCCTCTAAAATTCAAGAAATGTATTAGTAGTAACCCACTAAATTACAGGCTCGTATCATTAACGTTAACACACCCATGTACGAGCAGGATTTTGGAACATATACTGCGATCCAACATTATGAATTACACACAACAATTTAGAAAACATCGTTCTTGGAAACACAACCAGCTCTTTACTCACATGAAGTATTGAGTGCTATCAAGAAAACATTTCAGATTGATTCTGTATTTATATATTTTCAGAAAGCTTTCGACACCGTACCTCACAAGTGGCTTGAAATCAAATTGCGTGTTTATATCATATCGTCTCAGTTATGCAACTGGGTTAGTGATTTCCTGTCAGAGAGGTCACAGCCCGTAGCAGCTGACGGAAAGTCATCGAGTAAAGAAGAAGTGATTTCTGGCTTCCCATGTGTTATGGGTCCTCTATTGTCGCTTATTTATATAAATGGTTTAATAGACAAACTGGGTAGTCCTCTTAGGATATTGTTTGCTGATGATACTTACCATCTAGTAAATGTCATTAGAAGATCAAAAACAACCGCAAAACAATTTACGTAACATATTTATACGATACGAAAATTGGCAAATGGTCCTAAACAACGAAAAGTGTGAGGTTATCAACATGAGTACTGAAAGGAATCCTTTAAACTTCATTTACACGATTAATCAATCAGATCAAAAGACCGTAAATTCAGCTAAATACCTGTGAGCTACAATTACGAACACTTTAAATTGAAAAATTAAAACTGTTGTCGGGTAGACGAACCGAAGACTGCTCTTTATTGGCAGAACACTTAGAAGATACAACTGACGTACTAAAACGACTGCCTACACTAAACTTGACAGTCATCTTTTAGTGTTCTGTGGGATCCTTACCAGGTAGAATATTGCAGAGGTGTTAGGAGAGTAGGGCATGAAGAACATAGTTCATGAACCAGTAACTGTTTTTCAAAAAAGAATACCTAGGGATACGTGCAAGCTAAATTATTTAAAAGTTTTTATTTGCGTCATTGAGATCAGTGTTCACGTACAAAAATGTCAAATTCGAAATTAATTATTCGTAAGGAAACAATTTCTATCCAAGCATATTTTTGTCGATTTTTTGACATAATTAAAAATTTCACTATTCAACCATGAATGTGGAAAAATTTTAAAATTATTAACATTTTAAAAGCTTATTACTTTAAATATTAATGGTGGCACTACCATTCTATACAATTTTAACAAAAATGTTAACACCTCTACTGGACAATTTTTTTAAATTTGATATTTATTACCTCTGAATTCACTTTTTCATATTTTCACTGTTAAATATTGCATCGTATAAAAAATGTCAAACTCAGATGTTCACAATTACAGAGAAATCTTTTGCTTTAGTTTCTAACGTTGCTCTATGTGCTGAACATACTCATGTATACTTATGTTTGATTGCGTACATTCCTTTTGTTTGCTGTTTTATAGACCTATGAGACGTAGTTAGAGTGACTGAACACTTCTAAACATTGTTTGGTACATTCATTTTTGGTAGAACGTTGTGTAAGTCTGGTATGTACAGTACTGGCCATTAAAATTTCTACACCAAGAAGAAATGCACATGATAAATGGGTATTCATTGGACAAATATGCTAGAACTGATACGTGATTACGTTTTCACGCAATTTGGGTGCATAGATCCTGAGAAATCAGTACCCAGAACAAGCACCTCTGGCCCCAATAACGGCCTTGATACGCCTGGGCATTGAGTCAAACAGAGCTTGGATGGCGTGTAAGGGTACAGCTTCAACACGATAGCACAGTTTATCAAGAGTGGCGTATTGTGGCGTATTGTGACCACCATTGATCAGACGTTTTCGATTGGTGAGAGATCTGGAGAATGTGCTGGCCAGGGCAGCAGTCGAACATTTTCTGTATCCAGAAAGGCCCGCACAGGACCTACAACACGCGGCCGCGCATTATCCTGCTGAAATGTTTGGGTTTCGCAGGGATCGAATGAAGGGTAGAGCCACGGGTCGTAACACATCTGAAATGTAACGTCCACTGTTCAAAGTGCCGTCAGTGCGAACAAGAGGTGACCGAGACGTGTAACCTATGGCACTCCATACCATAACGCCAGGTGATACGCTAGTATGGCGATGACGAATACACGCTTCCAATTTGCGCTCATGGCGATGTCGCCAAACGCGGATGCGACCATCACGATGCTGTAAACAGAACCTGGATTCATCCGAAAATATGACGTTTTGCCATTCGTGCACCCAGTTTCGTCGTTGAGTACACCATCGCAGGCGCTCCTGTCTGTGATGTAGCGTCAAGCGTAACCGCAGTCATTGTCTCCGAGCTGATAGTCCATGCTGCTGGAAACGTCGTCGAACTGTTCGTGCAGATGGTTGTTGTCTTGCAAACGTCTTCATCTGTTGACTCAGGGATCGAGACGTGACTGCATGATCCGCTACAGCCATGCGGATGAGGTGCCAGTCATTTCGACTGCTAGTGGTACGAGGCCGTTGGGATTCAGCACGGCGTTCAGTATTACCGTCCTGAACCCACTGATTCCATATTCTGCTAACAGCATCTTCTTCCTGTTGACTAAATTCCGCGTCTGTAGCACATCTTCGTGGAGTAACTATTTGAATGGCACGATAAACCGCTATCGCGATAGGATACCACCGGCGCCAACCTTATGTGAATGCTCTGAAAGCTAATCATTATCATATCACAGCATCTTCTTCCTGTCGGTTAAATTTCACGTCTGTAGCACGTCACCTTCGTGGTGTAGCAGTTTTAATGCCCAGTAGTGTATGTGATTTGCCAATATATTGTCAGAATTTTCGGGATGATGGTTTTGGATCATTATCAAATTCCTTAAAATTGAATACAGGAAGATGTAGACCCTTCTTGCATAAAAAGTAAGATTGTTTCTTTTTCTTAACCTATAGGTGGAATGAATGTTGTTTATTGGTTACTCATAAATAATTTGATTTTGTTTGACACAAGACTAACATGTTCGTGAAGATTATCAAGTCTCAGACTATATAACGACATGCAGCCCTCTCCTTTAGTCATAATCAGCAGCAAAGTGTGAATCTTGGTTACCATCCATCTCCCTGAGTGGCACATGTGTAATGAATGTGGGTTAGTTGTGGTACGCTCTTGGTCAGCAATCCCCTGCATCCGTGCCATTTCCTTTCAGATTGTTCTGGAAGGTTTTCAAAAGTTTTTGTTGGTGCTTGTCCACGTCATAATGATAAACACTGGCATAAGACAATACAGGCATATTAATTTTAGCCGAACCCGAGGATTGAGAATGGGATGTTTTTTATTCAACAGCCACCCTTTATCTTATATCACTTTTCTGATAATAACTTATGAATCTCTATCTGGTTATCATATAATATTTGTGTTTGTACCACCAGTATGGCTATATTATAATTTCATTGATAGTCAAACCACACACGGTTAATAATTACGAGCTTAGTTGTTGAATGCAATGTCCATAATACTCATTAGTCTGGGTGATATATTTTCTGCGAGCTGAGCTCACTGGTGCCTACCACTACGGCTACCAATGGGTGGTAGGTGCCCCGCTTTCTGACCTCGTTTACAGGATAGCTTAGACCGCTTCGCGGAAAGTTGGGATGCTTCGCCGGGCGACACAATGGTAGCCACCGTCTGGCTACGTTCGAGCCACAGAGACGGGTTTCAGAGTTGATTGGTCGGAGGCCTCGTCACGCCAGGAGTACTGGATTGAAACTAGCGCCAGCGCAGCGGACACGATTCGCACTGGCTGAGTGTAGTGCGTAGGAAGTGAACCGGATCTTTCCAGAAACAGAATAATTGCGTCATTGGTGCATTCTCTACGCACAGTTCTATGGCATGATAGTTTTCGCTTTTGGCACGAGTCTTGTGGGTCGCCAGGGGAGAAACGTTCTGTACGCTGCTAAGAATGGCATTGGTTCAAAACCGCATCAGGCCATCCAGAATAAGGTTTAGTGGATTTCCCTAAATCGCTCCAGATACGTGGCCGAATGGTTCCTTTGAAAGGGCATGGCTGATTTTCTTCCCCATACTTGATACAAACTTAGAGTGCATTCCGTCTCTAATGACCCTGATGTCGATGGGACGTTAAACAAAATCTTCCTTCCTTACAAGAACGGCGTTCTTGCTGCAGCTGGCTAGGAACGAGCTCAATCTACAGGCTTGGTGGAGGCAGGGTGGCATTCGGGCTGTGTGTGCGGAACTGTTAGATTCTGGACGCGCCTGCAGTACTTCCAGAGGAGGTCAGCGAGCTGTCGTCCGGCGCTGCCCACACGCAGCATATGTAGAATCATTGGATCATTGCGATGGGCAGAACATAGGTGGATGTTCGCGGTGTTTCAGTAAAGTTAGGGAAAGGTCCTTCGATGGGAAATTTAGGCTTCCCTTATTGAATATTATATATCTGCGATTTAAGTCAGGTTTGTTTGCGTTAGCCGTAATAATTTTCTTGGGGAGCGTTAGTAATTTGTTTTCCCTTTTCAATTTGCCAGCTATGAGTTGTTAGTTTTCTGAAAATAACTACTGTAAGCTTTTCAGTGGTCTTTCATTTTTGACAAAATTTAATTTTACGGAAGTTTTTACATGTTAGTTTAATATATCATCTTGTTATACCAGTGGTTAATGTTTTTATCTCGAGAATTCCTTGTAATTTAATTCTAGAGGGTTCTTATACTTTTTGTTCTTAAAATCTGTATAGTCGTGGAAGTGCACAGTCACTCAGTGATCAGGACGAATATTGTGTGTGTTGGCTTGAGCAAAAACATCAGCGAGCTTCTGTTTCGTGCCAGCCGATTCATATGCTGTACCCTCATGAGCAGGAATTGGAATTGATTCTCGCACGTAACAACAAAAACACAGCACTCTTCACAGCGTGGAGGTGTTTGCCAGACTGCACCTTACAAAGTTCAGTTTTCGAAGGTATCAGTCTTGAGCAGCCTACGTGCATCGTTTCAAGATGCCGTTTTGTTTAATAGCACAGCTTACGTACACGCTTCATTTTTAAAATTACGCATCTCTCAGCATTAGAGGAAAATTATGTTTTGGTATGTTGCGCTACCCATCAGAGTTTATCCGTTCAAATACTTTTCTCGTTGTACGGAGTTACAGAAAATGAGGAGTAATTCTGCTAGTAACAGTGTTTTCCTAACGTATGATCGCTGTGAGGAAATAATAAGGGACATGAGTACGGCTAGACTGTGAAAAGGAGAAAGCTCCTAGTTATTGTTTAATGAAAAACAACAGTCTAAAAAACGTCCATGGTACAGAGTGTCTGATATGACCACAGAATGAAATGTGGGGTGCAGTCGTACTTTATGTACCAAACGATGTGTTATTTAACATACTTTATGAGACCCATTATTCTATAGGACATGGTGAGCCAAATAGGATGGTAAAGGTGTTACTTACTAGATATTTTCATATGACTCGCCATGATATAGAGCATTTCATACAAGTATATGAACCCAGTGAGACAAAACATTTTCAAAGTCACTCAGTTGTGATTATTCTCATATTTGAATTAAACATTCGTAAAACAATTTTTCTCCATATTTGACCATTTACATACTATTTAAATATACGAAAATCAGCATAATTTTTCTTATATCCTTCTGTCAAAATTATAAAATATTTGGTAGAAATGCTTTATAAATTTCTCTTTACTATTTATTAAAATGATCAGGAGTGAAGATAACATCGTTTTAGAAGTTTTCGTTGGTGTCATGTATCCGAGGAAATACAGGCATGTGCAACAGCACAGGACATTTCTGACACTCATATATTGTATCACCTTCCATCTCCTGTGCGTTGCATCCAGCTCAGTATCTGTAGGGCGTTTTATTTATGGGATTGAGAGAAGAGGGGATAAACCTAATAAAAACTAAAAACTATTGCTTATAACTCGCAAAATACTGAAAGAAATCGAGTGTTTTATGCATCACCGTATAGATCAATTTCTCAGCTTTCCAAAAATATATAACATGTCATGACAACCATTAAGAGAGACGACGAAATGTTTAAGAAGAAATTACGGCTCCTTGGCCCGTTACACCGCTGGCAATGTTATAAAGGACTTGGAAAGTGACCCCGATGTCAGCTGGCTCTATAAACCAATGGGTTGAACACATAAATTTTTAGTATGAACATGTTATTTCAAGGTAATTGTATACTTTATCTGTGTCCAGTTCTGGTTTCATAAAATACCTAGGCATTTATAAATTTCATAGGAGAAGTATTAAATTAAAATTTAATGAAGCACCTTGCCAAAACTTCTCTGCTGTCTGTGTATTGGCTAGACGGTTTTTACAATACTTTGATTTGACATTGTGCCGGTGACACATATACTTCCGTTATAAAATGTTCTACCTGTAGAATTACTTCTTTCTGTCTTTTCTCGTGTACATCAATAGCCTTTCGAGGATGAACTTCCATCTCGATCAGGTTTTTGAAATGCCTCCCTGTCTCCTGTTCTATTTTTCTTAAATGCGCATTCTGTGTTCCTTCAAACTCTGCAGACATTTTTCCATATAGTTGCCATTTCCTTTTCTTTTTCCAGTCTTCGATCGACGGTTACAATTTGTTACATTTCTTGAACGCTTCCGGTTAACATCTCTTGATTTTCTTCAAATTCCAAGCTTTAAATTCTATAACGGTTTTTTCCTGACACTCCTTTACTTCTGATTTTAGTTGTTTCTTCAGTTTCTTAGCAGTCGACTGTTTAAGTTTTTATATTGGTAACGCCACGTAGCGCTCTGTATGAAAATCACTGGCTGTGCTGTGTGCAGTCTGTGGCTGGTATGCATTGTTGTTGGCCATTGTAGCGTTGGGCAGTTGGCTGTTAACAGCGCGTAGCTTTGCGCAGTTGGAGGTGAGCCCTCAGCAGTGGTGGATGTGGGGAGAGAAATGGCGGAGTTTTGAAATTTGTAACACTGGATGTCGTAAACTGCTGTATATATTATGACTTTTGAACACTATTAAGGTAAATACATTGTTGGTTCTCTATCAAAATCTTTCATTTGCTAACTATGCCTATCAGTAGTTTGACTCTTTTATTTAGCTGGAAGTAGTGGCGCTCGCTGTATTGCAGTAGCTTGAGTAACGAAGATTTTTGTGAGGTAAGTGATTTGTGAAAGGTATAGGTTAATGTTAGTCAGGGCCATTTTTGTAGGGATTTTTGAAAGTCAGATTGCGTTGCGCTATAAAATATTGTGTGTTAGTTTAAGCACAGTCATGTATAATTTTTCTAAGGGGACGTTTCATATGTCGACCCTTAGCCGAGGATACCTCACTGGAATCTTGTGATTTTTTCTTGTAGTTTCTGTAATTAGTGTAGCTATTGTTTATTGCTAACGTGTAATTATAAAGAGAATATCCTTTGTAGTTGTAGTTTCTCATTGTTGTACAGTAAAACAGTTGTGGCATGCATGTAGATTTGCAGCAAGTATTTCGCAGCTGCGCTTGCAATTAACGAGACATTATTTTCAGTGCTATGTTAATGTGTTCTCCTATTTTTGCTCTTCAAATTGTGCTTTTCTGTGTTGTCATGTGAAATATTGTGACAATAATGGCGTGTGAAAAAAGTAATACTAGGCTCCAAAGTAAACTGAGAAATAACAGTGAAGACGAAAGCAGTGTGTTAGCGACATCGTATAATGAATTAACTAATGTTCAAAGTAGTAATTTGGTAATTGTGCATACGGAAATGGAGCAGGCGGCAAACATTGGTGTAGACAGTGAAACAATTAGTGAACAGGGAAGCATTATCGATCGATCGGTCAGCAACAGCCCACCTCAGGAATCAGGAATGACAGGACACAATTTTGCAAATACTGCAGATTCAGGTTTTGGGTCCTCACCGTTTTCTCAAATAAGTCAAGACACATTTTCTGCTTGTCAAAATGTGAATGTTGCTGGTGCAACTTCACTGCCGAAAATCACTGAGGAACATGTTTCAGACACCAGTGCATTGTAATTACAGTTACTGCAACAAATGGGACAAAGGCTACAAAAGTTAGACACAATGGAACAAAATCTTCAAAAGTTAGACACAATGCTTGAACAAAATCTGAAACAAATGGGACAAAATCTTCAAAAGTTAGACACAATGGAACAAAATCTTCAAAAGTTAGACACAATGGAACAACACCAGAGACAAACACAGCAAAATTTAGACGCAATGGAACAAAATCTTCGAAAGTTAGACACCACACTTGAACAAACACGTGAAGATTTAACTACTGAGTTACATAAAATCGAATCGAAATGTCAAAAAGTCTGTAATGACGTAAAAACACAAATTTGTGAGCATTTCCAACCTATTTTTTCGCGTCATGAAAATACATTACAGAATCACGAAGCAGCCAAAAAGGAAATGCAAACTATAGTTCATGAAAATCACGACACCTAGGAAGCTAAAATTGACTCAGTTGCGTCTACCGATTCGGTAACGCAACTTGCAAAAACTCAGGAAAACTTAAAGGACACAGTAGATACTCTGAAAATTGGTTCAGAAAGACACATGGAAGAAATTAGTTCATTATCAGAGAAAGTAGTTGAACTTTCGAATCAGCTAAATAATTTATCTACGAAGGTAGATGATAATCTGAATGACACAAAACCGATAGTCTTTAATGACACAGAAGAGTGCGAACATATTAGAAAATTCAAACAAAATCAGAATCAAATTAATACGCAACACCAAAGAGAAATTCGGGAAGTACAAGATCAGTTGACACAGGTAATACAGGAATTACATATTTTAGAGGCCACTCGCGCTCCAATACGGGAAGAGGGACATAGAAATACGGAACAGCCACAAAATAATAACTCAGGGCACTTAGGAAATCATGAAAGAAATTGGCGAGGTACACGGAATTTTGAGATGGAACCGCCGAAACGACGTAACAACGACCGACATGCGACTCGCCGACATGATGATTTTGACTATAAGCTATTCATTACTACACGTAAATTCAAAACATTTAAGAATTCTGGCAACGACTTTCATCCACAAGCGTGGCTTCATCAATTCTCTCATTGTTTTCCTCCCAACTGGTCTTTAGAGCACAGATTAGAATTTATGTGTGGCTACTTAGAGAATGAACCAGCTGTAAGAATGCGATCGGTCATTCACGATTGCCACAATGAAGGAGAATTTTATCATGCCTTCCTCTCAGCTTATTGGTCTCAAGCTACACAAGACTGAGTAAAACATAGCATCATAATGATAAAACATTTCGAACAATCTGAATTTTCCAGTCTTATGAAATATTTTGAAGACATGTTGCACAAAAACCAGTACCTGTCAAACCCATACAGCCCCTCACAACTCATCCGCATTTGCTTAATCAAATTGCCTGAACATTTACGACATATTATTTTGGCAGGACGTTGCAAAGACGACATTGAAGCTTTTCAGGGACTGTTACAAGAATTAGAAATTGACACTAACAATCGCGGAACGCGAAAACAGAAACAAAACAATTACAGGCCACATCCGTCACAATTCCGCGAGGAAAGAATTAATAAGTGGACATGACAAGGCTATTCTTACAACGTAAATCGTGATCAAAACATACACCACCCATACGACAACCACCGGCAGAGTAACAGTTACAGAAATAGATCGCATTTCCATAGTAATGAATATGACAGAGACAATCATAGAAACAGACAATTTGGCAACCACAGCTATTATTATCACGGGAGACAGAATAACTTCAGACGCAACGGTCCACCATGCAGTGATAATTCAGGGAGAAATTCTCCACCACTTAACCGACAAGAAAGAAACTACAGGAACTACCGACATGACGACAGACGATATAATCATAACGACAGACGTGAATTTCATCAGAACTGGCGGGATTCTAACAGGGCTGGGCCCTCTTGGCAAGGTGAATTTGTAGAAGTTAGGCCTTCTAATCCCAATAACGATGTGCGCCAACAAAGAGACAGACAATGACTCGCACCGCAGGCAGCCACGTGCGCCGGCTGGACCAGCGAAAGATAACATTGACGCTAACCTTGAGAAAAATTTTAACATTCCTTACCTACGTATATAACATGATAATTGCATAGAAGTTTAAACTCTGTCCACTAGGAAGAGTAAAGGATTGCACCACATTTCACATGTAAAACCATTTATTGAGAGATAATCTACCTTTTAACTTAGTCTATCCTATAAAATTTTTCACTTCACGTTACTAGTACTCTTTGTCAAACTTAGAAACTGTTAACATGTAACTATGTTTTAAAGTTAACTATCCAGTCTAGAACCTAGGAAACATATTTAAACAGTAATTACTAACGCATTGTTATTGTGAACAGACAACACAGTGTTATTGTGTGTGTACATTCTTGATTGTTAGTTGCACGATTACGTAACGACTATAACGCTCACATACTTAGAACTTTTACCAGTACTGCTAATGAGATTTTAATGCAACATTTTGGTTTACTTGAAAATACAGTCTTGATTTAAAGTACTTTCTATGAGATACCAGATGACACAGTGGTTAGTTTATGTGACAGCTACATGATGTTATCATGACGCTACTAATGAGTGACAATTTACATTGTTGCTTTTGTGCTGTATCTGCTTTATATCTGCACAGTTTTTCTGAATTATTCTGGAAAGTAAAACATGTTGTAGTAGTAACTTTTGTGGTATTGCTACAATGAGACAGCCTTTTCCGTAGCACAACAATACGTTACAGCACAGTACTTTCTTCATCACGGCAATAAGCGTAATAACTATGACATCTATACGCAAAGCATTTCACTTTTGTTTATCATGAGGTAAGTACATTGACTTCTGCAGAACTTAGCTTTCGGAGGACGATAACTACGGCACTTCCACAGAGATTATCTTACAACAAGACGCACAGTTTAACGCTACACTTTGAGTGATTGTTTTTGTACTGAAAACATTTATTTTTCAAGATTTTTAAATTACAAAGATGCAAAGGAGGTTTTCGGTGATACATTTCATCCCATTGCTGTAATCTGTAACACCTGAGGGTATAATTACATTAATCCTCAGGGGGGTACACGCTTTCTTTGTGTACCATGTGTCTGGCAAACACAAGGAGCCCTAGCTAATATGGTATTTGCTTATACAACTTTACACATCGGTACCATATTTCTCTAACACATAAATTACACAGCTATCTGGTCATTTAACTGAGAGAGACAAACACTTTCTTTTACTACGTCAGTGACAGATGTTTACGTAGTTACACAGCTGGATAACTTCACACTTAGGATATTGTATTTTGTCTGTACCGTGTGAAACCTTCATATTTTTTGGAACCATTGTGAAACTATGAGAGCTTTGAATGATGTATTTGGTATGGGATCATGATTTTTAAAGTACGTTTGAGCAATTTTTTGGAACCATTGTGATACTATGAGAGCTTTGAGTGGTGTACTCGTATTTGGTATGGGATCATGATTTTTGAAATACGTTTGAGCTAGATGACACTACTGAAATAAGCAGAGAATTTTTTTTAGGTTTTGAAATTATTGGAGGAAGCTACAACAATTTTGAGAATTGACTGAGATGTTATGATATTATTATGATGGCGATGTGTATTATGCTGTTGAGATATGTTTATGATCAACAAGATGACGCTAACGTGTATGAGGGATTTGATTATGCTACATATTTCTTATGATGAAATATTGAAGAAGTGTCAACGAATATGTATATGTGTAATAAGGTAAGGAATAATGAGTAGTGGTTAGGGACTCTTATTTGTGGAAAAGGATGTTGGAAACCAAGAATCGTACTTTAAGAATTATGAAATGTGTGTACATGCGTGAATGTATTACAATGCTGTCGAAAATTGTTTGGACACTGTTATATTTATAGGATTTTATTTTCTACACATTCGAAACGCAAATTCTCAACCTGTGAAAATATTTTTATATGAGACTATCACTGTACCGGAAACTGGTGTCGTAAATATTTCAGTAAGAAAGGTAAGTGGGCGCCCAGCTGAGAGATAGTCGTCTGACAAAAGAAAGCCATTAAGTGGAGAAAGAAAAAGAGGCCATTATCCTCGCTATTGACATTTCTTTGTCGAAAGCATCACAAATACGACACGCTCAAACTTGAAAACATATGATTACACTGTGGAGCTCTTAATTTATGATATTTACTAAAATGCCTAATGAAATGATCAGAAACATTTTACATCTATTGTCTTTGCAGTTGAGAGATAGCTCATTTTGTTCAATATGTGGTTTCCAGCTGCACTGCAGCATTGGTTAAAATAAAATTTTATAGATGTACTAATATAAATATTTTATGCCTACAGATCCAGTAAATAATAACTTTATAATCTACTTAAAAAAACGAGGGGGCACAAAAAGACATTTCCCTTCACAGGAATTGCATACATAATTTTTGTCAATGACTGGGTAACTTATTTAGTAGTGTAAGTTAAGGTGATGCATCACCCTAGTGTTAAGATGTGACATAGGTATTAAACATGGCCATTTTTACTGTATTATTTTTTCTGCTTCAGCTTTGTCATATTGAGGTATAAGTTATTGCATTTGTTGCTGCTGTTTGCCAGGCATAATGTTACTGAATTTGACTTTGTATTACTCTGTTAAGCCAGTTTTACTATGGATTTATTTTCCTTGTTTGCTGCGCATTGCCTTATATTGGTTGAAATATTGCATTTGCTTTGCTAATTTATGCTGCTTGCTTTGCCAATTTGCATTTTTTTGTCATTGCTGTTTGTATTAATTGTTTTGTGCTGCTGCATTGCCTCGTCCCTTAGTTTATGCATCTGAGCTCAGTAGATTTAAGTTAGCTTAAGAGGGGGTAGACTATATAAGAGAATGAGTTGCGATGAATTGGAAGATATGCGTTGAGAAGTTATACAAAAAAAGTACAGAAGGCAGGTATAGATAGGATATTTAGGAAATAATGAATAACAAAGTGAGATCTCCGAGAAGTAAAGAAAGTTTTGTTTGCAAAATACTGCAGTAAAACAAACCCTGTCCTTTCCTTGTGTTATCCCACTATGTGTTTGTGTACCCTTGGGTATTTGTGTTCTTCCTGTCTCTATGTGTTTATCTGATGAGAGTTACACTGTAGAATTTATCAAATACAATGTTATTTTCTTTGTAAAGATGTTTAGACATTAATTATTCTGTTTTGTTTTAATGCTCATGTGTGAAGTTGATGTTTCAAAAGTTATTCTGATCTTTTATGTACGTACTTATGTCATAATTCTTGTAACATTGATGTACATGTTTATTTCTATTCTTTTGTAAAGCCTGTTGTACTACAAATGTTATCTATATTGTTATGTTCTTTAATGATGTATTTTGTACCTTTGTTATTGTATTCTTATGTTATAAAATTGTAATTGTCACCAGTTCATCAAATTAAGTAACTTGTAAGTTACATTTCACTGCACACATTTCTGTTGGTCATACTATATGGGCAATATGTGAGAAGTTGGGACTGATAGTGTTTGCACGTGTGTTAATAATTCAGCAAGGGACTGGATAACAGCATTGCTGGTTCTCAGGACAATTCCAAAAATTTTGTGAGTACACAAGTGGTGGTTTATGGACTTGCTATATTCCCTGCAAGACTCTTCGATGGTGATTGTGCATCTGCACAGTCGCAACAGATGGCTGCTGGCCGTCTCTACATGGACTACAGTGAGTCTGCATCTTTGATGGCCCACCAATACCATAATCTCTACCAGGACTACAGTGGGTCTGATCTTACTTACCAGTATTCTTCAAAACTTCGAATAACTCTGCTGTGGGTTTGCTCTGTTGTGGCCCATTACCTGTCTGCATGTCAAGAGTCAGCACTGTCTTTCTGTTGGAAGAACAACACTACTTCTTCAAAACTGCATGGAAAGCCACTACTTCCGTGTGCATTTTCTTTTACTGCTCAGACTTTGAGAAAAACACTGCTATTCTACTGTGATGGGAATGTCGTGTGGCTAGGGCCTCCCGTCGGGTAGACCGTTCGCCTGGTGCAGGTCTTTCGATTTGACGCCGATGAACGATCAGCACTGTCTTTATGGACTGTGAGATAATTTTAGCTTTTGACCAACATTGTATCAATAAGTGTGTGCATTTGATATCTTTGTTATTGTAATTATGAAAAATTTTATCAAATCATTACTGGCCACTGCCCAAAACAATGTGTAAAACATTTTGTGGGGAGCATGGGGACTATGTAAGTAGGGTGTTTAAGTTTTTGTATTGGTAACGCCACATAGCGCTCTGTATGAAAATCACTGGCTGTACTGTGTGCAGTTCATAGCAGGTTTGCATTGTTGTTGGCCATTATAGCGTTGGGCAGTTGGCTGTTAACAGCGTGTAGCTTTGCACAGTTGGAGGTGAGCCCTCAGCAGTGGTGGATGTGGGGAGAGAAATGGCGGAGTTCTGAAATTTGTAAGACTGGATGTCATGAACTGCTGTATATATTATGACTTTTGAACACTATTGAACACTATACATTGTTTGTTCTCTATCAAAATCTTTCATTTGCTAACAATGCCTATCAGTAGTTAGTGCCTTCAGTAGTTTGACTCTTTTATTTAGCTGGCAGTAGTGGCGCTCGCTGTATTGCAGTAGCTTGAGTAACGAAGATTTTTGTGAGGTAAGTGATTTGTGATAGGTATAGGTTAATGTTAGTCAGGGCCATTCTTTTGTAGGGATTATTGAAAGTCAGATTCCGTTGCACCAAAAAATATTATGTGTCAGTAATTTTCTAAGGGGACGTTTCACAGTTTCTTTTCGACTTTCCGTTATTTCTTTTAATTTTTTCCTGGTTTCCTCTTAATTTTTAGTTAATTCGGAATTTAGTTCCTTCATGGGTTTCTCCTGACTTCTCTTCAACTCTATTTTTAATTCTCTCTACAACTCGTTCCCGATTTCTTTTATTTCATTGAATACCGCCAGTATACCGAACTACAAATTTTGAGGGAAGTGACAAACAACGCCTACTCAAGTAGTTGTGTAGATTTTATGAGACTGGTAACATAACATCAGACTGTCGGAAAAAATCATCCACACAATTCCGAAGATAGGAGGCGCAGATAAACGCGAGAACTGCCGCACATTAACCTGAACAGCTCATGCCCCGAAGTTACTAACATGAATAATATACAAGAGAATAGAAAAGAAAATTGTGGATCTGTCAGATCACGATCAATCTTGCTTTAGGAAAATTAAAGGCACCAGAGAGGCGGTTCTGTTGTTATGGTTTATAATGAGTGCAGGACTGAAGAAAAATCAAGACGCGTTCCTAAGATTTGTCGAACGGGATAAATCGTTCGACATCTTAAAATGCTGAAAGGTTTTCTGAAATTCTTTAAAAATGGCAGTAAGCTGTAGAGAAAGACGGATAGAACACAATTTGTATTAGAATGAAGAAGAAACAATAACAATGGAAGACCAAGAATACAGTACTCGTGCACAATAGATATTAATTATTCACTATACTGAAATAGTCTGAATGGAGGAACGAACATAATACGAAAGTCGTAAGCGATTTAAATCCAATTTTGTGAGGTTTTATGTTTATATGTAAGTGCTAAATAACATACATCCTGCGATTACATAGTTAAACCAAATATATACTAACAGCTTAGTACTCTCCTCACAGTATCACTATATGAAACAGTACTATGTACTGGCAGTCTCATAACAAACCAGGTACTTGGAATATTTTATTTATTTTATAGTTTATCGAGTATGGCGTATTTAAACAGGTGACCTAGAACCGACGGAGAGGCTTCGTCTCGCTGTAGCCCTCAGTGGTTCACAACTCCACAACAGGACACGCACTCATCCGCCACCTCACACAGAACCCAGGGTTATTGTGCATTGTGCGGTTGTGCCCCTTACTCACTGTTACCTTATCAGTCGACGTAATACTTCCAAACTCGTAACTCATCACTTTAGCACACTGTTAAAGTAATTTAGGTGCGACGCAGCTACACGCTCCCATTATGTACGAAACTTTAACCGAGACTCCCTCTTCGCTAATTGGTGCGAGACCAGTTTCAGTTACTCAATCTTGGAGAAAACAGCACAAAGTACAACTACCGAACAAAGGGCGCGCTGCTTCGAAAGTTTCAGAGAATAAGTGAAGTGTAAGACATGGAATTTACTACCTCATAGTACTATTGCTAGCAGTGCACGTTAGAGATACGGAGGTTAAGAACTAGTTCTCGTCGCCGGCCGGTGTGGCCGAGCGGTTCTAGGTGCTTCAGTCTGGAACCGCGCAACCACCATGGTCGCAGGTTCGAATTCTGCCTCGGGCATGGAAGTGTGTGGTGTCCATAGGTTAGTGAGGTTTAAGTAGTTCTAAGTTCTAGGGGACTGAAGAAAATGGCTCAAATGGCTCTGAGCACTATGGGACTCAACTGCTGTGGTCATAAGTCCCCTAGAACTTAGAACTACTTAAACCTAACTAACCTAGGGACATCACACACATCCATCCCCGAGGCAGGATTCGAACCTGCGACCGTAGCGGTCGTGCGGTTCCAGACTATAGCGCCTTTAACCGCTCGGTCACTCTGGCCGGCGGGGACTGAAGACCTCAGATTTTAAGTCCCATAGTGCTCAATGCCATTTGAACCATTTTTGAACTAGTTCTCGTCATTTATGGTAACATTAATTTATGTGACCTTGTCAAGGTGCTACAGTCGAATTATTGCTTTCTTTCCAATATTCTGCTTCGTTGTGTAACTGACTTCCAAGATTATCTGACCGATCAACACTCGTGCACAAATTCGTAGACATGGAACAGACGTAAGTGTTTAAAGAAAAAAATATCTTTTAACGTTTTTATATAGGTACAGGAAGTGCCTACAAAAAAGAAGAAATGCAAATAGAGCTTCTGAATTATTGTCTTATACCTGACAAAATGAAAATAATGAAAAGTTAATTAACATAAATTCCATGTGGAGGAGAGTGTAGGAATTTAAAAAAACGCGCTACTGGTATTGTCTTACAGCTGTATGACGAATCAGTTACTACTCTGCGTAACTGTACTCATTAACCTCCCTCAGTTACAAATTGAAATCTGTTGCAATCAAAAACGTCTTGTGTATATCAGGTTGATAACACCACCGGATGAATAAAACGAAACAAAATGTGGAACCGTAAGTGAAGTCCACCTACACATAGCGCGAAGAAGACAATGTATCGCAAATCGATAGGACCACACAACACTAAACATTTCACAGTTCAGAAGTTCCCATTTTAGTTGAAGGTGAGGACATGGTTGCGAAACAGTAGTAAAATGTTAAAATTTAGCTGTGCCACACAGAATTCGTGACGGGACCATAAGTTGCAAGATCGTTTTGAGAGCACGCACCCATTTACGGATAAAATATATAGGAATCTATAAAGAAGGTTTTGTATCTTAAAGCCATTTAGATTCCCCTGTCTAGCATGGACGTGGACATATGAGTGGTAGTGAGGATGTGAACGGCAGCTGCGGGCCGCCGTCGTAAGAGAAGCCGCGGCCGAGATTTGCACGTCACGTGACCCCACGCGGTGGTGACTGTTTGTAGCAAATCCTGCGGCCCCGGCTCGGCAGCGTGGTCACTCTTTGCTGTACTTTGTAGCTGTTTGTACCGTGTCGCTGCACAGCCAAGTTCACGTACACATGTTTCCTATCTGGAGCGGTTACTGACTTGGAACTGTTGCATTGGTAGGCAGAATTCACTACGTCCCAGTCTTGTTAATGCTTCGTTCTCTTCGTGAAATCAGACTATTGTGGGATTACAGGAACGTGTTTTCGTTTCCCTGTGGTTCAATGTACCCATCGGAGAAAGTGACGAACAGTTTCTACATACGAAACACAAGACAGAAAATAAATTAAACACATTAAAACCGTAAAAACATTAACTTTCTCAGACTAAACAAATGACTCTGAGCACTATGGGACTTAACTTCTAAGGTCATCAGTCCCCTAGAACTCAGAACTACTTAAACCTAACTAACCTAAGGACATCACACACAACCATGCCCGAGGCTGGATTCAAACCTGCGACCGTAGCAATCGCGCGGTCCCAGACTGTAGCGCCTAAAACCGCTCGGCCATCCCGGCCGGCTCAGACTACACAGTCTCTACCTTGCTTTATGTTCCACTGGTATAAACACTCACTTCTTTACTTTCGCATATCTTCTTCCTCCTTCAGCTGGTATAAACACCTCGTTTTGCTAGATCAGTTTTTGAGACGTACTTGTATCACACAGAACTTAGTTTTACGCCAGTTTGTTGCATACTGCATGTATACAAAGCTATGTAAGAGTGCTATGAAATGTGGCAAAAGGCACTGAAACGATATTTTCGGATTATGTAAGTTGAAGGTGGATGCAGGAGAATTGAAAGGAAATGAACTTTTGATGTGGCTTTCATCGGGACTCTTTGCGGAATCAGGGGCAACGAGTGAAAATTTGCCCTGAACTCGGGATCTCCTGCTTACTAAACACCTGCGTTAACCACAGCATCACCAGGACAGAGTGTTTCGAGCAGTTGCCCGGTCTACCTCGACACGCCTCTCGGTCGACACACATCACCACCCAGCGCCACCTATCCGCAGCCCCTGTCCATGTCCTCCACGCTCGATATTTCGAGATTCCCGCAGGAGGTCGGACGTGTGCAGCCATACTGAATGTGGTGGATTCATTTCCCATCGAGTCGAATCGGTTCTATGAATGCGTGATGTCTGTTCTTTTGGACATGTGCGAAAGAACAGATACCACACGGAATCCGCAGCTGTCATACCCATGTAAACTGAAGGTGTAAGGGGGAGAAAGAAAAGGAAAGTTCCCGATGCAGCTGACACCAAAATTTGCTTTTATTTCCTTTCTTTTCTTCTCCCTCCACCTTCAATTTATGTAATGTGCATCACAGCTGTGGATTCCACGTGGTGTCTGTTCTTTCGAACATGTCGAAAAGAACCGACACTATGCATTTATACAACATATGATTCCTTCCAAATTTCTGACATGATTGGGCTAGCGGCAAATAACTCACTATTGAAGCTGATGTGTAGGATCTATGGCACTGGATTGATCTATGGCACCGGGGGCACATTAGATTTCCCGAAAAATATCATCTACACAGTCTTCAGATATCAAGAGCAAATAATTACGAGATCGCTGGCCCAATCAGCTTAACGCCTAGTGCGGCCATGTAGCTGACAAGAATAATACCCAGAAGAACGGAAAAGAAAATTGACGCTCTGTTATATATTACCTATATCGATTATTATCTACATCTATTGGAAAGGTAAGGGCACGAGAAAGGAAATTGTATCGTAGTAGTGGACAATGGGAGCACAATGTGAGAAAAATCAGGACAAATTCATATTATTTATTGACTAGATAAACCATTTGGCAGCGTAAATTATTGCAAGATGTTCGAAAGGAAAGGAAAGACGGACAGTGATCAATATGGTTAAGAGCGCGGTACCAGACTGAAGCGCGGCCACAGCGGCCGGCGAAGACAGACATTGGAATACATCCGGCAAATAATTGAGGACGAACGGTGAATGTGCTAATGTGAGTTGAAAAGCTCTGCTCAGCAGGAAAAAAAAAAGAAGAAGAAAGAAAACGTACATATGTAACATTCCTATCAGTTTTCCAAGTTACAATTTGTTTTATGAATCTAAGAATAGATTACTGTTAGTCTCTTCCCTCAACAAGGAGGTCAGGTTGGGCGTGTGCCAACGTACAGCGAGATTTTCCTTTGTGTTAGAGAATATGTTAGAGATTAACCTGTTTTGTTTCATGTCTGACAGGCTGTTCGAGCTCCGTAGCGACCTTAACGGTATGCAGTGTTTATTGTGCCCTAGTACTCTCGTGTGATTTTTATTACTTGTAGGGCTAAAGTTGTTTTAGTGCCAAAAAATTAATGACTGAATCTCGATACATTGTGCAAATGAGACGGGAACATTAACATAGATGTAGTAAAATCTGCGAGCGTCGTTGAACAGAGCCCTACAATCAGTTTTCCTTTTTTATCAAGGTTTTGGGCTCACTTCTTGTGCAGTCGACGTGTCAGAAGTTATATCAGAATTATGTTCAGTGAGCGGATAAATGGGATGATCATGGAAGCTGTACGCCCACTACGAATCTTTGAGTGGCGTCATGACGCACGTATGACGCATGTACATCCCACGATCGTTGGTTTATGGGTTATCGTTTAATCTGTGGGTGGTAACTGAACCACCAGTTTGTACAGTGGACCACTTTATCTGTTACTGGAGTTCTCTTACGCTTATGAAACGTGGTAATTTCGTAAGTCCTCTCATGGTAGAATTTTCAAACGGAGAAAATTTTAGTTCAGTCCCAGAATATACCATTGCGAGAGCGCGTAACCAGTTGTCCTATCTGTATTTTCAGTGAACTAAATGCTTTGAATAAAGGTACACAAATGCTATAGCCCACCAAGAACCATAGACCTTGCCGTTGGTGCGGAGGCTTGTGTGCCTCAGCGATACAGAGAGACGCACCGTAGGTGCAACCACAACGGAGGGGTATCTGTTGAGAGGCCAGACAAACGTGTGTTTCCTGAAGGGGGGCAGCAGCCTTTTCAGTAGTTGCAGGCGCAACAGTCTGGATGATTGACTGATCTGGCCTTGCACCACTAACCAAAACGGCCTAGCTGTGCTGTTACTGCGAACGGCTGAGGGGAAATTACAGCCGTAATTTTTCCCGAGGGCATCCAGCTTTACTGTATGGTTAAATGATGATGGCTCCTCTTGGGTAAAATATTCTGGAGGTAAAATAGTCCCCCATTCGGATCTCCGCGCGGGGACTACTCAAGAGGATGTCGTTATCAGGAGAAAGAAAACTGGCGTTCTACGGATCGGAGCGTGGAATGTCGGATCCCTTAATCGGGCAGGTAGGTTAGAAAATTTAAAAAAGGAAATGAATAGGTTAAAGTTAGATATAGTGGGAATTAGAGAATTTCGGTGGCAGGAGGAACAAGACTTCTGGTCAGATGACTACAGGGTTATAAACAAAAAATCAAATAGGGGTAATGCAGGAGTATGTTTAAAAATGAATAGGAAAATAGGAATGAGGGTAAGCTACTACAAACAGCATAGTGAACGCATTATTGTGGCCAAGATAGATACGAAGCCCACGCCTACCACAGTAGTACAAGATTATATGCAAACTAGCTCTGCAAATGACGAAGAAATTGAAGAAATGTATGATGAAATAAATGAAATTATTCAGATAGTGAAGGGAGACGAAAATTTAATAGTCATGGGTGACTGGAATTCGTTAATAGGAATAGCGAGAGAAGGAAACGTAGTAGGTGAATATATATTGGGGGTAAGAAACGAAAGAGGAAGCCGCCTGGTAGAATTTTGCGCAGAGCACAATTTAATCATGGCTAACACTTGGTTCAAGAATCATAAAAGAAGACTGTATACATGGAAGAGGCCTGGAGATACTGACAGGTTTCAGATAGATTATATAATGGTAAGACAGAGATTTAGGAACCAGGTTTTAAATTTTAAGACATTTCCAGGGGCAGATGTAGACTCTGACCACAATCTATCGGTTATGAACTGTAGATTAATACTGAAGAAACTGCAAAATGGTGGGAATTTAAGGAGATGGGACCTGGATAAACTGAAAGAACCAGAGGTTGTAGAGAGTTTTAGGGAGAGCATAAGGGAACAATTGACAAGAATGGGGGAAAGAAATACAGTCGAAGAAGAATGCATAGCTTTGAGGGATGAAGTAGTGAAGGCAGCAGAGGACCAAGTAGAAAAAAAGACGCGGGGTAGTAGAAATGCTTGGGTAACTGAAGAAATATTGAATTTAATTGATGAAAGGAGAAAATTTAATAATGCAGTAAATGAAGCAGGCAAAAAGGAATACAAACGTCTCAAAAATGAGATCGACAGGAACTGCAAAATGGCTAAGCAGGGATGGCTAGAGGACAAATGTAGGGATGTAGAAGCTTATCTCATTAGGGTTCAGATAGATACTGCCTACAGAAATGTTAAGGATACCTTTGGAGAAAGGAAAACCACTTGTATGAATATCAAGAGCTCAGATGGAAACCCAGTTCTAAGCAAAGGAGGGAAAGAAGAAAGGTGGATGGAGTATATAGAGGGTCTATACAAGGGCGATGTACTTGAGAACAATATTTTGGAAATGAAAGAGGATGTAGATGAAGATGAAATGGGAGATATGATACTGCGTGAAAAGTTCGACAGAGCAGTGAAAGACCAGAGTCGAAACGAAGTCCCGAGAGTATACAACATTCCATTAAAACTACTGACAGCCTTGGGAGAGCCAGTCGTGACAAAACTCTACCATCTGGTGAGCAAGATGTATGAGACAGGCGAAAAATCCTCAGACTTCAAGAAGAAAATAATAATTCCAGTCCCAAAGTAAGCAGGTGTTGACAGATGTGAAAAGTACCGAACTATCAGGTTAATAAGTCACAGCTGCAAAATACTAACGCGAATTGTTTACAGACGAATGGAAAAACTAGTAGAAGCCGACCTCGGGGATGATCAGTTTGGATTCCGTAGATATATCGGAACACGTGAGGCAATACTGACCCTACGACTTATCTTAGAAGCTAGATTAAGGAAAGGCAAACCTACGTTTCTAGCATTTGTAGACTTAGAGAAAGCTTTTGACAATATTGACTAGAATACTATCTTTCAAATTCTGAAGGTGGCAGGGGTAAAATACAGGGAGCGTAAAGCTATTTACAATTTGTACAGAAACCAGATAGCAGTTACAAGAGTCGAGGGACATCAAAGGGAAGCAGTGGTTGGGAATGGTGTGAGACAGGCTTGTAGCTTCTCCCCGACGTTATTCAATCTGTATATTGAGCAAGCAGTGAAGGAAAGAAAAGAAAATTTCGGAGTCGGTATTAAAATCCAGGGAGAAGAAGTAAAAACTTTGAGGTTCGCCGATGACATTGTAATTCTGTCAGAGACAGCAAAGGACTTGGAAGAGCAGTTGAATGGAATGGATAGCGTCTTGAAAGGAGGATATAAGATGAACATCAACAAAAGCAAAACGAGGATAATGGAATGTAGTCGAATTAAGTCAGGTGATGCTGTGGGAATTAGATTGGGATATGAGACACTTAAAGTGGTAAAGGAGTATTGCTATTTGGGGAACAAAATAACTGATGATGGTCGAAGTAGAGAGGATATAAAATGTAGACTGGCAATGGCAAGGAAAGCACTTCTGAACAAGACAAGTTTGTTAACATCGAGTATACATCTAGATGTCAGGAAATCGATTCTGAAAGTATTTGTATGGAGTGTAGCCATGTATGGAAGTGAAACATGGACGATAAATATTTTGGATAATAAGAGAATAGTCTCTCGAAATGTAGTGCTACAGAAGAATGCTGAAGATTAGATGGGTAGATCACATAACCGATGTGGAAGTGTTGAATAGGATTGGGGAGAACAGAAGTTTGTGGCACAACTTGACTAGAAGAAGGGATCGGTTCGTACGACATTCTCTGAGACATCGAGAGATCACCAGTTTAGTATTGGAGGGCAGTTTGGAGGGTAAAAATCGTAGAGGGAGACCAAGAGACGAAACACTAAGCAGATTCAGAAGGATGTAGGTTGCAGTGGGTACTGGAAGATGAAGAAGCTTGCACAGGATAGAGTAGCATGGAGAGCTGTATCAAACCAGTCTCAGGACTGAAGACCACAACAACAAATGCTATAGAGAATACGTCACCCAATAGTTTTCTGTGGTAGACCCATTAATGGACTGCATGGGACATGAAATGTTACCGAGTTGTTGCGACACATCTGAGACCACACAGGCCTCCCATTGCGCAATGATTATCCCTACTTCTTGAACATCCCTTAACATGACTGCATAGTCGAATCGTATTACTTCAGGTGACTAATTTTGTATCTATTGCACCGAAACTGCGTCTTTATAATGTTCACGAAGTCTTGACATCATGACACCCTGAAGAGTTATTTGATGTGACAGTTATTGCGCATCATTTTCCGATGCTATTCACAGCTGCATATCTCTGATGCTTTATTAAGACGGAAGTATTTCAATCGTGTGTTACAGTTCGATTTACAAACATTTACACCGACTGCGGCATGGTCGAATTATACGCTCTAAGGAAATGAGCTTTCGTTTAGACCGGTATTGTTTGTGTAATAGAAGGATGCCTCACTGATTTTACACACATCCTAATACGTTACGTGACAGAAAGAGGTTTAGAGACACCATTTCTGTTAGCCATGATCATACCAACTGAGCAATCTAATCATGAGTTGTGACCCTATTTATAGTTCTTGTTTTCAGAATCTCTACCCATCATTCCTATTTCTATAGGGGATCTAAGACCAAAATTGTTGACTTAGAGAGAAAAACTTCCGAATGATTTCTTTTACGACAGAATGTAGGTAAAATTTATAGCACACTCTGTTTCGGGCAGCAAATTTTTATTTGAAACGGGTTCTTCACTGCAGACCGAATGATTAATTTCGTAAACTCGTCTAATGTATCGGTAATAAAACGGATCCCGGTTGAAGAACAGACTGAACGCATTTCCACTTATCATTAGTAATTTATTGTGGTCGACGTAATTTCCGTGTACCGTGCAATACCATTAGAACACAACGAGCTCTGGAGCTGTGTGCCCACGCAGCACTTGCTGCTCATCCGAGGCTCCCGAGTATAAACCGGTATATCCCGGTAAAGCTGCGTCATTAGGGTCTCCTAAGCTGTGCTGCAATAGACGCTGAAGCTTCTGGCGCAGAATGCGAAGCACACTTGTTATCGTCGATCCACTCGACTCTTTGTAATTAAAATGGTTGTCGCGCGAACATTAGACACACGTCTCTATCAGCTAGTTTGCCGCATTGCACTAATGGCTAATTCAGCTTGTATAGTTGTGGTAATGTTCGCTACCAGTTTATACTACGCAAGTATTTCATTTTAACGCTATCATGTCGAAAACAAACATTTTGAGAAACGTTGCTGTAGTAGAATTGTGAAATAACCTACTGTATACATATGTTGTCTTTATTACTCAATTTTAAAATCTGTATCAGCAATTCAGAAGAGGCACATTATATTATACCACAAACTTCACAAGGCGTGTGTAACTTGGTATATTTTCTACTTTATTGTATTTGCAAATAACGATTTCTTTTTATCGTTACCCTATGCAGCTGGGCCAAATTTTGCGAAAAGCGAACATAGTGAATGCCTTCCTAAAACTTAGAATTGTGCTCTTTAGTACAATAATTACCTAATCTCACAACATATACGTAGAGTACTCGCAAACACAATAAAGTTTTGGAAGGTACATTGGAAATATTCTACGAATGCCTATCGCTCAAGAGCATGCGCCATGCAAGTTTATACAAACTTATGCATTGATAAATTTTAAGGGAATCGTCAGTATGATTAAACAAATTACATATTTTTTCATGTGTTTACTTAATTTGAGACAGTAAAAATACCCATTCAAGAGCATCAGAAATGAACGGCCACTTAACAGTGAATTTAAAAACAATATGAAAACGATTATGGTGAAAAGTAAATAAACTTTTTATAACATTCTGTTGACTGGTTGCTGTATTCAACCTATAATCCTTATATCTCATTTTCTTTGAAAGGTAGCAGACGCAACAGCCAGCTCGACAGTTAATAGTCTAGTAACTGTCAGTATTGCGAACTAATAGTATGAGGGTTCACGTGCACCTGCATTGAGATATTAGTTTTCAGTTATCACATCCGTATTCAAATTTTTCTACTTAATCGCTCGAATTAATGAAATTAGAATATAAGCAGTTTTGTAGACGAGACACTCCGATTCGTCAGACCAATGAGTTAACGTGTGGCAGCAGTCGTTGCCATCGATTGCAAGGTAATAGACTCGGTTGCGATAAAACCGTTTTTCTCTAACCATCTCTTAAGCTATTTCTGTATCTACGATCTTCAGGTTCTGAGATGACTTTAGTAACATGCTTAGTAACTTGATTAGATGCGAAAATAATGACGAGTCTGCTGCTATATATGGAAATATTTCCCGCCGCCTTTTTCTATTTCAGTACAGCGTTATGAACATTGCAGGCAGTGTATTGAAATAGTGTTGTAGACTGAACCTTTGCCAGATTTTAAACCACTATAAGCTCACAGTCGCAGAAGATTTTTGGTGAGAATGCAATCTTGTCTTACCCCCCTCGGATATTCTTCACAAGAATACTGTTGTATTCTCATGACATACTTTTCTAGGACCTATGATTACTTAATTCCCAACGTATTAGTGTTTTTTCACTACATAGGCGACTTTCAGGTAGGTAATGAAAAAGACAAGTCCCATGTGAATACACATGACCACCGAAACCAACAAAGCTTAAACCAATTACAGAAATGGAAACATACAAAACAAATGTGAATATAATAACAGGTTAACTTTCCACAGTTTCAGTGCAGCGGATTCCAAGTCTAATCACTCAGTTAGTATTAATCAATTTCTTATCACGTTTACTGACTTTGTCCCGGAATTAGAAGGTTTTAACGTGTGTTCCTCCCCATCTGCCATCGGATATGTATTAAGCTATTCCAGCTGAAGACTGCTACACATATCCTTACGATCCGATGCATTTAATTTAGCTTCCAATTGCACTCAATCAATTCCGAATGGGTAACTGTTCCTTCGTACCACTGGTTACTCACTTCTCAAGTTTGCAATCGTTGACGACTGTATTTCCGCCGTCTCTTCTTCTCTCTCACCCCACGTCCGACCTGGATCACTGCCATCTTCAGAGTCTTCAGTCAAAATCTGACCGTCTTTCTCATAATGCGAACAGTAATGTGTATCCCAGTCAATAAGGTAAGACTTCTCGATTGTCTTCCACAGAATTAGTAGTAAAGTTAGCCTTGGTTTCCGCAGACGTTATCCTTTCCTGCAAATTTTGGAAGGATCACTGATGCGCTACACTCTTAGCAACTCAGATATTCAGACTCTCGCAGCACGTGGTTTTCACAGTGGCTAGAAAACCGTCTGCAGTCCCTGGCGTATTGTTCAGCTGCTGCTGTCTTTGAGCTCCAAGATTCCTTATGTAAATGAAGAATACGGTTGTAAAATAAGCATTTTGTGTCGTTGCTGCTCGACGGTTCGTAAGCATTAGAAGTGTATTATTCCAAAAGCATCGAGAGCTATTCGTAACATAATCATTACTACTTGGGAAAACACTTGCCTTGGTGGCCAAAATAATTTAATTTATTGTCACATAGTGCATATTTCATCCATAATGGACGGCGTTATGAGGGCTGCGACTATTGATAAACAAATATCGTTTTATTGCGTCAGTCACTTTCTTATTTTCCCCATCATTGTTTTCGACAGTTAGTACGTTCATCTTCAGGCGGAGAATTATTTGTTACAATCCTGTTGTTGGTATAGAGCACAGACACATTCTCACGGCAGGAAAGTGCAACCAATGTTACGTTTCGCATCTTTTTCGTGAAACTTTTTTCAGTTAGGGCACTGTTAAACAAAAACCCAATAATTTAGAAGAGTAAATTGTGTCTATAAGAAAAACAGGATAGAAAAGGAGCGTATTGGTGCTTTTGCACGTGCTGTTTTTCTTTACATTATACTAGAAGGAGCATATTGGTGCTTTTTCACCTGCTTTTTTCCTTATATATTATACTAGAAAGAGCATGTTGGTGGTTTTGAACTAGCTTTTTTCTTTACATTGTACTGTCTCTTCACACAAAGGAATTATACATGCAAAAGATATGCTTCTTACACTGAATACAAAGATCCATGTCAGGAGCAAAATAAATTTAGTGAGTTGTTACCGAATTTATACCATTGTTAATAATGAACGTCTTATGGATTTTAAGAACAAAAATGCTATAATCTTGTGTTCATGTTTTCTTCCTTTTACCCGGTTATATTTCTTGAGTTCATCCCTGTGCTGCCGAAATGGACTGAAACAATTCACATATATGCGCTGTAGGTGAATTACAATAGATCACATGTACGTGCTGCAGGTGACTTAAAACGCCTGATAAATATACCATGAATGAAAGAATAGCAACACCAAAAAATAATTAATGTAAAGTACCAAAATTTCTGGAATACATTTGTCTAGGTAGTATACTTAAATGATTAACAATGCAGTATGATAGGTTAATGTAGGCGCGAGATAAGCCATTGCAATTGTGAAATTCTGGTACATTAATAACAGGTATAACCGCCAGAATGTTGAATGCAAGTATGAATTGTATTGTACTGGTCCCGTATGTCAGTCTGAGGGATTGAGTTTCATGCCTGTAGACTTCATCCATCAATAAAGGGACAGTTAATGATGTCTGAGGATGGCGCTGGAGGTTTCGTCCACTGATGCCCTATTTGCGCTCTATTGGAGACAGATTTGGCGACGAAAACAGACTAAGGTAACATGTCGACACTTTCTTGAGGACGTAGAGTTACTACAGCGGTACATGGGAGAGTGTTACGCTGTTCATAAATGACAGCACAACAAGTCGAATAATCAGACTGACGTACAATTTTGCAGTCAGAGTGCGTGGAATAATCACGGTAGTGCTCCTGCTTTCATATGAAATCGCACACCAGAGTGTAACTCCAGGTGTAGGTCTTCGACTAGCCACCTCCTAACGAACACAGGGCCATCACTGCCACCGCAGCAGAACCAGTTTTTATTCGAAACCACAGCAGCCTGCCGTCCAGTGAGCTCTCGATTGGCACCACTGAAATCGCAATTGGTGGTAGTTTGAGGTCAGTGGCATGCACGCCATAGTTAATCTGTGTCAGAGCTATCTTAGACGTAGCCGATGAGCAAAAGTTCATTGTGTCGCTGTGGTGCCAACTGCTGCTCCGATTGTTGCTGCAGAGGCAGTATGATGCGGCAGAGTCGTACACCGAATACAATGGTCTTCCCCGTTCATAGTGCCACGTGGGCGTCTGGAGCTCACTGTGAGCAGCCATGGTCAGTGGCTACATTGCTCCTAAGTCTTTCTGCGTTATTGCAGAAGGAATATCCTGCTTCTCGTAGCCGTTTTACATGACCCCGTTCAAACTCAGTTAGGGGTTGTTAGTGATGTCTCTGTAGCCTTAGAGGCATTCTTGACTGCCATGAGTTAACCACGTCCAGTCTCGAAGGTAACTAACACTGATGATTGTTACAGGGTATATTTAAAACAAACCTCATTTGCATTCTCTTAGTGGCGCTAGTAGCCCCTCTCTCACAACTTTTTAGCCGTCAGTGTATAGTACAGGTGGAACTTATTGGAGTATGCATAGAAGAGTTTAAATAAATTGCTGTTCACTGAAATGTGTTTGGAAACTAGATGTATCTGGTCGCGCTTTGCTGTGGTTAAATCTGCTTAAATGGGAAAGAAAGAAAAGGGAAAGCACTCGTTTCTAATGTGTATGCGAATTGCATACATGTCTTTATCTCCTTCTCCCCCATTCCCCGTCCATCCCCTCCATCTCCTCCCTCCCTCTCCCACTCCATCTCCTCCTGATTCCCCCCTCCCCCCTCTGTGTCCCTCTACCATTTTCATTTTCTACGTCCATTTCTTCCCATGTTTCTGCCAATCTCCTCTGCAACCACCACCCCCCCATCCCCCGCCAACTCTGACATTGAACCTTGCTTATTGTTATTGCAAATTCATATTCTGTAGTAGTATTCTATTCATAAACCAGTAATCCATGAGTACAGTTTGCTTGTTTGTTAACAACTTCTCACTATTGTATACTTCATACATGTATTTCTGTATTCAAAAATACAAAATACATATACGTCGAGAGGCGTAAAATTTGATGTAGATCGGAAAGGTACCGTTGAAGCTTTTGGAAAGAATGCCTTCCCTCTGCATATTACATATGTATATTAATATATTATATGTATTAAAATGTACATATAATTAAAAATTGGATACCTGAAAACACGCACGTAAGAGAATTCAATTTTGTGTCAAAATTTCAATGCAGTCGGTCAAGAAAAAGATTTTGAACAAACCAAGATTTACATTTTTATAACGTTTCCTCTGTATTACATTTTTATGTGTGTAGAAGACTGTGAAAATGTTTCAGCCTCCTTAGTATCGTATCTTGAAAAATTAGGCTGGGCCTATTTCAACATTGTCGTTGAGCAGATTTGACCCAAGCTTCTTTCTATGGATATAAATTTCTCGTTATCATACAGAGACGCCTCAGTCCTCTGTTCCTTGTGTTTAGTATCTTAAAAATGCTTTATACATAGTAACATAGTAAAATAGATAACTGGTACTATTTGTTTGTAAAGCAGATTTGTGTTGCGTGTCGCACCAGAAGGCATTGATCTTGTAATAGTCTCAGGGGTGCAGACTCTATTAATTGCCAGGATGGTCGTCTCTAGTCCAAGGTGACTTGTGTAGGGCAGTGTGTTGTGCAGTACCAGCAACATGATGGTCATAAACTCAGAAGAGCTTACAACAGTACGAAAATTATTGCGTAGTAGAATAAAAATTGGGGTATAGAGCGTTGTACCCTGCCCGACGAAGCCAAATCGCATTGCTTGTGAGCTATTATTTTGACGTCACTTTTATTTACAATGTAAGTGACTTTTATTTAATTTCAGTCCCTGTAACGTCATGTACAACCGGCATTCAGAACCACAGATCTCGTTAATGGTCTCTGTTCATTGCTAGCATCGATGAAATTTAGTGAATAATTGAAACCGTACTTTGCTAATTTTGCTAGACTACGCCCAAATATGTGCGTTGTTCTACGTATTTCGTTGCCACTTCGCTCAGTTGACTAATACCGAAATGCAACACACAATATTCGTACTTGATTTTATAATAATAAGTAATAAATACACTCCTGGAAATGGAAAAAAGAACACATTGACACCGGTGTGTCAGACCCACCATACTTGCTCCGGACACTGCGAGAGGGCTGTACAAGCAATGATCACACGCACGGCACAGCGGACGCACCAGGAACCGCGGTGTTGGCCGTCGAATGACGCTAGCTGCGCAGCATTTGTGCACCGCCGCCGTCAGTGTCAGCCAGTTTGCCGTGGCATACGGAGCTCCATCGCAGTCTTTAACACTGGTAGCATGCCGCGACAGAGAGGACTTGAACCGTATGTGCAGCTGACGGACTTTGAGCGAGGGCGTATAGTGGGCATGCGGGAGGCCGGGTGGACGTACCGCCGAATTGCTCAACACGTGGGGCGTGAGGTCTCCACAGTACTTCGATGTTGTCGCCAGTGGTCGGCGGAAGGTGCACGTGCCCGTCGACCTGGGACCGGACCGCAGCGACGCACGGATGCACGCCAAGACCGTAGGATCCTACGCAGTCGCACGCCAAGACCGTAGGATCCTACGCAGTGCCGTAGGGGACCGCACCGCCACTTCCCAGCAAAATAGGGACACTGTTGCTCCTGGCGTATCGGCGAGGACCATTCGCAACCGTCTCCATGAAGCTGGGCTACGGTCCCGCACACCGTTAGGCCGCCTTCCGCTCACGCCCCAACATCGTGCAGCCCGCCTCCAGTGGTGTCGCGACAGGCGTGAATGGAGGGACGAATGGAGACGTGTCGTCTTCAGCGATGAGAGTCGCTTCTGCCTTGGTGCCAATGATGGTCGTATGCGTGTTTGGCGCCGTGCAGGTGAGCGCCACAATCAGGACTGCATACGACCGAGGCACACAGGGCCAACACCCGGCATCATGGTGTGGGGAGCGATCTCCTACATTGGCCGTACACCACTGGTGATCGTCGAGGGGACACTGAATAGTGCACGGTACATCCAAACCGTCATCGAACCCATCGTTCTACCATTCCTAGACCGGCAAGGGAACGTGCTGCTCCAACAGGACAGTGCACGTCCGCATGTATCCCGTGCCACCCAACGTGCCCTAGAAGGTGTAAGGCAACTACCCTGGCCAGCAAGATCTCCGGATCTGTCCGCCATTGAGCATGTTTGGGACTGGATGAAGCGTCGTCTCACGCGGTCTGCACGTCCAGCACGAACGCTGGTCCAACTGATTCGCCAGGTGGAAATGGCATGGCAAGCCGTTCCACAGGACTACATCCAGCATCTCTACGATCGTCTCCATGGGAGAATAGCAGCCTGCATTGCTGCGGAAGGTACTAGTGCCGACATTGTGCATGCTCTGTTGCCTGTGTCTATGTGCCTGTGGTTCTGTCAGTGTGATCATGTGATGTATCTGACCCCAGGAATGTGTCAATAAAGTTTCCCCTTCCTGGGACAATGAATTCACGGTGTTCTTATTTCAATTTCCAGGAGTGTATGTGGCAGAATTTATTACGGTGTAGTGTAACAGTCGCACACTATGTAGAAATTCGTTACAATTTTGTCTAACAACAGCAATTTAGGGGGCTATTTGTTGCGATTACTTGTAACAATGATGAAGAAAGGTATAATTTGGTACAATTTTGTTTTAATGCTAGGGTTACTATTTGATACCCATTAGCTGACGCTAACTGTCAGTTTAAGACACATACACAGTCAGCTTCTGCTGTTAGACTACAAATTTAAGATCCAATAGCTCACATCCACAGTTAAGGTGTGGCACACACACACTGTCAGCATCTGGTCACAATAATATTTTAGATCCAGTATCTGACATTAACTTTCAGCACATTATTTTGCTTAATAGTTAGCTAAAATCGTATATTTTTGGTAATGGCACTCACTTTTATTGAGAGGTAACTGGAGCTACCGTATCAACTGTCCATAATTGCCCCACAATAGTAATTAGCGTAACGGCAATCACAATATCAAATGGCCATCATCCACACCATAGTAGCTAGGGTAATTGCAGTCATACTGTCAACTGATAATCGTTGCCCATGTAATATCTGAGTAACAACACTAACCATTTGTGAACGTATCACATTGTCCCACAATGGTACATAGGATACGTATAGTCTCAGTAACTGTTAACATAAATGCTGCATCCAGTGTTTTACTGATTCCAGCACAAGAAATGGAGGCTCTGATCACCATATACACTGTAGTCGAACCTTCAAACTATACTGTGAGCGTTGTACACAAAATGTTTCTTAATCACTGTACAAACGGAAGTACCATATAGAGAGGCTTCAATTGTCACATAATTTGTGCCTTGATTATGAGAGTTTTACAGGTACTGTAACATTTTAGCCAAACTAACAAGAGGTTTTTGACATATAGTCTGGTCATCATTGTCCAAATTTGTCAAAATCGTCATGTAACAATTTTGGTGTAAAGAGTAATTTCATACAGTGTAGCTATATCACAGCAATGTATAGGGTAATTTGTTGATGTTCATGTAAGGGGCACTTCGATATAATTTCCCTATAGCACATCTATAGGGGTGTCCTTTGTTACAATTTTGCTGTAACATTTGGATGTATTGGATAATTCGTTAGAAATTTGCACTAACAGGGTGATATAAGGTGTTAAATTGTCATGTAGTTTTCACTGTGGAGTAGCATGAATTAGAATTATCAGCAGAAGATGACAGATGTATTGCATTGTAACATAATCAGTATAATGTTTGTGCGACTTAAAATTAGTGGAAAGTGGGAGGTAGCGTTGCTCACATCCGTAGGTTTAACCTTAAAATACCCTACACTTGCCTCCAGGGTGGTGCTAATTGAGCAACAGTGATTACAGGCAGCCAGACTATCCATAGGATCTCCTGGCAATGACATACCAACTAAATGGCAGAAACAGTTCTTTTCAGAGCCCATTAACAAGAAACATTGCCAATGACCTGGCTCTAGCCGAATGACACTAAGAAATGAATGCAACAGAAGCGATTCTAACCAATGACCTGTCTGCATTAGATAATTACTTCAAAATCTGGAGACTACAACCCAGTGTGAGTAAACCAGAAGTGTGTTGCTTCCTTTTAAATGATCGGTTGGCAACTGTAAAACTGGAAGTAAGTTTCAGAGGCAGAAATCTTCCTCATAATTGCAACCAAAAATATCTTGGTGTCATCCTGGACCGTACACTATGCTTCAAATAACACCTTCTTAACTAAGCTCAAAAGTTGATGACTCGAAACAACATCCTCCATAAGCTATGCAGAACTACCTGGGGATATTCAGCAACCACATTGCGAGCTTCAGCTCTGGGCTTGGTTTACTCAAGTGCTGAGTATTGTGCACCTGTTTGGATGAACAGTCATCATACAAGGCTTGTTGACACCCAGCTGAATACGACAATGCGCATAATATCTGGCGCAATCAGATCTAGTCCAGTTTATTGGCTTCCACTGTTAACCAATATAATGCCTCCTGATCTACGCAGATGTTCTTCCATTATGAGAGAATTCCACAAGATCTCCAGGAATTCTAACCTGCCCATGCACAGCGACCTGCCACTTTAGAATAGTAAGAGACTGAATTCACGCCATCCGACTCTGAACCATGCTGCTGACGTTGTTGCTAAGGATTTCAAACCTCTTGAAGAATGGAAAGGTCGGTGGGAAGCAGTAACAGACGTGTGCCTGCATAAAATCTTCTCAGGTGCTAAGTTTCCAAGTGGATTCGACCTACCATGCAAGACCTGGACTACTCTCAACAGAATCCATACCGGCCATGGCCGATGCAGGGATGCTCTCTTTAATTGGAAGAAGCTGCCTAATCCATACTGTGACTTCGGGGTTCCATATCAGACTGTTCACCACATTGTCAGTGAATGCAGGATTCGAGCCTATCACGGGGCTGAAGAGGACTTCCTGCTAGCAACTCCAGATGCCGTGCGCTGGATTGAAGGACTGGATATTCAGTTATAAAGACAAACTTAAGTTTCTTGCGTGTCAACATGTAAATATGTACATGTAATTTAATTTTATGATACGTCTCTATTAGCCATACTCTAAATAATAATAAATAAATAATAATAGTGGAAAGTGGGTAGTCGAAAGCCTAGGAGCAACCTTCGCTTGTTACCTACACGAATGTAAAAGTGCTATTTGATCCGTGTCAAGTTCGAGTATTTTCAACTGGAGGACCACATACGTTAGCATTATCTGTTGGAAATTATTAACATTCTGTATGTGCAAGATTTAGTTAATACCCTAGCATTGTGATTACTATAAAATTTGACTAACTTTAATATATGTTTCAAACCAACTAGGACAACATAGACATGGAAATAATATTGTTTTCTTTGGAAAAAAGTCAAATTATTCTTACTGACAAGCACATTTTAATCTGTACGTTACATTGCCGGTAGTGCCGTATGTGTTATGCTCAAGAAAATGTATGTGAAATCTTATGGGACGTAACTGCTAAGGTTATCAGTCCCTGAGCTTACACACTACTTAACCTAAATTATCCTAAGGACAAACACACACACACACCCATGCCCGAGGGAGGACTCGAACCTCCGCCGGGTCCATCCGCACAGTCCATGACTGCAGCGCCCTAGACCGCAGGGCTAATCCCGCGCGGCATGTGTTATGTAACCTTTAAAATAAATATTAACATATTTTCCGGAAAATATAGATAATGTTATGTTTCTTTAAGGCATGATACAAAGATAGAGCTAAGCCCATCTAAAAATGGTGCCTAACTGCAAATTATATTAATATTGCCAATATGCAAGCCAAATGTATAGTTTTTGCTGTTATGCAATGATTAATTTACTAATGGATTGCCATGTGTGTTATTTACTCAAAATCTTCCATACTTTGATAAATAATGTTATCGTGAAGCGAAGATCAAGTTTTTGAGACATCGAACTTCCCTCTCAATGTGTGTAAACTTGTTTCGTTGTTGTCTTTGCCTAAGTTGCGTTGTGTTTACATTTCCTATTATCTATATTATGGAGTTATCTTAGCATATCATGGAAATATGTAGTTTAAATGATATAAAACATCAACGATCTCATCGAAAGACATCGTGTTTAATGTGGTTCATTGTACTGAAGTGCTGGAAAATGTGATATCATGGTATAGAACAATAGTGGAATATAGCTGAGGAGGTTCAATATCAGAAAGTAATTAAGAAAAATTGTATTAGCTACTAAATGATAGCACTTACATATTTCTAGAGTAGGAGTTAATGCTTTATCAGCTTCCCCAACAAAGTGGTGGTCGGTGAAGGAACTTGTTACTGAAAGACTTTTCAAAACCTCATTTGACGAAAGAAAAATTGCTTCACATAAGCCTAAGATCTAAACTCCAAGACCGTTTATATACTGATCAGCCAGAACATTATAATCTTCGACCTACTACTAATGTAATGTGTCCAGGCAATAGCAGCGTCAGCTGTCAAGGAATGGCTGCTAGTCAGGCACACACACACACACACACACACACACACACACACACACACACACGGTGCAAGGCTATCAGTGGGCGTGCTCTTCGTGTGTGGAATGGGGAAGGCACGCGATGTATCTGAGTTTGACGAATGGCAGACTGTGACGACCTGGAGGCTCGCCACGAATATTTCGTAAACTGCAGTACTTGTTAGCTGTTTGAGGAGTGCTGCGGTGAGTGTATTCAACAAGTGGCAAAAACGATGTGAAATCACGTCCTTCAGTGTTGGGGTTGCGAGATCACCTCTCATTGTAGATGTCAGACAGCATAGGCTGCTCTTACTGGTAAACCAGGGAAGGTGGGGAATTGTGGTGGAACTAACAGCAGACTGCAATACTTGGCAGAGAACATGTGCCTCTGAACACACACTCCTAACGATGAGCCTCCAAAGCCTACGACGCGTGCATGTGCCAATGTTAATACAACGAAACTGGCAAATATGACTGAAATGGAAATGTAAACATCGGCAATGGACGTTCGCTCAGTGACAAAGCGTTGCATGGCCCGATGAATCCCGATACCTTCATCAGCCAGCTGATGGGAGTGTGCGAATCTGTCGTCTTCCAGGGGAATTGATCCTTGATACCTGTACAGCGGGATGGAGACAAGCTGTCGACTGAACCATTCTGCTCTGGGGAACATTCACGTGGGGATCCACGGAACCAATGGGGCTCGTGGAAGGCACCATGAGAGCCGAGGAGCATCGTACACTGATGGCAGACCACGTTCACCACTTCGTGATGGTCCTGTTTCCCGATGGCAGTGGCATTTTGCGGCTTGTCACAAGGCCGGAATTGTGATGAAGATCACTAGCCAGATCTGAACCCGATCGAACACATTTGGGATCTGATTGAAAGTGGCATCAGGGCATATTGCCCCTTCTTCAGAATTTGCGGGAATTAATTGACTTGTTTATGTACACGTGGTGTAAATATCATTCAGCGACCTACCAAAGCTTCATTGCTCCAATGCGACGACACGGTGTCGCTGTTATCCATTCCAAAGGCTGTTACGTGCGTGGCCATAATGTTCTGGCTGATGAGTGTAAATTCTGACAGGTATTTCAGATGTGACAGAAACGTTCTGACGTAAACACAGTGTATTTCTGAAGTATTTTTTGACATAAGTTTTAGATATGATATTGCTGTAAGTTACACCCCTTACGTGTGTTAGCCATGGAATAAACATTGTGATGCATGACATAAACTGTGTTTCTCTCTCTCCCTCGCTCTCTCTCTCTCTCTGTGTGCGTGTGTGTGTGTGTGTGTGTGTGTGTGTGTGTGTGTGTGTGTGTGTGTGTGTGTGTGTGTGTGTGAGTTGCTAACGTACATTTTTTTTTTTACATGGACTTAATAATGTGACAACTGGCATTAGCACTGCATGTGTGTGTGTTTGTGTTTACATATTTTTGGTTAATAACACAGGTTTTCTAGATGCCTTTGAAGATGAGAAAAGAACTTTAATCGTTTCGTTAATTTTTAGCACATTGCACCATCTTACACATAACTGAAGTGAAGACTGCCTATTTTTTGATAAATAATTCTAGTTCAAATGCTTTTGAACCGGGTGCAACATAGATTCATATCGTTTGAACATTTTTAACATGTTGGGGACGTAGTGATTGTCTTCTTTTGGCGAATTTTTGTTTCTTTTCCCCACAAACGTGAAGTCTTGTAATAAGTATTATCTCACTGAAAACTTTGGCTGGTCGCGTCATGATAAAGAAAGACATCATCGATAAAGGGTGTGTCTTGTCATGTTGTGATGTCTGCATCTATGATTACAGCGACATGACTAGTTGGCAACTCACCCTTAAGAGCCAGGCTGACGGTTTATAGAGCCATTGTCACACTGTTTCTCTACCGTACCCGGCACACGAGTACATAAATCTCTCCATAATAGCCATGATATCTCTTATTTTATTTTGTTTATCGTTTCTCTGCGTGTAAATCGGTGTCAAGAAAATATTTTCGCATTGGGAGGGGCTGTTGGAGATGTGAAAAGATCGTGCCACAACAAAAAACGCATTTGCATAACGTATGAAATCTGTGACAATCACTCGCATATTTCGCTATAATACAAAGTGAGCCGCCCTTCTCTGAAATTTTTCCGTGTCCTCCGTCAATCCTATCTGATAAGGATGCCATACTGCACAGCAATACTCTAGCAGAGGACGGATTAGCGTAGTGTAGGCTACTTCTTTGGTAGACCTGGTGCGTCTTCTAAATGCTCTGCCAATAAAACGCAGTCTTCGGTTTGTCTGCCGCACAACATTATGTATGCGGTCGTTCTATTTTGAGTTGTTCGTAATCATAATTCCTTGTATTTAGCTGAACTGACAGCATTTAGATTTGTTTCGTCTATCGTGTAACCGAAATCTAACGGATTTCTTTTAGCACTCGCAGTTTTGGTTATTTGGGGTCGATTGCCGCTTTTAACACTGTACATATATCTTATGTAAACCATTTTTCAATTTTTTTGATCTTCTGATGGTTGTAAATGACAGCACCACATACCAAAAATTTAGAGCGCTGCTCAGATCGTCTCCTGGGCGCTGGCTCACCTGTCCAAGTGATGTCACAGTCAATGCAAAATAACTGGGCTGGCGTTTGCATAGCCATACTACTGCGATTAGATATTAATCCATTATTTTTTCTCTAAAATATCTACTACAAACAGAGCACCTGAAATCTATCATCATGCTTCATTAGAAACATATTTTCCATTAAATTAATTTGTCTTTCGAGAAAGGCATGAAGGACTCTACTGAGTAGCAAAAGGTTACAGTGAGAGTCACTTTATCATATCTGTAATGCTCTTTTTCATCACTTAGTATTTATATCCTTTCCCATTTTACTGGCTCATCTATATTACTCACCCCGTTCCTATTTTATTTTGCTGTTCTTTTAATATTATTATCTATATGGTACCTCTCTCTTCTATAGTATGCCCTGTGGCTTCCTCTCTTCAGCGTTGAAATAAATTTCATCAATCAGAATAAAGTTATATAACTTCCAAACATAAGCGTAACAGCGTTTTTAAGTGATGTAAATATCACCACTGACTGTTAAAATGTTTTCTTTGTAAAGACCACAAGTTCAGTTCCGTTCTTAAACTTTTTAAAGTGGGTACTGTGGAAAATTGGTGCATCAACACATGACAAAAATAAAAAAGTGCATTAATTTAGATTTTTCCAGCGTATGAGGTCATGTTGAGTAGGTTTTTCAAGAGTTATTTCCTTTACTTGTCCCTTTTATTTGAAGCGGTTGGAACGGAGAGGAAGTGATAACGCGCTAGGCTGAAATTGCATTACACATTTTACCCACAATACTTTATTATAAAAAAAAATCAATCGTCACTGTTAAAACCCAAACACATTGTGTTAACTTTCAGAGAATTGATAACACTTGCTCTGTACCTTATAATAGCATATCTGAATACACCAGGCTACAAGGAAAAACAGTTCAACAGTCTGATGGTAATCCACATGAAATCAAACTATAACCATAATTTTTGCACACTGCCTACAGCTGAGGGAAAGAGAAGGTGTCAAAAGTGAAATGAGTTTCAAAGACTTCAGATAACAGACATAAAATAACAGATCAACTAGACATACGAGATGAAACTTGATGTGGGCAAGCTAATTGTTTTTACGAAATATTTTCACTTGATCAAGTTAATGCGAACTTACAAATACAATGCAGATTATTAAACCTTGTAAAAGTCATGTTACGCCAAAGTGCAACACAGTGAACCGATCTGAAAAGTAACACAACAGTAAATACGTGACTTCAATTAGTGAACAAATCTTAACATTCAGAAGCTGGGAATACAAATAACATTAATGACAGGAACACAGCTTTACCACATGGTATCTTCCTGTAGCAGCTGGGCCTGTATTACGAGGCACTCAGTTCAATCAGATAGTTCAAGAAACAGCAATTAAACAGCAAATTTCCGTGACAAGGAGTCCCCACAGTACATAGAACGTGAGTAGCTTAATAATAAGTGCAGTAGCCTAACATACAACAAGACGGCAATTTATAAAAGTAGAGCACCTAACGTAAGAGCCTCGTTCCAGATAATAACACACAAACAATAGTTACACTGTCAGATGGCTGCTCCGTGCGTTGTTCAAAATATCAGTCATCGGCGTTGCCCTTACAGCGCATTAAACAGAGTAGAGCATTTGGATAGAAATACTTGAAACATAAATATGTTACCACAAACAATTTATTTACATAAAACACAAGGGAAGGCCCTTATACACTAAACAAGGGCAGAATTAACGGTATCTGATACTCACGATAGCTACTGATTTAAAACTTAACAAAATGCGACCAACTTTAGGTCACAATAGTGTTCAGAACTTGACAGAAAAGTAAATACTTTACATGGATTTCAGATGTAACCAGACAGAACAATTCTCTCCGGTTTCTGGAGAAAGCGGAAGAAGAGAGTGACTGCATCATAGCTTAGCTCTCAAGACCGACAATAAATAACATCTTGGCCACAGGCTGCCAGAGCGTAGAGTAATTGACAAGATTCCCCTATTACTTTGCCACAATGTCGCCAACTTAATGCTCGCTCCCCAAGACTCCGCACTGCAGGATCCCAGAATACCACGCAGAACCTTCACTTGTGCTCTGGAATATTGACAGAGTCCTTCGAGACACACGTGTCTCCGGTAGTCGGAAAGCGGACCACTATAGCTCAAGTTGCAGCCACACTGAACACACGGCACCCTTGTCACCGCACTCAGTGTCTCTCGCGACACCACGCGGAGAGCGACCATACAGTCCAGGCGCAGGAATTCAAGTCCCTCCGACGGCGATGCGCTCACACCCAAATAGCCTTACACACTCTGCACAAGAAATCCTCTGACGAAAGGTTTCTAGTGAACAACCTAACCAACCAAGCTGGTGGCAGGTGCCGCTAAACCATCGCAAAAACGATTTGTTACAAGCTGGTCGCAGACAGATGATTATTTAAGTCGTTAACAATTACGGGTTAGATATTTTCATACTTGTTGTGTGACTCAGGTTACTGTGACTGAGGGATACTGCTAATTTTATCTCACGTTTCATTCCACTATAAGATACTTTTCCGTGGCGTCCTGTGCGTCCAACTACGAATTAAGCATCAAGCTGAAATTTGTAGGTACCAAATCTTCCTGGGGTTTGACTGACACCATGATGGACCATGTAACGATTAAATATCGTAAGGAAATTTTAAATTTAGAACACTCCACCCGTATTCAGCCGGATGGCGCCGCCCTGCGTGTACGACTTTGCCACTTGTTGACATGCGCAGGCCATCCCGTTGGCGGTCTTAGGGCGGGGTTTGTGTTGATACCCGTTCTCTCCTGCCGTGCGGTCGGATACGGGCGCGTAGGGCCAGGACGTGGCTCCGCTGGCGTGGAGGGGTGGGAAGCGTGCGGTCTGAACGCGAGCCACGATCGTCAGTCTATGTGCCACAAACGCCGGCGTCGGGACGCTGCAGGCGAGGAAGAGGCGCGTCTTCGCTATGTAGTCTCAGCTCTTCGGACATTTCCGTAAACATTGCTACGAACAAACCAACGGCGTTGCGGTCGGTATGTTTATTAGGATACTTATTATTTGGCCTTTTGTAAATTTTGCGTATTATATCCTGGGCTACTCTACAGTTTGGTCCCATGCCGTCTAAAAATTAGCAGTGTGATATTTTGGTTCACTATATTAACTGAAAGGATTCCCCTGTACCCACAAAATCCGAAAATTCAGAAAAAATCGACTTCACATAATATTACTTCTTCACGACAAATTAATCCATTATCCAGTGTAATCACGTTGTTTACTTCAGTCTCCTTAATCGAGTGCACTGTCATTCACAGATCGTATTTTTCTATGAGATTATGCGTTAGTCATTCCAAGATGGGTAGAGAGAGAAGGCAGACCCATCCAGCGTGCTCCTTTTTACAACCCAAAGCTGTCCACTCCATCTGTGTTTCAGTGTCGAGGGAACATAGAAATCACAGCGAACACAATGTCCCCATCTTCAGTTCGTTGATAGGAGATAATTTATTTGCTGTACTAATACTCGCGTAAAATTAATGAAAACAAACTCAATCTCCCACATAATGTTTTACCGTTTGCTTTTACGATTTGTAATATGTAATTTAATTTTGAGACAAAGTGTGTATCTAGTTGTGAGAGAAGTGATATTGTGTTGGGAAAACCTCTGTTCAGACATAGGAGCTGAAAAACTGCATATCGAAGCTACAAATTTTGAATAAAAATTGTTGTTTATAAAAACATGCTGAGTTTTAAAAGTAACTGTCATCTGTCATGGTGAACCATTATATTGTTCGTTACTTACCTCTGTCATAGGGGCTATGTACGATGTAAGTTGAATAGAAGAAGCTACTTATCATTTGGACTGTGCCGATTCACAGTTATTACGTGGAACAAGATGAGGAAAGAGACAAAAAGAAAAGCTTTACAAAACAACGAGTGTGCCTTTACTGCTTTATAGGAAGTTAATCAAGGGCTCGAGAAAAGGAAAAACAAAAGCAGCAAACAATCGGCTGAAATTTGGTTCATAAGCTCTACCAAAGTTTGAATAAGGAATGAGCTTATAAGAAATGAGAACGAAAGTGAAGAAATACCGATATATAACTTAATCGAGGAAGTCGAAGAATACAGGGAGACGTGGAGGCAAGATCGTAAACGTAAGCAACAAACCGTAACTCCAATCTTTATAAACAAGTGAAAGCTCTCAGAAAAGAGGTGCAGTGAAAGACCGAGATAAAAATGATCTTTATAATCTGATGTAGGAGTGGACGAAGTGCCTAAAGTGAAGGAGACCAAGTTGTTACAAGTGGTTAACATACTGCGCCCTAAAACGATCTCCACTGATCCGGCTATAGAAGGGGGACATTCAAAGAAAGACAACTTGCAAACAAGTAACGTTTGGATTCCAGTCTTCCGTGTGTTCAAATTACAGCACGTTTAGTAAAAATATCCGATATGCCCTTACTTTCCGATTTTACCAACTGCTAGGGACTTCATACTGAAGGGAGGACTGGGAGAAAGTGTCCTAAGCCAGTTCGTAAACTGATAACGGTGGGGTATGAGATGCGATGACACCATTTCAATAAGGCACCCAAAACAAGCAAGTAGCAGAGCACGAAAAGCGTGGGTTAACATTTTTATGTTTTCAATGTACTGATAACGGTTCCAACGTCGTCCGACAACCGATAGCGTAGTGGAACAGCTACGGCAGCGCCGTATGTGTCTACCCTTTAATATGGAATGGTCAGAGCCAGATAGCTGTGTGGAGCAAACGTATGAAGTAATCAGGCAGCCATGCCACGGAGACGCACTAGAGCTTCCTTCCGAGAAATGAGCGCATCTGAAAGTGGTCGAATTGTGGTCTTCCGAGTATCTGGGTGATCCTTTCGGAGAAACGCGACACAAGTTGGACGCGCTGCGTCAGGTGTACAGCGATGGTGGTATCAGAGGTCACGTGAGCGTTCTCATACACGCAGACGAGATTCTGGACGTTATAAAGGCACATTTGCGTGCCGTGCGTGAGTTTCCTCGGAAACGCGAAATCTTATTTAAATAATTAATCTCTGACAAATATATAAAGCCTATGGCACAGAACTGCAGCGCTATGCCGCTGATAAAACAAAATACAATTATGGCACTCTTATGTTTGATTATGAAGAAAGAGTTCGAGGAGAATAGCTGAGGCTGGAAGCACGTATAGTTTATTAACTGGCACACCGCCATATTTGATGTTATATAAGAACACCGCGAGTTGCAATCTTACTAGGCACTCGATTCTGTAAAGAATTTATATTTATGAAAGTAATTAGAATTTTTTAACTGTAGGCTTATTCGTTGAATGTATGTGATTTAACTAACTGTGTAAACTTTTTATGTTTAGTAGACAGTCACCTCTGTACGACGTATTGACATGGCTGACAAATTATTCTAATATTGAGATTTAGATTTGAGTCCGCACCTACCGCAGCAGTGTTTGGAAACGATTTAAATATGAAGTCCGATTATTTGAATCACATTTCACGGTCAACTACGAATAACATTGCATTTACGAAAAAGCCATTGTCAAGCGTCTGATACCAAATAATTAAACGTCCACGTTCGAAATAAGCAAATATTAATTACATCCAATCATTATCATACATATACAATAATTAATATTTTATTTTATTTATTTATTTATTTTATATTGGCGACTGCGTGTCGGACTTGTTATTTCGTTATTTGTTACATTGTTCTCTTTGTTTCATGTGAAAAATCAATTTTCTGGACCTGGACTTCAATATATGAGAAATAACAATAATCTGAAGATATTTGCCAATTCTAAAATTTTGCGGGAAGATGCAACGAAGCTTCCATCAAAATAAGGTAAGACGCAGCATCTTTGCATTGGCAGGCTTGACCAGACGCATAATTCAGTGTATTAGCTCTTCTGTAGATTCTGTAGTATTTCTTTCGCGTGTAGCGGTTTTCAGTGATAAATTTCATTCTCAGTACTTTTCCTTAAACAATAACTTCTGCAACAATACCAATACACGAGTGTACAATATGGCCGACTTCTGTACGATACGTTGTAACATGGCCTAAGAATAATCCGTTATTCATTTTACATTTTTAAATTAACAAACGGCCATTGTAGCTACGAGCGATTCAGGTTCAACTGCATTTTATTTTAAAACCAGTGTCCAACTTTATTTTCTTGAAGCATATCTTACGTGTGGCATGGTCATAACTAGAAATCAATACGCAAAGATGGAACAGCAAAGACATACTATTCAGACGCAATCCGACTCGGACGAGAGACAAATGTTAGAAAATGACTTTACGACAGCAACCGGTAGTGACGATTCATCAAATATTGACGCAAGCTTTAACGGAAATTTTGACAATAGGCCGTCCACCACAAAAATTTCAAAGTCTCAGTCAGAGCCCATGTTAATACATGACGTCACATCTAATGACGCGGCGGGGGCAGTGACCTTGCAAACAGTAAACATTGCTAACATGCTACAAATGCTAATGAAACAAAACGCAGAAAATATGGCAACCTTAAAGACACAAAATGACGAAATTAAATCTGATCTTATAGCAATCAAGACATGCAATGACACTTTATGTAAACGTGTGGAACTTATAGACGCCACACTGACCAAACAGATGACTGAACTCAGTACGAAATTTTCCAAGCTTACTACGATACAAGAAAAGACTACAAGTGACGTAGCACATTTACAGACACAAGTAAAAAAACCTTAATGTCACGTGTGAAGCTCTGACTGAAGAAATTCAAACGTACCCCTCAGTACATGACAACCTTGAAAAACGAATTACTGACGTGCAGAATAAATTTGACGATGTTGAACAACACCTGACTGACAGATTACAATCTGATGTCACAGCTCATTTTCAAAATATTAATAAAGAATCTCATGATTGGGTAGAGAACAAAGACAAACATTTTGATAGATGCATACGTAAAAATTTACCAACAATTGTGCACGACTCAGTAGCAGAATACATCACTAATAACAAACAGCTGATTAGTGACGCAGTACAGTCTGTTACTGCACCAATGACACAATTCACCGCTCAACCACAGTCTGAATGTAACGAAAATATCAGTCAAAATGTACAGTTCAGAAACCAATATACAGACGAGTATGACGCACACATAGCGCACACAACAAACACACAAGAACAAAACACACCACGGCAACAACACATACCACGACGTGCAAACACAAACACAAGCTATTATAATGGCAAACCACAGCAACATTATCGTAATTACTCGCCATCTGAACATTACAGTAATTACAGTTGAAGAATTCCATATCATAATGCAAAGGAAGAAGAAAGCTTAATAAAACACAGTCAGTTTCAGACTTTTATCCCAGAAAAACGAACCATTAATCCGGTGATTTTTCTTAAATCTTTTAGTAACCCATTTCCACGCACTTGGAGTGACCGGAATAAGATTTCATATATTGTCGGTTACATCCAAGGCGATGCAGTAGTCTGGGCATACAGTGAAGCTGACGTATGTACCACGTACAGTGAGTTTGAGCCTGCCTTTCTGAACAAATTCTGGTCGCAATCCGTCCAGGAGCGACTCAGAAGACAAATTTTAGAACCTGAAACTTTTAACGGTAAAAATGGTAACTTACGCAGTTATTTTGAAAAATACTTGAACATGCGACATTTTTTGGACGAACCAGTCGCAACACGTGATATACTCCGTGCGTTGAAGGCCAAATTGCCTTTCAACATTAAAGAAAAACCCTTACATATTCTGGATGACGATCCAGATTATTTTTTAACAGCTTTAGATTCGGTTCACATGTTACTAGCAGATCAGCGCTTAGCGCGGCAAAACAGCAGCCACAATGTTTATACTAGTGGTATGCAAAACATGCAGACTTGCCAACTCAATTCCGGCGCGCCCACAGTTGGATACGCGGTACAGCAAAAACAGCAAACTCACATGCCGTCTCAATACGGAAATCAAAATCAACACGCGTATTCCAATGTAAACAACAGTTACAACAGTAATAACACTTCATGCGGCAATGCATACAAGAGGCACCGCGGTAACAACAACAACAACAACAACAACAACAACAACGGTAACAACGGATAGAAATGTAACAACAAAAACACAAACAGAAATAGAGATAATAATAACTACGAGCCAAGACAGCATCAAGGCTGGACTCGTAGCGATCAATACTTTCATTCAAACACTGCTATACCACAGCAACCACCAGGACAAAATTGGAGCATACCTTACGACCGACAGGTAAGTCATAATGCGCAACAGCAACAACAACTGCAAAGGTTTGGAGATAACAACAGGCAATATCCGAATGTGAATATAATAGAGGTGACACCTGATACACAACCTCAATCTCTGTCAGTATCTAATACAAATGCTAATCCAACAAACTAGAAACAGTCACTTCTATGCCCCAGGTCGTGGCTGAAGAATTCTTGGGGGGAGACTTCTATGTTAATCAGTTATTTGACACCACCATTGAACGACAAAATATTGATTTGCCTAATAATTCTAAACAAAAACTACCTGCTTTATTTATAAGATACAACCACAATGAGAATATATCAGATGAACTTTTGCAAGACAGTACACAATGTCGTTCAAACACAAATGACATTGTTTTAGCCTCTACTACTGGTGTAGTAGGTGGGATTACAACTACTATTATCTTAGATACAGGTGCAGCTGTGAGCGTTTTGTCTTTTAAAATCTATAAAAAGATGTGTGAATTGGAGCCCGTGCCTGAGTTTCCTGCCAAAAACTGAAAAATAATTACTGCTCTAGATAATAAGTCATGTAGGGTTAAGAAGCAAGTTTTTGTAAACATTAAAATAGGTAATGGAACTGTACAATGGCCATTCCTGGTTGTACAAAACATAGTGACAAATTGCATAGTAGGATTAGATATTATGAGCGAGAAGGACTGCATTACAGACTTCTCCAAAGGTAAATGTGTTTTAAATGATAAAGGCAGTGTAATTATTAGTGATTTGGACAGGAGAACTCTAAAGCATGACAAACACTGTACAGGGTACAAGGTTCAGTTAGTACTTGACACTGACATTCAAGACATGCAAACACACTCATCTGACACAGAGCTAATGGACTTGAAAACATTGCTTGATATAAGATAAATGAAGCTACAGCTCTCAGTGTACATGAACGTATGAAACCACAGGACGTGTTATCCAAATATTTACAAGTTTTTACCAAACGATTAGGTGTTATCAACACGTATGTGTACAAGATTGAAGTTAAGCCTCACAAGATCTTCTACCACAAGAATATAACGTACCGTTATCTCAACGACCTGCTGTGTGGCAAGAACTAAAACAAATGTTAGACTGGAAAACCATTGAACCATCCACCTCACCATACTGTACTCCTCTACTTCTTGTCAAAAAAAAAGACAAAAAAAAAAAAAAAACAAATGGTAGCATTGGGCTAGTGTTAGACGCACAGATACGAAACAAACATCACACAAACATAATAAAAAGAAAACAAAAATTCAAGGCAGGAATGCTTGTACCACTTCGTACTCATCATAAATCTGTAGCACTCAAACGACGCATTGCTAAGTGGCGTCTGCTATATGAAGGACCTTATATTATTGTTAACATACCGCATCCTGGTGTGTATCTGTTACAACATCCTAGAACTAACAAAATTATTGGGCTATAGGCACACCGAGATCTTAGAGCATTTCATGTTAAATAATGTCAAAGTCATATCCATGAAAACATTGCTAAGAAACTCGCAAAACTCTATTTCCTACAACATAGATAATAAGTAGTATAGAAATTTTCATTTCAGCTGTACCAGTGACGCAGTTGAAGACAGAAGAACTTTTCTTTCAACGCCACGGCACTACCAAGAAGACTGAATATTAAGGTAAAATTTATGATTACGTAGCAGAGAATGATATATTAATTTTTCACGGAACATTAGTGACTGTAGGTACCACTGACCTGGTATGACACCTGACGAACCGACAGACGTCATCTGTGAAGGGAACTTTTACTTCGAGAAATAGATCAGACGCACATCTCTCAGCAAGAAAAGCATCTACCAGTAGCCAAGGCCACTCAGACACTATACACACTCGCACAAAACGCGAGGAATCTAACAGTTTTCCGTCTCTTATTATTTTGAATATTTATTGAGTAGTGAAAACGCCTGGTCTTGCATACTGATGTAATGAATGTTGTGTTTAACCTATCTTAATTTCAGATGACATCACAAAAAAACATCGATAAAATCCCAGCAAAACTGTTAAGGAGAAAGTAAATATCTGCAATTCATGTAATCAAATGTGACATAATGTAATAATTTATAGCTATGTAATGATGATGTAAACATGTTTATGTGTAACTGTATTATGTTTATGCTAAGAAAATATGTGACAGGTATATGAATGATTACTTATGTTTTTTTTTTAAATGATTTATAATGTAACTGTTACTATGTGAAAATTTTAACGATAACGAGAGCCAAAATGTGAAAAACTTTTTAAAAAAATTTACGTAGTGAACCACTGTTGACGGACATTAACGTACATTACTAAGTCTGCAACTACGCAGAAACCTATGTGAAAGAAACTGTTAATGACATTCATCATGCATCGTACCTTTGTTAACGCGATGAACGATTTCTTTGATAAGTAACTACGAACATTTAGGTGAGCTATATTTAGCAAAAAACTGAAAATGTGAAGTGCGTAATTGGTGCATCGTCTAGTGACATTTCTACAGTATCTAACTTCAAGATGTCAACTGGATAAAACGGTCACAACGTGCCTGTACGATGTAAGTTGAATAGAAGAAGCTACTTATCATTTGGAGTGTGCCGATTCACAGTTATTACGTGGAACAATATGAGGAAAGAGACAAAAAGAAAAGCTTTACAAAACAACGACTGTGCCTTTACTGCTTTATAGGAAGTTAATCAAGGGCTCGAGAAAAGGAAAAACAAAAGCAGCAAACAATCGGCTGAAATTTGGTTCATAAGCTCTACCAAAGTTTGAATAAGGAATGAGCTTATAAGAAATGAGAACGAAAGTGAAGAAATACCGATATATAACTTAATCGAGGAAGTCGAAGAATACAGGGAGACGTGGAGGCAAGATCGTAAACGTAAGCAACAAACCGTAACTCCAATCTTTATAAACAAGTGAAAGCTCTCAGAAAAGAGGTGCAGTGAAAGACCGAGACAAAAATGATCTTTATAATCTGATGTAGGAGTGGACGAAGTGCGTAAAGTGAAGGAGACCAAGTTGTTACAAGTGGTTAACATACTGCGCCCTAAAACGATCTCCACTGATCCGGCTATAGAAGGGGGACATTCAAAGAAAGACAACTTGCAAACAAGTAACGTTTGGATTCCAGTCTTCCGTGTGTTCAAATTACAGCACGTTTAGTAAAAATATCCGATATGACCTTACTTTCCTCTTTTACAAACTGCTAGGGACTTCATACTGAAGGGAGGACTGGGAGAAAGTGTCCTAAGCCAGTTCGGAAACTGATAACGGTGGGGTATAAGATGCGATGACATTATTTCAATAAGGCACCCAAAAGAAGCGAGTAGCAGAGCATGAAAAGCGTGGGTTAACATTTTTATGTTTTCAATGTACTGATAACGGTTCCAACGTCGTCCGACAACCGATAGCGTAGTGGAACAGCTACGGCAGCGCCGTATGTGTCTACCCTTTAATATGGAATGGTCAGAGCCAGATAGCTGTGTGGAGCAAACGTATGAAGTAATCAGGCAGCCATGCCACGGAGACCCACTAGGGCTTCCTACCGGGAAATGAGCGCATCTGAAAGTGGTCGACTTGTGGTCTTCCGAGTATCCGGGTGGTCCTTTCGGAGAAATGCGACACAAGTTTGACGCGCTGCGTCAGGTGTACAGCGATGGTGGTATCAGAGGTCACGTGAGCGTTCTCACACACGCAGACAAGATTCTGGACGTTATAAAAGCACATTTGCATGCCATGCGTGAATTTCCTCGGAAACGCGAAATCTTAATTAAATAATTCATGTCTGGCAAATAAATAAAGCCTATGGCACAGAACTGCAGCGCTATGCCGCTGATAAAACAAAATACAATTATGACACTCTTATGTTTGATTATGAAGAAAGAGTTCGAGGAGAATAGCTGAGGCTGGAAGTACGTATATTTTATTAACTGGCACACCGCCATATTTGATGTTATATAAGAACACCGCGAGTTGCAATCTTACTAGGCACTCGATTCTGTAAAGAATTTATATTTATGAAAGTAATTAGAATTATTTAACTGTAGGCTTATTCGTTGAATATATGTGATTTAACTAACTGTGTAAACTTTTTATGTTTAGTAGACAGTCACCTATGTACGACGTAATGACATGGCTGGAAAAATTATTCTAATATTGAGATTTAGATTTGAGTCCGCACCTACCGCAGCAGTGTTTGGAAACGATTTAAATACGAAGTCCGATTATTTGAATCACATTTCACGGTCAACTACGAATAACATTGCATTTACGAAAAAGCCATTGTCAAGCGTCTAATACCAAATAATTAAACGTCCACGTTCCAGATAAGCAAATATTAATTACATCCAATCACTATCATACGTATGCAATAATTAATATTTTATTTTATTTTATTTATTCATTTATTTTATAACGTCTACGGATCATAGACGCCTGAAACGATTATCGTATTCTAAGAACAGCAGTGACAGATTATACAGCTACCATAACTCCGATAAGAGGGCTTGTATGCCCGGACTTGTGTGCACGAACTGCTGCGAACAATTTACTAGCAGCGGGAGTTTGAGCACCTCTAGGCCGACTTCCACTCACGCCACAGCATCGACTTTCACGGCTTAACTGGTGCTGTCGGCGGATCTCTTGGCAGATGGAATGGCGCGCATTGGTCTTCACCAATGAAAGCTGATTCTGCCTGCACGCAAATGATGATCTTTTGCGCTTACGACGTAGACCTGGCGAGCGTTGTAGAGTACATTCGTCAAGTCACACTGGTGTCACCCCAGGTCTTATGGTATGGGGTGCGATAAGCTACAGCCGTCGTCTACCTTTGGTGTTTCTGGAGGGGACGGTAACCAGCACTCGGTGTCTGCAAAATGTTGATAGGCTCGTTTTTTTGCTGTTCTTGCATCAAGAAGACGTGTTGTTCCAACAGGATAGCGCTCTCTCGCGCCCTGCCTGTGAAACTCAACATGCTCTGCAACACGTGCAGCAGCTTTACTGCCCAGCATGATCTCCGAACTTGTCTCTAACTGAGCACGAGCGAGGGACGACGGGACGAGAAGGGCGTCACGCCACCTAACAACTCTTAAGGAACTACGTGAACAGGTCGAACAGGCGTGGCATAACGTATCCCTGGACGGCATTCGGCATTTGTACGATCGGCTGGATGGCAGAGTCAGCGCCTGAGTTGCCGCGAGAGGAGGCTACACCACGTATTAATATGGAATTTTTAACATGAGTCGATAGCCGGTACCTTAGAATCACTTGTGCTACTAATCTACAAACGTACTTATTTCATGCACTGAAAATGCACTGTTGTAACAATGAATATTGAGTGAAATGGAAAACTCCAAATGTTGTAGTAATTTCCCCCAGTATATATCCGTCGCCAACGGCCTTGCCGCTGTGGCAACATCGGTTCCCGTCAGATCACCGAAGTTAAGCGCTGTCGGGCTCATCTAGCACTTGGATGGGTGACCTTCCGGTCTGCCCAGCGCTGTTGGAAAGCGGGGTGCACTTAGCCCTTGTGAGGCAAACTGAGGAGCTACTTGACTGAAAGGTAGCAGCTCCGGTCTCGGAAACATACGTCCGTGAGAGCGGTGTGCTGACCACATGCCCCTCAGTATCCTCATCCAGTTACACCTATGAGCTGAGGATGACATGACGGCCGGTTGGTACCATTGGGTATTCATGACCTGTTCAGGAGGAGTTCAGTTTTAGTTTTTACGTTCAGTACATACGTCTATCCTACTCCACCGATTTTCGCAGACGTATAGCGAAGGCGCGGCGCTTGCGCTTATTATTATTACTGTCACCAGTTGCTCACAATGTGAATGTGATGTAAAGCAATTCTGGTCAGACAATACCGCCTGTGATATTTCATCTGGAATTATTACGGCAAAGGTCCATATTATAGGGGTTTATGTCCTTGGGAATCATTGGAGTTCCCTTGTGCAGCTCAGGTTTTACCTTTTCCCTCATACAAAATATCGGAGGTACCTCGACTGGTAAGTATGCAAGGCATACAGCGTTTTCCGAAAGGCCGATCGTCGATCACAAAATTTTCTATTAAAGAAGCCTGTAAATATTTAGAATGGAAGGTTAGCTGTCATTTTGGTACTATATACATTAGCTTACGTCAAATGCGATGTACTGTAACAAGTATGTGAGCATCTTTGTTAGAGTGTGTGGCTACTTGTACCTGTTTAGAGCCCCATCAACAAAACAGGGAATCGTGGTGCGATTCCTGAAGTGCCAGGACTACAGTTTGACACACCTATATCGTTGTTTATCCACACGTATCATCCAGTGTTGCAGCACTTGTTGGATGTAATTAACAGTATAATGTACACGCACTATGGACTGAGAGTAAACCGAAGAAATACGAAAGTAATGAAGACTAGCACAAAACAAATTAGTCACAAACTTAAACGTCAAAATATGAGACCAATGAGTCAACGAAATGAAGGAAGTCTGCGCCTTTGGATATAAAAACCAGACTAGCCCAGGCAAAAATTGGCGTTTCTGGCCAAAAGAAGTCTCAAAGTATCTAATATTTAACATCTGCCTTAATTTAAGGAATAAATTTCTGAGAATATACACCTGACGCACAATACTCTACGATAAAGAAAACCAGATAGAAAAAGAATATAAGCGTTTCAGATGTGCTACTATGGATGAGTGAGACAAGGTTGTAGCCTCTCCCCAATGTTATTCAATCTGTATATTGAGCAAGCAGTAAAGGAAACAAAAGGAAAATTCGGAGTAGTAATTAAAATCCATGGGGAGGAAATAAAAACTTTGAGGTTCGCCGATGACATTGTAATTCTGTCAGAGACAGCAAAGGACTTGGAAGAGCAGTTGAACGGAATGACCAGTGTCTTCAAAGGAGGATATAAGATTAACATCAACAAAGGCAAATCGAGGATAATGGAATAGTCGAATTAAGTCGGGTGATGCTTAGAAAATTAAATTAGGAAATGAGACACTTAAAGTAGTAAAAGAGTTTTGCTATATGGGGAGCAAAATAACTGATGATGGTCGAAGTAGAGAGGATATAAAATGTAGACTGGCAATAGCAAGGAAAGTGTTCCTGAAGAGAATTTTGTAAACATCGGGTATAGATTTAAGTGTCAGGAAGTCGTTTCTGAAAGTATTTGTATGGATTGTAGCTATGTATGAAAGAGAAACATGGACGATAAATAGTTTTCACAAAATAGAGAATAGAACTTACGAAATGTGGTGCTACAGAAGAATGATCACATAACAAATGAGGAGGTATTGAACAGAATTGGCGAGAAGAGGAGTTTGTGGCACCACTTGACAATAAAAAGGGACCGGTTGGTAGGACATGTTCTAAGGCATCAAGGGATCACAAATTTAGCATTGGAAGGCAGCGGGGAAGGTAAAAATCGTAGAGGGAGACCAAGAGACGAATACACTAAGCAGATTCAGGAGGATGTAGGTTGCAGTAAGTACTGGGAGATGAAGAAGCTTGCACAGGATAGAGTAGCATGGAGAGCTGCATCAAGCCGGTCTCAGGACTGAAGACCACAACAACAACAAACTATGGAAGGATAGCAATGAGATGCATGTCTGCAGAATCATCTATGACAGTCACGAGGAAGACATTGACAAGAAGCAGAGGAAGGGTGATTGGAGACGTTTACAGAGATCAAAGAATAACTTCCATTGCTCTTGAGGGAGCTGAAGGGGATAAAACTGTAGGGGGACACAGAGAGTGGCTTACACATGTCCAGTAACTCAAGACGTTTGATGCAACCGGTACTCTGAGATGAAGAGGTTGGCACAGGGAAGGAATTCGTGGAGGGTCGCCTCCAACATGTCAAAGGACTGGGAAAAAATTCGGCTAGCATAGAGTTTCTACTAACGAGTAGTGTATATTGATATGTTGGTGGTAAGTGAAGGGTGTCTCACCCTTAAACAATATATTAACGTAGATACACCCATAATTTATGAATTTCCATAGACACCTCCCGGAGGTCTTTAACCTTTTCTCAAAGTTACAGTCATAACGCAGCTGATGGAGCGATATAATGAACGGATGAAATGCGTTGGAATGTAGTGTTAGCTAACACTGCGTAAGCTGATCCAGTCGCACGTTCAAGCTGCCGCGTGGCGACGTGTGGATTGTCCTAAAACGTTAGTTGCGTTTCTCTGATCAGCTCCTCTTCCGGATACCTTTCATCATACGAAGGCATCGTTGCTCTAACAGCTTGTGGTCATTCGTCATTAAAGAAGACCATATCAGTTACGATACTGCAGTGTTTGTGGTTGTAAGAAATACGATGTGATGCGATGTTCCGTCGGACACGCATGCGCGCCCGAAGGAGCAGCCACTGCGACGATCAAAGCCGTTATGAAACTCAGGAGATGGATCTGCAGTCGCGAATACGGGAAAACTGTAACTGTAGAATGGAATAACGAGATTGAAAATTTGTGCCGGGCTGGGTCTCGAAAACGGATTTCCCACTTGCGAGCGGTCGCCTTAAGCGTTTCGGCTATCCGAGCATTTCTAACCCAAAAGAAGCACTGCATCGTACTTCCTTTATACACAGACACAGCACTATCCTATTTATCCACCGATGACACAATGGTGGTTTTCGATTAAATGTCTTTCCTGCACGGAATTTAAAAAAGTATAACGCGAGCAGGTTAATGACACATGGACGACGGCATATGGAAGTCTTGGCCTGGCCGTGAAGATTGACGGTATGCCTCTGTGTGGGCTCTAATCTCTTTGATTTTATCCTCATGGTCTCATCACGAGATATACGCAGGAGGAAGCAATATATTGCTTGACGCCTCGGTTAAGATATGTTCTCGAAACTTCAACAAAAGCCCGTAAGGAACTACTGAGCGTCTCTCTTACTGAGTCTTCCACTGGAGTTCATCTATCATCTTCGTAACGCTTTAGCGATTACAAAATGATCCTGTAACGATGCGCGCTGCTCTCCGTTAGATCTTCTCCACCTCTTCTATCAACCCTACCAGGTACGGATCCCACACAGTTGAGCAGTTAGTGGGCGAACAAGTGTACTGTAACCGACTTCCTCTGTTTCCGGACTGCATTTCCTTAGGGTTCTTCCAATGAATCTCAGTCTGGCATCTGCTTTACCGACGATTAATTCTATATGGCACTCCATTTTAAATCACTCCTAATGCCTACCCCCAGATAATTTATGGAATTTACTGCTTCCAGATGCTGACCTGCTATATTGTAGCTAAATGATAAACGATCTTTCTTTCTGTGTATTCGCAGCGCATTACACTGGTCTACACTGACATTCTATTGCCATTCCCTGCACCATGCGTCAATTCGTGGCAGATCCTCCTGTATTTCAGTACAATTTTCCATTGTTACAACCTCTTGATATACTACAGCATCATCCGCAAAAACCCTCAGTGAACTTCCGATGTTATCCTCAAGGTCATCCTCAAGGTTATCCTCTGCGGCGCACTTGAAATCACTCTTACTTCGGAAGACTTCTCCCCATTGCGAATGACATGATCCGCGGCGCACCTGTAATCACTCTTACTTCAGAAGACTTCTTCCCGTTGAGAATGATATGCTGCGTTCTGTTATCTGGAAACTCTTCAATCAAATCACACAATTGGTCTGATAGTCCATATGCTCTTACTTTGTTCATTAAACGACTGTGGTGAGCTGTATCAAACGCCTTGCGGAAGTCAAGAAACACGGCATCTACCTGGGAACCAGTGTCTATGGCCCTCTGAGTCTCGTGGACGAATAGTGCGAGCTGGATTTCACACGATCGTCTTTTTCGGAACCCATGCTGATTCCTATAGAGTTGACTTCTAGTCTCCAGAAAAGTCATTATACTCGAACAAAATACGTGTTCCAAAATTCTACAACTGATCGACGACGTTAGAGATATAGGTCTATAGTTCTGCAGATCTGTTCGACGTCCCTTCTTGAAAATGGGGATGACCTGTGCCCTTTTCCAATCTTTTGGAACGGTACGCTCTTCTAGAGACCTACGGTACTCCGCTGCAAGAAGGGGGGCAAGTTCCTTCGCGTACTCTGTGTAACATCGAACTGGTATCTCATCAGGTCCAGCGGCCTTTCCTCTTTTGAGCGATTTTAGCTGTTTTTCTATCCGTCTGTCATCTATTTCGATATCTACCATTTTTGCATCTGTTCAACAATCTAGAGAAGCAACTACAGTGCAGTCTTCTTCTGTGAAACAGCTTTGGAGAAAGACATATATTATTTCAGTCTTTAGTCTGTCACCCTGTGCTTCGGTACCATTTTGGTCACAGAATGTCTGGACAACTGGCATACAAGGATAACAGAAATGTTAAGACGAGCGCTCGCGACAAGCTGGAAGTCGAGGTTCGAGCCCTGGTCCCGGACAAAGTTTCAAAGTCGTCATTTCACTTTCCAGTTGGATGTTGCGTGTATTGGAAACTGCAAACACGTTTCCTGTGAAATCATATCCACTCTTTTGGCAGTCGTGCGTAGATAAACACAGGAACCGTACATTATCAGTATATGTACTTACAATTGCTCAAGAGGTAGATTTTGGCGATACTTCTCCAGTATTGTTGTTGTGGTTCTCAGTCCTGAGACTGGTTTGATGCAGCTCTCCAGTAACACACTAAAAAATAAACGTATAAACGTAATGCGATATTTCGGCAGTTATAAACGTTAAAAAGTCCTTGGTTGTGTCAGAAAATGCGTCACATATTTCGCTACAGGACGGGTTTCACTAGACATGGCCTGCACCTCAACAGGTATGGGAAGGGAAGGTTGGCAAAGCTTATAGGTGACAGCATAGGTGGGGTTGGTGGGATCACTCATGGGAAAATTCCTGCAGTAGTGGGTGTTAGAGCTGCACCTTTTTTAGATTGAAGTCAGCTGATAGGTATTCCTGCTTAAGGGAAGTCTCTCTAACATGGGAATCACTTTTGACAAAGCTTAGGTATCCGAGTAATGAGGGAATTAGTATATTTCACCAAAATATACAAGGTAGGGAGATAAAGTTAGTGAACTGCTTATAGATGTTGACTCTCAAATTATTGGTATATCTGAACACTTCTTTAATAAGGAGATAATTCAGAGGCTTCCTTTACCAGAATACAGGTTGGCTGGCAGCTTTTCGAGGAGCTCTTTGCGGTGTGGGGGAGTAGCCATGTATGTGAAAAACGGCATCCCTTTTAAGTCATTTGATGTTTCAAAGTACTGCACTGAAAAGGTGTTTGAATGTTGTGCAGGTGTGGTTAAATTTAACGGAGCTAAACGTCTAACTGTTGTTGTTTATAGATCCCCAGACTCCGATTTCACAACATTTTTGCTAAGGCTAGAGTTAGTTATATGTGGTGACTTCAAAATTAATTGTATAAGTCATTGTGCAAGGAAGAGGATGCAGGTAGACCTCTTTAATTCATATAATCTTATGCAAATCGTATTCTTTCCAACGAGAGTGCCAGGGAACAGTAGAACAACCATAGACAACATTTTTGTTCATTCCTCATTACTAGAAGGGCATTCTGTTAGCAAAAAGGTGAATGGCCTTTCAGATCATGATGCACAAATTTTAACTTTAAAAGATTTTTGTGCTGCAACAAGTGTTAAATATAGTCATCAGCTGTTCAGGAAAGCTGATCCAGTTGCTGTAGAGACCTTTGTAAACCTTATAAAGGAAGAAGAGTGGCAAGATGTTTATAGCACTGATACAGTAGACGATAAATATAATGCTTTTCTCAAGACTTTTCTCATGCTCTTTGAAAGCTGCTTTCCGTCAGAACGTTTAAAACAGGGTACCAGCACAAACAGGCTGCCTGGGTGACTGAATAGAGGGATAAGAATATCTTGTAGAACAAAGTGGCAATTATATCAAAACGTTAGAAACAGTCAAAATCTAAATGCAGCAGCCCATTACAAACAGTATAGTAAGGTGCTTAAAAATGTTATTAGGAAGGCAAAAAATATGTGGTATGCAGATAGAATAGCTAAGTCTCAGGATAAAATTAAAACCATATGGTCAGTCGTAAAGGAAGTTGCTGGTCTGCAGAGACAGGTCGAGGATATAGAATCAGTGCTTAGTGGGAATGTCCGTGTTACTGATAAGTCGCATTTATGTACAGTATTTAGTAATCACTTTCTGAATATAGCAGGTGAACTAAATAGAAATCTAGTCCCAACAAGGAATCATATAGCGCTCTTAGAAAAAAGTGTTCTGAGACTGTTCCCTGAAATGCTCCTCCATGATACTGACGAGAGGGAGATTGAGTTAATAATTAAAACACTAAAGACCAAGAACTCTCATGGATATGACGGGGTATCTAGCAGAATACTGAAGTATTGTTCTATGTATGTTAGCCCAGTTCTCAGCCATATCTGTAACTTTTCCTTTAGGAGTGGTCGGTTTCCTGACCGATTAAAGTGCTCGGTAGTGAAGCCACTTTATAAAAAGGGAGACATTGATAATGTTTATAATTTTAGACCTATTTTTATGCCATCGATGTTCGCTAAAGTTATCGAGAAGGTTGTATATACAAGGTTACTGGAGCATTTAAATTCACATTATTTGCTGTCAAATGTTCAATTTGGTTTTAGAAATGGTTTAACAACTGAAAATGCTATATTCTCTTTTCTCTGTGAGGATTTGGAGGGTTGCGAACGCTAGGTGTTTTCTTTGATTTAACGAAGGCTTTTGACTGTGTTAACCACAAAATATAACTGCAGAAGTTGGACCATTATGGAGTAAGGGGAGTAGCTTACAATTGGTTCGCCTCTTACTTTAAGAACAGAAGGCAGAAGGTAATTCTCTGCAATATTGAGAGTGGTAGTGATGTTCAGTCCCAATGGGGCACTGTTAAGTGGCGCGTTCCCCAAGGGTCGGTGCTGGGGCCACTGCTGTTTCTAATTTATATAAATGATATGCCTTTTAGTATTACAGGTTATTCAAAAATATTTCTGTTTGCTGATGACACCAGCTTGGTAGTGACGGATCTTGTGTGTAATATTGAAACAGTAACAAATAATGTAGTTCATGAAATATGTTCGTGGCTTGTGGAAAATTATTTGATGCTAAATCACAGTAAGACTCAGATTTTACAGTTTCTAACTCACATGAACCGATATTTTGATCAGACAGAATAGGCATATTATAAGCGAGACGGAACAGTTCAAGTTCCTAGGCGTTCGGATAGATAGTAAGCTGTTGTGGAAAGCCCATGTCCAGGATCTTGTTCAGAAGCTAAATGCTGCTTTACTTACCATTATAACAGTATATGAAATAAGTGACACTTCAACACGAAAAGTAGTCTACTTCGCATATTTTCATAAGCTTATGTCGTATGGTATTATTTTTTGGGGTAATTCTTCTGATTCAAAAAGGGTATTTTTGGCTCAAAAACGGGCTGTTCGAGCTATATGTGGTGTAAGTTCGAGAACCTTGTCGACCCCTATTCAAAAATCTGGGAATTCTGACATTGCCCTCACAGTATATATTTTCTTTAATGTCGATTGCTGTTAGCAATATTAGCCTATTCCCAAGAGTTAGCAGCTGTCACTCAGTTAATACTAGGCAGAAATCAAATCTGCATGTTGAATTCACTTCCTTGACTCTTGTGCAGAAATGAGTGCAGTATTCTGCTGCATCCATTTTCAATAAGCTACCACAAGAACTCAAAAATCTTACCAGTAGCCCAAACTCTTGTAAGTCTAAACTGAAGAGTTTCCTCATGGCTCACTCCTTCTATTCTGTCGAGGAGCTCCTGGAAGAGCTAAAAAATTAAGCAAATTCCAGTGTTACATTGTTGATTTTCTTCATTTAAACTTACGACTTGTCACGTGAATATGTTTTTTTATATTTCATTTTATCTGTTTCTAATATCGTGTTATAATTTCATGTATTGTCTCGTTCCATGACCATGGAGACTTCTCCTTAATTTGGTCCCACGGAACAATAAATAAATAAATAAATACAACTGGCGAAAATCGCACCACCATATACACTGGGGCGCGAAAGAGAACTGGTATAGGAATGCGTAATCAAGTGCAGAGGCGTGTAAACAGGCAGAATATGGCGCTGCGGTCGGCAATACCTATAAAAGACAACAAGTATCTGGCGTAGTTGTCAGATCGATTACTGCAGCTACTATTGCAGGTTATCAAGATTTAAGTGGGGCTGAACGTAGTGTTATATTCGGCGCACGAGCGATAGGACATAGCCTCTCCGGGGTAGCGAAGAAGTGGGATTATCCCATACGACCATTTCACGAATGTACCGTGGACATTAAGAATAAGGAAAAACATAGAATCTCCGACATTGCTGTGGCCTGAAAAAGATCGTGTAAGAACGGGGCCAACGACGACTGAAGAGAATCGTACAACGTGCCAGAAGCGAAACCTTTCCGCATATAACTGCCGATTTCAGTGCTAGGACATCAGCAAGTGTCAGCGTGCAAACCATTCAACAAAACACCATCGATATGGACTTTCGGGGCCAAAGGCCTACTCGTGTACCCTTGATGACTGTACGATGTAAGGCTTTACGCCTCACCTGGGCCATCAACACCTACATTGGACTGTTGATGGCTGGTAAGACGTTGCCTGGTCGGACGAGTCTCGTTTTAAATTGCATCGAGAGGATGAACGTGTACGAGTATGGAGACAACCTCATGAATCCATGGACACTAAATATCAGCAGCAACTGTTCAACCCGGTGGAGGCTCTGTAATGGTGTGGGGTGTGTGCAGTTAAAGTGATATGGGATCTCTGATTGGTCTAGATACGACTCTGAGAGGTGACACATACGTAAGCATCCTGTCTGATCACCTGGATTCATTCATGCTCACTGTGCATTCTGACGGACTTGGGTAATTCCAGCAGAACAATGCGACACCCCACACGTCCAACACTGCTGCAGTGTGGCTCCAAGAAGACTCTTCTGAATTTAAACACGTCCGCTGGGCATCAAACTTCCCAGACATAAACATTATTCAGCATATTTTCGATGAGTTGCAACGTGCTGTTCAGAAGTGATCTCGACCGCACCTTACGGAGTTATGGACAGCCGTGCAGGATTCCCTCCAGCATTACTTTATACATTAGTCAGATCCATGCCACGTAGTGTTGCAGCACTTCTGCGTGCTCGCAGGGGCCTTGCACGATGTTATACAGCTGTACCAACTTCTTTGGCTCTTTAGTGTGTTTACTCGCACTGGGTGTATGTTGTGGGGAACGTAGGTGGGGCAGGGATTGAAGGCGGGGGCTTATCTTAATCGGGGCAACATGTGTAAAAGTTCCTGTTGACGTCGATCTTGACGTACTGTGTAGACAAGGACTTGCCATTAGTACCGCCACTAGAAGCTGTTGGGCAACAATACGGGATATAACAGATAACCGTTTATCTGAGATTTTAACAGTGAATATCACCTGCAAGTTCAATGTTGGATTCCAACAACCGAACACAACTCTCGTAAGGTATACAGAAATCACCGGTACGCACAGGTACCCCATCCCAGCACACGCTACCGAATAAAAACATTAGTACTGGCACTACAATACCTATTAAGAACGTCACCTAGACTGATGAATTGCGGAAGACGCTGACAAATACAGTGCGTAACATGACTAAATCACTAACTACATAAAAAGGCATCCAGCTCAACCACAAGGCTTAAGGTTTGAACAGAAATAGTCAGCAATTACAACCAAAGATTTGCAGAATATGATGTCGGCACTGTTCTGCCAACGGCCTCGTCAAAGACGGCCTCGTCAAAGATGAAGGAGGAGCGGGCAGAGTTGCAGGGTACTCTTTTGACCATTGTTCGGAAACTGCCCATAAAAGGCAAGAGAATCAATAATGATCAAACGCCTAGGGATGCAGACGGCAATGAAAACTGTCTACATCTACATCTGCATGATTACTCTGCTATTCACACGAAAGTGCCTGGCAGAGGCTTCAGTGAACCAACTTCAAGGTGTCTCTCTACTGTTCCACTCTCGAACGGCACGCGGGAAAAACGAGCGCATAAATTTTTCTGTGCGAGCCGTGATTTCTCTTGTTTTATCGTGATGATGATTTCTCCCTAAGTAGGTGGATGCCAACAGAATGTTTTCGCAATTGGAGGAGAAAACTAGTGATGGAAATTTCATGAGAAGATCACGTAGCGACGAAAATCGCCCTTGGATGCCACTCCAATTCACGTATCATGTCTGTGGCACTATCTGCCCTATTTCGCGATAGTACAAAACGAGCTGCCCTTCTTTCTACTTTTTCAATGTCACCCATGAGTACCACCTGATGCGGATCCCACACCACACAGCAGTACTCCAGAATAGGGCGGACAGGCGTGGTGTAAGCAGTCTCTTTAGTAGACATGTTGCACCATCTAAGCGTTCTGTCAATGACTCACAGTCTTTGGTTTGCTCTACCCACAACATTATCTATGTGATCGCTCAAAATTTGGTTATTTTGTAATTGTAATTCCTATTTATTTAGTTGAATTTACAGCCTTAAGGTTTGTGTGACTCATTGCGTAATCGAAATTTAGGCATTGCTTTTAGTACTCATGTGAATAAAATCACACTTTTCTTTATTCAGGATCAATTGCCACTTTTCGTACCATACAGATATCTTGTCTAAATTATTTTGCAATTCGCTTTGGTCATCTAATGACGTTAAATAACAGCATCGTCTGCAAATAATCCAGTGGGGCTACTCAGATAGGTTACTGTGTCGTTAATATAGTTCAGGAACAATAAAAGGCGTCCGCACGGGGTAGCCGAGCGGTCTAGGGGTTCATGCCACAGTTCGTGCGGCTCTCCCCCGATGGAAATTCGAGTCCTCCTTCGGGGATGGGTGTGTGTGTTCTCCTTAGCGTAAGTTAGTTCAGGTTAGATTAAGTAGTGTGAAGCCTAGGGATCGATGATCTCAACAGTTTGGTCCCATAGGAACTTCCCACAAATTTACAAATTGCCAATAGACAGCGTATAACACATCCTTGGAGAACACCGGATATTACTTTTCTTTTACTGCTGTGACTTTCCGTCTGTGACTACGAATTATGACCTTTCTGACAGGAAACCACGAAAATCAGTCGCACAACTGAGACGATATTCCATTGGCACGCAGTTTCGTTAGAAGTCGCTTGTGAGGAACGGTGTTGAGAGCCTTTTGGAAATCGAAAAATTTGGAATCAATCTGACATTCCTTGTCGATGGCACTCATTACTTCATGAGTATAAAGTACTAGTTGCGTTTCACATGAACGATGTTTGATGAATTCGTGTTTCAACAAATCGTCTTCTTCTAGGTCATTCATAATGTTCGGACACAGTATTAAAGACACGTAATATGTACCCACAGGTCAAGTGGCATGCTACTGAGAAAACTTTCGCGATGTTTCCTCCGTTGGAAAGATATTCTGGACTAGTCCCCATTGGGCTCTCCAGGATGGAACTTTCAAGGGAGAGGCGGCCATGAGAGAAATATGAAATTATCAACGAAACACTACGATTAAGAGCTTGGATTGACAGAAGTGCTAGGGAAGCTAGAAAATCTAGAAAGGGAGATGCGAATGCTAAATCTAGGTACAGTAAGAATCATTGAAGCGAAATGGAGAGAACACAAGGATTACTGGTCAGAATAATAGAGGGTAATATGAACTAAAGAAAACGGTATAACGAGAGTCCGCTTCATTATGAACAATAACAGGACAGAGAGTGATTTACTGCGAGCAATTCAGTGACAAAGAAGCTGTCATCAGATTAGACAGTACACCAACGCCGACAATGGTAGTTTAGTTGTTTAGTTATACATGCTGAGGTCACAAGCAGAAGATGAAAAGAGGGAACAAGTGTATGAGGATGTTCAAAAAATAATTCAGTACTGGAAAATCTCTGTTTGCCTAATAGCTAAAACGGACAGAAATGCGGTTGTAGAGGAAGGTGTTGAGAAAGATTTATGGGAGAGTACTGGATTGCCGGCCGGAGTGGCCGTGCGGTTCTGAGCACTACAGTCTGGAGCTGAGCGACTGCTAGGGTCGCTGGTTCGAATCCTGCCTCGGGCATGAATGTGTGGCAGGTCTTTAGGTTAGTTAGATTTAATTAGTTGTAAGTTCTAGGCGACTGATGACCTCAGAAGTTAAGTCGCATAGTGCTCAGAGCCATTTGAACCAGTACTGGATTGGTAATATGAATGGGGAGCAAACAAATTCAGTTGTGCAGTAAATTCCAGATAGTAATAACCAATACTCTGTTCAAAAAGCACAAAAGAAGGAGCTGTACTCCGAAAATATTTCATCTTGGTTACATCATGGTCACACAGAGATTTCGAAACCAGAAATTGTTTTGCACGGCGTATGCAGGAGGAGGTATAGACTCAGATCAAAATTTGTGAAGATCAAGACTAAATTGAAGTTTAAGAGAATCGTCCGGAAGAATATGGATACAGAACAGGAGTACTGGCGAGTGATAAGCCGCGTTTGATATTCTCAAAAAATTTGGATACTGCGATAATAAATACCACAGCAGGCAGTTCAGTTGACGATGGGGGTACATATCTAAAAAGAGCAATCACGGGTGTTGGAAAGAACGTAGGTACAAGAAAGGTACCTACGAAGAAACCCAAAAGATATACTTCAATTGATCAACGAACAGAGGAAGTACAAAACCGTTCAAGGAAATACAAGCAGACAACAACATAAATCCCTTACGAATAAAATAAAGAAGAAGTGCAGGGAAGACAATACGAAATGGCTGCAGGAAACGTGTGAATAAAATCGAAATAGAAATGATCGTAGAAGGACTAATTCAGTGTACAGAAAAATGAAAATAACTTTCTTTGAAATTCGGAGCAAGGGCGGCAACGTTAAGGGTGCAAAGTGAAATACAATGTTACAGACAAAAAAGAGAGCTGATATGTTAAAAGAGTACACGGAAGGAATCTATGAGGAAAGGAATTGTCTGATGACATGAAAGAAGAGGAAAATTCAGTCGATATGGAAGAGACAAGGGTCCAATATGATTGTCAGAATTTATAGTTGCGGAAGACTTGAGATCACAGTCGATATAGTGATATGGAATTCAGTAGAACAGTGAGAATTCAAAGGAGTTGCAGGAAGACTTGAGATCAAATAAGGCTGGATAGGTATAAAATATTTGTATGTATTTCTAAGATCACTGTTATTCAAGTTGGTGTGTGGAATATTTGAGAAAGGGGACGTACTAATGGACTTTCTGAATACATCAGCCACACTATACCAAAGAGTACAAGAAGAGATATGTGCGAGAACCATCGCACAATCAGCTTAATAGCCTACGCATTGAACTTGCTGACAGAGTAGCATACAGAAGCACGGGTAAGGAAACAGTGGATCTGTTAGATGACGACTAGTTTGGTTAGGAAATGTAAGGATACCAGAGAGGCGCACTTGACGTTGCGCTTGGTATTGGAAACTGAGGAAAAAACAGTGACCTTCATAGAATTTGTCAACTGAAAAAAACGTTAGCCATTGGAAAGTGATGCAAGAAGTTCGAAATTGTGAGAATTATGGGAATAAGCTGAAGGGAACAACGGGTAATGTACAATATCTACGGGAACCAAGAGAGGACCTTAAGATTGGATGACCACGAACGAAGTGTTCGAACTGAAAAGAGTGTAAGGCAGGGATGCAGTCTTTCGCCCCTAGTGTTCAATCTGTACTTAGGAAAAGTAATACAAATAAAGGTTCGAGAGTGGGATTAAAATTCAAGAAGAAAAGATATGAATGATATGATTCGCTGCTGACATTGCTATCATCAGTCGAGGTGAAAAAGAATTATTGAAACAGTCCAATAAGTAAAGAATATGGATTAAGAGCAAACTGAAGACAGACGAAAATAATGAGAACTAGCGGAAATGAGAATAACGCGAAACTTTACATCGAAATTTGTGATCATAATGTAGACGAAGTTAAGGAATTCTGCTACCTTAGAGGAAAATAATCTATGGCGGACATCACAAGGAGGACGATAGAAAGCCATTAACACAGCAAATAGAACGTTCCTTGCTTCAAATGGAGGAAGAAATATCAGAGAACGTACGTTTGGGACACAGTTTTGTACGGTAGTGAATCATTGACAACTGGAAAACTGGAAGAGGAGAGAATATCAGCTTTTGAGGCGTGGTGCTGCAGGTGAATGTTGATAATTAACTGGACTGATAAGGTAGGAAATGAGTAGGTTTTCTCCAGCATCGTTGAAGAAAGGGACATGTTTAAAACACTGCCATTAAGAAGGGACAGGTTGATAATTTCTTTAGACACAAGGAATAATTTCAATAGTAATAGTAGAGCAGTAGAGTGTAGAATCTGTAGAGGAATGCAGGTACTGGAACACACACAGCAAAAATATCAGTATTTTGATGAAAAATCTACTCCGAGATGTAAAGGTTGGCACAGAAGACGAATTCGTGGTGGGAAGCATGAAACCAACAGAATTCTGATGAAGCATACTGCATTTCGTTTACTATAGCCTTAAGTTTAAACATGACACCACACGAAATATTGCGTCTTATGGAACTTGGCGCAGCTGATCTACGTTCTGACTTGTTAAATACTCATTTCACCCTTAAGATCGCCACCTGCGGTATTTAAAATAATTTCTCCATACGTGTATTTTTCTACAAATAACATTCTCAGTTATGCGTCATTTTATCTAATCCGAACACTCTACGTTCTTAATTTGTATTATCAATCGTAATACACACGAAATAACAGAATCACAAGACGTCATTAAAATCGTTGAAACATGTCACAGGACCCTAGAGTTCAATAATCTGTACATAAATGTGCCCAGGCGAACTTGCCTTAATCGCCACCAATAAAAGGCTGAAGAAGAGATTATATTACTGAGACATTTAAATTCTAGGATTAGTTTAATCTGGTTGTTATCGTCCTCTGTAATTTTCCCTGCTTAATCTGAAGGAAGAGCAGTAGAGAGTAAAGAAGGAGAAGAGATGTAATCGCTTTTTTTGTTCGAGCGTGTCGGAAACTTGGAGCGAGGCATTTATCACTCTGCATTAAAGGTCTTGTTCTTCTTTATACTTTCGTCTGACAGAATAGGCTACTACTTGTTCCGAAAACTGTATGCTGCTGGCCACGTACGGTACTTGTCTAGAGAGTATTCGAAGCTTTCCTTCTCAGTTCACAGAATCTGAGTGCCACGATACAGCTGGATTTTGCCGTCTTTCACATTAAACCAATACATACAGCTTTTCTCATTCAAAAATGGAACGTTTCTGCAGAACTGTGACCCATGAGGAATGACAGCCTTTACGCATGAAAGGATGAACTAATAAGAAAAAGTTCTGACGTAGTTCACGATTATAAAGGTGCTATCTCACCATTCACACAAAGAGACGATCTCATACTATCTGCATAATCGTTATGCCGCATCAGGCATGTGCTGATTAGGTTTTCCTGAAGAACGAAATTTTCTTACAAAACGGCCATCTGTGATATAATTGCAGTTATCAATCGTTTGATCAAACGATTAGTTTTCATTTTCCCATGGCGAGTCTGTGACATACACTATTACGTTCAAGCAGAAAAGTACTATTCTGTGGCAACCAGTGCACGAACAGAGCTCTACCTTCATCATTGAGGGAATATTGAAACATTTTCTAACGACTGTGCCTATACATACTTCAAAGGTCAACCATTTGCAGTTCTTAAATGTTCCACGTTCACAATAGAATTACGTGACGACCTGCTTATTCACTGCGTTTTCGTAACACTTTTTCCAGTTCCATGTGGTTAACAACAGCACTGTTAAAATCACATAAATCAGCAACTAGCCCTAGGTATTACATATGAACAGAGACTACAAATTACACACCTATGATGAGTTCTACGTGTCTTTCACATTCGAAGGACAAAATTAATATTCTGACTGACCATTACTGTTGGAAAAAAAAAGAAAGAGGCTGTATAGGAAATGTGTTGATAGACGTAATTAGGATGCTTGTTCAAGTGCAGAAACCCCGCATGAGCAGATATCTAGGAATTGTTTTGAGGGGTGTCTGCGGTTCATCAAAATCTGTTATCGACTGAATTCAAGAGAGTGGGATTTAATACATGAACTATTAGCTTGGGTATTCTGTAGCAGTCCTAGATTCCGTCGCAGTCGATCACTTCCATTCGTTGCTTATGGTGACTCAGTATGATTACTTACCATGTTAGACAGTTGAGCAATATTTAGTAAACTCTATTTATGTCTGCTAACGTCAGTACAGAGGAAATAGTTTACTTAGTCTGTGTTGCTCGTAGAATCCATTATGGCTCTCAAATATTTTCGTGACCTACCATTTAACTCTTCAGGATGAACTGGTTCTGTTTGTAAATTACAACAATCCAACAGTTAATTCCAGTACAAATAAAGGAATAGGAGAAATTGTAAATAAATTACTTAACAGACAAAGTCTGTTTGAAAGAGAAAGAAGTATATTCTAAACATCAAGGTGCGTAGACCCAAGCTGTATATAATTTTTGAGGAAGAGATAGTAAGACACCTGAAAAGATTTTTATTAATAGAATCGTGCTAGTAAGCAACTCAGTACAGACGTTTTAGGCATTTCGTGGCAAAACACTCCTTGCTTATTTAGTTCAGTGTTGTCCTGTAAAATTATGAACTGATATAACCAATCTGAACAAAAAATAATCCTTCTCGATACTTACAGATTAAACATCGAAAATTTCTTACACGCTTGATAATATTTATTGTTTCGTCATCGTAAGTGTTTAGAACATACACTGACAAGCCAAAACATAATGACCACTGACCACCACGACGTTGGATGCCTCCTGGTGCCATTGCTGGCACATGACTCTGCTACAAAACCAAGCGGAGCAGACACGGACAGGGTATCACCCTAGCAAAGATATGGACTGAAAATGGAGAAATACTTTGAGATAAGCGGTTTTGACAAAGAGCAGATTATTATTACGTAGAGTTTGTGAACGAAAACGGCGAAGCTTGTTGAATATTCACATGATACTATCATGAGAATCTATGGAAACTGGTAGAAGGGCAGTGAAACTATCACTAGGCGCTAAATGGTTGGACGTCCTAGGCTCTACACAGAAAGTGGGGTTTGGGAACTTGTCTGCTCTGTAAAGTAAGATAGATGGTGATCACAATACTTGTGCACGCACAAGTGCTTCGGAGCACACCATTCATCGCACTTTGTTGGCATGGAGCTTCGCAGCAGACCACCTCTACATATTCACATGTTGGCCCAACGAGATCTTTAGTTACTATTGCAGTGGACAAGGGATCATCGGGATTCGATCGCATACCAATGAAAATGTGTAAGTCCTTCGGGCGACACTAGATGGCCTCCACAAACACCCGTCATCGAGGTGAACGGCACCTCGAAACGTGCATTGCGTCACGGACGCAGGATGCTGGGGATAGTATTATGCTTTGGGAGACATTTTCCTGTACTCACATGGGCTTGTGGTAGTAATCGAAGACACGCTGGCAGCTGTGTTACCACCTGCATCCTTTCATGCTTGATGTCTTCCCCGACGATGATGTCATCTTTCAGCGGTATAATTGTTCAAAATTGTTCAAGTGGCTCTGAGCACTGTGGGACTTAACATCTATGGTCATCAGTCCCCTATAACTTAGAACTACTTAAACCTAACCAACCTAAGGACATCACATAACACCCAGTCATCACGAGGCGGTATAATTGTCAGCGTCTCTGAACCAGAACTGTGCTACAGACGTTGGAGAAGCAAATTCGCCTGATGTGAATCCTATGGAACCCAGATGGGCCACGGGCGCCATCACCACGTCCGCAAATCAAAATCTCGTTACTTTGTATTTAAGCGAATTACGCGACTTGTGGGCAGGCATCAAATGCTACACATCTCCACAAGCCTACCAACAAACTGTCGGATACCTGATATTTATGTATACGTAAATGTATATGCATATGTTACTGAATTCATTCGATACTGCCATTAAGAAGAATTCTACATATCTTTGTGGTGACTAGTTTCGGACATTGTGTCCATTATAAATCCGTCTCATAAAAACAAAGTTACAGCAGATGTCATAATAACTAAACTAATGACGGAGAAAAGCTGGCAGTGTTTTTTCTTATAATAAGCTGTAAGAAAGATTACATACTCTCTTCGAAAGTAAGTGAAATACTGATTTATATGCGTGTTTGGAAGAGCCACTGCAGGCTATCCTAATGGCAATGCACAAAACGCACGTCTCCATTTCACAAATGCTGGAACGCAAAAATCACAGCAACGCAAGTGGGAGACACTCGAGGAAACAACCTGAAGTCCTGATCGCTCCTCATGTGATTATCACGCCTTCTGTCCGATGAAAACGTCCTTGAAAATTCGAGCACTTCTATCAGACGAGGATATGCTGAAGGCAGTTATGGACTTCATCACGCTACAGGACACTGTATTTTACCAAATGAATATCTTGCCACAGTGCTTACGGCAATTTTGCCTGGAATGTATGGCCGTCAAATGAAACTTTTTGATCGCTCCTCATATCCTACATTCCCTAGAATGCCTGATCAAACGTTCGCTAACCCCAATCCTTCAGCTATCTATCCCTTTGCTGTTCCCAGTTCAGCAGCACATAGCCTTATACCGCCCCAATACATCCACTAATCCTCGCCCCCCCCCCCCACCTCTCCGCTGTAATTCCCCCCCCCCCCCTCCTCTTCCAACTCCCCCTACAGCTCTCACAAATGTACGTTGAAGCCTTACCCAGTTCCTGCCACATCCCGTCATGCTCTCGTAAGCAGCACTACACTTTCCCCCTCCTACCCAGCTATCCACCCTACCTCTGCCCCAGCTTTATTCTTACCCCCAATACCCACAGATCGCTTCTTTCACTAGTGCAGTTTCTGTATGCAGTCCGATCCGGCCCCAGTGGCCGGAGACAGTGGTCATGTATGTGTGAGTGGTCCTTGTGTGAATGTGTGTGTTTTTCCTACTTCAAATGAAGGTCTTTCTGCCGAAAGTTTGAATGTATAGCAGTCTTTGTGATGTGCCGGCTTGCGACTCAGTGTCTCCTCCATATGATGAGTAGCAATCTAACCATTCCACAATATTAAATTTACAATTACAACATATGTAACACTAGTGGCTACATTGCATCCTCATAGACACAATAATGACTCAATATTTGGAAGATAACGTCCTGTTCACTTTTCCTGAAAAGATATCTTCTGAATCTCTTATTTACCATTACAGTGTTGGCACGAACCAAATACTACTCCATTAGTCTTCCGAAGTAATTTTCTTTAACAATCGTGGCTTCACTTTCAGCTCAGTTCCCCTATTGCATATTCTTAAGGGTGCTTCAGGTAGAAATTTACATTTATACAATCAAATAATTTCATGTTGACGGCAACACTAGTGCTTATTTTTGTGAGACGCCTGCATTTCGGTATATGACATTCAGGAGTTAAAATTGTCGTAATTCATCAAGATCCACATAGTAAGCTGGACTCAAAACTTAACTCCAAACACGTACACTCAGATTTATGCAAGTTGAAACTCATGAGCACACCTCACAGAATGTCTCGAAGATTCAACGTACCACTGATTTCACTCAGAGTCTCCCCGAGGCCATAAGCTCTCGCCAAGTACAGGTACCATGACTGACAGACTACTGTCATGCGCAATGGAAGTAAGACTGTATAGCCTGTTGTGAAAAGAATTGCATCAAGCTTCGAACATACTCTATTTTGCCATATTTAAAGCAAACTTCCGGTATTATGTTAGATTTTTAATTTTTCTGAACGCTTCACGATCCTCTCTCTTCATGATCCTCTTTGTGCAATAACAAGTTATACATATAGAGGAAGGATTCAAAAGATATTTTGTGTAATGACGCACTCCACGGTATAAAGATTGATGTCACCGATTACTGCCGCTGAGACACTATGTTTCCTGGTGATGACCTTGGCTTTTTGTAGGACAAGAAGATGATGCTTGGAAGCTCACATGAGCAGCTGCAGCTATTAAAAAGCAACGACACTGACACTTAAGATACAACAGTAGCGTCAAATCGGAAGATTTGTACCAGACTGAGAAACACATTTTCTAGGTGACCATGTGGAGTTTCTTAGTTACTTATTTGCTCCAGCGCTCTAAGAGCCAAAATGAAGCAGTATATCTAAGCTGCAATAGTAAAGCAGTCGTAATTTGATGTAATTAGAAGAACAAACACTGTATAAGATTGTGAAGTAAATTCTTTCAGAACTCACTTCAATATTAATTGAAGAAAAATTTTATTTGCAAACCAACTTTTTCTTTTTCTTTTGCTTACTGGAATAACTGAATTTCTCTAACAACAATATCAAGCTACCTGTGCGAGAACCCTTGTGGTCTCTTTACAGCAGAAAATCGACTGCTTATAGTGATAGAAAATGTCAGTCGGGTTGGAAATTACAGTCTCTTGTAGTTAAAGGGTGGATACACTGGATAGACAGCTATGTGTGGTTTGAAACTGATTCATTCTTTCCCGTATAGGGTCTACATTCACTTCTATGACAACACACAGATTTTGCTTTATGGATAGCGTCGTGTCATTTCAAAGTTTTGACTGGCACCCTTCCACAATATATTAATTGAAGATTTTGCTGTGAGGGAAGCCCTCACTATTGGTAATTGTTGTTCTTTATCCAAACATGCATCGACACATATATGTCATCTTCAGCTGGTTACGATTTCTTTGTGTAATGTGTTATACAGAGTGCATCATTGTCCAAAGTGTTATACGAAGTGCATCATTGTCTATCTATTCTTAGCCTAAAAGCTATAATATGATAGTTTTCCGGTGATAACATGAAATGTGCGTATGGGTCTGTTGTTGTTACCTTGTTTCTATTCCTTATATGCCGTAGTTTGTGGACGTAATATAAAAAAAACAATTATGTAAAACACTTTTACAGGAATCGTTCGAGATCTACTGTGGACGTCACATACGTGTGAAACCACGTATGTGTAAATAACAGAGAAGTGAAATACATTGTGTTTTGCAGAAGGCTTGGTCTTAACTCCCCCATCCACCCTAAAAAAAATTCTCTTACATTACATTATAAATTTTCGCTATCACTGACACTGACCATCCTAAAAAGACTGCGATTGTTGTAGCGGAACTAGGATTTGGAGTTTTAATGCAGTTTGAGACGTGCGCATAAATAAAAAAAGCATTTATTTACACTTACTAATCAAACTGACAATGCCATCCCAAAGAGGTGTGCTCTCAGTTCCCATGCACCATCAAATCATTAACTTAAAGAAATACTAGGTACATTCCACTCACAGTTAAGACACCAGCAGAGTTTTACAAAATGCAACCTCCAATGATTCTCGCCCCTCATTCCTGAGCTTCATCAATTGCGAAGAAAGTACCAGTCTTTGAAATATGTCAGAAACAAACTGAAATGATTCACTTAAGACAATCATGTAGCACCCGCTCTTACATGCTCACTAGCATCTCCAGCACGAAAGTCTCAAAACCCTGGCATTGTTCTCATACCGTAATAGTTCTTAACGGCCAAAGGGCTTACCAATAGTGTATAACACGCATCTGAGTAAATCTTATGCCTACTGGCCAGCAGCGATAAAATAGAGTTACATAAAAGGTGTGTGAGATGACGCATGGAGAATTACGGGAATTCATGGAAATTCCATTTCTGACTTAGCAACGAAATAACGACCCTTACAAACGAATCAGCACTCGAATAAGAATATGGGGACCCAAGACAGACCTGAGGTCCACAAATTGTGGCCGACTGGTCCCGATCCAAAACCTTCTCTTGATGACATGTCTAGCCGGCGTGTCCAACTCGGCGGCGCTCGGCACCTGTCACACGCCTCGCGTGTCACCGCTGTCACTTCACGACACGCATACAGATTGCCTCCTGATCCAGTAAGAAACTCCCACCTACCTCACTGATGGCCGCCACTCTATGGGGTGCACCAGGAAGTTACTCGTGCATTGCGCACAGCCCGCACTGTGATCAGCAGCCGGAGTTTTTATGAGATAGTATCGTCACAGTTATCTTAACTGAAATATATTAAAAGAAAATGATTAACAAGTCCCAACCCTGTGTTCAGTACGGCAATGTTTCGTTAGGTTAATTGTACGCCTTGTGCCCAGTGTCTGTGATGACATAATCACTCTAATAAAAACATTATCTCGCTCTCTGTTTTGGACGACAAAATAGAAATAGTGTAGTTATGCCTCTCTGGAAAAATACCTACATGGCAACGTTTGTTAATATGATCAGTGCACTATTTCAGAAATGGAGCTATGGATGGCTGTCTCCTGCACTGTTGGTTACAATAGTGCTCTGCTGAGGAAGGGTGATGAGGCTCACAGCTAACAGTGGTCTGATCACGGTCGGAATAACTTCTATACTGCATCATGTTCACAACCACTGGAAATGACAACGGTGAGAACGGTGAATATCAAGGTCTTTCCCAGTGCTGCGTCTGTCACCGGCTGATGCGGCTGCATCTTTGAGTTCTCAGGTTCCCTGGTAGGAGAATGTGTGGCTGATAGTGGTTGCAGCGTGAACTTCTGGTTGCGTCGTGATCTAGTTTCCAGATTGTAGAGATCTTCAGTTGGTAGGAAGGGATAGCATAGGGCATGAAGCTTTCCTGTTAATACCCTGGTATAGCAGGGGAGGATGGAACCTCACGTTATATTCCCACAACGGTGGAAAATTGCAGTGCTGCCGTGGCGCACAGATGCTTAGGCAGCAGGCAGTAGTTCGTGTCACATTGTCAGTGTCATCAACACGGCTATGAGCAGCACAGCCTTGAAATCGTATAACTGCCCAATGTTTGAGTCATTTTACAATAGTGGCAGCATTTATGTGTGACGCTCAGTTATCTGGAATAGAGGCAATCACTAATTGTCGTAACTGGCAGCGGATTAGGCAGTAGTTCTTCCACGTTACTGGCATGTTTTCGTCAGGCAGAAGGCTGTAAAACGGATGTGTTGCCTCCACTCAGGACGTGAATCGCTGACTGAGGCTGGCCGACTCCAGTGTGTCCTAATTACAGTCCTGCCGTACCACATCTGGCTCCTAGTCCTCTTAAAACTTTTTCCCTTTAGAGTGCACTTCCTCTACAGTAAAAATCCGACCTCCCACTTTGCTGAAACGTAGACAGTGGTTTATTTATAATTAGTAACACTTCACATCTCTGCCTTCACTCGCGAAGTTACTTTCTGTTGTTTACACTCTGTCTGAATTAAGTACCATGGTTATATACAAAGGTCTTTGTTCATGGTTCTCCTTGTCCTTAGTCAAATTGTTTCTTATTGGTGTCCTAATGATTCTTTGAGCCAATAGGTTGACGGCTGACGGGGATGAGATTTGAGTTACTTTTTGCTTTAACTGGTAGTGTTGATTCATCTTACTGCTAAAATCATAGAAGGTGATTAGACGGAAGCTCATGCGGTATCTAAAATGGTTCAAATGGCTCTGAGCACTATGGGACTCAACTGCTGAGGTCATTAGTCCCCTAGAACTTAGAACTAGTTAAACCTAACTAACCTAAGGACATCACAAACATCCATGCCCGAGGCAGGATTCGAACCTGCGACCGTAGCGGTCTTGCGGTTCCAGACTGCAGCGCCTTTAACCGCACGGCCACTTCGGCCGGCTCATGCGGTTACTAGTTGTTGACAAAATTCAGTACGGTACTTTTTATATCGTCTAAAAGGCTCCCCATCAACATGCAGCTATTTTGCGGATCTAGGGTTTGGTGAATCGAGGCTGGATAACTCGGGTCAAATGAGTAACTTAGGTAGGTTAGGTTTTACGCAGGCAGAATTTTGAGAGTATGTCGGGTACATAAATAAATGGTGAGTCGTATTCAGGGTGGTAGTTCCTGTTGTTGTGGTTGATAACTCGAAGGCCTGTCTGGACATATCACGTTTAGTGCCACTGATTAACAGTCCATAACATTGTAGTTCTATTCGCTGCGTGCCACTTTGTCGAACTTCCTCGTAACAACTACAAAAATGAGTATTGGGCTGACAACGTAGTATATCAGTCGCGATCCACTCTTTGGAAAAATTCCGTATTGTCTAGAATCTCTTTACCACAGAGGCTTGTTGCGCGAATGTGGACGGCGAGGCCAGAGAACGAGTCTTGACTTGGCGGCCGCATGAGGGATGTGGCGAATGGGGGCCTGTGCTGGGAGCAGCCCGTGTGTGTGCTGCACCTGTAGTGATAACGCGGCCTAGTTGTAGTTGAGAGCTGTTGTCTGGAAAGTTTTTGTCTGAAAACGGGCTCCCCTTTCGCATGCCAGAGTGCTTTGGTTACACAATACTGGTGTTGTCCGAAGCAACGGTTGAAAGTCTGTACAGCCGTCACTATACTGTCGCTGCGTCCTGGTTGCGTTTACACACGAGTACTGGATAACCCCAGGTGAAGTTGAGAAACTTTATTCTTGTGTATTTGCCCACCTGTGTGTTTTGTTTTTCGTGTTGCGAAACTGCAATTGAGTCTCCCCTTGTGGGGTGCCATTAGTTCCACTACTTTGTGACTGGTAATTTGTTTGTTTTAACTGTTAATGTTACAAGATTGTCATTGAGTTTGCAGTGATTGGGGCAATTATTTGTATGTATGTGTCGGACCAGTGGTAACTGATGATGGTTTAGGTCTTAACACGCCAATTTAATGATGTGTGTAATGTTTTGCCAGAAAGTGTGGGCAAGACTGACGTGTGAAATAAATTAACATTGCAAGATTACTGCTCTGTAAATCCACTCAGGTAGCAGCGAATGAATTCCAATGTTACACGTTTGGTTTTGGGTTAATTATTTACCTCTTGTAGTTGAACAATTCGCGTCTCTTAATTTGGCGTTCACCTGAAGACGTTTTGCACCTAAAATTGTTTTACAATTGTTCGGTACTCCTGCATAGAAATGAGCAAACCTTAAATTGTGCCACGAGAGAAAGTAGTGTGTACAAAACTTGTGATAAGGGATAGTTTCTTGTGTATTTCAAGTGCTTATGGTAAACTGGATTTATCTGACTACTGTTTTTAGGTTTTAACTACTGTCAGTTTATTGCTATAAATTTGTTTAAGGGTTACTACATGCATTTTTAAGATAATATTGATTTTAAATTTTTTATCGCTAGTAGTTATAGAGTTTGAGCTGAAACTTTAATGGATGTTATATTTTCTCTGAGCTCAAATTTGACACTACTACACCACTGGTATTTTACCCTTCATATTCGATCAGTGTAAATATTATTAATTAAGAGAAAGCATTGCAATTGCTACCATTTAGAGGAAGAAAAGAATAAAAGGGGTAGGACAATATGTTCTTTATAAATGTTGAGTGAGAATTGCTTGTCAATAAATTATTTAAGGATGTGTGAATTAATGTTAGCCCGGGAGCCTACCAGCCCTTTACATTTCCTACCACTCTAATTGTAACAGAGTGCAGTAAGAAGTTAGTGGGTTTCGGAGCCTGTCGTGTGGCAGGATATGTTCCATTTTAAGTGCGTGGCACCAATCGATTGTGTCTTAATATAGTCATTCTTACGTTGCAAGTCGCACCAGAGGTACTATAGAAACCAGAAACCTGCTGGACACGTCAGGCCAACTGGAATACGAGGTCGTGATTCGTCAAGAAAAAGTTGACGGAAGCGTAATTGAATTAGTGCAGCGACTGCGCGGAGCGCTGGGATGCTGCCTCGTTGTCACCGTAGAAACTGTGGAGCACGTGAGTGACGCCTGCGCGTGTTGTAATAGCCTCTTAGAAACTTTGCGGGATAGTATAGAATTATTGCTGGGTAGTATTCCTAGACGCGCGCAAGTTTTCCAAATACAAGCGAAATCGCGTTATTTGCTCAGTAGTGCTGAAGATCCTGAAAATTTAGTTGCTGACTCCAAACAGAAAGCGATTATTCTGCATTTACGTAATAATGTAATAAAGGTACAGTTATAAAGTAATTTTCTAACCTGGTAGCTAAATGATGGAAAGGAAGGCATGCAGTGAAATGATCAGTGATTGTAATAGAGTGGGCATTGCGACATGCGTTTAGCAAACGTATAATAAACCATAATAAACCATCTAGTTCTTTTTCCGATCTGTTTGCCACTGCATCAGTGTTTGCAATAGATAGTAATGAAAAAATCTGCTACTACAGTAGTTCAATGTGCGTTTACAGTATTTGAGTGAAGCTTTGCAAGGTCGAAACATAGTAGGTTTACGAACGATGATCCCTCGTACTATAGGGAAACTTAAAAGAATGGTTACTGAAGCCATTAACGAAACTCTATCATTAAATAATTGTAGGAGATGTCTTTGGAGAGCCAGCGCTCAGAACGAGCAAGATATGAACTTATAAATTCTCCTGTATATCGTGGTAAAATGAGCTCTGAAGAGTTTGCTCAATATATTGAGGAAACCTGAGTGGTAGGCCTACTGTACTTAGAGAGTGATGCCTCAAGAAGTATAATTACGGGCTTCCGGATAGAAGACAGATCAAGGGAGGTATTTGGCACTAAACCACAGTCATTTGTTGAATTAGATCAATTCGTCTTGCACAGTGAGCAGTTACGGTTTAGTGATACGAAGCGCAAGAGCGGTGAAATAAATCTTTGTAACAACCAAGTACAGGCTCCCGCAAGTGAACAAACTCAGACCAACGTTGAAATTAGAAATGATATAATGTGTTTTCGAGGAAACAAAAAAGGACGTTCAGCACGTGACTGCGTTGAGGTTCGAACGAAGAAACAAGCGCTTTCGAGAAACCGTTAAAGGTATTTCAGTTGTAATTAACAAGGTCATTTTGCAAGTGACTGTATTACAAATCGGGAAAGACGGAAAAATCGGTTGACCTTACAAGAAGAGGCGATGTGATAATGTCAATATATTGATTAGCAAGAAGCACAAAGTGAAACGATTTACTTGCAGGAACCTCCCCATTATATGCGCTACGGTTCATGGAGAACCTATCCGCCCACTACTAGACTCCAGCTGTAATTTTTCTCTTATAATTTCTCTCTCTTGTAATTTTTCTCTTGTAGTCTCTCTGTTTCGTATATTAAAACTGAGGAGCTGACTTGGCCTACTCAACTTATTATTGTTAAGCACTTGATACTCCTTCACTAACCCTTTCCGTAATTCATTAAATGCCTGTCCTTCGCTCAGTTTTTTGTGTGACAGTATGCATCCTCATGCCTTCTGTTACCTTGGCTACACTCAATAATTGTTCCTCATTCCTATTTCCTAACCCAGAAGCTGTCTCTAAATTATCTAAGAACAGCAAGACAGCCTGGCCTGACTTTCCTAAAGATGGGATACCCAATGCAGTGGTGCAGTTATTCCGGATATGCTCATTAGGAAGTGACCGCTCCCTTCGTTCCGCCGTTAGCTGCCATAGTTATGACTGTAACTGAGCCAGTTCATCTATCTTGAGCAGGAACTAGTTTAAGCATTCCGCCAACCCATCGTCAATACAAATGCACAGTAGATACAAAAAGGAAATACAAAGGAGGTAGTAATGATAGGGGAACAGCCATACAAACCAAAAAAAAAAAAAATTTAAAGATTGGCACTTACTGACATTTCTGCGTAGAGTGTCTGACCCGTGAACCGTGGCAACTGATTTCGCTATCGATAACTTTCAGCTAGTGTCTCACCAGGGAGGCGCGAATTACTCCCTTGTGCGGTTATCGGTACTTCGCGTAGTCTTCAAAACCGGCCGCTGGAGTAGCGTTTAGAGAAAGAGGCCTTCGAAGAGCGCGGCGCCAGTAGTTGAGAGAAGTTTTCCCACGACGTGGAGCCGGGGTCAGCAGCAGCACATGGAGCGGCGACGCACATGGGCTGTGGATCGACACGACGTCTTTTCTGGGTCGTCGTTCACTCATCTTCGTCCGGACCGGGCACTGTTTGAACAGATGTTCTTGTTGGTTTTACTGAGTCGTCATGCAAGCCTTGATATCTGGCTCGGTGATTTTGTGAATGGTGTAATGCCCTGCCTGTTCTGTGCGGTTTTGAAGTGACTCGTCGTAATCTGCTGGCCACCGTTCTCTCTCAAAAAAATGTGCCATGGTTAATGTTTTTATGGTTGTGTATTGTGCCCACTTGTCATGCATGACTATATCAGGGGTCTACGTCTTATCCAGTGTTTCTTTTTGTTTAATATATTTATTTTGAAATACTTGAGCCAGAGCTCAAGTTGTTCTAAGTTTAAATAATTTTTTGACGATATTTCGAAAGCTGGTGGGCTCTCTGGAATTACTATTATCCATCGCTTTTAAGCATGTCGTGAGCTCCGGCTAATGGTATGATCCTAGCGAGTTATCTATTCTATTCCTTCCTGGAAGAAATTAGAACTCCCTTTCCATAGTTCTGTCAGCAAAGCTTATTTCCTAGGGCGTATCAGCTTATTGGAAACGCTGCATAAGTGCATTCATGGTTAAACCGTAACTTTACTCGCAGCGTAATCCAATCAGACAATATCTTTCTTGCTTGTTAACAGTACTTACTAAGTTGCTGGGAGAGTATCGGCGGAATCTTGCCACATTGGCCTGGCGTGCTTGCTGCCGTGTGTATGGCTCTCGAGCATTTGCTGTTTGTTTGCAATCGCACGTAATGGCCGTCTGTGCTCTTTGTGTGCTGTCTCTTTAATACATGTTGTATTCTTGTTCTTAGTTTTTATCGTAAAATCTTTAGCGTAAACCTTTGGGTAATCCTAGAGTTATCTTTGTTAATATTTTGGGGGTCCGTCTAATGTCTTTAACTTGAATTGCTTGACGAAATTTATTTATAACTGTTTTAACTATTTTAATTGGCTCGTTAATTTAAAACGGTTTAATTTAATTTTTTTTAAAAGGCCAATATTGTTAAGGTCTACTTGTTTCTTGAATTTGTTTAAGGTTATTGTTGAAATTTAACAGCTGTCTTATTCACAATTTCGAACGTCCGTAGTGGCAAATTTACTTCAGTTTTTTACCTGTTTTTGAAAGGGATCTCTTGTCAAAGAATATGTTTAAAAATAAATGTTCCTGTGGTTCGAGGATAAATGATGATAGTTAAAGGGGCCTAGAGCTTCCATGTCAATTTACTGATCCGGCTCATTCCCGGTTTCAGTGGCACTGCTGCACAAGATTCACGATTTTGGCTGCTGTCTTCCAGTTTCCCTCTGTCTTCAGCAGTGCTTCTGACGCCAGTTACAATGGGGCCAACGTCGGCTGTCTCCTGCGCCGTTGGTTACAATGGGATTTCCAGGATGGCTGGTTGTGGGTTATGGTCATGGAGGTAAGAATAGAGGGAGACGCCGTGACGTCACAGCTGTGAAGCTATGTGAAGCCGAGGGTAGCCATCTCACTCCGACCAAAACATTGCTGCTGTAAGCTTGTGTGCACAGGCCTGTGGCTCGCTTTTGGAAGGATTTTGTGCTATTATGGTGACTTGTGTGGTGTTCGGATGTGCGAATCGTTCTGATGGTGATGCGAAATCGAAGGGAATAACGTTTCATGTGTAAGTTGTCTCGTTATGTGTGATTTTACAACCTCATTGTGAATGAACGTGTGCTACATAGGTACTTGTACTATAGCGTGTTTTTCTCCTGTATGATTTTAGATTTCCTAAAAATGAAAGTCGGAAAGCTCTGTGGGAGAATGCCGTGAGGAGGAAGAATTGGCGTGCGTCTAAATGGAGCACTATATGTTCTCAGCATTTCCGAGAAGAGGACATAGACCGAACTTCCCTTTCAACAGTAAGGCTCCGAGAAAATGCTGTACCATCAGTTTTCCCTTCACACCCAAAACACTTGCAAAAGGTATGTTAATACAAAGAATTAAATTCTTAGTTTTCAAGTTCACGTTTCAGTATAATACGTACGTATCGTCGATAATCGAAGTGTTGAGTAACTCACTTTGTCTTCATCATGTACCAAATTAAAAGCTAACACTACATTAACTGGCGTAAAGTATAGGCCTAAACAGGACACTGTGTAGATTTGCCATTCTATGTACCGTATTTCAGTAAATATTGGTGGTAATGAACAGTGTTTCCCAGTAGTGTAACGTAACTGAAATGTCCCAGTACGTATTACAAACAAGATGTATTTATGGGGCTTTGGAGGGAGGGTATAGCTAACTTAGTTTTCAGTTTCTATTATTCAGTTTGTGATACACGTTTATTACTGAATTAACAAAATTGTATCGTTTACATTGAAGGCTAGCTATTCGTAATATTACATTAAAAAATATTTTTAATCAGAAGAAATGCGGAATTTCGCCTTTACGAGATTTTATTTTAAACAAAAACTTTGAAACAACCAATCTGATGACGTTACATGCGTATATGGTGCAATTAGCGACTGTAATACACGCAGCGCTATAGCACACTCGCAATGTTTTGGTCAGAGTGACATGGCAGCGAGCCACGCCCCCATGGTTTCAAAACGTAGTACGGCTGGGATACGTAGCGCCATCTCCCCTTATTCTTACCTCCATGGTTATGGTTCACTGCCGAAGAAGAATGGGATGTGCCGGCCGGAGTGGCCGAGGGCTTCTAAACGCTACAGTCTGGAACATCGCGACAGCTAGGGTCGCTAGTTCGAATCCTGCCTCGGGCATGGATGTGTGTGATGTCCTTAGGTTAGTTAGGTTTAAGTAGTTCTAAGTTCTAGGGGACTGATGACCAAAGAAGTTAAGTCCCATAGCGCTCAGAGCCATTTGAACCAAGAATGGGATGCGCAGCAGAAGAAGGTCCAATCAATTATTTGCTGGGAACTGACGGCAACGATCTTGGAATATTAGCGTATCTCAGCGCGACGGCACCCGACTGCTGATCGTGCGCCCTGCTGCTGCATCGCCGGAATGTTGGATTACCTAGTTGTGGAAGGTGTTGCTGCGAGAACATCTGGCTACATCACACCCCAGTGTCAAGAAAAAAATGGCTCTGAGCACTATGGGACTTAACTGCTGTGGTCAGCAGTCCCCTAGAACTTAGAACTACTTAAACCTAACCAAACTAAGGACATCACACGCATCCATGCCCGAGAAAGAATTCGAACCTGCGACTGTAGCGGTCACGTGGTTCCAGACTGTAGCGCCTATAACCGCACGGCCACTCCGGCCGCCCAGCGTCAAGAGCCATGAGGTCTTACGACAGAGACGACTAGACCCTCACATCGCACTGCTGTGACGGCGGCAAAACGCAGGGCTGCCCTGTCGCCCATATCCTTAGGAAGTAGGCTGTGATTCGTGCGTGGCAGGTAGTAGCTGCATCTGCCATCTGCATCACTGGCATGGCGCTAAGTAGCACAACCTCGACATCACTTACGTGATGGGCTGTTTGGCCAGGCTTAAATGCTGATTGTATAAATTTTCTCTTAGATCGTGGCGGCGTTCGTGTGAATTATCTGGAATAGATGGAATGACCGATTGTCTTATCTGGGACCAAGCCGGGATGCAGAACTCTCTGGTGACTGACCTGGTTTCGTCATATGGAAGGCTGTGAGTCAGAAGAGATGCTGGTCCCTGAGCAGGAGGGTCGCTCACTGGGCCTGGCTGACTCCAGTCTGGCGCGATTACCGTCCTGGCTCAAAGACCTGTCAAATCTCATTTTACAGGGGAGATGTTTCCTACAGCGTCATAGTGACGGTAGAAGAAACCAACCATGCGAAGCTTATTTTCGTTGACTAAGTGTGCTCATGACAAAGTGAAATTTGTGAATTTTAACAGACTAGCATATGATGAACGTCGACTTTGCATAATGCGATCATGTCAAAGTCACCTTTGTGAATAGATATAACCGACTGGACTAGTGAACAAGGCATCGACACTATACTCCACCGTCCATTAAGAGGCAAAGGACACAAAATCTGATCTAAATTCTTAGTACCAATTGCGTTTTATACCTTCTGCCTTACCCTCAAACTTTTAGTTCGTTGTTTCTTTGACATATTTAATAGGTAAGTGCATCAGACGAACAATGAAAACAATCACAGAACCATTAGAATACAAGTAATGACGATGGCCTCCCCTTCTCCATTCGTCAAACCAACTTGACAGTTTTTCCCAAGAGTGACTCAACACGTTACGGGGCAGCTGAACACATAAATGCTTAGAGCGTATGTATTTTATGTACGATCGGCGGCTACCACAATAAAGTAAGTTACGTGTAAATAGTACCAGTTCATAGTGGCTCAGAGAAGCTTGCAGAAGCTGTGTCCGGGGATAAACCACTTAAACTTTGTGTCAAAGTAGCATGTACCTGGGAATGGCTAATGGATGTAGGTCAACAATAAACAGTTCACCAATACAGCTGATTCCTGGTCGGAGAAGATGAATTTTTCCAATGATAGTGATTGCCACAGATAAGTTATTATGGGCTAATATTAAAATACAAGTTTTCGGGTATGAAGAAGTCAACGAGAATTTCCTATGGCGAAGATCTTAATAGTCAGGTCACTAATCAATTAATCTTTCTTTTTAACAATCTCAAGCACAAAAGAACAGAAATTCATTGTATCCGTATTAACTGACTGCAAAGGCGGACAGTGGAAACGGCTGGACGAAGCGACTTTCGCATACTACAATTCGGTTTCAGAAATGTATATGAGACTACTTCATATAAAATTATGGTCTAACACAACAATATAAGATTTAGTCTGCTAAATTACTGCGGCTATACTGAGTGGCTACACAGTGACTTAAGATGCCAGCGTAACGTTAAAACTGCAGAAGACTACAAATCACAGTGTGTCATAGGTATAAATTGGACACGTGTAATCTACAAACGTTTAAATTTATTTCAAAAAGGCCTCCAACAGATCATAACACTCCAAGGAGTCAGTATTTTTCTCTAAGGATAATGCTCCTAACTTTGTTGTATTCCGAAAAGGATACTACATCTTGTCTGAACTGCAGTTTATTGGTCTTGAAGCGCGTACTATAGCTTGGTTAATATATCTGTCAGAAGCAATATGTGTGAAAGCTTGCTGTATGGTCATGGAGGCCTCAGTTTAAACAAACGACCGAACTGACTCACAATTGTTTTAAAACATTACGGACCGCTGTTTTGCTGAACCGTAGATGTAATTGAGGAAGGCACAATGATTTAAAAAGAGCGTGTTAGGTGCTTCAAACTGAACGCTAAATCTCCCCATCTGTTCTGAACACGACTGCACAATCTTCGTTCTCCAGTCTTGATCCTGGAACGAATTTTATTACGGTTCGACTGATGGTGAAAGTTTTAACTATCAAAAATTGTAATTGTTATGAACCTGGTGAAAGACGTGCGGATATATTATCGTCATCTGTACTTTTTCTCTAAAAATTGCAAGCCAGTCTAGTGGAACTTTAATGTCGTTATCATAAAATCCGTTACGTACATGTGCAACTTGTATTATGAAAACCCTTATTCCGACATGTAGGTATTCAAACATTTTCTGGAAACTCATGCTATCGGACATGTCACTAATCTGATAGAAAACATAACAGAAATTAATTAGTCTTCCTAGAAACCATGAAAAATCAATTCCCTAGTATCTGACTGCAAATCGAAAATATGCTCTGATGTCTACTAACAATTGCACTAAATTGAAACGCTCTTCCACCCAACAGACAACCTATCTCGTCTTGTCGCTTCAACTGCAAGAATATTATCAGCAACGTCCTAAAATAACTCAAAATAAACACCGTGTTTCATGCAGAGTGCCATGCATGGTCACTACTACTGATGCAACGACGGTCCTTTTTTTATATATAGAAACTTAATGATTAGGAGGGGTTTGGTCAAGAAGCATTAAGAAATGTAAAAAATGAAAGAAATCAATAGAAACTTGATTTACTAAATTCTGAACGTTGAAGATTCATACTGCGAAACTTTAGTCAGACCTTCCTGTTCCTTGAACGATTTGATTAGCAAAAACATTAATTATTCCACAATGCCTATAACTAATAATGGCGTATCTGGTCACAACAAAGGTGTAAGTATTGCTTTCCATGCATACATATACAAATCTTACAAAATCGCTCTAGTGTGAAAGCAAGCCATAATTATGTGCAGCAAACAGGTAAATTACCAAAAATCCTCGATTAATACCAACATATCCTCTGGTGCTACTAACACTGTCAGGACAGGTTGGGATCTCTCTTGTTGCGGCTTCTCTCCACGAATCTCTGCGTCTCACTGTTCACTCGCTACCACTCGCGATAATAATGTCTAATGTCACAGACTAAGAGATTGTGTATGCACGCAACAGCAGAATCAGTGAACAATGAAAAAAAAAAAAAAAGGAGAGAGATATGAACGTCTAACCTTCAATGTAATGAAGAAAGAACAAAGATTTAAAAAGAGCGTATTAAGTGCCACAAACTGATTCCCAAATCCCGCGCTGTTTTACGGACACTATTACAAAATCTTCATGGTCCAATCTTACTCCTGAAACCTAGTCTGATCCAGGACCAAATTTTATTACTTTTCAACTGACATTCCAGACAACACGTTCATAGACCTTATGGCTTGTTCCGGCCTCACCACCTCTCCACGGCCTTCCCACTATCCTTGTATTCCATTGCTTGTCGAGTTTCTCTCTGTGGTGACATTTGCAATACGTGCTGTTTCCAATTATGCTTTCACTGAATAAGTTTTTTACTTAATGGTAGGATAACCCTACTTCTTTCCTTATTTCTTTTAATTTTTTTATATTCTATCTTCTCTTGCGCAGCCTCTTACTCACTTAAGAAATTACAATCCTCAGTGTGGTGTGTGTACTGTAAGACCTTCGGTACACACACCAACAGATTATTTGACTTGTCGCTCTAATGAAGTAGGCGAGTGTCAGCAGTATGTCTCGTGGTCTTATCATGGCGTATTTATCTTCTGCCGTTAGGTTAGACGATAGAAATGCCACTTGCAAACTTAGAGTAGCAGATTGACGGTGGCCAACTTTAAAGAGAACTTGATTAATTTTCACACACATTTATTAGAATAATAAAAAGCGTAACATTACGTAACTTCATTCTGGATGCTGTTTACAATTGACAATCTGAAGTTCCTTTGGTCTTGGTACGTTAATCTTATTCTCACATAACTCTGATACTTGACAAAGTTTCTATTCATTTATCTTCATGGCTATGTACAGGAATATGGTAATCTTATTAGGCGCAGACTGAAACTTGACTATATACTGGTACAGATAAATGCAGACTCGTACAGACTAATGCAGGCTGACTAATCAGAGGTCTGTACACTCTTTACAGTACCTCGCGCGTTCAGGTATCACTATGCTAGTGTGTCCCTGAGGAAAAAAGGTTCTACGTTAGCAGCAATCTCATTGGCTGCGTTATATATTAAAACACGGATCAGCGGAAGCAGAATTTGGTCTGTCTCTAAGGCAGCGCCCTCTCATAGTGCGGAGATGGACGAGCGCTGCGCCTGCGCTGTTGTGCTTAGCGGGGCGCGCTCTAGTGGGACAGCTGTGTACGCGCTGACTACGCGGAAATATGTACACAACACTCAGGTTTCAAGTTGTCTTGGATATTTTGATCTTAACGTTCTACATTCCGCTACTTGTATTAGTGTGGTACTGGCATGACTTTATAAAATATCAATTGGGTTTCTCTTCTTGTTTAACCCTTCAACATTCTCCTTATCGTGCCACATATATGTAAATAGTTGTTAATTATTTTAAAACTTCCTGGTCGATTAAAACTGTGTGCCAGACCGAGACTCGAACTCTCTGAGCACTTTCTCGCGAAAGTCAAATCTCCCGAGTTCGAGTCTTGGTCCGGCACTCAGTTTTAATCTGCCAGGAAGTTTCATATCAGAGCACAATCCGCTGCAGAGTGATAATATCATTCTGGTTAATTATTTTATTCATGCCCTTCCTTCTTCAGAAGTTGTCAAATTCTAGATACTGGAGAGGAGTCACTTGTAATGTGTTACTGATTACAGCTTACAGACTACTGTCCTGAAAAAACCATTGTCTTTTGTAAGCAAACATCCATGGTAACATTAACGAGTATTAAGCGTCTGGCATTTCAGTATTTTTCACAATTTCCGTAACGCTCTTCCTTGGGTCAACCAAACCAGTAACCTTCTGCGCTACCCTTCTTTGTATACATTGAATATTGCCTATTAGTCAAACATGGTAGAGGCTATTTGGCATGAATATTTTGTACGCAGTATCTTTTACAGGATGACTGCAGTCCACCATCCTATCCACTTTATCGAAATCATCCGCCTCTGTCTTACATACAACTGAGCCTATATGATCAGTACAATTCATATCCACACAAATTGTTTCATCTAGGTATTTCTATGACTTGACATCCTCGAATGGGGAGTTGTTGATATTTTAGTACAGTATTTGCGTCTTTGCGTATTGTGAAGTATGTGGTACTACGTTTTTGGATACTTGAAGCAATTTACAAAACTTTTCGCCAATTTGAGATGTGAAGAACTGACTACATATTTGAGAAACATTTTTCAGTTTAGATAACAATGTTAAAAATCTCTGGTTGTTATTACCATTATATTTGAGACCATTAATATACAATGTGAATAGCTAGGGTCCGAACACGCTTCCCAGGAGCACACCTCAAGTTACTCCTAACTGCTGTTGAAGATTATCCATTCAAGATAAAATGTGACTTGTGATTCTTCTCTTTCTCCAGGCGTATTTTATGACGAAATAAAACTCAGGTGAACAGCCTGGTATGTGTGATTGGAGGAAAAGGGTACGTCACTCCCGTTTTTAGTAAGGTTCGTTTGCCACACAGGCACAGTTAAGGATCTACTATACATTACCCGGTGCTGTATTTACACTTCCGTAATTTACTTGGAAGCCATCTCCATACCTAATTTCATCGAAAAAGGTGAGTGGTTTAGTCATGAATAGGTTACAGCAGCGGCATAGTCACACGCTGTAATTTTATAAATGTCAGTGTGGATTTCGTAAGCGGAGACCATTCTCACACTGTTCGTACAGACATTCTAGGGCGCCATAGAAAAATGTGTTTGTAGTGCTACTGTCTTCCCCATGAACCATGGACCTTGCCGTTGGTGGGGAGGCATGCGGGCCTCAGCGATACAAATTGCCGTACCGTAGGTGCAACCACAACGGAGCGGTATCTGTTGAGAAGCCTGACAAACGTGTGGTTCCTGAAGAGTGGCAGCAGCCTTTTCAGTAGTAGAGGCAACAGTCTGGATGATTAACTGATCTGGCCTTGCAACGCTAACCAAAACGGCCCTGCAGTGCTGGTACAGCGAACAGTTGGAAGCAAGGGGAAACTACAGCCGTAATTGTTCCCAAGGGCATGCAGCTTTACTCTACGGTTAAATGATGATGGTGTCCTCTTGGGTAAAATATTCCGGAGGTAAAATAGTCAACCATTTGGATCTCCGCGCGGGGACTACTCAAGAGGATGTCGTTATCAGTAGAAAGAAATCTGGCATTCTACGGATCGGAGCTTGGAATGTCAGAGCGCTTAATCGGGCAGGTAGGTTAGAAAATTTAAAAATGGAAACGGATGGCTTAAAGTTAGATATAGTGGGAATTAGTGAAGTTTAGTGCAGAAGGAACAAGACTTCTGGTCAGGTGACTACCGGTTTATAAACACAAAAGCAAATAGGGGTAATGCAGGAGTAGGTTTAATAATGAATAGGAAAATAGGAATGCGGGTAAGCTACTACAAACAGCATAGTGAACGCATTATTGTGGCCAAGATAGATACGATGCCCACGCCTACCACAGTAGTACAAGTTTATATGCCAACTAGCTCTGCAGATGACGAAGGAATTGAAGAAATGTATGACGAAATCAAAGAATTAATCACATAGTGAAGCGAGACGAAAGTTTAATAGTTATGGAATTCGGCAATAGCAAAATGGAGAGAAGGAAAAATAGTAGGTGAATATGGATTGGGGGTAAGAAATGAAAGAGGAGGCCGCCTGGGTCTATACAAGAGCGATGTACTTGAGGACAATATTATGGAAATGGAAGAGGATGTAGATGAAGAAGTTTGACAGAGCACTGAAAGACCTAAGTCGAAACAAGGCCCCCGGAGTAGACAACATTGCATTAGAACTACTGACAGCCTTGGGAGATCCAGGCCTAACAAAACTCTACCATCTGGTGAGCAAGATTTATGAGACAGCCGAAATACCCTCAGACTTCAAGAAGAATATAATAATTCCAATCCCAAAGGAAGCAGGTATTGACAGATGTGAAAATTACCGAACTATCAGTTTAAAATGTCACGGCTGCAAAATACTAACGCGAACTCGTTACAGACGAATGGAAAAACCAGTAGAAGCCGACCACGGGGAAGATCAGTTTGGATTCCGTAGAAATATCGGAACACGTGAGGCAATACTGACCCTACGGCTTATCTTAGAAGCTAGATTAAGGAAAGGCAAACCTACGTTTCTAGCATTTGTAGACTTAGAGAAAGCTTTTGACAATGTGGACTGGAATACTCTCTTTCAGATTCTGAAGGTGGCAGGGGTAAAATACAGGGAGCCAAAGGCTATTTACGCTTTGCACGGAAACCAGATGGCAGTTATAGGAGTCGAGGGACATGAAAGGGAAGCAGTGGTTGGGAAGGGAGTGAGACAGGGTTGTAGCCTCTCTCTGATGTTGTTCAATCTGTATATTGAGCAAGCAGTGAAGGAAACAAAAGAAAATTCGGAGTAGGTATTAAAATCTATGGAGAAGAAATAAAATCTTCGAGGTTCGCCGATGACATTGTAATTCTGTCAGAGACAGCAAAGGACTTGGAAGAGCAGTTAAACGGAATGGTTAGTGTCTTGAAAGGAGGATATAAGATGAACATCAACAGAAGCAAAACGGGGATAATGGAATGTAGTCGGATTAAGTAGGGTGATGCTGCGGGAATTAGATTAGGAAAAGAGACACTTACAGTACGAAAGGAGTTTTGCTATTTGGGGAACAAAGTAACTGATGATGGTCGAAGTAGAGAGGATAGAAAACGTAGCCTGGCAATAGCAAGGAAAGCGTATCTGAAGAAGAGAAATTTGTTAACAGCGAGTATAGATTTAAGTGTCAGGAAGTCGTTTCAGAAAGTATTTGTATGGAGTGTAACCACGTATGGACGTGAAACGTGGACGATAAATAGTTTGGACAAGAAGAGAATAGAAGCTTTCGAAATGTGGTGCTACAGAAGAATGCTGAAGATTAGATGGGTAGATCACATAACTAATGATGAAGTATTGAATAGGATTGGGGAGAAGAGAAGTTTGTGGCACAACTTGACTAGAAGAAGGGACCGGTTGGTAGGACATGTTCTGAGGCATCAAGGGATCACCAATTTAGTATTGGAGCGTAGCGTGGAGGGTAAAAATCGTAGAGTGAGACCAAGAGATAAATACACTAAGCAATTCAGAAGGAAGTAGGTTGAGGTAGGTACTCGGAGATGAAGAAGCTTGCACAGGATAGGGTAGCATGGATAGCTGCTTCAAACCAGTCTCAGGACTGCACACCACAACAACAACAGTACTTCTGTCATCTGTGACTTTTGAAAGACAGACGATACTGTTCGACACAGTCATTTAGTGAATAAAATAGACAGTTACCAACTATCAGACCACATTAGAGACTACGTCAGAGACAGAATTCAACGTGGTGTTTTCAACGGAAATCGTCATTTGTGAAAGAAATTTCAGATTTACTCCAAGGGAGAGCTATAGGCCCGTTACTGTTGATAGTTCCTAGGAGTAATTTATTTGGTAGCATCGGCAGCTACATGAAGCCATTCGCAGGTGTTGCTGTTGTCTATAGCATAGTGGCAACGCCAGAAGATGATAGCTAAATTCCGGAAGAGCAGCAGAGGTACGATGACAGGGTGAGGACTGGGAGTTGACCGTGGTCGAAAATCAACTGTGACAGGACTGTGTTGTTTGGGCGGGAGGTTTGGTTTTGGTTGTGAGTGGCATTTGAGATGCACACTTAGCAACATGGTCTCAGAGAGAGCGGCCTCACGCAATCCTGTGGCGTGGGGGGCGTGTCGGCTCTTGGTTGCAGAGCAACCCCCCCGCTCCTCCCTCAACCCCTGTACTGGTGAGGTGGCAGCCCCGGTCTTGCTCGGCCGTCCGGTGTGGTTGACCGCTGGCCAGCTGCATACAGAATTAAATTAGATATATTGACGTATCAAAAGAAAGTATACTAGGTCGCTGAAAGTGCGAACATTTTTATTGGGTGTACAAGTGACATTTTCGATAGAGAGGTGGGCCAAGACTATTTAAGGCGACGAACATCTTGCTTTAGGGCAGTGAGACATGGTTGAGGCATGATCTGTGCTGTACAGCAGAGTATTCGAAATGAGTTGGTGTGAGCCTGAGCGGTGCTTCAGCCACGTTCGTTTAGGCAGATAAAAGTTTTTCGTGTCGTCAGAAACGGGACAGAATAGTACATCACTAGTCTGGACTCTGAATACTTTTTAGCTAGCTGATCCGCTGAAAGTGTGATTTTGGTGTGAAGTCAGTTTGGGACTTCGATTCTGTGAACTGACATTGTAATTTGACTCATTTTCCCTTATCTGCACTCGTAGTCTTTTTTCCAGCTATTTTAACGCATTTTATTTTTAAGGGCAGAGTTACCTAATGGCTATGGTGGAATCTCGAGTCATTTTCTAAACCACTTAACAGAGTAGCTGGTATCACCAGCCTTCGAATTAAAGAATATTTAAGTATTGTGTTGTGGCTAGTTATTTTGCACCTATTCTTCTTCTTCTTCTTGCGTTAAGGCCTCTGTAGGACCACGAGTAGTTCCTTCGTGGACTTCATTTTCCTCTTCTTCTCCCAGAGCCTCTTCATTCTTTCCCTTCTTCTCCTCCCGCTCTACTCCCGAGATCTACAGTGTCCTTCTCTCCTGTTGGCTCCATGGGTGACACTCTAATCTTTCCCTGTGTTCTCCTCACTCGTTGATCTCCGGCATATAGGCCGGTGTATATTTGTCCCTCCAATTTTCCCCTCCTTCGACCTTAATCCCCAATTCAAACTTGTCCCCACTTGGTTCCTGTCCTTCCCCTAGTCCTCTCTGTTCTTTCCCAAACTCTCTTCGTCATTCTTTCCGCACTCATCCTAATGAAATGTCCAGCAAACCTCGCTCTTTTGAGTCTGATTTCCCCGGATCTTGTTCACATGTTGCGGTAGAGTTGTTCCCTAGGTCTTCGCATCCATCTCTCTCCACCTCTTTTGGGACCTACTATTTTTCTCTCTTCTTTCTCTAGTTGTTCCGCCCCATTTCTTCCTAGTGTCATCGTCTAGCATATAATACTGCATTCCTCACCGTTGCCTTTTAGTGGCTTACCTTTGCCTCTGTGGATATATTCTTTATATTGTATATCTCTCTTGTCATACAGAAGGCTGACCTCATCTTCTTTATCCTCTCTGTTATTCCCTCCTTGCTCCTGTTTAACCCCTCCTTGCTCCTTTTCCTTCCTGTTATAAATGCTCCCAGGTATATAAATTTGTCCACCATTTGCACAGTGCCTTCCGGTATTTCCCAGTCTGCAGTGGTATTTAATGTCTTTGTCTTGTTATAGGCGATCCTCAGTCCCACCTTTCTTGCTACCTTACTTAGGTTGTCGAGTTGTGTCCCTGCTTCTTCCTCCGTACACTTACTAGTGCTATGTCGTATGCAAAGGCTAGGCAGTCAACTTGAGCCCTGTTGTCCTCTTGTCCCCCACATGGGTCTTTGGTATTCCCATTCCCTCGTTTATTGCTCTACACTGCCTGATCACTTCGTCCAGTACTGTATTGAAAAACAATGGTGACAATCCATCTCCCTGTTTAACACCAGTCTTGACCTCAAATTCTCCTGAAAATGCTCCTCTGAATCTTACCCTTGCTCTTGTGTCTGTCAGAATTTCTTTTATGAATTCTTGTGCAGTTCCATCTAGACCTCTGTGCTTCAGCATCGTAACAAGTCTGTCTGTCGATGGAGTCATATGCCTTTGTGAAGTCAACGAATTTTATTATTGTCTGTTTATCTTTTAAGGCCCTATTTACTATGAGTTGCTTCAGGATAAATATCTGTCCTATACATCCTCTTCCCTTCCTGAATCCTGCTTGGTCGTCGCCAACTGTACATTCTACATATTCTTCTACTCTCTTAAGCAAGAGTTTTGACAGCGCCTTGTATCCGACCTCTGCTAGTGATATTCCTCTGTAACTTGCATTTTTCTTGTCCCACTTCTTATGTATTGGTGCTACAATTGCATTCTTCCATCCTTCTGGCAACTTCTTTGTTCTCCAAATCTGCTGGATTATATTGGTCATGTTGTCTACTGCTTTGTTGCTTCCCCACTTTATCATCTCGGCTGCTATACCATCTTCTCCAGTTCCTTATTATTCTTTAGATTGCTTATGGCATATGCGAGTTCATCCCTGGTCGGAGGCCGTGGCTTTCTCTTCTGTGTCAGTCCCCAACTCCAGTTCGTCTTCAAGTGGTTCACAGTTCAGTAGGTCGTGAAAGTACTTTGCAAAAATCCTACAGTTCTCCTTCACACTAGCAGCCTGCTCCCCTTTCATATCACTTGAAAACAGTTCTCTACCCTTGTATCGAATTACTATCTTTTTGAATTACCCAAAAAAGTGTCTGCTGTTGTTTTCTTGAAGTTGGTCTTAATCCCGTCCAGTACCTGCTTGATCTTCTGTCTTCTGGTCCATCCTATTGTTCGGGCTGCTTCCTTTCTTGCTCCTAAGAAAACTTCCAATTTTTCTTGGTTCTTCTTGCTGCTCCAGTGTCTCCAGGCTTTCATGCAAGTCTCTACCGCTTCCTCATTCCTTGTTTCATCAGCAGTGCTTCAATTTCTCTTCTTCCTTTCCCTATGGTTCAGCCTGTTTTACCACATTTCGTTTCAGGTCGTCCCATTCACTGAATGATTCAATTCCTTCCTCATATCAGGATCGACTGTGTCTTAATTTTTTTCTATAATTCTTCATGTTTCCTGTTCTTCTATTCGTCTGTGGCAGTCTGACCCTGTTTGGGATCCAAGGCACTTAACTTTTGTAACATAATGATCCGATTCTATTCTTGTGTTCCTCCAGACCTTTGTGTTAATAATCTCTTTAGTGTTTGTCCAGCTGGTTGCTATGTGGTTAATTTGGAATTCCCCAAGGCATGTGCTTGGGTTAGCCCATGTCTTTTTCTTACTCGATTTGGCCCTGAAGTGTTGTCGTCAGTCTCATTTTGTATTCCCGACACAGTTGTACTGGTCTTTCTCCATTTTTGTTTGTCCGCTGGTGTGCAAGGTACTCGTCCACTACTCCTTTATGTTGCTTCTGTCTTACAATCAGTGCATTATAATATCCTACGAGGATCTTTACATGTCTATATGGTATGTTTTTCAGCGTATCATCTAGCTCCACCCAGAAACTGCCTGCAACTCTCTTGTCTTTTTATGTCTATATGGTATGTTTTTCAGCGTATCATCTAGCTCCTGCCAGAAACTGTCTGCAACTTTCTTGAAATTTTTTGTGTCTATATGGTATGTATTTCAGCGTATCGTCTAGCTCCTCCCAGAAACTGTCTGCAACTTTCTTGTCTTTCTTGTTCTTGTCACTTGTATGTGCACGTCCATGTAGTAATGTATACTTTTTCTTCCCTGCTTGAAATGTCAGTGTTGATATCTTTCTGGCCTGCTCTTCATTTCAGGTATGCCATCGTCGTTTCTCTTGTCTGCTATGAACCCTGTACCAAAGCCTCCAGGTGCATGTCTTTCCTTTCCCACTGTAACTCCTGGTTTCCCTTTCAGAATTATCAAGCCTCCTGACTCCACTGTATCTTCGTCATTGTATTTTGTTTCTTGCATCGCAAGTATTCCATTGTTTCTCTCTTTCATCTCATCTAATACCTGTTCAAGTATACCAGTGTTAATCATTTTCTGTACATTTATGGTTCCAATTCTGAAAGACTTTTTAATTTTAACCCTCTTTGAGGCTCTTGGGATCTCCGACTTTTCCATTATGCACTTTTGACAGGTCTCCCAGAATTCGAATGCCTGCTTGCGTCGACCTTGTTCAGCGGAGCGTTGTCCCCCTGGGGTAATCTCGACAGAATAGTGTGATCCATTCCATGAGCAAAAAAATTTTTGTTGGGACGGCTCTCGTCCATCCAGTTATATTACTGAAGTTGTTACCTCGAAGATGAGTTCAGGTCGCCCCTGGAATGGGGACACAGACGCCTTTGGTAGCCGCCCCTAACGTGGAATAAACCAGTACCTGATATGTTTCAGTTAGTCTACCGCTACCTCTGCCGTTGGGAAGTGATGGTTTCTTCCACCTTCAAGACCGTTGGCAGGGCTTCGCCAGTAATCCTAGGTAGGGTTCTTAACTGGGTACTACCATCCGGAGCCAGATGAACCCCTCCTCCTTCCTCATCACTTGCGAGATGGGCCCCGGGCTAGGGACTGGCATTGTTGGAGTTATTTTGCACCTATATAGAAGCTATTTACACTTGTCTTGCTGTCTGATAGCAAAATTTTATAATTGTTTAAAACCAAAACACTTCTAGAGGACAAAACTACGAATTAACATCCCCAGGAATTGACAACGATACTCGGTGTAAGTTCGTTCGTATTTACAGTCTTCTTATGTCGCAAGACGTAAATTATTGAGCATAAATAGGCGAAAAACCAATTACTATTCGATTGCTCTACTGGCGATGAACTACTGGAAACTGTAACTTCTTATAGTAACAGTCCAGAGTGAGTGAAATGGAATAACCACATAAGGGAATACGGGCTGAACTTCGTTGGAAGAATCATAAGGAAGTATGGTTCAATCACAAAGGGAATGGTTTAGAAAACACAAGACCGTTCCCGATTATTGTTCATCAGTCTGGGACCAAGTCGGAGTAATAGACGCGACGGTGGAGATCCAACGAAGAGCAGCTCATTAAGTGACGTTGAACTGTTTAAGAAATTGAAGTTGTGTTTGTGGATGACAGTAGCTGTAATTTCTCTGTTTTAAACAGTCTGAATATTCAAGATGTGTTCAGTAAACCATATAAAAATCAGTAGTGTCAAAACTCAATGAAAAACTTGAAACTTTCAGCACTTGACAAGAGAATGTAGAGGAACTGTGGCCCAAGTTTAAAAGAATCATTGACCGTGCAGTGGATAGGTATGTGCCCAGTAGAACACGTCATATTGGGAGAGATCCTCCGTGGAATACAAGTCAATGTAACGAACATTTTAAAGAATCATAAATTACTGCATAATAGGTGCAAAACAAAGACTGTGGCTACAGATACAGTGATGCTGAATGAAACGCGTTTGGTCATGAAGAGAGCAATGGGTGTAGCCTTCAGTGACTGCCGAGCAGGGTGTTGTCGTATAAACTTTTGCAAATCCCAAAGAAATTCTGGTTGTATGTAAAGGCTGTTAGTGGCACCAAATCTAGTGTCCAGAATTAGACAGAAACCGAACGTTAGGGTAGCAAAGCAAAGCCTGAATTGTTTTAGTTTGGAAATCCATTGTAAAGGAGGTGTATTGCCCAAACGTAATCCTCGCACCAGTGGAAAGCCGAGTGAAATAATTGTCAGTGTCAATGATTTTCAGAAATAGTGTAATCTATTGTAGATCCTTCGAACAAAAAACTGTGACCAGTAGTTGGAAAAAAGTACACGTAACACCTGTCTACAAGAAGGGTAGTAGAAACTATCCACAAAACTACCGTCCAATATCCATCACATCGCTTTGTTGTACAGACTTAGAATATCTTCTGAGCTCAAACATAATGAAGTATTTTGAACAGAAAGACATCCTCCATGCCAACCAGCATGGATTCCGATAACATCGATCACACGAAACTCAATTCGCGCTTGTTTCCCATTACATATGGAACACTTTCGATCAAGGTATTCAGGTAGTTGCAGTGTTTATTGATTTCCGAAAAGCCTTTGACTCAGTACTAGACCTACGCTTATTGTCAAAATTATCATCACATTTGATATCAAGTGAAATTTGTGACTGCATTGAAGACTTTCTGGTAGGAAGGCTGCAGCGTGTTACCTTGGATGGAGACTTATTGTCAGATGTAGAAGTACCTTCGGGTGTGCTCCAGGAAAGAGTGTTGCAACCTTTGCTGTTCATGTTACATAATAATTACTTTGCTGACAATAGTAACAGTCACCTGAGAATTTTTTGCAGATGATGCAGTTATCTATCACGATGCCCTGTCTGAAAGTAACTGTATAAATATTCATTCAGATCTAGACAACATTTGAAAGTGGTGCAAGGGATTGACAACATGGTTTAAGTGTTCAAAAACGCAAAACTGTGCACTTGACAAAACAAAAGAGCGTAGTATCCGGTGATTATCTTATCAACGAGTCACTGTTGGAAACGGCCACCTCATATAAATACCTAGGTGTAACACTTCGTGGGTATCTGGAACAGAATGATCTCATGGGGTCAGACGTAGGTACAGCAGGCGTTAGAATTAGATTTATTGGTAGAATACTAAGGAGGAGCAGTCTGTATATAAAGGAGATTACATACAAAACACTTGTCTGATCGGTTGCAGAATATTGCTCAAGTGTGGGATCCATATCAATTAGGACTAGTAGGGAATATCAAACGTATACAGAGAAGGGCAGCACAAATGGTCACGTGTCTGTTTGATCGGTGGGGGAGTGTCAAAGAGATTCTGAATAACTCAGCTGGATGACCTAACTATCACCAAAATAGTCTACTATCGAAGTTCCAGAAACCGGCTTTAAACTATGACCCTAGGGATACAGTATAACCTTCTACGTATCGTTCACATATGAATCGCTAGGATAAAGTTATCATAATTTCAGTACGCACAGAAGTATTCAGACAATCATTCTAACCGTGCAGCATACGTGAATGGAACAGGAAGAAACGCAAATAACTGGAACTATGTTTAGCATAATTATGGGCAACGAAACAGTTTCGACCATATTCGTACGGATGGGAATGTAAATAGTAACAAATCACAAGCCTCTAACGTGGATTTTTAGTGTGAAATATCCATCATCTAGGTTGTTAAAATGGAGATTAAAATTAGAAGAATATAGACAGGAGATTGTATATAAGCCAGGAAGATTAAATGCCAATGCAGATGCCTTAAGCAGAATAAGGCACAGCCATGATGATGCACAGGTAATCGAAACCCAAGAGCTAGTTAGAAGAATAACTGATGACACGGGAGCAAATTAACACACCGCAGAGCTAAGCGAGGAACACAAGGCCGATATTACGACAGAAGTACATGTCAATCTATTAGGTGGACATCAAGGAATACATAGGACATTGGATCATTTAAAAAGATACGGTTCATGGATAGTAATGTAAAAAGATGTTGAAGAGTGTAGTAGAACATGTGATAAATGCCTACGGAATAAATTTACGCAGGGGAAAGCCAAAATGCCATTAGTTTTTACGGACTCGGCAGAAAGAGTGTTTGAAAAATGTTATATGGATGTAATTGGGTGATTAGACATAACCACGAAGGGAACAGATATATTTTGACGTTTCAGGCCGATTTAATCAAGTTTACAGTAGCAATTCCAACAGAGAGACAAGATGCGGACACAATAGACCAGAAGTTCATAGAAGAAGTTATTTTGAAGTTTGTTATTCTTTCAGCATTGTTGTCAGATCAAGTATAAAATTTTGTAAGATAAGTGTTCAAGAGAATATGCAAATTATTAAGGATAAATAAGATACAAACTACCGCATTTCAACTGCAGACAAATGGGGCACTGGAACGAACGCACAGGACTCTAGAAGAGTATTTAACGCACTTCGTCATGGAAGATCATAGTGAGTGGGACAAGTGGGTATCGTATAGCTGTTTTTTATTTGATACAACACCACGTAGGAGCACAGGGTATACCCGGCTTGAATTAATTTTCGGAAGAACAGTGAACCTACCAGGAATATTGCAAATGGAAGCAGCCACAATAATATATGATTACGACGACTATGTATACAAGTTCAAATCTATGATGCAAGAAGCGCATCGTGTAGCGAGAGAAAAAATAAGTGAGAGGCCAAAGAAATAAGTAAGGTTCATTATGACAATACAGGGTATCAGTGTTTTTCAAATAGGCGACAGAGAACAACTGCATGACGAAACAATACGCCAGGGGAGATAAAAAAAGTTAGCTTCTCACATCAGAGGCCCATATGAGATAGTGAAAGTGGAACTTCCCAATGTAATCATAAAGACGAAAAGGCGACAGGAATTGAAAGTGCATGCAAATAGATTAAAACCATGTTACTAAATGCGCTAGACGGGTAACATCAACATTTCTATTGCAGACCCATCAGTATGGCGTCAATCCTAATACCGTGGATTCGAATTATCATCAATGGATGGTTGATTTACAGTTTCCACGGGCAAAGAAATACGGCCGGACTTGAAGATTAATCATATAAGAGCATCACCAAGAATATATTACCATCACAAAGGTGACGTTGAAATTACGAGTAGAACATGGGAATTGGTAACATATGTAAATTTGAAAACGTTAAATGACAAATTGCACGCAGGAAAAAGATTAGGATTAAAAATGATACAGCAGTGCAAAGAGAGAATGGAACAGTTAAAGCATTAGTCAAGTAGAGTGTAATATGTTGACGAACGGGTTTACGCACCATATAGAGCAATTGAAAGAAACCAAGTCTCTCATAAATCAGTTAACCAGACCAGTGAGAAGGCAAAACAGAGAAGCTCAAAATTTTGTAGGGGAGATAAGAAAAATTTTATTTGGAGCTTTAGAAGAGGCAAATGCTGCATAATATAAAACTCACATCGATTATATGGAATCGAGATCTGAACAATAGTTAAAATTATCTAAAGAGCAAGTAGCAGTAGTCAGAGCCACATTGTCAGTCTTGAATGAAACAGTAGATACAATCGCAATCAATGGGCAATTGCTCAAAAACGGAATTTTATTAAATATTCTCTGAGGACCAGAGATTGTGGCCCCAAGAAAATGGCTGCATTCATGACACTCAATGAACAACTCTTACAATAACAAATGGTGTGTAGTGAAACAAGTAGGGAATATGAAGGATTAGTAAGTGCAATGATTTATGCGCAAAAGTGTATTCTTGCACCTCGTATTGTTATCCCAGAACTTGTCACGTACCTGAGAGAAATCCAAAATGACTTAAGAGATGTCAAATTCCCGAGTCCCTTAACGGAAGAATATGTATATACATTATTGAAAATTAAGGATCTCGATGTATTCGTAACTAATGAAATATTGGTATATGTTATTAGTATACCATGTATTGGAAACAAAGATTTTAATATGTACAAAATGTTACCAGCACCAATTAAATTAACTTCAGGTGCAGATCAATATGCGTATATACACGCGGAAAAGGAATTCTTACTAGTAGTTCTAAACTATATGCTAAGTTATAATAGGATGAAATAAATTGTAAAGATTTTGATGCACAAAGAAAGGTATGTAAGCAAATGATTGGATTAACTTCCATCTACATTCAACAAGACTATGATGTAAAATTGTTACAAGACATTCATATATCAACTAATTGTGCCAAGAAAATTATTTCATTAGAAAAAAGTTTATGGGCTAGTTTAAGTACTAATGAATAGTTATATGCAACCGTTAAGGAGGAAGACATGACAGTTCTGTGTAGCTCACATCTTGCAAAAGATATTAAACTAACTGGAACAGGTATATTAACGTTTAATAAAAAATGCGAAGGTTATGGATCACATGTGTATATTCAAGCAGGCAAAGTAATACAGAGAAACTAAATTTGGAGGGACGCAATCCCAGATCTGAAGAAGACTCTACATTGTTGTATGGAAATGAAAACAAGAATTAATGAATCAAAAATACAATTTGACTTACCACCAAAACACATCACTTCCAATTTAGGCGACTTAAGAGTAGTGGGCAAGAAACTGATAAAGTCATAGATAAAGAACAATTGGAACTAGAGCGAGAACAGAAAGTACACAATTATTCCATTGTTACTTACTTAGACATACGTTTAATCATGGGTGCTGTAACATTTTTATGCTGTGCAAAATGTAATGTTGCAAGTATTTATACAAAAAATTTTTTGATGATACAAAAGATGGAAATTGCTTTCGATCTCTTTGTACCAAGACGACAGTGATTCAAACCCCTGAAGTAAGTAGAATTCCTCTTCAGATCAGCCTAAAGAGAAGAAGATGTGGTGATATATGAAAGACATCTCGGAAGCACAGATAACCGAGTAATAATTACCAGTAGACGATAAGATGCTTTCTTTCAGGTTTAAAATAAGAACCTAGTAAAAGGGAAATGTGAAACTCTTATGTTAAACTAAAAGTAAAACTTCCTAATATGACGATTTCAAGTGTATTAATGTAACTTATACGACAAATTTTCTTGCAAATGGATAAATGTTTAAATGTATTAAATACACTCTGAATAGTGCACATTGATGTAATTTTGGGAGGAGATGTTCAGTCCCAAGAAAAAATTTTATAAGCAATATTTGTCAGATGAAATGAAAGGAGACTGCGCCAATAGACACAAGCCCTGACACTAAAGGAAGCTCTCCAGTATATGTAAGTGGTAACATCGAGTGGAAACCTATAAGAGAAATCGCACGTTAAAGTGTTTTCGTGTCGAAGGAGCCAGCTAATGGAAATATCCCGAACGGACCTTATAGAAGGTCAGCCGCGACGTAGAACGGTATATAAGCAAGAGATTCTGAGAGAGGGTGCGAGGAGAGCAGTAGTGGCTGTTTCGGAGCTACGAAAAGCAGCAGCAGCAGAAGTATGCAGAAGTAATATTATCAACGATGTTGGTGATCAAATCTGGTGACACGCACATCTGCTGCAAGATAAATGATCATTATTTATTCTGGGGAATAGCTTTGAACATAGACGATCTGTCAAGCAATAGATAGAATTTGCAGTTTCATAATTAACAACAATAATTTACGGAATAGTAATTGTCTCTTGTAAGCATAGACGAGTGGCCTGTCGAGAAGAATAAATTGAGTAGACATTTATTAAAGAAGGGGTTACTAACTGGCACCTCTTTTATAAGTTATCAAAGAGATAATAAATTAATTACTGAAATTAATATTGAATTCTTCAGCATACCTGAACTGCGGCTGTTTCATGCTATGTGCTGGATTAAACCTTTGTTGCAATTCTGTCATTAATCTCCCGCAGTTATCGCAATTATGCTGTTATCCTCTCCTTCTCTGGGTGGCAGCAGCGGTGTGTACCGATATTCGCACCTTGCATAATCTTTAAGATAAAGTTTATAGTTTCCAGCTGGGCAGTGTGCGAAGTCAGTCGGTTGGCGTGGAGCACTGAGGAATTCTGCGCGGCTTGTAGTTTGGCTGGGGCCCCTGGCGGTTCTATGCGGTGTTGGAGTGTGTGGGGCTGTTCCCACTGCTACGAGGTCTGTCGCTCACCGACCCTGGACACGAATGTTGACGTTTGATTTAATCTACCAGAAATTCAAGACTGTCCACATTGTGTCTTCAGGAGTTCATTGTTGGCTGTTGGGATATTCCCGCGAGCTACAACGTGGATTTCAAGCTGGAAAATTGTAGCCACCCTCTGGTGGAGCTTCACTGTATTTGGTTATTTCAATTGAAGAGCACCAGCGGAAACTTGTGCCTTGTGGCCGTTAAAGTTCCAGTTACCTGTCCTGGCCACTGACGTAAATTTCAGGCATTGTAGTTTCCTCATCGTGTTGTTGCTGTCCAGCATGGTTTGTAGTTTGACAGCTCCATGTATGATTGGTTGTGGGCGCTAATATCACCTACATTGTTCCATCGAATTCCCTGGTGTGCCCTGGTCGGGTGAAGTGGAAGTTATCTTGTTGGTGGGTCCGTTGACTGTCGGTCGGTTGGGTTATCGTCGGACCGTGAATGATTGGCCCGACTGCCTGTCTCATCTATGCAAGCGTTAGTGCTAGAAACATCTGAGCGCCTATGGGTGTCCTACCTTTTTTTGTATGTTCTTGTTGTTTGTACTTGTATGGCTTCTAGCCGATTTTTTAAAAAATTAAGCTTGTTTTGCCCTTAAGGCGTAAAATTCTTTAGGCCATCTGCCTAATTTGCAGATATGTTTCACGTAAGACCTTTGGCATTTTAAAGGTTTTATTGTTGTTGAATTTTAACTGTTGGGCCTTCAGCTGATTTTGAATTTGAGTTGTTTTGCCCTTAAGGCCTTCAGCCTAAATTAAAGAGCTGTTTCATGGAAGACCTTTCGTATTTAAAAAAAAAATTAATGTTTTAGAGTTTTAAGTGTTAGGCCTTCAGGCGTTTTGAATTAAACTTGTTTGCTCTTGAAGTGTCTGACTCTTTGGGCCTTCAGCCTAACTCAAGAACTGTTTTAAGATAAGGATTTGCCTTTTAAATTTCTGTTTTGCTTGAGCTTTGCCTAATTAAGAACAGATTTATGTAAGGCCTTGTTTTTTTTTTAAATAAAATAATTAATTGTTGTTAAGCCTTAAGTATTGGGCTTTCAACCGATTTGGAATTCAAATTTTTTGCTCTGAAAATCTCAGAGTCTTTAGACCTTCAGCCTAAATAAAGAACTGTTGTAAGATAAGGCTTACCTTTTAAATTTCTGATTATGCTTGCGTCTTAAGTTATTGACCTTCAGCCATTTTTGATTTAAAGTAATTTTCTGCCAGTGATTAAGTCTGAAAGATTAAAGCTGTGTGTTTAAAAAAAGAAATTTTTGTTTGGGCCCTTGTAATGTTTGGTCAAATAATAAAGTTCTATGTTCGAGTGTAACTGACAGCCCCTTATTTTGGCCCCTTTTCCACAATTTAAACTACCTGTCCCTTCCTGCGTGTTAAGCTAGGGGCCTCAATACCCATACTGCCATTAATCCTAAAAGATTACCATTGGAACCAATAACCACAGTTCTACCTTGGAGAGTTTTTTCCCTCTCATCTCCGATTACAAAGTTGGACACCCCAAAAAACCTCAGATTGTCGTCAACGTTTCCATTGCTCTACAAAACTGTGCTGCGACGGGACATTGGTCTTATCAGACAAATTTCCACCTACCTGTGGTCTTCATAGCAGCGCGCTTCCAAGGAACGTAGCATAAGAAGGGTATGCCAGATTGGGTTAGCCCACTCTCATTGGTCAGCGACTTATTGCGTCACTCGGCAGGCAGTCGGCAGCCGTCTCCGCTTGCAGTGTAAGAGAGATTGAAACGTCCCCATTTTGAACAATTATACATGACTGTCCTTAAACTGACATACAATATTTTCAGCGCAACGCATTCTGACTTTCAAAAATCCCTGCAAAATAATGGCCCTGAGTAACATTAAACTATACCTTTCACAAATCACTTACCAAATCACTTACCTCACAAAAATCTTCGCTACTCAAGCTACTGCAATACAGCGAGCGCCACTACTGCCAGCTAAATGAAAGATACAAACTACTGAGGGCACTAACTACTGATAGGGATAGTTAGCAAATGAAAGATATTAATAGAGAACGAACAATGTATTTACCTTGATATCATCATATATAAATATAGCAGTTCATGACAAATTACAAACCTCCGCCATCTCACTCCCCACATCCACCACTGGTGGCGGCTCACCTCCAACTGCGCAACGCTACGCGCTGTTCACATCCAGCTGCCGCTGCCCAACACTACAATGGCAGACAACAATGCTAACTAGCCACACACTTCACACAGCACAGCCAGTGATTTTCATGCAGAGGTGGCGTTACCAATAAGAAAACCTAAACAGCCTACTTACATAGCCCCCATGCTCCCCACAAAAAATTTTACAAATTGTTTTGGGCAGTGCCCAATAATGATTTGATAAAATTTTTCATAATTACAATAACAAAGATATCAAATGCACACACTTATTGATACAATGTTGGTCAAAATCTAAAATTTTCTCACTGTCTATAAAGACAGTCCTGATTCATCACAGTAAAATTACAGTGTTTTTCTTTTTTTTTCAAAGTCTGAACAGTAAAAGAGAATGCACACAGAAGTAGTGGATTTCCATGCAGTCTAGAAGAAGTAGTGTTGCCCTTCCAACGAAAAGACAGTGCTGACTCTTGACATGCAGACAGGTAATGGGCTACAAAAGAGCAAACCCGCAGCAGAGTCATTCGACGTTTTGAAGAATATTGGTAGGTACGTCATCACAGAGCAGACCCACTGTGGTCCTGGTAGAGATTATGATATTGATGGGCCACCAGAGGTGCAGACCCACTGTAGTCCTGGTAGAGATTACGGTATTGGTGGGTCATCAAAGGTGCAGACCCACTGCAGTCCTTGTAGAAATAATGGTATTTATGGATCATCAAAGATGTAGACCCACTGTAGTCCTTGAAGAGATGGCCAGCAGCCATCTGTTGTGACTGTGCAGGTGCACAATCACCATTGAAGAGTCTTGCGGACAATATAGCAAGTCCATAAACCACCACTTGTGCATTCACAAAGTTTCTGGAATTGTCCTTAGAACCAGCAATGCTGTCATCCAGTCCCTTGCTGAATCATTAACGTACATGCAAACACTATCATTCCCTACTTTTCACATATTGTCCATATACTATGACCAACAGAAACGTGTGCAGTGAAATGTAACTTAATTTGAAGAACTGGTGTCTATACAATTATAAATTAACAACATGAAAATACAATTACAAAGGTACAAAATACATCATTAAAGAACATAACATTACAGATAACGTTTGTAGTAAAACAGGCTTTACAAAAGAATAGAAATAGACATAGACATCAGTGTTACAGGAATTATGACATGAGTACATACATAAAAGGTCAGAGTAACTTTCGAAACATCAACTTCACACATGAGCATTAAAACAAAACAGAATTGTGAACAACTTTACAAAGAAAATAACATATTATTAATGCAACTTATATTTGAGGATAACAGTATTCCTCCTCATAGTGAATATAGCTTAGTACTAGAAAATTCTACAACATAAATCGTATTAGCTAAACACGTAAAGACAGGGAAAACACAAATACACAAGAGTACCCACACATATAGCGGAATAATACAAAAGGAAAGGACAGGGTTTGTTTTACTGCAGTATTTTGCATGGAGATCTCCATTTGTTCATCATTATTCCCAAAAGTACTATCTATACCTGCTTTCTGTACTTTTTTCGTTTAACTTGTCAATGCATTGCTTCCAATTCATCACAACTCATTCTCTTATATAGTCTACCCCCTCTTAAGCTAACTTAAATCTACTGAGCTCAGATGCTAAACTAAGGGACGAGGCAATGCAGCAACACAAAACAAATAACACAAACAGCAAGGACAAAAAAAATCAAATTTGCAAAGCAAGCTACAGTAAATCTAAATTACCAAGCAATTCAACATTACAACTAATATGAGGCAATGCGCAGCAAACAAGAAAAATAAATCTGTCTTAGCAGAGTAACACAAATTAAAATTCAGTAGCACTATGCCTGGCAAACAGCAGCTTATATCTAAACATGACATAGCTCAAGCAGAAAAAATAGTACACTAAAGATAACAATGCAGATAAGGGAAATGTATAATCACATCTTAATATCTATGTAATTGAAGTTGTGCACCACCAGAAGTTATTCTACCAAAAAGGTTACCAAGTACTTGAAAAGAAAATTATGAATGCAGTTCCTGTGAAGGTAAATGTCTTTTTGTGCTCCCTCATTTTTTTTGAAAATATTATTATTTACTCGATCTGTAGACAGAAAATATTTATATTAGTACATCTATAAAATTTTATTTTAACCAATGCTGCAGTGCAGCTAGAAACTAGATATTAAAAAAAATAGCAAAGCGTCAAACGTCATTCACTAGCCATATGGCATTTCATAATGCAGTAAACAATCTTTCAACTAACAAGACAATAGACATAAAATGTTTCTCATCATTTCATTTCAGTAAATATCATAAATTAAGAACTCTACAGTGTAATAATGTTTTCAAGCTTGAGGGTGTCGTATTTACGATGCTTTCTACAAAGGAATGTCGATAGCTAGGATAATGGCCTCCCCTTTTTTTTTCCTACCACCTAATGGCTTTTTCTCAAGGCGGCTGGCACACCTGGCCGCTCACAACGAATTACGTCACAGTCACTTACCTTTCTTACCGAAATATTTACGACAGCAGTTTTCGCTACAGTGACAGTCTCATATAAAAATTTCACAGGTCGAAAATTTGCGTTACAAATGTGTAGAAACAAAATCCTGTAAATCTAACAGCGTCCAAATAATTTTCGCCAGCATTGTGATACATTCACGCATATACACACATTTCATAACTCTTAAAGTACGATTCTTGGTTTCCAACAACCTTTTTCACAAACCAGAGTCACCACTACTCAATATTCCTTACCTTATTCGTCGACACTTCTTCAATATTTCATGATAACAGATACATAGCATACTCAAATAACTCATATAGCATCAGCTTATTGTTCATAAACATACATCAACAGCATAATACACATCGTCGTCATAATAATAACATCCTAACAGATCAATCACATCTCAAAATCGTCGTAGCTTTCTGAATATTTTAAACCTACAAAAAAATTCTCTGCTCGTTTCAAAAGTGTCATCTACCTCAAATGTACTTTAAAAATCATGATCTCATACCAAATACATCATTCAAAGCTCTCGTAGTATCACAATGGCTCCGAAAATATATGAACAGTTCACAAAGTACAGACAAAATACAATTTCGTAAGTGTGAAGTTACCCAGCTGTGTAATTACGTAAACATCTGTCACTGACGTAGTAAAAAGAATGTTTGCCTCTCTCAGTTAAATGATCAGATAGCTGTGTAATTCTGTCTTAGAGAAATATGGTACCGATGTGTAAAGTTGTATGAGCAAATACCATTTTAGCTAGGGCTCCTTGTGCTTGCCAAACACATGGTACACAAAGTAGGCGTGTACCCCCCTGAGGATTAATGAATAATAGCCTCAGGTGTTACAGATTACAGCAATGGAATGAAATGTATTACGGAAAACCTTTGTATCATTGTCCTTCAAATATCTTTAAAAATAAATTATTTAAGTACAAAATTAATCACTCAAACACATGTCCTGTAGCGCTAAATGTGCGTCTTGCTGTAAGATAATCTCTGTGAAAGTGTCATAGTTATGGTCCTCTGAAAGCTAAGTTCTGCTGAAGTCAATGTACTTACCTCATGATAAACAAAAGTGAAATGCTTTGCGTATAGATATCTTAGTTATTACGCTTATTGCCGTGATGAAGAAATTACTATGCTGTAACGTATTGTTGTGCTACGGAAAAGGCAGTCTCATTGTAGCTATACCACAAAAGTTACTACTAAAACATGTTTTACTTTCCAGAATAAAACAGAAAAACTGTGCAGATATAAAACAGAAACACCGCAAAAGCAACATTGTATATTGTCACTCATTAGTAGCGTCATGATAAAATCGTGTAGCTGTCACATAAACTGACCACTGTGTCATCTGGTATCTCACAGAAAGTACTTTAAATCCAGTATGTATTTTCAAGTAAACCAAAATGTTGCATTAAAATCTCATTAGCAGTACTGGTAAATGTTCTAAGTGTGTGAGCCTTGTAGTCGTTACGTAATCGTGCAACTAACAAGCAAGTATGTACAAATAACAACACTGTGTCGTCTGTTCACTATAACAATGCATTCGTAATTTCTGTTTAAATAAGTTCTCTTGGTTCTTGACTGGATATTTAACTTCAAACATTGTTGCATGTTAACAGTTTCTTAAGTCTGACAAAGCATACTAGAAATGTGAAGTGAAAAGTTAAAGAGCAGATTATCTTTCAATAAACGGTTTTACATGTGAAATGTGGTGTAAACCTTTACTCTTCCTAGTACTCAGAGTTTCAACTAGAACGGAATTATCATGCGGTATACGTCGGTGAGGAGTGCTAAAATTTTTCTCAAGGTTAGCGTCTTATGTTATTTTTCTCGGAGCCAGCGGGCGCACGCGGATGCCTGCTGTGCGAGTCATTGTCTGTTCCTTTGTTGGCGCGTGTCATTATTGGGATTAGGAGACCTAGCTTCTACAAATTCACGTTGTCAAAAGTGCCCTGCTCTGTTTGAATCCCGCCAGTTCTGATAAAATTCAGGTCTGTCGTTATGTCGGTACTTTCTGTAGTTTCTTTCTTGTCGGTTAAGTGGTGGAGAAATTCTCCCTGAATCGTAACTGCGTGCTGGACCGTTGCGTCTAAAGTTATTCTGTCTCCCTTGAAAATAATTATTTTGGTTCCCAAATTGTCCGTTTCTCTGATTGTCTCTGTGATAGTCACTACCGCGGAGAGGTGATCTTTCCCTGTAATTATTACTACTCTGCCAACGGTTGTAATACGGGTGGTGTCTGTTTCGGTCACGATTTGTGTTGTGAGAATAGCCTTGTCGCGTCCAGTTATTATTTCTTTCGTCACGGAATTGTGATGGATGTGACCTGTAGTGATTGTTTTCCTGTTTACGCATCCCGCGACTGTCTGTGTCAATTTCCAGTTCTTGTAACAGTCCCTGAAAAGCCTCCATGTTTTCTTTGCAACGTCCTGCTAAAATAATATGTCGTAAATGTTCAGGCAATTTGAGTAAGCAAATGCGGATGAGTTCTAAGGGGCTGTATGGGTTTGAAAGATACTGATTCTTATGCAACATGTCTTCAAAATATTTCACAAGACTGGAAAATTCAGACTGTTCGAAATGTTTCATCATTACGATGCCATGTTTTACTCGGTCTTGTGTGGCTTGAGACCAATATGCTGAGAGGAAGGCATGGTAAAATTCTCCTTCACTGTGGCAATCGTGAATGACCAATCGCATTCTTACAGCTGGTTCATTCTCTAAGTAGCCACACATAAATTCTAATCTGTGTTCCAACGACCAGTTGGGAGGAAAACAATGAGAGAATTGATGGAGCCATGCTTGTGGATGAATGTCGTTGCCAGAATTCTTAAATGTTTTGAATTTACGTGTAGTAATGAACAGCTTATAGTCAAAATCGTCATGTCGGCGAGTCGTATGTCGGTCATTGTTACTTCGTTTCGGCGGTTCCATCTCAAAATCCAATGCGCCTTGCCAATTTCTTTCATAATTTCCGAAGTGTCCTGTGTTATTATTTTGTGGTTGTTCCGTATTTCTATGTCCCTCTTCCCGTATTGGAGCGCGAGTGTCCTCTGAAATACGTAATTCTTGTATTACCTGCGTCAACTGATCTTGTACTTCCCGGATTTCTCTTTTGTACTGTGTATTGATTTGATTTTGATTTTGTTTGAATTTTCTTATTTGTTCATACTCTTCTGTGTCAGTGAAGGCTACGGCTCTTGTGTCGTTCAGATCATCATCTACCTTTGTAAATAAGTTAGTGACCTGATCCGAAAGTTCGGCTACTTTCCGATAGTGTACTTATTTCCTCCATGTGTCTTTCAGAACCAGTTTTCAGGGTATCTACTGTGTCCTTTAAGTTTTCCTGAGTTCTTGCAAGTTGCATAACCGAATCGGTAGATGCAACTGAGTCACTTTTAGCTTGCAAGGTCTCATGATTTTCATGAACAATAGTTTGCAGTTCTTTTATGGCTGCTTCGTGATTCTGTAATACATTTTCATGACGCGAAAAAATAGGTTGGAAATGCTCACAAATTTGTGTTTTTACGTCATTACAGACCTTTTGACATTTCGATTCGATGTTATGTAACTCAGTGGTTAAATCTTCACGTGTTTGTTCAAGTGTAGTGTCTAACTTTTGAAGATTTTGTTCCATTGTGTCTAATTTTTTGAGATTTTGTTCCACTGTGTCTAACTGTTGCTGTGTTTGTCTCTGGTGTTGTTCCATTGTGTCTAACTTTTCAAGCTTTTGTCCCATTTGTTGCATTAATTGTAATAACACTGCACTGGTGTCTGAAACATGTTCCTCAGTGCTTTTCGGCAGTGAAGTTGCACCGGCAACATTCACATTTTGACAAGCAGAAAATGTTTCTTGACTCATTTGAGAAAACGGTGAGAACCCAAAACCTGAGTCTACAGTATTTGCAATATTGTGTTCTGTCATTCCCGATTCCTGAGGCGAGCTGTTGCCGACCAATCGATCGATAACGCTTCCCTGTTCACTACCTGTTTCACTGTCCACACCATTGTTTGCCGCCCGCTCCATTTCCCTATGCGCAATTACCAAATTACTACCTTGAACATTAGTTAATTCATTACTCTGCGGCGCTAACACACTGCTTTCGTCTTCACTGTCATTTCTCAGTTTACTTTGGAGCCTAGTATTACGTTTTTCACACGCCATAATTGTCACAATATTTCACACGATAACACAGAAAAGCGCAATTTGAAGAGCAAAATAAAATAACATAGCAATGGAAATAATGTCTACTTAATTGCCAGCGCAGCTGCGAAATACTTGGTGCAAATCTACATGCATGCCACAACTGTTTTACTGTACAACAATGAAAAACTACAACTACAAAGGAAATTCTCTCTATGATTATGCGCTATCAATAAACAATAGCTATACTAATTACACAAACTACAAGAAAAAATCAGAAGATTCCAGTGAGGTATCCCTGGCAGGGTCGCCATATGAAACGTCCCCTTTTTGAACAATTATACATGACTGTCCTTAAACTGACATACAATATTTTTAGCGCAACGCAATCTGACTTTCAAAAATCCCTGCATAAGAATGGCCCTGTGTAACATTAAACTATACCTTTCACAAATCACTTACCTCACAAAAATCTTCGCTACTCAAGCTACTGCAATACAGCGAGCGCCACTACTGCCAGCTAAATGAAAGATTCAAACTACTGAAGGCACTAACTACTGATAAGGATAGTTAGTAAATGAAAGATATTAATAGAGAACGAACAATGTATTTACCTTGATATCATCATATATAAATATAGCAGTTCATGACAAATTACAAACCTCCGCCATCTCTCTCCCCACATCCACCACTGTTGGCGGCTCACCTCCAACTGCGCAACGCTACGCGCTGTTCACATCCAGCTGCCGCTGCCCAACACTACAATGGCAGACAACAATGCTAACTAGCCACACACTTCACACAGCACAGCCAGTGATTTTCATACAGAGGTGGCGTTACCAATAAGAAAACCTAAACTGCCTACTTACAAGATTACAAAATAAATCTTTTCATGTCTCTTCTCTTCTCTTCTCATTTAATACGAAGCTTTGCGGCGAGAGTGTTTACGTCACTTAAGTGTTAATGTTATATACAAAGTTTCCGAAAGAAATGAGATTATATACTAGCATAAATGACGATATATCTCTATGCAAAATTAGTGGACGATGTTAACATTCATACTCGCCTTATAGGCATCCAACTACTGTACATGTTTCACTATTACACATTGCTTATTTGAAACACATTTTTGTGAATAAAATAATAATAATTTCCAAACTTACCTCATAACGCTGACGCATGCTATGTGGAAGATGCTGAAGTCGCCGCTGTCCACAACAGATTCTTTCTTGCCAAATTCCGTCATCACATCAGTTTTAGCGCTTTTGTTAAAGTGCCTAATGATATTAAAAGTTTTCGTTCTGATATATAACTAACTATTTTGTTATTAAGTTCTGGAAATTTCACATGTATGTAATCTGCTATGGTTCCCATCACTGTAGTACAACAAGAAATATTTGACCCGCGAAAAGCAGCAAATATTAGTTCTAGTTGACGTAGTTTAGCCTGCCAGTCAGGACAGGGAGAAATGTAACCCCATTTGAAATAACTGTAATCCAGTCTTGCTTGAGACTTAATTCCGTATCAAAAACACACTTTCCTACTGTATTTTTGAAATCACTGTCCCAAATAACTACTTTGCACTTAAAAGCAATGTATCCTGAAAGATAATTTAAAGCGTCATCGTTGACGTCTTCACTGGGTGCACACTGGGCTAGAAATCTAAGATCAAGTTTTCGTCATCTGTAGTAACGCAAATGGTTTGTTACCTTGATACATAAATCACTTGATGGAAGGCATGCAAAGGCTTCCTCAGTTTCATCAGCAGGTTTCGAGTAGTTGACAACAGCAGAATTCTCATTTCTGTCTCCGAAGTCACAGTACCAAGAGACAAAGGTCCTTATTTGCACTACCTGGTCAGTATTAATAAAAGAACTTTGTTTTTCACCTTGAAAAGTATGGGATGGTTCTAAATTAAACGAAGCCCCCGAATTCTAGAAAAGAAATTTTCCAGATAATCTTCATTCAGTTTGGCCGTTAATACGTAAATTGCTCGAGGATTTCTCACATCATATAGAGATCAAAAAGTGAATTTACTGATATAATAAATCAATTCAGAAAATGGAGCAAACAATTTCTTTTCCCTATTCGCATATCAGCACATATTTTCAGAAATCTTTTGACAGAGTTATCTTGACTTCTGACATTAAACCTGTAACCACTTCTAAGTGAAGCTTTATGATATTGAGGATTTCTCGAGTTCAGAACATACTTCACAATCGGTATGAAGAAGATATTTCACAGCTTGGACAGTGTGACGTAAAAGTAGCTGTGCAGCTATTTGGACATTCCGACGATCACGTCAACTAACGTTAAGGTGAACCTCCGGATATGTGATGAGTGATCGAAAGATCACCTTTCTGTTGTCGAAGAAGGATCTTCTATTGCAATTTTTATAATCAGAGTACCATCAAGCAAAGCGATACAATCGGCACGAAAATTATTTCTTAATAATTTCAGCAAATGTGGAACACAGAGAACAATATTTTCTGCTCTGATCAATAGAATTAAAAAAAAAAAAAAGAAAGGCTTTGGATGTACACACAAAGTTGCTTCCACACTATCAGGATTTTTGCTCCCACGTAATACGTAACAACTGCAATAGGGATTCCTGTTCGTTAAACTTCGTTTATGATATTCTTCAACAAATCACTAGACATTGCAACATCAAAGTCATGATACACCGGCTCCTTCCACTTTTAAATCAAGCCGCGAACCATGGTGACTTGGACATTGTTGTGTGGCGCAAAATGGCTCTGAGCACTATGGGACTTAACTTCTGAGGTCATCAGTGGCCTAGAACTTAGAACTAATGAAACCTAACTAACCTAAGGACAGCACACACATCCATGCCCGAGGTACGATTCGAACCTGCGACCGTAGCAGTCCCGCGGTTCCGGACTGAGCGTCTAGAACTGCTAGACCACCGCGGCCGGCATTGTTGTGTGGTCAGAGTACCACAATGTGATGTTCATTTCTACATCTACATCCATACTCCGCAAGCCACCTGACGGTTTGTGGCGGAGGGTACCTTGAGTACCTCTATCGGTTCTCTCTTCTATTCCAGTCTCGTATTGTTCGTGGAAGGAAAGATTGTCGGTATGCCACTGTGTGGGCTCTAATCTCTCTGATTTTATCCACATGGTCTCTTCGCGAGATATACGTAGGAGGGAGCAATATACTGCTTGAGTCCCCGGTGAAGGTATGTTCTTGAAACTTCAACAAAAGCCCGTTCCGAGCTACGGTGCGTCTCTCTTGCTGGGTCTGTAACGCTGCGCTTTGTGCTCACACGATACTCATTAAAGCCTGTACTATGATAAGTTGACGGGCTTCACCTTATGAGAAGGGATTTTTGTATAGAAATTGACCGTGTGTACCTGAATGGAGACAAATCAGACTTACACCCACTCTGTAATAACAATGATACGTCAAGCAAGTCCGAAATGCAACTATACGTCAGGACGGACAAGAAACAGCACAGAAGATGCTACCAATTTGTTAATAATACGGTCGCCAGCCTAATTAGGCATTATATGAGTTTCTACCCTGTACAAGCTGATGTACGTTAAAGCAAAACAACACATAGTAACACAGCATAAAATGGTAGATTTTAGACCCAGAAATTCTATTGAACTGATAATTTCACTTTCTGTACTGATAGGGATAAAACATAAATACATAACACTACACGATAATGTTTACTACAAAACTTCATACTGTCTATTGATCTGATTAAAATCGGGCATAGGTTACCCTAGAAATAGCACTTTCGAATCACACACACAATGTCAATTTTGATAAAGGTAAAACACTGATAAATTTTGGTTTTTTACATTGACCTTAACTTTGCTGATCAAATCAGTCTAGAACACTTCAGATTTCAAATGAATAAAAAAGAGGGGGGGGGGGCGACCCTGAAACTGTTATGATCACTATATTAAAAAAAATCGATTACTGAAATCATTATGTGTTCAAGATTTCCAATATATTAGTTACTACTCCTTTCATTTTATTTCCTGCTCATTTAAATACCATTATATCTGTCTCGAAATAATTAAACTTCATTACTAAACCAATTTCAAAACTATATTCCAACTTTGTCAGACCTTTGTTGTTCGTCTATTAGTTCATTAATAACAAAGTTCTTTAAACATCATTCTAACATAGCTAGGTCTGCAGGTAATTATTGTTAACATAAACTTTAATTCTTCATTTCGGGACACTCGGATTGCACAACATTTGGAAAGGACCCTGGCCAGGTTAGTTGTGAGGATAATTAAATGATAGGACAGTTCTGGTAAAATTTAAGTTGTTATTGAACAGTATGGAACAAAAGTAACACTGGTCCATACGAATACAGTATTAATAGTTTCAACCTGTTTGTATCGATGCGGCGGCTGGCGAGCGGCGAGATGGCGAGCCACAGAGCACACACACAATCACAGCAATGGCTCTTGATGTATCGGCACTTTACGTCTTCTTAGCGTCGCGATACTTTTCCATTTAATGCCTATGGAATTTTGCCATGCTGTATGGGCGTTGGAACGGCATATCCGAGGCTCAATGAAACCACGTCTTCCAGGAGAGCCTCCTCGATCCAGAACATGTTGCTCAGACCAATGCCCAACTCCGACTACTACTGCTGAGCCCGTTATCCCGTGCAGCGCCCGTGTGCACTTTCCCGCGCTCATCTGCCATCCACCTTTTACCACTCCCTTACAGACAGGGTATTCACCCGAGGTTTTGCATTCTACATATCCTAACACATTGCCTACGTATGGACCAGACGCACAGTTACAATTTTAAACATGTTACAATAATTTCAACGTTTCTTACATTTCAATTCTGTCATAATATTGCTTGAAATTTGGCCTAAACATTAATATTTACGTCGAAATTTGTTTACAGTTTTCTTAACACAGCGACATGGAAAAAAAAGAAATGAAATCAGAACATCGATTACACTAATTTATCGAAAATCAGAGGAAAAAATTATTATATGTACAATAGTACAGCGTTGTTGTTGTTACACATGCATCTGTTTCCAGTAAATTTCACTAAATGCAAATTTGATGGGAACACTGAACTTTATATTTATACAGGGGTTCTGAATCTTTGTGTGAATGTCCCATTATAAATTTTTGTATCACTAAACTTCCTTTCTCGCACATTATGGAGGTCTATATTTTTAATATATCGAGAATATTTACCTACCATTTACTGAAGTGCCTTTGCCACAGTCCAACCTCCTATCAGAACATGATTTAAATAGCAAATTACTTATTATTACATTTCTAGAGAAAAAAATCAAAATCTGGAACACAAACACTTAACTACAAACGCATATACAAATATCTATATATACTATAAAACAATTTGTTGCTGCTTGCATTGAATGGCAGTCCATTTCCTTACTTACTAAAAAAAACACACAATAATATCCGGAAAATTCACTACATATATTTGCTGCCTATTACTCAGATTTGGGCAGTCCATTTCGCCTCATTTTACCACATCACCTGTACCAAACATACAATTCTCCATTGACTATTTATCTGCCCTCTTTTATTTTTGGCAGTCCTTTATATTATGACTCATATACTGTCCACTTTGGTTTTTGGCAGTCCCACCTTTTATCTGGCTTACAGCATTTGCTTTTTCTTTTCAACTCTTTTCTCCATACATCTTTACATTTATAGTACCTTTGGTAATCTGAAACTCACATAAGTACATTAGTACACCGATCTTGGTATACATATATTTAAAAAGATTTGTTACATTTAGAATAAAATGGTTTTAGCATAAGATACAGCACATTTACTGCAAATTGCTCTCTGAGTGTACTTAGGTCACTCACTCCTAGGAACATACAGTTTCAGGTCCACAACATTTCTTACACCTAAAGGTCTTTTGGATTTTGGGTAGATCAGGTAGTAAGCATTATCGTGTGGAATGTTCTGTATTACATACGGTCCATTATAAATATATTTAAATTTGGAAATTTCATGGTTCAGTTCACTAAATTTTTCGTGGGTTTTTAAAAGAACATAATCTCCAGTTTTAAATTTTGAAACTTTCAGATTTTTATCATGTCTTTTAGATCTAGATTCAGCTTTTTGCTTTGCCCTTTCTCTGACTAATTCTTCCTTTTGACTCAACCCCAAGCTTGTACAAGGCGGAAACTGTAGTTTTTCCTCAATTAAACTTTTACTTCTGCTGCCTAACAAAATTTCTTCTGGTGGGTGCCCAGTAGTTTCATGATGTACTGTGTTCATGACATTCTCAAAGTCCAATATAACTCTGTCCCAGACTCTAAATTATGACCCTTCCTGTTTTTTCCGCAACGCATCTTGGTCTACTGTGACATCGTCCCAAGATACGTTCCTGACCTGTGAACCTTTTATATCTGGTTGCTTTCTCGGTTTCTGGAGTTCAAAGTCTTTGCATACTTGAACTCTTTGTAACAATAACACTGAGTCGTCAGGTGGGTCTTTCTTTCTTTGTTCAGTCTCAACATCTGGATTATGTTTTGAAACTTCGTCATCCCTAGGTAAAATATCACAATAAGCTGTATTCCCATTATTTTCACTAGTACCGAAATATTCGTCATCTTAACTATCTTCCGAATCCGACCATTCTGGATCGCTTTCAGGTACTAACATAAAAGCTTTTCTGAGACAGGCACTAAGTTTTTCCTCTGCATTTTCGTCAGGCTTTGATTTTAACTCCATATCCTCTTTTGACAAAACGGCCTCATTATCAGCTTTACTCACATCCACTGTTACTTCATATTTAGTGTAATCCTCGTGGACTTCAATTACTCTTGCCCCTTTCCCACGGAGCCTTTCGGTAACAGCTTGTACTATTGGCTGATCGTTAACAGAAGCTACTTCCTCGTCAATGCTTAGGATTTCATCCTACAATTCCTTCCAATCTTTAACCATCGTCCTATCGGCAGCACACATACTTTGCGCGGCCTATTTATTCCCTCCTCTTTAAATTTGGGCCATGTCACCTTATCGATGACCCTACTATTTCCTTTTCCACTAATTAACCTCCTTGCCTCATACTCCTTCTTAAAATCCTCCCACTTACATTGCTTGAGGCCCTTGTACAGATCGTCGATCTGCACACACCAATCAGTTACTTCTGCTAATTCATTCTCGCCATTTACTTCATTGCTAACACTGCTTACCCCACCTCTCTGTGTATCCACAGTTCCACCTATTAATTCCTTCGCCACGGAATTACCACTCGTAATGTATTCACCAGTTCTTACGGCAATGTTCGAACCTAATGCTGCCGCATTGCTAGCGGCTTCTCTCGGAACAGCTGTTCTGCTAGGCTGGGCCGTTGCCCTCTGATGCTCCACTCGCCTGTTAACATGTAGCACTCTGCGCAGCGAAGATGAGTCATCTGCGCTGGCACCTGACGCTTGTTTCACAACAACACGTTGCGTCGTTCCACGCCTGTCTCTAACCTGTCTCATAACTTTACTGTCAGTCCGCTAACATTTCTTAAATCGGGGCCGGTATATACTGTCCGCTTCCGTTTGGCCCGCAACGTTCGCGGAAATCAGTTTCCCGTGCTGTTATTATTTTGCGCGGTGTACCCTCTACCGCGACCTGGATGACTCCCTCTTCCTCTGCCTCTGCCTCTTCCTCTCTGTATCACGTTGACACGAAACCCATCGCCGTCATTTCTCTCGTCATTATTGCGGTTATTCCTGTTACTAAAATTTTGATGATTGGCACGACTTTCGCGCCAATGGTCTTCGTCCTCGACCCTTTCGAGAAATGCTTGGAAGCTGCGATGATTGCTTACCACATATCTCTTTGAATCTGCTGGAAGCTTTTTATATAGCTCCCATACGATTTCTGAATCGGATCTTCTCCCTCTTAAATGCGTCAACTTTCGGTACCAATATTCGCAGGAATCTTTCAAAGAATCCCTGCCCCTGTTATCATGAAGCTTCGCCATGATAAACTCGCGCCACAAATGATCCTGTTTTTGTTCGGACCAATATTCTTCCGTAAACTTTTGTTTCAATTTTTCGAACGTCATTTGTTCGGTATTCAAGTTAATTCCCCAGCGCTTAGCGTCACCTGCTAAGGCGCTAATTACTACGTTTATCTTTTCCTGACAAGACAAGTGTTCAGGAAACATTCTCTCGCAATTTTTGATGAAATCCAACGGATGCCATCCGTTATGTTTCTTGGCGGGATCGAAGCGTTCCTCACCTTCCAATAGCTTCGTAAGTGGTTTGCCATTACAGACAAAACCAGGCCTATCTTTGATTTTACTCTCGAGATCGAAAATTTTGCCTTGAATATTCCATGTATTTTGTTCACACTTTTGTACACATCCGGTAACTTTCTCGCCTAAATCTCTTTCAGTGACTGAAACTGCCCTTTTCAACTGTGAGATTCCGTGTTGACATTCGTTTACGATCTCAGTTTTAAGACCGAAAACTTTTTCATCTACTTTTGTTTCAACCAGAGGCTCTACTTTCTCTTGGATGTTGAGAATTTCAACATCAAACCTACTGTTAATGTTGTCAATTTCCCCCTGCATAGTATCCATATTTTTATTAATTGTGTCAATTTAAAATTTCATAGTATTTACTACAGAGCTTAAATTACCCACTTTTTGTTCTACCTGTTCTATTTGTTTGTTACTTTTAATTCCTTCTTCTTCGACCTGTGCTTTAAGCTGACCTACGTGTGTTTTAAGCTGATCATTCTGTGTTTTGAGGTGATTACTTTGTGTCTTGAGCTGCTGATCAACGTGTTTTTTAAGCTGATCATTCTGTGTTTTGAGCTGCTCGTCAACGTGTGTTTTAGGCTGATCATTCTGTCTTGCAATTTGTTTGGTTAATTGTTCAAATTAATCGTTCATGCTTAAAATTTTCACACTATTTTGTTCTACGGAATCGGTGCGGTTCCGATCCTACCTCAAAATTTTCTTTTGATTCTTTCTTTATATGTGGTGAATCAAACATCTCAGTGGATTCGTTCACATACCCACTATCATCTACAAAGTCATCTCTACTTCCTGTTTTATTCCTTGTTGTGTTCTAGGTAATCTCGGCATTTCAATCTGTTCCTTAACATGTTCGTGGTACTGTATGTACGCCAATTGTCTACCACTAACGCCATCTGTTATCTGGCCGCGTACACTCCTGTCATTGCCAGCCGCATTTTCCATTACGCTCGGCACATCTACTGTGTCTACGTTCCTCTCCATACTGAATGCAAATTACACCTCACTATCGTACTTGACGTTCACTGCTATTTACTTTACTGAATATTATTGCAGTTCGTGCCACTGAACATCCGCTGTTCGGTAATCACAATAACTTGTGACCGACAACAACTGGATGTCCTGTCACCGGGAGCCACTTGTAACGCTGCGCTTTGTGCACACACGATACTCATTAAAGCCTGTACTATAGTAAGTTGACGGGCTTCACCTTATGAGAAGGGATTTTTGTATAGAAATTGACCGTGTGTACCTGAATGGAGACAAATCAGACTTACACCCACTCTGTAATAACAATGATACGTCAAGCAAGTCCGAAATGCAACTACACGTCAGGACGGACAAGAAACAACACAGAAGATGCTACCAACTTGTTAATAATACGGTCGCCAGCCTAATTAGGCATTATATGAGTTTCTTCCCTGTACAAGTTGATGTACGTTCAAGCAAAACAACACGTAGGAACACAGCATAAAATGGTAAATTTTAGAACCAGAAATTCTATTGAACTGATAATTTCACTTTCTGTACTGATAGGGATAAACCATAAATACATAACACTACACTATAATGTTTACTACAAAACTTCGTACTGTCTATTGATCCGATTAAAATCGGGCATAGGTTACCCTAGAAATAGCACTTTCGAATCAAACACACAATGTCAATTTTGATAAAAGTAAAACACTGATAAATTTTGGTTTTTTATATTGACCTTAACTTTGCTGATGAAATCAGTCTAGAACACTTCAGATTTGAAATGAATAAAAAAGAGGGGGGGGGGCGACCCTGAAACTGTTATGATCACTATATTAAAAAAAATTCGATTACTGAATTCGTAATGTGCTCAAGATTTCCAATATATTAGTTACTACGCTTTTCATTTTATTTCCTGCTCATTTAAATACCATTATATCTGTCTCGAAATAATTAAACTTCATTACTAAACCAATTTCAAAACTATATTCCAACTTTGTCAGACCTTTGTTATTCGTCTATTAGTTCATTAATAACAAAGTTCTTTAAACATCAATCTAACATAGCTAGGTCTGCAGGTAATTATTGTTAGCATAAACTTTAATTCTTCATTTCGGGACACTCGGATTGCACAACATTTGGAAAGGACCCTGGCTAGGTTATTTGTGAGGATAATTAAATGATAGGACAGTTCTGGTAAAATTTAAATTGTTATTGAAGAGTATGGAACAAAAGTAACACTGGACCACACGAATACAGTACTAAAAGTTTCAACCTGTTCGTATCGATGCGACGGTTGGCGAGCGGCGAGATGGCGAGCCACAGAGCACACATACAATCACAGCAATGGCTCTTGATTATCGGCACTTTACTTCTTCTTAGCGTCGCAATACTTTTCCATTTAATGCCTATGGAATTTTGCCATGCTGTATGGGCGTTGGAACGGCATATCCGAGGCTCAATGAAACCACGTCTTCCAGGAGAGCCTCCTCGATCCAGAACATGTTGCTCAGACCAATGCCCAACTCCGACTACTACTGCTGAGCCCGTTATCCCGTGCAGCGCCCGTGTGCACTTTCCCGCGCTCGCCTGCCATCCACCTTTTACCACTCCCTTACAGACAGGGTATTCACCCGAGGTTTTGCATTCTACATATCCTAACACATTGCCTACGTATGGACCAGACGCACAGTTACAATTTTAAACATGTTACAATATTTTCAACGTATCTTACATTTCAATTCTGTTATAATATTGCTTGAAATTTTGCCTAAACATTAATATTCACATCGAAATTCGTTTACAGTTTTCTTAACACAACGACATGAAAAAAAAAAAGAAATGAAATCCGAACATCGATTACACTAATTTATCGAAAATCAGAAGAAAAAATTATTATACACTCCTGGAAATGGAAAAAAGAACACATTGACACCGGTGTGTCAGACCCACCATACTTGCTCCGGACACTGCGAGAGGGCTGTACAAGCAATGATCACACGCATGGCACAGCGGACACACCAGGAACCGCGGTGTTGGCCGTCGAATGGCGCTAGCTGCGCAGCATTTGTGCACCGCCGCCGTCAGTGTCAGCCAGTTTGCCGTGGCATACGGAGCTCCATCGCAGTCTTTAACACTGGTAGCATGCCGCGACAGCGTGGACGTGAACCGTATGTGCAGTTGACGGACTTTGAGCGAGGGCGTATAGTGGGCATGCGGGAGGCCGGGTGGACGTACCGCCGAATTGCTCAACACGTGGGGCGTGAGGTCTCCACAGTACATCGATGTTGTCGCCAGTGGTCGGCGGAAGGTGCACGTGCCCGTCGACCTGGGACCGGACCGCAGCGACGCACGGATGCACGCCAAGACCGTAGGATCCTACGCAGTGCCGTAGGGGACCGCACCGCCACTTCCCAGCAAATTAGGGACACTGTTGCTCCTGGGGAATCGGCGAGGACCATTCGCAACCGTCTCCATGAAACTGGGCTACGGTCCCGCACACCGTTAGGCCGTCTTCCGCTCACGCTCCAACATCGTGCAGCCCGCCTCCAGTGGTGTCGCGACAGGCGTGAATGGAGGGACGAATGGAGACGTGTCGTCTTCAGCGATGAGAGTCGCTTCTGCCTTGGTGCCAATGATGGTCGTATGCGTGTTTGGCGCCGTGCAGGTGAGCGCCACAATCAGGACTGCATACGACCGAGGCACACAGGGCTAACACCCGGCATCATGGTGTGGGGAGCGATCTCCTACACTGGCCGTACACCACTGGTGATCGTCGAGGGGACACTGAATAGTGCACGGTACATCCAAACCGTCATCGAACCCATCGTTCTACCATTCCTAGACCGGCAAGGGAACTTGCTGTTCCAACAGGACAATGCACGTCCGCATGTATCCCATGCCACCCAACGTGCTCTAGAAGGTGTAAGTCAACTACCCTGGCCAGCAAGATCTCCGGATCTGTCCCCCATTGAGCATGTTTGGGACTGGATGAAGCGTCGTCTCACGCGGTCTGCACGTCCAGCACGAACGCTGGTCCAACTGAGGTGCCAGGTGGAAATGGCATGGCAAGCCGTTCCACAGGACTACATCCAGCATCTCTACGATCGACTCCATGGGAGAATAGCAGCCTGCATTGCTGCGAAAGGTGGATATACACTGTACTAGTGCCGACATTGTGCATGCTCTGTTGCCTGTGTCTATGTGCCTGTGGTTCTGTCAGTGTGATCATGTGATGTATCTGACCCCAGGAATGTGTCAATAAAGTTTCCCCTTCCTGGGACAATGAATTCACGGTGTTCTTATTTCAATTTCCAGGAGTGTATGTACAATAGTACAGCGTTGTTGTTGTTACAAGTCTTCCACTTGTGTTTATCTATCATCTCTGTAACGCTTTCGTCATTACTAAATTATCCTGTAACGAAGCGCGCTGTTCTCCGTTGGATCTTCTCTATCTCTTCTGTCAAACCTACCTGGTACGGATCCCACACTGGGGAGCAGTATTTAAACAGTGGGCGAACAAGTGTACTGTAACCTAGTTCCTTTGTTTTCGGGCTGCATTTCTGTCAAATCTTAGGACAGCAGTTGCCTCTAATGCTGTGGAAATTTCTGACCTAGCTTTAATTAACCTCAAAACTGGTTTCAAAATACCTGGTTGCCACTTCAAAAGTTTTGTCCGTTTCTGGAGTGCTGACCTGCAGGGAAGAAGGTAGTTGTTCCTCCTCAGACGCGTATATGCATTAGGAGACAAATCACTCAAAGTAGGAGCATTTCAATGTCCTCTGAGCTCCATTTACTTGCTTTCCCTTCTTTAAAAATACAGCGAATCTGTTGTGGCGTGAAACGGTGAAAAGTATTGTTCTCACATCCAAGTATACACATTTATGCTTCTTAGTGTGAGACATATCACGTTTATAGATACAGGCTTTTTAACTTTTTTCCTACACTTAATTTTTTGTTCCAGTAGCGCATTTTTAATCGTGAACCTAACCAATTCTTTCTCTTTAGTTCTTGAATTTCCAGGTCCCTGAAATGAAATTATCATATAGGTATGATAGTCTGTGTTGTTAGATTTGTCAGGCTTACTTTTCTTCGGAGACAGAATTTTCCACCTTCACGCTGACAGCGCTCTCTTTTTTTTTGTTTTAGTTTTTTTTTTGTTTTTGCAACGCTTTCGGTAACATTCGAGGTGCTAGGACATGCAAATTCAAATTAATTTCCGAGTCAGTTTGGCATTTTTTGAAACGAAACAGCATTATCCTGCAGTAATTTCCTTTCTGCAAGTCGAATCACTTTCACAAAAATGTTCTGACCAAATTCTTGATCTTTAATATCAACTTTGTCCTCTCCTATACAACGAGCAACATTTTTTGGAAAACGATGATAAATTACGACTTCAGTCTTATACATCCGCTACTGCTACGTTCAGCAACTGCACAATGAGAAGTATTGTAGATTTTATTCCGAAAAATTCACAAAACAAGCCTCTTTACAACTGAACTCACGGAAGGCCTAGAAATACAAACTAACACGTAACACAAACTCACACCCACGCCGTAACAGAAACCCTGGGCTACATTTTTGTAACTAACCAGCGGTAGCTGCCAGGTGACATTACAGCTGGCTGTTCAATATGGCGGAAAATATCCGGACTTCGATTTTATACCCCCTTCTGCGCTTCATTCTGAACCATAAAGCTGTCAGAAATCATTGTCCTACTATGTCTCTTACCCAGTAATCATGCAGTGGACTAACTTGGTCCTAAGTCAGTTGTTACCAGATCTTTCATGTTATTTTGTCCTAACTCTCTGGACATAATAACAATTCGATATCCACAGCGGCCTCTATTTTTTAAGAAAAAAACAATCTTGAAAAACAGACTAAATGTGATGAGCAAGTGCAAAACACATCATCAGTATTCATTAATAAAACACAAGAGGAGGAAAATACATTTTTCACGCTCAGCAAAATTTATAAAAACATTAAAGTTCATCACATCTAGCACCGTGTTTTCTCCAGGAAAAAGCCTTCAGAAACTCAGAATATCTCTCACCAGAACTAACGAAGTTTATTTTCACTGAAGTCATGTATTCAAATACTCGAATTAACAGGAATTACATGGTACATTATGCAAAGATAATACTATAAGGCTACCTTTCAGACTGTGTCGCACTTCACTCACACTCACCACTGAGCCATTGCTTACCCCCTGTCAAAATAAAATAACAAAGCCCTCGGTGCTGAGTCACCCAGCCACGAAATACAACGTTATATGAGACAACATAAAATCGCATCGGTCCTGGCCTCTATCTCTATTTGGTAAGTCACGAGCCTTGTGGCTCACTAGCCACTATGTGATGCCCAAAATCACAAATTTACCAATAATTCCCTCCCAGGAAGTTACAATCGCACGACACTCTTCGACGTAACAAATTCTCGAATAACTACGAAATATGAGGACGAGCAGCGATCACTACAGCAGCATGAAGACTCAAACAATCGTACATAGCAAGAAATACCAAACGACGTGTTAACGCAAAACTGACGAAACACTGTTTGTTGGAAAACACATAATAAAACACAAAAGTAAACGAACAAGGTAATATTTAAATAATTTGGCTGTGGTTCATGTGGGCTGTATATAGACCCCTTACTGCAGAAAAAAGTTTTAATTACAAATTTCACTAATTAATTTAGTAAACTGATTCCAATTATAAAACTGACAGCAGGGATATAATAAGAGAAGTGATAAAAAGTTAAATATCTGGGTAACCGTTCAAAAACAGCAGTCACGCAAGATACTCCGGCAGCAGCGGCGTGATGTTTCTCAAAGTGACTATGACGCACGCGTCTTCTCGAGAATCTTTAACAGTCTCTGTCAGGAGCCCCAAGTTACCTGTTCCCGAAGTCCTTCACGCAAGAGCCTTAGATAACCCAATTGAACAGTGGTCAGGGATAGTGATCAATTCGACAGGCTTGGCCTGAAAAAAAAGAAGAAAAAAAAACATATTTGCTCAATATTTCACGTGCCGAAACAGGTTGAAATTTTGCACCGACTGGCTGGTCGATGCGGAAGGGAATGAATGGTAATCGTCTTCCGATAGTGATTGTAGACGGAACACTTGCCTCTGGTGTCGAGCGGGACGGTCGACCTCGTAGGCGAAGCGCACAATAGGGATACTACACGCATCAGGACAGTTACACATTGTAAGATGGTGGAGAAGATATTGTAATTTAAATTGGACTGACGTCATATGAAAATATAGCAATTTTGGGATTAGTCCGTCGACGCTTACTTCTCTATTAATTATCTGTTTATCAGAATAATTAAAAGTATACCATATCGTGCTGAAGCTACCCACTGATGTTTAGATCCTGCGATGCTACCAAGTTGCAAGGATGTTGGTTGCTACATTTCACCCACTCTTCCAAATAATCTCTAACGCTTCCTTTTGTGGGAGAGATAGAGCGATTTGGCTAAAGGATGTTGCCAACGTAATATCTTTGGCCAGCACGAAAGCCATTCCAAGTTCTGTCGCCAGTCCATCTTTCTACACATCGATCGTGATAGAATCAAGTGAAATGATATTGTAACCTCCACCACACAACATAAGGTGGTTTTGTGAAGACAGCTGTAAATGTAAACGAGTAAGATGTACATGAGTCATTACTCGACTGAGAATAAAGATTCAGGGTGACTGTTTTCAGTTCCCCAGCTCTGAGGCGGCAGTCCCCACCTGCGCCTGCGCATTGCCGCCGGCCCTCCGCTCGCAGGCCACGGCGCCGCCGTCATTACCGGCAGCCATCTGCGCTGATTGTAATTAGTTTCGCTCTCGGCCGCCGTGGCGCCCTGGTTGCTGCGCCGAATTGGTGGCGGTCAGGCCGGCCGGCCACAACCACACACCCACCGGCCGTCAACGCTTTTACGGGAATTTAACGGAAATTGCTCTCCATAACCGTACGAAATTGCTAAAGCGTGTCCTGTATCCGGGAGGAACGTAGGCGCCCTTTACGACGAATTTCGGTTCGACGTGCTTCACTGAGTGAAAGTTACGTTTTCCGTAATACGCTGTGAAACCAGATCGGTTCGGCACATGTATATCCGCGAATGGTTACGTTCCCAGGAATGCTTCATAATACCGCTCCTCTGCGACGGAACTGCAGTTTATGTGGGCTACGTTAGCTCTTACATAAAACATTTAAGGGGCAGTCAACCTTCTAAACGAAGAGCTACAGAAATTACTAGTAATCTAATTTGTTAAGAGCTCTCAGTGTGAAAATGAATCGGTAAGCGTAGGGTCTTTTTAAAAATTCAGTAATCAAGGCAAGTCTGTAACTCTTCACTAAGATTATAAGAAAAACGATGGGACCCCTTCGACGCAGTGATTTCTACGAATAGATTTCGTAGTATCAGTAGCCACAATACTCGGAAGCGAGACTCGAGCCACTTAAAGCGCTTATTGAAATATACCGTATCCCACAGGAGTTCACTCTGCTCGTCCACTATCTGGCTTGCATCTTTCTGAACCAAATTTCGGCGGATTAAATGCCCATACTTAGAACGTTTCGCATATGATGTCAAACCAGAAAATAGTTTATATTGTGTGCAGTGGAGTATTAAATGACAGGATACAACATCTATGGAACTGACTAAAATTATGGATGCTGGAAAATCTAAATTTTGTTCTAAAGAGTTATTTTCCCATCATCCAATCGATACTGTGGACATCCATATCCTCGGTTTATTTTTGTACTACGGAGTTATGTAATCCTAGTACAGACACAGATACCATACAAATCGAAACAAATTTATTCATGCTCTCTCATACGAGTAATATCGGAAGGTCTATAAGTGAATTGCATGGTAGTTTGAATAGTTGGCTCATTCTGCTCTCTGTCAACAGACCTTGTAAAAATCGTGCTGCATTTTTGAAATATTTCATTATCCATTTTACACTGGTAAAGAAACTAGAAGGTTAGCCAAGATAGGACGAGTCAAAAAAATGGTTCAAATGGCTCTAAGCACTATGGGACTTAACATCTGAGGTCATCAGTCACCTAGACTTAGAACTACTTAAACCTAACTAACCTTAGGGGCGTCACACACATCCATACCCGCGGTAGGATTCGGACCTACGACCGTTGCAGCAGCTCGGTTCTGGACTGAAGTGCCTAGAACCGCTCGGCCACAGCGGCCGGCTAGGACCAGACATAGTGCGGCCTAAGGTCAGTAGAAAACTGACGTGATAAACAAACCACACTGAGAAATGTAAAATTACGTTAAAGTTACGAGTTTCTGACACATTTGTGAAGGAATACAGAGCGTTATTCCATGAAGGAATTCTACTATTAGTTGTCCGAAAACAAATTTTCGTTTCGCGACATGAAACAGAACTTCTACATGAACTTATTGTTAGATAATTTATGCAAAAATTCAGCGTCCAGTAGACAAAATGATATTATAGACGCATGACTAGTCCATCCTGTCAAGGATGAGAGAATAATTTCAGCCTTTACCACGTTAAAATCTATGTTCCAAAATTTTACTAAGTGTATTAAAGAGGATCATCGAAAATATGAAAATATGAAGCCACACGAGTATAACACCAAGGTCCTTGGCTATACAGGGCCACATCGTTCGGTAACGTGGCGAAAGGTACTTCACGACTACGGACTTAATGTTATTGGGTATTCGAAGGCACACATATCAAAGCTTACAAAGGTTGTTTTGGGTAAAATTGTAGTAATATCTACTCATGACTGAAGGTAGCTTATTAAACAATATTACATCTTACTTCATTTGCGGACTAATGATTATAGCTGTTACAGTTAGTATGTTTTTAGGTTGGATAGTACCTCCAAGTACGTGTGGCACAAGCAAGCCAATAACGTTTTCGTCTTTTCCCTGGGCAGCAAGTGAGGTACTGAAGCATTAAAGGAGAGTTACAGCTGTGTGGGTTACTGAAACATGTGTGCCTGCAGTGCTCCTTGTTGTCTAACAGAATACGATAAAGGGTAACTAAGAGCCACCGGAATTATTTGGGCGTTATGAGGTTAATCGTTAGTTTTTTTTTTTTCCAATCGTGGTCACGGACAATGAAACAAAGGTTCATCACTTCAAACCGGTAATAGAACGGCATTCCATAGTGTGATGTCACACTTCGTCTCCCCTGAAGAAAGAATTCAAAGCCGGACCCTTTGCCCGTAAAGTCATGGTGACGGTCTTCTGTGTCTATGAAGGGGTTATTCTTTCTGATTTCCTCCCTTATGGTGCAATGAACAACTCTGGAGGGTATTGTGCTACCCTCATTAAATAGAACAAACGATTTGAGCTTCTTCGTCGTCATAAAAATACAAACGAATTTTTCTTTCCCCCTGACAGCTCAAAGCCTCACTCATATTTTCTCATGTCCGCTGCCCGTGGTCGAATAGCTTGCGTTGCTACCTCTGGATCACGGCGTCCTATGTTGGATTTGCGTCCGGGTTGGGATTTACTCTGCCCGGGACTCGGTGTTTCTGTTGTTGACCTCATCATTTCTGAAAGTGTCTAGATTGGACTGTGTACAGATTGGGAATGATGACCGCGCAGTTCAGCGCCCCACGAACTAAATATTTTCATGATATCTGCTCACCCAAGAGGAACTCATAAAACTTCATTGGATTATTCTTTCTCATCCACCCTACTTCCCGGATCTCACACCTTCCCACACTCTTCTGCTTGGCCCAGTGAAGGATGACACTCCACGGGTATCACCACGTGGGTGAGGAAAAAGTTACTGATATTGCAAGACCTTGGGCTCCGACGTCGACCATGCTGGCACACAGGCGCTCCAAGGAAGGCGCCATGCAGTCGTTGCATTGAACAGAGATTATGTTGTCAAATAGAAGTTTCTGGCCAAACGTGTGAGGAATAATATGGTATACTGGAATATTGATTGTATAAAATCAATCTACCTTTAAGAAAATGCGTTGCACTACTTACTGAACGTACCACGCAGTACGTGCAAGGCAGAAATCAAGATGAATACCAGTTTGTTAAAGACTATCAGCTCAGAAAAAGATGTGACCTGATATAACGATAACCGTAAGAAAAAATTTTACAGTGAAATAAGTACTAGTGAGCGTGACTTTTAGTCCATATAGATGTTACCACACAAAATCTTAGATAATTTCACAGTGCGCATGGCAGTGCGTTTCTTAGAACTTCAGAATATTAAGTTTAACGAATTGCTCAATCAGAATAAGTGTGGAAATTATAAATCAAATACGCTAACAATGAAACTGAATGGCCTGCTGACAACTTACCCATTCTTCAACAAAGGAGAAATGGAAAATGAGTTAGGAAACATTTACATTAAAAAACTTTGTTGCTTAGCACCAGCAGGTCTTCTGAAATTTATAATGCACAGTCACCTTCAAAATATTTATGACGAAACAACAAAGTTGTTTAGCACCAGCAGGTCTTTTCAAATTTATAATGGACAGTTACCTTCAAAATATTTATAACGAAGCAACAAAGTTTATCAAGTTGATTCTTATATTCCCTGTCACCGCAACTTTTTCTAAAAGAAGTATGAGCATCCTTGAGACAGTTAAATATTGCCTTTCCAGTTCAACGACAAATGAAAGGCTAAGTTTACTGTTCACAACAGCCAAAGAAATCACCTGGTCAAACAACGTAGAGGTTATCAGAAATTAAAACATAAAGTGTTTGCTGTCTCGGCTGCCGAGAGGAATCGATGCTTGGTATATCCTGTATAATATGATAAAAGGTGAGCCTAAGCACGTTAAATCCATTGGCTTCAGCACTGCCGACAATACACGCAGCGGCAGCGGGATTATTTACTCACATTTCAGTCATCACTTGCTGAAGGAGTATTCGGAATAAGATAGAAAACTAGAAGCCGGAAAAGACTATTTTATGGTCCTAAAAATTAAAGTTTTCATCATTAACAATCTATATATGTAGATGTCACATTAATCGTGATCTCAAAATAAAATACCATAACATGAGTAGAATATAGTTTTCCACACCAAACGATCAGTTTGGTGAATTGATCGGTGTAGACGTAAAAAAGTATCAAACGACGCCTCGGTGAAATCGGAAACTTAAATTGTTGAAGTGTTTTCCTGTTCAAACACCGACGGTTACAATCAAGTTTCCGTTTACAGGCGCACAGCTCAACACAAAAATGTAGCGGAGAGAACCGACCTACAGCGCCTGACGATGTCAGAATTACGCAGACGCTAAAGAAATGTACCTGATGGAAATATGTTTTAGCCTAAGAAAAATGAATAATTGTTGGAGTATCCATTCCAATTAGCAGCTATACAAGGTATTCGTAAACTCCCTTTACAGAAATCTAGAACTTGTGGTTGGGAGTGAATACGTAATATTTCCAATACGGACCCATGTCCGGCAACAAACTAACTCCGTTCTACCAAGGCTCATCCACTTCCACCTTCGGAATGGAAGTAGGTGTGACACATTACAATTATTAGGCAGCATCTCGAAAGGAAACATAACGAAAGATCCATTTATCACTGAACCACATTTGTTTATATTAACACTTTAACATTACGGTAGATGTGGCGGCCACCAACGTTTGACAGCTAGTGTACCTGCGAAGGATGGTCTGGTACACACTCTCCATCCCTCCTGTTGTCTCTTTAGTTTCTAGTGCAGCGGCCTGAGCTTGTGCCAGCAGGTCTTCCTCTGTCTGTACAAGAGTCTCGTAAATTAAACTTCGCATACGGCCAAATAAGAAGTAGTCCATAGGAGTTGGATCACCCCGGCCGATCCATCTTACACCATAACGTCTGTTGATACGTCTCCGAAACGCACGTGAGAAGTGAGGCGGTGCACCGCATTCCCTGACGACCATTCATTGACCCAGCTTCCTAGAACGTGTTCAGTATGTTCTGTAGGAAGAACGCAGGGCACAGTTAGTTTGACTGAAAGTAGGTATGGCACAATCACAAGACCATCCACAATACCTTCCCAAACGTTAATATCAAGCCAGTGCTGAAATCCTTGAATATGTGTGACAAGAGGGTTTGCGTCTGCCCAGATACGGCTTCTGTGAACAGAACTGGACGTGGAAACAGGGATGTGTCGATGCAGCGATGCAGGAACCACACGCAGCAGAGAATGCATTGTGAAAAATCGGCTGGATCCACCCTAAGGTTTATCCTTTGTAAGTGGTACAGATGAAATTGTTGCTCATTCAGAACGTCCGACCCATTACACGCGTAACTGTTCGAGTATTCGTTGACGGATTCTCTTCATCGCGATACAGTACATCTTCTTCAAATTTAGGCATGAGGTGTTTCCGTGGAGCTTCACAATGCTGCCTCCTCAAGGAGAAGGTACCTGTTTCTCGGAACTGCTGCATAACTTGGGCAAAAGTTTTGTGCGATGGCGTACTACGTGGCGGAAAACGTTCGTGATACGGCCGCCTAGCAGCTCTTCCATTACCTTGAGTTTTCTCATACACAAGGAGCATGCCCGAAAATTTCTAGCGAACCATGTTTACAGTATTGGAGATGCACAAGCACTGAATAGGTCACTCAGCAAGACAGACGTTAAGTGACATCACGTGACCGTCGGCCGAAGTAGAACACATCATTTCTACCCTACTGCACACCAGAAGAAGCAACTCTGAAACTTTTCTCTTTCCCTCTACAGACATGGATGCGTTACACATGTAAACTGAAACTGTCGTAGAAGAGACATTACATTTCAGGACATGTGTTCCTATTCAAAATATTATTTATTCACCACCGTTTGTAACGGTATTTCGGAATATCCTGCGTAAGTTTTCACATATAAACTTCACGCCTTTTTCGTGCTGCCTGATGGCACGAAGAAGAGATTTTTTTTATGTAAACCAAAATGGGCTTATTATTCATTGGAGTCATCCTCGCGTAAAAAGGTAAGTACAAATTCAGTAACTACAGCAGGTAAAAGTTACTCGCAGTAATAACAAGGTACGTGCCAAATAAGAAACGTGATGAAAAATGTTGACAAACGTCTCAGACAGAAGTATGCAAAGTCTTGTGAAAACTTAACGAAAATTCATAAATATCATACTCCACAACTGTAAGAGATTGTCTGAAAGTACCTAAGTTCATATGAAGCTAGAGAATTCTTATTCATTCATGTGAAATATTATACGAATAATGCTTGTCTCTGTGTGGCTTCGAAAGTATTTATAGCAACGAGCATACCACTATATCACCATTACACAAGGACTGGCTATTCATAGGCGGTATTAGCCTTAATTAGCAATTGCTCCAATTTTTCAGTTAGCAGTTGCTCAGATTTTTCATCCATCCCGATTCATTAGTTTCATGAAAGATTTTATTCAGTGATAGCTGAGAAACATATGCCTAAAACACTGTTATAACATTTCTCCTAAAACCAAACCTATTAAAGATACTTAAGGTATTGAAGATAAATGTGGAATGAGGTAATTTCTTCCGTCAATATTTAGATTTCTATGGTTTCCCTAAATCATTTACAGAAAAGACATCTAATTCCTTTCGAAAACCTATAGTCATTCATAGCTTCTTCTTGGCAAATCTCATGTTTTGTCCCATTCCTAATATCCTCGTCGTCTATGGAACGCTAAATCATTCTTACAGTTTATAGCCCAAAATTAAGAACCCACTGCAAAACTTCCAACTCTAGAGAGGATGGCTTTCTGAGAGACTAACAATACCATATTTGAAGTTCGCTTTTAAATATGTAAACGGCAAGCCTTATAAAGGTTTTGTCACACCTACGCATTCGAACCACACCTGGGCATCGATGCCTTCATTGAATGGTGGTCGTGTGAAACATATCCTGCAATTTGTTTGCCTTAAAATGTATATCTGCAGTTTGGATGTTAGGGCCTCTCTTATAAGGTGTTCCCGTACTCAGTGGTAATACATCGTTCTGGGAAAACCAATGCTTTGCGAATCGCTGTTTGTTAGGTTTATTTGTTTGATTCACTGTCCTCTATCCGACCTACATTTGTCACACACTCTGCAGTTCGTTCTGCATATTATGGGTAGCGAGTATATAAATAACGTCTTGTATTACTATCTGTTTGACGACTCAACAGAATAGCTACTTTGAACTGAAGGTATCCGGTACATCATGCAACACATGAGTCATTAATATAAACTGAATATTGGCATGATTGTGGTAGTAGCAATATAGACGTGAAACAAGTACTGTGTCTTTCTGTAACAAGATCTTGGTTCACTGCCAGAGCACTGCAATTTTATTAGTCCATCATTTCGCTTTCTTATTGGCTGATTTTTAGTCTTCCACGTTTTTTTTTTCGTTGTTAACAGAAGTAGATTTCGTGACATTGTGGTTCTGATTAAGACTTATCGTGTGTACTGCAGTCTTTGAATTCCTTTGTAAATATGTTTCTCGTTATCTGACTGCGTTTTGTTCGCATCCGTAATATTGGATAGAGTAAATGATATCATATTTGTTTCTGTTTCACATAAAATAGAAGCCGTTTACTTTGCATGGTGTTCTGTAGACTTACGGGTAGCTATTACTGCTTACGATTCTGTGTGTGAACCGCTCGATTTAAACGAATTTTAACCATATTGCTTTCCATATACATCATTATTCTATGCATTCTTTTTCCGTACTGTCTCTAATTAATGGAGAACTCCATGTTAGCAGAATTTGACAATATCGGTGTTCAGCTTTATTGCATCTTGTCTCGCGATGAGTATATAATTCAGCTTTCAGTGGCGTTGCTACTTGCCAAACAGTGTCATGCATTTCGCTGTGGCTTGCACAGTTGGGATGTAGATGTAGATCAGTAGGCCCTGCGCTTTGTAGTCATATGAGAAACATATGAAAGTAATTACGCTAATGTTTTCACACCTTATTATTAAGTACTAGAAGCACTACATTTTATCATGTTGTTGTTGTTGTGGTCTTTAGTCCTGAGACTGGTTTGATGCAGCTCTCCATGCTACTCTATCCTGTGCAAGCTTCTTCATCTCCCAGAACCTACTGCAAACTACATCCTTCTGAATCTGCTTAATGTAGTCATCTCTTGGTCTCCCTCTACGATTTTTACCTTCCCCGCTGCCTTCCAATGCTAAATTTGTGATCCCTTGATGCCTCAGAACATGTCCTACCAACCGGTCCCTTCTTATTGTCAAGTAGTGCCACAAACTCCTCTTCTCGCCAATTCTGTTCAATACCTCCCCATTAGTTATGTGATCTACCCATCTAATCTTCAGCATTCTTCTGTAGCACCACATTTCGAAAGCTTCTAGTCTCTTCTTGTCCAAACTATTTATCGTCCATGTTTCAATTACATACATGGCTACACTCCATATAAATACTTTCAGAAATGACTTTCTGACACTTAAATCTATACTCCATGTTAACAAATTTCTCTTCTTCAGATACGCTTTCCTTGCCATTGCCAGTCTACATTTTATATCCTCTCTACTTCGACCATCATCAGTTATTTTGCTCCCCAAATAGCAAAACACCTTTACTACTTTAAGTGTCTCATTTCCTAATCTAATTCCCTCAGCATCACAGACTTAATTCGACTACATTCCATTATCCTCGTTTTGCTTTTATTGATATTCATCTTATATCCTCCTTTCAAGACGCTATCCATTCCGTTCAACTGCTCTTCCAAATCCTTTGCTGTCTCTGACGCAATTACAATGTCATCGGCGAACCTCAAAGTTTTTATTTCTTCTCCATGGATTTTAATACCTATTCCGAATTTTCCTTTTGTTTACTTTACTGCTTGCTCAATATACAGATTGAATAACATCGGGGAGAGGATATAACCCTGTCTTACTCCCTTCCCAACAACAGCTTCCCTTTCATGTCCCTCGACTCTTTTAACTGCCGTCTGGTTTCTGTACAAATTGTGAATAGCCTTTCGCTCCCTGTAGTTTACCCCTGCCACCTTCAGAATCTGAAAGAGAGTATTCCAGTCAACATTGTCAAAAGCTTTCTCTAAGTCTACAAATGCTAGAAACGTAGGTTTGCCTTTCCTTAATCTTTCTTCTAAGATAAGTCGTAAGGTCAGAATGGCCTCTCGTGTTCCAGTATTTCTACGGAATCCAAACTGATCTTCCCCGAGGTCGGCTTCTCCTAGTTTTTCCATTCGTCTGTAAAGAATTCGTGTTAGTATTTTGCAGCTGTGGCTTATTAAACTGACTGTTCGGTTATTTTATCATCTGTCAACACCTGCTTTCTTTGGAATTATTATATACATCTTGAAGTCTGAGGGTATTTCGCCTGTTTCATACATCTTGCTCACCAGATGGTAGAGTTTTGTCAGGACTGGCTCTCCCAAGGCCGTCAGTAGTTCCAATGGAATGATGTCTACTCCGGGGGCCTTGTTTCGACTGAGGTCTTTCAGTGCTCTGTCAAACTCTTCACGTAGAATCGTACCTCCCATTTCATCTTCATCTACATCCTCTTCCATTTCCATAATATTGTCCTCAAGTACATCGCCCTTGTATAGACCCTCTATATACTCCTTCCACCTTTCTGCTTTCCCTTCTTTGCTTAGAACTGGGTTTCCATCTGAGCTCTTGATGTTCATACAAGTGGTCCTCTTATCTCCAAAGGTCTGTTTAATTTTCCTGTAGGCAGTATCTATCTTACCTCTAGTGAGATAAGCCTCTACATCCTTACATTTGTCCTCTAGCCATCCCTGCTTAGCCATTTTGCACTTCCCGTCGATCTCATTTTTGAGACGTTTGTATTCCTGTTTGCCCGCTTCATTTACTGCATTTTTATATTTTCTCCTTTCATCAATCAAATTCAATATTTCTTCTCTTACCCAGGGATTTCTACTAGCCCTAGTCTTTTTATCTACTTGATTTTATCATAAGGCAGTGAAACTTCAGGAGGCCTCTATCAAATGCGACAGAGAGAAAAACCTACAAAAAAAAAAAAAAAAAACTGAATACGAGCTATATACTTCCAATGCATTTGAATCGAGCAGCTCACACGTATTCATGAAAAGTAAAAAACAGAAAAACAGACGTGAATCACAAAGTAATATGCACCGAATCCAGCTTCTACTTCATATGAAACAAAAACAAGTATGGAATGATTTACCCCACACAGTATTACGAGTGAGAGCAAGAATTAAGCAGATTACGAGTAACATATTTACAATGCAATTCAAAGAGTGTAATACACAAAAGGAGGTCGTTATCAGGCATAATTTTCAGTTTGTAATCGCCATACGATCGAAATTTACAGACAAATGAAAAGTATTAACAATTGGTATTTGTATTTCGCAAAACTAGAATACAGATTATCACGCCACATGTTTACCAAATCGTAGGTCAATCTGCCATCACACTCAGAGTGCCACTGTCGATCTCTGTTTCTGTGAGCCTTGCACTTCTGATATTTTGGTGTTTTGTGAGTAGTAGTCTGTATAGGTCCTCGGAGATGCTGACTGCACCACACAACAATACTTCCTTTTGGAACCATAATGCTTCAAGCATTGATTGAATTTTGGGAACAATCAGTGTTGAGATTTTGGGGTTTGTAACTATTTGCCTTTTTAAAGCGTCGGTTAATCGAAATCATGGGCCAAACATATGACTATTGTTATTCGTACTTTGGCATAATATCGCGTCATCTAAATTACTGAACAATCAAGATCAATGGTAGTCAATCAGCTGCCCTCGGGCCGTATGTGACCCGAATCAGGTATTCTTACTGCTCGCGGATCTCAGCCATATTTTGTAGCAGTATGGACCTAGCAACTAGAAGTCGAGTAAAGAAATGTCAACTAACTTTAAGAACTTCTTAAGAGTGTTGTTCTCCTGCTCGGTAACAAAGAAAAATACAGGGATCGTAATATTTTAGGATGTGATTAACTTTGCCTTTGGTAAACTGGGCCATGAGCTAGTCTATTGGCGGCTCACTACATATCAAATTATGTATGTTATCAGTTAATGGATATTCGCTCTTGGTCTCGCGGTAGTGTCATTGATTAGCAATCACAACGTCCTTGGTCCGAGTTCGAACTCAACTGCTGTTTAATTTTCGAACAAAAATTATCAGACTTCCGGCATAAGAAATTAGCCTCATTCAGCCATTAGCCTCATCAAAGGGGCCGGAGGAGCGGTCAGAAGTTCAGGGCACTTCCTTGTCTTAGGAGCTGAACGATCAGCAATGACCAACGGCATATGGCTGTACAAGGCAGGATATGTAGCCTGTAATTGAAAATAAGCTGTATGATGATCTTTCAACTGGCATAAGATTCCCGAATAGTCCCCTGCTCGGATCTCCGGGAGGGGCTGCCAAGGGGAAGGTGGCCATGAGAAAAAATTGGACCGAGCGTGGAAGCTAGAAAATCTGCAAAGTGAAATCCTAAGTCTCGGTCTTGATGTTAAGAGCGCAATGAAGTGAAATGGAAACAAGATCCGGAATCGTGGTCGTATGAGTACAGGATAATATCAACAGCGGTAGAAAATGGCATAACTGGAGAAGGATTCGTTGAATAGGAAGGAAGTTCAGAGAGTGAGCTACACTGAACAAGGGTGTTCTTATTAGAATCGACAGCAAAAAGACGTCGGAAGATGAAGAGACAGAGAGCATACGATATTGAACGGGCAAGTAAAGGGAGATTAAAATGTAACAGTCGTGGGGGGACAAGAATACGGTTGTAGAGGAAGGAGTAGAAGAAAAAGTTTTGGGACACTGTGTATTGGGTATTAGAAATGACAGAGAAGAAAGACTGAGTAACTAAGTTCTGCAATAAATTTCAGCAAATAATTGCGAATACTCTGTTCAACAATCACAAGAGGTAGACGCTGAAAAACCAGGAGATGCAGGAGGATTTCAGTTAGATTACATCATGATCAGGCAGATATTCCGAAATCAGATACTGGACTGCAAGGCGTACCCAGGAACAGATATAGACTCAGATCAAATTTTAGGAATGATCAACAGTTGGCTGAAGTTTAGGAGCCTAATCAGAAGGAAACAATGCACAAAGAAGTGAGAAATGGAAGTACTAAGTAATAAAGAGAAACGCTTGAAGTTCTCCAGGGCTATAAATACTCCGTTAAGGAATAGCGCAATCGGCAATTCAATTAAAGAGGAATGGACATCTTTAAAAAGGACAATCACAGAAGCTGGAAAGAGAAACGGAGGTACAAAGAAGGTAACCACGGTGATACCATGGACAACAGAAAGTGTACTTCATTTCATCGATGGAAGGAAATTATACAAAAATATTCACGAAAAATGAGGAATGAAGAATTAGAAGTCACTTATGAACGAAATAAATCAGAAGTATGGGGAAGCTAAGGTGAAATTGCTGCGTGAAATATGTGAACAGTTTGAAAAAGAAATGAGTATCGGAAGAACTGACTCAGCATACACAAAAGTCAAAACATTCTTCGGTGAAATTAAAAACAATATTAAGAGTGCGGTGGGAATTTCAATGTAAATGCAGAGGAGAGAGTGGGCAGGTGGAAACAGTACGTTGAAGGCCTTTATGAGGCGAAATACTTGTCTGACGCCGTGAAAGAAGAGGAAACAGCAGCCGATGTAGAGCAGACAGGGGACCCAGCATTATAACCAGAATTTAAAAGAGCTTTGGACGACTTACGTTCGAGTATGGCAGAAGGGATCGATAATCTACAGTCAGAATTTCTAAAATCACTGTGGGAAGTGGCAACAAAACGACTATGTACGTTGGTGTGTAGAATAAATGAGTCTGGCGATATACCATCTGACTTTTGGGACAAAGTCACGCAGTTCCGAAGATAGCAGGAACTGACAAGTGCCAGACTTATCGCACAGTCAGTTTAACAGCTCATGCATCCAAGTTGCTGACAAGAAATATATAGAGAAGATTGGAATGACGATCAGTTCGTCTTTATGAATGGTAAAGGTACCAGAAAGCCAGTTCTGACTCCGCGGTTGATAGTGGAAGCAGGACTGAGGAAAAATTAGAGCAGGTTTATCAATTTGTCGACCTGGAAAAGGCGTTCGACTGTGTCAAATGCCACACGATGTTCGAAATTCTGAGAAAAATAGGGGTAAGCTATAGGGAAAAAGTGTATAATATACATTGTGTACAAGAGCCAAGAAGAAACTGAAACAGGGCAAAACCGAGAACAAAGTGCTCGAATTAAAAAGGTTGTAACACAGGGATGCAATCTTTCGCCCCTACTGGTCAGTCTGTACCTATACGACGTAGTAACTGAAATAAAAGAGAAGTGAAAGATTGGAATTAAAATTCAAGGTGAAAAGAAACCAATGGTAAGATTTGCTGGTTACGTTGCGATCCTCTGTGAAAGTGAAGAAAAATTAACGGATCTGCTGAGAAGAATTAACAGTATAATGCATGTAGAATATGGACGGAGGGTAAATCTTATGAAGATGAAAGTTGTGATAAGTAGCCGAAATGAAAACAGCGAGAAACTTAAACTGAGAATAATTCACAGCAAAGTAGATGAAGTTAAGGACCTGCGCTACCTAGCCAGCAAAATAATTCATGGCAGGCTGAGTAAGGATTATATAAAAAAGCATGCTAGCACTAGCAAGAATGCGTTCCTCGCCAAGAAATGTTTACTAAGTCAAAGTTGACCTTAATTTGAGGACGAAATTTTTCAGATTGTACGTTTCTAGTACAGCCTTGTTTCGTAGTGAAACATGGACTTTATGGTGCCATTGTATGGTAGTGGAACATAGGCTGTGGGAAGACCAGAACAGACAAGAATCGAAGCATTAGAGATATGGTGGTGCAGAAGGATGTTGAAAATTTGGTGGACTTACGAGGCAAGGAATGAAGATGTTCCCTGCGTAATCGGCGAGGGAATGAGTAAATTGAAACCACTGACAAGAAAAAGGGACAGGATGGTAGGATCTCTGTTGAAACATAACGGCCGGCCGGAGTGGCCGTGCGGTTCTGGACGCTGCAGTCTGGAGCCGCGAGACCGCTATGGTCGCAGGTTCGAATCCCGCCTAGGGCATGGATGTGTGTGATGTCCTTAGGTTAGTTAGGTTTAACTAGTTCTAAGTTCTAGGGGACTAATGACCGCAGAAGTTGAGTCCCATAGTGCTCAGAGCCATTTGAACCAAAACATAACGAAATAGTTTCCATGGTACTAGAGGGAGCCGTAGATAGTAAAAACTGTAGAGGAAGACGGAAATCGGAATATATCCAGCAGATAACAGCAGACTGCAAGTGTTACTCTGAGATCAAGAGGTTGGCACAGGAGAGGAATTCGTGGAGGGTCGCATCAGACCAGTCAGAAGATCGATGATTCAGAAAATATCAACAATAAGGTGGGTCCACAAGCGGTCCTAGGGGTCGCCCGACAATGTGAGTATTGGCTCTTGAGTAAGAAAGTTCGACGCACAGTGTTCTAGATAATCAAGAGCCTGCGATGGGATCTGTGCAGAGGGGTAGCGATAGTACCTTGAAAATGTTACGGATGATGGATATCTATATAAACCAGAAGGAAACAAAGTATTATAACGAGCTGTACATGATCAGGTACAAAGTTTCATGTGTCTTACGACATGGATTACTACCCGCAGTTTCAGCCATGGAGTTGGATGAGGAAGCTCTCAAGATTGCCTTTGTTAACAATTTATGTTCATATGAGATACAGTGCCTACTATCCTAAGGTTCTTCACCTGTAAACTCACTACGTTGTAATTGGTTTTAGCGATAACTTTTTCCCTGAATCCACATGTTATGTAATTCTATCCATTTATCCACCATTTTCATAAATCAAAGATGATTTGCGAGCGGTAGATATATTAGCAATCGATTCTCTCAGAAGGGAGGGTCTATGTTCATTATATGCCAAATTTTTGTGTTGTAAAAGCAGTTTCCGTTGTAATAATACAGTTTTTTTTACTCCCATTTTCTATATGAGCTTTCTTCGTTTGATTTAAATTTTCGTACCGTATTTAGTTTCACTTGTATAAACTGTCCCCAGAATAACTAAAACTTACTGGAATTCAGATAGTATGGCTTCCATCAGCAAATCCTTCATGGACTGATACGTACTTACTAATCTAGCAAAGTGTCGTTGCTTTCTTTGAAAAGCGTTCTACGATATACGGAAATACTACGATACAGCACATTTGTTTCAGATAAACGATTGATGTTAATTAATACATTGATACAAATGCAACGATACTTTTTATGTTTTTTCAGAGTTTCTATCTCTGTGATTCACGGAGTAATTTTGAAAATGGTTCCTCAGCGTCATTGAAAATCATAGAAATTTTCGTCTGTGTCATAAGAATCCCTGTAATTCTGACGTAGGACATTTGTGACGCCATGGGAACAATGTCATAAGCCACCATATCAAAATAATGCCGCTTCAAGTGAAGTTGGGCAGTTGTGGACAGTTCTGGAGAGTATTCAGATAGTCACGCCAATAACTAGCAGACTGAATCTGATGATTCGACTCAATTAGCTTAACAGAATGGTGCCAAAAATGACTACGCGGTCAAGTTTGATAGTCTAGTTGAGAATCTCCGGACTTTCCAGGGTAGGTAAACTACTGTTTTTATCTGTTCCTTACGTGCTACCGAGCGAGGTGGCGCAGTGGTTAGCACACTGGACTCGCATTCGGGAGGACCACGGTTCAATCCCACGTCCGGACATCCTGATTTAGGTTTTCCGTGATTTCCCTAGATCACTTCAGGAAAATGCCGGGATGGTTCCTTTGAAAGGGCACGGCCGATTTTCTTCCCCATCCTTCCCTAATCCGAGATTGTGCTCCGTCTCTAATTTCCTCGTTGTCGACGGGACTTTGAACACTAATTTCCTCCTCCTCCTTACGTGCTTGGATCTATGGGGCAGACCTACATCAGTGCCACAATAAATATAAATAAACTCCTGGAAAATGAAGTTACTTCTTCATTCTCTTCTTTCCTTTATGTCTTGATTCTCCACATTTCTGTGATGTGAATAGCACTCTGAAAAGAAGATTCTACATACGATGCCCAGCTGAAACGCCACGAATCTTATCTGATTATAACTGGGATTTGGTGTAGCTGCAGACACACAGTCACACTGATTATACAAGGCGTTACAAAAAGGTACGGCCAAACTTTCAGGTAACATTGCTCACACACGAATAGAGATAACATGTTATGTGGACATGTGTCCGGAATCGCTTAATTTCCATGTTAGAGCTCATTTTAGTTCTTCCCCCTACGCTCAATGGAGCACGTTATCATGATTTCATACGGGATACTCTACCTGTGCTGCTAGAACATGTGCCTTTAGAACTACGACACAACATGTGGTTCATGCACGATGGAGCTCCTGCACATTTCAGTCGAAGTGTTCGTACACCCCTCAACTACAGATTCGGTGACCGATGGATTGGTAGAGGCGGACCAATTCCATGGCCTCCACGCTCTCCTGATCTCAACCCTCTTGACTTTCATTTATGAGGGCATTTGAAAGCTCTTGTCTACGCAACCCCGGTACCAACTGTAGAGACTCTTCGTGCTCGTATTGTGGACGGCTGTGATACAAAATGCCATTCTCCAGGGCTACATCAGCGCATCAGGGATTCCATGCGACGGAAGGTGGATGCATGTATCTTCGCCAACGGAGGACATTTTGAACATATCCTGTAAGAAAGTATTTGAAGTCACGCTGGTACATTCTGTTGCTGTGTGTTTCCATTCCATGATTAATGTGATTTGAAGAGAAGTAATAAAATGAGCTCTAACATGGAAAGTAAGCGTTTCCGGACACATGTCCACATAACATATTTTCTATGTTTGTTTGTGAGGAATGTTTCCTGAAAGTTTGGCCGTACCTTTTTGTAACACCCTGTATACTGTCATGTCACATTATTGTGGTCACGGTGTGCAGTAACCACTTACATACCAGAGAAGAAAGCACTAGCTGTGGAGAGTATATAACGCGTGTCGGGGAACGTGGAAAACAGTGCAGTGGTTGCCATAAGACGCAAATTAAGCGATTTATATGACGTCCAAAAGGGCATGATCATTGGCTTTCGAGTCAAAGGTGGAATCATTTCCGAAAAGGCTAAGTTTATAAACTATTTGCGTGCTGCCGCTGTTCATGGCAAAATAGTACTGCCCATAACTGGCGCTAAGGCAAATGTGGCGCACCACGGGCAGTAGATGACAGGGGTGAACGAAGTCTGCGAAGATGTGTACGAGCGAATAGACGTTCAAACATTGCGAAACTGATCGCCCAGATGAACTAAGGGGTTACTAACAGTATCTCGTTAACAGTCGTTCGCCGAACGTTCCTGTGTCTGGGCTTTCGCAGGACGCACCTAGTTCATGCACTCTTCCTGACTGCTGCTAATCAGCTGGAATTTGCATGACAGTACCGCAACTGGAAGTCCACTGAGTGGCGACAGGTGGCCTTTTCAAATGAATCGCGTTTTGCGCTACATCGGACAAATAAACTTAGGCGTGTACGCTGGAAAGGTCTGAAAGCGAATACCCATGCTGCAACAATCAGAGGATGAATCCAGGCCAGAGGAATAAGGTTTATGGTCCAGGAAATGTTTTCGTGGAATCTACTGGGTGATCACGTGATCATAGAAGACGCATTGGAACAACACAAGTTTGTATTTATGTTTGCTGCCAGCAAGACAAGGCAACGTGTCACACAGCTTGCAGTCTACGCACGGGGTTCAAAGACGACCAATACGAGTTTACCGTACTCCTCTTCATGTAGCAGTAGATTTTTGAATCATCAAAAGTCAAGTCCCCACGTTCATATGGAATAACCGGCGAAATTTTGGGATACGATAAAACAGCATATGACTGAAGCCATAAACATAACTTGGACACACGAAGATATTCCGTGGGAAGTCAAAGAAGTACTTCTCGCGGTCATTCCAACACAGACGAAGGCGAAACGTTTACCGAAGTTCAGGCTCTTCTTCCTTTTGAACTCTGATTATTAGATATGACATAGAGCAATGGAGAATAGATTGCAACATGTGATGATGAAAATCAAAAACAAAGAACGGGACAGAGTTTGTTCCAGGCAAGTCTGTAGGACACGTTGTGACCGATCATAAAAACGTGATAGGGAACGTCCACAACAAAAGTGATTGGAGCCATATTTTAAATTGACGTCTTTAAAGCGTTTGATAGAATAAGTCGAAGTTATCAGTTTAGGGTAATGACCGCAAAAAGGATTTAGTCAAGAATTAGTCATCGTACTTAAATACTATGCAGTTCCTCGTGCTCAGAAATTATGATAAATGGTCAAATGACATATTTCATGAACATAAATTCGTCAGTAAAGCATAGCTATCCCTTACCCATGATCGGGTAGCGCTGGAACCCAGTTTGTTAGAAACAGAACACCAAATTACACCATTACACGTCTTTGGTGGTGATTTCATATGTAAATCTTATGCTGATGATGTCGAAAGTGCAGAAAGGAACCAAGAAAGTTTTGAAAATACCACATAAACTCAAAACTTGGAAAAGTCCAGACTGGAAGACACGAGAATGGCAGCTGGATCATGTCTGTATGGATAAAAATTACCACAAGGTAATCTACAAAGTGAAAGTTCTGAGAGAGAGACAGATACAGGATCAGATCAATACATAATAAAATAGAGGATTAAATTCACGCCACTGACAAAGATAGTGTCACCTCCAAACGAAGAGAACCACTAACTCTAATAAACTAGTAAGTAACATTGAATACGAAGAATGTATAAGGAATATAAAAGTACCAGCTGATCCAGAGGATATAGTCCTCAGTTGAGGCAAACTGCTGAACAGGTAGCCCCAGTAAATTCAAGGAAATAGCACGTGAGTGTGATAAAACATTGGTATACGGGCACCGTGCCTGGTTAAGGTACCATAGTCAAAAAAAAGAATAATCACAATTACAACTAACTGAACAAAGAAAGGTAACCCAAAGAAAAGGGTTAAAGAATAATACGGGTGAAATAATAATACGGGTTAACCGCCAGTATCAAAAAGTTTTATTTCTAATGATAGAAACAAATAAGAAGAAAACAAACTCAAGGGAATACTACAAAATATTTAGCAGACAACTATAAAGGCAACACCCTCAAAGGATAAATATAATTAGATGGCCCATAGCGGTGGAAGAAGTACTGAAATGTTAGCAGGAACATTTAAAACACTTCTAAATTTCGAAGATCGCCGAGAACTATTTCAAATAAACGCAGATATCCCTAATAAAACACTAGTAGAAAATGTAAATCGATCCGGAATGCATGAAGTCGACAAAGCTTTGTAAGACTCAAAAACTACAAATTAAATGGCGGAGATCAAACATTGGAGGAATTTTCCGAACATACAGCAGATCCGGTGAAATAATTACGGCAGTATATAATGAAAATCGCGAAAAAAGGAAAACTGCCAGAACTCTGGACTAGGGCTATAGTCCATTCATTACACACAAAAGGAAACAAAACAAATCCATACAACTATAGAGAAATTTCCCTTTTGTATGTCACATATAAAGTCACGTCCAGACTTCTCTACAATCTTTGTAAAAATCAACTTGAACTGGAGCTAGGAGAACGCCAAGGAGGATTTGGACCCTGGAGAAGCTGCCCAGTAAAGAAACCATTTCTAAACTGGTAATGCATTACTGCAAAAGAAGACAAAAACATGAACTAATAATATTTCTAGCCATGGAAAAATCATTCGTCCACATATCTTCAATGGCGGAGATAATAAGGAATTTTGGTCTCCATTCCAAATTATTAAAAATCTTAAACTTCACTTTAAGAAACCAGAGACGTACCATTTCTCCTTCCACCTTGCCAACCTCTCCGCCGCAACCATTAAAGCAGCTCATTCTGCCTAAGGGACACACAACAGTACGTGTATGCTGAAGCACAGTGGTTAACTTACACCAGCTTGGGTTTACGCAGGCCTCTCAAGCTTCACAGTATCCGTTCAGCCAGCTCCGTATTCCAGCAGGTGGCACTGTGAAACCAACGTGACTAAAGAACAGCCTGGTATATGTTTATCATAACGTTGGGAGCAGCAAGATGAGAAAACCAACTAAAGATGATTAAGGAGAAGTTAAGAACTGGGGAATGTATACTAGTCACCCGAAGTCCAGCAGGGGATGATTTTTCGTGCGTTTATGAGGCAACTTCAAAAAATTTGGTAGGTGTCTAGTAATGCAAATAATGTAGAAAGTTACAAACACTCATTCGGAAACCTCAAGTTCGTTACAACATGCATGTAAATTTGACCAGCAGTTTCTTCACCCCATGAGTATTTTGAAAGAGCACAAACACTTAGTGGCTGTTAAGTCTTTGGAAATATGTGCTCAGGATTTTAACTGTTTAGCAGTTTATAGACTTCCTAATATTAAGGCAATCATTAACTGAAATAGAGAAGAAAATATGTCTCAGTGGATATCATAAACCACATTTTGGTGGTATGGAACCTAATTCAAAGGGAGCTTAATATGAGAATAAAGCTTCTTGTTTCAGATATGTCCTTTTAGTTTATCATTATATGAAAAACGATTTTCATATTTGTTATAATGTGTTTGGGGAATTTAGAATGAACTATTTTTGCCAATTAAAACGAATTCAGCGAACCTCCAGTACACATCGTGGAAAAAGTATTTAAAATTTGTATAACTTGGGTCGTATTTTGCTGAAACACACTAAGGTTACCACTACTAGACTTCCATAACCTTACTTTAGTTGTCTTTGCAGCATTATAGGTATCTCCTTGTTCTTAGGTGCAAAGGACTTCGAATTTCAGAGATCGTTGTTCTTACTACTGGAAACGTGTATTGGAGTTTACCTCATGATGGTTCCAATTGATAACCAGAACTTGTCGAAATAGGGTAAAGTTACAGAGAGGACGGTTCGTATCAAAATTAATAAATAAGCCCATTCTGGTAAAAGGAGAAATCCAGAAATAAAATAAAAACTGGAAAGAAGAAAATCCAAATAAACTTATATTGCTTGGGATTCACAGATGACTAACATTCGATAAGTCAGAAATCAAATAACAAACCTGCAAAATACAGTAAAATGTAGGACTTCAGTTATCATTAGAAAAGACTGAAATAATGACAGCAGACCCGCTATTAAATAACCACACAACAGTAAATAACACGAAAGTAAAGATAGTGGAACAATTTAAATACCTAGGAGAAATAGCAACATACAACGTGGACGAAACACATATATGGCAAGAAATAACTAACAAAATCATGAAAGCTCAAAAAATAATATGCTGTACATACGATGAAACTGTCTGTCAATAGAAAGTAAATTAAAACATTAAAAAACCGTGGTTCGAACAGAGGTGACATACGATAGTGAAACTATTTTCAAAGTCACCCAGAAAAACAAACTCGACCACCATGCATAAACAACAAATACCAAAACGGACAATGACGGTTGGTGTGAAACGAAGTGTGTGCAGCAAAATGGAGCTCATTACTGGCACTTTACGAAAAAGGGATACCTCTTCTTCGGTCACTTTATAAGGACATTAGAAACCAAATTACTTAGGAACATTATAGAGAAACTTTATAAGGTAAAGAAGTAAGTAGGATTGGAAAAGGAAGTCAGGTAGGACATGAAAGAGCTGGAATTAACGCTGGACTATTTGCGAAACAAAACTGATAATTTAAAGAAACTGAAAAACGTAAAATTAACTTTTAAACCAAAAGTAGACAAAAGAGAAAAATAAAAATGGTATTTACAGGTGACCAACGACCAAACGTTCAGAACGAATGACAAGATACTAGGCAATTCGGAACTAAAGAAAATGTCCAGAAAATGAAGTTTTCCAGTGAGGCCGCAGAAGCAGAAGAAAAAGAAGAGAAAAACAATTCACATTATTTATAAATTCAGTGTCTACGTAATCACGCAGTTTTAAATTGCAATATTACGTCCAGAACAGAAACCAAAGTGCGTTAATTGTGAAACAGAGATAAAAAGAAATTTGTTGTCATGACACAAGCAGCCGGCGCTAAAGAAAGTGAAATTGGTGAACTTAAAGACAGGCTACAGGAGAGGATGGAGGCCACAGATTGAGAGTGATAAAGCACTCTGTAAGATCGCGGTACGCATCCTGGTCAGACAACTGAATTTCTCCTTCTGCCTATACTATAACCTTCATCTCTAAATGACGTGACGATAAAACAGGAGCGACACGTGGTTCTCTGGTAGGATCCCTGCAGTAGATTACGAGCGTACATGTCACCCAAGTGGAGTGTAATTGAAAAAATTTCTTAACGAGCGACAGAATATCTCTCGACAGATTCCCAGTAAATCATGAAAATCATGCCATATGAACTTATATTTTTAATGACTACGCCACATTGAAAGTGGCTCAGTATCTTTCAGTTTTGTGCTGAACAATAATAAACGAATATTAGGAAAAGTTTTAGCTTGTTTCTCAGGATTTAAAAGGCCTCAAACTTTATATAAAACCGTTTACCTACGTCCTTGAAGAAACCTGCTACCGCACATTAACTAGAAATATATCGAAGGCTAATGTCGATTTGTGAATCAAATGAATTCAGTTTTTATAAACTGAACAAGGAAGTACACGTGTATCTCACACACTTTACGGATCATCATCTGAACGTTCTTGTAGGAGATTCACATCCACCAAGCTGTCCTCTGGGCAACGCTCGCGACTGTGAAGGCAATGCTCACACGTTAAGTGCTTGAGCAAAGCCAGGACAGCTGCCCCACCTTTGCTTATGACGTTAGCTGTAGCAGGAGGCTAAAAACGCCAGCAGACAGGAAGAAGCGGACACCAACGTCGTGCAGCCGTTAAATTAAATGTCACGTATACCCTTGTGGTCCAGTCTTGGACATCCCTTGCTGCAGTGTTTCACCAGTGTGCGCTCTCCTGAGTTAACAAAGGCATTTTCAGGGAGAAGGAAGAACAATTAAATACAGGCGAAATTTGCGGAAGATAAATTCGTCGGACCAACACAAACGGAAATTCGAGCCTCTTATAATGACGGAAAATGCGACGGCCAGCAACAACAAATAAGACTCGCAATATTTACAGAGGAAAGCCATATTTTCGTGAGATTTTGTCTTGCCTATGCTACCAGACTGACAGAAAATATGTACAAGTAGAGTGGTAATTTTTCTTTCGTGTGAATAACTTACTATTCAAAAACATCGGTAACAATGTACAACACATTTTAAATTATTGTCTGCTCTCTGGATTACATTATTTTTTTCATAAAATCTTTCTGCCATATACCGTTTTAAAAAAAGTAGAAGTTTAGTCATTTATGAGAAATACGTAATTTTGTAATTTTGGAGGGATAAATATTTCCCCCAAGTATAAATGTAGGATATATTTTTGTCGTATTGTTTTGTATTCACGTTCTGCAGTGTCGCTAACTAAAGACCAACAATATTCTACCAACACACTGCAGTTCCACCGCCCCACATACCGCTTGTCCACTGCCACAATATCCTGATGAGAAATTCCCTTTGCTCAACACGAGTTTCCTCCACGTTCTGAAGGAAAATGTCAAGATAGCAATCAAGGTGTCTGTGTGTGATCAAATGAGTGTGAATTCTTAAGGGACCACACTGCTGAGGTTATCGGTCCATATACTTAAAAACTACTTAAACTACTAGCTAAGGACAACACTCACATCCATGCCCGAGGGAGAACTCGAGCCTCCGGCGGGAGGGGCCGCACGATTAGTGACATGGTGCCTCCAACCGTGCGGCCATTCCGCGCGGCTAGGAATCAAGGAAATGTAACTTTGATGGCATGTGACTATACGTTTGCAAACATCTTCTGTTTTTCACCGTCTCCTCATTTTCAGCAGATTTGTCATTTGCAAGAAAGTGCGTTCACACTTGAGATGGCGTGGTCAGTACTTGACTATCTCTATGATTCCAAAAAAGCCGGCCGGAGTGGCCGAGCGGTTCTAGGCGCATCAGTCTGGAACCGCGTGACTGCTACGGTCGCAGGTTCGAATCCTGCCTCGGGCATGGATGTGTGTGACGTCTGTAGGTTAGTTAGGTTTAATTCTAAGTTCTAGGGGACTGATGACCTCAGAAGTTAAGTCCCATAGTGCTCAGAGCCATTTATTATTCCAAAAAAGTTTACTTACAAATACGTTTGAAGGTTATGTTATAAAAATCGGACCTAGGTAGAAAACCTGATTACAGGAGCTTACAAGAATTGTAGCTTCAAAACAGCAACCACTCACAAGTAAGATACAATACTTGAATATAAAAGTCGGAGTTCTCAGGTTTGAAATATTTGTTCTCAGGTTTAAAATATTTCCTCAAAGGGCTAATACTAAAACATTTTTACTACAGATTTCCTGTTACTTACTGATATGGTGCTCTATCCGTCTAGCCAAGTACTGCAATTTGAAATTAATAAAGAATATATTACAGTATGTAGCAAGCCTTTTTTTTTAATGATAGGCTCATCTCATACCACGGACAATTTGATTTGAATCACTACATACGATCAGTTACGTAGCAATTCTGCTATGTGTGCATACTGTGTTAATCAAAGGAATGAAGTAATTTAATATGCAGGTGACTGCTCTCATGTGATTTGCTTGGTACATTGTTATAGGTACTGTGTACGATCAGCCTGCAAATTTAGTTGTCGGGAAACGAAGGCATACTGTCTTGAGATGAGGAGCGTGCGCCCCCATGCCTCACTGTGCAACCCTGGTTCAGTTAAAACTGTTGCTGTTTGTTTATATTTCGGCCGCTTCTTTGATAATAGAATCCCAGAATGATGGTGTTTTTTAGAAAAGTTTTGTTTTCTTCAAATTGTATTTTATGACTACTTTCTAGGCAATGATCACCCAGGGTCGCTTCTCAATTTCCCGCTGTTTGATACGTCGTGAAATGTCTGCACAACATTTGGTCTCAGTGCAAATAGTTTGGCCTATGTAAATGCTACCACACTCTAAGGAGACACCCCACACGACAAGAATCGAAAGACCTATGTTATCTGTAATGGGACGTAACATACCTCTGATCTTGAGTGCGGGCTGGAACACTGGTCTCAATCAATGGGGTAAATGGGGCACGAATTGACAGTGTTTACTTCCAGATATGTGGGACTTGTAATCATTACTGAATAAGGCTCTAACCGAATCCTCTGCTGTTGAATGTTGGTGAGCATAGCCCATTGAAGCTCTTTCTTCCTGTTAACAGGGTGAACCCTGTTTCCTTACTGCTACATGACCTTGTAGGTTGTTTCCAGCTAGGCGCCGTCTCACTGTTGACTCCCACTGGCGTATCCCTAGCTGTGTTTAACTCAATAGCCTATTCACGGACAGTTTCGAACCTACTGAGTTTACTGGTAACTACTAAATACTTTTAAAGCATTCTAATGTTTTCCTGGGTGCTGTTGAACGAGGACGATCATCATAGGCGGCTGTATCTCGTTGCCGGTAAACAGTCTTGACAACATTAATATCTATCAGACTCTGTAGTCTTCATGGTGCAAATTGATCATCTTCAACTGTGAATCATGAGGGATGTGGCACTTTGGGGCCATTTTCAGTTCCTCAGAACTGTAAACAACGTACCTCTACACGGTCGCGTCGTCTATGGCGCTACGTGGTGTGTTCAGTAGAACTGCTTGGACTAGTAAAGTCAGCTTATATGAAACTGCTTGATACCAATACGTACCACTGTGTATGTATATGTACAGTGTTATCTGCACAATACCATAAGTGTCATTATTGATCGTTAATGGAGCATATCATTCTGTATTCTAAACACACAGATGGCTTCCATCTCACTCCATTGTAATACGCAGTATGGTGTTTCCTAATTTATGGGAGGTAGTGTTCTCTATAAGCGGCTCGGACAATGAAAAATTCCATCATATTAAAATTCTAGGGTTGTACTCGTAAGTTACATGAAGTATGTTAACAAATTCCCCAGGTTTTATATGTTCTCAATATCAATTTCGCAGTGGCTAGTCATGACAAGCAATCGATAGGAGAGACATTTTCGGATACGTATCCGTCATTTTATCCGCTGTGCGTCAACAAGCATTCACGACTATGGCCTGGAGAATTCTGGTCATATTCGTAGGCCTGTCTTTCAGTGTTTCGTAATAACGTCGCAGGACAAGATAAAATATTGTAGACGTCTACATGTCCCAGTTCTGTCCGACGTTTACAAGCATCAGATATAAAGAGCGAAATCCACCACCTGATATTAAAGTGAAAGGACGAATATCTCTGGCATACATTTCTATGCCCCTTTTAACTACCGTAATTTTCATTGAAATGTAGTGTTTCAGACATGTAACATCAGATGTGTGGTGGCGGATCCGTAAGCACACAACTTGTACGTCACCGTAAACATCCTTAACTGATACAAATGAAAATCTCTCCCAGATACTGTTACGACCACCGTCTTTCGCACACAGGATATATTCATTCGAATCAAGCCTCCATTTCATTTTTACGCCCCATGATCCTATAGCAGGTGACAGTTGTACCAAATACCTCGTCTAACGTGAACCGTCAATGAAAGAAAAATGTCAAACAAACGTAAACAGAATTGTAAATGTGCATTTTACTGTATATTGTGATTTTTAAGACAACAACCATAGGTGGGCAGTACGTAAACGGATGTGGCTTTGTGCAAAATGAGCTTTTTAATTGTAAATGTTTTATGTCGGACATAAATGTGTAAAGTTTGCTACATTTTATCCTCTATCCACAAATATGGCAACATGGGATGAGGTTATAACTCACAATGAACGCCTTAATGATAAAAAATATTTGAAGATCAGAAGAAGGCTGAAAATTCTGTCCAGTATGAAGAAGAATTAATGCTATATATTGGCTATATAATGTTTTTACCAAGTAAAACGGCCCGCTTCTTCTAGTTTCTCAAGATGAGAAAATTCAGTCAGTTTCATAACAGAATTCTGGCATGTACATAAATGCTCCGAAGAAATACCGTTGTTGGCATCCAGGTCAAAATACAAAAAGATTACTACAGTATGTGGGTGAACGATACCGTCACAAAATTGGAAATTTGTGGTAAGGTCTTATGGGACCAAACTGCTTAGATCACCGGTCCCTAAGGGCAACACACACACCCATGCCCGAGGGCGGACTCGAACCTCCGACGGGGGAAGCCCCGCGGACCGTGACAAGGTGCCCAAGGCCGCTCGACTACCCCGCGCGGCGATACTATTACAGTTTTAGATCGTAACAGTGTTACTGATGTGTTTGCTGATGATCGTAAAAGAATTCTCATGTTCCTGCAAATACCAAGCCGGCCCGGGGCAAAAGAAGTTTTCCCATCTTTTTCACTCGTCTACAATCATGGCTGAACAAGAGGCGAGCGACTCGAGTGTGCTACCGAGGTGTTCGACGCTCATCGAGGGGTGATTGGAAGAATCAGAGAAGGAATATAAGCGGCTACGAAAACAACCAACCAAAACATGCGCTGGAGTAGTCTCGCAAGAGGCCATCAAGACACAAACTACAAAGGAAACTATCACCAAAGTGTCTAAAACTTCGGACACGGCGGCCTTCTTGAGACCTGTGCCCGATCAAGAGGAGATCTTCACAACAACGGTGAATCCTGCAAAAGATAAAATTAAAATAAATAAGGTTAAGGCGACTAAAAATGTAATTATAGTGGATGTCGCCACGGAGGAGGACTGTAACTAAATTTTTAATCATACAAAATTAAATAAAGAAATAAAATTTTAACCACCCAAGAAGCGGAACCCACTTGTAATTCTACATGACTTACCTGTTCCAACAAATAGAAATGAAATATATTAGACAATCAGTCAATAAAATTTCGATGATATGGATTTATAAGCCTTTAAAAATCAGTTTAAGTTCAGTTTTAAAACTGGACCTCGGGAACGCGATGTCGTTTATCACGTTGCTGGGATCTCGGGGAATATGTGGCGCAGGCTCACTACTATTGACAGTATATACATTGGTTTTAATGCAATCAACGTGAGGGACTATTAAGTAGATCCCCGGTGACACAATTGTGGCGACTTGGATCACGTTCACAAACGTGGCAAACTGAAGCCGGCTTTCTCCAAGTAAGGGGCCGAAGACTATACAAGGAAACCCTGCGGCAGAAATGGGATCTGTATCCCATGCACGCGGAGAGGCAAGAAAAGCTGCAACACCACAGGAAGAAACTGCCCTACCTGCAGGATGCTAGGGCAAAGGCTGATTGCAAGAACTGACTATGGCTCAGGCCTTACCTCCATACCCGTACAAAGGGAGCCTAAGAGATAGTCCCCGAGCAAAAGATTGAGGGATGCACTGAGGGCCAGCAGATTTATGTAATTCATACAAAAGTTCACCAAATGCAAACTGAAAGAGCGGAAGTGAAAGACGCATGTATGGAAACGGACCCTTGTGGTCAAAAAGATGCTCCCTCTCCTTCAAGGCGGGGACTAAGATCTCCTGAAGATCATGAACGACGAAAAGGGCATCCTGTGGTAGGGAGTTTTCCATTGACAAAACACAATGATATAACCATTTAAGAGAGAGTCCAGGTCAACATTGTAAGCAGTACGAGTTCGCCTATACATCCATCTATACAGACAGGTTTGGGTGTAGACGCCATAAAGGTATACCCAAACCTACAACATGCAACGCAATTAGCGTGCCGGGAAGAGCCGGCTGCCCTGACTACAGCTCTGAGACATGTGGTGCGTGTTGGTCAAGAGTACTGTACGGACGTCACCTTCTCGGTTATGGAGGCTCTGGAAAGGATACAGCTGAAGACGATGAATCTCCCCACCGACTTCGGAACCCTGTGAGACTTAGATAAAAAAAGGTTTTGAAAGACGAAACGAAAAATTTAATTTAGATGAGTTTTATAATCTATTTGTTATTAAAAATGGGAGACTAGCGCACGATTGGAGCAAGAACTTGCCAGAATTCCACATTAGAACATATTTTCCAAGTGAGCCTTTTAAACGTAGGACAAATTAATGCACATCATAGTAAACTAGCCATGGAGGAACTCCGAAGAGTGGTGGAGGAGAGGAGATTGGCTGTGCTCTGTCTGCAGGAGCCATACTTCCAAGCCGGACGAAACCCCCTGCCAGCAGCCAACTGGCAGGTTATCCACAGTGAAGTGGAACCAAAAGCAGGAGTTATGATCACCAGTAGAGCGCTGAGAGCTACGGTTCTTGCACAGTTCTCTGACGACCACTGCAACGTCATGGAATTACAGCCACCTTTTTGAGTCCTGTACGCTATCAACATGTACTTCCAGTATGGTAGGGATATCGATGAATTCCTGGACAAATTAACTCAAGTGGCCACGGTGTTGCAAGGACGCAGGTTTGTCGTCACAACAGATATAAACGCGAAGTCCCCCCTGTGGTTCAGCGACACCCGAGGCGATCGATTAGAAAAAGCCAAAGAGACCATCATGGCATTACAACTAATGGTCGACAATAAGGTAGGGCACCCCCCCTCCTACCTACACAGGTGGTGGGAGTGAAGGCACAAATATTGATGTTACCCTGGTAACGCCTAATCTCGTAACCAAGGTAACAGATTGGAATATCTGGCATCAAATCACGACCAGCGACAACAATCACATTCTCACCGGGAGATACAGAGTGCCACTGGGAATTGGGGGTGGGAAATAAAGTTCATAATAGGGCTGATTGGGATGACTTAGCAAGGGAGTGTGACGTACAGACATTGCCAGAAGGTGATGAGGAATACGCCGAGGAACTGGTGAAAGCAATCTTAGGGCGGTGAAAGCAGCTGTACCAACCAGGAGGAGAGCCGTTGCGGCCTCTCTGTCACCATGGTCTGTCGAATTAGGACAGATGCGCCAATATGTAAGGAGGACGAGGAGGTACCACCAGCGAAGTGTCGTCAGGGAAGAAAAGCAATGTTGGCTGCAAATATACAGAGAGGCAAAAGAAGAGTTCCAACAGGAACTAAGGGCAGTCAGTTTGGAAAGCCGGGAGAAATTTGTTCAAAGCCAGTAGGCTATGGACCCATGGGGCATCCCGTACAAATTAGTAATGGAAAAGATGAAATCTTCTATGGTGGTGTCTATTGTCAGGGACAAGGTCCGGATGATGGAAACTTGGCAGGACACTGCAGAGGTCCTCCTCTGATACCTGTTGCCTGACGTCAGAGAGGAAGATAATTCGGAAGTATAACAACGAGCCAGGGAGAAGACCAGCAAGACCATTCAAACAGTTGTATGGTTTACCCCTTCTCTGAAGAGTTGGTGTACGTCCAGATAAAGGCCCTTAAGAAGGGCAAAGCTCCTCGCCCAGACGGCATCACAGCTAAGTTGGTGCAATTCCTGGTCCCCCAGATGGTGGCGTCTCTCACTAAGTTGTACAATGAGGGCCTAAGGCTCAGAAAATTCCCCTCCATTTGCAAAAACAGAAAATGTACTATTAATGAAGGAAGGTCCAGATAAAGACCCAAAGGAAACAAAATCACACAGAGCTGTTTGCTTGCTGGACCTACTGGGGAAACTTTTGAGTGGTTGCTGGCAGACAGACTGGCAGCACACTACGTACTGTGTGGGATGAGTGACAGGCAGTTCTGTTTTCGGTCAGGGCGATCGGCGTCTGAAGTCATAGCCCTGGCCGCGGAGGTCTGTGACTCAGCCCCCAACAAATACATTGTCATCATCATGGTGGATAGCAGTGACACCCTTGAAAACCTGTGGTGGCCTTCGCTCTTCCCCCGCTTGCGGGAGAAGGAGTGTCCAGGGTTGCTATATGGCTGTCTTAGGAGCTATTGTGAGGAAAGGGAGTTCTGGCGATCGTCCCCTAGCGGCAGAATCAGTAAAAAGATTACAAACGAGTGTCCACAGGGCTCGGTCCTGGGGCCACTCTTACGGGACATAAATATGGAACCCTTCCTGGAAAACTTGCGGAACAGCGGCGAAGTTCTAGAGGGCATAGCCTACGCAGAAGACCTCCTACTGGGCGGTTGTAGCCGTGAAGACTTGGAACTGAAAATCGAAAGGGCCTTATCCATTCTGACTACATGGTACAACCAAAATGACGATTTCACATAGCAAGTCCACATACTTACTACTTAAGGGACAACTCGTAAGGGACAACAGTAAGAATAGATGGCTCACGTCTTCTTCGGCGCTGTGAGGCCTGATATCTAGATTTAGTCGTCGATGAGAGGTGCAACATCACATATTGACACTGTGAAGCAAAGATCTCTAGAAACACTGAATAAGTCGATTGGTATTGGACATAAACGTTGCCACCTACCACCTGACTTAATAAAACTATACAATAATAGTATTTTGACACAAATTGTTGGATACAGGTCGGGAGTCTGGGCTCACAGGCTCATGAGGGTCATGCTCGTCATGACCGTAAGAAGAGTACAGTGAAATATGCTCTTGCGTTCTGTAGGGGCATATAGGACAACTCCAGGATGAGCATTACTAGTACTAATGGGACTCTGTCCTCTTGATCTAAAAATCAGAGAAAACGCAGGATGGTACTGGGTAAAAAAAGGAAAGAGGGATAAAATAGCTGAACTAACGGGGATTCACGTAGGGAATAAATCTGAAATTAAACGTTGGAAGAGGAGCTATGGCAGGAACAGTGGGATAGCGACGAAACAAGTCGTAGAACAAACGACTTGCTGCCCAATGTTATGGAGTGATTACAGCTCGAATAGTTCAAGCTATCTAGAAGACTGCTGCACTTCCTTACTGGACATGGATCCTACCCGACATACCTATGCCAGTTTGGGAATCGGGCTGCACCAGCATGTGACTGTGGGGCCATACAGGGCACCCCAGATCATGTGGTGTAAGAGTGCCACCTCTTCGACGGTACAACGGCACAACTAAGACCACAACTACCAAACCACGACACGTACCACCTGCTCAGGCAAGAGAACCATTTCCAAATCCTAAATAAACGAAATGTCGAGCACAGTTTTAAAAGAATTCTTAAGGAACAATCAATTGTAGATTAAACCCGATGTAGATTTCGTACAGCTGTCCTGTTCCACCGAGACATGGACTTGGAAAGCCACTTCAAGGCAGGGATTAGTCAAAGTAGTAGATAAATGAAAACATTAGTAACTTTAAGAACATAGCAATAAGGGAAACCTGTAGAACAAGGCAACTGTAGAACTTGGAAAGTCCCATAGTGGGATAGAAATAACACTAACATTCCTAATAACTAATTAAGATAAGCTGCCGTAATTTTAACATACATATAAATTAGGACCCACTAACGTATTAAGTGGTGGGTTGACAAGTACCATGAAGTTGAAGAATACAGAAACTTAAAAAAATACCAAAATATCATGCAGAGTGCCCTGCAGTACTCCAGCGATTTTATCTCCAAAGACAGCAAATCTACAGTACATGTTTATTTTATGTTTACTTCTTGTACTGCTCCGTCTTTAAAAAAAATGCTCCATCTGTGTAGCAGAGGATGATAATATCGCTTCAATTGTAAATAGCTTTATTTTCACCCAGCCGGTTTCAGACTATTATAAGCCCATCCTCAGGTGTCGTAGCTGTGCTGTGGTCCCGGAGCACAGTGTGTACCAGGCGCGGTGTGCTGCCTATAAGCACGGAACAGTTAGGTTGGGACTCAGTAGGAGCCAGTTTGGTGATCAGTGGCGTCTCTTTTTAAATTAATCTTTGCTGTTGCGTTGCTGTTTTACAGTACGTTTGTTAAATTTTTTTTATACTTGTCATTCTTTGCCTTAAAGGCCTTCAGCCGTGACTGTGGTCTTTTACCTATAAATTCTAATGAAGATCACATTGGCTTGTGTTTAAAATATTATTTGCTGTGTCTGTATTTTATAATTGTAATACAGTGAAAACACTATTAATTACATAGTTGTTTGTTCTCTCATTAATAACGTGTGATATCTTTATTTATTGCTGTCAGGAATTATCTTTTTGAAATAAATGCGTGTAATTGCAAAAGGGAACCTATAGTAACTGATTAAGGCCCCTTCCACAATCATAATCGAATCCTGCCTTCCTTGACTACAAGGTTTCAACTCATAATTGTTGCTAAGTTGAGAGATGAAACCTTGGAGTAAATTTTCACAAAAGTTTCATTTGTAGTTAGGGAAATTTTGTATATAACATCTACAGACTGCATACTATCGGCCCTCACTGTGGGCATCAACTTAACAGAATGATTATACATTGACGGAAGAAAATAACAAAACCGAAAAATAGTTAATGGAGCAATTAAATTTCAGAAATACATTTGACTATGTATCATATTTAATTGATTAACATTTCAAGATCACTGGTTAATGTAAGCACGAGATGAACCATTCGAAATTTCAGACGCTGGTACATTAATAACCAGTGTAAACGCCAGTATATTGAATGCAAGCATGCTGATGTGCATACATTGTGTTGTAGAGATGCTGATGTCAGTTTGTGCGATGGAGTTTCATTCCTGTTGCATTTGGTCGGTCAGTATAAGGACAGTTATTGCTGTTTGTGGATGACGCTAGAGCTGTAACCCGATGACGTCATATACGTGTGCGATTGGAGACAGATCTGATGATCGAGCAAGCCAGGGCAACATGTTGACACTCTGTGGAGCATGTTGAGTTACAACTGCGTTGTGCGAGCGAGAGTTATCCAATCGAAACACCCCCTGGAATGCTGTTCATGAATGGCAGCTCAAAAAGTCGAATCACCGGGCGGACGTACAAATTTTCAGTCAGGATGCGTGGATAACCATGAGATTACTCCTGCTGCCATACAACACCGCTCCATAACTCTACGTATAGCTACAGCGTGCTTAGCACACGGACAGGTTGGTTGCAGGCCCTCAGCTGGCCTCCTTCTCACCAAAATGCGGCTATCACTGGCACCGAGGTAGAACCAGCTTCCATCAGAAGCCACAACATACCTCCAGCCTGCCCTCCAATGAGCTCTCACGTGACAACACTGAAGTGGCCAATGGCAGTGGTTTGGGGTCAGCGTAATGCACTCTCCAGGCCATCTGGTTAGGAGCTGTCCTTGAAGTAACCGATTGTTAACAGATCCCTGCGTCACTGTGGTGCCAAATGCTGCTCATTATGCCATTCTGCTGCTGCAGACGCAGTAAGATGCACCAGAACCAAATTCCGAACAAGAAGATCTTCCCTCTCGATAGTGCCACGTGGCCATCCGAGGTGTGGTCATCTTCTCGTGACAACCGCTGCCAGCAATCATGTACAGTGGCTACATTCCTGCTGACTCTTTCAGCAACGTCGCAGAAGGAACATCCACTCCTCGTAGCCCTACCACACGATCCCTTTCAAAGCCAGTGAGGTGTATATAACGTCGTCTTTGTCACCTTAAAGACATTTTTGACCAATATGAGCTCACCACGTCCAATCACAAAGGAAACTAAACCTGACGACTGTTACAGTGCACCACAAATTGCAAATGGTCCTAGCTAAACAGTGTAGAAGTTCAACTGTATCTTAATTCTTGACATGCTTCTTCAAAAAGTGATTAAATCCTTTACACGTTTCACTGCATCTTAATTCTTGATATGTTACACAACGAATTAAACTCTCAAAACGTTTCAGTGTATCCTAACACTTGACAAACTATATCAAGAATTAATTAAACGCTCACTACGGTCGCAGATTCGAATCCTGCCTCGAGCATGGATGTGTGTGATGTCCTTAGGTTAGTTCGGTTTAAGTAGTTCTAAGTTCTAGGGGACTGATGACCTCAGAAGTTAAGTCCCATAGTGCTCAGAGCCATTTGAACCTATAAAACGCTCAACACGTATACCGCGAAAATAAATTAACTGGCCCTACAGAATACACACTGATGAGCGAAAACATTATGACCGACGCCCACAACGAGACAGAACACCATCTGTTAGAGCTGCGGGCACGTGGTTCGGTAAGGATCGTATATAAGTGGAGCAGAGATGAATGAGGAAACATTCTCGCGACGGTACGAGCTGCAAATGGGAAAATTCACCGACTGAAACAACTTTTAGAAAAGGTTGATTGTTCCGGTCTGGCTCGTGGTAACGAGCTTTCGAAATCAGCAGAGCTGGTCGGCAGCTCACGTTCTGTTGTCGTGAGAATCTACAGGGTGGGAGGACGATGAAACCCCGGTAGGTGACAAATGCAGGACGTCCAAGCGTCATCATAATACGTTGAGATTAGAAGCTTCCCAACTCTATAAAGAGGAGCAGGCGGCACCTGTGACAGATCTAACGACAGAGTGCAGTGCTGATGCTCTCACAATTATTTCGGAGCGCACAGTTAAGGAAGCGTTGTTGAGCAAGAGTAGGCGCGCAGACGACCGCTAAGTGATCCCGCTTTGACCCAATGACATCGTGAGTAGTGACTAAAGTGGAAAAGGGATCGCTATACTACCATGGATGGAGGGAAAGGTGTTGCACTAGGACGGTGGTCGTGTTACGTTGGGATACGTCAGGCTAACGGCTGCTCGAAACAGTCACCGTGCCATAGGCTGTTGAGGCAGTATTATAATATGGGGGACATCCTCCTGGTCTTATCGGAGCCTTATAGTATGTATCAACAGAAAACACATTACAACTGACTACTTAAACATTATTGCAGCCAAAGGAATCGCTTCATGCTTGAAACCTTCCCCGAAGGCGATTGCATCTAGTAGCAATTGAACAATCTGTGACACAACAGCTGAATCGTATTGCTGTGGGTTGAGGCGTTTGCTAATGAAATCATGTTGATGACTCAACCACCAAATTCGAGTGGTCTGAATCCGATCTTACACATCTTAGGTGCTATTGGTCGCCATATCCGCCCCACAAACTATATGATTAATGAGTTTGCTACTGAACTAACGTTCATACTCTGCAACCAGATTCGCGAGGTTTGAGGCCGATCTAACACACTGTGGTGCTATTTGGCACCAACTTCGCACTCACAAACCATTCGCCTGTAATATACGATTATCTCGTCACATAGGCGTAGACATCTGGTGCAATAAACCTACCATGGACTTGCCGAAACCACACCACGCACAATCGGTACTGTTCCGTGTTCCAAATGTGGACGAACACATTAAGCACAAGGTCAAAATGGTCTGGCTCATCTGGGTATTTCACAAACATCTTAGCTGTGATTCACATACCCTGAGAGTCCTTTTTCTTATGATGCGTGAATTAAAATTTTGTGAGTTAGTATGGATATGTTCTAGAATGCTTGCTTCTCCAGATCTGTGATCTGTTTCCTTCGTAATTTTGAAACGATGGGAATTTATATTCTTTGGATCACTCCTAAATTTCATGAGTTGTGCCCCCGTCGTGACATCCTTCTGAAATACAAAGCACTTTTTGTCATCAATATGGCATCAGTGAAGACTATTTCGGAACTCAGGTGTAATGTAAAAATGGTTTGATACTGAATACCAGTTTTTCAGTTACGTTCTCGATACGGTCAGCAAGGACGTATACCAAGATAAAGGACAACAGTAGTACTTTCTAAAGAAAGGAATAGGAAACTTATTGAATATAACTCGTTAGTTAGCAATCCTTATAACCAATTTATTGGACGTCAAAGCTCTTTACTAATACATTACAAGATACAAGCATGAATGGCTCTTTTCTTTGGAACGGTAATAGCCTTCAAAGAATTCGAAGCATAAATGTCTCTTTCATTTAGAACACCATAAACGTTAAAGAACATCATAACCAAATTCACCCCTGTAATGTGCTCGGTGATCCATCTGTATCTCTTCACTCAGATTCACGGATCTCGAGGACAGCGCCGCAACGGCAGACACCTTCTACATCATGGTATGGGCCTCAGGTGGTGGACGCGTGGGGGTACGACCGGAAGTCTGACGTCCGGTGCAGCCACAGCTTCCGGTCCATCAGAGCGTCCACGTTCCTGCTCCCCTCCCCACCCCTCGGCACCCACTATGTCGTGCTCTATATTCGACGACCACACGCCGCTTTGGGTGGAAGGAGGGGGAGGCGGGGGATGTTACGGCGTTAAGTCAGCGCCGACATGCTATTCGATAGTCGGGAACGACAGAGAAGACACGGCTGTAAGAAGAGGTCAGCCAGTTGCGCGCTAACCAGCCTCCTTGCAAGACGACAACGCGGCAGCAGCGGCCCCTATGTGAAATGTACATAAGCGCCACGCCTGACTGTGGCGGCCCATTTCTATAGCAGCATCAATGTTAGCCACTTCGGTAGCTGACGCATTGTAGTCTCTATCAGTCGCAATCTCTATGTAGCTCAGACTTGCATCAGTCTATTCTGATTGTATGTCGTCCTTTGCTTGCGACACATCTATCAAAGCTACGTATTTGTAATTGTCTTACTGTAGTAATACTCATTAATACGAATTGTGTGATTGTTTGTCTAGCGAACATGGTAGTCAAGATTCATAGACACAACAGTATAAAAGTCTTTTCTTTAGAACCAACAAATTTTAACGAATACTATTTTACTCGAGCCTCAGAGTAATGTTTAACCATACTTCAGGGTTTTCTGGCCACAAGAAGGATGTATATCTAACAAGAATTTATTACAATGGGTTAAGCCGACGTTGCATCGATGTACCAACCCGCAGGTGGCACTCAGAGGAAGACCTAGGGCACTGCTTCCTGGCCCCAACGTGACAAATACAGTAGTGGTGTAACTGCAGAACACATAGCAAAGCTCTCATACTATGCGAGGACATAATAGTAAACCAAATCGCCTTAACAAATTAACTCTGGGCTTTATAAAATAGCTTCCACAAGCCACTTTCCACCTTAACCGGCGCTAATTGAACGGTTCTAGGTTAACAGGGTACTCTAGACAAACTTTAGGCACATCAGTTACCTTTAGAAAACAGCTGCTGGAACTATCTACCAGAAATGTAGCAGGTGTTGAGACTTTCGGAGCGTTAAACAGAATCTATTATTTGGCCGTTCTGCAAGGTGGCTGTGGCACCTTAAAACACACATTATGCTACTACGCACAAACAGAATGACTGCCACAAGGCACAGTGGACCTTTCTTCTTAATCCAACATAATTGTAAGATAAGATCCTCCTTACTGCAGAGCCCAGCTCCCGAGGCCTTAAAATAAAAACACATGTCACAGTCATTAAATCTTAATTTAAAACAGTGCGCCCATAGTTTTAGTAATAGGAACGGACTCGAATAGGTAAATCAATTGCTCTACTGGGGAGAGTTGGCCACGTGTTGGCGATTCGTTTAGTTAATAACCAATCGATCATCGTGCGGTCGTATGTCTATTAACGTCTAACGACGTGGAGAGGGAGGCACTAAGCTCCTCCAACACAACGAGCCGTCAAGGACCGAGGTGAGTTTTTCGAGAATGGCCACAAACGATGCTCTCCTTGGAGTAAGTGGTAACATTCTCGCTGCTCTATTCCCGAGTAGGGAACCCAAGGAAGATGCAGGTCTGATGCAGCCCGGGACATCAGTCACACTGGCAAAAACGTCGCGACAGCAACCACACCGCTCCATCCTGTAAGGCCGGCTCGAAGCACTCCATCACGCTTCCCGAAATGGATATTCCATAAGGCTTTGGCCTCCATTCGGGTAGACCGTTCACCTGGTGCAACTCTTTCGAGTTGACGCCACTTCGGTGACTTGCTTGTCGATGGGGATGAAATGATGATGGTAACGACAACACAACACCCAGTCCCTGGGCGGAGAAAATCTCCGACCCAGCCAGAAATCGAACCCGGGCCGTTAGGCATGACAATCCGTCGCGCTGACCACTCAGCTACCAGGAGTGGACACGCCTCCAGAAGAAACAAGTACATTGTCCCTTCCTCGTCCGCGTACATCGACCGCTGAGCTTCGACTCCACTCCCCTCCCACACACCCCATCTCCAGTCAATCAATCAAAGATCGAGGCATGAGCTAAGACTGTACAACTCAACGGTTACGAGGTATCCTCCACATCCACATGTAAGTAACAGAAAGCTACCCGGCTGTTTTCATCACTGTCAGCGGCAATCAGTAAGCGGTAGCCGATTTGCAACACTGACCGAAACGCCGAAGAATTTTCCATATCCACACCACAGAATGATAAACTTTATTGACATCAAAATTCGGGTTGCAGTCTCTTCTAAAAGAAACAAAATTTATTCACGAGGGAACATGTGATACCGTATTATAAAATCGCTCCAAAATTTGTTTTATAGTCCCAACACAACGGCCGTCTATCACTTGACCTATGCGTGTATGAACATTTCTCCTGACTTGGACAAAAGCTCTTATGCTTGGTAATGACAACGATTCATCATCCACGAAATTGAAGAGTACATGAGGTAGGACTGTTCGAGAACGATACATTGTAATGGGGAATTATTAGATCTACATCTGCTTCTACATACATACTCAGCTAGTCGCCGTACGATGTGAGCATTAATTTCTCGTATCTTATCTTCGTGGTCCTTGCGCGCATTATATGTTGGCGGCAGTAGAATAGTTTGTCTGTCAGCTTCAAAGGACTGTTCTCTAAATTTTCTTGACAATGCTTCGCGAAATGGACGTATACTTCCCTCCAGGGATTCGCATTTGAGTTTTCGAACCATCTCCGTAATACTTGCACTGTTGTTCGAACCAAGCGGTAATACGTCGAGCACCCTGTCTCTAAATTGCTTCGATAAACCTCGAACCTTCAACTGTAACACGCTTGGGGTCAAATACATAAATCCGTGTAGGTGGTTATTACACAGTTAATGTCCTGAAACAGTTTTGGAGCTACGATATCGAAAAGCAGTAATTCATATATCGTACTACTGCTTGATCAGCACCGATGTTAAGCATTACAAGAAACTTCATTAAGAGACAGTCGTAAATTATCATATTCAGCATCCGCATTAATGTGATAATAGAATCTGTAAGTATTTGATGCCACTTACATAGATCATGGTCGATCAAACGACATGCGTGAGATAATAACTTACTAACATTACGCTAAAACGAATGTTCGCTAAAAAGAATAAGCCTATTAAGGAGTAGAAGGAAAGTCAAGTACATGGCCCCACTGGAAAGTTTCACGAAGGCAGCACAGTACTCTTTCTTTAAAGGTTCATAATCCATAAAATATATATTTCCACTTTGCAGGTAAAAAGTGTTTTAATGGTATTACGCGAAACGTATTTGACAGCAGTCACAAAAAGTATACTTCATCTACATCTACATCTACATTTATACTCCGCAAGCCGCCCAACGTTGTGTGGCGGAGGGCACTTTACGTGCCACTGTCATTACCTCCCTTTCCTGTTCCAGTCGCGTGTGGTTCGCGGGAAGAACGACTGTCTGAAAGCCTCCGTGCGCGCTCTAATCTCTCAAATTTTACATTCGTGATCTCCTCGGGAGGTATAAGTAGGGGGAAGCAATATATTCGATACCTCATCCAGAAACGCACCCTCTCGAAACCTGGCGAGCAAGCTACACCGCGATGCAGAGCGCCTCTCTTGCAGAGTCTGCCACTTGAGTTTGTTAAACATCTCCGTAACGCTATCACGGTTACCAACTAACCCCGTGACGAAACTCGCCGCTCTTCTTTGGATCTTCTCTATCTCCTCCGTCTACCCGATCTGGTACGGATCCCACACTGATGAGCAATACTCAAGTATAGGTCGAACGAGTGTTTTGTATGCCACCTCCTTTGTTGATGGACTACATTTTCTAAGGACTCTCCCAATGTATCTCAACCTGGTACCCGCCTTACCAACAATTAATTTTATATGATCATTCCACTTCAAATCGTTCCGCACGCATACTCCCAGATATTTTACAGAAGTAACTGCTACCAGTGTTTGTTCCGCTATCATATAATCATACAATAAAGGATCCTTCTTTCTACGTATTCGCGATACATTACATTTGTCTATGTTAAGGGTCAGTTGCTACTCCCTGCACCAAGTGCCTATCCGCTGCAGATCTTCCTGCATTTCGCTGCAATTTTCTAATGCTGGAACTTCTCTGTATACTACAGCATCATCCGCGAAAAGCCGCATGGAACTTCCGACACTATCTACTAGGTCATTTATATATATTGTGAAAAGCAATGGTCCCATAAGACTCCCCTGTGGCACGCCAGAGGTTACTTTAACGTCTGTAGACGTCTCTCCACTGATAACAACATGCTGTGTTCTGTTTGCTAAAAACTCTTCAATCCAGCCACACAGCTGGTCTGATATTCCGTAGGCGACAGTGCGGAACTGTATCGAACGCCTTCCGGAAGTCAAGTAAAATAGCATCTACCTGGGAGCCTGTATCTAATATTTTCTGGGTCTCATGAACAAATAAAGCGAGTTGGGTCTCACACGATTGCTGTTTCCGGAGTCCATGTTGATTCCTACATAGTAGATTCTGGGTTTCCAAAAACGACGTGATACTCGAACAAAAAACATGTTCATTTTCTGTTGTTCAGTGTAGTCACGTAATACAAGTTACCTCTGTTTTGTGATCAACGTTCGACCTAAGGCAAAATTATAGAGCCAAGCTTGTACCAGAATACCAGCTCTGGGCAATGAAATCATTGAAGTTCGCCTTCTCAAAACGAAATATGAAAACTTTTAATTCCATGTGGCAAAAAAAAAAAAAATCGCTCTATATGTCTTGTTAGTTAAGCATCCTAAGCAAATAAAAGTTACCATCCTCGTTAACTGCATGCTACTCAAACACAATTCGCAATGTGACACCACGTGAGAAAATGCAGTGATACTTAAGCAACAAGAAATTTTACTTAGTCTTGAAACCTCAGTGTAGTGGAAGGATTACGTCGTATTAGCTAAAGCAGCACAAAACGTTAATTCTCCTGAGAATAAATACCAGTTGGAAACCCTACTTTCACTACAGCAGCACCACAGTAAAACATTTTCTAAAACGTAATTTTTTCCAAAAGAAATCTTGTGTTACTAACCACCTTTGATAAGTCACAGTTAATTTAATGAAGTTTCCACGAAAAATGTTTTCTTATCCCTTCATGACGAAGCAGACAAGGGCTATAATCCTCCTGTAAATATTATGATAAATTTTATAGAGAACCGACAAGTTACGCCAATGGACATGTTATTCCATGGACTCTCGCGCTTATATGCATGAACTATCTTTCCTTTGTCATTCGCTTATCTTATCTTCTTGGATTCGGACCTAAGAGGACTTTCTTGTGTAAAGCTCTTCTGCTGTACCAGCTAATAATATAAGTTGTACATAAGACCAGAAAAATGTAATGGTTATTTTGTCGAAAGAATTAGTGTATGCAATTAATCAATTTGTAATCTGATACCTGATTTGTCCTAAGTAGGTATAGGCCTTAACGAACAATTTTAATTGTTAGGCACCATCTTAGAAAGTCTTTAACGTTTTTCTTTTAGCTCATCTACGAGACGTGACGTCGGTTATGACAATTAACTTTGTCCAAAATCCTACGAGCCCGGCAGCCGCTGATAGTAATTTAACAATTTTTACTTACATCGTTTCTTTACACAGGGTGAAAAGTATTTAAACCGACAAACTGTGGGGCGTTGTAGGGGACATCAGAGCAAATATTTTTCCCTAATGTTATTTTCTCCTGTGAGGAGTATTTAATCGGTAGAGGAAGATATCTCTGGCGGCAAATTAATTAAACCAACAAAAACTTTTCCATTTTTTTATGACCAAGACACAACACAATCCAATTCCAGTTACAATAGATTTTCAGAAATTCCTTCACTGACACGTAAACAAAGGCTGCACCGTCGGATCATGTTCTGTCTGACACTGGCAAAAACCCCAGGAGTATCCTAAATTGTTCCTGTTGCTGCTACTATCCGGGCAACCTGATCCTTTTCTGATGCAACAGGAGTTACGTAAACAATGTTGCGCATCTCTCCCAACACAAAAAAGTCCAGAGGGGACATATATGGGGATCGAGCAGGCCATGGTACAGGACCACCTCTGCCAATCCACTTTTCTGGGAACCGTCGGTCCAAGAATCGACGCACACGACGACTGAGCGACTGAAATGTGCCGGCGCCCCGTCATGTTGGAACCACATGCTTTGTTTTATAGGGAGCGTGACGTCTTTCAGCAGTTCTGGAAATGCTCTGGCGAGAAAATTGTAATAGTGCTTGCCATTTAATGGCCTAGGTAGCAGATACGGCCCAGTTAAACAGTCCCCAACAACAACGACACACACATTAACGAAGAACCGCACTTGATGAGCGCTAGTATCTGTGGCATGTGGGTTATCCTCACTCCAAACTTGAAGACTCCATCATGTCCGAATGTGGCTTCATCGGTAAACAACGCCGAGGATGGAAATGTAGGGTGCATTTCACACTGTTCCAGGTACCACTACGAAAACTGTGCTCTGAGTGAATTATTAACTGGTTCCAGGTTGTGGACACGCTGTAAGTGAAATGGACGTAACAATTGCTCTCGAAGGACTGTTCTTAGATTCGTCTGATTCGTCCCCAGGTTACGTGCAATTGCACGAGTGCTGATTGAAGGATCCCGCTCCACATGCTGGAGACAGCTTCCTCAAATTGCAGAGTTCTTAACATGCGACGGCGTCCCTGTCCAGGTAACCTGCTAAATGACCCGGTCTCACGCAGACGTTGGTACACAGCAGTAAAGGTCGTATGATGCGGAATACGGTGATCAGGATATTGTTGTTGATTAATCAGCTGTGCAGCTCGTCCGTTGTCGTGCGCTAAGTAGTACGCACCAACCATATCAGCGTCCTCACCCTAGATGTATCGCTCCATTTGTAAACAGAGACAATGCACTACTACACTAGTGGACAGCAGTTGCCTACAACTGAAGAGCATAATACACCCTATAACAACTGAAGACCGTAATACGGTCTCCACCGGTTTAAATAACCCTCATAGGAGAAATTGACATTACGGAAAAATATTTGTTTTGATGTCCCCTACAACCTCCCAGAGTTTCCGGCTTAAACACTTTTCACCCTGTATAACGAGATAACATACCAGGCAGAAAAGGTCTTGTCACTGGATTCCAGTTCCACTATAGGATTTCATTTGTAAATGCAACTCTTGTTATCTTGTATTGTGGAATCGAGATGAAACCACGATATTAAGTTACGTATTGCAGGAGTTTACATCGAAAAGACTGTGAAACATATTCTGGTGCAATAAGCACACAATTCCTCACGAGCCTGGAGTAATATCTGTGGTGTTGGGTAAAGAAGGAAAGGACATTTAACCATCGACGACCCTGAGAACTGAGATAGTTTATTAATTGCTGATGTGTCGGGCTAACTTAAAAGATATTGCACTATTGAGAACATTCTTGTGAGTAATTTTCAGAAAAGTGTTTTCAACCACTACTATAGGGTCATTAAGAATACGATTAAAATGGTTCAAATGGCTCTGAGCACTATGGGACTTAACATCTGTGGTCATCAGTCCCCTAGAACTCAGAACTACTTAAACCTGACTAACCTAAGGACATCACACACATCCATGTCCGAGGCAGGATTCGAACCTGCGACCGTAGCAGTCGCACGGTTCCGGACTGAGGGCCTAGAACCGCTAGACCACCGCGGCCGGCCAAGAATACGATTATATTGGCAGATTGCCGTATATATATATTTTTTTACGTATCACTGTTTTCATATTTTTACATTATAAAGCATATTTCAAAAGTACATGCAAAGTACGTGTTTGTATGCTATTAATGTGAGTGCGGACCTCTCCTTTACAATTCAATTCCAATAGGATTTAGGCCATCAAAAGAGTAATGGAATAATGCTGGAAAAAGCCCGCTACATTAATTTATGCGTACTCCCATTATGTCACGTTGAAACAAAAATAAAAATCTCTAACAGGAAAAAGAAATAGGGATGATAGAATACTAATTACGGATGTTAACAAATATATCACTTTAGTTCCCCCTCAAAGTGGAGAAACAGTGTAAATTTTAAAAAAGGCTCCACTCAGCGTCGATTACATTTATAAGACTTTCCTTGTTTATAAAACCTCATATCTTCTCACGTTAATGGATTTATTGCATTACTTTTATGATTTCTGCGTCACAGCTAAACCCCTAAGACCACGCTGCCACTGCTCTGCATAAACAACGTTTAGCAGCCTGGAAGTGCATCAAGTTAATCTTAATCATTGATATTACTGTGAGGCATGCTAACTGCGGAATGCATAATTCGTAGCTCTGCGACTGTATGTGGTTCAAATGGCTCTGAGCACTATGCGACTTAACTTCTGAGGTCATCAGTCGCCTAGAACTTATAACTAATTAAACCTAACTAACCTAAGGACATCACACACATCCATGCCCGAGGCAGGATTCGAACCTGCGACCGTAGCGGTCGCTCGGTTCCAGACTGTAGCGCCTAGAACCGCACGGCCATTCAGAACTGTATGTGGCACTGTATTACACACCGAAGCTTTTAGAAGGTTCCAGTCCTGGTGAGAACTTTAATCGACCTTGAAATTTCATACTTTTCCCCCTCTCTTATAGCACAGAAATTGGTGTCTGCCGTTTTTTCGACTGACGTGTTTTTGATCAGTAGCATGACTGCGTTCTTCAGTGTGTTCTGAAATATCTAGCTGGGCCGCGTAAACGTGAATGTAGAGTCAGTGCACAGGCCAACGGTAAACTAGTGTCGCTATTTCATTGTGCAAGAAGGCATCCTTGTCTGCATTACTTCTGTGAGCATTACCTGAACGCAAATCAAAATCAAAGACGTTTTATGTTTTTCACGGATAATTGTTTACAAGTATCGGAATGGGACATTTGACAACTGCTAACCGATTCAGTTACAACAGGATACAATAGAAAGCAACGGATAAGCACTAGTTGTGTTTGTCACGGGCAGTGATTACAGATGCTGAATTCTGCAGAAAACTCTTGGGCAATGGCGTAGCGAATTCACTGCAAACATCTCTTGCCGACAATATTTTGACTCTACATCTCAGCACGAACACATACGAGCTGTGCAACAAAGAATCATTCGGTATTCTGAACGAGACGTGATCGTACACTTTAGTATTAGTAGGTGCAATGTGCGCTACAGGAAATATAGGGTTCCATGCATTAAATTCATTCTAGACACTGGACCTGTTCCCGGAAACTTCGGAAAATCCTAGTAACCAACATGTCTGAAGATATCAGTGACACAGTTCCCCAAACTTCCCAGTCTTGTCAAACCGTTCACATAAACACCGTCGGTGTAATCGAAAATGATAAAGAGCCATTTCAGTGACGTGTTTTGTTTGTAGCATTGCGTTTGTAGTTCCAAAACTACCGGTTAGTGGTTGCAAAATAATACACTTTTCCGGATGCCGATTCTCTAACTGATGCAATCCTACACTTCTACACTTCATTTGGATGTTAAAAATTAATGGCAATGATATAAAATTCTCATGTTACCAAAGCATCTAAAGCAACTTTATTTGAAGCTGTAATGAATCAAAGCAGTTGAAAACAAACCGACATAGAATGTAAAGTAACAGGAGGAGGTGGTCTTTCAAAGTTAATAGGATAAAACAGACAGACTAGGTGAGACCTGCTCCAGATCTCTTTTGTTGTTGGATTAGAAGTGGGTTAGAGACATGTAGTGCTCATCACTGGTAGCAAGCCTCACTGGAATAGTAACATATAGGACAGTATTCGCCGTCCGGTGCTGCCCAGCGGTTCTAGGCGCTTCAGTCTGGAAGCACTCAACCTCTACGGTCGCAGGTTCGAATTCTGCTTCGGGCATGAATGTGTGTGATGTCCTTAGGTTGGTTAGGTTTAATTAGTACTGTGTTCTAGGGGACTGATGACCTCAGATGTTAAGTCCCATAGTGCTCAGAGCCATTTGAACCATTTGGACAGTATTCGCGTAGAAAGACACCTCCGTAGGCAGCAGTGAGCCAAGTGCCATCTGGCAAGAGTCCAGGAAAATTACCATACGTCAAGAGCGTTGAACAGGAGAGATACACACGGGAGTACAGGCGGACTACTGAAGACAATCATCGTCCAACACCAACGTAACTATGACTTTAGCAATTTGTCGTTACGATCGTTTAGCATTTAAAGGGAGGGCATATGCACGTCGATCAATTACAAATCAATTTGTGCTAGTGCGTGTTTTAGAATCTGTGCCTATTCATAATTACGACCGACAGTCCTTAGGTTAATGAAAGCAACAGTACCTTCATAATCACTTATTTGCCTATACAATAAGGCTAACAAACTGTCTTAAATTTCAATTGAATCAGTGACACTCTTTTAAACTGATTATGTTTCCTATTAATTTTTCAGGACGAATATTTTCATTTATTTTGGCACAATATTGTTGATGCTAGGATTTAATAGGATTTGCCTTTTTGTGACCTATCATGCAGTTTTCGGCGTAGAATTGCCATTCTGGGTGCAACATTACTTCATCCATTATACAGAAACGTTACTTCATCAGTTTTTGTTAGATAAGGCATTGTAATGTAGAAATGGGATGTATAATTGTATCGTAACGAGTTAGTATTGTCGTGTGTTACAGTAATTATAGTTACAGTAATTACAGGCACATTAATTAGGCTACAAATTATAGAGTTAGATTTCTTCAAAATTTTGCAGTAAATCTGTGTCTATATGATTAAGTGCCTCGCAGAGGGTTTATCGAACCACCTTAAACTAATTTCTCTGCCGTTCTACTCTAGAACGGCGTGCGTGTAAAACGAACCTCACTTCGTGAGAGATTTGATTTCTCTTACTTTATTACGATGGTCATTTCCCGCTATGTAGGTGGGCGACAATAAAATATTTTTGCGTTCGAAGGAGCAAGTTAGTGACTGAAATTTCATGATAAGGTCCTGCCGCAGCGGAAAATGTCTATGTTTTAATGACTCCAGCCCCAATTCACATATCAAATCCGTGGCACTCTCTCAACTATTTCGCGATAATACAAATTGATCAGCATCTCTTTGAACTTTTTCAGTGTCCCCTCTCAGTTCTATCTTACGTAGATCCTGGACCACAGAGCAGATGAGGTCGGACAAGCGTTGTGCAGGCAGTCTCTTTAGTAGAGCTGTGGTATTTCCTAAGTGATATGCCGACAAACCGCCGTCTTTGGTTCTCTTTCTCCATATTATGTGATCGATCCACTTTATCATCATCATCATCATCATCATTTAAGACTGATTATGCCTTTCAGCGTTCAGTATAGAGCATAGTCCCCCTTATAAAATTCCTCCATGATCCACTATTCAGTGCTAACATTGGTGCCTCTTCTGATGTTAAGCCTATTACTTCAAAATCGTTCTTAAACGAATCCCGGTACCTTCTCCTTGGTCTGCCCGGCTCCTCCTACCCTCTACTGCTGCACCCATGAGTCTCTTGGGTGACCTTGCTTCTCCCATGCGTGTATCATGACCCGACCATCTGAGCCTGTTCGCCCTGACTGCTACATCTATAGAGTTCATTCCCAGTTTTTCTTTGATTTCCTCATTGTGGACACCGTCCTGCCATTGTTTACATCTACTAGTACCTGCAATCGTCCTAGCTACTTTCATATCCGTAACCTCAACCTCATTGATAAGGTAACCTGAATCCACCCAGCTTTCGCTCCCATACAAAAAAGTTGGTCGAAAGATAGAACGGTGCACAGATAACTTAGTCTTGGTACTGACTTCATTCTTGGAGAAGAGAGTAGATCGTAGCTGAGCGCTCACTGCATTAGATTTGCTACACCTCGCTTCCAGTTGTTTCACTATGTTGCCATCCTGTGAGAATATGCATCCTAAGTACTTGAAACCGTCCACCTGTTCTAACTTTGTTCCTCCTATTTGGCACTCAATCCGTTTATATCTCTTTCCCACTGACATTACTTTCGTTTTGGAGATGCTAATCTTCATACCATAGTCCTTACATTTCTGATCTAGCCCTGAAATATTACTTTGCAAACTTTCAATCGAATCTGCCATCACAACTAAGTCATCCGCATATGCAAGACTGCTTATTTTGTGTTCACATATCTTAATCTCACCCAGCCAGTCTATTGTTTTCAACATATGATCCATAAATAATATGAACAACAGTGGAGACAGGTTGCAGCCTTGTCTTACCCCTGAAACTACTCTGAACCATGAACTCAATTTACCGTCAACTCTAACTGCTGCCTGACTATCCATGTAAAGACCTTTAATTTCTTGCAAAAGTTTGCCTCCTATTCCATAATCTCGTAGAACAGACAATAATTACTTTCTAGGAAGATCTATAAATCGTAGATACAATTATTTTATGCATTATTGTAATCCCGAAGTAGTTAGGTGAATTCACAGCCGTTAGATTTGTCTGATTTACTAAGTAACCGAACTTTAGCGGATTCCGTTTAAACACTCATGTGTATGACTTCACACTTTCCATCCTTTAGAGTGAATTGCCACTTTTCACCCAATATAAGTATCTCGTCTAAATCATTTTACAATTGCTTTTGATTATCTGATGACTTTTGCATGACGGTATATGACAGCATCACCTGCGAACACTCTAAGGGGAATGCTCAGATTGTCTCATAAATTTTTCATGTGGATTAGGAACAGCAAAGGGGCAAGAACACATTATTAGAGAAAGCCAGATATTACGTCTGTTTTACTCGAGGACTTCCAGTCAGTTACTTCGAAATGTGACACTTCTGACAGGATATCACGGATCCAGACGATACTCCGAAGACACACAATTTCATTGGACGTCACTCCTGATGAACAGTGTCAAAATCCTTTTGGAAATCTAAAAACCTTGAATCAATTGGACGTCCGTTTCGATAGTACTCATAATTTAGTAAGGATATATAGTTGTGTTTCACAAGAATGATATTTTCCGAATCCGTGTCGGATATTTGTCAATAAATCTTTTCCTTCGTAGTAATCCGTAATGTCAGAACATATTATATGGTGCAAAATTCTACTGCAAATCGACTTTAGTGATATAGGTCTATAAATCAGCTGATTGCTTCTGTACTTTTCTTCGGTATTTGTGTAACTTTTGCGTCTTCCCATTCCTTTAGGTACAGATCTTTCGACGAGCGAGGGGCTGTGCACGATTGCTAAATGTAGAGCTCTTGTATTAGCATTCTCTGAAAGGAACCTGACTCTTATACATTATGAACCAGAGACCTGCATCGCTACATCTACGTTATCTACTACGTCTTATTTATGTTGGAAGCTGTTCTTCATTTGGACTGTGAAAAGTTTACTTCATCTTCTATGATACATACATCGCGTAAAATCGTTTTTAGTAACATTGCGCAGGTGGCACTGTCATCAGCAACATTACCATTGCTATCGCGCAGTGAAGATGCGACCAGAAGCTCTTTGGATTTTCTGCCAGATTACGGGACAGAGTTTCGTTGGGGAAACTAGTAAAAGCATCTCACATCGAGTTTCGGCTTAAATTTCGAGCGTCTGTAAGACTTTACCATTGTTAAGCATATGTGTTCTTTTAAATTTGGCAGGCTTTCTTTGTTGCCACTGGAAGAGTGTTCTGACCTATTTTGCGTTCCAGGGGGGGGGGGGGGGGGGGGTCAGTAGCATATGTTATTACTTTATTTAGTACGTATCTCTCAACTGCCGTTGATACTATTTCTCTGAGTACAAGCCACATGTGGTCTACTCTTAAATATTAAGTTTGGAAGCAGATGAGGGGTTCTCTTAGGAAGGTATAAGTGAATTTTCATTTACCTTTTAAGGCAGATATATTTGGCATTAGATTCTGATGGGTTTCCATGCTACGTTAATCACTCTCGCTACTACGATCTTTTACTCACTAGTCCCTATATCCGTCTTGTTGGTACCTAATTGCTCAGTATTGTTCGCTCCTGAGAGTTCAACTAACTAATTGTTCAAAACAATTTTCTGAGAAAAGATTCAGTACGATTTAGCACGACGTTACGTGGTTACCACCGAGTTTAAATATATGTTTTCACCAACAAAATGGCTCAAATGGATCTGAGTACTATGGGACTTAACATCTGAGGTCATCAGTCCCCTAGAACTTAGAACTACTTAAACCTAACTAACCTAAGGACATTACACACATCCATGCCCAAGGCTGGATTCGAATCTGCGACCTAGCAGTCGCGCGGTTCCGTACTTAACCGCCTAGAACCGCTCGGTCACTGCTGCCGGTTTTCACCAACACATCGACGATAGATCGAAGCTACCACCGACTATAATTGTACGGGTGGAGTACTTTTTAGGAATGAGCGTTATGTTTACTTTGCACTGTACAACAGTTGTGTCAGCTGAGTCGGAGGGACAGGTAAAAGGAACCAATTATGAATGTATTCCGGTAGTGATGAACAACTTCTACCCATACCGACTCACAGGAGCTACTTACATCAGTTTCGCTAAACAATAAATTACTTCTGAAAGCAATTAACACGCCCTCACCAACTGCATCTACAACATGCCTTCTGAGTACAGCTAGGTTCATTATAAAACGTTTGGCTCAACGTATTTCGGGTTTAGCCTGCTTTCGGTCCTGTAGTGATTGCGCGCCTCAGTACCTTCTATTTGCGCTTGTAGCTCTGATTCCACCCCTACATAGCTACGACAGTTGACAGCTACAATACAGATTGTTTGAAGGTCTGCCCTCGTCCTGCTTTTGTCTGTTTCACTGACGTACTTTTAAGCTGAACCCGGAAACCCACCACCCTGTGGCGCAAGTCGATCAAACTGTAGCCGACACGGTCTCAGAACCGTCTGAGCCTCTGATTCACACACTACAGTCGGTTCTGTATCAGAGACCCCCAGTCGCTTCTGCCGACGATGCTGCAGATGGTGAGCTCCGCCTTCGTCTCGCAAGAAAAAACTGGCACTCTTTATTTCAGCTAGCCTCCAGAAATCAGATAGAATCTCTTCCGATACAAAGCTCCACATATCGTAGATACTGACATGATCCACCACCTACAGTTGGCTGCAGTCTTCCTCTTCAAGGCATCTGGGAGGATAAGTTCCACATCTGGAATTACTCCTACCGGTATGCACATAGAGTTCACCCTGGATTCCACAAAATGTGTTTCTTTAAACAAAGTAACATAATTTAGAATCGCATAGGGAAATTTTTCTTGATTTTCGAAGGAAATACGAATTAATTAATACTAATTAATTACGAAATGGAATTCTCAGTGGTAGACTGCCTTACGTATTCTTTCGGTAATAAATACTTCATTCCTTCGGTTCAGTGAACAGTTAGTACTTCCACCATTTCAGACTGATAGTCATCTAGACTACATTTATCAAAAATGTTACCCATCTGTACCAGAAAATGAGTAGCAGAAGGGACCGCCTAATTCGGAAATAGATATCCAGTTTCCCATCTCGTGTCGGTTTGTTTTGGAACCATTCATCTTGTTTCCGAATTGACTGACTCGTGGTCAGACACTCGTCGTAATTTAATCGATCGAAAACGACAAAATGCTCGTGGGAATGTGTTTTATCCTTCCAGTCAGCGAGCCGCAAAAGAGTAGCTTTCTGCTATCGCTTTAACGCTGCGAATAAACCGAGGACTACCCTCGCAAAAAGGACACGAGAGTAAAAGCGCTTTTGGAAACAACTCTTGACAGCATGCTGAGCCTCTGGAAAATTGTTTTACGTGCTAATTGTAAGTTAGTAACAACAAACAATTCCGAAGGTAAAGCGAAATGAAAAACTTTCCGTTTGTACGTTTCGCGAACACAAAGGAAATGAAACCATAACCACATGTGATGCTTTCATATTCCTTTACGTTTTGAAAAGCTGACTATTTTATGGTTGTGAACCTAATACACAATGATTGAGAAGCTCGGAAGCTTTATTTTGTGCTTATTTAAGAAAAGCCGTGTTTTTGTGTACAGAACGGAAAAATTTGTGAATGAGATCTTGCTGAAAGTAAGTGACAACGACGGCAGTCGAGGAGCTGGAAGTGGTAAGATACCAGGTCACACAAAACGTAACATACCACACAGAAAAGATAAACTAATTTCATTGAAAAAGTTGAGCAAAAGTTATTACAAATTTTTTAACATATGAAATTTGAGAAACTCAGATGAATACAGTTATTCATAAAGATCCAAGAAAATCAATGATACAGGTACAGTATTTGAAATTTGATCAATTTTAATTTGAAATTTCAAATCATGTCATTGCGTAGAGTTTCAGTTAGTTCTGTTGCTTCTGTTCCAAAATAAGTTCAGTAAAATACAGTATGAGCTCACATACTACTTGAAAACAGAGACACACATTTGAATTAAGAACTGTACCAGAATAACAGATCAACATCAATAAAAATTTTACTTAACTCGTGAGTTATCATCTGCTAGCACACCAGACCACAACAGGCAATGAGTAGGACTAACTATAAAAACAATTTGAAATGTGAACTTCACGTAAATCGGGGGAACATAATTTGAGCTCGGATAAATAACTATCGGTTCTCCAATTACAGAGCCCAACATTAGGAACAAATAACCAAAGATGGAATTAGGCAGAAAACAGATCTCAGGCAGGAGTGGCTATGCCAATGCATGTAGCTCGATTTCCAGTTTTTCATACTCAGGCTATTTCTATTAAAGCAAATATTAATAAAATTTAACCAGGAACGCCCACACTACGCATACTAAAACGCCAGATAGTAAAAATGAATTTACATTAATCCTGAGTTCAAAATAAATTACACAAAACAAGAACATACAACGTACATAATTTACCAACAGGGCTCAAATACAATAAATGGGAACCAGAGGACCCGCCCAGAATAGATGTGACATAAACAATTTCAGCGATGTAAGTTAGCCAAGTTATGACCAGTAATATCTTTAAATAAAGTCGGTTTTTTTCTAAAATAGTATAACACATACACTTTACAGAACCCTACAGATGGCGGTTAGTTCCAAATAACAGTCTGTATAGTATCCACACTAACATGGTCACCAAATGAGTCCAATAAGTAGCAATGAGTACGGCTCACTAATGTCACTTTGCGTGTGGAGTTCGTAGACAGAAATAGGTGACGAGGTTCCAAGGTTGTCTTCCACTAAATCCGAGCGACGTCCATCTCAGGTATGTAAGATGGTGGAACAGATAATTACACACCAGCTCAAAGTCATATTGAGCTTTGCCCACTGCTAGTAAGATCCACATGTCTCATCACTGACAGCATTTGTCTTTGGAAAGCAATCCTGCATTTATCTGTGTTAAACGTGTGAGACCGAGGTGAAGCTTGTGGAGGGTACGGATGCCACTTGACGGAATGTGAAGACGGTGAGTACCTGTCTACGCAGGCGAATAGATTACAACTGACTTTAGAGTTTATATCAAAGCACCACACGGGTATATGGTACTTCTGCCAAAATTATTGTTACCATTTTCTTTCGGATGCAAGTTTCAACATAAAATAAAACTTACGCACTTTCTATTAGGCCCTAAATCTTTCACCAACTGTTTACGGGAAGGAGTCCAATAACTGAACGGCGAACCTGCCCCAGTGTTAAGCAGACATGTTATGTTCACTGACTCCATATACTCTTAGAGCAACTGCAAAATCGACACTTGCTATGCACTGTCTATTTGCAAGACAACATATGGATAAAAACACACCACTATTCTTAGTATTAATTCCTGTTACTTCAACTTGTGTACTTCAGAGAAACAATATGAAATTACGTTAGAAACAAATTACACGAACACGGGATGCAACACCAGACATTGGTTCGGGTGTTCTAAAAAGAATGTAATTAGTAAGGACCTACTACGATGCTTTCGGTTTCGTAGATCATTCGATATTCCGTTTTGATTGCCATTCTACAGACTACATAGTTATCAAGACGGCACAGCTTAACTGGCTTGGTAGACTGACACTTCTGTTTCGCATCCCAAACTGACGTACATCTTTGGTCTCCAAATGCGTGAAGGTAACCGCCGGGTGCATCGAGGAAATGTTTCTTAATTTCAGTAACACAGTGTGATACAGAGCTCGACAGGTCTAACAATTAATATTTAAAATTGTATTCAGGTCTATTTCACACTGACGTTATCACTCAACCACCTTAACCTATTTATCCGCTATAAAACGTGCATGATTTTGCTACCGTAACCCTCTATTCTACATCCTAGACTTCCCGACGATCCCTTCATTTCGGCCAGTTTACCACCTAGCGATCAGTGTTTGCTCACTTCAGTCATTCGAAAAAGCTGTCAAATAATTATAGGACGAGACCACCATGGCTTTCGCTTCTATGACCATCACACACCGATTTATGACTATCTTACCCAGCAAATTAACTTCTAGCTGGCCACATGGTACTGCATCCTTCCTCTGTTCTACGTATCTACCACGTCATTACCCAATATATCTGGCACCACATCGTAGCCTGGATACTCGATACATCCAGTTTCTATTACTCAAAATTCTTGAATGCTTAGCTTTCCATATCACGTACATTATTCGCTTATCGTCATCTTCTTAAATCCTTTACCAATTCTTCCAAGACTCTCCACACCGAACACATCCCAGTACGCTATACGTCCTATAAATTTGACACCTCTTCCGCATCTCCCAGTAATTATTAGCCGTGTCATACCGGCAACCCTTTACATACACATCCCCCACCCCACTCCACATATACACACACTCCTCATCGCTTCCTAATGTACCTTTGGTTATAAACCCTCGTATGCAACGAAACCCTTCCTGTCAGAAACAGCCCACTCTTTCACCTTCCCTACATTCCCACGTGCCACGTACCCCTGTCCTAAATTCAGTGCCAAGTACCACCCACACTCTCACCCTACACTACTCTACACACTCACACAAACACACACACACATACACACACACACATACACACACACACACACACACACACACACACACACACGTACTTACCCAGAACTCCTTTACCACCAATTCCTTACAGCTCCACTTAACCCACATATTCTCCCTTGCTGCTGCTTCTGCAACTTGGCGTAATGAAGGGAAGTGCTGTTTTATCACAAATTTAGATACTGCAAAAGACGTTAAAACAGTTTATCATATTGCGTTTATTTCTTTAGTTTCATCATATAAAAAGCCATGTATAAATTGTACCGTTTTGGTTTTTAAAACCCTACTAGGCTATATGTCCAGATGCTCTTGAAATGCGGCAATATAGTGTCAACAAAGGAAAAAACTATACGTTTTGGATCTTTTCTATCATTCATTTTTATAAAATTTTCTGTTTCAACTGTCTTCTTCCTTACTCTTTAACCTATATTCCTTATGGCGTGTTGTAGAGCTTAAGTCAAAGGAAGTACTTCCTCAACTGCAGCGTGATTTTAAATATGACTATTGCTGAACAAAAGAATTATCCCTTAAACACATTACTTCTGGTTCTTACCCGCATTCTTGATTGGCTACACTGTCCGTTTTCTATATCTAAGAGATGTTAACGTCGTTTTGTCCCTCGTGCCGGCCGGTCAACAGCCATGTAAGTAGCAGGTGAGTCCAACAGGAAGGTTTAGTAACCTTTGAACTGATATAAGTGAGTATGTGATGCAAAAGCATTGATACTTCCTCCTCTGTCACTGCTTCCCAAAGTGTGCGCTGACGTATTGGCTAAGGAGTCAGGCTGTAAACTGAAGTTGCAACGTAAAGAGGCATAGGAGGCCTGCGGCCACTATGTCAGTCGAGAGTGCTGCTTGAATCACTGTTGAATAACTTGCTTGAAACTTACATCTGTCGAGTTTCTGTCGTAGCCCATCAACAAATTTTATACAGAATGTCTTCATATAAAGCACAGTGTCACATAGGTAAGATCTCACCACAAACAAGTATTATGGAGATACTGTGGGAACTCACATGTGAATCTCTGCAGGGAAAGGGACGTCCTTTTCAAGGAACACTTTTGATAAAATTTGAAGAACTGGCGTTTGAAACAGTGCAGAACGACTCTGTGGCCACCAAAACATATTTCGCGTAAGAGCCATGAACATTAGAAAAATTAATAGGAGTGGGCAACAAGGGTGCTGAGAAATTTTGTAGGTGCTGGTTGCATACATTCAGGGGCAAGCATAAATGCAAGAGCAAACTTGATTGATTTATGACTTCCTCCTCCTCCTCTCCCCTTAACCTATTGTTCTGTTAATTGATTTATGACCCCTTTGGGTAACCTGTCCCTCTGAAAATATTGCCCACCCCTTTCCCTCCAACTCCACCGCACCCAACCCTCTGGAAAATCTCCTTATCGATAGAAGCATACCTTTAATGCTAAATTAATTCAAGTACTAATTAAATCGATCAATTAATTAACCATTCATCCACCTGCCAGATCGCCCAGCCCAATTCTTCTACCCACCCCCTCCCCTCCACAATCTAGCAGTTTGTGGGAAGAGTACTCAGACTGTCTTGGAGAGGAGGGATCGCCCGATACGAAATTGAAGTCGATGCGAATTATATAGAAAAGAATATATTGTTCATTTATAAAATTCGATTGGTAAGCGTAAAATCTCTTTCTCTGGTGGGAAAAGCTCACAACTACGTGTCCTAATTACTTAATTACACTGATGCAGACATGAGAAGTTACCTTGTTGGAAAATTTTCATGTGTGTGTGTTCACCTCGACACACAGGGATCGACTGAGCTATTGCACAATGCCATTACCATGGAGTATACTATCCCTCCCACTCCCACTCGCTCCTCCCTCCCTAACCCTCTCAGAAATAACTGGCAGGAAATGAACTCAGTCTCTGTTGGAAAGGAAGGATCTCATGAGATGAAATTCAGATCAGTGACATTAATATATTTATGCATATTGTTTATTTAATCAGTCATCGGGAGATACTGTCCCCTCATTTGGGTAGAGCTCACATCAACACTCCCCCTCCCCCCCCTCCCCCCCTCCCCACAGTCCCGCTTCCCATGACGTAGAAACTGTAAGCGCCGAGGAATGGAATGAAGTGCGGTTTAAAAGCCGCCATTTTTGGTCTCCCGCACATGTGTCAGTCGTCCGGGCGCCCCCACTGAGGTGTAAAACCGCCCAAGGTCCTAATTACAATTCATGATATTATTAGTATTCGCAAAATAGAGATACTTTGGATTTGAAATGATTTTTATATATTTCAAAGTTTAATCCATTGTAATTCTCATCCTATTTAAGTGTTAATTTTTTCGTTCAGCAACTAAGGAGCGCAGCCGTTAGCGTTAGTGGTTTACAGCGATGTTTATTAGTAAATGGTAGAAAAGTAGTAACCAATTTTCATTGAGGAGATTTTCAAATATTGATACATAATTAGGCTAAAGCAAAATGATATATTATTTGTTTGTGGTAAAATAGGATCTGAAGCAACCTTCCCTAAGTGCTTGTCTCACGTCAGCCGCGATCTTAGTAAAATATTGCAGCGGCAGTATTCAATAGAAATTTTATCAGGCACAAATGTTGTTGGTTATAAATAATTACTATAATTATCGTGGATTGGTGGCTCAGAACCTACTTTGTAAAGACAAATTCAACTTAGATTGAATCTTTAAATACAGTGCAGATAGCACGTTACGTTATTTAAATTCTTATCTGCTGATGTATGAAGCCTGATTATGTCGCACTACATTAATGAAATATTTTAACAGGAAAAATACGTCACTGTTGGGCGCGTGTAGTATTCTGTGACGGACAGTTCATTCTGCTAAAGAGAAGTGCTTCCAGTAGTATTAAATTTGATAAACGATCTGCAATTTAGTGCCATTTACACTTCTTTACAGACAACATTGCTACACAACTCTCAGATGTAGATATCTTTAGCAAAGTGACAATTATTAGCCGGGAAAGACAAACGACTTGTTACGTTGATAATAGATAACTGGTTTTATTGGTGATCTTGCTAAAATAGCACAACATTTAATCAAGCCACGAATCTGATCACGCTACAATCCTCGAACAACATTAACTATCTGTGTATTTACGGACCTAGTTCTACAGGCATGGCACTCCATCCCACAAACTGTCGTCTGACGTCTGTACAGGACAATGCATGCACGTTTACATACTTGCATTCAACTCTCTGGCCGTTAGTAATGTATCGGCGTTTCAGAATTGCAACTTTTGGTCTGGTGACTACATTAAACTGTGATCCTGTAATGTTAATAAATTAAATATGGTACGAAGATAAAAGTGTTCCCGAGTTTTCCTTGTTCTACGTTAACTGTTTTTTGACGTTGCAATTCTTTCCGTCAGTGTGTATTCGTTTGGTCATCAATGAGGAGGATCCGTCGACCATTGTGGAGGGTAGTTGTAAATAGTCGCACGAAATCAGCAGAAGTTATCATCAGCGAGTATCACGCGCTACATGCTGTCTCAATCCGTTGGAAGGTTTTGGGTTTGTCAAATGCTTGGAGAACATTAACTTTCATTCTATGTAGTGCCAACAGTGGTGTTAGGGTATAATTGTCATCTTCAGTGTTAGGGTGTTGTTCCCTTATTGTTCATACGAAAACTCTAAATGGGGAAAGATAGAAACAGATTGTACAACATTGTCTACTGAAATCAGTTGAGGAACAGTTTGAAGATAATGATTGTATCTGCATGACTGTAGCTTTGGTCATAAAGTAGCGCTTGGGACACTATGGTTAGTGGGCAATAACATTCCTGAAATGGATTGTCCTGCCTAGAGTCTCCACCTGGCCCACAATGAAACTCATCTGTGTTGATAGAGAATATCGACGTCACTCTAGACCCCTGCATCCATCATTTCTGCTTACTCTGGTTTCGCTCTTGGGGAAAAATGTTCCGCCATTCCTCCAGAGACATTCAGAAACTTCGTTGGGCTTGTCCCCATCGGAGTTCATCACAAGGGGAATGGGTGAAGCGCCACGTTTAGTGTCCACTACTCAGTGTCCGGATACTTTTGATAAAATCGTGTAAACAGTATGATGCTGCAGTTAACAATTAAGTGTTTGACACATGGTGCATAGAACCATTTTCAGACTCTTCCTCTACCGTTCAGTTCTCGAACAGCACTTGAGTATATTACCTAGATGTTCAGCACTCATGCCTAGGCATGTAAACATTAGTTACCGGTGATTATTGTGTGGAATCTGAATACAAAAGACTCTAGTTAATACTGTAAGTGATCACTTGGTGCTACACATAAACCTGAACTGTTCAATTAGTGAAACGGTTTAAGTCAAGAATATCCTTGCACGTCACAAGGTCTAAATATAAAAAGAACTTCGATGCGTAGTCGGTTTTCAATGCGTAGTTGATGTATCACACAGCACACGATATAAATTCACGCGGATTTTTATACAATTTCACGTATTGACCTTTCGTGAGTACGTTATTTCAAAAGAAAGAAGAATCAGTTCATTCATCAGGTACATAAAGACAGTTTCTATCAAATATATCCATCCAACAACAACGTGTAAATGTACTTGCACAAGCAAATACTTGGTCAGGGCTTAGGTTTTGCTTATCATGAAACGATAAATGCATGCTTTTTACCATTGGTTTAAGTTGATGGATCCTAACATTCTGTTGGGATGTAAGACAACTATTGTCTGATCTTTCTCTGGAGAAGTTATTTATGTAAGTTGAAAAATAATACATAAGCGATTAATAGTGATTTAAATTTTCTACACATCAGTGCGAACAGACATTTTGCCTTCGGATAAGGAAAGTTCACGTGATTATCTGAACAAGTTATACTACCTATCTTCTGATGTTGTGCCATTACTCCCACACGCAAGAAGAATTACATTTTGCATTAATTTAGCAAACACTTGGTGCGCTGGTGGCTCCGCTTTACCTGATCCTACAACCATATTCTTTGTTTATAACAAGAAAATTGATCGATACAATAACATACTTCATGCATAATATTTCTGCATTTCGTCAGGGTCGATAAGGAGCGAGGTTTCGCTAATACTCCGGACTCTACTATGGAGCATCTTTGGGCCTCTTTTAACCCTTGGTTGCCTGACATAAGAAAAAATTTACTTTTTAACATTTTCTTTGCAGAATTTATGCTATTGTAGCCTCAAATGACGGTAGGATTTTTTGTAAAATTTTATTTTATTTTTCACAACTTTTTTCTCACCTATTACTCAGAAGTACCGTCAGACTCCATGGAAAGAATCACAACATTCGCAGAAAAATGCTCCAATTTTTATAACTTGTACTTTATTCCACATAAATATTAAATATTTTTACATTTGAAAACTAATTTACAGAAATATGATATTTCTAAATTTCTTTTAAATTTCGCATAAATTTATTCTAGAGCAACTTCACAATACATAGTAACTTAGCTATACATTTTTGACAGTATATACATATCACATATTTAGTGATACCTCATGAAATTGTAGGAAACAGTTCTTTTCCTTATTGCAGCACAAATACACTTTACATGTACTACATTGTGAATGTGGTCTCAACTGAATTTTATTTTTCGCACACATTTCGCATCGTCCTCTTTTACAACTGAACACTACAAAATGGTTTCCTCGGTTGCCAAGACGTACAACCTTTGGAAGAGAAAAGTTATCCTTCCTACTCTTTGGGGGAGTTATTTCATCTTTACAAGAGTTTCTCTTCTTGAGATTTGGCACTTGCTGTCCATTCATTAGCCCTAGTGCCACAGCACGCCTGAATTCCAGCAGTGGCAGTGCCCCATGTAAATCACTGAAAATGACGTAATCATTGACAAAAGCAGTTTCCATTGCTCCCCAGAAGAGACGGTGCCACCATTTCTTTGATCGTAATCTGTCTGCATGATCCACACCACCCATGTTTTTATTGTAATCACTATAACTGGACATGGTATAGTCATACTAATTCCATCTTTCCGTTTTCTTGTCTCTACGCTCTGTTCAGTGCCATGGAAGTTTGGCGCAAAATACACTACTTTATTTTCCTTCCATTGAAATACTGTTAGGTCTAAAGATGACTCTCTGTGATTGGATTTAGACATTTTTCTTTAGGCAAATTCCCTGGCAAACCTATCCTGTTTATTCTAATTGTCCCACAGGCAAATGTATTTACCGATTTCTGTGTGAGGAAAAGTGGACAGAACAACTAGTGAGAGGTAACGCATTGTTGGTACAATAAAGTGTTCGCACAACCTGACGGTACTAATAAGTCCGCCTTATATCTTTCACTTTATCTCATTCACTTGTAACGTAATGCTTCAAACAATTATAAAAAACAAAGAAGGTAAGTACGTACAATGGAAAACTCAAAGGAAGTTTCAATAAATATCGCACAAATTTAGGCAACTCCATGGAAACAAGCACATAAAATCTTCTGTTTTCACAGCAGCGCGCGAAAAACAATTTCAAGCTCTGACCGCCAGAGAGGTTTATGTATTGCACAATAACATCTATGAAACAGCAGAGCAGAGTTACTGTTACGTACCGACAGGCTCTCAGATCACGAAAACTGCACCACGAGAAAATAATGAGAGTCAAAACTTACTGGTACTTTTAAGTACCGTCAGGCAACAAAGGGTTAAAATTGGCCTAGGCATTTTACTGCTCAATACATAAAACTTGTAGTAAAAGGTAGGCTTTATTTACATAACCAGAAATACGTTCTAAACAGTTATAATATGGCAAAGTACACTTGAACTCATCTACTAGGACGTCATCTAGGAGGCACAGCAATATGTTAATTCAAAAATTCACTAACGGTAGTTTTGATCAATTTTAACAGTGTATAACATTAACAACTGATTGAAGGTGTTTGACTATCGTATTCCAAAGCGTAAGGCTGAAATAGGGTCCAGTTACATATCTAACACGAATACATAATATATGCCTCACAGTACAAGATCACTTCCCACCTGTGTTATCGTTTTGATAACGAGCTTATATCGACCAAACCAACAGTGATTATATTCAGCAAGATGATGAGAGTAATTTTTAAGTTTCCATATGACAGTCCCTCTGTAATAAATACTACACAGTGAATAAAAGGTCGCCAAGATTCAACTGAGCCAATTATGTTCATTGCATCTGAAATATACTGAATAACCGAGGAGCAAAAATTAATACATGAACGTAATTATACTCAAAAACAAGAGAAATGCAAGCCATATTGTTTAATATATAGTAATTTCGCTACCATGTCTGAAAGCTGAGATTGAATATTAATTGAAATTTGTTTATATTAACTTGAGGATCAACTTCAAACGAATTTAACATAAGTAATTAAAAGGCAAGCAATTGCAACTAATTGAAATTTAATTTTGGCTGATGTTGCCTGTAAGTTCGTCGTTATATTTATGACTATGAGTTGTCGTATTATGTATGTACGATTTATAAAATGATAATTTTAACTCTAATCAGTATCTGAAACTTGACAAAGAATGTAGAATCATGAAATGTCTTTAAGGAAAATGATTTTTAGTACTTCTTGGAATATAAAAAACTATATCCTTGAAATAAAACATTGTTCAATCATGCAGCTAAATGTACACGGTTAATTGAAAAAAAAGTTCTTTACTTGTAATTGGCGTACAGTCGTATTTTTTGGTGGCAACCAATTTTTCACATCTCTGAGAATGTAAATTAATATAGCTTGCTATGAAGCCTTCCAGAGCCATTGTTCCAACTAAAGCAGTGGCTCAAACATTTTGCGGCATTGTATATCCGGGAAGTCTAACATCCTCGACAAATGAATGAGTAATCTATTGCCACACCGCTTTATACATGTCTTGACGCCAAATTAAGCAGATTTTTAATTCACATCTCTGGGATTCGACAACACTTCACATTCTGTCCCATCTCCCTGCCTCCTGTCAACTGCGCGTTCCAGTAGGGTCGTCACGTTCTACTAATAAGGCGTCAATGGAATACCAACTGTGATTCCGTGTCTTACCTGAATGAATGTTAGAAAGTAGAATTTAGGAAAATACAGTTTATTGGGAGGATAAAAGTCATTTAAATTTTTATAACCATTGTTTGTATAATATTCCAATTTCTATTCTACAAATATCAATATTCATCTACATATTTTGAATAAAGTAATTTAGTATTTTAGTCCATGTCATATGAAACACTAAAACGATTAAACTGTTGACATTTCTACCAATGTGCTGTGATCCTTGTCAGGGAGGTTAACTGGAAAGGACCACAGGACGTCGGAGGAACACTGGCAATGTATTTGCTTTAGTGTTTTATAACATCATGATTTAATACCCAAAACCATTTAATTCATAATGACGTTGATTGTGGAAACCGACGGACTCACTTCATTAATATAGTTTCAATTATAGTATAATATACTCTGGACGACTTTTGGTGTGATATGAGGTCGATGCGTAACAGCTTAGTCTAAATTTGAAGGCACAGATTGTTTAAACGTCGTGATACCGAACAAACTTTGTCATTTACACTTCTTACGGAAACGGTTGTATGTCATCATGGTGTTACTGATAGTTACAAGAAAGTAGCACACATTATTTTCGCTAAAACAGCGGTAAAACATTGGGACCAAAACTCAAGCCTGAGAACCCAATCCGGGAGCAGATGTTCGCATGATTACTCCCGGCCATATCAGTGACATCTGTTCTTAAGAGAGCAAAAGTAAACACTGTTTTATAATTTCGACTGTTTAATTTTCGTAAGTAATATATCGATACCAACAGTATCAATAGGCCCATGGACATTAATATGCGTTAAAAAAGGGTTACTTATCTACCCATGGAATGTTTGACATCATCCCTCACTTTCATTAACACAGTTGCTGTGCTGTGGTGTTCCCTAAATTCCGATTAAAGTTCATTTTAGTAATAATATAGGGTGGATTATCAGCTCTTCATGAAAATTTTACTCCAAGGCGATACATAGTGTGTGCAGTATGCTTCTCTGCCTATAGTCGCTTAGTGATTTTGGTATTTCAGACTTCTGCACTGGTTGAATTAGAATTGTTTGTATTCGGGAGGGTATATATCACTAATGAGTGTGAGGCTGACGATGTCTGTACGAACTGGCAATGATCTCAATCATAAATACGTTAATTCCATCACATGCAGTTCCCTAGTGTTTCAGAATATATTACGATTTCCACGTTGTTCGTGTAAAGAAACGATTTAAGAAAGACACAGGTGTCTTATATATTTTATCTTGTGGCTAATAATTTATCATAACTTGAGATCCGACTACAGTTGAGAAAAAAATTTAGTTCTTCTGTCAAGGCAACTCCAGATTGAAATACTTCATTATATGCAGGCTTTCCTATGTGGAAGCTGCGCAGTTTTCTTCCCCCACAGCTTTATAGAATTAAACTCGATGCACAGAGCAGGACTGACATGCCTGATTTTGGCGTTTCACGTGGTTTGCTTCCCTTCGTTTGTAGTTTGGTATATGCTGTTAAAAGTTGAGGTGTTGGATTTTACATCTGCAGAGTTTTGTTTATTAAATTCCTCACGTAGTTCCGTAGTAAGCCAAGGCACAGAAGCTTCCTTCACTCTGACTGAACGTAGGCATATTTGTCAAATAAAGCAATGAATATACAGGAGAATTCCCTGTCTTTACAGTCTAATTTATTCATTTTTCATATCTTAACGTGGGATATGTAATCTGCTGCACTCTAAGAATGAGCCATAGGAAGGAATAGGAGCCACAGAAAGGGATCAATATCTGAAACGTTTATCATTGGCACAAACAATAGGTTTACCATGCTACCTCATTAAAGTAAGGAAGAGGCTCATGGAAATGAAAATGTGGTTACTACTCAACAGAGAACAGACAACACTGCAGTTCATCACTAGTTAACAGAAAGCCGGAACATGGATGCTAATCGCGATACGGGGTGTCCCTCAAATGACGCAATTGAAAAGAAGCCAAGCACTTCCACTTTTTTTGTACAAAGCCGCTAAGCTACTGGTGCTATGAAAAGCTGCGTGAATCGCTTCACCTCTGCTCGTTGGCTGCGCGCACACAGGACGTCCCATTGAGTTTTGCCGCCACGAGCCGTGTGATTGACGACCTTCCGCATAGCGGCTGACTCGACCCATAGCCACGAACATGATATCTATCAGTCTTGGCAGTTAACAGGAGTTCCCAGGTTTTGCCGTGCGATAAAATACGGCTAAGAATGCGTGATTTCAAGGCAGAACTAAAATATGACGTGACGCTCTCTTTTTAGGTCGCAGACAAGGTACTCTACTGTGCAGGGAAGTTACGTCGTAGATTCTGTTGAATTTTCTGAGAACGGCGAAGAAGAACTAGTCGTTTTGCACAGTGGACATTCGAAAGTAACTTCAATAACGGGCACGCGAAACTGAATAGATTTCCACTTTCAACGAAGCATTGTTACTGTTACAATTTCAATTCCAGTGACATAATGAAGAGATTAAGATAGTTAAACTGAAATGAAGCAGAGTACAGCTGCAGTCACTTTACAATCAAAATGTGTACTTTTCGCATGGATTACGTAAGCACTCTATGCTAGTTGTTCACATTGTACTTCAATACTCGTGGCTCATGTACTCCCTATATTTAAGCTGAACTGAAGTAGTACAGCTATTATACGACTGACACACTTTGATCAGACTTTTGATGCCACAAGCCACGCCAGCTTATCTTCACCACAGCTTCACCATGACATCACAAGCTACACCTCATTGTCAATGACGCCATCAAAATGAAAGTCCGCCTTCATGACTGAGTGGTCAGCGTGGTAGAATGCCATGTGAGGGGCCCAGGTTCGATCGCCGGTTCGGTGGGAGATTTTCGCCGCTCGGGGACTGGGTGTTGTGTTGTCTTCGTCATTATTTCATTCTCATCGACACGCAAGTCACTGAAGTGGCATCAACTGAAAAGACTTGGACCAGGCAACCGGCCTACCTAACGGGAGGCCCTAGACACACGACATTTCATTTCATCAAAATTGAATATGGCGTGTAATTTAGAAAAGAAAAATTGGAGATGACAGAAAATCAGGATGGTGTTGACACAAAATTATAAATGGAGCTGACAACCGCAGTGCTGACAAACGCAAGATGAGGCTGGCAGCAATTTTTATAAATTTTCAGTTGATGATAGCGCTTAAAAATCCATGACTACAATATCGGGTAAAACTTCAGAGACCGTGTCAGCGCAGTATATTTTTGACAAAACCAGCCTTGTTCAAAATTAAATGATCTAACCATACCAAAATATCTCCAAAACTTTACTGATTAAATTTTGCTCTGTCTTCAAACTTGTTTCATCATTTACCATAATTTTGGTAAGCGCACGCACACTCACACACACACACATACACACACACACACACAGACAGACACACACACACACACACACACACACACCACAGATACACACATCTGTATTTTAGTCTGTGTTAAAAGGTATTCCCTCTAACACTACTTCCGACGTAAATGTCACAGTTTCACTCACACGCATCTGTAATAATTCCCAAAAATACGTAAGTACCTAAAGTTATGCCTCATTAGTGTACCTCATTACCTTCAGTAACAACAGCAGTGATTACATACAGGAATTACTTACAGTATTTCCAATATCAAAATATACAAGGACTTAAAATTTGAACTCAATAAATGGCTCTCTGTATTATACTCCACAAAAGTTTGTCAAATTTGATGTCTCTCTCTCTTTCTCTTTCTCTTTGTTTCCTCACAATTTTAAACCTACATTGATTTCAATTTCTGTAGTAACACACTGCCACTGTGCCACATGTAGCATGTGTCATTCTGTTAAAGTACTTCGATCACCTTCACAGTACGACATGACAGTTAGGAGGCAAACGAAATCTGTTAATACCACAAACAGCGAATGCTTCTGTGGGCGGGTGTTCATAAACTTTATTAACATGCTTGCCTCAGTAGCCATTCCCATTTGTACTAGTTCCTGGCTAGAGGAATAAATGAAGCACTTCGCTAGACATTCTCTCGAAGTAAAGGGGTCGAGACATCCCTTTCAAAATTACTAGAGCAATAAATTAGACTCTTCAGTAAACATTCGCTCGAAGTAAACGGTTTGAGACATCTCTGTCAAAATTGTTGTTTATGACCGAATTTAGTCAACTCCGAGGAAAGTAAGTAAGATATGATTTTCATCCATACATAATGTTGTTTCCCCTGTTTGGAGAATAACAAAAGATTACGTGTGTGGAGTGATGACCGGTTACTTTTGAAAAGCGGGGAGTTCTGACGAAATTATGATTTACATCTGATTGTTCTACACATTGTGCATTTCTTCTCCAAACTCGGTTTCGTCTTCCTCCACGCTGTAAACGTGAACTGAATGATCCAGTTTGTGCCTTTCAAATTTAGATACGTCCTGAAATTTAACAGGAAATGTGTTTCCATGGAAGCTATAATTCTCACAAGCAATAGGTATTTTGTATGTAGTCATACGCTCCCCATATTTCGCCGAATTTCTCTCAAAAACCAGAAGAGGTCATGGAAAGTAAAATTTGTCCTTCTCATTTACATTCATTCTGGTAACATCCCCCAGGCTGTGGCTAAGCCATGTCCCCACAATATCCTTTCTTTCAGGAGTGCTAGTCCTGCAGGGTTCGCAGGAGAGCTTCTGTAAAGTCTGGAAGGTTGGAGACGAGGTGCTGGCGGAAGTAAAGCTGTGAGGACGGGGCGTGAGTCGTGCTAGGGTAGCTCAGTTGGTAGAGCACTTTCCCGCGAAAGACTAAGGTCCTGAGTTGGAGTCTCGAGCCGGCACACAGCTTTAATCTGCCAGGAAGTTTCACAGGCAAGTTTAATAGCAGTATCACAAAGGGTGATAGAGCAGGCGTTGTTATTTGGCGGGTGGAATAATTACAAAAAGGAAAGGAAAACTATAGAGAAAATTCACAAAAAACGGAGAAAATGTTTGGAAGTACGGTGCTGGACACGCTACCTGGTAAAAATGTAACCAAAACAGCTTGTGCAGCTAAAATCGCCGCAGCGCAAACAATGGAACAAAATACAATGTTCATAAAGTCAAGAACAAATTAGGAGGCAAAAGTAGTGCAACAAAAACTAACAACCTTAATAAACATCACCAAAGAGAAAATTAATGTATGGACGATCAAGCAAACTAATAATTTAATCATCGCGGAAGCTGCTACACAAAGTGACACAGAAAATATAATGAAAAACAAAAAGGAGGAAGAGACGCCGATTTGTGAAGAGCCTAAAGAATAGATTTGTAATGATAATGTACGACATCTCACAATGGAGACAGATACAAAGTCACTAAAAGAAGCAATACACATGCAGAACTTGATTATTTATTTTATTTATCGCATGGCTTTACCAGTGCAAGTGCTGTATTGACATCGTAAATTCACATAACATAACATATAAATACAAATATACATATACACACATACATAATAATACAAACAGAACAAACACCTGTCACTATAAAATCTGAGCAAAGTTGAAATATAATCACAGCTACAATTCTTCAAAAAGTTATGTCCAAATGTGACAGCCATTTAATGGCAGCAGGGCCGGCCTCCACGAAATCTCTCCAGTCACCACAGAATCTTCGCAGTGGGCAATCTTGCACAAGATGTTGTAATGTTTGTTGATCAGTTTCACAGTCACACATTGGGTTATCATTGACGCCCCATTTGTACAGCATGGATTTAGTTCTCGCGTGTCCAGTTCTCACACGGTTAAGTTGGCACCAGATTGTACGAGAAAGCTGCATTCCTGGGAGTTGTTGGCTAGGGGCCTCTATATTGTGTCGGTTAATGTCACTATTGTTCCACTTTGTTTTCCAGGATTTGTGGCAGTCATAGGTATTTCCTTGGGCAAGTGTTCTATCTTCCCATATTAGCGCTCTTGATTTAAGGCGACATCGACAGCGGTCATCTAGTATTTGTTGTATCGGTAGTACTCTTGCGTTATCTGCATGATTTATTTTTTGTCATTCCTGAATTGTTACCTGCTGTCTACGGATTTCAGGCGGAGTGATGTCTGAGAGGACATGAAGTCATTCTAGAAGTGTTGACTTTAGTGTCCCTGTTATTGTGCTCATGGCTTCATTGAACTGGGCGTCAATCTTTTTTACATGGGCACTCCTACTACACACAGGCGCACAGTACTCTGCCACGGAATAGGCGTGTGATACTGCTGCAACACGTAGTGTATTTGCATTCGCTCCCCATGTGGTAAGTGCTATTCTCTGGATGATGTTATTTCGGGTTTACAATTTCTGGCTTGTTAGTTCCAGGTGTTTCTTGAAGGTAAGTGACCAGTCAAGAGTTATGCCTAAATATTTGGGAAATTTGTTATGTTTAATTCGTTTTCCGCAGAAAGTAATATTTAATTCTCTGTCTGCTAGTCTGTTATTTAAATTCAAGGCGCAGATCTCTGATTTATTTGGGTTTGGGCACAGTCTCCATTTTTTGTAGTACTGGTTTAGTAATTCTAGGTCAGCAGTTAGAGTTCTTTCACCGTCTTCTAGCCATTTGCTTTGAGTAACTACAGCCATCTAATCATCGTAGCAAAACGTACTTGACTCAGTGTCTATCATGTCACTGATGTAAACATTAAAAAGCAGTGGAGCCAATACAGATCATTGGGCGAGTCCGTTTTTTATTCTTTTTGACTTGCTGCTTTGTGACTCCAGGTTTACTTTGAGATATCGGACTTTCAGCATTTTTTCCAACAGGTTTGTCAATTTCAAGCATGGAATCATGCTGGCAAATTTCAGGATAAGACCATCTATCCATACCGTATCATAAGCTGCACTGATGTCTACAAAGACTGCTGACGTTTTCAACCATATTTGGAATCCCGATTCTATGTAGGATGTGAGGGCTAATACTTGTTCGCAGCAACTTCGATTAGTTCTGAATTCGGCTTGTTCGTGAGGCAGGTGTTTGTCTATCGTTGAGTATACACTATTGTAGATCAGTCTCTCCAGCAACTTATAGCAAATGCTCAATATTGTTATTGGGCGGTAGTTAGCAGTGTTTTCACCAGATCTCCCTGGTTTAATGATTGCCAGAGTAAAAGACTTTCTAAATTCCTTCGGATACCTTCAGTTTTTAGTATGTCATTGAAGTAGTCTTTATGCCAAGTTCTTGCTATTGGTCCCAGACTTTTTCTTATAAATTCAGGAAATATATTATCAGCTCCAGCTGCTTTCCGTAGGTTGAGGGTTTTTATACCTTTGTGTACCTCCCTGATAGTAAAAGGTTTTGAAAACTGTCTGTTTTCTTGTAGGGTGCTCTTTACTTCTTTGAGTTACTCCTTAACGGATGTTCCATTACATTTTCAGCTCTCTCTTTTATATGTGAGGCAATCTGGTTTGGTGATATTGGTGGTTTCGGGGATGGCGTATGAGTAACTGCACCCAGACGTCTTAACAATGACCAACTTTTCCGGGTAGACTGCGTGAAGTTCATATTTGCAGAGATTTCTTACCATCTTTTCTTCCTTTGCTTATTGAGCGACTCTAGCACTTGGCTTCATAGTTGTGGGTTACTTGTTTCCCGGTATTCTCTGCACAGTTCTTCAGTTTCAGAGTTCCAGCATGGTATGTACTGCTTTCTATATCCCCTTGGCATGTTTCTCTTCGCCGTCACTGCTATAAGGCCAGCAAATCTTGTATAATTATCTCTCTTTGCTGGAATAAACCGTATGTTGGTATCAATTTCTCTTTTATATGTTGTCCAATTTGCTTTTCTAAAGTTCCATCTTGTCTTCTTGACTGAATCCATCAGTGGGAATTCTATGCCCACATTTACTAAGGTTGGACGGTGTTGGGTGTTGGGAAAACCGGGCAATACTTTTCTCGTGTGGACTATAGGAATTCCCTCATTGTTGGTGGTCAGAATACATAGGTCAGGATTAGTATCTGTCTACCAGCGTGCTGAGTGGAAGGTGTTTTGGTCTTTAGCGTAATAGCTGAGGTATAGATTTTGTTCTTCGATCCACTGCTGTAAAGCTTCACCATTCTGGTCACTAGTACTGTATCCCCAGTTGGCGAGGCGTCTATTGAAGTTCCCAAGGAAGATTGTTGGTTTGTCTTCAAGCTGCAGTGGAGGATTTGGCCACGTTGTGTTTGGTGGTTTGTATACTGACACCAACTCGAGCTTGGGAAGTTGTAATGTTATCGTTTCAGTATTGCAGGTGTTGGACTTCTTTACCACATCATAGTTATTGATGCCATTACGTATGTATATAATTGACCCATACGTTTCTCAGAGCACTGTTTCCACCACTGTATATCCTCGAATTTTGGCTCTGGTTAAGATATTTGTTTCCTCAGCTAAATGTGTTTCTTGCAGTGCAATTACATTAACTTGGTGTTCCTTAGCCGTTCTACCTAGGTGCTCACATTTACTGCGACTCATGCCTTCTATGTTTAACTGCATAATATGGTCTGATGGTCCGATATTAATTGTCTTAGCGCTCAGACGGTTTCTTCGTTGAGGATGCACTTGCTGCTGGTGACCGTGACTTGATAATTAACTTTCTAAGAAAAGAGATGAAAACGGCTTTACAGTACGGTTCAGGACAAGACCATGGGTAAGAAAAGTGGTCCATTAAGTTATTAAAGTGAGGCCTGTGGTTAGAACAACTCCCATGAAGCGACAATAGGTATATATTGGGTTTCGTTCGGTTTCAGAGAGAGACTATCTGGTAGTGAGGCGATGCGTTCAATGCCAAGACCCTGGTCATTAGGCAAGGCATTGGGATAAACAGTAGCAATTTGTGGACATTGTCGAGAAGGAGGCCAAATCAGAAATAAACTGGAATAAAATCAAGCTAGTGGCAATAATATAACGTAAATATAGGGGTAAAAATGCACAGGGAACAGAGACGAATGTCTCAGGAATCAAACCATCCTAACGAGACACATTTTAAGAATGGATTGTCGGTAGGCGTCTCATAACACTATCAAACAATGAAGACTCTAATGACACTGTCAAGGGCTGCCTATGTCAGAAACATAAATCACCATCGGGGAGGAAGAGGAGCGCCGAAAGAGCGAGGAATTTCTCGAAAAAAGTGAGCAGTATGTACCATAGAACAAGGCATGCAACAAAGGCCGTAGCAGAGCACCATGCACCTACAAAAGCAGGAAAGAAGTATTTGGCTAAAACTCTGTTCTGTGTGGTATAACATACAAGCAAGGTCAAAGACGGATGTAGGAGTGACATATGATATAGGCGAGCAGGATTTGGTGACACATACTGGGCAGTTGTGCGTAGAACGCGACAGCACGCATCCTGGGGTATATATTCCGCTGCTTACAGAAGTAAAAGAAGAATCACCACTGCAGGATGTGGATCTGCAACGAAAACAATACGAAACTCAGAGCCAGAGAGAATTCATCTCAGAGTTAACAATCTGCCAACAGAAGTGAAAAAAACTGGCGAAGCTACTGAAGCAGGTTTCTGCCAGAAGAAATGTACAGCTATTTTCAATCTATCTCTGGCATGTTCGATAGGGTTCATGTTTGGTGAACATAATGGCCACTCTAGTTGAGCGATGTTGTTATCCTGAAGGAAGGCATTCATAACATGTGCACGACCGGGGTGCGAATTGTTGTTCATGAAGACAAATGCCTCGCTAATATGCTGCCGATACAGTTGCACTATCGGTCGGAGGATGGCATTCACGTATCGTAGAGCCGATTCGGCGCTTTCCATGACCACCAGCGGCGCACGTCGGCCCGAGTGCCACCCAAATCAGCAGGGAACCTTCACCTTGATGCACTCACTGGATAGTGTGTGTAAGGCGTTCAGACATACCGGGTTGCCTCCAAACACGTCTCCGACGATTGTCCGGTTGAAGGCAAATGCGACACTCATCGGTGAAGAGAAAGTGATGCCAATCCTGAGCGGTCCATTCGGTATGTTGCTGGGCCCATCTGTACCGCGCTGCATGGTGTCGTGGTTGCAAGGATGGACTTCACCATGGACGTCGGGAGTGAATTTGCGCATCATGCAGCGTATTGTGCAGAGTCTGAGTCATAACACGACGTCCTGTGGCTGCATGAAAAGCATTATTCAACATGGTGGCATTGCTGTCAGGGTTCCTCCGAGCCATAATCCGTAGGTAGCTGTCATCAACTGGCAGAATATTCCTGTTTGATCGGTGTATTTACCTCCACAATTTTCGATAGTTCTGTGCCCCTCCCAGATCTTACAAATCCCCCGTCCGTTTGTTCTATTTAGGGACTTCAGTGCCCATCAAGTACCGTGGGGCTCGATGTCTACTTGCCCTCGGAGACTCTCATGACGTCTCATCAGCTGTGCATCCCCAACACGGACGCTAACACTCACTCCTGTGCCGCTAGTGGGTTATCCTAAGGTATCGACCTCTCTTTCTGCTCACCAAACCTCGTGGACTCCGTTCAGTGGTACGTCACTGATGGCCTCAACTCTCGTGACCACTTCGGATTCTCCTGCTGGAAGAACCCTGCCATAATGAATTATCAGCAGAGCCAACCGGACGGTGTTCAGTCAGCTGGCTGTGTTCAAACATCGTGACAGGTGTGGGTGGGCCATATCAAACGAGTGATCCACCATCCACTGACGACTCATACCGAACTTCTGTGGTCATCTTAGGAGACAACGTTTCCCTTGGTGTATTGATGAGAGCCGTTAAGTAATCTAGGTGAGGCGTGCGGCTCTGTGATGGTTTAAGGGCAGCACAAAGGCGGAAAATCTTGCAACCTTTCCATTGGCGAGGGCCAACGCTTGATGTATATCCAACGAGTGTAAGAAAACACCATTGAGAGCACTCCTAAATTCTATCCTGCATTCCAGTTGTTCTACAACGGTATGTGAAGCCATCTAGAAGACGTCCAGGAAAGGCAGTCGTTTCCTGATAGCGGCTTGGTTGAAATAGGGATGAGTCCAAACGACACATAGAGTCGTTACACAGACAATGGCAGAGCATTTTACACTGACCACCGCCACTGCCAAGCAGGATCCCGTGTTTCGTCGTTACCGTGCCATTACAAAGAGGGTTCAGATTGACTTCCACTTCACCAATTCAGAGTCCTACAACTGCTCAGTCTCCATGTGGGGGCTGGATTCGACGCTGTGTACCAGTCCTGATATTGCGCACAGTCATGGCCAAATCCAGTACAGCTTGCTGTAACTCTTGCAGACGGTGTCGAAGGAAATCCTCTTACGGTGTTTTAATTCAACGTGACTGACAGGCCTATTTCACAACTCATGGCGATTGCCAATTTCGTTACCTCTCCTCACATCAGGAAAGATCTGAACATATCGTAGCAGTCATCAGAGCGTCGCCTTGAGGAGATAAGTAGGAAAGGCCCTAGACCTCTAGGCCAAGCATCGTTTGAGTATTACAGACCAGACAGCTCCTTAGTTGCTTTCAGCATTGATTCAGGAGAGGTCGACAATGTCTTCCTGTTAGGAATGAAAATCCAGTTGGCCTTACTACGTAAAAGCCTGGTCTAGGAGTATATTTTGGCATCAGTAAGGCGTACGACTACTTGGAGGGAAAGTATTCTTACCTACACCAGAGGGGATTTTGTGGCCACCTCCATATTTGGTGTCGAATAGTTTTGAGCAAGGGAACGATGTTCCTTAGGGTAGTGTTTTAAGTGTCAGCTTCTTTGCCATTGCCATCTACAGTATAACGTCCATAGTGCGGAGTCCTGTCCAATGCCCCTTACTTGTGGGCGGTTTTGTGGTTTTCAGTTCTCCTTCCAACACCCAGCAGAGAGTCCACAGCTTCAACTTACGCTGAAGGTTTTCGAGAATGATTTTACATTTTCTGCAGAGAGGTGTGTGTGTGGGCGTTTGTGTGTGTGTGTGTGTGCGTGATTTCATTTTAATCATCTTCATTGACTTTCTTATTTACTACAGTTCTTGTATGTGTGACACTATTCTCGTGCTGAGGACGCTATGAGGTTTCTAGGTCTTATTTTTGACATCAAGTTGTCGTGGTTACCACACCTCAAGGACCTGAGGGCAAGGGCACAGAAGGCAATGACCATCTTGAAGAGTCTTTGACACTATCTTGGGGAGCATACAGGACGCGACTCCTGAGATTCATACGATCTTTGTGCGATCGTGACTGGACTATGGGTGCATAGTTTTTGGGTCAGTGTGGTCCTCCTCCATGAAGTACTTATAGTACCAGCCCCTTACCCACTCTCTGATGAAGTACCACTTGCCATGCGGCAGGCACTTGGTATGTCAAGCGTGGAAGTTCATCACAACTCCCACTTTCCCAGTGTAATTTACCGTTTCCCATACTGCTATAGAACACCTCTTTACCAATCGTCCACGGGCAAAGAGGCTGTTTGGGATCTGTCAGAGAGGTGCGCTGGAGTCCCTTGGAATGGAGAATGTACTGGCTCAAATCCACGGTTTTAACCGACTGTGACCCTCGTTACTGCAGAGGCTCAGAGGGACTTTCGGTACAGCACAGTACAGGAGAGATTGCATTCCTGCTTCTGTTTTTAATACGATATTTTCCGAAATTTTAATTGAACGCCACAACAATGTAGCGATATTCACGGGTGGGTCTACAGAGGAGAATTCCGTTGGCTGCTCTGTTGCTTTGCCAGATCGAATCCTGAAGATTCGTTCGCCCCCATACTTCACTGTCTTCGGCGCTGAATTATCCGCGATCGTGAAGGCGCTGGAGCATATGAAATGCGCCGTGCCTGCTAAATTCCTCGTCTGATCCGACTATCTCAGTGGCCTTCAGCCTCTGCAACGCCTGTATAAAGCCGAAAAAATAGACATAGATATTCAGGACGCACTCCTCCACCTAAAAACGCATATTTTTCCGCTGGGTGCCAGGGCAATTAGGTATCGCATGTAACAAAAGGTTAGCCAAGGAGGCACGTCGTGATCCTCAATTAGGTCACGGCACCATCCCCCTGCATGCTATCATCTCGCTGTTGAGTTAGAGAACCATGTGTCCGTGAGAAGAAGAGTGGCTGGAAATAACAGAAAATAACCCGTATCTAGTAAAGTCAACAACGCAGCCGTGACTTACCTCCTTCCAGCCGCACATGCGGAATGAAGTCTTGCTAACTTGTCTTAGGATGAACTTGATGAAGAATGGCTTCTTGCTTTGGAAAGAAGACCCCTCCAGTGTGTAGTGTTTGAGTCATACACATTAGAGTGTGCCATATTTTACTAGTGTGTGTTTAATTTTCAAACAAGACGGCTGATGTGAATATGCTGGCAGATCTGGTCTCTATTTTAAATGGCAATCATACGAATGTCGTTCGACTTGTAAAGTTTTGTGATATGCCGAACTTGTTCCCTAAAATATTTGGGAGTTGTTGCTAATGTATTAAGAGGCTGACTGGGTCACCTATGTTTTTTGAAGTTGCCAGTCAGTTGCATTTCACTGTGCTGTTATTTTAGCTCCGCCGTTTCCTTTATGTTTTAATCCCAGGCTTAGAGCTTTTAACCCTATTTCCCTTGTCTTACGACAAGTGAGATTGAGAGATTGTGCGTTCCAGTGCGAGTGAGGTGGGAGTGCAAGGATGTCATTTCGTAGGTTTACGCTTCACGGTGTGATAACATATTTAGACTTTTTATCCAAATTCGTTTCTTTTAGTAACTGTAAGGGAATGATATCCTCTCCACTAATTTCACGTTATTTCCGAAAACACACACAACTTCAGTACATCCATACGTATTCCTGTTTATCTTTCTGCACACTGTCTAGATGAGACATTTTCTAACACTTCAAGGATTCTCCCCATCCGTTGATGAACTTTGATGGGCGCATGGTGTTTTTCAATCCGTTTTTCTTGTTTGAGACCCACCTAATGCTTTCCCCTTAGTCGAGGCACTACATTTGTCTCGTGACTGATGCTCTCTCGTCTTCCACGTCTCCAGCTATCTCGATTAGTGGCGTGGTGGCAATCAGTGCTGTGGTTACCGTATTGACCACTATTTCTCCATAGGGCATCTGCGACCTGACTGCTTTTCTCATGTTTAAACTTAATTTCATGTGCGTAATATTTTAGCTTCGGTATACACTTCAATTATGCTGAAGAACGAACAGAAATATTTCCGATGCCTGTTAGCGTCTTATGATCGGTACATATCGTAAACGTACGACCAAAGTAGTAGTCATCGTTCGACAGTGCTGTAAACTGTCTCCGTGTCGTGGATGAATATTCTAATGAAAGTCCTTTCGCTGCTCCTCACGGCTTGGTACTGTAACAGTAGTATCTTGGCTCGAAATTCGGCTACAGTAAGATTGGTGGACACAACAGATATTTCGTTAAGTGCTAAAACATGTTACGCTCCTTCGTTGTCCAAGTAGCAACATTTTGCTTTGATAATGCTTAACAGGACTCGCATTCGGGAGGACGACGGTTCAATCCCGCGTCCGGCCATCCTGATTGTGGTTTTCCGTGATTTCCCTAAATCGCTCCAGGCAAATGCTGGGATGGTTCCTTTGAAAGGGCACGGCCGACTTCCTTCCCCATTCTTCCCTAATCCGATGAGACCGATGACCTCGCTGTTTGGTCTCTTCCCTCCAAAAACAACAACAACAATGCTTAACATCTATCTTTAATAATGCATTTAGGTTCAAAATGGTTTAAATGGCTCTCAGCACTATGGGACTTAATATTGAAGGTCACCAGTCCCCTAGAACTTCGAACTATTTAAATCTAACTAACCTAAGGACATCACATACATCCATGCCCGAGGCAGGATTCGAGCATGCAACCGTAGCAGTCGCGCGGTTCCGCACTGAAGCGCCTAGAACCGCTCGGCCACCGCGGCTGGCCAGTGCGTTTAGGAGTCGGGCTATTTTACTGAATACTTCGGTAAACCTTCTGTAGTATCCTAATTAAACTAGGTACACTTTAAGTCAGTTCGTCGTTTTTGGTGTCAGATATCCTGTGGTGGTTTCTACCTTATTCTAACCTGGTTTTAGTCTTTCTACTAATGACACATTTCCAAGATAAGTGTCCTCCTTTTGAAGAAATTCGGCTTGATATACTCCTACTTTGAGACGAAGTTCCTTGACTGTCATGTGTCAGACATTGTATTCCTCTAACAATGATTCAAAAATTACCATACCATCCTGAAGGATAATCACCTTCTCTACTTGTAATCGCAATAATAAAGGATTCATCAATTTTTCGAAAGCTGTGGTATAGACATGAACATCAGTCCCATTCCTTTATATTTATAGTGACTATATGCTGTACTCGTAAACGTTCCCTCCAATCTCACATGTCCTCGGCATGCTACATTTTTGTGCAAGAAATTGCGTATAATCGATACTAAAGTTTTTGTAATGGTGTTTGTTTCACTACTAGGTAATCACACTGTGGCCAAGTGTATTTTACTTATCTGACGTAGCATACGAGTAACTTCCACGTCTAACCACCTTTTAGCAAACGTGGTGCACAGTTCAAATTTGCCGCTTCTTACACATGTATATGCTCGGTTTCACTTTATATTACCACTTTTATTTTACGTGGTACAAGTAAGTTATCAATCGAAATCTTAATTAACTTTGGGTATGTTACTAAAACAGAATTCATTGTTTTATGGCAACCAATTATTTATTTTCAAAGCACAATATGACTATAATACACCCACAGAAATATTGCACGGCACTGATGACTTTAGTTACACTTACGCAGCTTGGTTCCGTCAACCAAACAACAGTAGTGACAATAGAAGACTAGCAGAGATCTAGTATTAATTTAATGTATGACAATCCCCCTGAAATAAATGTTAATCTAATAAAAACGGTCGTCAGCTCGGAACCAAAAGTTTATTTAACACTTCTGAAGCTTACTTTCAAACCTGAAGCCAAGTGTTTTGTCTACTCAGTTTACCCGAAAACAAGCAAATGCAAGCCGCAAGGTTTGCATAACGCTGCGGTCACTACGCAGAAAAAAATTCAAGAATGACTGATTAGTGAAAATAGCTATAATGAATCTAAGTGAAATTCGAGCGGATGTACCATTTATAAGTAAAATGCGAGCACAACAATTTGTATTTGTATAAGAACTGCTTCTTGAGCTCATGAATGCTTAATAACCGAAGACAATATTTGAAATTGCATATTCAATATAAAACATGAAATCTGTATATAAGATAAAGAAATATCCTCAGGTACATGTAGGTAAGAAATCACTAAAACTATAAAACAGTATATTCCTAATGATTAAACTATATCTAACAAAAATGTTCAAATGTGTGTGAAATCTTATGGGACTTAGCTGCTAAGGTCATCAGTCCCTAAGCTTACACACTACTTAACCTAAATTATGCTAAGGACAAACACACACCCATGCCCGAGGCAGGACTCGAACCTCCGCCGGGACCAGCCGCATAGTCCATGACTGCAACGCCTTAGTCCGCTCGGGTAATCCCGCGCGGCAGTATCTAACACACGCTGTGATTTACTTGCCCACTTCTAAGCAATATAGTTGCGGTAAAGTTCTTGCCTAGAAAGATGCTGTGTCGTCGAAAACTGTGATGACAGATAAAATTGTACGAGGTCTTCACATTTATGAACACGTTGATTAATAAAACTTCACCATGACTCCTATAGAAGCCATTGTTTGTACAGAATTATAGTTAAAATCCTCCAATTGTTTTTTGACGGAAAATCCTCCGATGCGTGGCTCATAATTTCAGAGACGACTTCTCTGTCAGTCCTTAATATCTACGCCACAATGTATAATATCGTCGTACTATTAGGCACTTCACAAACACACATCTCCAGACACTGACACCAAGTACACGTCCGCACTCAAAGAAACCCTGTAGGTGACGATCGTTTCCCTCGGTCCACCACGCGGCACTACAAGATCATCAAAAGAAGCGGGAACTGTAAAACTTGTCATGAACCCCACTTTGCGTAGTTAATGTTCGATAATTAACTTTCATAATTGCTTTCCTAGGTATATTACACTAAATTCCAATAATATTTATATTCTTTGATAAATAATTACGATTACTATTTAAGGAGATGGGACCTGGATAAACTGAAAGAATCAGAGGTTGTAGAGAGTTTCAGGGAGAGCGTAAAGGAACAATTGACATGAATGGGAAAAAGAAATATAGTAGAAGAAGAATGGGTAGCTTTGAGAGATGAAATAGTGAAGGCAGCAGAGGATCAAGTAGGTGAAAAAGACGAAGGCTAGTAGAAATGAAAGGAGAAAATACAAAAATGCAGTAAATGAAGCTGGCAAAAAGGAATATAAACGGCTCAAAAATGAGATCGACAGGAAATGCAAAATGGCTAAGCAGGGATGGCTAGAGGACAAATGTAAGGATGTAGAGGCTTACCTCACGAGGGTTAAGATAGATACTGCCTAAAGGAAAATTAAAGAGACCTTTGGAGAAAAGAGAACCACTTGCATGAATATCATGAGCTCCGATGGAAACCCAGTTCTAAGCAAAGAAGGGAAAGCAGAAAGGTGAAGGAGTATATAGAGGGCCCATACGAGGGCGATGTACTTGAAGACAATATTACAGAATTGGAAGAGGATGTAGATGAAGATGAAATGGGAAACGCGATATTGCGTGAAGAGTTTGACAGAGCACTGAGAACCTGAGTCGAAACAAGACCCTGGGAATAGACAACATTCCATTAGAACTACTGACGGCTTTGAGAGAGCCATTCCTGACAAAACTCTACCATCTGGTGAGCAAGATATATGAGACAGGCGAAATTCCCTCAAACGTCAAGAAGAATATAATAATTCCAATTCCAAAGACAGCTGGTGTTAACAGATGTGAAAATGACCGAACTATCAGCTTAATAAGTCACAGCTGCAAAATACTAACGCAAATTCTTTACAGACGAATGGAAAAACTGGTAGAAGCGGACCTCGGGGAAGATCAGTTTGGATTCCGTAGAAATGTTGGAACACGTGAGGCAATACTAACCTTACGACTTATCTTAGAAGAAAGATTAAGAAAAGTCAAACCTACGTTTCTAGCATTTGTAGACTTAGAGATAGCTTTTGACAATGTTGACAGGAATACTCTCTTTCAAATTCTGAAGGTGGAAGGAGTAAAACGCAGGGAGCGAAAGGCTATTTACAATTTGTATAGAAAGCAGATGGCAGTTATAGGAGTCGACTGACATGAAAGGGAAGCAGTGGTTGGGAAGGGAGTGAGACAGGGTTGTAGCCTCTCCTCGATGCTATTCAATCTGTATATTGAGCAAGCAGTAAAGGAAACAAAAGAAAAGTTCGGAGTAGGCATTAAAATCCATGGAGAAGAAATAAAAACATTAGGGTTTGTCGCTGACATTGTAATTCTGTCAGAGGCGGCATAGGACTTGGAAGAGCACTTGAACGGAATGGACAGTGTCTTGAAAGGAGTGCATAAGATGAACATCAACAAAAGGAAAACGAGAATAGTGGAATGTAGTCGAATTAAGTCGGGTGATGCTGAGGGAATTAGATTAGGAAATGAGACACTTAAAGTAGGAAAGGAGTTTTGCTATTTGGGGAGCAAAATAACTGATGATGGTCGAACTAGAGAGGATATAAAATGTGTACTGGCAATGGCAAGGAAAGCGTTTCTGAAGAAGAGAAATTTGTTAATATCGAGTATAGATTTAAGTGTCAGGAAATCGTTTCTGAAATTATTAGTATGGAGTGTAGCCCTGTATGGAAGTGAAACATGGACAATAAATAGTTTAGACAAGAAGAGAATAGAAGCATTCGGAATGTGGTGCTACAGAATAATGTTGAAGATTAGGTGGGTAGCTCACATAACTAATGAGGGGGTATTGAATAGAATTGGGGAGAAGAGGATTTTGCGGCACAACTTAACTAGAAGAAGGGATCGGTTGGTAGGACATGTTCTGAGGCATCAAGGAATCACCAATTTAGTACTGGAGGGCAGCGTGGAGGGAGACCATGAGATGAATACACTAAGCCAATTCAAAAGGAAGTAGGCTGCAGTAGGTACTGGGAGATGAAGAAGCTTGCACAGGATAGAGTAACATAGCATGGAGAGCTGGATCAAACCAGTCTCAGGACTGAAGACCGCAACAACAACAACATTTAGTATATATTTCTAAACCTTCATTTAGGTGCTTCCAGATATTCACAATATTGCTAGTAATTAAGTACTAATACCTCGTCGGATAAATAATTATCAAAAATATTTTATGGTGTTTATTTGTTAAATGTAGGTTTTACACTGCATTCTGAACGCGCTGTTTTCTCATCAGTTAGCACATGATAATGTCCCTTGGCTGAATCTAATTCCTGAATGTACTTGGTTTTCCAAGCCCATGTAAAATTACTTCTTGGTAAAGGAAATACTGAACTGCATGATACTCGTATGTCACTTGCCTTATGGTAAACAGTTACCACTCTCCATTTGATCTTTCAACTGGTGTCCATCTTCGTTGAAACGATTGCTAGTGGGAAACTCCAGCCAGTCGTGCTTGGTGAGAGAATATCACCCACTTATATTTTTTCCACCTACTTCTGTAACATTACATTTTGTGCGTGGGGATTTTAATATAATATATAGTATATTACTAGACGCTATGCAAAATATGACTCTGGGCACTATGGGACTTAACATCTGAGGCCATCAGTCCCCTAGAACTTAGAACTACATAAACCTAACTAACCTAAGGACATCACACAGGTCCATGCCCGAGGCAGGATTCGAACTTGCGTCCGTAGCGTGCGCACGGTTCCAGACTGAAGCACCTAGAACCGTTCGGCCACACTGGCCGGCCAGACGATATGCTCTGGGAAGAAGTTTAATTCCTGCTTTATACTATGAGCGTACGACCCTGCATCATTTGGCAGGTAAAACACGTAGTTCTAAGCTGCAAACAACTCTGAAATTTCATTTCTCTCTTCACAGTCTGAATTCGTGGTTCGTATGTTATACTTAAGAAAGATGATTCTAAATTTCTCACCTTTATTTCTTGGGTTTGTCTTTCATATTTTCCTTATGCTCTCTACTCCTACCTGTACACTCAAGTTTTCTAGTTGTGAGCGTATAAATACTACATAGTTGTTGGTCGTGTTTAAAAGACACGTTTCATTGTCCATGGATATTACTGCTCCTGATTCGTATATTCCTTCATATTCCTTTCCTTTGGCGATCATTCCCTTCATTCCTCGTGCGTCAGTCTTTATTCTAACAATTCACGACAGTTTCCTTATTTCTTTGCTGTTTGCAGATAATGCTATTTCTTGAACATTCTAATTTGACTTACTGCAGCTAACGTTAATTCTTGCACATCGTTCGCCTCTTCTGGCGGATTCGTACTTTGTCTTATTTCTTCCCTTACATCGGGTAGTGTTATTTTTTCGTGACTCTACACCATTTTCAGGGAGTCCGCAATCTTCCTCAGTTCCGCATTCACAGCAGGTAAAGCTATTTTTCACCCATTGCTCCAAGTTTTCATTTCTAATCGTGGTATATCTGATGTTACCTCTGCTGTTATCTTCCTCTGGCTTCCTTAGTGGTATCCTTTCTATGTATTATGTCCTTTCTGGCTTGTACAAGCTTCTGTTTTCCATTAATTTTACTGACCATTTTTTTCCTCAGTATCATTTTTAACATCTAGTGGCCTTTTGCGATTCCTACCTGATGTGGAGCTGCCTCTCGCTTCATTTTCTGAATAATTTCTCTTCTTGGAATGTCAATTGTGTCAATGGAGTAGTCGTTCACTGCTCCGCTGGCTAGGGTAACAAATCTGTTCTACAGAGATCTTTTCTCAACAGCTTATAATACCTATCCTGATTGTCGAAATTTGCCATTTATTTTCAAAAATACAGCCTATGGGATCGATGTATTGTATGGGAACATTTATTTAAATTTCATTCTTTTCCAAACGTTCTTTTCCGTTTTGGGACTCCACTTCTGTCTGTAATTTTAAGGTAGTTAACGATCCTATAAACTTTATTTGTTTCATTTTATCGCAATTGGCATATACTTTATTTGTTTCATTTTATCGCAATTGGCATATATTTAGCATCATGCAACATATGGTTACAAAATGTTCTAACAACATTTATTTCCCGTCTGCTTCACGTCTGCTGTGCAGCGAGCTACGTTAATTTAAGTACTAACTGTATTTTTCTTACTTGACACTTCTTTTTCCGTGTGTTTTTGCTTTTAGGAATCTTTAATTGTCGACTGCTAGTAATTGTGTTCCATAGATTTCGTGTTTGTTTTGAATACAGTCAGAGAGAGTCCCTTTAGTCAGCCATAGTGGTAGTGTTTGTTTTCAATACAGTCCAGAGACAGGTAATGCCACTTTCATGGTTTTCTACAAGAAGTGTCTAGCAACCACAGTTTAGTGAATTAGCAGTCTAGTTAAAAGTTGATTATCTCTCTACAGTAAATTGATTTCTTAGGATGGACAGTATGTGTGACTGCTGTGTATGGACGGAGGACGAGCTGGCCACTGTTCCCGAACAGCTGAACGTGTTGATGACCGCGGTCAGCCGTCTTCAGGCTGCTGCTTCGGAGTGTAGCGGCAGTGGAGAGTCTGGTGCGTCGCATGGTACACCCCAGGTGTTACATGCTTCACCCACTGTCCCTGCTGTCGAGACATCTTCGCGGGTACCGGGCGCGGTTGGGCCACCCTCTCCCCAAGGGGAGTGGCGGGTTCAGCGGCGTTCGCGGCGCACGAGGCGGAGGGTCAATGTGGAAGCTGGCCGTGTGGCATCACCCGCTCTGCCTGTGAGTGGACATGTGGCCGCTCCTTGAGCAACGTCCGAGCAGGCACACGGGGGGAGGGGTTTACTAGTTATTGGGAGCTCCAACGTTAGGCGGGTGATGGAGCCCCTCAGGGAAATAGCGGAATGGTCGGGGAAGAAGGCCAGTGTTCATTCTGTCTTTTTGCCGGGGGGTCTCATCCGAGATGTGGAGGAGGCCCTGCCGGTGGCGATAGAGAGCACTGGGTGCACCTGACTGCAAATTGTTGCTCATGTCGGCACCAATGACTCCTTCCGTCTGGGTTCAGAGGTCATCCTCAGTTCGTACAGGCGGCTGGCGGAATTGGTGAAGGCGGAAAGCCTCGCTCGCGGGATGGAATCTGAGCTAACTGTTTGTAGTATCGTTCCCAGAACCGATCGCGGTCCTCTGCTTTGGAGCCGAGTAGAAGGCTTAAACCAGGGGCTCAGACGATTCTGCGGAGATGTGGGGAGCTAATTTCTCAACCTCCGCTATCCGGTGGAGAAATGTAGAGTCCCCCTGAATAGATCAGGCGTGCACTATGCGCCGGAAGCGGCTACAAGGGTAGCGGAGTACGTGTGGAGTACACATGTGGGTTTTTTAGGTTAGAGAATTCCCTCCCTAGGCCCGACAAGACGCCTCCTCAGACGCGGCAAGGTAGGAGTAGGCAATATGCAACAGGGAATAACAATATTAATGTGCTAATAGTAAACAGCAGGAGCGTCTATAGAAAGGTCCCAGAACTGCTCTCATTAATAAACGGTCACAATGCCCATATAGTACCAGGGACAGAAAGTTGGCTGAAACCAGACGTAAACAGTAATGAAATCCTAAACTCAGATTGGAATGTATACCGCAGATACAGTGAAGGGGGAGGCGTGGTTATAGCGATAAGAAGTGCAATAGTATCGAAGGAAATTGACGGAGATTCGAGATGTGAAATAATTTGGGTGAAGGTCACGGTTAAAGCAGGATCAGACATGGTAATAGTTGGATGTCTCTATAGGCCGCCTGGCTCAGCAGCTGTTGTGGCTGACCACCTGAAGGGTAATTTGGAAAATATTTCGAGTAGATTTCCCCACCATGTTATAGTTCTGGGTGAAGATTTTGATTTGCCGGATATAGACTGGGAGACTCAACCGTTCTTAACGGGTGGCAAGGACAAAGAACACAGTGAAATTTTTTTAAGTGCTTTATCTGAAAACTACCTTGAGCAGTTAAACAGAGAACCGACTCGTGGCGATAACATATTAGACCTTCTGGTGACAAACAGGCCCGAACTATTTGAAACAGTTAACGCAGAACAGGGAATCAGCGATCTTAAAGCGGTTACTGCATGGATGATTTCAGCCGTAAATATAAATATTAAAAAAGGTAGGAAGATTTTTCTGTTTAGCAAAAGTGACAAAAGCAGATTACAGAGTACCTGACGGCTCAACACAAAAGTTTTGTCTCAAGTACAGATAGTGTTGAAATCAGTGGACAAAGTTCAAAGCCATCGTACAATATGCGTTAGCTGAGTCTGTGCCAAGCAAGATCGTAAGAGATGGAAAAGAGCCACCGTGGTACAACAACCGAGTTAGAAAACTACTGCGGAAGTAAAGGGAACTTCACAGCATACATAAACCTAGCCAAAGCCTTGCAGACAAACAAAAATTACGCGAAGCGAAATGTAGTGTGAGGAGGGCCATGCGAGAGGCGTTCAATGAGTTCTAAAGTAAATTTCTATGTACTAACTTGGCAGAAAATCCTAAGAAATTTTGGTCTTATGTCAAAGCTTTAGTTGGATCAAAACAAAATGTCCAGGCACTCTGAGACCAAAATGGTACTGAAACAGAGGATGACAGACTAAAGACCGAAATACTAAATGTCTTTTTCCAAAGCTGTTTTACAGAGGAAGACTGCACTGTAGTTCCTTCTCTAGATTGTCGCACAGATGACAAAATGGTAGATATAGAAATAGACGACAGAGGGATAGAGAAACAATTTAAGTCGCTCAAAAGAAGATAGGCCGCTGGACCTAATGGGATACCAGTTCGAGTTTACACAGAGTATGCGAAGGAACTTACCCCCCATCTTGCAGCGGCGTACCGTAGGTCTCTAGAAGAGCGTAGCGTTCCAAAGGATTGGAAAAGGGGGCAGGTCATCCCCGTTTTCACGAAGGGACTTTGAACAGATGTGCAGAACTATAGACCTATATCTCTAACGTCTATCGGTTGTAGAATTTTGGAACACGTACCATGTTCGAGTATAATGACTTTTCTGGAGACCAGAAATCTACTCTGTAGGAATCAGCATGAGTTTCGAAAAAGACGATCGTGTGAAACCCAGCTCGCGTTATTCGTCCACGAGACTCAGAGGGCCATAGACACGGGTTCCCAGGTGGATGCCGTGTTTCTTGACTTCCGGAAGGCGTTCGATACAGTTCCCCACAGTCGCTTAATGAACAAAGTAAGACCGTATGGACTATCAGACCAATTGTGTGATTGGATTGAAGAGTCCCTAGATAACAGAACGCAGCATGTCATTCTCAATGGAGAGAAGTATTCCGAAGTAAGAGTAATTTCAGGTGTGCCGCAGGGGAGTGTCATACGACCGTTGCTACTCACGATATACATAAATTACCTTGTGGATAACATCGGAAGTTCACTGAGGCTTTTTGCAGATGAAGCTGTGGTGTATCGAGAGGTTGTAACAATGGAAAATTGTACTGAAATGCAGGAGGATCTGCAGCGAATGGTGCAGGGAATGACAATTGAATCTCAATGTAGACAAGTGTAATGTGCTGCGATTACATAGAAAGATAGATCCCTTATCATTTAGCTACAAAATAGCAGGTCAGCAACTGGAAGCAGTTAATTGCATAAATTATCTGGGAGTACGCATTAGGAGTGATTTAAAATGGAATGATCATATAAAGTTGAACGTCGGTAAAGCAGATGCCACACTGAGATTCATTGGAAGAATCCTAAGGAAATGCAATCCGAAAACAAAGGAAGTAGGTGGCAGTACGCTTGTTCGCCCACTGCTTGAATACTGCTCGGCAGTGCGGGTTCCGTACCAGATAGGGTTGATAGAAGAGATAAAGAAGATCCTACGGAAAGCGGCGCGCTTCGTTGCAGGATCATTTAGTAATCGCGAAATCGTTACGGAGATGATAGATAAACTCCAGTGGAAGACTCTGCAAGAGAGACATTCAGTAGCTCGGTACGGGCTTTTGTTAAAGTTTCGAGAACATACCTTCACCGAAGAGTCAATCAGTATATTGCTCCCTCTTACGTATATCTCGCAAAGAGACCGTGAGGATAAAATCAGAGAGATTAGAGCCTACACAGAAGTATACTGACAATCCTTCTTTCCACGAACAATACGAGACTGGAATAGAAGGGAGAACCGATACAGGTACTCAAGGTACTCTCCGCCACACACCGTCAGGTGGCTTGCGGAGTATGGATGTAGATGTAGATGTAGAATTGTGAATTGTAACAATTTTCCATAAAAACCAGTAAACCAGTCAAATAGAAGAAAGTACATGATGTTTGTTATTTCATCGATGTGGCATACTTAGTAAACCTTACAGAATCTCCGTTTGAAAATCATGTTCAGTAATAAACAATTATTTTAACTTTTATAAGTTTTGCGTATCACACGAGTCATCATTTCTGGGTAACTGTTCACTAAAATAAATAGAAAATATGAACCATTTATTTCGATTACCGACCGGTTCTGAAACAATTTAGAACTCCAAGCTGTAATACATTATCAGGTTACCTGCCACAAATTATCAGTTTTTCTTAGGCTTTCAGGGAGGGCAGTATTTGTACTGGTCTCAGGTAGACAGTTTTTGTTTTAGAGTTGCACAGTGAATTAACTGCGGATCATGTATTTCATTTATTGAAACTTGCAACTTTTGACTTAAAACGTATAAGAAACGTAACACGATCTTGTCAGGTAGGGCACAATGTTAATTATAAAATTTATGGAAAACTGTCTTCAGCCAAGTGATAAAGTTGACGCATGAAGCTGATTGGTCGCCATATGTGTAGTGGCAATAAACAACAAAGTCTTGAAAATGTGAATAGTAGCATCACTCATATTTCAAAGCGCTGGATCTGATCATAATCGCTTAAAAGACATCAAGAAGTAGACCACAGAGCCACAGAAGCTTTGAGAGAACAAGATGAGTATGAGAAAAATTTTTCCACTCATTTTAACACCAATTTTAGAACTGATCTCCTGCATCGCTGTTTACCATTATATTCAACTACGCAAAGATTACAATAAGTGTGCTACCAATGTTACTTTTGTGTCTATTCGCGTGGCGTTCTGTTAGATGTAACCATAGCATTTGAAATTTCAAGTTTTCTGGCAGACATATTTCTTAATTATCTGGAAAGTAAATTCTGTAATTAAGACAATAGACTCAGAAGTACAATAGTATATTACTGGAGAAATGTTGATGACATCTTACTGTTATTTGATGGAACAAAAGATGAAGTCGAAGAACTACTAGCAGTATTCAATTCTTTCCACAAAAACATAAAATTCATAATAGAATATGAAGACATCAAAAGCATAAGTTTCCTGGATCTTAAAATCACCAACCGCTAACAGAAATACAAGTTCAGCATATACAGAAAACGCACATACACAGACATAACATAGGACAACTCATCATGCCATCCCACCACACAGAGACATGCTCCACTTAGGTCCATGCTACAGAGAGTAAACTACCTTGATTTAGAAGAAAACACAATCAAAAATGAGATCGATACAATAAAGAGCATTGCCATAAGCAATGGTTACACATCCAAGACAATTGACAATTTAAGCAGATAAATACACAAAAACAAGGCAACGAATGGACACACTGCGAAAGAAGAGAAAATATTCGCTACTATCCCATACCTGGACCCCATATCACAAAAAAACGCCAACCTTTTCAGAAAAACAAATGTAACAAGTGCATTCTCAACCAATAATAAGTTAGGAAAGCTACTCATCCATAACCTAAAATCAAGTACACAAACATACAACAACAGGGGAGTGTACAGTATATCATGTCCTAGTTCTCCTGCCTCCTATGTATGGAAAACAGGCAGAATCTTCAAGACCCGTTTTCAAGATCATGTAAATGCTTTCAGGCTCAAGAATTTCTAAAAATCAGTCATTGCACAACATATGTTGGATATGTTGGGAAAGAAACATGTCATCAACTGTCTAGAAAACAATTTGGTAATACTACATAATGAGGCCATTGGTAACACCTAAAGTCTTTTAGAACAACTGGAGATATATCTCCACAAAATCAAAAAACCAGAATCTATGTTAAACCAACAAACAGATTTCGCAATCCACAGATATTTTAGTAATTTTAAAGACCTAGTCTCAAGTTACTTCTTGCATATGTCGATTGCTTAATAGTTCTATCTTCAGCACCACGAATAAATTCATCTTTGACAACACCATGTACAAAAACATCTGTGAAGTGTTTATAAACATGTGGGTGCAAATATACATCTTGAATGAATGAAGTGACATGTATAAAACGACGGAGAAAAGAATGTTTGCCGGTGCTAAAACGTTAAAAATGCTTTCCTTGGATGATTCGGTAAGTTTACGCTGTATATTTTCCACTATTTTGCACATATTTTCCGCGTTCGAATTACGAAATTCATAACCTAACATTAAACCTTTTCGTGACAGTAATATGCATTTCACCTCATTCAGGAGAAGAAATAAAACACGTATTAAGAAAAATTACACCTGACGATGGACCCACAGGGTCCTAAATGCATCGTGTAGGTAATAAAACACGAAAAATTTGTGACTGAAGGCGTTGTTTAATTCATACCTCCAATCTATTGTTTATCTGTTCGTGGCAATTGTACCAAATATACAGTCAGGTCTTACATAGGCACATTGTGTAATTAAAGCTACAAGGATAAACTTTAGAGTGCATTAAGCAACCATGTTGTAAACATGTGATTAGACTTATTTTCGTCGGAGTGCTCGAAAGCCACGTTCAAGGGTGACATGTGGGTTGTGTTTCGACCAGTAATGCCTGTTGTTGAGGTTGAAAAGACCTGCACGAGTGAAGCTACCTTCGTCAGTCCATATAACCTCGTTTATAAAATGTTAATTTTCTTGTATTTGGTACAAAAGGCATTTCCAGAACTGTATTCGTCGAATGCGGTCTTGTATCTGCTAGTGTTGAGTTAACTTGCAATGATATGGATGCAGTAAATCATCGTGCAACACTTCAGCAACCAGTCTTTGATATATTTGGCACTGCTTTGCAATATCAAGAGGTAGTTCACCGCGGTGATTGGGAAACGCTTTCTAGAATTACGTCTTCTGTTTTTAGAATACGTCTAGTCCTTGGACGATCTCTGTCCATTACTTTTCTGCAAAGATTATCGGTTTCGCGAAGGCGTTGCTCCAGCTGATGAAAATGGTTGTCATCGGGACTGCGCCTTTGAGAGTATCGTGCGCCATACGCACGAGCAGCAGTAGCAGCTTGGTTATCGGATGTACCCAGCACCAAAAGCATATCGACGTAATCATTATCTGGGAACTCCATCGGGAAGCCACCCTCCCCGAGCTTGACAGGACAAGTTATGGTTGTGCACTGCACGATTAGTAGACACATACATGCCATTTAATGAATCTCACTGTCATGTGATATGTCTTGTGGTATAATGGTGAACTGCTTGTAAACGACGAAAACTAGGGACGTGGATTTAATGTCCCAGCAGTCTAGTCAGTGAGCTAGATGTAGTATTTAGCAGTGCTGGGTCATACACATTTCTTCGCACATTTCGACGATACGCGTTCATCTGCACATTCATATGCACTGCACGGTGTGACAATGTAGACAGCTCCTCGTTAACATAGATGTGTTTTTAAATTGCACACGACCTGATTTTGTTCGACAAACATTTGTCTTGACAGTGGATCAGAAATCGCATACCAAGATACAACTCAGGCATTTGTCTTCACCCGGTATAATTTTTTTGTGCTTAAAATAATTATTTAGAAATTTTATTTCCGGGGAAATTCAGTTAAAACTTATGTTTGATATATGGTTCGTCTCTGTTGTTCCTAGTATATTCCAGCTGCTTATCTTCTTGGTTTCCTAGTCAGACATTTTCTCTCTTCCTTTTCTAGTATATCATTGTTATTACAGCCACATTAACTCTCTGAAGGACCCTCTTTACAGCTTTGCCTGTTTCCTTGGAATAAACTGCCCCAAGTGACTACCTCATACTGAAGCAAAATATATTTCTAGCAAGTCTACATCTTCACACCATTACCAAAATACTTTTAGGATGAACAATAATTTTCGAGAATGTTAGAGTAGCAAAAATACAAACTACAAAAGTGTTTATAAGCAAAACAACGTTATAAAACCAAAAATGTACAAGGAAAACGTAAGGCCATCGCAAAGCGTATCTTCTAAGAGGGCTGCCAACTCGAAAAATAGTTGCGTAGTATATCCTCTCGAAAAGGGGTCTAATGAGAACATTTTACATTTGAAAGCAGTGGAAACACGAGTGTGGCTAAATACTAACATATCTTTAAGTTGGTTCTTAAATAACTTCCCAATGTGCAGTTCTTTTAACCACGGTTTTGTACAAAACAACCCTAAGCATCGTTTTAACCTGATACAAAAAAAGCAATTTTTTGAAGAGGATTCACAAGGAAGTAACCTTAAGAGAGTATGTTAAAAGTTTAACCCACTTAGACAAGTACAGTATTACAAACCGTGTGACTTTTTGAGGCTGCATAAGGCACGGCGCCCCGATTACTCAGACTGTGTTTTATACTACTTGAGAAAGCAGTGGCGGCGCGGAATCAGAGTGCTAGTGACTTCCTGTAAACGTAACACGTACTTTCAAGGCCTGCAGAAACCTTTTCTCGCCTATATTATTAACGTTAAAAGTACTCATTTGCAAAGTAATCAGCCGTGGAAGGTGCTTTGTAGACAGGAGTTCGTTTCTTTATGGAATCGGAGGTGGGGGTTTACTGGTATTTTCTGAAGTGTGTCATTTACCTCACCCATTGCAAAACAGAAAGCGTAACGTTGTGTTCATATAGAAAGGGCAGGTAAGGCAATTTCTCAATTCCGTCAGCGTAAGTGGCTGCCTTTCGGAAACATCACACGCTGCCCCATTTCTACCGAACTGCGGCAAAAAGGAATTGAAAGAATACACGATACGCGATCCAGCAGCCTAGAGGTTCCATAACGATCTCTCTCTCTCTCTCTCTCTCTCCCTTTCTCCATCTTTCCGCCTTCTGGCTCACACCATTCTCTGTTTTTCTTTTTATCTTCGGAAGCCTCTCACGCTCTCTGGCTTTCTTTCTGCCCACCAATAACACAAGCGGGCGGGGCATTGCCTGTGGGGACATGCGAGCAGCGGGATCTGTGATAAAATGCCCGTTGCCTCTGAGGTGTACACAGTAAGCTGACAAGACATACAAATGATCAAGGTCTCGTTTTTTAAATCTATTTCCGTATATTTATTTGTTTGGCATTATTTTCCCGCACCGCCACGTGAGAGTCATTTGTCAGTGACATTGACACTAAATTGTGAACGTATGTAGTTCCATAGGCAACGGTTATTCAGCAGTTCCACAGATAAGCAATTGTAGTGTCCAGTACTACGATCGATACAATGTTCTCAGAAATCCAATTTATCCTCCAAAACGTTGAACAGGCTATTTGTCGAGTTTCGTTTGTTAAAAAATTGCAAAAAATACTACCCTCCTGACGGCTGATAAGACTGAAAAATAGTTGTTAGTATGTGCTTCTATTTCAATCCACTGGACTGTCACGTTCTCTACATATTGAAGCTTCATATGTGTGCGATCACATCTGACAAAAGTTGAAGTTCTGCTATAGATGCAGCTTGTAGTTTCAGAACGACGGGGAAAACAACGAAATACAATGTATGCATAATCGTAAGCAGACCACTGGTGTAGTTAAAACATATTGTGGTCTTAGTTTTAATTTCAATTTCTAAAGTTGTGTCAGCGGAGGAACATTCCTGATCGTCGGAATGGGCATCGCACGGCTGTTCCGCGCCCATACCTCAACTAATCACGTAACGCTATTTTGTATACATCTCTATCACGACAACTCAGTGTTATCGCACCTCTATTAGCACAATAAAATTATCTCCTTAAAAGGAGGCTGCCTCCCATAAGCTAGTGGAATTTTGGAAACTGTCTTCATTACTCAAGTAGGCCTCTGACATGAATAACCGCCGCGTGGGATTAGCCGAGCGGTCAGAGGCGCTGCAGTCGTGGACTGTGCGGCTGGTCCCTGCGAAGGTTCGAGTCCTCCCTCGGGCATGTGTGTCTGTGTTTGTCCTTAGAATAATTTAGGTTAAGTGGTGTGTAAGCATAGGGACTGATGACCTTAGCAGTTAAGTCCCATAAGATTTCACACACACACATATGAATAATCAGAGGCCAACATGAGTAATTGGCTTCGATTTCTGAATGGAGATTCACCCGTGATGAAAAGGAAACAACAAAAGTTTCGGACTTTTTCTGTTAATTGGTACGAGACCAGAAAAATTTTGATGATTTTGTTTTCATTGCGGCTGAACCACCACTCAGAAAGTGGTGCAAATGAAATGATTCATATCAAACACCCACTTGAGTGATTAAGAACGTTTCCACAATTCCATAAATTTTGGGAAAGCTGAAAAAGCAGTTTTCTTTGCCTGTATAGAAAACTATCGATTTCTTCAGCAGCTGTTTGAGTTTCGCAGTTGAAAACTATTGACAGCGCTGCAAAATGATGTGGATCTTCTTTTCCCAACTACACTATAGAGAAACCACTCTACCCTGAAAGTTTATTTTTAGAACTACTTCGCTTCCTTTAATTTCCATAATTTTTGCCCGTAATCAGACAATGGACATATTCCTCAAACAACATCAATGAACAATTAAATGGTTGGATGTTATGTACCTGCATTCGGTTTCAAGGATCATTTAATTCTCTGGTGCTACCACGAACGTAAGTCCTTTCCCCGCTGCTCCGCAGTTCCTTACTTGTTTAGGAAACAGTATCGGTGTAATGTTTTCATTAACGTGCAGTGTATTTAGTATAACAATGACATATGTCACAGTGCACTAGTACAGAACCAGAATAGTATTCAGTGTGTGGTTTACTTGTCAGCTTAGGTCGCCTTCTATTTAGATGAGGCTGTTCGTGCGTGAGGGATCTGATACTCATGACAATAGAAACAAAGGTTCACGAGTAGTTAAGCTAATTTTCCACTGTCAACTAAAAACCATGTAGGTATTTACAATAAAAGCTGCTATATTTGAACAACCATAAGGGGCTGTTCACGTCAATCAACGGCTTTTATCATGTGACGGCGATGCCTATGAAACAGGATCCACACTATCAATCCATCATTGGAAAATCGTTAGCATAGGTTTACCCGATCACAGTATTCATACCAAAGACTCCTAACTCTTCAGATATCGCTCACTTCTTTCTAAAATGATTAACACACGAAAATAATAAATCATTCAAAATGCTATTAGTTTTAACCAATGTAGGACAAGCATATCTTGTTTCGTACCATTTAACTATGTTTCGAGGACAACATATGAATACTTGCCACCAGCGTCCATGTCCACCACGTATTACAATAAGATTTTCATTCCACCGTCACATACCTTCACCCGTCAGTTTTCGGTATTTACTAGTACACACAATTTACAGATACAGATATTGCGGCTTTTTGTAAACAACTAACGTCTACGTTTGGTTTAGAAAAGTCTGGATGCGAGAATGCAAATAGAAAGAACTGCTACGAAACGTGCTGGAATTCTTCTCGAAAGACATCAGAATATTACATCGCCGCTACTCGTTTCTTTCTCTCTCTGTTTCTCTTTTATTAAAGCGTTTCTCTATTATTATTAGTTCTGTGTAAGTGGGTTAATATGTTGCCTCTGCTATAATAGTAAATAGTGGTCATATTAGTGCGTGTTGGGCTTGTCGTTTCGTGTAAGTAACATTTCTTCTGTGTTCAGGTGAAGTTAAGAAGTAATAAATTACTAAGGGGTGTTTCCCACATAAACGCTCTGGCATACTTTACCCTTCTAATCCAGGAGATAAATGGCCGTTTGTAGGAAAACACGAGAGCTTAGAAAGTTAACGAGCGGACCAAGAGATGGGGAAGGCCGATAGGCTTCCCGCATTAACTGCCTATCTTTCGTAGCAAAGAAGCTTAGCTGTATTAGACGGATCCCGGGATTATCTGTTATTGCTCTGCGAGTGCTGGCCGGCGAAGAACAATGGGCGGTCGCCCCTTTTGTGTGCAAGGGCAGCCTTCGGGTAGACATCTCCGGGCAACAGCAGATATGGAGGATATGTAGAACTGTTTCTGAGAGCACCTCTCCATTTCAGCACTATTCATGTGCCTGCACTTGGCCAAAGAGATAAGATTAATTGAAACATATCTGGTAGGCCTCAAAGGAAGGAGAATGTATTCTGTTGTTACTTCATCAAATATGAAACAGTCTACAGTTTAGTTTAATAAACATGCACTGCTCCGGTTAGAGCTAATATTCACAATTTCGAGGATAATGCCACTGTACTCATCATCAGAACATACTAATTACGCGTAGCTGTGTATCATAATAATCATCATCATCATTTAAGACTGATTATGCCTTTCAGCGTTTAGTCTGGAGCATAGTCCCCTTATAAAATTCCTCCATGGTCCCCTATTCAGTGCTAACATTGGTGCCTCTTCCGATGTTAAACCTATTACTTCAAAATCATTCTTAACCGAATCCAGGTACCTTCTCCTTGGTCTGCCCCGACTCCTCCTACCCTCTACTGCTGAACCCATGAGTCTCTTGGGTAACCTTGCTTCTCCCATGCGTGTAACATGACCCCACCATCTAAGCCTGTTCGCCCTGACTGCTACATCTATAGAGTTCATTCACAGTTTTTCTTTGATTTCCACATTGTGGACACCCTCTTGCCATTGTTCCCATCTACTAGTGCCTGAAATCATCCTAGCTACTTTCATATCCGTAACCGCAACCTCGTTGATAAGATAACCTGAATCCACCTCGCTTTCGCTCCCATACATCAAAGTTGGTCGAAAGATTGAACGGTGCACAGATAACTTAGTCTTGGTACTATCTTCCTTCTTGCAGAAGAGAGTAGATCGTAGCTGAGCGCTCACTGCATTAACTTTGCTACACCTCGCTTAGAGTTCTTTCACTATGTTGCCATCCTGTGAGAATATGCATCCTAAGTACTTGAAACCGTCCACCTGTTCTAACTTTGTTCCTCCAATTTGGCACTCTATCCGTTTATATTTCTTTCCCACTGACATTACTTTCGTTTTAGAGATGCTAATCTTCATACCATAGTCCTTACATTTCTGATCTAGGTCTGAAATATTACTTTGCAAACTTTCAATCGAATCTGCCATCACAACTAAGTCATCCGCATATGCAAGACTGCTTATTTTGTGTTCGCATATCTTCATCTCACCCAGCCAGTCTATTGTTTTCAACATATGATCCATCAATAATATGAACAACAGTGGAGACAGGTTGCAGCCTTGTCTTACCCCTGAAACTGCTCTGAACCAATAACTCAATTTACCGTCAACTCTAACTGCTGCCTGACTATGTACGTAAAGACCTTTAATTGCTTGCAAAAGTTTGCTTCCTATTCCATAATCACGTAGAACAGACAATAACATCCTCCTAAGAACCCAGTCATATGCCTTTTCTAGATCTAAAAATATAGATACAATTCCCTGTTCCACTCGTAACACTTCTCCATTACTTGCCGTAAGCTGGTCCTGACAACCTCTAAGATGCCTTAACCCACACTGATTTTCATCCAATTTGTCCTCAACTAATACTCGCACTTTCTTTTCAACAATACCTGAGAAGATTTTACCCACAACGCTGATCAAAGATATACCTCTGTAGTTGTTACAATCTTTTCTGTTTCTATGTTTAAAGATTGGTGTGATTACTACTTTTGTCCAGTCTGATAGAACCTGTCCCGACTCCCACGCCGTTTCAGTTATCCTGTGTAGCCATTTAAGACCTGACATTCCACTATGTTTGATTAGCTCCGACTTAATTTCATCCACCCCAGCTGCTTTATTGCACTGCGATCTATTGACCATTTTCTCCACTTCCTCAATTGTGATCCTATTTCCATCATCATTCCTGTCCCATTGTACATCGAAATCTGAAACATTACTGATCGTATTTTCACCTACATTGAGCACCTCTTCAAAATATTCCCTCCATCTGCCCAAGGCATCAGCAGAATTCACCAGCAGTTTTCCTGACCTGTCCTAAATACTTGTCATTTCCTTCTTACCTCCCTTTCGAAGACTGCTAATAACACTCCAGAATGGTTTTCCAGCAGCTTGACCAAAGGTCTCCAACCTGCTTCCAAAGTCTTCCCAAAATTTCTTCTTGGATGCTGTAATTATCTGTTTGGCTTTGTTCGTTTCTTCAACATAACTTTCTCTGTCTACCTGAGTTCTAGTATGTAGCCATTTTTGATATGCCTTCTTTTTCCTTTTACAGGCTGCCTTCACTGTGTCATTCCACCAAGCTGTTTGCTTCATCTTACCTTTACACACTACTGTTCCAAGACATTCTTTGGCCACTTCTAGTACTGTGTCCCTGTACCTTGTCCATTCCTTTTCCAATGACTGTAATTGACTTCATTCAACTAACTGGTACCTTTCTGAGATCGCTGTTATGTACTTGTGCCTGATTTCCTTATCCTGAAGTTTCTCCACTCTTATCCTCCTCCATATGGACCTGACCTCCTGCACTTTCAGCCTCACAATCCCAATTTCACTGCAGATTAAATAATGATCAGTGTCATTAAGGAATCCCCTGAATACACGTGTGTCCGTCACAGCCTTCCTGAATTCTGATCTGTTATTATATAGTCAATGACAGATCTGGTTCCCCTGCTTTCCCAAGTATACCGGTGAATGTTCTTATGTTTAAAAAAGGAGTTTGTAATTACTGAGCCCATACTGGCACAGAAATCCAAGAGTTGTTACCCGTTCCTGTTTTGCTCCATATCCTCTCCAAATTTACCCATAACCTTTTCATACCCGTCTGTTCGATTTCCAATCCTGGCATTAAAATCACCCATGAGCAGAACACTGTCCTTGTCCTTTACTCTAACAACAGCATCACTGAGTGCGTCATAAAAACTATCCATCTTATCTTGATCTGTCCCTTCACAATGCGAATATACTGACACAATCCTAATTTTCTTGCTAGACACTGTCAAATCTATCCACATCAGTCGTTCGTTTACATACCTTATTGCAACTACGCTGGGTCCCATTTCTTTCCTGATGTAAAGCCCTACACGCCATTGTGCTATTCCTGCTTTGACTCCTGACAGGTAGACCTTGTATTCTCCCACTTTCTCTTCTTTCTCACCCCTTACCCGAATGTCGCTAACGGCTAAAACGACCAGCCCCATCTTACATGCAGCGTCTGCCAGTTCTACCTTCTTCCCAGAGTAGCCCCCATTGATATTAATAGCTCCCCATCTCATTACCATTTGTTTGCCAAGTCGTATCTTAGGAGTCCCTGGTTTGTCAGTTAGAGGTGGGACTCCGTCACATCCAAAGGTCCAAGGCATTTTGCTCTGATTGTTGCCAGCATCATATTTAAAGTACCAGGGAAGCAGGTTGCTAGCCTTACTTGCCCGAGTCCCATTGGGTTTTACCCTTAACGGCTGAGGGACTAACCGGTGGATTTAATAGTCTTTGCCGTATGCGCACAAAGATGACCACAACTCAGAATATGTCCGAGATGCCCAGCCTTATTCCAAAGTAACTGGTATCCCGACTGTCGGGACCACTTACTTGACCACTTATACGTTGCCCGTGGTACATGAACTAGGACATGACTACAGGAACCCACACCATTACACAGAAATAATGTAATTATGATTTATTCAATTTGTTACATCAATTACCTTTGTATATGCGAATACACCGTCGCAACAGTACACAAGTCTTTAATATGTAATCACCAAACGTACAAAATGCCGAACAATGCAAGAACCCTTTACGCGGAAGCAAAATGACTGTAATGTTGTCGCTGTCGCTGCAGGAACAGTTTAGCGCAGTGGTGTTGTCGGCCTCCTCAGATGTATTCAATGAGCACGTTTACTATGAGCCTATTGGTCTTCATAGGTAAACCTATTCATTCTGTAATTTTACAAGTAACAGCCAGAAAATCAAACACGAGACAGAACTTAACACTGCTCGATGCAAGTCTGAGAAGGAAGGGTGAAGTGGAATTACTGTTGTCAACAACAACCGTTAGTGAATGGAGTAAGTTTGTTTCTAAACGCCGGCCGGAGTAGCCGAACAGTTCTAGGAGCTACAGTCGTGAACCGCGCGACCGCTACGGTCGCAGGTTCGAATCCTGCCTCGGGCATGGATGTGTGTGATGTCCTTAGGTTAGTTAGGTTTAAGTAGTTTTAAGTTCTAGGGGACTGATGACCTTAGCAGTTAAGTCCCATAGTGAAGTTCTAGGGGACTGATGACCTTAGCAGTTAAGTCCCATAGTGCTCAGAGCCATTTGAACCATTGGTTTCTAAATGAGGCTCACACCGCGTCCCCTCGACAACTGCACTGGTTTGCAGGTATTTTCTGCGCAATACTGATTCAGAGGTAAATGTGATTAGAATTCAAAAAACTGCAGTTACTACTCCCGAAACCAAAGTTTCCTTGTACCAAAACCGAAAATATCCCTGAATAACTATTAAATTATGTCAGTGACTTTCAGATTCACAATGTGTGTACCAAAACATTGGAGTATTAACGAACACAAACACCTGTAGTGCTTCAGCAGTAAAGTACACAGCGATATCCTTCTGCGTATGGTGTATTTTAACAGAGGTATACAGTGCTTGTTCGAGCGTCGTAAGCTGCTGGGCATAGGCGATGAAATTCCTCAGAGAAAATAATATGAATGCCACTGGGAGGCTGGTGGTGGCCTCGTCTGTTTCTCATATTCATTCACAGTTACTGAACCAGAGACCTTTAGAGCCGTATCTGGGAATCCCATACTGGTCGCAATAGCAACAGGATATGACGACGTGTCTAAACTTAACATCAAGCTGGACGCGTTTCGCTAAGTACTTAGGGCACTCTCTTTAAGCAAGTCAGAAAAACTACGTGAAAATTAAATTTAAATTATGGACAGGAACTCTTAAACATGTACGTCCCTTATGTAAGCCAAGTGCCTTTACATTGAACCACCGCGCTCGGTACGTGTGCACGGTGTACGCATTCTGACAGGAGACAGCAATGGGCAAAACTGTAAATAAAGTAGTCCTGAAAACATACACTGCCTCACAAAAGAAGTGAAGCACACAGAATCAGTGCTCGGACGTCAATGTAATTTCGTCTACGTACACACAGCTGATGGGTATGAAAATGATTAGAGCTACAGTTCTCTGTTACAGGTGGTACGGTAAACAGGATTGTTAGCGTTGTTTGCTATTAGTGTTGTTACTAGTTTTGTTGGAGTATATACGTAGCGTGTACGCCATCAGATGTTGCATGGTAGCCGTGAAGGACCAGAGATGCAGCGTATTTGCATGAGACAGCGATATAGGCACCTGGCAGAGTTTGGAAGGTGCCTAATTGTGGGACTCTATTTGGTTGGCTGGTCGTGTCATGTAATTTTCATATTTATGGAGAAGCGGAGTGCGTGGGAACGTAAAAGCTACCATACTCGACATCAAGTTTCAAGTAGACCACGTCTGACCACCACAGGGTAGTATCGCAAAGTCCAGTACTTCCAACGTTTTATAGAGCCAGTGTTACTGCTGTCGTCATTGTGTGAGGATCTACTGAGTTTGGCATCAGGTCCCAGCTGGTAGTTATAAGGAAATACTTACGGCACGGATATCCTCCGTCCTCATGTGTTATCTCCCATGTATTTTGGTGCCATTTTTCAGCAGGATAATGTTAATCCTCACATGATTCTGGCTTCTATAAACTGTCTGCGTCGTGTTGAGGTACTCCATGGCCAGTAAGATCTCAAGTTCTGTCCCCGATAGAACAAGTGTAGGACTAGACCGACCGCCAACTCCGTCCCAGTGCCAGTATCAAGGACCAGATACAATAGTGGTACACATTGTCGCAGGAGGGGATGGAACGGTATTATAATACCCTTCCTAACGGCATCCGATGTGCATCCAAGCCAGAGGGGTTGCAACGCCGTACTGATAAGTAAGCTCGTACTGCCAAATTCTATTTCAATTTAACTCAAAGTTGTAATGAATTAAGTAACATCAGGTACCCTTCAAAATAACGAAATTTCCCGTAGTTTCGTCCTCCCATGTGAATCATTTCCTTTTTTCAGGTAGTATACGTCTAAAAACAGGCAAACTGACAGAAAAGTAAATTGTTGCACCTTCACCGACGCTATCCAGTATTCCCACTATTAATTACGTTTCACCCTTACCCTAGTTTGTTTTTAGTACAGAAGCTAAGATGTTCCTGCAGACGAAGCATTGTGTGAATATGTGAGAAATATCTGGTCTAAAGTTACGTACACAAAACCAGTATGTCCGCTTTACGTAATCTCCCTATCCCCCAGTAACGTCCTTTGAAAGGAAGAAACTGTGAAAATTTTAATTTATCTGTTAAGTAAAAGTTACATTGTCGGTTAACATTAAAGAGTGGCGAAGAGACCTCACTGCTTGCTAATGAAATGAATACAGTTATAGTAATAATAATAATAATAATAATAATAATAATAATAATAATAATATCCGGGAAGAGATACAAAAATTCATAATATATCACTGTGCCCAGAATTTACCCAGTAGTAAACTCACTTATAAAAGAACTATTATTAATATTCGCGAACATACAGCAGACGAATATCCTCAATGGCTCTGAAATATTGCAATATGACAAGCTCTTTTGTACACAATAAGAAATGTATTCAACACGAAACCACCCAGTTTCAAGCTTTCCCGCTGTCTAAACGCTCTGCCAATGAAAATCTAGCTACTCTTTTGTTACTGGTCGAAGCCAACTGACTAATGGCACCCAATTTACGACATGCATATTTCAGTAGCACTTCGAATAAAACATTGCATAATTCACTGCAAAATCTCACTAAACATAGTAAAGAAGAGCAACATGTGCAAACACTTCTACCGTAATATCAATTTAAATGTAATGAGACCACATACAAAAAAAATAAGACATTTCTTTTTACTGTAGTAAGTCAAGAATGTGTAGCGCATGTAAGTACCGAAAGATTTTGAAGCATTCAGATAATATTTGTGTTAAAGTTTAACCGTAAAAAGCATTATGCAGTAAATGCAGTTTAAACTCACTGCTTGAGCTAACTGGATGAATTATTTAAATGAATCCTTCACTAATTTACGTGAGGGATCGATTGTCAGAAATAGGTCACTACTAACTCACCATCACGAGGTTACGTTTTAGTTTATATGTCACTTCAAATAATATGTAATCACGAGAAGAAACGTTACCTAGCAATTAAAATGTTCGGAGAAAGAAACTTAACTGTGAGAAACAGAAAGTAGTCGTCTCACGTTTTCGGCACACATAAAGTTTCTAGTGATTGCAAACCCTGTTAAATAATGCCACTGCGCTTTCCTTCTAAGAAAGAAAGGAAAGAAATAGAAAGTATATGTATCATCTTGTGGTCGCTGGAAGCGTTGGTGGTCTGCGATGCAAAACAAACGTTAACCTGTACTCAACGACTTATTGTTTGTCAACTATGTTTGTTGCGTGTAATAGCACTTGTAACCACCGCTCGAATGTGATAGTTTTGTATGTGCTCAATAATGAAATAAGTTTAGGTAAATTTGTCCTCCTAGAGTCTGTGGCTTTATATCTCTACACAATACATCAGTTCACGATAAGAAGCACTGGTCACTGGCACACAGTTCTTAGTACTGCGAGTGCTCAATATTATAATTAGGTCAGTACGTAAGCCTAGCATTTTAGAGTCACAGCTTACATAGTTTTCCACGATACATCAGTTCACGATGTGAGTTACTTTGTGCACTACTTTTTCTGAGTCCACAATACGACCGTAAACAGGCTGAACGTGCACGGTTATAAACTTGCTAGCCACGCTCGTGTTTCGAGCAACAACCAACCAAAACTAACTGACATGCAAACAATGTTATGTAGGAAGTTGCTCGCTGTGTTTACACGTTCTAAGCCCTTGCTTTCGCAGAACATTATTACATTTATATCTTTTTAAGGTCGACAATATAGTGAAATAAGTAACTTTGTGAAAGTTAGGCGTAGGTCAAATTTTCTTCGATCAGTATAAAGTGAAAGCGTTCGTCCTCAGTTTATTGCATTGAATCATGTTACTGCCTGGAGTTATCTCAAATCTAACATTTATCAACACGATTTCTAAATTTACATTGTGTGTCACTTATACAAAGCAATTTATGTAGAGGTATGAGACACTTGAAGCAGTGGATGCTTGCAGAATCCCGAATACAAAAATAGAATAAGAGGAAGCGAGAGTTATAAAGAACTGTGGAGGCTATTAGCCGGGAAGTATGGTCATGGGGTACCCCGGACGATATAAAAGAGAAAAATATGTAACTTTTGAAGAAATAAAAATATTTCTTAATGGCTACAGTACGGAATTAACAGTTATTTACCTTCGGATATTCCTCATTTTGTGCTTTATAAATAACATCACACGTTTCTGGTATTATGTTCGTCAATTTCCACTCTGCTATTCGAATGGTATACTGTAAACTAAGGTAGTTTTCGTCTTTTGCAAGAAATCGCAGTGTTACAGCAAATCTGTCTCTTGCGGATACAGCATTTTTTTGTGTTTTGCTTCGTAATACCAGAAACAAATTTCTTGAGTACATACTGAAATGTCCTCTCGTTCATTCGCGAGTAATTTTCAAACGACTTATGTCCTCGACTTATAGCTCCCGTAACAGATTTTGTTGGATGCCTTAACATCACTCCGTGGAAACCCTTGCCTTCACCCAAGTACGTTTGCGTTTTCTTTTCTTCTATTCTTCTCTATTCCAGATCTAAATACAATGCAGTTGTGGTACACGCAACTGCAGAGCACATTAATAAGTCTTTGTCAGCCCTTCTGAATAAAATATGGCGACAAAGATCTCAGTCAAAGAAAATTTGACGACAATGCAAGATCCCTATTTGCCGCGCGTGAAATAACTTATTCAAAGGAAATATCATGAATATTTGATCATATGCCTTTATAAAAGAGAATCTGACACTGTAAAACAGACCAAAACTTTATCCAAAAGATTTTATGATAAACAAACAATATGAAATTTAAAAAAAGGGTTACAGTAGGTACAAAAACAATGTGGCATAACATTATACACAAATATTTATATACGAATTAAATAGACTCGTGTTCAGAAAAAAGAGAACGCCTTGAACGACTAGAGGTAGGACGTTCATATTCAGAGAACATGTAAAATAAATAATACGTTCAGCAGAAATGATTAAAATTTCATTCACATTTGTGCAGCACGTGTTCTGCTGCCATGAACCCTGATAACGTGTTCCATGCGTGATGGCACCAACGAGTATTAGACGCGAATGGCGTCTTGTGGTATAGATATCTATGCTGCACTCACCTGGTTCGAAAGTTCATCTGTGGTGGTCGGCATTGGGTCGCAGAGGTGCACCGTCGTCTTACCACGTTCCATACATTTTCTATCGGCGACAAGTCTAGCGATATGGCGGGCCAGGGCAATCATGCAGCTATATGTGGTCGAGCCTTGTCTTGCTGAAAAGTGGCGGATGGAGTGTTGTGCAGAAAGGATACGGCTACGGGCCACAGGATGCAATCTACGTGGGTCACAATGGCTACTGCACACTGGACACGCATCAACTGTGATTTTTGATTGCACCAAACACCAACCGTCACCATAAGGCCTTCAGTTGGCGCTGAATATCTTGTGCGAATGCAGTCACAGTCATGCCGCTACCACTGTCTGCGGCCAACATTTTCAAACATACAGAGCCCCGATTCGTCCGAAAATACTATCTGATGCCATAGCTGTCCCCAGTGACGTCGTTCAGCACACTATTGTCGTCTAGTATGCTCCTGCACATTCGTCAAAGATAGACGGAGAAGTGGATGAAGCACACGTTAGCCGTGCCGTAATAAATGGCGACGGACAGTCGTCCCTGTCAATGTACGATCTGTTCCACTGTTCCGCCAGAGCCAAGAAGGGCGCAGATGCGTCCTGCAATTCCACTCGTATGAGTCTGGTTGGTGTGTTCTGACCCATCTCAACGTGCACCCACCCGTTGCACTGCCGAAGCATTTCGTCCTACGCGAGCAGCAATTTCTCGGAAGGATGCATCAAATTCTCTCATGCCAATAATGCGCCCTCTTTCAAACTCATTGATTTGACGGTAAGGTTCGCGTATACGTCTGCAAAGCATCCTGAGTGTGTGCTCCAGTCACACTCACCCATTACCTGCGGTTTATAAAGACAACGCTAGCCGCAGGCATATTTCACCGGTGGAAGGTGTTACGCTGTGGTATCTATGTTGAACCCAGAGGCCGACACGGTCCAAGTGATTATCATTTGTGCAGAACATACTAATGTAAATGTCCTGTGAATATGCACGTCCTATCTCTATTCCTTCAAGCTGTTCTGTTTTTTTCGGAACTTGAGTGTATACAGGGTGGTCCATTGATCGTGTCCGGGCCAAATATCTCACGAAATAAGCGTCAAACGAAAAAACTGAAAAAAAAAAAACTTGTCTGGCTTGAAAGGGGAAACCAAATGGCTCTATGATTGGCCCGCCAGATGGCGCTGCAATAGGTCAAACGGATACCAACTGCGTTTTTTAAAAGTACGAAGCCCCATTTTTATTACATAGTCGTGAAGTACGTAAAGAAATGTGAATGTTTTAGTTGGACGACTTTTTTCGCTTTTTGATGGATAGCGCTGTAATAGTCACAAACATATGGCTCAAAATTTTAGACGAACAGTTCGTTACAGGTAGGTTTCTTAAAATTAAAATACAGAACGTAGATACGTTTGAAAATTATATTTAGGTTTTTCCGTTGTGATACATGTACCTTTTTGAACTTATCATTTCAGAGAACGCACGCTGTTACACCGTGATTACCTGTAAATACCACATGAAAGCAATAAATGCTGAAAATGATGTCCGTCAACCTCAATGCATTTGGCAATACGTGTAACGACATTGCTCTCAACAGCGAGCAGTTCGCCTTCCGTAATGTTCGGGCATGCATTGACAACGCGCTGACGCATGTTGTAGGGCGTTGTCAGTGGATCACGATAGCAAATATCCTTCAACTTTCCCCACAGAAAGAAATCCGGGGACGTCAGATCCGGTGAACGTGCGGGCCATGGTATGGTGTTTCGACGACCAATCCACCTGTCATGAAATATGGTATTCAGTACCGCATCAATCGCACGCGAGCTATGTGCCGGACATCCATCATGTTGGAAGTACATCGCCATTCTGTCATGCAGTGAAACATCTTGTAGTAACCTAGGTAGAACATTACATAGGAATTCAGCATACATTGCACCATTTACATTGCCATCGATAAAATCGGAGCCAATTATCCTTCCTCCCATAATGCCGCACCATACATTAACCCGCCAAGGTCACTGATGCTCCGCTTGTCGCAGCCATCGTGGATTTTCCGTTGCCCAGTAGTGAATATTATGCCGGTTTACGTTCCCGCTGTTGGTGAATAACGCTTCATCGCTAAATAGAACGCGTGCAAAAAATCTGTCATCGTCCCGTAATTTCTCTTGTGCCCAGTGGCAGAAATGTGCACGACGTTCAAAGTCGTCGCCATGCAATTCCCGGTGCATAGAAATATGGTACGGGTGCAATCGATGTTGTTGTAGCATTCTCAAAACCGACGTTTTTGAGATTCCCGATTCTCGCGCAGTTTGTCTCCTACTGATGTGCGGATTAGCCGCGACAGCAGCTAAAACACCTACATGGGCATCATTATTTGTTGCAGGTCGTGGTTGACGTTTCACATGTGGCTGAAGACTTCCTGTTTCCTTAAATAACGTAACTATCCGGAGAACGGTCCGGATACTTGGATGATGTCGTCCAGGATACCGAGCAGCATACGTAGTACACGCTCGTAGGGCATTTTAACCACAATAACCATACATGAACACGATATCGACCTATTCCGCAATTGGTAAACGGTCCATTTTAACAGGGGGAATGTATCACGAAGCAAACACCGTCCACACTGGCGGAATGTTACGTGATACCACGTACTTATACGTTTGTGACTATTAAAGCGCCATCTATCACAAAGCGAAAAAACTGGTTCAACTAAAACATTCATATTTCTTTACGTACTACACGAATATGTAATAGAAATGGGGGTTCCTATTTAAAAAACGCAGTTGATATCCGTTTGACTTATGACAGCGCCATCTAGCGGGCCAACCTTAGCGCTATGTGGTTTCCCCCTTCAAGTTAGAGGAGTTTCGTTCTTTGTAGTTTTTTCGTTTTATGCTTATTTAGTGAGATATTTGGCCGGGTCACTATTAATGGACCATCCTGTATAGAGATATTTGGGATTTTTCGGTGGGAATTACTTTGAGAAACTTTTAAATGCTCGAATGAGGAACAGGGGAGCATCATACCAGCAGATCATATAGGTAGGTGGCTGTAGTGCAATGGCAGCTGAAGGCATGGGCTAAATACAGCTGGCGGCGGCGGGTTTGTTGCTGTTTAAAGTAATTTATCTTGTAGCGAAGTTGAAGTAGATAGTTCGTGCGAGTAAGTAATCTCTCATCTCCGCCCCAACAGGACATGAAGGCCCAACGGTACCGACCGGCCGCCGTGTCATCCTCGTCTACAGGCGTCATTGCATGCGGATAGGGGGTTGCATATGTTTCGTACAACGCTCTCCCGGTCGTATGTCAATTTCCGTGGCCGGAGCAGCTACTTTTCAATCAAGTAGCTCCTCCATTGGCCTCACAACGTCAGAGTGGACCCCGCTTGCCAACAGCGCTTGCCACTCAGGAAGGTCAACCCCTTCCCCCTGTAGTACACAAAAGAGATCAGAACACCGTTGTGGAAACAATGACAAAAGCCAGCCACATTCAAACGAACGAAATCCTCCAAGATTGGTGATCTTTCACAAAAGCTCGATACTTAGCGCGAATTTAAATGCGAGATGCTTATAAAGTCTCCACAACGAATCTTAGTCTCAAAACCTGGCACAAAACCCAAAGAGATTCTGGTCGTACGTAAAGTATGCTACCGGCAAGACACAACCAATGCCTGCTCTGCATGATTGCAATGGAGATACTATCGAAGTGCTGCCAAAGCAGAGATACTAAGCACAGCCTTTCGAAACGCCTTTACCAAAGAAGACGATGTAAATAATCCAGAATTCGAATCAACATGAGTAACCTAGAAGTAAATGCCGTCGGAGTGATGGAGCATCATAAATCAATTAATACAAGCAAGGCTTCCGGTCCAGAATGTTTACCAATTGGGTTTCGTTCAGAGCATGCTGAAGCAATTGCTCCATACTTAACATTCATACACAACCGCTAGCTCGGTGAAAGAATAGAAAGTTCCACAGGTCGTGCCAATATTCAAGAAAAGTAATAGGAGTAATCAACTAAACTACAGGCCCATATCATTAACGTCGATATGCAGCAGGATTTTGGAACGCATATTGTGTTCGAACATAAAGAATTATCTCGAAGAGAATGGTCTATTGACACACATTCACCACGGATTTAGAAAACTTCAACATTGAAAATTAGACCTAGCTCTTTACTAACAGGAAGTGTTCAGTGCCATATACAAAGGATATCAGATTGATTCTGTATCTCTAGATTTCCAGAGCACTATTGACACGGCACTTAACAAGTGCCTTATTATCAATTTACCTTCTCATAGAATATCGAGTTATGCAACGGGCCTCTTAAATTCCTGTCAGGGCTGTCAGGGAGGTCACAGTCCGTAGTAAGGGACGGAAAGTCATCGAGTAAAACAACAGTGATTTCTGTAATGATCTAGGCCCTCTATCATTCCTTATCTAAATAAACGGTTTAATAGACAATCTGAGTAGCCATCTTAGGTTATTGTTTGCAAATGGCGCTGTTGTTTATCGTGTAGTAAGGTCATCAGATGATCAAGACCAGCCGCAAAGCGATTTACATAACATATCTGTGCGGTACGAAAATTGGCACTTAATAGTAAACAAAGAAAAGTGTGAGGTTATCCACATGAGTGCTGAAAGGAATCCGTTAAACTTCGCTTACAAGACAAATCGATCAAATCTAATGGTCGTAAATTCAACTAAATACCTGCGGGCTACAGTTACGAACAACTTAAACTGTAACATAAAAAAATATTGCGGGTAAGGCGAACCGATGTTTGCGCTTTATTGGCAAAACACAGAAAATGCAACAGATGCACCAAAGAGACTCACTATACCACGCTTGTCTGTCATGTTTGTCATGCTTGTCATGCGCGGTACGGGTTCCTTACTAGATGGGATTGACGGAGTACACCGAGAAGGGGCAAAGATGGGCAGCACGTGTTGTGTTATCAAGAAATAGGGGAAGCATTTTACGGACATATACACGGTCTGGGATAGACATTATTAAATCAAAAGCATTTCTAGTTGCAATGGGATCGTCTCACGAAATTTCAGTCACCAACATTCTGCACTGAATGTGAAAATATTTTGCTGACGCCGACCTACATAGAGAGATATGATGATCATAATAAAACAAGGAAAATCAGAGCTCGCACCGAAAGATGTATGTGATCATTTTTATCCGCACGCTTTTTGGGAGTTCAATAAGAGAGAATAATTGTGAAGATGTTTCTATAAACCCTCTAAAGATGGTTCAGATGGCTCTAAGCACTATGGGACTTAGCATGTGAGGCCATAAGTCCCATAGACTTAGAACTGCTGAAACCTAACTAACCTAAGGACATGCCCGAGGCAGGATCCGAATCTGCGACTGTAGCAGCAGCGCGGTTCCGGAATTAAGCGCCTAAAACCGCTCGGCCACAACGGTCGGCTATAAATCATCTCCCCCATTACCAGAACGGGCATGAAGGTGTTGATGTAGATGAGTGGTGCTGCGACGGACTCAGGACAAAGGTGTGTGAAGAAGAGCAGGATCGGTTCCTTCCACCAGAGCGCCATAAGCGGATAGTAGTGTTCGACCGGCTCTGACGAAGAGACTGACGATAACAACTATAACCTTGGCAGTGGTTGGTGGCACCTCGAACCCCTGTGAACGGAGCAGTGAAAGCTGGACTGAGATATGGATTTACCACGCGTCGTTTACAGTTATAACACAGACAATAAGTACTGACATAAGGAGTTACCATATGTCGTCTAGAGCTGATCACATAACGCAGGCTAAAGGTACTTGGATGGTACAGATACGGAGTCAGAGGCGCTACTGAATGACATTCGCAAGTGTTCTGAGACGAATCGGCCTTCTGCTTGTGACGGGAAGATCGGCAGCAACGTTTTTTGTAAACGATCTGGAGAAAAGTGGCTGGTAGCAGCCAATCTCAAGACCCGTATTTCTACATCTGAAATTATGTTGTGAGTGAATACTGGATATGACAATGGGAATGATTTGATATTTGTTGAACGACCTATGGGATCACACCTTGTTGCCGTTTCGCGTTCATGACCGGGGTATCAGGAGCAACATTCCAGCAGGAGAATGCTAGATCAGCGCATATGGTACATTCTACACCACTAACAACGTCAGAAGTGTACTGATCCTTGGTTGGACACAATGATATTACGAATAATTATTTATAGAAATGCTGTGATAGAATGGGAAGTCGCGTAGTTTCACACCAGTTCCCAGCCAGAAAACTTCATAAACTGACTCAGTAAGCCTTTTGGCCAAAACAGGAAAATCCTCAAGGTAATATTCGGAGGCTACTGGCACCTATGCAGATACGTGTACTGTATTCGTGTTCGTGGCCTCATGCCTCCCAACGATGTTCATGATTAACATCATTTTAGAATTGAGTGACTCTGATTCTGTAGCCGTTATCTGAAGAAAATCTGCAAAACATTGATAGGACTGGTGCTTCATTGTGTAACACCTCCAATATGTTACGTGAGGTTGCCGAGGTTTGTCCCATGTTACTTGCCGCAGGCATCTTGCCAACGTTTCGTAGTTTGTGTTTGTCTACGTAGTTAATACACATCTATACAATGCAAAGCACCTTCCGGTGTGTGGTTGAGGGTATTTTTTTTGTGCCACGATCAGTTTCAGATACTTCTGTTCCACTTGAGAATGTTTCGCGGAAAGAACAGTTCCTGCTAAGCATCCGTGAGGTTTCCAGTCTCTTTAATTTCACTTTCTTGGTCTTTTTGGGGAACGTACGGAGGGGGAATCACTTTACTGGCTGACTCCTCTAGAACCGTGCACTCCCGGATCCTTAACAGTAAACCCCACAATGACGCATGACGCCCCTATTGCGGTGTCTCCCACTGGAGATGGCTGAGCCTCTCCGTGTCGCTTTCGTTCTATTTGAACCGGAAACGAAAAGTACTGCTCTCTATCTCTTCTCTCAGTCCTATGTGATGCGGATTCCAGACCGACGAGCAATATTTAATCATTGGTCGAAGGAGAGTTATGTATGCCAAATCCTTCGTGGGTAGACATTTCTTCTGAATTCTTCCAGTGGATCTCAGTCTGTCATCTGCTTTACCTACGATTAGTTTTACGTTTAAATCGCTCTGTACGCATACTCCTACGTATTGTAGGGAACTAACTGCTGCCAATGTCTTTTCTGCAATAGTGTAATTATATAATAATTGGTCTTTCTATCTATTTGTGTGCTATACGTTACATAATTTTTGTTCACAAATCAGCACTGACTTGGGAGAAGGCGTAGCTAGTGCGGAATTCAGCTGCCTCATTTGTCATATGATATCCTGAGGATCACGGATGAAGTGCAAAAGGCAGATTCCATATTCCAGCATTTCCAGGAAGTGTTTCACACGGTGCCGCACTGCAGACTGTTAATTAATTCTGTGACTGAGTGTATTCGTCAAAGAGAATGGAATCGACACGAGTGCCCCAAGTAATTGCGATATGACTGTTCTTTTTCGCTGATCCGACGCACAGGATGAGCAGAAATATGCGGCGGTCTGCTGTTAACGCTGTGGTATACGGGAGGATGTCGTCGTAGAGTGCTTCTCATAGTTTTCAAGGTGGCTTAGGCCCATTTTCTAGTTGATGTGTTGAATGGCAGCTAACACTATCCAAAGCATTGGAAGCGTATTGGGCTGGCTCTGAGCACTATGGGACTTAAAATCTATGGCCATCAGTCACCTAGAATTTAGAACTACTTAAACCTAACCAACCTAAGCACATTACACAACACCCAGTCATCACGAGGCGGAGAAAATCCCTGACCCCACCGAGAATCGAACCCGGGAACCCGGGCGCGGGAAGCGAAAACAAGCGTATTGGGAAACAAGTCTACTGCCGCCTAAGTACATATCATTTGAGGACCACGAAGATAAAAGGAATTAGGTCTCGTACAGAGGCATAAAGGCAATAGTTTTCTGTTTTCCCGCGCTCGAATTGCGTGTGGGATAAGAAAGGAAATGACCAGCAGTAGTTCAAGCAAGTCCATTCACCCATATTCCATAAGCTCGAACTTTGTTCATCAAGCGGCAGTGCGGAATTGCGTCGAACGCCTTCCAAAGAAAAGGAACATAGCATCAACATGGACGCTAGTATGTAATGATTTCAGGGTCACATTAATGAACAGAGCAATTTGGGTTTAACAATTTAGTTCTTTTCCTACAGAGGAGATTTCCGGTCTTCATAAATGCCACATTTTTTTTCTTTTTTTTTATTTCTCTCCTGTTCTAACCTCTTCATCTCAGATTAGCACTTGCAACCTACGTCCTTTATTATTTGATGGATATATTCCAGTCTCTGTCTTACTCTACAGTTTTTGCCTTCTACAGCTCTCTCTGGTACCGTGGAAGTCACTCCCTCATGTCTTAACAGATGTCCTATCTTCCCGTCCCTTCTTCTTGCCAGTGTTTCCACTTATTCGTTTCCTCTCCGATTCTGCACAAAACCTACTCATTCCTTGCTTTATCAGTCCACCTAATTTCCATCATTCGTCTGTAGCACCACATCTCAATCGCTTAGATTCTCTTCTGTTCCGGCTTTCCCACAGTCCATGTTTCACTACCATATAATACTGTACTCCAGACGTACATCCTCAGAAATTTCTTCCTGAAATTAAGGCCAGTATTTGATATTAATAGACTTCTCTTGGCCAGAAATGCCTTTTTGGCCATAGCGAGTCTGCTTTTGATGTCCTCCTTGCTCCGTCCGTCATTGGTTATTTTACTGCGTAGGTAGCAGAATTCCTTAACTTAATCAACTTCGTGACCATCGATCCGGATATTAAGTTTCTCGCTGTTCTCATTTCTACTACTTCTCAATACCTTTGTCTTGTTTCGATTTACTCTCAATCCATACTCTGTACTCATTACACGGTTCATTCAATTCAGCAGATCATGTAACTCATCTTCACTTTCAAAGGGGGGCTCTGAGCACTATGGGACTTAACATCTATGGTCATCAGTCCCCTAGAACTTAGAATTACTTAAACCTAACTAACCTAAGGACATCACACAACACCCAGTCATCACGTTCTTCACTTTCACTCAGGATAGCAATGTCATCAGCGAATCGTATCTTTGATATCCTTTCACCTCGAATTTTAATTCCACTCCTGAGCCTTCCCCTTATTTCCATCGTTGCTTCCTCGATGTACAGATTGAACAGTAGGGGCGAAAGACTACATCCTTGTCTTACACCCTTTCAATATGAGCTCCTCATTCTTTGTCGTCCACTCTTATTATTCCCTCTTGGCTGTTGTACATATTCTACATGACCCGTCTCTCCCTATAGCTTACCCCTATTTTTCTCAGAATTTCCAACATCTTGCACCATTTTACATTGTCAAACGCTTTTTCCAGATCGACAAACCGTATGAACGTGTATTGATTTATCTTTAGCCTTGCTTCCATTATTAACCGAAACATCACAATTGTCTCTCTCGTGCCTTTACCTTTCCTAAAGCCAAATTGCTCGTCATCTAGCGCATCATCAATTTTCTTTCCATTCCTCTGTGTATTATTCTCGTCAGCAACTTGGATGCATGAGCTGTTAAGCTGCTTGTGCGATAATTCTCGCACTTGTCAGCTCTTGCTGTCTTTAGAATTTATGGATGACATTTTTCCTAAAGTCAGATGTATGTCTCCAGACTCTTACATTCTACACACCAACGTGAATAGTCGGTTTGTTGTCACTTCCTCCAACGATTGGAGAAATTCTGATGCAATGTTATCTTTCCCTTCTGTATTATTTGATCTTTAGCCTTCCAACTAATTGTCATTCGAATACCGGGTGCTCTAACTTATCTAAATCGTCTCTTGTTTCTTCTTCTATCACATCAGACAAATCTTCCCCCTCATAGAGGTTTTCAGTGTATTCTTTCCACCTATCCGCTCTCTCCTTTGTATTTAACAGTGGAATTACCGTTGCACTCTTGAAGGTATCACCTTTTCTTTTAATGTCACCGAAGGTTGTTTTGACTTTCCTGTATGCGGAGACAGTACCACCGACAGTCATTCCGATTTAGAATTTTTCACATTTTTCATGCAGCCATTTCGTAATAGCTTCCCTGCACTTCCTATTTATTTCATTCCACAGCGACCTGTATTTCAGCATTCCTGAGTCTCCCAGAACATTTTCGTACTCCTACCTTTCATGGATCAATTGAAATATTTCTTCTGTTACCGATTACTTTTTCGCAGTTCCTTCTTTGTGCCTATGTTTTCCTTCCCAACTTCTGTTGTCGACCTTTTTAGGAATGTCCATTCCACTTCAACTGTACTGCCTACTGAGCTATTCCTTATTGCTGTATCTACAGCCTTAGAGAACTTCAAGCGTACCTCGTCATTCCTAAGTACCTCCGTATCTCACTTCTTTGCGTTTTGATTCTTCCGGACTAATCTCTTAAACTTTTGCCTACTCTTCATCACTACTATGTTGTGATCTGAGTCTGTATCTGTTCCTGGGTACACCTTGCAATCCAGTATCTGACTTCGGAATCTCTGTCTGACCATGACGAACATTGACTGAAATCTTTCCATATCACCCGGCCTTTTACAAGTAAACCTCCTCCTCTTGTGCTGCTTCAACAGAGTATTCGCTATTACTGCCTGAAGTTTGTTACATAACCCAATTAATCTTTCACCTCTTCACGATAAAGGATGACAGCCAAAACAGTTGCAGGAAAAAAAAAATTTATTAAAATTCTTGACCGAGGTTTCGGTATATATAAATATACCTTCATCAGAAGTAAAAAATCCAAAAATACACCATGCAATGGAGATTAATAAAACAATTGTGCCAAAGGCGTCGTCAATAATTAAGACATCAACTCCATTTGTACAACATGACTGTAGGCACAGAGTCAATGCGAACAGCTTAGCACCGGTACTTCGCCTATGGCGAAAATTTTTTATCCTGCAGCTGTTTTGGCTGTCGTCCTCTATCGTGAAGAATTTCAACAGTTGCTGTTCCAGCCATGTTTAAAATCTTTCACCTCTCTCATTTCTTGTCCCAAGCCCATATTCTCCTGTAACCTTTTCTTCTACTCCTTCCCCTACAACTGCGTTACAAACCTCCATGACTATTATATTTTCATCTCCCTTTACATACTGTATTACCCTTTCAATACCCTCATACTGTATCTTTTTATCTTCCGTTTGCGATGTCGGCATGTATAACTGAACTATCGTTGTCGGTGTAGGTTTGCTGTCGATTCTGATAAGAATAAGCCTATCACTTAAATGCTCACAGTAAGACACTCTCTGCCCTACCATGCTATTCCTAAGGAATCCTACTCCCGTTATACCATTTTCTGCTACTGTTGATACTACCTTATACTCATCTGACCATAAATGCTAGTCTTCTTTCCACTTCACTTCACTGACCCCTACTATATCTATTCTGAGCCATAGCATTTCCCCTTTCAGATTTTCTAGTTTCCCTACCACATTCAAGCTTCTGACATTTCACGCCCCGGGTCGTAGAATGTAAATCTTTCGTTGTTATTAAATCTTTTTCTCATGGTAACCTCCTCCTTGGCAGGCCCCTTCCGGAATCTTTTGCTAAAGGAGAGGTCATCATGACACTTATTCAATTACAGGTCACATGTCCTGTGGATACAGGTTACTTATCTGTAATGCAGTGGTTTCCATTGCCTTCTGTATAATGAAGCCGTTGATCTTTGTTGGTTCTTCCGCCTTCAGGGGCAGTTTCCCACGCCAAGACAAGAGAGTGCCCTGAACCTCTGACCACTCCTCCGCACTCTTTGAGAAGGCAGTTGGCAGAATGTGTGTGACTTTATATACCGGAAGTCTTCGGCCACCAATGCTGATTATTAATCAAAATTTAAGGAGCGACGGGATTCAAATCCGGGAGAAAAGACGTTTTGATTAGGCATCAAGGACGCTACCCGAAGACTACGGGTCACTTTCTAATACATAACCGTAAAGCATACTGTAGAATGCTACAATAGATCCACGTAAAGATGTAGGCTCATAGTTTTGTACGTCTGTTCGATGGCCCTTCTTGAAAACGTGTACGACCTGAGCTTTTTTTTTTGTCAGTAGGAACGCTCCAATCCTTTGATAGTAATGATGTTGCCAGCCACAGTAACTACAGTTGGCAGCAGAATAAGTTTACTGATAGTTTTGAGTGTAAAAAATGTGTATCTTAATATGGAATCCTTTTACTGGAGACGGGAATTTTGAGGCGTGGTATTCTAGTATGGCACATATCATGCACGCCGAACAACATGCTCAACATCCGTTACGGGCTTGTTTGCAAGATTATTAGATCGTGTTCGATATCGCGCAATTCACAGATTCCCAGAGGAGGGGGTGTAGAAACGAATAAAAAATGGCCTCTTAGAGGTAGAAATCACGTTCTTGTGTGATGAATTGTGCACGAGTAGCTGCTGTGTCCACATAGCCGCGTGTTGTAGATCTCAGCTCATAAGACCACCTTCCCGGATTACAGTTAATCCGGTGAAGTCCAAGACGGCGAGTTGAAGATCTGCAGTTCACAGTGTGAATTTTATTTACAGGCACGTGGGATAGAGACATAACGGGTTAATAAAGTAATACAATAATCACTTGTAAGCAGATACGAAATTTTAAGCGATCATGAAAGTAAGTATTAGGTTCACTCGCATAGGTCCGGTGTGGCCCGGAAATATCGTGCAGTACTGAAGCTTCGTAGATATTCTAATGCATTAATGCGGGAAAAATACTTCTAAATTTAGTCGCCAGATACAAATGTAAGAAAGCGTAGAGAAATGTTTCTGTATGTAATGGATTAGCAACTAGACGTGGGAAGAAAAGGTCAAACAAATGACAAAGATATATTCGTAATTTTGATTGTAATATACCGTTCTTACAATGTGTTTTCAGTATGAGCACCGGAGACGTCGACAAGATGCTGTGCAGCGCCAAATTTGAACCTGGTGGCCAAAACTGGAACAATTTTTTCCCAGGGTAATTCTGCCCCGCATTAACATAACCAACACGTTTCGCTGCCATACAATAATTACAGACCACATCGGACCTCCGTGAGTAGCTGCACTGCAGTGATAAACACTAAGGATCGATCACCTCGACTGAGAGTGTACGCAAGTTCAACATGACAGAGCCACACTTGTGAGTGGCCATTCGGCACGCATGTCATAGGTCAGGTGTGCGCCATCTTGTTGCAAAGATGAGAGACGCCTCGCCCAAAGACTCACCGTGCTTCTGTTCACTGCTAGGTCTGCAAGGATAATTTACAATCACCTGTGAATATCTGCGACGCTCTGGTTCCCCAGCAAAAGAGAGTCAATGACAGGTTAACGCTTGGAACACATCTCCGTTACAGACGCCATTTGTAAGTTATGTATAGCTTCGCTACCTATCGGAACTTCATTAAACTATAGCGGCTGAATCGGGAATATTGCACGATATCCCACAACTAATCCATGTTTTTTCAACAGAAATTGACCGAGAATAGCTGTGTTGCAGTACTTATTGAATGTCTCTTCCAAATATACACTCCTGGAAATGGAAAAAAGAACACATTGACCCCGGTGTGTCAGACCCACCATACTTGCTCCGGACACTGCGAGAGGGCTGTACAAGCAATGATCACACGCACGGCACAGCGGACACACCAGGATCCGCGGTGTTGGCCGTAGAATGGCGCTAGCTGCGCAGCATTTGTGCACCGCCGCCGTCAGTGTCAGCCGGTTTGCCGTGGCATACGGAGCTCCATCGCAGTCTTTAACACTGGTAGCATGCCGCGACAGCGTGGACGTGAACCGTATGTGCAGTTGACGGACTTTGAGCGAGGGCGTATAGTGGGCATGCGGGAGGCCGGGTGGACGTACCGCCGAATTGCTCAACACGTGGGGCGTGAGGTCTCCACAGTACATCGATGTTGTCGCCAGTGGTCGGCGGAAGGTGCACTTGCCCATCGACCTGGGACCGGACCGCAGCGACGCACGGATGCACGCCAAGACCGTAGGATCCAACGCAGTGCCGTAGGGGACTGCACCGCCACTTCCCAGCAAATTAGGGACACTGTTGCTCCTGGGGTATCGGCGAGGACCATTCGCAACCGTCTCCATGAAGCTGGGCTACGGTCCCGCACACCGTTAGGCCGTCTTCTGCTCACGCCCCAACATCGTGCAGCCCGCCTCCAGTGGTGTCGCGACAGGCGTGAATGGAGGGACGAATGGAGACGTGTCGTCTTCAGCGATGAGAGTCGCTTCTGCCTTGGTGCCAATGATGGTCGTATGCGTGTTTGGCGCCGTGCAGGTGAGCGCCACAATCAGGACTGCATACGACCGAGGCACACAGGGCCAACACCCGGCATCATGGTGTGGGGAGCGATCTCCTACACTGGCCGTACACCACTGGTGATCGTCGAGGGGACACTGAATAGTGCACAGTACATCCAAACCGTCATCGAACCCATCGTTCTACCATTCCTACACCGGCAAGGGAACTTGCTGTTCCAACAGGACAATGCACGTCCGCATGTATCCCGTGCCACCCAACGTGCTCTAGAAGGTGTAAGTCAACTACCCTGGCCAGCAAGATCTCCGGATCTGTCCCCCATTGAGCATGTTTGTGACTGGATGAAGCGTCGTCTCACGCGGTCTGCACGTCCAGCACGAACGCTGGTCCAACTGAGGCGCCAGGTGGAAATGGCATGGCAAGCCATTCCACAGGACTACATCCAGCATCTCTACGATCGTCTCCATGGGAGAATAGCAGCCTGCATTGCTGCGAAAGGTGGATATACACTGTACTAGTGCCGACATTGTGCATGCTCTGTTGCCTGTGTCTATGTGCCTGTGGTTCTGTCAGTGTGATCATGTGATGTATCTGACCCCAGGAATGTGTCAATAAAGTTTCCCCTTCCTGGGACAATGAATTCACGGTGTTCTTATTTCAATTTCCAGGAGTGTATATACCTGCGTCATTGAATACACATCAGAAATAAATTATTTGATCAAAATAGATCTTATTTGGGAACTCTTGCGGTATGATTTTTCTAAAATTAAACGATGCCAAAATTAACTATGCAAAAAGAGCCCAGAACGAGTATCTATGAAATATTATTATAAGTAGGTATTTGTCTGTAATAATTTTACCGTTTTCTTCTCATTCCGACAGTCGTCAGTTTTAGCGTTATGAACATGGTATGCCCTACCCCACTGAAGTTGTCTCTGCGATTCCAGAAATAACGATGTGATTTTTGTTTTGTGGGAATAATAAAGTCTTGTATAGTTCACTTAAGTTATAACTCTAGGTATTTCATAAAGGCATGTACGTACACCACTTCTGTCTGGATTCCAAATTTTATTTTCTGGCAAATAAACCTTTTGGATTAATGTCATACTGACCACCATTTAAAAATTTAAAAGTAATTTTCTGTGTCGACTCCCTCCACCTCTGTAGCTCGTTTGCTGTAGTTCTCTGGCAATTTATTTTCCTCGTGGGGGTGGTTCGCCCCATAGGAAACCATATACACTTTTATTCCATATTCTCCTAATATTTTGCAAAAATCTATCATCCATACGATGTTCAAGTATATTCACATTGTTCTTACAGTTTCCGGTGATTTTTATGTATCTCCGCAACTAACTGGAAAATTAAAAATGGTATTATTATATTTCATAATTTCAACCAGTTGTCTTGTCCGACAGTGATTTTTAGTGAGAGATTTAAATAGCCCCTGCAACAGTACTGAAACGTGCAGGATAACATTAAGTCATGAAGTATAAGATAACAATACTGTAATGGAAGCAATATCTACGGAAAGATTGTGGGAGAAATACGAGCGTGGTTTAATGGGAACTTTTCTTGCTGTATATGTCAAGAGACGAAACTTTTGGTGCAGAATGGATTGAGGTATAAGAAGCACAAGGTAAGTCAAATATTCATAACAGTATGTAGCCGGTAGCCTTAGTGAAATGTGTAATCTCCAGCGCTATATAAAGTCTTAATATATTATTGACAGTAACATGTCGATATGTCTGGATGTGTGCTCTTAGGGCAATATCCAATACAACTCTCAATTTTTTCAGTTCAGTATTCACCATTAAAAATAGTATTAGTTAGCAAGCGTTTGTAACTGTTATCGACACCTTTACACCTTTAGCAGGACACACTATGGGAGCCCATAGACTTGTTGAGCACTGTGTTGAGCACTGAGATGTAACACTAATAGTGACAATATGAGACTGAGATATTTTCTCCCACACACATTTCTTTAAGACAGGCTCCAGTAACTAGATATGTTGCGATGGCGGTAGTAACTAATGATGAAAGCACTGCCCGTTGAAAGGTGTGACTGTGAGTGAATGACACTATTTTACCTTCAATAACAATAACCAGCATATCAGGTTCTAAAATTGGACAACAGCATATTCAAGCGTAATCAGTTCATTAATGTTTACCATATGACTGCCATCACTGTAAGCGCTATGTGCCGGTACCCGCATCAGACGAGCTGGTTGAAAGCGTGTAACTGGATCTCTGAGTAACTCACGGCTATACAGTTGTCGGCAGCGCGCTTGGCGTTAATATTGGTAGCCGGTCCCATTAATACGCAACATTAAGCGATGGGTCGATTATGTCGAGTATCGTGTTTGCGGAAGTCACATTCGAAAGATAATGTATTTCCCTTTTTGTCAGTCTAAACAAAAACATTTTCGCACGTCATGATTCACTGAAAGGAGAACGTATCACATTTTTGGTAACAACTTGTTCCAAATATGTAAGAAAGCGTCAGCATCTCTCCATGCCCTACCGAAATAAAAATAGCCCTCCCCTCTGACCTGGAAAATAAATTTATTGATTACAGGGATGTTATTATGCATGAATGTTTCTCAGGAAAGCTCATGGCGGCTGGAACTGCGTATGAACGCCTGTGTTCCACATAAATGTGACGTTCTACTCCATGATCATATGCAGCCATCATATGCACAGCTATTCTGGCTGCGTACATGTTTCCATACATTTGGTCTCCTCTGTTGTCTTATCAACGTACACTGCCCTTCATATTTTCCTCAACCTTAACTCTTTTGTAGCTGCAACATCGCAGAAACACCCGTTAGCATCAGAACAAAATCCTTTCTGTTCCTTCAACTTTTGTGGTCCTGTCCTCCTCAGTTGCACGTAATACTACGGTATATTGATAATTTTCACTTGAAAATTATCAATATACCTTTCTGTTCCACTTCAACGCTCAGCCACTTCCCTTAGTCCTTTTTAGAAGGAGAACACATCTTTCAAAATATTAGAGAACTGAATAACGTCTCCAGTTTCTAAAGACAGTTAATGATATATCTCCTAAAGCAACGATAGTGACTACAGTTGTCCCTGCAAGCACTCGTTATCCCATTACATCATTCTCAGTGTTCTTAGCTGGTATAGACTCGGATCATTTTCCATTTTTATTAATATCTGTCTTTTTAAAATTATTGTTATTGCGTAGGTAACTGTGACGTAAAGAGTTCATATATATATATATATATATATATATATATATATATATATATATATATATATATATATATATACATTGGTCCGATGTAAGAGAGGGTTTGACGGCCCTTATCTGATCAAGTTACGTAAAGAAATAAATCAAATGGAGGAGATTTTACGAAAGCGCTGTTATAGTTTGTGGTCCGATTATGAGTACGAACCACTTTGTTCCAAACAAACCACGTGGAAAGTTTTACGATTAATATCAGGGCTACTTCTAAGTCATTGTAACGTCTAAGGCTATTTATAAATATTGTAAAATGTACAGCAATTTATTTCAGTTATTATTGGTCTCAAATATGGTTTCCCATGTTTCACTATTATTATTCCCAAAACCTCGTGAATGTAGTGAACGATGGGAAAGAAAACGAGTGTTGTAATTTGTATCCAATATAAATTAAGATCAAATGATGATCAACTCACGTTGATGTCTTGGCCACCAAATTCGGCTTGTATGAACTTCATGGACAACGTCGGGAAGGCTATCGAGACAAAGAGTTCTGACGCCACAGTCAATCACATCCCGGATGGTGACAGATTGGGTTCGGATTGGAACTCGCCACTGTGTTCCTCGAATCACTTCATGACACTCCTGACCTTGTGACTTGGCGCATTATCTTGCTAAAAGATCCCACTGCCGTCAGGAAATATGATCCTCGAGTAGGGGTTTACGTGGTCTGCAACCAATGTACGATACTCCTGGGTGGTTATGGTGTCTTGCACGAGCCACACTGGACCCATGGATGTTCCCCGGAGCATAATGGAGCCGCCGCCAGCCTTTCTCCGTCCCGCAGTGCAGGTGTGAAGGAACTGTTCCCCTGAAAGACGACGGATTCGTACCGTCCAATCGTCACGATGGAGAAGGTATCTGGATTTATCAGAGCGTGCAACCTCTGCGATTGCTTCAACGTCCAGTGCCGATGGTGACATGATGAGGTCGTTGTGTTAACATTGGTACATGCATGGGTCGTGTTCAGACACACTTGTACTCTGCCCAGCATTAAAGTCTGATGTTAGTTCTCCCACAATTTGCCACGTCTCCTGTTTGACCGGTCTGCCCAGCCCATGACACCTGTAATAATTTAACTCTAATACCTCATAGTTATTTCTGGCTATTGCAACTTTGAAGTACGTTGGTGTGTTTAACAGCTATTAAAAATGTGCTCTTCTTAAGGGAATATTTGTCCCATTAATATGATCCGATCCGAGGGCAACCAGATGCCTCCCCTAGACCTCGCCTCGTGATTATGTGAGGCCTGAAGGATGTGTAAGATTGAATGATAACCATACCGAGCACCACTGTAAATGATAGATAGCGTTCTGAGGAAACAATTGTCCATAAAGAAATGGCTCATATTTTTTTTTTTTTTTTGTTTCGGATATATGCTTATTCGAAATTTTATGTTTTAATTTAATTTTATCTCTAGTTATATGCGACCAACGTGAAGGTTGTAATATTTCAGTGTAAGTCATTAACGTCGCTCCACCACATTCCTAATGTTAATCACATTACAATCGAATGACACAAACTTACGTGCTTCGAGACAACGTACTTACATTCTGATATTCAAACCATAAGGTGAATTAGAAATTCAATGAAGGAAAAAACAAATTAATTCGTAGTCTAAATTTTAGGCTAAGACCTCTTTTGTTACCTACGTTGGTGGTCTTCTTCTCGGGCACCATTTCAGTTGTGAACGTACAGTATATTGATATGTGTGCAGCTGCCCAGTTCAACAGCAATTTTTACGCATTTCAGCACGGTGTTTAGATGTTGTCCGATATATGAGTACTAATGCGTAAAGCATACGTGCACGTCTGTCATTCACACAGAACACATATTCGATACCTTTTCCTACCTTAGTCGATAAAAATATCCTTTTCCATTTAAATCAATGCATGTCGATAAGCTGTCCTTATTTTCGTGCAAGATACAGGGTGACAATTACTGAGTTATATGAAACAAAAACGTAAATTAGTTAAAAACTACGGCATGCACACACTTTATTCAACATGTAAACGTCACTACAGATATTCGGGTTTAGGTTATGACATGTTCTATAAGCCTGACATCACTGGAGATGATGTGATGCAAACAAATAGCGAAATTATCCATGACCCGTTGAAGTGTCGAAATACTGATGCTGTCGATGACCTCCTGAATGGCTGTTTTCAGCCCATCAATGGTTTTGAAGTTATTGCTGTACACCTTGTCTTTAATATAGTCCCACAAAAAGGAGTCGCATGTGTTCACATCCGGAGCATACGGCGGCCAATCGAGGCCATGCCAGTATCCTGTTGGTATCCCAGAGCCAGAATGCGGTCCCCAACGTGCTCCTCGAGGACATCAAACATTCTTCTGCTTCGATGGGGTTGTGCTCCGTATTGCATGAACCTTAGCTTGTTGAAATCAGGGTAACTTTGGATACTGGGAAGAAACCATCTTCCAAAAACCTTCATGTATCCTTCGGTAATCACGGTGTTATCAAGCAATATCACACCGATTACTTCGTGGCTGGACATTGAGCACCACACAGTCACCCGTTGACAGTGAAGAGACTTGTCTATCGCAAGATGCGGATTCTCAGGCCCTGCTGGCCAGGGCAGCAGTCGAACATTTTCTGTATCCAGAAAGGCCCGTATAAGACCTGCAACGTGCGGTCGTGCATTATCCTGCTGAAATGTAGGGTTTCACAGGGATCGAATGAAGGGTAGAGCCACGGGTCGTAACACATCTGAAATGTAACGTGTACTGTTCATAGTGCCGTCAATGCAAACAAGAGGTGACCGAGACGTGTAACCAATGGCACCCCATACCATCACGCCGGGTGATACGCCAGTATGGCGATGACGAATATACGCTTCCAATGTGAGTTCACCGCGATGTCGCCAAACACGGATGCGACCATCATGATGCTGTAGACAGAACCTGGATTCATCCGAAATAATGACGTTTTGCCATTCGTGCACCCAGGTTCGTTGTTGAATACACCACCGCAGACGCTCCTGTCTGTAACGCAGCGTCAAGGGTAATAGCAGCCATGGTCTCCGAGCTGCTGCAAACGTCGTCGAACTGTTCGTGGAAATGGTTGTTGTCTTGAAAACGTCTCCATCTGTTGACTCACGATCCGTTACAGCCATGCGGATAAGATGCCAGTCATCTCGACTGCTAGTGATATGTGGCCGTTGGGATCCACCACGGCGTTCCGTATTACCCTCCTGAACCCACCGATTCCATATTTTGCTATCAGTCATTGGATCTCGACCAACGTGAGCAGCAATGTCACGACATGATAAACCGCAGTCGCGATAGGCTAAAATCTGTCCTTTATCAAAGTCGGAGCCGTGTTGGTACGCATTTCTCCTCCTTACACGAGGCATCCCAACAACGTTTCACCACGAAACGCAGGTCAACTGCTGTTTGTGTATGAGAAATCGGTTGGAAACTTTCCACATGTCAGCACGTTGTAGGTGTCGCCACCGGCGCCAACCTTGTGTGAATGATCTGGAAAACTAATTATTTGCATATCACAGCATCCTCTTCCTGTTGGTTAAATTTCGCGTCTGTAGCGCGTCATATTAATTGTGTAGCAATTTTAACGTCGGTAGTTTACTTTTTCCCTCTGTGCAATTTGCTTGTTGCGTTTACGTTCATGTGATTTTGTTTTTAGATCACATGCCCCAGTAGCCCGAGGGTGTAGTTTCTTTAACAGACAGAAAAAATATTAGAGGCATGATGTTTACCGTTTGCTGTTCTAAACACGCGTTCTTATTATGCTTGCGACATTTTTATTCTCATCATATAAACAACAAGAAACAGCACCACGCTTTAAGCCCAGAAAATCATAGCAATTTTCTTGGCCGACAGATGGAAAAAGCGGTGCTACTTTTGCTCATTTTACACAGGTAAAAATAGAACATCAGAAGGCGAGATCTGGTTAGACGGCAGTGCACACTGAGAACAGCCCTCTTTAGTAAAATAACAGAGGTCGTTAAGCAACTATAATGTGACCAAGTGTGTCTCGAAAGAGAACGGTGCATTGTGAAACTGCTTCCGATGCATCACGTGCAGCATTTTCTCCAGGGATTAGACTTATATACAAGGTGTCCAGAAATTAACTATCTATTATGTTGAAATAGTGATGGTATTTGCAATGTTTGCTATGGTATCGATTTATTTGTGATTACTTTCAACATGTTCGCCACCAATATCACGACACACTTAACATGTTTCAGCAGTGGCGCGAAACACATTCTGAAGCATTACTGGTGTTATGGCGGCAGCAGCTTGTGTAATGCGGATCCTGAGCTCCTGCAATGTGGTAATGCGTCGGGTAAACAGACATAGCGGATGATGAAAAAGTCAGTATAAATTTGAAAACTTAATAAACCACGGAATAATATAGATAGAGAGGTAAAAATTGACACACATGCTTGGAATGACATGAGGTTTTATTAGAACAAAACAAAATGTCCTACAGATGGCGCTGGACAGCAAAACGTCAGTGACTGGGCATAAAAATCGTGTATAAAAGGAGCTGTAATGAGAGAGAGAATCAGATGCGTCAGCAGTTTTAGCATGTTGACGTTACCAGAAAAGCCGCTTTTAGTGAAGCTGTATTATCAGAATGGGGAATGTGCTAGTTCAGCGTTACGATCCTATCGCCATAGGAAGGGGATTCGAACGGGTAAAGGTCCGTTGACAAATGCAGCTGTGGCGAGAATGATTTCGAAGTTCGAAGCCACGGGTTGTTTAGACGATAGACCCCGTAGTGGCCGACCGAGCACAAGGCGTAATGCTGCTGAGACAGTTCAGGAAGAAATGGAGACGGTAGCGGGTTCGTCTATGCACGGGGAAGTCATCGCTAGTGCAGTCGCACGCCGCACCGGCATTCGATACACTATTGTTTGGTTGGCACTTAGGCGTACCCTCCGATGCTATCCGTACAAAATCCATCGGTATCATGAAATGTTACCAAGCGATTTAGTGAAGCGGAGGGCATTTGCGATGTGGGCATTTCAAAAGATGGCGGAAGATGACGATTGGTTGAGTAACGTGTCGTGAATCGACGAAGCTAATTTCACGCTCCGAGGGTCTCTCAACAACGCCCACAACTGCAGAATTTGGGCTACCGAAAATCCTAGAACTGTCGTGGAAACTCCATTGCACGACGAGAAAGTCACGGTATGGGTTGGATTTACCACAACTACCGTTTTCGGACCTTTTCTCTTCGAGGAAATGCGTAATTATGGTTTTGTAATTGCTACCACGACGGGTGACAGGTACACCGATATTTTACAGAATCGCATCATCCCCAGCCTGGCTGACAAACACCTGCTGGAACGTACGATGTTTATGCAGGATGGCGCTCGACCCCACATTGCTAGACGCGTGAAAGATGTCTTGCGCGCGTCGTTTGGTGATGATCGTGTGTTAAGCCGCCAATTTCGTCATGCTTGCCCTCCCAAGTCCCCAGACCTCAGTCCGTGCGATTATTGGCTTTGGGGTTACCTCAAGTCGCAATTGTATCGTGATCGACTGACACCTCTAGGGATACTGAAAGGCAACATCCGACGCCAATGCCTCACCATAGTTCCGGACATGCTTTGCAGTGCTGTTCACAACATTACTCCTCGACTACAGCTATTATTGAGGAATGATGGGGGACATATTGAGCATTTCCTGTAAAGAAAATCATCTTTGCTTTGTCTTACTTTGTTATGCTAATGATTGCTATTCTGATCAGATGAAGCCCCATCTGTCGGACATTTTTCGTACTTCTGTATTTTTTTGGTTCTAATAAAACCCCATGTCATTCCAAGCATGTGTGTCAATTTGTTCCTCTCTATCTACATTATTCCGTGACTTATTCAGTTTTCAAATTCATACTGACTTTTTGATCAACCGGTACTTTGATCACTTCCAGCATAAAACCGTCTACCGGACTTAGGTACATGGAGTGTGCCGTCTACGGCAAGGGGCCTGAGCGTCCAACCCATCTCCCAGGGAACTGTGAATTCAGGAACGTGCGCTTAAGACATGGTGCCCCACGTTGCTGAAAGTAAACAGTATCCCGAAGCTCATCCTGGATAAGCTGTGGCAACAGAAAATCTGTGAGCAGGCCTAAGTACACTGCTCCACTTATGGTTTCTTCAGCGAGGAAAAACGGTCGGTCAACCTTGTCGCAATTGATGCCCATCCAAACACTATGCTCCGGAGAGTCTCAAATGACTTCAACATCTTCCACTGATAATGTGTGAGCCCAGATAACGCAGTTATACCTTTTAACCTTTCCACAACTGCGGAGTCGCTTCATCACTGAATAAAATGTGTTTCACGATGTTACGATCTTCAATTGCAACGAGCACGTTCATGCACATGGCTACACGCCCTGCATAATCTTTCCCATGCAGGTGGTGGAGAACCTGCAGGTGGTACGGCTCCTTCTTTAGGGTAAACCGCGACACCTTGTGTACCATCGAAGTCGGGATGTCAATTTCACTGATGCCGCACCGATTTAGGACTCATTTCAATGGATGGCTTAAGCCCTTTCATTGCCGGTTGACTGACGTCCTTGTCCGGGCTTCCTTGCCAGCAATCCTGTGCACCTTGTTTACCAATGTGCGGATTGGTTTATCAGTGGACCATCGTCATGGAATTTGCTGTGAAATCTCATCCGAATGTCATTAACGACCTCTGTATCATTCACGTCACAGTAGCCACCTTCTCTTCTACGGTAAACTTCATGATCATGAACCCTGTTAGCCAAGAAACACATGTAAAATCGTTAGCATTAGATTAATGTATGATATTAAGCAACGAAGTACACCCAAAATATGCTAAATGTACCAGCAATAATTTACCATATACAACCTCCTCATAAAGTATGTACTTCTACAAAATAGATACTTAATCGCTCGATACCTTGTGTAATGCAGAGGTTTTTCGTAATGTTCCACATCTGATGTACTCTTAGCGCACAGAAACCTGTTCCTGTTTGCCACAGAGCAGTGAGAAAGCTCCTTGTTCAATTTTGCACAAACGTCGGCGATTTATAATTCATTGTACACACCATACAACATATAGACACTGAAAGACAGAAGACAGACTGTAATTGTAACAGCCGAAGAGTGTGAAACAGAAGCACTAGTTGAGCTAGTACAGAAATTGGATTGTTGCCTACTCCCCTCTTGTTCAGAGTGTGCATACATCAAACTGTAAACAAAATGAAAATGGAAATAAGAGAAAAGAAATAAACAGTTTGTGACAAGTTTGTTTGCATGGCTATCCTCCGCAACAAGCACATAACTGCTCGTTTTGTAAATAAAACTTAATTTATTTTTCCCAGACGAGTTTCGCCTTTTCTTGCCGAAAGTGATCTTCAAGGGGATCTATAACGATACAGTTTTGTTATTTTTAGATTATGAAAGAGTCCACCTCACTTTTCTTTATGTATATAAGTAAATAGTTACAGTTTGCTGTGATCTGTGTTTCCTGTCATCTGGTCTAGAAGTCGCACTACCACTTTTATTTCCGACACAGGAGTACAATTTTGTATTCCGAAGTTTTTCACAGTGTTCACCATGTTTCTTCTTCTTTTTTGTGGTTTGTTATTATTTTACCATTAGATGTAGCTATTTTTCGAACGCTGTGCTTTTAACAACGTAAATAATGTAGCTTCATATATTGTTTGCTCCTTTTCGGTTTGTTTACATACATGCTGACAACCTAACGAAGTATATGGTCAAAACCAATTTCTTTTCACGATCTGTGCCTAAGTGTGTGTGTGTGTGTGTGTGTGTGTGTGTGTGTGTGTGTGTGTGTGAGAGAGAGAGAGAGAGAGAGAGAGAGAGAGAGAGAGAGAGTGTAGTGAACCGAAATGTGTTGGTGAGGGAGGGGGGGGGGGGGTGAGCGGTTGATGGTTTTGATTTGTAGAGTGTTGGAAAGCTTTGGTGACAGATGATTTGATTTTTGGTTTCTGTGTTCTGTGGTGGGATTCATGGATGAGTGAGTGCTTTCATTAACCATTAAAAGGAAAATGAAGCAGGAAGCACCAAACCAAAGACAACAACACAACAGAAAAAAAACACAAACACGTAGTGCCATAACAACTACACAGAATAGGATGAAAGAAAACACAAGATGGTACACAATGACATACAAACAGAAACTCACACAAAATCACTAACGTTTTCAAAAGACCGGTACTAAACATAGCATACACAATAGTCAATTCTATACAAAAATAGACTCAAAAAGTTACAAAAAACAGAGGCATACACCAAAAAGCAGGTACATATCAACTACAGTGTAATGCTTGCGAAGGTAGATACAGAGGACAAAGAGGTAGAACATCTGATGTCAGATACAGAGGACATATGAGAGCCTGGAAGTATGGTACCAAAAATTACACATTTGCAGAACACCCAGGAGAGCATAACCACAAACTAACCACTGAAATGAAATGTCGTGTGGCTAGACCTGTGGCCTGGTGCAAGTGTTTTGAGTTGACGCCACTTCGGTGGTTGCGTGTCGATGGGGATGATATAATGATGACGAATACAACACAACACCCAGTCCCTGAGCGGAGAAAATTTCCAACCCAGCTAGGAATCGAACCCAGCCCCCGTTGCAAGGCATTCCGTCGCACTGACCACTCAGCTATCGAGGCGGACAACTAATCACTACAGAAGAAGATATGAAAATATTTAGAGTCAACAATAAAAAGCACCTCCTAACCCTCCAAGAAAATTACCACATACAGAAAACCAAAACAGAAAGGAAAACCCTGTTGATTGATCAAGTATGCATGACAAACAAGTCATTGTTTACGCTAATAGATGAAATAATGGAATAAAACTCCCAAAGAGAATTAATATAAAATAATAATAATAATAACAATAACAACAACAACAATAATAATACTAATACTAATAATAATTCATGTTTGCTATACAGGATCAAACAATAAACACCAGATATTACAGCAAGATTATTAAAGATCCCAATACCACAACAGATAAATGCAGGCTTTGCAAACAACAAATAGAAACAGTAGATCACAACACAAACAAATACAGAATACCCCAGAAGACATGACAATGTAGCAAAAACAATACATAAAAAACTTGCCATACAACATAAACTAATAAAACAACACGTTCCCACATACAAGTATGCACCACAAAGTGTCCTGGTGAATGATGAATACAAATTATACTGGAACAGAACCATTATAACAGATAAAACAACACCACATAACAAACCTGACACATACTCACCAATAAAAAGATGAAATTAACACAACTAATCGAAATATCCATACCCAATACAACAAATATATAGAAGAAAACAGAAGAAAAATTCGAAAAATACATCCAACTGGCTGAGGAAGCCAAGGACATGTGGCATTAGGATAAAGTTGACATTATACCAATTATACTATCAACTACCGGAGTCATACCACACAATATCCACCAGTGCATCAACGCAATAGAGCTACATCCAAACTTATATATACAACTACAGAAACCTGTAATTATTGATACATGTTCAATTACCCGAAAGTTCCTAAATGCAATGTAACATACACTGTACAGTTAAAAGGAAGTCATGCTTGATCAAGGTCCGCGTCACTTTCCATTTTTGACCAGACATAACATCTGAGAAAAGAAATAATAATAATAATAATACCACCCAATATAGTAATATTACCTCCCAACACCCTTTCGCTCATTCATCCATAAACCCCTCCACAGTACAGTGAAGCGAAAAGTCAAACCAGCTGTCACCAAACCTTTCAATCACTCTCCAACAGTCATTACATTCATAGTCAACACTCTACAACTCAAACCATAACCCCCCCCCCCCAAACACACACACACAATGTTATTAAAACAAAACAAAAAACGTTTTCACGCTCTTCAGCTCACTATATCTCTCCCATACACACACGCACGGACGCACAGATTATACATCATGAAGAGGAGTTGGTTTTTAGCATATACTTCGTTAGTTTGGCCACAGGTATGGAAACAAATCAAACAGGAGCAAAGAAGACATGAAGCAACAATAATTACGTTGTTAAAAGTGCAATGTTCGAAAAAACAGCTATATCTAGTGGTAAAAGAATAATAACATACTACAAAAAGAAGAAGAAACATGGTGAACACTGCGAAAAATTTCGGAATATATAACTGTGCTTATTTGTCGGAAATAAAAATGGTAGTGCGACCTCTAGACCAGATGAGAGGAAAAGCATATCACGGCAAACGTAACTAATTACTTATTTGCGTAAAGAAACGTGAGGTGAACTGTTTCATAACCCAAAAATAACTTAACTGTAACGTTATAGATCCCTCTGAAAATACCTTTGAGCAAAAAACGGCGAAACGCCTACAGAAAAGTTATATTGAGATGTAGAAACAAAAGGTGGATGTATTTTAAAAACAAATAAACAGTTTGTTGTATACCCAGAAATAGTGATTCCATAAGCGATGGAAAAAAAGTGAGAAAGGCATTATAAAAGTTGTTGGACAGCAATCGAATGAAGTCTGGTGGTGATGTGGATACGATATGAGAAAATGTGACTCAAAAAGTAGCGAACGGATTTCAATATTTGGATACCTAAATTACTGATGACATCGGAAGTAAACTGAGCATAAAATAAAGACCATCGGAAGAAAGATAACGACCAATATATTTAATTTAACAAACATCATTATTTGCTAATACTCACCCGGCCCCCTACTCCTCAACCCCTGATAATACTCCACTCCTCATAAATAAACTCTTCGCTGAGAATAAATTTATATTATCTCACAGTCTTAAAATCCAATTGCTAGTGCCTTCCGTACTTACATGCTCACAGATTCTGCTGTCTTAGATATTAAGACCCGGAAAATGACATTCATGTGCATATACCTTCACCTTCTGGTGAAAAAATACTGTTTGTCATTGAACTGTTTAACAATTTCACCACTTAAGTGTTTAACCATTAACCTTTCACCATTAAACCATTTACCGTTTAACCATATACCATTTACCATTCACCGTTCACCATTTACCCAAGTAAGCAGTGGTATATACTCCCAGGTATTTCGGTTAACATATTAATTACGTTCCACTCTACGAAAGATTAGTCTTCAATGTCGGGTGTGAAATCTCGACAAAAGAACAACAGGAAATCGCTTCGCTGCCAAAGGAGGCTGACTCTAACGTGCAAAATATATTTAAACCCATTTCTCACGTGATGCAGGGACTGAGGCAGGTGAAGGCTACGACGGAGAAGGTGAAGTCAAATAAAACAATGTATTTATGAAAGTAGAAGATGGTGGTATTCGATGAAGAGGAGAAGAAGAATTTGATGATGATACACTGTGGACCATGATGGTGACGATGGAGATAAAGAGAAGTCACGGAAAAAATTTTCGTCAGGAAGGGCTAAATAGATACAGAGTTTTCTGTCGAACCGTCAGATTAGAATCGATATCCAAAGTGCAGATGACTGATGTTTCACCAGTACAAGTAGAGGAAAATAATTTAATGATTCACAATGCAAGATACCTGGGAATGTTGGATTATGTCATCTAAGGTTTGAAATTGAATCTCCTAAAAAGCTTTACTCACATAAAAAACTTTACAAAACTTGAGAGCTTCAAAATTATGTTAAAATTCTCAAGGCTGCCAATGTTCACAGTCAAAGATACCTCTCCCACAGGGAGCATATCGCTAAGCGTGCATTCGTAAAATATGGTGGATCACTATTGAGAGGTGTTGACAGAACATATCAGCACGGAAGAGAATGCTGTTCCAGTTCCTAATACTTTTGGATAAAAAATTTCTTGCCAGTTTTGACAGAGAAGAGGGTGCGCTACAAGAAGCATAGACTGCAACTTTCCATCACACCTACCTATCACTAAAAATAGATATACGGGGACAGCAGTTCCAAAAGGAGAAGAAACCAGACGAAGGAGAAGAGGACAAACACGTTAAGGCCAAAGGAAACAATGTATTTATGAGAGCGGAAGGTGGAGATACAGGATGAGAAGAAGAAGCAATGAGGAAGACGGTGAAGCAGAAGAGGACGATTGTGATGATGATCAACAAGACGATTAGAAAGATTGTGATGAGGAAGCTGATATTCACCACTGGAAACAGAAGGTGTCCAACAAATCGTCAACGCATGTGGACTCTGCCCAATTACCGGAATAAATTGGTAGTGTGATTAGTTGCTACCTTTGAAAGTGGTAGTTAGTAATTCACATGATAACGAAATAATACCAACTGAATAACAACTTAGGGCAGCATCCATTATTGTTTTAAATTTGTACTGGCTATGAAATTTAATAAAGTGAAACACTCGATTGCAGAGTGGGAGGATGCGTATGATAACATTCCATTAGCAGAAATATGTGACATATCTTCCTCTCTCGCAGATAAAAATGAGAGAAATATTGGAATTTTAAAAAGATAGCAATGCATGAATAAAATTTTCACCTCGGTAAAGACGCGAAACAAATGCGACAGCACGATGTAGTTAATAATATGACCACATCGGGAAATGATAAAATTTTCTGCTGCACTGCATCACCTTCATTCAAATACCTATCCCCTAGCGCATCGCGGTTTTTTCATGTATTACTTCCTGGTGTTTATTGAATATCATTGACCGTGAAAATATAACGCTGACATCAATGGGAAAAGGGGTAATAAATATTGATTTCGAATTTCTAAAAATAGGTGTGAAGGCTCGACATGTGGGGAATACAGTGCTCAAAAGACACGACACAGTAAGCATTCTGTCATCCTTCCTTCAAACAATGTGTGCGCAGACTCAAGCAATTATGGATAAAATGATTATTATTCGGGAAATCACATATTATAGGTAACTAACAACACATGCATCATAATACATCAAGATTTGAACCGTTAGTGAGTAGCTGGAAGAGGATGTCTCAGCTTCTTCGTACATTTATTACTCTGAAGAAAATGAATGCCATACAAGGATTACATATTACACCTTATGCACACTATGTGTGAACTACAGTTAACATCTGTTCTTCTATCATTGATATTATATAAATGCATTGTGACGTAAGAGTATCTTACTCGTTGGATGTTTCTTTGTAAAAGTAATTATTTATATATATATATATATATATATATATATATATATATATATATATATATATATATGCTTCAATGACATCCATAAAAGAGCAGCTCGAAAATTCGAAAGATTTGGAAACAGCTCACATAATTATTGCTTGGGGTTTTACATATCGAACAATATGCACTGAGTCTTGGGAGGTGATGAAGAGAGGCTTTATTCGGTTTCAAAGGAGAAGTAAACTTGTAGACAAAATTACAGTGCCAATAGTAGAGGCTTGTCATCAGAGACAGAGCGTAGAAATATTACATGTGAAAAGACTGAATGTAAAAACATTACACAGTTTGAACAATGAATTTCGATATTTTTAGCTAGAATGTATGTAATAGATTATGCTGAAGAGTCTGTGTAAATATGCCTAATTGGGTGGCTTTTACTGTGTACAGTCAACCAAGGTGCATAAAACTTTCTTTGTAATGTAATCTTCTTAACATCAAGAGTATTTATGCATTGTGTATGTGCATGTAAAATAATGTGAAAACTTTAAATATGTGAGAAATGTACAGCATTGAATGAAAAAGCATTATAGAATTTAAACTCTGAACGTTCCTTGTCACAGAGTATGTATATATCCTACATTACAATTTTATCGTCTTGTTGAAGTTTACACTTCAAATATTATCTCTTAATCTCCCTCCACTTCCCTATCCTCTAATATATTACAAACAGAGATTAAAATTACTGATGAGGCTAAATCTTTGGTGCTTACTTTTTTCTGACATTGGATTAAAGAGAATGGAATCGCTTGTTTCTAAAAAGAAACGTACACTCGATTCATAAATTAATTAAGTGGAAGAAAAAGTATTCCAATACCTTGTTTAATGATATAATGGCTACTTTCTTTCTGCTTTGTGAAGCAATTCGTTATCTAGAATGTGTAAGCATAATATTATCTATCTCAAAAGGTATTTAGAGGTCATATGATGCTCTCTTCTTATAGCAATAAAATCAGAAGAAACAATATTTTGTAGTACATAATTTATGTGAAAGATAGAACTTATAATTAATGAATGAATTCTGAGCACAATACATGTGATATAAAGCTTTTAGCAGCCGCTGGTGAAGTATCAGTGCACCAGCAGTGCAGTAGCGAGTCGCATGTTTGGCTTTCATATTTGTTTTGCAATTTTATTCTTAATTTGTTTCCGAGTCTGTATGCGCTTGCATATTCAATTACATAAAATCCTTGCGTATTCTCGTATTTGAGAGGAGTAATATTGCTTATTATAGCTGTAAAGTATAAGTTCGCGGAGTCGTTAGACTGTTGTTTGTTTTGGGCAGCCAGTGGTTTCTGTTTATTTCGGAGAGTCAGTTAGCAGCAGACAGAGGCCAGTGCAGCTTCATCTGTGCTTGCAGAGTGACGTGTGCGAGCAGCAGTAGCAGAAACTAGTCGTATATTCAGTTTTTCGTATTAGTTCCGCAGGTTTAATTCAAATTACTTTGTGTGTTTGTGTGCTTGCGTGGTGAATGTTTTCGGATCTTTGAGTATTTTCGAATTAGGTGTGGGTACTATCAAATTTTAATAACGGTAGAGGCACCCCATGTGTCGCTTGCTGCGTCCGCTAACTCCGCCGCCGAGGCACCTTCTAGTGTAGCCGGTGCGTTGGTGCCGCCCTCACCTCAGGGTGAGTGGCGGACTGCGAAGCGTTCGCTTCGCTCGAGGTGGAGGGCCAATGTGAAGGCTGGCCGTCTGGCCTCGACCGTTCATCCTAAGAGTGAGCAGGTGGCCGCTCCTTCAGCAGGGCCCGAGCAGGCACACGGAGGCAAAGGCTTGCTGCTTATTGCGAGCTCCAACGTTAGGCGGGTGATGGAGCCCCTTAGGGAAATAGCGTACAGGACTGAAAAGAATTTAACGTGCACTCGGTTTGTCTGCCGTGGGGCCTCATCCAAGATGTGGAGGCGGCCTTGCCTGCGGCTATCGAGCGTACGGGGTGCAGTCGTCTGCTAGTAGTTGTTCACGTCGGCACCAATGGTGCCTGTCGCTTGGGTTCTGAGGCGATTCTCAGTTCGTACAGGCGGCTGGCAGATTTGGTGAAGACCGCTGGCTACGCACGCGGCGTCCAAGCAGAGCTCTGTATTTGCAGCATCGTTCCCAGAGTGGATCGGAGTCCTTTGGTTTGGAGCCGAGTGGAGGGTCTCGACCAGAGGCTTCGTCGACTCTGTGACGGTCTTGGCTGCAGATTTTTAGACTTGCGCTATTGGGTGGGGAATTATAGGACGCCCCTAGATAGGTCAGAGGTGTACTACACAAAGGAACCAGCTACTCGGGTAGCAAAGTACTTGTGGCATGCACTTGGGCTTTTTTAGGCTAGGCAGTAGTGCGAGGTGTCCTGATGAACACTCACCAGTCGACGTGCAGGCAGGGAAATTAGGACGCGCTCAGTGTAAAGACACTTCAGCAGTCAAGATATTAGCATTAAATTTTCAGAGTGTTCGGAATAAAGTTCCTGAATTTACTGCCCTCCAGGAAGCGTATGACGCGCAAATTATTCTCAGGACTGATACCTGGCTGAACCCTGAGATTGGAAGTTCTGAAATATTTAGAGAGGGTTGGAACGTATATCGGAAAGACAGATTAGACACCGTAGGAGGTGGTGTCTTCATTGCAGCTGACAAAAATATTGTGTCTACTTAGGTCGAAGTAGAGTGTGATTGTGAAGTTATCTGGACACGTTTAACAGGGCTAGGAGAAATAAAGTTAATTGTTGGGTGTTATTACCGGCCACCAGGTTTCACCGTGACAGTTCTACACTCTGTATCGCAGAAATACCAGAATCATGCCATATTTGTCGGAGGCGACTTGAACCTACCTAGTATAGACTGGGATGTCTATGGATTCATTACAGGTGGTACAGGCAAGCTGTCGTGTGAATTGCTTTTGAACACATTATCCGGAAACTGTTTTGAGCAGCTAAATCGACAGCCAACGCGTAATGGGAATATTTTAGATCTGGCAGCCACGAACAGACCAGACCTCATCGACGATATCAGTGTTGAGACAGGGGTTAGTGATCGTGATGTTGTCATTACGACTATGGTTACGAAAGTTAAAAAGTCGGTCAAGAAGGTTAGGAGAGTGACTTGAAATAGCAGATAAGCAGTTGTTAGCATTCCACTTAGTAAATGAATCGACTTCATTTGCTTCCGGTACGATGGACGTGGAAGAATTATGGGGAAATTTTAAACACATTGTAAATTACGCATTGGACAAGTATGTGCCGAAAAAGTGGGTTACGGACGGAAAAGACCCACCGTGGTGTAACAGCGCGATTTGGAGAATGCCCAGGAAGCAAAGGCAGTTGCACTCGCGGTACAAGAACGGGACAATGAGGACAGGCAAAAGTTAGGAGAGATTCGTGCCGCTGTAAAAAGAGCGATGCGCGAGGCATTCAACCACTACCACCGTAATACCTTAGCAAAAGATCTTTCTGAAAACCCAAGGAAATTCTGGTCTTACGTAAAATCGGTAAGCGGGTCGAAGGCTTCCATCCAGTCACTCACTGATCAGTCTGGCCTGGCAACGAAAGACAGCAAAACGAAAGCTGAAATCTTAAATTTAGCACTTGAGAAATCTTTGAGGCAGGAGGATCGTACAAACATACCGCCGTTCGAGTCGCGTAGAGATTCCCGTATGGAGGACATAGTGATAGACATCCCTGGGGTTGTGAAGCAGCTGAATGGGTTGAAAATAAATAAATTGCCAGGTCCTGATGGGATTCAAATTCGGTTTTACAAGGAGTACTCTACTGCATTGGCTCCTTACTTAGCTTGCTTTTCTTGCGAATCTCTTGCCCAACGTAAAGTCCCGAGCGATTGGAAAAAAGCGCAAGTGACGCCTGTATATAAAAAGGGTATAAGGACGAATCCTCAAAGTTACAGACCAGTATCCCTGCAGGATTCTCGAACATATTCTCAGCTCGAATATAATGAATTTCCTTGAGTCAGAGAAGTTACTGTCCATGCATCAGCACGGCTTTAGAAAGCATCGCTCCTGCGAAACGCAACTCGCCCTTTTTTCACCTGATATCGTGCGAACCATGGATGAAGGGTATCAACGGATGTCATATTCCTAGACTTTCGGAAAGCGTTTGGCTCGGTGCCCCACTGCAATTCCTAACTAAGGTACGAGAGAATGGGATTGGTTCCCAAATATGTGAGTAGCTCGAAGACTTCTTACGTAATAGAACCAAGTACGTTGTTCTCGGTGGTGAGTGTTCATCGGAGGTGAAGGTAACATCTGGAGTTCCCCAGAGAAGTGTGGTAGGTCCGCTGTTGTTTTCTATACACATAAATGATCTTTTGGATAGGGTGGATAGCAATGTGCGGCTGTTTGCTGATGATGCTGTGGTGTACAGGAAGGTGTCGTCGTTGAGTGACTGTTGGAGGATACAAGATGACTTGGAATGGCAGCTAACTCTATATATGGATAAATGTAAATTAATGCAGATGAATAGGAAAAAGAATCCGGTAATGTTTGAATACTCCATTAGTAGTGTAGCGCTTGACACAGTCACGTCGATTAAATATTTGGGCGTAACATTGCAGTGCGATATGAAGCGGGACAAGCAGTTGCGGGGAAGGCAGATAGTCGTCTTCGGTTCATTGGTAGAATTTTGGGAAGATTTGGTGCATCTGTAAAGCAGACCGCTTATAAAACACTAATACGACCTATTCCTGAGTACTGCTCGAGCCTTTGGGATCCCTATCAGCTCGGATTGAGGGAGGACATAGAAGCAAAAAATTCAGAGGCGGGCTGCTAGATTTGTTACTGGTAGGTTTGATCATCACGTGAGTGTTACGGAAATGCTTCAGGAACTCGGGTAGGAGTCTCTAGAGGAAATGAGGCGTTCTTTTCGTGAATCGCTACTGAGGAAATTTTGGGAACCAGCATTTGAGGCTGACTGCAGTACAATTTTACCGCCGCCAGATTATATTTCGCCGAAAGACCACAAAGACAAGATAAGAGAGATTAGGGCTCGTACAGAGGAATATAGGCAGTCACTTTTCCCTCGTTCTGTTTGGGAGTGGAACAGGGAGAGAAGATGCTAGTTGTGGTACGAGGTACCCTCCGCCATGCACCGTATGATGAATTGCGGCGTATGTATGCCGATGTAGATGTAGATGTAGATGTAGAAGTAAATGTATTAACTGTACTGTTACCTGCAAAACACATCATTCCGTACATAACAATGTTAACAAATGACAACGAAATATTATATATGGTTAATAAGGTTTATATTAACTTTTTACCACACAATGTGAACAAAACTGCCTTAATTGCATAAAAATTAACACAAAACTCTTTACAAAATATTATTTGTTATTGCCACATCTCAGTCATCTTCATTCTTTAGTGTGATAGACCATGTCTTCAGCTAATTATAGAATATCAATGCTGTGGTTCTGTAATACACTTGAGATGTTCTCTATATCAACCTTTTTCTTGTTAGAATTTCGGGGACAAATTTCTGAATCTAACAGTATGAAAAGGCGCACACTTCATTCTTTCCTTAGCACTCAAGACACAAATAAAACCTACGTTCATGAATTTTCATGGTATACATAAAAATCAAAAACCCATAGAATATTAAAAAGGTATCCAACTTACCATTGTTTCGTTTCCTTTTTTTTATAATTATTTGGAACTTGAAACCTTGAACTGCTCATGTTAATATTATCTATGGAATAGATAATAATTTTTTGCACTAAAAATCATCGACTGGTTCAGTATGAACCCAGGTTTCCATCACATCTATTTCCAATACAAGACAACTCTTCGAGTTGTCCCTCATTAGAAATCTCTACAAAATTTAATCCTTACAAGCGGCAAGGCAACTCCGGTTTTTGTTCCAGTCGATGCATGTATGTCTCCCTTAAGCCGAAAACGACATAATCCGTGTTTTCAGTTTTTGAAGAGATATCCCCTTTCAACAGTGAGGTATTACGAATTTGTGCATGGCATAGTGTGTGTGTGTGTGTGTGTGTGTGTGTGTGTGTGTGTGTGTGTGTGTGTGTGCCTACGAAAGGTTTTGATAAATATTCGAATACTTTGAACATAGGACCTGAAGAAGACTGTGGAAAATAAATTAGTATAACTTGATACTATAGAATATGGCAAGCTTTGGCAAAAACGTATGCTAAAAACTGTGAAACTATGTGGCATTTTGACTGCTTTTTATAATGTAACCCTACATTCATACTAGATGGTACATTCAATTTGCACATGTATGAAAATTGATAAACAGAAATATAAGTCTTTTAACTGCAAGGAGTAGTTTTGGATATGGAATCGCAACTGTCACAAAGTTACCCACCAGCTCAGGACACCAGTGTGACATGAATTCTAAAACAGGAAAAGCAGAGATAAATTCATTTGTCACAACAATGGGTAGAGCTATGGTTCCTTTATGACAGACAATTATAAATTCGTTAAAAATTTGTCAAGTTTTAAGCATTTTGATTTATCGATACACTGAAAACAATTAATTACAGAGGTTTGCCATATGGTGAGACTTTTTTTATGTTTTCTTAAAATCCGACTAATTATAGGCCTGCCGTGTCGAAGCATGCTTTCAATATGGTAGTTAAATAACATTTGTTACACATCTTTTCAGTAAAATTAACGCTATATCATCTGAGCGAAGCAATTAGTTCCAAATGTTTGACAATTACTTACAAGTTCTCTGGTACGAGAAAAAACATAGTTAATTACACATTCAGTGCAATAGACTTTGCAGCTGTATGTTATGTTTAGAAACAAAGTTATGATACGAAATAAAACTTTGTCTTTTTTTCCAAATAATTCACAAACGCCTCTAATTTCGTTGTTGAGACTTGATGTATAAAAATTTAATTGCTACACTTGTTTCTGAAGACATGTGTGATATCACAAAATCTACAGAAACAATCTTCTTCGTACTCCATTGAATGAAGAATTTTTTGATACGGATTGATCTGTAAATCAAACCTTCCACTTTTCTGCACCTACCAACAAAATGACTTTGTGAGTAGATGATGTGTATTGGATGTACTTGAAGCTTTCATTACTATCCTGAATTTTGACCTAAACTGCAGTACTTATGATAAAAAAACTAGAGCAAGCTGTTGCCACAAAGTAATATGTCAGTCTGAAAGTTACCACCTTTCGCAATGCTGCGCTGTCACTGGCTGTTTCATTTTAATGACTATTCGTCCCGATACCATGATGTTACGATTTCAAAATTTACGTTATTGAAAAAATGGCATAGTCTGTGACGTCAGAATGGTAACGTCATAGATGATGGGTGTGACTTCTGAATTTACAAATGTAAACGAATTGGCCCAACAACCCCAGTGTAAAGAGAGTAAGCTAGAGTTAGCTTTTCTACTCTCTTATGGGTACGGTACTTCTGCTCCCAACATTACGTCGCATGTCGAAATGAAGTAAAATACTCCCCATATTATTCTTCTCACTTCGCTGTCACAATAGTCTGAACAGTTCAAACCATAAAGTATATTGGACAATATTTACCATCGGACAAATGTACTGACTTAAATGTCTGTTATAAGCTGTATGCGGAACGTATAAGCCGACTTACACAGCCAAAATCACCCACAGTGGTGTGTCGAACAGTCCACATGCCTGAAGTCGTTCAGTGTTTCTGGAGCTATTATGTCGCATGTGTACTAGGTACCATGTGACATATAAAAATACGAGATACTGGCAGAAGTAAGGCTGTGAGGTCCGGGCGTGAGTCGTGCTTCGGTAGCTCAGATGGTAGAGCACTTGCCCGCGAAAGGTAAAGGTCCCGAGTTCGAGTCTCGGTCGGGCACACAGTTTTACTCTGCCAGGAAGTTTCATATCAGCGAACACTCCGCTGCAGAGTGGAAATCTCATTCTGGAAACATCCCCCAGGCTGTGGCTAAGCCATGTCTCCGCAATATCCTTTCTTTCAGGAGTGCTAGTTCTGCATGGTTCGCAGGAGAGCTTCTGTAAAGTTTGGAAGCTAGGAGACGAGATACTGGCAGAAGTAAGGCTGTGAGGACCCGGTGTGAGTCGTGCTTCGGTAGTTCAGATGGTAGAGCACTTGCCCGCAAAAGGCAAAGGTCCCGAGTTCGAGTCTCGGTCGGGCACACAGTTTTAAACTGCCAGGAAATTTTATTTAACATGTTTATATGAACGCTTACCTCATCTTGAATACAGGCGACTTCTATTCTGCTCATGTTGCATTAATTGTATCTATGGACGGATGGGTCATATATGCTCTTTCTACGCCCTTCTCCCCCCCCCCCCCCCCCCACCAAACTCAATCCAGCCCCTCCCACACACACACGCAAAGAGGGCGAGAGGGGAGTAAAAGAGAGAGAAAGAGAGTTACATTACATGTTCAAACAACTACCACCTCTTTCAGCCTGATTAATGTATTCCATATGCTCTGGTGACTCCAACAAATGGAGAAAGCAGCTTTAGAGAAAGTACACGAATTTAATCCTTTCAGGGATATTTTTGTAGAGTCACAGACTGTGAGGAACTAATATCTTGTGGTTGATATTGTATTAAGCTTTACGGTAGGAGAAGTTCTCTTAAAAGAGCACTAATTTATAGGAAATGGGGAGACTACACGTTTTCTGCATATACAATGAGATAGCTCTTGTTAACGCCACGAATAGAGCAATGAATTATAAAACGTTGTTACTGAACTAATTAATATTTCATTTATACCACATTCATCTGCATTACATCTGTAACGATTCTAGCTTGGTTAATATGACAACATGAAGATCCAGATATGTCGGTACGGATGACATTTGGCGGTGACTGTCCGAGTTTCTACTCCATTAGCTGCTGTCAGGGATTGTTGAGCGCCGCTCTTACGGATGTGGCGGAACGTCTGTTACTCACGCACATCCGACAGGACGCTAAATGGATTTACGATGTGATTAATGCAGCCAAAGCGACAGCTCGCTGACGATACACATGGCCGGAATTGTGTTTGCAATTGATATCCATACGAACTGAAACCAATAAATTCATTAGGATGCACGCAGTACACGTATTTGCAGCATATTATTTACATTAGTTCAAAGTCGCTTCTCTCTTATATGCTCATTGATTGACAAATGAATACTGTAATAAGAAAATTGTACCACACCTAGTAAAAAAGTAACAAGACATAATTACTGGAACTAATAGGGTTCAGTTAATCGTAGTATGACAACCTTGATAGCTTTGCTGTGCTTCCTTTTATTTTTCCGTCTTAGATCTCTCTCATTTAAGTTGACCTTGCTATCTCTAGTTTCTTCGCAATTTCGTAATTAGCCGACTCTGACCTGATGGACTTGACTACCATCTCATTTGTTTTTCATATATAACGACAACATGAGCTATCCTCTTCTTTTTCGCCCTAAAAAAGATCCGCAACTCATATCTTTCCAGTCTAAACCGATGTTTTCTTTTCTTTCCTCTCATATGCTCTTCTTTTTTAGCGTGATACTGTTCGTAAATCAACGGTATAGCCGGTTTGAAAACGATGTTGTAATCATTCAGAGCACAAGACTTACATTTCTTGCATTCCCAACATGTGACTACATTGTCACTACATTATCATCTCCACAGCACGGATTATCAGATTTGTCTCATTAAACGCCATCTTGAGGTAGACAGCACTCGTGGTTCGTGGTCTTCCGCCAAATCCTTCTGTTTTCCGTGTGCACCCTGAAACAAACCAAGCGCTGTATCATGTGTGAGATACGGAGGCGAGTGAGTGCGCTGGGACTTACCCAGTTCACTGTTAGTAACGCCACGTCACCTTAACGCGTCTGCATGTAGAGCACAAGTTTATAGTGTAATAATGTTCCAAATACCAAGCCTTGGTGCTCTAAACTTATTAGTTTACGGAAAAATGCCGCTTTAAGAGAAAAATCAGAGACGCCAAATAACGACGCTAGGAAGTCAGAATTTGGTCAGAATGTGCAGTTAGAAGACATAAATAAGTGATGCTGGTTTCCAAGACCATAAACCAAAAATTAACGCCAGAATCCACGTTTTTCGGAAAATAAGAGGCGCTAAATAATGGACTCAGAAACTTAAAAATTTGTTTTATGCTTCAGTACGCCCCAAAAATAATAACAGAGAGTCCACGTTAATCTACCTCTTACAGTTTTTGAGTAATTAAATCAAAACTAATTTTGTAACTAAAATGTACTTAAGTGTTGTATATTAAGTATTTGAAATTTTAATGATAGAGGATTTTGGTTAAACCAGATGTTCAAATATATCAAATAATACAGCTACACCAAGTTTAAAACTTGTAACATAAATAGCAACTGATATAAGTCTTAGCAAAGATATGGTTCAGAGGTAACAATCTACCGTTAGTGCCACTAAATAAATTCTATTAAGCTAAGTTTTCATTCTAGCGAGCTGAAACTTTCTACGTGCTTTAAAATTGCTTATCTGCCTACCAACAAAAATTAAGAAGTTTCTGAAGTAATTGGTAACTATATTACTAAAGATTATGTGCCCGAGATAGCGGTCGTTTGCAGACTGCCGCCGTATGCAAATAGACAGAGACATATGTTTTCTTGGTAGTCCGCACCGGCACCTTATAAATACAGCCCCTGAAGCTGTAAGAAGGTTCACTTCGCTCTCAGACACTGTGAGGTCCACGCCAGTTAAACGTCTGGTCGCGCTCTGCCTCGGATGACGTCAGAGCCGAGCTGTGACAAGCGCCTATTTGGCAGTGAAAACGGATAGTGAACTCGCGTGGGCTGTACACCGTCCTGGATCGTTAAGAATTCTGTAAAATAACTGTTAGTGTGCCGTTTGTGTGAAATTCAATTCCGCGGGGCAAGTGGTGAATTTATATCCACTTTTATGGCGAACATTAATTTTTGAACATTTATTGCGAACTTTCAATTGAGTGATGTTAGTCAGGGCGAAAAACAATCTGTTAGAAAGTTACAGTAGAGGTCGCCTCTGAACTGCCAAAGGTGCTGTTAGTTTAGAAAGACTTGTTTTCAATTGAACATAATGCAATTTTAAGTGTTGTTTGTGAGAAACATTAATAAAATTAAATCTTGATTGGAACTTTAAACTTTTACTGAAGTCATAGTCCTGATCACGCAATGAACTTGGAAATAGACACTTTTCTTTCAGTGGGCTGGATCGAAATGTGGCAGTGCAGACTGGAAACTAAGGTCAGTATGTTTCCCTTCGCTTTCTGGCTGACCATCAAATTAGTTGCCAGGCTCACGTGATTAAATACGGCATGAAAACTTGAAACCAGTGAGGTAACTTACTCGCCACCCCACAACCCCTAGGTTATTATACACTCACACAGGACTCAATGAAGCAGAAGAAAGTGTCCTAAAGCTTTAGGTCGACATTAATTTAATGAAAATAAACAGCACACCAGTTCCTTACAATAAAGGAAGACAAATACTGCTCCTACGCACATTAAATTTAGGTGTCATGAAGTTCGCAAGGAGGCCTGTTCTGTTATAAAAACAAGCCGTGGAATGCCTTATGAAGTATTACAATGTACTGACGACTCTGTACAACTCAGGAAGGCACACCCCATCAGCAGCGCACGCACTATGCCTCTCGAACGAAATAAATAACGACGATAATTTTCGAAGCTGTTCACTAACGACGCATTTTTGGAGAAGAATGCTGTTACAAAATAAGAAGTTGCTACTGCGTCGTACTGTCACAAATAATACGATCAGGAGCTTTACGAGAAATTCTGTCTTAAAGTTTTTCTGACTATTACTCATTACGTTTTCTATAATTTAATACGCTTCATATTTGCTTCCTGTTAAACTCTGATACGTGATTGTAGCCGAATAAGTAACTTCAAGAGATCTCTTCGTAAGTACCTGAAATATTTCGTGTATACCGGCACCCTGATTGAATAGCTCTTCTTCCTGTGTATGTACGTCTGAAACTTTTTTCTTTCCTGTTACAGTGGTTACTCAAATCCTCTGCAATATAATTGTATCCCGAACGGAAGAAATCGACAAAAATCATTCTTCACACATGGCTCATCTCTTTTAATCTATACGCCTCTCTGATTTTAGCTGTAATTGCTCCGTGTATCCCTAATTTCAGACATAAACATTCTGTTTGTTAGTATTTCCGGTGCATGTTTAGATTTCATTCTGAATATTTGGTTGGGATGGAGATAGAGCGATACCTTTAATTCCTGAATAAATGGGAATTCTTAACTTTAATTAACCCGCCGAGAAGGGCCATCCATTATGGTCTGACATTTCAGTCATATTATTCTTGAAGAATCAAATTTGCATCGATCATTAGTAATTCTTTTTATTACCATTACCAGTTTCGACAGATCTATGATGCCATCACTGGATCATGTAAAATTGTTACATGGACATAGTTTTTACATAATAAAAAATCACGTAGTGGTATTGCGGCAGATTTAATAAAAAATGGCAGGGATCATAAGTAGGTCACAAATAAAATGCAACAAAATTAAAATCTTAAACGTGTTATGCTGATGTCCCAGAGTATATGCTGGGACATCAGCGCTGTGTCGTATGTGTTATAGTTGTGTGGTATTATATTTGGGACATGCTGATGCTCCATGCCATTTTTATTAGAATTTAATGTAGCTGCTCTATGTCACTTTCAGTGTTGTAAAAATCATGTAAAACTAATAATGCTACAAGATCCGATGATGACAGCGTGGATTTGTCGCAAACTGGTAATGGTAATAAAAAGATTTACCAGAGATCTTGGCAATTTTGATTCTTCAAGAGTAACATAACTTTCAGGTAGCCCCACGATTGACGAATTGTAAGACATATATTTCAGTCTGAAATGTAGTTATTATCCAACTCAACGAATACGAGTACGTGTGCATGATGCAACATAAGTAAACCTGGCAGCATTCAAAACAAAAAAAGAAAATTTAATACCTATTATAAAATGTCAATCATTAAAAGCCTCTTCCCCTCTGAGTAACGTTAACTTTAAATCAGTGCGCAAAGAAAATCGCATAAACAGTTCTACATGCTGTAAAATAATGACAAGATATACCCGATGTACACAAACATTAGATGTGGATACAATATCCAAGAAATACTCAAGCGTAAGTCGACTTTCAAAACTAATACTGACCAATCAGTTAATGAAAAGCAGTTCCAGTTGCTTTCTTTAAAATTTTATTAAGTTCATACGACCAGTTTCATCATTTTCATCGGCCATATAAACTGCATCTGGAAGTTTTTTGCGTCATTTAAAATTGCTTCTGTTCAGAATATTTTTCATATGCACGTGATAATGGCCTAATACAGAGGCCGAAATAGGTGGTGTGAACTTAATAACTGTAGCGGCTTTTCATTAATTGAACATCAGATGCGGTTCCAGCAGCATCAGAAACGGAGAAACTAATAAACTGTAGAATCAATTGACAAGAAGAAAATCATTACATAATGAACAACATTGACCGAGGTTACCAATAGGTGACCAACAGCACAATAAATGAGATTAATGAATCAGTCAACATCAGCAGTAAAAACATCGAAGTTTCGATGAGCGTGATTAGCAATGAAATACAGGTTCATAGGGTTTAACACACCAAGCCTCACTTTCGTGAAAATATAAAGTTTTGCCCAACTCAGCCGAAAGCCTGCCGGCCACAGGTGTACTCACAGGAAAGGATTGCACTGAACAGAACCGGCTCTACTTCTTCTATCAGCCACTTCCCGACACTTCAGCTATTGGTTTGGTGCATCAGTTAGTAGTGATTTTCCATAAGTGTACATAAACGAATGCACTTACAAGACTCTTTAATCATCAATAATGCATTATCCTTCACTATTTACAACTATTTGCCAAAGTTGTGGTAACTTTACGATTCCGCGGCTGTAGAAATCGTGGAGCCAGGTTTGGAGTGCATTTTCATCCGGAAAGGAAGTTCTTCGAAGAGTCTTCGATAAAGAAACGGAAAGATGCAGTTCTGAAGGCACAAGATCAGATAAGTAAGGTGTGTGTGGAATAATTTCCCAACCCAGTTCCTGTATAGCATTTTTGTCAGTCTAAAAGAAAGCGGAGCGCGTTTTTGCGAAGTGGCATCACTTCAAGCAGTCTTACTGGCCGTTGGTCTTGCATTCAGTCTGCAAGATGTCTCGGTTGTTGACAATAAATGTCAGCAGTGCTGGATACACCTCGGACAAGCAATTCCTTGTACGCCACCCCGTCTCTGTACCACCTGTTGCATAACGTTATCTTTTGTGGATGCGTGTAGGTCTTTGTACAGGTAGTTTTCGCTACATTTGGTCTCAACCATTCCTTTCTTTTTCTTGTGTTAGCATAAAGACACCGGCTGTCGTCAGTAGGATAAGAATGGTCGATGTTGTTCGAGGTCCGATTGATGACGAGCAAGCTGTGATGTACATATGGCCATCAGGTGCATTTTGTGATTTTGTCTTAGAGCGTGCGGTACCCATAGACAAGATTTTTGAACGTTTCCCATTGCATGCACATGTCGCACAATTGTGGAACGATGACAGTTCATCACGCTTGCGGTTCTCCAGTACACTGACGTAGATAATTGCTGATTAATGCGTTTAAACGATCTTCATCAAACCCCGAAGGTCTTCCTGACCTGACGGGACACTAATGACAAAACGGTCCTCCTAAAAACTAGAAAACTATTTTCTTGCCGTGCTCTGTACAACGGTATAACCCCCGTATACGGCGTAAATGTTTCTCACTACCTCCGCTGCTGCAACCCCTCTATTTAACTCAAACACAAGAATACGTCGGAAATGTTCAGATTTCTCCACTCAGTATTCCGTTTTCTGGCGTCCGCAAATCTACTCACTATCTCAAGATTACAAAATGAAAACATGTAAACTCAAATTGCCACAGTGAACTAGAAATAAAAAATGACCATAGACAAATAAAACATAGCAATCTGGATACCAACATAGAAAACAAGAATGCTAAGAACTTTTGCACTAGCGTAATAATAACAGCTTGTATCTTGGCAGCAACGGCTTCCATGGATGTTAGAAGCCAATCACCGTGGACTCACCGAGACAGAAACTACTAGTCCCTGTTCACAGCAAGCTGCCGCACTCCCAGATCCCAGACTCCACCAGCCCTCCTCCACGGCCTTGATACACGAAGTTCCTGCTACGCTTCTTCCAGTTGACTGCCGTCTCAGTCACGTCCTCTTGCCGGCCATCTACATCCCCCTCGGCTAAAGCTCTCCTTGTCCTCCTGACGGCAGTGCACGCACTGTCCTCCATACGCATGAGGCAGAGTCTTGTCCGCCGGTGTCCTCAGATCCCTGCGCTGTCTCCAAATGTGTACCTCTTCGCACTCTCATCTCCGACTCCTTTCTGCTGTTACTCCACAGTGCCCCTAGCCTCAGCGTGGTACTGCGTTTGGCACACGTAGTCTAGAGATTCATGTGCCCTCTGTAACACTAGGATCGGCGGACCAGCACTTGTGCCAACTGTCGACATGAGTGAGATTTCAACTGTGCTCATAGGTCACTACTAAATTTTTAACCGTAGCGTGGGTGTCTGAATATTACTTTTTATGCTTGACTGAGAAGTCGCGGCTCCGGTCTCATAAGCTGACACACGTCCGGGAGAGCAGTGTGCTGACCACATGTCCCTCCATATCCGCATCCAGTGACGCCTGTGGGCTGAGCATGACACTGCGGCCAGTTTGTACCGCTGGGTCTTCACGATATGTTGGGGCGGAATTGAGTTTTTGTTCAGTGTTTTATACGTGCGTCTGTCTGATAGAAAATCCCTAGGTGGCGGCTATAGTATTCTGGAAACATGAGAGCTACTACGGTTTTTCATGTGAGTGAAGTGAGTAAGGTATATAATTGATAACCGTCACGAAAATTCTGTACAAAACGTTCAATTTTGTGTTCGTTTTTCAAGCTGCTAACTGTTACTCCCATACTAATTTCAAATCTCTTCTCTCAAGTTGCGCTAGTTCAGTGCCCCGCTATCAGCTCAGGTAGCATTTGGTTGAAACTCCCCTACCCTCTCAGTTGGTCAGAACTAGAAAACCATGCTCCACCTTCACGGTTAGGAAACCAAAGTAATAACCACGAGATCAACCCTTCTTTTCAAACAGCATCACAATGATACGTGCGCCACATATACACACAAGAGACATACAAAAAATTTAATTTTGGTCTGGGGCAATGAATGACATTGTCCCAAATAAATTAAGTAACTGGCAGTTCCCCAGTTACTGTCAAGCTTTTCTACATCTACATCTACGTAGATAGTCCGCAAACCACGGTACGGTGCGTGGCGGAGGGTACCCTGTACCACTACTAATAATCTCCTTTCCTGTTCCACTCGCTAATGGAGCGAGCGAAAAACGACATTCTATATGCCTCGTATCTTCCCGTATCTTATATTCGTGGGCCTTACGCGCTATGTACCTTGGCGGCAGTAGAATCGTTCGTAGTCAGCTTCAAATACTGGTTCTCTAAATTTTCCCAACAGTGTTTATAGAAAAGAACGTCGCCTTCCCAGAAGGCATTCCAATCTGATTTCCCGAAGCATCTCTGTAGCACTAACGTGTTGTTCAAACATACCGGTAACAAATCTAGCAGCCCGCCTCTGATTTGTTTCGGCACCTTCCTTCAGTTCGACCTGGTACAGATCCAAATCACTCGAGCAGTACTCAAGAATAGGGTGCGGAAGCTTCCTATACGCGGTCTCCTCTACAGATGAATCGATCTTTCTTAAAATTCACGCAATTAACAGAAGTCGACCATTCGCCTTCCTTACCACAGTTCTCAAATGCTCGTTCCATTTAACATCGGTACGCGACGTTAAGCCAAGATATTTAAACGACGTGACTGTGTCAAGCAGGACACTAGTAATACGGTATCCGAACATTACAGGTTCGTTCTTCATCCGCATTACCTTACATTTTTCCACATTCAGGGGTAGCTGTCATTCATCACACCAACTGTAAATTCTGTGTAAGTCGTATCTTCCTATTGAGCGTTTTCAAGTAAATGGAGAACTGGTGGGCCTCTCTCATTTATTGCCAATTGGAACCTCCCTCTGCCCCACTACCAGCTTACCTGAAAGGTTGAAAACACTTGCGAGTTTCTAATGGGCCGCATATAACAGTGCCTGCTCTATTTCTTGAAGCTGAGAATGAAAAGGGGATAAAGAGGTAAAAAAGGACCTAACCAACAAATAACATCAAAAAGTTACACAACTACGATAACTCCTTCAAGACTAAAGAGACCATGCTCATCTATCAGAATACATAAATTTAACTACCAATAATTGTGAGGAAATAGTAGTCTATTACTTTGTCAGTTACGTCGGCCTCTAATTGCGACGTCAAGTTCATCTGCATTCTTATTTCTGGCGCTGCTAAAATTCATTGTAATGTACCTTAATTATCTTGAAGAGACAATATCATTTGCAATAGAAATTTCACGATTTTCTTCGAAACCGACTCTGTGAAATTATGACTGTCTATGTAGACTAGTACGAGAAAAAGTTGAACGTTTCGTGGAAGAACATCACATGGTACGTAATGACTGTATTTTCAGCAGTACACAGTTTCGCGGTTCTTCGCGAATAATAATTAGTTTTCGGGATATCGTTCGGTCTGCTCGGTCATTCTTATCTTGATGTAAACCCAATAACGCCAACTTTGGGAAACGTTTGCCAAAATAACGGAGAACATCTTTCGAAAGTAATTTTTAAAACATAATATTATTTTGAAGATAAAGTAAGTTACGACAATGGATTCACAGTTGTTCTAGATCTCTTTCCGCGATGAAAAACTGAAAATATTTCTGTGAAATAAAATCAAATCTTTAATGCTCAATCGACGAATTATTGATGACGAAGCAAAAACTGTGAACGTCGGACTGCAAACCGTAGCGGCAGCAGTGAATTAGGATAGGAGGAGGATGTGTTACGGCAAAATTAGCCATGACGTCATCCATGTGGTTGCTGGCACCAACCTTTAAGTGATTTAGCGATTCATAATAATGAAACAGAATATATTTTCGATGGACTCTTGAAACCGTCTCTTCTCCAGTCAGAATCACATTTTAATATCTAAATGAAAAATAAAATGGTTTTTCTTAAATCCGAGTCATGTGTTTATTTGTATCAGTGAGACTTTTTTTTTTAAGTGTTTGAAAAGGTAATGCTGTATAGGAGATTGTACGCCAAAATGCAAAGAAAATGCTTTTTACTACCATATACCATGGTAAATTGGTATTTTGTGAGCGGTAGGTTCATTTGGTACATGTTTCAGTAATCATCTCAATGATCTGTGCCAGAAACATTTTCCGAATTGTCCCTATTGATTATATTAACCCACTGAAAAATGTTACCAGATACCGAACATTAGAATGTCTTTTCCCTCGCGTCTGGTAGCATGCTACCGACATTCACAAACTCACTATATGTGAGTGAATCTATACCATTCTATTACACAAACTCGAAAGACAGAACTAACAATTAATCTCTTCAGCTGAGATAACGCTACAGCGCTTCTCGCTTCTGTAATTTCAGAGTCGCGACTCAGCATTTCTTTTGCCATAGTTGGAAAACGTGGTAGCAGGAAGTACATTTTAATCTAGAACCGTAATTCTAGATTTCTGCTACATTTACTGCGTCTGGCAGTGCGGAAAGAAGAACATAAAATGAATGTACGAGCTATGTCCCTAGTGCTGATGTGGTTTAGGAGGCATGACGCGAAACTACTAGAGCTGTTTATTCTAGGCAGCACGTACATGTGAATCATCCGTCTTTCCGAATGTTAAAAATATTTTCTACAGCTAAATATATTAGTTACTAGTTGAGTACGTGGAATTGTCCGGGTGTTCATTTTGTCAGTTTAAAATCAGAAATGGAAACAAAAAATGACCTGCGTTTGTATTGTAATATTGAGAAAATTTCATTTGCATGTATTTGTGAAATCATCTTTGGAATTGTGAAACTGCAGCAGTGCAAAGGAACATGCATAATCTACAGATTTAAAAGTACAGTATCCCAGACACTATCTGTACGCTGGGCACAGCTGCTTCGCGTGCCTACAACGCAATTTTGTAAACGTCTCTACGGAAAGGCCTCTTCATAACTCTGTAGACTGGTATTATTTCCGCCTACAGCCGTTTGCACTTTGCAGTTTACAGCTGCCAAGAGACCTGTCAGGTGACCGGGATTTCTTCAAGATGACGCGACTGTGGGAAAGTCTTAGTAGAAAAGAACAAATGTACTAAAATTTCACCGATGAAGCGGAATTTTTCACACGTCTCAGTGTTTATGCTGTCATAACTCGCGATCTCTGAGTCATTCAATGAGATAATTTTGCAGGTACATTCAGCGGCACATGTGGATACTGTCCGCAAGATGTTTTGAGAATATAGTTGGTAGCGAATAGAGTTAGTAGTAAGGATGTAATATAAATAATGCAGTTGTTTTTCACGAATCACAGTGTCTGTGACGTCAAATCTCCTAAACTATGCGAAGTACCATGGTATGGTTCTGTAGGAGAATATAGTGCAACATGTGGGTACCGTCCGAAATTTATTGCGAATGGAATTAGTAGTACAAAAGTTACAAATTTAAACTTAATTCATGATGCGGAAATATTTTATGTTTCGTTGTTTACTACGCTATACTTCCTGAACTAAGGCAGATAGGTGGGCATTTCGTGGTTGCCTTACAGTAAGGGAAATGTGTACCAAGTTTGGTTGAAATCGATCCAGTGGCTTAGGAGGAGATGTTGAGCTTACACACTTACATACATCCCCTTTTATCATTTGTATGGATACCATCACAATTTATTAGATTATCCTGTACTGATGTTATGCTTTGTTTAGGTTGTGAAACAGACACTTCAATAACAACACCATACTCCAATACTTGTCTGTCCTCAAAGTAAGAAAATATATTTCACTGATTTTATTCAAAAAGATGTATTATTATGACAGTTCAGGTAACTTAAGAGGAACTTCCTTAATCCTTTAATTTCACTAGGTGATTAGTGATAAATCGTGAACCGTATACGACACAGAAGTAGGAATTTATATGATACACATATTCACTTGTGGATACCTAGCATTTCCAGTAACTCACATATTTGAAGTATAAGTTAATTACTAATTATACTCTTCAAAATTGTTTAATTTACCGTCACAAATGCATTAAGACAACACACTGTAAAAGAACAAAACGGAACCAAAGGAATAGCCGTGCTCAGAAGTTAGACGCACGAGACTAACCTATTTCTGAACTGGTATGAGTAGCTTAATCTCGTCTCCCAGCTCTTCCACTCGCGCAGTAAGGATGTAACTTCATATCCATAGAGGGCAAAAGAGGTCCCATAATAATGAATATAACACCACCATTATTTCGTGGCCATCGCTAGATACGTAAACAAAACATACCGATCAGTATAATTGTTAGCATGGTTAATAGTTCAGCACATACTGTCAGCAAAAAACGATATACTTCTTAACGAATGTCACACATAAGAGAAAGAGTACACTACAAAACGTTGTGACGATATTGTCAACCAAACTGGAAATGTAAAAATGCCACAAATGGGACACTCTTACAACTTGATGTATATAACACGCATACGTACGTTTCATAAACGGACACTACAGAAATCGTTAAAAACAACCTTCTGAAATATTAGAAAACCATCCAGTGAGAAGTTTATGAAATAGTAGAACTCCTACAATTAAACACTGCCTAGAATTACTTCTCATTGCAGAACAAAATTTATCGTATTAAGTATAGCATTGGGCTCGTGCCAAGTGGGTACTTTAGTTGATAAATCCGTTAACATTTTAGAGGAAAACAATTTTTAAAAAGTGCACTCAAACAGCCAAACAAGTCCTTTAGTACTATATAATATTTTGAAGACATTTTAATGCTATTCCATGGCACAAAAGGAGAGAATAACGTCCCGCATTCACAATTCAACAGCTTGCACCAAAGAATTAAATTCACTAAGGAAAGAGAAACAAATAAGATCAACAGATTTTTGCATTTAAAGATTTCAAATGCGAAATGTGAACACACATTTGATATTTCTAGTAAATTAAGGACTACTGACGCAATTATCCACAACCATCATGCGCCCAAGAGCACGCAGCCTTGCATATTTTCGTTCTATGATACACAAACTGATCAGCTTACCACTGGGAAAAGAATAAACTCAAAAAGAACTAGAACTGTGGCTACAAATAACGGCAGACCGAAAAACCCAGTGAACACCTTATTGAAAAAGAAAACCAATTAAACACCCACCAGTCCTGTAGATGAAATAAAGTTTATCAAAGACGCAGACAGCCGGCCGGTGTGGCCGTGCGGTTAAAGGCGCTTCAGTCTGGAACCGCGTTACTGCTACGGTCGCAGGTTCGAATCCTGCCTCGGGCATGGATGTGTGTGATGTCCTTAGGTTAGTTAGGTTTACTTAGTTCTAAGTTCTAGGCGACTGATGACCTCAGAAGTTGAGTCGCATAGTGCTCAGAGCCATTTGAACCATTTGAACCAAAGACACAGACGAACAATAGAAAAACAAAGTTTTTGTATGACCATTTCTAGCTATTGTTTCCGACAAAATTACTGGATACTTCAAGACTACAAAATTATACACTGGCTACAGGAGCGCTAACAATCTACAACGATCATTGAGATATAAACCACGGTCATCAGAGCCGTCAAGAATGTTCAAAGTTTCATTTTGGACAAATAGGAAGGAAACTTAGCACACGATTTAAAGAACACACGACAATAATCGACAATAGCCATTCAATTCTGCTGCACACATAAGACACCAACCACAAAGTACCAAATACTTATGAATTACTGCGTATATAAGTTACAGAAAGATAAAATCATGTATTTGCTGGATGAAAATGAACTTAATATTGATCTAAATGACCGATCGGACTGAGTTTTAAATCCCTTTGAAATGGAAAATTCTTAGTCAACTATTTATCAGTTCTACGAGGAAGCATTGTAGAACCATATAATGTACGATTATCGTTACACTCATTAATAAATACGACTGTAATGCGAAAGATCACACAACCATAAAGCAGATCATGAAAGGTGTAACTCGATTTTCGTGGTTTTCAGTGGTACTTCATTACAGTACTGTGATTGATTTTAATATATAATATCTTTGGATCATCTATTTAAAAATGACGTGCCACTAGAACAGTATAATTAATATGTACAAGTTATTTTAAGGAAATTATATACAGTCAAATTTATGCCAATGACGAACGATAATTAAATATAACTGGGAATAAAAAAAGCATATATAGCAAAATTTTAAAAATTCTGTAACGTAATTATGATCTTCCTAGTGTGAGTACGTTAAAAACATTGACCTCATATATAACAGCTTTGCAACAACTGCTCCTAAAATATCGAAAACCTAATTCTAGCTTACTTTATGAAAATTACATGCAGTCACAGGAGCAGGGCCATACATGGAATAATGCTAGTATATCTTGCGACATAAATTGTCCGTATGTTAGATTCATAAGTGACTCTAATGGTTACAAAGGTTAATCCTTTCCGTTTTAGATACTTCTGAATAGCCTACGCTTGAATTGTACAATGGTAAATCATATAAAGAGAATATCAGCTGGAGATATTGGTAAATTATTCAAAAAATTCATTGGTGATGCAGATCCTATCACCAGAGAAGATTATATAGTCATTTTTATTTTAAGTGTTTCACTAAATAAGCTGACGGTTGTCTTGTTTTACTTAGTTTTGGATTCATCAGTAATGTGACTGGTTGGATACGGTCCCCTATGATTTTCTTTCCTGTGCCAACCTCTGTATCTCGAATAGCGCTGGCATCCTACCTCCTCAATTATTTAATTATTTGCTGGATGTACCCCAGTCTCTGCCTTTCTCTACAATTTTTACCTTCTGCAGTTCGTTATAGGTTCATAGAAGTTAATCCCTGATGTCTTAACAAATGCCCTACCATCATGTTCTTTCTTCCTGTCTGTGTTTTCATTATGTATTCCTTTCCTCGCCGATTCTGCAGAAAATCGCCTCATACCTTGGCATGTCATTGTACCCAATTTTCAACGTTCTTCTGTGTCACCAGACGTCAAATTCTTCCGTTCTCTTTTGTTCCCGTTTTTCCACAGTCCATGTTTCACTACCTTACAAGTCTGTGCACCAAATGTACAACCTCGGAAATGTTAGTAGTATATTCTTTGTTTATACCAATGCTTGTCTGCTTTTTATGTCGTACTTGATCCACCCGTCATGGTTTATTTTGCTGCCTAAGTAGCAGAATTCATTTTCTTCATCTACTTTGTGATTACCAATTATGACGTTAAACTTCTCACTGTTCTCATTTCTGTTGCTTCTCATTAGCTGCCTCCTTCTTTGATTTACTGTCAATACAAATTCTGTACTCATTATTTATTTATTTATTTATTTATTTAACCTGATCAGATTAGGGCCATCAGGCCCTCTCTTACATCAGACCAGTGTCCCACACATGCAGCATTTCACACATCAGAGTTACATCATGACCATAGTGTAAATGAGAAAATTAGCTTCCTCTAGTGACAATATGAATGAAGAGTAGTGACTAAGACCTAATAAAGTAAATGCGGCAGTATTTTTACAGCAGGTACTATACATACAGATTATGATAAAAGCAATAATAATAACAGTAAAAAAAATCAAATAATAATGATAAACATGATTAAGACCTAATAAAGTAAAATGCTGGCAGTATTTTTACAACAGGTGCTATACATACAGATTATGATAAAAGCAATAATAATAACAATAAAAAAAATCAAATAATATTGACAAACATGAGAAGGATTGGCAATAGTAATGAAGGTTTGTGCAGATGTACATAATATCTTGGTTTGTAAAGTAGATGTTTACTAGTATAGCGAGTTTTGGGGAAGGGAGATTTAAGGAGGGGGAAAGAGGGAAGTAATGAGGTGAAGTGCATTCATGTACAGAGGAAGGCATTACTGTTGCTTAAGTAGATACGTCATTAACTGTTTTTTGAAGCTGGACATGTTTTTAAGTTCTCTAACATAACGAGGGAGGTTATTCCAGAGTTGGGTTCCCGCTACTCTAAAGGACTTGGAGAAGGTGACTGAGCGATGCAGTGGAACGGAGAGGATTTTATTATAATGGGAATGTGTGTTTCTGTCATGTTGTTCCGACATGAGCGTTAGGGACGAGGAGAGATATGAAGGACAGTGTACATTTGTAAGGCAGTAGATGAGACAGAGTGTATGGAAATCTCTGCGTTGGTCTGCACGCAGCCAGGACAATTTTCCATATGCTGGTGAAATGTGATCAAAAAGTCGAACGTCACAGATATATCGGAAGCAGGCATTCATGACCAGTTCTAGACGTCGGGAATTTTCCTGAGAGAGGCCTTGTAGGATAATATCGCCGTAGTCAATGATTGGGAGTATAAGCGTTTGTACTAATTTCTTTTTCAGATCGAAAGGGAAGAGTCTTTTATATTTTTGTAGGACATGAAGGGATGCTGATGCTTTTTTGCACACTGCAGTTACGTGCTCTGTCCAATTTAGATTTTCATCTATTATTACTCCCAAACTCTTTGCTAAGGGAGAGAGGTTAATATTTGTTCCATTTAGGATAAGAGGTGGTACGGATTCCCGATGTTTCGGGCTAATAAGCTTAGAGTGACCAACAAGTACCGCTTGTGTTTTAGATGTGTTTAGTTTTAGACCTATGTCCTGTGCCCATTTAGACAGTGCATCGAGGTCAGTATTGAAATTTTCTTCTTGAGATTGCTTGGTTTCGCACTTAGATACAACTGAAGGTCATCAGCATACATATGGTACTTGCAATAGGTCAGAACCGATGACACATCATTGACATACAGAGAGAAGAGTATAGGACCTAATACTGAGCCTTGGGGAACGCCTGACACTACATGCCGCCATTGTGATTTTATATTTCCAGACAGGACGCGTTGCTGACGAGACGTCATGTATGAGCGAAACCATTGCACTGCACTTGGTGAGAAACTTAGACCGCTAAGTTTCGCCAGTAAGATGTCGAAGTCGACAGTATCAAATTCTTTGCTGAAATCTAAGAAGCAAATGATAGTCGCTTTTTGTCAGTCCATGGCAAGTTTCAGGTCGTCTGTCACCTTTATCAGAGCGGATGTTGTGCTTCGATGTTTATGGAAACCTGATTGGTATTCGTCTAGTAGGTTGTTAGTAGTTAGGTAGTTGGTGAGCTGGTGATGAACTATATATTCTAAGGCCTTTGATAGTGCAGGAAGAAGGCAGATGAGGCGGTAGTCAGAGGGTGCTGTGGCGATGTCCTTTTTAGGCAGTGGCTTAATTTGTCCCAGTTTCCAGGTCTCATGGAAAACACTTGTGATTAATGAATCGTTGAAAATGTCTGTTATAGAGGGCAGTAGTTGGTCATTAATAAGTAGATGCTGATCTAATCCGCATTATGGCTTTCTTGACCGTACTGCAAGTGACGTTCTGTAGATAGAATTTTTCTTTGCTACAGTCGTTCATCTCCATGAAGTAATCAATGATTCTCTGTTCTTTTTCGGTTCATTTTTGGTTGTAGGTAATGTGAAGAATCGGTTTAGTTCTTCAGCTGGGACCATGTGATTTTCTGCAACTTTTATTTTGCCTAAACCGAGACTACGGAGATTTTTCCACAGGATAGCTGGTCTACATCTATTGTCAGCTAATGTACGGACATGTCTGACCTTAGCGTTTCTCACTGCTTGACTGACTTTGTTTCTTTTCTGCTTGTATACAGCATGATTTTCAGGTGTAGTGTGTATCTTGAATGCTCGATGTGCAGCATCTCTGAGATTCATGAGCTGTTTTAGTTCATCAGTCAGCCAAGGTGCAAGTTGCCTTTTTACTTTTCTGGTCTTTATTGGAGCATATTTGTCATATAGTTGAGTAATTTTGTTAGTGAAATCCTGGAGCTTGTCGTTTATGTCCATGAGGGGAGTAGAGGGGATTAGACTGTTCATTCCATTCAGTTGATCCTGTAGTTGTTCTTTACGTTCACTGAGGATAGCAATGTCATCAGTGAGTCTTATCATTGAGATCCTTTCATCCTGAATTTTAATCCCATTCTGGAAACTTTCTTTTACTTCTTCGTTGTATAATTGGTCGAGTGGGGTGAAAGACTACTTCCCTGTCTTACAACTTTCAATTCGAGCACATTGTTCTTGGTGTTACACTCTTATTGTCCGCTCTTGACTACTGTACATATTAAATTTCAGCCTTCTCTTCATCACTACTACATTGTGATCTGAGTCTGTGTCTGCTCCTGGGTACGTCTTACACTCCTGTATGTGCTGTCGGAATCTCTGTCTGATCACGATAAAATCGATCTGAAATATTACCTTTATCTCCCGAAATTTTGCAAGTATATCTCCTCCTTTTGCGAGTCTTTAACAGAGTATTCGCTGTTACTGCTAGCTGAAATTTACTGGAGAACTAGACCGGTTTCTATCGTCTGTCATTCCTAACACCAATACCCCAATCTCCTTTTAATCCTTTCTTCTACTTGTTTCTCTTACAAACACATTCCACTCCGCCATGGCTATAAGATTTTCATCGCCCTTTACGTACTGCATTATCCCTTCAATGTCCTCATGAACTTTCTCTATCTCTTCATCTTCAGCTTACGAAGTCGGGATGTATACCTGAATTATTGTTTTCGGTGCTGGCTTGCTGTCGATTCTGATGGGAACAATCCTATCACTGGACTGTTGATAGTAAGTCACTCTCTGTCCTACCTTCCTGTTGATAGCAAATCCTACTTCCATTATAACGTTTTCTGTTGCTGCTATTACCCTATACTCATGTGAGCAGAAATCCTTGACTTCTTTCCATTTCAGTTCACTGATTCCCGCTACATCTAGGTTGAGCCTTAGCATTTTTCTTTTCAGATTTCTAACTTCACTAACAAGTGATAATATCTGACATTCCACGCCTCGCCTCGAAGAGGGTTATCCTTTTTGATTATTTGGTGTTTCTCTCTTCTTAACTCTCCCTTAGCTGTGCTCTCCAGGAGGTGCGAATTGGGCTAGTCCGAAATATTTTGCCAATGGAGAGAAGATCAAGAAACTTTTTTTAATTAAAAGCCACATGTGTTATGGATGCACATGATTTGTCGTTAACGCAATGGTTTCCATGGCCTTCTGCATCCTCATGCCGTTGATCACTGATCATTGTTCCCCCATTAGGAAAAGTGCCCTGAAGCTTTGTCCACTCCCTCGGTCCCTTAGACAAGGCCTTTGGCTGCGTGAGAGTGACTTCTTATGCCATTAGTCCTCCGCCGCCATTGCTGATGATTTGTATTTATAATTTAAGCGGTGACGTGGCTCAAACCTGGGACAGAGGGCTTTTTGGTTACTAATCAAAGCACCATTCTCCTGATTGGTTTGATGCGGCCAGTCCGCAATTATTTGCAGGATGTACCGCGATCTCTGTCTTCCTCTAGAGTTTTTACCCTCTGTAGTTATTCTAGCAACATGGAAGCTATTTGCATATGTCTTAACAGATGTCCTGTCATCCCGTCCTTTCTCATTGTCAGTGTATTCCGTATACTCCTAACCTCGTCGGTTCTGCAGAGAGCTTTCTCATTCCTTATTTTATCAGTTCATTGATATTTTCGACATTCTTCTGTAGCACAACATCTTAGATGCTTCGATTCTCTTCCGGTTTTCACACAGTCCATGTTTCACTAACGTGTAATGCTGTGCACCAAACGTACATTCTCGGAAATTTCTTCCTCAGATTAAGGCCTATGTTTGATACTATGATTTATCCTCTCCTTAAGTGCGAAATAATTTTCGTTTACTCAAGAACTAAGAGAAGCGAATACGACGTTTCTACTGCTGGTTATGAACCTAAGCATTTTACTTGCAAGTTTGAGTATCTATCAAGGCTTTTAATGTCATTTCTTGTATTCAGTTCCACGTTTTGCTGATTTATTACAAAATGTCTCTAATCACTCTTTGTAAATCCGCTAGTGAGTGCAATGTTGCGTGGGTGGCATTTCATTGAAACTTGCACGTTCCTCAGTCACTCAGGTCGTATCTGAAATCAGTTAATGGTTGTCAGTCATATAAGACACTGTTGAAGGGAGACGTTTCTTTGCAAGCTTTTAATCCAGGTACCATAAAGGTACGTCCACGCATGTCAAACACTGTGCTACGGAATGTCACTCACTATTACGACGTTACGTAAGAATGAGAGTTAGGATTTAAGTGCTCACTTAGATGATTTAACTATTTTTCCATGGCACATCTATGATTTTCCGACTGAGGAGACTTTCTCTTTCCACAGCTGGTTGCTTTAATTAGAAAGGTAAAGCATGCTCATTGCAGGCTCATTCAGGTGTGCCGCAGGGGAGTGTCATAGGACCGTTGCTATTCAAATTATACATAAATGACCTTGTGGATGACATCGGAAGTTCACTGAGGCTTTTTGCAGATGATGCTGTGGTGTATCGAGAGGTTGTAATAATGGAAAATTGTACTGAAATGCAGGAGGATCTCCAGCGAATTGACGCGTGGTGCAGGTAATGGCAATTGAATCTCAATGTAGACAAGAGTAATGTGCTGCGAATACATAGAAAGATAGATCCCTTATCATTTAGCTACAAAATAGCAGGTCAACCACTGGAAGCAGTTAATTCCATTAATTATTTGGGAGTAGGCATTAGGAGTGATTTAAAATGGAATGATCATATAAAGTTGATCGTCGGTAAAGCAGATGCCAGACTGAGATCCATTGGAAGAATCCTAAGGAAATGCAATCCGAAAACAAAAGAAGTAGGTTACAGTACGCTTGTTCGCCCACTGCTTGAATACTGCTCAGCAGTGTGGGATCCGTACCAGGTAGGGTTGATAGAAGAGATAGAGAAGATCCAACGGAGAGCAGCACGCTTCGTTACAGGATCATTTAGTAATCGCGGAAGCGATACGGAGATGACAGATAAACTCCAGTGGATGACTCTGCAGGAGAGACGCTCAGTAGCTAGGTACGGGCTTTTGTTAAAGTTTCGAGAACATACCTTCACCGAAGAGTCAAGCAGTATATTGCTCCCTCCTACGTATATCTCGCGAAGAGATCATGAGGATAAAATCAGAGAGATTAGAGCCCACACAGAAGCATACCGACAATCCTTCTTTCCACGAACAATACAAGACTGGAACAGAAGGGAGAACCGATAGAGGTACTCAGGGTACCCTCCGCCGCACACCGTCAGGTGGCTTGCGGAGTATGGACGTAGATGTAGATGTAGATGTAGAACAAGTGCACTGTGTGCAGCACACAAGTATTAGATATTTAGGCCCATGTCTTCCGTTACGCAGAATTTTTTAAAGTGTGTGTGTGTGTGTGTGTGTGTGTGTGTGATTATTTCTGATCATATTTACGACTCGTATAGCTTTCCTAAAAATTTCTCTGTGTCATTATAATTACAAGGTTGGCATATCTTGAAAGTGTCAGTGCAGGATTATGATTACTTGCGGGAGCAGTCTATGCTTTACTGGACACACACACACTTTCAACACGTTTGTGCGATTTTTATAATTCTAATCAATTCTGAACGTCACTTAATTAGAAAAAACAGTACCCTCTCAACAGAAAGAGGGATCTTGTATTAGAACAGAACCATTGAGCACAGAGTTGACTGCGCCGCTGTTTTTACCACCGCTCTGCTACATGGATACTTAGCTTAACGTGCTTGGCGTTACGTAATACAGTGATATCACTCGTATCAAATCCAAAGATTAAGATTTTTGCTAGTGGTGGTACATTTAAATATGGTACGAAATCATATTGTGGGCTGATGCAGACCCTGATACTATATTTGTACTTGGTTGCTGGAAGAAAAAGCGAAATTCCAGAAAATATGGCGTACTGATACCTGATTTGTTAACAGCTTGTTCAGTTATAAAAACCGATACTTTTTAAAGAATAAGCAGATGTGCACTGATGCTCATTAATCATCATTGAAATTCAAACTAAGTAAAAAAGAAATAGATAACTTTGCACTACGCATAAAATAATGTCTTCAAAGTAACGAACTGACGCGTTACCGAATGAGAACGTGTTTAGTATCTAGTATGATCATAAAGGGCAGTAAAATGCATAAATATCCCGATCCACGTGGGCACGCTACTCAGTCTCAGGCACAAGAGGCAAGTTCCGGTGTCAGTCAGAATTCTATGTAATACTAAAGGTTTTACTTTTCGAACCGTGGCATCGAAAAGATAAGTTCTTTCTATATGAATGCATCCGATTAAATTTGTAGTGTGTAGCTTAACGCAAAAGACGTAGCGATCACACCAAACAGATTTACAGAAGTCTGAATTGAACAATGCAACTGATGACTGCGTGGCCGTCTAGAACGAGGACAGACGCAACAGCAACTGGCCATTTCAACCACTGTAATATTTTCCGGACATTTCAATGTTTCTCTGTCCTGCTGATATTTCCACCAACATGACTGTCCGTTATTAAGTAAACAGTTCTGTTATATTGTACCAGATGCTCTAGCAATCAAATATTCTAGCTATCTTTTCCTTCCACAGTTAAGGAATTCTCAGAGCCTGTTTCCGTTCTCTTTAACAGCTTAAAGTTCTTAGGTAATAATAAATTGCAATTACTGTTTGCTAGATGCTAAGTAGAAATGTTCATTGCAAAGTTTCACACCAAGCAGTTGTGTATTCTTAAAAAGCCTCAGCTGTTATGGTTGTAGATAACTATTTTCTCTATGTAAATATTAAGCAACCTGTAGGATGCAAACAGTAGCTAAGTGATATAACTGAGAAGGAAACTGGTTTCCTTATAAAATAAGGACTTTTCCTCAGATTCAGTAGAATGCGCTTTGTTGGCGTCAGAGCAAATATCATTAAGCGCTGAAGTGACTATTTATTGTTAATACAAAAGATGTTTTAAGGACTGTTTCCCCAAGCAGTGTACTCTTAAGGTTGTCTCACATGCATAATGATGTCTCATGGTAGCATCTGAAGAACATGGCGGATCAGTAAATCAATGGATGAAAAATGAGATGTGGTAAAGTTGCATGAAAGAATATGAAAGCACATTGCTATTTATTGAGGGAACCTTAGTGGATATTCCGTAATAGAAAAATAGCAATTTTATTGATGAACTGTATACAGAAATCTGATGTGGTCATTAAAGGTATTCCCAAACAGAAGAAGTTTCAAATGTATCCGAATAACGTGGAGTATGTTTTGCCACTAAATAAAGTATTCATATTATTGCAAGTACTGCCACGATGTGAACTGTAAGATAGAAAATGTAAACATCCTGCACCAAGACGTAAAAGTTTTCAATGTCGATATAGCTAAGACTGGAATAACAAGGCAAGCACCGTTACTCAGACACAAAATTCGACAACGTCCAGTGACTAGATGGAATATAATGATAGCAACGTGCCGTATTTCAATCGTCCAGTACGCCAGGCCATGTGGGTTTAAGGGCTAGAGCAAGAGACACCGGTCCTGGAGGTCGCGGTTTCAATCCTTTGTAGCAGTAGGGAATTTTCCACCTTCCAGTTGCTCCAGGAGAACCTCAGTTCCAGTCATCCTTCTGTCAAATTGACCGACGGGGATTTTTCCTAAGGGTTAAAGGAGTTGGGGCGATGGCTTCGACGCTCTCCCACCTCCTCGTGCTGCGACAGTTGAAAGGTAGCACTCTGCCTGCATTCAGGCATGAAAGCCGTCCATGGTTTGAACGACACTGGTTTTTCTTAAGCATTACAACCATTATACCGTGGTTTCTTAAGGAAGTCTTATCACATACTCTTCTATAACAACTTGTTCTAGCAGATTAATGCAGTGCAGATAAAGCAGAGCTTCATTATCGGTTACCACCGAAACAGAAAGGTACATACTACAGATCTTTGTAACTTTAAAATATTTTGATACAATAATTAAAAACTTTGGTGATACTCATTACTTTTGTTTCGCTAGTTACTGTTGCAAGTTCTTTATCTTTAACTCTAGAATAAGTGAAAGACTGTTATTCTGCAGCAAATGAAGAAGAACTTATAACAGTAATTAACCAACTTATAATATTATGGGAAACATAAGTTAAAAGTGTATACGTATAATGCAAATGCATAAGCAAGAGAAATAATAAAAATTGTCATCCACCGTGAAAACTACTCCAGTTCCGCAGGCCATTACAAATGTAGCACACAATCTGAACACCTCGAACAACTAAGCAACTAGTTAGCAATGTTTGGGTTTATGTAGCTCAAATAGTGGGAAGATTGCCTACCTCTTGAAGAAACGAGAAAGCGGAACACACCATTATTTTTCAAAACTTAAGCAGAATGTGACAACTTATGGCACCAGTGCCGTGGCACCCACATTGCGAGTAGAAATAGTGCACATTATAGAGCAATACCGGACGAAAATTGAAGAGTGTTTACAACTACGTTATTGTGAGAAGTCTGCCGTGACGGAACAGGTATTAGAAAAAGGACACTGAAATTGATGTTATATGCTATCTCTGTAATTATGAGGACGAATGGCTTCTGAGATGACGTAATAAAATAGGCACTGAAATTAAAAATCTCAATAAACACTACCAACATAGACTTTTTCGAGCAATTCAGTATAGCAGCCTCAAGAGTATGAGACGTATACATTGCCTAAGCCTCAGCGATATGAAATTTGGTTTCACGGCTTTATAACTACGAGGATGCCGACAACACAGCCAACCTAGAATGTTATAAACCACCCTCAATATACCCATCTTATGAGTCTCGTACTCATGCTCACGGCATCTTCACCTAACGAATCACCTAACCATTCCTAAAAATCAAAGTGACTTTCGTCGCAACTATTCCGTCCCACAACTTCTTTACATTTCCCGCAAAATCTTCCATCGACAAAATTCTACGGTACATTTCCCCCTTGATATCCGAGAAGAATAGAACCACTACAGCATTCAGGACTGATTTTCAGTAAGCAGACCAATGCTTGCCCAGTTATTTATGTTCACCTTATTGCATCCTTACTCCTTTACCGTTCTACCTATTCGTATGTTACAACCAACCACACTTGTTCAGTCAAACTTCACTGTGTTGGCAGCGAGACTGGATTCTCTTCCATGCCTCCCTCCGCCACCATCTGAATCCCCAGGTCGAACATTGTAATACGTGAAAGCTTCAACTAATAAACCTCGTAAGTGCATGATACATATGGATAAACCCAGCGTGTTATTACATAACACATGTCATGGTTTTTTGTATTACCATTTTCCTGTTGTTTTATGTTTTATTATCAGTCCTTGTATGCAGTATGTGAGGCATGATATGTTTGCTATTGTTTTCATATGAACGCTTTTTACATATCGTATTACTTTCTCCTCCTTCATTTCATTTCCTCTCAATGCCACTTTCCCCACCCTCTTTCTCTTTCCTCCCTTTTGGAGCAGATGGAATCATGCATCGATCTCACAGTATTTCTGTGTTGACCACCTATGGATGATACCTTAAGGTTACTAGAGTATACCTATTTACGTTTTGATTTTGTCGTTCTCCTAAAATCCTACATTTGAGTTTTGTGCCTGTTCTGTTACATTTACTTTTGATACTTTAGCCCTTTCAGGTATTAGTTTCTTGAAATTGCGTTCCTATGGTTCCTTATGGCGTTGAGTACTAGGTGTTTTGTACCTGTCTAATCTAAGATGCTCTTTCTCTGCAACATTTTACTTAGTTTGTTTAATTATTGTTATGTCAATATATATGTTAACCCATTGGTATTATTGTCACATAGTATACGTGTTATTCTGCTGATACAATTTTTGGCTTTACTTGGCATTGCGGCAATTTTTCTGGTGCTTTTGCAACAGCTGGATGTACACATTGAAAAACTGTCATTTGGCCTTTTTTGTACTGACGGTTCACTGTTCCTTTTGTGCGCCTATTGTGTAATTTGTACCTAATGCTATCTCGATGACTGCATTTCTACCGTATACACTGTCAGCATTTGCATGAAGCAAATTCTTCAGTAATATTTTATTACTGTGGCACTTTTGATATACATTAACAATCATGTATGGCTTTGCTTTAGTTGCGACATCATGTTTAACATTACTGACGGCAGAAGATATAAACAGTTTTTATGTCTGATGCTGTAACCCTATCACACATTTGTCTTATGGACGTTAGACTGACTTCAAGGGACCTTGTAATACTTTGGTTGTAATGTCACATGGTACATACGTTATTGTGACTGTATAACATTTAGGCTGTTCTTTGTATCTATATAATTTTCCTACTGTCTTTATCAAAACTCAATTATAAAAAATTTTTTTCACTAATTTTATGTTGAATGCTGTTCGCTTTCGGTGCCTATAGTGTATTTGTACATAATGCTATCTTGGCATCTGCATTTGTACTGTATGTACTGTCAAAATTTACATGATGTAAATTCTTTTCTAATATTTTACTACTGTGCCCTCTTACGGTTACTCTTCAGTTGCGTCTTCAAGCAACAGTTAATAGATTTGTCGCTTCAGTGTTTTCATAGTGGTCATATTCTTTGATTTTCAGTTTATACTCTATATGACAGTTAATGCCACCTAGCGTCTGTAATGCTTTTTTCGTCGTATGTTATTGGTGTCTAGACAGTTTGGCAATCGACACCGTACATAGGCAAGTCCTATTTTCAGTGACTTGTGTTTTCACTTTTGTGAACCATGCTTTTTTGTTTTACTGTATAAGTAAACACGGTGTATTATGGACGAAAATTTTTCTTATTAATACTTCTTGTATTGTGTTCCCAGTTTTCGCCAGAGCTGTGTTTGCTGATGATGCGTCGAATGTGTAACGGTACATTAATTAATTTTCTGCCAAGACATTTTGACAGTTGTATCCTGTTCAAGTAAAACCACAGAAAATCTAAGTCTCATCTTTGGTCCTGCCATTCAAAGTTTCTGTTGTCAACCTATTCGTCCCTCACGATAAAGAAGTAATCCTAACTCTTGCCAAAAGATGCACACCTCCTTGCCATCCATCGCAATGACCGAAACCAATTAAAATTACTAACTGGCCGCACCTAAGCTCATGTCTTTTTATTCTAATCTTCCCCTGAACATCCTGCATTCACTACATGCTAACGAAAGTCAGAACTACCTTGACCTCTGTGTCTCTTGAAATCCTATAAAAATATGTGCTGCGCCTCATCTTCCACGTTCGCCTGCCTTCCCCAACTCACATCCTACACTGATTCACCCATTTCCCACACCATCTTCTGTACTAGGAGCACCTTCACACACATTCATTGGAGTACTCAATCCTAGCAGTCAGTATCCTACCAACTAGTCACCAATCCAGATACTCAGCAGGGCCACCACATCCACATTCAACTTTCTACGAACCTCCACGCCTAATCCACCCCAATCCATAATTACTTTACCCAACTGTAAATACCGAACGATGAAATCAGTCCCGTAATATATATTCCTTCCAGCCTTAATGAACAAATCATCACCGCCCTCCATCCCTTCGCTTCCTCCCTCCTATAACCTGTTTGAGACAGACAAGTGTTTATCAATGCGCTCATGAATACAGGTCGTGAAAGGTATGTAACGGCAGACGACTTTCAGCATTATCATTGATTGTAATGTAACTATCGTGTAAAATGATAAAACTTTAAAAATAAAGACTTCTATTCACTATATTCCTTTTTTAAACAGAATTTATTTCTGTCTGTTCCATATAAATATATTCAAACTTTTGTTAATCACTTAATGCCTTTGGCAGAAGAGCAGTTTTATTCATTGCTGTCCTGTCCTACTTATGCTAAATTGAAACAGAAACAAGGGGCTAATATAAAATCGACTACACTGCAGCTGTTTTTGCCATACTGATGTGTGATGGTATATCTATTTGTCAGTTGATGAACAACCTTTCATTTGTAAAGGTTGCGTTTGAGTTTGCACACTAAATGTTTATCAACTGTTGCTCATACAACACTCTGAAGACTTAAATGGCTCAGCGATTTGCTAACCTATATAGTTTACCCTCAGTTAAAATTGAGAATCCACCTGCCACATTGCCCGAGCTATAGGCTTGTCAACATGGGTAACTGTTCCCGTACCACACTACAAACGTCACTAGCGTTTTAGGAGACTCATCCTGTATTAAACAATACATAATAAAACATACTGTCCTGGCAAGACTTAACGAAACGATGTAACGCGACGGAAGTTGATTCCAATCCAGGGAACCGTTTCTTTAGTGGGCATGCGAGTCCGAGAAATGCGTAGACCCGCAGGCAGATACTACAGCAGCGTGGCGTAGAGTACATTTCAGTAGTAGAATCGTAACAAACGTGGAGCGAGAATTTTGTGTTTTCATTTAAACTGAATTATAGTACTTTCAACTACGATGAAGCTTCAAGGGAGTTATGTAAGTCTGGATGTTTTGTGGGCATTGTCATTGACAATTAATTTTGAGTCATCAGTCTGCGACATAGCCTTCTTGAAATTTCTTCACTGCTTATCGTTAGGATCTCCGTGCTGTGAACTTCTTCAGAATTTCACTGATGTCCCTGGTGATGGAATGCTACTGCCTGTAGCATTTTTCGTTTTTATTGAATATTCCGAATAAAGCCCTACAAGTAATGCGGAACTAACACAGTATCTCTGGCGCCGCTTCGAGGAAGACACGTTTTTTGCATGGGCACGCGACAGGGAAACGCTATATAAATTCCACGCTTTTATGAACAACATTCAGCTGAAACCAGCTTCACTATCCAGGTGAAGAATGAGATCAGCTTGCCGTTTATAAACGTTTTGATCTGCCGAAGATCTGATATTACTCTAGTCCGCAAAGTTTACGGATATCCACCAACATAAACAGGGAAACTCCATGAGAGCTAGTTCAACAAGTTTCGCAGAAATTCTGTGAAGGTTTTGGAGGTAGGAGCCGAGGTACTGGCGGAACTAAGACGGGTAGTTAGTCGTACTTCCGTAGCTCAGTTGGTAGAGAAGTTGCCAGCGAAAAGCAAAGGTCCTGAGTTCGAGTCTTGGTCTGATACACAGTCTTAATCTGCCAGAGTGTTTCAGGAATATGGACGCCACTCCTCACCACTACCCAGCCCAGAAGCCGGCTAATCCGAGCACTCTGTCTTCTCGTGCATTCCGCAACAGCTTGCGACCATTAGATGTTTACTTGAGGAGACACTGATGGTCAACGGCTGTGATGAGGTTTTCATAGAAATGGTTTTCAAACGAAGTGGTAGTAATAATTCAGTCAATAACATTGATCCATCAGTACATTACTTACAGCTAGTGTTTGTGTCTGGAGTAACCAATCACACCGAACGAACACCTCGTATGATGGTGTCGATGGCGCGGATACAATTTTTGCCAGGATTGTTGTTTCAAAGAGGCGTGTGTAGGATGTTGGGTTGTGTACTACCAGCTCCTGATCATACCATGGAGGTCGTACAGTTTTAATGGCATTGGCTAGAGGGTCACAATGATCAGGTCACGTAGACGAAGCTGGTTTTCTCTAATGCGACTCACGGCTGGCGTGGCGTATGTCTCGTCGTCCGCAGTAGTCGAAGTCAATATATTTCCAGAGTCCGAGTGAGGAGTATTTATTGTGGGTCTGTCCAGCGTTTTTGTGATAGGGTCCTACCCTTAGTCACGTATGTGACTAAGGCAGCGGAGTATTTGACCCACAGCAAAAGGAAATTTAGTTCGTCGCCGCGCCAGACAAGGGTCTTGCATGCATGGGGGCTTAATTAAATTTATATGATTGAAAATGATTTTTAGTATTAGTAGCTGTATGTCCGATTACGTAAGTCTCGTAATCGGTTGGCCCTGACTAGAATTATCTACGCTATCTGACTGCAACAAACAATGTAAGAAAATTTTCGTAAACACAGTTAATTAATTAAGTCCCCAGCAACTATAAAAATCTACGAAGCCAACAAGCACAAGAGTAACTGTTCTGTATGTGGGAGTGTGACTCAACGTCCACATCTGGCACGGTTCTTTTCCAACAAGACAAGAATTTTTTAAATACCAACTACGCTGACGTGACAAAAGAAATTTAGAAAAACTGTAATTGCGTAAGAAAACCAGAATTCCACTCTAATCCCAGAACACAAGCCAGATGCTTTGTTGACTGAACCTGTAGTGACACATTATTTCAGATAGACAATTAATAAAAAAAAACATTATAAATTTTACCTTCATATATATTGACGAAATGCACTCATTACAATAACATCTGCTATCTCTCCCATCAAATAACTGCATAAAACAAGGAGCAACACTCTTTACTACCACATCTCACTCCGACTTCACGACAATCACGAGCTCTTAACACACACTGTCCTCTACGAGCTCTCTTCTAGCACTGACTGCTATGAACTCTCGACAACCACTGACTGCCACGAACTCTAAACACGCACTGTGGAGGCGGCTTAATAGTACTCTTTGGCGCACTCTCTGGCGCAGTGGCACAGTGTAGCCACCTTTCATATGCCCCTCCTCCACAGGCCAGAATTTGATGGTATTTTTGCCAGCATTGGTGGTGAAAATACCACCAAATTCGTCCACAAAAATACAGACAAAAATAAAAGATAATATTAATACCTAAACATCACATAATTAGTTAAAATTTTGGCTTTGCACTGACCTTTCACTAACCTAACATATGAAATACAGTAAGCAATACAACTTCTTTTCATACATGTGGCTTTACATAATAGTTTACACAATATACAAAAAATCAGTTTATACAAATGTTCACATAAAATGCTTTCAATGATTAGTTTATACAAAAAAAGAACACCAACAGGTAACATCTTTTCAGTAAAAGCAGTCCATCAGTTTCACCCAGTAATGTTGAGTTGGTGCAGACAGCAACAAGTGACATTATTTCAGTAGAAGCAGTCCATCAGAGGCACCCAGCAATGTTGAGTAGGTGCAGACAGCAACAAGTGACTTCATTTCAGTAAAAACAGTTCATCAGTTGCACCCAGCAATGTTGAGAGCAGGTGCAGACACCAACAAGTGACTTCATTTCAGTAGAAGCAGTCCATCAGTTGCACCCAGCAATGTTGAGTAGGTGCAGACACCAACAAGTGACTTCATTTCAGTAAAAGCAGTCCATCAGTTGCACCCAGCAATGTTGAGCAGGTGCACACAGCAACAGGGGACATCTTTTCAGTAGAAACAGTTCATCAGTTGCACCCAGTAATGCTGAGTAGGTGCAGACAGCAAGAAGTAACATCATTTCAGTAGAAACAGTTCTAACAGTGGCACCCAGCAATGTTGAGCAGGTGCAGACACCAACAAGTGACTTCATTTCAGTAGAAGCAGTCCATCAGTTGCACCCAGCAATGTTGAGAGCAGGTGCAGACAGCAACAAGTGACTTCATTTCAGTAGAAACAGTTCATTAGTTGCACCCAGCAATGTTGAGTTGGTGCAGACAGCAACCAGTGACTTCATTTCAGTAAAAGCAGTCCATCAGTTGCACCCAGCAATGTTGAGTAGGTGCAGACACCAACAAGTGACTTCATTTCAGTAAAAACAGTTCATCAGTTGCACCCAGCAATGTTGAGAGCAGGTGCAGACACCAACAAGTGACTTCATTTCAGTAAAAGCAGTCCATCAGTTGCACCCAGCAATGTTGAGCAGGTGCACACAGCAACAGGGGACATCTTTTCAGTAGAAACAGTTCATCAGTTGCACCCAGCAATGTTGAGTGCAGGTGCAAACAGCAAAAAGTCACATCTCTCAGCAGAAGCAGTTCTATAAAATTCACTAGCACTGATCACACTGTTCATCAGAGTTTATGAGCACAAATTAAACATGTCCTAGTGGCACCAATCATGTAGAAAAGGTACAAATAACAGTCCATAATTTTTTTGCCATCACTGATCACACAGTTCTTCAGCAGAAATTAAACTCGACCAAATGTCACACATCATGTTGAAAAGTGCAGGTAACAGTTCAGAATATTTATCTTCACTAATCAGACAGTCCAGGCATGAACAATAGTTTGAATGCACATACAAATGCTTTTACAGTAACATACAAATCATAACAAACACACAAATGATGTCAGATAATTTTCATATTAACTATTACAATACACAAATACCAGTAAACCTATAATATTCATGGGTGTCAGTGCAAGCCACTACCAACAAATAAAATAATATTTAGGAGATAGGTGGGTAGGATTAGGAAAGGAAAACACACAAAACACACAAAACACACTCACTCATCTTTCATCCACATTAAGTACTACTGTGTAATTGAATAGTGTTAACTGTGTAAATGTAATTCTGTCAAAATCTGATGTTCATCATGTGTATCAACTAGTACTGGCAGCAATGTATAACAGTCAATAATAGTTAGTCAACGTCATAGTCATCATGTCAAGACCAATGTTTGCCAAGCCAGATCAAAATGTACTGTTGTTGAACAACTGTCAGTGAGCCAAGATATGCAATTACTTCCTCTCTCCAAAAAAAAGTATATACTGCTTAGTTATTTAACAAAGTGTGTGTATAGACTATCTTCCTTCTATTTTAGTGTTCTAGTCTGCTCTCTTCATCCTCCTTGTTCCATAAGACCAACAAAAAAAATATGCTCCTCACTTACTTTACCTCTTATACACCAAAATTCCAATAATCATACCTCAATAATACCTCTTCAATACGTCTTATCATTAATATCATTTACCTTACCTCTTGTCCACAAAAACTCCAATAATCAACAACTTAGTATACTCTCAATACCTCAATAATACGTCGCTACATATAAACCTCAGCACCAATATCATTTCACTTCCATAACAACTCTTTCCTCTAGTCAGTCTCCTTGAACAAGTACAGCTAAAATCCTAATGCAACTTCAATTCAGCATCCCATACAATCCGAAGACACAGTGTCCACACACAACCTCTGTGTAATCCATCTGACCCAAATTTTCTACTCATTATAAATTATAAACAAAGAAATGCATACATGACCTCTAACAGACTTAGTTCGAATAACTCTCAGTAATTAAGTACGATTACGGAGTGTGATTGATCATAATATTTCACAGTGTGTACACCACTTCAAGAATCATGGCAAACAGAAGCAAACATGTGGAGTATTTCTTGTATCAAGTGTCACTTCCTATTTCAATTGCTCACGAAAAATGCAGTGTAATAATTGTCAATGGTCTAAACCTAGTATTGGTATGTCATGTCGTTAGCTTCCTTCCTATTAGCATAAATTTATACAGCTTCCATAAAACCTCAGCTCATGTGACTTCTATGACTTTCTTGTACTAATGTCGTTCGTCGAATTATAGCAGTTAATTTTCCTATCTTAAAAATATAAGGCACTGAGCGTAAGCAAAACATGCAATAGCGAGTAAATATACCAGTAGAGAACAGAATGTCAACAAGTGGATGCAGCACAATTCCTACAACGAGGCTCTGCCAAGCGAACAATCTATAATTAATCCAATAGTGTGACCTAAACTCTATGTTTATACACAGTATATCAGCATTTCTATACACCAAATTAAAGAGTAGTTATGACAACAAAACAGAAATGTGTAAATATGTAATCCATACGCATAGCAGTAAACATATATCTTACGTAATAAACAGGTCATTAGCATCATATCAGCATAAGCAAATAAATGTTCATATGTCATCTTAGCAAGTAAACATGGAGGCGCAAGCAGATAAATCACAAAATATAACCTACATACCTAAACACATCAGCACAATAAATCAGGTTACAATTATAATTTAAATAAATAAGCACAGCAGGCACATAATTAAAAAATATGACATCAGTGAAAAAGCATAGCAGCCAAGCGATGCATAATATACACAAGTTACAACCCAGTTCATTAATAATCATTGTCAAAATCAGTTAACGTACGCAAGCACGTCGCTTCACGCGTAAATTCATAGGACATGAAATTAGCACAAAGTATGAATCACGTAATCGCGAGCAGCAAATTACGTCTAAAGTACGTACCTAAGTGGAAATATGTTACCTGAAAAATGAACTCAATTAACAGTTACCTTTTTTTAGTTTATTACTTTCTTCTTCGAAATTACATTCTTCCTGAAATTTTCTCGATAGCAAGTCGTCTTAACGTCGGACACGCACAGAATTTACCTGAAGTTCTTAAGTATTTTATACAACCGTATCCTGAAAAATACTGAATGTTAATAACAGAATTCAACAAGTCCTTATAGCTTTATACTGAATTTAGTCGGAGAAATTAAACTGTGTATTTGTTTACGGCTGTCAGTGCATTCGCACTCAGCGCTCGATCAGCTGTAGCCGCGTTACGTAGGAAGCAATTGTTCGCGGTCAACGACTGCCTTGTGCGGCGCGCAGACTTGACTGTTGCTTTGAGTATGTGCCGCCGCCAAAACATAGCGCGGTATCCTTGTACTCTCTGCGTGTTTACATCTAGCTGTTAGTTTCTCACAAGTATGTCATTCCACAAAAATTTTTACGTTAGATATATGGTGTATTCCTTTAGAGCGTCGCGATTTAAGAGTTTCTACTTCGATAGTGTTATCATGAATAATTTTGCGAACCCTATATGGACCGTTATAAAGCAGAAAAAATTTGCGACACAAGCCTTTTCCTTTATGAGACAAACGGTGGGACTTAATTAACACCTTCTGACCAACTGACAAGATTTTTGAACGACCAGGACGTTTAGCTGCTTTCTCTCTTCTAGTAGCCGCTGATGCAATATTTTGTAGAGCCAGGTTGACAACTTCAGAATGCCGCAGTTTCCGTGAAGGCGGAAAAGGAACGACTTCAGATATGCGATTTGTTGGTACTTTATTTTTTAATATCAATAGAGGCGGTAAAGAAGTTGAGTCATTAGGAAGTTCATTCAGAATGTTTTGAAAAATATGAAGATACTGATCCCAAGTTCTGTGATTCTGATGACAATAAAGACGGCACAATTTATTGATTTCCTTCATCCATCTCTCTGAAGCATTAGATTGAGGGTGAAAAAGTGAAATGAAAATTGGTTTAATTTTACGACGCTGTAGAGTACGAAGCCAAATTTTAGAACGAAACTGTGATCCATTATCTGATATAACCTTATCAACATGACCAACTTCTTTAAGAAAATGTTTGATAAAAGCGTTGGATACTGAACGAGCTGTTGCTTTGCGTAAAGGTGTAAAACACACATATTTTGACGTCAACTCCACTGCTACGAAAATGTACGCAAAACCATTAGTAGAACGAACCACTGGACCGAACAAATCGACTGCAGCCATCTCCTTTAATTTCGCTGGAATGACAGGAAACAACGGTGCTCTGTGAGAAATCGTTGGAGGCTTAGCCATTTGACATAATTTGCATTTGGCAAGAACAGATCGAATACGTTTTTCCATATTACTGAAGTAGCAATTTTCTCGTAATTTGTGAAAGCATTTTCTGGGACCAAAGTGTGAATAACTGAAATGCGTATACCAAATCAATTTATTGACCCACTCATCAGGAATACAAACTAACCAAACGGAGTTGTCGACCGATTTTCGTTTAAAAAGAATGTCATTGCGGACTAAATAATGCTGTCTAATCGCCACGCTTTCCTTTCTCCTCCACTTCTCCTTAATGTCCTTCCAGATAGGATCCTTATTTTGCTCCTTAGCGATGTCCTGGAGCGAAGACGAAATAAAGTTCTCAAACGCAACACCTTGAATATACATCAAACAATAATTGTTTTCCTTGCAGTCCTCTTCAGCACTTTGTTTCAAACCCGTAGGTGCACGTGATAAAGCATCGGCAACAATATTAGAAGAACCCTGTATGTAAACAATACTAAAGTCAAATTCCTGTAGGTACAACGCCCATCGTGACAATCTGCCATGAGTTAATTTTGTTGACATAAGAAATTCCAGAGCTCGATGATCGGTGTAAACCTTAGTATGTCTGCCAAACAAAAATGTGCGAAATTTTGTAAAAGCCCAAACAACAGCCAAAGCTTCAAGTTCCGTAATCGAATAATTCTTTTCTGATTTAGAAAGAACACGACTTCCAAATGCAATAGTTTTCTGGACCACAACGCCGTTTTCTTCTATCTCTTGAAATAAATGTGCACCTAGGCCTTTGTATGATGAGTCCGTCGCCAAACAAAATTCTTTTGATAAATCCGGATGTGAAAGAAGTGGAGCAGCAACTAAAGCATCACGAAGCTGTTCAACTTCTGACTGAGCTTCCTCATCCCAACACCAATTAGATTTCTTTCCAGATAGTTCACATAAACGAGGTGTGGCCAAATCGTCCAATTTAACAAAGCGTCGCAGAAAATTACAGACACCAAGGAAACTACGAACATCACGTTTTGTAGTAGGAACAGCATAATTACGAATAGCATCTAATTTTTCTGGATCAGGAAGAATACCTTCTGTAGAAATAATGTGACCGAGAAATTTCACCTGAGAACGACCAAATTCAGATTTTTCAAAGCTCACTGTAATGCCAACTCGTGCAAAGATACTTAATAATGAATCCAAAATTTTGTTATGCTCACTCCAAGAATGTTTAGCAATAAGAATATTGTCCATATATGAAGTAATATTGTCACGAATATAAACAGGTAAAATTTCATTTAGGCTACGAATGAATGCTGCTGAAGGTACAGTAAGTCCAAACAGTAAATTCCAAAGTCACTTTTAGGTACAATTAGTCATATCAGGTTATTATTTACTTACTCTCTAGATAGATTGATAGTCGAAGAGTTGGTTTGACAGATGCAAAGAATAGTAAAAGAGTAGGCAGCGGTACAGAAAACTAAAAGAGAAATAGCACCACTACAGCTCGGGGCCCTATGCTCGCTACGGCACATATTCACTTAGAGTAGTGAATCCCCTGAGGACTTTAATAACTGCACATAATTTCAAGTTTGTGATTTAATGGCAACTTTGGCGAAAGTGCGTACGTAAATTGATCTAACCATGAACATGGATGTATCTCATTCTTTGAGTTGCGGAAGATCTTAAATTTCCGGACAGTCAAAAAGTGTTTATAGTCAAAGTTTTCGCCTCGTGGCGACAAAGGCCTACCGCGTCTGTCCCAGTCCGAATGTCGATTATTGTAAAGTTCGCGCGCCTGGCGCTCTCTTGTCGCATCCCGTAAATGAAACAAAATACTTTCTTCACACCCTTCTGCTAAACTAACACTTGTCAATTTATCTGAGATCTCCTCAACTCTTTCCGATGAGTCACTTAATTGTTCTTTATGTTTATTTACGTCTTCTGCAAGTGTCGCGACTCGGGTTTCGGTATTGTCACATTTAGTAGTTAACTGTTCACACTGTTGCGTTAAGTTATTTATTCTGTCATTTGGTACGGATTCCTCGATTCCCTCAAATATTTCTTCCTTATCGTTTGCACGTTGTAAATTTAACTCTGAAAATTTTTGTACTATCACGCGATCTTTTCCTTCCCATTCTCTGTCCTGTTCCTCTTGTCTGATTTCTGTTGAAATTAAGCTATTATTGTGAGCCTTCAAAATCGGTTGTACTTCTTCTCTAATTTCTTTATTTGATTCGTCTTTCATGTATTTGAAACATGTCCCTGTTCGTGAGCCTAACTGAGTTTCAATTGTTCCCCTATCAGTTTCTAATTCAGATCGTAACTGTGATCCCACTGCTTTCATCTCGGTTTTAGTTGTTCCTATTTCTGTTTCAATTGTTCCTATTTTTGAGCATAACCGTGTTGTCATTGCTCTTAATTCAGATCCCAAATTTAATATTGCACTCATCAACTGCTCCATAGTAACTGGTTCGAAACTCTTTTCACCCCTAACATTTCCCGCAAAATCGACTTCTTTCGTCATAGCTGTAAAGCTTTCTTTGTTCGATACTATTCCAGAATCTTCTGTCATTAATCTCGTATTCTGCGAATTTTCTGATTGAGAAAAATTTTGAAATGGTTCCTGACTATTTTCCCGACTTATTACATTGTTTTCAACTCCATTATTCATCATACTGTTGTCCTGTGTTGGCGAGTTCGCCATTTCAACAATTTCGTCATTCTGACTATTCATCATTTTCGCCTTTTTCATCGATCGCGTAATCATTTACAAAATATAAAAAAATTCGTCACTGTTCGAAAATCACACAATGCCTCCTTATCTCCAACAATACCATTCACATGCAATGTCTCCCTCAAACACGATTAACGAACAATTGAAATAATTGCACAAAATTGTCAAACGCGTATACAAGGCAATAAAAATTAAATTTTGAAAAATACCATTAGAAGAATGCTAATTACCAAATCTACACATGCAAAATAGACTACAATTACTATACTACAAATTACTACAACAATACTACAGTCTACAATTTTCACAATCAGAAGAATCCAAGGGACGATCCGAAGCAGCGGTCGCCACGTGCATGGGGGCTTATTTAAATTTATATGATTGAAAATGATTTTTAGTATTAGTAGCTGTATGTCCGATTACGTAAGTCTCGTAATCGGTTGGCCCTGACTAGAATTATCTACGCTATCTGACTGCAACAAACAATGTAAGAAAATTTTCGTAAACACAGTTAATTAATTAAGTCCCCAGCAACTATAAAAATCTACGAAGCCAACAAGCACAAGAGTAACTGTTCTGTATGTGGGAGTGTGACTCAACGTCCACATCTGGCACGGTTCTTTTCCAACAAGACAAGAATTTTTTAAATACCAACTACGCTGACGTGACAAAAGAAATTTAGAAAAACTGTAATTGCGTAAGAAAACCAGAATTCCACTCTAATCCAAGAACACAAGCCAGATGCTTTGTTGACTGAACCTGTAGTGACACATTATTTCAGATAGACAATTAATAAAAAAAAACATTATAAATTTTACCTTCATATATATTGACGAAATGCACTCATTACAATAACATCTGCTATCTCTCCCATCAAATAACTGCATAAAACAAGGAGCAACACTCTTTACTACCACATCTCACTCCGACTTCACGACAATCACGAGCTCTTAACACACACTGTCCTCTACGAGCTCTCTTCTAGCACTGACTGCTATGAACTCTCGACAACCACTGACTGCCACGAACTCTAAACACGCACTGTGGAGGCGGCTTAATAGTACTCTTTGGCGCACTCTCTGGCGCAGTGGCACAGTGTAGCCACCTTTCATGCATCATGATGTTTCAGCTGCATTCCAGCCTGGACTGCAGGATTTCACAGGCAGTAGATAGTTTCCTCGCCTTGCCAGGAGCTGTGAAGCCTGACCAGGAGGACTGTTGCTGTAACACCCCAGCACGCCTAAGAAGTATAAGTCCACGCTGCTGTGTTTGCGTAAAATAACTTGGTTCTATTTACATTTGTTTCCACATTTAATTATATTCTTCGCACTGACTGTCTTTTATTCTTTGCGCACTCCATCAATGGGATGTAGAGAGTGTTACGCTCACATAGCTCAAACCTTATCGGTGACCAACTGGTTGGTATGTAATGGACTGGAAGTTCAGGAGAGTGGATGGCTTTCCACCATTGATACACAAAGACTACACAAACACTAGGATTAAGATAGCACTCGAAGACGTCACTCCTGTTACCATGGATGTATGCCGGTATGTATTGCAAACTTCTGAATACGTTGGAACATCTGCTCCACACCAGTTCAGACGTTCTGTGGGACTATAAGCTTGTCGAGAGAACCAAGTACAGCAGTATTCGCGGAATTATTCCCAGTTGTCACTATTTGCAGAGGATTATCAGGCAAGTAGAGTAGCGGATTTTTAGGTTCATCCCCGCAGCCCCTTTTATTGTTGCCACAAGCCTGAGATGTCACACTTCGTACCATCCAGTACTTTCCAATTGTTCTGTAGTTCCAGGTATTATGTTCCTTTTGAATGTCCCTGCTTGTGCTAAGTGGTGATAATTAGAGCTGGGTATACACTGTATGTACCCACATAGGTCCTACTTTCTGGAAATTTAGGTTGTGATGCGAGAATGTCCAGTAGGCTTCCTTCCACGCAGTCTCCTCTCCCGCCCCCTCTAGTCGCCAGTGGGAAAACATCTCTGTCACCCACGTCTTGATGGATGTTTGGGCTAACACGAAAGGGCATAACATAACCTGTTCTTTCAGACCTTGCCTTAGCTCGTCTGCTGACATCCGAACGTGACTTTCTGTACCTGCTGAAATCAGTGAAATCTACCTACTCCTAATATGTACAAAGTACACAAACTCGGTTTTTTGTCACCTGGAATTCATTGCGAAACAGTAGCAACCATCCCACTAGAAAAATACTACTCGACACAACAGCCAAGTGAATACAAATAAACAGTCAACATGATATACCCCAAAAAACGTACCACATGAATGAAATTCATCCACCCATTACACCAAGCTTTTAAAACTGTTTTTGTCATTTATAAACATCACTTTCGTACATTTCCATGCAAAATGCATAAACACATGAATAAAGTTTCTACCAAACAAAACCTCTCATCACAAAATGCATCTAATAAAACGCCCAAAATTTTAATACACTATCCTGTCCGCTCCATATCGGCATAACCCTAGGTCTCAACACATAAGGCAATGTGTACGTAGTATGAGCAGTAGCGGTGTGTTCTATCACTTTGTTACTTTTCCCTTCCTACCCCTCTCTCCATGTTTGAAACTAGCACTGGTATTGGCGGTAAAGAGTGTGATGCACTCCGAAAGGAATGGATGTGCCTGACATGGATGACTGTAATATATGAGGGAAGCTAAAGCTTCACATTACCCATGAGACCACTTCAGTTACTTTGTATGTATCTCGACAACTATTGAAGAATTTAGTTCTTTTTCCCTTCATTGTGTACAAGCTTCTTAACATTACCCGCTGATGTATATCGTATTTTTGTTACTATTCTTAGCATTGCCCAATCCGTTCATGATGTTCGAGGGGCTATTTACCGGCTTTTTGAAGTTACTTCCGCGACCACCACAATAATGTTGTGAAATTCCGAACGACTCCGCACTCTTCCCTATTTTAAGTTTCACTGCCTACAGTGGCGGAGGCATTTTCGGGCCCTATAGTATCTCATATTGTGGTAAGCCTACGACTTTGTGGAACTTAAATTACTTCGTTGTGACAACATATTGTAACTGAGTGTCACAATAGTTACGGACACTATTTACAATATGACTTGACATCTCCGTTGTCTGATGTGCTCACTATGACTTCCCATAGGACTGTCAATGTTACATACTTGTCTTTAACTTCTGAATATACAATAAATGACAAAGATGTTTCATATACTCTTACATCAGGCTGGTGTCCTGATCCATAATCCATGTCCTGGTGTCCTGATCCATAATCCATGTCTCTCGAGCACCGAACTTCAGTACCACATGATTTACTTTGGCCTTGGCCACCAAATCAGCTTGCAAACCTGGATAAGTACCATTACATGTAATGCGAAAATTTATCTGTTACTATCGGAAAACAGTGATTGCCTACCATTGTTTGTGACAAATGACCTACGCTGTCCATATCAATAATTTCACAAGTTTAATACCGTCCAGTAATACGTGGGATACGTTGATGGCTCAAGTCACCCCGCTGTGAGCATGGTACAGGGCGCTTCACATATCGTTTCACATCTTGATTGCGTGTATGCCAACAGTACTGTTTGTGCACATGTAGTTTAGTGGTTCTTTATTCCCATGGTCCAATAATCCATGGAATACGGAAGATTCGTTGATGATACAATCATGCATTTTGATGGTACAAACAATGAAATTGATATATTAGCAGCAGATCCAAGCAAAATGCACAAAAATATTAAATAAATGGTTCAACATGAAACTAATATAAGCATTAACTTTCTTGACCTGAAGATTTGCAATAATAACCATAATAATCAATTCAGTATTTACAGAAAACTTACCACCACAGATGGCAGTATTGACAACCCATAGTGCCACCCTCGCCAGCAAAAAATGGCATATTTCAGAGCCATGGTATATCGAATTAAAAAACTACCAATGAGTGACACAGACCAAGAAACTGAAATCCATATAATTAAAACAGTGGTTCATTATAATGGATATAAACCCACAATAATAGAAAAACTCCCCAACAAAATGCAAACAGAAAACACATTTCCCTAAACAGCAATCCACACAACATTCACTCCAAGCCAAATCAGTGTGCCACAGAAGCCTAGATTCAATAAGCTGCTCTCCCATACATGGGCTCACTATCATACCAAACAGAAAACTTATTTAAAAACAAAAATATCACAATCAGCTTTTCCACAAATAATAAAATACAACAAAAAGTAATCCATGATGTAAACACCTCCAAGAGCCCCTACAGTAAATCAGGAATATACAAGATCAGATGTGATACATGCCCAAAATTCTACATTGGACAGACAGGCAGAAGTTTTGAAGTTAGATACAAAGAACATATTGATGCTTTAAGGCTTGGCGATTTGAACGAATCTGCATTTTCAGCCCATATTGATGAAGAAAACCATTCAGTGAGAAACATTGAGAAGAACTTAAAAAATTTTCATCTAGCAGGAAAGGGAACCACTATGAATATGCTGGAAGAAATAGAAATACGCACACACAAAACAGCACCCCAGACTATATCCATAATGAACCAACCGAGCTGGCTAAACACCTTTCCTGAAAAATTTACAAAAATTAATTTCCACCCTCCAAAGTAAAGAGTATTCCTACACCTATCTGCAGATCAAGTATCAAATTTATCTGTTTCTACAATTCTCATGATACAAAATGTAAATTAATAATGCAATGTCTTATCCATATTTATATATAAATCTTTTACATGGAACTTCTTTAAAATTAGTGTAGTAGTATTCGCTCTAATATTCACAAAATCAATATCTCTCTGTACTGGTTAAAAGGCGTTACACTTGCATGAGTGAATATTTGATCTTTTTCTAAACATGTAGCATCTTTGTAATATTACGATATATCATAGCATCTTTGAAACTCATAAGTTTGTGAACACTGTGTATCTCTCAAAACTGGTGGTGCATGTTAGAAATCTGTTCTGTGACTAAGCTGAAGTGCTCAGTGAAAAAAATTTCGGTGTGCAAGGATAGAAATACGGGGGAAATGCATTCAGTGACAATTCTGAAGCACTCAATTATGCAATTTTATGTGTGCAATAATGCGAATGCGGCAAAAACTACAAACGTTGTCTGCTGGACGAAAACTATGAAAACAAGTACTCGAAACCGACATTTCACGTCAGTCACATCACAATGCAAATCGCTAACTCAACCATCTTTGTGACGTACTTATGATTACGTATTGTCTATATTTTAGGAAAACTAATCAGTAAAAAACGCTGCACGTGTTGTAATGAAAGCATGAAAGCCGTCTGACGATGAATCGTAATGATTCGAAACCAGTAACAGAACCTTTTGAGTAAAGGAACTTAAAATAAATTTGTGGCTGGTTGCTGTCTCAACACCATCAACCATGACTGAGATGGGTACCTGACCATCGGCACTGGCCCTTGGCGCAGAGGCGTAAGTTGCAGGGTCCGATGAATCCCGATACCTTCTTCATCATGCCGATTGGAGGGAGAGAATCCTTCGTCTTCTAGGCGAGCAGCTCCTTAACACCTGTGCTGCGGGACGGAGACATCCGTTATGCTCTGGGGAACTTTCACATGGGCATCCATGGACCCCACGGAGCTCGTGCACCATGACCGCCAAAGCAAATCGTAAATGGTTGAAGACCATATACACCCTTTCCCGACGATAATGTTACCCGAAGGCAGTGGGATTTTTCAACAACGTAATGTGCCATGTCACAAAGTCGGGAGTGTGATGGAGTGGTTCGAGGAACACAATGGCGAGTTCCAGTTGATGTGCTGGTCCCCCAAATTGCCAGATCTGATTCCAATCGAACACACATTAGATGTGATACAACGTGACGTAAGTGCTCATGGACCCCTCAGCGCCCTCTCTCCGATGTATACGGGAATTAGGTGACTTGTGTGTGTAGATGTGGTGCCAGCTCCCTGCAGGGACATACCAAGGCCTCATTCCTTACACTCCACGACGCTTCACCGCAGTTATCGGTGCCAAAAGTGGACATAGCGACTTTTAGGTAGGTGGTAATAAGGTTCTGGCTGATTAATGTATAGACTTAAAGTGAACGGTTCGTAGTGAAGACATCCAAAACTCCGAACATCTTCTGTTCCCCTTGGCAAAACTCCAACTGTACACGCCCCACACCATTACAGAGCCTCCAACAACTTGAACAGTCCCCTGCTGACGTTCCTGCTGACGTTCATTGTCCATGGATTCCATAGCCGCATGCGTCCATCCACTTGATACAATTTGAAACGAGACTCGTCCGCCCAGGCAGCATGTTTCCAATCATCAACCATCCAGTGTCGGTGTTGAGGTGTCCAGGTGGAGCGTAAAGCTTTGTGTCGTCCGGTCATTAGGGGTACACAAGTGGGCCTTCGTCTCCGAAAGCCCGTATCGATGACGTTTCGTAGAATGGTTCTCATTCTGGCACTTGCTGATGGCCCAGCACTGAAACCTGCACCAATTTGCGCAAGTGTTGCACTTATGTCACGCAACAATGCTCTTCAGTCGTCGTTGATGCTGTTCTTGCAGGATCTTTCCTGTTATTCACGATACACTCGTGAAATGGTCATACCGGAAAAGTCACCACTTCATCGCAACCTCGGAGTTGCTGTGTCCCATCGCTCATGCTCCGACAATGACACCACTCACTTAAATCTTGATAACCTGCCATTGTAGGAGCAGTAACCGATCTAACAACTGCGCCAGACACTTGTGGTCGTGTATAGGCGTTGGCGACTACAGCACCGTATTGTGCCTGTTTATGTATCTCTGTATTTCAATACACATGCCTATACCAGTTTCTTCGACGCTTCAGTGTACATGTTTGCATCCTTCATCTAGTGTGGATTATAAAATCAAATTGCATCTAATTGATCGACTCGTAAGCTGAAAAGAAACTGGAATAGATGTATGCTGTAGCGCTTTCCGACAGGAAAAGCAGATAATGACAGCGTTGGCAAGCATGTAGATACGCGGACAACAGTGAGTCACCATTGTATAATGCACGTTTGTCTGCTACTGCGCTCAGGCGTACATGAGTGCCTTTAGCATGTATGTATGCCCTGCAGGTAACTGCGAAACGGTTAATGACAGAATCTTCCTCTCACGCTGACGTGTGCAGAACAGTGGGTTACAAACTACACATGATCAGCAGTCCCAAAACCAGAAGAGTTCAGATAGCAATAACTTACTTTATTCAGTAAGATACTCGTTGAGATGTAAATGATGGCGAGACTTGGGCGTGCACAGACACCCAGGCAACAGCTTCTAGATCCGCATAGCACACAGTACAATGACTGCCTAAAGCACTTTGAGGGCGACAGGCGGAGTACTGCCTCAGTGGGTCAGTAGAGGCTGTAGTGACCTAGCAAAGCTGAGAATGGTACTATGTGTCTGGCCGGTGGCAGACATGTGGAATAGACAGGTCGCGGATCTGGCAGCTGTTCAATTGCTCACCACGCTGGTGTGCAGACACTGGTCTGAGACCAGATGAAATCATCCTGGAGATGATTCCCTCTTCCTGGCGTTGGTCTGAACCCTAGAATCTATCACCGGATCCTAGAACTGCACCTAGGACATGAGACTAGCGAAATTGAATAACCTACATGAGCCCGACACCTGGTTACAGTATCTGTCTGCTTTGTCTGTGCCGGCCACTGTGATCGAGCGGTTCTATGCACTTCAGTCCGGAACCGCGCTGCTGCTACGGTGGCAGGTTCCAATCCTGCCTCGGGCGTGGATGTGTGTGGTGTCCTTAAGTTAGTTAGGTTTAAGTAGTTCTAAGTGTAGAGGACTGATGACCTCAGATGTTAAGTCCCATAGTACTTGGAGCCATTTGAACCATTTTTGCTTTGTCAGTAGTCGGAGACAGCTTAACTGTTAAGTGATTATTTATACTGGCTCTCACCAGCATTGTCGTGATAGGGCCCCACCGTTTGCCATTTAGGCGACCAAGGCCACGCAGCATTGGACTATAGCAGTAGAGGATCAACGGGCACTGATATCTGGGGAACCACCCTCTCTGACCATGCATGTCCGACAATTGTGAGAGGGACATTCGAAGTTAGGATCTAGCCTGATTCGTGTCAAGTGTCTATCCCCACCCCCTTTCCTACAACTCTTGCCCTCTGCAACTGCCCACACCTGAATGTTCCACAGAGAACAATGTAGCCGCTTCCAGCTTGTCTCCGTCCCGCAGTACAGAAGTCAAGAAGCTGTTACTGCAGAAGACAACAGATTCGCGCTGTTCTATCGAAGTGCGTTACTAGATTAAAGAAGTCAATGATAGCGGTAGATGAATAATGGCTTACTAAACATAAAATGGTCTACCATACAAAAGGAGACTAAAAGCTACACATCTACGAATAGTACTGGAATGATAGTAACTGGACCGTTTACGTAAATAGTACAGTGTGTCCCTATACGAAGTAGGAGAATGAATAATTTCATGACTTGTCATTAAAAGCATATTAGGATCAGATTTTATGGACAAACTTAGGCTGGTTTCTGGCTGAGTAGGAAGGACATTCCGTTTCAGATTTAAACCAGGGACGAACTGCAATTCATCTGTCGTGCGTATCGAAAGCTGGTCAGTGGTTAAGTGAGTTTTCTACTTCACAAATTAAAGTGTTAGAATAGAAACGTTAGGTAATTTGCTATTTCATATAGGAAATGTTTTAATTCCCGAGAAGATATCGCCTCAGCAGTTGGTTACCCAAAGGAGAAAGGCAAAAAATAACATCTAGGAAACTCATAAACAGAAATGCAGAGATATAGCAGGGACCGAGAGTCAAACAATTATGAGCTGGGAGCTGAAGTAATGCTTCACATTTTTGTGACCACTAGCAAAGCCGTCGACGAGATTACCACAAAGCTCCTAACGTGATTCAGCATGCTGTTGGATATTGTAGGTATTCTTACCCGTCAGCTTATTGTTATTTGACCCGGAGACATACAGCCCACCCTTGGTGGGTGGATGTGAGGAGAGGGTGGACAGGGGAGAGTGTGTGCCGTTAAGAGGCACATTTTGCTTTCGGTTACCGCTGGCGCGACGCGAGCACCACCTACGAGTGGTGGCAGGATGCTGGGCTTGTAGAGGGAGAGCAACTCCCTCGGAGCGGTTTAAGATGGTTCAAATGGCTCTGAGCACGATGAGACTTAACTTCTGAGGTCCTAGAACTTAGAACTACTTAAACCTAACTAACCTAAGGACATCACACACATCCCTGCCCGAGGCCGGATTCGAACCTGCGACCGTAGCGGTCGCTCGGATCTAGACTGTAGCACCTAGAACCGCTCCACCACTCCGGCCGGCCTCTCGGTGTGTTCGTAAAAAAATACTCACTCGAGGGCATGGTTACAACCGCAAGTGGTTGACTAGTTTGGGAGCCTCTAAAATCTACGGCGTTTCCCGAGATAGAGGAGAAAAATAGACTGCTGATGGAAACTTATATCCTAATCCGTGATCCTACAAGGCAACATAGCATCGCCTTCGAAGGAGACAAGGTCTACTTAAGTAGCAGTTAACTCATCCTTCTCCACTGGCAATCGTGGTTAATAGTCGCGATCACTGAGTAATAAACGACGTTGCGAGACGTTCTGCCTAATCATGATTGATACTGAAGAGATGGGTTCTTCATGACACTTTCTACAAACCCTCAAAGTCTGACACAACAGTCATGTGAGACCATTATGCTCTGAGATGGCAAAAATCAAGGGATATCTCTTCATATCGTGTGGAATCTCCCACTGCCCGGCTTAGTAAAGCAGGTAGACGTGGCATGGTCTCAACAAGTCGCTGGAAGTCCCCTGCAGAAATATTCAGACCTGCTGCTTCTGTAGACGTCAATAATTAAGAAAGTGTCTCCAGCGCACGAACTGACCTCTCCTATGTGTCCATAATTTGTACTATGGGGTTCATATTTGGCGATCTGGCTGGCCATATCATTCGCTCGAACTGTCCAGAATGCTTTCCATACAAGTCGCTAATAAATATGGCCCAATGGTTTGGCACATTGTCATCCATAAAAATTTCATCGTCGTTTGGAACATGAAGTGAATGAATGGTTACAATTGGTCTAGAGGCACCCGAAAATAACAATTTCCATTCAATGATCTGTCCAGTTGGACCGAAAGCACAGTCTGTCCCATGTAAACACAGCCCACACCGCCAGCCGGGGTGGCCGAGCGTTTCTAGGCGCTACAGTCTGGAACTGCGGGACCACTACGGTCGCAGGTTCGTAACCTGCGTCGCGCATAGATGTGTGTGAAGTCCTTAGGTTAGTTAGGTTTAAGTAGTTCTAAGTTCTAGGGGACTGATGACCTCAGCAGTTAAGTCCCACAGTTCTCAGGGTCATTTGAAACATTTGAACAGCCCACACCATTTAGGAGCCAAAACAAGTTCCACAGCGCCTTGTTGACAACTAGGGTCCATGACTTCGTGCGATCTGAACCACACTCGAAGCCTACCGTCAGCTCTTACAAACTGAAATCTCGTCTCATCTGACGAGGTCATGATTTTTAAGTCATCTACGTCCAAGAAGTATAGTCCCGTACCCAGGAGAATCAGTGCATGCTATGTCGTGCTGTTGGCAAAGGCACTTGTCGACCACCTGCTCCAATAGCTCATTAACACCAGATCTCACAGCCCTGTCCTAACGGATACGTATGTTGTACGTCCAACATTTACAATCCATAACTCTACGCAAACGTCGTTCCCCTCGGTCGCTAAGTAAAGGTCTTCAGCCACCGCAACGTCCGTGGTGAAAGGTAACACCTGAAATTTGGTATTCTCGGCACGCTCTTGACACTATGTATCTCGTAATACTGAATTCCCTAACGATTTTGGAAATGGAATGTCCCGTGGGTGTACCTCCACCTAGCATCCCGCGTTCACAGTCTGTTAATCACTTCAGAAACCTTCTGACATGCACGACCTGAGTACAAATGACAGCTTCGCCAATCCACTGCCCTTTTTTACCTTGCGTATGCGATCCTGTCATCTCTATATGTGCATATCGCAAACCCATGAGGTTAGTCACCTTACTGTAGATGCAAAACACGATGGACAATAAAAGAATCCGTCCAAGTATACAAAACCCATACACGTTGAAGACAATCAGCCGCATCAGAGCACCAAGGGGAATGGGACAAGGATGTGGGTTTTAATAACATACGCTTGCTGGCCGAGGAAACTAAAGTTTACAGAAAGAATGTCGGTCATAGAAATTTTTTTTTTTTGATTCGCTTGCTATGCAAGTACGTATAGACGTCGCCCAATCTATAGCAGCCAGGACTAGAAGTTTTATACCCAGTAACTCCACTTCTCCGAAAAAATTCCGGGAAAATAGTGTTTTATAAGTCAATGCGAATTTGTCTTTTTTAAATAACAGGTATTTTTAGTTTTTAGTTAATCTTCTTGGAGATGCTAGAGAATCTCTTTTGATCTCAATCTCGGTTTAATTTTCCTAGAAAGTTAATTAAAAGCTTCCAACGTCCCGCAGAAATGACTTACGGATACTCTGGTTAACAGCGTCGCTCTTCTTTTCTCTAGTTACCGTTCGACCCCCAAAGGCTGAATTTTGATCTCTGTTATAATGTTACGAGATAAATATGCAACAATGTACAGAGAAATCCGGTAACTACATGTTACACCTGCGTTGCCATATCGTCTGAAACGAAATCAGTTGATTTCGTATCTGACGTGTAGTACTGACATAAAATATTTTGTCTTGTTAACTCAGAAACAAAGGAAATGCTAATGATTAGGATTTCCTCATTTAGAGCTCATAAATGAATATCTGTTTTATCTCAATTTTCAGATCAGTAAAAGGATATAAAAGTAAGGACAGATGTAGGTGGTCCTGTAGCTTGGAAATAAAATGACCAAAGTATCTGATAATTCTAAATTAACTCGATGAATGCGGCTTCCTTACATCAGCTACTACCCAACAGCGACGTATGAAAATTTATACCGGACCAGGACACCAATTTTCCCACTGATCACCATCAGTTGCCTTAACTACTTATCTGTGCAGGCTCCCTGGATCGATCCAAACTTTATGTTAATACATCTAAACATAATACAGTTGTTGTCAACGAATTCGCATTCATGGGATTAATTTCGGCACGTGTTTTATAGCGTCGGTCTTGGAAGGTCTCGTTCTTTCAGACTTGCGTGTAAGTATGACAGGCCTATGTGGACACATGATAGTAACAGCACAGGTCTCGATCCCTCGTTGTCTTATTCTTCCTGTTTCGGGGATCGAAGTAATGTTGGGAGCATTAGGTGACGAATTCAGTGGTCTTCGATTTGAGGATGTGTGCAGTATGACATGGGGAAGTGTTGGTTGGTCCGGCTACGGTGCGGGGATACATTAATTGGTTAAGGCGACCAAACATGGTACTTGGGAGATCCGGGTATGAGTCCCGGTGCGGCACAAACATTCTTGTGTCATTACTGAGCGTAAGATGTGTAATTCATCTGCTTTCAAGGAATTTGTATTCACTGAGTTACTTGTAGTTTCGAAATATTTCGTTTAGCTGTGGATCGCCAACAGTGCCTGTTCTTTGAAACGCGCATCTAAGAATCTGAGAATTCTGGCGAGTTTGTGGGTTTTGTAGTTTCAATAAAACCTGCGCGAATCTGGAGTGGAAATGATTGTTTCTGAACTTTTCTCGTTTCTACTTCTAATTCTTACACATGTCTGCAGAATAAGCATTTGTCTCTTTTATAGAATTGAGGTTAATCAAAAATCTCGAAGGCGAAATGCTCGCAGATGCTCACAGGAGTAGGGCGGCCGGACTGCTTCTAGGTTTAGAGGAATGCTCAAGATAGGATAAGAGGGTTTAAAGGGTTGGGTGACGAAATTTAAAGGGACGTATGACAGTGTCATGTTAGATGTCAAGCCATTGGGCTACTTATATGCAAGATCGCTGACCTCCCACCCCACTCTCACTGGGGTTCCCCCACCTAGCCCACACACCCCAGTCAATCGTATTTAGTACATTCAAGGTCACCCCTCCCATTGCCCCTTTTATCTCTCAGATTATAAAATGTAGGAAAACTACTCGCATCTCCCATTCTCCCGACTCCCCATTTCTTGCTAGTGCACTTGTGTGGACATCGACATTTGAGGTATGTGTGAGGACCACTGAGGACATAATCAGCTTACTTAAAACAATGACGTTTCATATTACCACTACTTGCAAGCGAAGACACTTGAACATTGCGATGTATATCTGAATTACTATAAATTGGTGATATCATGGCATATTCCATACAATGGCGGTTAATATTAACGTAGTATAGGGGGCAACATACTGTGACAATATAGTATGTGGCTGAGTAACTACAATTTAATGAAGACATGGCACATTCTGCAAAAATGGGGGAAAATATTAGTCCTGTAGGTCCATTCCTTGGCAGGGCTACTGAAAAATGGTGTTCACTACTACTTTAATGAATGGTCCAAAATGGTTGCCTTATGGTTTCATATCTTAACATAATTAGCAACAAAGTTTTAGGTATTCTCTGAAAGTACTGAACCTCCAATTGATATTTATAATTTTAGCAAATTTTACCACAAATACCCAAGATGAATACGAGACTTAGCAACCCATAAACTACTGCTATGAGGAACACGTCCCAGCATTACTAATTTGTGGCGTCATAGACAGTTAAAAACAATGGCATAAACAACAGAGATTCCACTGCTCTTTACAATTTCGGTCATTTCTCTGTAAAGACGCAGACGTAAAGAACGACACCGGTCAATTACCACAGTGCAGTAAATAAACCACTGTTACAAAGAACAACCTAACCTAACCTAACCTAACCTAACCTAACCTAACCTAACCTTCCCCACATTATCGCCGTGTAATGTCATCGAGTACTAAAAATCAGTGACTCTACCACTCTATCTCCCATCACTGTTTATATTTTCGATCATATTACCCCCAAACACCCAAGTTTCCATTCTAAGATACATGTAAATATGTGACTATAAAAGTCCAGTAATTACTGTAGCATATTATTTTAACACAATACGTCGATATCTTGCATCAAACGGTTACCACAAGGAATTTTTTAACAACACATACATAGTGCATGTACCTTGTGCAAACAGACTGATGTATAATCGCAGCCCTCTTTTTCTACTTACAGTTTTGCCGATTCTCTCTTAATATTCCAAAGACAGACATGTTACAGTTACAATGGCTTTCGGTTTTAAGTAGGGTAACACTTATTACACAATTCACCTAGAGAAGTGGATGGACTAATACTTTCTGACATTTTGAAAAATATGTGACGGCATGGCTACATTTCAGTACTTCAGCCACACACTGTAATGTCAAAGCACGATTGTCTTTTAACATGTAATGCCCCACTTTTTTTTCTAAGAACATACTTATTGTTAAGAGTCAGAATTTGGTGACAAAATGCATCAACATGTCTTGTCCATGTCCTATTTTTCTACGTAGTCTCCATCACGTTCTATGGCCATACGCAAAGGCTGCGGAAGAGCACGAATTCCCTGCTGTTAAAAGCTCTTGTCTTGTAGGCGTAGCTATGTTTTCACTGCATGACTGACAATCTCGTCATCTTCAAAGTGTATACCCCGTAGAGAATCTTTAAGTGGCCCAAAGACATGGATGTCCAAGGTTGCCAGGTCTGGACTGTAAATTGGATGAGGCAATGATGTCCAACCCATTTTGACGATGTGTTACCGGATTCTGTATTTCCTGAGGCTTTAACTTTCTTTACCAATCGCCCGACTGTGCTCCTATCAACTGCAGAATCGTGTTACACTGCACACAAACGCTTATAGATGTTCACCACGGTTTCTTTTTCTGCACACAAGAATTCAACAACAGCTTGCTGCCTGTAACGTGAGTTGTATGTAGACGCGATTTTGAAGCTGTACTACGGCTCCTCCATCTGCAAGAACGGTTCGGAACGTCACAGCACACAGAACAAACATGAAATGTGAAGCAGACACAAGGACGATGTATTTAATTTATGGTACTTTAGCCACACGCTGTAATGTGAAACTGTCCTACATCGTAAATTGTGGTAATATAGGACGTTATTTTTTTAAAGTAGGATGATCGTGATGCTGAAGATTCAGTCACTACTTTGTACAGACCTTGAATCCCGAGGCCCACACCATTTATCAGGTATTAAAACAGGAAGGAGAGGGAAGCTCGATTCTCTTTGTCACAGAGAGAAAAATGGGGAGGAGAGTTGTTTTCCGTATTTTCTATACCTTCCTATCTGCTGAGATGTAAGAGATGGGAGGCGAAGTGGGAGCGGAAGGAGGACCTTGAATATATCACAAGGAATTGTGTGAGGTTCTTGGACAGGCTAGGAGTTCCCCATGGGGTGGCATCAGGGTGATCTTCAAGGTAACTAGCCCAATTGCCTCAGGTGTAACATGACACCGTGATGTGTTCCTTTAAATCCAGTTATCTGTTCCTTTAAATCACATTATCTTATTTTATCTTGTGACAAACGCCCCTCCTATTGGCAGAAACTCTGCTTTGGACATGTGAGAATTCGTAGTGATTCCAATTCAAAACACTGAAGGTGCGTCGTCATTATCACATATTCAACACCACTGTCAGAGAGTGCCGGTGGGACTGGTCAGATACATCATATATGAGTCTCCATGACAGATACAGTTTTCTTGTTATACATATCTATCTCTGATAACACTCTTACTATGCTTAATCCCAACTGTTTAATCCATCTATAGAGAAGCGTAGGCTAGATATTGGTTTTATTCGCAATATTTGAAATTACAACCTATTTAGTACACATAGGAAAAACATTCTAGGCAATCAGTTTGGAATAGGAATAAACAAGAAAAAGACTAAACTGAGTGTATGCAGTGCAGGAGAAGAATATCAACCTCTGACAATGAGAATTGGATGAGAGGAGGTGGAAGTGTGGCCCTATACGGATGTGAAACTTCGACAACGGGAAGAGAAGAGAGAAGACGGCTGTGACTCGGGCTACGCCCAATGTGTAGGTTTTTTTTTTTTTGTAAATAGATGAGGAATAAGGGTAATGAAGGATACTTTACTTAATTTCTATAGCGAGCCGTGGTAAAAAATTGCTGTTTTTAAGAGCGCGCCGCAGCCCGTAGTGTGAAGCAATCGCCCTCCGTTTCTGGCGGTGGCGCCGCTGTGGCAGTCGCAGCTTTGGCGTCTCCCTCTGGTGGGAAAGGGGAAGGATTGCCTGTTCACTTGCATTTAAGGGGCGCTATTAGCTCGCCAGTGGGTGAATCTCGGTCAGTCTCTCGTCCCCAGTTTGCTAGTCTGTCTCTAGTCCGCATTTGTTAGGCAGTTAGTGTCTGTCTGTCGTTGGGAGTGCTACTATTTCAGTCGTTCGGAACAACCCTTAAAGACGGCAAATTGAGAGTCTTTTCACTCCGCCAGTAAGAGAACTCAGCGAGTGGTCGCCCGGTCGGGGCTTAGTTCCTGCATCTGAGTCTGCGCGTTAGGCCGCCAGTCTGCTCGAGTTTGCTCTGGCAGTGGTCATTGGTGGTTGGATAGATCGGTTGGTCGGTCGTGCACTGAGACACAAGATGACTTATCCGTCTTGAGCGTCGGCAGATGTGAGGTCGCCACGTGAGTCCAGTGGGCCGCAGCTTATAGCGAGGGGTAGTGGAGTTCGCGGTCGACACGAGAGCAGCAGGAGTCAACCCACGACCTCAGTATGGTAGGTGCGAGCTGCGACGACGTGAGACGGGAGATCAGCGCGCCTTCCTGCCACACCGGCAGCAGACGGTTCGCGAGAGCGACTTGGGGGTGCTGCGCCAGGTCTTCTATAGAAATCGCAGTTTATTAGAATTTTAGTAATTGGTGATATGTTGTTTGATTCACTCTTGTTAAATGCTACTTGTTTTCTTGGTGAGGTCACCAGCCGTTTTGCTTTGGGGTCGTCCCACCATTCTTCTCCGTTTGCCCACCCACGTGAAGGTGGTTGTTCTGTAATCTCCCTGTCAATCTATCGTACGTTAGTAGCTGCCTCTGTCATGTTTGTCGGATTTGATGTGTTAACGAATATATCGCATGGAGTGTAACGGCCTAATACCTGAAATATGTTTTGATCTTTGGAAACTTTGATACTATTGCCTATGAGAGGGATCTTAGCTATTGTTTGGCCAACCTTGTAGAATTTTATATAAGACAGCATTTCATGGGATTTTATTTAAATGATCATTTTAGTATGTAAAGTCGCCACTCTTTCACCGTAAGACTTTTCTTAGAAGTTAAAATCAAGTTGCACCTTCGATAGCATGATTAATATCTTAATTGTTAGAGTCTTGTACCATTTCCATCCCTGCTACGGGGGGGTGCATAGTTTGTGTGCTTGCGTAAATTATTAAAACTCTTAGTTCAAAGTTATCTGGTGTGTTGAAGATTTGCACCAGTGTAGTCTTTCAGAGGCTGTTGTGAGCGGTCCTAACTTCGACCGTGTCAAAAGGGAGCGGCTCATACAGTCAATACTTGTTTCTTTGTGCTTCTGAATAAATCATAACTTTGATATTTAGAGGGTGCTTTCTGATTATAATTTTAATGTGTTTCTTTTAAATATTGTTTTTAGACACTATTAAAGTGAATAAAATTCCCATTTCTTAAAAGGAATTTGGTTATGATTTCATCAGTTACTCCCTGGCAACTACTTCCATTCTTACATAGTGTGATTACATGTGTTAATGTCCTTGATGAATCGCTAGTAAATAAAAAAAAGTCTTTGAAAATAAATAACGGTTCATATAGTAATGAGTGAGATCACCAGTAACTTTAATCTTGGAACAATTCGTAAGTAATGTATCCGGAAAGACGACGTTAGTCTTCGAGTAGCCCTACGTGCAGGAGCACTGGACGACTTACAGTCATGCCGCGTTGTTTCAGGAGGAGAAGGCGTTTGCACCTTACAGTGTACAAAGCTATAGATAACATCGAGATGAGCACTGTAGATGGTATAAATGGACAAGTGTTTTTGCATTGTTCTTCAGTGTTTTGTGACGGCTATAGAAGGATGAGGAAGATTAGCTGCAAAGACAAAGTAACAAATGAAGAGGTGCTTAGAAGAGTACAAGAAACCAGGTCTCTGTTGAGGCACATCCAAACAAGAAGAGACAAACGTGTAGTGTACATCCTACGACACAACAACATCATTGCAGCAGTAGCGGAAGGAGCTATTGAGGGAAGGAATTAGCGTGGGCGAACAAGGATGTCATACATGCAACATATCATGAATAATGTTGGATGTAACACTACGCGGAAGTGAAGAGGAAGGCAGACAGGAGAGAGGAATGGCACTCTTGTGCAAACCACCTCAGTGTTTAACACTAAAAGAAGAAGAAGAAAGAAGAAGTTTAAATACGTTGGTGTGTGTTTCGAATAAGAAAGGTGAATTGCTAAGAAATGTTGGATAGGAGAGTAAGGGATTAAACTGGAAGACGGGAGACAATGAAGATGAACAATTTCTGGTATTTTATACAGTTTAAGCCAGTTATGATCTTTTTGATATTGTGGTCAATTGCTGAAGTTGTTGTATGGCCTAGCTGCATGAGAAAACTGAGTACCTTATGCCCAACGGTAACTTCGCTGCGATTGACTATCAGTAAACACTACACACACAAACACACACACAGATATGATATTAGCAGAAATTACCTTATAGCAGTATGACTTACATTAAAAAAAGAACGCTATCAGTAGTACCTGGGTCACGCCAGGTATTCTAAGGCCACCTGTATTTATAGGCACTATTTGATATTCATTGCTGAGTGATTTGCGAAATCTATAATAACAAAAGCGTCTGGGTTTTAAAAATATCTCTTTATCGATAGATATATTATAATTACATTGTTAAACTTCATTTGTTTTCGCAGTTATGTTATTAACTGAGAAGTATTTTGAAGTAACAGAAGAGAATCCCAAAAATTTGGTATGCAGTAACACGAATCTATCCATTAGTGGTTAAATATTAATATGAACTTAAATTCGGCAATGTGATTCAACTGATTGCAAGCCTCTTGTGTGTAAAAGTGTTTGTCATCTACTTAATTTCAGAGATAATCAAGAGCATAAAGGTCAACAGAAATGCAGCAATACACTTTTGTACGTTTGACTGCGGAAAGCAGTACTGATGACTGTACAGAATTTCACAAAGACAAAGAGAATTTAAATGCGATAGCATTTGTTTGCTCCCGAGAGTTCATTACTTTTTAATTGGCAACAAATTCAATAACGTTGATCTGTTCCAAATATTTGGAATTCCGTTACTTCCAAATAGTCCTCATTTAATAACTTAATTTCCGGGGCAAAAGAAGTGTAACAATATGATTACAAAATAGCTATCGATAAACATATATTTTTAAAACCGAAGTTATATTGTCATTCTAGATTTCACAAAACACTTAGCGATAAATTTCAAAATGTTGCGTATGAATACAGGTGGCCACAAGATACGGGTACTCTGGCGTCAGACGGATTCGAGTGCGATTGATAACACTTTAAACTCTTGAAGGACGTTGCATAAATTTGAGTTTAGCCACACAATAGAAAATTTAATTCTGCCACCGATGAAAGGTACAGTCATCTGCGGTATTTGAACGAACTTGCACTTATTGTCGTCTTTGGGTGTCATTTGATTTTATATTGTTTTTGTGTTCTGCCTTACGCAGGTCTTGTCATGGGGTAAGCCTCGTCGGAGAGATCCACCGCATGAACGTCTAGGGAAGTGGTTCCAGTGGTGGTTTCCCGTTGCCTTCCACTGATGATGATGAAATGATAATGAGAACACACAACACCCAGTCCCTGAGCGAAGAAAATCTCCGACCCAGCAGGGAATCGAATCCGGGTCCCTGGGCGTGACAGACCGCCGCACTGACCACTCAGCTTGATTTTAGATCACTAAAAATATCATTTCAGTATGTCATTTGTGAAGTTATTTACTGACATGAGCAAAACACATTCTGCTGAAAACGAATTGTATTAGTTTTCTTGAATTTCAAAGTTATTACTTCTTTTCTGTTTCATATATACTTCATAAAAGCCGAAATATTCAAAAATAGGACTTACCACCTATACCCAAACTTAGGATTATGCACACAGGTTTTGTGCGTTCAACTAGATATTTTTCCAGCGAAATAGCACGGTACATAATCTGCATCCATTTCACAACAAAATAAGAATTCAATCACGCTGCTCCTCATTCGTCTTTCTCATAGATAAGTATCAGAGTCTGACGAAAATTGCTATTCATTACTTTGAATAAGAGTATCAGTCACTGATCCTAATAACACAGTAACTAATCTGCATTCATTTTGCAGTTTAATTACTCTGCCCCTCATTCGTATTTTTCGTAGATAAGTACCAGAGTCTGACGGAAACTGCTATTCATTACTTTGAATAAGAGCATCAGTCACTGATACCAGTTTCAAAATTTCGTCACGCCCTACGTTCAATATACCAACAGGGGATAAAATTCTACAAATGACAAATCAAACGTGCAGCAGTAAGCAGTTGGAGCCCAAGGTACCTGTTTCACAACACACACCATTGATTGTGAACATACAGCCCTCAATGATCAAATTAGTTGTAACGCTTCGTTTCACAGGCTATACGTGGAACTCACAGAGTCTAACGTTGATTAACACGCATTTAATGGAGGCACATACAGCTCTAAATTTCAGTTCCGCTTGTTTACGCTGCAGGTGACTGGTACTCAAATGGCTGGGTCATTAATATTTTAACACGTAAAGCCGAGTAATGTAAAACCTGCTGCATATCTCGCGTTTTCATTTTTCCTGAGTCATCGTGAAACTGGTGTATCATATTTACGTTATTAAGTTACTCTCTTTCGTGCCCAGTCACTTCCTTTACCGGTGTGAATTATTTATTCCGCAGTAAATTTATTGATTCCATTGATTGTAGAAGGTCCTTCCTCGATTACGTGGATGTCGGATGACAGTCTTCTCTCCTTGTTCTTTTAAGTTTACAGTATTCGTTTTTAATCAGAGCCACTACAATACTTTGTATCCGTACACCACTAACATCAGTTCTTCTGTAAATTTTTCCACGCATTTATGACACATTAAAAAAATTGTTGCACAAATGCAACACAGCGTTTTATGTGTCTGTAACTGAATGGTGTCCACTGTTTTCTGTACCCTTAATCCGTTGATCATTGCTGATTCTTCCTCTTTTTAGAGGCGTTTCCCACCTCAAGAGAAGAGGTTATCCTGAAACTCCGTCTGCTTCTCAGCCCCCTTTGAAAAGCCCGTTGGCAATATGAGGATAACTCCCAAGGCCGGAAGCCGACGGGCGCCATTGCCGATGATTTTTATCAAGAGTTTTAGCTGTGGATGCAAACAAACACGGAATCTAGTCAAAGACGCTATCCCCTAGACACAAGTAACCGGATCTCCTGGAGAGGATTGTAAAAGGGAAATTAACCATTATAATGACACTGAATGTCAAACGACATGGTAACATTCAGCGAACTGGAGCGAGGATTGTCAGAAGCTAGTGGAAAGGAATCTAGCGATATAGTGGGGCTTAATGAAGAAGAGTGAAAGGAGATGTGGATTTCTGGTCATAGAAATATAGGGTAATATCAAGACGAACAGATAATGATGCAAACTGAGTAGTATTCTTTATGAACTAGAAGGTAGGGCCGGGAGTGAGTTACTGTGAACAGTTCATTGACACGGTTGTCCTCGTCAGAGCGTCTACAACAATAATTCGGGTATTCAGGCCGGCGCTGCACACAAGCGATATGAAGGATTTGAACGAACAGTGAGAAATGTAAAGGGAACTATAATATTATAAACATCTGAGACTGGAAAACGGTAATACCACTGGTGCAGAAGAATGATATCTGAATTAATAATCGCTTTAACGCTCTTGTAAATTATTTATTTAGTGACCAGTTTCATAGCTTAGAATCCACATCATCAGGATAGATAAGTTAAATCATGACATCGCACTTGCAACGTGGACGGGACCAAACATTCACTTTCTATCAATAAATGATGCAAGGTAAGCAGAAACAGGGGGTCAACGATATCTCAAGGTGCAGTGAATCCGGAAAGGACGACAATCGGTTGAAGGTCCTTTTGGGTCCAATCAGAGTAGATGACAGCATTTCGGAGAAAAAAATGTTATTGTTGTATGAGTTAACGGGGGAGCGTCTATGCAATGTTCATAACAATGCCCCCACAGGATAGACAGAAAGCTGGGAGCTGGCTGGAACCAAATAATAGTAATGAAGTTTTAAATTCCCATTGGAAAGTATATCGCAAAGATTCGATGAACGCTGGTGGTGCAACTTACCTAGTGCCACATAAAACACGGTAATAACTAGTGAGATTAGTACAGATTCCATTGCAATAAAATTTGGGTGAAGGGAAGTGTCAAAGGTGGAAGAAACATAATCATCGAATGTTTTTTATAGTCCTCCTCCTTCAGCAGCAGTAATGGCAGAAAAGTTGAGGTGAAATCTGAAAAATATGTCGTGTAAAGGTCCTGATGACAGTATTATTTTAGGAGTAGATTTTAAATTAGCAGCTATAGACTGGAAGACACAAGTGATAACGACGGGTTGGGGATGACATCTTAGGCCTGTTCGTGACAAGCAGACCCGAATTTCTTGACTCTGGTTGCGTAGAACAGGAAATCACGGACCTTAAAACCGTTACAGAATTACTCAATACAGCTGTAGATAGGAATACAATGACAGGCAGAAAAATATTTCTGATTGGAAAGAGCGACAAGAAGCAGATTATCTGAGGGCTCAGCACGAATATTTCATGTTCAGCACTAACAATGCTGAGAATAAATTGACAAAGCTGAAGAGAATTGGTGAGTATGCTTTAGATATGTATGTGCCGAGCAAAGATGTGAGGAACGGAAAAGATCCGCTGTGAAAATGGCTACGAAAGCAAAGAAAGCATGATCGGAAATCGAACGTAGCCAAAGCGTCACAAACGAACAAAAATCAAACCAAACCAAAAGCAGAGTAAGGAGATCAATGCGTGATGCGCGAAAAGAGTTAGAAATGAAATTCTGTCTACCGACTTGACGGAAAACCCTTGGAAATGTTAGTCTTATGTTAAATCAGTAAACGGATCAAAGTCATCTGCCCGAACACTCTGTGACCAAAGTGACACCGAAGCGGAGAACAACACAGAAAACGTCGAATTACTAAATGCCTTTTTCCGAAATTGTTGCAGTGAGGAAGATGGCACTGTGGTGCGTCCTTTAAGTCGTCGCGCAAACGACAAAAAAGGCTGATCATGGGGTAGAAAAGTAGTTGAAAACGTTCGGTCACTGGGTCTGACGGGATACCAATACAATTCTATACAGAGTGTGCGAAAGAACATCCACCCTTCTAACCCTTCTAGCAGAAGTGTACCGTAGGTATTTGGAGGCACGAAGTGTTGCTGATGATTCAAAATGAAAAAAAAAGCACGGGCCACTCCCGTTTCCAAGAATGGTCTTCGAACATACCACGAAACAAGAAGACTGTATTTACTATGTTGTAGAATTTCGAAGATTCTGAACATGTTTTATGCCCGCGTATTAAGACATTTCTGGAAGTCGAAACTTTCTGTAGGAACGAATGTGGGTTCCGTAAACAACGATCGAGTGAAACCTAGCTCGCTGTGTTCCTTCACGAGACTCAGAAAGCAGCAAATGGAGACGCCCAGGTGGATGCCGTGTTCTCTGACTTGCGGAAGGCTTTCGATGTAGTTCCGCACTGCTTCCTAATGAACAAAATACTAACTTATGGAATATCACACCAACTGTATGATTGGAATGAAGAGTTTCTAGCAGACAGAGCACAGCCATTCTGAACGGAAAGAAGTTTTCAAACATAAGACAACCTTCAGACGTGCCCCACGAGAGTGTTACAGGAACCCTAATTGTCACTATATATATGTAAAAGACCTAGTCGTCGGAAGTTACATGACGCAAGAGCGAATGATGCTGTTGTACACAGGGAAGATGCGTCGCTTGAGAACTGTAGCGAAATGCAGGAAGGTCTGCAGAAGACCGACGCTTCCAGCACGGTAATTCATAAACAAACTTAATGTACGGAGAATGCGATAACAGAAGGATCCCTTACTGCAGGGTTAAACAATAGCACAAACAATTACCTTTACCTGTAGACAAATGCGTACGGAGCGATTTGAAATGGAACGACCACATAAAAGGAACTGCGAGTAAGGCAGATGCCAGAATCAGATGCATTGGAAGAATCTTCAGGAATTGTAATCCATCAACAACGGAAGTAGCTTATGAAATATTCGTTCGACCAATACTCGAATATTGGTCGTCAGTATGGGATCGGTGCCAGACAAGACTGACAGAGGAATTACAGGAGATCCAGAGAAGAGCAACACGTTTCGTTACAAGAACATCTGGTAAGCACGAAAGCGTCACAAAGATGATGGGCCAACTACAATGGCAGACGTTGCAAGAGAGGCATTTTACATCACGATGTAAATCGTTGCTAAAACTCTGAGAGCGTAAGTTCCTAGAAGAGTCAACAAATGTATTGCTTCCTCTTATGTACTCGTATATCTCGCGAAAAAACCTTGGAGATAGAACTAGAGAGATACGATCCCACACGGGGGCTTCCAGGCAATCTTTCTTTCCTCGAACTATTCGCATTTGGAACAGGAAAGGGGTAAATCGCCAGTTGTACACAAAGTACTTTCCGCCAAACATCGCAAGGCGGCTTGTGGAGTAGGTACGCAGATGTGTACGTAGAACCTTGGGTAACAGAAAGCAATACTTCAACTGATCGACGAATGAGGGACGTACAAATATGTGCAGCATACTGCAATCAAAGTTACAATAGAAATAAAAAGGAAGTGTAGAAGAGGCAAGACGAAACAGGAAAAATGTAAAAAAAAAAAAAATCAAAACTTAACTGGTCATCTAAAGGACAAATATAGCATATAAAAGAGTCAAACAAATTTTGTTGAAATTGAAAGCAATGGCAGCAAGACTAAGAATGCAATGACAATTCCACTGTTAAGCATAGATGAAAGAGAGGGTAGAAGAAAAGAATGTTTTGAAGGCGTCTATGACGGGGACGGACCATTCGAGGACGTGATAGCAGAAGAAATGAGCGTCGACACGGAGCACACAGGCGGTCCAGTATTAGAATTGACCCAAACTTTGGAAGACTTGAGATCAAATAACATTGAGGCGATATCGGCTGCAACATTTTTTCGTAATTTCTAGATACAATGGAAGAAGAGGCAACCAAACTGCTGTTCAACTTTGTGAAGAGGTTTTCTGAGACTGGGGACATATCATCAGACTTCCTCCAAAATATCGTCCACACAGTGCCTAAAATAACAAGGGCGGGTTAGTGCGAGAACTGCGCGTAAGACGGCCTAACCGTTCGCGCAACCATGCTGCTGACAACAGTGATACATAGCTGAATAAAAAAGAAAACTTAGGATAAGGCAGATGTCGATTAGTTCGGCTTTAGGAAAGGTAAAACCTCCAGAGAGGAAACTAACCGCGCCGGCTGCGGTGGCCGAGCTTTTCTAGACGCTGCAGTCCCGAACCGCGCAACTGCTACGGTCGCAGGTGCAAATCCTGCCTCGGGCGTGGATGTGTGTGATGACCATAGGTTAGTTAGGTTTCAGTAGTTCTAAGTTCTAGAGGACTGATGACCTCAGATGTTCAATCCCATACGCCCAGAGCCGTTTTAACCAATTGAAACTAACCGCATACTTCGTCTAAGTTGGATCCACTACGTATGTAATATGTCACGCTAACATAAACAAATGTACAAATGTGCATTTTACTGTATTTCGTATATTTTAAGAAACAACTGGCCTCCGTGATCGCTACGTATGCGAACAAGACCATTTACACACGGTGTGTTTTAACAGTAAATGACCTCATGGAGTCAAACTTGTGTATAATGTGCTGCATTTCATCCACCATAATGAAAACATGGCCCGTGGAAGTAACTCACAAAGGAAGATAATAACAAAAAAATTTTTGAAGACCAGCAGATAGCAGTTACAACTGTCGCGAAGATAAAAGTTACAGCTGACGAAACCTGTTGTCTACAATAAAGACTAATTTACGCGGTTTTGGCTACTGAAAGTTTTTTCTCAAGTAAAACATAGAGCGCTCCTTCTAAGACCTCAGTATGAGCACATTCGGTCAAATGAAATCTTATTATTATCAGAAAAATGCTTTACTTCGATAAAGTAAGAGAATCGGAGTGTTTGGGAGGAGTTGTTACAAAAGGATGTTGAAACTGATGTGGACTTATGAGGAAAGAGGAGAATTTTCTCAGAACCGGCGAAGAAAGGAACGTGTGGTAAACACTGACAAGGAAAGGGAACACGGCGACAGAATATATGTCAAGAGATCAGACAATGCAGAGAATGGAATGCATACAACAAATAATTGAGGACATAGGTTAAAAGTGCTTCTCTGAGCTGAAGAGGAGGGCACAGGAGGGCAATTCGTGTCAAACATCATAAGATTGACGACAGAAAAAGTCACATTTAGCTTTATGTGAAATTCAGACAAAAACTGAAACTTCCTGGCAAATTAAAATTGTATGGTCGACCGAGACTCAATCTCGGGACCCTTGCAAGTATTCTACCAACCATTTTTTAAATCTCATTTCGTTCGTTATTGTTTGTTGCGATTGTTCGGGGTGGACGTCGCATGACACCCGTTCAAGTTGGTCGTTGATCCGTTCACTCAGCTGTTTTTATTACTGAGGGTAGCTAACCCTTTGACCAGCTTTAATTCTGCCTTTTCATATAAGCGCACATTCAGCTCCAGATTGGAAATCTCATTCTACAGGCAAATTTAGTTTCGAGCACTAATTGCACCACACGGGTAACAGCACAAGTTGATTTTACAGAATGACAGTGAACAGTCGGTTTACGTGTTGAACCTACAATGCTGTGTGTTAACCATAACAAAAGGTAGTTAACCACGAAACTAGAAAGTAGGAAAATGCATAAAGACGACAGTAGAACCCTGAACTTAGTGCTGAGAGTGTTGCAAGGCATGAAATAGTGTGTCTGCTTTCCTGGCGCGAATCGGTTCACGCTGTTGTATAAGTTAAAGCATCAGGGAGAACTGAGCGTCGTAAATAAATAAATAGGCAGAAGTACAAAAGGTGAAAATCCAGGAACCAACAGGTGTTTCTGTAGCCAGCAAAATGCGCTTCCTGAATGTGGAAGAAGACTGCCACTCTGGAGTTACCTGTAACACAACCCGGCAGCAAAAACGTTCCAGAAAATTTCACTATGTGCGTTGCAAGAGTAATCTGGGAATTTTTCGAGTTTCCCACACGAAGTCATACAAAAAATTATATCTATCAACATGAAAGCGTAATGGATAAACATCAGGACATGAAGATGTAAACACTGCAGTGCCCATGCGATTGGTCTGAGAGGAAAGTGAAATCCGAAAAATATGATAAAGCCATCTCAGATAGGATTCAATGAGATTGCCGAAAAAATATTTTGGTTTTCCTCAGTCATCGTTAACAATTTTTACCAAAGAGATATCGTCCTCTGAAACCAAATAAATTCCAAATTACATTAAATATAGCGCGTTATTCATTTATTGTAGTGTTAAATCGTTGCCTTCTATATGAAAACGCTGCATGCCAATGTAAATCCACAGAGTGATTCCTCATAAGCCACTGCCAATTATAATAGTTGTTTCGTTGTCATCAACCGAATCTTTAACAGCTGTATGACTGACGTTTCCCAGCGTTCCATCGATTCACATTACGTCTCAGATATTAAAAAGTAAACGCCAATTTAAAGTTGAATAAGTACACTGTTTTTATTCTACTGATTTTTTATTTATTTCAAACTAGATTTTGGCTTGTTAGGCCAACTTCAGGAAACAACTGACTAGCGTCTGAAAGGGACACTAGTTCTTAGGTTACCAAACGTTATAAGCAATGACTCAATCAGTTGCGTAGTGTGTCGTGCAACAAGCTTATTTCTTACTGTTGAAATTACACTTTACACAATGGACAATGTTAAGCACAATAAATAATTAACATTACAGGTTACATGGCTGTAATGCTAAATTTTGTGAGCTCTTCACTTTGGCTGAGAAACTGTTAAACTTAGCACTCTTAATTTATATTGTGTATCAAACCTTTTTTTAACCATCTATACTAACCTTTAGGCAATGGAGAGTATAACACACAATAATTAAAATATATAATCTTACAGTATTATATGTTATCTGGTAATGAAGCCACAGTTCGTTACATATTGACATTGACTGAGAACTATCCAATTGAGTACTAGTAACTGACGTTGTGCAACAAACATGTTTCACATAGCGAACGACATGTTTATGCAATGGGCATAAACCGTGTCCTGTGTTTAGTATTGCCCTAAACTTCATGTACGAGCAGTTTGTTAAATGGACTCTCCTGTACAACCCAAATGGCTTTTAAGCCTGGCTGGCTTCGTTTGCTCAGCCATGCTAGTACTGATGTTAAAGTTTACGAACGAACTACACAACTACTATATAAGTGCAACTGATACTAAGTAGCGAGAGGGTAACTACTTCGCAACCTGAATGCAATGATCCCTTGAATCTGAAATATCGTGTTGCCTGCTCAGTGTCATAACACTAGACAAAGAATTTCCTAAATTTTGATTTCCTTGAAAGATAATTTGCTTTTATGGGTAGCATATGTTGTCTATTATTGATAATAGCACGACATTTACAAGATGACATATAACGGATTTTGGCAGCAGTCTTACAAATACTCACAAAATCAGTTCGAGAATTTCTAATTAATAATTCAAAACCACAACTGAAATTCTAATCTTTCTACATTACGTGAGGAAATGAATTGTTCTGGTTATGTGGTATGGTCACCATATGTTGATTTCTTGTACCTTTTAGATCGCTGTCCGCCATATCTTATGAACAAAAACCTTACCATAGGTGTTAATGTCTTCCCCTAATGGTATTAATGCTTGTATTTTCAACTGCATTCTATGAATTTTAAATTGAGGTCTTCCACAGCTACGAACTGCCTCGCTTGTAAATAATCTAATAGCAGCTGGAAGATTTTATTGTTATCTCCATTCCGTTCCTGCAAAATTTTCTTGGTAGCATCGTAAATTGTCCTGGTTACAACCATACTATAGACAAGTATTTTAGATTCACCTTTGAGACACCCTCGAAGAAAGACATTTGTATTAACAGGTAAGAAAGAGGGGCTGCTATCCTCCGAGCTTTCATCTTGTCCACAAAAATCTAGGCCAGGTTTCTAAATCTCCTGAGAAGGGTTATAACAGAAACGGCGGCAGTTTGACGGAGTAGTAACTGCATTGGCCGGAGGGGCAACATAATGCATGCTAGAAGATCTCATGAATTCAGAAAGTTTCCTTTCGGAAATATCGGACTCGATGATAAGGGCGCTCATCGCTTTGATAGTGTAGTCCTTACGTACAATTATGTCAGCTATGTAATCCTACTTTCAGAAAATATCCTGTATTGGGTAGACCAACATCACAACAATTGACAACGCGTCCTCGAAAAGAGCCTTGTAGTGCCTAAATTCGTAGAGCTGTGTCTCAGTTGATAATTCTCCAATCGCGGCGACGAATCGAGTAAAATTCTATATCTGATGAGCTCACTTAATTTTCAGAATATTTAGTTTTTATTTCGACATGTATAGAGTACCGTCAAAACTTAATAATCTTCTCACCAGACAGTATTTGTCGTGTACGAGCAAAAATTATGGCAGGAGCTAACGTGGAGAGTGTATGTCGAATAGCGGTATAAACAGCAGTGATAAGCTTGTCATGGGCTTGTAGTTTTCTCGAAAAACAGATCAAGACGAATAGGCGAGAAACAGTTGATTTACGCGACCGGGAATGTAATGTTGCTCATCATACCTTAAGGTGACTGTGTGGCTGCTCCTCTTTATTAGCGAAGGAGGAAGTGTTGCTCACAGAAATTCTGTGGCTGCCGCTGCTTCTCAGCAAAGGGGGAAGTGTTGCTCGCAAAAATTCTTCCACGTGTCAGCTGCGGTGATCGTTCCCCGGCTTTCGGCACCAAAATATGCCGTTGAGCTCCAACTTAAATAGGTAACAGCTTGCTTTCGCAAAAAAAAGAACATTTATTTATTCCAAACAGTAGATGATTCATACAAAGATATTGTAATAAATACTGCCAAACTTAGAGCTGTGTCTGAACACGTCTCGAACTGTTTGAATAGTTTACGTCACAATTCGGGAACTCTCGCTCTCTGTACGATGTTTTGATCAGCCTCCGGTCTAGTGACTTTTGCTGGTACTACAGAACGACCTACCTTACCGTTTTTAATACACTGTTGAGTCTAATAATAAAAATAACTGTGTAATATCTTTTAGGTTTCACGTCATGTGTAACAACGGTAGTTCGTAAATAAACAAAAGATTTCCATCACGATTTTGTCCAGTTCTATAGCTTTCGTTCGTCCCGCTATCTAGTGACATCTGATGGTACTATTTCCAAGACGGACCTTACCGCTGTAATTCTTCTCGCGATTAAAAGTACGGTCATTTTACTACAATATGTTTCGTTTGTCCGGTGTTTCATTCTTGATTAATATTCGTGATTTTTTCATCTGAGTTTTGTTGTCTCCTTTCCAAAGCCATTAAAACCTGGTTGTGTTTCATCTTTTTTTCTAATATGCGAACAGGGACTGAATTGCTCATTTGCAACCTACTCGGCAAGTCATTACAGTATTGTACTGGTTTCAGTCTTTTGTCTTTGTTGTCTTTGTATTAAAATCAGCATATCAACACATACCGCCCTGTGTGAGAATTTGTATCGTAAATTTGTTCAAACGCACCAGGAGTTTGTATGGTGGTAGAAATTAATGCTGTTTCCTCCAGTGCTGCACGAGATTATCGAGTTTTTAATTTAAGCAAAGCCATAGCCTATTGTCGTGGCTGATTCGTAGTTTCTTGAATATCCCTTGCACTCATCCATGCGAGTCTAATGTCGCGTGATTGTTCCAACAAGCTCGATACTACATCGAACGCTGCCGTGTATCGGGAAATCTAAAGCCCTTTCGAGTGGTAGTATCGTTTACCCAACCCTTTCAACTCTATTGCACCGCGACAGAATGGGTTGGGTTTCATGAGTGACTGGAAAACTTTGGCTGCTGTCATATCTAGTGTTAACGATGAAGTATGGAGGAGGTGGTATTACAGTAAGGGAGTGGTTTTGTTGGTTAAGGTGTTTTGCCCTCATTGTGCTTGAGAAAACGCTATATACGGCAGAAAATTAAAATACTTTAATGCATCTTGTAGAAAGTAAAGTATTGGAATGATTCAGAGACTATTTATCAGTAAGACACTGTTCGCTGTCAAAAACCAGCAGCCGTGAGGCTACGATTTGTGGATGATAACACCTCTGAAACAAACTGGCCTGCCAAGAGTCCGAACTTGAATTCCACGGAACACCTTTGGGCTGAGTTGCAACGTCGATTTTGCTCGTCCAACAAAACTACACTCTCCGGTTTCGGCTCTTGAGGAAGAATGGGCTGCTATTCCTCCACAGACACGTCTCTGTAAGCGCCCCTAGTAGAGCTCAAGCAGTCATAAGGGTGAAGATTGGACACACCCGATATTATTCCACTAATAGGTGTCAAGGTACTTTTGATTAGAGAGGGTAGATGCACAAAGTTTCTTTTGGTCTAAGCAGTATGAACTACTGACATCATGCTATTCAAGAATAACTGAAAACAGCAAATATGCATGAGTATGACAAGACTGCTTTGTAGAATGGGATGGGATGATAAGCACTAAACAAGTGGTAGCCCTTGATGATACAAAATGAGACTTAAAATCACGTGTGCAGATAAAGTTTGATTTGAAGAGGTAGTGTACACAGTGTGTCTTCAGAACAAAGAAAATTCATACTACAGGATGTGGCAGATCAATAAGAGCTAAGAATATTATCATCAGCGTATGAAATACAGTACATTATATCAAAATGTTGTAGCGGTGTTCGAACAATCGGCTTTAAGCAGTATATTAGCTCCTATATGTAACATAATAATAATGCTGATGTAAGCCTTTCCAAAAGTAAACACGATCTGACTCAACGGCCCTCCTGCGCTTTCTCTTATCTCCTCTTTCACTCTTTTTCGGAACGCAATAACGCTGATACGTCTCTCCGTTGGAGAAGCCCCAAGTAAAGGGGTTCATCTCTCAGTTTATTTTAGAAATCCATCAAAGAGTTCCGTTAAAAACTCGCAACAGAAATATGATGGTTCATCTCATTTAGTATATTTGGCTCCTGTTAACAGTCTGATCTGCTTTATCCCTCTGTGGCGTTCTGAAACCTTTAATTATTCGTAATTTTTACAAAGACAGTCAGCTATACTGCCACAGTGGCTCTGTTTTTGAAGAAAATAAATAACTTGGAAAACGTTCTCTTCTTGTGCCCCTACATCCCTATACTCTACATAGGCGTGGGAACTTTAAAAACAACAATGGTGTGAATAAAAACCAAATCTTTATAGCTTCTATAAATCAGTTTTAGATAATTATCACAACGAATTGCGTAATATCAACAACAATTTACTTCTTAAATTAATCTGCAACAGCAAAAGCAACTGCATATCCTTATCTCGTTTTGTTGTATTTAATATGGTGACAAATTGATATATTCACAAATTTATGCATTTTTATGGATTGATAATGCAGATTAATACATAGATGAAAAGTGGTAGTTTACAGTAACAACCGTTATTATCAATAAATTTCGTGTTCAGTAATTTAAGAACATTCATTTATTAATACAGCTTCCTCGAGCAATTAGTGTCAATGGAATAGTCCTCATTTTATACCTCCACGTCCTATAAAATCAAACGAAAGAAGTTACTGTTGAAGTTCAAACATTTACTATAACATTTCTCATACTAACCAGTAATCTGCAGCACATAGATCTGATGTTCCAGAGATTTTTGCCGGAAAACCTTGAGCTAAACTGGGCATACCACGTCGAATAGTTGATATTCCTTAAAATGCGACTATATTCACTCAAACGGTCCGTAACCGGATTTGGTATAAAATTAATCGGAGCGTGGAATTAAACACCAGATTGGTTTTGCGTGTGGAAGTTAATCAAGATTTTGTCCATGCATGTTTCCACCTTTGTATTTTATGTATCATTTCAGGTACAGCGAGCTTTTCGGGTGTAGTGTCTGCAATATAAGATTTAAAGATTTGATCTTTACGAGTATGGATAAAAGGTTTGTGTCGGAGTCACTACTTTTCAAAAACTATCGATGGCTCAGTGATCTTTTTCGAAACTCTCATTCGTGTTTGTGATTCTGACTAAGATAACGACATTGTCACATCGTTATTTTTACTGTTATTAATCCTACTTAAGTCAGCCATGTGTTTGCAGTAGATTTATCTAGACTACTACACTGCAGGCGCTATTAGTTTCGACACGATACTTTGCAGTTTTCACCGTTAATCACTAAAATATAATTATTAAAGCAAAACTAACTCTAAACTGTTCTAGCATCCACACAGCCCTTAGTGGCGGACTCGGAATCATCGGTGTGTCTCTCTAGTACCTTTCCACCACAGACAAATGTTAGAAGGACCTGACACTATCAGGTGATGAAGGTAGACGATCTTACATATTTATGAAATTTTTAATTTTGTATAGTATCATTAATGGCTTTGATCGCAGAAATATATTACACTCCAGTTGATTACCAGTTTGGGTTGCTAAACATACATCTTTGGATCATGTAGACTCCGTGTCTACGTGTACGACAAGAACGCCACCGTCGGAAAATATACTTTGAAACATTCTCACCAACTACACGTTTCAATACACATTTGATTATGGCAACTACGGCACAGGGAGCAATTCTGAAGAATGCTTATTAAGAAGTGTATCTGAGTACGCATAGTGAAAAGGTGATCAAACTTGTTTGTCGCCATTTGGAGCCATTTAGTGTTCCGATGGCTTCAAACGGTGAAACTCAAGCTTCACCATTTTTTCACACTTCCATATTTTACATTTATAATACTGATGTGTTACAGTTCGTAACAGCGATGCACTGTCAGACAATGGCATTGTAGGCTACAGTCTATGTAGACAGATTATTCGCCATGAGTGATCTGAAGATGTCTGTTTAACATCCAATGGTAGTAATGAAGTGTAATATAACATATTAAGGCAATTAAATGATTTCATAATTTTTTAAGGTTTTCATTAAATAAATTCTCCCAAGTGTACTGGAAGAATAGATTTGACTGTACAATATCTTTGGACTTGATTCAAGAGTAACTCTTTCACCATTAAACGAATTTTTCACATTCGTAGCTTATTAGATAGTTATGCTGCTGCAGACATCGAACTAAACATTTTTGCCGCAATGAATACTGTCCCATCTCAGGTACCGAACAAGACGCGTATACCAATTCGGAGCACGCAACCATTGGATGTGCTAACCACATACATGGTCTCTGGATGTGGTTCATAACAAAGATTTGACATGTCGGTGAGAAGTAGTCAACGTAGATGATTCTCAGAAAACTTTGTCTTTACCGCACCAAGTGAACGTGACAGTGTGTGTTCAAAGCAGCTCCACAAAAAAGATTAAGGAGTTTCGTTTAGTTGCAGATATTCTTTGGAGGACTTTTGGAGACAATTCTCAGAATTCAGTCAATGTAATATAATATTACGGAAACTGAAATTTACCCCTAGACAACTAGTTGGGAGTGATCTTAGCTAGCCGATCTGCATCGGCGAGAAATATGTGCCAATTTTGAATACAGCTATATTTTATTAAATTTCATAGAGTGTGAGAGTATTTAAACATTGCAATGATTTTCAGTATATGTTCTGAATCCAGTTATTGCTATTGCTTTCTTACTTCATAGAAGAGAAATAAAAATTAATTGAAATGGTCTTCGACGGGTAACGTCCTGGCCGGAATGACTTTTTAACTGGTGAATCCTGTCCTAAGCATTTATTTTAAATGTTCCAATCAGCGTGATCTCATTGCTTTGTGAAAAGTTAACAATGATATAGAAATTCGTATATCCATAGTACGATACTGAATTCTTATTTATTAGCTGGATTACAAGGTTGAGCAGAGATAAGCAGAGTCTGTTTTAGATAAATAGGAAGGTCTGTAAACTTTAAATATTTGGTGTCCCGAAAACACCTTACCTTTTTGCGATGTATTAATTAGCTCACACTTACCAGAGAGAGATGTGTAGTCATACTTTGAAAGCTGGTCGCAATGAAAGCTAATTTTTCTTCATCGGTAAAGCGAAGCCAGAAGTGTCAGTCATGTTAACAGAGCGAAAAATGTTGTAAGACAATCGTTGTTTGAACCCACACGTTTAATATGGTCCTACCACTGAATCTCTTTAGTTACGAAACGCAACTAAATGCAGAATGTGGCTACATATAGAACTAGTGTAGTAAATTCTTAACTCTGCAGAAGAATTAATTTTTCTTCCTTTCACAATTATGTTTCTATTTCTCCAGATATTTTAATGACAGCGCCTTTTATGGGAGGATTACAAAGAGGCATTTTGCGGAACATTCTTTATGGAACGTGCAAAATGGTGATCTGTTCTCCTCTTTCATGTTCTATTTAACTTCTCTAACTAGTGGAAGCCTAATATCACATCCAGTTGTCTCTAGAAATTACTTCGTATATTTAACTGGGTTTCTCAGTTCATTACGACAATCCTTGGTGAAGATTCTGTGGTGGGTGCGTGAACTAAAATCACAATGACAGCAATGAGCTATTACGATGCTCTCTTTATCTTCAGTTCTGAAGCTGTAATCGTCTAGCTATTAGCTGTTGTCCCCTGATCTCATTATTCATTCAGTGTTATAAATGGGTTTAGAGATACGAATTTATTTGCCTCATTCTATATTGCACTCTCCATCACCCGTCCAGGTATCTACCCCTGCTTGTACATTAATATCGTGAGTTGCCAGACCTTCAGTTATCACAGTTTCTTCTCGGGGAAAGATCGCTTTATGCCGCCATTTTTAACTTTTATGCTGAAATTAATGTTCAGTAACACACAATTACTCTCCCAGAATATTAAATTCGTAATTGTGCCTCGTTAATTTGTTTCGCTGCTCATACAGTGCACAGTGAAGTTAATAACCGCCAACAGAATCACATGCCAACGTTTCCAGGTAAAGCAGTGAAGTAGAATTAAACATTTTGCTCTCTGATTTCATGTTTTGTAACTGTATTTGTTTTTTCCACTTGTTTTGGTACTTTCACACCAATTAGCAACAGTCAAACTACATACTCTTTTAATTATCGTTCCTACCTCTGCACTAGCTTTTACGTTAGTCCCGTCAATAAAGTCGACTAAAGGTTACAGACCGCAAGACATTAACTCATGTCGTTTCTTCAAGAAGTCTCCCCCAGCTCTCAGTAGATTAAAATCTTCATCTCGATGTCTCATTTCAAGAAGATAATTTGCTAGAAGTACTCGCTGTAGAATGTGTAACACTTTTTCATCCATAATTATATTAGGTTCAAATTTAATCTGCTGATTCAGTGGATCATTAATTTATACTTTTCATTTACGTCTGCTTTACGCTGATATTTCTATCCTCAGCAAATTTTCCTAAGCCACTGGTAGAATTTATCGTCTGACTCATCTGACTTGATGAGCACCACCGACTTTCATTCGGTTTTCACTGAATACAAGATGCCACCAAACCTCGTAAGAGCTTGGGCATGAGTAGAGTGAATCTCAACTGGGGACCGCGTCACCGCTGCAGGCCAGTCAGCATTGGATCAACTGGAATCCTGTTGAAATGCATTACCAATCGCTGACCAAGTGCGTCGCCTTCATTTGCCGTGGTGGGCTTTAGCAGTGAAAAACAGCACATGTGACCCAAAACTTGCCGCGTTACACCAGATGGAATCACCAGCCGTATTCCCAGGCAGGTTGTCACTGGAAATTGGAAATCTCCACTACGAGCATTAAGCTGCATAATACACAAACCCGAATTTCGTAAGCACCTTTTCTTCAGCCTACTGACATTGTATCTCAAACTCTGCCTGTACAAAAGAAACGAAACAGTCGGGCGTGGAGAACCTGTGGATGTGTTACGGTTTTGTATTTAATTCTAAATTATTTGTTTTTGTGTAGTTAGTGTAGTCGCCAATACATGTCTTATAGGCCGAACATTTTACCCCTTATTGAACTTTCTACTATCAGAGATAAGCCTGACAGACCTGTAATGTCGTGTCTAATAGAAAGTTTCCTGAGAATCTGTATGGGGACGTTATTGTAATCCGAGTAATAAAAGAAGATTCACCACGATGGAATTATACGAATGGGACGGAAGTCTGTAGATGTGTTGCACATGTGCAGACCAACAGACGATAGCAATGTCAGAAAACTTGGATGATTTATTCAAGAGAAAGAGTTTCATTAACTGAGTAAGCCAATAATGCGTTGGTCCACGTATGGCCCATATGCTAGCTGTTATTATGCTACTCAATGATTGACAAAGTTGTTGGATGTCCTGCACAGGGATATAGTGCCATATTTTGTCCGATTGGCACCTTAGGTCGTTAGAATCCCGAGCTGGTTGGAGGGCTCTGCCCACTATGCTTGAAATGTCTTCTGTTGCGGAGAGATCTGGTGACCTCGCTGGCCAAGGCAGGGTTTGGCAAGCACGAGCAAAAGCAGTATAAACTCTCGACTGTATTAGTGGGAATTATCTTCTACATCTACATCTCCATCCATACTCCGCAAGCCACCTTACGGTGTGTGGCGAAGGGTACCTTTAGTACCTCTGTCGGTTCTCCCTTCTATTCCAGTCTCGTATTGTTCGTGGAAAGAAAGATTGTCGATATGCCTTTGTGTGGGCTCTAATCTCTCTGACTTTATCCTCATGGTCCCTTCGCCAGATATACGTAGGAGGGAGCAATACACTGCCCGACTCCTCGGTGAAGGTACATTCTCGAAACTTCAACAATAGCCCGTAACGTGCTACTGAGCGTATCTCCTTCAGAGTCTTACACTGGAGCTTATCTACCATCTCCGTGACGCTTTCGCGATTACTAAATGATCCTGTAACGAAGCGCGCTGCTCTCCGTGGGATCTTCTCCATCAACCCTATCTGGTACGGATCCCACCCTGGTGAGTAATATTCAAGCAGTGAGCGAACAAGTGTACTGTAACCTACTTCCTTTGTTTTCGGATTGAATTTCCTTATGATTCTTCCAATGAATCTCAGTCTGGCATCTGCTTTACCGACGATCAACTATATACCATCATTCCATTTTAAATCACTCCTAATGCCTACTCCCAGATGATTCATGGAATTAACTGCTTCCAGTTGCTGAACTGCTATATTGTAGCTAAATGATAAGGGATCTTTCTTTCTGTGTATTCGCAGCACATTACACTTGTCTACATTGAGATTCAGTTGCCATTCCCTGCACCATGCGTCAATTCGCTGCAGATCCTCCTGCATTTCTGTACAATTTTCTATTGTTACAACCTCTCGATATACTACAGCATCATCCGCAAAAAGCCTCAGTAAACTTCCGACGATATCGACAAGGTCATTTATGTATATTGTGAATAGCAACGGTCCTACGACACTCCCCTGCGGCACACCTAAAATCACTCTTACTTCGGAAGACTCCTCTCTATTGAGAATGACATGCTGCGTTCTGTTATCTAGGAACTCTTCAATCGAAACACACAATTGGTCTGATAGTCCATATGCTGTTACTTTCTTCATTAACCGACTGTGGGGAACCGTATCGAACGCTTTGCGGAAGTCAAGAAACACGGCATCTACCTGGTAACCCGTGTCTATGGCCCTCTGAGTCTCGTGGACGAGTAGCGCGAGCAAGGTTTGAGACGTAAACCATGCTGATTCCTACAGAGTAGATTTATAGTCTCCAGAAAAGTCATTATACTCGAACATAATACGTGTTTCAAAATTCTACAACTGATAGACGTTAGAGATATAGGTCTATAGTTCTGCACATCTGTTCGACGTCCCTTCTTGAAGACGGGGATAACCTGTGCCCTTCTCCAATCCTTTGGTACGCTACGCTCTTCTAGAGACCTACAGTACAACGCTGCAAGAAGGGGGGCACGTTCCTTCGCGTAATTAGTGTAGAATCGAACTGGTATCCCATCAGGTCCAGCGGCCTTTCCTCTTTTGTGTGAATTTGATTGTTTCTCTATCACTCTGTCGTCTATTTCGATATCTACCATTTTGTCATCTGTGCGACAATCTAAACTGCAGTGCAGCCTCCATTGTGAAACAGCTTTGGAAAAAGACATTTAGTATTTCGGCCTTTAGTCTGTCAAAGCGAGAGTTTCTGCTGCTTGTTTTCGTGCTTGCCAAACTCTATGTAGCCGGTAAGGACGGTAGGTTTCTCCCCAACTGAGAATGTTTTGAGCATTATGGGCAGCGCCTTACAATCAGCTCAGGATTTTGACGATCCAACGCGCGAACTGGACAGAACTTGGCACGATAACTCTCAGAAGGACATCCAACAACTATTGATCAACGCTAAAAGGAATAATATGCTTGCAGATATGGACAAAGGCATTAATTATTTGCTCTTGTATAAGTCATCCAATTTTTTTGAAGCTGTAATCATTTGATTGTATGTAGATGTACATCACATCAACCAGTATATGTACTATTGAGATAATTCCCTTGTGATGTGTCCTATTTTGTCTTAGAGTATGTGTCAACAGAGTGACTGAATTTTAAACTGTTCCTAGTGCTATCACGTTTGTGTAATGAAAATTATGGAGACTGTAAGGAATAATCCGACAACGACACCATTCATGTCAGAAATAAGCGTGCGTAGCGTGTTTCTTAATTAATAGCAACAATTGACGTGGATGAAGTGACCGATAATAATACAACTAGATAAATGCTAGCAATCATGTGTTCACATATGAGTCGTTTGCCAAATAACTTTGAAGTGTGATTACCAGCCACCACTTACGACAGTAGGGGACATTGTCCTGGTGCGTACAAATGTATTTGAAATGTGAATTTTCGGTTGTGATGGGCCACATGTGCATTTTGCTGCTGATGTCCAAAGACATCACATTCACCAACGTAGTAGATAGCAGTTTTTCTTGTTTCCTTATATGTGTACCATACACCCTGGAAGAGGTTCGAGAACTACACCGAATTACAATGTTCTTTCAGGGTTTAAAAGGTGATCCAAGGTGTCTGAAATATTTTGCAACTCATTGCAGTGACAAGAGTATTATCGAATCGTGATGCGAGGATGGCACAGTAAAATCTGTCCTAACAGGTTTGTGAACCGCAAATTGACACATCTAACGTGATGACACTATATTCAATTTGTTGCTGAGAAACTTCATGTGTGATATTAGAGCCTATTCACTTTTAGATTGAACTGAAAAGGTTCATTTTCCAAACACATTTGTAGTAACCAAGATAACAATTCATGCCGTTGTTAGCTACAGCCACTAATAACACACTGGTGATTACTTGCCGACGGATGACTCACAATGTGCCGCCAAAATGTATCACCATTTTGTGTTTCAATAGACACTTTATTGTCAACAGAAATTGAAAGGAACATATACATCTGTGGAAGTTTCCAGATGCTCTTCCCTTTAAATTAGAAGTATTTAGCAGCGAAAATTGCGTATGCGCAACAGATCTATGACATGACAATCAAATACCGCCAGGTGCCACTACCGCGGCAGCAGTGCCACAAAATGGCGTCTCTATATCGTTCTCCTATCGCCTGCGAGGAGTGGTCACTGAGAAGGTTGCTTAACGCACAAAAAGTAGCTCCGTTCGAAATTCATCAACAGGTCTGCCAGGTCTACAGGTTGAACGTCATGAGCAAATAGATGGTGTACTGCTGGTGTAGGTTTTTTCCGAGGGTCGTGAAAGTGTCAATGTTGAAGAGCACAGTGGGTGACCGTCACTAAGCGCCTGCTGTTCAGAAAATTTCGTGCCAAGTGGGTACCGAAAAACCTGACACCCGAGCACAAAACGAAACGCTTTGGAGCAGCACTGACATTTCTGCAGCAGTACCATGATGACAGCAATGAGTTTCTCGACAGGATCATCATGGGTGATGAGATTTGGATTTCTCACTTGGTACCGGAAATCAAGCAGCAGTCAATGCATTGGGGACCGATGACCGTAGCAGTCTGGTCCCTTTAATCCCACAAACCAATCAATGCATTGGCGTCACAGTGGATCTCCGGTCAAGAGGAAATGCAAAGAGACTGTGTCGGCGCAGAAAGCGACGTCCATGGTGTTCCGGGACAGGAAGGGCATTCTGTTTATTGAATTCCCGCCCTGTAGTGAAGCAGTGAACGCCGACTGTTACTCTGAAACAGTGAGGAAACTCTGACGTGCCATTCAGCACAAGATGCGTATGGTATTCCATGACAATGGTCGATCCCGTACGGCTCGGCGCAGAGCACCTGTTTTGCAGAAGTTCGGCTGGGAGTTGTTTGATCATCCAACACGCAGTGCTAATCTTTCTCCCAGCGACTTCCATCTTTTCTGCTGTAAGAAATTCCTGTCCTCCGACCAACGTTTTGACAATGACGAACAGCCGAAGAAGACCGTCACACACTGATGCCATTCACAGGAGGCAGACTTCTATTACACAGGAGTACATAATTCGATCCCACGATAAGACAAATGACTCATTTAGTTTGCTGGCCGGAGTGACCGATCGATCCTAGGCGCTACCGTCTGGAACCGCGAGACTGCTAAGGTCGCAGGTTCGAATCCTGCCTCGGGCGTAGATGTGTGTGATGTCCTTAGGTTAGTTAGTTTTAAGTAGCTCTAAGTGACTGATGCCCGCAGACTTTAAGTCCCATAGTGCTCAGAGCCATTTGAACCATTTTTTTCATTTAGTTTGGTGAATGTGTAGAAAAGTAGTTCAAACATTGCAATACCTAATGCCAATAAAGTTTTTCATGTCGATATGTTATCATCGTTAAAAAAAAAAACCCTAATTTCAAGATGTGCTTTGTATCTGTAGAGAACTGTTGTAATTCAGTATGTTCATCGTTTGGATTCATAACTTCTTTCATACGACCACTGATCTTAGCGATAACCCTATGGCACAAGTCTTCCGTGATTTCACTGCAAACATGAATAATAAGGCGTACGAGCACCATTTAGTGTTTATGGGATTCCGTTTCCTCACAATGTTAAACTAAGCAAAAAGTTAGGGACATTTTCTCGTGAGTTATTGGGACTACACACTTGATTTTTTCATAGAACGTGGACATATGATCAGCGTTTCTACTGAGTTAATAATATTGGGAAAGAAATTATAGTTTTTGAGATATTTGTTTTTTTTAAATGATAAAAAAATTTATAAATTTTAACAAGTTACTTCAAAGTAAAATTCCTTTATTACAAAATAATTTCACTACCCTTTTTATTGAAATATATTACAAAGCCTTAAGGAACAGCTCCTGAAACTTCATCTGTCTACCGCAAATAGCCTCCAAAGAAAATGTACCACTGATACAAAAAAAAGAAATACAGGTTATGGGACATGAGCATCGAAATTTTTTCTTCAATGCATGTCTGTTCCATAGCTAATATCATCAGATTTTCCAGCAGCTTCCACTTGATGGCTCTCTCTTGTCACGTAGCAATTTCTAAGCAGATTTTTGTTGCATTATCTGAAGATCTTTGCCATTCCTTGGCTGAAGAAAGCGTAGCTGCTGCAGTTTGTAATCCTATGCAGAGCCTCATCTTTTGCAAAACCTTGCATTTGGTAGCATTGCATCATAAACGCTAACTTTCGAGTTTTATGCACGCAAACAGTGTTTTAGGTAATCTGTTAAATATCACACGGTTCACACACTCATTTGGATTTGCAGTCCTCCCGGAAGACGTCTCTTTAGTACACTAACTTCTGTGAGACCTCGGAATACTGGTTTTATCTCGTCCATTGCGGCAAGTGGCAAATGATAAGTATGATTTTATTATTGTTTAGTTACCTTGCCTCAATTATACGTGCACCAGGTATCTTTTCCTTTTGGACACAGCCAATGTTGGGGATTCTCATTGCTTTAATCTGTGTGAAAAACTAGAGCCCAGACTGCTCTTGTCATTAATTCATCTGCTGCGTTCTGTCTAGTTGCTAGGCCACAGCACTTCTGACTATGGCCTATAGTAACATCTGTCAGTCTGTTTTCCCATTTGAGTCTTTCCATCCGTTAATTTTTTGCCATTCTTGCTAGTCTTGAGTGTTCGAAGTCTTTATCCCATCTATTTCGAGTGTGATCAACACACACCAGTTAGCAAATGTTCGTATTAATCCCACAGGACTTAGTTCCTTAACTTCTTTGAACGCATTTGAGTCACCATCTCCAAGATACTTTATGTGTCTAGAGTTGTATTATTTTACAGGGTGTTGATAAATACTTCTTACTGTATCAATTTCCATACCACTGCTTGAACCATAATAATTTGCTGTACACTCTTCTTCACGTTTATATTCCATCTTTTCCTTGCATCCGGAATGCTTGGGAAGTACTGCCACATGAACTATCTTCTCAGAGTCCACACTTGCAACTGCTGCAACACTATTCAGAGGTGTGTGGCCTCTCTTTGCCAGCTACCACTGAACATTATGGGTAAGACTATGTCATCATTACCTTCAACAATAACTTCCTCAAATGCATCTTTCATATTTTTCTGTGTTACATCTGCACTTGCAGAGTATATTGCAATAATGTGTTTGTCAAATTTTGTGGGTGGAGCAAGAATATTCATCACACCATATGACATGGCACTGGCAGCCCCGACATTACCTATAGATAATAGAGCATTAGCCATTCTAATGGTTATACCATTTAATTTACCTGCATTTGCAGTAACATGTCAGGGCTGAACAAAATTATACTGTTTGCAAGTGCACATCAACTCTAACTCACGAGCAAGCCCTTCATGTACGTTTGTTTTCGGTGAAACACAACGTTTTCCACATTATTTTCAGCACACATTGTTCTCCAAAATATCTGATAATAAATACAGAGTAACTGTCTCATAGGTTGTAGTTCCAGCGTTTAGTGTTTTTGTCTTCTTCTTCATATACTACAAGCTTACTTTTTGAAGCACTTTCAGGTGTAGTGGCAACAGAATCACGCAAAGTATCACTACCAGTGAAAAGGTTAGCCGCAAATGGGACATCAAATACTGATGTAGACAATGAATCCGACGAATTCTGAGCACTCTTTATTTTCTTGTGCCAGAGTACACACTCTTTAAATACCTTCAGACTACGTCTTTCTATGTTGAAGGGAAGAAAACTAAATGACTTCATCAAATATGACTTGCACAACAAGCACACAGATTTACTGAAAAAGGAAAACATACAAAACGGTGCAAAATCGATGTCAACTGTCAACCGAAAAAATAACTCTCTTGTGCTCAGTTATATCTATGGCCGGGTAGGCTTAATCAAGTACGTTTCGTGTTCATAAACATGGTGCCGAACACTGCGTGCTGTAATTTTAAAAGTGATTTAAAATACCTTCGTGCACGTCGTCTTAGTACAGTTTTAAAAGAGAGACTCTACATATTTCGAAAATGCATTTTCCCAAAAATCGATTTTCTCGAAGAATATCTCATTCGTTATGGCCTTAAATCATGTGGACGTTTCGTGAAAATTGTTTCCTTTAGGTACTCCCCAACCTGCTCCGCCCAACAAAAGCAAAAAGTCACTTGGATTGAGGTCTGGACTACTGAGGAGCTAAAACTGTGCGTCACTGAAGCTACCTGGAAATCTGTGTGAAAGACCGCATGTCGAAATGCTCGGGTAAGAAATCCAGCACAGTGCTTGCAGCATGTGGCCTTGCTCCATCTTGCATGAAACACTGAGCACTGAAGAGCAACGCAGTGGCAAGATCCCGTGGAGCGAAGTTATTGCGGAGCATGCTCAAATAACTGTTCACAGTTTATTCAAAGGAAAAGACGTCCAGTGAGCCTGCGACTAGAAATTACGACCCACACTCTAACTCTCGGGGCATTATGTCGTTCATGAAGCACTTGCAGATTTTCAGTGTGCCGAAAGCGTACATCTTGTTTGTTAATCACATCGTCCGAATTCAAAGGCGCCTAGTCTGAAAAACTATTGTCGTTGACAGTTTCTTCCCCAAGCTGCGCCGTGCGGGCAAACAGTAGTCTCTACCACTTATGTTCGTATTGAACATCCGAGCAGACGTCAACTTATAGGGGTACATCCGCACGTCACTTTTAAGAAGCCGTAGAGGGCAGCGTTTGGATATGCCCAACTGAACTGCTGCCTTTCTGCGCAGGCTTACTCTGTAGAGCAACTCGTAATCCTTCAGTAGCATCTCGCGAACAAACAGACGTCGGCCATGGTTGCTTCGCTTCTAGTATTGATCCTTTCCGTACAATCTGGTCATACAGTCAGTGAATCGCTCTCTTGCAAGGGGCCAATCGTGTGTTAAACTATTGTCCAAGTCGACTCTGTGTTGTCTTAAGACTTTTCGTTTCGTGGAAAGATAAAACAACCGCCGATCACTGCTGTGTTGGTAGTCGTCTGTCGTCGGCCCTATTGTAAACGTTGGTATCCTAGTGATGATATAGTGAACTACGCGCCATTTCGTAACTCATACGTTTCTCCAAGGTCTACTGCTACTGCTGCTGAGATGCTCAGCGGGATGTGGTGTGCGATTCATAAATTATGTACTAAACAAATGGTAGCATATTTCGTGCGCCACCCTGTAGAAGTTCGATTTTGCTTCTACTGTCGTATATTTTCCACTTGTCAATGTTCGTTATTACTTATGGCACATTCAGACCTAGTATTTTCACACAATACAAAAACAAAACTGGAGTTCATAACTTTCCACGTGACACACTCTGTACCTTTTACGGTAACTTATTGCCTTGTTCCTTGACGCACTGTATATACTAGGATTGATTTGCTATTTCTCAACAGCGCTGTCTCTCCTACCACCGGTCGCGACATTTAATTGACTAGAAAATCTGTCATCACCAGTGTGATCATTCCGCTGTTTTTACCCCTGTTTCACAGAGATTATGACGGCAGCTGATTCAGTGGAAAAAAAGTGGGATTGAATCGTAACGTGGCCTTTAAATCAGAAATAAGTCGACCAGAGGAAAAGTGATGCGGAGAATGTTAATAAAACCTAAATTCCGTTAGAGGAACGTAAATGAAAAATAGGAAGCAACAATTTTTTTCCAAGAGAAGTTTTAAAACGCTCAGCTAGAGGTGCCAATTTAATATGACAAATGTAATTCCATAGCATACATTGCTATAATGCATAAATTTCTTGTTTAAAAAAAGATACACTTGGGAACATAGGGTAATAATCCGTAAAGACACCGTCGTGGTTCTTCATAATACCATACGGCCGAGAAAATCTCAACTTTCGGTACCGCTGGAACTGCAGCTTTCCTATGGTTAAGTTAGTTCAGCATTCTTTAATTACATTGTTCTCTAATTACATTATTCTCCTCGAGCAATTTGCTGCGTAAGTAATTAATTCTCGCTCCTGCTCACGGAAGAATTGGTAAGAACAGAGCGGGACTAACATAGTTAAAAGCTGTTTTGCCTTGAATACAATGTCCATGTATAAGAAGTACGCTAAAATCTTCCGAGATGTACCGCGGCACCCTTCCCCCTTCGCGGTGTACTAAGAAATGTAAATCAATTCACGTGAAACCTAATACAGAGAAAATGTTTATAGAGTAGGCAGTGATTCTGATTCTGGACACTTAAGGGTAATAATGGTAATAATGGAAAATATTATGGCTTTGGGTCCCAAAATTACCTGTGTATGTTTGTTACGTCGCTATGAGTATTTTTTGTACACAAAAAATTATTTAGTGACAGGAGAGTAGTTACGTATTTATGGTTCTGAAATAGTTTTCGGAAAGCAAAAGGCATAAATTCGTTTTAGAAATGGAATGACAATCATGACAACGTGTAAGTTATGGGAGAGTAATAAGCGGAAAGTACTAGTTAAACTTCTTTATGAATCGAATTACAATAAAAAATTCAAAAAGCTCAAAGTCATTGCATCATACAGCATAAACAAAGCTGTGCAATATGTAAGAAGGAGCAGAGGGAGAAGAATCACAGACTTCAAACGACTAATATGGCAATAGGGTGAGCTATATGATGCTGAATTACAGCTACTTTCATGTTGAGTTACAAGTGAAAATATCGAAATTTCGTTTTATCTGGTTTGTATGTTTAACACTTATGAAACACTTTTTATAGTGGAACTTAAATTGCAGTAACAAACGTTACTATAACATGAGAAAATGAAGCATCCAATCATTTTCCAACGTGTAACAAACAATTTCTTTCGTGTTCTATTCCGAGGGGTAAAGGAGACTGACACGGAGTATTGGAAATACTCTTAACTTAATTCTCGGACAATGAACAACACTGCCACGAAATATGAAATACACTCCTGGAAATTGAAATAAGAACACCGTGAATTCATTGTCCCAGGTAGAGGAAACTTTATTGACACATTCCTGGGGTCAGATACATCACATGATCACACTGACAGAACCACAGGCACATAGACACAGGCAACAGAGCATGCACAATGTCGGCACTAGTACAGTGTATATCCACCTTTCGCAGCAATGCAGGCTGCTATTCTCCCATGGAGACGATCGTAGAGATGCTGGATGTAGTCCTGTGGAACGGCTTACCATGCCATTTCCACCTGGCGCCTCAGTTGGACCAGCGTTCGTGCTGGACGTGCAGACCGCGTGAGACGACGCTTCATCCAGTCCCAAACATGCTCAATGGGGGACAGATCCGGAGATCTTGCTGGCCAGGGTAGTTGACTTACACCTTCTAGAGCACGTTGGGTGGCACGGGATACATGCGGACGTGCATTGTCCTGTTGGAACAGCAAGTTCCCTTGCCGGTCTAGGAATGGTAGAACGATGGGTTCGATGACGGTTTGGATGTACCGTGCACTATTCAGTGTCCCCTCGATGATCACCAGTGGTGTACGGGGAGTGTAGGAGACCGCTCCCCACACCATGATGCCGGGTGTTGGCCCTGTGTGCCTCGGTCGTATGCAGTCCTGATTGTGGCGCTCACCTGTACGGCGCCAAACACGCATACGACCATCATTGGCACCAAGGCAGAAGCGACTCTCATCGCTGAAGACGACACGTCTCCATTCGTCCCTCCATTCACGCCTGTCGCGACACTACTGGAGGCGGGCTGCACGATGTTGGGGCGTGAGCGGAAGACGGCCTAACGGTGTCCGGGACCGTAGCCCAGCTTCATGGAGACGGTTGCGAATGGTCCTCGCCGATACCTCAGGAGCAACAGTGTCCCTAATTTGCTGGGAAGTGGCGGTGCGGTCCCCTACGGCACTGCGTAGGATCCTACGGTCTTGGCGTGCATCCGTGCGTCGCTGCGGTCCGGTCCCAGGTCGACGGGCACGTGCACCTTCGCCGACCACTGGCGACAACATCGATGTACTGTGGGGACCTCACGCCCCACGTGTTGAGCAATTCGGCGGTACGTGCACCCGGCCTCCCGCATGCCCACTATACGCCCTCGCTCAAAGTCCGTCAACTGCACATACGGTTCACGTCCACGCTGTCGCGGCATGCTACCAGTGTTAAAGACTGCGATGGAGCTCCGTATGCCACGGCAAACTGGCTGACACTGACGGCGGCGGTGCACAAATGCTGCGCAGCTAGCGCCATTCGACGGCCAACACCGCGGGTCCTGGTGTGTCCGCTGTGCCGTGCGTGTGATCATTGCATGTACAGCCCTCTCGCAGTGTCCGGAGCAAATATGGTGGGTCTGACACACCGGTGTCAATGTGTTCCTTTTTCCATTTCCAGGAGTGTATTTCAATATTTGTGTCATTTATGTATTACTGTTTACTGTGTGATGCCAAATATAACAGATTTAACATGTGTGGTACTACAAATAAAATCTACGGGAATAATGCAACAATCTACTTGAAATTGTTGATCGTGGAGTAGCAGACTCTGGCTCTAACTATGAAAATTAGGATCAGTCAGAATCTGAGGGCTGTTACCTTACAACTTTACAAAGATGTAAAATTCTGCACTTCAAGAAACGAAATGACGTAGTATTCTGTGACAAGAGTGTCAACAAGTCACACTTGAAACCGGCCAACTCATAGCCGCATATAAGATTTCGTAGCGATATGCAAAGGAACAACCATGTAGGCTCACTCGTAGATAAAACAGTTGGAAGAGGCAGACTTCGGTTTATTGGCCCAAAACTATGGAACTGCAATCAGGTTACAAAGAAGATTGCTTATAGATCACTCGTTTGACCCATCCCAGGATAGAGACCACACTTGCGTGACCCATACCAAAACGTTGATAGTGAACATACAAAGCGAAGGGCAGCAAGTTAGTTTGACCAATGGGAGATTTGTCATACAGATGCTGAAGAAACTGAACTGGCAGACGCTAGAAATTACAAGCAAAATATGACGCGAAAGCCAACACAAAAAGTTATGTATCTTCATCAATACTCTGCAAGCGTCCAGACGCTGTGTGGCGGAGAGTACTTCTGTTAGCACTAATAAATCCCCTCTTGCCTGTGCCACTCGCTCATAGAGCGTGGGAGGAATAACTGTCGGTAAACCTCTGCATTAACTGTAATTTTTTTCGAATCTTCTCGTTATTAGATGACCCAAGGATTGTCACGTGTGGACGGTGGTCTGAGATGTCGAGACACAGGTATATTGGTTTAATTACCTTCTTAATTCCAGGAAGAACGTGGTATCGAGGCGCACAGTTGTCTCTCACGCGAAACAGTAGACATCCGGCACTGCTGGCAGCTCAAAGAGCTGGACAGAGCGTCGCGTCACTCGAATACCACTGTCGGCGACGTCTCCGGCTGTGACCGTGGTGACAGTGCGGCAGTGCAGCTGACATTAGCGCGGATGCGGCCATGACCTCCTCCAGCGAGAAGGCGGCTATCTGCTCCGGCGGCTAATGCTTTCGTGAGTGAGGGCAGGCTGCACTGTTCCGTGGTCGAACAGCGCACCCGTTACTGCATTCCAGGATGTCACTGTAGTCACAGGCTCGTGATGTGGGCTGTGATACAGGTTGTGGTACTAAGTCGAGAATATTTTAGTGTACGTTCGTTCAGGGTGTAAGGCACGTACTATAAATATTTGCATGGAGGCAAGTGAGGCAAGTCTTGAATCCTTCCGCTAGCATACTGCAGTTGCTCTACCGCACCCAGCTGGCTCTGCTTCGCAATACCTGTAGGCCATGTTTTCCTCCGCAATGCATAACATTCTTGCCTGCCTGTGAATGGCTCTGTTGCAACTCTCTTCTGCTCTGGTGTATTTCTTCACCAAATACGCTCGATAAGCTCTGCTGCCCTGCTTATTTTCGAGACCAGTCTCTCGGGTCGTCCAAATTAGATCATCCTTTACACTAGAATTCCAGGCGACTCGCAGTTCTGACCCTGTTCCACCTCTTAAGAATTATTCTAAAAGTCGGTTTCCTTAACCCTATCAGTTAACCTTATACATTTCTAGAGGGCTTCTCGCCCTGCACCTTAACACAAACACCATCTAAACTATTTCTTTACTAGGCTTGTTGCTCGATAACTTCTAACCCTTTATTTAAAACATACACCTTAAAGTGAATTAATTGTCCTTAATACTATCGCCTTGTGTGTTCATCTTCCGTCTGCTGCTTTTATGCTCGGTGTATCTAATCCACTGGAATTTGAATTACGGATGGGTCCAAACTCAGTCTTGTGTTTCATCTTCTACGTACAGCACATGGACTATACTCAGCAGAACAAGTGACACTGCAGTGGTGTCTATTTATGGCGATGATAACTCGATATAAATTTATGTGCTGCGTTAAGGTTCCCTGGGAGACTCTTCTCTCCTTCTGGTTCAGAAGCGTGTTTATAGACTGCGTTGATTCCTGCCCTTGAGTTTGATTTAAACTCATTAGATTTGGAGCTGGTGACACATGGGCTCCTCTATCGAACACAAACAAGGTTGCGAAACATTCCGCTGAGTTATCCCTAGAATCACAGCGGGAAAATGGAAGGTGGACCTCATTATCTCGCACCCATTTCCATTTAACAACAGAACATTCCCGTTTAATTGTAACTTGTTTGCTGACGTAAGCTTCCCCTGTCCAAAACAACTACCCACCACTGCCTTCTTGTCAAAGATGGAATACAACCTATGCGCCTCGAGCTGCTGGAAGTACAATTCCGGCTCGATCCCTTCTTTACTGCATTATGTTACTTCCTTTTGTCCCGTTAGCAATTTCGCTGTGGAGGAATCCTGCCTCTCTCTTATTACCATATATCGGACAGACTGCGATTTCCCCTCATTAGTATTTTTATAAATATTATCCCTCCATTTCTACATACCTTTGCCTGTAATTTACAATTAATAATAGTCCCTGAGTTTTTACTGTTAGAAATTTCCTCAATACCCCCCGCCCCACCCTCGAGAAGATGCACATGAACCCGGAACGTGCTTGTTTCCCTGCCACTGGTATACATGCAGAAATGTAAACTTTCCTCTCATCAGTTCTCAACGATTCTGCGGCTACGTTGAAATAAAAAAGTAAAATTTTGTGCTCATGTTCAAAAACGAACCCCAACTACTGCGGTATTTTATTCTGTATTTCCCTTCGACCCTCTAAATACCGCTCTGGCCAAAACAGGTTTACCCCTAGCTGTCGTGTTGCAGTCTGCAGCATAGCCTCCTGTAGTTCTGTTACTTTCCCTTGTGCTTCCCAAACACTACCTTCTATGGACTCGAAACATTTTGTCATAAATACTTCCCTATGGTTCAAATGGCTCTAAGCACTATGGGACTTAACATCTGAGGTCATCAGCCTCCTAGACTTAGAACCTAAGGACATCACACTCATCCATGCCCAAGGCAAGATTCAAACCTGCGACCGTAGCAGCAGCGCGGTTCCGGACTGAAGCGCCTAGAACGGCTCGGATACAGCGGCCGGCTACTTCCCTATCTCAGACTTCGGTTTGTAGTTCCCTGATATTCCGATTAACTACCTCTTCTGTACCTCTTCCATAGTGCATTGCTTCTCCAGTGAGGTGTCGTAGTAGTTGTGTGTTATTCGGTATGTCCTTCTCTGACTTTGCAGTCTGTGTCGTACATCAGACAAGGCTTTGCTCCCTTTCGCTCTATGCTTAACCTCTGTTACGATGTCGTCCACTCTTCGAATGTCTTCCTCATCAGCTGAGCCAAATATTTTTTTCATTAGCCGACCTCCAGGTTCCATCCAACCCCTCTTCCTTCGCGTATGTGGAATAACCACCAGTACCTGCCTCTTGTCATTGCTTAATATTTTGTACGTTCGTGTACTCTCTCACATAACCCGGCACTTCCTTTGAGTATCCCATGCCCTTAAATTCCCAGGCGCGTTTTGTCAAATGTTTCTTCCATTGTTCTTACCTTGTTTCCCATCTCCCATGCGCTAAATACAACTCGATCCCCCAGCGACACTGGCGATCATTCCGTTTTCCTGATTGGGAAACTGTACTCCCCCTTTCCGGTGCTGCTACTGTAACGCTTCCACACCGAGAAAGATTAGTAGTCACTCTACGAACCGCATAATCTCGTCTTTTCTGTGCCTCACCTAGGGGTAAAAACACCTAACACTTACCTTCCCTAAAATTCATTGCTGCTGCTAATAGTAATTTGTGTCTTCAGTCTTCTGATTGGTTTGTTGCGGTCCGCCACGAATTCCTCTCCCGTGCCAACATCTTATCTCGGAGTAGTACTTGTAAACTATTTCCTCCATTATTTGCTCGATGTATTTCAATTTCTGTCCTCCTCTACAGTTTTTGCCCTCTACAGCTCTCTCAAGTACCATGGAAGTCATTCCCAGGTGTCTTAACGTCCTATACTCCTGTCCCTTCTTCTTGTCAGTGTTTCCCACATATACCTTTCCTCCCCAATCTTGCGAAGAACCTCCTCATTCCTTACCATATCAATCCATCTAATTTTCAACATTCGTCTGTAGCAATACGTCTCAAATGCTTCGATTCTCTTTGTTCCAGGTTTTCCACAGTCCATGTATTACTACCATACAGTTGTTTTGCGAACGTATAGTCTCAGAAATTTCTTCCTCTAATTGAGGCCTATGTGTGGTACTAGTAGACGTCTCTTGGCCAGGAATGCCCGTTTTGCCAGTTTTAGTCTGCTTTTGATGTCCTCCTTGCTCCGCCCCCCATTGGTAATTTTGCTGCCTCCTTAACTTCGTCCTCGTCAACATCAAGCCTGATGTTGATCTTATCGCTGTTCTCATTTCTGCTCCATCTCATCACGTTCGTCTTTCTTCAATTTACTTTCAGTCCATACTCTGTACTCATTAGACTGTTCATAGCATTCTGGAGATCCTGTAATTCGTCTTCACTTTCACTCAGGATAGCAATGTCATCAGCGAATCGCATCACTGATATCGATTTTCATTGACTTTTAATTCCACTCCATTCCTTTAGTTCTATTATTGCTTTTTCGATTTACAGATTGAACACTAGGGGCGAAAGACTACATCACTGTCTTACACCCTTTGTAATCCGAGCATATCGTTCCTGGTCGTCCACTCTTATTGTTCCCTCATAGCTCTTGTGCATATTGTATATTACCCGTCACCCCTTACAGCTTACCTCAATTTTTGTTAGAAATTCGAACAACTTGCACCATTTTACATTGTCTAACGCTTTATCCATGTCGACAAATCCTGTGAACGTGTCTTGATATTTCTTCAGTCGTGCTTTCATTATCAATCGCAACGTCAAAATTGCCTTTCCTAAAGCTAAACATTTATCTTCATATTACTCTCGTAAGTAACACTTATGCATGACGTGTTAAGCTGATTGTGCTATAATTCTCACATTTATCACCTCTTTCAGTCTTCTGAATTGTGTGGATGATATTTCTCCGAGAGTCAGAAGGTATGTCGCCAGCCTCATACATTCTAGACTTCAACGTGCCACTTTCCACAACGTTATTAGAAATTCTCATGGAATGTTATCAATCGCTTCCGCCTAATTTGATCTTAAGTCCTCCAAACCTCTCTTAGATTACGATTCTACTGCTGGATCCGATGTCTCTTGTAAATCGACTATTGTTCCTTCTCCTATCACATCAGACAAATCTTCCACGTCACATTGGATTTCAATGTACTCTTTCCAACTATCCGCTCTCTCATTTGCATTTAACAGTGGAATTCCAATTGCATTCTTAATCTTACCACCCTTGCATTTAATTTCAAGGAAAGTTGTTTTGACTTTGCTATATGCTAAGTCAGTCCTCATGACAATCATTTCTTTTTCGATTTCTTCGCATTTTTATGCAACCATTTTGTCTTAGTCTACGTGCACCTATTAATTGTTTCATTCGTCAGCGACCCTTCTTTCCCGGAACATTTCTGTAACTTCTTCTTTCATCGATCAGCAGAAGTATTTCTTCTGTTACCTACAGTTTCTTCGTTGTTACCTTGTTTGTCCCTACATTTATCGTTCCAACTTCAATGATTTCCATTTATAGAAATGTCCATTCCCCTTCAGGTGTACTGCCCATTGAACTATTCCTGATACTTCCTGGCAGCTTAAAATTGTGTGCCGGACCGAGATTCGAAGTCGGGAACTTTGCCTTTCGCAGGCAAGTGCTCTACCAACTGAGCTACCCAAGCACGACTCACGACCCGTCCCCAAAGCCTCAATTCTTCCAGTACCTCGTCTCCTACCTTCCGAACTTCACAGAAGCTCGTCTGTGAAACTTGCAGAACTAGCACTCCTGGAAGAAAGGAGATCGCGGAGACATGGCTTATCCACAGCCTGGGTTGTGTTTCAAGAATGAGAATTTTACTCTGCAGCTGAGTGTGCGATGATATGAAACCTCCTGGCAGATTAAAACTGTGTGCCTGACCGAGACTCGAAATCGGGACCTTTGCCTTTGCCTGCGCTGCAGAGCGAAAAATCTCACTCTGGAAACATTCCCCAGACTGTGGCTGTGCCATGTCTGCTCAATATCCTTTCTTCCAAGAGTGCTAGTTCTGCAAGTTTCAAGAAGGGCTTCTGTGAAGTTCGGAAGGTAGGTGACGAAGTACTGGTAGAACTGAGACTGTGGGTATGGGTCGAGGGTCGTACTTGGGTAGCTCAGGTGGTGGAGCACTTGCCCGTGAAAGGCAAAGCTCCCCAGTTCGAGGCTGAGTCAGGCACAGAGTTTTAATTTGGCTGGAAGTTTTATATCAGCGCACACACGGCTTCAGAGTGAACATCTCATCGTGGACTATTCCTTCTGTATCTATTGCCGTAGAGAACTTCAAGCGCAAGTCGTCATTCCATAGGATATCTGTACCCCACTTCTTCGCGTATTGATTCTTCCTGACTAATCTCTTGAACTTCAACCTACTCTTCATCACTAGCATATTGTGAGATGAGTGTATTACTGCTCCTGCGTACGCCTTACAATCCAGTATCTGATTTTGGATTCTCTGTCTGACCATGATGTAAAGTAAGTGAAATCTTCTCGTATCACCCGGCCTTTTCCAAGCATATCCCCTCCTCTTGTGATTCTTGAATGAAGTATTCGCTGTTACTAACTGAAATTTATTACAAAACTCAATTAGTCTTTCTACTCTCTCATTTCTTGTCCCAAGTCCATATTTTACTGTAATGTTTTCTTCTGCTCCTTCCCCTACAACTGCATTCCACTCCCCCGTGACTATTGGCTTTTCATCTCTCTTTACGTACTGTGTTACCCTTTCAATATAATCATACACTTCCTCTGTCTCTTCATCTTCAGCTTCCGACGTCGGCATATGTACCTGAACTGTCGTTATCGATGTTCGTTTGCTGTCGATTCTCATAAGAATAACTCATCAGTGAACTGTCCACAGTAACGCAGTGTCTGCTTTATTTTCCTATTCGCAACGAATACTACTTCCGTTATACCATTTTCTGCTGCTGTTGACATTACTCCATACTCATCTGACTAGAAAGCCTTGTCCTCTTTCCATTTCACTACAGTGACCCGTACTCTATTTAGATTGAGCATTGGCATTTTCCTTTTCAGATTTTCTAGCTTCCCTACCACGATGAAGCATCTGACATTCCACGCTCCGACTCGCAGAATGTTATCCTTTCGTTTTTATTCAATCTTTTTCACACGGTCATCTCCCCCTCGGCAGTCCACTCGCGTATATCCGTATGGGGGACTATCCCGGAATCTTTTTGCCAATGGAGAGGTGATCATGACACCTTTCGAGTTACAGGCCAAATGTCCTGTGGATACACGCTGCGTGTCTTTAGTATAGTGGTTTCCATTTCCTTCTGCATCCTCATGCCGTTGATCATTGCTGATTCTTCTGCCTTTAGGGGATGTTCCCGTTCCCTAAGGACAAGAAAATGCCCTGAACCTCCATCTGCTCCTCCACCCTCTTTGACAAGGCCGTTGTCAGAATGAGGGTGACTTCTTATGCCGGAAGTTTTCGGCCGCCAGTGCCGATTGTTAATAAAAACTTACACGACGGCGGGTTTCGAACCGGTACCGAGGTTGTTTTGATTGCTAATCAGAGGCAGTAGCCCTTGAACACAGGGTCTACCAAAACTATAACAAACCTAAGAAAAAATTGATTGACTGTCTCCTAGGCCTTCATCCATACTGGTCCCTCAGTTCCGTTTCATGCACAACCTTTTCTTAAATCTTCTGATACCTTTCTCCTTACTCTCCCTTTCCCATCCGCGGCTCCTATCTCTGGAATTAGCTCCAAACTACCTTGAAAAGGTATGAACGACCATACATGCCCAGTTATCGTTCTGGTCGGCCACTGAATTTTGACATTTACTGACGAAGTAGCCTCTGCCACTCAGTATGGCCACTGATACTTTAAAGAATAGTTCTTTGTCTTTCTGTTCAGCGTATACGATGTTAAATATCATCACCCACTGACCAACTTTATACGATGGCATTCTTGCAGTATGACCTACTGGTTCTTCCTGTCTCTCCAGTGCTCGTTTTCCTTCGTACTCTATTCCACATTTCCCTAATCACTGTGAGAAATACCCTAACAGATTCTCGAATCGTCCCTTTCTTCGCTTTCATTATATCGAACGGTGATGAAATTGTACGACCATATGCTACTTCAGACGCCAGTAATCCTATATTCGAATGCTGTTCTGAGTTTCAAGCAGAGACGACGTACCTCAAATAGACATATCAGCTGGTGTTTTGTCAGTCAGCGTAGTGTACAAGCATCTATCCGACTGACCCATGCAGTATTTCAATTCTTCCATAGGTTGATAGATAGAGAGGACTCGTTCTTAACCTCCTTGCATTCAATAACTTACACAGTTTCTTGAATGGTTCTGATATGAATTTTGTTGCCTAGTATTTTACTGTTGTTTCGGGCACTCCAAACTTCAGTATCCAATTATTCACAGGTGCTTGTGCTACTGCTGCTGCCTACAGTTTTGGCATTGTGACCACTTCTAAATAAATTGAAAAATGATCTATGATAATTAATCAGTACTTATTAACTGCGGGTGTTTTACTGAATGGACCTGAAACATCAAATCCCGAAATTCTAATGGAGATAATACTTCAGGTAACGTCTTAAATGATATTCTTGTTCGTCACAAATCCCCTCTCAGTACGCCCTGAGTGCTGTTCCACTCATTTTGGTTTACGTCCGTCTACCTATTCCTCCACCAGTACATTTCTGCAACTCTTCTGCTGGTAAGTCTCTTATCCCTGGAATAAGCTCCAGACTCCCTTGAAAAGGTTTCAACCACCATACATTCCCAGCTAATATGTGATCATGAGCTTCTTGTAGACGCTATTCCTTAGATTCTCCCGTATTGCTACCTGCAGTCCCAACTTGGTTTTTCTTAATAGCAAACCACCCTGCATACAAAACTGTAACTGCTTAAAATATCGTTTGCATCCACGATCCGAGCTCTGTGCAGTTTGCCATTCTATATGCTCATTACCCACGTATGTATAGCTGCTACTTTTCTACTAAGCCATCTGCATTTCTATCTTTGTTCCCAGGTTTATGCATGCCTTCGAAATCAAATTAACTAAGTCTTACTGCCGATTAAGTCAACCAACTAGAGGGATCCCCTAACTTCAACAACCATTTTAATGCCGTATGATTTGTTATTACTCTAAGCTTTTTACCGTACAGATAACATTTAAAATATGTGATTCCCTACATAAGGCTTAACATCTCTTTGGCCACTGTGGAGCAGTTTCTTTCTACAGAATTTAGATGTATTGATAGGTAAGCCATTGGATGTTCTACGCCTTCTACGTCTTGTGGCAACACACAGCCAAGTGCATGGTTTGATGCATCACATGATCAAATAAATTCTCTATTAAAATCAGGAAACACTAATATCGGACCGCAGGTAGTAATACGCTAGCATCTAAGGAACAGACTCTACAAAAAGCTCATGATCACATATTAACTGGGAATGTTGGGTGGTTGAAACCTTCAAGCTTTCCCGGCGGATGTGTTGCAAATAGTCTACACGGGTTTGTCGCCGGATCACACTGTGTAAATTCCACAATATTTCCTCCTAGCAACTGCCCGACATCTTCAGGTGGTTCAACCTTGCTAGTGGCTATGTGCGACTGACGATATCCACACGTTGTACCTAGCCACCATCAATGTTGAATCACCTGAAGATGTCAGACAGTTGCTCGGAGGAAATATTGTGGAATTTGCACAATGTAATCCGGCGTCAAACCCTTGAAGACTATTTACAACATCTCCTCCGGGAAAGCTTGAAGAGTCACATCTGGTACCTTTACACGGCGGAGATGGGGAAGAACATATGTCAGTTTCACAAGTTACGTCGCAAGATAGGTAGATTGTTAAGCAGCCTTGCTTTTTTACTGAGATGCCGCGAAAAGGAAACCATCCCTGAGTTTGCTAAATTTAAAAATTGTATAAATTCTGCGGTTGCCATTAGCATTAAATGACGGGTGAGTGCGATACTTGTAATAAAAAGGGTGCCCTGTACGCTTCAGGAACTGTGTTTGGTGTCCCTACAATCACTATCACTCCATCTGAAGATTTCAGCGAACCTTTCAGCAGTATACTGGTACTCGGTAGACCGCGCAACTTGCACACTGGCTGATTGGTCAGAACGACAAGCTAAGGTTCGTCAAGTGTCGATCGACTCGACGCCCAAGCGAAAGAAGACATGCCAAAAATACTTTTCGTGTTTTAGCGCACGGAGAAGACTTTGGGCGAAGCTGCAGTTTCGGTGCTACAAAAGGGTGTGAATTTTGCACTTACACCAGGTACTATTCCAATCCGAGATGGAATAGAGATGACTGTTTCTAAAGTTCCTAAGGATGCTGCCGAAGAGTTTAGTCGTGACACGTGCAGCATCTTGACCCAGGCTACACCTAAGAAGTCCTACTTTAACATCACCTAATCTGAAAGAAATGCTCTACGAGAATAGCGAAAAGACCAAGATATCGTCATCTCACCTACTGACAAAGGAAATGCTACTGTGCTTCTCTCACGCACAGAATATAACAGCAAGATACACAAACTGCTCGACGACAATGCATACAATAAATTGAAAAGTGATCCGACATTTAGGATGCAGAGAACGACTTTGGAACTTATCAGGAACAGCTCGATTCCGGCACAAGTCACTAAGGGTTTGCGTCAACAGGCTGCATGCCATCCTAGACTCTGCGGCCTACTCAAGATCCACAAGAATGGGGTGCCTCTCCATCCCATTGCAAGTGACTTCTGAGCAACTACTTATTTTGTTGCCAAATATCTGACATCGCTATTGGAACCTCTCGTAGGCAAGTTCTACGATCACATTCGAAACTCTGAAGATTCCATAGGTCGCTTTAAAACTCTTAGATTGCAAACGTCGGTATCTTAGTAAATTTCGATGCTGTGCCTTTACTTACAAAGGTGCCCTTGCAGGACTCTTTACAGCTCGTTAGCAACAAGTTTGAGGAGGACATAGTAGCATTATTTAAACACGTGCTTACTTCCACATACTTCTTATTTCATGACCAATATTTTGAATAAGTGGATGGAGTCGCCATGGGAAGCCCTTTGTCTCTTGTGGTGGCCAATTATTTTATGGAGGGCTTTGAAGAAAAAGCCCAACAGTCAGCTAATCTCAGACCCTCTTGTTTTCTGCGGTATGTGGATGATAAATTTGTGGTGTGGCCACATGGACTTGATACTCTACCCACGTTTCTTCAGCATCTGAATTCGCTCCATACGAATATAAAATTTACGATGGAAGTGGAAAAATTTGGTACCTTACCTTTTCTTGATGTTTTGGTACGAAGGAAAGCAAATGGTAACTTGGAACACAGCATCTACGGCAAGCCAACGCATACAGATCTGTATCTGCCGGCCACAAGCTGCCATCATCCTGCACAATGCGGTAGTGCATTACGTACGTTAGTTCATGGAGTACATGTGGTATCCGAGTCTGAAAGCCTTTCGAGTGGAATACAACATTTGAAGGCAGTGTTCCGACAAAACGGTTATTCTGGGAGACAGATACGTAATGCATTCAGGCCCCATCGAGTCCAGTCTATGGAGCAGAATGAAGATACGAAGACACCCACCACTTTGGCCTTTTTGCTGTATTTTGGAGCCATGTCGTCAAGAATCGTAAGAGTCCTCGGAAGATATGGCATTTAGTGTGTTTTTCAACCATCTGCAAAACTGAGAAACCTGTTAGGTTTAGTTAAGGATAATCTTGGCCTGAGGAAATTAGATGTATACAAAATTCCTTGTCAATGTGGGGCAGCATATATAGGCCACACATATCGCACTGTACAAGAACGCTGCGATGAACATCAGCTACGCCTTCATCAACCGGAAATGTCGGCAATTGCGGAACACCGTCTGAATAGAGGTCATAGCATGATTTATGAAAAGACGGAAGTTTTATCCCCGGCATCATGATTCTGGGATTGCGTCATTAAGGAAGCAAAACATATCCGCACAGCCGGTAATCTCATCAACAGGCATGCAGGATATCAACTGAGCACAGCCTGGAACCCTGCATTGGCTGCTATTAAAACTGGGCACGGAAATCAAGATTTTTCGATAACAGACCCGACATAATATTGGTCTAGTACGGTCTTTAGTAACGTCAGGCCGCACTGTTAGTTAACGCAGTATTCAGCGCACGCGCAGGAGAGCCGCTCTGCGAATTTCGGCAGAGGGCGTTTGAGCGTTGCATCCATCTGCAAATCATTGCGCATGCGTGATTTCCACGTCTTCGCTTTCTTCGCTCGCGTTTTCTAGGAACGGGGCGTCGACGTGCGGATACCGTGAATCGTACCTAGCTACCAGCAAGGTTGAACCACCAGAATACGTCGGACAGTTGCTCCGAGGAAATATTGCGAAATTTGCACAGCGTTATCCGGGGGAAACACCTGAATACTGTGCACATGATGTTAAAACTTCTTTTAGTTCCTTAAAAGCATGCTGGCACACTTCAGACCACACAATTTTGCTACCCTTTTCTAACAACTGTCAACGGTCTGGCAACATCTGCAAATCATTTTACGACCCAGCGGCTGTAGTTTGCAAGTGCTTTACAGATTCTGATACAGAATATTCAGGTACAGCTCTAATTAATCTTGGGTTTGTCTTAACCCCATCTTCATTTACGAACTGAGCTGTTATGTTACCTCTTCCATGCCAAAATTACATTTTTCCGTACTCCGTCTTAACTTCGCTGCTTGTAACCGTAGGAATACTTTCATTAATCGGAGCATATGCCGTTTCATGTCACTCCCATAGACGATTACGTCTTCAAGATATACTAAATATTGCCATGGCTTTAAACCTCCGTGTACTCTGTCCAATACCTTTGAAGTGTTCCCAGCGTTGCCTACCCACATGCCCCAAATTATTACATCTATAACACTTTTCTGGAACTGTATCTGCGCATGGTGAAAAGTGGTCCCCTCAGTGTTAAAATGTGGACATCCAACACGTATTAAACCAATCATGGCTTCCATTACCACTAAAGGTAGACAAATGTACTGGTTCTCTACTTGCTATAAAATCTACTATTAAAAGTGTACGATTATCAGACTTGTTCTACATATCCTCTTTTCTTTTCTTTTGTTGTTGTTCTTGTTGCTCACCTTACCATATGCTGTAGATCCAGACATTGCTTTAAAAGGGGATATAAATGACATGACAGTGGTGTTAGGTGACAAAGGGATTTGAGCCATGGAAACGCTGATTTAGTAGGCTTTTCTGTCTGACGTTACTGCCTAAGGTGTAGTATCGACTATCCCTCTTGCGGCCCCATTGCCAATATCTCTGAGGAAAAGTTGGTATCTGTCGGCTGTGTCCTTCGGTCTTTACTTGCAGATATACCGGGTGATCAAAAAGTCAGTATAAATTTGAAAACTTAATAAACAATGGAATAATGTGGATAGAGAGGTAAAAATTGACATACATGCTTGGAATGACATGGGGTTTTATTAAAACAAAAAAAAACGAAGTTCACAAAATGTCCGACCGATGACGCTGGACAGCAAAACGTCAGTGACTGCGCATGACAATCGTGCATAAATGTAGCTGTAATGTTAGAGACCCGTGGGCTAGGGAGCCGGCACGGTAGCTCAGCGTGTTCGGTCAGAGGGTTAGCTGCCCTCTGTAATAAAAAAAACTGAGTTAACCGATCAGCAACGAAGTTACAGGGATGTCTTACGACGTCCGCCCCGAGCAGATGCAACGAACAAAAGAAAAAGAAAAGGGGGTAGCGTCTTTGATTCATAATCGAAACGTCTTAGGTCCCGGGTTCGATCCCCGCCACTGCCTAAATTTTGATAAATAATCAGTATTGGCGGCCGAAGACTTCCGTCATTAGAAGTCAGCCTTATTCTGCCAACAGCCTTGTCAAAGAGGGCAGAGGAGCGGATAGAGGTTCAGGGCACTCTCTTGCCCTAGGGGTGGGAAATTGCCCCTAAAGGCGGAAGAATCAGCAATGATCAACGACATGAGAATGCAGAAGGCAATGGAAACCACTGCATTAAAGACACGTAACGTGTATCCACAGGACATGTGGCCTGTAATTGAAGAAGTGTCATGATGATCTCTCCATTGGCAAAAGATTCCGGAATAGTCCCCCATTCGGATCTCCGGGAGTGGACTGCCAAGGGGTAGGTTACCATGAGAAAAAGATTGAATAACCAACGAAAGGATAACGTTCTACGAGACGGGGCGTGGAATGTCAGAAGCTCGAACGTGGTAGGGAAAATAGAAAATCTGAAAAGGGAAATGCAAAGGCTCAATCTAGATATAGTAGGGGTCAGTGAAGTAAAGTGGAAGGAAAATAAGGATTTCTGGTCAGATGAGTGTCGCGTAATATCAACAGAAAATGGTATAACAGGTGTAGGATTCGTTATGAATAGGAAGGTGGGGCAGAGGGTGTGTTACTGTGAACAGTTCAGTGACCGGATTGTTCTAATCAGAATCGACAGCAGACCAACACCAAGAACGATAGTTCAGGTATACATGCCGACGTCGCAAGCTGAAGATGAACAGATAGAGAAAGTGTATGAGGATATTGAAAGGGTAATGCAGTATGTAAAGGGGGACGAAAATCTAATAGTCATGGGCGATTGGAATGCAGTTGTAGGGGAAGGAGTAGAAGAAAAGGTTACAGGAGAATATGGGCTTGGAATAAGGAATGAAAGAGGAGAAAGACTAATTGAGTTCTGTAACAAGTTTCAGCTAGTAATAGCGAATACCCTGTTCAAGAATCACAAGAGGAGGAGGTATACTTGGAAAAGGCCGGGAGATACGGGAAGATTTCAATTAGATTACATCATGGTCAGACAGAGATTCCGAAATCAGATACTGGATTGTAAAGTGTACCCAGGAGCAGATATAGACTCAGATCAGAATATAGTAGTAATGAAGAGTAGGCTGAAGTTCAAGACATTAGTCAGGAAGAATCAATACGCAAAGAAGTGGGATACGGAAGTACTAAGGAATGACGAGATACGTTTGAAGTTCTCTAACGCTATAGATACAGCAATAAAGAATAGCGCAGTAGGCAGTACAGTTGAAGAGGAATGGACATCTCTAAAAAGGGCCATCACACAAATTGGGAAGAAAAACATAGTTACAAAGAAGGTAGCTGCGAGGAAACCATGGGTAACAGAAGAAATACTTCAGCTGATTGATGAAATGAGGAAGTACAAACATGTTCCGGGAAAATCAGGAATACAGAACTACAAGTCGCTGAGGAATGAAATAAATAGGAAGTTCAGGGAAGCTAAGACGAAATGGCTGCAGGAAAAATGTGAAGACATCGAAAAAGATATGATTGTTGGAAGGACAGACTCAGCATACAGAAAAGTCAAAACAACCTTTGGTGACATTAAAAGCAACGGTGGTAACATTAAGAGTGCAACGGGTATTCCACTGTTCAATGCAGAGGAGAGAGCACATAGGTGGAAAGAATACATTGAAATCCTCTATGAGGGCGAAGATTTGTCTGATGTGATGGAAGATGAAACAGGAGTCGATTTAGAAGAGATAGGGGATCCAGTATTAGAATCGGAATTTAAAAGAGCTTTGGAGGACTTACGGTCAAATAAGGCAAAAGGGATAGATAACATTCCATCAGAATTTCTAAAATCAGTGGTGGAAGTAGCAACAAAACGACTATTCACGTGGGTGTGTAGAATATATGAGTCTGGCGATATACCATCTGACTTTCGGAAAAGCATCATCCACACAATTCTGAAGACGGCAAGAGCTGACAAGGTCGAGAGTTATCGTACAATCAGCTTAACAGCTCATGCATCGAAGCTGCTTACAAGAATAATATACAGAAGAATGGAAAAGAGTATTGAGAATGCGCTAGGTGACGATCAGTTTGGCTTTAGGAAAAGTAAAGGGACGAGAGAGGCAATTCTGACGTTACGGCTATTAATGGAAGCAAGGCTAAAGAAAAATCAGGACACTTTCATAGGATTTGTCGACCTGGAAAAAGCGTTCGACAATATAAAATGGTGCAAGCTGTTCGAGCTTCTGAAAAAAGTAGGCGTAACCTATAGGGAGAGACGGGTCATATACAATATGTACAACAACCAAGAGGGAATAATAAGAGTGGACGATCAAGAACGAAGTGCTCGTATTATGAAGGGTGTAAGACAAGGCTGTAGCCTTTCGCCCCTACTCTTCAATCTGTATATCGAGGAAGCAAAGATGGAAATAAAAGAAGGTGCAGGAGTGGAATGAAAATACAAGGTGAAATGATATCAATGATACGATTCGCTGATGACATTGCTATCCTGAGTGAAAGTGAAGAAGAATTAAATGATCTGCTGAACGGAATGAACAGTCTAATGAGTTCACAGTATGGTTTGAGAGTAAATCGGAGAAAGACGAAGGTAATGAGAAGTAGTAGAAATGAGAACAGCGAGGAACTTAAGATCAAGATTGATGGTCACGAAGTCAATGATGTGAAGGAATTCTACTACCTATGCAGTAAAATAACTAATGACGGACGGAGCAAGGAGGACATCAAAAGCAGACTCGTTATGGCTAAAAAGGCATTTATGGCCAAGAGAAGTCTATTAATATCAAATACCGGCCTTAATTTGAGGAAGAAATTTCTGAGGATGTACGTCTGGAGTACAGCATTGTATGGTAGTGAAACGTGGACTGTGGGAAAACCGGAACAGAAGAGAATCGAAGCATTTGAGATGTGGTGCTACAGACGAATGTTGAAAATTAGGTGGACTGATAAGGTAAGGAATGAGGAGGTTCTACGCAGAATCGGAGAGGAAAGGAATATGTGGAAAACGCTGATAAGGAGAAGGGACTGGATGACAGGACATCTGCTAAGACACGTGGACATGACTTCCATGGTACTAGAGGGAGCTGTAGAGGGCAAAAACTGTAGAGGAAGACAGAGATTGGAATACGTCAAACAAATAATTGAGGACGTAGGTTGCAAGTGCTACTCTGAGATGAAGGGGTTAGCACAGGAAATGAATTTGTGGCGGGCCGCATCAAACCAGTCAGTAGACTGATGACAAAAAAAAAAGTTAGAGAATGGCATCATCCCTAGCCTGACTGATAAACACGTGCTGGAACGTACGATGTTTATGCAGGATGGAGCACCGCCCCATATTGCTAGACGGGTGAAAGATCTCTTGCGCGCGTCTTTTGGTGATGATCCTGTGCTCAGCCGCCACCTTCGTCATGCTTGGCCTCCCAGGAACCCTGACCTCAGTCCGTACGATTATTGGGTTTGGGGTTACCTGAAGTCGCAAGTGTATCGTGATCGACCTACATCTCTAGGGATGCTGAAAGACAACATCCGACGCCGATGCCTCACCATAACTCCGGACATGCTTTACAGTGCTGTTGACAACATTATTCCTCGACTACAGTTATTGTTGAGGATTGATGGTGGAGATATTGAGCATTTCCTGTTAAGATCATCATCTTTGCTTTGTCTTACTTTGTTAAGCTAATTATTGCTTTTCTCATCAGATGAAGCGCCATCAGTCGGACGTTTTTTGAACTTTTGTATTTCTTTGATTCTAATAAAACTCCATGTCATTCCAAGCATTTGTGTCAAATTGTACCTCTATATCTACATTATTCCGTGATTTATTCAGTTTTCAAATTTATACTGACTTTTTGATCACCCGGTATATACGGGATTCCCTAGCACGAGAAGGAGGCACCAAGTTTGAGGATTGGCGGTAGCGTCGCGACAAGAGGTAGTCACGAGGTCCGAGCGGCCGAAGACACGAAGCCTTTCCTTTCTGGTTTGTACCTCATCATTAATGTTCTAATTAATCAGCTCTTGGTGGTAAACACAGCCGGAACAATTGTACAAAGGCACAGTTGCCGTTAAAGAAAAGTGGGACCTTGTGATTAGATATAACTGTTAACCGGTCCAGTTCTTTGATTGTAACTGAATTTCTCAATCATTAGTTGTAATCTGAACTACCTGTTGTACTAAGCTGTTCGTTTCTGTATTTGAAAGGCCGAGTCATTATTGGTGTATTTCAGCTTCAACTTGTGGTTCTGCCGATTGAGTTCCCGTGTAATAAGTGTTCACAAGTAAAGTTTTAAGACGTTCCTTCAGAGGGGCCTTAATAACTGACAATCTGTTTAATTTTGAAAATATGAACAGCCAATCATCATCAGGGCTTTAGTCAAAACAAAATTGTTAGAAGAGATGGGATGGGTTCCAGTCGCACCTTGGTTGCCGATTGAAATTAAGAGGTTGGTTGCTTTGAAATAAGCCAGATCATTGTCATATTCTTTGCTAATCTGTTTAACCAGTAAGCACAGGTGCGCATCTTAACCCCGAACCCCTCGACATACAGCTTTCAAATTAAAAGTTAAGTCATCTGTTTTGAGTAATTGAATCACTCTTGTCATCAATGGTGCTTACATGGTTTCATGTGTTGCAGAAGGGCATTTTATAAGATGGACTGTGACCATCGCCGTAGTAAAAACAGTTGTTTCACCCGACAACGGGCGGGCCGCAGGGTCGGCCGTCATATAAGCATTGCCACATTCATTGCTGTTGTGCAATACAGCAGTTCAGATTTCTTTTGCAAAGATTAAAAGCTTATTCAAGTAGGGGTTTAAGATCAAAAGAATTTAGAAAATTTGTTCGTTCTGTTAAAGAAAATTTTATGGTTAAATGCTTCGATTGTCTGTAAAACACAGTTTATATAAATTGTTAGACAAACAGGTTGTGTGAAAAGAAAGTTGTATTGGTGGGTCCGCCCTTCCACGTTTTACTTAATTCCAGTGAGTACCACGTATCATTGGTAGCAGAGCGTGGTTTCGATCCACGGAACTCCGTGTTATGGACCCAGCTAGCTTGTTTTAGCGCTTAAGTTTCACTAAACATTTTCATGGGGGCAAGTGCGGAAATGATTCCATCCTTCAGCTAGCTTATTGGAGCATGAGGTGCTAGTATACCACGACCAGCTGGTTCTGCTTCATAACGCCAGTCCGCTGTGTTTTGCTTCACAATGCATAACACTCTTCTTTCGTGCTTGCAGGTGGCTCTGTTGCAGCTCACTTCTTCTCTGGCGTACTTTTTGACCGGATACGGTCGATACGCTACATCGTCGAGGACATTTTGCAAGACATATGTGGATGTAAGTAATGTGTTGTCTGAATCATCTTTGGAAGTACTCTCTCAAAATCTGGATAGGAAACTTCTCTGTGATGCACAATGCCTCCATGGTTTCATAGACCGATACCACCTCTGCTGGAGTCTCACAGTTAGCAGCGTAAACGCACGTTTCCGAATAGAAGCCAGTAGTGGTCGCTGAGGGACCTGACGGATCCAATGATGCACAGCGTTGAGCTACGTCCTCAGAATCTCCGACTACATGCGCCCTCTCTTGCCGCGATATGGGATAGCCACATGGTCCCGACATAGTCGAAAGCTTCGACAGTCTTCAGTCTCAGTCAGCCTTCGACAGATCACTCGCGCATTAATAACTGGAGCCTCGGTACCTCACACTACACGATGCTCTGAGGTTTGCCTGTTGTAATAGCTGGCCTTCATTGCTGTTTGTTCTATTGTACAGGTCCTTCGCCAGGCTTGGAGACAGCTGCAGTTTAAGTAGAACTTCTGTTCACTGCATTTACGTGTTCGGTAACCACTTTTCCTCCTGTCCGACTACCCTTAAACAACAGTTACTGCAAGACTCCGTAGCCCACCTGTCCTTACCGTTGAATGCGAAGCAGTACAGGACAACTTCTCCTGTAGTGTCTGCCACTGACGCTTGTTGAGCGTCTCTGTAAAGCTCTCACGCCACCAAACGATCACCTGACGCAAATCATCGCTCTTCGTTAAATCTTCTCTTTCTTCTATCAGTCCTACCTGGAGAGGGACCCAGATTGATCAACAACAAAGAAACGGTCAAACAAGTCCCTTATAAAGCACATCTTTCTTGGATGAGTTACATTTACTTAGGATTCGTCCTATGAATGTCAGCATATGCATTTCCTACTATTTGTTTTTTTTGTATTCATTCCACTTAATGTCGCTCTGGATAGTTACTCCTAGATATTTTACGGTAGATACGGTTTACAGAAATTGGTCATCGTAGTGCAGTTGTACAATAGCCAATTTTTCCTATGTGTACGCTACGTATTACATTTATTGACTCTCAGAGTTAACTGCCAAAGCCTGCACCATTCAGCAATCCTCTGTAGATGATTCCGCAAATCGATAATGCCTTCCGACGTTGCTACTTTCTTACAGACAGTCGCATCAGCAGCGAACAGTCTTAAAGAGCTTGCGACTGTTTTATACTAGATCATTTATATACACTCCTGGAAATTGAAATAAGAACACCGTGAATTCATTGTCCCAGGAAGGGGAAACTTTATTGACACATTCCTGGGGTCAGATACATCACATGATCCCACTGACAGAACCACAGGCACATAGACACAGGCAACAGAGCATGCACAATGTCGGCACTAGTACAGTGTATATCCACCTTTCGCAGCAATGCTGGCTGCTATTCTCCCATGGAGACGATCGTAGAGATGCTGGATGTAGTCCTGTGGAACGGCTTGCCATGCCATTTCCACCTGGCGCCTCAGTTGGACCAGCGTTCGTGCTGGACGTGCAGACCGCGTGAGACGACGCTTCATACAGTCCCAAACATGCTCAATGGGGGACAGATCCGGAGATCTTGCTGGCCAGGGTAGTTGACTTACACCTTCTAGAGCACGTTGGGTGGCACGGGATACATGCGGACGTGCATTGTCCTGTTGGAACAGCAAGTTCCCTTGCCGGTCTAGGAATGGTAGAACGATGGGTTCGATGACGGTTTGGATGTACCGTGCACTATTCAGTGTCCCCTCGACGATCACCAGTGGTGTACGGCCAGTGTAGGAGATGGCTCCCCACACCATGATGCCGGGTGTTGGCCCTGTGTGCCTCGGTCGTATGCAGTCCTGATTGTGGCGCTCACCTGCACGGCGCCAAACACGCATATGACCATCATTGGCACCAAGGCAGAAGCGACTCTCATCGCTGAAGACGACACGTCTCCATTCGTCCCTCCATTCACGCCTGTCGCGACACCACTGGAGGCGGGCTGCACGATGTTGGGGCGTGAGCGGAAGACGGCCTAACGGTGTGCGGGACCGTAGCCCAGCTTCATGGAGACGGTTGTGAATGGTCCTCGCCGATACCCCAGGAGCAACAGTGTTCCTAATTTGCTGGGAAGTGGCGGTGCGGTCCCCTACGGCACTGCATAGGATCCTACGGTCTTGGCGTGCATCCGTGCGTCGCTGCGGTCCGGTCCCAGGTCGACGGGCACGTCCACCTTCCGCCGACCACTGGCGACAACATCGATGTACAGTGGAGACCTCACGCCCCACGTGTTGAGCAATTCGGCGGTACGTCCACCCGGCCTCCCGCATGCCCACTATACGCCCTCGCTCAAAGTCCGTCAACTGCACATACGGTTCACGTCCACGCTGTCGCGGCATGCTACCAGTGTTAAAGCCTGCGATGGAGCTCCGTATGCCACGGCAAACTGGCTGACACTGACGGCGGCGGTGCACAAATGCTGCGCAGCTAGCGCCATTCGACGGCCAACACCGCGGTTCCTGGTGTGTCCGCTGTGCCGTGCGTGTGATCATTGCTTGTACAGCCCTCTCGCAGTGTCCGGAGCAAGTATGGTGGGTCTGACACACCGGTGTCAATGTGTTCTTTTTTCCATTTCCAGGAGTGTATATTGTATATAGTAACGGTCCTATCACACCTCTCTGGAGTAGTAACTCATCTTGTACATTGTTCCGTTAAAAGCGATGTGTTAACATCTATGCGGAAGGAAGTCTCCCGTCCAATCGCAAATCTGTTCCGATACTCAGTAAGCTCGTATTTTTTCACTAAACGGCAGAGCAGGACGGAGACAAATACCTCCCTAAATTCAAAGAACACGACATCAACCTGAGAGCCATTGTCCACAGCGCTATGGATCTAGTGGAAGAACAGAACAAGCATGATCCATGTTGATTTTCATTCTCCGAAAATGTAGAATTCTTCAGCATAAAAAACGTTCCATAATCTCCAGCAAGTTATGGTCAACGGTATACGCCTATAATTATTCACAACTGTCCTACGGTCCTTCATAAAAACGGAATGATCTGCTCTTTCAGCCAGTCAGTAGAGACCCTTCGTTGTTCCAGCGAGCCACGATAAACTGCTGCTAGACGGAGAGCAAGTTCACTCGCAAAATCTTTTTAGAACCCATCATGTGGTCCCGATTCCCTTCCGTCATTAAGCAATCATAAATGCTTTTCTGTTCGGCTATCGTTTATCTCTATGTCTGCCGTTTCGAAGTTCTTACGATAATTGAAAGAAGGGACCGAATTACTATCTTCTGTGGCGACACAATTTCGAAAGAGTGTTTCAGTCTTCTCTCTGTTATCTTCCATTTCGTTGCCAGTATGAGTGCTGAGTGACTGAATAAATGATTCTGAACCACCTGCTAATTTTACGTAATACCAAAACCTCTTAGGGTTTTTAGTCACATCGGTTGACAAAAGTTTACTTTCGAAGTCATTCACTGCATGTCTCACTGCTCTGCTTACGTTCATTTTCGCATCGTTGAGCTTTTCCTTCTCAGCTTCGTTTTCATTTCTCTTGAATCTGTGACGAAGAGTTCTTTGTTTACATAACAGTTTTCTAACAAGGCTGTTAAACCCCGTTGGGTCTTTCCTATCACTTAAGATCTTGCTTAGAGCATACTTGACTAAGGTATAATAAACGATGCTTTCGAATTTGTTCCGTTTGTGTTCACATCACCGTGCTCAGCAATGAATATTTGATGTTGACTACTAAGCTACTCTGCAATCTATATCCTGTCACTTTTTCTAAGCATAATTATTTTCCTGCCCTACGTGACATTCATTGCAACACCTGTAGAAAAAATCAATGTCACATCCTTACGATCCCGGATACGTTATTCTGCGTTAACTGATTCTATGAGTTCAGGATTCTTCGTTGCTAGGAGCTCTCAGACTTTACCTTCAAGAGTTGGTTCCCTAAATATCCACTCGAAGTATTTTCGGAACGTACATTCAAATAATGTCACACCAATTCCAGAGGAACCCCACAACTCTCCACCCGCCAGCGAAGGTCAAGAAATTTGCAACTTGATAGTGTCAAGGATATATAAAACTCGCATGCAGTAGCGTCACAGAATCGTCTTAGCCTACGTTTTGACCTTCAATGTTGCTCCAGACCAAAACACTGCGGTCATCCTTGTGTACGATTCTTAACCTGCACGCTACGTGCCTTCACCAAATCAGGCATTCGCCAAAAAGAAATCAAGGATGGTCTCAGAACCCAAGTGGCATGTGCCATTCATACCGATATGTTCCGCGGGTTGCAGCTGGTCGCACCAGTCCCTCGATGGCTGCCAGAAGAGCCTCATCTAGGTCTCCGATGAGACACCCCCGCCCCCTCTCACCCTCCCTACAACCACCACGTCAAACAAACCGAGTGGACACTGGCATTCTTACCCATACTGCCTGCTGTTTCTCTGACGGGATCCATAACCCGCCTAACGTTGTAGCTTTCATTAACTAGCATACCCGCCCTCAGCACTTGTCTGGTGTGAGCAGGAAAATCAAATGCTTCAAATGGCTCTGAGCACTATGGGACTTAACTTCTGAGGTCATCAGTCCCCTAGGACTTAGAACTGCTTAAACCTAACTAACCTAAGGACATCACACACATCCATGCCCGAGGCAGGATTCGAACCTGCGGCCGTAGCGGTCGCGCGGTTCCAGACTGTAGCGCCTAGAACCGCTCGGCCACCCCGGCCGGCCAAGAAAATCAGCCACCAGCCACTGGCTCAACAGGAGACGCATCCTATGCTGACTCAGAAGTATTATCAACACTGGATAGCACCTCGTGCTTGGTGCTAAGGTGTAAGGAGGCAGCTGTGCGTACTTTCCTCTCTTTCGATTAACGCCTAGTGACACGCGAAGCCACCAGTGCCCACCGTCCAGTGTCGAGTAGAGATGAACCAGTCAGGAGCTGCACCACATCGGAAGACGCAGCGACAATCTGGTCTCCAAGTGATGCCAACGGCACCAAAAGTATGTATGGCAGGTCTCGTCGCAGTCGCCCCGGTGTCACCAAAGTTTTGAGCAGAAGGTAGAAGTCTGTCGATCGTGACCAACACAACTTCCAGTTGTTTACAGACAGCAGTCAATTCTGCTTCTGTCCGTTCATAAAAAGCACATTGCCCACGCATATCAGACTGTGTAAAAAGCGAAAATTATAACCAAAGCAGTCAGGAGTAACTAACAAAGTACAAACAGTCCCTCGCAAAGGAGAACGTTCTCCAACCACGGCGCTACTGAGGCTCGAATGTGCGCAAAATATAAATATAAATGAGCTGAATAAACCAACAACACTAACATCTGCTCTGCGGAGTTGTGACCATAGCATAAGACAAAGCTTATAATATGAAAAGCGCAAAGTACTATTTAAGTGCAGCTCACTGGGCACAAGTGCACAGCACACACACAGACAAGGAACTGAGACTACCACTTGGCTGCTCTGGAACTTTCAAATTAATCAACTGTGGCGCTGCAGGCGGCGTAAATTTAATAAGCTACTAAAACTGCAATACACACCAAAATATAAATAAGAAATCAAAAAGTAGCTCTATTGGTGTTTAGACGGTGCAGAAGGCTATACAATATGAAAAACGCAAGCTGCTGTAAACACACTAGCTCATTAAACACCGGTGGATAGCACACAGGCAGACAACGAACTGTTGTTTCAATAACCCGCTTCAAAATATGACTCTAGGCACATGTAACAACCCCCGGATACCGCCGTCGTATGGAACCTGAGGACAAGTTTAGCTTGCTTACATCACGCATAGAGACATTTAAAGATACTTCTCGCAATCCATATGTGAAGAAGCCCTAACTGAAGGTACAATGGGAAGCACTTGTGCCATTCATTTCACAGTGGATTGAAGAGTGTGGATGTAGATGTAGATTTAGATGTCGATGGAGACGTATAATCCACATGTAAGAGTTGGCGACATGTTAATAAATGTTCCTGTTTCTGTGACGCAAATATGTGACGAATTATCTTTTATTGTCCTCATCAACGCATCGATACGTAATTTCGAGAATTTTTTCTAAGAGATAGAACCTATTATTTTTCTTCCCAATTTTGTTGCAGCAGTACAGTTCCATCTAGCATAGATGAAAATATGAATTAATTCGAATGAACATAATGAAACATTCTAGGCACGTTTAAAGTCGAACAATAATAAGCTAAACTATAAAGCAAACCTTAAATGTTGAGAAGAAAGCTGAACACAGTGTATTTCAACAACACGACTATGTAAAGAGCTAAAGTAGTGTGTTGGAGTATTGGTTCTTTGCAAGATGTACACTGCTGCATAAGATTTAAACGCACTTACGAAAAATAGATTGACGAAAAAATTCTCTTCCATATACCAGAATGTAACACACTTAACCAAGGAACACAGTAACATCAATATAATATTTAATCCTGTAATATATTAATAACATGCATACATACTAAATACTACTTTGATACATTCAAAGTGTTACGAAATAATCCAAAGCTAGTACTCATAAATAATATCTGCAATCTTTTTGCAAGTCCATTAAATTGTTTGCCCAGATATGCTTTCTTTTCTTTCGGTCATCAGCCCGAAACGAATTCCCTCTTCTTCTCAGAGTAGCAGTTGCAACCAACGTCCTCAGTTATTTGCTGGATGTATTCCAATCTCTGTCTTCCTCTACAGTGTTTGCCTTCTGCAGCTCCCTCTAGTACCATGGAAGACACTCCCTCATGTCTTAAAACATGTCCTGTCATCGTGACCCTTCTCCTTGTCAGTGTTTGCCACAATTCCTTTCCTCTACGACTCTGCGCAGAACCTTCTCATCCCTTACCTCATGAGTCCACTTAATTTACAACATTTTACTGTAGCATCCCATCTCAAATGGTTCGATTCTCTTTTATTACGGTTTTCCCATAGTCCACGTGTCACTACCGTAGAGTGTTGTGCTCCAAACCTACATCCTAAGAAATTTCTTCCTTAAATTATGGCCTATGCTCGATGCTAGTAGCTTTCTCTTTTTGCCAGTGATACTCTGCTTTTGATGTCCTCATTGCTCCGTCTGTCTTTCTTTATTTTGCTGACTCAATCCATATTCTGTTATCATTAGATTATTCATTTCATTCAGCAGATCATGCAATTCCTCTTCACTTTAACTCAGGATAGCAATGACATCAGCGAATCGTGTCATTGATATCTTTCCACCTTGAATTTTAATTCGACAATGAACATTTATTTTATTTCCGTCATAGCTTCTTCGATGTATACATTGAACACTAGGGGTGAAAGACTACATCCCTGTCTTACACCCTTTTTTAAAGCGAGCACTTCGTTCTTGGCCGCCCTCTCCTATTATTTCCTCTTGGCTATCGCACATATTGTATATTACCCGTCTCTCACCATAGCGTGCCCGTTTCTTCTCACAATTTCAAACATCTTGAATCATTTTAAATTGGCAATCGCTTTTTCCAGGTGGACAAATCCTATGAACGTGTCTTGATTTTTCTTTAGTCTTGCTTCCATTATCAACCTCAGCGTCAGAATTGCCTCTCTGGTGCCTTTACCTTTTCTAAAGCTAATCTGATCGTCACCTAAAACATTCTGAATTTTCTTTCCCATCCATCTGTACATTATTCTTGTCAGCAACTTGGATGCATTAGCTGTTAAGCTGATGGTGCGATAATTCAGCTCTCGTAGCGTTCAGAATTGTGTGGATGACATTTTTCCGAAAGTCAGATGGTATGTCGCCAGACTCATACATTCTACGCGCCAACGTGAATAGTCATTTTGTTGCCACTTCCCCCATGCTTTTAGAAATTCTGAGGAATGTTGTCTATCCCTTCAGCCTTGTTTGATCTCTTTTAAATTCAGATTCTAATACTGTATCCCCTATCTCTTCTAAATCGACTCCTCTTTGTTTTTCTATCAAGTCAGGCAAATCTTCCCCCTCATAGAGGCTTTCAGTGGATTCTTTCCTCCAATCCGCTCTCTCCTCTGCATTTAACAGTGGAATTCGCGTTGCATTGTTAATGTTAACACCCTTGCTTTTCATATCAGCGAAGGTCGTTTTGATTTTCCGGTATGCTGAGTCTGCCTTTCGGACATTCATTTCTTTTTCTATTTCTTCACATTTTTTATGCTGCCATTTCGGCTTAGCTTCCCTGTGCTTCCTATTTATTTCATTCTTCAGTGATTTGTATTTCTGTATTCCTTAGTTTGCCTGAAAATTTTTGTACTTCCTCCTTCCATCGATCAATTGAAGTATTGTTTCTGTTACCCAAGGTTTCTTTGTATTTACCTTCCTTTTACGTATGTTTTTCTTTCCCCCTTCTGTGATGGCCCTTTTTAGTTATGTCCATCGCTGCCCATTGAGCTGTTTCCTATAGCTTTGTCCATAGACTTAGAGAACTTCAAACGTTCTCATCATTCCTTAGTACTTCCGTATCCCACTTCTTTGTGTACTGATTCTTCCTGACTAACCTTTTAAACTTCACCCTATTCTTCATCGCTACTGTATTGTGATCTCAGTCTGTATCTGCTCCTGGGTACGCCTTGAAATCCTGTATCTTATTCGGAATCTCTGTCTGACCATGATTTAATCTAATTGAAACCAGCCCTTTCTGAGTATTACCTCCTCCTCTTGCGATTCATGAACAGAGTATTCGCTATTACTAGCCTAGCTGAAACTTGTTACAAAACTCAGTTACTCCTCCACCTCTCTCATTCCTTATCACAAGCCCATATTCTCCTGTAATCTTTTCTTCTACTCCTTCCCCTATAACTGCATTCCAGACCCCCATGACTATTATATTTTCATCTCTCCTTACTTACTGTGTTACACTTTCAATATCCTCATGTATCTCTTCATCTTCAGCCTGCGACGTCAGCATGTGTAACTGAACCATCGTTGTCGTTGTTGGTTGCTGTAGATTCTGATAAGAAAAACCCTATCTCAGCACTACCTTCCTGTTCATAATGAATGCTACTCCTGTTATTCCATTTTCTGCTGCTTGCTGCTTTTGATCTCTATACTCATCTGACCAGATATCCTTGTCTTCTTTGCATTGTGTTATAAGAGCCCCCAGAAGAGTGATATCTGTCCTAGCAGCAGCAGCAGAAACACAGCAGTGTACTGTAAGCTGACACAGCTCCTCGTAAGATAGACAAATTTTATATTTCGTCAGCGTCCTTTAGTTTCAACTCCTGTGTATCATGCATGTCTGGGTATTTATCATGACTCTTTAGTATCTGTAGGAAATGAGAATTCTGTGCTCAGATGTAAGTCGAGTGGGTGACCCTTTGCTCATATCTCCAGGTGGTCTTGATGTTGTTCACGCAGCTTGAGGCTGGGCATCACTGTGGGGGACCAGAGAGAGCGATCGGAGGTATGTCAAGCACGACCCATGTGTTCCCAGAGCAGCCAGCTATTGTGGCTGCCAGTGCTGTTGCCCTCACACAGGTTGATCTCCCACCTTAGGTCGAGTGGGCGGTCGTTCCAAGGTGTGGCTGGCAGAAAAAGACCCTCTTCCAGTGGAATCCGCTAGGCCTGCAATACCTGGGAATTCACAGAGGGTGGAATTACAGGTAACTGAGAGCTGCAACGTCAGGCAGTTTATTGGAACCCTTAGGATATGGATGCAAAGTATGGGAAGGAATCCAATTTGCATTCTGTGGTTTTACCGTTAGGAGCCATTCCAGATGTAGAACGGGTGTTTCCCGATGCCACGAACAGCACAGGATGCAACAAACTGCAGGTACTGGCTAGTGTTGATGGTAATGAAGTGTGTCGCCTTAGATCAGAAGAGACTTTCTCTGAATTTTGGCATCTTGCTGAAGTAGTAAAGAACGACAGTCTTGCTTCCGAGATGAAGACAAAACTCACAACTTCAGCATCGTCGACAGAACCAACTGTAGTCCTTTGGTACAGGGCCGAGTGGAGGGTCTGAATCAGAGGCTCAGACGGTTCAGGATTCCTAAACAGGTCAGGAGTCCACAAAACTAGGAAGTGGCTGCATGGGTAGAGGGGGCTGTGTGGATGGCACTGGGTGTTGTAGCTAGACTGAATATCGTAAAATACAAACCCACCAACAAAAGGCAAAATACATGTACCGTATTTAAAAAATCGGACAAAAATTCGATTGATTCCTTCCTAAGAGACAGTCTTCGCTGCTTCCAGTCTAACCATGTAAGCGTAGAGCAGATATGGTTTAAAGTCAGAAAAATAGCATCGAGGGCAATTGACAAATATATACGAAACAGATCAGTAGTAGTAGTATTGATACCCACTTTTACACGAAACATCTCAGAACACTGTTGTGGAAGCAACGAAAAATGTATTCCGAATATAAAAGAGTACAAAAGCGTCGAGACTGAAGAAGTTTTACATAAACTCGAAATGTAAGCGAACGTCAATGTGAGATGCTTTTAATAGTTTATACAACGAAACTTTGTCTCGAAATGTGGCAGAAAACCCACAGAGATTCTGGTCGGACGTAAAGTACACCAGTGACAAGACTGCTTAATTGAGCGATAACAAGGGTGCTTTTATTGATAATATTGCCACTAAGACGAAGTAAATATCCCGAATTCGAATCAAGGACAGCTGCCAATATGAGTAACTTAGAAGTAGATATCCTCCGTTCAATGAAGCAGCTTAAAACACTTAAGAAAGGCAAGGCATCTGGTCCAGATTGTACTCTTCTCAGAGTATGCTAGTACTGTCGCTCCATACTTAGCAAGCATATTGAGCCACCCGTAGTACGCCCTTGTGCAAAGACTGGAAAGTCATGAAGTCACACGAATATCTAAGAAGGGAAACAGAAGTAATCTGCTGTCATCTCGTATCACCGACTTCGATTTTCAGTGGGATTTTGGAACATAAACTGTGCTCGAACATTATCAATCATCTCGAAGATAACGATTTGTGTACCAATAGACACGGATTCAGATAATATTGTTCTTATGAAGCACAACTAGCTGTTTATTCACCCGAAGTAATGTGTGCTGTCGACAGGGACTAATTCGAAATTTTTAGATTTCCAGAAGACTTTTGACACTGTTCTTCACGAGGGACATGTAATTAAACTGCACGCCTGTGGACTATCGTACTGCACGCCTGTGGACTATCATCTCAGCTGTGCTACTGGATATTCGTGATCTCCTGTCACAAATGTCACAGTCCGTAATAATTGACGGAACGTCATCGACTAAAACAGAAGTAATATCTAACGTTCCCCGAGGAAGTGTTATAGGCCCTCTGTTTTTCCTGATCTACATTACCGATTGAGCAGTCCTCTTAGATTGTTTGCAGATGATGCTGACCTTTACCGACATGCGAAGTTACGAGAGGTGTCAAAAGGCATTGCAAAATGATGTGGACAAGATGTCTGAATAGTGAAAGGGGAGGCAGTTGCTCTAAATCATGAAAGTGTGAAGACATCCACATGAGCACTAAAAAAATCGTTTAAATATCAGTTATACGATGCATCATACAAATCTAAAGGCTGTAAACGCATCTAAATGCTCAGCGATTACAATTACGAATAACTCTTAAATTGGTACGATTACATAGATAATGTCGTGGGAAAGTAAACCAGAGACTGTGATTTATTGGCTGAATACTGAAAAATGTAACATGTCTACTAAAGAGACTGTTGTCACTACACTTGTTCGCCCTCTTCTGTGGTACTCTTGCGCAATGTGGGATCCGCAGCAGTTAGGACTGACGTGAAAAAGTTCAAAGAAGAGCTTCTCGTTTTGTATTATTGTCTTATACGAGAGTGAGAGAATGCCACGGATATAATGCACGATCTGGAGTGGTAGTCATTAAAACAATGCAGTTTCTGCGGCAGGAGTTTTCATGATATTTCAGTCGCCATCTTTATCCTCAGAGCATAAAAATATTTTATTGGCGCCCATTTCCAAAGCGAGAAGTGGTCATCAGAATAAAATAAGAGAAATAAGAGTTTGCACTAAACTATTTAAGTGTCCATTTCTCCCGCGAGCCGTTCGAGAGTTGAAAGATAGAAACATGGCTTAAAGGTGATTCTTTGAACCCTCTGCCTGGCACTTACTTGTAAACTGCAGAGTAATAATGTAGCTGTAGATGCTCTTTCTCCTACCTCTGTTCTCCTCCAGTCAGCTGAGCACATCAGTTCTGCTTCAATTCCATCCACATCCACGTTAAATCAATCCTTTCACTTTTACTTCTCATTCAAGCTTCTTGTTTTAAATTTCACGTAGCATTTACCCAGAGAACAATAAAATCTCATGCTGAAGTCGTTCACGCGTTATTGGCCGAATGTCAGTTTTCATGGGGAAAACACCTCAGCAAGCGACCACGTTGCCACCATGAGGGTCACTGAGGAGCTGACTGAACAGGGGTGGACGCGGCGTTTTTGTCTCTGCGCCCCCTTCCCCAGCCGACTCCCCTCATCAATCCGACCTGCCACTCCCTTCCATCGCACACACCCATTACGTCCTCCAGCCTCTTGCTGCCGAACAGTGGTCCTACTCGCTTCAAAACCAAGACATAACAGAAAAATGGATATGAAATCGTCAAAAGTGTGTTCTTTTCAGGTTCTTCTTAGATTCTTTGGGTCGATAATCAGTAGTCTGACATCGGAATTACAAAATTCAAAATGCCTGGTCGAATTCGGCGGATCAAAAAGTGTGAATATGACGGTTTCGAATAAAATTGGGGTAACCAAGTATTGTGACGTCGCTGATAACGAATTAAAAGTCGAAAATACTGTGCTGAAAAGTTTTATTAGAGATTTTATATTTTTCAATCTAAATCACAGTCAGACTCATAGCTTGTGGAGATATTGCGTTCAAAATGGTTGCTTTCGAGTTGCTAACTATTAGATAGTTCGTAAAACAAATCTTTGGTCGTGGCATCGGTTTATCTTCATCATCTATCATTTTCTGAATTCTTCAGATGGATGGATCCGAAGAAGCCAGGAGCCGATGAAGTACGACACGCATCATTATCTCACGGGAATTTTTGGGTGGGACATCTTCTCTTTCCGATATTCCTACGCATAATCATTTAGACGAGCAACTGGCAACAGAACACATTCGATTATGGCATACCAGCGCATCAAAACTATGTGGACTGATTTCGCCATCGTGCATTATTGTAGAATATTAGTGTCTGGTCAAGTTGGCAGCCGACTTTCGAGAAATACTTTTTTTTTCAGAGTAACTTATAGATGTGTTTCAGTTCTAGAGTAATCTGTGCAAAATGTTCATAGTTCTGCAGCATTTCGCAAAAATAATACTTCAATGTTTTAAGAAATAATTGTTTGCCTGTTTGCGAAAAAACAATTATGTCAACAATTTTGAATTGGTCCCCAAGAATTGTACTGGAAACCGTAATCTTATTTTTCTCTGTAGATGATAGTTAATGAGATAACTGCAATAACGACGGACCCATATGTATTGTGTGGTACTGCCGCACGACAGAAGACTGACTGCTCACTAACAACGAGCAGGTAGCTACTATTAAGATAGTAGGAGAGCCATTCACAAAAATGGAGACACGTAGAGAGAATTTTGTAGCCGCGATTGCTGATAATATGGTAGTAGCTCAGTTTTAAGTTGGCAACGGCCTTGCCGCAGTGTATACACCCGTTCCCGTCAGATCACCGAAGCTAAGCGCTGTCGGGCGTGGGCGGCACTTGGATGGGTGATCATCCGGACCGCCGTGCATGTTGCAACTTTTGGGGGTGCACTCAGCCTCATGATGCCAATTGAGGAGCTACTCGACCGAACAGTAGTGTCTCCGTCAAAGAAATCCATCATAACGACCAGAAAAGCGGTATGCTGACCACACCCCCTCCTACCCGCATCCTCAGCTGAGGATGACACGGCGGCTAGATAGTCCCGATGGGCCACTTGTGGCCTGAAGACGGAGTGCTTTAGTTTTAATTTGATACACGAGATTACACCGTTAAAACCTCAAACACATTGCGGTCTTCTGGAGTTTTAAACAACTTATTTTGTCCTGACAACTGTGTGGGACCGCTGTCATGTGTTAAGCACGCCATACCATCAACATGTGAAACTGTGTCGTCGTACGATTCACGTCTATTGTCACGACAATTATCATATAAAGACTGTGATGACACAGCAGCAAAGAGCAAGTGTGTACCAGCATTATCCACACAAGATTTCGTGGGACTAAAATCCGAACGATCAACTTCCTTTATCTATTCTATTCAGTTACTGAAGCGAGTTGGTCCACTGTGCACCGACACGTTACTACGGCTTTAACAAGCCCCGAGGTACGCGAGCTAGCGACACCTCTGTTGTACCTCGCCTCGCCTCGAAATCAGTTTGTTGTGGGATATCGCCTTCCTCGTCCTAATCACATTACTTGCGGGTTACAGGCCTTACTAACGATGTAGGCAAGATGGCCACTGATGAGTGGTTCCCTTACACGAATTTCTATAGATATCTTAATGACACAGTCCGAGAAATTAGATGTCTGTGTCAGAACCTTAGTATGGTAATAATTCCTTTCGAGTACTTCAATAGGCAATGTTCTGCGACTGTTGAGTTGCTGTGCTGCTGCAATATGCGTGCCGCTTGTGTACGGCCTATAACTGCTTTCAACTGGTTTTTCCGAAGAATTCATCATATCCTTCTGGATAATGTACCAGAAAAAGGATATCGCCGCATCCTCCAGATGTTCTTCATCATTTTTTCTGGCCAGTCGCTGTAGGGCACAGGGCTCTCCGTATTTGCCACTCCTCTTGTGGACACACAGGACTCTATCAGTTACACTGACTATGCGGCAAAACATACATAGGTCAGACGATGTGCAATGTCGATAGTTGACGAGGACAGCCGCGGTACACTAGACTGCAGTAACTACAGTAACCAAAGAAGTCGGCAGTAGTGGAGCACTGTCTATCGTTATTACACGGATTGAGGTACGACCATACTGAGGTTTTGACACAGACTTATAACTTCTCCCCAAGAGGAAAAAGCGGCGCAAGGAGTAATAATCTCGGCCCTTGTATACTCCATCTGCACAACAGAATACCACTCACAACCAAAACAACGATCAAGAACAATTCCAGCCGATTACGCTGCCTACTGTAGCTCGGAACCCTCCACAAGAAACACGAGCAGAGAAATAAATGACTACTTTACAAAACACCATGACTGTATGAGGAAATGGCGCATGAGGCCAAGCCCAAATAACATCAACATGGTTCTCTTCAGACTTTGTGACATTCCAAAAAAGACAAAACAACAACTGGACAACATAACACTGATTGTATGTGTAACCATAGATCGACACAGTGAAATATCTTGAAGTGACTATTGACAAACTTTTCAGGAGACACAAAACACTGTTTTACTACACACGGTACTTTATCATTAAACGTGGTGTCATTGAGTTGCTGTATACAATCCGTCCCAGGGTGATACGATATAAATCTTACGACACACGTTATACATCGGGTGTGGTCGGCAGTCCAGAACAAATATACAGGAAATGATCCTTCTTCGAATATGATGTTTATGAGGCCGCTAGCGTTCTCTTTTCAGTGGAAGGATTGTGTTATGCAATTTTGTATTATTCATATTCATTATAGCAGTAAAAGAGATTTTTATGATCATACAAGTTATTCCTAATGTACCCAAAAGACAGCCGTAATCGAAATACAATAAGGCAGACAATGATACTCATGTTTCAATAACTTTTATTGTGTCATTTCATCAGTGGCAACTGGCATATATTGTCATAAAATGGTTTCGGCTCATCGGGTATGTATTGAAGAAGTTTCCTTACATGGTCTAGTTACTCCTCTTGTATTGTTCGCTATAGGCTTGTTTATCTGGAAGATCTGCCTTACATCCTGCTTTGAGCAGTGGACATAGCCCATTCTCTATATCAGTATCCATCAACAAGCACTTGTGTTGATGAGACGTGACATCTTGTTATACCAAGAAATGTGTACAGATATAATACTCAGCGTCGCTGGTGTACCTAATTGGAGAAAAAATTTGGACGTGACTCTTCCCTAAACTCACCGTCCAACTGCATTTCAACGACCACATAAAACATACTCAGTGGTAGTAGTGAAAGACAAGGACTAATCAGGCAAATTCAAAGACAGTTTCACAGGTGAAGCGACAGAACAGAACTCATTGTCAGACCACCGCTTTAATATGCAGCAGCAACGGCAGGACCATAACTGACCGAGAGACATATGGTTCTCAGCATCCTCAAACTTCCATGAAGTAGGGCAGTAGCCTAAGAAGCAACATAATTTACCCCACTACAAAGTAGACTGGTCAAACTCAGGGTACCCTGTGGGGACTAGTACTGAAAGATTCCACAACAGTCCTTACAAATAAACTGAAACGCAAAAAGAAACACCAATTCAAATACTTTCTCCTTATCAAAACACTTATACAGATAATTATGACATGCATAATAAAAAACTATTAAACAATAATGATGAGTGGAACAACTCCATCAGATCACTTTCTGGCACCAGCCATAGACCGAGAGCCTGACCACGACTAAAACCAAAATTAAAGTAAATCGTTAACTCATCCAACCCGCATCACCACTACTCGCAATTCCTATGCTCAGCCATTTAGAAACAGCAACCTGGCCCGAAAAGTGTATATTGTAAGTTGTACCTTCATATAAAACATATTACATAAACACACCATAGATGAAACGCCAGTACCCATAAAAAACTGGTGCAGATAAGAAACTGCTTACGAACAGCACAATATTTACTTGTTCGCAAACCATGTTTGAACTAAAAAATGAAAAACCCAAATACTGTAAATGGTACATTTAATTTTTAATATGTCTCATACGACATTATGAGAACACCAGCACTCATAATACATTATTCAAGACAAGACAAGAAGTTTGTATATTAGATTACGATAATAATGAAGCCTTTAGATGTAAGAAACACGTTCAGTAAAGCATTGGAAAAACAATATTGTCAAGGTAAGGGGCTCAACAGACATGAATGCTCGCTATTGGCCCGCCGAAACCCTTCCTTCAGGAACGGGAATATATAAATAATATTTTGTTCATCAGGGCAGCTGGTGATAGTAACGTGGTAACTTCCCGAAATATTATGCTCATTGGAGACTGACATCTCCTATGAAATATTTAGAAATGATGTAACTCTGAAGAAGCTGAAGAACCACAATTCTTATATTATTTATCGGACGACTGCTAGTGAGGTTATGAAACCTAACGTAAATAAGTAATTCTCAAAATTTTAATCAATAAATATGATAAAAACATTTATTTTCGAAAGAATAAGGGGGAGAGAAATAGAAATGGGAGGCACGGTGTAAGGGCACGTACGACAAGACAGGAAAAAAAGCCAAACATTAATGGCTGCACGCATCGTAAATGCGATCACAAGCAAAAAAAGGGAAGCCAAACAAGCAAATCCAATCTCTGGAGAGGCAATGCAACCCTTGTCCAGAGCAACGCCCATCCATCATCGCGTTGTCATCCGCAAATGTGCCGCTAACAGCCAACGTGAAATAACGTTCATCTGGAACGACAGCCACGCTGGCATCTGCAGAAATCCGTTTTCATGTTCACAGAAACAACAACGGCAGGGAATGCTGGGAACATAAAACAGCGAAACTGCTTGTCGATACAACGCCCAAAAGTGCAGCATTATTAGTACTGCCGAATGTACACTAAACAAGCTGTGCCCTGTGGGGCTACTTTCGGTTAAACAGTTACTTGTAAAGAAATGTTACTGCTGAAACTCACTATTCCCGAGTATGCGTCATCGCAGAAGCTGTTGGAGACGCTTGCGTCCCAGAAAACCCCGCGTATTCGGAAAAAAATCACGTCAAATTTTGAGATGATGGGACAAGCTGAGAGAATACTTATCGCGGGTCTAGTGAAGCACGGGATACAACCGGTCGGCTTTGACCAATTACGTCAGAATTTGCCAGAGATCATTTATTAAGCAGTGTAACAGCTGACAAGAGTGTCCAGAAACAAAGGAATAAGAAATAAGAAAGACAAAAGATATGGTTGGCTTATATCAAGGTAAGTAATATTTTCACGTTAAGGATATCATGTGTTAGTATCGTATTATTTCTGTGGAAAATGAAGGGGAAAAACTGGATGTAAATATTGGTAGCATAGAATATCTCGAACCTCATTCGAACTCTATTGGTTAACAGCATTACGGGATACAAGTTTAGCATGCGTCGATTTCTTAGTTTTCGTTAGCATTAACATCCTGTTGTGCAGTTGAACTGTACAGGTCAAGTTAAGCACGGGAACAAATTTTACATGTGTTGCCCCTTTCGCCTCCGCTACTACTAGTCTGTTCTTACGTAGATAGTAGTACTACCGATGTACGTAGCTAACGAAAACGTGGAAATGGGCGTATTGCATTTGCAACCTGTACCTCAGTTGAATTGCGCGAAGAGGCAGTAAGACGACACATATACAATTTGTTTCCCGTACTTCACAATGGGGTACAGTTTTTTTTTTCGCCGTCCATGCTAATAGTATTGAGTGAAAACTATAGTTTTGATCACAGCAGTGACAATAGTATCCATTCTTTAGTTGAGCTACATAGCTATACACAACATTTACATCCTTCTCTCCAGTTGACATATACAGGGTGTTACAAAAAGGTACTGCCAAACTTTCAGGAAACATTCCTCACACACAAAGACAGAGAATATGTTATGTGGACATGTGTCCGGAAGCGCTTACTTTCCATGTTAGAGCTCATTTTATTACTTCTCTTCAAATCACATTAATCATAGAATGGAAACACACACCAACAGAACGTACCACCGTGACTTCAAACACTTTGTTACAGGAAATGTTCAAAATGTCTTCCGTTAGCGAGGATACATGCATCCACCCTCCGTCGCATGGAATTCCTGATGCGCTGATGCAGCCCTGGAGAATGGCGTATTGTATCCAGGCCGTCCACAATACGAGCACGAAGGGCCTCTATATTTGGTACCGGGGTTGCGTAGACAAGAGCTTTCAAATGCCCCCATAAATGAAAGTGAAGATGGTTGAGGTCAGGAGAGCGTGGAGGCCATGGAATTGGTCCGCCTCTACCAATCCATCGGTCACCGAATCTGTTGTTGAGAAGCGTACGAACACTTCGACTGAAATGTGCAGTAGCTCAATCGTGTTTGAACCACATGTTGTGTCGTACTTGTGAAGGCACATGTTCTAGCAGCACAGGTAGAGTATCCCGTATGAAATCATGATAACGTGCTCCATTGAGCGTAGGTGGAAGAACATGGGGCCCAATCAAGACATCACCAACAATGCCTGCCCAAACGTTCACAGAAAATCTGTGTTGATGACGTGATTGCACAATTGCGTGCGGATTCTCGTCAGCCCACACATGTTGATTGTGAAAATTTACAATTTGATCATGTTGGAATGAAGCCTCATCCGTAAAGAGAACATTTGCACTGAAATGAGGATTCGCACATTGTTGGATGAACCATTCGCAGAAGTGTACCCGTGGAGGCCAATCAGCTGCTGATAGTGTCTGAACACGCTGTATATGGTATGGAAACAACTGGTTCTCCCGTAGCACTCTCCATACAGTGACGTGGTCAACGTTACCTTGTACAGCAGCAACTTCTGACGCTGACATTAGGGTTATCGTCAACTGCACGAAGAATTGACTCGTCCATTGCACGTGTCCTCGTCCTTCTAGGTCTTCCCCAGTCTCGAGTCATAGGCTGAAATGTTCCGAGCTCCCTAAGACGCCGATCAGTTCTTGGAACGTCTTCCTGTCGGGACACCTTCGTTTTGTCTCGATACGAACGTACCGCGCCACGGCTATTGCCCCGTGCTAATCCATACATCAAATGGGCATCTGCCAACTCCGCATTTGTAAACATTGCACTGACTGCAAAACCACGTTCGTCATGAACACTAAGCTGTTGATGCTACGTACTGATGTGCTTGATGCTAGTACTGTAGAGCAATGAGTCGCATGTCAACACAAGCACCGAAGTCAACATTACCTTCCTTCAATTGGGCCAACTAGCGGTGAATCGACAAAGTACAGTACATACTGACGAAACTAAAATGAGCTCTAACATGGACATTAAGCGTTTCCGGACACATGTCCACATAACATCTTTTCTTCATTTGTGTGTGAGGAATGTTTCCTGAAAGTGGCCGTACCTTTTTGTAACACCCTGTATAGGTAAATCTGATCAATGTTACATATGTCGTTCTTTCCGAATAGGTAGTGTCAGTGTAAAGGTCAACTGAAGGACGAGATACAAATTTTACTTGTGTCGGGCGTTTCGCCTTTAATATTGCTAGTACAGATTCGCAAAAATCATATTGATATTATTGCTGGGAAACGAAAGGACGGCTCCGAAATTTCTATTACGTATTGGAGTACACGAAAACATACGTAATGGTGTAATACAACGATGAAATACGTCAAAATAGTCAATGGAAGTAAAAGAAAGAAATGGAAAACTGAACTTACCACACGGGAACTTCTTAAAAGTGCCGAAGCTTGCTTAGAAAGACATAATCGAAAATTACATACCCACATACAGAACAAAGGAAACATTACGATAAACACACACACACACACACACACACACACACACACACACACACACACACAAACACACACACATTCACCCCCCCCCCTCCATCCTAATGTGAAATTAGCTAACATATCTCGGACGGTACATATGCCCAACACGTTTAACAAAACATTTCAACGGTCAATATGTTTGGGGAATACCACGCCTCCATGAATATTCGTCTAACTGACTCTGAAGTGTGGAAATCTAGCATTTCCCCTTCCCTACAAGATATTTCACAGGTGACCAATAACTCTCTATACTATTTGTGCAAGCCCCTGTGGGTAATGATCTGAACTCAATATTGTGATTAACTACGAGATGCTGATAGCCCCTTTCCCATAAATCCCTGTTGTACTTCCTTTTGCCAAAATGCGACTTGTCAATTTCGACCATAACCCCTCCCCCCCAACGGCCCCCTATATTTCATGTATTCGCCACAAACTTCCCTACAAAAAGCGTACCAATCCACAACTGTGCGCTTACTCACACAACATTCATGGACACACAGCCACACAGGATATCTCATACACCAGTAGTACGTGATTTTCATAATGTCTCTCAAGGAGAGCATAGATTTCTCGAACCGCGTCATTAGTCTAATGGACCACCACAACCGATCATTGCTACAGCGCCATACGGATAAGTCGTGAGTACGGCGACGAGATACCCTCGTGAGGCGCATTTGTCGCCGCACTAACGAGGTCGAACATACTCGGCAACGAGACCACACATTTGTAAAAAAGCAAATCGTGGCCTATATGTCTACTCCCATAGCCTCTCTCAAATCATCCAGGTTCATCGGAACAGATAAATCCATACCTACAAACGAAAATGAGATACTAAAAATTGTCCTAAAATAAGAAACTAATAGTCCAAATTACCTCAAGTCTCTAAGAATGAAATTAAGTACCGAATGAATTGCAAACAACCAATTATTTAAATAAATGCACACGAAGAATATTTTGAGCAATATGTAGCGATCTCTTTTCAAATAACATTCAGTTATTTTAATGTACAACGATAGCGCTTATCCGGAACATAGAACTGCTTTTTTAACCAAGGCTGAAAGTGAGGATATTATTATCTGTGAGTAATGTATTACGCCATTGATTAAAGGCGACGGGTTGTATCCCCTGCTTCCTAGACCCCTATCGCTCACAGTTCACTCGTCTACTTAGGGAAGAAAATAAAATCTACTCTAAACGTATGGTGTTCATTTTGTACTTAACTTTCATGGATGACTTTTTAGTTACGTTACCAGCGGATACGCTCGCATATCATAATTAAGTCAACGTCACTGAAAGCGTACCAAGTACTACGTGTAAAAGCACAATGTCCCTCTGTTGTACAACATTTAAATGATGTCACTGGGAGTCTGCAACCGTCTCAGAAGCCATATGACAAGCCTGAAGCTCAGCGGCTGAAATAAACTAGTTTACTTGGAAGTACGGATGAAACACTTTGTGGACTGCAAGAGCATCGTATTCATTACTTTGGATCGTATTTTGTAGGACATACAATACATAAAAACATTTCATAAATACGATACAGTTCAGAAATCAAAGAATAAGTAGCTTCTTATTCTTCCACATTTCGCGTTATATTCTTCAAATCAACAAATATCTTGTATTACACATCTTTAAAAGTAACCTTTGTGGTAATGTAGTAAATAAGCTAATTCCGTTCCATATTCCTTCCATATGCGTCCAGCCATTTCAGCGTGAATAAGTAAGAATCATACTCTCACGTAAACTTGGGCGTTTATAGTAATACGGGTTTCTCATTTAGTCCTAATATAATAAATGCGAAGGTTAAATTTTCACGAAAAAACTGCTTAACCGATTTCGATGAAATTTGGTATGGAAAATCTTGTACCTTGAGGAATAACACAGGTATCCTTAGAAAGTGTTCAAATGGTTCAAATGGCTCTAAACACTATGGGACTTAACATCTGAGGTCACCAGTCCCTTAGACGTAGAACTACTTAAACCTAAGTAACCTAAGTGCATCACACACATCCATGCCCGAGGCAGGATTCGAACCTGTGACCGTAGCAGCAGCGCGGTTCCGGACTGAAACGCCTGGAACAGCTCGGCCACATCGGCCGGCTACAAAATGTTTATTACAAGATATTTATTGATGAGAAAATATTTTCAGTTTGAAGTTTCTATTCGTTCTTTGATTTCGAAGTTTATTTGCATTTAATATCAGTATAGTATAGTACCGTGTAGTATAGGATTGTATAAGCACTGTATTTGTTACGTTGAATAGCATTACCCCGAAAATGATATTTTCTACATAACAAATACAGTGCGTGTGCAATTCTATACTATACTTTACTCATACTATTAAATGCAAATGTTACTTTGTTGCGTTTTCATGACTCAACCACTTTCGAATACATTTAGTATAGACATATTATCAATCCTTAAGAAGAACATAGTATAATTTAGAAAGGAAGGGAAAGAAAAAAGAAATGTATCGACTCCTAAGAGATTGGAGCAGAGAACGTAATATCTTTTCTTACATCACTGAAAATAGATCGTGTATAAAATTACTAAATGTGTTGCGCAATTGACATGTTTTATAGAGTAAATCTACTTCAAATTTCAGTAGGACGACACGTAGGTACACGATCCTACCCATTCCCCTCCATAAACAATGCTCTGCAGTTACTATATGCAAACTGCCGCATCGTGCTTTTGGCAGTGGTAGGAGGCGGGCGGTAGGCAGGTGAGCGCACATTGTGAGCTGTGCTTACCTGAACAGGCAGACACGTGAGAGCATCTGACGTCATTTCACGTAAAATAACTTTTTCACTTGCCATCACTTATCATATCAGAACTGAGTTACAATAAGCGTCTGCAGCTGTAGGTAACAGTTAGTTGGTTATAAACTAACCAAATTATTGCCTACGACACTCCGCAGTTAGCTTTACTTTCTTGTAATTTAATTATTCAATTAAACATGCAATGATTCTTAAACGAAACACTCTTTTCTTCAGTAGATCAAAAGACACTAACGACTGGAAATTTATTTGAAGGCATTCGGAAATTATTTCGTTTGGGGGGTTGGGGGGAGGAACTTACACATATGGAAATCACTGAAAGGCTATGAGTGTCACCACGTATGTAATACCCATCCTGTGTTCCTTTTCGACAAATCAACAGTTCTTAAAATCATTTCTATAGATAATAGAAAACACAGAACATTGTTAAGGCTTTCGTGGCCACTTGTTGACAAACTGCCTATTGGCTTCTGTCTCCAGTTCTTCGGCCGACGTTCATCTAATGATTTTTCTGACGTTTCGCCAGCATGAGTGGCTGGCATTGTCAAAGCTTCACCCTCCATTGCCGGTGGTGAACTGGAGCCGAGCTCGCGGGCGCAGACTATATGTACCTGGCGCGCCAACATCCGAGGGCTTCTCCGCGGTCATTTCCGGTGCGGTTCTCCTCTTGCTATCTGCGACGGTCGTTCGCTGCAGTACGGGAAGCCAGGATCCGTTGACCTTAAGGCTTTCCTCTTTCTTGTTCAAACTGTTTGCGTGTTTTTGTATTTCTACAGCTTCTCTGAACAAGCGCGTGTGATAGTGCTTCTCTACAGCCAGAACTTCCGTGTCGGCGAATTTTATTACGTGGTCGGTCTCATTGAGTGCGTGCTCTGCCACGGCCGATTTCACCACCTGCCCCAACCTACAATGTCGCTTATGCTCGTTGATCCCGGTGTTGATGGATCGTCCAGTCATTCCGACATAAACTTTTCCGCATGTGCATGGTATACGGTATATTCCCGACATTGCAAGTGGGTCTCTGTTCTCCTTCGCCGATCTAAGACACTCTTTGATCTTCCTTGTAGGTTTGAAAATCGTCTTTACGCCATGTTTGCGCAATATACGGCCGATTCTGTCCGTCACTCTGGGAATGTATGGCAGAAAGGCCGTACCCGACATTTCTTTTTCTGGTTCCTTACTTCGCCGAGTGTTTGGCTCTGTTACACTTCTAATATAATTTTTGGAGTACCCATTGCTCCTCAAGACAGTTTCCAGGTGTTGCATTTCTCGTTTGAGGTGTTGCGGCTCACATATTCGTCCTGCTCTCGTTACGAGCGTACTAATCATGCCTCTTTTCTGGCTCGGGTGGTGGTTTGACGGTTTGTGCAGGTATCGGTCCGTGTGTGTCGGTTTTCGATACACGCTGTGTCCCAGGTTTTTGCCGTCCCTTGTGACCAGCACATCTAGAAATGGCAGTTTCTTGTCCTTTTCTACTTCCATGGTAAATGTTATGTTGGCATGGAGGCTGTTCAAGTGTCTTAGGAAGTCACCGAGCTGTTCTTCACCATGGCTCCACACCACGAAAGTATCGTCGACGTACCTGTACCACACCTTAGGTTTGCAAGTCGCCGAGTCCAGTGCCTGTGCTTCGAATTGTTCCATGAAGAAGTTGGCCACCACTGGACTGAGAGGACTACCAATGGCCATGCCTTCCAGCTGTTCGTAGAAATCTCTATTCCACGTGAAATAGCTCGTGGTGAGACATGCATGGAAGAGCTTTCTGATGTCCTGCGGGAAAATGGAACCGATGTGCTCCAGAGCGTCACTGAGTGGCACTTTCGTAAATAACGAAACAACATCAAAGCTGACCAAGATGTCGTTTGGTGCAAGTTTCAGTTTCTTCAGCTTCTCAATGAAATGTCCTGAGTCTTTAATGTATGTGTCGGTCTTCCCAACGTGTGGCTGGAGCATAGAGGCCAAGTGTTTTGCCAGTTTATATGTTGGTGATCAAGGAGCGCTAACGATCGGTCTCAGTGGAACGTTGTTCTTATGGGTCTTGGGTAATCCATACAGCCGAGGTGGTAGGGCTTCTGTGTTGCGCAGGTTTCTCTGTATGTCCGCCGGCAGAGAAGACGCCTTGATTAATCGATTCGTATTCCGTGTGATACGCTGCGTCGGATCTGCGCTTAGTTTTCGGTACGTCGTCGGATCTAATAGGTCTCGGATGTTTTTCTCATAATCTTCGGTCGTGATTACGACGGTCGCATTCCCCTTATCGGCAGGCAGTACCAATATACTCTTGTCGTCGTTGAGATTCTTAATGGCTTGTACCTCTTCTTTCTTCAGGTTGCAAGCTGGTGGTTTTGCTCGGCGCAGTATCCTGGCTGTTTCCGTGCGTATTTCCTATGCCCTGTCACAAGGAAGGGTCCGAATGGCTGCTTCGGTGTTGGCAATGATATCCTCCATAGGTATAGTTCTCGGGATGATAGCGAAATTCCCTCCTTTTTGAAGAACAGACACTTCCTCTTCGGTCAATTGTCGTTCAGTGAGGTTGACCACTGCGTGTGACATGTCGGGAATCGCCTTGTCGGTCTGCTTCCGGCATCTTTCAAACTTTTTCTTCTGTCGCTCGGTGCAGCGCTCGAGTTCGTTCTGTATGCTCCTGTGAGTGATGCTGTCGATCTTGTCCCATTCGTCTCGATGCATTCTGCTACTTAGTTGATAGAAAACGTCCAGAAGTTCCTGATCCGTGCCGGCCGCGGTGGTCTAGCGGTTCTGGCGCTGCAGTCCGGAACCGCGGGACTGCTACGGTCGCAGGTTCGAATCCTGCCTCGGGCATGGGTGTGTGTGATGTCCTTAGGTTAGTTAGGTTTAAGTAGTTCTAAGTTCTAGGGGACTTATGACTTAACATGTTGAGTCCCATAGTGCTCAGAGCCATTTGAACCATTTTTTTTCCTGATCCGTTCTTGCCAAGTCTCTCGGTCTCACGTGAGCGAATACATACAACACAACATTTTTATGTTATCAGCCAAAACAGGTGTTGCACAACAGTCTTTGATCACATACAAATAAAATTTTATCACTCATGAATTATTTACGTAATTGGAACATAATAGCAGCTGCCCATGTCCACCTGAAAATGACATAATAAAATCCTCAATTTCACTCTGAAGTCTCCAGGAAACTGAAAGAGAAAATTTTAATGTGCCGTTACCTGCCAGCTATATTGCGGGAAAACTGCTTTATTTCAATTTAATTTGAATTTGCCGCGGCAGCGGTTCCCACGATCGCCGCACGGCTCTGCGTCATGAAAAATTCCTAATATGTTGAAAACGGCTAAGAATCTGGAATGAAATTTTGCGCCAGCTAGCAATAAATTATTACAGATAATAATTTTAACAATTTCTATATTAAAAAATCAGCATAAATGGAAAGTACACATCTTTTACAAATATCAACCTCCAATGGCGTCTTTTTCGATCAAAGGACAAACGAAGGCTACCTAAGCATTCAAGCTAGCGTAACAGGCTCTTACAACTTTAACGGCTACAAGATGACAGAGTAATGTTTTAACTTCCATTATTTATAGGCAATTTAATAAGCATCTTTGTAATTATTTTTCATTATTTGCTTTGATACATGCATTCGCCGACCACAGACATTATGTGTTAAATATAGACACACAAATATTGCACAAACATAAAAATGAAAGATTGTTATTTCCTTTTATACGTAATCTACTACCATTCATACATTAATGAAATAATAATAATACAGAGAAATGTTTATTTTTATTATTTTTTTATATATTCTAATTGTTATTGTTATTTTTAATGTCTTGCCAGGAGACGTCTCACTACAAACCCATGTGATTCAGTATAGCAAACATTTAGTTAGAATTGCTTTACAGACGATTCAGACTCCACACTTTCGCAAAATGTTGGGGCTGGTAGTACGACGATACCACATTATGGGCCCAAGCAAGTACTACCCTGTTTCCTTCTTTCAAACTTCTCGAAAATCCTCATATTCCTTATCACCAGAGGATCAGTTTCAACCTCCGACTTGCCAAAAATTTTCCGCCTTTTCTCGACATATTAGATAGTAACACTTCTACGTAAAGTTCCCTTTATATCAGCAGTTTTTACTTGCTTAGTTATATTTGCATTATCTGTTGGCAACCAAGCTACCTGAGGAATTAAAATTCGCGACCTTTCCCTGAAGTATTTACAGTAACATGATTAATCTTTTGACAATCATGCACAACAAAATCGACAGTGCCAACTAAACAAAATTCTAGCGCAGGCCCCAGCCCTAATGTGTGTGTGTGAGTTTGTTTGGAGATTAAGGGCGCTCAATGGCGAGGTTATCAGTGCCCCATAATACTAGCAAAACATTACAACTTAACTTCTCTGCCTGGGTGGCTGTTCGTAACTACGTTCTTAAACAATTTTTTTTAATTTTTTTTTTTTTATCATCAGTCTACCGACTGGTTTGATGCTGCCCTCCACAAATTCCTTTCCTGTGCTAACTTCTTCATCTCAGAGTAGCACTTGCAACCTACGTTCTCAATTATTTGCTTGACGTATTCCAATCTCTGTCTTCCTCTGCAGTTTTTGCCCTCTACAGCTCCCTCTAGTACCATGGAAGTCATTCCCTCATGTCTTAGCAGATGTCCTATCATCCTGTCCCTTCTCCTTATCATTGTTTTTCACATATTCCTTTCCTCTCCGATTCTGCGTAGAACCTCCACATTCCTTACCTTATCAGTCCACCTAATTTTCAACATTCATCTATAGCACCACATCTCAAATGCTTCGATTCTCTTCTGTTCCGGTTTTCCCACAGTCCATATTTCACTACCATACAATACTGTACTCCAGACGTACATCCTCAGAAATTTCTTCCTCAAATTAAGGCCGGTATTTGATATTAGTAGACTTCTCTTGGCCAGCAATGCCTTTTTAGCCATAGCGAGTCTGCTTTTGATGTCGCTTGCTCCGTCCGTCATTGGTTATTTTACTGCCTAGGTAGCTGAATTCCTTAACTTCATTGACTTCGTGACCATCAATCGTCTTATCTTCCCTGCACTTCCTATTTATTTCATTCCTCAGCGACTTGTATTTCTGTATTCCTGATTTTACCGGAACATGTTTGTACTTCCTCCTTTTATCAATCAGCTAAAGTATTTCTTCTGTTACCCATGGTTTCTTCGCAGCTACCTTCTTTGTACCTATGTTTTCCTTCCCAACTTCAGTGATGGCCCTTTTTAGAGATGTCCATTCCTCTTCAACTGTACTGCCTACTGCGCTATTCCTTATTGCTGTTTCTATAGCGTTAGAGAACTTCAAACGTATCTCGTCATTCCTTAGTACTTCCGTATCCCACTTCTTTGCGTATTGATTCTTCCTGGCTAATGTCTTGAACTTCAGCCTACTCTTCATCACTACTATATTGTGATCTGAGTCTATATCTGCTCCTGGGTACGCCTTACAATCCAGTATCTGATTTCGGAATCTCTGTCTGACCATGATGTAAACTAATTGAAATCTTCCCGTATCTCCCGGCCTTTTCCAAGTATAACTCCTCCTCTTCTGATTCTTGAACAGGGTATTCGCTTAAACATAATGAGCCATAATACTTTCTTCAAAGAAAATGCATTGTCTCTTCCAGATGGTGCAAACTATATTTACTCAGCACATGATACTGCCTGAGTGTATTTCTCACACTTCACATACAAAAATAAAATTAAACATCTAGCAAAACTCACACTTCACATACAAAAATAAAATTAAACATCTAGCAAAAACTGATGGACTCTCCATGACACTTGCAATAAAACAACCACAAGAAACTACGGTACGGGTTGTGGCTGGAGACGGGGATCCTCGCCTAGCAGCAGATGCTGATTCCGTTTTTGACACCAAAGTATAAAAGCTGTGGTGTCCTGGTCACTAACGTGTTGAGGCAGTGGGTTATTGTCAGGATGGTGACTGATGGCCGCTCACAGAAATATCACTAGCCATAAAACATTACTAGTCACACATTTTATTAAAGAACAAACTAAAATATTGCGATGCTCTGCAGTGGCAACGGCCCCTGGGCGTGTGCTGAAGACTGCGTGTGTGGTGTCACTTATGCAACAGTGATCAGCTGCCTGTTGTTATCCCAGAAAAAGGGGAGGAACTCTGATGTGTGTAGGCTGCGGGAGCACCGACTGGGCACAGCTTTGAGAGGTGAGACAGGGCACGCCAGTAGACTTAGAAATCCGCCATGATACTTGCAGAGAAAGAGAGACCTCAGCTGTGGCTATGGGTGTTTATACTCGTCTGGTGCTAACTACTTTTGCTGAAACAACGCTTCCAATCATGTACTGCAAAACAAGCCCTTAGCATGGAGGTGTAGCAGCCATTCTGACAATGCCGCAATCGCCCTGCCTTTCAGATTATGATTACGTTACTGTGTTGTTGGCTACTTGCTCGGCTCACCATATGCTAATTGACTGTTGTTGCATATTACATAAATGTGGTTTGGTCCACTCTGTGCTCGCCATCTCCCATGGTCTTTTGCAACAGCCGTGGCAACGTTGCTAATTTACTCACAAGCGCCGAAAACTAGTGGCGGTACTACAATTGTAATCACCACCACAATCTAAATGGTGGTGCGTAGAATCCGTTCATCTGGAATATGAATTGCAAGCACATTCGACCAGTTCCTCCATGGGTGTACAACATATTAATGACGAGTAGTTTGTAGGACAAAGCATCTTTCACTGGCCTTTTGTCGTTCATTCGTAAAGAAGTATGAGATCCTTGTGACAGGAGACAATATATTGTGTGACTCTGCTCTCACAATTTTCAGAGTAATCCTCTACATTATTAAAAGACTTTCCTGTAGAGTCCGCCACTGCAGCTTGTGACAATCTACGTGACTCTCTCATGCTTTCAGAATGAATTCAGAACGAAAGGTTCTAATCTTAGCGGAATCATCTACATATAGAATGGGTAAATTATACCTCAAGGAATTTGTAGGAAAACACTCACATGGAAGATGTCGACCCCAAGGTTGTTGAACGGCATTCGCAATTTAATTTCAAACACAATTATGCACTTATGACAGCCATTTAGAAGACAACCATTTAATTAAAAAATTCATCAGTTAAAAGAAGGTTACTTTAAACCATCAGTTATTCCATAATTTGCTTTACTAGTCAATAGAATACGTAATGTGACTCTTATTAATAACATCAACATCAAGAATCGCAGGTTGGATAATGATGGGAGTAAAATTTTACATTTTTTTTCTTTAAAAGAATCAAATTCACTTACCACTGGAATCAGCCCCTTAAGTATAACTAGCTGAATAAAAAGGTGTGGATCAGAACACAAGAGTAATTAACATTTTGTCAGTGATATTGCTTTAGAGAAACAGGAGTTAGAACAACATATATAACTAAGGGACTAAGGGACGACTAGATCTGTAAAACTATTAATCGACACAGTAACAGACCAGACGCAAGAACATCAGACACTAAAGTAAGCAACTTCACAGAACGACAAAAACAAATAAGTTCTAGTTATTAAACGGAATATTAATGGCCCATGGCCCGTTTCCAACCACAAAACAGAAGCTCAAGATTTCAATTAGTAGCTCGCATTAGTTTGCAATAAGCACATTATACAGATGGCGACCCTAAAGATTGCACAAAACAAGAGTGTCGCCGGATATCTAGGCTTCCCTTCCGTATTGCAGAGGTGCGGACTAGCTAGGGCGATCCTTTCAGCGACCAAAGCGTGGACGATTAACGCAAGCAACGTATCCCTATGCAAGCAAGTACATTAACAACTAAGAACGGAGGCAGACCTAGGATGCAAAAATTTATTAGTCGAGATACAAGAGGGAAAGCACGAGTTACCTGCGTGGGGAGTAGGGAGTAGGCCAAATTTAAAGTACGGTATGAATGTTAAATTTTCTTTAGCAAAACCTTGCACCAGGACACTATGCTTAGGACTGACAGAAGTTGAAGCCATCTCCCGAAATACTTGGGCCTTACTACCTTAAAGCATCAATAATACGAACAAGCTTACAAACACGATAACAAGCAGCTAGTCTATTGACTAAAAGCCACAAGATATTTTCGGAAATCTTGAATACATGATTTGCAATTAAATATTATTCAGGTCATAAATTTAAATCAGCAAGACCCACAGTCCACAGTGCTGCACAGCATGTTAACATAAAATTCCAGAGTTTAAAACAATACAAATTTATCTTCAATAGCACATAGTTTGCCACAGTTCCAGCAATAAACCAACTAGTAAATAACGGGTCATATACACGCAGCGAAATAACCGTCCAGTGACGTAGGAGCAGGTTAAACTTAGCAGTACACGTGGGGAAATACTATAACATACCAATACTTCAATAAATTTTCGGTAAAAAAAACACGCACGAAATTAAAACAAATCGCTCACATTCCAACAGAAACAATGTCTCATAAGACATAGCCGGAGCCAAAAGGAAGTGAAGGCAGTTACTTAAAATAAATCTGAAGCCAGCTGTCAGCCAACCTACGGGTACAAACGCAAAAGGAAGCAAATACAAGACTGGGAACCAGAGTTCGGAGAAATAACAGATTTGCTTCGAGAAGATAGGCTTCGTTTTCAGTAAATATGGCTTTAATGGACAAACGAAAGGCGTAAAAAATCACTTCTAGCAATCGGCCAACGTCCAACAAAAATACCGCACGACCACCAGGATAGGGGTCACTGCCGATCGCTGCCAGCCTCCACGCCCAGCGGACCCACCAGCGGCGTGCAGCACGCCCAGTGGCACGCACTGCTCGTAAACTGTCTTGTCAAGCACGGCGCACCTGAGTCACTGACGCTGCGCAGGCTGTCCCTCGCTTAGCTAACCTCTGAGCGCCAGCTGCCCACACGACGCGGCAGCTGAACATAAATAAACAAGCAGCGATGGGCGACTCGCAACGAGCCGCCACGGCTCACTATATGCTCTAGTAACGTACACTATGTGATGAGAAGTATCCAGAAACCTGGCTGAAAATGACTTACAAGTTCGTGGCGCCCTCCATCGGCAATGCTGGAATTGAAGATGGTGTTTTATCACCCTCAGCCTTGATGAGAGCTTCCATTCTCGCAGTAATACGTTCAGTCTGGTGCTGGAATGTTTCTTGGGAATGGCAGCCCATTCTTCACGGAGTGTTGCACTAAAGAGAGGTGTCGATATCGGTCTGTGAGGTCTACCACGAAGTCGGCGTTACAAAATATCCAAGAGGTGTTCTACAGGATGCAGGTCAGGTCTGTGTACAGGCCAGTCCATTACAGGAATTATATTGTCGTGTAACCACCCGCCACAGGCCGCGCATTATGAACAGGTGCTCGATCGTGTTGACAGATGGAATCGCCGAAGCGCAATCCCCGGATTTCTCTACAACAGTAGGAAGCAGTAAGGTGCTTAAAACATCAGTGTAGGCTTCTGCTGTGATATTGGCACGCAAAACAACAAGGGTTATAAGCCCCCTTCATGAAAACACGACCACACCATGACACCACCGCCTGAGAATTTTACTGTTGGCGCTACACACGCTGTCAGGTGGCGTTCACGGAACATTCGCCAAACCCACACCCTGCCGTCGGATCGCCATAATGTGCACCCTGATTCGTCAATCCACACAATGTTTTTCCATTCTTCAATCGTCCGACGCATACGCTCCTTACATCAAGCGAGGCGTCGTTTGGCGTTTACTGACGTGATGTGCGGCTTATGAGCAGCCGTCGATCATGAAATCCAAGTTTTTTCACCTCCCGCCTAACTATCATAATACTTGCAGTGGATCCTGATGCAGTATGGAATTCATGTGTGATGGTCTGGATAGATGTCTGTCTATTACAAAAAAATGGTTCAAATGGCTCTGAGCACTATGAGACTCAACTGCTGAGGTCATTAGTCCCCTAGAACTTAGAACTAGTTAAACCTAACTAACCTAAGGACATCACAAACATCCATGCCAGAGGCAGGATACGAACCTGCGACCGTAGCGGTCTTGCGGTTCCAGACTGCAGCGCCTTTAACCCCACGGCCACTTCGGCCGGCTGCCTATTACACATTACGACCCTCTTCAACTGTCGGCGGTCTCTGTCAGCCAACAGACGAGGCCCTCCTGCACGAGTTTGTGCTGTACCTGTCCCTTCACGTTTCCACTTCACTATCACATTGGAAACAGTGGACCCGCGGAGGTTTAGGAGTGTGAGTATCTCGCGTACAGACGTATGACACAGGTGACACCCAATCACCTGACCACGTTCGTAATCCGTGAGTTCTGCGGAGCGCCCCATTCTGCTCTCTCACGATGTCCAATGACTGCTGAGGTCGCTGATATGGAGTACATGGCAGTATGTGGCAGCACAATGCACCTAATTTGGAAAACGTATGTTTTTGTTCACTTAGTGTATAAAGCAGCGGCGTCGAACAAAAGAACTCTCAAACTAGGTTTTGGGCATACAACTTCTCTTTATCACATATTTCACTCGACTACATCCCAGAGATGTGGTAGGCAACTGCCACATGTTTAATGCTTCGGGCTGTGTGCAGCGCCGACGTCAGACATCCAATATCAGCACAGCTGCATATAATGCATGACATCGGCGCTGTACACAGACAGAAATTATTAGTGTCTGGTCTTCGGCTGAAAAATTTCTGAAGAGGCTTTCGACTGTGGAACGAAAAATGTAATATAGAAAAGCCCAACGCGATTTTTTCCATCCCAAAACTTTAATTTTAATGTTCGCCGCTGCCACTGCAGCCGATGTCTGCACTCGCTAAATCTGGTTCTACAAGCTCCCTCTATCGTGGGTAACCCATAATCCAGTATGATTCTTTCAATGGATATCAGTCTGACATCTTGATTTACCACAAACATTTCTATGCACCCTTTAACTATAAGGTGTCCTATCTATGATTTTTCTGACGTTTCAGCAGCACGAGTGGCTGGTATTGTGAAAGACTTTCACCACATTGGGTGGTGACAAACAAAGTGGTGCCCGTGGCCGGAGACTATTGTGTAACTGCAGCGCTGAACTGAGCCTGCATCCCGGGAATCCAGGATACGTATACCTTCAGGCTTTCGTCTTCCTTGTTAAAACTGTTTTCATGTTTGTGAAATTTTATGGAAACCTTGAACAAACGAGGTTGGTAGCTCTTCTGCACAGCGAGAACCTCCGTGGTAGCCTAAGATCTCGAGACATAAACAAACAGATAATATCTCAATAAGACGCCACGGAGGCCTCAATAATTTTCTATTGTCGAAAATGCTTCACGAATACTGACGAAAAAAAACATTAAAGAATTACTGTTAGGACAAGTAGGCTTATAACTGACATTGCACAGTAAAAGTAGCATATGACGTGTGCGTATACCAGTCGTAATGCACGATACTCACTGCAATACACAAAGGCTAGAATCCACATTTCGAATCAAATAAAAGGCGAAGTCGGTGTTATTTTCCTCATTTTAACAAAATGGGGCCCTGATAGCTAGGAGAAACATGCCCCGACAACCAAGTTTTCACACCGGTTTTCACTGAACTTTTGAAGACAGAATTATGAGTACAGTCGGAAGTTGAGAGTCGATCGTGAGGCAGCGACCTGTGTAGCCGGCCGAAGTGGTCGTGCGGTTAAAGGCGCTGCAGTCTGGAACCGCAAGACCGCTACGGTCGCAGGTTCGAATCCTGCCTCGGGCATGGATGTTTGTGATGTCCTTAGGTTAGTTAGGTTTAACTAGTTCTAAGTTCTAGGGGACTAATGACCTCAGCAGTTGAGTCCCGTAGTGCTCAGAGCCGTTTTTGACCTGTGTAGTGACCATTTGTGGGCTCTGATCTGCAGCCAAAGCGTACAGCAAACGAGAGCTCTCCCTGCGGAAATATTTCTGCCCCACTCAGACTCAGAGGCTATATACTGTCACAGATAACCTAAGCTCAAATGCCGGCTGAGATGTCCCTAAAATCACTTGCAGTCAAATATTTTTGGTACTGACACAGATGTGTACACGGATATTTTACTATTAAATTAGGAAAAGGGAACTGAAAACCCTTAACAACAGAAATCTACAGTTTCTATTTCTCTGTAGATTTTCTGACAAATAAAAGTGTGCACAGGACGGGAACCGAAACGTGAAGCGTTGTATTCATTGGCTGTGATTTTACCAAAGAGTTGTTCACGCGTAGGTAACAGCGTACCATCTCCACCAGAAGAGGTTGGTGGGCGGAAACAAACATTCTGGATTCACTACATAACTTTAATCTCTCAAGAGGTGCTATTTGATAACCTGTCTAAAATCGCTTTTAAAGTAGCATAAAGTTCAGCGTTTTAATAAGGATCTGTCGTTGCGAATCAGTTAAAGACACGTTTCTTGGAAAGATACAATTGATTATGTCAACTGTAACCTCATAATCGATTTATTTATCTTATTTCAACTGTCGGTATCCCTTAATATGAGTTAAAATCTTTCTGTGTAAATGTAATCGTCAACTTTTTCTTAAAAAAAAAAAAAGAACAGTAATCCATGAGAAGTGAAGGAAAGTAAGATACTAACACCAGAAACTGCACAATCCGTGACACAAATACAGAGCTTTTAGAGATTCTGCAACAATTTTCCTTCGTCGTCTGCTTACAAGAATGTTACAATGCACGTCTCTCTGCTGGAACAGGAATTTCTATTTAAACGTTTGTACACAAACTCATCTCACTTTTCTAACAGGCATCTGAACCAACTTCTGATGCGATGCTATCTAAATTTCCATATTTGTTTCTTTGGTATAGTTTCTTCGGTCATATACCTTTCACACCTGTTCTGGTGCCGGCCGGAGTGGCCGTGCAGTTCTAGGCGCTACAGTCTGGAACCGAGCGACCGCTACGGAGGCAGGTTCGAATCCTGCCTCGGGCATGGATGTCTGTGGTGTCCTTGGGTTAGTTAGGTTTAATTAGTTCTATGTTCTGGGCGACTGATGATCTCAGAAGTTAAGTCGCATATTGCTCCGAGTCATTTGAACCATTTGAACCTGTTTAGGTGGAGCCTGGAACCGTAGCACACAGTTATTACTTTGCAACTGAATGGGTAAGAGTGTTTCGCTTTTAAAAATTTTATTCTTATGGATGTACACTACAATTTTCATCTACCGCAAGACGTTCGTCGAATCTGGTATCACGTGTGACACGTCAAGTCTTCGTTGTTTTCTTTAGTACGCAACACAAAACGATTAGCTGGTTATATGACATCCGGTTATTCGTTGTTTTTACATTGTGCTCTCTTTGTGCTTCAAGTTGATGTAGTTACCTGGATGATGTTTGATGACGGAAACCGGTTGTAATAAATAAAACAGAGCACTACGTCATACATTTTCAAAATACAGGTGATCAACTGTTGACGTAGCCGGTTTCGAGGCGTGCGGCCGGCTGAGAGGCTGGATGGCTGTGTGCCTGCGGCGCGGCTGACAGGTTGACGGAGAAAATTGTACCGTTTGTCGCTTGAGTTATATCTAGCGTGCATAAAATAAACATTAAAAACAAAACGAAATTACTCATTTAAGCAAGGAGATGTTTCTGGAACTGCCCCCTTCATTGTACACGTATTATTGACAAATGCTTCGGAAACTGCTCTTTACACTTTGCAATTCCCTGTGAGAAATGGCAGCAATTTCTTAACGAATGTTAGTTTTAAATTCGTCTAAAGTGTATGGGTTTGCTTTGTACACTTCCTATTTTAATGCCTCCCCCCCCCCCCCCCCCCCCACCGAGGTAGGAATCGCTGGGAGTTAAATCTGGAGGAACGAGGAGGCTATATGATTTTAGTGATAACCCTCTTTTTTAACACGAATATCTTGTACTGAGAAGCTGGCCGTATGTGCCGTCATAGAGTCCTGCTGAAACGTCACGAAAGCTCTCAGTTAACTAGCCAAAAACAAGGCTGCAATTTGTTTTTAACTCGTCTCTTGCCGTTAATTGTTTCTTGATAAAGAAAGGAAAAGAACCTGTTATTCTCTCACCGCTAATACCTCACCACATTCCTATTTTCTGATCATACAGGATTACCTCGTATATTACGTTATGCTTTAAAGAACTATAAAAACGGTTATTTTATGAACTAAGATAGCTACTTAGGTGTAACCATGATTCATCGGAAAAGAAAGTTAGGTAAGAGTCAATTTCTCCGTCATGCACTCTGTTCAAAATCCATTTAAAAAACCGCACCCCTTTAGCAGGGTCGCCCTGTTTCATTTGTAGCACTGTAGGTATTTTATAAGGTACAGTTTCAGTAAATTTGGTGCCATTGGAACAGAGCCACAGGTAATTCCAATTTGCTGAGAAAGACATAGAACTGATTTCCTAGGAGACCTTTCCAGAGTACGCTCAATCCCCCCGTGTGTACTGGACGTCGTCGTCTTTGTTTCTTGTTAAGAACACTTCCCTTTTCATGAAATCTATTTATCAATCGATGACGCGTACTTCTATTAAGGACTTCAATATGTGGAAATTTCTCTTGAAATAATGTGTTTAGTGCACGTGCTGGTTCTGTTTGCACATACGAATGATAAATGTATATGCTCTTTGGCGAATAGATTACCCATATTTCACCATTCCACTTAAAACATTTTCACATGGTACACCGTGTTGCATCACCTAACAAACACTTGCTGACCGTGCAAGATATCTATTCAAAGAAAGACGAGAGGGGCCATACACTCCACGTCAATGCCATCGACCCCTGGCTGCCGGCGGGCAAAAAGTCCCCGGCGATGGCCGACTTAAGGACTGATCACCCTGTACAGCACGACAACGTTACCAAAATATTCTATTACGAAATATGTGCTGATGATTCAGTTATTCTTTACAGAAGATTCAAGCACACAACTTGCCTAAAATATTAAGCAGCATGCACTGTAATATGTAATTAAGACGATATTTAAAGTAGACAGACATACGCGCATATTTTCAGATTTGATTATTTAAATGGCTGTCATATCTTACATTTAGACAGGAAACCCATATGCTCAGACAACATTATCAATCACCGAGACTAATAATCCTCTGTCAGCAACATGCTTACTTTTGTTCTACGATTCGCAGGAACTTTACAAAATAAATGTTAAAACCATTTATACCATTATGAATTTGATTGGAAGACATCTGATAAAATTGAGCACATATTTAGAGGACATTATACAGCTATACCCATTAGAATAAATGAAGTAAAATCTGTTATATATGTGGTTTTACTACTTCAACTACTTACATTACATATTCATATACAGGATTGTGCAGGACAGCTTGCCTGTTTAGAAACTCAGTTAAAAAATAATGCACATATACAAGTAATTCTCTGAACAGCGTCAGGTAAAACATTTAAATTTTATGTTTACAGTTTTAAACTTACTATCCGCAGATGTTGTCCATTTTTCTCAATAAACTGCGTTAATCGAACTCAGCATATCGACGGGTATGTTGACGAATGTTGGTCTTCAAGTGAGCCAGCGTCCTAGGACGATTATTGTAGTCAAGTTATTTTAGGTGAATCTATAAGACACAGTTGCAGGTTGCTAAATTAGTTCACCTCACTGGTCGGTGCAGATCGCGCCTGAAGAAGGAGAGGCGTCCTAGGAAGTGTTGCCACACTGTGTGGGCTTGTAAGAGTCCTGCTGGAACCATTCATCTTCCACATCAGTCTCTTTCACTTCTGACAGAAATACCTTCAGAATCACCTGGATATAACGGTTAGAAGTCACCGAAAGTGCCTGTTTTTCTTCTTCAGTCTATGTTACAACTTAATAACATCGTTACCATCAAACGGAAGTGCGGTAAAAATCGTTAAATCCCATTAGCTGAAAATATATGGGAACTGCACATGATTCCACCGATTCTGCAGCAGATTCTTCCAAGAAAATAATTTACTAATGCGTGATGGTAGCAATGTTTTATTTGCACATGATAACAGCGGACCGAATCACAGAATACTGGTGTTTGCCAACAAAAAGGGAAAAGCGTGTTTATCAAGCTGCGAATCATTCTTATCTTAAAATATCCCATGGACAATTAATTTGAATACGTGATAGTGCACACCAAACAGTTACAAGTTGTGAATGTACAGGACGCTTTTGTGTGCTGGTATCATGCCTCCAGTAGCGCATGTTCTAGTTATCTGCATATCCGGAAAGATGGATGGGAGCCTCAACACTGAAGAAAACAAGTGTGTCTTCAGGCTTGATAAGACGTGTCTCGCATGCGTTTTATAGAATAACAAAATGTCGTAGATTAAGTTCCTGCACCACAGCAATTTGTAGACATGAAATTTTATTTCTTCGTGAAAGGATTCAAGTCAAGAGTGAGCAGACAGACCAACAGTACCGACATATTTGCGGACAGCCCACCTAGCGGATCGCACAGAAGAAAGATTTACGCCTCCATGTTTAGAGGTGACCTTGCTGTTCGTGTAAGTGCACGTTCTTTGTTTTTTTTGTTTTTTTTCCTCACATGACTATTTTCGGTGGAGCTGTTTACACACGGAACAATGAACTGCCAGACAGAAACATGACCACGGGACGCAAAATTGAAAGTGGTACGGAATGCACGTTGCGGGACTATGATTGAGCGACCATCAGAAAAGTATTCCTTGACAGCGAACGTGTTTTCAAACTTAGTCCTCTCAGTGATGCTAACTAAACCAAGCATAGTTACGACGTTATGCCCCGCGCTCTCGGATGTACCTTCACACAAACTCATTGTAGCAGCTGTCGCTTCAAGGTGCCACATTCAAATAAGGAAGTTGCTCTGAGTCACACTGTATAAATGTTAGAACTTTCATTTTAATTTTTCTATATTTTATGACTCTCATATTTGAAATTTTCCTATACCAAGGATGTACGCAACTAGTGCAAAGAGTAGGGAAAGAAAAGCGCACTTGGTTTTATCTATACAAGTCCATTACTTTTTGTGATTAAGTTTAAGTTAAGAACTAACGAAATTTTAGTACACCAAATGCCACACATGGCCAACAGATATTTAAAAAACAAATTTTAATTGTACTCTAATTGACAAATTGAACTGGCGAAATTTCTTCTTAATATGTTTAAACATACTGATACAGGCTTTCTTGTTTTTTCCCACTGTAGAATCTGAAGATGACCATTACAGATGGCAATTTGGAAAAGGCCGCGAGACACAGGAAGTGACCACCTGAACTCCACAATTGTGGGGCAGAGATTCTGAAGTCAGACAGTAGTGTTTACTGAGGAGTACATACACAGTCCATCGCAAGTCATTTATGATGAAGAATAGGCATAAGTACAATTAAAGTATTAATACGTTAAAATATTTAAAGCATGATTACAATGGACTATTCAACAGGACATCGTCATCAGAAATAGGTAGGTCCGAGATTTTTAAAACTGATAGGTTGAAGTTAGATATGTTTGGTATTACTGAGGTGCGGTGGCTGGATGAGCAGAGCATCTGGTCAGCTCAGTACAGAGTTATTAATATGCACTCAGGAAGGAGTAATGTAGAAGTTAGCCTAATAATGAATAATAAAATAGGAATGTTGGCAATATACGTGAAAAGCGTAGTGAAAACATTATCATAGCCAAAATAAGCACGAAACTAACACCCACCGTAGTTGTACTATTTTATACACCAGCTAGCTCCTGAGGTGATGAAGACATTGAAAGAATGTATGATGAGAGAAGAGAAATTATTAGTGTAACTAAGAGACGAAATTCTAATTGTGATGGGTGACTGGAGTTAGGTAATAGGGAAAGGAAGACAGGTAGAAATAATAGGTGGACATGGCCTAGGCTGAAGGAGTGACACATGAAAGAAGTTTACGCAGAGTGTAATTTAGTCATCAGTAACAAATGATATAAAAACAATAAAAGAAGTTTGTGTGCGTGGAGGAATCCTGGGGACACTGGAAGGTTTCAGGTTAATTATAACTGTAAAACAGACATACTGAAACCAGACATTAAACTGAAAGACATTTCCAGAGACAGATGTGAACTCTGTTCATTATTTATTATTTGGGAAATGCACACTAAAACTGAAGAAACTGCAAAGATGTAGGTTTTTTAAGAAGATAGCACCTCGAAACCTGGAGGAAATAGAGGTTGCTAAGAGATACAGAGGGCAACGTTCGACTGATACAAGAAAAGGAATGCAGTAGAAAAATGGTTAGCTTCAATAACTGAAATAGGAAGACAGAAATATACTACAATGGTAAAATGACAATGCGTTGTAGAAAACTTTGGATAACACTGGAGGTAAGGAATTTAATCAACGAAGGGAGTAAACGTAAAAGTGCAGCAAACGAAGCAAATAAAGCAGGCGGAAAAAGCAAGTATTTAAAAATTGGACTGACAGAAAGTGCAAAATGGCTAAGTAAGAATGGCTAGAGGACAAATGCACGGTGTAGAAGCATTCATAACTACGGAAAAGATAAATACCGCCTGTACCAAAGTTAAAGAAGCCTTGGGAGAAAAGAAAAGCAGTTGTATGGATATCAAGAGCTAATGTGACAAACCAGTACTGATTGTAAGAATACAAGGTATAGCTGAATATGCCCCCCATGAACCATGGACCTTGCCGTTGGTGGGGAGGCTTGCGTGCCTCAGCGATACAGATAGCCGTACCGTAGGTGCAACCACAACGGAGGGGTATCTGTTGAGAGGCCAGACAAACGTGTGGTTCCTGAAGAGGGGCAGCAGCCTTTTCAGTAGTTGCAAGGGCAACAGTCTGGGTGATTGACTGATCTGGCCTTGTAACAATAACCAAATCGGCCTTGCTGTGCTGGTACTGCGAACGGCTGAAAGCAAGGGGAAACTACAGCCGTAATTTTTCCCGAGGGCATGCAGCTTTACTGTATGATTACATGATGATGGCGTCCTCTTGGGTAAAATATTCCGGAGGTAAAATAGTCCCCCATTCGGATCTCCGGGTGGGGACTACTCAAGAGTATGTCGTTATCAGGAGAAAGGAAACTGGCGTTCTACGGATCGGAGCGTGGAATGTCAGATCCCTTAATCGGGCAGGTAGGTTAGAAAATTTAAAAAGGGAAATGGATAGGTTGAAGTTAGATATAGTGGGAATTAGTGAAGTTCGGTGGCAGGAGGAACAAGACTTCTGGTCAGGTGACTACAGGGTTATAAACACAAAATCAAATAGGGGTAATGCAGGAGTAGGTTTAATAATGAATAGGAAAATAGGAATGCGGGTAAGCTACTACAAACACCATAGTGAACGCATTATTGTGGCCAAGATAGATACGAAGCCCACGCCTACTACAGTAGTACAAGTTTATATGCCAACTAGCTCTGCAGATGACGAAGAAATTGAAGAAATGTATGATGAAATAAAAGAAATTATTCAGATTGTGAAGGGAGACGAAAATTTAATAATCTTGGGTGACTGGAATTCGAGTGTAGGAAAAGGGAGAGAAGGAAACGTAGTAGGTGAATATGGATTTGGGGACAGAAATGAAAGAGGAAGCCGCCTTTTCGAATTTTGCACAGAGCACAACATAATCATAACTAACACTTGGTTTAAGAATCATGAAAGAAGGTTGTATACATGGAAGAACCCTGGAGATACTAAAAGGTATTAGATAGATTATATAATGGTAAGACAGAGATTTAGGAAACAGGTTTTAAATTGTAAGACATTTCCAGGGGCAGATGTGGACTCTGACCACAATCTATTGGTTATGACCTGTAGATTAAAACTGAAGAAACTGCAAAAAGGTGGGAATTTAAGGAGATGGGACCTGGATAAACTAAAAGAACCAGAGGTTGTACAGAGATTCAGGGAGAGCATAAGGGAGCAATTGACAGGAATGGGGGAAATAAATACAGTAGAAGAAGAATGGGTAGCTTTGAGGGATGAAGTAGTGAAGGCAGCAGAGGATCAAGTAGGTAAAAAGACTAGGGCTAGTAGAAATCCTTGGGTAACAGAAGAAATATTTAATTTAATTGATGAAAAGAGAAAATATAAAAATGCAGTAAGTGAAACAGGCAAAAAGGAATACAAACGTCTCAAAAATGAGATCGACAGGAAGTGCAAAATGGCTAAGCAAGGATGGCTAGAGGACAAATGTAAGGATGTAGAGGCCTATCTCACTAGGGGTAAGATAGATACCGCCTACAGGAAAATTAAAGAGGCCTTTGGAGATAAGAGAACGACTTGTATGAATATCAAGAGCTCAGATGGAAACCCAGTTCTAAGCAAAGAAGGGAAAGCAGAAAGGTGGAAGGAGTATATAGAGGGTCTATACAAGGGCGATGTACTTGAGGACAATATTATGGAAATGGAAGAGGATGTAGATGAAGATGAAATGGGAGATATGATACTGCGTGAAGAGTTTGACAGAGCACTGAAAGACCTGAGTCGAAACAAGGTTCCCGGAGTAGACAATATTCCATTGGAACTACTGACGGCCGTGGGAGAGCCAGTCCTGACAAAACTCTACCATCTGGTGAGCAAGATGTATGAAACAGGCGAAATACCCTCAGACTTCAAGAAGAATATAATAATTCCAATCCCAAAGAAAGCAGGTGTTGATAGTTGTGAAAATTACCGAACTATCAGCTTAATAAGTCACAGCTGCAAAATACTAACACGAATTCTTTACAGACGAATGGAAAAACTAGTAGAAGCCAACCTCGGGGAAGATCAGTTTGGATTCCGTAGAAACACTGGAACACGTGAGGCAATACTGACCTTACGACTTATCTTAGAAGAAAGATTAAGGAAAGGCAAACCTACGTTTCTAGCATTTGTAGACTTAGAGAAAGCTTTTGACAATGTTGACTTGAGTACTCTCTTTCTAAAGGTGGCAGGGGTAAAATACAGGGAGCGAAAGGCTATTTACAATTTGTACAGAAACCAGATGGCAGTTATAAGAGTCAAGGGACATGAAAGGGAAGCAGTGGTTGGGAAGGGAGTAAGACAGGGTTGTAGCCTCTCCCCGATGTTATTCAATCTGTATATTGAGCAAGCAGTAAGGGAAACAAAAGAAAAATTCGGAGTAGGTATTAAAATTCATGGAGAAGAAATAAAAACTTTGAGGTTCGCCGATGACATTGTAATTCTGTCAGAGACAGCAAAGGACTTGGAAGAGCAGTTGAATGGAATGGACAGTGTCTTGAAAGGAGGATATAAGATGAACATCAACAAAAGCAAAACAAGGATAATGGAATGTAGTCTAATTAAGTCGGGTGATGCTGAGGGAATTAGATTAGGAAATGAGGCACTTAAAGTAGTAAAGGAGTTTTGCTATTTGGGGAGCAAAATAACTGATGATGGTCGAAGTAGAGAGGATATAAAATGTAGGCTGGCAATGGCAAGGAAAGCGTTTCTGAAGAAGAGAAATTTGTTAACAACCAGTATAGATTTAAGTGTCAGGAAGTCATTTCTGAAAGTATTCGTATGGAGTGTAGCGATGTATGGAAGTGAAACATGGACGATAAATAGTTTGGACAAGAAGAGAATAGAAGCTTTCGAAATGTGGTGCTACAGAAGAATGCTGAAGATTAGATGGGTAGATCACATAACTAATGAGGAAGTATTGAATAGGATTGGGGAGAAGAGAAGTTTGTGGCACAACTTGACCAGAAGAAGGGATCGGTTGGTAGGACATGTTCTGAGGCATGAAGGGATCACCAATTTAGTATTGGAGGGCAGCGTGGAGGGTAAAAATCGTAGAGGGAGACCAAAAGATGAATACACTAAGCAGATTCAGAAGGATGTAGCTTGCAGTAGGTACTGGGAGATGAAAAAGCTTGCACAGGATAGAGTAGCATGGAGAGCTGCATCAAACCAGTCTCAGGACTGAAGACCACAACAACAACAACAACAACAGCTGAATATGGAGGGAATATCTAGGTCTATATAAGGGAAACGAACTTGAGGACGGTACTATAGTAAGAGAAGAGGGAGCAGGTGAGGATGAGGTGGGGAGCGTGATACTTCGACTCGAATTTGACAGAACACTGAAAGACGTAATTGGAAACAACGTTCCTGCTGTAGACGACATTCCCTCCCAATTCTCTAGATATTTGGGAGAGAGAACCGTGACAAAATTACTACACCCACTGTGCAAGAAATTCGACACAAGCAAAATACACTCAGTGCTAAGGAAGAGTGTAGTAATTGCAGTTCCAAAGAAGACAATAGTGATAGGAATGAACATAACTGATTCATCAACCTAATAAATAATTTGAAAAATATTGATGCTAATGATTTTCAGAAGAATGTCATAAATGGTACAAGGTTTGTGTTTTGAAGAAGTATAGAAACAAGCGACAGGTTGAAGAAAGGGAACCCTAAGTTTGTAGCATTTGTAGAGTTAGAGAAAGCTTTTATGAATGTTAGCAGGACGACAGTCTTTGATGTTTTGAAGGGAACAGGGACAAAATACAGGGAGTTAAAGATTATTTAGAACTTGCAACGGAACCAGACTGCAGTTACAACAGTCGAAGCACATGAAAACCATGGTACCGAATGAGACTGGGTTGTAGCCTGCCCCTGGTGGTAATTAATCTGTACATTGAGCAAGCAGTAAAGAAAGTCAAAGAAAAGTTTGAAGAAGCCATTAAAGTTCAGTGAAAAGAAATATAATCTTTGAGGTTTCCACATTACATTGTATTTCTGTTAATGACAGCAAAGGTGTTGGAAGAGCTGTTCGATGAGATGGATACTGTCTTAAAAAGTGATAATAAAATGAACGGTAACAAAAATAAAACAAAACTAATTGAATGTAGTCAAATTGTATCACGAGATCCAGAGCGAATCAAATTAGGAAATGAGACACTAGAAATAGGAAGTGGATAGCTGCGATACCCCAAACACTAATTTCAGCCACCTAATTGGTGAGGTTTTCTTTATTCTCTACGCCTGTAGACATCTTTCCTACGCGAAGGATGAGAGCTGTGTGTAGAAGGGTACCTGTTAAGTGCTGATGACTGTAAAGGTGTGTGTGCAGTGTGGAGTCGTGTTCGTATTGGAGACGATGAAAGAAGGGAGAGAGTGGAACGAGGTGTTGGCGCATCGCCTGCTCCTCTCGAATAACACCAATAACTCCAAGTTTAACGTCCACGTCGACAGATGCATCATCATCAGTAATGTCACTTGTCGTCACTCTATGATCCACTGTGGAGAGGTTTGGAAATTAATTCAGCACGTTGCTGCAAAGACTAGTGATTAGTGACTTTACACCACCACCTCTCCTGTCCCCTCTGCGGCAAAGTCAAAAAAATTTGTCAACAGTCCACGGTGTACCTGGATGGTCACCTATCACAGTACTGCTCATGCCCATTGTGCTCAACCTCGGTGAATTGACGGGAATATGTGTATTTACCTCGACATGGCCATTGACACTAAAGTCATAGGTGAGTTTCGCTGTTCGGTCAACATAGTAACTGATAATGGCAGGAGCAGGAAGGACATTAAACGATTTCTATCAAAAGAGTGAAATGGGTTTCTGATAAACAGTAACTTGTTAACATCTGTACCCCGAATTAGCATTTTCATCGCTCATATGATATCTCAGAATGCCTAGCAACTGCGCCAGTGCTGCTCACGCAAGATGGCATGCATATCTACTACATATTGAGTGCAGCTCCATGGCGGGCTGAGAAATGGTGTGTTGTGAGAATGGCGTGAGATGACCATAATAGTAGCAGCACCATCAACCTGCACCAGAGCCTCGTCCCCATGGTCAGTGGTGCAGAAGACTTTAGTTTGGCGCTGGGGGCGATGCATGGCGCACCTTCGAAACTAGTTTTCTTCGGCACAGCAGCTGGCCGCTGTGAACAACGGAGAGTCATCCGCATTGGAGTAGGACGGATGGAGTCAGCTGGCGTAATTAGAAACAACCTGCAAACTAAAGCACGGGAGCGGACGTCTGTATACAGACCCAACAGCGTGGCAGAGCAGCAAGTCACTTGGACTGGGGAACGGTCAAGACTGGGAGTTGATTGCTGTCAACAAGAGGCATCGTTCCGGCTGGAGGAGCGAATCAGTTCCGAGCTGGGAGGTGTTAGCAGAAGACCGGTTTCCAAATGGTTCAAATGGCTCGGAGCACTATGGGACTTAATATCTGAGGTCATCAGTCCCCTAGAACTTAGAACTACTTAAGCATAAATAACCTAAGGACATTAGACACATTCATGCCCGGGGCAGGATTCGAACCTGCGACCGTAGCAGTCGCGCGGTTCCGGACTCAAGCGCCTAGAACAGCGCGGTCATCGCGGCCGGCGACGACATTCCATTGTCCAGCTGATGGTGGTCTATATTCGCTATTTCAAATAGATTACAGATATTCCATAACAGCTTCAGTTGTTGCAGTGCCTCTTCCTTCGGACAACATGCATGCCTTAAGGAATAGGGCATCGTACTTCTGAACAACACAGGCACTGCAATGTCGTGCTACTCTAACCGTTGATTCTGTGTTGGCATACCTGTAAAGTAAATTTTTTTTATTAATGAACTACGGCGAGATAGCTGTTGGGCCTGTAATTTGTTGAGAACTGCTTTCACTGAATGAATTGTATTTAGCGGAAACACGGCGAAGTAGCTGTTACCTACGATTATTTTAAAGTATTTATTTATATCTGTAATTCTATTTCTTTGTTAGGGATACTTTTTATGGCAACTAATGTTGCTTTTTCTAATGTCTTAGCTGTAGGATCTACGTTTGTTAATATGACATCATAAATTGTGTGTGAGTGTTTGCGTTGTCTGTTTGATGTATACTTAATGTTTCGGCGTTGGTTGTGTGTCCTTGGGTTCCATGCTGACAACTGCATTTGAAACCTGGTTGGTAGGTACTCAGAGAGCGGACAGGAGAAGGTTACGATTGTGGATGGGGCCGTAAACAGTTAATGCGAATTGCACAATCAAACGCATAACTTTATTTTTCTAAGAACCGCTTATTTACACATTGCTTTAAAAGATCACAATTACACAATACGACTGAAGGCCTAGTTAAAGAAAACTTGATATGCTTTCTGGGCTGCAGGCCCAAAACCACACCATAAACAAGAATGGCTGAAGGCCTGGCTTAGAAATCAAAAGCAATTAAAAATAGAAGCTAAAAAATAAAAAAAACACCCATTTGAAATCAGTTAGAAGCCCTACACTACACGTCTGAAGGACAACTATAACTAAAACACATTAATAAACAATTTTTCAAACCAAGAAATTTCTTTTTAAACTTACAACAGAACGGCTGAAATCCTAATTAAAGAAATATTAACCTATTGCATGGCTGAAGGTCACAAACTAAGACCTGAACAACAAGTCAGACTAACAATTTAAAATAAACCCCTTCCTTCTAATAAAAAATTTTCCTTTAAGGAACATACACGGTTGAAGGCCTTATTAAAAGGGGTTCGTAAATCTTTGGCTGAAGGCCACAAAATACATTGAACCACTAGTGGCTTAGGGCCTAGACTACAAACAATTTCAGATAGAACAAATTTTAAGGAAAAAAATTTTTTCTTAATAAAATCAATCATCCAAATTTTAATTTAACATGGCCTAAGGCCCTTATGTAAAATTTGAAAGAACTGTATTAATACACGGCGGAAGGCCTCGCACAATACTTCAAACTACGATGAAAATCACTATCTAAAACAAACAGAACAAGTGGTGCTCAGAAGTGTTCCAAGGGTCGGCCTGAGAAGGTAGCTCAAACGTAAGATTATGTCAGACGGGCAGCCAAGAGTTGTAGTTAAATAATCGCATGGCAACCCTAAGCAGGGAGGGCCGAAGGACCGATCAACAATTTAACAAACCATGGAAAATATCGGCTGAGGACGAGGATACTAACAGCACTATGTCTTCAGAAATTGGCGTCTAAAAACAGCTAAGGGAACAATGACCACTTCAAGCAAAATATTAACCAAACAACTTAAAGGCTGTCGAACTACAAGCCGTGCCAGACAGGAGCTACACGACGAGGAAAGGCATTGCCGGAAAACTACGCTAACCACCAGGGGAGGTAACTGGGGCGTTAACGGCCACAAGGCAGAAAACAGCGCTGGTGCATTTCACTGGTAAGTAACAATAAAATTAATAATTAATCACAAGATAGGAAGACGGCAGCAAGATTTCGCCGGCTCCAACACAACATACGTTGCTGCTAGCCCAAACGGCCCAGGGAGAAACAACCTGCGAATTAACGAAGAGATGTCAAAATAGTTGAGATGTCATAACAGATTAACTGATCTCTCAACTTCAGTGTCCAGGTTCGGTGGGCAACGAACTCTTAGTCGCTCTCGCAGCTAGCGCCTCACGTTTCGACAGGGCGTGCTCGCCAACAGTGGTCGTGGCCTGGCCTCGCGCCACGGAGACTTCCTCGCTGCTCCGTCCTAACCGACTGACCTCCACACACACTTCCACCCTGAAATACTAGCGGTCAGACCAAAGACAGTACGACAGTACTAGTATTGATATCCCCTGCTGCTGCCACTCAAGGAGGCAAGCCGGCAACTTAGTTACGCCAGTAAGTAAGGAAGAAACAAGACGCAATTCGACAAAATGCCAAAGAGCAAACGGCATCAACTCGAGCTGTACATGGCTCAGCATTGTCGTTCTTTTATTGTAATACTCGGATCTTAGTGGGGTGAAGTATCCATAAGTCACGCTCTATATTACTTTAAGGCTTCGATTTTGTGCAGTTGTTTGTGCGTCTTTCAAAACCATTTTTGCTGCGGGATGGAGGTTTTTCTAATGAACGTTATTTTACTGAATTGGCTGTTAAGGTCGTTTGCTAAACTGAGCCTTAGTTTTTGGGTTGTGCTTTCCCTCACATGCACTCTAGTTTATAATATGGTTAATATAAATTAACAATATTAATACACACATTAAAAAACGTTTATCATTACCTCAGTTAGAGATCAACATAAACATCATTTTCGCCATTCGTATTGCTCATGAAAACCAACATACAGCAAGACCTTCAGAGGCAGTGGCCCAGATTGCTGTACACACCGATACCTCTAATCATCAGTAGCATGTTCCCTTGCATTGATGCATGCCTGTATTCGTCGTAGCATACTATCCATGATTCGGCGTGGATCCCTCAGTATGGTTGGTGGTTCACGTCGTCCATAAACAGCCCTTTTCAATCAATCCCATGCATGTTCTATAGGGTTCATGTCTCGAGAACATGCTGGCCACTCTAGTCGAGCGATGTCGTTATCCTGAAGGAAATCATTCACAAGATGTGCACGATGGACGCGCAAATTATTTTCTATGAAGACGAATGCCTCACCAATATACTGCCGATATGTTGCACTATCGGTCGGAGGATGTCATTCACGTATCGTATAGCCGTTACGGCGCCTTCCCTGACCACCAGCGGCGTACGTCGGCCCCACATAACGCCACTCCAAAACAGCAGGAAACCTCCACCTTGGCTGCACTCGCTGGACAGTGTGTCTAAGACGTTCAGCCTGACCGGGCTGCCTCCAAACACGTCTCCGACGATTGTCTGGTTGAAGGCATATGCGACACTCATCGGTGATGAGAACGTGATGCCAATCCTGAGCCCATCTGTACCGAGCTGCACGGTGTCGTGGTTGCAAAGATGGACCTCGCCAATGACGTCAGGAGCCAAGTTGCGCATCGTGCAGCGTATTGCGCACAGTTTGAGTCGTAACACGACGTCCTGTGGCTGCACGCAAAGCATTATTCAACACGGTGCCTTTGCTGTCAGGGTTCCCCCGAGCTATAATCCGTATGTAGCGATCATCCACTGCAGTAGTAGGCAATGAACGAATCTTCCATGGGTCTGATCTCAGCTACTACCTGGTAGCTTTGAATGAACTGGACAAGGTGTTTAGGTTAAGAGGCACAGAGACTTCCCAGATGATATACTCGAGCGCTAGAGGCAGTTTATCTGAGAGGGGAGAGAGAGCAATTATTGTGAAAGAGACGGTTAGAAGGTATGTAGAAGGGTGATTCCGGCAAGACCCATGAGAAAGTCGATAGACTTACTACAGCTGTCAGTAGGGAGTAAGGGAATCGTTCGGAGAATAAATGTATTGGGTAGGACAGCTGCCTGAGAACTATGTCTTATAGTCACACAGGCAGAGATTGTAACCAATATAGTAGAAGGAATTAGTGCAGGAAAATTGACATGCACAATGTTTGCTCACCCTCCTCAAATGTTCCGACGCTTGAAGGAATAAGGCCTATAAAACCGACGGAATTAAGTATGGTGATCAAGGGAGGCGGACAGAAAGGGACCAAACCAGTGAAAAATAGAAAAAAAACGGCTGGAAGAAAAAGGATTTCTCAATGGTTTGGCGCTAGGTGTTTGCTATGTCGTCACTCTTAGTAGTCCTCAGTGATTTTGCCGTTACCAACGAGTGCTGGTTCCGCGATAGCCTTTAAGACCACATTATCAGAAATGCTTGTGGTATTTTGTGTCTTGGTGGCAGGCATGAAAGTCACTCTTCCTTGTGTTTGTAGGTCACGAAGTGTATTTTAATCAATTTATGGTGTTTCCTTGGTGCTATCAGCTCCAGGTTTAGAAGGGGAAGTCATTCCATGAATTACGAATCCCATGGCACACTTAAATTACCGTCTTGGAGTTCCGCCTGAACTACTCATGTGTGTTGCCGGACCAGAGTGCACCAGCATCTGCTCACTGCTACGTGCAGTGTGAAGGGGAGGTGAAGCGTGGCGTGTTGTCTGAAAAGACTGCAGTGAGACAACCGGATCAGTATCGGTATATCAACTTGAGCCAGAGTCCTGCCGCCGTGGGCACCAGTGGACAAGTTATCTTTTTGGCAATAGGAACCAGGTTTGGTGCACCAGCTGGACATCTATTCAGTGACGTGGCTGGTTTATTAGTTGACTGCTGTCGTCATCCGAGAGAGAGACAGTCACAGTGGAGTAAGTTAGTTGTAATTGGCCAGTGAGAGCAGAATCAGCTTTCAAATTGGAGCTGGAATGTGGCCATTTGGAGAAGAAGCTGATAGCGTGGCACAGCAGCGAGGAAATTGGTCTGGAGATGGCCCAGGAGTGTATGTGGCTTGCTGTCAACAAGAGACATCGTTCTGGTTAGAGCAACGGGCAATTTTTACCTCCACACGTCCAGAGAGCACGGACAGAGTACACGGCACAGCTGGGAGAAAGGAGGTGGTAGCAGAAGCGTGGTTTCCATCACGGCGGTTGAAAGGGAATGTGCAGTGGTGACTTGTGCTGCCTTATCGTGTTGCCATATTTGAATACCTAAAATTTTTATTGATAAAATACAGCGAGAACACTGAGTGCCTGTAATTTGTGAGGCAATTGATTGTATGGTTGAACTGTATTTTGTTGAAACACGGCAAGGTCGCTATTAGGCCTCAATATAGTAAAATATTGGTTTGTCGGTGGAATTCTATTTTAGGGATATACTTTATGCCGTTCGATGTTAGTTTTGCTTGTGGTCTTTCTAGTGTCAGCTTATGATGTCGGGCTTAGTTGGGTGTCCTACTGCTCCCGTGTTGGTGATCGTTGATGGTTATTGGTGTTCATTCTAAAGTTTGGTTGTTAATGGGTCAAAATATTGGTATTAGATTCTCTCTAATAGGTTAAGGCTCCTGAGTTTCTATATATTTATTTGTGCCGCTTTAGGATTAATTGTTGCTATGGGGAGAAAGTGTATCTTATTGAATGACCTTTTTCTGGATCAAGTATTAAGGTAATTTTATTAACTGAGCGCGAGTTCCAGGTTTGTGCTTTCCCTTACACGCCCTTACGTGGCTTACATAGAGTCTACGATTACACAATTTGCAGCCAAATTCCACTCTCACTTATCCTGTGATTCACATGTATGCAGCATGTAGAGCTGCATCACCTTCGGTCTAAAGATCGCAACAGCAAAACAGTATTGGCACTCACTGTACAAGACAACTTAGATTGTGCAATGTGTCAAACGTATGTGTACAGCTCAGACACATAAACCGGAATGCCTTACTCACATTGAAATCTATTACCTTTAAAAAGGAAATCGATATTAATTTGAGGTTGATAATGATCGTGGGAGTTTAGCTACTTCTCTGCCAAATTAAGAAATAAGTGGCCGAACTGGTGAAAATACGTTTTGTGAAGCGAGAGACAGCAACCATATAAAATCAATAATTTCCCAATATTGCTTTCGATGACCGCTCATGAAAATGGTGTGAGAGAGCTAACATCTTTGAAATATCAGTCTTATCCCTTGCTCCTACCTTGCAGTAACTATAAACAAAACACGACAGAACGTAATTAAATTATCACAGCACTAGATTTTAAACAAAGAGTAATAAAATATAAAGGCACCACGAGTCATGAGAGTTTCGCCTTGATACCAGAAATAGTCTCCGCCTTCCCTCCTGGAAAGCCTGTTGACCTATCAGATGAACTTTGACGTTATGAAGACCCTCCAATCCATCCCCTCTAAATCCATCCATAAACACCTTCTTCCTGCATTAGGAATCACCCAACTTCTGTCAAAGAGGGCGGCTAAGCGGAATGACGTTCGGGGCATTCTCTTGCCCTTGTGGTGGGAAACTGCTGTAAAAGACGGAAGAATCAGCAATGATCAACGGCATGAGGATGCAGAAGGCAATGGAAACCTTGTTTTAAAGACGTTTAATATGTATCTGCAGGACACGTGGCCTGTAATCGAAAAAGTGGTAAGATGATCTCTTCAGAAACATTCAGGACTAGTCCCCCACTAGGTTCTGTGGGAGGGGCTCCCAACGACGAACGAATAGGCAGCGAAAGGATACATTCTACGAGTCACCGGGGGGGGGGATGCTAGGGAAGATAGAAAATCTGAAAATGGAAGATGGGTATAGGGTAATACAAACCGCAGCACCAAATACTATAATGGGAGGAGGGATCGTTATAAAGAGGAATGTAAGGCACAAAGTGAAATACTGTGACCAGGTCAGTGATGTGATTGTTATCATCAGATTCGGCAGCCCAACACCGACAACCATATTTTAGGTATACGTGCCGAAGTCGCAAGCAGAAGTTGAAGAGGAACACACAGCGTATGAGTATACTGAAGGGGCAATTCAGTACCTAAATGCAGATGAAAACCTTAAAGTCATGAACGATTGGAATGCAGCTGTACGGAAAGAAATAGAAAGAGTTACTGGAGAATATGAGCTTGGTAGCAGGAATCAGAGAGAAGAGAGGCTACTTGAGTTCTAGAACTAGTAATAGCGAATCCTCTGTTCAAGAATTACAAGAGGAGGAGGTATACTTGGAAGAGCAGGGAGTTACTGGAATATTGATGTTAGATTACATCATGGCCAGGCAGAGATTTCGACATCAGATATTGGATTGTAGGGTGTAACCAGGAGCAGATACATGTTCAGATCACAATTTAGTAATGATGAAGAGGAGGCTGATGTTTCAGAAACTTGTCAAGAAGAATCAACGCAGGAAGAAATGGAATCGGATGCACTTAGAAATGAAGAAGCATGTTAGAAGTTCTCTGGTGCTGCAGATCAGTAACGCATAGTTTGGTGGGTAGTTCAGTTGAAGAGGAGTGGACATCTCTAAAAATGACAATCATAGATGCGGGAAAGAAAAACATAGGTAAGAGGAAGGTAACTGCGATGGAAAATGTGGGTAACAGAAGAAATACTTTAGCTGAACGATGAAAGAAGGTAGTACAAAAATGTTGAGGGCAGTTCAGTCACTTAGGAATAAAATAAATATTAAGTGTACGGAAGCTAAGGCGAAATGGGTGCCTAAAAATGTGTAGAAACCGAAAAAAAAATGATTGCTGGAATTACTGAGTCAGCTTACAGGAAAACCAAAATTCAAAGCAAAGGCAGTAACATTAAGACTGCAGTGGGAATTCCACTGTAAAATGAAGAAGAGAGAACGGCTGGGTCAAAAGAGTACCTTGAGTGCTACAGGGGAGGACTTCTCTGACGATTTGACAGAAAAGGAAACAGTCGATAAGAAAGATATAAGGGATTCAGTATTAGAATGAGATTTTAGAAGAGATTTGGAAGACTTAAAATCAAATAAGGCAAAAGGGATATACAACATTTTACCTGATTTTCTGAAATTATTGGTGGATGCGGCAGCAAAATGATTACTCACATTGGCGTGTAGAAAGAATTAGACTGGCGATATATCACAAGCCTGGCGGAAAATCATCATCAACATAATTCAGAAGACTGCAAGAGCCGATATGTGCAAGGAGTATTGCTGAAGCTGCCGACAAGACTAACATACAGAAGCGTGGAAAAAAGGGGATAAGTTAGATGATTATCAGTTTGGCTTTAGGAAAGGTAGTACGCACCACACAGAAGAATTATGAAGACACGTTTTTGAGATTTGTCATCCTGGAAAAAACTTTCTGCAGTGTAAAATGGTGCGAGATGTTTGAAATTCTGCTAATAGTAGTTGTAAGCTATAGTAAAAGACGGGTAATACAAAATATGTAGAAGAACCAAGATTGAACAATACGACTGGAAGACCAAGAACGAAATGCTAGAATTGCAAAGAGTGTAAGATAAGCATGTAGTCTTTCGTCCCTACTGTTCAATCCATACATCTAAAAAACAAGGATGGAAATAAAAGAAAGATTCAAGAGCAAGATTAAACAATGACAGAATTAAATGAAAGATTCAAATGCGGGATTAAAACTCAGGGTGAAAGGACGTAAGTGATATAAACCGCCCACTTTGGTATCCGCAGTGGAAATGAAGAGGAATTACATGATCTGTTGAATGGATTAACAGTCTAATTGGGACTGAGAGTAAATCAAAGAAAGACCAAAATAATGAGAAGTAGCAGAAGTGAGAATAGCGAGAAACTTTACGCCAGAATTGGAGATCACGAAGTAGACGACGGAATTGTGCTAGTTAGGCAGCAAAATAACCATTGACGGACGGCTCAAGGAGAGCATGAAAAGTAGATTAGCAATAAGAATGGCAAAGAGGGCCTTCCTGGCCAAGACGTGCCTACTAGTATCAAACATAGGTGCTAAGTCAGACAACAGCACACTCATACAGAATCCACTCATACAGAAATCAATCGCAGACCTCTGTGTTAAATAACGTTTCTTAATATGCACAACTTGTGCACAATAAAGTTTATTATTATTATTATTTGAAGAAGAAATTTCTGAGAATGAACGTATGAACCATAGCACTATACGTTAGTGAAACATGGACTATGGGAAAACCGAAAGAGAAGAGAATCAAAGTATCTGAGATGTGGTGCTACAGTAGAATGTTGAAAATCAGGTGTACTCATAAGGCAAGGAATGGTGAGGTTCTCCACACAATTGGCGAAGAGAATAATGTGTAGAAACAGTAATAGGAAAAAGGGCCATAACGATAGCATATCTGTTGAGACTTAATAATAACATCCATAGTAGTACAGGGAGCTGTAGACGGTAAAAACCTTAACGGAAGACCGAGATTGGAATAGTTCAAGGTATTTCCGTCCAACCTTTAGACTAACGACCAGCACCCGGGTTTCATCCATTAGAAGGAAGTGACGTATCAGAAGAAAGGATTAAATACACTCTACAAGAGATATTTTTACAAGATGGCTCCTGCAACCGATAAATAAACAAACACCGCTTAACTCACAAGTTTTCATTTACCGATAACCGCTTTCAGTCTGCGTTACAAATCATCTTGCGTTCTGCCACAGGAATGTGCATTTTGTCAACGTTTTGTTTTGTGAATTTCACACAGCGTTGACAAACTATGGTTTGCGGCACCAGACGTGAAGGTGATCTATAACGTAGATTGAAACCGGGGTTACCTGTAAATAAAAAGTTGTGGTCCAGGTGGCGTTTGTTTATTTGTTGTAACCGAAGGATCGCTGTTCCTTAGATATGACGTCAAACGTGAAGTTACCGCATTTTCTGAATAGGACCCAATGAAAATGCAATATTAATTTGTGTGCAATGTTTAGACCGGTTAATGAAGTACTTCATCTGATTTGTTACTGTGTAATGGAGGTTGGCCTGTCAAATACACCTTGAATTTAAGCATTATAGATCGCCCACAAGTGTGCGAAAAAGAAAAGAGAGGAAACAGTCTTCATATACTCGAAGCCTTATCTTACAGACAAAAAGGACGAAAAAATACGTGAAAGGGGCATACTTCATAAGAGCTGTGCATATCGCCTTTTTTAAACAACTTCTAGACCTCACTGCAGTGGTACAGTAGTAAATGGCATGAGCGGAAGAAGCTGCCAAGTAAAAAGACTGTTTGTAGATTCAAAACAGTTTCAGCTCCAGGCTAAACATCACATACCCTTACCCTCGTACTCCCTTACACCGTTTAGTATTCTCAATTTTGTACTGTTGTCTTTCGCCACCATGTACTGCTCGACGACAACCAGATTCGTTAGTGAGAACGAAGTACTAAATTTTGTTTTAGATTCTGATGCTGTGTATGTTTGTTCAATAAAATTATGATAATTCCACTTCATAAATGCGTGTAAGATCATTTTATGTCATCTTATGGTGTTTTGTTGTGTTTTCTATTCCTGAATATAATGTGTTTCTCAATTTTCTCTTTGATACTAGCAATTAACCTAGTTAAAGAATATCTCAGGTTCAAACATCAATTTTGTTTCACTACATAATTTAATATTCTTGTTGAAAGCAACTATATCGTGCTCTCTTTATGTATGCTGTAAGGTATGAGAGACGTCTGATTTTCTCCACAAATTACCACACTTGGCAAAACAAATTGCCTTCTTTTCTCTTTTATCAAAAAATCAACCATGTTCAATATTAACTCGACTACAAAGAATAAATGGAATATTTTTGCAATATTTTTCACTTGATTTGATCACTAACTTTGTTAATCAAAAATGCACCTTCCAAAACGTTTCACGGAAGAGGATGTAAAGAAATATAAGCGCGAATGAGAGTATAAAGAAAAATTTCCGAGAATAATTTTCTTTCTGCTGCCTGTTCGCTTTTTCTCTTTAGAGAACGGGAACGATGTCCCCTAAGAAACGTCGTAGCAACTTAACAGCTAGTGAAGAGCACTTTAGAGAATACTCGGGCATAAATACAAGAGGACTAAAAGTGTTCCGAGGACAGAAGGGAGAAAACTCTGGCAGGGAAGAGTAGCGGCTCCTACTGGGGCGCGATGAGAGGACCACTTATGAAAAGAACTTGTTATTTCGCACCTGCATATTCGTGTGCTGAAGTAAAATGTCACGATTCGAATGAGCAGTTTTTGACATCAAAAGCACATATAATGAAAAGAGAACACTGCAGGGATGATAGAAAACATTCATTAACGGGACGGAGCAGTATTTATTCTGACCTCTTCTTCTGAAATTTAATATCCCCTACTTTTACTGACGAAACAATGGTTCATTTATTCTTTTTCTCTTGTATGGAAGGCATAGCAGCTGAAGAAGATGAAAGAAATGTAATTTCGGATTCAATTCGAGAATAAAAGGCTTGAGATAATTTAGAGATGGTGCTACAGTCATATGTTGTAGTTTACTCGACCGAAATTATCACAGGATACTAATTTAATGTGGTTGGGTTCAGCACGCATGAGGTGATTAGGGTCACAAAGACATAAAAAGTGGCAGAATGCAAATAAGGCTCGAGCTCTGATGGTTCCGTAGAAACTTAACTATCGACATTGATGCTTCGGAGATATCGTCTCCTGGAATTCGAAGATTTTCGATAATATTTTAAATTACAAGTCAGAACAAATAACAAAAGAAATATATTTTTCATGTGATAGAATTACAAATTAACAATACTCTGACTTTTTATCTTTCCTTGTACTGTGGAACATTGCTTATTGCCAAATTTCATGAATTTAGGGCAGTAGAAAATAGCACATAGGTTTAGATGAAGAAATTAACTGGTTTCGAGATATGTAAATTAAATGGCTGTATTTTTTGACTGCTGAAACTTAAGAAATTGAGTTTTATATATCTCTATGGAACCTTCGACCTTAGTATGTAACAAATTTCAACGTAATATGTCTAGCCTTTAATGAGTAGAAGGGTTTCTAACAATCGGACTGACAGACATACAGACACACACACAATAAATTAATCCTATAAGGATTCAGTTTAACAAGTGACGTACAGAACACCAAAGAGGAAATATAAGTTATTGATGAAAAGGAACCCAAATGAAGCCTTTACGATGCAATAATACCTTCTGAATTGTCTTGAGAATACGTCTTATAATAGACTACTATACAGAAAGCTCTTACACCACATTAAAAGAATGTGGAAAGCTATTGCGTATTATAACAGCTATCAAATACAAAAATTTCCTTTGGGTGCATTTTTTGTCTGCTCTAATAGCGACTATTTGGTATACACAGCTTCATAACCTCAAGCAGAGCTCTAATCATTATAATTGAAGGAGTGTGGGTGTTCGGGTAGTTGAGTAAGTCTTTTACCGAAAGGTGTTGTGCCTTAAATAACGTTTCTTTGTGGTTTGCTGAAAGACTAAAAACTAATATTTAATTCGTTTCAGTGCACGTTTGATGCGGATGATGTAAATATCAAGTAATCTCTAAGCTCTATTTTGTTGTATCGCTCCCACGCTCATCATTCTACAGCCCTGCACTACAAGATTAGTGATTTTCTATGACGTTCACAGGTATACCATATCAATACAAGCCCATACATATACTTCAGAAAGAAAGTGAATCGATCACATTGGCTCAACGCTAAGTAAAGTAGAAGGCAGTCTTCTGGTTGTTTGTAGGATACAAGGAAACAAATATTTGTCTATGAACGAGGCTGATGTCAGACGATTATCCTGTAAGGATAAATTCTAAAATATATATGCAACCACTGCAGTTCATCATAGTTGTTTGACTGTGGTAATAACGCGTACATAAATGTTGTGTCCAAAAGTGTTTTTCTAAAATAAACAACAAATTTTTCTCGCAGTACTATCATATTAATCAGTCGTGATATGCCCACTTGACACAAGACCTCTAACAGCCTGTCCATAAAGTACAGAGTCAAAAGGAGTCGTAGTTACACTGTTGGCTGTAAACAGGTCGTTAGATGCCTTTTACCATGCATGTTCCCCCGCCATCATCGTAACAACGAATAGCTCTTTCTAGTTAACAGAGTATGTAAGATCGTTTCATTGTTCCACAGATCTGACTCATTACTGCCTTAAACTATAGGAGGCGTCTAGCATTTGCTACTGTAATTCATTGCTTGCAAGCCATTATGTGCTACTGAATTTTAAGCTAGTTGAGCGGAACCGTGTTGGTTCCAAGAGAATACGCTCTCTAAGTTTGAAAATAGTAAATGACATCTGGCAAGGAACCAATCTTTCACCATTCGACGAACCAGATATTATTTCTGAGTAATGGTAGAAACTGTACATTGGTACATATGGTCAGGCTTCCCATAAATACTTGAAATTATATGACATTTGTAAGCTCCTTACCAATAGTAGCGAGTATGCAAATGACTGAGTACGCAATTTTCAGGCTGCAGTTGAATAGCGTTTTCGTCTTATGCAATTCATGAAAATGCAGAGCTCGTTTTTTGATTACAAACTTGAGGGTAAACGTTGGCAGTGACACAGCATGAGGAAGTTACTTTTGCATTTAAATTTTGCACTAAAGTGTAGATATACTACTGAGACCTGTAAAACATGAGGAATGCTGCGTTGAGTCGGTGAGAGCATATAGCTACAACTGTGTGTAATACGCATTTAGACGCCAAACGATGTACCTACGACATACAAATGTGCACCTATTAATGAAACGTAGACATACGAGGGACGTTCAGCAAAGAAAGCAATACTTTTTTCCTTAGTTTTATTCAGGATTCCATTACACCACATCATTTCCCACTCTCTTAGCTAAGAACCATATTTTTCAACGTAACATGCGTTTATTGCGATGGCCTAACGCCACTTTACTGGGAGGGCCTGTGTAACCTCATGGTACCGTTCTACTGGTAGATGTCGGAGCCAACATCTTGCTGCATCAATAACCTTCCCGTCATCCATGTACTGCTTCCCGCCTAGTACATCCTTCTTTGGGACAAACAGATGGATATAAGAAGGTGTGAGACCCGAGCGGTAGGATTGATCAAGGACAACACTCCAATGAAGTTTTGCAAGCTCTTCTCGGTTTCGGAGTGTTGTGTGAGGCCTTGTATTGTCGTAGCGAAGGAGAAGTTCGTTTGTATTTATGTGATGAGGAACTCGCTGAAGTCGTTTCTCCAGTTTTGTGAGGTTAGCGTAGTTTGCTCCAAAGTTGATCGTTGCACCATTCGCGATGTTAAACAGAATAATTCCTTCAGAGTCCCATAAGACCGTTGTCATGACTTTACCGGCTGCGGGTGCTCTTTTGAACTTTTTATTCGGAGGAAAGGTGGTGTGCCGCCACTCTATGGACTGCCGTTTTGATACCTGTTCGACGTTTTGACCGCCTGTGATGAAGTTCGAGAAGACAGTAGCCACGAGCTGCCCCGTAATGCGCAAGCAGTTCCGCAGAGATGGTCCTTCTTTGTCCCTTACGGTCTTCAGTTAGGTGGCTGGGAAGCCAGTGGGCACACACCTTTGAATACCCCAATTTTTGGACGAGTGTGTCAGCATTACGAACTGAGACGTCCATTTGAGCAGCGAGATGTCTGATTGTGATGCGTCGATCATCTCGAATAAATGTCAGCACGCTCCGACACTGCAGGAGTCCCAGTTCTGTGCGGCTTACCGGTACACCGGAGATCTGAGAGGTTTGCTTCCGCAGCTCGTGATCTAGCTGCTAGCATTGCTGCCTCTCGATCACACGGTCCCGGGTTCCAGTCCCGGCCAGATTGGGGATTTTCTCTGACCGGCGACTAGGAGTTTGTGCTGTCCTCAACATTTCATCGTCATTCGTTAACGTTGCGAAGTTGGACTGTTGTAAGATTGGGACTTAGTACGGACACTGATAACAACGCTGTTGAGTGTCCCACAAACCAATCATCAGCACCGAAAAGGTTTGCGCGACCTTGTTCCGATGATGACAGACGCCTCGCTCAACGACTCAGTGTCAGGTCTCCGTTGACATTCTGCAAACACCTATGAATATCTGTGATGCTTTGGTTTTCCCCCCAAAGAAAAGAAATGAAATCTGCCTGCTTGAAACCCACCTTCGTTACAGACGCCATTTTGAAGGCGCCGCAACATACCTGATCTCCATGAAACTGTAGCGTCAGATGTGGGAATATTCCACGATGTCTCACAAAAAATTTCGCATTTTTTTCCAGCCTTAATTGGTTGAGAGAAAAATGTGTCCTTACTAACTGAACGCCCCTTGTACAATCTGCTAACAGTGTTAGCTAAAGAAGATTTTTTATGGCAATTACAGCGTTGAATTTCCAGCTCACAGAAACGTAATATTCATGTGTATTTTAACGTATTACCTCAGACGAAGGCGGATGAAAACTAGAAAAGCGTCCTGTCGTAAATAAAGCTTTATACAATGTGCTTGGTTGCTGTATTTCAAAAACTAATTTAATCAACAGCCACAGAGTTCAATCAGGCATACGTCGGTTAAAATGAATTACTGTGAAATCGGTCGAATCTCTTGCAAGAACCCGTGAAATCTGGCACTGTTTCCTCCCACTGTTTTGCATGAAATTCATTGACTTGTAATCTGTCGTCTTGCAAACTAACTTGACACCTCCAGTGACACCATTACGGTCGATAGAATGTTAAAGCGTAGTCGGAGGAAAGACAACGATTTACTCTGTACCCTGCGTCGGCTGCCTGAGATTCGGTTTCTCTCCCTTTTTTCTGCTCTGTTTCCACCTCTCATGTACTTTCATTCCTCTTCGCTCTTGCCTCTTTCGTGTTTGGTTCTCTCCTTTAGTCGCAGCTGATCCGTCACACAGTAGGCTTCTATCTTCGGCACCTCCGCCTGTCCAGGCGGCATCGCAGTCGTATGCTATGTAAATCGCGGCAGTTCCGCCGGCTTAGTGTTCGCCTGCTGCCGGCAGACAGTGGCGGCCTGTGGTCCAGTCCGGACGAGCAGGCAGAGCCGCGGGGAAATTGAATCACTCCCGGAGAGCCGCGATCCGTGTTCCATCAGATACGCGCGGTAACGGCCCCACCCTAAAGTGGAGTGGACGACCGCCCCTGCCTTATCTCCCCTTTATTCCTTTCTGTCGATGCACTCTAATCGAGGAATGAAAGGAAAGATGTACTACCAACCGCAACTGTTATGGTCTAAAAGAGATTCACATCCATTGTACGTTCAAACTACAAAAGAAAAATAATTTTATTCACATTCATTCAAGTACACATAAAAAGTCCTTTATACTTGTTACCAGTTTTTAAGCAGAAATTGCTTAGTGTAATAAGAGTTGTGCACGATGATATTAAATTAAATCTGAAACTTGGCTCTCTATCTTTTAGACATTTCATGTTATTGGGCAAATGATCAAAAATTTTTATTGCTACATATTGAAATCCAGTCTGAGCCACTGAAAACTTTGACAGTGGGTAATACAGGTATTTCTTCCCTCTACTGTTGTAGGTACGTGAATCTCGGAACTTCTCAATCTGTTGTAGATTACTGACGACGATTTTCATTTGCAAAAATACGTGTTCTGAAGGCAGAGATAAAATGCATAGCTCCTTGAAGAGGTACCTACATGACTTCTGCGGGTGAACAGTATTATTCTTACTGCTAGCTGTTGTGCAGTCAATACCTACTAAGTGATGAGTTACCCCAGAAAATTATTCTGTACGACATTACTGAGGGGAAATATACAAGATATTACAGGAGGCTGGTACGTTTGCTTCCAAGATTAGCAAGTATAGAAGAACGAAAGCAGCTAAACTTAATTGTCTGAGAAGCTCAGTAATATGCTTCTTCCAGTTCAAGTTTTCATCAGTATTTACACCCAAAAATCTGGAGCATTCTATTCTACTTTCTGACTCCTGATCATGTGCTAAATCAACCTCCGATTTGTAGTACGGAACTGAATGTAGCATGTTTTGTTTTAAAGTTTAAAAAGACCACGTTTTGAGAGAAGCACTTAAGAGTTCTATGCAAAATATCAATTACTAACTCTTCTGCTGCTTTCTCTCTAATGGTATTTACTAAAACACGCAGAGCAAAACAACCAATTTTGCTAGTTTACATACACAAGGAATAGGAATGGACCCAAAATGGAAAGCTGTGGGACTCCATTTGTGACTTTACTCCAGACACAAAAATTTTCTATCTTTTCGACATTGACTCAGTTATTCGGCATAATCTTTTGCTTTCTGCTTGTCAAGTTTTGTTTGATAGGTAAATGTATAAATAGCATTCTCGGTGGAGCAACCTTTTTGGAATCTAAAGATTGACGTGCTAACAAGGGAAACTTCCCTGCCTCCCCCCCCCCCCCCCCCGCGCCCGCGCATGCCCAGTAAAAAGCTAAAGATCAAGCGTGGAAACTGGAATAAGGTGTACTGAACAGTGCAACAAGAAGTAAAACAGAAACAGTCAACGGTCATAGCTTAGGATGTGCAGCATCGAGCTACGAGTGTAGCTCCGGCGTTGTCGTTACGTGTGCCACGGTGCTGGACTGCGAATGGAGAGATCTGTGTTGAAACCTCCCTCGTGCCTAACTTCTTTTTCTTTTCCGCAAAATTATGAACTGTCCATTCGGTCGTTGACGTGTCTGTTCGCTGTACTGAAATTTGCGTCTGAGTCGTAGTGTAACGTCCGTTTACAAAAGCTAGGTGTATCGAAGGGACATCCATACGTACGTACCTCCTATTTGTTCTACGCACGTACCACATGCTATGACTCTTGCGTTCCGTTTAGGAACTTCTGACGATTGAATTCCTTTGTTGTAACATAGTTCACACCCCTTTATTTCTTTCTTCCTTTTCTGTGAGAGGATTATGCGGCATCTCGCCTGCTCTCCCTATTCCTCACATTCCCTTGCGACGGTAACGTATTCTTACCTCGTGATTCATATTCTATGACTATGTATAACATGTCCGCCCCGATAGCTGAGTGGTCTATGTGGCGGATTGCCGTCATACGCACCAGGATTCGATTCGCGGCTGGGTCGGGGATTTGCTCCGCTCAGGGACTGCGTGTTGTGCTGTCTTCATCATCATTTCATCCCCATCCGGCTCGCAGGTCGCCCAATGTCGCGTAGAATGTAATAAGACCTGCACCAAGGCGACCGGACCTGCCGTGCATAGGGCCTCTCAGCCAATGACGCCAAACGCTCATCTCCATTTACTAATGTATAACATGACAATTGCGAAGACTACAGAAGGAGAACAGACACGCCAATGACCGGATGGACAGTTCATAAATTTGTGCAAAAAATGGGGCATGAAGGTAATTTGAACACAGATCTGCCACTTTGTAGTCAAACACCGTGAGCTCACAAGCTTGAAACTTTCACTGTTTATATTTTGCTTTTTTTCGACACTTCAGTACACTTTCTTTCTGTTTTCGTACTTGATCTGTGTTTTTGACAAGCTATCCACTGGGCCACGTTACCACTAAATCTGAGAGGGGTGGGGGGGGGGGGGGGCTGCGATAGGGAGTTCTCCAGTTAAGTGTGAGACTACCTTAAGTACAGTGCTTTTTCGAATATATTGGTAACACTTTGTCAGCGAGGAAACTGTAGGATAATTGTTTGTCCGCCTTGTCACCTTCTTGTGAAGTGACTTAATAATTGTATTTTTTAACTTGTCAGGAAAAATTCCCTGTGCCAGTGATGCATTGTATGTATCACTTATGACGTTACTTACAAAGTTAGAACAACTTTTCAGAATTGTGTTTGAAATACCATCAATCCCATAAAAGCTCTTGTTTTTTAGGGTTCTTGTAATTATCGTCGTTCGGTCCTGTCTCCAACTCACAGTACAGCAAGTAGGTCCAGAATTTTTATTGGCTATTGGGGCGCGCCCATACTGCCAATTACGACGATACGAATTCAGGACAACACAATAACCAGTCCCCTAGCGGAGAAAATCTTCAGCTTGGTACGGAATCGAATACCAATACCTTCAGTTAGCAAGGTCCGTAACTTTCAGGTTGCAGTTGAATAGCGTGTTAGTGTTATACACTAGGGACCGAGCGAGGTGGCGCAGTGGTTAAACACTGGACTCGCATTCGGGACGACGACGGTTCAATCCCGCGTCCGGCCATTCTGATTTAGGTTTTCAGTGTTTTCCCTAAATCACTCCAGGCAAATGCCGGGATGGTTCCTTTGAAAGGGGACGGCCGACTTACTTTCCTAATCCGATTAGACCGATGACCTCACTGTCTGTTCTCCTTCCCCAAACAACCCGACCCCAAACCTCTTATACACTAGAAGAGAGGAAATACTAGAGTGCTATGTAAGGGATTTATGTTCCCCGATCTTTCTTAGAATGCAGCTCTTTGAACAAAGCCATCAACTTGACCTGAACCAACAAAATAATTAACTTATGGGATTTCTAGAGGTACTTTCTATTCAAAGACGACACCATAAGACGCAGAAAGTAAAAAGCTGTTAACTCTTAGCTACACACTGCTAGGTGAGACGGGAGACCTCAGATGAGTATGCAATATCCGCTAAAAAATAGCTCAAGCAGGTGTTACGAAGAAAAAATCAGATTCTGTAGTTCTCAAAGACAACCGCGGAGGACCTAAACCATTCAAATTTACTGGACGAGACAGAATTTAAGCGAACAATCACGGTAACATATCACCAGAAACGTTTCTCATTACAGTCGTTTTAAATATGAAAGGGAATATCTTATTGGTGTGTTACACATAGCCTGCATGTTTGCTGCTTTTAAGGTAAAGTATCCTGACCGGTTTAGTTTTGTATCATATAAATTCTACCGCAAAGTAATCCGTAACGAGTTTCTTAAGCTATCGTTTAGAAGACAAGGAGTGACGCCTGCAAAAGTTGTGATTATTTAAACATGAAATCGGAAGTTATTGACCCCATACAATAAACTAAATCAAGAGAAGCGCTCTAGCTACACCACAGAAAACTTAATAGTGCCCTTTCTGCACTGGAAATTGATGCAATATCTAGTGCATTACAATGTACCTTTGATATAGACTTACAAATAATTTTCTTTTTCCTACATGAAGGCATAGTAATATGTATGATTCACGTCACCTCTCTTGGTATTACTTCAACATGTGCATTACTGATGCGAACTATGGCGTAATGTGCTTGTATATCGAGGGGCATGGAGGTACACTATGTGATGAAAATTATTCGGACACCTGGATGAAAATGACTTAAAGTTCGTGGCGCTCTCCATCGGTAACACTGGAATTCAGTATGGTGTTGGCGCACACTCAGCCTTGATGACAGCTTCCGCTCTCGCAGGCATACGTTGAATGAGGTGCTGCAAGATTTCTTGGTGAATGGTAGCCCTTTTTTCACTGAGTGCTGCACTGGAGAGAGGTGATGGCGTCGGTCGGCGACGCCTGGCACGAAATCCACCTTCAGGAAACATCCCAAAGGTGTTATATAGAATTCAAGTCAGGACTTAGTGCAGGCGAGTCCATTACAGGGATGTTATCATCGTGTAACCACTCCGCCACAGGCAGTGCATTATGAAAAGCAGCTCGATCGTGTTGAAAGATGCAATAGCCACCCACGATCTGCTCTTCAACGGTGGGAAGAAAGAAGGTGCTTGAGACATCAGTGTAGGCCTGTGCTGTGATAGTGCCACGCGAAACAACCAGGGGTGCAATCCCCCTCCACGAATAACACGACCACACCGTAACACCACCACCTCCGTATTTTCCTGATGACACTACTAGAGACGCTGGCAGATGACGTTCACCGTGCATTCGTTATACCAACACCATGCCATCGGATCGACACGTTGTGTACCGTTATCCGTCACTCCACACATTGTTTCTCCACTGTTCAATCAGCCAATGTTTACGCTCCTTAAACCAAGCGAGGCGTCGTTTGGCATTTACCGGCGTGATGTGCGGCTTATGAGCAGCCGCTCAACCATGAAATGCGAGTTTTCTCACCTCCTGCCTACCTGTATGGTACTTGCAATGGATCCAGGTGCAGTTTGGAATTCCTGTGTGATGGTCTGGATAGATGTCTGCGTATTATACACTACGACCTATTACACATTACGACCCTTTGCATCTTTCGGCGTTTGCTGTCAGTCAACAGACGAGGTCGGCCTGCACGCTTTTGTGTCTTACGTGTCCCTTCACGTTTCCACTTGACTATCACATCGGAAACAGTGTACCTGGGAATGTTTAGGAGTGTGGAAATCTCGCTTACAGACGTATGACACAAGTGAAACCCAATCACCTGACCACCTTCCAAGTCAGTTCTGTGGAGCGCCCCGTTCTGCTCGCTCACGATTTTTAGTGACTACTGAGGTCGCTGATATGGAGTACCTGGCAGTAGGTGGGAGCAACATGCACCTAATATGAAAAACGTTAATACTCTATATGACCCCCGCTTTTGTGTTGATTACTTTGAACTGATTGAAAGTATCTGTTCATTGTCTTTTTATCGTGAACTGCTGCGTAATGTCTTTCACTTGTTGCACATGAATCATGTAATGAATAAAACTTCTCGTTACCGTATTTACTACGCGTGGAATAGGGACACAATTTTATCAACATTTCCGTGGTTATGTTAGTGAGCCATGGCGCATCGATCTGGTGGATCTTCGATAGCTAGTTCATTTCCCGCTTTTCGTGACCGTTGGACAGGTGGAGTCTACGATGGAAGAGTCCTACGGCGGCGTACGCAGAGCGGCGCTGGGGCGAGTCGACAGCGAGTTCTCGTGTGTGGAGTTGTTCGGCGAGTGACTGGTCACTTGGGAGATGTGTCTGTTCCTCTTGTCTCCATAAAATGCGGCCGCAGCTAAGAAGCGGTGGTGTTGGTCATCCCTGACGACGAAAAATTTATCTTCTCGACGCCTATTGTGCGTGGATGAACGTCAAACGTGGAGCTTTACCTTCGTAGCCTTTAATGGCCATGAGAGTCTGCTTGTTGCCAAGTTGCAATGACGTTCTTCTGAATGGTCTGTAGCCACAAGAGACAACAGAACTAACTGTTGAGTTGCCGTGTGGTGTTTTCAGGATAAGAAAGGGAATCAATTCCTTCAATAATATCTAGATTGCTTTGGAAAATTGGAACAGCACCTTTCCATTTCTGATTTCGAGAAGTCATATTTGCATTAAGTTGAAATAACTGATTAACATTAATAAATGTGGACTAGACATTTTAATTCTTGGATTGACAAACGGGATTTTAAACTTTTTGTTTAATGTTAATCATATTAATCATACCTGAATTAAAATTTAAAAAAAAAGAAGATTTGAAGTGTGATGTTCTACCTTGTGTATTGTGTTCTATTGAACTATTTTAATTTTTTTTCTTTCAGAATTTGGCATCATAAAGGTATATTGTGACTTCACCTGCAGTTGATAATGGGCGTTGTACACGCTGGTTGGGACAGCAATTTAGTTGGGGATGGCAAAATGTAAGCATCGTTTAAAATTTTTGGTGATCTGCTTCCTAGGCCTTATCGAACCCTTACCTTATTTCGTTCTCATTCTGCTGTAGCTGAGCATAATTTTTTTAAGGAATCCTGGTCCCCTTACCTGTTATTAATAGTGACCTTGCCGCTCTACTGACCGAGCTTAAGATGCTATTGGAATTCTGGAATTTTGGATGTCTCATTCTTCTGTGTTGCACTGTGTTTAAGACGTGCTGTAGCAGTCAGTGCCCAGCGGTTCTAGGCACTACAGTCTGGAACCGCGCGATCGCTACGGTCGCAGGTTCGACTCCTGCCTCGGACATGGATGTGTGTGATGTCCTTAGGTTAGTTTGGTTTAAGTAGTTGTAAGTCCTAGGGGACTGATGACCTCAGAAGTTAAGTCCCATAGTGCTCAGAGCCATTTGAACCATTTTTGTAGCAGTCGGTAGCTCGGACACTCTCCCACCGTTTATCTGTGTTTACGCTGTGGTAAGCAGGTTCAGAGTCAAATGGTTCAAATGGCTCTGAGCGCTACGGGACTTAACGTCTGAGTTCATCAGTCCCCTAGAACTTACAACTACTTAAACCTAACTAACCTAAGGACATCACACACATCCATGCCCGAGGCAAGATTCGAACCCGCGACCGCAGCGGTCGCGCGGTTCCAGACTGTAGCCCCTAGAACCACTCGACCACTCCGGCTGGCGGTTCAGAGTCGGCTGAACGTAAGGACGACCCCTTGGCCCGTACTTAGGCTGTAGGGTTTCCTAGGCCAGCCGTGTGGCCGCAGTGTGCGGCGCAACAGCTTGTGCCCGGCGTATTTACACCAAACTGAAGTAGTTATCTCGCGTTTCAATCTTTCATTTTCTTATGCCTTTGTCCCGCAGTTTTCACAGGGTCGGCATGGGTACGGTCGGAGTTGGCATAGTTAATTGAACGGATGGCCGGATGCCCTTCCTGTCGACACCCCGTGCCCCTGGGGATGAAATCAGTGTACCCAAGCTGTCTGCGTCTAGTGTAAACCATGAAATAATGCGAAAGTGTCTGAAATGTCTGCGAGTCGTGTAACTGAAGCCGGACGTGCGGACATACCCAGTATTCAGCTAGTGGTATGTGGAAAACCGCCAAAAAACCACATCTCGGCTCGCATGCACACTTGCCGTCGTCGTTAATCTGCTGGGTGGACTCGATTCGGGGCTGGTGTGAGTACCCGAGTCCAGGAAGAAGCGCATTGGTGCTCTCGGCTATCCTGGCGGATTTATCTTGCGTTTCGGTAATCAATATTTGTTATTGTAAATTATACTGCCTTTTCCCGTAGAGCCTACTTGGTCTTTTCATTTCTCAGATTATACCCTCCACTTGGGTGAAGTAACGAAACGTGACTGGCACGAAGTCGGCTTTCCAAATCATCCCATAGGTTTTCTGTTGGATGCAGGTCACGATTCTTTGGTCACGTCAAATAAAAAGTCTAATTTTAATACATTATTAACATTAGATTTTTTATTTGACCTGAGCAGTTGTCGCTATCAAGAACAATATTCTTTTTCCTGTTTGCAACTAACCAAGAGTTCAGAGCCTTTTGAATACAAGAGGTCACCGTATTCCATCTTCTACACTATGTGATCAAAAGTATCCGGACACCCCCAAAAACATACGTTTTTCGTATTAGGTGCATTGTGATGCCACCTACTGCCAGGTACTCGGTATCAGTAACCTCAGTAGTCATTATACATCGCGAGAGAGCAGAATGGGGCGCTCCGCAGAACTCACGGACTTAGAACGTGGTCAGGTGATTAGGTGTCACTTGTGTCATACGTCTGTACGCGAGATTTCCACACTCATAAACATTCATAGGTCCACTGTTTCCAATGTGATAGTAAACTGGAAACGGGAAGGGACACAAGCGTACAGGCCGGCCTCGTCTATTGACTGACAGGGACCGCCGACAGTTGAATAGGGTCGTAATGTGTAATAGGCAGTCATTTATCCAGACCATGACACAGGACTTCCAGACTGCATCAGGATCCACTGCAAGTACTATGACAGTTAGGCGGGAGGTGAGGAAATTTGGATATCATGGTCGAGCGGCTGCTCATAAGCCACTCATCACGGCAGTAAATGCCAAACGAGGCCTCGCTTGGTGTAAGGAGCGTAAACACTGGACGATTGAACAGTGGAAAAACGTTGTGTGGAGTGAAGAATCACGGTACACAATGTGGCGATCCGATGGCATGGTGTGGGTTTGGCAAATGCCCGGTGAACGTCATCTGCCACCGTGTGTAGTGCCAACAGTAAAATCCGGTGGTGGTGGTGTTATGGTTTGGTCGTGCTTTTCGTGGAGGGGGCTTGCACACCTTATTTAGTGGGGCACTATCACAGCACAGTCCTACATTGCTTCCCACTGTTGAACAGCAACTCGGGAATGGCGACTGCATCTTTCAACACGTTCGAGCACCTATCCATAATGCATGGCCTTTGGCGGAGTGGTTACACGAAAATAACGTCCCTGTAATGGACTGGCCTGCACAGAGGACTGACCTGAATCCTATAGAACACCTTTGGAATGATTTGGAATGTCGACTTCGTGCCAGGCCTCACCGACCGACATCGATACCTCTTCTCAGTGCAGCACTCCGTGACGAATGGGCTGCCATTCCCCAAGAAGCCTTCCAGCACTTGATCGAACGTATGCCAGCGAGAGTGGAAGCAGTTATCAAAGCTAAAGGTAGGCCAACACCATATTGTATTCCAACATTACCAATAGAGGGCGCCACAAACTTTAAGTCATTTTCAACGAGGCGTCCGGATACTGTTGATCACATAGTGCGTTTTGTCTAAATTATTTTGCAAATACTTTTAAGCATGTGATGGCCTTACAAACTGATAAATGATTGCTTCATCTGCAAATATTCTAATAAGGCTGCTCATATTGTCTCCAAATTCATTTAAAATATACGATGCGTGTTTATCTAACAAACATTTTGAAGTAAAACTGAAACAAGTAGAGTTGTCTTAGGAACTTTATCCTTATCCTTTTCTACATTCTTCCTAACAGTATTAAGATACTTATCGTATCGTACAACCAGCTTTTGAATACCGTTCCCCTAGAAATCAGCTACTTAAAGGCGTTGTAACAATGTACCAAACAGATTTCTTGCCACTTATGGTCGATGGGATGGTACGAAAGTGGGTGAGTGCTTTTAAAGATGGGCGTTCGAATGTGCATGACGAAGTCCAAAGTGAGATACCTTCAGTTATTACTGGCTAATTGATGCAGAAACTTGATAAAAATGTGAGAGGGAACGGACACTTTACAATTTAGACATCATGTGATGAATTTCCTCAAGTGTCAAGAAGTGTGCTTTATGTAATTGTTCTAGAAAGTTTGAATAACCGAAAGTAGGTGCTAATGTCTACGAAGAAGGTATTCAAAGACGGTAGTCTGATAAGGTGCCTCAGTATTGGTGGCAACTATGTAGAAAAATACATTACAACACACGTTTTCACGTAAAAATAAAGCTGGTAAGAAAAGTCTGCTAGTTTTACCTTTATCTCAAGACGGCACTTACTTAAAAACCACACTTCGTACGCTACAAAAAGGAGAGGACCTACAACACTTCATTTTGGAGTGCCAGATATCATTTTTGTTTTACTTGACGATTTCCCGTCAGTTACTACAAACTGTGACCTTTCTGAGAGGGAATTACGAATCCAGTCCAACAGCTGAGACGAAATTTGATAAGAATAAAGAATGGCATTAAAAGCCATTAGGATTTCTACAAATAAAATCTCAGTGTGAGTTAGATTGAAGTTTTGGTTGTCTTTCACAAGAAAGGTATTTTCTGAATCCTTGCTTACTGTGTGTCAATAGTTTGTTTTCCTCGAGCTAACTTAAACTCTTCCAACACAGTATTTGTTGCAAAACCCTACTTCATACCGATGTCGTTGGTCTGAGTCTGTAATTCCTCGTATTACCCCTACTCCTTCCTCGTGTGTTGGTGTGCCCTGTGCAACTTTCCATTCTGTAGGTGCGGATCTTTCGTTGTACGAGTGGTTGTCTATGATTGTTAAATACGCAGGTAATATATCAGCATACTCTGGAAGGAATGTAACTGATGTTAAATCTGGACCGAACGACTTGCCTGTATTATTGCTTTGTTATACCGAGAACATCCAATTCTAAATTGTGCTAGTAGCAGTTGTTGACTCGAATTTGGAATATACACTTCTCTTTCGTTGGTGAAGGAATCCCGATAAACCGTATTTAGCAACTCTGTTTTAGCGGCCAGTCCCCGGTAATATTACCAATAGTATCAAGCACTGGAGTACTGATCGTAACCTGTCGCTGGTGTACTTCACATACTGCCATAATCTGTTTGTATTTTTTGCCAGATCTCGAGACAGAATTTCGTTGTCGAAGGTATTAAATACACCGAAGTTCGCGCTAAATTTGGAGCTTCCATAAAACTTCGCCAATGTTGGGAGTTTTGAATTCTATTAAATTTGGCATGCTTGTTTCGTTGAGTCGGCGATAGTTCTCTATTTTGTGAACCGTGGAAGGGTCGGTTTCGTCTCTTATTAATTTATTTGGTACAAATTTCTCTATGGTGTCCATAATATTTCATTAAATGTTAAACCTCCTCAGGCGTACACATACATAGTTCAGAAGGAACGGAGACTGCCTCTTAGGAAGGCGTCAAACGAATTTTCACCCGCTTTTTCAGAAAGATGTATTTCGAAGAGTGTAGGGTGAGTGTTGGACTGATGGGCCGAGTGGAAACACTGTTGATAGTTAGTGATGACTTTTATTGGCTTCAATACATGGCGTAACATGGTGAACATGACCTTCTCTTTGTCCGGGACTGACGTGCACTGATGAACCAAAACGTTGTGGCCATCTGCATAATAGTTTGTTTGTCCGTATGTGGAACGAAGTATATAACTGAGTCTGCATGTCATGGATTCAATAGAGTTTGGTAGGTTTGTGCAGGTATGTAGCATTAAAAGCCTACGAACAGCCCATGTAATTCGAGTAAATAACTGGCCGCTGATTTGTGTACATTGCGGTATACCCATGAGCGACCCAGATGAGTTCCTTAGGCTTTACACCGGGCGAATTTGGTCGCCGAGATATCGGCATGAGTTCACTATAATGCTCCTCTAACAAATGTAGCAGGGTTCTGGTTCCGAGAGGCGAACAATTAAAATAGCTGAAAGATGACATCGCCGTGGGGGAGTCATCAAGCATGAAGTGATGCAGGTGGTTCGCAGCTGTTAGTGTGTCTTCGATTACTACCACAAGTTCCATGCAAGCGCAGGATTATGTATTCTATAAAATAACACTGCTCTCAGCAACGGCCGTGGTGCACTGTACGTTTCTAACCGCCGTTCACCACGATGACGACGCTTGTGCATACGACCATAACCTAGTGTAGCAAAAATGTGTTTCGTCCGTGGAGCTGTCGAATCCCGATGGTCCGACGCTCAGTGCATTGGGTCAAAACTTGAACACGTTGCGCTGTCTGCAGCGGAGCTTCATATTCAACAATGTACGATGAAAGGTGTGCTCCGAAACACTTGCGCTCTTTTAGCAGAGATACAAATCACCACCTATCCTACATTACAGAGCAGCCAAGCCTCTGAAACCCACGTTCGGCGAAGCATCGTGGAGGTCCAACCATTTGGCGTCTAGTGGTAGTTTCACTCTGTACCCATTGACGTAGATGCTCACGGCAGTACATGTGAACATTCGACTACCTTGCCGTTGTCGAGATACTCGTTCACAGGCTCTGCATCATAATAATCTGATGTGTTTCTTCAATTTCTCCAGGCGTATTTTATGACGAAATAAATCTCGGGTGAAGAGCGTGGTATGAGTGTACATAGGACACAATATTTCGGCCATTCACCACGTTTCCATTATCAGGTGCGCTGACGTACTGACCGGCGGTGGGCCGGCGCCATGTATATATAGGACAATCCCCCTCCCGCTCCTACCTCGGGCGCTTCCTATGAGTCGGTGCAGTCCACGCCCCGCACGCGGTCCAGGTGCTAAAACTGTTAAGTACAGGGCTATTACAAATGATTGAAGCGATTTCATAAATTCACTGTAGCTCCATTCATTGACATATGGTCACGAAACACTACAGATACGTAGAAAAAGTCATAAAGTTTAGTTCGGCTGAAGCCGCACTTCAGGTTTCTGCCGCCAGAGCGATCGAGAGCGCAGTGAGACAAAATGGCGACAGGAGCCGAGAAAGCGTATGTCGTGCTTGAAATGCACTCACATCAGTCAGTCATAACAGTGCAACGACACTTCAGGACGAAGTTCAACAAAGATCCACCAACTGCTAACTCCATTCGGCCATAGTATGCGCAGTTTAAAGTTTCTGGATGCCTCTGTAAGGGGAAATCAACGGATCGGCATGCAGTGAGCGAAGAAACGGTTGAACGCGTGCGGGCAAGTTTCACGCGTAGCCCGCGGAAGTCGACGAATAAAGCAAGCAGGGAGCTAAACGTACCATAGGATGGTGCTCCACCGCACTTCCATCATGATGTTCGGCATTTCTTAAACAGGAGATTGGAAAACCGATGGATCGGTCGAAGTGGAGATCATGATCAGCAATTCATGTCATGGCCTCCACGCTCTCCCGACTTAACCCCATGCGATTTCTTTCTGTGGGGCTATGTGAAAGATTCAGTGTTTAAACCTCCTCTACCAAGAAACGTGCCAGAACTGCGAGCTCGCATCAACGATGCATTCGAAATCATTGATGGGGACATGCTGCGCCGAGTGTGGGAGGAACGGGATTATCGGCTTGATGTCTGCCGAATCACTAACGGGGCACATATCGAACATTTGTGAATGCCTAAATAACTTTTTGAGTTTTTGTATGTGTGTGCAAAGGATTGTGAAAATATCTCAAATAATGAAGTTATTGTAGAGCTGTGAAATCGCTTCAATCATTTGTAATAACCCTGTATATATATATTTTTTATCTTTTTTATTTATTCATTTATTTTGCGGTGGCGTATCACATGCTCCACTGTTTCAACCATGAACTCCGACCTTTCACGTTTGGGCATAACTAATCACTAATATAGTTATAGTATCTTTTGTAACAGCACCGGTTTCATCAGTAAGAAACTTCATGAAAAAGTCAATATCGCTGTAATTGATTGCATGTCAAAGTGTGTGAGCGGTGGACTGAAAGGATGAAGACATCTCTTTAATTAAATAAGAGGGTCACTCCAAAAGAAATGCACACTATATTTATAATCCATCTTTTATTCTACGTGTTTGGAAGTTTTACAGTGTGTATGTAATGTATTGCGAATACATAGAAAGAAGGATCCTTTATTGTATGATTATATGATAGCGGAACAAACACTGGTATCAGTTACTTCTGTAAAATATCTGGGAGTATGCGTGCGGAACGATTTGAAGTGGAATGATCATATAAAATTAATTGTTGGTAAGGCGGGTACCAGGTTGAGATTCATTGGGAGACTGCTTAGAAAATGTAGTCCATCAACAAAGGAGGTGGCTTACAAAACACTCGTTCGACCTATACTTGAGTATTGCTCATCAGTGTGGGATCCGTACCAGATCGGTCTGACGGAGGAGATAGAGAAGATCCAAAGAAGAGCGGCGCGTTTCGTCACAGGGTTATTTGGTAACCGTGACAGCGTTACGGAGATGTTTAATAAACTCAAGTGGCAGACTCTGCAAGAGAGGCGCTCTGCATCCGCGGTGTAGCTTGCTCGCCAGGTTTCGAGAGGGTGCGTTTCTGGATGAGGTATCGAATATATTGCTTCCCCCTACTTATACCTCCCGAGGAGATCACGAATGTAAAATTAGAGAGATTAGAGCACGCACGGAGGCTTTCAGACAGTCGTTCTTTCCGCGAACCATCGGCGACTGGAACAGGAAAGGGAGGTAATGACAGTGGCACGTAAAGTGCCCTCCGCCACACACCGTTGGGTGGCTTGCGGAGTATCAATGTAGATGTAGATGTAGGTACATCCTTTAGCACCAATATTTTCATTTCTTCACATAATTTCCATCCCTCTCAACTGCCTTACGCCATTTTGGAAACAGGGCCTGTGTAGCAGCACGGTAAAATACTGGAACAACCTGTTGGAGCCACTGTTTGGCAGTGTGCATAAGGGAGTCATCATCTTCAAACCTTGTTCCACGAAGAGAGTCTTTCAGTTTCCCGAAGAGATGATAGTCACATGGAGCCAGGTCGGGACTGGGTGTTTCAGTTTTGTCCATCCGAGTTTTTTGATCGCTTCCATGGTTTTTTGACTGACATGTGGCCGTGCATTGTCGTGCAACAGCAAAACATCCTGCTTTTGCCGATGTGGTCGAACACTACTCAGTCGAGCTTGAGGTTTCTTCAGTGTCGTCACATATGCATCACAATTTATAGTGGTTCTACTTGGCATGATGTACACAAGAAAGAGTCCTTCGTAATCGAAAAACACCGTAGCCATAATTTTTCCAGCAGGATGTGTGGTTTTGATTTTTTTTAGTGAATTTGCATGATGCCGCTCTTCATCTCTGGTGAAAAATGATGGAGCCATGTTTCATCACCTGTAACAATTCTTCCAAGACATTCATCTCCATCATTCCGTGCTGTTCCAAAAGTTCGCTGCATACCGTTTTTCTAGCTTCTTTGTAGCCACTGTCAACATCCTGAGAACCCAACTGGCAGAAACCTTTTTTAACCCCAACACTTTCAGTATTCTGCAGACACTTCCTTCCCCTATCCCAACTTAACGTGACGATTCGTTCACTGTGATGCGTCTGTCAGCAGTCACAAATTCGTTAGCTATCTGCACATAGTCTGAAGTGTGTGCAGTACGAGGACAGCCGCTGCAAGGACAATCCTCAGTATTGCAGTACCCGCTTTCATCACGTAACCTGCTTTCCCACCGACTAAATGTACTGCGATCGACAGCAGCATCTCCATACATCTTTTTCAACCTCTTGTGGATGTTTCCCTCTGTCTCGTTTTCACAGCACAGGGATTCTATGACAGCACGTTGCTTCTGACGAATGTCAAGTGTAGCAGCCATCTTGAAGACATGCTGTGACGGCGCCACTCACGGGAACAGGTTGAACTAAGATTGAAAACAAGCGGGGAGGATGTATCTACACACTGTGAAACTTTCACAGATGCAGAATGAAAACTGAATTTTTACATAAATAGTGTGCATTTCTTCTGGAGTGGCCCTCGTAATACTTATTTCGAAAGTGACACAGCTAACTTAAAATGTGCAGCAGACTTGTTTGTGATACGTCACGGACGTGACATTTTCTGGCGCAGTGCAAAGAAATGTTTGTAGTAAACTGTTCTTCCACAGTTATTGACTTCATAAATCGGAAAAAAACTATTTTTAACGACGATAATTTCGTGTACAATTCGAGTCTCGATTTATTCACATATCTGCCTAAAATAGGAGTCTTGCCTTTCGGTGATGCACCTACGCCAGTGTATGGTACAGGGGTATGCTACTTTCTTACTCTGAAAATCATAGCCTGTGAAAAATTCTCTCCTTTAGTGAAGTGTTTACATATACACTGGTGGAAAAATATTACAGTACCAAAACATAATTAACGTACAGTAATGAAATTTCGGGAATAGTTTTGTATAGTTAACATATTTCAATGATTAATATTGGAAGAGCATAAGTTAATTTAACAAGCACTATGTGCAATGCAAGCATGCACGTACGTGAATTCTATTGTACACGTACCGGATGTCAGTTTGAGAGATGGAGTGCCACGTCTGCTGCACTTGGTCATTCAACAGAGGGTCCGCCCCCGGTAACTGAGTGGTCAGTGTGACAGACTGTCAATCCTAAGGGCCCGGGTTCGATTCCCGGCTGGGTCGGAGATTTTCTCCGCTCAGGGACGCCGAAGTGGCGTCAAGTCGAATGACCTGCACCAGACGAACGGTCTACCCGACGGGAGGCCCTAGCCACACGAAATTTCAATTTCAGTTCAACAGAGGGACGCTTAATGCTGTTTGTGGATGACGGTGGAGTAGTCTCCGATGATGTCGCAAATGTGCACGATTGGAGAGAGATACGGTGGTCGACTAGGTCAAGGCAACATGTAGACATTCTGCAGAGCATGTTGGATGGAATACAACAGTGGCATGTGGGCGAGCGTTATCCTATTCGAAACACACTCTGGAATGATGTTCATGAATGCCAGAGCAACAAGTCGAATCACCAACCTGACGTACAAACTTGCAGTCAGCGTGAGTGGAATAAATACGAGAGAGCTCCTGCGCTTATACGAAATCACACCCCGGACCATAACTCCAAATGTAACTCCACCGTGTCTAGCACACAGGTTTCTGGCACGCCCTCACTGACCAACTCCTAACCAGCCAACGGCCATCACTGGCACCGAGGCAGAACCAGTTTTCATCAGAAAACACAACAGACCTCCACCCTACCTCCAATGTGCTCTCGCTTGACACCGCTGAAACAGCAAATGATGGTGGTTCGGGGTGAGTGAAATGCACGCTACAGCGCATCTGACTCGGAGCTGTCCTTGAAATAATTAATTTGTACCAGCGCCATACACCCATTACAGTGGCCTTCACTCTCGGTAGTGCAACATGGCCGTCTGCAACCCGATCCTCTTGTGACCGCACATTCTCGTGACCACCGCTGCCAGCAGTCCTGTACCGTGGCTATATTCCTGTCAAGTCTTGTCGCAGAAGGAACATCCAGCTTCTTGTAGCCCTGTTACACGACCTCGTTCAAATTCAATGAAATGCTGATAATCTACATCTACACCCATACTCCGCAAGCCACCTGACGGTGTGTGGCGGAGGGTACTTTGAGTACCTCTACCGGTTCTCCCTTCTATTCCAGTCTCGTATTGTTCTTGGATAGAAAGATTGTCGGTATGCCTCTGTGTAGGCTCTAATCTCTCTGATTTTATCCTCATGGTCTCTTCGCGAGATATACGTAGGTGGGAGCAATATACTGCTTGACTCCTCGGTGAAGGTATGTTCTCGAAACTTCAACAAAAGCCAGTACCGAGCTACTGAGCGCCTCTCCTGCAGAGTCTTCCACTGGAGCTTATCTATTATCTCCGTAACGCTTTCGCGATTACTAAATGATCCTGTAACGAAGCGTGCTGCCCTCCGTTAGATCTTCTCTATCTCTTCTATCAATCCTATCTGGAACGGATCCCACACTGATGAGCAATATTCAAGCAGTGGGCTAACAAGTGTACTGTATCCTACTTCCTTTGCTTTTGGATTGCATCTCCTTAGGATCCTTCCAATGAATCTCAGTCTGGCATCTGCTTTCCAATGGCTCCAATGGCTCTGAGCACTATGGGACTTAACAGCTGTGGTCATCAATCCCCTAGAACTTAGAACTACTTAAACCTAACTAACCTAAGGACATCACACACATCCACGCCCGAGGCAGGATTCGAACCTGCGACCGTAGCAGTCGCGCGGCTCCGGACTGCGCGCCTAGAACCGCGAGACCACCGCGGCCGGCGGCATCTGCTTTACCGACGATTAATTTGATATGGTCATTCCATTTTAAATCACTCCTAATGCCTGCTCCCAGATAATTTATGGAATTAAGTTCTTTCACCTGCTGACCTACTATATTGTAGCTAAATGACAAAGGATCTTTCTTTCTATGTATTCGCAGCTCTTTACACTTGTCTACATTGAGATTCAATTGCCATTCCCTGCACCTTACGTCAATTCGTTGCAGATCCTCATTTATTTCAGTACAATTTTCCATTGTTACAACCTCTTGATGTACTACAGCATCATCCGCAAAAACCCTCAGTGAACTTCCGATGTTATCCACAAGGTCATTTATGTATACCTTCAATAGCAGAGGTCCTAAGACTCTCCCCTGCGGCACACTCTTACTTCGGAAGACTTCTCTTCATTGAGATTGACATGCTGCGTTCTGTTATCTAGGAACTCTTCAATCCAATCACACAATTAGTCTGATAGTCCATGCGTTCTTACTTTGTTCATTAAACAACTGCGGGGAACTGTATCGAACGCCTTGCGGAAGTCAAGACACACGGCATCTACCTGGGAACCCGTGTCTATGGCCCTCTGAGTCTCGTGGACGAATAGCGCGAGCTGGGTTTCACACGATCGTCTTTTTCGAAACCCATGCTGATTCCTACAGAGTAGATTTCTAGTCTCCAGAAAAGTCATTATACTCGAACATAATACGTGTTACAAAATTGTACAGTTGCTGCCTTAAAGGCGTTAATAACTACCATTATCTCACTACGTCCAGTCTCAAAGGTACCTAACGCTCACGATGGTTTCAGCGTGTACCTATAGCGAACCTGATTTGTATCCTCATACTGACGATACTATCGCCAATCTTAGGCGACTGGCCCGAAATCATCATAGGCATTATCTTTAGATGAATAAACACGCCTACTAACTTCCGTTTATGTCACAAAATTTCCCCATTGTGCTGCGATTTGTTTTGCCGTAAGTGTATATCGTGCGTAAATACTTTGCTAAATCAGTGCAGTTTGCAAAAGTAAAATAAAGAAACATTGATAAAGTTGATGTTTAAATTAATTCTCTTTTCCTCTGTCTACCTTGTTTCTCTTCAACACACACACACACACACACACACACACACACACACACAAACACACAAACACACACACACACACACTCACACAATATCTGGCCAATCCGGTGATGTGGAGAAAAATTCAGAGAATTGTGGTGATACTATATGTGTGGCAGATAGTTCTGCTTTCTGCCACTGTGACTTCATGTTCATGGAATTCACGTCTAATGAGAATGAACGTTGACCCACTATAGGAAAGAATTTATTGGTCAGGGGATAATGTCGGAATTTCCAGCGGACTTTTCTGGCTGTTGTACACAATGAAGACGCAACGCTACAGAATTGCACCGAAATGCTTAAAGACCTGAAGACAGAAGACGCTTGGAGCCGGGTTTGCCCACTAACCCTTGTAATGCGATAAGTAGGGGCTCTTAATTCAGCTAGGTAGGAAAACCCTGGAAATTCTGCACCAGTGGGGATTTTACACAGTTCATTAACTGGTAGAACACAAATTTATTTCCCACAGTTCGCTCACACAGCAGCCAGTTAAGCCCATTTTTTAATTAATGAAAAGCACAAGCAATGGGACTCATTTCGAATTCGATCCCAAATTAAATAATTTAAAGAAAATTTACAGTTAATTTTAAAACAAGATGACTCAATATCCTTTAATGGAAGACACGGCCTGTTTAAGACGCAGAATGAAACAAGGATAAAATCGTAATAAAGGGAGACGTAAATTTAAACAACACTACTAGAACAGATCAGAAGGGCCTTAATTAACAAATGGTGAGGGCAAAACATGATTTAAACTCGACTGACAAAAAAGTAAGACCGTACGTAAAAGAATGAAAAACAATTTAATATCAATACCTAAGGAAGATAATTTTGAGCCCAATAACACATATGAATTGAAGGTTTAAGACGTTTTCCAATAAAAATAGAATAATTAAGTTACTACAGAGTAAGGTGTGTGTTGGGATCCTAACGCACATCGAAATATACGTAAGATGAAGGTCACAACGTAACGTATACAAATTCAGAATTATTCCAAGTATAAACTTAACTTGAAACGAGCATTAAGTAGTGCGGCTGCGGTTGGAGGAAATAGTGGAAAAACACTCAGTGGTGAGAGCTGACAGGTACATGCTCTCCAAATGACGCAAACACCCGGCTAAGGAAACCGACGGGCTATGAGGAAGTGGCGCCCGATCCTGGTTAACGGGTATGAGCTCAACCAATTTTAATCAAAATTCAACTCTCAGCGGTGGATCAAATAAATAACTCTTAGGGTATAATTAATTTGTCTGGGCTCTTACCAGGAACCATGACAAACAAAAGATATAAGAAACCAGCTACAAATATCTTTGAAAAACGATCTCTGCAATAAAACAGTAATACCAGAATTTTTATAGGAAATCATTAAATCCGCCACAAGGACACTAGCATGGCATTCAAGGTCAGCCGTACAAACATTAGTTCAGAGACAAAAAAATGCATCATCGAAGATATTAAAATTTATCTGAGCCACTTAAATAGAACAATTGCACTATATAATTTCTTAGTCATCATAGGGACTTTTGGATTAGCTTCAAGGACATCAGAACAACAAAAGCAAATTTAAAATATGCCAGCATAATAGCTAAATCGACGCATTCTGATGTGAACAATTAAACATGCGTGGTAACTGGTAATACTAAACATTTCATAGTGCCACCAGTTGAAAACTACATGGCAGATCATTCACTTTAAAAATCATAAGAATTAACGGTAGGCGGACAAGAACAGGTAACGCATACGCTAATGCACACCGCCAACCTTCCAGATAGGCTCTCTTCTGGAACATGGCACTTTCCACCGGATAAAGGTCCACAACCACCACGGATATAGAAGGTTAATAGATAAAATACATTATGATAAGATATCAGCCAATGAATTGGTCTAGAACGTCTACCAGATCTTGGAATCTCATTGCCCTTCGAATACCCGAATACCATGGAGACACGGCGTCCGTACACAGCAAGCAGAAGGAACAAAGATTAAAATGTCAGTGAACACTCTCCTGACAGTTCGATGTCCTTCTGATAAACCACTGCACATGCGACCTCGGTACTAAATAACTTACACGGGGTAACATGACCCAGTATTGGTCGCCCGCCAACTGCTAACAGCACAGCGAAGAGGCCCCACGGAAAGCTCGTTACAGCTTCGTTCCTCAGCTCATACTGCCCACCAAACAGGTCATCACGCCCGGAGCCGCCACGCGAGAGAAGGTTGCGCTCGAAGAGCGACGTGCTAGTTGAAGATTAGAAGGATAGTGATATCAATACGTAGCGAGAAAACCACCAAGCCGCAACACTCAACATAAGCTAATTTAAGGTACTACTCACAAATAGACTTAAGAATCTATATTATTATATGATTGCACGTTTGGAGAAAAGTCGTAGGGAGGCACACATACCAGTCAACTATTTAGGAGTATCTGTAAAGAGCGGTCTGATGCTGAACGAACGCAGAAATGAGACTAGCTTATTTATGACCACGAAGTAGACGAATTTAAGGAATTCAGCTATTTTCGAAGCAACATGACAGACGAAGCAAAGAGGACAAATAAAGCACATTAGTACAGACAAACCGGGCTTCCCTAGCGAGATCAGACACTGACCTTAAGCTTAGAGTAAATTTCTGAGAACGTGCGTTCTAGCGCAGTACTGTGTGGAAACGATTGATTGACTGCCAGAAAACTGGAAATGAAGAGAATCGAACCGTTTGAAATATGGAGCTATAGAAGGATGCTGAAAATGAGAAGGACGAATAAGGAACGGGGAGCTTCTCTGCAAAGTCAGCGAAGAAAGGAGCTATAGTAAACACTGGCAAGAAGAAGGGACAAGATTATAGGACGCGTCTTAAGACATCGGAGATTAACTTTCGTGGTACTAGGGGAAGGGGACAGTAATCAGTGGAAAATGTAGCAGGAGACAGAGACTGAAGACATCCATCAAATAACGTTGGACATACGGTGCAAGTGCTGCTCAGGCGTGAAGAGGTTGAAACAAGAAAGAAATTCGTGATGGCTCCCAATAAACCAATAAAACACTGAAAAAAAAGACAAAATACGAGCGGTGTGGAGAAGAATGTGTCTATCCTGAAGAGATTAAAACTCTGTAGGAAAGATAACATTGCAGATCAGTTAGTAACTCGGTTTACGATGCCCTCAGAATATCAAATAAAATAGTCGCATCACTAAAAACGCGTTGATATTAGTAGCTGAAATGCTCGTAGATCACTATTTTCGTTCAACGTTTTTTGGTTTAGTAAAATGAATCTTTTTTGAAACGATTTTGCTTAAAATTCCTTTTTCCTAAATACTAACTTCTGTTGACACGGCATATCGTTTCTAGTTTCCCATAAGGTGCACTGGAGACATGTATGAGACGGCAGAATGTCAGCAGCACTGTGTAGTCTTATTTTTTATGCTGTGCAACAGACAATAAAGCTTCGGAGTTCAGCATACTGAAAAGAACCAATGGTCTTGCTAAATATGTACCCAAAAGTACTCTTTAAAAACTGATCTCAATAAAAGAATAAATAAGCTGAGCAATGAAAGTGGCGCCATTAACCTATTTAAGGCACTGAAGTGAAACTAAGTCATCATGGACACAGAAAGTATTGTTTACTTTTTGCTAGTTGGTCAAAGAACTCTAAACCCCTTCCGAACAGGTCTCGTAAAACCCAACGGTACTGACCGACCGCCATGTTATCCTCGTCCTGTAGACGTCTCTGTGTGCGGATATGGAGGGACGTGAGGTCACGACAACGCTCTCCCAGCCGTTGTCAGTTTTTGTGACCGGATCTGCTACTCCTCAGTCAACTATCTCCTCAATTTGCCTAAAAATTGACCGAAAGCACCCCGCTTGCCAACAGCTCTCGGCGAACTGGACGGTCAACCATCTAAGTGCTAGGCAAGTCCGACAACGCTTCACTTCGGCGATCTGACGGGAACTGGTTTTACTACTGTGGCAAGGCCTTTGACCTAGTTGGTCAAAGTATACACGCAATTCCCTGGCAGAAACAACTTCTAAGCGTTATCCATTTTGATTTTAGATACTGTATGCAGATCCTGAAGACGATTTTCCGGTGATAAAGACATGCCGTTCGTACACAAGCCAAACAAAACAACTACTTTTATAACAAATGAAGTACATATGTTCACCTGTTGAAAATACTGAGAGTTTTTAAGCATGGAAATGCTTTCTTTCAATATGTACCTTTTTGCACCACAACGCACAACTGCGGACATACCAAGTTCTCTCTCAACGATCAGTGGGCGTGCTATGTCTGACCTATAAATCCTGACGTGTGCGTGCACCGTGCGGGCCATTACGCAACTAGCGATGCGTGTGATTGTTAGTGGCCCAAGGGCGAAGCAATCGCGCGCCAGTTACACGATGACCGACGGCTCGCAACCCAGCGGCGACACCGGCTGAGAGCAAGCTGCAAGTACACGACACTGATACGTCAGCGGTATCAACACATCTACATTCCAAATTATGTAATTGCTCGCAACTGGTTACTGTTCTAGAGTTAATTTACAGTTCTCACCTCTCTCTCGAGTTTCGAGAGTTTCCTCTGGCTGTAAAACAAATCTGATATTGTTATTCCCCTCCTACGTTGACAATTATTATCGCACTGCCAGTACGACTCGTATCTGAATAACAAGACCCTGACTCTAACATTCTTAAGAAGTTAATAAATCTTCCCTAACTTCAAAAGTAGAGAATGAAAAGTGTCTAAAAACTGCAGAGAAAACATTTCACGCTTTAGGAGACATAAACTGTAAATCTCTCTGATTTGGCATTACAACATTTTAAAATGTCCGTTGAGCATATTGAGAGTATACGGAGAATAATTTACGAAACACATGAGGGTAAATGTTCTTTCCTGTAACGACCGTTAGATATGCCTCTAGTTTCACAGCGGTTGCCATCTGAGGCTTGGAGACGTTGAATATGAGTCCCAACAAGCGTTCTTGCCACACCATGCTACTTTGTTTCTTTTGCTGAGCTTTTTGAGAATCAAACTTGTCGTCCATAAGAAGGTAAGAATCGCCTCTGACACAAGCGTACAGTGGATCTAAAAGGCAAAGCACTTTGTTGCAAAGACTCTCTTCCAAGTATGAGTTATCACGCTAGAAACCCGTACACATCATTAGTTTGCAACGACGATGTTCAGATCCTTCCAGTTCAATTGCCCCCACATTCTCACACTCACTCCAGGCGTAAACCTGGAAACTAAATCACGGTTAAGTGGAAATCAGAATCAGGTCAAACAGTTTTCCATCCAAAATAGTTTAACACCTCGCATTTCTATTGGCCTATGGCTTAGCAGCGTACTTGATTTTTAATCTGCTGTCCCGACATCCAATTACAGTCGATACTGTCATTTTTAGAGGACCGTACCTCTAACGACTTAGTTTCCGTCTGTTGGTCTGTCCGTATGTTAAGACCACTTTTTCTCAGAGAGGAGTGGAGGTACCATGTGAAACTGATGTCAAATTACAAAGATCAATTGCCCCTTGGCGTTGTAAAAGCTTGAAGCTCCTATGTCATTGTAGTCAAAAGATAGTGCCATTTATGCCATACATTTTTATATTCGCAGTCACTCATCAGAACCTAGATATGAATTACATATATACATATTTAAAATTGTTTGGATCCCTCAGAGCGCGTTTCCTATTTTTTTCCTTGTTACAAGAATCAAACTTAAATCCCGATAGTGGTCAGCAAGTAATGTATAAGAGTATAAGAACTGAAGTTTTGTTTCCATAAACCTCCTGAAAATAGATCGGAATGGCATCATTTCGCTTTGGGATGAGAGGCTGCTACTAATGACAGAAGAGTCAGATTTGATCAACGGTGTAGAAACGTCGAAGTAAATTGAGTAAACATGGAAAGCACTTCTACGGCAATAATCTCGCAATTGGAAAATGATTTGTATTGCTCCAGTTTCTGGATTTCCGGGATTGGACAGCCACAACGGAAATGATCATACGGGAAATACAGAAACATTAAGAACGTTTCGCATTCGACGAGTCAGTGTTTAGTAGGCCAGATGTGTGAATTTTGTTGAAAAAAATTTTCGAAGCCAAATGCTAAGGCTGAAATTAGATGGAGTAGACGTCAGTGAAGTGAAACAGTAAGAAGACAAATAAATATGATCAGACAAATACAGAGTAAAATACAACAGCATCAAAGAATTCGATACGAATATTTCATGTTGCGAGTTAGTGTTTTAAAAAATATAGTCTTTAGGGAAGAGTACTGAAGTAGTGAGATTACACCGTCACGACCCCCCGCCCTATGTCAAAAATCTCAAATTTTGAGTAGGAACCAACTTGAGAGGAAAGGACCTTTTTTTATGAACAAATAGTCTCTGCTGCAACTGTGATTTGATTTTAAGTAATACATCCTGTGTGGCCGAATGTATACTTCTTTAGAATGTTATTTCTAATTACGTTGTCAAAATTAATTGTAAGAAATATCTGTGGGATGAACTACATATTTACTTTGTTGAAACAATTTATAATTTGACGCATTGAACCAGTAAATTTTTATCTCAGGTATGTGTTTGGATGTACTAATTCTTGTACTCCGATGATGTTACAAATGTGTTCAGTTTCCTTCTCTAAATAGAATGATGTATGGAATCAGTGCTTTACTCTTGATTTTAAATATTTAAAGCAAAATTTACAGAAATGCAGCATTACTTTCACAACAGCAGACATAAGCACCTCTGCAACGATATAGCAATAAGCTCCAAGGCTGTATTCTTAATTCGACATCAGTATTCTCTGTAGAATCCTTTCGTAATACGCATTATTGCCGTAGTGCAATGGTATAAGTCTTTCACTGGTAAACCCTTATTTGTTTCGCCACTTCCACAAGCTCGAGCCGTGCGCACACCATATTTGAGCCATACGTGCGATATCGATAGCATCACTTATGCGGGAACATTTTTGTCCAGTTACTGGGTAAATGGGTGACGCGCTTCCTTAAGTTGGCAGTAATATGGCACCGACCGCTGATTTCTACGCGTGCGCGGCTTATGTTACGAGTTGGCTTGCTAGAGGCACAGGGTGCTGTCAAAGGTTTGCTGTTCCTGCGGACGTGTTTAACTTTCTGGCGACCTGATCGCTGAGGCAAAAGCGGGAGCCTGGCCTGAGGACTGCTGGTGCTGAATACCCCTACCTAAATTTGAGTCACTAACCATTCAACTATTTGACAGACGGGAACTTGGCCTGGAATTTCTAGTTATCTGAAGACATCTGGAATCCTTATGCTGAGCATCTACTTCCGTTACTTCCCACAATGGGCAGTGATTTGAACATGTGGAATAGGTGCCCCAGCCCCCGTTAGCTTGGGAGTGCTTCTTTGTAATTTTTGAATGGTTGAGCCACATTTTGGTAAGCTTGACCACTGCGAGATAGCATTTTCTGTTGTTATCTATTATTCTGCTTCAGCCCGCTGCCCCGGAGGACGACAGTTAATTTAAGAATTTTGTATTTATTTTTTCTTGCCGTTCAATGCCGCTAACTGTAAATTTTTAAAAACTGATCATCTAGAATATATTCTTATTTTTAAAAATATTAATTAACTTGTTGCTGCAACGCGTTTTACCCGAATTATTCATTTTAGTTGCCAGAAGCCGTTTTACTTAAATATCTCTGTTGTAACATCCCGTTAGCGGCATATATTTTCAATTCCATTTTTGCATATTGTAGCCCTAAGGGGTGTTCTAACCCTAACTGTACAGGTCTATTGATGACATTTCCTTTTGGTTAAGAAATTAAATAAATCTTTTTAAGTAAATCTTTGTTAGTGATGTTGTGAGGCGCTTTTCGGTCTCAGACTTGGAACTGATGGTTACCAGGTAATTCTTGTCCTCAGAGGACCTCACCTATTGTATATTCCTGAGCGGCATTCTGTGTACGTTACGCACAAATCTGAGGCACCCTGGTCACTGAAAACCTTTGTTTTTTAAATTAGTATTTATTTATTTGCCAGAAGGCCTTAATCATTTTTAATTTTTTGGATTTTTGTGTTTTGTTTATATAACCATGAGGCGTTCAAGTTGTTATTTTAAGCTTTATTTGTCTGTGGCGCTAAATGAACACTAACCAACGGTCTCTCTAAATTACTTTCTCAGTGGAAAATTATAACATTTATTTATTCTGCCTTAAAAGGCACTTTCTCAAAAACCGTAAGAGCTTTCATATTAAGTTTTTGCTATTTGTTTATTTGATGAATCTTAATGTTAATAAACTGCTGGTAAAATGTCATACGCTGCTATTGGACCAGCGCCGTATCACTGACCCCACGTTTTTAGCACGTCATGGCTACCAGGAAGAGCTCACTTACCTAACAGCATGTAGCGTTCCACAGACCTCGTAACCCTGTCCCACATATTGTATCCAATGATAAACTCGTAAGAGGCACATGCCGAGGTCAGGTGCAGAAGATGATGAGACAGAGGATTAGGTACCAGTATTGTAGCCACTAAGAAGGTGGAGTCTTACCTAGAGGGTCTCACTGACAGACTCATCTCAGAATGGGGAACATGGAATGAGAAGGGCCACAAGGATCAGTACTGGCCCCACACTTATTCTAAATTACGTGAGGTCTAATGGTTGTCCGTACACCAACCACATCGTCGAATTCAGTCTTAGCCGATACAGCTCAGATGATAGCCCAACAGGTTTACAAGTTGATCACAGTTCACAGCCTTACTCTCAAATTACGAAGTTTCAGGCAAGCAATATTGACCTGTTAGCACCAAGAATACACCTTAATGCTGGTACTCTAAATGGTCCTTGGCGTTTAGTTGAACAACAAGTTATAATAGTCAATTCATGAAGAAGTCCACTGAGCGAGGTACGCCTTAGTAGCATCTTAGATTGCGGTGTTCTGTCAATGTGGATGTTTCCTTATTGTGCATATTTAACTCGTTATTGTTAGGTGGATTTACCTTCCGAGGTAGTACACCTGTTTAATGTTCATCAGAATACTGTGTAAACTACATAACTGGAGCTGTTACAGAATCCTTTTTAAAGCATTCTGAAATTCTGGCCCCAGCTTAGTAACATATTTATCCCTAATAATTTTTATTTCTAATAATAAAACAGCTTCTTTTTAACAATGAATTACAGTGTTACAATATCCGACAAATAAGTAATTTAGTGTGGCTTTTTATGCGTGGAAACACTTCTCAATAAGCAACCGAAAATTTAAGTTAGCTCGTGCCGTGTAGCAGTGGTCATTCTACACCTGCATGACAAACATCAATACACTGTAAACAGACCTTAGTATTTAGAGACGTAGGTAAATATTTACTTTGAAAACTATTATTGTAATGGAGTACGTATTACGTTCCCAGCTGTAAATAAAGAGATGTTATACAAACTGACAGAAGAAAAATCGCAGCACCAAGGAGGACTTGAACGCCTTAAACGGAAGCTGAAGGTGTACTTCTGCATCTCAAAAATCTACATCTACATCTACATTGATAATCTGCAAATCACATTTAAGTGCCTGGCAAAGGATTCAACGAACCACCTTCACAATTCTCTATTATTCCAATCCCTTATAACGCTCGGAAAGAATGAACATCTATATCTTGCCGTACGAGCTCTGATTTCCCTTATTTTATCGTGGTGATCGGTCCTGACCTATGTAGCTCGGTGTCAACAAAATATTTTCACATTCGGAGGAGAAAGTTATTGACAGGAATTTCGTGAGAAGATTCCGTTGCAACGAAAAACGCTTTTCTTTTAACGATGTCCACCCCAAATCCTATATCATTTCTGTGACACTCTCTCCCATATTTCGCGATAACGCAAAAGTGCTGCCTTTCTCTGAACTTTTTCGATGTACTCCGTCAGTCCTATCTGGTAAGGATCCTACACGACGCAGCAGTATTCTAAAAGAGGACGGACAAGCGTAGTGTAGGCAGTCTCCTTAGTAGGTCTGTTACATTTTCTAAGTGTCCTGCCAATAAAACGCAGCCTTTGGCCTTCTCAGATGCCGCGACAGTCGCTTAGGAGTGGTGCTAGTTGCGACTAGCAGAGGAAGCAAACCAGGTTTCCTGTAACGTTCGTGAGCGTCACTTACCCTTGAGATTGGACGTGGTGAATTGATATTAGTCAAGAATGCCTTTAAGGCGACAAAAATGCCATTATCAACATCTCACTGAGTTTGGACGAGCTCGTGTGATGAAGCAATAAGAAAATGGATGTTCTTTCTCCGATATTGCTGAAAGAAATAAGAATGTAGCCAGTGGATACGATTTCTGGCAACTGTGATCACGTGAATGCATGGTCTGCAGAAGACCGCGCCCCGGAAGGCCATGTGTCACAACCGAGAGGTAAGAACATCGTGTTCGACGTATGGCTCTGGCACTTCGCACTGCAACTGCAGCAGCAGTCTGGCCGGCTGTTGGAATCACAGTGACGCAGCGAACTGTTACGTATCGATTACATCAAAGACATGTCCGAGCTAGACGCTCTGTGTCGGGAATTCCACTTACGCCAAACCTCCACCACAGTGATGTCAAGTGAGAGCTCATTGGAGCGCTGGATGGATGTCCGTTATTTTTTCTGGTGAAAGGTGATTCTGCCACGGTGCCAGTTATAGCCGCGTATTGGTTAGAAGAAGGCCAGTTGAGGGCGTTCAACAAACTTGTCCATCTGCTAGGCACACCAGACCTACCATTGGAGTGAAGGTCTGAGTGCGAGTTTGGCTAAACTACGTCTCGGTAATATCCTTTCTTCCAGGAGTACTAGATCTGCAAGATTCGCAGAAGAGCTCCTGTTATCTTTGGGATGTAGGACACGAGATACTGGTAGAACTGAAGCTCTGAGGGGAGATGCTGACTCCTATTTGGGTAGCTCAGTTGGTAGAGCACTTGCCCCCGAAACGCCAGGTCTAGAATTCGAGTGTCGATCCGACACACAGTTTTAATCTTCCAAGAAGTTTCCTATCAGAGCACACTCCGTTGCAGAGTGAAAATCTCATTCTGTTTTGTAACTCTGTAAACAATGATAAAACATTTTCTTGTGAATAGTATAATGGAAAGTAATCGAATTACATACTGTGATGCCGAAGGAATTAGATTAATAAACGAGACAATAACAGTGGTAGTTACGTTTTGCTTTTGGACAGCAAATAATTTATGGAGGGCGAAGTAGAAAGGAAGTAAAAATGTATACTAGCAATGGCAAGAGAAGAGTTCCTGCAGTAGAGAAATTAGGTAACATCGAATATTAATTTAAATATTAGGATGTCTGTTTTGAAGGTATTTGTCTGGAATGTAGAAAGTAATGTCACAGTAGAATGCTAAGATTTGATGGATAAATGACGTAACTAGTGAGTAGTCATTGAATAGAACTGGGGAGGCAAGAAATTTGTGGCAAAATGTGACTAAAAGAAGAGATCGGTTGATAGGACACATTCTGAGTTATCAGCGAATATCCAATTTAATATTGCTGTGGAGTTAGGGAGTAAAACTCATACACAGACACTAAGGCATGAATAGAGTAATCAGAAGGTTGTAGTTTGCAGTCGTTATTCGGAGATCAAGAGGCTGGCAGAGGATAGAGTGGCATGGAGGGCTTTATCTAAACAGTCTTCAGACTGATGATCACAATAACAACAGTTAGTGATGAGTGTATCTCAAGACGTTTTGTCGATTTCCATGCAACTGGAACCATTGCTTGGGTTACTGAGTTATCTGAGAATCTTCGTGGCTCAGTGCAGTGTGTTGTTGAAAGTACCTGGGAAATAAAAACTCTGCACAAGTTCCTCCTTCCCTTCAGGAATGTTGGTTATGCAAGCTATGCCGGAGAGTTTAGAAAGTATGAGATGAGGTAGGGGGGGGGGGGGGGGGGTTACAGCTGTGAGTGATTTCCCAAGTCGTACGTGGTTAGCTCAGTCGGTAAAGCATATGGCATCGAAGGAAAAGATCCCAGGTTGATAACGCATGTGGCAGAAGGAAAATTTCAGATCAGCGCACACTTCGCTGCAGAGTGAAAAATGCATTCTGTATTATATTGTACCTTAGTACAAAACAACCTTTGGCAGCATTTTTATAAGAGATAGCGCGGAGAGGTAGTCGATATTCTTCGTTCTATTCCCAGTAATAGAATTTTTCAGAAAACACGGCCTTAAGTATGTACCATAAGGTGGGGAATTAAGGAAAATGCAACTACATGCTTTGAAGATTGGTTGCGCCCAGTCGTGAATGCAAACACAGAATTTTACGACAGCCAGACTTCATTACGCATCTGCTCTGTTCCCTCAGAACGGCGTGTGATGCCTCTTGTGTGGTTTTCAGTCAGAGCGATGTTTCAGTTATACTTTAATACGGCACTGGGCCACATGTGCGAATTACAGAGTAATTGTTATACGGCTGCCATCATAAAGAGAAATGTCTTTCTCCCTTAGAGAGGAAATTGCTGTCGTTACCTCAGCGACAGCCAGAAAATGTGGCTATGGATGGAGGCAGGGAAGGACGGAATGAGGGCCGCACAAATTACTAGTCAGATTGCGTACTGGACGAAGGCGACGCAGCTTTAACAGTTCTCAGGTGAGTAGAAAATTGACGTCATTTCAGAGACTCCCATGTTGGAAAGGATTTGGTGGCCTTCGTGTTTCGAGGTCGTTGTCGCTGGAGTGGCATCCTAACCACCACTCGGTCACCGCTAACGAGATCGTCTGTCCGGGGCGCCGGCCCTTCGACTTGCGAGAGGCCAGGTGGTTGTGGGTAGGAGAGAACTCAACTTCCTGGGACGCTGCGCTGATATCACATACAAACAGTCAGCAAAACTCTAGTCTACAAACGTTACATCAGGAGTTCTTCATCCTCTTGAAATGTTACGCGTCTGCCTTAAAGTAACCTGCGCAATGTGTTGGCTGTTAGCTTACTGCATTTGAATTGAGATTAGATTGTTATTATAACACTAGTAAAATCTCCGGCACTCCTCCGGAGATAACTGCAAGAATTATTACAGTACTACATCATTCTGCATCGCGTTGCTACCGAGTAGACTTCCTGTCTTTCTCCTGTAACAGACAACGTCGCATGTCACGATGTGTCGTTTTTTCTCTAATTTTTGAGTTGCCAGTCACCCAGCTGGGCTGATATCACCGAAAGTGTTCAGAGATTTTGTAGTGTGTTACATGCTCTACAAGTAAGAAATCAGATCTGAAAATGGCTCATTAGCTGACAATGTCAGTAATTGATCAAGTTATTATCGCGATAAACATTGGAAAATTTGATATGTAATTAAAGTTTTTACCTTTGTTACTCTCCATCTTGCATTACACATAATTTATACGTCCGCTACATAAGTCGCCTATTCCTACAAATAGGAACGTTTAACAATTCCATGATGCCGAAGGAAAACCTTTCTCAGCTGCTGACAAGGGTTTCCCATATCTCTCTTTCTTAGACTAATCTGTCTCCAAGTTTCGTATGTGATCCGTCCGAATACCTATACTTGCTGTACACCCTACTTCAAATGATTCCACTTTATACTTCTGAGCTATTTGATTGGTCCAAGTTACATTTTCGTGTGATTCTGTGTTACGAATGTGGACGTCGAGGCAGTTTTTTCTTTTTTTTTTATTTGTGAGTTAGAAATTCTTAAGATATCATTTCTTGACAGCATTCACCGCTTGCTGAAGCATGTCGATATTTTGTTTATGACGTTACTTTCAGCGCATCACACATTGCTTTAACAAACAACAGCCCTAAGCCCTAAGTGAAAGCTCTGTCAGTTGGTCGTGCCGTTTCGAAGCATCCACAAGATACCAGACATTTTCTGATAATTTTAACTGTGAGACTCCAAGGATTAGGTGTCGAGACGTAGATGCAAAGATTTTCTATTTCTTCACTCACTGATGACTTTTATTAGAAATATGAATGCTGTGTCTAAGACTAATTCCTTCAACTATATGATTACTCTGCAGTTCACAATAAGGTCCTTGGCAGAGGGTTCACTGAGCCACCTTCAAACTATTTCACTACCATTCCACTCTAGACCAACGCACGGGAAAAACGAACACTTACATATTTCCGTGCAAGCTCTGATTTCTCTTATTTTGTTATGACTTTTTCCCTATGTAAGTGGGAACCAACAAAATATTTTCACACTTTACGGAGAAAATAAATGATTGAAATATCATTATGAGGTCCAGCCGCAAAGAAATCGCCTTTGTTTTAGTGGTAGCAACCCAAATCGCATATCATATCCATGACACTCACTCGCCTGTTTCACGATAATACATATCAGGCTGCCCTTCTTTGAACTTTTTAGATGTCCTCCGTCAATCGTATCTCATGCGGACCGCACACCGTACAGCAACACTCCATAAGAGGGCGGACAAGCATAGTGTACGCTGTGTAAAGACACATTTTTTAAGTTTTTTAAATTGTCTGCCAGTACATCGAAGTCTTTGCTTTGTTTTCCCCGACTCCTTGAGTCACCCATTTAATCGTTCTCTTTGGTTTGATTTACCCAAAACACTATCTGTGTGATTGTTCCAATTTAAGTTATTCGTAATCATAATCTCAAAGTATGTAGTTGAAATTACAATCTTCTGATTTGTGTGACTTATCGTGTAACCGAAATTTAACGGATTGCATTTAGTACCTAAGTGGATGTATACACATGTTAGTGATGAGAGTAGTTAGGTAGCGTAGTATTTCATTTGTTCATGACCAGGAAATTGGTCAATATCCACGCTGAATATACATTACCAACAACGGTTAAAGGTATAACTCAAAACAACATTTTCTACCAAATAATTAAATTTCATGTCAAATATTAAAGAGATTAGTAAAACAAACTTATTTAATAATACAATTAAAAATTGCGTGGTAAGCAGTACCCTCTGCGAGTGGAAGTACTTGATAGATACTGTAAAAAAAGCGTCTGGTGCAGAAATTTAACATAGATAAATAAATCTGATAATTTTTATGAAAAGTTATATATCAAATCAGTGGAAAGTACCGACGTAAATTACTTTTTCAGAGCTCAACATTGTACCCTTCATGGAAGGATACTGACTCGCTTTATCAGGCAAGCAGATCTGAACGGCAATGCACTAACGGGAACCAAACATCATCATCAAGGTCCTAATGTCAACTAATAGTATGTAGATGTGTGCGTAATGTGTGTAGTGGTTGGTGTTGAGAAGTAAGTAATTATGTAACATAAGCTTTGAAATTACGACACAACATCTTTGTAACAACGTATAAACAAAACAGAATTGTACGCTGAGGATAAACTGAAAGCAGTTGAACCGATGCTGAAACACTGGCTTTATGTTCTGGCACATGGAAACTGTAAATGTTACACGGCCGTACTGACTTACATTTTCTGTGGTTTCCCTAAATACTGTAGGCAAACTGTGGAGATGGTTGCACCCACGAGTTACGGCTATGGCCGAATGCCTGCCCATCCTTGTCAGACTAGGTATGAATGTTTGGAAGTTCCTGCACGCATGGATTCTTATGTGTTCTTAAGTTGTAATACCACATTTCCAATATAATTGTAGCAATGATCCATACATGAATCAACTAATAATATTTTATACCTTCATGTCTCAAACTGAGTCAAATGTAAGTAGCTGCTCACATACTCTAAGTTAATTCACAACGAGCTGGAAATTGTTTGTAGTGAGGTGCACCTCTTGCGACACTCGTACGGTATGAAAATGAATTTTATTTCTGGATTAACAAAAACTAGTAAGTACCTTAATGAAATAAAGTTCAGTCAGGTTTTATCTAATTTGTTCTTGGGCCATCTTGTGGAATTTAAAAAGAAAAGCTGCCTTAACTTGAGGCGACTAATTACAGTCCTTTCTGACAACCTTTATAAAGTCATAGTCCTTTCCTGTATTCGCTCATTTTCGACGCAAATAAAACAATTTGACTCCTTATCAGCGTCCTTTTTCTCGATACTATGAAAGTAGTGCATTTCCATTATCTAAAAATACGTTAAGTTTTCAAATCGGTCACGCTACTGTGTTCGTTACACGTAGTGCTTTAGACTTACACTGAAGAGCCAGAGAAAGTGATACATCTGCGTAATATCTTGTAGGGTCTCCGCGAGTACACATAAGTGCGGCAACACGAAGTGGCGTGGACTCGACTTATGTCTGAAGTGTTGCTGGAGAGAATTTACACCATTAATGCTGCGGGGCTGTCTACAAATCCGTAAGAGTATGAGGTGGTGGAGATCTCTTCTGAACAGCACGTTGCAAGGCATCCCAGATACGCTCAATAATGTTCATGTATGGGGAGTCTGGTGGCCAGCGGAAGTGTTTAAACTCAGACGAGTGTTCCTAGAGCCACTCTGTAGTATTTGTGGACGTGTGAGGTTGGCATTGTCCTGCTGGAAATGCCCAAGCCCGTCGGAATTCACAATGAACATGAATGGATGCAGGTGATCAGACAGGATGCGTACGTACGTGCCACCTGTCACGAGCCGTATCTAGACGCATCAGGGCTCAGGGCTCCCGTATCACTCCAACTGCACACGCCCCACACCATTACAAAGCCTCCACCACCTTAAACAATCCCTTGCTGACATGCAGGTTCCACAGATTCATGAGGTTTTTTCCAAACCCTTACACGTCCGTCCGCTGGTTACTATTTGAAACGTGACTCGTTCGACTAGGCAACATGTTTCCAGTCATCAATAGTCCAATGTCGGTGCTGTCAGGCCCAGGCGAAGTGCAAAACCTTTTGTCGTGCAGTCATCATACGAGTGGGGCTTCGGCTCCGAAAGCCTATATCGATGAAGTTTCGTTGAATGGTTTGCACGCTGACACTTGTTTATGACCCAGCATTGAAATCTGCAGCAATCTGCAGAAGGGTTATCGTTCTGTCACGTTGTAGGATTCTCTTCAGTCCTGTTCTTGCAGAATCTTTCTCAGGCCTCAGCGATTTCGGAGATTTGATGTTTTACCTGATTCCTGATATTCTCAGTATACTAATGAAATATTCGTACAGGAAAATATGATGGATACAGCATAGTGGGGACTTCGTCTCCAACTCAGTTAAATGTTGATAACCTGCCATTGAAGCAACTGTAACCAACCTAACAACTGCGCCAGACACTTGTTATCTTACGTAGGGGTTGCCGACTGCAGCTCCGTATTCTGCCTGTTTACATATATCTGTATTTGAATACCCATGCCTATATCAGTTTCTTTGGCGCTTCAATGTATTTAGCAGAAAATCCCCACAATGTACGGAAGTCTCGCCTTCTCACTTATTAATTTAAATACAATGCAACTTCGACCATGTACAGGGTGGTCAGAAACAGTGTGGAAAGCTTGTAAGGGTTATACAGTGTAGGTAGTGTTGAGAATTATTAAGAAAGAAATTCCATACGTTGCGCCGTTTCCCAGTTAATTAGCACTGAAGTTACCGAATTGGGCCGTTGTGGTCGCAGATTTAAGCGGCCTGCCAGACACAGTTTGTGTATAGCGCAGGTGACAGCGCAGTCCAATGCTCAATCTTTGGCTCGGGTTCGATCCTTGCTACTCTCCCAAGTCCTATTTGGTTTTTGCTCTCTTATTCGGTTATAGGAAACCAAGCGATGAAACGGTTGGCGACACCGTCTCTGGTGGGTACCTTGAATTTTCGAACGTGGTGGCTTGACTGGCAAACCTGAACACTAATGAACTCGGAGACGGGGCAATGAATCGAATCTACTTCTAAAAAAATATTTCTCAGCAAAACCTACCCTGAAATATTCTTACAAGCTATTAATATTGTTTCTGATTACCCACTATGTTTATCAAATATCGCTAAGAGCGAGAAGGACATAATCAGTTGCTGTAGTGCAACCATTTCTCATCCGGGTTCTGAATGCTAAAATGCATCACCATTCATCAAAATTCCTTTGCTAAGTATTTTGTGCTTCGTTGATCGTTCTTTAATAATTTGTACTTTATTGTTTTTCGTGTTTTCATAGTTTTACTCTCGCAACATTTTCCACTCAAAGCCGTTCTTCGGTTGCTGTTCAGCTTGTACAGCTGTTTAAAAAAATAACTGTGAGTCAAAAGAGTAGGCTTTCGAGTTTGGAAATCATTTCAGTAATTTACTTCTGGGTTTCAGATTGCGTCATATGTGATAAAACCAACATAAGTTTTTGGCTGCTGCTGCTTGCAGCCTTCATCATGGTGAACAAAAAATAATTATTATGATTTACAGTATTTTTGTAATACTGTCAACAAAATCTCTGGTTATACTTCTTAATATAAAAATTCCTGTTGTATACCGATTTTGTTCTCACTTCTTTTTTACGCTTTTTACTACTGCAGTTTCACGTCTTTCAACTTCATATGTTCTTCAGCGGCATCAAATGTGTTGCTCCACATTTTCATGTTTATAACTGAACAGCATTTGTTGTACAAAAGCAGTTCTTTGCAGTAAGCGTTTCAGTCAGTTTTCTTAACACCAGAAATGTAGACATTCCTTCGTTGTGTTTAATCTATATCCTGAAGCTACACGTACTTTCGTTGTAATTATCTCCTACCAAACTACTAGATGATCATTGCTTTACATGTTTGTACATACATTACACTGCTGTATCAATTATAATGCTGAAGAGTTAAGGAATAATTCGTTTTTATAAGATTTCATTAGCTAGTCTTGAGCCCTAATAAGTATTCTTTGTATTCAAATCTCTCTGAGCTCTGAAATTCTCGATATAGAGAGATAAACGGTATGCTAGCACTGAACAATAACTTTAAGCAGTAAACTAGAATGGTGACTTGATTACGTAAAATATGGAAAGTAACTCTGAGAGTCGTAGCACGGTCTTTATCTCGTTTCTTCTCTTTTTACACAAGTCCACTCATCCTGCTGTTTGCAGTTACCTTCTGTTGGTAGTCATTTACTTGATCTAGAGATACGTTTTAGGGTACGTAGTGAAATAACTTACGCACAAGGTGGAATAGTTTCTACAACTGATGTACAGAGTCTCCTTAATCTATACATCAACATCATATTTTAATGCTGTCCCTTAATCCCATACCTGCGGGAAGTGTCTCTTTTACTCCTGAAAACCCTCATTACTTTGGTATGACATTTCGCCGCTAATAGCTCAGTTTCTTTTGTGTCATTTCACTTACGAAGCTGCTAATACAGCGATCAGAGAAAGCATTATGACCACTGCCCATTGTGAGGTAACAGCGTTGCGGATACTTGATGTGGTAACGAACGTATATTCGTGGACCAGGGACAAATAGGTAGCATTACAGCGACTAAACGGTTGCAGACAAGGAACGCCACATACATAGGATAAAACCTCCATGTTTGTTAAATGCAAAATCATAAATCAGAAAACTGATCTTAAGTCGGACACATCCCCCGATCCAAGCTAAATTGCTGAACACAAACAGTTTAATAAACGCAATGAAATGTTACGACTCTGGTTGTCGATACTAAATGGGGGAGCTGTATACCTCAAATCTGCAAAATAACGGCTCGAATGAACATATTAATCATTCAATCCAAGCACAAATATGGAAACATACCGGACTATCTGACATCTAGCAAAGGTGAAATGCATAAAGTGTACCAATAATTACAAATAAGTTTAATCTTGCTGTAAAGAATGTTACTTCGAAAGTTAAAAGGGCAGCTACATACGCAACTGACGTTTTGAAATACCTCACGATGTCTTACTGATCTATTACATGGGTTTCTTGGCTGAAAGTTAAACTGAAAAACGCACGCATCTAAGAATGCACTTGTGCATGTAGAACAGATAAGTGCAATACTCAGACTGAATGCTGACATCGGCTTGTCCTAATGTGCCGGTGCTGCTACTCTGCTCACAATAAACTGTCGTCGGAAGATGAACCGAGTGTTGGCTCCATCTCTGCGTCTGTGAAGGGGCCGTGAGGATTGCACTTTGCTGACTCAGACACTGGACCATCAATGAGCTGTTGCAGTGAAGACCGCAGCATACAGAGATGCGTTCAGCGTTATGGCCCACGTTGAAGTCAACTCTTGTCTGTCGGAAAACGAGCATCTTGCCCTTTCCTTCCCACGAAGACAACATAACCACCAATCATTTTTCAAGGCCTCTCTATCCGCCAATGGCGTAATTCCTACATCAACTGAGAACTCGGCAAAGAAATGATTCACGTAAAAACTCCAAAGATTTGTCTATGATACCCTCTTCCCTAAAAGACTCCCGTGTATGTGTTTTGCCTTACGACACATCTATCATTATCAGTCAGCGTTTTTTGCAGCCAGCAACTCGCCTAGCCTCCATGTCTTGGAAAATTCAAAAACTGTTGCCGGGGCCACCCTCACGCACACGTGTTTCATAGTACGCCGTTCAGCATACATTTCTGAACACAGAGTATTGCAAGAAACAAAGAGAAGAAGTTCCACTGTTGACGACTGCAGCATATATGGGATCATCGTGATTAGACCGTGGATCAGTCAAAACCTGTCATCTGGTCAGATTAACTATGTTTTGTGTTACACCAGGTCGTGCTCGGACGCTTAGTCTGGAAACATTCACCGTGCTGCGCAGGCATAGTGGTGGGGGCGGTGTTATGCTGTGAGGGACGTCAACTTGGCTTCAGAGCATCTGTAATAGTAATCATAGGCCACCTAGCAACTACGGACTACGTGAACATTGTTGTGGACAATCAACATCCTTTTGAGCTAGAAATCTTCCCCTACACAGATGGCATCTACCTGCAGGATAAATGCCCATTTCACGGGACCAGAATCGTGCAACGATGGGTTGAGAAGAATAGTAGTGAACTCTTGGTAATATCTTTGTCAACAAATTCCCCTTATCTGTAAGCGATGGAACACATTCGGGATGAGGTCGGGGAAGAGCAACGACCAACAAATGACCGGTCTGTAATTTACAAGAACTGCCGGACCTGCGCGTAAATATCTGGAGCCATGCTGCCAAATACCCATGGAAAACTATCACGGAATTATGGAATCCACACCACACAGAATCGCTGCAATAATGCTTCTACAGTTTGACGAACACGTTATAACGCAACTAGTAATGACGTTTTGGCGCATGTAACGTCTTAGACGCTATCTAACCGCTAGAGGTTGTTGTCAGTCACTTTTCCACTAACATCTGTAAAAATTGCAACATCCAGAAAATGGTCGAAATGAATATAAAGTTGGAAGGTGTGTAGAGCAGCGTATACAAACTAAGATAGCCGTCGTTCCTGTAAGTCTATCTACGTCACCATATCTCTGAAGTTAAATGTCATTTTGTTTCTAGTTCAGCCCGTGATTCGTTAACATTAAAAATCGACACATTCGTAGTGAAAATTCATGATGTTTAAATAAATGTGATCCACATCTGTAATGTACCGTTTATCATTATCTATTTCCTTATTAGTTAATTACATCATAACAAGTTACAATCCTAAGGCTTCATTATCCGTAGGTCGTCTTAATACGCTATGAACAATTAAGAGATACGAAGCTCTATGATAGATATATGCATTTCATTCTGAAGTTTTAGCCTCTAATTTACTTATCGGAAGTTGAATGATGAAGTGCACTGCGGGTGAACAAAGTTTATTTTTTGAAGGCCGATTATGTAATCTTGCCAGCGAATCCCATTAGGACATGACTGTCGCTCACACAATGAATTTTTCTTTCGGATAGAGATTTCTGCGGCAACAAATGGATATTGTAGACATCAATCGGCGATGCACAGAAAGTGTACTGTTCTGTGTCAACTTACTGAGATTGGACAAAAACATGTCACACTACGAGAAATGCATGCTTGAAAATAAATACAGTTTGCGCTGCAGGTTTCGCTGTTTTATTTGATCACAAACAGCACCTGATCATGTCTTCAACATATTATAAGTGTCAGTCGGCCGCTGTGGCCGAGTGGTTCTAGGCGCTTCAGTCCAGAACCGCGCTGCTGCTACGTTAGCAGGTTCGAATCCATCCCGGGACGTGGTTGTGTGTGATGTCCTTAGGTTTAAGTAGTTATAAGTCTAGGGGCCTGATGACCTCATATGTTAAGTCCCATAGTGCTTAGAGCCATTTCATTTGTAAGTGTCAGTCGTGGTCAGACCGTGTTCTGTCTAGTTGTGAGTACATTATGTCGGAGCTAAGTGAATTCGAAAGCGGCATACTTATTGATTCTCATACGGTGGGTGCTCCCGTAGACCAGGGAGACGAGTCATTTTGTGTTTCAAGAGGTACAACACCTATACCGCATATAGGGAAAGCGTGAAACATTATCCGCAAAGTCACAACGCGAACGAAAATGTGTGCTAAGTGATTGTGACCCACGGTCATTGAAGAGGATTGTTAGGAAACGTAGGGGTACGACAGCTGTGTAAGTCACTGCAGAAGTGAATGTCGCACTTGTGAACACTGTCAGTGCCAAAGCGACTTGAAGCAAGCTTCATCAGCTAGATATAACTGGAGCAGTTGGAATTCCAGAACCAGACATCAGGGATATTTATGCCCTTAACGCGGAAACGTGTTGCCGAAGCCAAACTATAGGGAGCGTAGACCAATGGAAGAAAATCATTTGGTTGGATGAGTCTTGTTTCACACTATTTCCAACTTCTCACGGAGTTGAAGAACCAATAGTGTAACATGGCGGGACGGGGGTTTGACATGATTCGGGCAGTCATATCGTTGTATTCCATGAGCACTATGGTTCCACTTCAAGCTCGCATTACTGCCAAGGATTAGGTACATAAAGTGGCTGATCAGGTCCATGCCGTGGTAATATTTTTGTTACCCAGTCGTGATGCTGTGTTACAAGACGACAGGGCTCCTGAGTACATACAGCTTGCATTGTCCAGGACTGGTTTTGTTATCCCGAGGACGTGTTCTGGCATCTCCTCTTGCCACTAAAGTAAGCTGAACTCACAAAATAAGACATCGTCACTTGTGGTTGAAATCCAAATATTGTATAGTATACTTCACGCCCTTTACGTGTAATAAATTCGGCAGGCGGCTCACCTTTGTTTTTCTATAGCACCGACAAATATCACATTTTTGACAACGAATCGTGAGCTAAACCGAGAGATGTAAAAAAGCTAACATAGATGATTTACGTCCAGAAATTCCATGTTCTATCATCAGGGTTTTCGAAAGATTCTCTCCGAGTCGCACGGTTCTAGTTTCTTTCTCCTTCCCCAAATATATTTTCATCTTCCAGTAGTAGCTTGTTGCACTGTCACCAATAACCCAGAACTTTATTCCGTATCTATCACGTTTTGATGGGATGTGTTGTCGAAACGGGCAGCGACCTCAAAATGTGACCAACTGTTCATCTACAATCATGCACCACCTGGGAGTACAGGAATCCCTACGGGTAATTTCTCACATCTCGAAAACTTCTATGATTAGTTCCAATTTGCCACTTGAGCTGTGTTCGCGTAGGACTGGTGCATTGTGAAATCGCAACACTCCCAGAATGACATGAAAATGGTTGATAGACATAATTTCATTGAACAGTGGTCGGCCACTCTCAGCACCTCAAAACTGACTGATATCTTCATTTCTTGACTTGTGGAATCCATCAGGATCAGAACACCAAGAATTTTTTTTCATTTGATGCACATCGATATCCACCCAATACTCGTAAATGATTCGATCTTCCTTGTTGGTCCACATACAAGGAACAGGTTTGGTCCCTCCCTCTAAACCAACTAACCAACGAGAGAACAACGGAATACATGATTCTTCATTAGCACAGTTCCTAATCGAATAACGTGTGGTCCCAGGTCTCCTTTCAGTACATCCTTTTTGCTCCGCCAGCCAGAAATACCAGCTTCAGCAGCTGTAGCCCATATTTCATTCCCACTAAAAATAAACAATAAGTCACGCTTAACAGAATTTTCACTAAATTGTTCTTCTCCAGCTTCGTAAAGAGATTCTTCATGATCATCATCTCCACGTAGTTCTGAGTTTCCAGCTACATCTACCTCATTATCATCATCACTGAAATATTCACATTCACTAGGTGCGTTTCCAGAATCAGGAGATTGCTCCCACAATTCTCTCATCTCCTCATCTAAAAGTCCTCTTCTCCGTAACATTTCAGTTTGTAGAACAGAAAATTGTTATGACATAATGCACCAAAATAAACATATGCTTATCACAAGATGGACTGTTGTACAATGAAGGAATAATGGCGCGAGCCAACAATGGAAAATGAATAAAAGACGCTGTGCAGACAGACATCTGATTACTTAATAATTGCTTCTAAACGCACCGGCCTGCGAGGCCTGTACGGGAGGAAATGTCCACCAGGACTTATATACGAAGATGTGGGTAAATTTTTCAATTTTTTTCCAAACTTACGATTGACTTGACAAATTAGGAAAAGTCACAAAAAGTTATTTAACTAAAATGTATGGGTACTTATAGAATAGATATTAAAAATCACGAACGGGCCTCTGAGGCCCGAGGGTAGGTAAAGGGTTGAACATAAAATACTAAAAGATGGCTCAAATAGCCAAACGTGCTTCAAATAAATTTTCAGGGTGTACACTACCCCAAAAAGGATAACATATGAAGCCCAAATCAAACGGTAAAAGATAAAAAAAAACATGAGATTCTTTAGTCAAGAAAAAAATAGACACACACACAATAGCAAACTTTCAGCGGGTGAACACAGTGAAACAAAAACGCTTAGCAAAAGAAGCCAGAAGCGAAAACAAATTGCATCCAAGAGTGAGGCTGAGCATAGCGATGCTAGATTGACTCATCCACGCCAAAGGCGCACTAAACAAGCAGTACGGTTACGTGTCGAAATAAAGAAGAAAGTGAAGCACAACAGGGCAAACGTGCAAACTGCCGAATATTATTCGTAGAACTCTGTTACACGCTCCACCGGCCGGACCTGAAGTAAATCATAACACACGAGGATAATTACAGCACTGACCCAGTCCTGGAGCAGTAACGCTTCCTCCTCCGGATCAACCAGCACCAACAGCGAGATCTGGAAGACAGAAGTTGCCACAGGCCGCATGTCTTCTGGTCGCGGCACGTCCCCAGTGCAGGAACGTCTTCTTGGCGTGTTTACGCTGTTTCTCCTTACTCGCCCAGAGAGCTCCACCCAGAGTCATTTGGTGCAGAGCACCTCGCAGCCAAAACAGACTGCAAGTGACCTCTTTCAGCGGCAGCCACTAGAAAGATCTCTCTCTCTCTGCTCGCTGCCCCAGCCTGCTCCATCTAAACCAACCGAAGAGGGACTCACATCGCAGCTCCACAGACATACTCGCACAAGTTGTGCTCAAGGTATCGACATTGCAGCACGGCTCAGTGGTCTACCTTGAAGAGAAGTCTGCGTACTCGCTATCCAATACCTTCGTCATTACCTGAACTTGCCATAATTTTGCAAGAAGAATGGTATAAGGTTACTTTGAAACACATACAGGAATAGTATTTATGCACTGAATTCCAGTTGGTTTCCTCTACCGTATTATGCATGGTAAAGTGTTGCTCCTTTATTTTGGTCCAAACTTTGTATCCACCAATCGATAATGTCAAACGGTGCAAGATGTTCGGAATTGTGAGGAAAATAGAGGCAATTACAACCACTACGTTAGGGAGACTTTTTCTTACCTCCTCAATTATTTGAATTATTTGTGCAATCTCTATCATCCTCTATAATTTTTACTGTCTACAGCGCCCTAAAGTACCGTGAAAGTTATTCCCTGATGTCTTAACGAATGTCCTTTCATCCCGTCCTTTCTTCTTGTCAGTGTTTTTATACATTCCTCTCCTCTACGAATCAGCACAGAACGTCCTCATTCCTTACTTTATCATTCTACGTAACTTTCAACATTCGTCTGTATCACCTCATCACAAAGGCTTCCATTCTTTTCCATTCCAGTTTTTTTTCCACAGTCCATGTTTCTCTACGACACAATGCTACAATGCTATGCTCCAAACATACATTCTCAGAAAAATCTCAGAAATTTCTTCCACAAATTAGTGCAATGTTTGATACTATCAGACTGCTCTTGACCAGGAATGTCTTTTGGCCAGTGCTGATCTGCTTTTGATGTTCTCCTTGCACCTGTCGTCATTGGCTATTTTGCTGCCTAGTTGGCAGAAATCCGTAACTTCATCTACTTCGTGACCATCAATTCTCATGTAAAGTTTCTCACAATTCTCATCTATGTTGCTACTCATTACTTTTGTCTTTCATATACTGGACTCAATAGACTGTTTATCCCATTCACCAGATTCTGTAATTCTTCTTCATCTTCACTGAAGATAGCAACGTCACCAGCGAATCTTATCGTCGATATATATTCACCTTTAATTGTAATTCCACTCCTGAACCTTTCTTTTATTTCTACCACTACTTTTCGATGTATAGATTGAACAGTACGGGCGAAAGACGACATCCCTGTCTTACACTCTTTTCAATCCGAACTCTTCTCTCTTGGTCTTAAACTTTTATTACTCTTTATTATTTTTGTCCCTAAAGCTTGCCTCTATTTTCCTCGCCATTCCGAACATCTTGCACCGTTTGATATTATCGAACGCTGTTCCCAGGTCGCCAAATCCTATGAAAGTGTCTTTATTTTTCATTACAAAATTTGTATTTCACTTTATTCTCGTATTAATAAACCAATTTGCTAATCGCTGTTCCTTCTTCTGTTCTATTGATCATAGATATGCTCTTACTGTTTATCGAACGCTGAAATTACATTACAGCAATACTGACTGTAGAGGTATACTTTGTAGCGACAATGTTAAACAATCTTTAAATCAGAGTAGCAACCATTGCACCAAAAGAGGTAAGATAATCGTGCTGTTAAAGTAGCTAGTCATTCAAGTAGCTAGTCATTCAAGCTTAGGCCGTCTTGGTAACTGATTTTTGTAGATAAACATTTCAGTCTTTTCTTAGCAGTTACTTCATCTGTCTTTATACTTTGATTATATCTTCTTTCATCTCTTCCTGAAAATGATTTACATATTTGCGCTATGGTGATGTTAAGGGTTGCTACCATCTGTTTATCAAATTTATTTATCAAGCTTTGTAATTAACCTATCACAGGTGAAACAGAGTAAGTCAGTCACGTAAATCGGTGCGAATCTTTCACAGCAGTATTTAGATGTGACGTAATCTGACCTAAAAAGCAATGAACGAAAACAAATTTTGAGCCAGAGGACCGTATGTTTCATGGTGTACCATGATCTCATATCCACACCTTAGCACCTTGTCACTCTGTTTACAAAATTTATGATTTCTAGGAGCGACTTAATCATTACGTCGCCACTTTTGTGAGGTATATATTTCACTTCATTTGTGAAAGAAAATACTTAAACAACAGAAGGAATATCATAAATCATATATTTAATTTAGAGATTAACATAATATCTCTTCCCTCTCTCTAATTTATATGAATGCAATAAGAGTTCTAAGCAGCAAATATAGAGATAACAGCAAGTAAATGAACTTCGACAGCCGATTCAAACAGTTTGTAGTCACATGTTCACAAAACACTATGATTTCTAGTAGAGAAGGATAAAACACATATGTATGGTATATATTTCATTTCCGTTGTGAAAGATACACCACAAGGGAGAGAAGTGATACCAGAAATAGACTGTAAAGGACCTCCTTTTCGAGTCTGAATAAGTGGAAAAGCGAAATTCATCTGCTCTCTTGAAGTTATGATAGTCTATCTCGCATAAGCAAAGAACGTTATCAAAATATAAAACAGACGAACAGGTTTATTCTCAAACATGTAAGTTTCATTCTGAAAAACATCTTAAATCTTTAACAAAATCCTGAATTTTCTGTACATTTTTAATAACAATAAACTAACTTGTCCTTACCAACAAATAGATGTCAGTGACCCACCATTTTTTCCAGCTAACTATCCTGCTTGGTTTTGAATACGTCGAGGTCTCCGCAACTGTAGCAAAGAGAAAAGAGGTAAACGCGGAAATTTTACCCTGTGCTAAAATGCATACGGAACTGAAACGCGTCAGCATTATTATTTCATTCTAGAAGAGGATGCATTTCGCACTACTTTATCATAACTAACTCCTAGGGCACAGAAAAAAATTTCTTTCAAATTAATTGTAGCTTTTTAACCATATGTGCTGCAAAACTTTTAAAAATAATAATATTCTAATGCATTTAAGATTTTCGATCTATATTATCCACAGAAGACAGTAAGATTAAGTCTTATTTCATACCGAACTTTCAAATAGAGCTGGGAAAATAGTAGGAAAGGAACACTGGTCATTTCATCAGCCACTTTATCCAGCTGAATAAGATTTTACGCAGCTCGCGTTTAACTTCCACTGGGAAACAGTTGATACATTTCCGTAAATACTGGTGCCTCTTAATTTAGAGCTGAGCTGTTGTCCACAGAGCTGCATGTGGGTCCGGTCGTTTTTCTGCTGCCTCCTGGCACCGTCGCCAGTTTGGCCCATGGCCATCGCCTTTGCTCCACCGTTGTGGACTCTGGCCGTTTTCGTGTCGTTCTCGACTGCATTTTACATGTCCCCAGCTATGAAATATGCGGAACATGTTTTTTCAGTCCACCGTCTTGAAACTTCCGCAGGCTAAGCGCGAGCTGACTGTTAAACCGCTGTATGTCAATATCCTGACGTATGTTACTTTTCTCTCTTTTTTATGTTTTTGGTGCTCTACACATTTAAAAATAAACACTGTAACATAGTTCACCTCATTAGTGTATGCTGTTTCTCAGACTATGTGTGTTACTTGTTATAGTTTTATAGGAAAGGATTTTTTTTCATTATATGATATAGTTAGCCATGATCTTGACGCTGACTTACTTGGTATAGATTCCAAGAGGTCCGTTACAAACACTCTTTTCATTATTCACGGTTTTATGATGTTTCGGTAAAGTATATTTTCATGATGACTACAGTTATAAGATATACTATAGTTTTGTTTGTACACAAACCAGTAGATGTCGTCTATTGATCAAACATCGAAAGGCGTGACACGTGTGCGTAGCGTCAATGAACTGTGTACAACGTTTGCAACGTCAGGGCACTTTAAGAGAAGTGTATATGTTTATTGGGCGCAACATCTCAATATTCCTGTAATTTGCTGTATTCACACGGGGCTAAATATAATCGAAGCGACGAATTATCTGAGGTTTTTCAAGCAGATGAGTAGGAACCAAATTCGCGAATAGCTAGTTAAAGTTGGTAGAGATTTGTGTCATTGTTAGAAAAACCGAGCTGTTATGGCACTGAATTCCGCCTACGGTGAAGCAGGGAGAAGTGTGAAATATGTACTCAAAACAGATTAAGTTTTATTGCGTTTTACTTAGAATTCGTATGAGATGTGCTATTTTTGAAACTTAATTTATTAGTGTAAGAAAAACAAAGATAACACCATTTAGATTAGCTTATGGATCGTCTTGGCCTTGTCCTTGAGCTAGTTGTGTAGAATAAGTTTAGCGCAGTAATTCTAAAATCTTTTCCTCACATCCTTGAGACTTGTATATCTACAGTAACTTGCGTGTCACTTTCTCTTCGACAAAGAACATCTATTAGTGGCTGCATTTTAAAAATAATATCGGAATATTGTATAGGACTTAAAAATGAAATATCTTCAGTAATACCACATCCTTAAATCTCATAACGTCATTAAAATGAATTATAATATCTCTGTTCTTTTCAGAAGCAAAGATTTTCTCAAATGCTGCATCATTTTTAGGGTCTAGGAATTCCGATACTGCCGTTAGATAAAACTAACTGCTTCGGCTCTTTCTTGACTCTGTTTATTATAAAATGTTTCTTAAAATTTCTTGTGGTCTCTAGAAACGCTGATTTATTACTTTATTTACTATTGCAGGCATCACTTAGCAAATTATGTATAAGCTGATTAACAGGTGGTGTCGGAGGTTGGGAAGGAAGTTGTATGACATCAGTTAATATTGCAGACAGTATTATATCTGGTAATGAAGCTGGTGGTGGTGATACTGAAGGACTTGTTGGCACTAAATCATGTAGCGGAAACTGTGGTACTACACCCAGTAAAGCAGTCCATAGGTTAGTGCTTTGATACGTATTTGTTTTTTTCTTATTTGCTGAGGTTTTACTTTAAGGTAACTTCCCTCCTCCAAATACATCTCCCATAACCAGTGATTAAAATATTAATTTTACTGTAATAGACTCTTGAAACATTTTGCTTAATGCTCCTAGCTTTTGGAATTTATCCACACTCATAATCTACCTACATTATTATTTGTTTTTAATTATTGTGCCTCCGTTAAGTCGCTCTTAATGTCCATCTCCATCTTCTCCAGATGAAATGTAGTTTACAGCATTTGATTTTCTTGTGTACTACTTATCTCTGGTAGTTATTTTAAGTTATTAAAAACACAGATATGCCTCATATTGTGCAAACTGCTGATGATGTAATTCATAAGAAATGAGTTTATGTCTTGTACAATCATTGAGATCATTCAAATTTCATTCAGACAGGTTCATATCGAAACTGGGATTAAATTTCAGTAAGTTTCCTTTTTTTTTGTTCATTGCCAGCAAGATAATGTATGTAGTGTTCACAAATAAATAGATAAAACGATGACACCAAAATTTTCACATCGAAAGCTGATAGTAGTAGAGTGCTGCTCTTTAAACCTTATGCAAATAGCCAAAGATTAACTTAATATAGCACAGTCTCCTACTAAAGAAGACTAAACTTGCACAGATTTTCTTGAATCAGTATTAAAAACAGAGCTGTTCACGCTGCAAAGCAGGAACAAATCAATACTAATCCCAGAGTGGGAGGATTTTCTGCTATCAAAACGCTGAAGGCATCTGAAACTAGTAAAGATGTGGATGAAGGAATCCAGCGCTCTTGTTCAGTATTAGAAACGCAAGCAGATAAGCTGAACGAGGAAATATAATTACTGTGTACTGTTGCTAGGAGTACTCAAGAGAAGAAATAAAGCGCCTCACGTTGAAGCTAAGTACGTCCCACTTTCAAGAAACTATGCCTCGTACTGGACCTATTAATGACCCTTACAATTAATTAATAAACGTAACCTGACTATAATATGACAATAGAGAAACGAAAAAAGTAGACATAGCATTATTAAGCTGAACATAAGTGAACCTGAAAATCATTTTTAAGTATTGCAGAAACAATGGGAATATGTGTTAGCAAAAAGATGCAATGTAGTGGGGATGTAAACATATTTTCTGTGATACAGTCAATTATGAAACACTGAACATAAAAGTTTCTGCAGAATCACGTACTGTTTCTCTCCAAACAGCGGCAACCTTATTTTGCACCTAGCAGCAGCCTCATGTTGCACTTTATGTGCAGCAAAATGCATGCAGTAGAAGGCGAATACGTAATTTGTAGAATACGGGAAGCTATCTGTTATGTGAAGTGTTCCATGTAAACTATCTAGTCCATCAGTTATCAGTGATTAGTTTAGGGCTTCGCAAGACAGTCCGTAGGCTAGTTTGAATGAGACAGGAAACAGAGTAACACGTGGCTTCACAGTTACAGTAAGACATATGCAAATTTGAGCCGATACGCAAACATCATAACAACCAAATTCTATACACAGTTTCGAAAAGTAACAAGCTCAACTGATTGGAAGTGTGAATGAGTTGACGCTACTACGCTTCGGATAAAATGACTGTATTCGTATTCGGTACTGTGCGTCTTGCAAGCTAATCTCATAAGACTTAGCAACGACATGTGGAGCGCGACTGACGACCTCGCTTGTAAATGATGGTAAGGTAGAATTGGTTGTTTTGATAAATTGGGCAGTAAAGTGGCAATAAAATTTCATACATGCAATAAGATTTTTTTTACTCAGATAAGTGATTCTTTCCAAATATACCTCCAGTAACTACATAGTTTTAAAGTTATACCCAAAACTATATCCTTTAAAATTCGGCAATGGATACACAACATTGTTTACTTGCAAACTAAACACCCGTAACATAAATCATATACTTGCTCCGAGAATTAACAAAACGTCCCTGCAAAATCTCTCAAAATAAATTAAAAACATCCAAGCTTCTTTTATTAAGATTTCAGCTAACACTTTTTGCAATAGTAAAGTGTGACTATCTCAAGAATTAACTATGATTCAGTACAATATAACATTTAAAGTAGTCAGCACCTTAGAACAGAACGTAAGCAGTTTGATGGGAGGCTCTTAATAACTTTACGTTTCACCGTCAACTGCCACGTAAACTACTCCCGGAAATTCGACGATTCAATTAAGAGCTCGCGACTGGTGTGCATCCGTACTGGAGACATCGTGGGCTGTCTCGCCTTAATTATATATACGGAGAGAGGAATGAGGATAATGGGCAAGGGACGATACATTCGTAGTGTGTGGATAAGTTCCGAGTTTGGGTCTGACGGGGGGAGTGCTGGGGTTGTCGGTGCAGTTGCAGTGACCAGTGTGTTCGAACGGCTCAGTGGTCAGAGAACCTGCCTAGTAAGTAGGAGCCCCGGATACAAATCCCTGTCCGACACAAATTCAATTTCTAATGATTTCAATCAATTCCCGCTTGCTGCCACTGTCTCCTTCTATGTCCATTCCCCCCCCCCCCCCCCCCCCTCTTTCTGTGCATCACCTCCACCCCTGTTCGTCTGTCCAAATCTTCGTCAGTAAAATTCTTCTGGGTTTGAGGCCGCATTGTCATCTGTAAAATTCCGACGTTTCGGCGACTGTTGCAAGGCGCCCTTCTCAGGGCTGAGGAAGACGACTTGTAACAGTCGCGAAATCGTCGGAATTTTACAGATGACAATGCGGCCTCAAACCCACAAGAATTTTATTGACTGTGACCACGGCCGCGGAAGCCTACGTTTACATTTGTCCAAATCTTCCTTCCCCCCCCCCCCCCTCTCTCTCTCTCTCCATCACCTCTTTCCAACAATCTCTCATTCCATTTCCCATTTCCTGTACTCCCGTCTCTGTAATGTTGAGCCTCGCTTATTGTTATTGTTGATTGAGATTTGAAGTCACTTAAAATGAATGGGTAAATATTTTAGGATGAATGGGGGCTATCTAGCAGTTGGGTCTGAGAAGTTTCCAACGTCAGTATTTCGCGCAGTTTTCGTACGTGAATCGATGCGATCGATTCATAACTGTACAGCAGTTAAGCCATGAGCATACCTTTCCCAATTTTTTCTAGCGTCGTGGGCGAATAAACAAAGATAACACCACATTAATAAGTAGAATAAAACAATTTGTCTGCTACGGTTATTAAAACTCACTGCGAGAAAGAAAACGAAGGTACACATTACCCCAGTAGAGCACAAAATACCACAGCATTTCCTTCCTACGAGCCGGGTTTTGCCACAAAACCTGTATATTATCTTTAAACAAAATGTTGATTCTTAGCCCACCTGAACGTTTATTAGTTTAGTAGGAGTTTAACGTTGTGTATATTGCTTTTGTGCATATACAAAACATGTATCGGCTTCAACGCCGGACGCCCAAGGGTAGAAAACGAAATCCGATTAGATGTTAAAGATTTTTTAAAAGTAACGAGAATTTTGGAATTTCCCGTGTTATATTACCACGGTTTGCTCGATTATTTTCGTTGTTGTATTGGTAAATACGTCTGAACAGAACCTGTAGTGATAGCCAGTCGGAATATTTAGTCTGTTGTCAACTGTCAAAGAAATTACTTGTGATCCGGCAGCATTTTCAATTATATGTGTGAGAACGCTTCACACAATTCCTATAAAGATTTTCCATACCATAGGAATAAAGTGCATCAGATATTTATAATTATTACATATTTCTTTTGGTGACTCAGTTATGAGCAAAACAATGATTTATGAGTGTTTTGAGTATTTCGAAGAAGGCTGTGAAACCGTTGAAGAAGACGAACGCTCACTGGACGCCCCAGCACATCAACCGACGAACTGTTTCAAAAGGCAGAAGACAGATTATGAACGATCTTCGAGTCATAATCAGAGATGTCTCTAGGCGAAGTCTACAACTGTGTAGAACTACTGAAAGGTGTCACTGCTGATACGTTGCTTTACGTTTATAACGTCTAAATTGAAGCACCCTCGTCTGATTTGGAGGTACTCAGGATGACCTAGACCAAAAACGGCCCAAAAGTGCATATAAATGTGAAGATACTCAGTGCATTCTTCGAATGGACGAACGATCGAAAACGAATGCTACAACTCTAACGCCGTTGCCTGAAGGAATTGTAAACAAATACACGTGTTGGAGGGGAAATCATTTATGGTTTTTTCATCTCGATAATGCAAATGCTTATGCACGCTGAAGCTTTTTCGTGAAATTAAGACAAAGCTACCCAGCAACTATTTTACCCTGAAGTATCTTTATGTGATCTTTACAAATAAGGTAAATCTTAATGGGCCGTCGTTCTGCAAGCTTAGATGACATTAAAAGCCCATCACTGAGAGGCCTTGCCGCAATGGATACACCGGTTCCCGTCAGGTCACAGAAGTTAAGCGCTGTCGGGCGTGGCCGGCACTTGGCTGCATGACCATCTGGGCCGCCATGCGCTGATACCATTTTTCGGGGTGCACTCAGCCTCGAGATGCCGATTGAGGAGCTACGCGACCGAATAGTAGCGCCTCGGGTCAAAGCAAACCATCATAACGACCGGGAGAGCCTTGTGCTGACCACACGCCCTTCCTATCTGCACCCACACCTGAGAATGACACGGCGATCGGATGGTCCCGATTTGCCACTTGTGGCCTGAAAACGGAGTGCTTTGCTTCTACCGAGAGGGCTAAAGCTACCACATGGATCGAGTTCCACATGCGTTCCGGGGACTGGGAAACTAACATACTGGTACAGTTCTGTAAGGTTTAAGTGGGACTGACATGAAGGCGATAATATTGACACAGAGGAATAAAATTCATTTAAAATAAACAAACCTCCAGATATTTTTGAGACATCTCTTACATAAGTAACTTAAAAAGGCCACAAAAATGTAGTGCACATACGTTGCAGTACTGTTCAATACCCACCCACTCATTCGACGGAAATGGTCTTTCAAATTAAGGCCCACCACGATCACGACAGGCCGTACTACGTCGAGTTATAAACTGTGACATGTGCTCTATTATTCGAGCAAATTGGTGTAAAGCTTCTGACTGCAGTAGTCTTACAAACCGATTTCATTCGACAACTGAGTCGTAGGAAGAAAAGATGATTAGTTTTTTAACAATCCGTTGACGACGAGGTGATTGGAGAGTGAGAACAAAGTCCAAACGATGTGGGATGCAGAAAGTTGTCGGTCGTGTCCATTTGAAAGTAACCATTGGGACTTTCACCTCGTACGATTTAGGCAAAACACGGTTAAAAGTTATGAATCGCTTGACCTTACTCATCCCAAACACGACTCCAATACCTTAATTACTGCGGCAAATTTCTCGGTTAAGAATTATAGTCTCATAAAAGTCTACTACTATGATTCAATAATGACGGATTTTTGAGGATATTGTGATTCAGAATGCTCAGCCACAGCGAAATAAAACTCACGCTATCTTCAACACACATCCTATACAATGAGGAGGCAAAAGTCATGAGATACTTCTAATATCGTGTCAGACATCCTCTTTCCCGGCGTAGGGCAGAAACTTGACGTAGCATGGACCCCACGAGTCTTAGAAAGCCCGTGGCAGGAATTTAGAGCCATGTCAGCTCCACAGCCGTCCATAATGGCGAAAGTGTTGCCCGTGTTGCATTTTGTGCACTAACTGACCTCTCGATTTCATCCCATGTTGGACAATGTCTCTAACAAATCATTTGCTCGAATTGTTCAGAATGTTCTTCATACCAGTCCCGAACAATTGTGGCTTTGTGACGTGATGCATCGTCACGCATAAAAATTCCGTCGTTGTTTGAGAATATGAAGTATATGAATGGGTGCAGATGGTATCCAAGCAGCAGAGCATAACCGTTTCCAGTCTATAATAGGTTCAGTTGGACCAGAGGACCCGGTCCATTCTATGTAGATACCGCCCACACCATTATGGAGTCACCAGCAGCTCGCACAGTGCTGGTTCACAACTTGGGTCCATGGCATTGTGTGATCTACGCCAAACTCGAACCTTACCATCAGCACTTACCTACTTAAATCGTGACTCATCTGACCAGGCTACGATTTTCCAGTTGTCTACGGTCCAACCAACATGGTGGCGAGCATAAGAGAGGTGTTGCAGGCGACGTCGTGCAGTTAGCAGAGACACTCGCGTCTGTTATCTGCTGCCATAGCCAATTAACGCCATGTTTCCAGCGGGTACTTTCGTCGTACGTCCCACATCGATTTCTCAGGTTATTTCAGGCAGTGTTGCTTGTCTGCTAGCTTTGTCACCTCTAGGCAAACGCCGCTGCTCTCGGCCTAAACTGAAGACCGTCGGCCGCTGCACTTCAGTGGTCAGAGTAAATGCCTGAAATCTGGTATACTCGGCACACTGTTGGAGTATTAAGTTTGCTACCGAAATCCGTAGTGGAGTGTCTATCTACAACCACCATTCGGCGTTCTAAGTCTTTTAATTGCCGTTGGGCAGTCATAATCACGTACGACACCTTTTCACATAATGAAATTTTCACTCTGCAGAGGAGTGTAAGCTGATATGAAACATCCTGGCAGATTAAAACTGTGTGCCGCACCGAGACTCGAACTCGGCACCTTTTCCTTTCGTGGGCAAGTGCTCTACCAACTGAGCTACCCAAGCACGGCTCACGCCTCCTCCTCACAGCTTTACTTCTGCCAGTTTTGCAAGGTTCGCAGAATGATAAATATATATTTTTTTTCAGTACCGTTCTTGTAACAGTCAAGATGCAGAGTCATTACGACCGAAGTAGAAACATCACACATAGCACCGTCTCAAACTTGAGAATTAGAAACGTAGGCCGAGTATATTACGTTGTCAGTCCAAACATGAAATGTTTTCCCTGCAGAGAAGACAGAAAATCCCCTTCGGGCGGTTTCATAAATCCAATACAAAAGTTTGACAGGGAACGATTGATGAGCCTGTCTCTGAGGAAAATAGTGACGGCGCAGCAGGAATTCCGCCATCAATAAATCACGTGTTAACTGCTGTCCATTCAGGGTAACGATATTCACTGTGTACCAGTACACCGCCAGAGGGGACGAACCTCCGAGTTCTACGACCGCACGTGGGGCAATAAAAATCATCTTCTGCCGGAGATACAGTCACTGTAATTTTGGCCGTCTGTTAGCAGAAAATTGTAGTTGTGTATTTTATTAACTGAAGTTTTTGCTTAGGAGTGATGTTGGGCAATGACATAGATTCTTCACACTTCGAGAGAAATAACTGTGAACTCATAATTGATTTTTCTCGACCTTTCTCCACCACACTTAGACATTTAGTAAAAAGGTGTTGAGATATTTAAGAAAAATTGGCAGCTGCATGTGACGGCAACACAATGGTAGTTAACTGTTTTGTCACTTGAATATCTTGATAGAAATAATTTATGGAATAATCCTTGCAAGTAAATACCAAATCCTTATTCCTGCAGGACACAGTTTTTTAGAGGCATCACGTATCAGATTAAAGACGAATTTATTGGCTAAACGCTGCCACCTATACGGAAGATACATAGTTATGAACTGTCCAAGTAGACTAAAACTAACATTAACCCCATTACAGCCAAGCAGATAACGAAATATCGTGTTCAACAAAACAGACGTGACGTACATCTGCACGTCGGTATCCCGTAACTATGGAATATCAAGAATTACTACCAATAATGTTGAGACAGGAGACGCTGTACAAATTTAACTGAGAATGAAACGAGCCCTGGAAGGACAAATGTGAAAATTGTGAAATCACTAAGCGGGTCGACGTAAGCATCCGAAGGACAGAATGTTCAAATGGTTCAAATGGCTCTGAGCACTATGGGACTTAACATCTCAGGTCATCAGTCCCCTAGAACTTAGAGTTACTTAAACCTAACTATCCTAAGGACATCACACACATCCATGCCCAAGGTAGGATTCGAACCTGCGACCGCAGCGGTCGCGCGGTTCCGGACAGAATGTAAACCCACAACAAATCTACGAAGGATTTTGAGACACACACTGGGTTGCCAGACAGAAGAATAATCAAATCTGATAACAGAATATATGTAATAAGAACAGAACACCGGAAAGGAAAAACTACTACTTTCCCTCTACATGATGCTTCTAATTGTATTCAGCTTGGATCCAAAATCCTACCGAGTGACCAACAGCATTAGGGAACACAACTCAAATTTTTCAAAAGAAGAAATGTGTCATACAGTATTAGGAGCTTTCTAAGCAGTTCGTTACATAACAGGGCAAAACAGAATTTAATTCTCAGCAACGTTGGCCACTATATTACTGTCACGCATACTATCCATAGATTGTCAAAAGGAATTTATCAACAGCCCAGCTAAATTTTATGAGAAGTCAGGATTTCGTGCATGAATCTTGTAACGTAACAGCAAATTTCGTTAGGCATTTCATGCTTGCAGAAGCCATGCATTAATAGTAGAAAATTCCCTAAAATGCAGGATGCATCTAAAGTCGTTACACTCTCCAAAAAACCGACGAGAGCCATTGTCATATTTAACAACAGTACCTCAGCTACAAGAAAAGCACAATATTCTAATGAGCACGTGACTCTTGTTGAGGCTCTGGCGATCATGGGTAGTTTGATTTGTATCTCAATATATTTCCAGGTCAGCAACGCCACAGATGAGTAAGTGTTCAGTTTTAACGACGTTAGTAACTATAGGGAAAGGAAGCCACCAAACTATACCACAAACGCGAACGCTAAGCATCATGACGGTTTAGGTCAGTGCGGGATGAAGCAGGCATAACACCACAGGATGTCGTAATGGAATTAAGTATGAAACGATAAATCGTATGGGAAAAACGTGACCTTATCTAGAGAGGGCTGGTGTGTAGACCTATACACTGGGGTAACTAAAATCATGGGATACCGATATGCACATTTTCAGATTGTTGTAGTATCGAACGCATAAGGTATAAAAGGGCACTGCATTGGCGGAGCTGTCACTTAGGTGATTCATGTTAAAAGGGTTCCTACGTGATTATGCCCCCATGAAGGAAATTAACAGACTAAACGCGGAATGGTAGCTGGGGCTGGTCGCCTGGAACATTCAATTTCTGAAATCGTTAGGGGATGCTTATTCAGAGGTCCACCGTGTCAGGTGTTTGTCGAAAATAACAAATTTTAGGCTTTACCTCTAACCATGCACTACCTGAAATAACCGCCTGCAGGACCTCCCCCAGCTCGTGAACGTATCGGTTGTACTATAGACGATGGTAAAACCGTGGGTTGGTCTGATGAGTCCCTATTTCAGTTGGTACGATTCAAGTGTGGTGCAGAGCCCCCGAAGACATTGACCCAAGCTGTCAACAATGCACTTTGCAGGCCGATGGTGTCTCCAGAATGGTGTGGGCTGTGGTTTCATGGAATGGAGTGGGCCTGGTTATGTTCTGCTACTTAGAGACCATTTGTTGCTATTCGTGTACTTCATGTTCCCAAACGACGGCCGGCCGCGGTGGTCTAGCGGTTAAGGCGCTCAGTCCGGAACCGCGCGACTGCTACGGTCGCAGGTTCGAATCCTGCCTCGGGCATGGATGTGTGTGATGTCCTTAGGTTAGTTAGGTTTAAGTAGTTCTAAGTTCTAGGGGACTGATGACCACAGATGTTAAGTCCCATAGTGCTCAGAGCCATTTGAACCATTTGAACCCAAACGACGGCGTCATGTAATCGTGCCACAACTGTTGGCGATAGGTTTGAAGAAAATTCTGGTCAATTCGAGCCAATGATTAGGCCACCCAGATCGCCCCATGGGAATCCCATCGAACATTTACGGGACATAATCGGGAGGTCAGTTTATGCATGAAATCCTTCACCGACAACACTTTCGCAATTATTGACATCTGTAGAAGCGACGTGGCTCAGTATTCCTGCAAGGGACCTCCATCGGCTTGCGGAGATCGTGCCACGTCGAGCTGCTGAGATGCTGCCCTAGACAGGGTAAAAGGCGGTCCGACACGGTATTAGGAGATGTCCAATGATATTTTTCACCTCAGTGTATATTTAGAACACCTGTTGGCTGCCGTCTCGGGATCATCGTCCGACATTTATTTAGCAGTTTTCCTGATGTTCCGTCAGCACGAGTGAATTTCATTCTCAAAGGGTCACCATCCATTGCGAGGTACGGACGGGATCGGGGATCGCGATCGGAGATAATGCATTCCCGTCGCGCCAAATTCTGAGGGCTCTTCCCTCGTCATTGTCTTTGCGGTTTTCTCAAAGCTACATGCAACGCGGCAGCACAGGATTCTTAGATCTGTTTAGCTTCCGGGAATTATTATTTGTTGAAACTGTGCTCATGTTTGTACAGTCCTATGGCTTCTCTGAAAAAAAAAGGAGTCATATTTGCCTTTCTCCATATGGAGAACATCTGTGTCGGCGAATTTTGCTATGTGGTCGGCCTCTCACTTCGATTGCCCCACCTCGCCCCACTTTTTCACGTATTTCAACCAACAATATCGCTTAATTTCGGGGTTCCTAGTGATAACGGATGATTCAGTAATACCAGTACAGACTTTACGCCATGTACACATTATGCGCTATATTCGCAACATTACGAATGGCTCTCTTTTGTCTTTTTTCCATCTGAAACACTTTTGAGCTTCTTGTTCTGTCTGCAAATAGTCTTTACGCGAGGGCAACATATGGCCCACTCTGGTCGCCGCCGTGGCAGTGTATGGCAGAAGGGTCTTACCCGATATTTCGTCGAGTGTCAAGTTTCGTGACACTTTTTATGCAGCTGGTGGACTACCCATTGCTTCTCAGTACGTATTTCAGGTTCCGCATCTTGCGTCCGAGACCAATGCCTGCACAAACTGCCAAAACATTACCTGATTCAAAAAAGAGGAATAATATATACGTCCGCAGCGTATTCAATGTAACCAACACGTAGTACGTCAATAAGTGACAACAAAAGCGTCAACAATTTTTTATTGTGAAAATAATTAACGAATAGGTACAACAGAACCTATAAAGTCTAAAGAGGTCTTACCGTGATTTGCCACAATGTTATAATCTTTACTATATACTCGTGTAGAAATGAACTCAGAGATGACCCTGCATGAAGCACGTTGAAGACACTATACAGCGTAAGGAATGACGACCGGAACTATCTGAGGGTAATTTCTGCAATAGATGACAACATGGACACAAAACCTTAAGAACTCGTCACTGCGATACAAGAAGCCTTTCACTGTGCGCTACCAGTTGTCAGGCAAATTCGTTTAAGCGCAAAAGTACAGTGGTGCTCAAAAGTATCCGAACGATCTGAATTGCATTTCGCCTGATTCGAATGCAACCCACATAGCGCAGCTGTCTAGCAGGTCCTCTAATCGCCCCTCCGTACAGTCGTTTGACTATTGAGAATGGTTCCAACAAGTCACCACTTGAAAACACTGCTCTGTATCGCAATAACTCATGATGTAATGTAATGTCAAGGTAATACAAATATCAGGAAACATCTTATCACAGATAAGACGGTTCTTCAGGCTTGTAAGTTCACATTTATTACAATAAATTACATACATGAAATGTTACCACTCTCATTATTACGTCAGATAGGTAATTCACGTACTAAGTTCGTCGTATTCATGATTTCCTCTTAAAAATAATATACCGTACTTATTATTTAACACAAAATGACATTAAAAATTTAAGTTTTTCACAAGCAGGCAGTAGAGAATATGTATGAACTTCAAATGACACGACGAACCGTCTCGTCCTGCATATGGATTCAAACCCCGGCCATGCTGACTAAGCAAAGACTTCGTGACTGACGGAAACTAACAGTCATTCCTCACTAGGCATACAGAGAGTGATATACCTCGATTTAGGCAATATCAGCTAGCAAATATCAACTGTAAATTACATAACACAAACATTTTTAACGCACGCGAATTCCTCCCCAGCATCTCTTGTCCCTGTTAACGCACTACGAGAGATGTTAAATTCTGCTTTTTCACAAGTAACTCACTTGAAATCTCGTGAGGTAAAGCTTTGTGTTGGACAGGGATTCGAACCCAGAACCTAATTGGATTGTCATCGAAGCACAATCAACTGTGACATATCGGATTTTCTCGGCAGTAGCCAAATGTTTTATCTGAAATGACGAGACGAAACATTAACTTCTTCTTTCCCAGGACTCCAACCTGGCACCTATCGCTGTTATAATCTTGAGAAAATGGACGTAAAAATGGGTTTGTTACACCAGCAGCCACATGTGAGCATGTTTGAACTAGAAATAATATGACGAAGAGCTCAATGATGACTGGGAACCGAGCCCCACACATATCGTTGTTGACTGCACACAAAGAGACGTCGGCTACCGAATTTTTCTCCACCAGCAGCTCGGAATAACATCCTTGAATTTACAATGATTTCACAAACAGTTCTGTGTCTCACTCGGACTCAAAATCGTCAGATACCGTTTGTGTTGACAACGAATGAAAATACATTAAAAATAAAAATTATTACCCACTAGCAGAATAGGTGTTCTCATGCTAGAGCTTGATAATACATAATGAAACCTTTAGTGCCGGGCCAGGATTCGGACCCTTCCACGAGCAATATGTGGAGATGTTGAGGAATATGCAGTTTTGAACAAACAACAAGTTGCAGTCGAGCTGTATTGTCGCGAAGGGATCAAATTCCGCGTCAAGGGCGGTCTGAGTTGCATTCCCAGATCAGAGCCAATTTTATCGACATACAGAAGCTCAAATAAAAGATGGAATAAGTGTCCTGTGACCCGACATAGCGTTTGTTTCGTCACTAGAAATAAATAACTAGTATAAGAAAGGTTGCTGTTGATAGAGTTTCTACGTGTCGCGACTCCTGAGTTTATTGTGGTTCAACCTAACGTCTACTTGGTAGAGAAGGAATATCCTGTTTAACATGAATATCAGACCACAATGCCATTATAGCTTCTTCACTCGGCGTAGCCAGAAGAGAACAGAATCTGTCTCTCCTTATCAAAAATCATTAGCAGAAGTTCGAATAGAACCCAGACCATATGTATGTGAACCTAGCATCAATCCATGAGACCACCAAATTCCCTTATCTGTCACACCATTTTCTATCATAACAACGTTGCGCCACACTGGATGAGAATTCTGACACACAGACTCCCTGTAGTGGTTTGCAGCGTGTTCAGTACATTCATTTACTTGGTTGACCGAATCGCCATGAACTAGCTGCCTCGGCTACCCAGTGCATATTTTCGACTCTATTTTGCAATCACCGAAATAAAATCACGTAACTGACACCTACATAGAACTTACAACAGTGTAGGATGCACAAATTTAAACAGGAAGTGTTCCTTTCTCCTTGAGCTACTCAATTGCGCTATCTGTTTGTTAAAACAGTCGTGCAATGCAAACGAAAAGCTGTAACTGTCTGTCTCTCAGAAGTCTACATCCGGCCATATGCATTATCTCACAGCACTGTGCAATGCGGAAGTTCTGGAGGAATTGTTGTTGAATTCTGTAGGTGTTGTAGCTCTGTGTCAGCTAGTAGCGTAACGGTAAGCGGCGCGCACTCTTGATAAGAGACGTCTCGTGTATGGGTGCATTCACTGCTACAATTTTTTAATACGCCATACTGCTGTCTGCTGAAGTTATCGATCTAATGGAACTATGAACATAATTCCCTTCACTTCTCAACCCAAAATAGTCGCACGTGGAAAAAGGGCTAACTTCCGCAACATTTTGTTCTTTTCAGGTTTGATAGATGGCCAGGCTGCAGATGCATCTCGAAACTTTTGTATTATGTATGGGGAGAGCGCATCGTGCCAAAATACGTCAGAAAATTATTTTCTACATTAGCTGTCGTGTGGCAGCGGCATTTTATGTTTCATAACACCTTGTTTGACAGCTTTAACTCTGAACAAGTTTTCTACATGCATGTAATCAATAAACGGCATGCTCATTGTCAGACCGTTATAGATAACATCAGAGAATTCGCATATATCGTTGATGATTAATTTCTCTCTCATGTTAAGTAATGTTTTAACAACACCAAATGAAACCGTACGAAAATTGTGCACTGTGTTATAAGAAATGAAACAAAACTACCCACGATAACCTTACGACGAAAGTCTGTCTCAATAAAACAGAGTATCTGTACACAAGCGTGCCTCTATCGGCACGAATTAGTCAAATACTAATCACTTAGATTTCTATTGGGTCTGTGTTTGACTGGTATGCTGTGTCACACTCAAGTGGTATGAAAATGTGGCATTTCATAAATAAAGTTATGTTTTCCTAGAAACCCAAAATTTGTTTGTCAGCAGCGGAAAGAGGCGTTACCTGTTGTGCCACCATTGTAAGTTTTTCACCATTGCACTATGAGCCGAAAGTATTTTCTAGCGATTTCGTTATCGATGTGTGATCTGACTGCTTGTAGCTCTTTCACAGAAGGGATAAAAACGTTACAGTCAGCAAGACTGGAATCGCAAACCATAACAGACGTTTTGTCTCAGGTTAACACGTTTCCACAGAGCTAGGGAAGAGACATGCGTCTACGTCTCCTCTTACGAGATCAGTAGTGGCTAGAACTCGTAAACCGCTATTTAAAGGACGTGATTAGATGCGATTTTCACGTGCAACGAATTTCCTGGGCTGAAAACCGTAAATTTACAATCTTTTGTTACAGCTCAAGCGTTAATAATAACTCAGATTATTCAATGGAAATAACAGGAAAAATCAAGTGAACTTTGAGGCTTCATTCCGTGCACACCAGGAAGTAACTCGTCGATCACGGAGTTCCCAAATATACCTTGCCTTGTTGCCAAATCTCAGTTACATTACCAGCAGGAAGAAGACGAGACGAACCGATGTGATCCTACAGTGGACTGGGAAGTGACCATAGCTGACGTCTCAAAGACGCGGTTGCTGCGGCCTGGAATATGTAATCCGTCTGATTTACATTTCTGTAACTGGATTTAGGGACTGGAGCGTAGTTACTAATAATACTCAGAACTGACTGCAAACTAATCTTCATAAATCAGTAACTCTCATAGTTGTTTTCATATATCTTTCGGAAGTGTTCTCAAAACTAAGAAAATCAGTGACGAACGTTTTCGTGCCTCGCCGATAATAGAGCACCACAAACAAATAAAAATAAAAAGACTGTGTGCGTGTGTGTGTGTGAGAGAGAGGGAGAGAAAGAGAAAGAGAGAGAGAGAGAGTGAGTGAGGGAGAGAGATAAAAATAAAAAAGAATGAGAGAGAGAGAGAGAGAGAGAGAGAGTAAAAAATTGTTGCAAGGAAACTGAATCATTGCATGTAAAGAAATCTTTCATTAAAGTGACATGTTCTAGATCATTACGAAATGTCGTATTCATGATCTATGGAACAAGTATTAATCTAATCTAATCATATATTGCTGACTAGTCATGAAGAGGCACGAATTACAGAAATTTCGCCAATATCAGTAACTAAATCTAAACTTGAAAAAAAAAAAAAAACAAGACGACAGTTTTTGTAATAAACCGTGACTCCTTTAATGACCCTTTCGTCCTTGTTAACCAACCACGAAAGATGTGTGATATACCTCCATTCAGAAGGAACAAAGTGTTCATGCATTTAAAGATGAAGCACATGATGTGAAGTTCTGTGACGGAGATACGAACCCAGCTCGCAATCGGATAGTTAACTAAGTAAAATCAAATGTTACGTATCGGTTTTTCTTACCAGCTGCTAGATGTTTGAATCTAAAACAAGGATACAAATTTTTGTGCCTGAGCGACAATCGAACTGGGTAGCCGAGGCAGCTAGTTCATGGCGATTCGGTCAACCTGGTAAATGAATGTACTGAACACGCTGCAAACCACTACAGGGAGTCTGTGTGTCAGAATTCTCATCCAGTGTGGCACAACATTGTTATGATCGAAAAAGGTGTGACAGATAAGGGAATTTGGTGGTCTCATGGACAGTCTCGCCGCGTCAGCCGTGCTGTGCGGACGTATGCTGAGTTTCGTGTGCCGCGGTCTGCTGTGCTTCCGCGTGGTAAGTCGTAGTGCTTCTTGCATCGTTGCAGAAAGTCTACGCATATTGAAATTTGAAGTATGAATTCGCGATGGCTCACTTGAACAGACAAGATACTTTGAAATTTTCGTTTGATCGTAATTACGCTCGACCTAAACTACACGAAATTGAAGACTGGTTGGAATACGAAGTGAAAGTTGATTCAGAAGATGTCATTGGAATGCATCTTTCGATAGTGAGCAGCGTTGTATTTTTGAAATTGAGGAATGCTAACTTATGTGACAAAATAGTTGAGTCTTGCGGAGGACTTATTAAGTTTAATCATTGTGATGGAAACGTAGGCGAAGTCACCGTAACATATTCAGGGTTTGGAATACGAACTATCAGGATATTCGAACTACCATTCGAAGTACCGGCGGAACAAATAAACGCAGTGGTAGCGCCGTACGGTAAAGTTCTCAGCAATGTTGCCGAACGGTGGTCCAACGCACGCAAATTCCAAATTCTCAAAGGAGTGAGACAATTAAAGGTCAATTTGCACAAGCATATACGGTCATACATCAGCGTATGTGGATACCGAGGTGCGCGGCCAGCCGAGGACGTGCGCGGCGTGCAACTCTCCCGGCCACGTCCGCGCTGAGTGTTTACAGCGGCGAGTGGCGCAGCTGCCGGCTGGCGAGGCGCCGCGACCGCCGGCTATGACTGCGCTGCCAGCGGCTTAACGCTACGGCTGCCCGCGGCCAATTCCTGACCCCAAGGCCTGATGTGAACACGGAGAACCATCCACCCAGAGAAGAAGCCCAGACTGCCACTACTGACACAACAGAAGCTAGACCACCCGAACCTACGGAAATCGTGACAGCTGTAACGGTTTCAACACAACAGACACCGAAAGATATTGGGAGCCACAGCAAATCCTCCAAATCCTCCGCCGTTGAGAATGACATGCAAAAACCATCCCGGAATGAGCAACCTCATAGTGAACCGATTTCTCTATTGACACCATCATCCACCAAGAGCACGGTCGACAATTTGGCTCTAAACACCACCCGCTTAGAAGATGTGAAGCATGCTGAGGAAGACAACATCTGACAGCAGCCGGTGAAACCTAAACGGCAAACACGAAAACAGAGCCCTGAAGAGATTCAAGAACTCGAAAAAAAAACTCTCCCGTACCAAAAAAATTCTTAAAACATATCGAAGCGGAAAGCAAGGCGTGGCAGACATCGGAAAACCAGACATCCCCAACCCGAATGAGGACGTACAGATGAACCTCGCCCCTCCAATTGAAGAACCAATGGACCTGATACGGGGACAGCATGGTCTGACGACACTGAATGCGCTTAGTTGGACTACCGAATGACGCAGGCGTATAAAATCGCTACGCTCAATGTAAACAGAACAGTTTCGGAAGTAAAGTTACAATCTGTGAAGGACTACTTATATGCCGCCGACATTGACATAGCGATGTTACAAGAGGTAGTTACGACCAAATTAGCGGATGTGTACGGATATGAGGCGATCTTAAACATAGGCAATGAATGTGGAACGGGAATATTGTTCAAACACGGCATACCATGTACAGCAAAAGCAATACTTGAATCTGGACGAGGCATCACTGCACAAATATATGATCTGCTTCTTGTTAATATATATGCTCCCTCTGGATCCAGCGGAAAACGAGCAAGGGCAACCTGTTCCGGGACTAAATTGTCCCATTAATAACGGATCCTCGACTGCACATAATTTTGAGTGGAGATTTTAAATGCGTATTGCGTCCAGAATATCAAGTCCCGAACTTCAACATTTTTGAGGAGCTGTTGTTGTTAACTAACGGACTAGACGTGATAGATGCTTGGTGCCATCTTCGCCCGCACACCCGAGGATACACGTACGTATCCAGTACTTCGGCAAGCAGACTAGACAGGCTGTATGTAACGAAAGGTTTATCCATAATGTAACTGACTGCGAAATTTGGCCTCTTAACTTCTCGGATCACTGCGCATTTCATATGACCGCGCAGCACACTAAAAAAAAAAACGTTCCTGGGAAGGGGCGTATGGCAGCTAAACGTGTCACTTTTGGAGGACGCAGTACTGAAAAAGGAGATCCATGATACATGGCAGCGTTGTCTTCGGACGCAATCCAGATATCCAACACGCATCATGTGGTGGCTACAGTCTGCGAAACCACAGATAAAAAAATGCATCGCACGATATGGTCGCATGAAAGCGTACTGGCGAAAACGCACCTTGGAGTATCACTTTCTTTGCCTCCGCGGACTATATGATGATCCCATGGGATTAGTAGCAAACAGCTCTCGAATAAAACGCACTAAAGCAAGAATAACGGCGTTGGTACGACAATCACTGGAGGGGAAAAAAGATCGATCACGTCCTGCGATTGAACTGACGCAGGAGAATACGTCCGTATATCACATGGTACGGGAAGCCAAGAGAGGTAAACAAAAGTTAATCCACACTCTCAGTGATGAACAAGGGAACGAATACGATCAATAAGTCACAGTGAAAAACTACGTGGTGCAACATTATACAGATTTTTACGCCGCGTCGGCGACTGATGCGACGGCAAGTGAGCCGCTTTTATGCAACATTCAATCCACGGTCCATCCGACCGACAACGCCGACCTTGTAGCCCACATAACAGAGGAAGAAGTATGTGCCATAATCAAAGATTCGCCTACAAAGAAATCTGCTGATTTAGATGGCCTATCCATAGAATTTTATGCTTGTTTTTGGCACATCATAGGACCGGAATTCACCAAAACATGCAATGAATTGTTGGGTGACGTGCAGATGCCATCTCGGTTTACCGAAGGACTGATTATCCTGATTCCCAAAAATCCATGTAGCACTACGCTGAAGGATTTTCGACCACTAACACTGCTCAATTCCGACTATAAAACCTTCACCCGACTCATCAATTGTAGACTGAAGACGGTACTGCCGAAAGTACTTGGCCCTTATCAAATGAGTGCTGTCCCAGGGAGATCAATGTCGAATGCATTATGTGAGTATAGGGACATAATATATTTGTCGTGGCTATGTAAGTGCAATGTTGGTCTCATGTTTTTAGACTTCGATAAGGCTTTTGACCTCATCATCCACCACTTTCTACTAAGTGTAATGCAACGGATGGGATTCAGTGCTCATTTTATTCAGATCATACGCAAATGTATAGTCGGAACTTCCTCTCGAATCAAAATTAATGGTCAGCTAAGTTCACCAGTCCCGATCAAGCAATCAGTGAGACAAGGCTACCCCGTTTCTATGGCACTATACGCAATCGCCGTAGAACCGTTACTGTTAACCCTGCATCACAGGTTACAAGGTCTACAGGTGTTGGGTACAAAAACCGTGTGTCACGCTTATGCTGATGACATCAGTGTAGTAGTTAACACGCACTCAGAAATGGAAGTCGTTCAACAAATAATCCACGCTTACGCCACTTCTTCCGGAGCCAAACTCAATGAACACAAATCGAAAATTTTACCTGTCGGACCCCATATGGAAACAATTCAAAGAACATGGCTACAAAGGACAGAGAAGACGAACCACTTAGGTATGATTCTAATGGCAAACCCAAGAGAGATGATAGTAGCCAACTGGGCCCATAAAATAAATATATTCAGGGCTACTCTCCGTGAACACAAAACCAGAACGCTCAATCGAATACAGAGAGCTCTCTTGATTAACAGCTATGCGCTAAGCAAAATATATCACATCGCAGCAGTGTTACCAGTACCCCAGGATACAGCGCAAAAGCTTTTGGCTGCAGCGTATTGGTTCATATGGAATGGGAACATCTTTAAAGTCACCATGCCAACCATAGTGTTAAACCGCGCCGCTGGTGGTTTGGGCGTCAAAGACATCAAGAAACAATGCATTGCCATATATATGGACCGAATCCGCAAAATACTGCATACACCCCACCCGACAATTATGAAAACGTTATTCAACAGGTTAGCCCCAACGGGCAAAAAGGCCCCAGTCGATGTTGGTCGCATCAGCGCTCAACTCGATCACGTCCGGACTTACTACCTGGAAATGAGCTATATTCAAGATACTTCACAGCTGCTTAACACCAGAAGGACCTACTACCACCTCACGAGACACCATAGGCAAAACCCAATGGAAGCGAAATATCCAGCGGTCAACTGGAGTAACGTCTGGGAAAACGTTAACAATCCCATCCTTCACTCCAAAGTAGTGTCCACATGGTATGACATTGTAAACGAGAAGGTCCCCACAGGTGAAAAGCTGCACAATATCAAAATGAAGCACAGTCCGTACTGCGATCATTGCCATACTGTAGATACCTTGGCACACATTCTCATTTGCCGAGACCAATACCACATATGGAACTGGACTAGGAAAAAACTCGCAATAATTACTAGAAGTACAGACTCTGCTGTAACACTTAAAGATGTACTTCAACCAGACTGGCATTTCTTTCCTGCAACAAAGCACAATAGTTACAGAATGAGATTTTCGCTCTGCAGCGGAGTGTGCGCTGATATGAAACTTCCTGGTAGATTAAAACTGTGTGCCCGACCGAGACTCGAAGTCGGGACCTTTGCCTTTCGCGGGCAATTGGTAGAGCACTTGCCCGCGAAAGGCAAAGGTCCCGAGTTCCAGTCTCGGTAGGGCACACTGTTTTAATCTGCCAGGAAGTTTCAGTTACAATAGTTACACTTGCATCATCGGCCAGTTTGCATATTTTGCAGTAACGAATACGCATATGAGTATAGACGAGTACACACAGTATATAATGGAACAGCGCCACAACCTTAAAACGAGTCGAAAATACAAAGTTTTGTTTCAAAATTTATTACTTCACACTTTGCCATAATGAAGCGGTAATTTTGGTTGATGCACAACACTACAGCGAGACGATACTAATTTTGCTTCATTATAATTAAGTTGGCATTTATTTATTTATTTATTTTTGTAGTATGGCAATAAAAAATGGATTGATGCTAGGTTCACATACATATGGTCTGGGTTCGATTCGAACTTCTGCTAACGATTTTTGATAAGGAGAGGCAGATTCTGTTCTCTTCAGGCTACGCCGAGTGAAGAAGCTATAATGGCATTGTGGTCTGATATTCATGTTAAACATGATATTCCTTCTCCACCAAGTAGACGTTAGGTTGAACCACAATAAACTCAGGAGTCGCGACACGTAGAAACTCTATCAACAGCAACCTTTCTTATACTAGTTATTTATTTCTAGTGACGAAACAAACGCTATGTAGGGTCACAGGACACTTATTCCATCTTTTATTTGAGCTTCTGTATGTCGATAAAATTGGCTCTGATCTGGGAATGCAACTCAGACCGCCCTTGACGCGGAATTTGATCCCTTCGCGACAATACAGCTCGACTGCAACTTGTTGTTTGTTCAAAACTACATATTCCTCAACATCTCCACATATTGCTCGTGAAAGGGTTCGAATCGTGGCCCGACACTAAAGCTTCCATTATATATTATCAAGCTCTAGCATGAGAACACCTAACTGCTAGTGGGTAATAATTTTTATTTTTAATGTATTTTCATTCGCTGTCATCACTAACGGTATCTGACGTTTTTGAGTCCGAGTGAGACACAGAACTGTTTGTGAAATCATTGTAAATTCAAGGATGTTATTCCGAGCTGCTGGAGGAGAAAAATTCGGTAGCTGACGTCTTTTTGTGTGCAGTCAACAACGATATGTGTGGGGCTCGATTCCCAGTCAGCATTGACTTCTTAGTCATATTATTTCTAGTTCAAACATGCTCACATGTCGCTGTGGTGTAACAATCCCATATTCAACGTTCGTTTTCTCAAGAATATAACAGCGATAGGTGCCAGGTTGGAGTCCTGGGGAAGAAAAAATTATAGTTTCGTCTCGTCAATTCAATTATTGCATCTAGCTACCGCTGAGAAAATCCGATATGTCACAGCTGACTGTGCTTCGATGACAATCCAATTAGGTTCTGGGTTCGAATCCCTGTCCAACACAAAGCTTTACCTCACGGCATTTCAAGTAAGTTACTTGCGAAAAAGCAGAATTTAACATCTCTCGTAGTTCGTTAACAGGGACAAGAGATGCTGGGGAGGAATTCGCGTGCGTTAAAAATGTTTGTGTTATGTAATTTATAGTTATATTTGCTAACTGATACTGTCTAGTTCCAGGTATGTCACTCTCTGTATGCCTAGTCAGGAATGACTGTTAGTTTCCGTCAGTCACGAAGTCTTTGCTTAGTCTGCATGGCCTGGGTTTGAATCCACATGGAGAACGAGACGATTTCGTCGTGTCATTTGAAGTTCGTACATATTCTCTACTGCCTGCTTGTGAATAACTTAAATTTTAGTGTCATTTTGTGTTAAATAATAAGTACGGTATATAATTTTTAAGAGGAAATCATGAATACGACGAACTTAGTACGTGAATTACCTATCTGATGTAATAATGAGACTGGTAACATTTCATGTATGTAATTTATTGTAATAAATGTGAACTTACAAGCCTGAAGAACCGTCTTATATGTGACAAGATGTTCCCTGACATTTGTAGTACCTTGATATTACTTCACATCTTGAGTTTTTGCGATACAGAGCAGCGTTTTCCAGTGGTGACATGTTGGAACTATTTTCAATAGTCAAACGACTGTACCGAGGGGCGATCAGAGGACCTGCTATACAGCTGCGCTATGTGGGTTGCATTCGAGACAGGCGAAATGCAATTCAGGCCGTTCAGATACTTTTGAGCACGACTGTACAATTGTCGTTTAATAAGTAATACCCTACATTTTTGTAAAAGCCGTTAATGCAATTAGACAAACGCTGTGGTGGATGCTTCATATTTAATGTTTGTTCTGGGCGCTGGTGAAGTTTAGAACTGTTCTGTAAGATGGTAGACCCGTAGTATAGTGTCCAAATGGCGTCTACATTTGCCTCACGTTATAAGCATCGTGCTGTTATTGTATTCTTATGTGCAGAAAAAGAAACCGTGGTGAACATCCATAAACGATTGTGTGCAGTGTATGGCGATGTTGCTGTTGATGGGAGTACAGTTGGGCGATGGGTAAAGAAAGTTACAGCCTCAGGAAATGAAGAAACAGGGCTCCATGATCAGCCGCACTCGGGATGCTCTGTCACAGCCACTGCTCCAGACATGCTGAATCATACGGATGCCACTATTCGTGCCGCCCGGCGCATGACAAATCGGCAATTGGCTCTACAGTTAGTTGTCTGTCAGCACTGGCAGTGCGTCTTCAACGATCGCGACTGTCAGATATTCGAAAAGGTGCTCACGATCTGTTCCACGAATGCTCACAGCGGACCACAAGATTTCATCTGAATTGTTGGAGCGTCTTGAGACCGACGGAAAGGCCTGTCAGTCACGGATCGTAACGGGGGTCGAAATCTGGGTGCACGAGTTAGCGCCGGAAACAAAAAACCAGTCCATGGAATGGCATCATCCGCATTCACCACAAAAAAAAAAAAAAAAAAAGAAATCAAGACAGTCCCCACTGCCGGAAAAGTAATGGTGACAGTCTTCTGGAATTGTCATGGCGTCATTCTCGTGGATGTGATGGCAAGAGTCTGAATAAACTTAAGAGCCGTTTCAGACGTGTTCGATCGGGCAAGAATTCAGCTGGAATCTTGCTCCAAGACAATAATGCACTCCCACACAGGCCAGCCTGAGAACACAGGAACACATCGCCAAATGGGACTGGACATCATTGCATCATCCACTCTACAGACCTGCCACCCTCGGATCTGCATCTCTTTTGGCCACTTAAAGATTCTCTACGGGGAACACACTTTAAAGACGACGAGAGTGTTAGTCATACAATGAAAACATGGCTGCACATACACCAGCAGGGAATACATGTTCTTCCACAAAGTTCGCGTACGGCCATAGAACGTGATGGAGAGCATGTAGCAAAATAGTACATGGGTAAGACATGTTGATGCACGTTGTCACCAAATTCTGACTCTTTACAACAAATACGTTCTGAGCAAAAAAAACGAAATGTGGGACATTACTTACTGACCGACCCTCGCGCAGTGGAACGAGTGGGTCCAAAGACTGAGATATCAGAAGGGCAAGAATATTCTACTAGGGAGGCCACACATCAGAAAGGAGAAGCTCGTGGAGTGGGCTGAATCAACTATCTTAATGACCTCGTGCGGCAGTCATGATCGAGAGCTGAAACAGATTCCATCCACAGAATCTACTGTATGACACACACCGTACAAAATGACCTGGCAAAAGATGAAATATCCAACAATGTTAGCAGCGAGACAAAAAAAACTAAAAAAAAAGAGGAGAAAACTGGCAGACACCTACACAATTACTGATGGTCACTCTCTGTCAAGACGACACTAGAAAGATGAATTTGATAAACACAGGGAACTGTGGAACAAGAGTAAGGAAATGTACGATAGTGATAGAACAGCATTTTGCGTTTCAATTTTCCGAAGAGGAGGGGAGAAGTGAAGCCCTGAAATTGAAAAGATTAAACCACTTGGTCCTGACGGCATTCATGTTCTGAATGCATTTCAATTGTTTATAAGTTTGTATTTTTGATAACTCTATAACACATTCCATTGAAATTTTTCTGGGTTTACTACCACGTTATGTTACAAAATATCTGAAATGCTAACATAAACTGACGTTGGCGTCAGATTGCAGCGGCCCCTCTCAGTACAAAGTTTTCACTAAAAAGTCGACGTGTTAGTAGTAAAGCTTTAAGACAGAAACGGTGTGGTGGCATGTTCCGACGACGTGATGGTTTTTGAGAAGATAAATTCTAGAGATAAACTGGAAGATACGAATAACACAGTCCTTCATGAATTACAAGCGTGTGACGACCAGTTTAAATCTCCGTAGCACCTGAAGAAACCATGTAAATATTAATAAAAGGAAAGCTGTAAGAGACCTGAACATGGAATCAAGCAGCATGTCCATCACTAGATATCTAAGCGTCTTCTTGGAGGAGTGTCGAAATTATAGTGAACAGATTGATGCGATATGCAAAAGAGGCAGGAACATGACAAACAAAATAATTAGGTGAGCCATAAACTGCCAATTCAAACAATAAAAACGTATCACAAAGCTATTGTAACTCCAATCATGGGTTACTGTGCTAGAACCAGGCGCACACACTTCTGCTCATAACTCCAACTACGGTAGTTATCAGGGTGCAGCGCGGAATATTTCTTCGATTCATGGGAGTTGTAACTTTGACAGTTGAGGCGTGCCAGTTTGTAATTGGGTTATGTCCATTCGATTGCTACATACGGAAAACAACGATGAACATCATGAAGTCCAAAATTTAATGTGTTACGGGTCATAATAAAACAGCAGTTCCAAAGTCAAATTTCCTCCTGTGGCAGATAGGATGGTGCCCAAGCAGTTCAAATGGCTCAAATGGCTCTGAGCACTATGGGACTCAACATCTTAGGCCATAAGTTCCCTAGAACTTAGAACTACTTAAACCTAACTAACCTAAGGACATCACATACACCCATGCCCGAGGCAGGATTCGAACCTGCGACCGTAGCAGCCCCGCGGTTCCGGACTGCAGCGCCAGAACCGCACGGCCACCGCGGCCGGCACCCAAGCAGTGAAATGCACCTATTGTTGCCAGTGAAATATAAAGCAGAGACTGGCAATCAGGCATCTGAACTGTCAAGAGGCCTGACACAGTTTTTGATGGGTCATTGGGCCACTTATTGGCATGTAACTGGGCGAAGAAAAATTTCCGGTGTTCCCGTCCAAACCTAATATCTTGGGCTGTACGCTACGTTCCGATGTTGTTGATAACAATCGACATCAACTGAATCGTTACAGAAAGTTCGATATCATGGAGACTCTGAGTTGTGAGACAAAATGACATAGACTACGTTACAGACCCTGTTTCAGGGATGTCTTTGGTGGTACGTCACCATTTCAAACAATCCCTATCCATTTTCGTACAGATGGCTGTGATAAAAAATCGAAAAGCAACACAACAAAGACAACTGAGCAACAGAAGAACAAGCGAGGAACGGACCACATCACCCAAACATTCGGCATGCCGGACCCACTGATGAGCTACTGACAAGGGAACCTCCCCATCGAACCCCCCTCAGATTTAGTTATAAGTTGGCGCAGTGGATAGGCCTTGAAAAACTGAACACAGATCAATTGAGAAAACAGGAAGAAGTTGTGTGGAACTGTGAAAAAATAAGCAAAATATACAAACTGAGTAGTTTATGGGAAGATATGCAACATCAAGGAGACTGGTAACGCAGGAGAACCGTGGTCTCGTGGTAACGTTAGCAGCTGCGGAACGAAAGGTCCTTGGTTGAAATCTTCCGTCGAGTGAAAAAGTTTAATTTTTTATTTTCAGTTTATGTGACGAAACTCTTATGTTTTCATCACTTTTTTGGGAGTGATTATCACATCCACAAGAAAACCCAATCCGGGCAAGGTAGAAGAATCTTTTTACCCATTCGCCAAGTGTACAAGTTAGGTGGGTCGACAACATATTCCTGTCATGTGACGCACATGCCGTCACCAGTGTCGTATAGAATGTATCAGATGTGTTTTCCTGTGGAGGAATCGGTTGACCTATGACCTTGCGATCAAATGTTTTCGGTTCCCATTGGAGAGGCACGTCCTTTCGTCTACTAATCGCACGGTTTTGCGATGCGATTACAGTGAACAGAGACGTCAATGAACGAACGGACAGATAATAACTATGCAAAAATAAAGAAAGTAAAATTTTCACTCGAGGGAAGACTTGAACCAATGACCTCTTGTTCTGCAGCTGTTCACGCTAGCACGGGACCACAGCGCTCCTGAGCTCACTTTGTCCTTGATATGGCCTATGTGGTCCATGGACTACTCAGTTTGTAAATTTTGCTTATTTTTTCACAGTTCCACACAACTTCTTCCTGTTTTCTCAATTGATCTGTGTTCAGTTTATCAAGGCCTATCCACTGTGCCAACTTATAACTAAATCTGAGGGGGGTGCGATGGGGAGGTTCCCTTGTGAGTGCGTTATGGAAAGCGGGAGATTAAAATTTTATTCTGCTACCATTCATAATACATTTCAGTAAGCTATAGCGTCTGCTAGTGATAAACTTGAGATATACAAGTCTTAAGGCGATATTAGCGTTAAGTATGATATTAGAGTTAAGTATAGTTAGGTATAGTATTAGGTGTTGTCTTCGATAATAGTGGAAAAGTTGGGAATCAATATTGTGTTAACATTTAAAATACATTTAGCAAAAAAAGAATCCAATATATAGGGCAGAGGTGACTAGTTATCGCAATAATTTGAGAAATAATGATACAGCCTTAAATTATAAGTAATGGGTTACAACATAATAAATGCATAAAATTCCGGCCGCGGGGTAGCCGCGCGGTCTGGGGAGTTTTGTCACGGTCCGCGCTTCTCCCCCCTTCGGAGGTTCGAGTTCTCCCTCGGGCATGGGTGTGTATGTCGTCCTTAGCATAAGTTACACTGCTGGCCACCGTAAATGCAACACCCTGAAGGAAGCATCCGAATCAAATGAAATTTACACTATGGGTTTGCAGCGATGAGATATGCAACACATTAGAATTTCAGCGCAGACGCACATCACGCGCGCCTGTGGCACCACCTCATAGCGCCATTTAAGGCTTGGCGATTTCGACGAGTGTACGTTCGACACGTGTGTTTACCTTGTGGTTGTTTCACAAGACGATCAGTTATGCCTCGTAGACAACAGCGAACATCGTTTGATCAAGTATCCGAGTTCGACAGAGGAAGGATAGTGGCTTACCGAGATTGTGGATTATCATACAGAGAAATCGCTAGTCGTGTTGGACGAAACCAAACAACTGTAATGCGGATATGTGACCGTTGGATGCAGGAGGGTACGACGGACCGACGTGGTCTATCGCATTCACCTCGGTGCACCACTGCACGTGCTGATAGGCAAATTGTGCGCATGGCAGTGACGGATCGCTCAGTGACATCCCGAACCATAGCACAGCACATTGCATCTGTAACGCATCATCCAGTGTCTGCGCGTACCATTCGACGCCGTTTACAGCAGAGTGGTCTGTCCGCAAGACGTCCATTGCTTCGTCTACCACTGACGCAGAACCACAGACGTCTCCGTCGCCAATGGTGTGATGACAGACGGATGTAGACGGCAGAATGGAATGACGTTGTCTTTACTGACGAGGCACGCTTCTGTCTGCAGCACCACTATGGTCGGATGCGAGTGTGGAGACACCGTGGAGAGAGGATGCTGGACAGCTGCATTATGTACCGCCACACTGGTCTTGCACCGGGTATTATGGTATGGGGCGGTATTGGATATTACTCTCGCACGCCTATAGTACGCATTGCCGGTACTTTAAATAGCTTGCGCTACATATCCGAGGTGCTGGAGCCAGTTGTCCTTCCTTACATTCAGGGCTCGGCCACAGCCATATTTCAACAGGATAATGCGCGACCACACGTGGCACGCATTGTCCAAAGGTTCTTCGTCAATAACCAGATTGAAGTGCTTCCCTGGCCGGCTCGCTCTCCGGAGCTTTCGCCGATAGAAAACATGTGGTCCACGATTGCTCAACGAGTGACCCAGATTACATCCCCAGCTGCCACACCAGATGATCTTTGGCAACGTGTGGAAACTGCTTGGACTGCTGTACCCCAGGAACACATCAAACGTCTCTTTGACTCAATGCCGAGACGTGTGGCAGCGGTGATCTCCAACAATGGCGGCTACTCTGGCTACTGATTCTGGCAGGAACCACATGTCACAGACGTCTGTAAACGTAATCATTTGATACTTGGTCAACATGTTATCTACAAAATAAATTTTGTTGTGCTACCTCTTGTCTTTCTTGGTGTTGCATTTACTGTGGCCAGCAGTGTAGTTTAAAGTTTGATTAAGTAGTGTGCAAGCTTAGGGACCGATGACCTCAGCAGTTTGGTCCCATCAGAACTCACCACAAATTTCCATTAAATTCCATTTACAGTGGGGTGCTTTACTAATCCCAAAATTACCCCAGGAGGTACAAATTGCTCCGCCAGGAGTGGTTCGACAACTCCATCGAATATTGTGAACAATCAGTAATATATCGACATGCAGGACATGGAGTAGCAACAAATCAGAAAATTCACATTACAAATTCCTGGAAACTAGAGAACCAGCTTCAAAGTTACACAAAGGAAAAGAAAAGAATATACGAGAACAGTCAACTCCGTAAAACTGACTCGTCGCGCAGAAAATGGCAGTTACTGTGCTGTGTTTCAAGAATAGAGCGACCAGATGAGAGAAAGCTGTTTGGCTTACAAGTCCCTCGTAAAATAAGTCAAAAAGCGTCTGGGTGCGAAGAAAAATATAAAGAAACTAGTGTGCTGCATGCATAGGGCGTTATTCTTTTAAACTAACACTAAACATATCTAGACTCCGTCCGAACATGCCATGAAGGCCCAACGGTACCGACCGGCCGCCGTGTCATCCGCAGCCCACAGGCGTCACTGGATGCGGATATGGAAGGGCGTGTGGTCAGCACACCACTCTCCCGGCCCTTGTCAGTTTTCGTGACCGGAGCCGCTACTTCTCCGTCAACTAGCTCCTCAGTTTGCCTCACAAGGGCTGAGTGCACCCCGCGTGCCACAGCGCTGGACAGACCGGATGGACACCCATCCAAGTGCTAGCTCAGCCCGACAACGCTTAACTCCGGTGATCTGGCGGGAACCGGTGTTACCACTGCGGCAAGGCCGTTGGCCACTTTTAAATTACTGAAAAATAAATAAAGAAATCAAGACTTTTAAAAAACAAAGTTAAATGGGCACCAAACTTCAAATCTCTACCTCAAGAAGGAAGACAGGCAGTTGGAACTTAACAAACAAGAGAGCTTCAGAGAATTATGCAGATATTTTTAAAAACTTCTAAATTGCCCTGAGGTCACTGAAAGATTGCCACCAAAACTGTTCCAAAAAATCAGTCCAATTCAGAAGCATCACACTCGTGTAATATTTTTTTTTCAAAAGTAATAGACGGTGCATTTTATTACAAACTTGGAAATAATTTTAAATAATGCAATTTATGCTGCTCGCGAGCGGAGCGCCTACGGTAATACTACACTGAAAAGAATGCAACAGCGCTATGCGCTCTCTGACAGTTTGGCTTCTTTTTGTACATCAGTTTGATGATGAAGGAGAGAGCTTTTTTTTGTGGATTCGTGAATCTGTAGCGACGTATAGACTGCTTGATCCGCTACAATCGTTCACGAATGCGGTGGCCATTGCAGTAATTTTATGAATAATGTAATATTAGTAATTTTCGCCTAACAAACATTAATATACGCTCAATAGTAAATGCCTGATAGCCTAAATTTAGCGAACAATTGTAAAGTAAAAGAAATGAACCATCGCATAGCAGCGACAGAGTCTATTATTCTTTATCTTTGCCGTTCTTGCGCGGTGCCTGTAAATCTCTATGTACATGTATCGATTAATGGTATAAAAAAAGAATTCTGTTGTTTCAAGACAAATGAGGCTTTAGGCGCCTCACTTTTTACTGTTTGTATTCTATGAAAGGCGGACGTGGACTTGGTGCGTTCCACAACTGTATTTCATATTTTATGTGAAAGTATTGAGTGAATATGCTAACTGTTATTTTTTTTAACCAGAAAACATGTAGTTTCTTGTAACTGATTACGAACAGACAGCATCAAGTCATTTATTGTAATTTAATATGAAAAGGTACGTAGCATTAAAAAAAAGGTGTGTTACAGGAACTTATTTTAGTAAATTAACCTTGATGATTTCCATCTCCTTATTACGATCACGCTGATGGGCCGAACGCAGCATGAGGCAGAAGGAACATTATCGTTTTCCTATTATATCTGAACCAACTTTTTTGTGTAGTGTTGCATTTCTTTTAAAGTCTATAAATCTTCTGGTCCCTTAGTGTTGATCCGGGTATGACTACATCGCGAATATAAAAATGCACAGAAATTATACATTAAAAAAAAGTAGCAATTCTTTTTATTTTCGTCCCCCAAGAGCAACGCTACACTTGGCGCCCGAACAGGGACTTGATCAAAAATCATTTCATGTATGTGTTTAAAAAATATTCAGTGCTTGTTCTAATAATTGTTTCATTTTTTCATGTGGATGAAATTCAACCGAGAAAGAGAAGTGGGAAAACCTTTTAATTAATTCAGAAGAACGATTGATGAAATTACCAAAATACGCGAGTATTCAGCCGTATCACCATCAAGACAGCCATAGTAAGTCAAATTTTTATACACAGTAGCTAAGCTTTCTTAGTGACGTAGCATCTTTCGAGTTGATCAGAACGTAAACCTGTCTTTCCTTGCCTTGAAACAACTTTATGTCAATTTGTCCATAGTCCATTCTTATGTAGTTAAATTCAGTGAAAGTGTACCATTGTCGTCAGTGCATAAAAAAAATTACGATATGGCGGATAACTACGCTCAAAACTGGTAAAACGTGTGATATTTCATTTGTTTGTAATTAGTAGGAACCATCTTGTCTTCTTGGCGTACATGAACGTCAGTTGTTACCCAGAGTTAAAATTTCATCTTAGGTCCCAGTAAGCCATAGCACTACGTCACAGACAAACGACTGACGGCAGTGACAAACAATATCTGCAGCATTTTGACGTTTGAAAAATAATTCATGAACATGGCTGACGGTGAACAGCGGACACAAACAAAAGCTGACGACAGCGGTGATGCGAATGGACCTCACTATACATTACGACCACGCGCTATAGGTACACGAGCGGAGGCAGCAGCAGCCTAGACCGAAGTTTTAGAAGCCGGTCGTAGTGTGCAAACTATTCCCGCTTTTGAAAAAAATGACTCGGCCGCAATGATCGAAGCAATAATGGAACGCAAGTTCGAAAGTCAAAGACAGAGAAGCGCAAAGACAGGAACGTGAAAAGCAGGAAAAATTAGATGGAAAGGCCCGCGAAGAAAAAGAGAAGGCCGAAAGATGGCATAATAAATATCAGGTCCTTACAAATCTGTGCAATTCAGTAAAAGCAGACATAAATTCAGTAAAAACAGATCTGCAAACGGAGATAAATGACCTAAATACACGGTTAAATTCGATAAAGGCCGAAATAAAGGCAGACATAACAGCTGATTTAAATCCCCTGTAGGGTAATGTCCAAAGCCAAATAAGTAGTCAGATCACGACCATGAGGCTAGAAATTTACACACAAGTAGAGTCAAAAATAGAGTATATTTCAAAACGGTTAGATGAAAAAATCGAAGCAGCCAAGGGTGAGATAAATTAAAAAGTGATGGAATATCAAAAACAAGCTGCGACCTTAAAAGAAAATTATACTGCAATCTCCGATGAGGTCAAAGGAGTTAAAACCGCAGTAGACATGATGGAGACTGTTGTTGATGATCTTTCCAAACAGATTGATACTCTTAATGTAGAGGGTGAAATAAAGAATACTGTTAAGGCACATGCTGAAGCATTGTCCGACCACTGCCAAGAGTGGATTAAAAACAAAGACGGATTCATAGAAAACAAGGTCAAGAACGAACTCAGGGAAACTGTCAAAAACGTGACCTTTGAAATATTGGCAGCCCCTGGTAAAACAGGAGACACGGTGATGTCAGAATTAGGCCAGATAAGACGAACGTTAGCTCAAGATTTACCTGAGTGGCGTCAACAGATAGTTGATGAAGTTCGTACACTAAAATGTCAAGTTGAAAATTCCCCACCTCCCGTGTCAGGAGAGTGGAATAATTCACCACGATGTAATGAACCACAGCAGGTACATTACCGTTCACAATTTGATAACGCTCAAACTCATAGTTCTATAGAAGCACAATTTAACCAGAGTACCAGACCACCCACTTTTGTCAGTTTGATGCAGGAGGAAAGCGTGATCAAACATCGTGTTTTTCCGACCTTTCGCCGGCCGCGGTGGCCGTGCGGTTCTAGGCGCTTCAGTCCGGAACCGCGTGACTGCTACGGTCGCAGGTTCGAATCCTGCCTCGGGCATGGATGTGTGTGATGTGCTTAGGTTAGTTAGGTTTAAGTAGTTCTAAGTTCTATGGGACTAATGACCTCAGATGTTAAGTCCCATAGTGCTCAGAGTCATTTGAACCATTTTCCGACCCTTCACCCACAGAAAAGAGAAATTCATCCTATAGTGTTCCTCCGAAATTTTTCAGGAATTTTCCGAATAGCTGGAGTGACCGCCAGCGAATTCAGTTTGTTACTGGATTTATCGTAAGCGATGCTGCCTTATGGGGAACCGAAATGGTCGACTCTTGTAAAAGTTAGAAAGAGTTTGAACAGATGTTTTCAGCTAAATTCTGGAGTTCTGGTGTGCAGCAGCGCCTGAGAAAAGAGGTTTACAACGCCGAAGTGTTTAACAGTAAGCGCAGTAGTTTGAGAAGATATTTTGAAAAGTATTTAGCGAAAATCAAGTTCTGGGATTCGCCGATCACCGCCAAAGACGTTATTATCATTCTAAAATCTGAGCTGCCGATTACGATCAGAGAAAAGTTAGTAAACGTGTCTGAGGACGATACGGACACCTTCCTATCTGTGTTAGACTCGTTAGATCTGATTTACGAGTACGCTAGAGTTGATGTTGGCAATGCCCACTTCAGTGCAGGCGGCCAGCACAATACAGAATACGCAGGCAACAATGGTGGCCGAGCGAAAGCGTGTCACAGCGACGGCCAGTACCAACACCACAACGGTTCCAAAAATAAACACACTACGTACTCCAACAGTAAATACAAAAATAAGTACAATAACGGCCAGAGATATAATCCAATATATAAATCGCCACCACCTCAGTACGGAAATGCACTTTATAATACCCAGCCCCAGAAATATGGAAACACGCAACCGATCAACGGTAATTATCAAAACGATCAGTCTTACGATTCAAATCATCAGTGGAAAGGAAATAAATGGCATAATCAAGGTGGAGATCAACGTACACCTTTCAGTAACGGTTACAGTCAACATAAGCCACAGAAAAATACCTTTCAGCCACAAAATATACATTTCACGCAACATACGAACGGACCTTCGGGAAGTCTGAAGCCTAAACGCCCGCATAATACTCAAATTTATTATGCGCAAGCGAATACGCCAGGACAACTAGATCCATATCCAACCGAGTTCGTACCACAAAACCAACACCAGTTCCAGACGGAAGAAACTTTAAGAAATATAAATCAGCAGGAAAGTAAGCGTCGAGCGGAAAATTAAAAGCAGCACCTTTGAGCCTCCTAGAGGATGCTGCAGGTTTGAATGGGGGCACCCTGTCCCTTAGTCCACACGAAATTAAAGCAATTAGGTATGACAAAGAGACAAACTTACGGGATGATCTAGTAGCAGACACTGAGACGAAAGACAATGACGACGTATGGGACGAACAAGTTCAAGCTTCTATAAGAGTATCAATTGCCAACATACCAGTAACAGCCATTGTAGATACAGGAGCTAATATAAATGTCTTATCTTTGTGTTTATTTAAGCAAATATCCTCTGTATGCAAAGTTTTATCACTTCCAATTAAAGGTTGCACCGTTTCGGGAGCAATTGGTCTACTAATACAACGCGTAAATCTTCAGACTCAGCTTCAAATCCAGATAGAGTCTATTTCAGTAACGTGCATTTTCATTATTGTTAAAAACCTATCAGTGCCATGTATCCTGAGTATGGAAATCTTGAGGCAGACGAAAGCTAAAATTGACATCGAGTTTGGAATCTGTACTCTAGTAGCGAGCCAGCAACAAGTAACTGTAAAGTTGTTAAGAAATAAGGTGAAGACAAACTTTGGGGTGCTTCAAATAGCAGTACGGCCATGGACTAAAAGACAACAGTAGAGTCACACAGAAGACGTGACAGATCTTGAAAGTGTTAATGACGATGAGTATAAAGAGCTATTTCCCGGTCAGAATGAATTATACGGTAAAGCTAGTGAGTCCACTGAATTATCCAAACAACAGAAGAATGAGCTTTACAATTTGTTAACAGATTACGTTCAAGTTTTTTCGAAGAAACCTGGACTAATAAAAGACTTTGAATATCGAATGAATGTCGTGCCCCATTCAACCTACTGTAGAACAAGCTATTTCATTCCATATGCGAGACGCGTAGCTGTCAAGTGCGAGATCAGGAAAATGTTGCGCTGGACTGTGATAGAAGTATCTCAATCACCTTATTCGAGTTCTATATTGTCTGTACTAAAATCAGATGGTAGCGTAAGGCTAGTCCTAGATGCAAGATTAATCAATAAAATTATAGTACCCATAAGAACGAGACCAGAGGCTCTTGAAGAGCATCTGCAGAAGTTTCATGGAGTTAAGTATTTGAGCACCCTTGATTTGAAAAGCAGTTACTGGCAAGTAAAACTAGCGCAGGAGTCTAGGAAGTACACTGCGTTTATATTTGCAGGTAGATCTTACCATTTCAAAGTTGTACCGTTTGGACTAAATGTGAGTTCCGGAATTTTTATTTCTTCCCTTGACTATGTACTAGGTCCTAAACTTTTAGATGAGGTAACAGTCTATGTGGATGACGTTCTTGTAGCATCGAAAAATTGGGAAGATCATGTGGCTCTTCTGCAAAAGGTATTTCAACGATTCAGAGAGTATGGTGTAACAGCAAGTCTTAAGAAATCCAAGTTTGGAAAAAGTGAAATTAAATTTTTAGGACACATCATCACCCCTGAAGGAATTAAACCTGACCCGGAAAAATTGTCTGTTATAAAAAACTTTACAACCCCTGTTACAAAAAGGAAACTGAAAGGATTTATCGGTCTTACGTCATTTTTCAGACGTTTTGTTCCCAATCAGGTATTGAACAATACCGCTTTTCACAACCTTTTAAAAAAGAATTCACATTGGAATTGGACGCCGGAATGCCAAGACGGATTTCAGAAAATTAAAGACAGTCTGGTTAACAGTAACATTCTCCATCATCCTCAGATGGATAAGGAATTTTGTATTACGGCAGATGCTTCCTTTGTGGGTATCGGCGCTTGTCTTTTCCAGATTCAATTAGTAAATGGACACGAGCAAATCTAAGTGATCAGCTTTGCGAGTCGAGTGTTATCTGAGTGTGAAAAGTCTAATTCGGTTACGGAGTTGCAGGCACTCGCCGTAGTATGGGCTTTTAGGGGATTTAACTATTACACCTATGGAAGAAAAATTAAAGTCTATTCAGACCATCAAGCCTTATCATTCCTCCTTACATGCAAGTCATTTTGAATCTTACTCGATGGTGCTTATTCCTGCAGGAATATTACTTTGACATTATACATATAAAAGGTAAAGAAAACGTTATAGCAGACGCACTTTCTCGCTCACATGAGGGCTAACCAGAAACCAGCGAGCTGGTGGAACAAATAGCTAATTATAAAGTTTTGTTAATGAAAGGTCCAATTCACATAAAGTATTTTCCTCAGTTATGTAGGCAGATTCAGATTCTTCAAAATACAGATCCAAAATGGAAAAAGTTAGACAAATTCTTCACGGAAATCCAGCCCACAAGTTGTCGAAGTTTTATAAAGTTCATAACCAAGTGCTATTTCGTAAGACGTCTGAGTCATCTGAGAGGTGGTGTGTTTTCATCCCTCGAAATTTCATTGAACATCTTCTGTGGTACACTCACATTTCATGGGGTCACTACGGACCAGAAAAATGTAAAAGGAAAATCTCGACTTACTGTTATGTTCCGAATCTACATCAGAGAATCCATAAATTATTGAGAAACTGTGTCATCTGTCAAAAGGCAAAATCCTTCAACATTTCCACTTCAATCCCACTAAATCCAATAATTGCTGAAAGGCCAAACCAGCTTCTTAGTATTGATTTGGCAGGCCCACTACCCACCGGTAGGGTGGCGCTAAATACTTAGTAGCATTCCTGGACAATTTTTCTAAACACATAAGACTGTACGCAGTGAAACCTTCTCGTGCAAATCCGATAATTCGTCGCATTGAAAATGATTATTTCACACGATTCGGGGTTCCAGAATCAATCTTGTCCGCTAATGCTTCAAATTTCACTTCACGCCCGTGGCGTGCATTTCTTGCTAGCCACGGAATCAAACAAATTTTGATATCCCTGTTTCGACGGCAGTCAAATCCGACAGAAAGAATCTTCAAAGAATTTAACAGATTTATAAGGACGTACATTCCGAATAAGCAATCTAAGTGGGTAGACTTCGTAACACCTTTCGAACAGATTGTAAACCACCTTCCTCATCTGTCGACCGGATTCACGCCACATAAGTTAATGTCAAGATCAAAACAAAGGAATGAATGGATAGACCCCCTTCCAAAGTTACAAGACAACGAATTGGACCTAGACTTAAAATCAGGCAAGCTCTCATATCATTGACAACGTATGCTAACCTCCGAAAAAAGGCATTTGATAAGAAGGTAAACAGAGTTATAGATTTCAAAGAAGGAGAAAAGGTATTAGTCAGGACTCACTTTAAACCATCCCTGTTGTTAAAGAAGAATCGTAAGTGGCAACACATTTATGAAGGTCCCTTTGTGATAATGAGGAAACCACACATTGGTAGCTATTTGTTATCTGACCCCGCCACGAATAAAATCACGATTTAAGAAAATTTTATAACGCCAGGAATTAAGTTAATTTAAGCTGTAAGAAAATTCTAAGGTATTGGAGATCAGGATTAACCAATGTGTGACAAGAACTGAACTTAACTGACTACGGACGTTAACCGGTGCTAAAAGGAAACCTCATGTATTGAAACAACGTGTCTGGAAAATAAAATACAGAATAAGTTGTGGACAAGCTTTTATATGAATAACCTTTATGTAAACAGGAGGACATGTCCTAGAGGCGATTTTCAACATTAGTTATAAGTTAGTATGCAAGAAAAATGATGTAGTCGAGAGATATTAATTAGCCGCGAGGTACTAAAATGAGGAAAGAGGAAGGTGCGAATAATGCACTTCTCTCGCTAAATAGTAATTTGAAAATGAGCAGGAACATTAGTTATAAGTTAGTATGCAAGAAAAATGATGTATTCGAGAGGTATTAATTAGCCCTGAGGTACTAAAATGAGGAAAGAGGAAGGAGCGAATAATGCACTTCTCTCGCTAAATGGTAATATGAAAATGATGATTATATGTGCTTAGTATTAGTAAGTGAAATTTAATCGAGGACAAATTAATGACCTGTTTTGAAAGGAAATATTTAACGTCCAGACAAAAGAGGAAAGCAGTGTGAGAAGATTCGATTCCATGAGGTTATTCTCTATTTTCAAATGTGACGTAAATAAGGCACCACCTGTTAGCGCAAAACAGTCGGTAGATTTAACTTGTAAATTCCAGCACAGTGCTGTGCCAGCGATAAAATAACATCTCTTTGAAGAAAAACAGATACCTAGGATTAAGCACGAACAGACTGATAACGCAGTGCAATTGTTCTATAAAGGCCTGACGTTAACCTTAAGTAAAAGCGTGACGGAATAGAAAGGAAGTTATTATATATCGCTAAGTAAGATGAGTCCAGACCATAAACAAGCTGAGTAAAAGAACATATGAGTAACATGGTTTATTATGGCAACTTCACGGTACTATTGAGCATTAGCGATACTGCAAATTCACAAACTAGCAGCAAATAGAGAATTACAATCTCGCCCAAGGTTCACAGGTCGCCACAGCAGCAAACAACACTCTAGTGAGAGGCTTATATATACAAATGATAATTAATACCCAAAATGCGTAATGCATAAACTTGACTTAGTCTACGAAATGAACAAAGAGTAGTAAGCAAGCTGCAGCAAGATACATATTAGATATACATGCTTGAAGTGATTATTGAACCCCTTTCCTAAGTGCAAATACTTTAAGATCCTTGATCCTATCCACTCCCCAGAATCAACTTGTAATGATGCACATGTGCTTGGGAAGTGAGGCACTACGTATGAAAATGAGTAGGTTCACGACGCGCAAATTACTTTTGTAATGCGCTATTTAAATAAAATTTTCGACCTGGTTGAGGAGTAATCTAAATTCTGTCGACGATCCGCGAGTAGGCCCGCTTTTCCCACTTTTCTTTTTCGACTGTTTGTATTTCTACACGAAATCCAGAGGCGGATTTGGTATTTTCAAATCTGTCCTCGAACTTTCTTTAAAGACAAGCACATACGAAAGAAACTTTGACATAAATGAAGCTCCCCTCACAAGTCACTAAATAAGATGAGCAATAAAGAAAATGTATTGAGCCTACAAAATGAATAAGCAAGCGTGATAAAGATTACTATGAATGATATTAGCTTTGTAAAGGAGATTGGAATGATTTTGGTCAAAGAAAAAGGATTTATAATAGCTTACCTGTGACCGTAGGCATAAATAAAAAAAAAGACTAATTCAGAAACAATTGTTCTGATTCAAAGTGGTCAATTAGATTATATCTCGATTTAAATTAACTCTTGTAAATATTAGTATGTAAATCAACTTGTAAACACCGTGTGATCTTATGAAGCGAGAATTTCTTTTAATACACCGTTCACGCAGACGCTCACCACAGTGCAAGTGAAGTTTTAAAGTTCGACGATTTTCAGTGGCGGTATTCTACTGCACCATAGTTGTGAAAAATTCATTGATGTGTGCAGTGTGTAATAATCTGTGTGATTCCACACATGCAGTTGCAGTGGTAGCTACCACTTACCAGTGAATCCGTAACTGGATAGTGGACAGGAAGTGATGTGAGGAGGTTTCGGTGGCAGAAGCTCCCTCCAGCAATTTAAAAAGCACAAAGCCACGATCCGCCGAACAAAAGCGACGCACGGCATCTCAAACGCGAAATCCACGTTCTGCAAGAAAGCTCGGTCACATGCGCGCGCACAGACTGAATTTCAAGATTGCTCGCAACAGTGGAGGCGGACCGCCATCATGTGACGAAATAATGTTGACGTTCAACCGCCAACAGCAGTTGCTGTGCGCTATATTCTGTAGCAAAAACATTCACATCAAGTACTGAAAACATTTTTGTATGTATCTTAAACCTTCTGAGATACTCTAAGATAGAGAAGTTAGCGTAATTAGTATAATGACTGATTGTACACAGAGATAAGTCACAAGTTCACCTCTGAACACTGTTGAAATGTAAACTTTAACGAGAGGTCACGATACGAATGAAAATTAGCACACGAAAATACGTCAAAGGATCCGATCCTTCCTATATTCAATCCCACATGTATATAAAATTAGTTTTGTAAGCTATTCTAATATATTTTATCTGTTTCATATGTGAAATAATTCGGAGAACCACACTCGAGCCCTGAAAGTGAAAGATATGGACTTCCTTGTCGAAGCCATCACCAGTGGCCACTCTACAATCAAGTCTATCATAAATAGTGTATGTGCGACGAAAATAAATGTATAATTGTGACAATGGACAAGGCAATCAATCGACAAGACGATGACAATATAATGAATACGGTCAAAACAGAAAGTTGTGTACCAGTCGTGATAGTCAAATTACTTTTGCAACGATGAAAAATGAAGTGTGACTCTATTTCCTTATAAATTTTGTAAATATGTATACTTATAGCTTTAATTTTAAGAATCATCAAGAAAGTCTGAATCCATGCAAACACTGATAGAAACACAGAACAAATTCACAATGATCCACCTTCAGTAATTACAAATTGAAACGTTAATTCTTTTATTATGGAATGAATGTGAAATGAAACTTTTAATAACCTGTATGTTACACCCGAAAATTACAAATATTCCAATGGGCATGAGGATGAAAGTAATAACTTCGGTATCCCTTCACTCCTCATGGGAGGCAGTGTAATATTAGTAATTTTCGCCTCACAAACATTAATATACGCTCAATAGTAAATGCCTGATGGCCTAAAGTTATCGAACAATTGTAAAGTAAAAGAAATGAACCATCGCATAGCAGCGAAAGAGTCTATTACTCTTTATCTTTGCCGTTCTTGCGCGATGCCTGTAAATCTCTATGTACATGTATCGATTAATGGTATAAAAAAGAATTCTGTTGTTTCAAGAAAAATGATGCTTTTGGGGCCTCACTTTTTACTGTTTGTAATCTATGAAAGATGGACGTGGACTTGGTGCGTTCTACAACTGTATTTTATATTTTATGTGAAAGTATTGAGTGAATATGCTAACTGTTATTTTTTTTAACCGGAAAACATGTAGTTTCTTGTAACTGATTACGAACAGACAGCATCAAGAGGACATTTTGACTGTTATGTATAAAGTATTTAACCACAATGGTACGTAGCATTAAAAAAAGGTGTGTTACAGATAAGTGCGCTTATTTTAGTAAATTAACCTTATTTGTATATTATAGAGTAATCCAAGAGTGCAGAGACTCATATAGGAGCTTAAAATTGAAGAACCATCGAAATTATGGAGAGACAATGTAAGGGCAGACTTCTTAGGTTATGGAAATGACTTACCGATAATACCTGAGAACATTCAGGCAGAACAAAAAAATTATGCATTCCTTAAGAAACTGCAGAAAGAGTACTACTGTAAATATAGTTTGAAATAATAAAGTTCGTGTTTGGCAACAAATGGGCTTAAGAAGTTCTAAAAACCAGATTTCTAAACAAAGATTTTAGGCGTAAAAAGACTAATTACTAACTTCGTCGCCACAAAACGGAAGCTGCCTCAGGCTTTCAAAAGATGTTTATAACACAGAGTGCATCATAAAATACACCAAACTGAGACGCTACAAAGCAGCCACGAAATCATAGTGTCTTGATTGGGCTGAGAGACTTATTTTAAATAGAGAGACAGGCATTGAAGAAATCCGAAAGCGTTAACGAAAAGTAATCAAGTAAATTTTAGGTCCAAATTTTACTGAAGGAGAAACTTGCATTCTGATAGTATTTAGAGAAACCATAATGTATTGGGGTATGAAGAGACACAGGCTTAAAATTATATTTGCGTTTTAAAAGAATGAAACCAACCAGATTAGCTAGATAAGTTGTGTAATTCAACGAAACTGGCAGTAGAGCAAATCTTGAAACAATTAACTGGATCGGTGCAGCGATAGAATACCTGTAAGAAGAAGGAAAGCACATACCGATATAAGAGAGAAGTGAATATTGGGGCAGGAAATTCACGATTGGAGATTTGGGCTGACAGAAAAATTCAGGAGACAGGGACAACTTCGTATGAGGAAAGCTAAAAAATACTCTGAAAATGCTCCATGTTGTACACCACGTAGTCCAGGATAGCTCAAAACTGGAGAACAGTCGTTCAATTTACCTAGGGAATTTGTAGCAAATTATTAACGAAAGAAAATATTGAAGTACATAAGGAATCATAGCTCTGTGCGGTGTGGCACATAATACACTAACAGAAACGAGGATTAACTGGAAAACTGCCTATGTTTAATGGATGGTTGTTGCCATGTATGAAGGGCATCAGGAATGAAATGTACGTGGTCAGTCGTGATACCTTTACCTCTGCACTGCAGCAGCGATGCACATCGACTGCTGCCACTGTGACTCAGAGGTCAGTAGTATCATTCCAGGACTGAAGTCCTCTGGAGGACATCAGTTGTCCAAGGTGTAAACGTTCTGGCTTAATTGGCTCTGAGCAATATGGGACTTTACAGCTATGGTCATCAGCTCTCTAGAACTTAGAACTACTTAAACCTAACTAACCTAAGGACATCACACAACATCCAGTCATCATGAGGCAGAGAAAATCCCTGACCCCGTCGGGAATCGAACCCGGGAACCCGGGTGCGGGGAGCGAGAACGCTGCCACACGACCACGAGCTGTGCACAAAATCGTTCTGGTATTGTTCTTTAATCCAGTATAATTCACAGACGTTCTAATTTACATCTATATCTATACCCTGCAAACCATTGTGAAATTTAGGCTGAGATTATGTCCCATTGTATCAGTTTTTGAGGCTGGTTTGGGTTTAATTCATGTACGGAGGGAAAGAAGAGCGCCTAAATTCTTCCATGCGAGCTGTAATTAATCTTTCAGTGTACTCCCGCAATACCTATGGGACAGATACACAGCCGGCCACGGTGGCGGAGCGGTTCTAGGCGCTGCAGTCCGGAACCTCGCGACTCCTACGGTCGCAGGTTCGAATCCTGCCTAGGTTTCAAATTGTTCAAATGGCTTTGAGCACTATGTGTGATGTCCTTAGGTTAGTTAGGTTTAAGTAGTTCTAAGTCTAGTGGACTGATGACCTCAGATGTTGAGTCCCATAGTGCTTAGAGCCATTTGAACTATTTGAAGCTTGAAGAAAAAGACTTATTGAAACACTACTGGCCATTAAAATTGCCACTCCAAGTGCAGATTATAAATGAGTATTCGTTGGACAAATATGTTATACTAGAACTGAAATGTGATTACTATTTCAAGCTATTTGGGTCCATAGATCCTGAGAAATCTGTACCCAAAACAACCACCTCTGGCCGTAATAACGGCCTAGATACGCCTGGGCATTGAGTCAAACAGAGCTTGGATGGTGTGTACAGGTACAGCTGCCCATGCAGCTTCAACACGATACCACAGTACATCAAGAGTAGTGACTGGCGTATCGTGACGAGCCTGTTGCTCGGCCACCATAGACCAGACGTTTTCAGTTGGTGAGAGATCTGGAGACTGTGCTGGCCAGGCCAGCAGTCGAACATTTTCCGTATCCAGAAAGGCCCGTACAGGACCTGCAACATGCGGTCATGCATTATCCTGCTGAAATGTAGGGTTACGCAGGGTCAAAAGAAGCATGGGGCCACGAGTCGTAACACATTTGAGATGTAACGTCCACTGTTCAAAGTGCCGTCAATGCGAACACGAGGTGACCGGGGCGTGTAGCCAATGGCACCCCATACCATCACGCCAGGTGACACGCCAGTGTGGCGATGACGAATACACGCTTCCAATGTGCGTTCACCCCGATGTCGCCAAACACGGATGTGACCATCATGATGCTGTAAACAGAACCTGGATTCATCCTAAAAAATTACGTTTTGCCATTCGTGTACCCAGGTTCGTCGTTGAGTACACCATCACACACGCTCCTGTCTGTGATGCTGCGTCAAGGATGACCGCAGCCATAGTCTCCGAGCTGATAGTCCATGCTGCTGCAAACGTCGTCGAACTGTTCGTGCAGATGGTTGTTGTCTTGCAAACGTCGCCATCTGTTGACTCAGGGATCGAGACGTGGCTGCACGATACGTTACAGCCATGCGGATAAAATGCCTGTCATCTCGACTGCTAGTTATACGAGGCCGTTGGGATCCAGAACAGCGTTCCGTATTACCCTACTGAACCCACCGATTCCATATTCTGCTAACAGTCATTGGATCTCGACAAACTCGAGAAGCAGTGTCGCGATACGATAAACCGCAATCGCGATAGGCTACAATACAGCCTTTATCAAAGTCGGAAACGTGGTGGTACGCATTTCTCCTCCTTACACGAGGCATCACAACAACGTTTCACCAGGCAATGCCGGTCAACTGCTGTTTGTGTATGAGAAATCGGTTGGAAACTTTCATCATGTAAGCACGTTGTAGGTACCGCCACCGGCGCCAACCTTGTGTGAATGCTCTGAAAAGCTAATCATTTGCATAACACAGCATCTTCTTCCTGTCGGTTAAATTTCGCGTCTGTAGCACGTCATCTACGTGGTGTAGCAATTTTAATGGCCAGTCGTGTACATAACCAACACGGATTAAGAAACTATCATTCTTGCGCAACGCAGCTGGCTCTTTCTTCCCATGAAGTAATGAGTACTATCGACTAGGAATCTCATATCGATTCCATGTTTCTAAATTTCCAGAAGGCTTTTGATACCGTTCCTCACAAGCGACAATTAATCTAATTGCGTGCATATGGAGTATTGTCTCAGTTGTGTGACTGGATTCGTGATTTCCTCTCAGAGAAATCACAGTTCGTAGTGACATACGGTAAATCATCGAGTAGAACAGAAGTTATATCTGGCGTCCCGCAAGGTAATGTCACAGGACCTCTGCTGTTCCTGATTTACGTAAATGATCTAGGTGATAATCTGAGCAGCCCCCTTAGGTTGTTTGCAGATGATGCTGTAATTTACCGTCTAGTAAAATCATCAGACTATCAATTCCAATTACCAAAAGATCTTGAGAGAATTTCTGTATGGTGCGAAAAGTGGCAATTGGTACTAAACAAAGAAAAGTGCGAGGTCATTCACATGGGTACTAAAAGAAATCCGATAAATTTTGGTATACGATAAATCCCACAAATCTAAGTGCTGTCAGTTCGACTAAATGCCTAGGATCTACAATTACGAGCATCTTAAATTGGAAAAACCAAATAGATAACATTGTTGGGAAGGCGTAACAAAGGCTGCGCTTTGTTGGCAGAACACTTCGAAGATGTGACAAACCCACTATAGAGACAGCCCACGTTACACATGTACGTCCTCTGCTGGAATATTGCTGCGCGGTGTGTGGTCCTTACCAGGTAGGATTGACGGAGGACATCGAAATAGTGCAACGAAGGGCAGCTCGTTTCGTGTTATCGCGCATTGGGGTGAGAGTGTCACTGATACCATACGCCGTTTGGGATGGCAGTCACTGAAACAAAGGCGGATTTCTTTGCGGCGAGATCTATTTAGGGAATTTTAATCACCAACTTTCTCTTCCGAATGCGAAAATACTGTGTTGGCACCTACCTACGTAGGGAGATATGGTCATCATAATAAAATAAGAGAAATCAGAGCTCGAACGGAAAGATTTATGTTTTCCCTTTTTAGAAAAGCTGATCCAGTTGCTGTACAGACTTTTGTAAACCTTATCAAGGAACAAGAGTGGCAAGATGTATATAGTGCTGATACAGTAGACGATCAATATAATGCTTTCCTCAAGACTTTTCTCATGCTCTTTGAAAGTTGCTTTCCGTTAGAACGTTCAAAACAGGGTACTAGCACAAACATGCAGCCTGGGTGGCTGACTAAAGGGATAAGAATATCTTGTAGAACAAAGTGGCAATTATATCAAAACGTTAGAAACAGTCAAAATCTAAATGCAGCAGCCCATTACAAACAGTATTGTAAGGTGCTTAAAAAAGTTATTAGGAAGGCAAAAAGTATGTGGTATGCAGATAGAATAGCTAAGTTTCAGGATAAAATTAAAACCATATGGTCAGTCGTAAAGGAAGTGGCTGGTCTGCAGAGACAGGTCAAGAATATAGATCAGTGCGTAGTGGGGATGTCCGTGTTACTGATAAGTCGCATATATGTACAGTACTTAATAATCACTTTCTGAATATAGCAGGTGAACTAAATAGAAACCTAGTCCCAACAGGGAATCATATAGCGCTCTTAGAAAAAAGTGTTCCGAGACTGTTACCTGAAATGCTCCTCCACGATACTGACAAGAGGGAGATTGAGTTAATAATTAAATCTCTAAAGACCAAGAACTCTCATGGATATGACGGGGTATCTAGCAGAATACTGAAGTATTTTTCCACGTATGTTAGCTCAGTACTTAACTATATCTGTAACTTTTCCTTTAGGAGTGGTCGGTTTGCTGACCGATTAAAGTACTCGGTAGTGAAGCCACTTTATAAAAAGGGAGACAGGGATAATGCTGACAATTATAGACCTATTTCTATGCCATCGGTGTTTGCTAAAGCTATCGAGAGGGTTGTATATACAAGGTTACTGCACCATTTAAATTCACATAATTTGCTGTCAAATGTACAGTTTGGTTTTAGAAATGGCTTAACAACTGAAAATGCTATAGTCTCTTTTCTCTGTGAGGTTTTGGACGGATTAAATAAAAGGTTGCGAACGTTAGGTGTTTTCTTTGATTTAACGAAGGCTTTTGACTGTGTTGACCACAAAATATTACTGCAGAAGTTGGAACATTGTGGAGTAAGGGGAGTAGCTTACAATTGGTTCGCCTCCTACATTAAAAACAGAAAGCAGAAGGTAATCCTCCGCAATATTGAGAGTGGTAATGATGTTCAGTCCCAATGGGGCACTGTTAAATGGGGCGTTCCCCAAGGGTCGGTGCTGGGGCCACTGCTGTTTCTTATTGATGTAAATGATATGCCTTCTAGTATTACAGGTGATTCAAAAATATTTCTGTTTGCTGATGACACCACCTTGGTAGTGAAGGATCTTGTGTGTAATATTGAAACATTATCAAATAATGTAGTTCATGATATAAGTTCGTGGCTTGTGGAAAATAATTTGATGCTAAATCACAGTAAGACTCAGTTTTTACAGTTTCTAACCCACAATTCAACAAGAACTGACATTTTAATCAGACAGAATGGGCATGTTATAAGCGAGACGGAACAGTTCAAGTTCCTAGGCGTACGGATAGATAGTAAGCTGTTGTGGAAAGCCCATGTTCAGGATCTTGTTCAGAAACTAAATGCCGCTTTATTTACCATTACAACAGTTTCTGAAATAACTGACATTTCAACACGAAAAGTAGTATACTTCGCATATTTTCATACGCTTATGTCATATGGTATTATTTTTTGGGGTAATTCTTCTGATTCAAAAAGGGTAATTTTGGCTCAAAAACGGGCTGTTCGAGCTATGTATGGTGTAAGTTCGAAAACCTTTTGTCGACCCCTATTCAATAGTCTGGGAATTTTGACATTGCCCTCACAGTATGTATTTTCTTTAATGTCGTTTGTTGTTAGCAATATTAGCTTACTCCCAAGAGTTAGCAGCTTTCACTCAGTTAATACTAGGCAGAAATCAAATCTGCATGTGGAATGCACTTCCTTGACTCTTGTGCAGAAAGGAGTGCAGTATTCTGCTGCATCCATTTTCAATAAGCTACCACAAGAACTCAAAATTCTTAGCAGTAGCCCAAACACTTTTAAGTCTAAACTGAAGAGTTTCCTCATGGCTCACTCCTTCTATTCTGTCGAGGAGCTCCTGGAAGAGCTAAAAAATTAAGCAAATTCCAGTGTTACATTCTTGATTTTCTTTATTTAAACGACTTGTCGCCTGAATATGTTTCTTATATTTCATTTTATCTGTTTCTACAATCGTGTTATAATTTCATGTATTGACTCATTCCATGACCATGGAGACTTCTCCTAAATGTGGTCCCACGGAACAATAAATAAATAAATAAATAAATGCGCCTTTCGACAGTGGAATGGTAGAGAAGTAGTATGAAAATCGTTCCATGAACACTCTGCCAGGCACTTAAGTGTGGATTGCAGTGTAACCATGTAGATGTAGATTTAGAAGGGTCTGCCGGTTTAGTTTTTCTAACATATATGTGACACTCTCCCGTGGGTGACACAAACCTGCGTCCATTCGTGCTGTCCTTCTTTGGTGTACGTTCAATATCATCTGTTAGTCCTGTATGGTACGGGTCCCGCACATTTATGTAATATTCGAGGATGTACCCAATCTCCTTTGTAAATTGTTCTCATTTGCCTAGAATTCTGTCTATGTACCGGACTACCACTTGCTTTACCTACGACTGAAACTCTGTGATCATTACATTTCATATGCCTACAAAATGGTCCACTCAGTTGTTGACCGATTCCATCTCTGACTCACTGATATTATAGACATAGTTAGTTAGTTAGTTACGTGTTCCATTGATCAATAGCAGGAAAAACCATTATGATGTGGAACGCGTCAAGTGCACAAGAAATGCGCACAGGAAACAAGTGTTTTTTTATACACTATAGTGTTATACCTAAATATTTCTATTATATATCCCATTCCCTTAAATAACACAAAATCCATATACTATATCTCCAGATTTATTTACTCGTATTCAAGAATTCATCTATGGTACAGAAGGAGTTGTCAAGGAGGTATGATCTCAATTTGTTTTTGAAACTATTACTACTGTCTGTCAGACATTTTATTCCATCTGGTAATTTATCAAAAAGTTTTATAGCAGCATATTTAACCCTTTCTGTACCAAAGATAGGTTAAGTAAAGGATAGCTACTATATCACTACTTTTCCAAGTACAAAATTATACGAGGTTTGTTAAAAAATTCTCGAACTTCATCCAAATAATTTTCTACGCTTTCCTTTTACTATTATGCACGGTACACTTCGAGATACTCTGCTCCACAATTGCTGCACCGCCCTCAAAGCCGTTTCCACTTCTGCAAGCAGCCTTGGTACGCCTTTTGCTGGATCGCGCGAAGGGCCGTCTGCGAATTTTCTTTTACCTCTTCTACCGTTGCAAATCTTCGTCCTTTCAACGGGGTTTGCAACTTCGGAAATAGAAAAAAAGTCCGCAGGGGCCAGATCTGGAGAGTACGGAGGATGAGACAGCAGAGTTAACAGTCACGTACCAACAGAAATTAATGTGTGGGTGCGTTATCGCGATGCAAGAGTCATGAATTGTCTCGCCACATTTCAAGCAGTTTCCTTCTCACATTTTCTCGCAGGCGTCGCAACACGTCCAGATAGTACCATCGTCTAAAAGTTTGTCCCTGTGGCACGAATTCATGATGAACTAATCTTTCAAAGTCAAAGAAAACTATCAGCATGGCTTTGATATTTGACCTGATTTGGGCAACGGATGTGCCTTTCATGTGTTGTTTAAATTGTATCAATCCTTTCTTTCATTTTTTACTGATTTCTTTTTCCATTTTGGCCACAGCTAGAATTTTGATTTTACAAGGTAGTGGCTGTATTTGTATTTTAACCTCTATATACCTGAGTGTCTGTTATCCTTGGAGCTGACTTTTACTTATTATGATAAGCACTTGCAAACCATGTAAATTCGTGAATGTCTTTCTCCTTTAAGAGGCTGTTTCTTACCTCCAGTTCATTACATCTACATCGACATCTACATCCATACTCCGCAAGCCACCTGCCGGTGTGTGGCGGAGGGTACCTTGAGTACCTCTATCGGTTCTCCGTTCTATTGCAGTCTCTTATAGTTCGTGGAAAGAAGATTGTCGGTATGCCTCTGTGTGAGCTCTAATGGCTCTGATTTTATCCTCATGGTCTCTTTGCGGGATATACGTAGGAGGGAGTAATATACTGCTTGACTCTTCGGTGAAGGTATGTTCTCGAAACTTCAACAAAAGCCCGTACCGAGCTACTGAGCGTCTCTCTTGCAGAGTCTTCCACTGGAGTTTATCTATCATTTCCGTAACGCTTTAGTGATTACTAAATGTTCCTGTAATGAAGCCCGCTGCTCTCCGTTGGATCTTCTCTATTTCTTCTATCAACCCTATCTGGTACGGATCCCACATTGCTGAGCAGTATTCAAGCAGTGGGCGAACAGGCGTACTGTAACATACTTCCTTTGTTTCCGGATTGCATTTCCTTAGGATTCTACAGGCCGCGGTGGCCGTGCGGTTCTAGGCGCTGTAGTCCGGAACCGCGGGACTGCTACGGCCGCAGGTTCGAATCCTGCCTCGGGCATAATTGTGTGTGATGTCCTTAGGTTACTTAGGTTTAAGTAGTTCTAAGTTCTAGGGGACCGACGACCTAAGATGTTAACTCCCATAGTGCTCAGAGCCATGTGAACCATCCTTAGGATTCTTCCAATGAATCTCAGTCTGGCATCTGAATCTCAGTCTGGCATCTGCTTTACCGACGATCAACTTTGTATGATCATTCCATTTTAAATCACTACTAATGCGTGCTCCAAGATAATTAATGGAATTAACTACTTCCAGTTGCTGACCTGCTATTTTGTCGCTCAACGATAAGAGATCTATCTTTCTATGTATTCGCAGCACATTACACTTGTCTACATTGAGATTCAATTGCCATTCCCTGCACCATGCGTCAATTCGTTGCAGATCCCCTTGCATTTCAGTTCAATTATCCGTTGTTACAACCTCTCGATACACCACAGTATCATCTGCAAAAAGCCTCAGTGAACTTCCGATGTCATCCACAAGGTCATTTATGTATATTATGAATAGCAACGGTCATATGACACTCCCCTGCGGCACACCCGAAATCACTCTTACTTCGGAAGACTTCTCTCCATTGAGAATGACATGCTACGTTCTGTTATCTAGGAACTCTTCAATCCAATCACACAATTGGTACGATAGTCCATATGCTCTTACTTTGTTCATTAAACGATTGTGAGGAACTGTATCGAACGCCTTGCGGAAGTCAAGACACACGGCATCTACCTGTGGACCCGTGTCTATGGACCTCTGAGTCTCGTGGACGAATAGGGAGAACTGGGTTTCACACGACCGTCTTTTTCGAAGCTCATGCTGATTCCTACAGAGTAGATTTCTAGTCTCCAGAAAAGTCATTATACTCGAACATAATACGTGTTCCAAAATTTTACAACTGATAGACGTTAGAGATATAGGTCTATAGTTTTGCACGTCTGTTCGACGTCCCTTCTTGAAAACTGGGTGACCTGTGCCAATCCTTTGGAACGCTACGCTCTTCTAGAGACCTACGGTACACCGCTGCAAGAAGGGGGGCAAGTTCCTTCGCGTACTCTGTGTTAAATGTTATGAATTCCCTTAGTATTGCTCCTTGAATGCTAGCGGCACCATGTCACGAAACGGCTGTGTGCTGGCCCCACGCTCGTCCACACCGCAGCCAATGATGCCGCTGGTAGAGGATGACACGTTGGTCAGTCAGTGCCGAGGAGGCCGACACTGCTTGTGGACGGAGTTTGTTGGTTAGAGGGACGGTTGTAACAGTGTGAGGTCATCCTGGTCACTGTATCTTCAGTGGAGGACGCCTAGACCTGCCACTGACACACGACTTACAATCAATAGAACGAATAGCGACAGATCCTTTAATTTCTGCAAAGTAGACAGAGCCAAAGGAGGGAACAGGACTTAAGGTTCCCGTGTTATCCCTAGTACATGGCTCTCGGTAAATCTCTCAACACAGCCACTCGCAGGAGATTGGGTACCATTAGCAGCAATGACGGTCGAACTCAAACCACGGCGATTTATACATTCAACATGAGCGATGTCCTGGAGTTGCAGGTACTACCAAATTTTTCAAATTAGTTCGCATTTGTCAGCAAGAGGGCTGGACAGCACACGCCACCAAAACGACGTGGTAGCCTTCCACTATGTAGGCACTTCCGTTGCGTAAAGCATAGTGCCTGCCAGTTCTCAAATGGGAAATGTAACCGTCGTCAAAATATAGCTTAAGACAATCCCCAAACACCAGCTGTAATTCAAATTAAGAACAGGCTTTTGACATTTTTAGAAACGCATCACGTATTAGTTCCCGAACATTTAGCTAATTAATATACGATATAGAAACTATAATCATCAAACTTTTTACGATTTACATATTGGAACAATCGCAAAGCAAACTCCTCTTACTGAATATTATGCACAGAAAACACAATGAGATATGGAACTTCGAGGAGAACCGTTGATCGATGAATTTTGGTACTAGTAACATCGTCTTCCAATGAGTTCAATAGATTTCGACAGACGACATGATGAAATATAGTTCCTGTTCTGTTCCGTTCCGATAAGTGACGGCACTATACGTAGCCTCCAAAATGGCGTCTGTAATTCAGATGCGTTTCGAGCAGAGAGCTGTTATTGAGTTTCTTTTGGCGGTAAACCTGAGCACTATAGATATCGTTTTGTTTATCTTTCTTTCCATTTTCGTTTCTAAATGTGTTATCGCCACAGTTAAACTTGGAGATTCGTTTCTGTACTGATTTATAATTACATCTTGGATATACAAGTAGAAGACTAGTGACAACTAACACTTATGAATGCATTTAATTTTTTTCACTACAATGATTTTGCTAGGTATGATAGATTCACGACTTAGTTGTTCTCAAGGCCATGTACTGTATGTCACAGTACGTAGTCGAGGACTGCCTGGAGCCCTATAAATCGCATTTTAAGACTAAATAAAAGCTCCTATAAATTAAAAAAAATGTCGGTAGGTGGTGTAATCTTTAGCATATCAAAACTAGTCAGACGTATTGTGAAAACATAATACAAGTACGGGATACATCTTGCTGAGTTCCTCAGCCGTTAAAATCGAACCATTTGTGGGGAGTATCTCAAGTATGTCAGAGTTATGCAACATATCGTACATCGTTGTTTAGAACATAATTCTCTAGCGTCTCCGACCTCTTCAATACTCGAATTTTCTCGGGTCCACCTAACTTTTACGGACGTCGTAGTACTTCATCGATTCGGAATGACTAAGTTTTTGTGAAAATAGCAACATTTATAAGAAGTACCTTCACTTGTGTACATACAGAATGTACGTTTGCATTCACTGGTGGATGTCTAATTACTGTTGCCACAAATTGTAAATTGTTCAGTGTTCCTTCGGAGGTGAGTGATCAGTACGTCTCACTGCTATCCGGAGGAACTAGATTCGATTTTCGGTGATGCAGTGAATTTTTTTTTTTTTTTTTTTTTTTTTTTTGGAGCACTGGTATGAGGTGCACTCAGCCTCATGAGGCCGAGGAGCTATTGGACCGATTAGTACCGGTTCCATGGCCAAGATACCCAACAAACACCGTGAGAGCGGTAGGTCAGGTCAGATTGCCCCATGTAGGACCAGAAAGCGTAACATTACCTATAATTTGTTCGATTGAACACTGAACAAGAAATAAATGAACGTTACACAACAAATAATATTACCACTAACAGCCGTTATTTTCATTTCTTTTATTAGGCAACCAGTTCCGACGTTTCAATCACGTTATCTTCAAGCTTGTCGCATAATGGCACCAAGTACTGCTCGTGCACGTATAAGAAAAGGTGCCAACATTCGCGTAGCGAATATTCCGTGGATATTCGCACTTCATCAATCAGCCGCTGTCCCACACTACTGAACCCAAGATGCAGTTACATTTACTGCAATTTTTTATTCTTAATGAAATAATTGATACAATATGAGGCAATGAGAATGTTGCAAATTTAGAAAGTGCTTTCGCGTTATAATAATTCTGAGGCGCAAGAAAAGTTCACAGCACTTCACTAAAGTTGAATTCACTCTTTTTTCTGTTTGGAACTCAGTTAATAAAATGGACCTTGCGACACGTGTATTGCAGCGGTTCGAAGTACGCCATTCCAAATAAGGGTACCTTTCTCTGCTGAAAAACTCAGACCTCGGCGAATTTTATTACCATGTGAAACAACTGGACCGAATAGATTTAATATTTCCGCCTGTAGTTAGAGCAGAATTTAAAAGCCCTGTTCCCTTTAATGTTGCCGGTTTTCAGAGAAATACCTGCCGCTTCTGCTTCATTTAATTAAACCCCGGTCTGTGAGAGCAGCTCAATTTTCGTGCATCCAACCCCCTCCCCCTCCCCTCCACACCCATCAGTTGCCGTGAGAACGTGCACATGTCCCTGGCGAAACTATGCGCACGTACATACATACACAAACATACACATACACACACACACACTCACACACACACATACACACACACACACACACACACACACACACACACACACATTCTGGTAGCGAGCGACGAAACGGCGATTAACCAAACTGGCAGCACCGGACTAACCAGTCTCCGTATACGAGCGTTACGGGTGTCAACGTGGTTCGTAGCTTCTCACGACCAAAAATATGTGTTCGTGGGTAACTGGAAATTGGTAGCTTTCAAAGAGACATTAAAACAAAAACAGTTATTCCTGTGATCCACTGAACATGTTACTAGAAATACAATTACCTGCTTATTGAACAGATTTATTGCGCTTCACATCAGCGATGAGAAGGTACGATAGTATTAACCGTCAATGATGTATAATGTGATTCGTCACTTTGATATAATGCGCTTATCAGCGTCCTTACAAAGAACGTAATGACTTCAATTCCAAAGAATGCAGATACTCACAAGTATTAATATTACTGAAACACCAGTGTAATAAGTTATGGTTGAAAAACACTGACACGAATTACGTGCACATGAATGGAAAGACGGGTGGAAACCGATGTCAGGGAAGTTTAGTTTGAGTTCTCAAGAAACGTATGAAAATTGTTACTTATCTCAGAGGGCTGACTGAAGAAAGGGAGAGCTACGTTTATAGGATTTGCAGTTTTAGGTGACGCTTTTGATAATTTAAATGGAACATGCTCCATGGAATTCTGAAAAGAGCGTGGATATAACAGTAGAAGCTAAAGGTGATGAACAACTGGTACAGGAACCAGCCTTCTGTTATAAGAGTCGAAGGACAGGAAAAGGAAGCAACTGTTGAGAAGGAACTAAAATATTAATATTTTCCGCATTTGGAAAATATTTGGGTCAACATTTGTAAAACTCTAATTCCTCTTCATCAAACCGCATCCTATGGGGAGAGAGGGAGAGTTTTAGTTTTAGCGAATCAAAATATAAGAACTAAATAAATATTTTTTATTTATCCGTGGCCATTTTCCACCCAAAAATGAAAACATGGACTTTCTTGAATTACATCGCCAACTACCTAGAATCAAAACAAATGTTTAAGACAAAATGTACGTAATATTTTATGTAGAATCTGATTCTGCAATAAGAAATAGGGGTCCCCATTTGAAACTTTAAAGTTTCCTCCTGCACCACCCCCGGGGGGCTGGGGTGGAGGGCTAATTTTAGCATCAGGAGATGTCCCCCTCGAAAGTAATGAACTTAAGATTCTACACAGTTTTTTGTGTGAAGCTATTTTTCGAGTTGTTCTGGTTTGTCAACTTAAAATTTACGCCCTGTATATGACACCGTTTCCGTATTTTTGTCTTTTAGGGACGATGCACCACTAAATACTCCATTAGAGCATGCCTCCAGGGCTAACTGAACTGTACACAGCCTCTCGCTCTTATATTTTTAGAACTCAGAGTCCGTGTAGAGTTGAAAGTTTCAGTCGGCACGGGAGGCGTGCTCTGATGGCGTATTTAGTGATGCACCGTCCCAAAAGGCACGGATCCGGCTATACACAATCATTCCGATTCGAATCCCGGGTGGAATACAGCTTCCGTTTGTTATTTACCATACGCTATACTCTCTTTGGAGTGTAAGAGGTTCCGAATTGGAAGTAAACGAAATTGAATGAATCCCGGTGCCTTACCTAAATCAGAAACAAATCGGTGGAATGCCTAATAACACAACTTAGAACTAGTACATTTGGGGAGATCTGAGTATATCTGAGTTCGCAGTGCGAAATACCAAAGAATATTAACTAGAAAGAAACACGACTCGCTTGGAACAGGTTTACATCAGTATATATGTCTCTTTTGTACACTATTTCATGTTTCTCCGACTTTCATGCACCCAGAATTGCAACATAAGTTAGACCACGTTGTTGCAATGGGCGTCACAACAGTGGAAGATTATTTAGACCCATCTCTCCTACAACGCCCTACAGTCTCCCTTTTGGGCTTCAGCTAACATGGGCAATTCCATATTTGTTTGCTTGGTGCAATGACATTGCCAGTAATTCATGTAGACTGAAATGGGTTCAATCAGGCCAACACCGTGTTACGCTTGAGTGGGCAGTTTCTACAACTTGTGTACAGACGCCGTTGTCCGCAACTGAAACGGCATCACATAACACGCATCGCACCGTACCAATCGATAAATTCCCATATTCAGTTGTTCCCTGATCGATAGCTCCAGATCGATCAAAAACAGATTAAAAGGAGACGTTTTTCAATGAGGCTGTCTTTTTTTCGCCACTATTGGCCGACGTAAACCACCTGCATATTATCAAGAGCCATATTCATGATCGTGTACATGCTAGCTGCAGACTGTACTTGGTGTATCTATTTTATGTTCAGAACATTACCCACATCAGTGTGCTCTCCTCGGGCCTACACCTGGGAAACTATATTACTAAACGGAAATCCGATGTATGGCGCAAAATACCAGTTGAAAACTACCTATGTAACAGACAACAAAAATTGGCTTTTCAATATTTCATTTAATTACTGACCAAATTCAAAAATTTTAAATACAGTTATAATGTGTTAATTAGATGTATAATCTTACATTAAGGTTTAACAAAATAAGGTAAGTGTTACGTTTACATACTGTTTTCATACAGAGTGTGATTGGTATAAGTGCGAATATTTTCATAGGTCGAATAGTGTTCCCACAAACACGTCACGAACTTTACGACCTGATGATTTCCGCACAGTAGCAACTGCATCTCAAGTGACCTACTCCTGTCAGTATAGACTAACTGTTTAGCGACAGGCCCCCACTCTTCAACACCTGACCTGCCGGCCTGGGAAAGTAAGTATTAATAGCTTGCTTGTGCTATTCGTACGTGAAGCTACTACCCAATCTAAAAACATACGATTTGTGATAGCTGTAATTATTAGTCTGCAAATGGCGTAAATATTGATGTAATATTGTTCAGTACACCATCCTCAGTCACCAACAGAAATATCTGAACTTATGCCTATTACACCCTTTACGCTGATGAATTGTAATGGCACGCAAATTGCCCACAATATATTCTTCCAATATATCAGAATGAGAGCTCTTAGCGTCCGACCAACTTTAAACATAATTTCAAACCTTTTGCGAACTTTTAAGTCTTACATGATTAATGTCAAATGTTTAACACATCAACTATTTTCTGAAGGTGTAATGAAACTGGCTTACTTTATATTTAAGTGGTGTGTTGTTGATACCTGAATTAACTAATTTATTTTTATCCAGTCACCAGATATATATATATATATATATATATATATATATGGAGAGAGAGAGAGAGAGAGAGAGAGAGAGAGACAGACACAGATGTTAACATATCACTGTAAAAGTATATTTCGACAATGAACTGCACACGTTTTTTATCGTTACGTAATCAAGAATATAAAAGAAACAAATCTGCGAAGTCGTAGCTCGTCCTTAGGATGCGAGAATTTATTACTGCAGATGCATAAAATTCTGCCATGGAAATAAGGAAGCCATTCTGAGGACGGCCAGGCACCTTCACTTGTCATTCCGTTTTGTGAACACCTCTTGTACCCAAAAAAAAATTCCAATAGGCACACCCAACGGATAACATCAAGACAGTGCTCACAATGCTGCCTTGTCTTTAGGAACGCCTTTTATATAGAACTAAGTACACCACGGACAGACTAGCTGTGAGGAGAAGCCTGCCAACAGTGTTGAAGTGAGGTCATAGTTTGGTGCTCTGAGGAAAACATTAAGTATTTGCGCCAAAGTGTCACAAATTATGGACGAAGTTAATAGTTAACACTTCTTCGTCAATATGTAGTCTCATTCAAATCGTAGTAGTAGGTGGGAGACATTTCCAGGTTAACAAATGGTTTTTCAAGAATTACGCCAACTTACTTCAAGAATGTTTGTCAAAGATAGATATTACCGAGTCTGAGCTATCTAATTCATGAGCTCCAAAACTGTTTTACTGGCGTAACACTTTGACAATTTTTGTGCTCTGTTACTTTGATGGAATACCTTGATTATTTAGAAGGTTAATAAAATTTTTAAAAATGATAAGAACTTGTTTTATTCAGTGATCACTTCAATTTTAAATCATAAGAACACAGAAATGTTAATAAAATTTTAAAAATGTAAATAGTATCGTCTAAACGGCGAAAACAGCAAAAGCTATGTTATTAAGAGATTTTAGCGGAGTACGTATTCACTTCCGAACGAACACCAGCGTTCAGCAGATCACAGTTTTGGAAACCTTGATCTAACTCATAAAAGATGTGAAGAATTTATGAAAGTATTTTTGCACCAATTTCTCAAATTCACTACTTCTGAAAAGGGAAAGTACAGACAATTCTTCATGTACAGGGAAGCCAGTCTTAACATACAATGCGCTACAAAATTAAAGGATCACTTTTGGGAAACCCCGTCATTTTCCCTCATTCCAATGCACAATTTTGAAATTTGTCTCAGACGTACGTACAAATGTTTCACATGGCTCTGAGCACTATGGGGCTTAACATCTGAGGTCATCAGTCCCCTAGACTTAGAATTACTTAAACCTAACTAACCTAAGGACATCACACACATCCATGCCCGAGGCAAGATTCGAACCTGCGACCGTAGCGGCTGCGCGGTTCCAGACTGAATCGCCTAGATCCGCTCGGCCACATCGGCCGGTAGGTGCGTACAATCTTTCTTTGCAATGATACAGAAGCGTGGTGCCCTACGACGTCACGCTCGGGAATCAGAGACGCTTCAAACAGCGCGGCGTCGACAAATGCGGAAAAAATCCCGATCTCAGATGGTCATGAGAGCTTTAAAGTGGGTTGAAACTATCACTTTGGCAACAAATTTCACCGTAGTTATGCCCAGCGCCACCATGGACGTGTCACACAAGCTTTCAAGGCCGGTTTTGTCTTCACTTAAAACTTCCGGGCTGTCGATGTATAAAACTCTCCACTGACCCCTGACGTTTCGTCTCCGGCTGCAGGAGACATCCTCCGAGGTAAAGCGGCGAACTGGAAAGAGAACTCGAGGAGGCGCAGATTATATAGGCAGTGTACAGGACGCCACTGTCCATCATGTGGTGACTGCTACGAGAGCGTCTCTGGTAATCCCAACACTCCTGATTGAGAGTAATCGATCGTCATGCTTCCGGTGCAACGCTGACGTATAAATTTTATCCAGTTGAACACCTTCCTTTTTCCTGTTAAAATTATTACGATGTTTATCGGTCTCAATAGCCTCTCTATACACTGGCGCATAATAATCCGATATTTTAGATATGCCGCTCGTCTCGCTGAATTTTATTTCATGATTACCTTCCTGATAATCGTGTTCTACTACGGCCGATTTATCCGTGTGACCCACCTGGCAATTCCTCTTATGTTCAACAAGTCGAGTGTTAACTCTTCTCTTTGTGGTACCAATATAAACCTGCCCACAAATACAAGGAATTTTATATACCTCTGGTGTAGCCGAAGGATGTCGTACATCCTTTGCCTATCTTAAGTATTCTTTTATTTTCCTGGTAGGTCTGAAAATAGTTTGCACCTACCAACGACCGGAAGAAAAACCTTGCCATTGGGCGGATGTTGTTCGTCGTTGCTCCTGATTGTCTGCGTATAGCCATTCTTCACAAAAGTCAACCCTAGCTGTTGAGTCTCATCTTTTAAATGAAGAGGTTCACAAATTTTGTACGCCCTGTCTACCAAGGCTTTTTATTACACATTTTTTTGTGTAGAGTGTTGGTTTGAATCTTTATGCAGATAGCGATCACTATGTGTGGTCTTTCTATACAGTTTTTGGCGCAACGTTGTGCCCCGTCGTTTAATCACAGACACATCCAGAATATTCAGTTGCTCATTACTCTCCGTCTCCATAGTAAATTGGATTTTCGGATTAATGCTATTTAGATATATCAGGAAGACATCCAACTCCTCTGCTCCGTGTGTCCATAGTACGAAAGCGTCTTCGACATAGGGATACCATTTGACTGTTCTTTCACTGACAGTCTGAAACGCCCACTGTTCGAAGGTCTCCATAAAAAAGTTAGCCACAGCAGAACTAAGAGGATTGGCCATAGCCACCCCGTCGATCTGTTCACATAAGTCACTATTGTATTGAAAGTAGGTTGTGGTGAGGCAGTGTCGGAAGAATGGCACAATGTCGGTAGGAAAAATATCCGCTAAGCGTGAGATAGCCTCGTTTACCGGTATCATGGTAAATAACGACACAATGTCAAAACTAACGGCGATATCATCCAGGCTTACGCATATTTCGTTTAACTTGCCAATGGAATGAGCTGAATTTTTAACATGACTGTCAGTCCTACCAACATAAGGTTACAGCAATGAGGCAAAGTACCTAGTTAACTCGTGGGTGGGACTGCGTGCAGAAATGACAATTTGCCTCAAAGGAACCTCAGTTTTATGCACTTTAGTAATTCATGGAATCTAGGTGGGTACACTTCTGTTCTACAAAGCAGCTGCTTATCGCCGGAGGAGAAAGATGCCGCTTTCACCAGTCGATTGGTCATTTTTAAAATCTTCATAGTCGGATCCTTCTGAAGTTTTTTGTAATTGGAGGGAACCAAAATATCTTTGATCTTTCCATGACAGTCCTCAAACTTCAATATGACGGTGGAATTACCGTTATCTGCAATAAGAATAATAATGTTTTTGTCTGCGTTGATACCCCTCAGCGACTTCCTCCGTGATTGCGACAAAATTACTTTTAGGTGGCTTACATGTATGTAAAATCCTAGTTGCTTCCATCCTAATTACATCAGCGGACTACTGTGGAAGCTGACGGACATCTGCCTCAATACTTGCCACAAATCCTCCGTGGGTACGTATTGAACTGCCACAGCAAAATAGCCTCCTTTGGCAGGTACAGAAATATCAACTTCTGACAAATCTTTACCAGGTATGTTAACAACAGTTCTATAATTGTCCCCAACGAAACCGAAATGTTCTTATGTTAGTTAGCGAACTTCTTCTTCTGTCTATTTACCGATATTTCTGCACTAACTTCCATTATTTTGAATGTTACACCGTTAATATTATTCCAATCACCACACTGTATAGCATTACTAATAACCAAGTGGAGATGAAAAAGCTTACTGCTGGTTTCCGCAGTGCTCACCGCGTCTGATGGATCCTCTCCCGAAACATTGCAGATTCCTTTCGGTTGCAAATACGATGAGCCTGAGCCGAGCGAAGCATCCTCTTCAACTTCAGAAATTTCGGAACCGTTGAAGTGTCCCAGCAGCGTAAGAGGAAGGTGACGGTAAACAGTTGTTGTGCTTTCTTCTTGCACATTCCTTCGAATCGTCGAACCGATGCTGACATATCCTCCCCGTCTGGTCATACCATGTAGGCTTTCACGGCCGGTAGTGTCTTCACTTCAAATTTACAGTCTGCTACGTCGTGGTCTCCCCTGACGTTTCGTCTCCGACTACAAAGAGAACTCGAGGAAGCGCTGATTATATAGGCAGTGCAGAAGGCGCCACTGTCCATCCCGTAGCGACGGCTACGAGACTGTGTCTGGTAATGGGAAAGTCCTCATAAGCACGTTTATTTTTCACTCCTTCTTTTGCCGCTTCTGCGATGGATGTCAAAACTGTGACACCGTTTAAATCACACGATTTTCTTATGAATGGCCGAGGTAAGGATTTCAGACCCGCCACCACTCAGAATTGAAACGAAAGGGCCTCAGGGGTCACCCAGCCCCTTCCCTTGCTGCTTTAATGTCTAAACGTTTCGCAGTCGGAAACTAGTTTGCTGTGTGAGATCATAAGACGGCATTCGACACTGCTGCCTCCCCCTAGGTGTCTCAGCTCTACTCCAAGAATATAGAGGGTCTGCAACCATACTGAATGTGATCTGACTCCTTTGGAGTACAGTGCGACTGCAATGTTTGCTGTGACACCATATTAAGAGCAGAACCGTAATAACGTGGTTGGGGGGGGGGGGGGGAGGAAGGAGTGGTAGTTGATATATAAGTCAGTAAAATGGTACAGGGTCCTCTATGAACGTCAGTTCGTAACACTCTCGGTGCCCCACAAGAACACTCTGCAGCGGAGTGTGCGCTGATACGAAACTTCCTGGGAGGTTAAATCTGTATGCCGCACTGAGACTCGAAATCGGGACCTTTCGCTTTGCCTCCGCTGCAGAGTGATCCCAGGCTGTGGCTAAGCCATGTCTCCGCAATATCTTTTATTCCAGGAGTGCTAAATCTGCAAGGTACGCAGGATAGCTTGGAAGGTAGGAGACGAGGTACTGGCAGAAGCAAAGCTGTGAGGACTGGGCGTGAGTCGTGCTTGGGTAGCTCAGATGGTAGGGCACTTGCCTACGAAAGGCAAAGGTTCCGAGTTCGGGTCTCGGTCCGGAACACAGTTTTAATCTGCCACGAAGTTCCACTTCGTCATCTATTCAACATAGGTGGCGCCTCTAAGGCCTGAGAGGTAGGTAACCCCTGATACACCCCCTAAGTGCGTTTAGCTAACCATGAGGCGCTAGAGCAGTTACTAAACTGAACTGGTGTCGAAGTTCTCGAAAGCTACATTTTTAAAATGTTCGACAAATGTGCGTGAGTGGCGTCAAGATTGTTTTAGCGGGACCCTCTGCCGTTATGTTCAAGCACATGATAATAGAGCACAAGCCCTCCGCGTAATCAGTCCACAGAATGGGACGAAACAGAAGCTCTGAGAAAGCATAAAATCCATATACTGCTTCGGATCGCTCTCAAATTCCACCGAATGATTCTGAATTGTCCCTAGTGACCTTGTGTACCAGAGCAAAAGGTACAGTCGTACTACAGACCAAAGGGATCCGATCAAGTTCAGTGGTGTTGCAGTCCCACGATGTCCTTAGAGTAGGGTTCAAATGCCCAGGAAGAGGCGACAATATCGAATGTCGCCAAGAAAATCATCCTGTTGCTCATGACATTGCAAACTGTCGTTTTCGCCTGCGAAACATGCTGAAATCTATGCTAAGGGCTGGTTTCTCGGACAACCCTTAGGCCATCTCCTGAAGCCTTTTCGTGTACATTCTGAGGAGTGTTGTGTCTGAAATTCTTTCCTCGTCCACACACAGGAAAACAGCGTGATTTCAACGCCCTGGCCTTCAAAGTGGATGAAACAAAATGAAGGGGTGAAACGTGGATAAGGTCGGGTATGATGATCTCCCCATCTTTTGCTACGTCCACTGTGGCGTCGGGTCGATTTGGTGAAATTTGGTGCCAATGTGACGTCATTAACTGAGCTTAAAGCTCACATGAACATCTTAGATGTGGTATTTTTTCAGATCTGTTGACATTTTGCTTTTTGAAACGCACGGCGCCACGGTTTTGCACGTTTATGGAGGTAGGTTGTAGGCACCCTTGACCTAAATTTTACTTATGCCTTATAATGTGAGATAACTACGGAATTTCGAAAGACTGATTCTTTAATTTTGTTGCGCAGTGCAGATTGCGTTAAAAAGTATATTTTGTTCAATATACTGACAGCTAATTTAAACCATTTTACTATTTTATTCTAAGTACCTATCATTAACTTACTTAAATTCTATCTAAAAATTTAATGCCTACTGCGTAGAAAAGTAACAACGGTCAATTCTTGTTTATGTTGTTCATTAAAGTAAGAAAGAAAAGACACGCAAGTTGATAGGTCGCATTGTTACCATACTTGATTCATAGTTTTATTTAAATTTTCTAAAAGTCTCAAGATTAAAGCATCTTAGGTCTAATAACAGTTGCTAAATCAGTTTTGCTTTCTAAATATGGTAAATTGATGTTTAAAAGGAAAATCATCACAATTCTTCTTGGTTGTAGTCTGGTAAAAACAGCAACAACAAAATTTCGGGCATTATAAATTCAGTGACTACTCGAAGTTGAATGAACAGTCTTCCTTTCAAAATCCGTTCCTCCATGACCTTGTGCCCGGTTTAACCCAGTAGAATAACTGGTATTCTCAAGGCTAGTGAGTGCAGGTTGCTTGCCCAGTCGTGAATACTGTTACTGTCCTGTTACGGGAAACATTAATCATTAGAACGATAATTACATGTAATAGTGAAGCGTATACGTTGATTTTGGATACAATGGAACTCTACTGTAGTTTGCCCACTAAACGCTCCTGAAACAGTTCGATAGCCTAATAAATATTGAGACAGATATGAACGCAGTTAACATTAATAAGAGGATTCAGTTTACTCTAAAGTAGTGATAAAATTGTTAATATTGCTGTTTTTAGCAGCAAGTCCGAAGTTTTACTTTACGATGAACAGCCATTTCTTTAACAACATCTCGCAGGTTAGCATGGGCGACCGTAATAACAGACAATAAGGGAACACTATAATTAAGATTGAAATAGCGGGCTTAGGGTCGTTATAAAGATATCACACGTCTGAAGCTCTAGTGTTCGTGGGATTTCCATTGTTTAAAGAATAGAGAGTGGGAAGTTTACTGATTTATCGTAGCTGTGAGACAAGCGCAGCCCATAAGACACTAGAAGATGTGATACGTAAGGTTACGGGTTGACTAGCTTGGCCTGACTTTTGATATTAGTATTCTTATTAGAAATATCGTATTTAATTAAGCAACGTAGTTGGTGTGTTGGAAGCTGAAGAGTGTACTGTTGTAAAACAAAGGAACAATTAATGAAAAGAAGCATTTATAAAAAGAGCAGACAATCTGGCATGTTGAAGGCGAAAAATTGAAAAGAAAATCAGAAATTGTACAAGGTAACACATACAGTAAATGAGAGAATTTCGCACAGACGATAACTGAAACGTGACAAAAATTATCGGCATGAATAAAAATATTTGTTAATGTCTTCTTGAGTGTATGAAAAAGTAAAATGAAAATTTGATTAGAGAAGTTAATAACAGTATCAAGAAAACTACACAGAAATGTGTTGCTTAAGCATCACATATTTTTAGCTAAGACGCCACAGCTGTACAGCATCAAATGGCTCGTATAAATTGTTTCTTAATGAAAATAAAGCTATTCGGCATATAATGGCAGTTAAAGTGTACGATATACAGAAGTGAGAGAAAATATTAGAAAATGTTGTGCAGAATGCCAGCGGAGTATATGGACTGTCTCATACAGGAAGAATACAATGTTTAAAGTCTCACCACACGATTAAAAAACTATTTTAAGTAAGCAAAGGGCAAACTGGCATTAGAGCGGAATGTAACAATACAGATCATTCGTACAGATTCCACCAGGATACACGAGGAGAGTGGAGAATTCAGATTTGCAAGGGGAGCCAGTCGAGGAGATTCCATATCACCGCAACAATCCTCAGCAGTCCAGGAAGATGTTTTTTGTTCTTTAAACTGGGATACTGGAAAAGGCATACATGTAAACGCAACATACCGAACGACCAACATCCACCAGTTTGCCTATGGTTAAGTTTAACTTCGTCAGCTAATGGAAGATCTTGTCCGAAAATATCGGCTCTAATAAGAATAAAATATAACCAACACACCGAACGGAAAATTGGACAAAATAACAATCAAGTTCCGGTAACGGTTCGTGACTCATTTTTGAGCGCAGTCGAAGGCACGAAAATAGAGTAACGGAAGAGAAACAAAGAGACTGATATATATCTTAAAAACAACGTAGAGATTTCAAAATCCTGGGATACATATGGATCGTGAAACTGATGGAAAAACTGTGAGCGTGTTTTTTGCTCTGGAGGCTTTATCGCTGGAGGAAGATGTGGCTTTGTCGTTGATTTTAGACTTCTCAGTGACTATTGAAGGTACAGCAGCCAGTCCAGTTTGCGTTCTACTGAAGCCTTAGCAACAGAATCTCTGAATTCATCTCTCTCCAAGTTTCCAATCACCCCACAAATAATAATCTGAAGTGAAACTGACCCCAGACGTGAGGTAGAAAGTAGGGAGATGTACAAAACAAATGGAATGTGTATATGAAACAGACTCCTCCGTTTGCGCGCTTGTCGATAAATCATCCATCACAATGGGAATGCTAGAGAAACTCTTCTTTCGCATAACTGTAATCAGATCTGGAAATATCACAAACGCGAAACACACACTGGAAATGCCGGCCAGCAGATGTGTTTCATTTTCGTTCATTTTCGGTAGCCGGCCGGAGTGGCCGAGCGGTTCTAGGCGCTACAGTCTGGAACCGCGCGATCGCTGCGGTCGCAGGTTCGAATCCTGCCTCGGGCATGGATGTGTGTGATGTCCTTAGGTTGGTTACGTTTAAGTAGTTCTAAGTTCTAGGGGACTGATGACCTCAGAAATTAAGTCCCATAGTGCTGAGAGCCATTTGAACCTTTTTCGGTAAGTGTATGACACTGCACAACACTTCCACACTCAACGGGCAACCATGACAGATATACTTACGTATGATATTCACTCACAGTATCTGTAACTGAGAGAATCCAATATGCTATCCTGCTCAGGATATGCCCAACAGAAACCAAAATGAAATCAGGTGACCGCCAACAAAATGTTAGAGGACCACTAGTGATAATCCTTCATCAATGGGATCTGCAGCGCTCTCAGGATGGCCATTCATGACTTTATTGTTGTCAGAAACGTACTGCCATTGGATGATTAAAAAAAATTGAGAGTGTGTACATAGCGTAGAAAATTGCAACTCTTCTTAAAGGAGAATAAATCGTAGATTTCAGTGGACAGAAAGAATGTCTGGCGGCACATGGCAACAACATTAATGGTCTACTTACCTTTTAACATCATTTACGTAACTGTAGTCAGTTATCCAAAACGACTGACTCTCGTATGAAATTATTTATGGGGAAGCTGAATGGAAGACTTACTGAAATTGCGTACGCTTCTGTTACAGAAATAGCGTACACGGCGCTACTTCCACCTATTACAGAGTATTACTCCACTAAATTGGATCACGTACACATTATAGCAAAGGCTACTGATTAATGGAAGATTTGCTGCTAATATAGAGCAGTTTGGTGCAGAACTTAAATTGTATGTCGTTGGAAGGAAGACAATGTTACTCTCACTGAGCCCCATTGTTTAAAACTACATAACCCGTAGCTTACAAAATATTGCTTGTGAATTAATCTTAGTTTAGTTTCTGAAAGTGTGCAATAGGTTTCAAGCAGTACCTGACATCGCAAGTCTCTTCATGATTTATTTTATACTTCTCTCTATTCTATTGTCCATCTTCTAGTCGTTCTACTACCTCCCGTGTCCTTCATAATTCATTTCCAGTTTTACGTACAGGCAGCTTGTGAGCTCCGAATCGATCTTAAAGAATTCCACCAAAGAACTGATTATAGAGTGAGGGTTTCCAGCAATTTCCAATAATTTTGTTTATTTTTTTGGCCACCCTTTAACAGTATTCTGTATTTAGGGGACTTATTCCGTAGCAATTGGTGCCATCCCTGTTTAAATTTTATACGTACCACGGAGATAAAATAGGAAACGGTGTCGTGTCGTGAAAATATTGTTTGAACTGAAAGCCAATGCCGCGCGTCCACAACGTATAAAATTTAAAATGAGGAGCAGATGACAACGTTTAATTTGGATAAACTCAGCAACCTCTCTGGCGTAATAAACATATGAAGCGCCGCCAAAGAGAAAATTGACCAACTCTCTTTCGCTTCGCTGTACAAGAAGGAAGTTGTGGTGTAATAGCATCTCTGACGCTTACTGCTTGTAAAACTAAAACGTATCTATTTTAAATTAATTATTTTGTTCTTTATCTCAGAATCTAATTAAATAGTAAAACATTAAACCACTTTGTTTCTTTCTGAAAAGTTCCTGTCATGGAGTATTATTAAGTAAATCAGGAAGAGTTTTCTAAGGGTCATACGCCATTGCATATCATTGCTGGATCGCAGCCATCAACTACTAATAGTGTCATATTTACGCAAAAATCTGTGGACTTCGCCTGTCTTCTTGAATAATATTACAGTAACAAAAATCGGTAGAATATTTAGTCTTTTAATTGATACCATAAAAGAAGAGTGCTCAGGAATAATTTTTTTTCGAATCATTTTATTTATTTATTTATATCTGCTTTCGTAATAGAATAATCTGACTTCATCGATTTTGCTCCACGAAATCTGATAACAATGAATGTTGTATTAAAGAATTAACTTGAAGAAAGATACTGAACTGATAACCGAAGTCGAGTTTTCCATTCTGGAGCTCGATTACTTCATAACAATTATTTTTCGTTACGTGAATGTCTGTATTAGCAGTCCCTCACAACAGTGTACCTTGTATGTCGGGCAAACATAAACAATTTCATACTACTGACGTCACACACACCAACCCTTACCAGACATGTTGTTTCGCAAGATTAATTTTAACAACATTTCAAAAACTAGTGCTCAAGTTATGTCAAATCATTAACAGTGAAAAGCGCAAGGTAATTTTCTGGACTTTGTCGCTGTATTCACTTAATTGTTTAACATGCCGAGCAGCAGCGGGGCACGTGTATGTAAATCATTACAGGCAATTCCGTTCGCGTAAGCCCCCACCAAGTAAGATCAAGATGATCACCGAGCGAGGTGGCGCAGTGGTTAGACACTGGACTGGCATTCGGGAGGACGACGGTTCAATCCCGCGTCCGGCCATCCTGATTTAGGTTTTCAGTGATTTCCCTAAATCACTCCAGGCAAATGCCGGGATGGTTCCTCTGAAAGGGCACGGCCGACTTCCTTCCCTAATCCGATGAGACCGATGACCTCGCTGTCTGGTCTCCTTCCCCAAAAACAACCCCCACAACCACAACAAGATGATCATTCATTCCTAAACATCATATATAAAATAAATTCAAATAAAAATATACATTAATAAAGGGAAGGTCACTACAAATTACATACTGCGACGGGAGTACCCTCTTTCTTTAGCCAGGCATTCACAAAATAGTAACAAAACTCACTTCTAGTACTTCGTTATCTGGAGCTTAAGCCTGAATTTTGCGACCTCCGACTTTACAAATCCTTGTTACATCGGCACTCGACTGTTATACTGAGCTCTTGAATCCACTTATTTCACTTGAAGGCAAAACTTCACTAAGCTGCGATTTACAGCTGCACAATTTGCAGACCACTGATGAACTGCCTGTTTAACCAGACCACCTAGCGATTATAGGTGTCTCTCCCCCTATTAGGAACCAGGTCACATACAACAGGAAGAACTTTTGTTTCTTCACTCGCGTCATCTATGTCTGCATGTGTGGTGTAGGTTTGTGGAAAGTGCTTGCTACAGATTTTAATGTTCCGTCCACAAAAAACGGGAACACATTTTCAATCTTTCTTTTTCTTTGCCTCTACTCAGTATTAGTATATCTTCCTCTGATCTATCGTCTTCTACAACAAATCTACTGCCGTCACCGATTTTTAAAACATCTTCATGAATATCGAATTCAGTACAGTTTTTGGGCTCTTGTTGCTTCCCCATCATTTACTCCACTGATAACACAAGATTCTCTTATAATTTGTGACTAAGGCATTGCTCTAACAGCATTATATCAATTAATATGAAGAGCCCATTTCATCCACCAATTTCACGGACAATAGTGTAACACTATACCAGTGCACAAATATGTATCTGTACTAATCACGTGGGAGCGCACTTTCAAGTCACTTGAGCAGCGCATACGTAGTTATACGTTAAACAAGTGTGAACGACCACTTAAGGATACTAACTGTTGTAGCTTAAACTAGCGTCCTCAAATCTCCAGTGTTTACAAGTCTCCGTATCCGCATGTTTCTGGTCAACTTTTCAAGGTAAGTTGTGTAAATGTTTTGGTTCCACTGTCACTTAACGAACGGAATAACGAAATTAACAATAGAGAGTAAGCCCCACCTGAGGACCGCTGATGGCCATGTTTCCTTAGTTCCATGGAATAATACAGTGAAGGCTAATACCGGCTAAAGGAAGTCTATGTCATGGGCTATATAATGGCTCTCAGGAAGCATATAGTTACGTTTGAGGTCGAGATTCGGCAACTGAACAGTACGATACACACGATTAACACACATCATGTTAACACGCGTATGTTTTAATTTTTCCTAACTAATATATCAGTTCTTGTATTTCTACATAGTATCACAACGGTGCTATTCAGGAAGTTCACTTTTCTCTAGTTTTTATTTTACTTCCATTTATTATTTTGTAAATGTAATAATTGGTCAGTTGGATCAATGATGCGTAAGACACTGAAATGTATACTTTATATAATTCAAGTAAATGCAATATGAAGACGATAACAACGAAATAGTCACAAGTATTGCAAGAGCTAATTTTCTAAATCTTGTGGGCGAATGTCGGAATCCAAAGTAAATAAAAAATATTAAAATATACAACATAAGAAAGCTCCGATAATTTTATCAAAAAAGACTCTGAAAGAATCGTCACTGCAATTATATTAATCTAAAACGCCATTCAAATTTTAATGTGGTTCTTGTACGGAAACCAATTAGAATTTGTAATTGTAATTATTTCTTAACATAGAAGTAAGCTTCGTTGATTTCTCAAGAATTTATAAAAGTGTTCGTGGCTGTGATCATGCAAGTTTTTTCAGTAGTTTGATAAGAGAGATAGAACCCATTTCGTCCGTGAGTCGGAAATTAGTTCGCATATTACAAAGAGTTACTGTGAGTAAACGAAGAATGTTGGAAAATTATCAGTAGTTTCCCTTTTTTTTGTTTTTTGGTGTTTTTGGCAATTGATTAATATCTTCTCAATCACAAAAGAATAAGGAATAATAATAATAATAGTAATTCCTCAAGTCTTCAGCAGTGTAGAGGGGTGATGTATAAACATGACTGGTAGTCATATTACCTCCGATTCAGCACGATAAGTAACTATTTCCGTGACGATTTTCTCCGTCAGAATTTACATTTTGTAAAAACAATGTAATTATAATGTGTATATTACAATAATTATTATTTTCGAACTAAAATTTTACTACGTTTTCGTCCATATTGTGAACAGGAACATTGAAACAAGAAAATGAAGATATTACATTCATATTTCAATTAAATGTACAGAGTTTTGGTATACGACCATTGTACTGTAGCAGCTCCTCTAAGTCTTGACTATCGATCTACTACAGGGTGTCCAGAACAGGGCTCCCTGATTTCAAAATTAAATATATCGAAAACAAAGATCGATAGAGGAATGCAGTAAACGGTATGTTTATTGCGAAAGCTGTAAGAAGTTTATACAGCAGTTTGAAATAATAGTTACAAAAGCTGCTAACAGATGGCGCTGTACGCTGTACAGCTCATATCAGCATACATAAGTGAAATAATCGTATGAAACAAATCTTTGCAAACAATCACATCACAATGTTTTCAAAATGTTCACCATTGGCACTGCAGAGGTGGCGCAAACGAAGAATGAAATTCGCCATCACATTTCGTAGTGTCTCAACCAAAATGGATTCACATGCCACAGAGATCGCCGATTCAATCTCGTCCAGCGTGGCGGGATGCTTCGGGTAGACCATTCTTTCACTGTGCCCCCACAAAAAATGTCACAGATAATCAAATCCGGCGAATATGGAGGCCAATCCATGCCTGCACCAGTAAATTTGGTGTATTCCAAAGCAATGACGCGATTCCCGAAGTATTCCTGAAGAAAGCGAAACACTTGTTCGGTCCGATGTGGTCGGACTCCATCTTGCATAAACCATTCAGTACCTGGTCGATCCTCTAACGCTTGGTTCAAAACGGTTCAAATGGCTCTGAGCACGATGGGACTCAACTGCTGAGGACATTAATCCCCTAGAACGTAGAACTAGTTAAACCTAACTAACCTAAGGACATCACAATAATCCGTGTCCGAGGCAGGATCCGAACCTGCGACCGTAGCGGTCTTGCGGTTCCAGACTGCAGCGCCTTTAACCGCACGGTCACTTCGGCCGGCTTCTAACGCTTGCTGTGTGGCGACAAATTGTTCAAAAATTGCGACGTAACGCACACCAGTGACCGTTTCTCGAATGAAAAAAGGTCCAATAATGCCTCTGCTGGATACTTCAGCCCACACAGTAACTTAAGGAGAATACAGGGGTTTCGCTTCACACCAATATGGCTTTTCACAACCCCAAAATCGCCATTTCTGCTTATCCACGTATCCATTCAGGTGGAAGTGTGCTTCATCTGTAAACCAGATGCAGCCAACATCAAATCCTTCACTATCAATCATTGTGAGCATCTGATTAGCAAAGGCAACCCTTTGTTGCACAGCTCTTACGGGTACGGCCTGGTGCGTTTGAATTTTGAATGGAAACATGTGTAGGCTCTTTCTCAGTATATTCTGCATGTTGGAACGCTTCAAACCAGTCTCAGATGCAATTCTACGGACGAATGGCATTGGATTTCGCTGAATAATTCCGGAAACTGTGGCGATATTTTCAGCGGTTTGCTTGCGGCCAACGTGCCCCACTAGATCATCAGTTACGCTGCCTGTTCGTAGGAATTTTGCGAAGAGCGTATGAATGGTTTTCGCATCGGGTCCTTTTGGAACATTAAATCGCCCTTGAAAACTTCGCCTTGTTGCCGTAGGACTCTCTTCTAACCTGTGGTACTCTAGCACCAGAAAAACGCGTTGTTCCATGGAGTACATGGTTTTAATCTCTTCCTTCGGTACGCTAACCTCCTTTCACGTTTCAATAGTGGACCTGATCGCTCTGGGCTTCGGATCACTATTTATACTAGGCATTACGTATGGTTATTACAGCGCCATTTGTTAGCAGCTTTTGTAACTATTATTTCAAACTGCTGTATAAACTTCTTACAGCTTTCACAATAAACATACCGTTTACTGCATTCCTCGATCGATCTTTGTTTTCTAAATATTTAATTTTGAAATCAGGGAGTCCTTTTCTGGACACCCTGTATATGACAACCTGAACTCCAGTAATTGATAGAAATCTACGAATTCCACTTCACGTGTAAATCACAGTTACTATTTTATCTTCATTATATGCTGGAGCAAGAGGCAGAAAATAGACTCACATTTGGCTTCATATTTTCAGAGAACCTGACGAGGTGTCGTAATTATTTAAATAGGGAAGTAAAACAAAATAGGCCTACTGCCTCGAACGTGTATCCAGTATCGAAGCTGTGTAAATCTCATTTTATTCGGAATGGGACTGGAAAGCAGTTGGAAACTTAGAAATGACGTTGCAGGAGCATGTGTATAAACATTCTCAAATGGAATATCTCTCAAGATATACGGTTATATTACTTCCAGGAGTATATTAAAATTAGCCTTTGCGACACTGTCATAGAAGTTTCGCAAAGAAACGATTGAACATGGATTTTAAAGCAGTTATTAATATTGGAATTTTACTCTCAGTATTTCAACGAATGTGAGAATTAATTATAACGCACCATAAAAGGCTCCTTTGTGATTAATAACATTTCACTACAACATGCTGTGTGACTTGCCTAATGGTCATAAGTTCAATAATTAAGATATCTACATTTATATTACTTAATTGTTAACAGTATAAAGTATATTCCGTGTATTTAAAGTGGATCTACAGCAAAGAAAAGACAATGTATAAGACGAACTTCAACTGCTTGGGATAAAGAAATATGCTGCTGTCTATCAGAATGAGTTTAACATTTCTTACCATTGATATCCCGTGTATCACACTCTTTACAAATATTGGTGTTCTCGCTTAAATAACTAATACTAAATATGTATATCTTAACTATACATTTTATGCCACGCAGCACCGAAAACAGTTTACTAGCTGCGTTATAATGTCGGTTTATTGTGTTAATCTCACGTTGAACACTACCCACAAAAGATACCTTTTTGAGTGAATTAGTCCTGGATAGTTCGACGCTGTATGGACATTTTGTATGGACTCTCTATTGAAATCTTGAAATGAGCTTCTAGTCTGTTTCTTCAAATTTACGTTATGTTTCACTCAACCGTCGTTATGATCTTCATGTTTTCATTATGGTATAGATTTGACATTCATGTAACTCCAATCTCAGATATCCATATCGCTAACCAGATCAGCTGACGATGAATATTAGAAGCAAATCAGGTAGTGAAGACAGAAGATTCTCTGTGGAAGTCATCAATGGCAGCAGAGGATTCAGGCAGACGTTACCATTAACTCAATAATGAAACTACGTCTAGACCCATTCTCCTGTCTGCAGTTTGCCTACACATATGTAAGCGTTAATACTACTCCAGAAGCCATATCCTTATAATTACAACGATAAGACTTCTTTGCAGAAATAATTCCAGACCATTGTGCATGATATTATTGTGACGCATCTTCCAAGATGCATAAATATTGATTCATGGTACTAATAGCCATTATACGTTAGGTGATATGCATTCATTGAACATCCGTGCATGAAAATTGCTGAATGTGACACCAAAGAACACGTGTCCCTAGCGTACTTTCTGCATTAATAAACTAAACGTTAAATAACTTATGAGTGAAGAATATCGAAATTACTATTGAATCATGACGGACACTGTGTAAAATTTAGAGAAAGCGCAATCACGATAGGGAGTGAACTAACGCTAATTGACATATATTTGGCTGCGACAAATTCTCTACTGCGTTCTGTTAACATTGCATCCAAGCCATTTGACGGCTGTTATTCCTGGTATCTGCCATAACTTTCACCGCAAAGACAGCCGCCCCACCCTAATACTGTTGTCTCCTACGAACACATTATGTAACAATATTGTAGCAGTTGTTTGCAGCCATTTGGTGACTACAAATTTCTGAACCCACGTGCCACTGAAAATCAAATAACAATAGCTTAATATTTTACAGATTTATCCCTGGCTATGTGAATTCTCTTCTTAGGGAATGAGACGAATTTTCTACAGGTTGGTAAATCTCTAGAGAGTTTACTTGTTGTCATTAGAAATCCAAGTCCAACAATCTGTCCAAGGTGTAATGTCTTAATACAATTCATTCATTCATTCACACACCGTGTTACATAATTTTCAGCTAGAAGGAGAGGTGTGTAGCCAGTCATTATATACATCAGCAGCCACTACAGGGTACTTGTGCAAATAGCACTGAAAGTTTTTTCTGTTAGTGCTAAGCTAATCTAACACCAGTTTCATCACCAACTTCAGAGAGTTGCGACTGTTTTCCAAGCACATGTTAGAATTCTTAATCTGTGACAGAGAGCTGTGATTATTCTGGGTTACTTGAACAATCATTTAACTTGTATATTCCTACTGTCACAGGGACTGTCGAATCACTATGTGACGTTTCCTCTCAGCTGCACTAACCTCTTCTACATTTATTTGCACTTTCCCAGATTTGCTAAGTTCTGAAGTTTCATGCCCTCATCAGTACAGTATAGCCTTTAATTGATGTAGACGTCTAGCTCGTACGTTTACAGTGCGCAACTAAGAAAAAGAAATTTTTCAGGTTTGAGTCACAAATCACGCTGTGAAATAAGAACGATAAACTAACTAAGCGACTGCACCGTTTCACTCCTCTTCCCCTGATGTTCCGATGCTTCAGGTTTTGTGGTGAGCTATTGTACTCTTATTGGGAAAAGAAATATTATCTAGCCTCCAGTGACGAGTGCCAGTTTCCAAACAAAGTCCTTGTGTACATAAATGTCTAGAGACAATGAGGATTAGGAATTCTATGTGCTCTTCTTAGTGAAGATTGTGAAGATGAAGCTTCGCCTAGTACATCACATTTAAAGTCAGTGTTAATTTTGAGAGACAACTCAGAAACTCTCTTCTTTCCGTAGATCGACCTAGGTAATAAAGATGAACTCATTCGACACTACTGTTTGATGCACCACCTCTGTCGATTGGCAATCTATGATTTCGTGCGATATTGTTTTGACTGTAAGTGGAAAAATAGGCCCTATGGGACTACACTGAAACTGGGTCTATCACCTTAAAATTACGATAAGTTGCTGCAGGGACGTCAATTTGATGCTTCTAATCCGTGGGACAACAAACTCTACTCCGCAGTACATGCCACATCACCAAATGTAACGACGTATCAAAATGCTTTACGCAAGAGTGTATATTCCAGTGCGACCTGTCCGGTATTTGTAGTTTACAAGGCTAAGCAGCAAACTCAGTTCGTAGTAATGCGTCAAACTCAGTTGTTTTGTACTCTTAATAATGTGAATGGCATTTATACATTTTCTAAAATTTCTATAGAATCATATTGAATTTGACCCTAGCAGAGAGTGAATCCTGCCATTCATAATTTTCATCTACATTTGACTGCTACGTAGGTGATACTTCTTCTCAGTATTTTAAGAAATTGTTAAGACCAAACAGTGGTTTCTCTTTGCAGTTACGTGATGAGCTGCAACTATTTTGTAGCCATTAATAATGAGAATGACTATGACGCCCATAAAATTAATATGAGTTACCTGTGAGAAGATGTGAGTTAATAGATGTAAACAGAGACTGATTACACTCACTTCTGAATGGTTCAGGTGTGCCAGTGAATATTCAGTTTCATTTAAGGCATTGGATTGGGTGTTGCTATATTCAGGTGTGCCAGTGAATATCCAATTTAAAATTTAAAGCAGAGAATTGGATGTTGTTATGTACACCTGAGAATTTCGGTACTTGCTCCTGCATTCACATTGTAAAACATTACTCCGATTTTTTTAAATTTCTTTATTTTTTATTTTCCTTCTTTTCTCAGTCTTGCTATGAAAAAGTTTGTATTGGTCAAAAGTGTATTTACTTTCAATCGTAGGTGACATGGAGCACAAGTTGGGATTTGACAATGATGAGAAGTTTATCGGAATATGTTTTTCAGAGATATCATCCTTTCTTTGTCATAAGCCATATATGGAACCCACTGATAATTTAATTCTGGATGCACAGAATGATCACAGCCCAGCCTCCCTCATATGACTTAGGTACGTCCCTAGATGGTCTATATGCTTCTGCCATAGTCTCTATTTTCCTTTAAAAGGTTTTTCAACCATACATATTTTACTGGAGTGGTTTCAGTTTGCAGCCGGTCTGTAACGTGGCCATCGGAACTTAATACTTATACCTTTCCTGACTAAGAGTATTGACTGCAGGCAAATTGAACACCCTACGCTGTGTTTAAAGGAAAATTTTGTAAACACATATAAGAGAAGTGCTTTCGTCTATATTGTAATATTATTCACAGGTTAACTGGGAGATTGACGATGGCGTGGTCAATGATTTAGTATCGTACAGCACTAAATTTCAATAATAAGACAACAATAGGAAAGCATTCATACATTCATTCATTCGAACTACATTAGGAAACAGGCACAAAAACTGCAATATTAAAATTTATTGTGTAGTTACTAAAATTTTGTGAGGTGACTGTAGTAAACCGTCAAGAAGAATTCGCAAAGTGAAATAAAATGGACTTTATTGGGATATAGCATTACTGAAGGAATCTTTCATTAATAAAAACTTCCGGGCTGAGATGCTGTTCGACGATTGTCCTCGGAGGATGCCTTCCGCAGTCGAAGGTGAAACGTCAGGGGAGAGTCTTAGATATGGACCACGGCATCTCAGCCCGAAAGTTGTAAGTGATAACAACACCTGCCGTGAAAGCCTTCATTCTACACTCCCGGAAATGGAAAAAAGAACACATTGACACCGGTGTGTCAGACCCACCATACTTGCTCCGGACACTGCGAGAGGGCTGTACAAGCAATGATCACACGCACGGCACAGCGGACACACCAGGAACCGCGGTGTTGGCCGTCGAATGGCGCTAGCTGCGCAGCATTTGTGCACCGCCGCCGTCAGTGTCAGCCAGTTTGCGGTAGCATACGGAGCTCCATCGCAGTCTTTAACACTGGTAGCATGCCGCGACAGCGTGGACGTGAACCGTATGTGCAGTTGACGGACTTTGAGCGAGGGCGTATAGTGGGCATGCGGGAGGCCGGGTGGACGTACCGCCGAATTGCTCAACACGTGGGGCGTGAGGTCTCCACAGTACATCGATGTTGTCGCCAGTGGTCGGCGGAAGGTGCACGTGCCCGTCGACCTGGGACCGGACCGCAGCGACGCACGGATGCACGCCAAGACCGTAGGATCCTACGCAGTGCCGTAGGGGACCGCACCGCCACTTCCCAGCAAATTAGGGACACTGTTGCTCCTGGGGTATCGGCGAGGACCATTCGCAACCGTCTCCATGAACCTGGGCTACGGTCCCGCACACCGTTAGGCCGTCTTCCGCTCACGCCCCAACATCGTGCAGCCCGCCTCCAGTGGTGTCGCGACAGGCGTGAATGGAGGGACGAATGGAGACGTGTCGTCTTCAGCGATGAGAGTCGCTTCTGCCTTGGTGCCAATGATGGTCGTATGCGTGTTTGGCGCCGTGCAGGTGAGCGCCACAATCAGGACTGCATACGACCGAGGCACACAGGGCCAACTCCCGGCATCATGGTGTGGGGAGCGATCTCCTACACTGGCCGTACACCACTGGTGATCGTCGAGGGGACACTGAATAGCGTACGGTACATCCAAACCGTCATCGAACCCATCGTTCTACCATTCATAGACGGGCAAGGGAACTTGCTGTTCCAATAGGACAATGCACGTCCGCATGTATCCCGTGCCACCCAACGTGTTCTAGAAGGTGTAAGTCAACTACCCTGGCCAGCAAGATCTCCGGATCTGTCCCCCATTGAGCATGTTTGGGACTGGATGAAGCGCCGTCTCACGCGGTCTGCACGTCCAGCACGAACGCTGGTCCAACTGAGGCGCCAGGTGGAAATGGCATGGCAAGCCGTTCCACAGGACTACATCCAGCATCTCTACGATCGTCTCCATGGGAGAATAGCAGCCTGCATTGCTGCGAAAGGTGGATATACACTGTACTAGTGCCGACATTGTGCATGCTCTGTTGCCTGTGTCTATGTGCCTGTGGTTCTGTCAGTGTGATCATATGATGTATCTGATCCCAGGAATGTGTCAATAAAGTTTCCCCTTCCTGGGACAATGAATTCACGGTGTTCTTATTTCAATTTCCAGGAGTGTATGATGAAGGAATCTTTGCTCTCCGTTTATGGAATAATTATGTTTCGTCATTTTTTACGTATGTACCATAAATATAATTTTATTGTTATGGGTCAAACATGTGCAATTTCGCTTCTATCACTTTTAATTGAGGAAAGTTGAAGAAGGTAAAAAGGTGTTGAGACCTGAAGTTTACCAAGTTACTGACATATCTGTGTAGAGACATTTTTCAAGTGGGGTTCATGACATCGGTGTCAGATTTCTATCTCTCTTTCAGCTTCCCAGTGGAAATTTTATTGTCAATAGTTCATATCGATAAATATCTTCCTCCGTCATCTGAGTACATCACCGCTAGATGTACCAAACCACATGTTATCCTGCAGACACCAGCTGTACTGAAAGCACACAGACAGCAGCTGTTCCACTCCTTCCACAACAAATAATAGCTTCGATCGACCCTACCGAACGTAACTGCATCGTTACAAATCGGGGAAAATCTAATGAATGAGGTAGATGTTCCAGACATGCGTATCTCAAAGGCGTCAGCTATTCCACTGCCGATACACTATTCCGAAGAACATATAGTTTATTAGTTTCCATATTAATTCTTCCATTCGTTGGTTGAATGTTTCACTTTTGATATCACATTTATTTATTTTTCATTTAACACTTGTCACCTCGTCTCAAGAACGTTTGCTTCATCGTCGGGTGTTTATGTTTACAGATGATATTTAAAGTTAAATAACTCAGTCTAAATCAAGCTACAACTGGTTTCGTCTCTCTTCGGCTGCTAGAGTATTCTGAAGTATTTGGGGTCAGGAGACCAGAAGTCGATGTCCAGTATTGTCTTCTATACGCGTGGAGTTGTGCCCCATTGTTTTGATTGATAACACAGCCTGTACGGGATGCAGATAATTTTGCATTTAGTTGTTATGGTGTGATACTGGCGTGTTACACTTTTTATATCTCAGTTTTTCATTTACGATTTCGACATCGGAAACTTCCATCTGCATCGTCGGTAGCCCTGATAGAGCTGTTGTTCAACTTTACACTATCGCACTGCTTAATATAACACTGTCTTTGACATAGTTTCAGTGCACATGAACTTCTCCATAGATGTAAACGGTATATCTTTAATACAATATGGAGGCCTTTCAGCATGTGGATGAGCTTCTACTACCGTTTCTATCCAGCGATTTTCGTGAAGCTGACAGTCTGGTCGTCGTTTCTTTCACACAAGCACATCTTAAATATATTACGTTAGTGTGGGTTTATAACTACTGAGAATTTTGTTTGTGAATTCTCTGTCACATTATGAATATTATAACCATTTTTTGTATTATGACTGGGAGTATCCATTTCTTTCACAATATTCTTTCTTATAGTTATCTCGAATTTATGCTCAGTTTCTAGGTTACCTTCGACTTTCAAAATGGCATCAACTCAGCGGTGAAATATGTAAAAATGCTATCTTGGTACAATGTCTGATAAAATAGCTAGGCTATTGCGCCATCACAAACCGTTACGCAGCCGAGTCCCTTTAAAATCTGCGCTCCCGGTGCGACTATGGATGGTGGCGTAACTCATTGGGGCCACTGCGCCTCGTCCATCGCGACACAGGCGCCACAGCGAGGAACTTCTGGAGCAGAGGAAGCGGGAGTGGAGTCTTAATTTGGAGAGCGAGCGAGCTACAAACAACGGGCAGATAGAAAATGGTTCAAATGACTCTGAGCACTATGGGACTTAACATCTGAGGTCATCAATCCCCTAGAACTTAGAATTACTTAAACATAACTAACCTAAGGACATGACACACATCCATGCCCGAGGCAGGATTCAAACCTGCGACCGTAGCAGTCTCGCGGTTTCGGACTGAAGCGCCTAGAACCGCTCGGCCACATCGCGACCGTCCACGGGAAGATACCAAAAGAGGAATCGGCCGTTGGGTTTGAGTGCACACCGTGGCTGCTATGGTGGGACAGTTGCAACGAGGAAGAGTCCTCTGGCCGGATATTTGCGATATTATGAGGTTGGGAGTAGTTTGCTTTAGGGTCACCTGGTTGGTCATTTCTGAAGCAGAACCTGGAGACAGCGAGTTTTCCTGTGTGACTGTGTTGTGAAACGGACTATTCTCTACTGGTTGGATGGCTGCAAATACTGTAAGTTTGTGTGGGCTGCTGTAAGTGCATTGTGAAATTGGGCCATATCAGCACGCACTACTGTGATTGAATGTTCCGTCAGTTCTTGGTAGAATACTTTATAGGTTATTAATATTCTCTGCCTATCACATGGCGAAATACCATTAAGAAGTATTACACACTCGATATGGCGACCTATGGTCAATGTATGCTATAAAGCCCCCGAACATTAACAGAAATCTTTACGTGTAAAAATGTTGCTGCTATCATCCCAAGAGGACAGCTTCTAGTGATTCAAGGTGCCAGATTTCTGAAATGTTACAATTTTCTTCTTTTTATATCTATGGCCTAAATACAGTGGTTTAAGTTAAGAAGAAACTAATGAATTTGGATAGTAATTTCAAGTACACATACAGAAGTATTCAAACCTACAATTTATCATAGACATTAATGGTTTTTGTCAGGTCTGATTGTTTCCTTTAGATAAAATAATGAAATTTTGTATTAAAATATGTGTTTGCACAAATATGGTTTCTTATAGTTTCCTTAGTCCATAGGCTTAGTTTTGCTAACTTATAAGTAATCTTATGGTTACTCTTAAGGATGAATAGAAAAAAAAATTAAATTCACTGGATTATCATCACAGCAAGTGGGCGCCTCATATTTTGTCATACTTGTGTTTTGCTTAATGAACAGTTTACTATTCCGCAGGTAACTTTATTTAAATGTCGATTGCTAATGCTTTTAACAAACTGTTCTAATTTATATGTGGTCAATCGCATGTGTTAGCGGGCACCACGACTGACAAGAGAACCAAAAGATGCTTTTGTGAGGATGGCATAAATAAATATTTAAACTGTATTTAAAGACTATCTATTGTCATTTATGATGAGCGCATTTGTGCAAGAATACTATCTTATTTATTCATGAGCTAACTAATATTTATTTATTTTTTTTGGTCATCAGTCTACTGACTGGTTTGATGCGGCCCGCCACGAATTCCTTTCCTGTGCTAACCTCTTCATCTCAGAGTAGCACTTGCAACCTACATCCTCAATTATTTGCTTGACGTATTCCTTTCTCTGTCTTCCTCTACAGTTTTTTCCCTCTACAGCTCCCTCTAGTACCATGGAAGTCATTCCCTCATGTCTTAGCAGATGTCCTGTGTTTTCCACATATTCATTTCCTCTCCGATTCTGCGTAGAACTTCTTCATTCCTTACCTTATCAGTCCACCTAATTTTCAACATTCGTCTATAGCACCACATCTCAAATGCTTCGATTCTCTTCTGTTCCGGTTTAGCCCACAGTCCATGCTTCACTACCATACAATGCTGTACTCCAGACGTACATCCTCAGAAATTTCTTCCTCAAATTAAGGCCGGTATTTGATATTAGTAGACTTCTCTTGGCCAGAAATGCCTTTTTTGCCATAGCGAGTCTGTTTTTGATGTCCTCCTTGCTCCGTCCGTCATTGGTTATTTTACTGCCTAGGTAGCAGAATTCCTTAACTTCATTGACTTTTTGACCATCAATCCTGATGTTAAGTTTCTCGCTGTTCTCATTTCTACTACTTCTCATTACCTTCGTCTTTCTCCGATTTTACTCTCAAACCATACTGTGCACTCATTAGACTGCTCATTCCGTTCAGCAGATCATTTAATTCTTCTTCACTTTCACTCAGGATAGCAATGTCATCAGCGAATCGTATCATTGATATCCTTTCACCTTGTATTTTAATTCTACTCCTGAATCTTTCTTTTATTTCCATCATTGCTTCCTCGATGTACAGATTGAAGAGTAGGGGCGAAAGGCTACAGCCTTGTCTTACACCCTTCTTAATACGAGCACTCCGTTCTTGATCGTCCACTCTTATTATTCCCTCTTGTTTGTTGTACATATTGTATATGACCCGTCTCTCCCTACAGCTTACCCCTACTTTTTTCAGAATCTCGAACAGCTTGCACCATTTTATATTGTCGAACGCTTTTTCCAGTTCGACAAATCCTATGAAAGTGTCTTGAATTTTCTTTAGCCTTGCTTCCATTATTAGCCGTAACGTCAGAATTGCCTCTCTCGTGCCTTTACTTTTCCTAAAGCCAAACTGATCGTCACCTAGCGCATTCTCAGTTTTCTTTTCCATTCTTCTGTATATTATTCTTGTAAGCAGCTTCGATGCATGAGATGTTAAGCTGATTGTGCGATAATTCTCGCACTTGTCAGCTCTTGCCATCTTCGGAATTGTGTGGATGATGCTTTTCCGAAAGTCGGATGGTATATCGCCTGATTCATATTCTACACACCAACGTGAATAATCGTTTTGTTGGCACTTCCCCCAATGATTTTAGAATTTCTGATGGAATGTTATCCATCCCTTCTGCCTTATTTGACCGTATGTCCTCCAAAGCTCTTTTAAATTGCGATTCTAATACTGGATCCCCTATCTCTTCTAAATCGACTCCTGTTTGTTCTTCTATCACATCAGACAAATCTTCACCCTCATAGAGGCTTTCAACGTATTCTTTCCACCTATCTGCTCTCTCCTCTGCATTTAACAGTGGAATTCCCGTTGCGCTCTTAATGTTATCACCGTTGCTTTTAATGTCACCAAAGGTTGTTTTGACTTTCCTGTATGCCGAGTCTGTCCTTCCGACAATCACATCTTTTTCGATGTCTTCACATTTTTCCTGCAGCCATTTCGTCTTAGCTTCCCTGCACTTCCTATTTATTTCATTCCTTAGCGACTTGTATTTCTGTATTGCTGATTTTCCCGGAACATGTTTGTACTTCCCCCTTTGATCAATCAACTGAAGTATTTCTTCTGTTACCCATGGTTTCTTCGCAGCTACCTTCTTTGTACCTATGTTTTCCTTCCCAACTCAACTGTACTGCCTACTGCGCTATTCCTTATTGGTGTATCTATAGCGTTAGAGAACTTCAAACGTATCTCGTCATTCCTTAGTACTTCCGTATCCCACTTCTTTGCGTATTGATTCTTCCTGACTAATGTCTTGAACTTCAGCCTACTCTTCATCACTGCTATATTGTGATCTGTGTCTATATCTGCTCCTGGGTACGCCTTACAATGCAGTATCTGATTTCGGAATCTCTGTCTGACCATGATTTAATCTAACTGAAATCTTCCCGTATCTCCCGGCCTTTTCCAAGTATACCTCCTCCTCTTGTGATTCTTGAACAGGGTACTCGCTATTACTAGCTGAATCTTGTTACAGAACTCAATTAGTCATTCTCCTCTTTCATTCCATGTCCCAAGCCCATATTCTCCTGTAACCTTTTCTTCTACTCCTTCCCCTACAACTGCATTCCAGTCGCCCATGACTATTAGATTTTCGTCCCCCTCTACATACTACATTACCCTTTCAATATCCTCATACACTTTCTCTATCTGTTCATCTTCGGCTTGCGACGTAGGCATTTATACCTGAACTATCGTTGTCGGTGTTGGTCTGCTATCGATTCTGATTAGAACAAGCCGGTCACTGAACTGTTCACAGTAACACACCCTTTGCCCTACCTTCCTATTCATAACGAATCCTACCCCTGTTATACCATTATCTGCTGCCGTTGATATTTATATCTATTCTAAATGATCTGAGTGTAACACACTTTTGTGACATTTCTTTATTTAAATTTTGTTGTAACATATTAGTTTGGTACAGGAAGTGGTCAAATGAGTCGTATCATGTCTATATAGCTAAGGACGATGTAGCTTTAGTACGGATGGCCTTTAGCCAATGGAAAAGTAGATGATAGTGGTATGCCACGACAGATAAGTAGAGACTGTGGCTTTCCTAATGACGAGCTCAAGGGAGAGATTCAGACACTTTTATGACGAATGCTAGAAGAAAGTGGACATGCTTACGGTAATGCCTGATCCAGGCTTATGGGTGATAGATATTGGGCGGTGAACAGCCGCTATGAAACCTAAATTCTGAGGACACTCTTCGATTGATGATGAAGGTGGTGACTCCTTTATGCGAGTCCTGGGAGATGCCAGGCCTGTCTAGAGTAACGGAATCGATTCCGTAGTTTACGTGATTGATTTTGAGTGGTAAATGACCGCTACCATACTTTAACTTTTGAAAGGAATTCGTATTTTGAGAGTACTGAATGTACTCCAGCATGGGACTCTATTTCCGCTTCTATTACGGTACTGAGAATAGACAGAATATAAGATACAATTATGTGCTTTGTGTGTGTTGATCAGTGAATAAACACGTTGAACTCTGAGCTGTTTTGATTTAGTCAGTGCTGCGCATACTGTGGTTACAAAATGGACTTAATTATCGTGTATCTTAGATGACTATTGAGGCTCAAATGGCTCTGAGCACAATGGGACTTAACTGCCGAGGTCGTCAGTCCCCTAGAACTTAGAACTACTTAAACTTAACTAACCTAAGGACATCACACACTTCCATGGCCGAGGCAGGATTCGAACCTGCGACCGTAACGGTCGCGCGGTTCCATACTGTGTCGCCTAGAGCCGCTCTGCCATCCCGGCTGACGATGACTATTGAGTTCGAGGAGTTTGCTACTATTCTCTTAATGCTCTCAACGCAACTGTATTGCATTTTATAAGGATATTTTTTGTCTGCAATTTAATTTAATATCGTGGGGCCTCTTTGCGTTTATTCGACATATTCTTTCTTGAATAAGCATTATTTAGTATAATTATCTGTCTTCTACATCAATTACAGTCGTTAGACTAGAGCACTTGTTACTAAACTATTCATTTAACTTTTATTTTGTGTTTCTTTGTATTTCATTCATTCTAAACTAGCCAGTGCATAGACAATTTGACCACATGATTACAACTATATTATCCGCAGCGGATCAGTTGTGGGTCATGAAAGCAGACGTGCGCGGCTCGACCCTATGATATATCGAGATTTTTTGTTTAAACAAAGCCGTGTTTAGCCCAATTACCACAAGTACTAGTAACCGAAGGAAGGACCCAACTGGTTTGCTCGTAGGGACTGCTGTCTGGAAGACTAACTCAGCAGCAGTAACTGTTACAAGCGGTCGCAGTTGGGGTTTTTTCGTCCGGGATGTGAATCTAACCTCGTCATAATTACAACTGTAATTACAATATTTACGATTATTTGTGATCTAAGTTTCAGATGAATTGGATGACAGGCAATTTCCGTGGAGGCTAGGAGCATAACATTTTGCAGTAGTAGCGAGCGTTACAGTTGGTAGCAAAAGTCAGGCATGGAGAAGTTAGGCGAGAAACTTCTAGAGAGAAGAAGACAGCTACGCAGAGGCGTGCTGAGTTCGAGTCTGCAGCGGTTAGCAGCGGAGACATCGACGGCAGTGGCGGACATGACAACGAGAGCCACCGGCGGCGAAATCGAGTTCATCAACATCGACACTTCGAGGAACAGCAGTATAGCAGAACCAGGCACCTTTACGGAAAAGTGAAACACTTGAGCCCATAGTCTTAATAGTGTGAACCTGTAACATTACAATCAGAGATGGAACTTCAAGTGATTAAGCAATCAGCTAGTGCGTGTGGTTAAGGTAATGTGAGTAAGCCACTTAGTCTTAGATCTTAACGTGCTAGTGTTGATAAAGACGGTATTAGTGGGGCGGATAGTTCGAAATCAGAGAAGGGCCATGTAACTGCAAATGATTCAATGGCACGCACCCTACGGTGGCTTGTGGAGTATATATGTAGCTGTAGATGCAGATGGTTAAAGAAAATTCTGACAAAGTTGAACACTAAAATGGGGACATGGTGTACAGAGGCAGGTTCAATAAAAACAGAGGTACTTTCAGTAGAGATAAGTGTAATTGAAATACCTAAAGCTGACATGAAGAAAGATAGGGACGAGTCAAAACTAGAAGCTACAAGGACAGACCTAGGCAAAATTAAGTTTCCCTGGTTAACAATAGAGTCGATACAGTTGAAAGAGATTTCGGAGACAAGTAGGAAAAGATGCATTACGCGCCGGATGGTACTGTTAAGATTTGTGTGCTGAGGCAAAATACACTTGAGAGTTTGACCAAGTCTGTTAACAACTTGTCCAGTAGAATGGTAGACTGAAAGAAAGAGGTGCTTAAGAATAGAGAACATTTTGAATCTTTATTAACTAAACAAACTGACCAGCATGAACAGCAGTTTAAAAACATGAGGGCAGAATTACATTACTTAGCAGAAAAACAGGCTACTACTTGGATAGGTGTTCCATGGATTAATCTAGGAACGACGAAGTGTTTTGCAAATGATAGCATACACCATGCAGATGATTTTGGCGCTGCGTGTATATATAGTTTTCTTAGAGGAATGTTGTAAGTGGCAAAAATTAAATTAGGCAGAAGAGATCTTGAAGTCCATGCATAATTGTGGGCAAAATTAATGAGTGCTTCATTATTACGTATGAAGTGTCTGAGAATTGTTTCTGAACAAATTCTGGAATGAAACGATGCAAACGCGACTTTTTATCGAGTTTCGAAACGGACCAAGTTTCAAACACAGAGGTGGGTCGATGCTTATAAGTCGTCCGCTGGAAGTGTTGATGAAAATTACAGGCTCGGGGGACGAACCTTGAATTTTTCCAATGAGATCTTGTCCACAGTCTGACAAATTCCATTGGTGAGTTTTACAATTTACTGAAAAACTTGGTCAAGCGTTGACATTCAGGCTACATAATGGGAACAATAGACAGGGAGATGGGTGCCAGAACCGGAATTACAACAATTACCAAAACACTTGTCACCGTAATAATAATTTTCACAGGGGAACTATAAATGAGAAGTTTCACAACGAAAATCAAAATCGGGAACGAAAATTTGAGGGGAAGGAGCCTTACAAAATGCAGAGACGTAATACGAGTTCGGGAAATTAGTGATCGCCGCATCTTATGTCCGGAGATGGCGAAATAAACCGTCTTTGAAATGACTATATGGGTGTCGAAAATTTGGCGAAAAGTCACAAATGTTGGAGATAAGTCTCATAACAAATAAGATCAAAATGAGGCATAATGTTAAGCAGCGCAGCCGTATAGAAGGCGCGAGAAAAGTTGTAAAATGTGTAGAGAAATTTGATAATGAGGACTTGAGGCTGAAAAATTTATTTTATGAAAGGGAAGTGAATGATGGAATGAACGTATGTTTCTTGAAAGATTCTATGATCAGAAGAGGATCTCAGGTGGAACTGAATTTAGTGGAGGTGGAATGTATGACGAAATCTAATGAGGCACCAGGCAGTAGCAACAGTTATAGTAATGTAGTTGAATGTAATGTAAATGACTTTCTATTTGAGGAAGTAGATGAAACTATCGGTGAAGACGGCGAAGCTGTGGTCTCGTCAGCTGGAGATGAGTTTTGTGGCGTAGCGTCGTAAGTATGCGAATGTATGTGTGAAACTGGCGTATCAATAGTCTCGACAGCTGTTGATGAATGATGTCATATATCGGTTGATGTGGGTGATTTATTGTTAAAAGGGTGATATGGATGATGTTTTATGTGCTTATGATACGAGGATTGAAGAAACTGATTTAGATACCTCGGAGGAAGGAATTTGTGCATTTGTTTCTGTTGATAAAAGTGAACCGATGCCTCTTGATGAAAACATGAATTTTGAGCAGATGTTGAAGGCTGAATGTGAGATTATGTTAGATGGTGTGTTCAAGCGTAAGGTGGTGTAGGCGTCTCAAGAGGAGAAAATGTGAAGAAGAAAGGGTTAAATCCGAGTTTGGCGGAATACAGGTGTACTGTGAAATCTAATGCAGAACGATGCAATAGCGGTATCTTTTGTGATGTATCGGCAAAGGTTGGTGGGGTCATTGCTGGAGTTTGTTGTAATGTATCCGCGGATGTAGTCAACGTTTTAAGTAATGAGTTTCACGAGTTATCAACTTCAGTTAACGGAGTAATTGTGACAAAGTTAGTAGAGATTCGGGGGAAAAAAGTGAAAATTTGTTGAAGACGGAAGAAGGTATGAGTTGTGTAGTTCACTGTGGGAATTTTGCAGCTACTAATATCGTTACTTTAGAGGAAGAGAAAAGCATATCTGATGCTTACGAGGATGATGAGACAATAGGTTTCTATGGTGATTTAAACCCTTCATATGAGCTGGAGGTAGATTGTGAGAATCTAGGAATGAGTAACGAGATTGAGAGCTGTTCTGAGGCAGAAAAAGGAAGGGACGCTGAAAATGATCTTTTGAGGGAATAGTGTTTAGAGAGGGCGTGAAATTAAAAATGGGTAACTCGTAATTGAAGTGATCGACGTTGATGTAGAACGTAAAGTATGAACTCCCCCTCCTAATCGACCTATAGGACTGGGATATAAATGACTGTGACTGAATATGCCTTAAGAAATTTTACAATGAGTAAGGCCCTCGTTACAGTAGGAGGCACGTGTACAATAGAGGTCAAATGCCAACATTTTAGTTTAGGCGTTACCGTAACTGTTATTGACATTAAATGAGACAACAAGTTTACTGTTACCAGACACGCGTTTCAAAGGTTTAAACCTCCGTTATCAGGTGCGTTTACATTTGTTAGTATGACATTTGTGTGTATGTTCTCCAAAAAACCGTAGCGCAACGCCACATAATTGACATACTGAAAAATGTAAATGCACCTGATGATGGAGGTTTAAACCTTTGAAACACATCGTGGAGATAAATAAACAGTGGCTGGCAACAGTAAACTTGTTGTTTAATTTAATGTACAACAAACGCTTCTGAGGAAAGAATATGTTCTAAATCTAGTCAAAATACTGAAAATAACTTTGAAACGGGTGGAATTTACAGCAATCGCTCATGAATCACACATGAGGGAAGAGGGTACCACGTAGTTTTTGATACAAAAAATACTAACTGGAGAATAATGGGGATAATTAAGCGGCCTCCAGCCAAAAAGATCAATGCATGTCTAAAACCCTAAGAAAGGTTATGGTAAAGAAAATCAAGCAAATAATTACTTTCAGCATACAGCGGTACACGAGAAAATAAATGATTCAGGAAGCACTGAGTTTGCAGTTACTTAATCTGAAATCATAAAAACAAAGTTAAATTAAGTTGCTGATGAAATAAATGACTGACTGTAACTGAAACTTTGTTACATAAAAAAATAACTTTCAGTAACCTCAGCATAGAGTAATGCAAAATTGGAAAAATCAAACAATTTGCTTTTAATTATTGAAAGATTGAATTGAATTTACTTTGAGCAGATGAGAAACTAGTTTACATTTAATATAAGAACAATAAAATACATACCAAGTTAGCTGAAGTCACTCTCTAAGCTAAATACAGAATAAATGAAATTCCTAACACTTAATATGTGCTGTAACTTTAGTTATTAGTTTTGCCAGTGAAATTTCATCTTAATTTAAGTGAGTGAAATTACTATTCAAAATTACAAATTACTTAAACCTCTGTTATGCAGTACCGGAACGAACAGTTACTGAGGCAGCAAAATTTAGACTGAAACTGGTCATTAGCAAACAAACAAAACAGCAGGTTATTATTCAAGTAAGTAGTCATTAAAGTTTGTTAAAGAAACTCCAGTGGCTAATTCACGTACAATAATTGTTTTACTTTGTCAGTAAACAGTCTTACGACGTTGTAGCTCTGTGAACGACGAAGACTGACGACAATGCTGAGCTGCTGCTGTTGCTGGCGGAGAACCGCGAGTCGTCTCCAGAGCCACGGACAATTATGGGACAGACAATAGTTACAATTGGAGCTTCCTCCACCTGTCCCCACCAATCGTGTTCTTAATGATCATTAGTTGATAAAGTAGGTGCGCCTACAGTTAGTCGATCATAACGGTACACGTCGTCTGCAGGAGCACCCAACAAATAATTGCGCACTCTTTCGACACTCAAGCTGCAGTGTTCTGTCTATGCTCTCAGCACTATAAAGACTCTCCGTGCGCAAAAGTAAACAACAGCACAGCTACTGTCATTTCGTCGTTGCTATCTACACATTTAAACAAAGAGCCCTTGGCGACTACCCAGCTATTAACATGTAATACCGCAGCAACTTTCGCCAAGTCTCCTCGAGCGGCTATAGAAGAGGAAGGGGCCGGACCCCCTGGGGCGAGCTTCCAGGTACAGTTATTCGGCAAGGACACAGCGGGAAGCCGCGCCAACGGCCTCGCCTTACTCAAGAAGGGACAAGAGGCGAAGGGCCCGTCTGACAACGAGAAGCGTGCCGAGAGCTGATGGACACCTGCACCCAAGAGGACATAACTCCAAGAATGTACGCGCGGAAGCATCTGAGTTCTACATCTACATACATACTCCACAATCTACCATACGGTGCGTGGCGGAGGGTACCTCCTACCACAACTAGCATCTTTTCTCCGTGTTCCATTCCCAAACAGAACAAGGGAAAAACGACTGCCTATATGCCCCTGTACGAGCCTTAATTTCTCTTATCCTTGTGGTCTCTCCGCGAAATTAAAATTGGTGGCAGTAAAATTGTACTGCAGTCAGCCTCAAATGCTGGTTCTCTAAACTTCCTCACTAGCGATTCACGAAAAGAACGTCTCCTATCCTCTAGAGACTCCCACCCGAGTTCCTGAAACATTTCCATAACACTCGCCTGATGATCAAACCTACCAGTAACAAATCTAGCAGCCCGCCTCTGAAATGCTTATATGTCCCACCTCAACCCGACCTGATAGGGATCCCAAACACTCGAGCAGTACTCAAGAATAGGTCGTATTAGTGTTTTATAAGCGGTCTCCTTTACAGATGAACCACATCTTCCCCAAATTCTACCAATGAACCGAAGGCGACTATCCGCCTTCCCCACAACTGCCATTACATGCTTGTCCCACTTCATATCACTATGCAATGTTTCGCCCCAATATTTAATCGACGTGACTGTGTCAAGCGCTACACTACTAATGAGGTATTCAAACATTACGGGATTCTTTTTCCTATTCACTTGCATTAATTTACATTTACTTACATTTAGAGTTATCTGCCACTCTTTACACCAATCACAAATCCTTTCCAAGTCATCTTGTATCCTCATACAGTCACTCAACGACGACACGTTCCCGTGCTATCCACCCTATCCAACAGATCATTTATGTAGAGAGAAAACAACAGCGGACCTACCACACTTCCCTGGGGCACTCCAGGTGGTACCCTCACCTCCTACGATGACTCACCATCGTGGACAACGTACTAGGTTCTACTACTTAAGAAGTACCTTAGGAGTCTGCAGTGGTGCACCGAGTCAAACGCTTTCCGGGAGTCAAGGAATATGGCATCCGTCTGGTACCCCTCATCCTTGGTTCGCATGATATTATGCGAAAAAAGGGAGAGTTGCGTTTCGCAGGAGCGATGCTTTATAGAGCCGTGCTGATGCATGGACAGCAACTTCTGTCTCAAGAAAATTCATTATATTCGAACTGAGAATATGTTCGAGAATCCCGCAACCAATCGATGTTAAGGATATTGGTCTGTAATTTTGACGATCCGTCCTTCTACCCTTCTTATATACAGGCGTCACCTGCGCATTTTCCAGTCGCTAGGGGTTTACGTTGGGCAAGAGATTCGCGATAAATGCAAGCTAAGTAAGGAGCCAGTGCAGTAGAGTACTCTCTGTAAAACCGAATTGGAATCCCATCAGGACCTGGTGATTTATTTATTTTCAACCCATTCAGCTGCTTCACAACCCCAGGGATGTCTATCACTATGTCCTCCATACGGGAATCTGTACGAGACTCAAACGGCGGTATGTTTGTATGATTCTTCTGCGCGAAAGATTTCTCAAATGCTAATTTAGAAATTCTTTGCCGGGCCAGACTGATCAGTGAGTGACTGGATGGAAGCCTTCGACCCGCTTATCGATTTTACGTAAGACCTTAATTTCCTTGGGTTTTCAGCAAGATCTTTTGCTAAGGTATGACGGTGGTAGTGGTTGAATGCTTCGCGCATCGCTCATTTTACAGCAGCACGAATCTCTACTAACTTCTTCCTGTCCTCATTCTCTCGACCTTTTTTGTACCGCGAGTGCAACTGCCTTTGTTTCCTGAGCATTCTCCGAATTGCGCTGTTAAACCATGGTGGATCTTTTCCGTCCGTAACCCACTTTTTCGACACATACTTGTCCATTGCGTGATTTACAATGTGTTTAAAATTTGCCCATAATTCTTCCACGTCCATCGTACCCGAAGTAAATGAAGTCGATTCATTTACTAAGTGGGGTGCTAACAATTGCTTATCTGCTCTTTCTAGTGAGAATACTCTTCTAGCCTTCTTGACGGACTTTTTAACTTTCGTAACCATAGTCGTAATGACAACATCATGGTCATTAATCCCTGTCTCAACACTGACACCGTCGATGAGGTCTGGTTTGTTTGTGGCTACCAGATCTAAAATATTTGCATTACGCGCTGGCTGTCGATTTAGCTGCTCAAGACAGTTTTCGGATAATGTGTTCAAAAGTAATTCACACGATGGCTTGTCTGTACCATCTGTATTGAATCCATAGACATCCCTGTCTATACTAGAGAGGCTGAAGTCGCCTCCGACTAATATAACATGATCCGGGTACTTCTGCGATACAGAATGTAGTCTCCCTGTGAATGATTCTAGAACTGTCACGGTGGAACCTGGTGGCCGGTAATAACACCCAACAACTAACTTTCTTTTCCATAGCCCTGTTAAACGTGTCCAGATAACTTCATAATCACACTCTACTACGACCTCAGTAGGCACAATATTTTTGTTAACTGCAATGAAGACACCACCTCCTACGGTGGCTAATCTGTCTTTCCGATACACGCTCCAACCCTCACTAAATATTTCAGAACTTCCTATCTCAGGGTTCAGCCAGGTCTCAGTCCCGAGAACGATTTGCGTGCCACACGCTTCCTGGAGGGCAGTAAATTCAGGAACTTTATTCTGAACACTCTGAAAATTTAATGCTAATATCTTGATAGCTGAAGTGTCTTTATACTGAGCGCGTCCTGATTTCCCTGCCTGCAAGTCGACTGGTGAGTGTTCATCAGGACACCTCGCACTACTACCAAAGAAACTCCCATGTTCATGCCACAAGTACTCTGCTACCCGAGTAGCCGCTTCCTTTGTGTAGTGCACCCCTGACCTATCTAGGGGCGTCCTACAATTCCCCACCCAATAGCGCAAGTATAGAAATCTTGCGACAGTCACTTTACCTCCATTGGAAAACAGGGATGTGCCGACAATTCCAGCACCCCACGAGCAGGAGTGTGAAAAAAAAGTGCGGGAAATCGCGACAGGGAAGCGTGTGAAAGAAAACAGCATTCTTAAGATGTTTTCCTTGATATTGAGAACATTCCTTGTAAATGACGGACGCCGGCAGATTTTGAGACGGAGCCAAAACGTGAGTCTGTCTAGGGCTCACGCAGAGAGAGAGAGCGGTTATAAAGACGTATTAGGTAGCTGGTCTCCCAACAGCCTCAGAATGCAGGAAAACATCTTCAGAGTACGAAATCGTGAGAAAGATGCCAATTCACGATGCACACGCCAGCCCTCGCTAGACGGAATGTATCCAACCTGCATGGAGAGGTGCGACGATTAAACGACGATCCATGATTGGGATACCTTGAAAATTTCGTCCGCCAATGACAACGTCGAAGGAGGAGCTGAGCTGAGAGAGGGATGTGAAGCGAAGAGGGAGTCGTGGAGACCCCGCGGAAGCGAGAAGACATGGGTGCTCTTCTACCCATCGCCAAATCCGCCTTCCGATGCCGTGGCAGCACAACTTCGGCCACGCAACCGACGACGGGCAGACAACGCGGAGATCGTACCTGGGACCCACCGCAAAGCCGCGATTGCTAATGAGGGCAGCCAAACCGTGCAGCACCGCTCCGACACAGAGCCTATCGCCGACAGCAGTATACGATGAACGATAGCGAGAATCGTGAGACGATTCGTTCCCTCCTCCTTCCCCTTAACAACTGAGTCGTGTCCACGCCCAGTCAAATCGGCCCTGAGATCTATTATTTTGTTTTGTTTTGTGTAAACAGCACTAAAATCAATACATTCCTCTCATGTTCTGGACATATAAACAACATTTTATATTCGTCGAGGAATCCCTTATTTTGTACTCTTTGTGTTTGATTTCACTTAATTTCTCGAATTCACTACAGTTTTGGCTCCCAACATGGGGCAACAGGTATCAGATGTCACAAAAAAATTTCACGAGTTCTTTACAGACAATATATTATAATTAAAATCAATTATAAACGTTCACAAATATATTCAGTATAAGATCCGTTACATACTATATTTCCTGTAATAAAGCTTACAGATTTAGAAATAGCAGTATATTACGAATTATGAAACTGCGAAAAACTTTGCGTGATGTAGAAAGTATTTTGTTAGACCTCTGTTTCTCCTGGCGTTTACAATTTTCAAACAACTTACGGGTATTCATCCAGGTAATATTTCCAGCGACGTCTATTTTCAAGGCAAAATGCAACGGACAGACTAAGTACAGGCAAATTTAAAACGTCCGTTCTTAGACTGATGCAGGAAAGATAACACACACTGGACACTAGTGCCACCAAAGATGACCAAAGTCAGAGATATCGATAGTGCGACTACGAACTAATAGGTGAGGTATCATTGATTTTATCCCTCTGGGTTCTGACAAGGGAGAGAGCAGGATTCCAAACAGAGTTTAAACAAAAACCTCCATCCCTGTTTACACAGGTTGCTCGCTAATTTAATCTCAACTGACTCCTTAATAATACTGTCCCAATAGCTGGACGTGCATTCCAATATATCGGTGTTGTTATGTAGCATATGGTGACCAGTATCCAAGCAATGTTCGGCAATAGCAGATCTACTTGGCTGCTGTAATCGTGTGTGCCGTTTATGCTCATTACCTCGGTCCTCCACGGTCCTGATAGTCTGACCAATGTATTCCATGCCACAGCAACAAGGAATGCGATATACACCCGCCTTATGCAAACCAAGATCAGCCTTAACAGAACCCAAAAGCACTTTTAATTTAGATGGAGGTCGGAAAACATATTTCACATTGCACTTCCGTAAAATACGACCTATATTGTTGGATGTGCTTCCTATGTAAGGCAAAAACGCAGTAGACTTAGGTGTCGACTCAGAATTACCATCAATCACCCTATGCATAGTTGGTCGATAGCGCAACGCACGTTAAAACTGTCTATCACTGTAACTATTTTGACGAAACGTAACTTCAAGATGGGACAGCTCACCTGGCAAAGTCTCACCGTCGGGAACGACATGTGTCCTATGTACCGAGGTACGAAGTACCCTTCAAGCTGAGCCGGATGGTGACAACAATTAGCCTGTAAGTACAAGTCGGTGTGAGTACGTTTTCTGTAGACTGTATGTCCCAATGATCCATCATCCTTCCTCCTAACCAAAACGTCAAGAAAGGGAAGGCAACCATCCTCTTCCACCTCCATCATAAAACGAATGTTCCAGTGGATAGAGTACAGTTGTTCTATAAAGGCATTCAAATTTTCCCTACCATGAGGCCAAACAACAAAAGTATCGTCAACATATCTCAAGAAACAGGCGGGTTTAAAAGGCGCCGACTCCAATGTACGTACCTCGAAGTCCTCCATAAACAAATTTGCGATCTCAGGAGACAACCGACTACCCATAGCAACTCCATCTGTCTGCTCGTAATACTGGTCATTGAATAGAAAGTAAGAGGATGTTAATACATGCCGAAAGAGATTAGTTAATTCAGCACCAAACCTAACGTTAATTAACCGCAACGAATCAGACAGAGGGACACGAGTGAAGTCCCTCCAAACGACGTAAATATGAGCACAGTTCTTGATATGATTTTCACACCGACCAACTTGTGGGCTCAAAAGAGAAGCAAGATGCTTGGCTACACGGTATGTCGGAGTGCCGATATTACTCACTGTAGGACGCAAAGGAACCTCTTCGCCGGCCGGAGTGGACGAGCGGTTCTAGGCGCTACAGTCTGGAACCGCGCGAACGCTACGGTCGCAGGTTCGAATCCTGCCTCGGGCATGGAAGTGTGTGATGTTCTTAGGCTATTAAGGTTTAAGTACTTCTAAGTTCTAGGGGACTGATGACCTTAGTAGTTAAGTCTCGTAGTGCTCACAGCCATTTTTTGGGAACCTCATCCTTTTGTACATTCGGAAGGCCATATAACCTAGGGGGAAGAGCACTATAGGTGTTAAGACTCTTCATAGTATCCTTCGACAAACCACTTTTCTTCAGGAGGCTGTTGGTCTTTCTCTCAACGCTTTTTATGTGGTCAGCATCGATTTTGCGATACGCTGAATGAGATAGTAAACGTTGCATCTTTTGTACATAACCCTGTTTGTTTAAAACAACGGTGGCATTGCTCTTGTCCGCAGGTAAAATAACAATATCAGAATCAACTTTAAGAGAGCGTTAAGCAGCCCTCTCTGCTGCTGTTATATTACTTTTGGGTGGACGAGCCCTAGTCAACACACGGCATGCCTCCCTCCTAATCTCCTCTGCAGGAGGTACGTAAGATGAAAATTCAAGGCGTTTTTAAGCGTATTTCTTGTTGTATTTTGGATGGGTTCTTCATGTAAAATGTGGAGTTTATTTGTAAGTATTGTTCACAGAAAATTTGGTGCGTGGATGTGATCGGCCCTCACCGAAACTTTAACTGCTTCTGAGAGTAGAATATGTGTTTCTCCAAGCGTTTAAAATTGGTTTATGTACGTAAGTATTTGAGATACCTTCACGTAAAATCCATAAAATAATTATATGCACAAGCGCTTTGTTATGCTAGGAAGATGTTGAGGAATTAAGATCCAGTTACGCGCTGAGTTAAGATGAAAGCTAAGTGGACAATTTTTGCACAAGGTAGTACTACTTTTAAAGTTTCTGCTGAGATGTGATAAGACTGTAAGAAATGATAAACTGTTATTGGCGTGTAAGAAATTTAATCGCACAAAAGATATCTTGGTGTGAACATGGGCAGTGTTTGAAATGTCGAGTGGAATCAAGTGTTTTGTCTGTGCTATAAATCAGTTTTTTTTCTTTTATCCTGGGTATCAGTGTATGGATTCCAATGCGGAAGGCCTTCAGTGCCTGATGTATGGGGATTCTTGAATTAATATGATTATTGGTGATTATACCACCCTCGTATTTCGACAGCTATCGTCCTTCAGCACCGACTGTGACTGCGGACTGACGCGTGTTCGGCGCAGTGCATGCCCGAAAGGGTCATGAATTTCGCCAAAGGTGGCTGGGCTGCGAAAGATCTGAACTTTATCGACAAAACCTCGATCGCGTGTCTTGTCTTCGATAGTGAAATGCTGTGGTGTAGCAGTAAAAACAAATGATGCTGTGAAATGAGCGCAAAAGCGCTGACTCGAAAGTACTTTAAATTTATGTGTTGATTCGGATATTTAATTAAAATATGGCAAATTTTTATAATTTGTGATAGATTTATTAAATGTATGCTGATTAGATCTTATGCTTCACACGCCATATTTAATTTATTCTTCCAACATAGATGTTTAGTATGTCATGTAAAATGTTGTGTATGTATTTATTACGTAATATACACTGAAGAGCCAAAGAAACTAGTATACCTGCCTAATACAGTGTAGCGACCCCGCGAGTACGCTGAAGTGCCGCAATACGACGGGCCACGGACTCGAGTAATGTCTGAAGTAGTGCTGGAGGAAATTGACACCACGGATCCAGCAGGCTGGTCCATAAATCCGTAAGAGTACGAGGGGTGGAAATTTCTTCTGAACAGCACGTTGCAAGGCATCCCAGATATGTTCAATAGTGTTCATGTCCGGGGAGTTTGGGGGCCATCGGAAGTATTTAAATTTAGAAGAGTGTCCTCCAGACACTCTGTAGCAATTCGGGACTTGCGGCGTGACACATTGCCGTGCTGGAATCAGCCAAATCCGTCGGAATGCACAATGGACATGAATGGATGCAGGTGATCAGACAGGATGCTTAAGTACGTGTCACTTGTCAGAGTCGTATCTAGACGTACCAGGGGTATCATATCACTCCAACTGCACACACCCCTCACCATTACAGAGCCTCCACCATTTTGAACAGTCCCCTGCTGACATGCAGGGTCCATGGATTCATGATGTGGTTTCCATACCTGTAGACGTCCATTCGCTCGATACAATACGAAACGAGACTCGTCCCTCCAGGCAACATGTTTCCAATTATCAACAGTCCAATATCGGTGTTGAAGGGCCCAGACGAGGCGCAAAGCCTTCTCTCGTGAAGTCATGAAGGGATACGGTGGGTCTTCGGCTCCCAAATCCCATATCGATGATGTTTCGTTGAATGGTTCGCACGCTGACACTTGTTGATGGCCCAGCATTGAAATCTTCAATTTGCGGAAGGACTGCACTTCATTACGTTGAACGATTCTCTTCAGTCGTCATTGTTTCCGTTCTTGCAGGGTCTTTTACAGGCTACAGTGATGTCGGGTTTTGGTGTTTTACCGGATTCTTGATATTCACGGTTCACACCTGAAATGGCCTTACAGGAAAATCCCCACTTCATCGGCACCTCTCACATGCTGTCTCCTATCGCTTGCGCGCCAACTACAACACCATGTTCAAACTCACTTAAATCTTGATAACCTGGCATTGTAGCATCATTTAGCGTTTCCGACTGCAGCGTCGTATTCTGTTTACATATGTATGTATTTGAATACGCATGCCTATACCAGTATCTTTGGTGCATCAGTGTATGCCAAAAGATGATCTACTTAATGAGCGAAACCAGAGAGCTAATGGCCTCATTAAGTCGAGATGTGTCACGTTACGCATATTTATGCTAGTTAATCGACTGCCCAGAACTGCCACGAGTAGGATGAATTTGCTGTACGGCTGATCGGTAGCGGGCCCAGGTCTCAGGATGCGCAGCGGGAGTTCTGGGTTCCGATTAGGTGGCTGATACGAGCGAGTAAAGGCATAAAGACTAGCAGAAAAGGACCGGATGTGGGTAAATCCCAGTACAGGGAATTTGTATGACGCGTTGATTGCCTAGGAGGCCGAACTGTGCTCCAAGAATTGGCGGGCTTTGAGACAAACTGAAAGAAGCCTTCTTACAGCTCTTTTGGAATCTATGATAATTTACAGCTAAATATTAACGCAAATCTGAATACACATGATATCCTAGAAAAAAGAGGCCAGCCAATAACACAACAATATTTCGATATCCTTAAAAGTACCGAAGTTAATGTTCCACAGTGAATAAGATTTACACCATGAACCTCCGAATTAAAAATTTTCAAGCACTTCATGCGATTTCAACGTATGACATCTTACATAATAGCATTACACCATAGCCATCATCTCAGGAAGCCACTCATCTGTAATTATGTTACATATTCACTTACGTACTTTATTATGCAAGTTTGTCAGAACATTTTATTTCCCACATTTGCACAGCAAATAAACACAGCTTAAGTGCCTCATATGTTCTCATACTTGTGTATTTATTTAATGAACAGCTTACTATTTTTCCAGTAACTTTATTTAAATGTTGATCAAAGTGCTATTAAAAAACGATGCTAATTTAAAAATGGTCAATCGCATGTGTTAGCGGACACCACGATTGAAAAGAGAACCAAAAGCCGCTTCTGACACGAAGGCATAAATAACTGCTAAAACAATACTTAAGGACAATCTGTTGTCATATATCGAGAGAACATATGTGTAAGAATGCTGAATTATTTATTTATGAATCAGCTATTACTTGAATTTATTGTAAATTTTCTGAATGTAACCGACTGTTTATGACATTTGTGTATTGAACCCTCGCATGATATATGAGGTCTTTTTAAGACCTCAATGCTGTTTTCACTATAAATAAACAGTTTTAATGTGGTTGTAGACTACTTATCCTGTACATATGCAATTCTCGGACTTTTTGCTATAACTGGGTAAAATATTTATATCACTGTTTGTAGTACAACAATTTGAAAATTTTACAGTGTGGTCAGAAAATACCCCCGGTATACGTCATTTTCAGAGATATACATAAATTTTGTCACGAAAATAAATCTACACAGCAATTCATCTTATAAACCGATATTCATTTGTACGTTGTTGTAAGCAATGAATAGAAAACACATTCACGTTCATTGTTATGGCAAATTCACAGTTTGGAAATGAGTTTTGTGGAAGGAAGACATGACGTTATTGTTTATTCGTCATGCAACAGGGTGAAGTCTCGAGTAGGCTTTGACAGATTTACATAGTGACACTGAATCAATTTTTGGAGACGAGGATGACAATGATGCTGATGGAGACATGGCAGGGGAAGATATACAGGTCGGAGATGAAGTGGATCTGAGTGACTGCGAAGAAGATGATAATGGTATTCGTGTAACGGCATCTATTGTTGTGTTTAAAAGTGGACAGATAACACATAACACAGTACCACCTACTGTGCGCAAGCAGGTTACAAGGAATGTAATGCGTGAAACTGCGGATATTCCACGACACCTTAGACCACAATTACAAACAAGGGCGCCGGGCCGGACTGGCCGAGCGGTTCTAGGCGTTACAGTCTGGTCCCGCGACCGCTACGGTAGCAGGTTCGAATCCTGCCTCGGGCATGGATGTATGTGATGTCCTTAGGTTAGTTAGGTTTAAGTAGTTGTAAGTTCTAGGGGACTGATGACCTCAGAAGTTAAGTCCCATAGTGCTCAGAGCCATTTGAACCAAACAAGGGCAGATTTACAGGCAGAGTGTAATAGTAATGCAATAATTGTGCAAAAATTAGTAAACTTCTTTAACCAACTCTTGAACGCTTGATTGAACTTGATTTTACAGAGCCGCAGGCATTCTTTGATCTGTTAATAATAGCACGCTTGCATAAGGCACGTTGGAATCCTTTGAGTGAATTTTGGTCAGAAGAATATGGCTTCCTTATTTTTCGACCCAGAATGAGCTTTCGTTCTACTTTGATGTGCCTTTGCTTAGGTGATAAACTTAAAAGAGAAGTAAGAAAAGCTGCTTCTGGACCAAAAGCTGAACCTATAAGCACTATGTCTGAAATGTTCGTTGATGCGTGCATTTCGTCTTATGTTTCTGGACCTTATTCTACAGTTGATGAGCAGCTGCGTACTTTCAGGGGACAGTGTCCATTCAAGTTGTACATTCCTTCGAAACCTGGAAAGTATGGTATAAAAGTGTCGGCTGCTGTAGATTGTGACAGCAATTGTGTCATAAATGCACAAGTGTATACGGTTAAAACTGCTGAAGGAAGGGAAACAAATCAAAGGAAACAACTGGTAAAAGATTTAGTTGATCTCCTGAAGGGAAGTGGTAGGAACATTAGCATTTATAACTTTTTTTACAAGTATTTACTTGGGGCAAAGATTTCTTGCTAATAAACTGACACTTATGGGAACTCTTCGGGCAAACTGCAAAGAGATACCAAAAGAAATGTTGCCATCAAAACAGAGGCGTCCATTATCTAGCACTCTTGGGTATATGCAAAATACTGTTTTAGCTTCGTATGATCTTACACAAAATAAATCAGTAATTTTGCTGTCTATTATACACCGAAAATTTGATGTAGGTGAGCATGACCACAAAAACCTTAAAATAAAAATGTCCTACAACTCAACAAAGCCAGGAGTTGATGGAGTTGATAAGATGGACAGCCATTATTCAGTGAAACGTGGAACAAGAAGGTAGCCACTTGCTGTATTTTTCTATACACTACATTTAGCTTGTCTCAGTGCTTATATTCTGTATTGAAAATCTTTACATGATATGAGAAGTAAAACTGCAAGAAGAGAATTCTTCCCAGGACTATGGGAAGAACTAGTCAGCCCTCACATTGAACGACGAGTCCTGTCGCCCAGTGCAGTACTCAACGCATTCCTGCAGCAATAATATCTTCAGGCTTCAAGGATCTTCCAAAGGAAAAACAACATGACAACCAGGAAGCCGATGTTCCACATCTGAAAAGATAGCATAAGTGTGTTGTGTAATGATTGCTCGTCGTATGACATGGAGAGCAGGTACGAGTGTATTTCTAATAAAATTCCATGTAAGTGATGTTACACATAATATTAATAAGTTACAGTATTGTCACACAGTGTGTGGGTTATGAATATTTTTTATTAAAATAATTTTTGGAACTAAACAAACTAAACAAAGTATGTTTTCATATTTCAAGCAAATATAGTAAATAATTACAACTTACATGTGACTTAGTTATATTAAGAAACTACAGAGTTGTAATATCAATATGGTGCATATGTTTCTCAATAAATTATAAATACTTTTGTGGACATAGACTATTACAAATTTTATAGCCATAAAGTTGGTTGAATCACTTTGTGGTCAAAAAAGACCCCAGTCATACAATATGTCTTTCCAGAGCTGATACCACACGAGAGTTAAATATTGTAGTGACATATTAGTTTAGTCCTGCAAGTGGTCAACTTCAATCATATGACATCTACAGAGCTCAAGGACGATTTATTTTTGGTATGGGTGATCTTCAGCAAATGGAAGACTGGGACATTTCCGTGTGATGAGACAAGCTGAAATGATTAATATCGAATGCAGGTTGAAGGTAAACCTGTCTAGAGTAACGATTACGTCGTCTAAGTGATTGATTCTGAGTGGTGAACCACCGATAGCATACTTTAAATTCCAAACGGACTTTATATTTTGAGAGGTCAGAATGTGCTCCAGATTGGGACTGTTGAGTTTTTCCGGCTGTATTAAGAAACTGAGAATAGACAGAGTAAAAGCCACTATTCAGTGCTTCATAGAGGTTAATTTGTGAAGCATCATGTTGAACTCTGAACTGTTTTCAGCTAGTGAATATTGCATGCATTGAGATTACGTATCATCGGTGACTATTTAGTTTGGGGTATTTGCTAACATTCTTTTAAAACTCCCAACGTAGTGTTACTACGTTTAATAATAGTATTTTCTGTCTGTGTTTTAGCTGATTCTCATAGGACCACTCTCCGTTTGTTTGACATAGCCTTTCTTGAATAAGGCCGGCCGGGGTGGCCGATCGGTTCTAGGCGCTACAGTCTGGAACCGCGCGACCGCTACGGTTGCAGGTTCGAATCCTGCCTCGGGCATGGATGTGTGTGCTGTTGTTAGGTTAGTTAGGTTTAAGTAGTTCTAAGTTCTAGGGGACTGATGACCTCAGAAGTTAAGTCCCATAGTGCTCAGAGCCATTTGAACTTTTCTTGAATAAACATTATTCAATATAATTATGTATCGTCTACGCCAAAGACATATTACAATAGAACTCTTGTTATTAAATCATTCATTTGACATTTATTTTGCTTTTTTGTGTATTTTGTTGATCTATCGTCTTAGCCAGTTCATAGACCATTTCACTAAAGGATCACAGCTTCAGGTTATTATTCACAGCGGATTAGCAGCGAAGTATGAAAGCAGACGTAAGGGCTCAACCCTATTACTACATTCAGCTATTCCTTTTAAACAGAGCCGGTAAAGCACAAGTACCTAAAATACGAGTAACCACAGCTAAAGAGAACTGGTTTGCTCGTAAGGATGGATGAGTAACTCAGCGGCAGTAACTGTTGGGTACTGTCACAACAGTCAGTTCATAGAAACACTGATTCTTGCTGTGTTTGCTTTTTAAACAGTATAAATTAATATAGTGCAATCATGACTTTTATTAGCATGTTATCAGCATGAACTGAACGATATGAGAAGTTTTTTTACTGAGCTGAAGTGTGGTACTTTGGCTGAATTCAAACACGATGGATTAATTACCCAGTGTGCAATCAGTACAGACAACGACAACAGGGCAACAAAGGCACCTGGTGTCCTTTGTTTCAGCATCTCTCGTTTTCCGCAGCTGAGTGTCAAAGTAGGTATTGGCCAAGCAGAGCACAATTTCGATTCCCGTTACTGTCATTAGGAGGTCTGGTACAGTGTACACTCTACCTCATGACGAAAGTTGAGGAGCTACTTAAATGAGCAATCGTTGCTTCAAGGTCTGATATGGCGGCAACACATCCGGAAGTCGGACATGAGAGCACATGCACTCCATACCACATTAGTATGAAACTGAATGGTAGAGGAAGACGCAGTAACTTATCGATATCCCTCATGTTTTGTGGCCATTGAGAGTAGCTTGTTCCAACATCTGCAGTCTGCATCTATAGATGGTTCTGAGCTTCCTCCAGTTGAAAGTACGAGATGGTGGACTGACCGTTTCAGGACATTAGTTGCTTGCGCAGTTCTTGTGGGTTCGTTTTATGAATTCAAACGAGATTTGGGTGTACTGCGTAGAAGTGTAACACATGTTTCAGGTTCTCCTAATGTGTTCGTCTGGTGCATTTTGCGTTTACGATTCGTGCTGACACCACGTAGAATTAATTCGCTACAAAACCCATTGTGATGGTGATAATCAGCAACATGGAGAGTTTTGTAGATTCATTTCAGGCTTGAAATGGAACGTAAGAACCTTATTTCAGGTATAGTGTTCAGGTATGAGGCTACATGCCTCTTAAGTGGAAAAGTGCAGCCACAGAATAAAGATATGACAAACACAGCGGCTACATACCAAAGCCTAGCACGAGAAAGACACTCGACTGCTTCATCTGTTTCATGCAAATTCCCATGATAGAATGGTTCAACATGCAGAGGAGGCTTATTCAAAAATCAGAAGAACTTGAACATTTTTCAAAACGATGGACAGCATGACATTTGCACATGAATGAAAGACATGTTAAGAGCATTTCCAACCAATCGGTTGCTTCCATTTCCAAGCCATTTGTTGCTTCGACAATGTCTCAGTCACAAAGGGCGTACGGGTTTTGAATTGTACTAGTGGCTTCCAAGGTAAGGTTACCTGATATCAGGCGGGGTTCATATCAGCATACATGTGTCTCCTCTTCCAGCAACATCGGGTGAAGTGAGACACCAAGTAGTTGGTAGCTGCAGTAGCGAGTATAGTGACGTCAGACATGCTGACCAAAGTATAGGACGAGTTTCATTACGTTCTAGAATATTGTATGCATCTGTTGCAGCGCACATAGAACACTGGTGAAAGCTAAATGAAAACTTTGACCCTAAACGGAGTTGCAAAAGGCCTTAGATAATTAAATTCTTTTCACCCTCTAGGTGCTTCCATCTGCCATTTTGTTATATCAACATCGGAAAGATTGTGGCATTATTGGGACACGGCCATGTGTTTCTAAACCATTGTAAATAAAGAGGCGCAGGCCTTGTAAGGTTTCACATCGATCGATTTCCGTTAGCACTAAACCACGCAAATCATAGAAACGGCTCAGGAACTCAGGTGAACGAATGGCTGTTGGGGTATGGAATATCTTTGCGTGAGTGCCTAAAATTAGAGATCTAGGACGCTGGCCGAATGGGAGAACGATAGATGACGTTACAGAACAGGTACGGGTTGATGGGAACTCTTGGTGAAATCACATTGTGTGGTTTCTGGCACAATTTGCACACCATTAGTTAGACTCTCGTTTCAATCTGTTCTTATATACTGCAGCTGAGCAAGGTCCGGCGGACTGGGGGTACATGAAGTAACCAGATCGCCTTTCCGGTAAAAGCTCTACTAAACGTCTAAATACCTTGATGACCACATATCTTTTCTACGGCGGAAAATGTCGTGAAATGACGGAGTGACAGTGGAGTGTCCCCCTACTTGCTGTTGCGGATAGTGTCTTTGTAGAGCATTTCGAACAAGGAGCTTAAACTGGGCTCACCAGCGCCCGTCTTTCTTCTATCGTTACGTCAGCGAGACTTTTGCAAACTGTCCACATGGCGTCGAAGCTGTTTAGGAGTTTCTCGTTCGTAGAATAATGCCCACCATCACACCACGTTAACTGTCTTGACATAAACAGGTAAAACAAAGTTGCCATTTTAGTATGTTTTATTAAAAAAATGGTTCAAATGGCTCTGAGCACCTTTGGATTTAACATCTGAGGTCATCAGTCCCCTAGAACGTAGAACTACTTAAACCTAACTAACCTAAAAACATCACACACATCCTTACTCGAGGCAGGATTTGAACCTGCGACCGTAGCGGTGGCGCGGTTCTAGACTGAAGAGCCTAGAACCGCTCGGCCACAACGGTCAGCTTTTTCATTACAACTAAACCAGATTGGCGGCTAGGACCATTCCGTTAACCACAAATCGGCCTACATCGACTTATACCGGGTGACTACACCAGAACAAAAATGTCATAGTAAACTTTGGTTATAAGATGAATACCTAAAGAGCTTTGAACACATGTTAATTATCGCTATTGTTGAACACGTATCTTCTACTGAATGCAGAAAACACGAGACGACACATTTTTTTTGCTGTCGTACATGGTTATAAGGTGTGGTGTTGTTGCTGTAAACTGTATTCGCACTCCGTGGAAGTGCCGCGCTTCCTTTGGTATCAGTAGAAAGTGTTTTGATAAGTTAGCCAATTGTTTCTACATTGCAGTTTTATCTTTGCACTTACAATCATAACGGAAGACTGTTATTCCGCTCAGTAAATGGATGATATAGTCCCTTCTAGCAATGGCTCACAAATCCAGATCCCACGTAACAGCAAGCATATTGTATTGCAAGCTCTGCCGTTTCACATTAACAGAATAACGCTTTCTCATTTGCCTGCACATTTTTACTGCATTTCGTAGATCATTCGTTGCAGTAGGAGAAATACTTGTCACCGTAGCAGAGACGATCAAAACACTCATAGCGTTTAAGGCATGCAGTTTTAGAATCCATGTGTACTGGACAATTTTGTTTTTTCTTGGACCATACTACCACCTCTCAAAATTTGTAACACTTTTCATAACACCCTGCATATCAGAGCACAGAACGTCTACGATTCAGTGGAGAATGGAGCGCTTTTCAATGTTTTGTTACACTGAGCTAAAACTATTTCAGACAAGCACTATTCGGATTCAGCGATAAAACAGTTCAAACATATTTTTCATACGAATGACAATTGACCAAAAAGACTTGGAATTAGTGCTTTGAGGAACGGAAACGTGAACTTCTTCAACATTTACTTCATAGCCTACTTATTGTGCTCCTCCATTTCCACTGGGCTGGATCTAGTGAACTAGATAGGTTCCGGTCTATATAGGGCATAAGATCTTTTTTAAACGTCCCAAAAGGTATAAGAGAAGCCAATCCTATTTAGGACAGTCATGGCCGCAGTGATCCTGGCATTCACTTCCTTTGTCAGTGTGAAGACAATTACACCAGACAGTCAGTCCCAGCACAATCGAAACGCTGTGAATAACATCAACAGCACATTGAGGACAGTAATTTAGAAAAATCGACGCTTGCTGAACACAGTCTCACAATAAACATAAACTTTATGTTGGATGAAACAATAATATTGTCTCACACTCTATAAACAGAGACGGTGCGAAGAACAGAAAGTGCAAAATTAACTACAACAAGCAAAATTTACCGAACTGTTTCCATTCTAAAGGCGACACTAGCACCGCAAATATCGATTCGACCTCTAGCAGCATGATTATATGTAGTTTTTCCTAAGGTAGGTCATGGGTGGTGTTTTATTAGGTTGGAGTTTCTATTATACTTTGAAGCGGCGAGAACACATAGGATATTTTATACAAGAATATTACCACTAAAAACTAAATCTCCATTTTCATTACATAATTTTACCATGTTGTTGTTGTTGTGGTCTTCAGTCCTGAGACTGGTTTGATGCAGCTCTCCATGCTACTCTATCCTGTGCAAGCTTTTTCATCTCCCAGTACCTACTGCAACCTACATCCTTCTGAATCTGCTTAGTGTATTCATCTCTTGGTCTCCCTCTACGATTTTTACCCTCCACGCTGCCCTCCAATACTAAATTGGTGATCCCTTGATGCCTCAGAACATGTCCTACCAACCGATCCCTTCTTCTGGTGAAGTTGTGCCACAAACTTCTCTTCTCCCCAATCCTATTCAATACTTCCTCATTAGTTATGTGATCTACCCATCTAATCTTCAGCATTCTTCTGTAGCACCACATTTCGAAAGCTTCTATTCTCTTCTTGTCCAAACTATTTATCGTCCATGTTTCACTTCCATACATGGCTACACTCCATACGAATACTTTCAGAAATGACTTCCTGACACTTAAATCTATACTGGATGTTAACAAATTTCTCTTCTTCAGAAACGCTTTCCTTGCCATTGCCAGCCTACATTTTATATCCTCTCTACTTCGACCATCATCAGTTATTTTGCTCCCCAAATAGCAAAACTCCTTTACTACTTTAAGTGCCTCATTTCCTAATCTAATTCCCTCAGCATCACCCGAATTAATTAGACTATATTCCATTATCCTTGTTTTGCTTTTGTTGATGTTCATCTTATATCCTCCTTTCAAGACACTGTCCATTCCATTCAACTGCTCTTCCAAGTCCTTTGCTGTCTCTGACAGAATTACAATGTCATCGGCGAACCTCAAAGTTTTTATTTCTTCTCCATGAATTTTAATACCTACTCCGAATTTTTCTTTTGTTTCCTTTACTGCTTGCTCAATATACAGATTGAACAACATCGGGGAGAGGCTACAACCCTGTCTTATTCCCTTCCCAACCACTGCTTCCCTTTCATGTCCCTCGACTCTTATAACTGCCATCTGGTTTCTGTACAAATTGTAAATAGCCTTTTGCTCCCTGTATTTTACCCCTGCCACCTTTAGAATTTGAAAGAGAGTATTCCAGTCAACATTGTCAAAAGCTTTCTCTAAGTCTACAAATGCTAGAAACGTAGGTTTGCCTTTCCTTAATCTTTCTTCTAAGATAAGTCGTAAGGTCAGTATTGCCTCACGTGTTCCAGTGTTTCTACGGAATCCAAACTGATCTTCCCCGAGGTTGGCTTCTACTAGTTTTTCCATTCGTCTGTAATGAATTCGTGTTAGTATTTTGCAGCTGTGACTTATTAAGCTGTTAGTTCGGTAATTTTCACATCTGTCAACACCTGCTTCCTTTGGGATTGGAATTATTATATTCTTCTTGAAGTCTGAGGGTATTTCGCCTGTTTCATACATCTTGCTCACCAGATGGTAGAGTTTTGTCAGGACTGGCTCTCCCACGGCCGTCAGTAGTTCCAATGGAATATTGTCTACTCCGGGAGCCTTGTTTCGACTCAGATCTTTCAGTGCTCTGTCAAACTCTTCACGCAGTATCATATCTCCCATTTCATCTTCATCTACATCCTCTTCCATTTCCATAATATTGTCCTCAAGTACATCGCCCTTGTATAGACCCTCTATATACTCCTTCCACCTTTCTGCTTTCCCTTCTTTGCTTAGAACTGGGTTTCCATCTGAGCTCTTGATATTCATACAAGTCGTTCTCTTATCTCCAAAGGTCTCTTTAATTTTCCTGTAGGCGGTATCTATCTTACCCCTAGTGAGATAGGCCTCTACATCCTTACATTTGTCCTCTAGCCATTTTACCATAACCTCCTGTATAAATTTTCCTGTACCTATAATCAGATTCTCACACCTCGGATGGCTTTTTGCACGTGTTATCTAGTTTCCGCAACGGCATTTTTTTATTTCTGTAAATGTTTTTAATTCATGTCTCTAAATATAGAAACGCTTAAAGAAACCTTGAAGTTCTTGTACATATTTTCTCTGTGTTACTAGCTTCTGTATCGTCTGCTATCTTGCTTGATATAATTTAATGTCTCCCCGATGTAAGTTCCACTTTCTTTTTATTTCTTCATACACATAGTTTTTAATAACAAGTACAATGAAAATTCATAAATGAGATCTTCTCACAACCTGCTAAGCACATTTCTCAATAGTGGTGTTAAATTTAGCATATTATACTGTATTCTTATTATTGTATTTTTGAAGCTCCTTCCGTTCCTTTGAAGCTTCGCATTCGATTTAATATTTTCTTTCCTTTAATATTCTTCCTGCGTGCAACATCTCTTTATGTTGGCATCAACATGTTTGTTAAGTAACAGCCCCTTTTGTTTACGTCTGTATAACATCCACTATCGCAGTGGCGGAATTTCTTGCTTAATTTAATCAGCTGCATGCAGGGTGTCCCAGGGGAACTTTGAACATTCAGGAATATGACTGGAACGCCCATTTGAGCCATAAAACCTTCATATCGACATGGGCCTTTTCCAAATGCTATCAGAGATAGAACATAATGCACATGTGTTTTGGGGCTAGTGGCGGCCACGTCTGTGCCTTGCCTAAGTTTATTCTAGCCCATCTTGCCTCTTTGCTTACAGGCTCTCTGCCCGAGATGTCTTTCTGCCATTAGACTGGTCCGTTGAACGAGCAGTAGTCCATGGTGTGTTGTGAGTGAAGTAGATCGAGATATCAGAGAGAAGTATCGATTAACCGTGTTTGTACATGCCCTGGCCAAAAATGCATTGTGTGTTTACGGCTTCTGCGATGCTGGTGCTCCTGATGCAGTCTAAGAATACCGGCGGTGCTTTCCAATACGTCAATATGCCAAATGTATAGTATTTAACAAAGTTTTCAGCACGCTGCGTGAAACTGGTATTCGTCCACGTTCCCGTTTTTCGTCTGAACGCGTAGTTCAACGCCCTGTCATAGAACAGCAACGCATTGTTGAAATGGTGCAGCGTAGTCCTCCTACCAGCACATGGCGACTTTCTACACGTATAAATGTCCCACGAACAAGTGAATAACGAATATTACATGCGGAATCTCGTACACGCTTCACATACAGCATTTACACCATCTTTGCATTGGCGACAACGTCACACTATTTGAATTTTATCCCTGGTGAAATGACGTTCGTCATTTCCTTTCATTAAGTCTATTCACTGGTGAAGCCACGTTTACATCGAATGGAATCAACAACACAACTAATAATCATCGATGGTAGCAGGAAAATCCACCCGCTACAATGAAAACCAATTATCAACTTCGATTTTCGATCGTTGTTTGTTAATGAATGACTGGCAACAGATTGATAGGTATGGTTAGATTAAAAAAGGGAATGATGGTACGAAATTACTTGCATTTTCTCGAAAATTCGTTTGTTGGACACCTTGAGGATGTTTCTTCGGCCATGTGGACTACAATGTACTTCTACCTGACAGAGCCCCTCAGTACTTTATTATACGTGGCTAGGAACATCTCAATCACGCTTACCACGATCGCTGGATTGGTCAAGATAATACAGTTAACAGGCCACCAAGATCGCTAGACCTTACGCCATTGAATTATTCCTTGTTGGCTTTGATAATGTCCTAGATGTACAAACGAAATCTGAATGGGCGAAGTGAACTGCTCGTTCGCACCATGGACGCTGCTGCCCTCACTAGGAAAAGCGCAAAGGCACCCAGACAAACGACACGTTCTTGCCACTATGCACATATGCAGTGAAATGGTTCAAATGGCTCTGAGCACTATGGGACTTAACATCTGAGGCCATCAGTCCCCTAGTCTTAGAACTACTTAAACCTAAGTAACCTAGAGACAGCACACATATCCAGCAGGATTCGAACCTGCGACTGTAGCAGCAACGCGGTTCCGGACTGAAGGGCCTAGAACCGCTCGTCCACAACGGCCGGCATATGCAGTAACGCCCACGGTGAATATTTGAATATTTATTCTGAACTGTACAACAGCCGAAATGTGATGTCCAGGATAATCATGGATGTGTTACAAGTACGTATTTCGCTTCAAATGATTGTTCTGTCTGTATCCCTGATTATTGACAATTCTTCCCAGGATACCGTTATGTTGTTATCTATTTCGTCTCTGTGGCAGGCTGGGAACGTCTTCTCTGGGCCTTAGTAACCTAAGAGATTTCAGTTCCACACCCAAAACGTTATTAAACAAATCACTTCTTGAGATAATCTGTAATCTATGCGGTATCACTGTAGGACTAAAAACCAGGTAAATCATTATACTGAGCATACGTGACAATTGTTTACAACGTACCATAGCTGAGTAGCTGAAATCAATACGAAAAAATCAATAAATGATAATTGTGGACTATCATGTTGGGAAACAGCCTCTAATTTTCATACAAAAACCACCTAAAAAGCAGCGCATGCGTGACGAGCGAGAGTATGGCTAAAATCGACCTTGAATATTAAAAACCTCTTTTCCTTGCACTTGCAAAGTGTATAAATGTGTACATTTTATATCAAAATGCTGTGAATTTTTAGAGTAAACTCTTAATGATTAAATCGCTTAAGTTTCTGGCTTGCTTACTGCGGAATTACTATGCTTGTAGTTCTTAAGTTTAGATGAAATTTTAATCGTAATTAGTTTTTTCATTACGTTGGAAAAAGTCTTTTTTTCTTTCTTTGTCCTCACTGAAAAGTTTAAATTAATAAACATTAACGAAATAGTCGATTAAGACGATGGCTTAAGCGAACTAGAGAATAATGGAAACCTCGCGCGATAACATTCACTGTATCTTAGGTGGTTTTTGTAGGCCAATTTGGGGTTATTTCCCGGACTGACAGACCTCAAGTGTCCTGTATCAAAGTGCTCGTCTCGACTCTACGGTACGTTGTAAACAATTATCGTTGACATTCTGTATGGCCCGCTATGCTGCACACTAGCTCGAAAATAAAATATTACTTGGGGCTATAAATTTGCAACAGTCTATGCTGTCACGATGGATGTGTCTCTTGTTATGCTACCTATAATGTGCAGGCACAACTGCTGTTTAACACTACCTTACCGATGTTAGCTTAAATGTCGCTGTTAAGCGAGATTTAAGAAATGTGAAGTAGACATGTGAGAGAGACTAAAAACCGTAGTGTGTGTTTCGACGTGTACAATGCAACCTTGGTCACCTCCAAGACTTGGCGTAAATTAAATTCTTTCACGGGGTGCAGCCTTCTCACTCAGGCACGCAGTCTCAGTCTTTAACAAATTCCCGGCTGTAATTAAATTCGCTTCCGGTGAGTCCGTTAATGAACCTCTCCCGCTGTTCACTGAATCTTTGCTCTGGTCCCTTGTGCGGAAAGATAAATACACAGTCTTTGGGTTACTGGATGCACTCTTTCTATTTTAACTTTCATGGACCTTTGGTAACAAAATCTAAAAATGTAGTGGTGGCAAATCGGGGATCCGAGTTACTGAATTATTTTGTAAGTGGTGACTGAATAGGACTAAGACAATGAGTAATGAGAAACAAACTGTACCAAGCTCTATCATGACAGGCTTCCGTGGTGGTGCGTGTTCTGGATTGGATAGAGCTGATGTGCTTACAGGACCTAACTAGTTGGTTATTGGACCTTCCATCTTGGAATTTCTTTTGTGGTATAGACAGTTTTTTTCAGACTTATATTTTGTATACGCCTATTACAGAAGAATGCAGCTTTGTTTTAGTACGAAGAAAATAATGAATTTCGTCTATCTGTCGTACAGTGCAATCGTGAAAGTCAAACCACAATAGGGACCAGATAAACAAATAGAAAATACTAATGATGGAATCAATGAAGAAACACAGACCAAGAGAGATCACTGAATTGAGTTAATTGAGAAGCGGGTATCGCCGGCCGCAGTGGCCGAGCGGTTCTAGGGGCTTCAGTCCGGAACCACGCGACTGTGCTACGGGTTCAGGTTCGAATCCGGCCTCGGGCATGGATGTGTGTTGCCTTTAGGTTAGTTAGGTTTAAGTAATTCTAAGTTCTAGTTATTGATGACCTCAGATGTTAAGTCCCATTGTGCTCAGAGCCATTTGAACCATTTGAAGTGGGTATCGGCTACGCCAACAGACAGTGTCGTTGCTAATTCGGACGTAGTTTTGAGAAACATATCGCTCTTGTTCTTGCTGAAAGCCAGAATAAAGTATATTTAAAAGTGGTTTAGTTTAACAACGTGGAACATACACCAGAACGCTGTTGTTCTTTTCTTCCGAAGTGGCGTTCAGAACTGTAGACTCTGCGTCATGCAGAATTACCCATGTATTTAGCTGGTTGTAACTGTTCAGAATGCCAACTGTTGCACACGTCAACTGAGGAGGACACGCCAAACTGTAGTGCAATGAGTCAAACAATGAATAGGATTCAAAAAGCCGTTAACGACGACCATACACAGAGTCACGAACGATGGCGATTCGCGCAGTTAGAGGCACGGAAGAGAATTGCTTAGTTGGCGGTCCCAGGCGGCAATTGCGGTACCGTCACACACGTGCATTGAACTTGAAGGAAGCGTGTGTCCAGCATAATACGTCTCTCGTTCGCTCGATCAAAATTTATTGCTTAACCACCATGTTCATGAGCTATATCTCGCAACAAATGGAAGAAAAGTTGCTCACTACGACAGCGTTTAACTTGCGCATTGGCTACGTCATTCAGAGTAGAGCGCTCGGAACACTACAGAACGCTCTTTGACTGTCCGCGAATGCGTGACGTAGGTATTCAGAACAAACCCGAACTCGACTGCCATATTTCGTGGCTCCAACTATAGGGTAAGAGCGGATTACGGAAATATGTAGAAGGGAAGTGGCAGCGATATTTCAGATGAAAATATCCCGCATTTGCCTAAAGTGTTTTAAGGATATGGAGGAAAGCTTCACTACGGATACTGAACCAGTGTCCTCCCAAATACAATGCCATTCACCATTATACTCGATGTGCTGTAATGATTAATCAAGTATAGCACGTTTTTTAGCTTAGTATAGATTGGTCATTAAGAGTCTCTGCTGGACCTCTGGGGGTAAATCGCAACACAGTGGACTAAAGGTGTTAACTTCCACTGTCGTCGTCACGTAAAATAAAACTGGTAGTACAGCCGCAGAGTAACAGTCATGTAAAGTACCATACCGTAAAGTGGCCCATGGTGCATCTCCTCTACAAGCTACTTGCTAAATTTGTCTATTTTCATATGATTTTAAAGCTGTTTATATCAAAGAGGGTTGGGCGTGCTGCGAATTAATGGAAAAAAAGATCCCGTATCATTTAGCTACAATATAGCAGGTCAGCAACTGGAAGCAGTTAATTCCATAAATTATCCGGGAGTAGGCATTAGGAGTGATTTAAAATGGAATGATCATATAAAGTTGATCGTCGGTAAAGCAGATGCCAGATTCATTGGAAGAATCCTAAGGAAATGCAATCCGAAAACAAAGGAAGTAGGTTACAGTATGCTTGTTCGCTCACTGCTTGAATATTGCTCAGCAGTGTGGGATCCGTACCAGATAGGATTGACAGAAGAGATAGAGAAGATCCAACGGAGAGCAGCGCGCTTCGTTAGAGGATCATTTAGTAATCGCAAAAGCGTTACGTAGATGATAGATAAACTCCAGTGGAAGACTGCAAGACAGACGCTCAGTAGCTCGGTACGGGCTTTTGTTGAAGTTTCGAGAACGTACCTTCACCGAGGAGTCAAGCAGTATATTGCTCCCTCCTAGGTATATCTCGCGATGAGACCATGAGGATAAAGTCAGAGACATTAGAGCCCACGCAGAGGCATACCGACAATCTTCTTTCCACGAACAATAAGAGACTGGCATAGAAGGGAGAACCGATAGAGGTACTCAAGGTACCCACCGCCAGACACCGTCAGGTGGCTTGCGGAGTATGGATGTAGATGTAGACTTGGTCGTCTCGCAGGGAGTGCGCTAGCCTGCAGCTCTCAGGATCCCGGGTTGAATCCTGGGAAGGAGCGGGGATATTCATTCAATCCAGTCGCTTCATAAAGTCCCCAGTTCCAATCAACCTGCTATCAGATCAGTACGGGAATGTTTCCCGTTGACAAACGGTCATCGGTGTGATGGATTCGCCACCCGCCTCTCCTAGCACCGTACAAACGAAAGGCTCCATTTTAGCCATAGTCTGGGCAGAGACGCGTTCTTCATAAGTGCATACGGCTTTACAGAAGATACGTGAGTGGCAACTAGAAGACATACAGAAAACTTACACACATCAGGGGATAGAGGATCCCTCTAAATTTCGATTCGGAATATGTGACGTGCCGCAGTTGCAGAGTGCACTACTCTCAAGTCGGTGTGTGAAACATGGAGTATAATAGACAGATGCCTGTGTTTCGTGTAATTGACTTCTATAAATGTGAGCCAGTTGTGACGGTTCAGGAACGACGTATTACATATCAGGTAAAAGCTCCCACAGACGAAACAATCCGTGGGTTTAGCGACACATTCCATGAAACCAGATGCTTATATGGTCGGCCAGGTTCGTCCGCAGAGAAGGTGGAGTGTGCGCGGGAATTGTTAGTCAGGAATCCGAATAAATCGACAACTTAAGCGAGCAGACAAACGCAGATACCACGGCCAATTGTCTGGCACATTCTACGCAAAAATATCGGTGTAAAACCATAGCAGCTGTAAGTGCATCAAGCTCTGGTTACTCGGGACAATGAGATTCGATCTGACGTTTGTAATGACTTCCAGCGGCTGCTGGAGGAAGACGATTTCTCCCACAAGTCGGTATCCTGTAACGGATCCACGTTTAATGTGTCTCGAAAAGCGAATCGTCATAATGTTATATCCTAGCCAGTAATGCCAACCGAGCCCGCTGCCAAAAGGTTGGCAGCATCAAAGTACGGACGCCGTCCGTATAAGCAGCGCCAGCGATACAGGAAATCGCCGCAAGTCTGCGCGCGCCACCGCTGGCTTCTGGCTTCTTAAGTGCTGGAGTCGCGAGCGCTAGGAGTTCTGTATTCGCCGCTTTTTGTATACTCGCCACCGAATTGTGTACTTGCTAGTCAGTTGTGTGTTCATCGCAGCAGAGTTGTTGTTTGTCGTCAGCCGACGCTGACCTAGCCGCTCCGACTCGAACTAGACAGATTTCTGTAGACAAAGAGTTCACTACTGTGTTTCTGTATCTTCAGTAATAAAGATAAGTACCGACTTTTATTTAATCAGAGTGTTTGGGGTTTCATCTTTCTGTTTACTGTTCCAGCGGACCGGTCGGCCCGCTATTAAAAGTGTGGCGGTGACTTCGTAAGCCATTTCTACAGCCAAGTGTTTGTCGCTACGAACACCACCACAAAACATGAAACGTGCATTTTTTGGGTTGCAGAACATATAAACGAAATTGTGGAACATTTGTGATTAATATAATGTCTAAGTTTTTGTTCTGCGTCCTCTTGAATTGTTTATGGACCATTTTACTTTGCGGAGAAAACTGCGACTGGTTTGCTGCACCAGTACATGTTGCAACTATTGCATTGTACCACAAATAAGGCAATACAATGGACATTTCATTTTGCAACAGTACATTGCTCCATACACTTTTCTTTAGACATTCTTGACTACCTCAGTGTCGAACTAATTCAGAGTTGGATTCGACGAACTCCCCTTCATGACAGTATTCTTCTTCTTTAGCTCTCAAGGAAAATGGACCTAGCTCCATGTGATTTCTGTTTATGGAATTATGTGCGCTTCTGTCTTCACTGCCACTTAATCGGAAGACTTGCGAGGAAGAATAATTAACGCTCTTGCTGATATCGACCATTACGTGTTGTGTCGTGTGTGGAGAAAGTCTGATCAGCGTATTGGTTGCCACATCACAAAGGGTGCCAATATAAATCTCCTGTAATATGAGTTAAAAACTTTTAGAGATGATCTATCCACTTTAATGTGTTTCCTCTATATCCTCTTTAAACTACTGAGACCCGTTCGAATAACCTTGTGTATTTATACCACCAGTTTCATCATATGAACAAATTACCAGACTCGAAGGTCAGTGGGGCTAATAAGTAGGGCTAAATGTGACAGAAAGCATAAAACCCAGATAACTTCTTTTAACAACATTTACGATGTAAGCTTCTATAATGTATTGCATTCCTGGTCCTTAGTGGAGACGTGAGTAGGACTTTTCTAATATATTTTGTAAAAAATCGGTATAGATTTGGGTCTACTTTTACGTATGACGTTTCTACACTAGAAGTATTCAATATTTTGTATGTTAGGATTATTTACAAGCCACCCGCGAACAAAATATGATGAGCAGCACGTGCGATGCCGATAGCAGCCTCTCGGCGGGAACCTCTTTGCCCGAGATGTGTGGACGACTGGCGATATGTGAGCGTGCACGTCATACGTTATGGGAGTAACAGTGTACTGTTCAGGCTTCGCTGTTACTACAGACATGTTTACCATCCCGGCGGGCTGACCACTTGGCCATAAGCAGCAACGTGGCCCGAGAACTGCTGGTGCTGAGACACCATTCTGAATTTGAGCTGCTACACACTCACCCATTTGTCGAACGGGAACCTGCTCTCGAATTTCTTCTCATCTGAAAACTGTTGGAAAATTTATGATGAGCATCTGCTACCCTTACTGGGCAGCGATTTGAACGTATTAAACTTGCGTCCTCCACGCCAGCCGGCCGGTGTGGCCGTGCGGTTAAAGGCGCTTCAGTCTGGAACCGCGTGACCGCTACGGTCGCAGGTTCGAATCCTGCCTCGGGCATGGATGTATGTGATGTCCTTAGGTTAGTTAGGTTTAATTAGTTCTAAGTTCTAGGCGACTGATGACCTCAGAAGTTATAATTGTGCTTGCCTGTTTCTGGCCTTTTTGAGCTCACATGGTGCATTATTGTATCTGCGTGTTATATGCTGAATTCTCTTGTAAACTGCGCCATACGTGGGGTTGCCACACATATTGAAGATGCGTAGCTTGTTGATGCTCACGCAACCTTCAATTGTTATTTTTCTTTTAGTGATCTGTGATCTTAAGAGATTTCCTTGTTCTTCTGCATTTTATTTCCTCTTTGCTATTTATGGCCTACTTTGTGCTGTTAAATTGATTTGTACCTGTGTTGATAGGAAGTTTATTAATATTATTTCGGATGTTGCAGGAGAGCATGGGATGATTATTATTATTCCACGTACATTTTAAAGAAGCCCGTAGGGAAGCCTCGTTTTATAGTCCTTAGTTCCTGTTATAATGTGCCGTTATTCGGTAATTTCCAAGAATGAATGCCTATCGAAGTCGCGGGGTCCAAACGATACATATCGAAAGTGCGATCCTAAATCGGTCATGCAACTCTGGTGGCGGGCGTTATTATAAATTATTTATGATCGTCATTTTTTTCCACTGTAAATGATAACAGCCAAACTGTCTGGATCCCGGGATCTCCCGGAGGGGACTGCCAAGAGAGACGTGGTCATTAGAAAAAGGTGGAATAACCAAATAAAGAATATCGTTCTACGAGACAGGGCGTGGAATGTCAGAAGTTTGAAGGTAGTAGGCAAGCTTCGCCCCATTTTGAGCAATTTAGGAACCTCAACATATTACCTACCAAAACAGATGGCTTCTCTTCTGACCCCTTTGGTAACAAAATGTGAACATCAACTCACGAGATTTTATACAGCGACTGAAGACTTAGAGTCTCAAACCAGCTGCCATATTAGCGAGTTACCATGAGGCCTCTTTGTTCATTGGAGTACCTCTAGTGGATTCGGTACAACTTATAGGAGCTAAGTTAAAGAAAAACATCTTACCTCTATTCAGACACGTTCTTACTTCGACTTACTCTTTATTCAGCGAAAAATATTTTGAGCAAACCGTGTTTGTCTCCCATAGTAGCCAACCCTTTTGTGGAAGACTTCGAAGAAAAAGCGCTTCATTCAGGGACATTGAAAACTAGGTGTTTAAGGAGATGTTCGAGGACACCTTTGTAGTATGGCCACATGGAGCAACAATGCTCCCAGCATTTCTGGACACCTAAACTCACTCTATCCTATCATTTGCTTCACCATGGACGTGTAGAAAATGGAGACTTCACGTTCTTAGCTACACTATGTGATCAAAAGTATCCGGGCACATATGTTTTTCATATTAGGAGAAATGTGCTGCCACCTACTGCCAGGAGCTCCATATCAGCGAAATCAGTACTCATTAGACATCGTGACAAAGCGGAATGGCGCGCTCCGCGGTACTCATGGACTTTGTACGTGGTCGGGTGATTGGGTGTCGCTTGTGTCATACGTCTGTACACGAGATTTCCACACTCCTAAACATCCCAAGGTCCACTGTTTCAGATGTGATAGTAAAGTGTGAAACGTGAAGGGATACGTACAGCACAAAATCGTACAAGCAGACCATGTCTGTAGATTGACAGAGCCCGCCGACAGTTGAAGAGGGTAGTAACGTGTAATAGGCAGACACCTACGTAGACCATCATACAGGAATTTCAAACTGCTTCAGGATCCACTGCAAGTACTATGACAGTTAGACGAAAGGTGAGACAACTTGGATTTTATGGTCGAGCGGCTGCTCATAAGCCACACATCACGCCGGTAAATGCCAAACGACGCCTCACTTGGTGTAAGGAGCGTAAACATTGGGCGATCAAAGTGACGATCCTATGGCAGGGTGTGGGTGTGGCGAACGCGCTGTGAACGTCGCCTGCCAGCGTGAGCAGTGCCAACAGTAAAATTCGGAGTCGGTGGTGTTGTGGTGTGGTAGTGTTTTTCATGAAGCGGGCCTGCACCCCTTGTTGTTTTGCGTGACTATCACAGCACAGGCCTACATTGATGTTTGAAGAACCTTCTTGCTTCCCACTGTTGAAGAGTAATTCGGGGATGGTGAATGCCTCTTTCAACACGGTCGAGCAACTGTTCATAATGCACGATCTGCGGCGGAATAGTTACACGACAGTAACCTCCCTGTAATGGACTGGCCTGTACAGATTCCTGACCTGAATCCTGCAGAACACCTTTGGGATGTTTTGGAACGCCGACATCGGGCCAGGCCTCTCCGACCGACATCGATCTCTTTCCTCAGTGCAGCACTCGGTGAACAATGGGCTGCCATTCCCCAAGAAACCCTCCAGCACCTGATTGAAGGTATGCCTGCGGAATGGAAGCTGTCATCAAGGCTAAGAGTGGGCCAACACCAAATTGTATTCCAGTACTACCTATGGAGGACGCCACGAACTTGTAAGTCATTTTCAGCGAGGTGTCCGAATACTTTTGATAACATATTGTATCTTCGTCCACAGAACAGCGGAGGGTTCTTTGGGTGACAGCGCGTTTCGTAAACCAACTCAACTGACGTTTATCTACGAACTACGGCTGCCATCACCCCCTCAACGCAGTGGCGTACTACTAACTCTTGTTTACGAGGCTACAGTTATCTCAGATGCAGGGACCTTATCAGCAGAGCTTAGCCCTCTTTGCTCTATGTCGTAGAAAACAGGTACTCTGATAAACGGATTCAAATGGTTCAAATGGCTCTGAGCACTATGGGACTTAACATCTGTGGTCATCAGTCCCCTAGAACTTAGAACTACTTAAATCTAACTTAAATCTAACTAACCTAAGTACGTAACACACATCCATGCACGAGGCAGGATTCGAACCTGCGACTGTAGCAGTCGCGCGGTTCCGGACTGCGCGCCTAGAACCGCTAGACCACCGCGGCCGGCTAAACGGATTCGTAATGCATTTCAACCTGCACTCACTAAACCTCAAGAGCACCCAGAAGAAACAGAGGATTGCACGTATCCGTTAAGATCGGCTGGCTGTTCAAGAAACGTTAAATAAAACATGTATTCGCATTCCAGTGTGAGTGCAAATGATGCTGGTTCGTTTAAAAACAACCTAGATCTAAGGAGACCAGGGATATATAAAATCCCCTGCTCGTGTTGGGAAATCAGGTATTGGCCAGACGTGTCACATTGTTGAGGACACATGCGATGAACATAAAACTTTTATCAGATTGGGCCTGCCAGAAAAGTCTGCTGTTGCTGAACAGTCTTGACATGGGACATAGCATGAACTACGGAAAGACAAAGATCCTTTCGTCCCACTTCCACATACTAAATCATTATAGAAGCTGTCGAAAGGCGTGTAAATTACGACCTGTTTTATACAGTCATGAGATTTCAGGACAGCAGGCATGAGAGCCAGCTTTGGCGTCAAAAAGTCATCATTGGCCGCACACGAACGAGTCCGAGTCCAAACAGACGGGCAATCGGAGTCGGCACACTTAAACTTGGAGCCAACATTCCGCCCGCGCGAGCACAGAGCCGCGGTTTGTGGCTGCGCTTTATCGCGACGCGCATGCGATGACGGTGGTTCTTTCCTCCGGCCGGGGATATTGGATTTCGCCGTGCTCTGTGATTCATCGACAATGACATCACAGCCTCACCTTTTGGCACCTCCTCGTTTCTAGCGCGCTGCCATATATACAGGAGAGCCACTACACCATCAAGTCAGTATACACCTGAATATGACGAGCAGCTGTCTGGCTGAAATATTGTGCAGCTTCCTCATTATCCAGCGCGACGCCCGTGAACTAGTGAAGAAGTTATTATGCACGGAAAGTCTTAAATCAGCACAAAAGGAGAATTGCTTAGCTCCGTTTTGAAACGTCCCTTTGCAAAGAAGACACCATCATTGCCACAACGTAATCCTCGCAGCGCCGAAAAGATAAACTAAATAAATATCAGTCACTGTGGCGTTGAGAAAAACCTGAACGATTTAGAACTGAACAAAGCTTCAGGGTCCGAGGTAATTCCTACGAGATTGTGCACTGATTTTTGGGCCTGAGTTAGCAGCTCTGAGATCCCTCGTACAAAAAAACCGGCCCAGTAGTTGCCAGAAAGGACTGGTGACAGCCTTTTATAACAAGGGTAGTAGAAGTGATTCACAAAACTACTTCCAGTATCGATTTGCTGTAGAATCTTCGAACATATTCGGAGCTCAGACATAACGAAGTATATCGAACAGAATGACCTTTTCTATACCAGAGAGTATAGATTTCGAAAACACAGATCATGTGAGTCTTTGATCAAGGTAGTCAAGCAGATGCAGTATTCCTTGATTTCCAAAAAGCATGTGACTTAGTACCACAGCCCCGTTTGTAGTCAAAAGTATTATGGTTTTCGGTATCAAGCCATATTAATGACTGGACTGAGAATCTTTTGGTAGGGATGACGCAGCAAGTTTCTTGGATGCACAGTTAACGACAGATGTAAAAGTAACATCGACTGTGCTCCAGAAAAGTGTTTTAGGACCCTTGCTGTTCATGTATATCAATGACCTTGGGGATAATGTTTATAAAAACCTCAGACTTCTTGCAGATGGTGCAGTTATTTATGAAGTATCGTATGAATGAAGCTGCATAAATATTCAGTCAGATCTTGATGAGTTTCAAAGTGATGCAAAGATTGGTAACTTCCTTTAAAGGTTTATAAATGTAAAACTAAGTACCTCACAAAACGGAAAAGCGTAGTTTCCTACAACTATAATGTCAATGAGTGCAAGTTGTTATTGTCTTTTTTTTTTGTCATCAGTCTACTAACTGGTTTGATGCGGCCCGCCACGAGTTCCTTTCCTGTGCTAACCTCTTCATCTCAGAGTAGCACTTGCAACCTACGTCCTCAATTATTTGCTTGACGTATTCCATTCTCTGTCTTCCTCTACAGTTTTTTCCCTCTACAGCTCCCTCTAGTACCATGGAAGTCATTCCCTCATGTCTTAGCAGTCGTCCTATCATCCTGTCCCTTCAGTGTTTTTCACATATTCCTTTCCTCTCCGATTCTGCGTAGAACCTCCTCATTCCGTACCTTATCAGTCCACCTAATTTTCAACATTCGTCTATTGCACCACATCTCAAATGCTTCGATTCTCTTCTGTTCCGGTTTTCCCACAGTCCAAGTTTCACTACCATACACTGCTGTACTCCAGACGTACATCCTCAGAAATTTCTTCCTCAAATTAAGGCCGGTATTTGATATTAGTAGACTTCTCTTGGCCAGAAATGCCTTTTTTGCCATAGCGAGTCTGCTTTTGATGTCCTCCTTGGTCCGTCCGTCATTGGTTATTTTACTGCCTAGGTAGCAGAATTCCTTAACTTCATTGACTTCGTGACCATCAATCCAGATGTTAAGTTTCTCGCTGTTCTCATTTCTACTACTTCTCATTACCTTCGTCTTTCTCCGATTTACTCTCAAACCATACTGTGCACTCATTAGACTGTTCATTCCGTTCAGCAGATCATTTAATTCTTCTTCACTTTCACTCAGGATAGCAATATCATCAGCGAATCGTATCATTGATATCCTTTCACATTGTATTTTAATTCCACTCCTGAACCTTTCTTTTATTTCCATCATTGCTTCCTCGATGTACAGATTGAAGAGTAGGGGCGAAAGGCTACAGCCTTGTCTTACACACTTCTTAATACGAGCATTTCGTTGTTGATCGTCCACCCTTATTATTCCCTCTTGGTTGTGGTACATATTGTATGTGACCCGTCTCTCCCTATAGCTTACCCCTACGTTTTTCAGAATCTCGAACAGCTTGCACCATTTTATATTGTCGAACGCTTTTTCCAGGTCGACAAATCCTATGAACGTGTCTTGATTTTTCTTTAGCCTTGCTTCCATTATTAGCCGTAACGTCAGAATTGCCTCTATCGTCCCTTTACTGTTCCTAAAGCCCAACTGATCGTCACCTAGCGCATTCTTAATTCTCTTTTCCATTCTTCTGTATATTATTCTTGTAAGCAGTTTCGATGCATGAGCTGTTAAGCTGATTGTGCGATCATTCTCGCACTTGCAGCTTCGATGCATGAGCTGTTAAGCTGATTGTGCGATAATTATCGCACTTGTCAGCTCTTGCCGTCTTCCGAAATGTGTGGATTATGCTTTTCCGAAAGTCAGATGTTATGGCGCCAGACTCATATATTCTACACACCAACGTGAATAGTCGTTTTGGTGCCACTTCCCCCAATGATTTTAGAAATTCTGATGGAATGTTAACTATCCTTTCTGCCTTATTTGACCGTAAGTCCTCCAAAGCTCTTTTAAATTCCGATTCTAATACTGGATCCCCTATCTCTTCTAAATCGACTCCTGATTCTCCTTCTATCACATCAGACTAATCTTCACCCTCATAGAGGCTTTCAACGTATTCTTTCGACCTATCCGCTCTCTCCTCTACATTTAACAGTGGAATTCCCGTTGCACTCTTAATGTTACCACCGTTGCTTTTAATGTCACCAAGGGTTATTTTGACTTTCCTGTATGCTGATACTGTCCTTCCGACAATCATATCTATTTCGATGTCTTCACATTTTTCCTGCTGCCATTTCGTCTTAGCTTCCCTGCACTTCCTATTTATTTCATTCCTCAGCGACTTGTATTTGTGTATTCCTGATTATCCCGGAACATGTTTGTACTCCCTCCTTTCATCAATCAACTGAAGTATTTCTTCTGTTACCCATGGTTATTGGTTTACTGATACAAATACCTAGGTGTAACGCTTTGTGCAAATTCGGAATAGAGCCAGCATACTATAGACTACGATGTGGGCAATGCAGGTGGTAAACTTTGGATAATTGGTAGAAGAGAAGGAAAAGGCAATCATTCCACAAAGGAAATTGCTTATAAATCACTCAAATTACTCGTACGACGCATTCTGGAATGCTGCGCAAGTGTGTGGGATCCGTAACAAATATTACGAACAGGGGATATTGAACTAATTCAAGAGGAGGGGAACGGGAGCGGTCACAGGTTTATTTGAACCGTGGCAGAGTGTCTCAGAAATTCCGAAGAAACCGAAGTGCCAAATTATTGAAGATAGACGTAAACTATCCAGAGAAAGCCTACTTAAAAAGTTTAAGAAACATGCATAAATGATGTCTGTAGGAATATAATACAACCTCATACTGAAACATCCTGGCAGATTAAAACTGTGTGCCGGATCGCGACTCGAGCTCGGGACCTTTGCATTTCGCGGGCAAGTGCTCTATCAACTGAGCTACCCAAGCATGATTCACGGCACTTCCTCACAGCTTTACTTCTGCAGTTCCTCGTCTCCTACCTTTTAAACTTCACAGAAGCTCTCCTGCGGACCTTTTCACTCTGCAGCGGAGTGAAAATCTCATTCTGGAACCTCATACTAATCTCTTCCGTAGGGATCGTATGGACAAGATTAGATTAATTACAGCAATCACGGACCCACTTAAATTTACATTTTTCCCTTGTTCCGTATGAGAAAGGAGCAGGAAAAACCCTAATAACTGGTAGAAAGGGGCGCACCCACTGCCGTATAGTTCACATTGATTGTCTGAGTGTAGTTGTAGATGCAGTTTTGTCATAGCTTCAGTTAAATATCAGTCTAATCATTACGGCTATTGTTGTGTTATATTCTCCAATAATGAGACATATTCATAACAGCAACAATCTTCTTTTAATTTAATGTTATGGTACGAATGTATTCGATATTTTTTTCCCATTCTCGTGACATTCAGTATCATAAATATAACGTAACCATTTGCAGCAACTAGGATCACTCCCACTAACTTTACCACGATATTTAATTTTTTGAAATATTACTTCTACAGACTGTGACTTAAAAAGCATGAAAGAAAGCTCTCATTTATTTCAAGTGTTAAAGTGTGTCCAATGTTCCGTTGTTTTACGTTGCAGTACTGTTTTGGATCTGTAACAGGTCATTAGTTTTCATACTATAAGCTGTAGCGTATGTGGAAATATCCTTCTTGTTTTATCTGCTGCTGCCACCTTGGAATGTCTTTTAGCTCACTGCGTGATTAGGCATGAGGGAGGCTCTTAATTACGTACCTTAAAGTGGAGATGTGTTTCAGTATCTTAACGATGAAGTTCTGGTATATTTAGTGTTCCTTAGCTGAGATCCGTGGTGTCATCTATTACGTAGCAGTGTCATTAAGACAAGAGTTACGATTAGATACAGTACTCATTTTGCATAATAAAATGGCAAAAGTTTCTGAGATACATTGTACTGCAGATAGCTTTCGTAGCTTCCTAAGGATGAAATACAGTCTCTCTAAATGAACTGCGTAAATTATTCCTGGCGGTACCCAATGCTGTCACTATATCACTACGTTGACTTTAACGACCAGATATTGTACCGAAGGCACAAGACGCGTCATCGTACTAGGGAATACAAATAGTCACGCATCGCCGTAGCGCATTCCCAGATAATGCGACACGTTATGATGTATGGTATTCAACGTTACATCAGTTGGACAGTGTTATGCGTCACTAGACCAAGCACCAAAATTTCATGAGTGAGGTAATAGAGCCCAGAGTTCTCATTCCCTTACAAATTTGCTTATTGTTGAATTTTCCCAATTTTTTGTACCGAAGAAGGTTTATTATTATTTCATTTAGAGTGGAACCACAACGTAATTTTAAAGTGCAGCAACTCGGAAACAACAAAAATGCTCGTTAGCGTACTTATGTTTTAGTTGTTGTTTGTGGGCTTCTGTTATGAAAGACTTTAAAGCCCTTTGATCAGACTATGCATGACTGAATACTGAGCTAGACCTCTTACAGCAATACAATACTAGTAAACCACATGTCTGTCATAGTCTGACATAATCTGATGAGTTCACTTTATAGAAAACGAAACTTAAATAAATAGAAACTTATGTTTTGTAAGCTAAACATTATTTAAAAACATGCTGATGGTAACAAAAGTGTTGTTACGGTAGTGTAGGCGTACCTTTAATTGATTGTTGTGAAACTCAAAACAGTTGCAACGATGAAAATAACTTCATAGACACTTCATGGTACTAATAAAAAAGTCAAAAAGTCATTCCTTCCATTCCAGATTGAAGCTAATATTACTAACTGTACATCACAACACGGCCTACTGTAGGAAGAAGCAGCAAAATTAAAGATAATGAACCTGATACAAACAAAAAATTACAGTTAGTGGTCATTCATCGAATTCTATTTTGAAATCAACTTGTCAAATGAAACACCATTTGTATCAAGTTGAAAAAACCAATACTTTTGTCTTGTATTTTTCAAGATCAACTGCAGAAGGGACTTGAAGTTTTTCTTTAGAAATCGTTTTTTCGCCGTCCGCAATGGAATTAAGTGTTCATCCAATTTCAACATGTGGGAAGAAGCTCTTCATTGGTTTCCCTTCCTCTGAATGCTTGTTTCACTTGCAGCCTCCTCATCCAAATTTCTTTTCAAAAAAATGTTTAGACGTTCGTCCTTTTCATTCCAGTTTCTCTAGTTTTCCACCAATTTATGTTGTATTTTTCTGTGTCAACTTTGCCGTTTGTTATTTATTTTCCAGCATTTGTGTTTTAACAAATTATCTCTTTTCGACTCTATGGACACCAAAGTATTCTTTTTACGACTTACATTCATGGCATTCATAATATCAACGACATTGTACAACCGTAGCTGTAGCTTCAGTGCACGATCTATGTATCCAAAAGCACAGTCATTGGACGAAAAGCTTATTTCGTATAACGTACTACTCTTCCTTTTGTTTGCTGTTTTCAATCTTTTCTGTTGCAAACTTAGAAACCATTGCTCAAATCAATGTACGCTGGGATTAATGAGATCCAACAGTATAAAATTTGTCAAAATCTTTCCTGGCATTGTCTGCTATTTTTTCCAAATATTTGTAGGGGCAGAAGTAATGTCGGAACCCTTTAACTTCTTTGAAGACATTTATTTGACTAAAATAGATCATGGTTTTCATGGTTATATTTCCGTCTCCTTTTTGGCTTCCCTTTCAATAACTGATTTCTATCTGCACCATGAACGTTGTTTTGTACACCATTACTACACTCATTCTTCTGTGGGAACTCTTCATTTACGTTTATGACTTGCATCACAGACCTAGTCCCTTTGACTGTTCACTAGACTCACCCAAAGATGTAAAAAACCATACACGAGTAGCGCCTGTTAGACAGAGAGGGTCCGACAGCCGAACAGTTCCAGTCATTCCACCAGGAAGGAAGTGTACGGCTCGTGTTGTCTGTTGTTCAACCATGCCTAAACGGTCAATAACGCGATCCGAACTCGTCTGCATTGTTATTTGTGCCAAGAAGGGCTCTCAATAAGGTAAGTGTCCAGGCGTCTCGTTGTGAACCAAAGCAACGTTCTTCGGACATAGAGGAGATACAGAGACACCGGAACTGTCGATGACATGCCTCGCTCAGGCCGGCCAAGGGCTGCTACTGCAATGGATGACCGATACCTATGGCTTATGGCTCGGAAGAACCCTGACAGCAACGCCACCATGTTGAATAACGCGTTTCGTGCAGCCACAGAACGTCGTATTACGACTCAAACTGTGCGCAGTAGCTGCATGATGCGCAACTTCACTGCCAACGTCCGTGGTGAGGTCCATCTCTGCAACCACGACACCATGCAGCGCGGTGCAGATGGGCCAAACAACATGCTGAATAGGCCGCTCAGAATTGGCATCACGTTCTCTTCAAAGAATAGTGTCGCATATGCCTTCAACCAGACAATCACCGGAGACGTGTTTGGAGACAACACGGTCAGGCTGAACGCCACAGACACACTGTCCAGTGAGTGCAGCAAGGTGGAGGTTCCCTAACGTTTTGGGGTGGAATTATGTGGGGCCAACGTACGCTGGTGACCCTGGAAGGCGCCGTAACGGCTGTACGATACGTGCATCATCCTCCGACCGATAGTGCAACATATCGGCAGCAAATTGGCGAAGCATTCGTCTCCATGGATGACAATTCGCACCCCCATCGTGTACATCTTGTGAATGACTTCCTTCAGGATAACGACTTCGCACGACTCGGGTGTCCAGCATGTTCTCCAGAGATGAACCCTTTCAAACATGCCTGGGATAGATTGAAAAGGGCTGTTTATAGACGACATGACCTATCAACCACTCTGAGGGATCTACACCGAATGGGAAATGGGACAATCTGGACCAACAGTGCCTTGATGAACTTGTGGATAGTACGCCACGACGAATACAGGCATGCATCAATGCAAGAGGACGTGCTTCTGGGTATTGGAGATACGGTGTGTACAACAGTCTGGGCCACCACCTCTGAAGTTCTCGCTGTATGGTGGTGCAACATGCAATGTGTAGTTTTCACGAGCAATAAAAAGGGCGGAAATGATATTTATGTTGATCCCTACTACAATTTTCTACACAGGTTTTGGATCTCTCGGAACCGAGGTGATGCAAAACTTTTTCTGATGTGTGTGATTTAACCATCGTTTACTTTCCATATAATACTGTGCGTCATATGCACAGAATGTGATTGTGTATGTCCTGTAACCTAAACATAAGTGAAAAATAAGCAGCCTTTCGCACAGTTGATGTTGTTGTTGAATTACACTGATTTAGTGCTATGGAATGGGATATCATCTGCTAGATTTTTACGCATGTTAGTCCCATCACATACAAAGAATTTGTTTATTGTCATATGTATGGTGTCTCCATTTTAGATACAGCGGCCGTTGATATACACACAATTCAAGAAAAATACATAACTCAGCTGCGATTGGACATTGAATGAAATTCAATGACGACAAGTGGAAACATATGCCAGACCGGAACTCGAACATAAATTTCCCTCCTTAGGGAGTCTTTCACCTTAACTACTTCAGCTATCCAGACACGCATCCCCTCCAAGCTAAATTCTCACCTTGTCACACTACACATGAGGCAACAACCATCCATTATCCTCAGATATACCTGATTCCGGCAAGACTTTGAACAGAGTGTGCATCTGCATTGAAGTTACCAAGACACATGTAGTTTATTAGATATATGGTGTCTGTTCTGTCAGATATGACAGGCATGTCCATTTAGAGAAGTACAGGTCTCAGCCTCAATTGGGCAGTGCATTAAATTCAATGCCGACAAGTGGAATTTTGTACCGGACTGTGACTCAAACCCACTTTTCCTGCTTTACGCGAACAGTCATCTTAACCACTTGGGCTATACAGGCACACATACCGTCAAACCCAAATTATCAACTTCTCATGCACTGCACATGTACCGTCTTATCTTCACTGCCAGTTCCCACAAGAGCTTGTCCGTGGTATGCACCGCACTGAAGTTATCATTATCGTGAAGGTATATATGTATTGAAAAAATGAAATGATAGTGTGGCATCGTTGGGAGGGAGGCCCCATTCGGGTTCGGCCGCAAAGTGCAAGCCTTATTTCAGTCGACGCCACACATATGTATTGATGTACGAGTTTTCTCTTGTCTCCATTGAATTTAATACAACGCCCAGCTGTGTCAAAGATCTGTATTTTTCTTAAGCCACGTAAATTTCTTCACGCTGGATCTACAAGAAAGACGACAGCTTTTATGTTTGGCAACACACTCCTCTTGCATCACACAAGCGGGCAGGGCTCCACACGCCGATATTGGTTCTAGTCGTGTCTGCGAGAACTATGATGGATTTTTCCTTTGACCACAGAAACCGCATGCGGATTTATACCTGGAGACAGGTGGGTAGGGCAAAACTCGCTGTAGCCTGGCTTCCAATGTTAACTGACACCAAAGTGCTCAAGTAATGCGGTCGACGCTTGCTGCAGACTTCGTACGACTGTCCTCGTAGGTAATCTTGGTATAAAAAAATCGTGCAGCCACCGTTTCTGTTGTTCGAGGCAGTTGAGAATTTCTCAATCAAACGAGCAATAATCTCAAATCAGAGTCATGCCGTATATCACACACATTCAAAGGGACCCAGGATTACATGTATTCACAACCTTTGGCTATACTCCTGAATCGTTAAATGGATATTACATCTTTCAGCATTATATGTAAAAACTTGGGGAGTATCATCAAAATTATGAAACTTCCTGGCAGATTAAAACTGTGTTCCTGACCGAGACTCGAACTCGGGACCTTTGCCTTTCTCCTGCTTGGGTGGCTCAGTTGGTTTAGCACTTGCTTTCCCGTTAACGGCAAAGGTCCAGAGTTCGAGTCTCGGTCCGGCATACAGTTTTAATCTGCCAGGGAAGTTTCATATCAGCGCACACTCCGCTGCAGAGTGAAAAATTTCGTTTTAGAGTCATCTAAATTCTTCATCATTCTTACACAGACTCTGATTTCACATGCTACTGCGAAGTATTCGTCAACACAAGAAGAGATTTCGATGTTGAGCAGATATTTATTGAATTGATGGATTCACCTCTCTGTTACACTTAAATCCTAATTGAGATTTTAAATACATTATCTCATAATTTTTTTCTCCTTCATGGAAGTGGTGATGCTGATGTAAATCGAAATGGGGAATGGAAGAAGTAACGTTGATAGTGTCAAAGCTTGATTCAAACTGAGATCGTTAACACACGTAATTACTTTACAACACACACATAACTGCTTGACGTAGAGGGTTAGCCGAACTTATTTCAGATTATTTCTCTCTATAAGCCGTTCCAAGGTCGAACAGCACAAAGGAGAGAAAAGATGTGCAATTCTATAATCCCGTGCAAGGTCTGATTTTTCTTGTTTTATTGCTATGATAATTCGTCATTATGTAGTCTGACGTCAATAAAATAAGCTCTCTGTCGTAGGAGAAAGTTGATGTCGCTTCAGCAAACTTCATTAATATGAAGACTCTGAGCTGAGACCCTTCTCAAAAAGCAAACATTGCCCTTGCGTTTCTCTCGTCATAGCTATGCACTCACTAGCAAAAATTAGTGCATTTCGCTTTAGTTTTGACATAACGAAAACTGATTACACTTTACATTCCAATAAAGATTTACGCGGGGTAACATCATGTTCAAAAATATATGAATCAGCAAAACTTTATCAGGTTATCTTCCATCAGGAAAGTTGGTGCACTCAGTGACTGTGATATCATTTATAAATTATAGAGCGCAGCAATGAGTCGTCATTTTTTTCCGGGTTCTATTTGTCAAATCCTGATTTCGGCTAGTGCCTAGCCATTATCAATGCACTCTTTTCTAATCTCGATTCATATCAGTTCCCTGTTGTTCAGGAGTCAGTCACAGTCCTTTGAATATAAGTATTCAAAGGACTGTGACTGACTCCCGAACGACAGGGAATTGAATTGCAACATCGTTAGTAAAGAAACTTCTCCACACACATTAAAAAGAGGCATCACAATACAGCTGTCAGACCAGAGCTCCTGTGTGCCAGCGAAACTCTCATACTTCACATAGGGGTCGATATGGGAAACATCCTGAAAGAGAAACGTGAAAACAGTAATACATACACTTGATCCTAACAGAACAGAAGACGGCTGTAAACTTCATTAAACATTGTCCACCTGGATGACCGACACCCGAAAATGAAGATTTAATTTTTTTGACACATCCACAGTTACACATATTCCTGCGCACATATTTGTAACATACTTGGAACGTCCGAAAATAAATATCATTGAACAAGTCAAAAAGATCTCTACAGAGGGCAGCCGAAATCCTCCGAGGTCTTAGAAGCTCCTAAAGACCATTGGGCATTACAGTCGGAGAACGGAATAGCGAAGAAAACAGGAACAATGTGAACAGAAGGAAGAAAGGGAGTTCATGGGGAAAAATTGAGAGCAACATGGAAACGCAGAAAATTGTATCATAAACCATTGCGCCATATAGTGGTGTCAAATCGCACTTTATGATCACAGTAGTAATTACTACGATTCACACATGCTGTGTGGCGATCACATTCACGTCTGCGCGAACTATCGTTATCTGTGTTCTCAGTGCCGTGTACTAATGTTCCTGTCGTATTGCGGTATCGTTTCGGGCACTGTAAAATGTACCGAGTAGAACCTCAGCAATGCTTGCCGTTTGTAGGATTAGTTATCCCACAACACTGCAATGAGATCTCAACGCAGTAGTGGACACTGGATTCAGGTGGAGAATGAAGCAACACGCAGATTACAGCAATTACGGCTGACGACACTGGTGGATTATCAGGCAAAATAGGTGGTGCTATGCCTTAATCAACCCTGCGTATATTTCACGGGTAGACCATTGTGTAGCTCTTAGCGCGTAATGTCACAGTGGGAAGTACACTGGGAACGGGTATGGTGCTTATGGAATGATTCAGGTAACAAATTATGAAGAAAACAGGTATAAATGTTGTATACATGACATAAATCGCTGTATCGTATGCTCACTCACAAAAGAGGTTAGAACACCAAGCAGACGCGTAGAAAATGAAAATGAGATGAAAATTCAAACTTTCAGAGTTTATCTAGTTTCATTAAAGCGAGTGCAAAACAAACGATTAATTAACAATGTAATAGGACCTCCATCTCGTCCCTTTTCAGTAGGAGGATGCACTCATATGGGATTCGACACATGCGCCCCCGATTTAATTGCGTCAGTTGGTCCACAACCGTTGCATTGTCAGTCAGTATTCTGAATATTGGCACAAGAATGGAATTAATGTATGACATAATTGATGTTTTTTCGTAGGAATAGACAAACACCATCAGGAATACAACTTTCTATTAACTACTACCTGTTTCGATGTGTGCTGGAGGTCATCTTCATGCGTAGAGGGCTGCTGCTGACAAATTGCGCTTTGCAGTGCCTGACCTGAAGGTGGTCTGTAGTATAGACTGAAACCAGACGTTATCCAGACGTCAATGTACGAGTCTCCGCCGAGACATGTTTGGCACTGTAGCACCCGTGTGTCCTTCTGAAACGTTAGTAATTTCATCCTCTCCTCTCGCCACAGCCATACTTACATTGATCATCGATGGTAATGATGAACCTAGTTTCACATCACAAAATGAACAGATGCCACTCGTCTGAACCCTCTGCTTCTCTAGTGAAGTACTAATCCAGATGCGGCCACACGGGAGCATTTGGTATTCATCTTTGATCATTTTTACTGCTCACTAAACATCTCACATTTTTTATTTTGTTTAATATGGCTCCTTCCTTTCCGTCATTTGCAGAGCGGGCTGTTCAGATAATGACCCACACGACAGTCAGGGCTTTGCAGTTAAATAACAGGCAAGCGGGTAGTGTGGCAAACGGAGTGCCAATCGGCTATATGTCTGACTGGATTAACAATTATTTGCCTTATAACTACGGAAAACCTTTTAAATACCTTGATTAGAGCCGGTTTGGGGTGGGATTGTGTTAAGTCTACTTGTGAGACAACACGGACCAGACAAAGAATTTTAAATCCTGATCTGTGTATAAGTGTATATATTTATGTGTATGAATACTGTTGTCGACGACGTGCACAACATGTGCAGTAAACCTAAGCCGCAAGCCGTCTCACATTGAGCAACGTCACTGAACGGGACGAATCAGGGGCAGAACGAAAATCCTTCTGTGGTTATTCAGGGATACATTCTGAGTATTTTGGTATAAGCGATCCACGGTCTCTGGTGGCTCATTAGAGAGAAATTGCAATAGTATATCGTCGAACAACCTTACGCACCTAATCAAAAAGTTTGGTTATCACATCTCAAACATGGGTTGGGCAATGACCTTGAACGCATTGCGTATTCCTGCTCCTATTCCTACCAAACCGGGCCCTCCATCCTCTCCTCCACTGCCCTCTCCCAACATGTTGTTTGACAAATTCAGCATATACAGTGAGACAGCCAATCCGAGCTCGTGTTTTTTAGATGGAATTAAAATGAAAAATCCAGTCGCAATGTAGGCATCTTCATCGAGCTCAAAAGTGTCGGAATACTCAGGATTTTTTCTTCATCTTAAAAGAATAAAAAAATATGAGTTGTGTAAAATGGCGACGTCACGTAAGTGCGTCCTCCCACTCACATACCCGCCCACCCACCCACCCACACACACACACACACACACACACACACATACACACGCCCGCGCGCTCACACAAACACAGGAGAACGATGAATACGGCTGTAGCGTTGGCTGCTTGAATTGATTCTCTTCCTACTTCTCTTTCTGTGTATGATTAGCTTACGTTCACATTTCCAGCTCACATACTGACTGCAGTAATGTTAAAACCTTTATAGCAACACAAAGAATATCTTTACATCATGTAATCCATTCGGAAGTCTTTCGTGTACCGAGAAGTTTCACATGTTTACAGTTAAGTGTCTCTATACATGATGTCCGATGATTCAAATGGCTCTGAGCACTATGCGACTTAACTTCTGAGGTCATCAGTCGCCTAGAACTTAGAACTAATTAAATCTAACTAACCTAAGGACATCACACACATCCATGCCCGAGGCAGGATTCGAACCTGCGACCGGAGCGGTCGCTCGGCTCCCGACTGTAGCGCCTAGAACCGCACGGCCACTCCGGCCGGCTCATGATGTCAAATACTTTACCGTACTTTACTCGTGTTCGTACTTAATGTCTATGGCAGTACCGTACCACACATAAAATGAAAAGGAAAAATAGCAAATATAATCAGTAAAGATTTAATTTTTATTAATATTACTAATCAAACATTTATTGCATTATAGATATTAGAAATAAAAGTAATCCAAATCTTAATATATGCCTACATCTTTAGTTTGACGTTGATTCGACATCAAAATATTTTTTATGATCTGAAGATGGAAATAGCCGAAACCGATAATAGCGAAGTGTAAAAGTTTGTGTGATCAAGACGGACTTGTAAGATAAAGTGCCAAAATGCGATCACGCCCTAATTTTCCGACTTCAATTGATAATCCAAATCTTCACTATCACGTTCTCCTCATCAGCCGCCATGTCAATAACCTTACCATATAGGATTTACGGAGAACGTCGACATAACATAAAAATTCCAAGTTAGGAATTTCATTTTGTAATTCATTGTCACAGATATTATACGCGTGTTAGGGTGACACGAAATGCTCAGCCATTGAGTTCAGTCTTGCAAATATCTAATCAACTTGGGTGTCATATTATACCAAGCTGAGTGTTGAACATAATGTCGAAAAGAGTATAAGCTGCAATACAAAATGAAGTAATTTACAGTGACATCTTGCTCAAGACAGTGTTGTTAAGACATTAAGCAGGTTGTTCACTAATTTTTGCAGAGACGTTTTGCTCGTTTATAAATTATAGAGCGCAGCAATCAGTCATCTTCTTTTTTTTTTTTTTTTTTTTTTTTTTTTTTTTTTGCAAAGATTTCGGCTAGTGCCCAGCCATTATCAATGCACTATCTTCTAGCCCTCTTCAGTTTCTACGGGCATATCCTCTGTACTATTTTTTCCCTAGTAGATTGGTATGTGCTTGAAGAATAGGATAATTTCTGTTTGACCATATTTTCTGTACACAGTTAATGGATGTGTTTTCAGCACATGAATGGAGTTTTTTGGAACAAAAACTGCGAGCCAACTACGTCAGCGCTATCTTTCAGGGTTTTAAGGCTAGACATACAAATTTGATATCATATTTCCGTTGTGCTAGTCGTTTGGGTTTGCAGTAGTTTTGAATTTTCAGTTTCTTGTAGCACACTTGGATGATTAGCACAAAAACGGTGTTAAAGACGAATGGATACAGATCATCTCCATACAGGACGTCAGCTTTGATCACAATGGTGTCAGACTTTTGCTGACTAATTTCACTTTGTAACTTGTATGGCTAGTACATAATTAATATTTGATTAGTTTTGGGAGCAAATTCTTGTTCTTCAAGGATAAAACATACTGATTAAATCGCATTTGTTTTTGAAAGGGTTTGTTTTCATTTTTAGTGGCGTGATTTAGGTAAATATCATAGCGACGTATTACTCTATTGCTTGAAGTGCGTGAGTTGCTTACGAGAGGTTAGTGTACGTTTGGTTTTCATTTTATAAGACAATTAGTCACTTAGTAAAATATACGTGGGAAGTTTAGTTACACCTGTAGATACAATGTCACAGGTAATGGACCTCCTCAAGTAGTAAGTTACAGTGGTGGATGAGTAGCTAATGGAATGTACCACCTATGACAGCATTTGCTGAATAGCTTGGCGGTAAGAGAACTTTTCGCTAATTGCAAAGTCTTCGGTTAAAGTCCCGACATGGCCCATATGTTTAATCTGATACGATGTTTGAAAACAACTTAGGGATTACAAATAACCTAAATTGGAACTATCACATAGATAATATTGTGAGTAGAGCAAACCGAAGACTGATATTCATTGGCAGAACACTTAGAAGTTGCCACGGGTCTATTAAAGAGACTGCTTACACCACGCTTGTCCGCCATATTCTGGAGTATTGCTGTGCGGTATGGGATCCGCATTAGGTGGGATTGGCGGATGACATCGAAAAAGTACAAAGAATAGCAGCTCGTTTTGTACTATCGCGAAATACGGGAGATAGTGTCACAGACATGATATGTGAATTGGATTGGCAGTCATTAAAACAAAGGCGTTTTTAGTTGCGATGGGATCTTCTCATGAAATTTCAATCACCAGTTTTCTCCTCCGATTGCGAAAACATTCTGTTCGCACCCACCTACATAGGGAGAAATGATCATCACGATGAAATAAGAGAAATCAGGTTTGCACAAAAAATTTAAGTGCTCATTTTTCCCGCATGCCGTTCGAGAGTGGAACAGTAGAGAGACAGCTTGAAGGTGGTTCATTTAGCCCTCTGCCAGGCACTTTATTATTGTGAATAGCAGAGTAATCACGCAGATGTAGATGTAGAGAATCTGAAACAGAATGAAAGATTCCCTCTGGCTTCATTAAATTACATGTGGTCTAAATGTGAATTTTCAAGTGGAAACAAAAGTTATTACAAAATTCCTTAATTACACTCCCGAAGGTAGCACATCTACAATTTGTTATTTTTTTCAGACCTAAATTCACTGTGTTAATTTGTCTCATAGCAAATTATTTTAATTAAGTAAATTACAGGTAGTAAAATTGCATTAGGCTCCTAAGTTCAAACGCAAGTCCTCGCCACTTTTATGATTGTCCCAAAGCGCACTTACCGAAGGTGTCCTTAATGTCATGACATCAAAATGTAGAAGCAGCAAAGAATATCAGTGCAGCCCTACTTAAATTACTCTTGTAAATTACTAAAATTAAAAGTATAGAAATACTCATTTTCTAGACACTTGCAAAATAATGTGTTGCAGTAAGAGAGAAACCTTCAAGAAAGACTGTGAGCTTGTTTCCAAAGCGTTGGGCCTCTAAATAATGTAGGGAGTTTGTGATACCGTATGAGCCTTAAGAGGATAAAGAAAATCCAGTATTCGGCGTGCTGTTTCTTTCTCTCCAGCTGCGCAACTGCCATGAAATTTGCATGTCTCCTGCGGCTGAGATCTCCGTTATACCAGACGCAGTCGCTACATTGGTCAAGACTTTACTATATATATATATATATATAAATATCCTCTGACGTCAGTTCCTTCTCCAGTATGCATGCATTTATCTTGTACGGTAGTCTCATCTGGAAAACGGAAAGTGCTTTAGGTAAAGTATTTTTGTGAGGAAATCCACGGAAGAACACGCGCTTCACGCATGAAAAGAAGTAAGAACCAAGCACTGGACATTACAATGCTGTCTATACGTTGCCAAGAAATAGAGAAGCAGAAAAACCAAGTAAAAGTATGATGCAGCAATAGTGAAGGATTTCAGCAATGGAGGAAAGAAGATAGTACAAAGAAAGAGCAGAAAGTGCTGGGACGTTGTCATGGAACGAAGAGCACCTACTGGTCTGCTGCTCGTGACACTTCGACACAACAGTCTCCTGTAAACTCGTTATGCATTTCGAAAGCATGCTCCTGTGACTATTTATCACTTATGAGTACAATTTATTAGCACCACATCATGCCAGCCCCAGAAACATACTGAATCATCTTGTACCATTATGGTTGCGTCTTCACCTTTCGACGCGTTGATGGATCCTTGTATTTCCACTGCATGCTCTGCTCCTTTGTCCCTGCCTGCTAGTGATACACGGACACTCGTCCATGGTGATAAGGCGGCTAAAGAAGACATCTAAATTGGCCTAGCACAATTGCAACATTTTCTCTGCTGCCTCGACTCTGCGGTCTTTATGAAACAATGTTAGAAATATTTGAATTAGGTAGACGACGGTTTTTGTCGTGCTCAGAATGTTATGCAAAATGGAAACTTATCGATTTAGACAAGAAGTCTTTGAGAGGATATGCGACCATGTTTTCTATAACTATTTCACATTTGCGTTGGTCGTCAAAATTTTTAATTAACTTCTCAAATGGTTACCCCATCATTAGGTCTGTGGTATAAGGATAAATTCGAAATGTATATTACAGCCAAGCAGTGAAGTCGAGAAACACACACTAATTATCGATACAAAATGTCTTCTGCCGGCCGCGGTGGTCTAGCGTTTCTAGGCGCCCAGTCCGGAACCGCGCGACTGCTACGGTCGCAGGTTCGAATCCTGCCTCGGGCATGGATGTGTGTGATGTCCTTAGGTTAGTTAGGTTTAAGTAGTTCTAAGTTCTAGGGGACTGTTGACCACAGTAGTTAAGTCCCATAGTGCTCAGAGCCATTTGAACCATTTTTTTTTTTTTTTGAAAATGTCTTCTCAATTCTGACAACTATTTCACTGTCATGTTAGAGTCACTTCAGTAGGCCAGGCTTTGTGCTTGTGTCATTAAAGACACATATTGGTAAAAACCGTGTACCTTGAACTGTCGAACTGCCTGAGTCGTTTGGGCCGTGATGTAATTGAGGAATGGGTACGAGTGACAATATACTTTCTATCAATGTTAAAAATATATTATTTTTTTTATTATTTCATTGTAACGTAAGTTCCACAATTTTATATTTATGTTTTCCGACTAACTACAGTTTCAAATAATGAAATGTATTCCTGAAATTAAAAACAGTCTTACTGTAATTTGTTCCTGAAATTCATAATAGTCATATGCGTACTACGTAAACCGACATATGGAAATTTGTGTCGCACTGGAACTGGAACGCCTAATCCTGCTTATGGCGAGCGCTCCGTTTACCACTTACTCTATCCGAGAACTGATATCTGCGAAAAGAAATACATAGGTGTATGACGAATGGAAGTTGGCATCGGTCTGAGGAGTGTGCTTTTATAGGGTATAGTGTAAGGCGACCGCTCGCGATAAATGGGAAACCCGGGTTCGAGTCCCAGTGTGGCACAAATATGCATATTCTGATTTAAGTAATACACCTACACACATAACAGTTAAGTTTTAGGAATAAATTTCAGTACTTGGAATTGTTAGTTCGTCACCAAATACAAATTTGTAAGGTGAAGACGGGCCTATGACGAAAATACCAATGATAATCTATGACTTCCAGTTGTCTTGATCCTAAAATCTGCACGGAAGTCACGAGAGGTACAAGTGATGATAAATGAATTAATAACCTATGAGAAGAAATAAATAGGTGTATGACATTAGGTAGTTTGTATCGAGCTAGAGAGCATTCGAGTGTAGCCTTAATGGTAAGGTAAGTGCTCGCCATTAGCGGGAAATCTGGGTTCGACTCCTGGCCCAGCACAAATTTTCGTATGTTGTTTTAGTGAGTAGGGCCCACGTCTGTACCTGTTACAGTTAAGCTGAATTGCTGGAATAAATTACGATTTTTGAAACCGAAGTTTGTCGTCAAATATAATTGTACAGAGTGTAACGAGTATACACGAAGAAGCTTCTGTTGGTGACAGAAGTCAGTGTACTGAACAAAATTATATCAGTTTTTACGTAATTTGATGAATAATAATTACAGTTATTACAAGTCGTACGCGTATAGGTTGCGTAGCACCTCCATGTAACCGTGGCAAGAGCAAGCCCACAATGTTAGGTTTTCCTATTCAGCACTTGGGGTGTAAGTGTAGAGTTGTGATGCAGAGTGCTAGTCCATACTGACAGGGGTAGGCGTGACGTGTTTGTTGTAAGACTGTGAGATGCAGAGTAAAAACATCCAACATACTGATTTGTGTACGTATAAAGAAAACCACATATAATTGAACCTGCACTTATACACGGTACATCCTGATTATAAGGCGAAGACGACCCTTTCACTAGAATGTCAAGGCAGTCTATGACCTCTCGTTGTCTTAATTCTAATACCTGAACAGGAATCAAAGAGATGTCCGAATGTGGGCAAATGAATTAATACTATATGAGAAGAAGTCGATAGGTGTGTGACATGGATGTCTGAGGCGGGCTGGGAAGCATACTCGGAGTGGAAAGGGGAGGCAATAGCTCGCTTTTAACGGGAACTATATGGTCGAGTCTCCGTCAGGCACGAAATTCCTTATGTCGCTTTAGGCAGTACATTTATACCTGTTACAATTCAGTTTATTTTCAGGAATAAAGCTCAGTTTTGTCCTAGAGGGTATTCTTATGTAACAGGTCTGAAGTTGGGGTAACCGGGAATGAGTTGCGGGAACTTAAATAAGCAGTTTTGGCAATCATTACGGAAACTGATTCATGACTGATTCATGACTGATTAACGGTTTACCTGTTATCGTCTCATAGTGATACACCGGTATTAGGGTTCGAGGGCCTCCAATTCTCTTGCACATACCAGTTCGTCTTAGAGAAAACTGTCTGTCGCTTCATTCTTCGCATTCAGAGTTACCTGAACCCCTCAGGAATCGTCTGTGCCATAACATAACCACTGTGTCATATTACGATGAATTGTTGTCATAGACGTCGACTAACTCTGCATAAATAGCAGCATTGTTCTCCTTCATACGAAGAAAGCGAATCATGGTTCAATACCCCACATTATCAGTATACTGCACCATTTTGTTTCGGCTAAGTACTACGGTACTGTGACGCTGACAGTGAGTACAATGAGAGCAGACAAGTGCTTCTAATAGTTAAGTTATTTAATTTGCCTTTGGTGCTCGATATAACTTTATGACTAACCCGTGGACGACAATACGAACGAAATGAGCTGTGTCGTGAGATGAACACCCCGTTCAGCCAAAGAGTCAAGAATGTGCTGCTGAATGATATCGCGGTTCTGCGTTTGTTAGCTCCCACAAGCTCCAGAAACTGTTCGCTTCCTCGATTTCCAATATTTTGTTAACTTCCAGAGATCTGCCTGTCGCTTATCACTGTACTGGTACCAGACTATCTAAAGCTCTTTTTGGGTACTGCAGTCGTTTAGATACTTCGTACACATGAATGCTCGTTCATGCATCAGATGCAGAGACCTTTAGTTTCTACAGAGCAATGAAATAGTCACTGATTACTGTTTACGTAATCTCATTGCTCTATTCTATGTAGCTTGCAGTTACTTGCGCCCCGGCACTCAGAAAAAAATTCAATTTCCGTTTTATGTATGCAAACACACATGCTTGCGTAAGCGTTTGCGTGTGTGTGTGTGTGTGTGTGTGTGTGTGTGTGTGTGTGTGTGTGTAGTTTCGTGTGTATTCGTACTCACAGCGTTTCTGAAAGAGACACAGTTTCTCGTTTGGTCGCCAGTATCACAGTACAACATATGTGGGAGTGTGCTAACTTCGATTTACGATTGTTTTTCATTAGAGGTAACCCAAACATTTGCAAAGAGAACATACGAAATTTTCCTATCTGCTCGACGTGACGTCTGATTTTCAATCTTAGAATAACTCCTTGAGAAATATCATATTTTACCTGTGTCATTAAAATCAAGGATCAAACTCTCTCTGGTTTGTTCTGCTGTCCTGTAGTATGCTCCATCCATATTGTATGGTTTAGGAATTATTGTTAGATGTTCTTTACACTCGTTCCTGTATTCCTCGATTTCTTCCTTCAGATTAAATGTGTTTAATTCTTCCCTCCGCTTTTCATTTCCCTTCCTATCCTGTAACGTGTAGTAATTATTCTCAGGAATCTCTTTTCAGTATTTTCTAACTTTTTACACTGTCGTTTAGTAACTAACCATTTTTTTCGTTCCTACGACAACGTTTAAATACATTCATCATTATCTTCACAAAGTCTTCGATTGCGTCAACCTCAGAAACGTTTACAATTTGTCAATAAGTAACGAAATACACAGAAGCTGAGGCAAACAAATGTCACTAATAAGAAGAAAAATTAAACTGTTACGAGAACTGTAGATACTATCTCCACTGACACCGCAGCAAATGCAAATTTCCTAGGGATGAATATTGTCCTCGAAGTTTTGCAAACACACATAGATGCTTGCAAACAGAATGTCATCTGGAATGAAATTTTCCCTCTACAGCAGGAGTGTGCCCTGATATGAAACTATCTGGCAGATTAAAACTGTGCGGCGTACCGAGATTCGAACTCGGGACCTCTGCCTTTCGCGGACAAGTGCTCTACCAACTGCGCTACCAAAGCACGACTCACTGCCCGTCCCCTCAGCTTTAATTCCGCCAGTACCTCGTTTCCGACCTTACAAACTTCACAGAAGCTCTCCTGCCTCCTGCGAACCAAGCAGAACTAGCACTATTGGAAGAATGGATATTGCTGAGACATGGCTTAGCCACAGCCTGAGGGATGTTTCTATAATGAAATTTTCACTCTACAGCGGAGTGTGCACTGATATGAAACTTCCTGGCAGGTTCGGAGGAGAGCTTCTGTGTAGTCTGGAAGGTAGGAGACAAGGTACTGGAGGAATTAAAGCTGTGGGGAGTTGCCGTGCGTCGTGCTTGGGTAGCTCAGTTGGTAGAGCACTTGCCCGCGAATTGCAAAGTTCCCGAGTGCGAGTCTCGGTCCGGCACACAGTTTTCAGCTGCCAGGAAGTTTCAGAATGTCATCTGCATGTCATGCCCAAAAAATCGTATAATCAGGGAGGTTTTTGTAGCTTTTAGTTACGTACTGTTACTACGTACACAGAGCTTGTAGCTGTGAAATTACCTTCCTAGCAACAATTGCATAATATATGAACGTTGTTTTCAAACCACGGAAAATGTCTATAACAATGATAGCAATAATGAGGTCTATAACAATGATGACCAAAAACAGTACACGGACTCGTTGGGAAGATCTGTTTCATACTTTAGGTGGTTTAGCTCTAACATTTACCAGTTATTTGCCATACGAAAATAACCCTATAACGGGGCTACTTTATCCAAAGTACAATCGGTCACGTAATGGGAAGCACTGTGAACGTCTGACAACGTTTATTTGCAACATTTAGCGACACCACACAGATGCTTCACTAAGCAGTCGTCGCTCCGACTTACTGTTAAACATCTGTTGTATAGAGCTACCAACTGTCAAATACTCGCGCTGAAGGCAGGCCACATGTGATCTCAATCAAGCTCTGCAGCAGCATCATTGTTGCAGATGAAGCGTGCGGTCGAGCATTGTCACGAAGAAGGGCAATATCTGATGACAGCATACCTCTTCGATTGTTCTGAATTGACTTTCGCAGATGATTTTCCTCAATCAAGTCATCCAATCGCTCAACATAATCGTACCATTAGACTCGTTTTCTTCCGCGACAGCTTGCATGAACGTCTGTACGACCTTCTTCGAAGTTCCTGCACCACATCTGCGCCTTGCTCTTACTCATGATAGCTTATGGTCTACATGGATATCAGGCACGAACCACAAGCATGAAGAAATCGAATGACAGCACGCCCTTCATTCTTAGCGGGAGACTATTGTTTGAGACAATCTTTATTTCCTCACAGCGTTCTCAAACCTGACAGATGCGACATGACACATTCGGTGGTCATACTAGGGACAGTGCACTGTACACCGTCGCATCCTTCATCGGATTTCCACTGCGATTTTAATTTCGCAACCGGTTGGGCCTTGAGAAAGAAATAACCCAGGTAATTTTACCACAAATAGCGCTGTCAGTGAGCATGGAACAAGATGGAAGGTACAGTTATTGTGAAAAACAAACATGAAACTGCGAATAGCATTTTCTATCCAGAAATAAAGCTGCACAATACATTACCTACCGAGATGAAAGGCCTTTCTAAAACAAGTAGTTTAAAAAGACAGTTTAGAATTGTCGTTTAACAATATATTCCATACAGTGAAGGTTTACTTAGACAACACAGATTCATAATTAATAGTAAATAACGGTCATTTGGCCAACAAGTTTCCGTCATATTGCCTTTCTTCCTGCGTAAGACGCGACACAAAAACTCTCCAATATTGATGTTACTGCAATCTAATCCCCTTTTTGTGTTAAACTCTCACTAGTTGTGGAGATATGATGACTCAGTTTTTCAGGTAGCCAGATGAGTAACTGTGGTCAGCAAGGCAAACCAGCCATCACTGTCATCTTTCTGATGTTAATTATTGTATAGTCTTGTAAGTAGGCTGTTTATGTTTTCTTATTGGCAACGTTACTTAGCGCACTGTATGAAAATCACTGGCTGTGCTGTGTGCAGTCTGTGGCTAGTTTGCGTTGTTGTCTGCCATTGTAGTGTTGGGCAGCGGCAGCTGGATGTGGACAGCGTGTAGCGTTGCGCAGTTGGAGGTGAGCCGCCAGCAGTGGTGGATGTGGGGAGAGAGATGGCGGAGTTTTGTAATTTGTCATGAACTACTGTATATATTATGACTATTAAGGTAAATACATTGTTTGTTCTCTATTAAAATCTTTCATTTGCTAACTATGCCTATTAGTAGTTAGTGCCTTCAGTAGTTTGAATCTTTTATTTAGCTGGCAGTAGTGACGCTCGCTGTATTGCAGTAGCTTGAGTAGCGAAGATTTTTGTGAGGTAAGTGATTTGTGAAACGTATAGGTTAATGTTAGTCAGGGCCATTCTTTTGTAGGGATTTTTTGAAAGTCAGATTGCGTTGCGCTAAAAAATATTGTGTGTCAGGTTAAGCCCTCTAGTATAATTGTTCAAAGGGGACGTTTCATATGTCGACCCTTAGCCGAGGATATCTCACTGGAATCTTCTGATTTTTTCTTGTAGTTTGTGCAATTAGTGCAGCCTTTGTCTATTGCTAGCGCGTAATTATAGAGAGAATCTCCTTTGTAGTTGCAGCCTTTCATTGTTTGTACAGTAAAACAGTTGTGGCATGCATGTAGATATGCACCAAGTATTTCGCAGCTGCGCTTGCAATTAACTAGATATTATTTTCAGTGTTGTGTTAATGTGTTCTCTTAATTTCGCTCAACAAATTGTGCTTTTCTGTGTTATCGTGTGAAATATTGTGACAATAATGGCGTGTGAAAAACGTAACACTAGGCTCCAAAGTAAACTGAGAAATAATAGTGACGACGAGCATAGCTTATCAGCACCACTGTGTAATGAAGTAACAGACATTCAAAGTAGTAATTTGGTAATAGTGCATAGGGAAATGGAGCGGGCGGCAAACAATGGCGTAGACAGTGAAACAAATAGTGAACGATCGGTCGGCAACAGCTCGCCTCAGGAATCGGGAATGACAGGACACAATCTTGCAAATACTGCAGATTCAGGTTTTGGGTCCTCACCGTTTTCTCAAATAAGTCAAGACACATTTTCTGCTTGTCAAAATGTCAATGTTGCAGGTGCAAATTCACTGCCGAAAAGCACTGAGGAACATGTTTCGGACACCAGTGCATTGTTATTACAGTTAATGCAACAAATGGAACAAAAGCTACAAAAGTTAGACACAACACTTGAACAAAATCAGAAACAAATGGGATAAAATCTTCAAAAGTTAGACACAATGGAACAAAATCTTCAAAAGTTAGACACAATGGAACAAAACCTTCAAAAGTTAGACTCAGTGGAACATACGCTTGAACAAACACGTGTAGATTTAACTACTGAGTTACATAACATCGAATAGAAATGTCAAAAAGTCTGTAATGACGTAAAAACACAAATTTGTGAGCATTTCCTACCTATTTTTTCGCGTCATGAAAATGTATTACAGAATCACGAAGCAGCCATAAAAGAACTGCAAACTATTGTTCATGAAAATCACGACACGTTGCAAGCTAAAATTGACTCAGTTGCATCTACCGATTCGGCTACGCAACTTGCAAAAACTCAGGAAAATTTAAAGGACACAGTAAATACTCTGAAACTTGGTTCAGAAAAACACACTGAGCAAATAAGTACACTATCGGAGAAAGTAGCCGAACTTTCGGATGAGTTCACTAACTTATCTACAAAGGTAGATGATGATCTGAATGACACAAGACCGGTAGTCTTTAATGACACAGAAGAGTGCGAACAAATAGGAAATTCAAACAAAATCAGAATCAAATAAATACGCAACACCAAAGAGAAATCCGGGAAGTACAAGATCAGCTGACACAGGTAATACAAGAATTACGTATTTCAGAGGACACTCGCGCCCCAATACGGGAAGAGGGACATAGAAATACGGAAAAGCCGCAAAATTATAACACAGGGCATTTCGGAAGTTATGAAAGAAATTGGCGAGGTGCACCGAATTTTTAAATGGAACCGCCGAAACGACGTAACAATGACCGATATGCGACTCGCCGACATGATGAATTTGACTATACGCTGTTCATTACTACACGTAAATTCAAAACATTTAAGAATTCTGGCAACGACATTCATCCACAAGCATGGCTCCATCAATTCTCTCATTGTTTTCCTCCAAACTGGTCGTTAGAACACAGATTAGAATTTATGTGTGGCTACTTAGAGAATGAACCAGCTGTAAGAATGCGATCGGTCATTCACGATTGTCACAGTGAAGGAGAATTTTATCATGCCTTCCTCTCAGCATATTGGTCTCAAGCCACACAAGACCGAGTAAAACATGGCATCATAATGATGAAACATTTCGAACAATCTGAATTTTCCAGTCTTGTGAAATATTTTGAAGACATGTTGCACAAGAATCAGTACCTGTCAAACCCATACAGCCCCTCAGAACTCATCCGCATATGCTTAATCAAATTGCCTGAACATTTACGACATATTATTTTGGCAGGACGTTGCAAAGACGACACTGAAGCTTTTCAGGGACTCTTACAAGAATTAGAAATTGACACAGACTGTCGCGGGATGCGAAAACAGGAAAACAATCACTACAGGTCACATCCGTCACAATTCCGTGACGACAGAAACGATAACTGGACGCGACTAGGCTATTCTCACCACACAAATCGTGACCAAAACAGACACCACCCATATGACAATCGTTGGCAGAGTAGTAATAAGTACAGGGAAAGGTCACCTCTCCACGGTAATGACTATCACAGAGACAATCAGAGAAACAGACAATATGGAAACCAAAACAATTATTATCAAGGGAGACAGAATAACTTCAGACGCAACAGTTCAGCGCGCAGTTACGATTCAGGGAGAAATTCTGCACCACTTAACCGACAAGAAAGAAACTACAGGAACTACCGACATGACGACAGACGATGTGATCGTAATGACAGACCTGAATTGCATCAGAACTGGCGGGATTTAAACAGGGCAGGGCCCTCTCGGCAAGGTGAATTTGTAGAAGTTAGGTCTCCTAATCCCAATAACGACGCGCGCCAACAAAGAAACAGGCAATGACTCGCACCGCAGGCAGCCACGTGCGCCCGCCGGCTCAGGGAAAAATAACATAGACGCTAACCTTGAGCAAATTTTAGCATTCCTCACTGACGTATACCGCATGATAAGTCCGTTCAAGTTGAACCTCTGCGTACTAGGAAGAGTAAAGGTTTACACCACATTTCACATGTAAAACCGTTTATTGAAAGATAATCTGCTTTTAACTTAGTCTTTGCCATATAACTTTTCACTTTACAGTGCTAGTAGCCTTTGTCAGACTTAAGAAACTGTTAACATGCAACAATGTTTGAAGTTAAATATACCTGAAAATACTTTCTGGATTTAAAGTACTTTCAGTGAGATACCAAATGACATAGTGGTTAGTTTATGTGACAGCTACACGATTTTATCACGACGCAACTAATGAGTGACAATTTACAATGTTGCTTTTGCATGTTTTATATCTGGACAGTTTTTCTGCATTGTTCTGGAAAGTAAAACATGTTTTAGTAATAACTTTTGTGCTATAGCTACAAGGAGACAGCCTTTTCCACAGGACAACAATACGTTACAGCACATTACTTTCCTCATCATGGCAATAAGCGTAATAACTAAGATATCTATATGCAAAGCATTTCACATTAGTTTATCATGAGGTAAGTACATTGATTTCTGCAGAACTTAGCTTTCGGAGGACAATAACTACGACACTTCCACAGAGATTATCTCACAACAAGACGCACAGTTTAGCGCTACAGTACACGTATTTGAGTGATTAATTTTATACTTAAAACATTTATTTTTAAAGATATCTGGAGTACAATGATACAAAGGTTTTCCATGATACATTTCATTCCTTTGCTGTAATCTGTAACACCTGAGGGTATAATTATATTAATCTTCAGGGGGGTACACGCTTACTTTGTGTACCATGTGTTTGGAAAGCACAACGAGCTCTAGCTAATATGGTATTTGCTTATACAACTTTACACATCGGTACGATATTTCTCTAACACAGAATTACACAGCTATCTGATTATTTGACAGAGAAACAAACATTCTTTTTACTACGTCAGTGACAGATGTTTACGCAATTACACAGTAACTTCACACTTACGAAATTGTATTTTGTCTGTACTTTGTGAACTGTTCATATTTTCTCGGAACCATTGTGATACTATGAGAGCTTTGAGATATTTGGTAAGGGAGCATGACTTTTAAAGTACGTTTGAGGTAAATGAGACTACTGACATGAGCAGAGAATTTTTTTTAGATTTTGACATTATTGCAAAAAGCTATGACGTTTTTGAAATTTGACTGAGGTGTTATGATGTTGTTATTATGACGACGATGTGTATTATGCTGTTGAGGTATGTTTATGATCAATGAGATGATGCTATATGAGGAATTTGATTATGCTACGTATTTATTATAATGAAATATTGAAGAATGTCAACGAATACGTATATGTGTAATAAGGTAAGAAATAATGAGTAGTGGTTAGGGACGCTGATTTGTGAAAAAGGTTGTTGGAAACCAAGAATCGTACTTTAAGAGTTATGAAATGTGTGTAAATGCATGAATGTATCGCAGTGCCAACGAAAACGTGTTGAACACTGTTATATTCATAGGCTTTTGTTTCTACACATTTGCAATGCAAAATCTCGACCGGTGAAATTTTTTATATGAGACTGTCACTGTAATCCAAACTGGTGTCGTAAATATTTCGGTAAGAAAGTTAAGTGACCACCTGCACCTAATGCGTCATGGGCACCCAGCTAGGCGACAGCCGCCTTAAAAAAAAAAAAAAAAAAAATTACCGTGTGCCTTCCAGAGGCACAAGTGAAAAAAAGAAGGGAGGCCATTATCCTCGCTACTGACGTTCCTTTGTAGAAAGCATCGGAAAAACGACACGGTCGAACTTGATAACATATGATTTCACTGTAGAGCTCTTAATTTATGATTTACTGAAATGCCTAATGAAATGACGAGAAATATTTTTGTGTCTATACACCTGATTATGACTACTGTCTCTCTAGTTGAGAGATTTTTCTACTAACTTATGAAATGCCTCATGACTACTGAATGATGTTCTTATGCTTTACTTTGTACATAGTTGCTTATTTCATTTGATATCTGGTTTCCAGCTGTGTTGAAGCATTAGTTTTATAAAATAAACTTAGATGCACTTGCTAATGTCAAAACTTTCTGTCAACAGATCTATTAAATAATTATTTTGTGATCCACAGTCTTCGAAAAAAGGAGCTCTTGGAATGGAAAGAACAATAAGAAGGGATTAATAACAGTAACTGCATATATAATTTTCTTTTCAAGTACTTGGTCATTTTTTGTAGAATTAGTTTTTGTGATGCACCACCTTAATTACTTACACATTTTCATGTGATTATACATTTCCCTTATTTGCATTGTTATCTTTAGTGTACTATTTTTTCTGCTTGAGCTATGTCATGTTTAGGTATTTCATTTTCTGCTGCTGTTTGCCAGGCATAGTGTTACTGAATTTGACTTTGTGTTACTCTTCTAAGCCAGTTTACTACTGATTTATTTTTCTTGTTTGCTGCACAGTGCCTTATATTAGTTGTAATATTGCAATTGCTTTGCCTATTTAAATTTTTTGTCATTGATGTTTGTGTTAATTGTTTTGTGCTGCTGCATTGCCTTGTCCTTTAGTTTAGCATCTGAGCTCAGTAGATTTAAGTTAGCTTAAGAGGGGGTAGACTATATAAGAGAATGAGTTGCGATGAATTGGAAGAAACGCATTGAGAAGATATAAGAAACAGATTTGGCAAAAATGAGTATTGTGCACTGAGAAATAATTGTTTTGAAAGAAATATGAATAGAATACAGAAAGCAGGTATAGATAGGAATACTGCAGTAAAAGAAACCCTGTCTTTTCCTTGTGTTATCGCACTATGTGTTTGTGTTCCCTTGTGTGTTTGTGTTTTTCCTGTCTTTATGTGTTTAGCTGATGAGAGCTATGTTGTAGAATTTTTCTAATACTATGTTATTTACTTATTTATTCTGTTTTGTTGCTCATATGTGAAGGTGATGTTTCGAAAGTTATTCTGATCTTTTATGTATGTACTCATGTCATAATTCCTGTAACACTAACGTATATGTTATTTCGATTCTTTTGTAAAGCCTGTACTACAAATGTTCTCTGTATTGTTATGTTCTTTAATGATGTATTTTGTACCTTTGTTATTGTATTCTTATGTTATAAAATTGTAATTGACACCAGTTCATCAAATTAAGTAACTTGTAAGCATTCATTTCACTGCACACATTTCCGTTGGTCATAGTATATGGACAATATGTGAGAAGTAGGGACTGATAGTGTTGGCACGTGTGTTAATAATTTAGCAAGGGACTGGATAACAGCATTGCTGGTTCTAAGGACAATTCCAAAAACTTTGTGAGTGCACAAGTGGTGGATATGGACTTGCTACATTATCCGCAAGACTCTTCAATGGTGATTGTGGACCTGCACATTTGCAACAGATGGCTGCTGGCCGTCTCTACAAGGACTACAGTGGGTCTGCGTCTTTGCTGACTCACCATTACCATTATTTCTACAAGGACTGCAGTGGGTCTGCGCCTCTGGTCGCCCACCAATATCGTAATCTCTACCAGGACTACAATGGGTATGCTCTGTGATGACCTACCTACCAATATTCTTAAAAACTTTGACTGACTCTGCTGTGGGTTTGCTCTGTTGTGGCCCATTACCTGTCTGCATGTCAAGAGTCAGCAATGTCTTTCCGTTGGAAGGACAACACTACTAATTTAAGACAGCATGGAAATCCACTACTTCTGGGTGCATTTTCTTTTACTGCTCAGACTTTGTGCATAAAATTGTAATTAATACTGTGATCAATGATCAGGACTGTCTTTATGGACTGTGAGAAAATTTTAGCTTTTGACCAACATTGTATCAATAAGTGTGTGCCTTTGATTTCTTTGTTATTGTAATTATGAAAAATTTTTTCAAATCTGTATTGGCCACTGCCCAAAAAAATTGGTAAAATTTTTTGTGGGGAGCATAGGGGCTATGTAAGTAGGCTGTTTATGTTTTCTTATTGGCAACGTTACGTAGCGCACTGTATGAAAATCACTGGCTGTGCTGCGTGCAGTCTGTGACTAGTTTGCATTGTTGTCTGCCATTGTAAGGTTGGGCAGCGGCAGCTGGATGTGAACAGCGTGTAGCGTTGCGCAGTTGCAGGTGGGCCGCCAGCAGTGGTGGATGTGGGGAGAGAGATGGCGGAGTTTTGTAATTTGTCATGAACTGCTGTATATATTATGACTATTAAGGTAAATACATTGTTTGTTCTTTATAAAAATCTTTCATTTGCTAACTATGCCTATTAGTAGTTAGTGCCTTCAGTAGTTTGAATCTTATATTTAGCTGGTAGTAGTGGCGCTCGCTGTATTGCAGTAGCTTGAGTAGCGAAGATTTTTGTGAGGTAAGTGATTTGTGAAACGTATAGGTTAATGTTAGTCAGGGCCATTCTTTTGTAGGGATTTTTTGAAAGTCAGATTGCGTTGCGCTAAAAAATATTGTGTGTCAGCTTAAGCCCTCTAGTATAATTGTTCAAAGGGGACGTTTCAGTCTGTGCAGTGATTTCTGTATAGCTGCCAGTGAACAGTGAAACACAGGCTTCTCAAAATGTGAAGTCACATCATTGTGGGAATCTATTATCAGCATTATAGCAGTGTACATCAAGGACAGAACTCATCTGATCCTCTTTATTTAGACACAGATTGCCAGGACCGTTAATTCTGATGACGATATCGGAGGCAGCAATCGAAAGCTAGTGTGTTTTATTCGAAGTGACGTGGACTGTAAACGGAGCAGATTTTATTGAGACATGCCACCGCAAAAGACAGAGGACAAGCTATAGATTTCGATTTGCCATAGATTCCCTTAAATTACTGGAGACAAACGCCTCCACAGCCAACATAATGACGAAGTTTCATTAGTAGAGAAGGAGGCCGACTGGTACTTATGGAATACTACATTTTGAGGTGAACTAATGAAACGAGAGGAGCCCTCCGTTATCTCGACCACCTAGCATTAGTTTTATGTTTCATCAATAAGAGTGTTGTCAAACATTTATAATTACAATGAAATGAATACCCCCAGCTGCATACAGGGCTAGATATAAGTCAACGGGAACAATAGAAAATTTGTGACCCGACTGGGACTCGAACCCGGGATCTCCCGCTTACATGGCAGGTGCTCAAGCATCTGAGCGACCGAGGACACAAAGGATAATGCGACTGCACGAACGTATCTCTCGCACACCTCCCATGAGACCCACATTCGAAACTTATTGTCCCGCACTATATTAATAGTGCCCCTGCCAATTATACTCATTACTCGCGGCTTTATGCCGATTCCCGTAAGACTTCGGGCGCTGTTTGTGCATCCGCACAGAAGAAGATGGTCAAATGGCCGGTGAGCCTTTTTTTTTGTCTCTCTGTCTTCCTCTACAGTTTTTCCCCTCTACAGCTTCCTCCAGTACCATGGAAGTCATTCCCTCATGTCTTAGCAGATGTCCTATCATCCTTCTCCTTATCAGTGTTTTCCACATATTTCTTACCTCTCCGATTCTGCGTAGAACCTCCTCACTCCGTACCCTATCAGTCCACCCAATTTTCAACATTCGTCTTTAGCACCACATCTCAAATGCTTCGATTCTCTTCTGTTCCGGTTTTCCCACAGTCCATGTATCACTACCATACACTGCTGTACTCCAGACGTACATCCTCAGAAATTTCTTCCTCAAATTAAGGCCGGTATTTGATATTAGTAGACTTCTCTTGGCCAGAAATGCCTTTTTTGCCATAGCGAGTCTGCTTTTGATGTCCTCCTTGCTCCGTCCGTCATTGGTTATTTTACTGCCTAGGTAGCAGAATTCCTTAACTTCATTGACTTTTTGACCATCAATCCTGATGTTAAGTTTCTCGCTGTTCTCATTTCTACTACTTCTCATTACCTTCGTCTTTGCCGGCCGTGGTGGTCTAGCGGTTCTAGGCGCTCAGTTCGGAACCGCGCGACTGCTACGGTCGCAGGTTTGAATCCTGCCTGGGGTAATGGATGTGTGAGATTTCCTTAGGTTAGTTAGGTTTAAGTAGTTCTAAGTTCTAGGGGACTGATGACCACAGATGTTAAGTCCCATAGTGCTCAGAGCCATTTGAACCATTTTGAACCTTCGTCTTTCTCCGATTTACTCTCAAACCATACTGTGTACTCATTACACTGTTAATTCCGTTCAGCAGATCATTTAATTCTTCTTCACTTTCACTCAGGATAGCAATGTCATCAGCGAATCGTATCATTGATATCCTTTCACCTTGTATTTAAAATCCACTCCTGAACCTTTCTTTTATTTCCATCATTGCTTCCTCGATTTAGAGATTGAAGAGTAGGGGCGAAAGGCTACAGCCTTGTCTTACACCCTTCTTAATACAAGCACTTCGTTCTTGATCGTCCACTCTTCTTATTCCCTCTTGGTTGTTGTACATATTGTATATGACCCGTCTCTCCCTATAGCTTAACCCTACTTTTTTCAGAATCTCGAACAGCTTGCACAATTTTATATTGTCGAACGCTTTTTCCAGATCGACAGATCCTATGAAAGTGTCTTGATATTTCTTTAGCCTTGCTTCCATTATTAGCCGTAACGTCAGAATTGCCTCTCTCGTCCCTTTACTTTTCCTAAAGCCAAACTGATCGTCACCTAGCGCATTCTCAATTTTCTTTTCCATTCTTCTGTATATTATTCTTGTAAGCAGCTTCGATGCATGAGCTGTCAAGCTGATTGTGCGATAATTCTCGCGCTTGTCAGCTCTTGCTGTCTTCGGAATTGTGTGGATTATGCTTATCCGATTGTCAGATGGTATATCGCCAGACACACATATCCTACACACCAACGTGATTAGTCGTTTTGTTGCCACTTCCCCCAATGATTGCCGGCCGAAGTGGATGTGCGGTTAAAGGCGCTGCAGTCAGGAACCGCAAGACCGTTACGGTCGCAGGTTCGAATCCTGCCTCGGGCATGGATGTTTGTGATGTCCTTAGGTTAGTTAGGTTTAACTAGTTCTAAGTTCTAGAGGACTAATGACCTCAGCAGTTGAGTCCCATAGTGCTCAGAGCCATTTTGTACCCCAATGATTTTAGAAATTCTGATGGAATGTTATCTATCCCTTCTGCCTTATTTGACCGTAAGTCCTCCAAAGCTCTTTTAAATTCCGATTCTAATACTGGATCCCCCATCTCTTCTAAATCGACTCCTTTTTCTTCTTCTATCACATCACACAAATCTTCACCCTCATAGAGGCTTTCAATGTATTCTTTCCACCTATCTGCTCTCTCCTCTGCATTTAACAGTGGAATTCCCGTTGCACTCTTAATGTTATCACCGTTGCTTTTAATGTCACCAAAGGTTGTTTTGACTTTCCTGTTTGCTGGGTCTGTCCTTCCAACAATCATATCTTTTTCGATGTCTTCACATTTTTCCTGCAGCCATTTCGTCTTAGCTTCCCTGCACTTCCTATTTATTTCATTCCTCAGCGACTTGTATTTGTGTATTCCTGATTTTCCCGGAACATGTTTGTACTTCCCCGTTTCATCAATCAACTGAAGTATTTCTTTTGTTACCCATGGTTTCTTCGCAGCTACCTTCTTTGTACCTATGTTTCCTTCCCAACTTCTGTGATGGCCCTTTTTAGAGATGTCCATTCCTCTTCAACTGTACTGCCTACTGCGTTATTCCTGACTGCTGTATCTATAGCGTTAGAGAACTTCAAACGTATCTCGTCATTCCTTAGTACTTCCGTATCCCACTTCTTTGCGTATTGATTCTTCCTGTCTAATGTCTTGAACTTCAGCCTACTCTTCATCACTACTATATTGTGATCTGAGTCTATATCTGCTCCTGAGTAAGCCTTACATTCCAGTATCTGATTTCGGAATCTCTGTCTGACCATGATGTAATCTAATTGAAATCGGTCCGTATCTCCCAGCCTTTTCCAAGTATGCCTCCTCGTGATTCTTGAACAGGGTATTCGCTATTACTAGCTTAAATTTGTTACAGAACCCAATTAGTCTTTCTCCTCTTTCATTCCTTGTCCGAAGCCCATATTCTCCTGTAACCTTTTCTTCTACTCCTTCCCCTACAACTGCATTCAAGTCGCCCATGACTATTAGATTTTCGTCCCCCTTTACATACTGCATTACCCTTTCAATATTCTCATACACTTTCTCTATATGTTCATCTTCAGCTTGCGACGTCGGCATGTATACCTGAATTATCCTTGTTGGTGTTGGTCTGCTGTCGATTCTGATTAGTACAACCCGGTCACTGAACTGTTCACAGTAACACACCCTCTGCCCTACCTTCGTATTCACAACGAATCCTACACCTGTTATACCATTTTCTGCTGCTGTTGATATTACCCGATACTCATCTGACCAGAAATCCTTGTCTTCCTTCCACTTCACTTCACTGACCCCTACTATATTTAGATTGAGCCTTTGCATTTCCCTTTTCAGATTTTCTATTTTCCCTACCACGTTCAAGCTTCTGACATTCCACGCCCCGACTCGTAGAACGTTATCCTTTCGTTGATTATTCAATCTTTACCATTTGGTAACCTCCTCCTTGGCAGTCCCCTCCCGGAAATCCGAATGGGGGCTATTCCGGAATCTTTTGCCAATGGAGAGATCATCATGACACTTCTTCAAATACTGGCCACATGTCCTGTGGAAACACGTTACGTGTCTTTAATGCAGTGGTTTCCATTGTCTTCTGCATCCTCATGTCGTTGATCATTGCTGATTCTTCCGCCTTTAGGGGCAATTTCCCACCCCTAGGACAACAGAGTGCCATGAACCTCTATCCGTTCCTCCGCCGTTGGCAGAATGAGGCTGACTTCTTATGCCGGAAGTCTTCGGCCGCCAATGCTGATTATTTATCAAAATTTACGCAGTGGCGTGGATCGAACACGGGACCGAAGACGTTTTGATTATGATTGAAAGACGCTACCCTGAGACCACGGTTTTTTTTGTTTTTGTATTATTTTTTTTGTGGGCAAGTTCTCTAGCAACTGAGCTACTTTTTTTTTACCAAATTGACAACCCCAGTAGACAGCAGAATTGCGCTCAAAAAAAAAATTTTAGTAGCGAATGCAACAGAACACGCGACGCCCCACCAACAGTGCGCGACGCCCCACCAACAGTGCGCGACGCCCACCGTTTTTTTTTTTTTATTTGGGAAAAGCATCAATATGGGATAGGAGCCAGATCATTCGGTTGATACATAAACGGGTGAAGGTTTTAGAGCTCGAACAGCTATCCAATACCTGTTCTATTGAATGCAATGTGGAGCATATTAACGTACTTGCGACGGTGATCCGCGTAGCGTCTAATTTTAATATATCCCGTTTCCATGTGGAACAGAAACTCGCTGTAATCGTCGCCCGTCAGCCGATTGAAGACATGACTTGTATATTGGCCCAACAGCCACATGACGGCATTATTTTTAGTTGGCGGAAAATATTTGACGTCCGATCTGTGCACTACGTTCGTGTCTATATTATTTTCAGAAGTCCTATTTATAAGGGCGACTTTTTGACGAACCCATTGCCAATTAAGCATGCGGTGACTGCAAGTATATCTGTGGGGCACAGTATCCACTTGGTGACAATCTGGACAATGGGCTGTGTCGCTTAGCCCAATCGCATGCAGGCGTTCATTTGTGCTGATAATGTTGTTAACCTTTTTGTAACATGTCGACCTGACCAAGGACGGAAGTACACTGCAGCTGATATTCGCCCACAGGACATCCCAATTGACTCCAGTGTGCATTTATTCGATTTTGTTCTTGCCCTCATATTGTTTCCTGTGCTCCAGAATGTCCTTGGCAGTTAAGGGTCGATGTTGGAGAAGGACCTCGCTCAAGTAGCTCTTTTCCAGATAATATGTGCGGATGTGGGAGAGCTGGTAGTCGATCGTTTGCACATTGATCGGCGGTGCTACGCTTTTCGGCGCGACTGCCTCAAACAACTTTGCCGTAAGGATGTCAGAGTAGTTTTGGATTAAGGATGTCATCCGTTTAATGTACAAAGCCATTGCTTTGGCGTTCAGATCGGTCAGACCCATACCGCCATGCAGAGGGTCGAGGGTCACACTCTTCACGTCAACTCGAAACATTTCCCCCCGCCACAAAAAATTGGTCAACTTGCTCATTATCTGTTTGGCTATGACAGTGGGGATTGGAAAGACCTATGCAACATAATATGCTGGCGACAGGATACATGGATTTATAAATTTAACCCTTTGAATTTGGTCCATGCTGCGATAAACGTTATCTATTAAAGCACCCTTGACTTTGAGCGAGACATTCCGCCAATTCGCCGTTATCATCCTTTGTGGGGGGACCGTCAGTATCGTCCCAAGAGATTTGTGTTCCGTAACATTGTTAGCCCATTCTTGGCCGACATCGTCAAGTCCCCTTATACGTAGATATTTGCTTTTGGTTTCATTCGTTTTTGCACCAGAAGCGGAACAATAGCTTCTGAGGTCTGCCTCCAGTTGAATCGCATCTTCCCTGTTCCTCACGACGATGCTGACATCAACTGCATATGCCCCAACTGCAGTTTTCTTCCCGGCGATCGTTATGCCCGCCATGTGCTCTTGTACTAGCCGCAGCAATGGTTCTACTGAGATGACAAAGAGCGACATGGAAATGGGGCTTCCTTGGGGGACACCCCTTGCGATGTTAATGGGTCTTGTGAGCTGGCAGTTGACGGAGATCGTGGCGGCCAGACCAGTGATCATATTGCGCACGACAGCAATGGAGTCATGCCGGAAGCCCATCCTCCGCATCGTTTCGAAGAGATATTTATGGCTGACACGATCAAATGCTTTATAAAAGTCGACAGAAAGGAGGCCGCAATTAATGGTGCTGGCAGACGACAGAGCGACGAAATCTCTATATTGTGATGTAGTCTGAAATATTGATCGCCCATAAGCATAAGTTTGCTGTTGCCCAATTATGTTTGCGGTCAACGGCATCATTCGTTTGTTTAAAGCTCTCGCAATAATCTTATAATCTGAATTAAGAAGAGAAATCGGCCGGAAGTTGTTAATCTTTTTACATCCCTTATTTTTAGGAATCAACACGATTTTACATTCTTTAAGTTTTGAAGGTACAAACTTTCCCAGCAGGACGTCGTTAACGGCTTGTGTCAACTTATCACCTATGATACCCCAATATCGTTGATAGAATTCGACCGGAAGGCCATCAGGGCCCGGCGATTTCCTTTTAGGGGAGCCGCGAATTATTTCAAAGACATCATCTGGACTAAAAGCCGAAAATAAGCTTAGGTTGTCGTCGGCCGTAATTTTGGAGGTTGTAATCGCAAATAACTGATCCGAATCGTCCTCTTGCGTTGCTTCTGCCTCATACAGGGCACTGTAATACCTGTGGATTTCTCTGATTATCTCGTTTTGCACAGTGAGGACAGTACCGTTTTCTAATCTAAATTCTTCCATGAATATCCGTCGTCGGTTCTTGCAATGTTTAATCAGATGATATAACGCAGCTGTTTCGTTCTCGCTAACAGATCTGGCTTTTGACTTAATTTTAAGACCCTCCAGTTGTTTTCTCTTTAAGCTTAATAATGTCACTTTAATTTTCTTGATGTCGGACAAGCGCCTGTCTGAGCCATCTGCCTGATCATACAAGTCCCTTAAAACCAGGTAGTAAAATTCCATTGTACGGTGAACTGCCCGAGATCTCTCTATACTATAAGATATAATTACTTTCCGTAATTTGGGCTTCGCCTTGCGGGTCCACCACTCCAAAACACTCGGAAAGTTGTGTACAGAGCGCAAGCAAAATTCCCAAGGTGTCTTTAATTCGGCCTCGAGCTCGTCGTCTGTTAAAAGGCCGACATTCATGCTCCACTGATTCCTAAACCAGTGAGTTGGTTGCCGGTCTAATTTTATGCAGGCACTCACACTACAGTGATCAGAGAAGCTGACTGGAGTGATTTCCACTTGTAGCAAGTTCCTCACTATGTGACTTGACATATAGATTCTATCACCCCTGCTACTGGAATTATGTGAAATGTGCGTGTATTTCACAAGCGTGGGATACTTAACTTCGCACGCGTCCCTCAGTTTCATTTGGGAGACAAGAAAGTTTAATTCAGGGGAATAATTAAAATTGGGGGATTGATCTTTATGATGCAATACACAATTAAAATCGCCTGCAATGATCAAGTTTGGAGAGTCTCTCCGCAATAAGTAAATGATATCCTCCTTAAAAAACTGCGATCTGTCAGCGCGCCGTGCACTTCCAGATGGTGCATACAGATTGATTACACTGACGCCCATGATATTCACGCCTATGCCCCGCCCAGAGTCTAACTTTCCGACATCGGTTAGAGGTATTCCTTCCCTGACTAAAATGGCTGTGGCAGCACTTAATTCGGGAGCGAAATTGATTATTGCAACATAGCCGGGAATATTAATTTGCCATGTTGCAACCTCTTGTAAAAGGGCAATATCTGTACCAGAGTCAAACAAAAATTGTTTTAATAAAGCAAGTTTTAACTCTGACGTAATCCTATTGATATTAAGGGAGGTGATAATATAGGCCTGTAGCATATAGGTAATGAGATGTAAAGGTATAACAAAACGATGGCATCGAGCTCAAGAGTGCCGGCTGCAGAATTATAAAAGGTATAATGTGAGCAGCCATGAGAGGATTATTGGATCAAGCAGCTAAAATAAAAACCATAACAAGTGATACACTACGAATCATAGGCCGGTTGTAGCAAAAACGACACAGTGAATGCTGCGAACTATAACCGGATAAGAGGACAGAAAAAACACGAAGAAGCTTTGCAATCTTAGGCGACAGCATGGAAAAAACCTTGTACCAGCGGAATTACTACTGTGGAGCATGGGCTTCGCCGAGGTCTTTGATGTTGTCATCACCGAATCGTTCCCTCACAATTTCATAACTAATATTTCGGGGTACTACATCCGCTTGCGACGAAGAGGAATTGCCCTTGTTGCGAGGAGCGGAGAGATTTGGCTGTGGATTGAGCCTTCGTCGTGGGGCTTTTTGAGGTCCCGAAGTTTTTGTGGATTCTTTGAGACGCGGTCGTGTCGTTGCCACAGCACTGCCGCCGGCAGCTGGCAGGTTGGCAAACACTTTCACTTGTTTACTGCCGCCCGGAACTTGTTGTCGGGCGTTAGCTGTAGCGCGTTGTTGACACAACACTTCCTCACTATGTGCGCGTTGTAGCGGCTGTTGTCCTTCGGGCGCGGCACTCGAAATTGGAGGTTCCTGTTCATGACCCGGCGTCTCAGAATTCGGCATCCCCTCAAGACCATCCACACTGGCTTCAAAATTTACCCGCATAACATCATCTGGTACTAAATCCTCCGCGATTGATGGTTTTGGTTTCCGGGCTGCAGGAGTCGTGTGAGATACTTCCTCATCTGAATGCTCATCACTACGTTCCAGCGGCCTTTTCTTTTGCTGAGATTCGCTTTCAAGACAAACTGGCGCAGCAGTTTGCCGTCCTACGAGTGGTGGAAACGCATCAGCGGTTATGGGCGGGGTCTCGGAGGTAGTTGCCTGGGGAGCATCAACATCAGGGTGTGCAAAAGAATCAGAAGTATCTACTGCCATTACCACGTTAAGTGTTAATCGACGCCGTGGCTGGAGATTATTTTTTAAGACAGAAACTCGGCGGAGGCAGTCCTGGCGAAGATGTCCTAGTTCATTGCAGATATGGCAAGTGGGTGCTTGACCAGAATATATAATGTGAGCCTTATAACCATCGACCGTAATGTGAGAAGGAATGTTCATTTTTACTTGCATGTCCACAGATCTAATCCCATTAAAACACTGTAATTTGTAGTGAGACGACCACTTTTCGTTGACAACTTCTTTAACCCCACCAAACTTAGAAAGTGCATCTTTAATTTTAGCATTGTCAATCTCTATGGGCAAGTTAAGTACTGGAACTGTCTGAATCGAGGTATCGGCACGTGTTACAGTAACCATACTAGTGGTGCCGTCGCGATGAGCAAAAGGGACTTGTTTGCCGATTTTTTCAACAAATCGATCAACTGCTACTGGACTGAGAAACTTGACAAACACGCAATAACGATCAGAATCTAGCTGGGTGGTGTGCACAGAATCAGAAGTGATGCCTATTACCTCGGTTAGCCAGTCATGAATCTCGAGGGCGGTCGGTTGAACTCGGCGGGTATCCTTGTCAAAGCCAAAAACCAGGGTGTTTATCCGGATGGTGGTAGACATGGCGCTGCAGCTGTAGGGAATCCGGTCAAGCCCGAATCCCGTACAAGATCGGCAAGTTGCTGACGAAAAGGATGACCACAAAAAATTACAATACACGTGAATCACTCGGAACACCGAACACACAACGGCAAGCAGTAAACACTGGCGAGAACACCGTCGACGCGGAGCAACCAGCTAGCACGTCCGACCGCGGCGACAGCGAAAGCCGGAATGGTGAGCCTTAACTATATGTATGTGAAGATGGTATCAGTTCTTTCAGACATGTCCGAAAGAACAGATACCATCTTGAAATAAATATTTAAAAATTTTGTGTACAGTGGTACCTCCACTCAGATGTATCACAGGGAGAGATTATAAGCTAACGATTTCTCTTACAGGTAATTAACTGAAAGGAAGCATGGTAATGTGATTTCACTTACAGTTAGTAGTTTTGACAACAGTATAACATACGAGGGCTATTCGGAAAGTAAGGTGCCATTGGTCGCGAAATGGAAACGATAGAGAAAATCAAATAATTTGAAACTGTCAGCTATACCTTCCAGTTGCTTCTCTACCTTCACGCCGCTCCGACTGAGACATCTGTCGTAGCACAGTAACTACTTTCCAATAACCTCGTCATAAAAATACGCCGCCTTTTCTGTCTGTCGATTAGCTAGGCTGATATGGAGCTTGTCGTCTTGATAACCAATGGTTCACATAAAAAAAAGATGAAAATTAGAGAGAGACAGGTCCGGGCTGCATGGTGACGGATCACTTTCCATCCAAAACGCTGCAGGAGCATCTTAATTGCCCCTGCAGAGGTTGGCCGAGGATTGTGATGAAGAAGGAAATACATGGCAGTTACATTCATAAAAAAGACTCTGAGCACTATGGGACTTAACTTCTGTGGTCATCAGTCCCCTAGAACTTAGAACTACTTGAACTTAACTAACCTAAGGACACCACATACATCCATGCCCGAGGGAGGATTCGAACCTGCGACCGTAGCGCAGTTACATTCAGAGGGCTGCAAGAAATCAGGCGAAATCTCTCGCAGGCAATCGTTCTTGGCCGGAGACCAAATTTTCTAGGCATCTTTAAATGATCCTGTGCGCTGCACGCCGACGGGCACAATAGAGACACTGCCCCACACGTCTATCTAAAGTTTCGTCGGGTTTTCATTGTAGACCTCGTTTCGTCGTCGATCGGAGTTTACTTTCCTAATAATCTCATAGATTTACTCATTTTCGTTTCGTCGTGCCTCGATGTATTGTTCAGGTACCATAAAAGTTCTTAAATTTGTCATTTACAGTCCATGGTATGCCTTTTACGTTAGTTTCCTTAAATATATTACTAGCTGATAGAAAATTATATTAGACCTGGAAAACATAAAATACTTAATGTTTTCGAGTATTTAGCTCGTTAGTCAGCTAACTGAGCATTGTAAACATCTTACACATACACTGAGCAGCCAAAACATAAGACTGAATGCCGTCTGGCGTCGCTACGTGTACGTGATGCGGAAAGGTAGCAAGAGGCGAACGATGAATTATTCCAACGATGATTCGGGCACTAAACGTGGGAAATCTACTGGTGTATGCTAATCTAACATATGTTAGATTCTTAGGGCCTGCTTCTTGGGCCCAAGCTTCTCGGAAACGGGGACTCTAGTCAGATGTTCATGAGCTACTATTGGAGCATATGTGGGATATAGTTGAAGGACCGTTAAATCGAAGGTAGGTAAAATCATTGAACATGGAAGTCGGCGGCTTGCACCATCTGTAAAACGGGATGGCAGTGATCTGTAGTTCATCTGACGAAATTTTACAGTGCTTGAAGGGCATACACAGACGGAACAAAAACTGCAGCACCAAGGAGTTGTGCGACATGAACGGTAGATGGGAGATACCTTACTACGTCTGACGTCTATTAAAATTTCGCTCCATTTGCATAAGAGTGGCTCTGTTAGCGCCACTATAGGGGTGCAAATCAGGTTTGCCTTAAATTTTATGTTAATCGAGAATGCCTTTATGGGGACAAAGAGGCTATTTTCATTATCTCATAGAGTTCAAACGATGGGAACGAGTAGCTGGATGTTCTCCTGTGATACTTCAGAAAGACTTGGAAGGAATGTAGCCGCTGTGCATGGTTGCTGGGAGCGGTCTTCACGGGAATGTACCGTCACAAGAAGACTGGGCTGCGGACGGTCATGTGACGCTACCGAGAGAGAAGACCATGGTGTACGGCGTATGGCTCTAGCGCCGGTAGTAGAAATTTGAGCAGCAGTTGACACCATAATGATCCAAAGAACTGTTACAAGTTACTTACTCCAAGGACAGTTCCGATACCTTGGATCTTGTAGCTATAGAAATGTAAGAACCAATCGACAACGTCAGAGCAGATACGAGGATTAGCGATGATCACTCTTCATAGCAAATATAAGAAGACTAGGGGAGTGTTTCTCCTAGCAAAATCAGATAAGGACTTTTTACCATCTCACTTTGACACTGAAATGACATCAGTTAGTTCCAGTAAGTTGGACATAGAGGAATTATGAGTAAAGTTTAAGCAGATTGGAAATCATGGTCTGCAGAGTTATGTGGCTTTTTTTTTTCTTTTTCATCGGTCTTCAGACTGGTTTGATGCGGCCCGCCACGAATTCCCCCGCCGCTGGGTAGCCAGGCGGTCTTGGGGCGCCATGCCACAGTTCATGCGGCTCCCCCTGTCCGATGTTCGAGTCCTCCCTTTGACATGTGTGTGTGTGTCGTCCTTAGCGTAAGTTAGTTTAAATTAAATTAATTAGTGTGTAAGTCTAGGGACTGATGACCTCAGCAGTTAGGTCCCATAGAACGTACGACAAATTTCCAATTTCCAAATTTGTACCATGTGTTCCATCTCTATCTTCCTCTACAGTTTTTGCCCTCTACAGCTCCCTCTAGTACCATGGAAGTCATTCCCTCATGTCGTTAACAGATGTCCTATCATCGTGTCCCTTCTCCTTGTCAATGTTTTCCACACATCCCTTTCCTCTCCGATTCTGTGCTGAACCTCCTCAGTCCTTACCTTATCAGTCTACCTAATTTTCAACATTCATCTGTAGCACCACATCTCAAATGTTTCGATTCTCTTCTGTTCCTGTTTTCCTACAGTCCATGTTTCACTACCATACTCCAGACATACATTCTCAGATATTTCTTCCTCAGATTTTGGCCGATATTTGATATTAGTAGACTCCTCTTGGCCAGGAATGCACTTTTTGCCAGTGCTAGTCTGCTTTTGATGTCCTTGCTTCATTCGTCATTGATTGTTTTTTATTGCCTAGGTAGCCGAATTCCTTAACCTCATCTACTTCATGACCATCAATCATGATGTTAAGCTTCTCGCTGTTCTCATTTCTACTACCTAGACTTACACACTAATTAATTTAATTTAAACTAACTTTCTGTAAGCTTTGTCTTTCTTCGATTTACTCTCAACCCTACTCTGCACCATTTAGCGTGCATTTCACTAACATAAAACCACTGCCACATGGTGTCAAGCGAGAGCTCATTGGACGGCAGCGGCAGATCCGTTGTGTTTGTGTTTTGTGATGAAAGTTGCTTCTGCCTCGGTGCCAGTGACGGCGGTATATTGACTGTAATGAGGCTAGTAGAAGGACTGCAAACAATCTGACTACGTGCCATACACACTAGACCTAAAACTGGAGGTTTGGTGTGGGACCAGATTTCGTATGACAGCAGAAGCACTCTCGTGGTTATCCAACGCACCCTGATTGCAAATTTGTGCATCTATCTGGAAATTCGACCTATTGTGGTGCCATTCATGAACAGCACACCAGGGGCTGTTTTCCAACCGAATAACGCTCGCCCACATATCACTGTCTTAGTCCAATAAGCTCTACAGAGATTCCAAATTTTGCCTCAGCCTCTTCGGCATTCAGATCTGTCTCCAATCGAACACATATGGGACAGCATCGGTCGACAACTCCAGCGTCATGCACAAACGGTGTTAACCGTCCTTGTATTGACCGACCAAGTGCCACAGGCATGGGGCTTCATTCTACAAACTGACGATTGGCACCTGTACAACACAATGCATGCACTTTGCATTCTTGCATTCAACATTCTGACTGTTACATCCCTTGTTTAGGTAGCAGCATTTCACATTTGCCATGGCTTATCTCGAGCTTCAATCGCTTAAATATGTTAGCTAGACAAATGTATCCCCGGAAATTCATTGCTGTACTTTGATTACTTTCTGATTTTGAGATTATTTTCCTATTAGTGAAGAACAAACAGCTGCAATTTTGTTTTAATAGTTTTGTGTAACTCTTAGTTTCGGTGCCTCATTGGAACCGTCTTCAGGCTCTTATACAAGAAATCAGATATCTCATCCAGCCGTTAGTGCTATTATAAAGGATCACTATGTCCGACTGGATTCCGTAGACTCCTATAAATTTGTCAGTCGAGGTGAAGCCTTCCCACCTGTAACGTCGTCAACCCCAGCCTTTTAATGCTTCGTGTATACGTCCCTGAAGACGGAGTTAGTGGGGCACCAAGACTAATAGCTACATAAATTTACCAAGTGAAAATAAGGCCCTTGGTATCTATTTTCTTCAGGTTATCGACAGCTGCAGTCCCATACAATCCACACAAGATGGACCAACAGAGAGCATAGTGCTGGCTCAGGTGTTTCGGGGCACATCGTCCAAAGCAAATTATTGAGCTTGGAAGCTCTACGTGATCCCAGGTTGACCTAACGACATTGTCACTTACGACTGCAGTGGGCACCGAGTTGATGAGACTGGAAACAAGTCGCCTGGTTGACTGAATTACGGTTCTTATTACACCTGACAGATGATCGTCTCCTGCTTAGCCGTCATCGAGGCGAATGCTGCTCAGAACATGTGCCGATCCAACGCGAAACTATTGGGACTACGAGACCTTCACTTTGACTGACATGGGACCTGTGACAGCTACTGAAGCTACCAAGGCAACAGACGACTACGTATACGTTGTGGATCACCTGTATCGCTTAGTAGTATATGTCGTTCACGACATCTCCCAGAATTATGACTGCCCTTATCACATGGCCAGATACGAGCATCAGTGGTTTGAGGAGCATGTTAAGAACTGACGTTTATGTCTTGCCTACCAAATCAGACTCTTATGAGCCCTAGTGAGGCACCTAGGACGTTATGGGGAGCTGAATAGCGCTTACAAATTTCCTGTTGCTTACGGTAATTTCATGACTTGTGTGTAGATATTTGGTGCTGTATCAAATCAGAAGATGACAAATTGTTCTTCCATTGGTGCTCGTAAATGAACTTAGGGTACATGCTTCTTGGAAAAGCGAGATCTGATCTACTAGTTTTCCGATTTGTGAGTTTTCAGCATTGTATAGTGGTAGCCACTGTGTGAAATGAGATTCAAATCCTCCTACAGAAATCGCTATTTACCTTTATATGTTAAGTTACTTTAAGAACTTATGGGTAAATTTGGAAAACAGATTTCTTAGTACGTTAAAATAATATATATTAGTTCACAGTATATAGGCAAGTGGTTGTTTAACTGTGTTACCAGAAGTCTCGCAAAGTTGTTGACTCATTTACTTCAATGTTTTACACAGTATTCTAATAAAGAAAACTTCCTGGCAGATTAAAACTGTGTGCCGGACCGAGACTGCAACTCGGGACCTTTGCCTTTCGCGGGCAAGTGCTCTACCAACTGAGCTACCCAAGCACGACTCACGTCTCCTCCTCACAGCTTTACTTCTGCCAGTGGCAGCTGTGAGAACGGGGCGTGAGTCATACTTGTGTAGCTCAGTTGGTAGAATACTTGCCCGCGAAAGGTAAAGGTCCCGAGTTCGAGTCTCAGTCCGGCACACAGTTTTAATCTGTCAGGAAGTTTCATATCAGCGCACACTCCGCTGCAGAGTAAAAATCTCATTCTATTCTAATAAATGTTCACAGTGACATGAACTACTTATTTTTTAAAACGTACCGAGTATAAATATACAAGAGGGGACGTCGTTAGCAAAAATATCGAAATGTTCTTCATCGATTTATGTCACAGTTTTACACGCTTCTAGAAAGAACATTTGAGTCGGAATAGGCTAAATATTTTTCGTTACTTATAAATATTCATCTATTACGTAACATGAAAGGGTTGTTAGTAAAGGCTGCGTAAAGTTTGTGACCGATTCATTTCAGATTCTTGCACGATATTCTACTAAGTTTAGGAAGAGACATGGGCTACACCTTTTTTTCTGTATACCCATGAAGTCTTTGAATGTATATATGCAATGTAAAGCGGGGAAGTTGCTAGCAAAAATCGCTAAAATTTCTTGTACGCTTTACTTCAGACTTTTACACAACACACTAATAAACATTTTATCGGACATAAGAAACTTATTTTTAATATGTTTGTAGTATGTGAATATAAGTATACTATAAGAACGAGAAACGTTATTAGCAAACGTCTAGAAAAATTCGTCACCAATTTACTTCAGATTTTTACACGATTTTCAAATTAACATTTGTGTAGACACGGGATGTGTATTTTCCATGAATACATTTATTAGCAAAAGTCGTGAAAAGTCTTGAGAAGATGAGAGGTTAGGAGTAAGAGGATAAAGGGAGGGGGAAGAGCAGATGGACAAAGAGAGGGGACAGAAGGAGATCAGAGCAGTTATTCTATTCTGTAACATATTTAGAAATTGCGAAGACTTGCTGGGTTCGTTAGTTTGATATAAATGCTAATTTTGTTTAGAATAAATCTTTTACAGAATATTACATTAAAAACATACCTTAGAAGCAAACTGGAGTAGTAGTGGACGTTAAAAAGCCTTCCGCTTACCGAAAAGATTAAAAGATGTGGCTCCCTAGGAGAACTGCATTTAAAATAATTACATCTCGCAATGAAAGAAACCAAATGTGAGAATCAGTAGTGCACCCCGTCTCTGTAATGTCTGTGTGGTGTTCATTCGTTCTGTTCCGCTGTATGATCGTATGATGATAATGCCAAGAAACCCAGACACGGGGAGCACAGAATTATGATCACCCGGAACGGCAGCGCATTTGGCTCAACGCCACAAATCGATCCGCTTGCGGTCAACGGCCACTAGACGGAAAGATGGAACGCCACCGCTAATGGTTAGAGATGAGTAATCGCCGGTGCTTTCTTACGACATGCAGCTGGCTCGCGATGTGAACAAATGGACGTACTTCCGCTTTCGGGTAGAATGTCGTACTTCCTCTGTCGCGAGTCTGGACTAATGTGCTGGTAGACATCGAAATAGCTGCAAACTTCAATGAGTACTTCCATAGTCTCCAGAGCTACTCTACAATCTTGTTTTCATTTTTACGAAAGAAATTTATGAGCGGCGAGTTTACGATATTATGAACCATAAACACTGTCGTTGTTGGAAGACGAGCTTTTGACGCTATAAGAATTCTGAAATAGTGTAGTTGGGAGAAAGGGAATAAATCACTTGTGAATCAAAATTGAAATACGGTGGCATACAACGGATGAGATGTTGAGTGTGAGACCATTCCACTGCACACGACCGAAATCACACTCTATTTAGCACTAAAGAAAAACATACAAAAGCGCAGCTATATTTACCTGGAAACGAGGTAGGCATATCGGCTTACAAGGACGTTGACACAACTGTGCAGATTAGAAGGTGTACACTACCTTCCTGACATTACAGGAAGTCTTCAAAGAAAACTTGTGTGTAAGTGTCAGCTATGATCTACGACTGTGGTTTAGTATAATGACTGGTAAAAAACTTAGGTCTTAAACTAAGCCCTAGCAAATCAATGTTCATCTTCATATAATACCGAAAAAAGTTCAGTGGAAATTTTCATAATAGAGATCATTAGTGCTTTTCGCATGAGCAGCTAAATTTGAAAGAACGAACTGTTATAGCTTGTAACACTATAACTTAGACACTACATACCTTTTGTTGGTTCATTTTGCTTTCTGTTTTGTTCAACATTCCATTGTTGAACTTCTGTAAATGTTATTAGATTGAATCGATAATACAAAATTTTATACTCCTTTCTTTGTAAAAAAACTTTGATGTCATGGTTTGATTCTATGCAATGTAGTGTATCTGTCACTTAAATTCTTTGTCTTATTTGCAGGGAACAATACCTACTGTACATAGTTGTAATTTTGTTTAAATAATTGTTTATAGAAATGTCAATATGTGCAAATGTTCTGTTTTGTTCAATATGTTTGGTTACTGTTATGTAAACTGCAGACGTTCACTTAGGGTTCAGAGATATTTGTATGTAAGAGGTGGTGTAGTTCCCCTTGGGAACGGAATTGAGTAGCGCGCGCAAAATATGGGTATGGATAGAAAGGTGGAACCAAGAGTCAGTCGCGGACGAGCTACCAAAGTATCAGCTGCTCATGTAAAAGTTGTGTATTGTGATGGTTCCGAGAGAGGCTTTTCCTGACGCTTTTCAATGCCTCGGATGGATGGATAAAGAGCTGCAACTATTCTGAAATTGGTATCTATCATCGCCACCAAGAAATGGCAGGGTCCAGCAACTCTACCCGCAAATCGACCTACCAACATGCACTCGCCACCACATTGCGCAATCACTGTAATGGAACAGTAGAACTATAGTAATGTACAGTGAAGGATCAGCTCATTGGATGTTTTAGTGGGTTCAAATATAAGGTAATTTTTAACTGAATTTATGCACCTACTGAACCGTGATTTATTTTCAAAGAATATTCGTAAGCATTTATTTTATTTACTAGCGATTCATCAAGGACATAAACACATTTTATCACACTATGTACGCATGGAAGTAGTTGCCAGGGAGTAACTGATGAAATCATAACCAAATTCCTTTTAACAAATGGGAATTTTATTCACTTTAATAGTACCTAAAAGCATTTTTTTAAAAGAAACAGATTTAAAATTATAATCAGAAAGCACCCTCTAAATATCAAAGATACAATTTGTTCAGAGACCGAAAGAAACAAGTTTTGACTGTATGAGCTTTTGGGCAGAGAACCTTGCCACTCCCTTTTGACACGGCCGTTATTACGACCGCTAAAAACAGCCTCTGAAAGACTACACTGGTGCGAATCGGCAACTCACCCGATTACTTTAAACTAAGAGTTTTAACAATTTACACAAGCATACAAACTATGCACCCCTTGTAGGAGGGATGGAAATGGTACAAAACAATAACAATTAAAATATTAACCTTTCGACCAACGGTGCAACTTGATTTTAACTTCTAAGAAAAGTCTTACGGTGAGAGGGTGGCAACTTTATATACTAAAATGATCATGTAAATAAAAGCCAATGAAATGCAATTTTATATAAAATTCTACAAGGTTGGAGAAACAATAGTTAAGATGCTCTACAGCACACAGATACCGCCTCTCAAGATCATAGGCAATAATATCAAAGTATCCAAAGATCAAAACATATTTCAGGTATTAGGCCGTTACACTCCAAGCAATAAATTCGTTAACACACCAAATCCGACAAACATGACAGAGGCAGCTACTAACGTACGGTAGATTGATAGGGAGATTACCGAAAAACGCGAACAGCAGGTAGCTCTAACCCGCTCCTACTCCACAAGGGAAAAACGGACCACCCAGTTTATAAACAACCACCTTTCCGCGGGTGAGCAAACGGAGGAGAATGGTGGGACGACCCAAAAACCAAACGGCTGGTAACCTCACCAAGAAAACAAGTAAAATTTAACAAGAGTAAATCAAACAACATATCATCAATCCCTTAACTTCTAATAGACTGCGATTTCTCGAGAAGACATGACGCAGCACCCCCAAATTGCTCTCCGGAACCTTCCGCTGCCAGCCGCTTCAACGGACGCAGGAAGGCGCGCCGATTTCCCGTCTCACGGTGTCGCTCCTCGCACCGGCCAGACTGATGTCGTGGGTTGACTCCAGTTGCTCTCGTGTCGACCGTGAAGTCACTACCCCTCACAATACGCCGCGGCCCACGGGACTCACGTGGCGACCTCACATGCACCGACGCTCAAGACGGACAAGTCATCTTGTGTCTCAGTGAACGACTGACCAACCGATCGATCCAACCGCCAATGACCATTGCCTGCATATTGGCGGCCTAACGCGCAGACTCAGATGCAGGAGCTAAGCCCCGACCGGGCGACCACTCGCTGAGTTCTCTTACTGGCGGAGTGGAAGACTCTCATTTTTCCGGCTTTAAAGGTTGATCCGAACGAGAGATATACCAGCACTCCGAACGACAGACAGACACTAACTGCCTAACAAACGCAGACGAGAGACAGACTAGCAAGCTGGGGACGAGAGACTGACCCAGACTGGTCGACTGGCGAGCTCATAGCGCCCCTTAAATGCACGTGAAGAGGCATCATTTCCCCTTTCCCACCAGAGGGAGACACCAAAACTACGATTTCCACAGCGGCGCCACCGCCAGAAACGGAGGGCGACTGCTTCAAACTACGCGTTGCCGTGTGCTCTTTAACTTTTACACCTCTCAGGTTCCTCTCCGTTTGAACTGTGATTACCGAGTGTCCTTCTTGTGAAAAAAATAAACGCCTCAAAGCGAAACAGGTATTAAATAATGTTGTTTGATCTTTGGTAAGAAGGGAGTATTCAGATTTACTGTGGATTTGGTAAAATTGTGGGAGGTAGTAAATGTAGCTTTGTGAAAACCTCCCAGCGATGGAAACAGTCCAATTTAAAGGTTTGTGTACTTTCAGATTTACTTATTTAATCATTGACTTAAAAGTAGGAGACTGTACTAATAAAGACAATTTGCTGTTACTTTTAAAAAAATTTAAAGTACTTAAAACTGAGGCTTATAAAGTTTTGCTTGGTTAATGATCAAAGTGCTGCCTGTTGTAAATTTTAAAAGGTGAGTCAGTTTTTTTTTTTTTTTACAAATTTGTCAATATTGTGTATCACTGCAGTAAAAGTCGTGAACTGCATTTGTGGAAAGTTATATACTCATGTTTGCTATGTGTTTGTCTCTCTTGTATATTGGAAGTGCATATTAATGGTGTAACAGGAACCACAATTTGTCTATTGTGCTCATGCTACATAACGATTAATAGAAAGACCACTATATATGAAAATAGCAACTTCTTCAATCAAACAGTGAGAAGTAGTTTGTTAGTGAACTCCATTTAATTTTCATTCTAAGTAGAAAGGTGTTTAGTGGTGGGAGACTTAATCTATGCACAATAACTAATTTTGCTGTGAACCATATCCATATTTCATGTCAGAAAAGAATTTGTTTGAAAAGTAATATTAAACCTATGTCAAATTTACGATTCTACAATGTATATTAATAGTAACGTTATTGAGACCATTCAGATTGACTAAATCCTCAAGGTAATAGTGTTTTCTGTTATCTGTTATATTTGTGCAATTAGTTTGTTCTGCTGTGTCAGCTCCAACCTTAACGTGAACATACTGTATGCAGGTACCAGAGTTCATTGCACTGTCGTGTGACAAGTTATAGGCTGTGTTTGCCCATTGGAGTTACTTATTTTCAGTTCTTGAACAAGATTGTTACTCATTCTTATGCCTAATTAGGCTGGCGACCGTTTTTATTATTATTTGAACGCTGTGGATAGGTAAATCATTGTTTGTTACTGTTTAAATAATTACGTAATTCTGACTTTCACTTCCGATAAGCCACCTCCGTTAGGTACATCTCGGTCATCACAACAAAATTCCTTTCAGAGGGTAGCACTGCTGTGTTGCTTGATACCATAATTGCTTTAACAAGATAATTCCATTTTACGATCTGCATCCAACTTCAAGGTTAGGGTATAGCAGTAGCACACGGTAGTCTTATACGTGGCTTTTCCGTGACAGGACTATTTGTTCTGTTAGGACAGAGTGCGTAATAAACCAAATTTTATTCATTGATAGCACAAGCTACGTAAATGCAGTTGCAGACTTGTCGTAATAAATATGTCTGTGTAACATTCGGTTGTTTAATTATATCAGTTGTTGCCATGTTCTTTTACGTGCGTGCTACCGGATAGGTACAGTGATTTCCACACCACCTCTGTCATCTGTTAGTTTCATACACTGTCCAGTCTCAGTAATGTGATCACCTGCCAAAAGCCTGAATAACTACATTTTGCAGCGCGAACCGCTGTCACACGTGCAGGAAGAGAGTAAATGAGGTTCTGAAAGGCACCAAGAGAGATGTGGATGCATACTGACTCATATTCCGTAGCAAGCTGCGAGAGGTTTCGAGGTTTATGATCCATGGCGCGTACAGCCCGACCTGCTGGTAAATGCCTTCAGTCGAGGAAAAACAAACTGCTTGTATGGGTGGACATGGTTTTCAAGTATAGACGGATACTTGCGTTGATACATTGTTCTTGCAGAGTGACAGCATCAGACAGGTAACGCAACGAAAATAATTCCGGCGCCTTAACGCTCCCTCCTCCGGCATGGACCCTTCCTGCGATTGTGGCAACGTGTTCGGTTTCAGACGTTTCGCGTCGTACACGCCAAGGACCAACTGAGAAGGCCGTCCGTGGCTACTCAGTGGACGTCTAGTAGCGGTATTGGTGTGCAGATATCAGCTTTCGTCGTCCATGAACAGCAGTAAGCATGGGTGACGAAACGGGCACTTGCTGCGACAGAGGCCCATACACCGCTGCGTTCATTGAATGGTCGTTGAAGACACTGTAGTTATCCCCTTGTTTCCCTGGGCGGCCAGTTGCTCAACAACAACACACCTGTTCGCCCGTAAACATTTACATAGCCATTATTCACCCATGTTATCTACCGCCCGTTTACAAACTAAACCGTTTCTGAAAGCTTTCCACAATCGGTCCAAAAGCCAATGGTCGTGCTCTTCTGAGCGCCAGATAAATCACCCCGTTTTCTACCTACGACGACGACTGCACTGTTGTCCACGTTACCCAGACATGCTTTGTATAATCCTCTAGTGCCGCCACCTGCAGCGACTTAGGCCTGCAGAGTGAGACAGCGCGGGTGGGTGAGTAAGAGAGAGAGACAGTGAGCACTCTGGTGGTGTCGCAATCTATTCTCCGCGCCAGTCTCTACCGGCACGCCATTGTTTAGTCCACTCTTCAGGCACTTTCAAACTTACAAAAGGTCTAAATTTTATAAACTTCCAGTACGTTTTTTGTAGGTGTTCTGTTGTGTACAGTCCAAGTTTTCGACATCGAGAACACTTTGCTAACCTAAAACTCACGAAAATTTATAGCCTCTCTTTCTAATTAGTTAGTTATTTAGTTCCATGCCCTACAGATCAAAGATTTTTATTGCTATATATTGATCTCCTTTCAGAGTCACTGACAGCTTCAACAATAGGTAATGAAGGTCACTTTTCCCTTTAGTGTAGTAGGTATGCACATCACTGTTGTTCATAAATTGTGATGGATATTTTATGACAAATTCCATTAGTGATAATACCTATTGTGACGGTGCAGTTAAAATGCCTAGCTCCTTGAAGAGGTATCTACATGATGCCCCGTGGGTGAGCATCACATATTGCTCTTACTGCTCGCTTTTGTGCAATCAATAGTTTCTTTCTAAGTGATGACATAATCCAGAAACTCATTTCCTACAACACTATTAAGTGGAAAAACAAACTATATCAGGAGGTTTATACGTTTGTTTCCAGGGTTAACAATTACATGGGAAACAAAAGTAGGTGAACTTAATTGTTTTGGGAAGCTCAGTAATAAGGTTCTTCCAATTCAAGTTCTCATCAATATGTTCATCCAAAAACCTAGAGCATTCTATTACCTTAATAACTCCTGTTGGTGTTATACAGTACTGAATGTAGAGTGTTTCTTCAACATTTAGGGATGGTCCATTTTCAAAGAGCCGCGTAACAGTTATTTGGAAAATCGTCTAAGAATTCTTCTGTAGTTTTCTCACTAATGAGATTTATTACAACACTAGTATCATCTGCAACATTTACCAAGTTTGCTTGTTGAATGTCAAGTGGAAGGTCATTCTCAAATACAAAGAATAAGGGTTCAAAAAATGGCTCTGAGCACTATGGGACTTAACATCTGAGGTCATCAGTCCCCTAGAACTTAGAACTACTTAAACCTAACTAACCTAAGGACATCACACACATCCATGCCCGAGGCAGGATTCGAACCTGCGACCGTAGCGGTCGCGCGGTTGCAGACTGTACCGCCTAGAACCGCTCGGCCACTCCGGTCGGCTAAGAATAGGAGTGGACAATAAATTGAACCTGTAGGACAACCTTTGTGATTTTCACCCCAGTCGCTAACATTTTCTGCATTTCCGACATTGACTTAATTTGTGAGCACAAACATTTGCATACTTTTTGTCATGTTTCATTCAGACCAGTGGTGTGTAAAGCCAACAGTTCGATAAAGCTTGAATTTTTCTTAAAGGGTTTCATGATCTCACAATCGAAGGCCATAGAGATATCACAAAAAAATACCAGATTCCGATACCTTTCTTATGAAGTTATTTAAAAATTGCATATTTTAGCCGTCCTGGAAAAATTCCTATTGCCTGAGATGCATTATATGTATCACTCAGGACATTATTTTTGAAGTTGGAACAATTTTTCGGAATTTCATCTCAGATTCCATCAACGCCACAAGAGCATTTTTTAGAATGTTTATAATCGCATTAATTTAAGTGAAGGATATTGATGTTACTTCTAGTTGGTTAAATACTTGTGGAATGATGTTTTTATATTTTCTTTTAGTTTTTTGAACTGAAAAATTTAATCATATATTTGCTGCATTTAAAAAGTGATTGTTACGAGTACTAGCAAATTGTGAATTATCATGCATAACATTGTGATTTACTTTACTGGTTACGGAATCTCCTACACTGACTAGCTGTCATGTCCACTGTTTAGCAGTGTACCACGTAATTTTAATCTTACTATCTGCATTAATTTTTTCTTGCAGTATATGTATCCCTTGCACTCTACGACCAAAGGCCCTAAGACCTTTCTTGTAGAGCTTACCTTGTATACAATTTTGACGGTCAGATGTGTATTTACACCATACACCCATCAAGATACGAGAGGGTACCCAAAAATAGAACTATTTTTAAAAGCCATATATTTTCAAATCGTTTACAAAACAACCCTATCCGTTGAAGATACTCTCCATTACAAGTAATACACTTGTCCTACCTGTGGTTCCACTGTTAAGAGAAAATGGTTCAAATTGGTCTGAGCACTATGAGACTTAACATCTGAGGTCATCAGTCCCCTAGAACTTAGAACTACTTAAACCTAACTAACCTAAGGGCATCACACACACATCCATGCCCGATGCATGATTCGAACCTGCGACCGTAGCGGTCACTCGGTTCCAGACTGAGGCGCCTACAACCCCTCGGCCACTACGGCCGGCGGTTCCACTGTTAAACATGTTTTTTGCTGTGATCTTTAGAAATGGCTGACAGCTTTCAAATAGGTATCCTTTCATGCCCCTTTTCAATCGTGGAAATATGAAAAAGTTGCACGGAGCCAGGTCAGGCGAGAAAGGCGCGTGGGACAGTGGAACCACGCCATTTTTAAAACTGTCCAACAGAGATGGCTTTGTGTGCAATTTTTCGTAGATGGACGTCCCGAACGTGTTTTTTCATTAATAGACATGTCGCCATTTTTAAATCCAGCATACCACTCGTACAACTGAGTTTTTCCCATAGTGTCTTCTTGGTAAGCTGTTTTCAACGGTATAACAGTTTCAGCAGCATTTTTACCGAGTAGAAAACACAGTTTCACAGCTACACGCTGTTCACGGAAACTTGCCGCCATAATAAACAAAACAAGAACAAAACAGCGCTAGCAAATACGATCACTGTAAATGAACAGAACAAGTGAGTTCGATCACACAGGTAGCAGTGCACTCCCAGTAGTTGCAGTACACACGCCTAGCGGCAGAAATGCGTACCTCACAAGCTCCGCCTAATGTTTCACCCCATTGTACATTGCGTCACATGAACGGCAAAACTGCCAAATCATGAAAAACATTTAAAATGATGGTTTTCATCATTATAATTTTATGCTTTTTAAAAGATGATTGTATATGCATCTAATGGTGAGATCTGATCATGAAGTTCTGCCGTGAATGGAATGCTAATTTCTGCTAAGGTTGCATAGAATGGGGAAAGCGGAGGTTTCTGATGCTAGCTCCTTCTAAATGTCAAAGGCCTAACAACCGCGGGCAGACGCCATTGATCCTAATAGAATGTCCGTTTTTACCACTTAAATGTTTATTTAAAAATGTAAATTTTTACGTTGTAAAAACGTGCAACAGAATACAGAATAACACAAAAAGTTTTCGCCTTGACGTCTTTGTTCCACTAAAAATTTTTATTTATTTATTTATTTATGTCTTCTGTGTGATCTGATGTGGCTCACCAAGACTCAATTTCTTATGTTAATCCCAATACCTCTGAGTGATTCATGCACCCTACTTCGTGAATTATTTGTTGTATGCATCCCAGTCTTCATATTCCCCTATTGTAAATTCTTTCCAAATACACACAAATAGTTAAGGTTTTAAATTAATATTACCATGAATAACATCATTTGCATTACACATAAAATTACAAATAGTAATCGAAGAACATATCAATTGTGCAACAGAATGTTGGGCGAATTACAGTCACTGATTAAATAAACCTGTGGCGGCACTCTGCCGCGCAACTAGCATCGCAATTGTGGCTAATCCCAGCACATGACTTAAATATGAGTTCAACAAAGGTTAAATAAAATATATTAAAACAGAAACACCTCCACTGCGACAATAAGCTCCGGGCTACTCCAAGGCAAGAAATTAGACAAAGTATCTGTAATGTTGGTATCGAAAGTCCATTACCCACGTTACCACAAGGAGGTACACAATCACGCAAATTTTTCCTTTTACTGACAATACTAGGGAGCTTAAGACAAATGACGACACTCCGGTGTAATGAGACAATGTCATTCTGCTCCCATATAGACAAGATACGGCCAAGTTGGCCAAACGCTGTCCACCTGCAAAACCCAAGCAAACAGTAATTCTTCATTGATTGACCACAAGGCTGTTACACATAAATCAAGGTAAGTACTTAAATAACTACGGGATGACTAATACACCATTAAAATGATATTGAGAATTAAACTCATTACCTTTTTAAAGAAATCAAGAAGATCTGTGCTGTTTGCTGAAACATCACACGCCCACAAGGACCTTACAGTAATAGAAACACCGAGTGCATTACTTCCCGAAAATCACTGAAGCTAAGCCCTAATCCGGTATCACCTCCGCCGTGGTACGATACCAAAAGAATGGTAAAAAGCTGCTCTCCTTGAGGCTGGAATGGGGGATCTACAGAAGCGCGTGCGGCCTGCCAACACCTAGGCCTCGTGCAATAACGGGAAAGCCGCCGAAGCAGAAGGAAAACGCGTCCCTGCCCGGACAAGCAGAAGAGCAACGCGTCAACCACTCCCGATGCAAGGCCGTCAACATCTGCCAAACAACAAACAGCAAACAAGTTTGATGGAAATTAACATACACAGCAATACTTAAACGGACAATTAAGGATTATTTTCAGGGAAAGCAACTATTAGACTTCAATATAGAAGCGGCCCGCTCATGAACCTTGCACGTTAATCTTCCTAGCATTAACAAGAAACAATGTACAAGGTGATATACAGGACATAAAAGCCCGTCTGAGGCCTGCGATCATTTTTATGTGAATAATTGGCAACCAATGCTGTACAATCGCAATAAAGTCATAAGATGTCCAGTTGATTCTATTATTCGAACATGTTACGCGTTTCGGGATTACACCCATCTTCAGACATCACAATCCTTAACTCCTTCCTAACCAACCAGGCGTACAGCCTTGACAACTCAAGAAAAGTGTCGAATAACAATTGACTGCGACACAAGCTGTCTGGAAGCAGACTCCAACTTAATGACAGATATCAGGATCGGTATCTTTATTCAAAGAGTTATGCAACAAATTGCACTGTTAATCTGACAGTGCTGCTGTGTCGATTTTGTGCAATGGCATTAGCGTAAGAACAGGGACGGCGAGTTACCTGCTGTCCCCGGAATGCCGCAGTAGTTCTCAATTAGGAGGCTTATCCCGTGGTGGGGGATGGGAGTAAGGGGTTGGGCGGAGCAGTCCCCTGTAGCGGCGTGATGCACTGCCGCAGCCGAACTGCTTCTGAGTTAGGACGACTCCGACGAGCTCCCGTGTCTCCGAAGGGACGTGCTGCAACGAACCGTAGGACTATCACTGCATGCTGACAACGGCTTGTTTATTGGATTAAGCATGGCAGAGACTATGAGCTCGAGAGGATGATTTAAGATCTTTCTTGGGGCTCTCATCAACGCAAAACCACCCTCGTATTATGTAAGGGTTATGCTACGTGCTATGAGCGTTTAAGTGACCACGGCCAATATGTTGTCGCGAAGGCGGGTGTTCATCAGAGATAAACGTATCCTCTGGAGCGTCCTAGGGAAATGTGAGAAGACCGCCCTTGTCTGTATCCATAAACAGTCTGATGGGTAGGATGAGCAGCAGTCTGCAACTGTTTGCTGGTGGTGCAGTAGCGTACGGGAAATATGTCATTAATGAGTGGCCGTAGGACTATACAGGATTTATAGAGAATTTCCATTTGGTGGAATGAATAGCAGCTTGATCTAAATGTAGGATAATGTAAGCTAATATTAATGAGTAGAAAAAGCACTACTGTAATTTTCGAACACAATATTATTTATTGCCAATATGACTGTAACGTCAATTAAATATGTACGCGTAAAGTTGCAAACAGGAGAGAAAGTCAACGTAGACAAATGGTATGGTATCGCTGCCAGGCCGGATTAGAGGAAGACTATGAAGCAATTCGGAGGCATGCTGCTAGATTTTGGTAGGTATATCTGATCACCCCGCAAGTACTGTAAAAATGCCCCCTGTTCTCGAATGGGGATCTGTGGAGGGAAGACGTTCTTTTCACGAAACTCTGTTGAGGTAGAGTAGGTTAGTATAGCGAACAAGCATTTTCGACTGATTGCAGAGCGATTCTACTGCAGTCAAAGTATATCTGACTTCAAGATCTCCAAGACTAGGTCTGAGAAAGTATATCTCGTACGGAGGTTACTCCATTGTTAGTGGAACAGCTAACGGAATGACTAGCAGTAATAGAGAATACCCTCCGTCAACCACTATATGGTGGGTTGTTAGGTATGTCTGTAGAGGACTAGAGATTTAAACCCATCGATAACTATGAAGATTAGAATACTAGAGACAAACAACAGACACAAAGACTTGATCAGAAATTAGGCACATAATAACATAGCAACGGTTAGAAAATCGTTATTGTGCAAAATTGCGCAGCAGGATAGTCAGACTCGTTGCAAGAGGAAGAGATGCAAGACGTGGGTTAGTTTTCACGGTGGGCTAGTTCTCGGGGAGTCTGTCTTCACGCAGTTTGTATGCAAATCTTGAAATCTTGTGTGTGTGTGTGTGTGTGTGTGTGTGTGTGTGTGTGTGTGTGTGAGTGTCTCCTTTCTTCTAGGTGCTCTCACACCGATCGTTACGTAATATCTCTTCCTTCAGAGTGTTTAGCTTACAACAAGAAGGTGAGCCATAACGTTCATTACGTTAGATCAATTACTGTCTCATGACTCAAATGCCGAAACAATGGTTACACGTTCGAAAAATATTTCCTCTTAAATAGAACTACTAACGCCACCAGCACAAATCTCCCACAAGACATTTGGTTTCATAGTTTCAAAATCAGTCACTTCTGGGACGACGTTCTTCGTATCATCTGTATATTAGACCTTTACCTCCATCCTTGTCGGCTTATACGATCACCACATATACATTCAGTATGTGGGCAATTTAGGGAATTCTCGTTTCTCATATGCTGTAGCACTATGCATTCACTTGCATTTCATAGAAATAGGATTTGTTATTTGCCACACGTTTCAGTAACCCCTGTTTCACACCTGTGAACAAGTGTCTGGTCTGCCAGTATATGGTACAGTTTGTACCGAATACCGCAATGTCTTACTCCTCAAAAACACTTCGCTCCAGTCACTTTAATGATTTTCTTTAGGTATTCCCCAGGAAAAGCCGTATAATTTTTCCTGAGCTGCTTTCCACCTCCACCGTTTCCTTTGTCATAATTGACAGTAGGCCCGATGGCATACTGGCGGTAGTTGCAATCTGATCTTTGCACAATTGAAACTAACCAAGCTAGACACATTCATCCACAGTACAAAAATTTGTATCGAAAACAATCGTCACAGTTTCCTTTTTCTGTCGTGGCCGAACGTACTCTGTAGCTAACAACCACTTGTATTATGGCAACGCCACGTTTTCGGGATCCATAAAGTCTAAAAGCATCCAAGTGTCCAGATCACAGCCGATGCCCTGTGTTGACAGCAAGGTTCTGCAAGTAGAGACTCAAGAGTCCACCTGGGTGCTTCACTACTTTGCTGCACGAACTTCCTGCTTCTTGTATTGCCTACTTGCTGACTGTCTTGACACTGTCACCTCTCCGCTGAAACTCCCCTCTGATGGCGAGAGTGGCTGCCCCCTTTCTCCATCTACATAGTGCTGCTGTTACCGGCCAATAGTCTGAGCCAACCAAGGGAGGACATAAACAAGACCAGCCAAAGCACCAAGCACAGCCCGGCACCGTATGTGATGTCTTGTCCTCCATTTTTCGCGACTCCCTGCACAGGTTCCAATTTGAAGCCGCTTCCTTCTCTCAGCCGCGCCTCGCTCCACTCAGTCACATATGACCAGACGTAGTCTCGGTGTGGCGCTGTGTTCGGCAAAACAGCCATGCCAGGAACGCACGAGCAGTCTTGGCACCAACTGCCGGGCAGAGTTGGAATTCAAATATTCTGCTAGCTGCTAATTTCTTGCATAATAACAATCATGTTACTTAGCCTACTTTCACTAAGATTAAAATACCATGCCAAGAAAACGACTGCCAGTCTCACTTGATACGGTACTGCTCACTCACAAATGTCTTTTCGGCTAACAATCACTACAATTACCAGCAAACTTGTTCTTCTCAATTATTGCCCTATTTTCCGCCCCGATAGCTGAATGGTCAGACCAATGTGGCGTGGAATGTAATAAGACCTGCACCAAGGTGGCCGGACCTGCCCCGTAAGGGGCTTCCCGGCCATTGACGCGAAACGCTCATTTTATTTTATATTGCGCTATTCACTTAGATCAAAATGCTCTCTCGTTAGTGACAGCGTAACAGTCATTTATTTACCGCAAGGTATTGCTCAGTAACCAGATTCTATAAATCTTCGTAGATCCATAGTTGAAATGGAGGACAGTGAGATGTCAGCTGGTATAAATTTATATTAAAAATGAAGGAATTCCTCCAGCTGTATTTTAGGCGTCGATTTTATTTTGGCAACTAGTTTCAACGTTGTAACAACGTCATCTTCAGCCCCATACACTCGTTGACGTTAACTGCGGTGTGGCTGATGCTAGAAGTCAGTGGTGAGATATGGACGTGCTCACTGTGTAAGGTGGGTAATAACTAACCACCTTCCACACGGAGCACGTCCAAGGTGGGTAGTTACTACCACGGAGCACGTCCATATCTCACCACTGACGTCTTGTATCAGCCGCAAGCAGTTGACGTCAACAAGTGTATGGGCCTGAAGTTGACGTTGTTACAACTTTGAAACTAGTTGCCAAAATAAAATCGGCACCTTAAATACAGCTGGAGGAATTTCATCTTTTTTAATATAGATTACATATAATGTGTGTGAGTAATTAGTTGTTCACGATCAGACAATAAAAACAAAAGCTGAATTTGATCAAAACTTACATTATAACACATAGATAACGACAGCAACCATCATGTAATCCAGCCCAAAGTGAAAAAATTTAGATCAAAAACAGCTTCAGTCGTCTATATTTTGACTGTAACTTACTTATGTATCCAGTTTCGGGGGTTAATTCCACCATCTCCTGGCCCTCTGACCATCTTGATAGAGGAATCCAACCTCCCGTATAGTCTAAGCAGGGGTCAGAATTAAGTAACTGGTATCCGTAGACTTCTAGTTTCAATAACGCGGTCCCGTTGTTTGGAAGGAAAGGATTACTTTGTTGAAACGAGAAGTCTATGGATACCACTTATTTAATTCTGGCCCCTGTTTTGACGGCATGTGATGTTGGATTCCTCCTACGCATTGGCCGGGGTCCTCGAAGATGCCGTAAAGAAACGCCGAAACTGGCCGTATTAATAAGTTGCACTCAATATATACATTTTGGACTTACCGAGCAAGGTGAAAAAGTGTCTGGCAAACATTAGATGACAAATAAGAACCAAAACCACCGAACCATCACAATCCCTACTAAAGAAGAACTATAGAGAGTAGTGAGACAAAAGAACAGCGTTAGTATGTTGTTGTTGTTGTGGTCTTCAGTCCTGAGACTGGTTTGATGCAGATCTCCATGCTACTCTATCCTGTGCAAGCTTCTTCTTCTCCCAGTACCTACTGCAACCTACATTCTTCTGAGTCTGCTTAGTGTATTCATCTCTTGGTCTCCCTCTACGATTTTTACCCTCTATGCTGCCCTCCAATACTAAATTGGTGATCCCTTGATGCCTCAGAACATGTCCTACCAACCGATCCCTTCTTCTGGTCAAGTTGCGCCACAAACTTCTCTTCTCCCCAATCCTATTCAATACTTCCTCATTAGTTATGTGATCTACCCATCTAATCTTCAGCATTCTTCTGTAGCACCACATTTCAAAAGATTCTATTCTGTTCTTGTCCAAACTATTTATCGTCCATGTTTCACTTCCATACATGGCTACACTCCATACAAATACTTTCAGAAATGACTTCCTGACACTTAAATCTATACTCGATGTAAACAAATTTCTCTTCTTCAGAAACCCTTTCCTTGCCATTGCCAGTCTACATTTTAAATCCTATACTTCTACCATCATCAGTTATTTTGCTCCCCAAATAGCAAAACACCTTTACGACTTTAAGTGTCTCATTTCCTAATCTAATTCCCTCAGCATCACCCAGATAATTCGACTACATTCCATTATCCTTGCTTTGCTTTTGTTGATGTTCATCTTATATCCTCCTTTCAAGACACTGTCTATTCCATTCAACTGCTCTTCCAATGACATCGGCGAACCTCAAAGTTTTTATTTCTTCTCCATGGATTTTAATACCTACTCGGAATTTTTCTTTTGTTTCCTTTACTGCTTGTTCAATATACAGATTGAATAACGTCGGGGAGAGTCTACAAACCTGTCTTACTCCCTTCCCAACCACTGCTTCTCTTTCGTGCCCCTCGACTCTTATAATTGCCATCTGGTTTCTGTACAAATTGTAAATTGCCTTTCGCTCCCTGTATTTTACCCCTGCCACCTTTAGAATTTGAAAGAGAGTATTCCAGTCAACATTGTCAAAAGCTTTTTCTAAGTCTACAAATGCTAGAAACGTAGGTTTGCCTTTCCTTAATCTTTCTTCTAAGATAAGACGTAAGGTCAGTAATGCCTCACGTGTTCCAGTATTTCTACGGAATCCAAACTGATCTTCCCCGAGGTCGGCTTCTACTAGTTTTTCCAATCGTCTGTAAAGAATTCGTGTTAGTATTTTGCAGCTGTGGCTTATTAAACTGATTGTTCGGTAATTTTCACATCTGTCAACACCTGCTTTCTTTGGGATTGGAATTATTATATTCTTCTTGAAGTCTGAGGGTATTTCGCCTGTTTCATACATCTTTCTCACCAGATGGTAGAGTTTTGTCAGGACTGGCTCTCCCAAGGCCGTCAGTAGTTAAAATGGAATGTTGTCTACTCCGGTGGCGTTGTTTCGACTCAGGTCTTTCAGTGCCCTTTCAAACTCTTCACGCAGTATCGTATCTCCCATTTCATCTTCATCTACATCCTCTTCCATTTCCAGATTATTGTCCTCAAGTACCTCGCCCTTGTATAGACCGTCTATATACTCCTTCCACCTTTCTGCTTTCCCTTCTTTGCTTAGAACTGGGTTTCCATCTGAGCTCTTGATGTTCATGCAAGTTGTTCTCCTATCTCCAAAGGTCTCTTTAATTTTCCTGTAGGCAGTATCTATCTTAACCCTAGTGAGATAAGCCTCTACATCTTTACATTTGTCGTCTAGCCATGCCTGCTTAGCCATTTTGCACTTCCTGTCGATCTCATTTTTGAGACGTTTGTATTCCTTTTTGCCTGCTTCATTTACTGCATTTTTATAATTTTTCCATTCATCAATCAAATTCAATATTTCTTCTGTTACCCAAGGATTTCTACTAGCCCTCGTCTTATTACCTACTTCATCCTCTGCTGCCTTCACTACTTCATCCCTCAAAGCTACCAACTCTTCTTCTACTGTATTTCTTTCCCCCAATCGTGTCAATTGTTCCCTTATGCTCTCCCTGAAACTCTGTACAACCTCTGGTTCTCTCAGTTTATCTAGGTCCCATCTCCTTAAATTCCCACCTTTTTGCAGTTTTTTCAGTTTTAATCTACAGGTCATAAACAATAGATTGTGGTCAGAGTCCGCATCTGCCCCTGGAAATGTCTTACAATTTAAAACGTGGTTCCTAAATCTCTGTATTACCATTATTTAAACTATCTGATGCCTTTTAGTATGTCCAGGGTTCTTCTATGTATACAACCTTCTTTCCTGATTCTTAAACCAAGTGTTAGGTATGATTAAATTGTGCTGTGTGCAAAATTCTACCAGGCGGCTTCCTCTATCATTTCTTAGCCCCAATCCATATTCACCTACTACGTTTCCTTCTCTCCCTTTTCCTACTACCGAATTCCAGTCACCCATGACTATTAAATTTTCATCACCCTTCACTATCTGAATAATTTCTTTTATTTCATCATACATTTCTTCAATTTCTTCGTCATCTGCCGAGCTAGTTGGCATATAAACTAGTACTACTGTAGTAGTTGTGGGCTTCGTATCTATCTTGGCCACAATAATGCGTTCACTATGCTGTTTGTAGTAACTTACCCGCATTCCTATTTTTTTATTCATTATTAAACCGACTCCTGCATGACCCCTATTTGATTTTGTGTTTATAACCCTGTAGTCACCTGACCAGAAGTCTTGTTCCTCCTGCCACCGAACGTCACTAATTCCCACTATATCTATCTTTAACCTATCCATTTCCCTTTTTAAATTTTCTAACCTATCTGCCGATTAAGGGATCTGACATTCCACGCTCCGATCCATAGAACGCCAGTTTTCTTTCTCCTGATAACGACATCCTCTTGAGTAGTCCCCGCCCGGAGGTCCGAATGGGGGACTACTTTACCTCCGGAATATTTTACCCAAGAGGACGCCATCATCATTTAATCATACAGTAAAGCTGCATGCCATCGGGAAAAATTACGGCCGTAGTTTCCCCTTGCTTTCAGCCGTTCGCAGTACCAGCACAGCAAGGCTGTTCTGGTTATTGTTACAAGGCCAGATCAGTCAATCATTCAAACTGTTGCCCTTGCAACTACTGAAAAGGCAGCTGCCCCTCTTCAGGAACCACACGTTTGTCTGGCCTCTCAACAGATACCCCTCCGTTGTGGTTGCACCTATGGTACGGCTGTCTGTATCGCTGAGGCACGCAAGCCTCCCCACCAACGGCAAGGTCCATGGTTCATCGGGGGGGGGGGGGGGGGGGGAACGTTAGTATAAAGAAATGGTTAAAATGGTTATCGTGTAGTCCTCGATGTGGTCAGATTCTCTGAAGTTAAGACATACTTCTTTCTCTCATTGCTGATGTACTTTTCTTTGGCGTCAGGGGCATACTACAGATCGCCTCCCGCTGTCAAATCTTTCTTTTCTTTTCACTTCAGCAAACTTTGGCAAAACTGTTGCGTATTAATACATAATATAGGCTACACAGAATTTTAAATTGACATAAGTCAACAAGAAATTATACTCTATCTCTACATAAGCCTTTTCGTAATGTAGTGTGAATCTTTTCCTACTAGACACTTCTGTACATTTTCCCATCTTATTACGTATGTAGCCTCCTCTGTGTGTTTGTAAAAAGAGTCGCTTCTTAATCGTATAGAAAAAGGTTCACAAAGGGTCAACTGCAGTGCGTAATGCAGTAATGTGACATGACCTTTAACTCTTTGACCAACTTCACTGCTACTCCGGATACTTTACTGTTTGTCATACTAAAGCATTCTCAATTGTTCTGCTGATTTTATAATATTTCCTCTTTTCCTTATCTCAACTGAGTACTTACCTATGGTGTAAAATGAAGTTTAGGCACGATATTGTTCAGACGTTTGCGTCCGATAAGTTTCTTACTGCAGTTTTGTTACTAGTACCATAAAAGGCAACAGCGCCTGTACGCTTGAGTGTCAGACATGAATAAGAGAACTAGCATTGTTTAACATTAGCTGTATCGGTTACTGTGAATTCTACAGTGAAGTTTATGGAAGCGAATCGGTTTTCTCCTGTATTTATTTATTAACAAATATTTTGCAGTCTGTGGCTATACTACAGTGAATAAAACTTCTAAGCCATCAGTTGCCTACTAACTATAGAGATTTAACATCCTGCATTAAAGATAAAAATGTTAGTGAAACGAACTTTGAGCACCAATGGTCACTGAGACGGAAACTTATTCATTCCGCTTCTCCGAAACGTGTTTTGTTTTGCAATTACAACAACAAACATAGATACTAAAGTACAGCAACAGCTAGTAGTTTCAATAAGCACATTAATATAAGCAAAGGACCATACCAGTTATTATACAGCATTCTCTACAATATCTATAAACGTAACAGTAAGAGGACTCTAGATCACCAGATATTGTCCCAGGATTCTTAATTCCAATCCATGTCCTCACATACACACACACACACTCACACACACACTCACACACACACACACACACACACACACACACACACACACACACACACACACGCAGGCACACAAACAAACACACAAGCACACACACACACACACACACACACACACACACACACACACAACACAACACACACTCACACACAACACAACACACACTATACAATTATACACATACGCACATGTCGAATAGATACCTACAGGCACAGTGTACAATATTTATTTCGTTTATTTGCTATTTTAGTTTAGTTTGTTAACTAGATACAAGACCAAATCTTGCACACGAATAGGCATTTAATATTTTAAGATGATTTTACAGGGGTTAGTACGGTAAGTCAAAGATACAAATAAACATGTTCCACAGTGACACAACACACCGACTATATCAAGTGAATAATACTGTCTTCATTTGCAGCTAGTGGAAAGCGACAGCACGTGCAAAAGAAGAAGTTCACACCGGTAATTTTACTTACTCCACAGTGTCAGAAGGGAATACAGTCAATTCTATAATTCGAAAATAGAGACAGCATTTTGTAACTCAAATTCTAATTTTAATTAACTTATAATGATTTTAGATTCAGAGCAGTAGGAATCGACAAAAACTTTCCCAAAGAGCGGTTGCAGAATCAAGGACATGCGAAAGAGATCTGCTCAGTTTGGAAACACCTTTATTTTTATTAGGAATGCATTTCATTGTCTACATTCAAACTGTAATGCTGAGGAGGCAGTCTACCTTTGCAGGTGATAAGTCGTACTTTTCAAAGCATCCGAGACCACAAAATGATTCTAAAATCGCAAACAACCGTAGGGTAGGACATTACAAAATACACTGTGCCATATCTGGACAACTGTCTTTCGAGTCATCAGCCTTCTCACAGGTTCATGCCGACAACCACGATTACGCGATGAGTCACGCAAGCCTGAAGGCTGTAAACTCAACTAAATACTTAGGGATTACAATTACTCTAAATTCGAACGGTCACATAGATAGTGTTATGGGTAGCGCAAACTAAAGACTACGATTCATTGGCAGAACGTTTAAAAGGTGCAACAGGTCTACTAAAGAGACTGCTTACACCACGCTGGTCCGCCCTATTCTGGAGTACTGCTGTGCGGTGTCGGATCCGCATCAAGTGGGACTGACGGATGACACCGAAAAAGTTCAGAGAAGGGCAGCTCGTTTCGTATAGGGAGATAGTGCCACAGACATGAGACGTGGACTGGAGTGGCAATCATTAAAACAAAGGCGTTTCTCGTTGCGACGGGATCTTCTCATAAAATTTCAGTCACACTTTTTCTCCTCCGGTTCAAAACTATTCTGTTGGCACTCACCGACAGAGGGATAAATCATCATCACAATAAAGTAAGAGAAATCAGGGATCGCACAGAAAAATTTAAGTGCTCGTTTTCCCTGCGCCGTTCCTGAGTGGAAGAGTAGAGACAGCTTGAAGGTGGTTCATTGAACCCTCTGCCAGGCACTTTAGTGTACATAGCAGGGTTCAAATTGTTCAAATGGCTCTGAGGACTATGGGACTTAACATCTGGGGTCATCAGTCCCCTCTTACTTAAAACTACTGAAACCTAACTAACCTAAGAATACCACACATATCCATGACCGAGGCAGTATCCGAACCTGCGACCGTAGCGGTCGCACGGTTCCAGACTGAAGCGCCTAGAACCACTCGGCCACAGTCGCCGGCAACAGCAGAGTAATCACGTAGATGCAGATGAAGATAAACCGTAAGTTCCTCGCCTGTGACAAACCTTCTCTCAGAGTAGCACTTGCAACCTACGTAATCATTTATTTGCTGGATGTATTGAAATCTCCGTCTTCTTCTACAGTTTTTGCGTTCTACAATTCCTTCTGCTACCATTGAAGTTATTCCCTGATATCCTATCACCCTGCCACATCTTCTTGCTAGTGTTTTCCATATGCTTGTTTACTCATTGGTTCTGTGAACAACCTCCTCATTTTTTCCACATCAGTCAACCTTATTTTCATCATTTTCCTGTAGCACCACATCTCAAATGCTTTGTTTCCTTTCTGTTCCGGTCTTCCCCCGTTCCATCTTTTGCGGCCACACAACGCTGTGCTGCAAACTTCCTCCTCAAGTCAAGGCCTATGTTTGATTCTACACTGAACAGCCAAAGAAATTGGTATGCCTGCCTAATATCGTGTAGGTCCCCCGCTAGCACACAGAAGTGTCGCAACACTACGTGGCATGGACCCGACTAATGCCTAATGTAGTGCTGGAGGGAACTGACACCATGATTCCTGCAGGGCTGTCCGTAAGTCCGTAAGAGTACGTGGGGGTAGATATATCTTCTGTACAGCACATTGCAATGCATCCCAGATAGCAACATCTTGTCAGATTAAAACTGTGTGCCAGACTGAGACTCTAACTCGGGACCTTTGGCTTTCACGGGCAACTGCCCTACCATCTGAATTAACCAAGCACGACTCACGACCCGTCCTCACAGCTTCAATTCCGCCAGTACCTCGTCTCCAATCGGGACTCATCCAGATAGGGTCAATAATTTTCGTGTCTGGCGTGTTTGGCGCCCAGTGGAAGTGTTTAAACTGAGAAAAGTGTTCCTGGAATCATTCTGTAGGACTTATGGACGAGTGGGGTGTCGCATTGTCATGCTGGAAGTTCCCAAGTCCGTCAGAATTCACAATGGGCATGAATGGATGCATGTGGTCAGACAGGATGCTTATGTACGTGTCACCTGTCAAGGATCGTATATAGACGTATCAGGGCCCACATATCACTCCGCCAGCACACGCCCCACACCATTACAGAGCCACCACCAGGTTGAACAGCCGCTGCTGACATGCAGGGTCCATGGATTCTTGAGGTTGTCTCCATTGCCGTATCTGTACACGTCCATCCGCTAAAGCAATGTTTATAGTCATCATCACTGAAATAACGGGCTCAGGCGATTCGTAATTCTTTGTTTTGTGCAACCATCAATGGTACACGAGTGGGCCATCGGATCCGAAAGCCCTCATCGATGATATTTCGTTGAATAGTTCGCACGCTGGCACTTGTTGATGGTTCAGCATTGAATTCGGCAGCAATTTTCAGAGGGTTGCACTCCTGTGACGTTGAACGATTCGCTCCCGATGTCATCGGTCCCATTGTTGTAGGATCTTTTCCCGGCCGCAGCGATGTCGGAGATTTGATGTTTTACCCGATTCCTGATATTCACAGTACACTCGTGGGGAAAATTTCCACTTCATCGCTACCCCAAAGATGCTGTGTCCCATCGCTAGCGCACCCACTATTACGCCAATTCAAACTCACTTAAGTCTTGATAACCGGTCATTGCAGCAGCAGCCGGCCGGAGTGGCCGAGCGGTTAAAGGCGCTACAGTCTGGAACCGCACGACCGCTACGGTCGCAGGTTCGAATCCTGCCTCGGGCATGGATGTGTGTGATGTCCTTAGGTTAGTTAGGTTTAAGTAGTTCTAAGTTCTAGGGGACTTATGACCACAGCAGTTGAGTCCCATAGTGCTCTGAGCCATTTGAACCATTGCAGCAGCAGTAACCGATCTAACAACAGGCGTTGCAGTCCAAAGGCCGTATTCTGCCAGTTTACATTTCTCTTTATTTGAATACGCATGCCTATATCAGTTTCTTTGGCGGTCCAGTGTAGAAGATTTCCCTTGGCTACGTATGCATTCTTTGCCACTGTTAGTTTGCTTTTTATGTCCTCCTCGCTCCATCCACCAATGGTTATTTTGTTTCCAGGGTAGAATAATTCCTTCGTCTATTTCGTGATCCCCAGTTCTGATGTTACGTTTCCTGATGTTCTCATCTCTGCCACTTCCCGTTACTTTGCCTCTTTTTGATTTATTCCGAGTCCATATTCTGTACTCATTAGACTTCCCATTCCATTCAATAAATCCTCTAATTCTTCTTCACTTTCTTTGAGAATCGCATTTTCATCATGGAATCTTATCATAGATATTCTTTCCCATTGGATTTGAGTTCCATTCATCAACGTTTGTTGACTTTTGTCGTTATTTCTTCAATGTATGAGAGTGAACAATATGGGCGATATATTACGTCCATATCTCACAACCTTACTAATCCGAGCACTTCTTTCTTGGTCTTCCAGTACTATTCTCCCCTCTTGATCGTTTTTCTTGTTGCATATTACCCGTCTTTTACGCTTATTTTTCTCAAAATTTCGAACATCTTGCACCATTTTACATTTTTCCAGGCTGACAAATCCTATAGACGTGCCTTCTTTACATGTTCAGCCGCAATGACAGAACTGCCTCTCTGGTGCTTCTCCCTTTCCAGAAGCCAAACTGATCCTCATTTTCCTTTTGCATTCTTCTGTACATTACTCTTATCTAACCATGGTTACTCAGCAGCTACCTCCCTTGTAGCTGTGTTTTTCTTTCCAAATATAGTGATTGCCTTTTTTAAGGATTTCCATTCTTCTCCAACTGAACTGTCTGCAGTGCTATTGTAACTCAATAACTATAGTATAGCTTCACAGAACAGTGTATCACTTCTTTGTGCACTGATTCTCCCTCACCGTCTCTTAAACTTCATTATTACTAAAGTCTGACCCCAGTCTATATCTGCTCCTGGGAAAGTCTCACAATCCAATATCTAATAGTGGAATCTCTGCCCGTTCAAGATGTGACCTAATTTAAATCTTCCCGTATCTCCCGTCCATTACTAAGTGATTCTAGAACAGAGTTCTCGCTGTTACAAGGTGAAATTCAGTACAGAACTCAGTTACTCTGTTTCCTCTCTAATTTCCGCTTCAAGCCCATATTCTCCCTTAACTGTTTGTTACACTCCATGCCATACAAACGCATTCCAATCCTACACGACTATTATATTTTCACGTACCTCTGAATTACCTGTTCGATATCACTACACGACTATTATATTTTCATGTTCCTCTGAATTACCTTTTCGATATCCTCAGAGTTACATTTGTTCTGTCTCTTCATATCTGCTTACGACGTTGGCATGTATATCTGAAACAATGTTGTAAGTGCTGATCTTCTGTCGATTACGACGAGAACATCCCAACCACTGAACTGTTCAGAGTTCCACAATCTCCATGCTGCCTTCCTATTCGTAGCAAATCCTACTCACGTTATACCATTTTCTGCTGCTGTTGATATTTCTAGATTTCTAGATGCCCGACCACGTTCGAACTTCTGACAGTCTTTTTCTCATGGTCGCCTTCCGCTTGGATTTGAATCTTTTGCCGATGGAGAGCTCACCAGTGGAGAGCTCATCATGAAGCTTTTTCAATCACAGGCAACATGTCCTGTTTATTCACATCACCTGTCTTGTAAACGGTGGTTCTCGTAGCCTTCTGCGTCCTTATGCCGTTCACCTTTGCCGGTTCTCTCGACTTTCAGGGCAGTTTCCTCCACAAGTACGAGAGAGTGCCCTGAAGGATTGTCCGCTCTTCCGGCATCGTTATGCCCGCCGCTGGCAGATTGAGCGTGACATCTTTCCAGGAAATCTTCGGCCGTCATAGTTAATAATTTTGATTCAAAATTTCAGCAGCAGTGGAGTCCGAACGTAGGATCGACCGTATTTTTATTACTAGTCATAAACACTGTTGGATGTTGGCTTCTTGAACAAACTCTACATTCCAACGCAACGTAATTGTGTTCCAATACGTTTAGGTGAGACTCTGGGCAGGCCAGTCCATTTAAGCATCTTATTCTCCCACAACGATAGTACGGCAGACGCTGCTTTATGAAAGAGTGCATTGTCATACTGATGCAATCATCGTCTCCGAACTGTTCCTCTACTACACACTTTACACAATGCAGTAACTGTGTTTGTAACATCCCGCATTTAATCTTCGTACATCGATAGTTGAAATGGAGGACAGCGGGACGTCAGCCGGTATAAATTTGTATTAAAAATGAAGAAATTCCTCCAGTTGTATTTAAGATGTCGGTTTTGTTTTGGCAACTAGCTTCAACGTTTTAATAACATCTTCAGGCCCTGTAAAATATACCATACATACAACAACCAATGTCACATCAGTAATCTACGAGTTACTATGTAAACAAATGTATTATAGACATACTACATAATCGAAGAATTCAATAAAATTAATTTCATTTTGGCCGTTTTCATTAAATGCAGTCATTTTGGAAATTAACCATTTATGTGGTACCAATAAGTACAAATGAAAGTATATATACATGATCGTTTTTATTACAGATCATTGTCAAGGATTAAATGAAATGGGAGTATATATACAAAAACTTAGGTGACAAGCCGTTACGCTTACGGATAATAAACACTGCCAAAGATAATATGCATTTCTAATCAGACATACATAGGGTAAGGTCCATTATTAAAGAATAGTAAAGGGAGAGAAAGGTAGAAAGAGTTACGTTTGCGTAACACTGCGTTGTCATCATACTAAAGTGACAGTGAAGCAAGTTACTGAAACAACGTCAATCATATCGTCGCAAAACGAATAATAAAAAACCGGAAAACGAGCATGGAACCTAGTTAATGAAAGGTAGTCTGTGGTGTAAAATACACACTAATCAATCTAAAACCTACTCATTCGAACAGAAATGTAAGTTGAAAAGCCGTTGAGAAACCTTATTTCAACGTCTTTGTCTCATCGACAGTATTAACCTTGGTCACAAGTAGTGTAATTCTAATATCCTTACATGGTCAATAGAACGATTAAGTTCGTAGCAATACTCCAAAAGAAGTAACTAGGTACTGACAGTCGAAACAATTCGTCACACCTGTAAAACATTGTCTATTTGTCTAATAAACACTTACCAAAACGAAGACAAAGTAAAGCACACAGTGTATAACACTCGTATTGTAAATCTGATCTAGTCAAAGGTAGATTAGGTTAATTACACTCAATGAGATGCTTAATCACTACTTATTAGGACGGCGGAAAGTCTAACAACCAATATCACCATTACACCATGGGTACTCATCCGTTTCGCTTATCCATATACATCAGTTCTTGTTTCAAGTTAATAGTTAAGGTATAAGCTCTCCACTGATTACGAGAACAAGCATGAGAGTGGGAAGTAAAATTATTCTGAACTCAATGATTCTTAAGTGATTAAGATGAAACTGACTCATAACAGCGAAAGACGGTAATGTGTCCAGTATGAAGTCTGACAAGGGAAACCGAATTCTCTATCGAATTGACCACATAGTGTACTCCATAGTAGGTATAACCGAGCACAAACACGTGAATTACTACCTTATTATTAATACTAACGGACAAATATACATATATAGGGGTGTCAATCCAAGTACGTGAATTCACATAATCCAGAGGTCAATCGTCAACCACAGTAAGGAAAACCGTGAGAAACTGTACGGATGACTGGCTTCCGGTAATCGTTAACAGGCCGACGTCTTTCGCGATAACGCGTCATGTAATCAAAGGAATAATATCGGTTCTACTTACGCCACAACTTATGTAATATTTATGATACTGTTTGTCTACACTACCGACCACATAATATTAACTTCAAAGTGAGTGTGTATTTGCTGTACATGCAGAAGTCACTACTGTATGTCAAAGGAAACCGAAAGCAGTATTTAAAACTGTATCGATGTCTACTGATCAAATAGTTTGAAACCGAAATACATAATCATTGTTATCGTGCAGTACTCGTGGAGTAGAACATATTGACATTATTCTTTCATCATCAGACTCCGATTACACTCTTTGGCATTACTAAATCAAGCTGAACAATGATCTTATTTTCACATCCCGCATTTAGTAGTCTATCGAGCGCAATTAATGGGCTACACCTTAACTACGAAAGTACCTCCATACCTTAAAATGGAGCCCATACCTTAACAGTACCTCCACTGTACTTCACAGATGGCACTACACATGAAGGAAGGTAACGTTCTCCATGCATTCACCAAACCTAAATCTTTCCATAGGGTTGCCACGGATCATAGCATGATTCACCACTCCAAAACACTTGCTTCCACTCATCCACTGTCCAGGAGCGTCGCTTTTCACACCGCTTCAAACATTGCTTAGCAATGACATTAAAATTGTGTGACCTGTGAGTACCTGCTCGAATGTTGTACTCCATACACATTGTCATTGTGACAGCATATCTCCACTGGTACTTTTTAACTCACGGATGATTCCTTCCACTGACTGTATGCTGTATTTCACACTCTCCGCAATGCTCGACGGTTCCTATCGTCAGTACATGAGGCGTGTCTGCTTTTGCTTTAACTGTGGCTGCCCTTCGCGTTTCCACTTCACAATCACATCCGTTACTGTCACCTTGGGCAGCTTTATATAGGTACAAATGTCCCTCATTAACTCGTGACAGCCACTGGCTATTCCCCGGGCTCTTCCGACTGACCTATTCTGCTGCTACATCTACTCTGCTCACAACACAACACTCCTTCTGTACCGGCGCGTCCGATTCTCTTGAGTCTAGCGCTCAGTTTCGCATTACGTAGCGGGAAGGGTACAGATATCGATCCGCCGTTAGACGGATCAAGTTTGTCCCTTATGATTTTGTGCTGAAAGCCTCGTAGTTGCGAGTTGGCACCAAGAGATCGGTTGGCGGGGGGTAACGAGAGAATCACCCTCGAGAGATAACCCTGAACCATCACGTGAGCATGTGAATACGCTTGAGAGCGTGATATCGGGAACTGTGATAGAAATAGTAATTTGTCGATTATGAAACGATTGAGGTTGAAAAGTCGATCGCACGGAAAAATAATAGCGATGGCTAAAACATTTTATATCGTGAATGATGAGTGCACGCAAGTGTAGTGTGGGCGCAGTTAGAAACCGTGGTAAAGTGATTGCTAGTAAAACGTAGTGTTCCGTACAAGTGTGGTATCTAATTTATAACCTAAATCAGTTTCGTAACTTTCGGATGGAATTGTTTTCTGATAGTGTTAACGGAGAAAGTAGGATATGTGTTATAGGCTACACGGTTGGGACTCTCCTTACCAATTCATGTACCTGGAGAGTAAGTGTGCCCCTGAAGGAACTGGCTAATCTAGATGTCCGATGTCTTTAAAGATATCAAACCGCCAGACTGAAACATTTCCAGCAACTAATATAAAAATGAAGGCAGTTTACAAGCGATATTCGTATACTCTTGGAAATTATTCTCAGATAAACTGAAGTCATCAATTGCAGTTAATGTGTTGTTTCATGAATAAAAAAATACCTGCCGAAGATTAAATGTCATTGATAAATGTTCTTAAGGTAAAAAGAAGCAAAGCAACGAGTTGCACATTGTAAGAAGGGGAACTTCCATTCATTCTTAATATCTTACATCTGAAACTGGTAAATGAATATGCACTGAAGAGCCAAAGAAAGTGGTGCACCTGCCTAATACGGTGGAGGGCTCCCGCGAGCACGCAGAATTGCAGCAACACCACATGCCATGGACTCGACAAATGTCTGAACTAGTTCTGGAGGGAACGGACACCATGAACACTGCAGAGTACGATGGGGTGGAGATCTCCCAGAGATGCTCAATAATGCTCATGTCTGGGGAGTTCGGTGGCCAGCGGAAGTGTTTAAGCTCAGAAGAGGGTTCCGGGAGCTAATCTGTAGCAATTCTAAACGTGTAGGGTGTCGCATTGTCCTGTTGGAATTGCCCAAGTCCGTCGGAATGTACAATTGACATGAATGGATCCATGTGATCAGACAGGATGCATATGCACGTGTCACTTGTCAGAATCATATCTAGACGTATCAGGAGTCCCATATCACTCCAACTGCACGCCCCATACGATTACTGAACCTTCTCCAGCTTAAACAGTTCCCTGCCGAACTGCACGCTCTATGGATTCATGAGGTTGTATCCATTCCCGTCCACGTCCATCTGCTCGATACAATTTGAAACGAGACTCGTCCGATCAGGCAAAATTTTTCCAGTCATCAACAGTCGAATAACAGGCTAGGCGAAGTAGCCATCAAGAGTGCACGAGTCTTCGAAATCCCATATCGAGGGTGTTTCTTTGAATGGCTCACACGGTGACACTTGTAGATGGCCTTGCATTAAATTCTGCAGCAATTTACGGAAGGATTGTACTTCTGAAATTTTCGAAAAAGCTCTTCAATCGTCGTTGGACCCATTCTTTCAGAATCATTTCCTGCAGCAGCGATGTCGGAGATTTGATGTGTTATTGGATTCCTGATACTCACGGTACACTCGTGAAAAGGTCGTACGGGAAAAGCCCCACTTCATTGCTAACGCGGAGATGCTCTGTCCCATCGCTCGTACGCCGACAGTAACACCACGTTCAAACTTACTTAAATCTTGATAACCAGCCATTGTAACAGCAGTAACCGATCCAAAAACTACGCCGTTTTCTGCCTCGTTACATATCTTTGTAATTGAATACGCATGCATATATCACTTTCTTTGGAGCTTCGGTGTATTTATAATGTATGTGAGTGAGTAACGTACATCATTTGGAATTGTAATACACCCAGGCCTTTTCTGTGGTACCGGGTGTAAGAGGTGCACGCTGAGGAGTGATTCACTTGTCACGGTCATCAGCTCTCAGGTGTCGCTGAGGAGGCCTGTCTGTGCAACTTCTTTTTTGACTCCGCAGTCGGTAACTGTGTTGAGTTTAGAGGTGACCAGTGTTTGCTACATTCATTCTCGGGTACAGCCATGTCCCACCGACAAGTACGTATCCTTTTGAAAAGATTCAACCATCGATACGGGGTCGCATTGTGGGCCAACTGGAAGCTGGATGGACATATCAAAGGATTGCTGCACATGTGGGGCACATTGTATCGGTGGTGAGTCGCTGTTTTCAGCTGTGGGCTGTGGAACATTCCCGTACCTTACCCCACGTTCAAGACGTCCACGAAGTGCAGACGTATGTCAAGATAGATGCGTCTTGCGAGCAGCGGTGGCCTACCAATCACCCATGGAAGAAATCTGGGCGCCGGCCGAAGTGGCCGTGCGGTTTTAGGCGCTGCAGTCTGGAACTGCGAGACCGCTACGGTCACAGGTTCGAATCCTGCTTCGGGCATGGACGTGTGTGATGTCCTTAGGTTAGTTAGGTTTAACTAGTTCTAAGTTCTAGGGGACTAATGACCTGAGAAGTTGAGTCCCATTGTGCTCAGAGCCATTTATGAAATCTGGGCACAGGATGCGTCAGCTGCGTTATCTGGGATTATTGGTGATCGCCTTTGCCTCTGGCTAGACTATCACTGACACCACGACAGCACCATGCAAGGCTACTCTGGAGAGTTGGTGAGTGTAAGGGCACTCCGGTGTCTTCAGTCAGATGATGATAGTAGGTTCCGTCTGTTTGCGAGTGACGGACGTACATGATCATGGAGTAGGCCTAGTGAGCTGCTTCTTTCTGCGTCCATTTGACCATGACAAATGGGTCCCATTTCGGGCTTCATGGTGTGGAGGACCATCCGTTACAGTTGACGGTAAAATTGGGAGTATCTGCAGGCCACACTGGAGAGGCTGTTAATCCTGTGCTGTGTGTGATGTCCTTAGGATAGTTAGGTTTAAGTAGTTCTAAGTTCTGGGGGACTGATGACCACAGATGTTAAGTCCCATAGTGCTCAGAGCCATTTGAACCATTTAATCCTGTGCTACTGCCATTTCTTTGACAGTGACGTACTTTTCCACCAGGAAACTGCACGACCACATACGGCTGCTGCGATGGAACGTGTTCTTCGTTGTGTAAACTGCTCTGGTCCGCAAGATCACTTGATATGTCATTTATTGAACAAGTGTGTAATGTGATGAAGCAGGAACTTTCTCGTTCTCCAACGCCCGCTGCATCTATTACCGAATTGCAACAAAAGGCACAACATACTTGAAACAATCTATTGCAGAATGTCATTACTATAACGTTGTTTGCATGGGAGAATAGACGCCTGCCTTACCGCCGGTCAGGCAACTGGCCGGACATCCTTTCCTGTGACATTTGGATCTCATCTGGTCTGAAATTGTTATCATATACTCCTACAAAGAAGAACTACCTGTCACTTCACTTGGGAATAGAATTACCTGGTCCTTGAGGGTGTTGCATTTTTTCTAGCAGTGTATACACTGCCACACAAAAGTTATTTAAGCACAGGGGAGGGCGTAAAGAAGCAAAGTGAAATTTAACCGTTTGGAAGGACATACAATTTTCACAAATCGAGTCAAATATACAAAGTACGAGCATGCATATCAGTACCCGGGACTCCATGTATCCACTGTTTCGGTTGGTAGGGCCTCATATAGTCTCCTGAGGCAAGCTCTCCCACGATATCTCCGATGCAGGCAAAGGGACAGAGTTTTCCTCGTCCCACATTTTTTCTATAGAGGGTAGATCTTGTGATCTTGCTGGCCGTAAGAGTACCTCAGAATCACGTAGATAGTTTGTACACACGTGCCTTATGTGAACGAGCATCATGCTGTTGAAAAATGGTTCCATGGTTTTGCCATAACACTTGATGCAGGATGTCTGCGGCGTTCAGACGTGCCGTCCGAGCTCCCTCCACCTCTGCCAGACATCATCTACAGCCGTATTCGATTGTTCCCACTTTCATGACGCCAAGAATAACACCGCTGCGGTTCTCCAAGACGACTCTTCATGCCGCCGCCACACCCACCGACGATGATCATCCCGGGTATCCACAATTGTGGATTCATCTCTGAATACGATGCTACTTCATCTGTCAGTGGACGACGCTTTCAGGTCAAAGCACCATTCCAAAACCAGCAGTTTGAGTTGTTACGTTAACGGTACATGATGAATGGAACGGTAGTTCGCTATATTGGGTGCTCCTGCTGTCAGAGTAAAGGTTCAGGATGAAACAAAACGTTGCGGGGAGTCCGTTACTTGTTCTCGAATAGCAGCCGCAGATTCGAAAAGTTTACTATGTGCTTGGAGCACAAGGCACCGATAATCCCTTGTGAGTGTCAGACATGATCGACATCGGGCCACTGCTACATTCGAATGCTCGAATGCCTCACAGTCAAAGGATTCGACCAGATGACCAATTGAGGACCCTTTATGGGGTCTTTTCAAATTATTTTAAGAGGTGATAACGCAGTCTCAAACATGTGTGCGGCCCCTTTGTGTCCTTCATAGTAATAACTCTGCATATGACCCTGTTGACGCCGCTTCAGTTTGTATAACTATTAAAATACGTACATGTGGTCAAGCACCTAATCTGGACGTCTGCTGATAAGAGAAGAATCGCATGTCATTATTCCAGTTCATTGTCAAGGGGTGTTCCTTAAACGATATAAAGGCTGATTCTCTTTCTGAAACAACTATGTAACCAAAAATCGTATGCCACTTATGAGGAAAATATTTCAGATTTCAACGATTGTTTACCTTACTGGAAACCCGTTCCTTTAGTGAGTTTGTTTTGTTTGGTCCTTTGGATAAAATGTTGATTAAAAAATTTAATTACGTTGTGAGTCTGAGGACGGTAGTAGCATTTAAGTATATTCAGGATTAAGTCCTCCAGATGAAGGAAATGAATCAGATTTAAAAACTTTCCTATTACGTTTATTTTGTAAGGGGTAATTCATTTCAGCTATGCCCAATTTTCATTAATTTTACTGGTATCATTTCGTCGTTATCATTCATTCACTGCTTTTACAGTGTTTATAGGTCCTGGAATATTCTCAGAATAAATATATATTCCAAATAAACTCTGAAAAACGTGGCATTAGACTATTGTGAGTTATTGGATTTTGTTGCTGGAAGAGGTGGTGTAGTATATGTGACTTCTTCAAAGTCACCAAGGGACAGCATTGGTGGTAGCTGACACCTGGAGGCACTTAATTAGAGCTCAGAAACGCTCTGTACAAAGTGCATCAGAACTGCGTACCTGCTACGTGTTCCAGCTATGTGTTCATCAGCATAAATGGGATCAAAACTGTAAGGGAAAACCAGAAATACTATTAAACTAAAAGATGGAACAGAAGTTCCGTCACCAAAGACAAATGTCTAGCTCTCTTCTCTTGTAGTTCTAGTACACCTCATACTGGGATATGTAGGTCTGCCTGTATTTTTGTCACATCAGTTATTTGCTAAAGCCATTCGTCATTCTAGGTGGCAGTGTCCCACTTCGCATATCAACAAAACTTTAAAAATATCTTGTACCCAACATCCAGTTACGCCAATATATAACCACAGGTTTTGTATGAAGTTCAGCTTTCTTGTTTTCAGTTTGCAAGTCCTCTGTACTTGAATCCCTTCACAGAATCAAGACATGATTATCGACTTCTGTCAACATGAATTTCTGTTCTGTATCTTGTCTTGCCGCCGTAAAAACACCGGCCAGCTTACTTTATTTTCCATTCCAAAACAGCCCAGTGTATTTTCCTTCTTTCCCAAACGCTGAGAAATTAATAATAGTTCGTGATGTTGATCATTCATATAAAGGAATGAGGGAAGTCCTATTTTAAACGCTAGTCGAAGACTATTACTATGATAGTCACAACAGATATCAGCGTCATGTCTTTAACAAGAAAGGCACTGTAGATTACACATAAGAATTCTGTAATGGATGCTGTCAGCAATGAGGAGATCCAGAGGTGTTACCAATGGTTACTACTCGCCAATACTTAGCTGCTTTCGTAACAGTCTGTCTGCGTCAAGTCTAAATTAACTATTGTCGTGTGGTAATAATGCAGTATTGAAACGTGGACAAAGGTAAATGACGAAGAACCTTCTTCGACATCGGCTTCTTTTCAGATCGAAAACTGCTAAGAAGGTCGATTAAAGCACGAGGATAAAAATGAGGCTATTTACATCAAACATTTGGCACACAGGCTTCTTTTTGTCTTTAGAGAGTAAAACTGTTCTTAAACAACCCAATCGCGACTGAAAATGACCGTAGTCTAGAAAAAGCACTCCGTCATTCTGTGATTTGCTCGACACTCAGGGGTCTGTACTTAAATGAATTATTACAGCGCATTGGGAATGCCAGTTAAATAGTAACATAGTGGAAAGCTAAAACGCACAAATGCAAAGAACGCTCCTTTTTTAAGAGGCTGTTCGGTAGAAGTTTGCTAGGAGAACCGGCGCCCGCGGTCCAGTATGAAATCTTCGCTGTGTTGTTACAGCGATCAAAGAGTAGCAAGCTTTGTATAGCCTGTGGTGCATCTGCTGAAAGATCAGATAGCTCAGCTGACAAACACAACTTGCAACGTAAGGGATTAAAAACTGACCCTGTTAAAATGTGGCTCACTGTCAGTGGTTCGTTACGGTGAAAGCTGAAAAGATAGTGGCCCATATCGAGTCTGGCTAAAATTTCTCCTCGAGACGAGGCTTGGTACTTGGCGCCATATATAGCTTCTATCTAGAGCCTATGTATCGTGAGAATGACTCATATGTGCACAGTGGCAGATAGTCTGAAGCGGGTTCAGTCGAGATGCGTAGTTCTAATTTTCGTCTGGTAGAGGACAGTAGCGGATAGTGACAGTCAATGAGAATGTTTTTGTGAATTGTTCTACTTATTTCTTGAAAGCTTTTTTGTTTATTTATGTTTTAACAGTATTGTATATCCGTGAATGTGGTCTAAAGTAAATATGTAGATCGTTGTTCTACTGATGGACGTTGTACGACGGAGAATTTTGTATCATAATATGCTAAGTAAGTTTATGGTAAAAGGAAAGCTAATTCGAGTGCTAATGAAAATAGTTAATAATATAAAGTACAAACAAAATTAAGAAAGTTAAATATTTATCTCGGGAAAAAGTAAAGTTCGAAAGCATGTTATATGTTGATTGGTTAGTCATGAAAACTGCGGACTGACGCAGGAGAATAATGTTTTTCTATTGGCCTTAAAGAAAAGTGACCTATTAGAACGGAGTATTCTTCGCGTGTCTTTTCTCTTGGAGGTATACAATGCTTACAGCAGTCTAAGTGGTTGAAGCCCATCCTTTCTATGGTACGGTCGTGTGCACTATGAGCTCCGAAGGTAGTTATAATTTGTCGGTTTTGGTTGTGCTACACGTTCCAGAAGTGTTTTAAAGTTAAGATGCATTTTTTTTTTAGAAAGTACGGATTTGCACCATGGGGAATATGTGTAAGAAATCCTCGTGAACTACAAGCCTGTGTTTGCGTTTTCTCATGAATCACGACCCAGGATTTTTTAAGTAATTTTGTGTAAGACAAAAGACAGTAATTCCGCATTGTATGTTGAGCAGACCGGTGATTAAAACTTGAGTATATTAGACACCGATAAACTTCATAGTATGGCGAGCATTTTCATTTAAGAACCATCCGTGCTTAGTAGCTCTTCAGGTTTCGGGAAATACGTTTCCATAAATTTGATAACTTTAATGAAAGGGTTTGTACATGACAGTGTTAAGATTAGCGCCTGCTTGGCAGTGAATGTGTAAATTATTAAGGTTCAGAATATACCAATGTTTTACCAGTATTTCCACCTTTAATTAAAAAAGTGAGACCTTTTCATTATTGTTGAAATATTTACGTCGTATGCGGCCTGGTGTGAGTTGCAGCACGTTAGCTCTCTGCTCGGCTTTCCTACCGGCGATCTCTACTGCAACGAGTTCACAGGTAGGTGCAGGCAGGTAAAGGACGAACGGAATCGCGCCGCCGCAGGCTGACGTGGGGTGGTCACCCAAGCCGAAATTCGGAGAGAGAGGGGGGAGGGTTCAATCTTTCTGAGCTTGTACCCAAAGAGAGACAGCCACTGCTCGTGCCAGAGTGATAGAACTTTCATACGCTGACATCGTCTGAGAGGACAAAACTGGTAAAAGTCCTGGCTGGTAAAGCTGTAGCCTTCACAGCAGCATCATCCTCATACCACGAAACGACAACTTTTGCTAGATCCCATTCGAATAATATAGAGATGCCAACATCAATGAGCGAGTGAAGGCATTCCTGGATTGGTTGTACTAAAGGATGATACGCTTACAGTGTACAGAGCCTCTGGAAAGCACTTAGGGAGCCATTGCACACATCAGATAGCATATATCAGATTAAGAGACTCCGTGTCACTGATGTACAAGGCTGCTTGGGAGGGGATATCCTGGTATGTAGTGAAAATCTAGCACTGGTCTAAAAAGGGATATGTAAAATACACAGACTATAAAAATGCATCTCGTGTTACCGTCATCCTTAGAGTAATTGGTCTAAATAATGGCACTGTCCCCAAACTGAGTACTAAGTTCAGGAAGTGCTGGAAGTGTCAAGAAGTATCTAATTTCTTTATTGCGATACCAGTATCTCAGTCATTGCTAAGAAAGAGACAGAATGCAAGCGGAAACACGTACGATTGCAATGGTTGTGAATGTGCCCTAGTATGTGAAATACTGAAGGTAGGGGGACACCGCTGTCGGGTACAGAGCGTGGAACGGGCAAACTGGCCGTCCACGTGGCGTCAGGTCGCCGTGAAAGAGCCAGCCGTCCCGTCGCAGGAATGGGGGCGGCCGCAGCGCAGCCGTACATCTCCCGGCAACTTCCGCATGTCCGCGCCCTGCCGTGGGCTGCCTTTGAAGCCCCGCCTGCCGGTGCGCGGCTTCAAACAACCTGCCAACAGCCTGCCGCTGATGAGAGCGCACGGGCCACACGTGGCCTCCTGCGTCGTCTCCCTACATGCCCTGCGGTTCAGGTCCGCATCGTCCTAAAAGCAAGTTTAGCCAATTAGCTGCGAAAGGTAGTGATAAATGTAGTGATAAAGTTTCGCCTCAGAACTTAAAAATACAGCTAAGTAATTTGTTATTTTCTTTGTCTGTTTCTTTGATTTTTTTCAGGTACATATTAGAAGTCGTGGTAACGACTGAAATCTCCGCCGCAGGGTACCGTAGAACGCCGCCAAACGGCCAAAAACAAAAACAAAACAAAAGAAACAAAAAAAAAACAAAAAAAAATTGCGCAGTCCGTTGTGAAACTGAACATTAGGTACGTAGCTTCGGCTCCTCTAGAGATTGTCTACGTTACTGTGTAGCAACGATTTCAATGTATAACAGGAGTGCTATCTTGAACCGGCAAAGAAACCAAAAATTATTTATATAACTTTATATTTTCGATTTGATAGTTAAAATTTTATAGCCACCCCTACTGCGGAGTGATCCGTGAAAACAAAACTAAATATATTCTGAAATCAGTTCGAAAATAAACATATATATGGATCACACGGTATCCATTTGGAGAGCTTAGTAATTCCATTACGCATTGCAATAATTTTGTGGATATCTCCGCAATGAATGTAAAATCTTCTTTGACATTCTTATAGCCAATTTGATCTGTGAGAACAACTTGGAAATATTCATTTGAATGGGTGCCCTCTGTTCTTTCGGACATGTTCGGAACAACAGACACCACGTGAAATCTACAGCCGTAATATATATTATGTAAGTAGAAAGTGGAGAGGGCAGAAAGGAAAACGAAAGGGCAGGCACTAATGAAAACAGCTGTATATGGACTTACGCATTGCAGCATCTCCTGCTAGCCAGGCTGCTGTGTTAACCGCTGTGCCACCCATGCCGGAAACAATAAACATCACGCATATGTAACTGATTCTCAACCAGTTGCAGAATGGAAATTTAAGTTCCTGACCAGCTTCGGGCACTTAATGCCCTTCTTCAGAAGATTATTCTTAACCCATTATTTGCTAATGTTAATTATTAAGTGCCTAGAGAACATCATGGTCTCCACTACGTTGCTGAAACCGGTCAAGAAATTAAATTTCTTTTTGCAACTGGTTACTTATTATTTCATTACACACGACTACAGTTGCTGAAGATGGACAAACTATTATAACTGACTCACCTCGAAGGGCATTGAATCCACAAATTTCATTGCGGATGCACATTTACGTTCGAGCTCCAGCGGGACTAAACTTCGCGAGCATGGGGGATATGGACGGGGACTGTTGATAGGTGCCGGCCGGAGTGGCCGCGCGGTTCTAAGCGTTGTAGTCTGGAACCGCGCGACCGCGACAGTCGAAGGTTCGAATCCTGCCTCAGGCATGGATGTGTGTGATGTCCTTAGGTAAGTTAGCTTTCAGTAGTTCAAAGCTCTAAGGGACTGATGGCCACAGCAGTTAAGTCCCATAGTGCTCAGAGCCACTTTAACCATTTGTTGATAGGTGACGTTACATTGGAATGTGAGTAGGCCAGGAAGCGTGCTGAGGTAGTCCACACATTTGCTATAAGCACTGCCAGTAGGTGGCGAGTGGTTGACGCAACAGCGTAGTAAGCAGAAGATGCCAGGTCTGAATCACCCTGGCAAGTGTTTTCCCTCCTCGCCACTGATACAGCGTAAAAAGCCCTTCTCTCTTTTTTCCTTTCTCCCCCCCCCCCCCCCCCCCCATCTTCAATTCACATAACTTAGAAACAATTAAACCTCTCATGGAAAATTATTATGCATTCCAATGTATACACTGCATACTTCCAATTTATGACTGTACAGTCATGAATGAAACTAAGAAAAACTCCTTAGTGATTGAGATTTACAAACTTAAATGGTATTAGCAGTCGAGCAGAGCCTCCCTCCTTTCATGATTGATATAATGATCTGCATCAGTTGCACTGCTGAGAGACAGATCGCTGCCTGTAGAGCTTACATAATTTTAATTCACACTGTCGATAAAGACTAAGATATTCGTACTGAGTTTTGGGTACTGACATTTTCGTAAATTAATATTAATAACCTGCATGAGAAGGAACCTGGAAGAAAAACTTGGCCCAAGTGAACCGAACTTTTAATTTACAAATATTCATTGTGTACAAATTAATATGCACGAAGACGTGTGTGGAGCCACCCCAGACAGCTTTGGGATACAAACATGAGAGCAGCCCGCTAAGCAGTCCTACATCCAGGACTGATGGCTTGGGGTGCCACTTCGTTTCAGTGCAGGACCCCTTTGGTTGTCATCCGCGGCACGCTTACAGCACAGCGGTACGTCGACGATATTGTACGCTGTATTTTGTTGCCCTTCATGACAAGCCATCCAGGGCTTACATTTCAGCAAGATAATGCCCACAGACACACGGTGAGATTTTCACTGTTGGTCTTCGTGCTTGCCAAACTCTACCTAGCAAGGTCAGCGGGGTCGCCAGATCCCTTCCCAGTTCAGAACGTTGGGAGCATTGTGGGCAGGGCACTTCAACCATATCGGGATCTTGACGATCTAATGCGCCATTCGGTCAGTACTTGCTACGATTTCCCTCAGTAGGACATTCAGCAACTCTGTCGATCAATAACAACCCGAGTAACTACTTATATATGGAACAGACGTGGACCAATACATTATTCAGTTGCTCAATTTCTGAAGCTCTTTGTCTTCAGCAATCCATTCTCCTTTCTCTGAAATAATAATCATTTTTTTGTCTGCAGACCTACATCACATCTACCGATTTCCATCCCATTCGCATAATTCATTTCGGATGCTTCGGCTTTTCCGTTTCAGGGTTTAAAAAGAAACTGATAACTTTGTCAATGTTATATGACGTAGGATGGATGGACTCAGTAGCAGATTCCTAACATATTAATTCGACACAACATAGCTGCAGGTGGACAAAATTTATTGTCTGACCATATTGGAAATTAATCAGGCGACTTAGCCTCTCTGCTTTGTCATCGATGAACCTACCTGAATTAACTGAATTATTGGTAAAACGCTAACTAGCTTCCATCCTAACCAGCCGATCCCGCCAAATATTCTCATCATATCTCTTGTGTGTTGACGAGCAGACTACAGACGGTATAGATGTAAGCCTCCGGAAGCCGTCTGGCTATGAAGGGTGCCTCAAAAGTAGCTGGAAGTCGAAGTGCAAGTCTCTAAGAGAAGAGTGTCTTTCTTCGTAGTCTACCATCCACCATGACGAAGTGTACCGCGGCTAAAAGTCGCCCACCAATGAGGGAAAGGTTTTTACTATCTCCAGCCAATGGAGTAATTGTTATGTTAGTGTTCCTCTCCCACCAAAACCATTTTAAAAACTTTCGTCGATGCGAACCACTTTTTGCCTGTGCTAATCAGAGAGTTTCGGATTCGTGACCTACGCCATCATTTCACTTCTTTATTCCACCTATCCATGGCATTATTGTGTATAACAATTCGGGAAACGGCTCCATTCCAGCTGTTTTTAAGAAAATCCAATATGTTTATTCCTTGCCTTTAGGTTGAGGAAGGAAAAAATGTCCCATCCCACTTGGTCCAGACATCTCATTGAAACTATACTCTTTCAACGACTGTTGAAAAAACACAGTCAGAATTGTTTGCCTGCTTTCGGGAGAGGCACACAGGTAGTGATCCGTTCAAATGGATTCCCTTCCCATCAATCTTGTGAGTGCTCTGAGCAAGGCACAGTAGGCCCTCTTTGACGGAAGGGCGTAGCTGTGAAACATCCATTTCCTTGCTAGGGCGAGTCTCCACGGCACGTCGTTTTTGGAGTGCCACTGGACCATCATATTGCTTCTCGTTCTACAGCACGAGGAAAAACTTTTGCTACGAGTGCCAGGTCAATGTCTGGACCAAAAAAATATGAGTGGCAGCATACCTGCTATCTCCAGTTAGTCCATCTTCTCCAACCGGATGGAAAGTTCTCATGTCACTCCTACTCCCTAGAAAATTACACAGTGGAGATATCTCAAATCACGTCCTGTGTTCTATCTGCAGGTTTTGAAAGCCCTCTGCTCACACGGATGAAAAATCAATTTGTACATGCACAGGAAGCCATCGAGAATACCGAGAGGAAGAGTGAAAGGCAGGCTGTCCCTCGGAATCACAGTTTTTAAGCTCGTAATTCGAAGAAATTGTTGTTCAGAGTTAAAATGACTTCAATCGACGATTAATTTGATTTCGTTACTTTCAGGCATTAGAAAAGGACTGAGACAGAAGCAATCTACAGGAAAGGGCATCAGACATTCTGAACCATCTGCCCTGGAGGAAATGTGAGGATTGTGGTACGGAAGGAGAATAGCAGACTTTAATTTATTGGGAGAATTTTAAAAAAGTGTGGTTCACTCGCAAAGGACACCGCATGTAGGACGATCGTGTGATCAGTTCATGAGTACTGCTCGAGTGTTTTGGTCTCATACTTGGTCGGATTAAAGGGAGACATTGAAGAAATTCAGAGGTTGCTTGCTAGACTTGCTTCGACTTGGTTCGAATGACTCTGAGCACTATGGGACTTAACATGCGAGGTCATCAGTCCCCTAGAACTCAGAATTACCTAAACGTAACTAACCTAAGAACGTCACATACATCCATGCCCGAGGCAGGATTCGAACCTGCGACGGTAGCGGTCGAGCGGTTACACACTGAAGCGCCTAGAACCGCTCGACCATACCGGCCGGCTTGTCTTGTTTCGGGCCACACGCTTCGACTTGGTTCTAAGAACACATAAATCGTACGGAGATGCTTCGGGAACTCCAGAGAGATCTCGACAGGTAAGAAGACGTTCTTTCCTAGGAACATCATTGAGAAAATTTAGACAAACCACATTTGAATCTCAGCCGTGGCTGTCTCGAATCAAGCTTGTCTTGGGTTAAACCTTGGTTGCAGTCTTGTGGTTTTATCTCTCCTGCGATTGTCGATATAATGTTGCTGTCCTCTCCGTGAGTGGCAGCAGCGGTGTGTATCGATAGTAGTACTGCTGTACTATCTTTGGTGTGACGGATATAGTTTCCGGCTTGAAAGTGTGTGACCAGTCGGTCGGTTGGCGTGGAGTCGCAAGGAAGTCTCCGTCGGGTGACTCTATCTGGGGCCGCTGGCAGTTTGCACGCGCGGATGGAGTGTGAGGTGCTGCCTGCTGGTCCTACGAAGTTCGTCGTCCACCGATATTGGACATGAAAGTGAGTCGTCACTTAACCAACTATCCAGCCTGGTTGTCGGTTTTGGGACATTCCCGCGAGCAACAACGTGTGTGAAAGTCAGCTAAGATTCCAGCCGTTTTCCAGCGGAGTTTAACTTAACTTCATTTATTCTCTGTTACTGAAGCTGACCTGCGGTATCTTGTGCCTTGTGGTCGCTGACGTTCCGGTTACCTGCCCTGGTCGTTGACGTAATTTTCGGCAGTGTATTTTCCTCGTCGTGTTGTTGCTGACCAACGTGGCGTGAAGTTCGACATCTGAGGTGTTGTTGGTCGTTGTGGGCGCCAATATTCTGTGTGTCGTTGTATTGAAATCTTGTAGTCGTTTTACCGGTCGCGTGGAGCGGAACTGATTTTGGTGATTGGTCGGTCGGCTGTCTGTGGCTTGGGTTGCATCCAGATTAAGAAGTCGTTGGACAGGCACCCTGTCTCACCTAAACTGGCGTTAGGGTTACAATCTCAGGCCGACCATTGGAAACTTCTGAGCGCCGTTTCTTATGCGTTACATAGTAATTTCCCTGTTTGGGTTTTAGTTATTTGTCTGATGTGTGGCCTTCAGCCGAGTATCAATATCTCTTAAATTAATGTTCTTGTCTTGTCCTTAAGGCATGAGATTGCTAGTGTTTTATATGGGGCCTTCAGCCGAATTTTACATGAGATATGTTCAGATAAGGCCTTCTGCCTTTTGATTCAAACTTTTCTTATTGCTTAATATGCGGCCATCTGCCAAGTTCCATTAAAATTAAATTGCTAAGGCCTTCAGCCTCTTTAGGTTAAAGATTTTTAAAAAAATATGTTTGAACGAAACCTCCAGAGCAACCTTGTATTTCAATTTCTTGCTTAGGCCTTGTGTCTTGGTATTTGAGTGTGGCCTTTAGCCGATTTAAAGTTAATCAAAGGAGTTCGATTAAAGTTTTGAGTGTTTTACATCCGTGTTGAAATATTGCGTGTTGATAAATAAAGTTTGTGAGTTGAGAGCAACTGACGGCAACTAATTTTGCCCCTTTCCGCAGCCTAATCCGCTCTGTCCTGCTAGCACAGGCATTTCAGAATCTGACTGCCAAACGAATCTACTGTTACCAGCATACTTTTCTGGTAAGGACAACGAAGATTTGATACGAGAAATTAGGGCCCCTAATTATGAATGGAACAGGAACGTCAGTGACTAGTAGTGGTACAGGGCACCCTCCGTCATATGAACGCTTCAATAAACGCTGATCGGCTATTCGAATTACGTTGGGCTATGCTGCATCTTAGAAGGGTCACTACCCGGCCCTTATAATTTACTCCATCGATTTAGCACTGACGTAGGGGCATACTGAATTTAAAATCTTGACGAGATACGTAGACGATATTATTAATTTGGAGACGTGCACATTGTAACTGATTACTAGGGATATGCAATCCTCCATCCTTTTGAAAAGGCCATGCTACATATCTGAAGGGACTGAAATCTAGGGTTCAGCAACACAGAAACGTCACCTGCAGATAAAACGGATAACTTTCAACCTAAAATTTTCCTTCCGTTGTCTCGTCTTCCGTAGACATGTATTTTAGGCTAAACAATTTTATGAATTCACTGCAACACGATCACCTTATGTATGAATTACTTTTATATTCCTTTGACTTACCATTTGTGAGCTACAGCGGAGTAACGATAGGTCCAAATAATTATATGCATTTTACATGGAAAATGGTACCTAACTTTTCGATCCTTTCAGGATTGTTTGCAAAACATCGACTTTCCGTAGACATTTAAGTCGCCCTGTACACATAAATGCACCCGCTTCCATTCAGTTTCATCAGGGTAATGAACATATCCTAAATTACAAAGAGTAAAGGCAGTCCTCATCAAAAATCGTATTCTACACAAAGTAGGTTACCAGTTTCTCGAAATGTTTAAATTGTACTGTTTGCCTGTAGTGCTGATAAGCTTTAACAGGAAATGAAATAATTCAATAATTTGATAATAGGTCTCCACATAAATTGTAGTCTAATCATATATACAAAATACATAAAAGGAAAAGTTAGATATTACCAACGATTTCGTGGAACCTGTCAATAAGTATTTTTATTTGCACCAGCAGAAGACAACAAGCATTTGGACAGTAACAGAGTAAATACAGAAAAAAAATTGAGAATTGAAATTGAGCTTTGGTAATTAAGTTTCCTGTATGTTTAAAACTGTCATATTAAAATTAATGTTTTTTACCTCATGGCTGTGAGAGCTGGACCTTCAGCGATAAAGGCACTCGAAAGTGCACGCTCAGCGAGTAGGGTATATAGATGTATTTAGGAGGCACATGAAAATCAAGGGAACAGACTGATGGATGACATAAATTCTAAGAATGCTGGCGATGCAGACACTGTTATACGCCAGGACTGGAGTCTCAAGATGATGTGTAGGATGTTGGGTGAGTTCCACCGGGCATTGTTGGATAAGACAGCAAAGCATTTGACTGCGCGCTTAGCCGACCATCAAGCGAAGACGCAACAGCGCCGAACGCTGGATCGCCAAAGCCGGGGCGGCAGATGGGTGCCTGCTGGAATCAGGCCATAGGTGTATACATAGCAGAGCCACGCCAGAAGCGGTTGCCACTCGAGCCCTAGAAACATCACCTACGGGAGAAGCCCATAGACAGGCAGCTTGGGAGTGATATAACGAGATATAGACGAAACTGAGTGGCTCACATGGCACCGTCAACACACACACGGAGTACGCCCTGCAGCAGGCAACAGTCGTAGACAGGATTCAGATAGGCCTATGTGACGTTTAATTATTTTCATTCGACCCAGTTTTATTACGACGGGGTACAGATTTTGGCCCATGTTCGATGAACCCGTGGGGTAGGGATAGTGCCGTTGACTGGTAATCAAAATGTTCTCTGTCCCGCATCCTAAACCAGCCACAGGCTAAGTTATGAGGTGCAGTTTTCTTCGGGAACAAGTTCTTGCTGATAGTCAGCCTTCGAAACCACGTAAGCTTAATGTATTTGGTAGTGTAGTGCGTCATTGGTTAGATTCATAGAATTCGTAAAGGAGGCAAAGAATATCATTTAAGTTTGAAATGCGTTCGCTCAGTGCAATCATGAAGAAGCGTCCTACTGTCGCGCATTGTTGTGTTCTGGGTCTTAAGCAGCAGCGTGCCTTCAGCCAGAACCACGTATTGGCAGCAGCTAGCTAGGCCACCATGCGTCAGCATCTGCCGATAGCCAGCTGCCTTCACTGTGCGCCGCAGCCGCGCCCACTGATCTCGGCGTCAGCCGACAGCGTCTAGTCGATTAAATCCTAGAGAATGTTATAAATGTTGTGGCTTAGGTCACACCAGGAAGATCTGTAAGTGTAAGGAACGATTGTGGTTCAGAAATTTCTCAAAAATCAACGAGAAACCTGTCCGCATCCCTTGTCACAACAGGAACAGAAAATGTGACCCACCTGCAAAACAACGCGCAACTTATACAACGCTTTCAGAATAGCAAGACCAAACGAAGAACCCAGCTAAAATAGAAGTAAACGTAGTATGGGGAACTTCATATCATATCTATGCAAATCAAGAAACAGAAGGCATGTAGCATAGGTAACCGAAGCACAGATCCTCGGTGACAGTAGCCACGAATTTGCGTCGTGTCGTAACGTGGCTTGGGATTACACTGGCAGGTAGAGGAGTGTAACGTTATGACGACATTCCAGCGCCAATCACTACCGAGGTTACTGAGAAAGAGTATCTTCGCTTCATGAATTTCATAGACGACATGATACTGCAGAACAGATTCGAGGTAGCAATTACAATGGAACTTAGCAGATAGTCTTTTAAATGGGTATTAATCCAGAGAAAGGTGTATCTTATGATAAACGAACTTGAGCTACGACAAGTCTGTGCCAGTGAAGTTGATCGTTCAGGAAGCTTAGACGCAGAATGCCTCATAATTACCTATTCTGAAGACAAGAAGGCCATTATTCATCACGTGCGAGATCTCACCAGATGATATCCGTGAACATCATTTAAGGAGAGAACGTGTGGGGGAAAACCTTCATCAAACCTAGCTGCGAGGGCTGCTGATAGAATAGGTGTTCCTGGTACAGCAACGACTGCAACGCGAGGCTTCTCGACTTGTCATCTGTCTAATGCGACGGCGCATCTACATGGAACTCCTGCCAAAGGGTTTGATAGATACGATGATGATCGTAACATCGACAGCGAACGTTCAGTAGCAATAGACACCCACACAGTTCCGACATCATGAGCAGAGCCTCCCCTATCTCCAAGTGAGATGGAGGGTGGTGTCCTCGATAACACTGATTAGTAGAAGAATCGCAAAACAGTAAACTGCAGCGAAAATCAGGTCCTTCTACCTAACACACAAAAAATAGCACTTCAAGCCGCACTAAAACTTATTTTAATTGCACACGGACAAAATGTATCACAATTTAGAAGTTAGTGTCCAGTAAAGTTGTTTGGAGGATCCCAGTGTACTGCACGTTGCTCTAAGACGTGTTATCGGAGTTGGAAATCCTAAGGGAAAATGAAATACATATCCTTCTTCCAGGATATTAGAAAGCATTCTCTTGACAGCTTTCTTTTGAGAATAAATAATTTGCCAACTGAGTTTAAACCATTATGTGACATCCTTCGACAGGCGTTCATGAGAAGAAATGAACCATCCGACACTGAGCAATCATACGTGTAGTTTTTAAAAGCGTATGGACGTGTTTTCTTTGAGTCAGCCATCCCCTGTCCGAATTGCTTTTCTTTCACTCGAAACACGTAAAAGGATAAAGATACTACAGATACAGGCTGCTCTAACTAACTGGCTATGGCTAAAATACGAAAACTGACGAGCTGAACGTCAATATAGTTTGTTTGCAAAACCATACTGTAGAAACCACACGTCTGCACATTTTTGTGCAGATATGTAACAGTTACTGGCCACTGTGAGGCAATGTCTGCCATTGTCGTCACAAGCCGTAAAATCATTGTGACTAAGGTGGCACTACTGTGTAACAACCACAGGGCCACAGTAGAAATTAAAGTCGTGCGAAGAGGGTTGTAGTAACCATGTACATGCAGTATTCTTATCGTATCAGACCTTATGTCAATATGGTTTTTGCTCTATTTGGTGAGGCGCATGTCTCTTAGCGAGAACAGAAGCAAATGCACCGTAGGGAATCTTATGAATGAGGTGACCTACTACAGGATGCAGTACAGTAACTGGACCTCATTGTTTTAAATCTAGAGGTCCAGCCGAGTACGTTCAAAGGATGAATGATCGCATGACACAAACTAAGGTCAGTAGTTGGCAAGTGCTCATGCGCCTAACATCCAGCGACCATAAGGCAGTTTTTCAGTAGAAGGGGGATGTGGCAACAATAGGAGACAAGCAGAGGAATGCAAAATTCGCTTAGAGATCAGTAAAACGGATTGAGATGGCTTAGTTGCCTACATTGCAGCATTTACGTTGGAATCGCTTCCAGTATACATAGACTTGGGTGCACAGCTCATAATTGCAGGGCACTCTCCCTTCTGATACGGTGTTATACTGCTTAATGTTCTTAGGGAAGATGATCTTTATTACTTGGTTGCCATACTGCATACTAGCTGACTTCATTAATATGATGAAATGGTTGGCATTAGTTAATGCTCTTGCTTGTATGCTCTAGTGAAGAAATAGCGGTAAGCTTTACCTTTATTCAAAGAAAGAGGGTGCCGAGTTAACTGACTGCAGTAAAAGCATACAGCGACTGAGGTCTGAGGAGAGCGTTTTCTTCTGCAGAACCTGGGTCAAAGCGTTTGTTGACGGCCCAGCCTCTCGGTCTCATTGTGCAGACACATAGGATGGCGCCAGTCAGTCGCCGGCAGCACCCAGGTAGGCTGACTAGCGCCGAGGAATCGCTGGAGCTCTGAGCAGAGGGTTGATGACCGGCAGTAAAGCCAAGGATGTGCCCTAGTTAGGTAGGAAGCCGATAAGACAGCTGTGAGTTTCTGCGAATTTCGTGGGACTGGTCAGTGGCGCCCAGGCGTCCCGACTCCGCTACAAAACATATTTCAGAAGGCACGAGGCTTTTAGTGAGTTTATAGTCGTTCTTTGGAAAGTTCGAAATGGACCTAACAGGGGAGGTAACGATCATTTTATGGAGGGCTGTGGGAAAGAGGTCGCGAAGCTGAATCTTTTGTTCGTTTTCTTTCAATTAATTTTTAAAGTCGCTGGTTGGGCAAATCTGCGCATGCAGAGCGGGGTGCGGTCTCCCAGCTTCGAATGCCGAGCTCCAGCTCATGACTGTCTTGGGCTAAAGTAGGAGTGCTCTAAGCATGTAAATGGTCTATGCTACCAAGCTGGCGAGGAAGGTTAAGAGAAAGGGAAGAACACTCTCTTGTACTGGCGCTTCACTAGTAACGAAAGGTGAGACTTGTGTCCTTGATAATGTGCCACGTAGAGCCTGTGCCAGTCACCATCTGGACCGTCAGAGGTACTGCTCCTTGCATCACACACACAACAGGTGATGCGTGGGTGTACTTATTTGTTTTGAGTCGGCTGTCTAAATGTTTGACATATTCCGTCACGTATAGTCGTGTCACGGAGTCAAAATTGTTTGGTAGACCTACAAACGGGTCCACCTGCACACTAGAATCCACTGGGGTTTCGGAGACTCATAGGGAATGAACTGTGTTCCAAATCAGCCCAACACGAGACTGTGTACTTACATTTCTTTCAGGCGCAGGCCATTAATAACAGATTGCCGCCGGCCATGACTGTAGTCGCCGAGCGCATCGTGGTGTGCCGCCCTGACCTGCTGCTACGGTGTAGGTCTCCAATATATGCTTCTAAGCACCCTAATCTTTTGAACCATTTTTTTCTTTATGGAATAGTAGAGTATAGATACTTGATAGTAGCGTAGAGTTTGGACCATACCATTGATTCGCATGTATGAAGTCAGGTAAAGCGATTATTTCTGGTTAGTGTCGTGTTGATCACCAGCTGATCACTTTATTCACCATAGACTGCACATCACTGAAAGCGTTTGTCAAATAAAAAATGTTTATGTGGCGTTTCTTTAGCTGTTTCTCGTCATGTGATGTCAAGAATGAACAAATCAATTGTTATTTGGACCAGGACTCCTCCCAGTGTTCTGATTAAGGTTACATTTCAAATTTATTAATGTCTGAATTGTAACAGATAGAGCAGAAGCTTGCAACTGAACTCTTGCAAAGAGCACAGAACATTTTTATATCCCAGGGAACAGGTAAACAGTCAAGCTAGAATCCCCTGGAGCCCAGAACTTTCGACGATGCCCGAAGGGTAAGATCGAGAAGAAAAGCTTATCAGTGTGCTTTAGGCTCTATGAATACAGAGAACTCCGATGCACTACAAAACATTGCTTCAGAAAATTAAGGAATACACTGGAAGAAATTTCTATGAAGGCAACTACAGTTTGAGGTACAGGGGATACCGTATAAATTATTGACTGGAAAGGTTAAGGAACGTACTATCATATCAATGACGGCTGGGTGGATGGAGTAAGCAGAAATCTGCTACTCACCCTGCTACATGATGTTAACACAGATACTGAAATATACGTCCCACTTAGAAGTGAACCAGATAACAAATGTGACAATTAGATGTTGCTGATACCTTTCGCTCCAGAAGTAGTTTCTACCGCAATTTCCTAGCACAAAACTGGAAAGGCACCTGGTGAGGATGGATGGCGTCTAATCTAAGGTTTTGAGGATGTTAGGTACACTGATAGAACCATATTTGACAGTACTACTAAGCGAGGCATTGTGAATAGGTGGGATTTCGGCGACATGTAAAACAGGTAGAGGAACAGTGACTAAAGAGCGAAAGAATAAGTGCTCGGCATCACCGAAAAAGTGTAGACCTATCTGTTTACTAAACGTATTCGCAAAATTTCAGGAACGCCTGTTAGGTGATTGGTTGCAAGCGCGTTCGACAATCTTTGGTGGCCGTCGATGTTCGCACTCCTGCTTGACCTGAGAGTCTGTACATGTCGGTGTAAGAGCTTCATAGTTTACTGTAGTGGACGTAGTGTCCAGTGGCTTGCGGGCAGAGGAGGGCAGTGAAAAAGGCCACTAAGCGCTGTCTTCATGGCTCTTAAGATGTCCACTGTTCTTCGATCTTAGTACTGAACCATTGTTACACCTGTTGGACGGATCAGATGCTATTGAAGGTGCTGCTCAAAAAGCAGAAGACATGCTAGTAGACTCCAGGTAGAGACTTGAGGAACCGACGAATCATGCAGCATTTGTGTAAGAGCAACAAACTCACTGTAGCTATTAATAAAACCGCATACATACTTCTGAAGGGACTACCTGTTGCCAGTAATACTTACCTGAGGTTTTACGGAATACCTGTAAAAATGCAGTATGTAGACATTCTTATAGAAGAAAAAAGAAACTTTTTAGAACATGTAAAACCTGTTACTTTGAAAATCGACAAAATTATGTAGTGCTAGCAATGTTTACAATGAATTACCGTTGCACATGGTGCGGTCGTATCACGAAGCTATCTTCAACGTCATTGTGGACCTACGTGCCAACGTCTGGGAGCGTCGCTTTAGAGTAGACAATACTGCAACAAATTCAGTGGAGCATACTTCTGAAGCTCAGCGGTGCCTTTCGCGCTACACCTTTACAGGTGATTCTCGGGATATGTCCAGTGAATATCACGGTACGATATATGGCAGCGTTCTATCGTTTGGGACGCGAGCAATATGATAGCATGTATGGTATACCAGGAATTCATTTTACTGATAAAAGACGTTTACGAGCCTGGAAGGTGGATAAATAGCAGTCCGAGTGGGAGCATTGCAAGGAGTGTTTATGGCTTTTTCCAAAGTATCAGAAACACGCTCAAACTGCGCGACATTGCCCCTATTCGAGGTGTGGTGAATCTATTAATAGATCACAGTCCATGTCCCAAATATTTACATGGAATGGGGTGTAGTACGCAACCAGTCAGTAAATGTGGAGAGGAAGGTTCCGCTGATTATCACGTTCTCAGATGGGCTTTTTCTCAGGTAAAAAGCTGTTTCAGACAATTGGACTGCGATCAGTAAAGAATTGTGTGATCGAAACTTGTGGACTACAGTGAGTATGGCAGTACGTCGTACGTATAAAATGCAACTGCTTAAGTTTCAGTCTATAAGGTCAAGTGGACGCTCGGAATATCAAAGTAATGTCAACAGATCACAAATTTCCTCAGCTATAGGTAATGATAGGCACGTACAAATTTTGTCAACAGGAAGTTTGGTGAAGACCAGAAGCTATCGGTATGAGAATCAGCGAAGGACATTGAGGAAATACGATGACGAAAATCAGAAAATTTTATCTGTAATTTAGAAAGAAAAACAAATAAAGAAATTTATGTAGTTCACTTTGACATACGTTACAAGGCCTTCAATATCCTTGAGATACACGCAATATAAAAATCGCCGTTAACATACACTGGTCAGTCAGAACATTAAGAACACCGACCTACTATCGACATACACCTGTCTAGGCGACAGCACCGTCATCTCTGTGTTAGTATAAGTTGCTTTAAAATGACGATTATCTAAAGTTGCAAATGTTAACTAGAAAAAAGTATTTTGGACCGAAATCCTTAAATATAATACAGCTAGTGCAAAATATGACACATGTGTGATGCCATTGTGTACACAGCACACAGAAGACAGAAATCTCCAAAATGAGGCAGAGAAGACACAAAACAATACATACAATGATGAACCAGAACATCATTTCCACCTCTCTAATAGCCAGCGTGTCTACATTTGGCACGAATAACAGCGGCGTTGCTCCACGTTTAATCTCAACCCAGACGTGTTAGGTCGGGCTCATACCTGGTGAGTTGGAGGGCGAGCACATCAATCTGAACTCACTACTACGTTCACTTAACCATTCCAAGACATTCCCGGCCTTGTGACATGGCGCATTATGTTGGTGGAAAATAGGGGTGTACGTAGTCTGCAACCAGTGTAACATACTCCCTCGTCGTCAGGGTGCCTTGCACAAGCTCCACTTGACCAATGGATGCCAACGTGAATGTTCCCCAGAGCACATTGGAACCGCCAATAGCTTGTCTCAGTCCTGCGGAACGCTCTTTTCTCCTAGATGACAACAGATTCGCTCTCTCCCGTCGGCGTGATGAAGAAAATATCGGGATTCGTCAGACCATACAACGCTCTGTCAATGCGCCAACGTCCAGTGACGACCGTCACGTACCCGTTTCAGTCGTGGTTGCCGATGGCGCCGTGTTAACATTGGGACATGCAAGAGTCATCGGTCGCGGAAGCCCATCGTTTTGAGAGTCTGCCAGCATTAAAGTGTGAAGTTAGTTCCGCCACAGTTCAACGCCTATACTGTTAGGCGGTGTTGCCAACCTACGACGACTGACCTCCGCAGTGAGGGCTGGTCGCCCAGTCTCCCGACCCTACTATGGCCTACACGGGTTTATATAGATAGTAGCTCAGTGCTCATAATGTTCTGGCAGATCAATGTATGTATAACTAGGATTTCTGTATTGCGTATATTTAAAAGATATTGAAGAGCATGTAACGTATACCAAACTGAACTACGAAAAAATTTCTGTATTTCTTTTTCCTAATGCTTAACGTTTACCGAACTGAACTACGAATAAATTTCTGTACTTCTTTTTCCTAATGCTTAACTTAACCACCAATAGGATGGAACTGTTAACAACTATACTTCTCAAACTGACGCTAAGACTAGTGTATATCTTATTTTATTACAATTTTTTCCAAAAATATCATCAGGACTGCAAACACGAAGGAAACTTGCTATTTGCATTTCCCACCACAGCTGGAACATCAGTAATGTGAGGAATTGAGTATTTGCCATTCACATCAGTCTTATTAATAAAATTAGCGTTCATTTAATTTGATTTAAAAGCTTCATCCTGCTCCAAATATTACAGAGGCATAGCTTGTTCATCATTTTCAAGTACTTTTCATATGATGCAGAGACATATTTGTAGCTGTATGAATTCTACATCTACATCTACATCCATACTCCGCAAGCCACCTGACGGTTTGTGGCGGAGGGTACTTTGAGTACCTCTATCGGTTCTCCCTTCTATTCCAGTCTCGTATTGTTCGAAGAAAGAAGGATTGTCGGTACGCCTCTGTGTGGGCTTTAATCTCTTTGATTTTATCCTCATGGTCTCTTCGCGAGATATACGTAGGAGGGAGCAATATACTGCTTGACTCCTCGGTGAAGGTATGTTCTCGAAACTTCAACAAAAGTCTGTACCGAGCTACTGAGCGTCTCTCCTGCAGAGTCCTCCACTGGAGTTTATATATCATTTCCGTCAGGCTTTCTCGATTACTAAATGATGCTGTAACGAAGCGCGCTGCTCTCCGTTGGATCTTCTCTATCTCTTCTATCAACCCTATCTGGTACGGATCCCACACTGCTGAGCAGTATTCAAGCAGTGGGCGAACAAGTGCACTGTAACCTACTTCCTTTGTTTTTGGATTGCATTTCCTTAGGATTCTTCCAATCATTCTCAGTCTGGCATCTGCATTACCGACGAACAACTTTATATGATCATTCCATTTTAAATGACTCCTAATGCGTACTCCCAGATAATTTATGGAATTAACTGCTTCCAGTTGCTGACCTGCTACATTGTAGCTAAATGATAACGGATCTTTCTTTCGATGTATTCGCAGCACATTACACTTGTCTACATTGAGATTTAACTGCCATTCCCTGCACTATGCGTCAATTCGCTGCAGATCCTCCTGCATTTCTGTACAATTTTCCATTGTTACAACCTCTCGATATACCACAGCATCATCCGCAAACAGCCTCAGTGAACTTCCGATGTCATACACAAGGTAATTTATGTATATTGTGAATAGCAACGGTCCTACGACACTCCCCTGCGGCACACCTGAAATCACTCTTGCTTCGGAAGACTTCTCTCCATTGAGAATGACATGCTGCGTTGCGTTATCTAGAAACTCTTCAATCCAATCACACAATTGGTCTGATAGTCCATACAGTCTTACTTTGTTCATTAAACGACTGTGGCGAACTGTATCGAACGCCTTGCGGAAGTCAAGAAACACGGCATCTACCTGGGAACCCGTGTCAATGGCCATCTGAGCCTCGTGGTCGAATAGTGCGAGCTGGATTTCACTCGATCGTCTTTTTCGAAACCCATGCTGATTCCTACAGCCTAGATTTCTAGCCTCCAGAAAAGTCATTATACTCGAACATAATACGTGTTCCAAAATTCTACAACAGATAGACGTTAGAGAAATAGGTCTATAGTTCTGCACATCTGTTCGACGTCCCTTCTTGAAAACAGGGATGACCTGTGCTCTTTTCCAATCCTTTGGAACGCTATGCTCTTCTAGAGACCTACGGTACACCGCTGCAAGAAGGGGGGCAAAGTCCTTCGCGTACTCTGTGTAAAAACGAACTGGTATCCCATCAGGTCCAGTGGCCTTTCCTCTTTTGAGCGATTTTAATTGTTTCTCTATCCCTCTGTCGTCTATTTCGATATCTACCATTTTATCATCTGTGCGACAATCTAGAGAAAGAACTACAGTGCAGTCTTCCTCTCTGTAACAGCTTTGGAAAAAGACATTTAGAATTTCGGTCTTTAGTCTGTCATCCTCTGTTTCAGTACCATTTTCGTCACAGAGTGTCTGGACATTTTGTTTTGATCCAACTAGCGCTTTGACATAAGACCGAAATTTCTAAGGAATTTCTGCGAAGCCAGCACATAGAACCTTACTTTCGAATTCATTGAACGCTCTCGCAAAGCCCTCCTCACACTACATTTCGCTTCCCGCAATTTTTGTTTGTCTGCCAGGCTTTGGCTATGTTTATGTTTGCTGTGAAGTTCCCTTTGCGTCCGCCGCAGTTTTCTAACTCGGTTGTTGTACCACGGTGGTTCTTTTCCATCTCTTACGATCTTTCTTGGCACATACTCATCTAACACATATTGTACGATGGTTTTGAACTTTGTCCACTGATCCTCAACACTATCTGTACTTGAGTCTCTATTCTCGAAATTTAGCCAAGATGCAACTCCTCTACCAACGTCTTCTGTGTCAGTCATTACAATACGATCTGGTGTAGGTTCTCCACAGGGATCGACATCATTCATGCTGTCATCACTCTTCAAATAATTTCGGAGTCAGTATTAATCTCCTAAGTTTTTTTTTTAATACGTGCCACAGCTTCAGTCACAGACAAATCATCTCGCCTCTCCTGCTTTTGGCATCCTTCTTTTCCATCTGCATTATTTCCTTTCTCAGAGATGGGTATGCTGCTGGAGGTGTTTCCCGCGACTGGTTGATGGCCTGTAGGAAAACAGGCAACCCGCAGTACATCATCGTGCGGCTTGTGACTAGGCCGTAGGTGACAGTGTACTACAATAAGGAATCAACTGAATCACACGACAGAAAGGAGTTAATGATATATATCTGATAGTGGGCATTGGCTTACATCAGGTGGAAGTTGAACTTTTGTGCCGGACTGGGATCCGAATCTGGGACGTGTTTCAAAGAACAGAACAAATCTAACTACTCCGAAGCTGGCCAGTGATCCCTTCAGTGCAGGTGCACGCCAGGCACGAACTCTTATGGGAATCGTCAAAACGCTCAGGTAATGAGGATGATGGGCAGGGACTCCACGTCAACAGTGTGTGGGTAAGTTCAGAAGTTGAGAAGTTAGGTCTGATAGGAGGCGGGCTGGGGTAGTCCACGCAGTTGCGTTGGCCACTGCGTCCAGATGGCTTAGTGGTTGTGTTCGGTCAGAGGTCTGGCTGCCTTCTGTAATAGAAAACTGAGTAGAGGGATCAGCGATGAAATTGAACGGGTGACTTGTGACGTCCACCCAGACCAAATCGAAATAAGAATAACAAAAACTTAAGAGAAAAGAAACCTCACTGAAGGATCAGTTTTAAAAAAAGTTTCAAAGAAAAGAAAAATTTTGATAAGAGCATCCGCCCAGTAAGCAGAAGACCTTGGTTCGAATTCCAGTCTTACACAAAATTTTAACTTTCCCCATTGATGTACATCATTGGCTTGTAGCAGCTAAATGTCATTAATTCCTTTGTGTCTTAATTGATATTGACTTCACGATCAAAACAGTGTCTGCTCTGTCGGACATGTCTCTAAGAACAGTCACCACATATACCTACCATAAAAGTATTGTAGAATGGAGCGCATCAAGTTTAAGAATTATATTTACTTCTTGAAAACTGTCTCCATATCATAAATGTGACAATAATGAATAATTCGGCAGATAGAGAACAATTTTTTGTCTATGTGACACGTAATTGGCAGGTACAAATCAATATTTGTCTAAATGTGGCAAATGATCTAGAACTGTGTTCACATTTGTTTACAGTCTGAAAGTGCCAAACCTATCTTTTAACTCCAAAGTATCGAAAACCAAATTAAGACTATCATTCCTGAACAATGGCAGCTTAAGTAACTGAAGGAACAATTGTGATAAGTCTTTCTTATGTGTAGACCTAATATACCATTTTATGGATAGTTTTGGCTGTATCAGTTTTGGGATACCATACCCTATCAACAGTTTAAAAGAATATACGTCTTAACTAGTCTTTTGGGTCATTTAATACGTACATTAAGTTAAACAAAATTTGTGCTCAGTGCATAACACAAAGTTGTCATCCAGCAACATCTTCTTGTTTCAAATTACTAGGAGGTAATAGGTAGTAACAACGTAAACATAAGATTATATTGCTGAAACTCTGAAATTTCGTTACCTATACGAAGTAGCATTCATCATCGGAGAAATAATGCTACGTTCTCTATTGCAAGTATGTAACACATCTCCAAACACACAGTCCCTGAACGATACAACGTATTGTATTTAATGAGAAAAAAGGATAATGATAGCGGCGTTTGAAACACATTTATAGGAAACAGTTACAGGTGGTATCATTCGTTATCTTGTAAACTAGGAATATAATCAACTATAAAACCGAATAGACTGATCTGATTGTTGTAGAACAATATATTTAATGGTTTTTCGCACTCACAGAATTTTTAACCAAGCGATGAAAATCTTAATTTCTGACTGCTCACTACAAATTCCTAATAAGTCTTCTCCAAATAGACAAAAATACTTCTTCTAATTAAGTTATTTAAATTGTTATAGTGTGTGCTGTAGCCCGTGTTGTGTACTCTGAAACGCAGGGAATGATATGAAATTCTCATCAAAATGGAATGACATTGCTGCTCTTCATTTAAAGGTAGATGTATTCCAGTCACGCTCGCTAAGTTCCTGCTCAGCAGAACAGAATTTCAGAGCATTTAGTGACCTAGACTGTAGGAAACTCTAGTAAAATTATCAACCAGCTTTAAATATTGAGTGGACAAAAAGCGACATATGATTATTATAAATGTGACAATAGTAAATAAGAGGCCATATGAACGTCACGTAAGTAGTTTTTCCTTTCCTATACGACCATTAAATCCCACTAGTACGATGTGTGCGCCAGAATTTGAGTAGTGATAGTGTTACCTGTTCATTGTTAATGATCCTTTCCTCAACAGATGCTTTCTTCGACATCTTTTGTTGTAAAATGAGGATGAGCTTCGTGTAACCTTGCGTCCTGGCACTGTGGACAGTGAAATTAATACCCACAGCCTAATGATTAACTTCAGTTTATTGTGATTTCTGAATCGTGATTTTAGAGCTATGGTCCACTCATGAATAACTCTATATGCACATTCATAATTTTAAAATTTGCTGGCAGATATTCTGATCACCATGGAAGAGGGAAAAATTATAAACGGATCTTCATGTCATATATACATGATTAATTACACTCCTGGAAATTGAAATACGAACACCGTGAATTCATTGTCCCAGGAAGGGGAAACTTTATTGACACATTCCTGGGGTCAGATACATCACATGATCACACTGACAGAACCACAGGAACATAGACATAGGCAACAGAGCATGCACAATGTCGGCACTAGAACAGTGTATATCCACCTTTCGTAGCAATGCAGGCTGCTATTCTCCCATGGAGACGATCGTAGAGATGCTGGATGTAGTCCTGTGGAACGGCTTGCCATGCCATTTCCACCTGGCGCCTCAGTTTGACCAGCATTCGTGCTGGACGTGCAGACCGCGTGAGACGACGCTTCATCCAGTCCCAAACATGCTCAATGGGGGACAGATCCGGAGATCTTGCTGGCCAGGGTAGTTGACTTACACCTTCTAGAGCACGTTGGGTGGCACGGGATACATGCGGACGTGCATTGTCCTGTTAGAACAGCAAGTTCCCTTGCCGGTCTAGGAATGGTAGAACGATGGGTTCGATGACGGTTTGGATGTACCGTGCACTATTCAGTGTCCCCTCGACGATCACCAGTGGTGTACGGCCAGTGTAGGAGATCGCTCCCCACACCATGATGCCGGGTGTTGGCCCTGTGTGCCTCGGTCGTATGCAGTCCTGATTGTGGCGCTCACCTGCACGGCGCCAAACACGCATACGACCATCATTGGCACCAAGGCAGAAGCGACTCTCATCGCTGAAGACGACACGTCTCCATTCGTCCCTCCATTCATGCCTGTCGCGACACCACTGGAGGCGGGCTGCACGATGTTGGAACGTGAGCGGAAGACGGCCTAACGGTGTGCGGGACCGTAGCCCAGCTTCATAGAGACGGTTGCGAATGGTCCTCGCCGATACCCCAGGAGCAACAGTGTCCCTAATTTGCTGGGAAGTGGCGGTGCGGTCCCCTACGGCACTGCGTAGGATCCTACGGTCTTGGCGTGCATACGTGCGTCGCTGCGGTCCGGTCCCAGGTCGACGGGCACGTGCACCTTCCGCCGACCACTGGCGACAACATGATGTACTGTGGAGACCTCACGCCCCACGTGTTGAGCAATTCGGCGGTACGTCCACCCGGCCTCCCGCATGCCCACTATACGCCCTCGCTCAAAGTCCGTCAACTGCACATACGGTTCACGTCCACGCTGTCGCGGCATGCTACCAGTGTTAAAGACTGCGATGGAGCTCCGTATGCCACGGCAAACTGGCTGACACTGACGGCGGCGGTGCACAAATGCTGCGCAGCTAGCGCCATTCGACGGCCAACACCGCGGTTCCTGGTGTGTCCGCTGTGCCGTGCGTGTGATCATTGCTTGTACAGCCCTCTCGCAGTGTCCAGAGCAAGTATGGTGGGTCTGACACACCGGTGTCAATGTGTTCTTTTTTCCATTTCCAGGAGTGTAGTTCCATAAAAATTACAAACACCTCCACTAACTGTCCACAGAGTAAACTCGTACACATCTGAAGGAGCAGTCATATCCTTCCTGGCTCGCAAATTTAAGCTTTACCAGCAGTTACGAGCCGGCCAGTTGGATGCGGTAATGTCACCTCAGAGTTGTAATTTCGCGCTCCGTACTCAATTATTTGCTAGATATATTCCCATCTCAGTCTTCCTTAGAGCTTTTTCCGCCTACAGCGCCATCTACAGTCAACCAAGGAAGTTACTCCTTCCTGTCTTAAAAGACGTGCTATCATCCTGTCACTCCTTCTTATCACTGATTTCCATATGTTTCTTTCCTCTGCAGTTCTGCAGAGAACTTCCTAATTCATTCCCTTGCCTGTGTTCCTAATTTTCAGCAGAATGTTCTGGTTTTCCCACAGTCCATGTCTCAAACACTCATTCTCAAAAATTTCTTCGTCATATTATGATCTACCTTCCATAATTAGCACACGTCTCTTGGCCAAGAATGCCATTTTCTCCAGAACTGGTATGCTTTTCATGTCCTCGTTGCTCCATCCTTCACAGGATATTTTGTGGCCTACGTAGCAGCTTTTCTTGACTTCGTCTAACGTAATGTTGAGTAATAGCATTGTTAAGTTCCTTGCTTCTCATTTCTGATACTTATCTTTACTATACTCTTTCTTCGATTTACACTCAATACATATTTTGTACTCAGACTTTAGCCGTGTTGGGGCTCGTTTTAGTGCCATTAGTAGGTTGGCATCGTGTAATAGGGATAGTGCCGTCTCGTTTTCTTCTTGTGTTTACTGGCGTCACTACATTTGCTAACGTTGTCGGTTCGCGAGTGGCAGCAGCAGCGGTTATCGATATCTAGTACGGTGGTATTATCTTTGGAGGCACGTCAAGTGTTTTCTGCATTGAAGTGTGTCGGGGAATTCGGTTGGGATGGAGCAGCAGTATGATCCAGCAGTGTGAGGACATGCTGGGACCGCTGGCAGCACGCAGGCACTGCCGGATCGAGGGGCTGTAGTTTCGAGGGCCACAGCCTCGTTGTCCACAGGACCCAGAACATTTGAGTTGAGTGAACATCAACTCAGTAGTGAAACCTCCACTATTTTGAGATAACGCCATTTGTTTGTGCTCACAGGGTCGCTGAGACGAAGAGCAACGAGTAGAGTGTTTGGAGTTGGAGAAATTAATTAGCTGTCCTCCACTTATTATTAATCATTGAATTACTTGTGTTATTATTGGTGAAGTTCAACCAGGGTATTTTTCTGCCTAATGACTGCTAACACCCCAGTTACCTGCCCTTGAAGTTAGCGTATTTTTGCGGCTGTGTAACTTTCCTCGCCTTGCCGCTGCTGTCTAGTGAGGTGTGTAGTTAGACAGTCTCCTTGATTGTGGTTCGGTAATTGTTTCTTTTGGACTAGTTTTGTTGTAGTGGTTCTTTCTGCTTCTGGATGTTCTAAACACCGTGTTCTGAATACGCAGTGCTGTCCGCCGCTTCTGCCTTGAATGGGTTATTCTATCATTGTATTGGTTATCAAACGTTAGGTAGATTTTGCAGTAGAGTTGGTCTGCTTTTAAAGTGTTACTATCATGAGTTGCCATCCGGTTCAGTAAATACAAATCTTGGATGCCTGTTCATCATTTACAAAGTTCAGTGACTTCCCCAGGTCGATCCTCAGAGCGCTGTCTGAGGCCCACTTCTCCTTTGATTTGGTCAGATTGTGATGACTTTCTTAAAAATATACTTTAATTTTGAATTATTACTCTTTGGGCCTTGAGTCGCTGAAGAGATTGAATTTCTCCTCAATAAGGCCTTCAGCTGTGAGTGTAACTTGCTTAAGAAATTTCAACCAGACGAAATATTTAATACTGAAATGTTGATAATTCTTCCTTAAAATATTTTAGTATCTCTCGAAGAAGATTAATTGCTTCTCAAAAATTCACTACACAGTCCTTTGGCCTGTAAGCATACTGTTTTATCACAGGATTAGTTGTGGGGTATCTTTGCAGGCAGCGCGTTTGCAGAGTCGAGTGCGGGACACGGAATTATTGTAGCTCTGCATGTGAGAGGCATTGTTATTAAGGAAGTTCAATTGTTGCTGCAAGTGCTATTACAGGAAAATATGTACTTCCGGGCGCGTTACAGGCCATCCAACTGTTTTTGTGTTATTGCTATTGGAGCCTTCAGCCGACAAATAATTAGAATTTTTGTAAATAAGGCCTTCAGCCGTGTGTGCAACTTGTTTTAAGTATTTTAGTTAGATATTTTTTCTTAACAGTGAAATTTCGATGTTGGTTCCTTAAAATATTTTAGTACCTCTCTGAGAAGTTTTACTGGTTCTTCAGAAATTGCTATCCAGGCTTTCAGCAGTCCAACTGTTTTTGAGTTATTACTATTGGGGCCTTCAGCCGACAAATAATTTGAATTTCTTGTCAATAAGGCCTTCAGCCATAAATGCAATTGGTGTTAAGAATTGTTAATTAGATATTGTCTCTTAATAGTGGAAGTTTGATGATTGTCTTTTTTTAAAAAAGTATTTTAATATATCTTGGAGAAGTTGAACTGGTCCTTCAGAATTTGTTATCCAGGCCTTCAGCCGTCAAGTTGTTTTTCTGAGTTATTACCATTGGGGTTTCCAGCCGACAAATAATTTGAATTTCTGGTCAATTAATCCTTCATCCGTGAGTGCAACTGGCGTAATGTATTTAATTAGACATTGTGTCTTAACAGTCAAATTTTAATAGTTGTTCCTTATTGTAAACTTTTATTTGCAATTGTTTTTAAATAAAGTGTACGTGATTTTTTTTAAAAACTGAGCAACCAACGATAACAGATTACGATCCTGTCCACAATCGTAACCCGCTCCTGCCTTTACCTAAGTACCAGGTCCAAATAGTAGCAAAGCGTGGATGCGACCCATGGACCTCCGGGTTATGGGCCCAGCACGCTTCCACAAAAAAAAAAAAAATAAAAAAAATTTTAAAAATAAAATAAAATAAAAATGTCAGCAGTGCCTGCGTTCATTCCATTCAATACATCCTGCAGTTCTTCCCCACTTTCACTGAGGACAGTAATGTCATCAGCGAAAATTTCCATTTATATCCTTTCACCTGTAATTTTAATTTCCAATTTGTAGCATATCATTATGGAAGGAACTGCAGCAATCAGTTACTATTTGTTATCGAAGTTATGAAACAGATTTAGTAAAAGTGATGTAAACAACGGCACCTTGGAACCACCAAAAGCTTCTGTAATACACACTGATGAGCAGGAACATTCTGACCGTGTTGATCGCTCTTTGGAATTCCATAAGGCGATATTCCTTGTTAGAAAACTTCTTGGTATATTTCCGGAAGTACGTCACCAGTCGTCTATGCACAAGCCACGAAAGAATCGCAGTTTTTATTTTTTAGTTGTCAGTATTCTGACTTATTTGATAAGACCCATAACGAATTCGGCTTCAGCGCTAACCAGCACTAACCTCTTCATCTCAGAGTAGCACTTGCACCCCCGACCTCAATTATTTGTTGGGTAGATCCCAATCTATATCTTTCGCTACACCTTTTACTCTCTGAAGCCCCCTCTACTACCTCATGTCCATTTTCCATCACAGTGTTCTATATGTTCCTTTTTTTCCCAATTCTGTGGAGTACCATCTCATCCCTTACTTTATCAGTATATTAGATTTTCAATATTCTTCCGTAGGGCCATATCACCAACCTCCCGATTAACTTCTGTGCTGGTGTTCCCACAGTACATATTATGCTATGTTCGAAACGTAAATTGTCAGAAATTTCTTCCTCAAATCGGTAATTACTAGAGTTCCTTTTACGGGCGCGGTGCTTGCGCAAAACAATGGCCCAGATCTGATCCAACAGTCTCGGATCAGGTGCATTTGTTGGTCAAGGTTTTAATTTTAGTTCACTATCACACTCCTCAGACCCCTATAGCATCTTAGTGGCTAGCTGTCCAGAGTACGGTTCCGTCACCGTCGCGGAAGACATCAGACATTAAAGGATGAAGGTGATTCGTAATAATGTTCACATAGTCCACAGCTGTCACAGAGCCTTCGATTACTACAGCAGGTAAAATGAAAGTCGAGATGAATGGTTTCATAGCCTGCATCCGTTCAGGATGCATTTTCCGTTGGCCTTCATCACGGTGCAACCAGACACGGTCGTAGATCTGTTGCAACAAGAAACGTGATTAATACGACCATGTGACACTTTTCATTATGTCTGCTGTCTAATCTTGAGAATCCCGTGACCAGGCGTATTGTAACTGGCAGCGTCGTTGGGTGAACTTGGAAATATGTATGGGTCGTCTGTTGCATAGCCTCAGGTCATCAAAGCACCCTGACCGGTGTGCTCCATTGCACGCTGTCGTCAGACATTCCTGAAATCACCGCCAATCCTGCTTTACACAGCACGCGAACCAACGACCTACTCGTTCTATATTGAGACGTGGAGATCCAAGCACCTTCTCCCTACTAATGGTTACATCGACCTTCAAACATTTCTCACAGAATCTCACGACCGTGGCTCTCGAACAGTGGGACAGCTTTCTCGTTTAAATGATGCTCGTTCTCAGCTTCCGACTCAAAAATGTCGAGGCTAATTATGGTAAGCGATTTTTCATTGGTTTCCCGTAACGTAGCTACATAGATTCCCAAATTGGACTGTGCACCGTTTATATATTTTTCCAGTTTCGCGGTTGGCAGTGTTCATTGGTTTTTGGTTCCTTAGTATATAATTATTAATGGAGGACCAGTTTCCGTCTAGCGACAATCTTCATGTTTTGGATTATTATAACTTCACCTGCAAGGAAACTTCTAGTTGCAAGTGTCCGTCACATAGAAATTCCTTTATTGTCCGCTAACAGGTGCTGTAACTGAGGACATCTATGTATTTGGTGCCAATCAACCTTCTTTCAATCTAATGCGATGTTAATTCGAGACTTGAAGACGACGTGCGCTTCAACGACGCTGGTTGTCACAGCAGGATTCGGTAGTTCCATGATGCCAACATTTACACGCAGTGTTACATGTGCAGTGCTGTTTCCAGAAATTGATTTAAGTAGTCATTGGCTGCTGCAATTTATTCCACAGCGAAATTCCTTTCGCCAACTAGATTTTCTCAGAGTCACCTATGTAATCATCTGCAGGAACACAGTATGTAGTATAGTGGCTCATTGTACACATAGTGATTTGAGATCGAAGATCTTCCATACGTTAATTTTTTTAGTTTCCTTCCATTTGTGTCATTGTTTGGCAATACTCATGCTCGTCACTCAAATGACAATGAGTAGTGGTATTTAACAAGAAGTGACTGGAAGCTGACTAGTGGAAACCACAACGAGGGTGAGCAGTGGCGGCTCATTTCACAATCGATAACTTTCAGCTGGCATCTGATCAGGGGGGGGGGGGGGCGTATTACTCCTTTGTGCAGTTATCGCTGCCTCGCTGCGGCTGCTAGAGTCGCGTTTAGAGAGAGGCCACCGAAGAGCGAAGCGCCGGCAGTTTAAAACAGTTACTGCCCAACCGATACCATTGTAGCGGGACAAATCAAATACAATTCTATACTGCGCTGTTTGTTATACCGGCATAATGCGTATTACCAATTATTGTACTAAGATGCAGCAAACATTACCCTCTGGGATGATTTGAGTAAATTGACCGTGAGTTGCCTAATGGGTTTGGATTATTGAACCTGAATTTAATGTAACAGTAGAACCCAGAAAGCTAATGGTTAAAATTTGGAAAATAACTTGAGTAACCAAGTTTACTTAAATGAAATAAAGTACGGTCACAAGCCTAATTAGGTATAGTAATATGAACATTACATTTATAGTATCGGCATGGAATTTCTGTGAAGGAAAGCTACCGCTACTTCTTTCCCAGAGATGTGCAATGAAACTCTACTATAATCAGATAAGTGTTACTGTGAACACCAGCAGTTATAAATAGTATCTCCCACCTCTCACAGGGACAACTGACACTTTACCTCTTCTGAACAGTAATACTTTGTCACAAAGAAGTTATTTCATCATCAAATATTTTTAAAGACACTACTAAACCGAAACTGGACATGAACATAGTCCCGTTTCAATAGTTAAATGCAGTTATTCTTTGAAGAACAAATATTTTGAATTAAAGCAAATCAAACATTACGGAGGTTTCCATAAATGCAATACCAACTAACTGCCTTGATTTCAATGAAACCTACAGTATATGAGTACATATCATGTTGCATTCAGAATTAAGCACAACCAACAATCACTTATTTTCAATCGGTTTTCACATACAGGATACTCGGATGTTAGTATGAGGAATGCATCCTACGAGTTATGATGAGAGGAACCAATTCAAGGGTTGGACACTTGTTTAACATAATTTGCCTTATTATTGCTAATTAAACAATACTTAAATGTACTGGTTTAACTTTGACATAAATCTAACCTCTTAGATTTTGCTGAAATGATGCATCAATATTGGTGGGGAGTACATGGTGGCTACCTGGTCTTTCCTCTGGATGTAATTTGCTCTATTACTTTCTTCTTAGCGACGAAATTACCCACTTTTGAGCCTTTTCCAATAATAGAGCACCATTTTAGGGTCGTACACACATGGGAGACCTGTCCATATTAATCCAGGTACTAATTGCCACCCTCAGCACTTGCACAGTTCACTCATTTGCTGCTCAGACCAGACGTATCCAGTAGTCAGCTGGCGACTGACTGTGTTGTTTCACTTGGCGCCCAGACTGAGCGTCACGTCTACGTTTAGCCCGCGCCAACCACTTTTTGGGGCGCGCCAACTCACTTCCGTTGCAAATGGTAAATACTGTTGCTTTTCATTTTACACAATGCAAGTCCCTCGGTATGAACCAACTTGTGCATAGTTACAAACAAACACATTTTTAATGATGTCTTAATATTTAAATACATTAATATGTTAACACAAAAGCCACATATTTGTATAACATTTTCCTCCAGTTAATACAAAGAACTTAAATATTAAAGAGAAAACATTTTACACAACTGTCCATTTCATTACAACAGGTCAAAGATATTACATAGTGAAAATTATGTACTTGACATTGAACAGAATTAATCAGTACAAAATATTTACAGTATTAATTATGGTGTTACAAGTTGACCAGAGTTTTCGCACAGCGTGGAGCCAGGGGCAGGAGCAGTGCTTGGCTGTGGATCGGCTCGCAGTCTTTTTCGGGTATTCGTCCAGTCTTCTTCGCTAAGGCTGGGCAGAACCCTACATCTGGTTCACTTATGTTGTACGCAACTAATTGTTCAGCTCTGTGCACCGATTTCCCACTTCGCAACCTATTTGAGCAGATGTTCTTGTTTGTGTTATATTGAGTCGTCATACACGCATTGTTAACTGGGTCTGTGATTTTGGCGATATAGTATTGATTTAATTTAATTGGCTGGTTTATTAATTGTTCAATTTGAATTCCTTAAATGGCCAATACTGTTAAGATCTTATTTCTTGAAATTGTTTGAGGTTATTATTACTGTAATTTAACGGCTGTTTTACTCACCATTCTCAACGGCTTTAATGGTAATTTAACTTCAATTTCTCTTCCTGTTTTTCACAGGGTCCCTGTCCTCAAAGAAAATGTATAAAGATAACAGTTGATCTTGTCCAAGGGTATATGATATTAGTTAAAGAGGCCCAGTCCTTTCATTTTACTGATTTTAGTAAACCTGATTTCGTTTGTAACAGAGCTAGTTGCGTTCTTGTCGGCTAACCCCGGGGAGGGAGATGAGGAGAGAGAATTGTCTATTCCTGTTATCACCATTTGTCCTTATCAGGTGTAGTATTTGTAACCGATTTCGATTTGTTTCGGAGAGCCATGGCAGGTGTTGAGCAAGGAGTTGTGCTGACACAGGCTGCCTTAAACGCAAACATCTTCAATATGAAATGCGCATTTCTTGCACACGTATAGAGGACAGTGTTCAGATCTGGCAGCAGGTTGGTGTACGGCATTGGGCGAGCCTCTCCACATATCATCCGAAACGACTGGTGAGGTAGACGCCGCTATTTCCACCTGTTCCTTAGCTTTGGATGAATTATCTAAAAACATTAAATTCTTGAAGGGTAACCAACACACCCATCAGAAGGTGTGTAGGATTCAGGCCCTGTTGTGCCATTTCAGTAATTTGTCGTGACCATCTAGCCCATGTTGAACGCAGTGATGAACAGATGGCCGTTGTAAAACAGCTAAGCTTAAGGATTAAGGAATTAATGATTAGTGCGGGCGCATTAGGTTTGGAGAGTGAGGGGCGAAATAGCGAAGGGTGTTTATTAGTTGATTATATCAAAGTTAGAAGGTGGCAACCCAAGCCTTTGGGGGATCCATCTCAGATTCTTTTGCTAAATTGTCGAATCCTGCATTCTTTTTATTAAATGGTATCACTGGACTGGCGGTTGACCAACTGAACGACGTTCGTGAAGTGTTATAGTTCATTGTGTGGTTTGAATTACATACTAATGCCTTGCAGATTTCACATTTAGTCATTCCTCTCTTTATCCTTTGTGTGAGGGTTTGTTAAGCGAGTTGCTGTCAGGTGTACTCTGCGAGCGTATCTGGGGCTGCTTACGGCCTGTATATTTGCAAGTCAGTTGCCAACATGTATCAGGAACGAACTTGAGAGATTCACATGAAACCTTCCTTCCGTATATTGAGGGTGTCCTTATCGCTTTCTCGGATTTGGGTATGAATGTCATCGACCACCGGCCGGAGTGGCCGAGCGATTCTAGGCGCTACAGTCTGGAACCGCGCGGCCGTTTCGGTCGCAGGTTCGAATCCTGCCTAGGGCATGGATGTGTGTGACGTCCTTAGGTTAGTTAGGTTTAAGTAGTTCTAAGTTTTAGGGGACTGATGACCACAGAAGTTAAGTCCCATAATGCTCAGAGCCATTTGAACCATTTTTTGTCATCGACCAATGAAACCATTTGTAACATCTTAGGAGGCATAAGTTCCGAGGATCGATCACGGCTTGTCTTCGCTCGAAAACTGATCATCTTTGTGCAGATTTACTGAAAAGGGCATCTAGAAAGAGGTTCAAGATCTAACTTACTAGTAAAGTATTTCACATACACTGAAAATCTTTCGATGCAAATCATGGCAAATAAAAATGAAATTGTAAACTCTATAGAGTATTCTTATCCTAAATATAAATTTAAGCTTTTTGACTTAAAAGTTGAATTCAAAAATTTATTAAGAGACACAACTCAGCGATTTGGTAACCTCTATGGATACATTTACATTTGTTGATGAACAAGATGAAGAATGTAAGCGAAGTGAGGGTGAGCCACGTGTCCTTTCTTATTATAGTGGCATCCATCGCGGCTCAGCTGTTAAATTATCCCGTGAACCTTCTATTCAGTGTGGTCCACAGAGTCATTTAGTGCGTCGTGGTCTGTGTAACGCCGGCCTATGAATAACAGCTGACACCATAGTAAGCTAGTGTTCGTCGAGGGCAAACGCCCCCAGGGTTTCGTTCATGTATTCTCGCTTGTGATGAACTGCTCCTTCCTTATGTATGTACCCAGATTAATAGAGAACCAGTTTGTGGTCCGCTTGATTCCGCAAGTTCTCTTTCTTTATAGTTTCTCTTTGTCGGTTAAATTATTAATTATGAAGACATCATCTGTCACCTTATTGCCTGCATATAATTTTATCCAGCATTCGCGATTAGTCCTCGATTTTGACAGCAATACCCTTTTCTTTGGATTCTGCCCGTCAGAGAAGACAGCCTTCTCTTCCCGTTCCGCTTGTAGTGTTTACGTTAATACCTTGCAGACAAATGGGACGGAGGTGGATCTTGGTCGTCATAGTGAGTTTGAGGCTATTCAGTTAAGGGAAATTTTGAGCAAGTTTGCCGATGTGCTAACTGATCGATAAGATTCAATATAAAATTCTTTTAGCGCGGGCTAGCCTACTACTTTCGGATGTTTGTCCAAAATTTCGCTCAGTTAGCCGTCCCTCTTAACGAACTTCGTAATAAAAGAGGGGAATTTGTTTGGGCCTGAGAACCAGCAGGCCGCATGTCGGCCAGTTAAGGCACCTCTGAGTTAATCAGTAGTATTAGCGATTCCTAATTTCGAAAAGAGATTCCTTCTCCAGACGGACTTGTGTAATGCCAGGGTGGCCGCAGTCCTTTTGCAGGAAGACGCAGGTGAAAGACGATCTGCTGCCTGTGCCTCATAAAGATTGGTGGGACCTGAATATGAGTATGAGGCTCTGATTGTTCTACTCGCACTTGGAAGGTTTAAATTTGATTTTGTACACAGAGAATTTGACCGAGAAGCTGACAACCTGACTTTATATTGGATTTTGGATCTCCCAAGAAAGACAGGCAGTTTAGCGAGTTGGGCGGTCCATATATCTACCTTTCGTATCAAGGTTCACAATATTAGGGATTCAGATAACTAGGCGGCCGATGCGCTCAGCCGCATGGTTGAGGAGGGCGCCCACGTATCCGGAGAGTGTTGTTCAGTCACCAATTCTTCCGTTTTTAACGCCCTAACTGAGAACCTCTATTATTTCTGATCTCGGGAATAAGCAGGACCAAGATCCTTATATAGGTCCTACAAGAAGGCGGTGATTAGCGGGTGAGAAACTCCCCGGTTATTCGTTGAGAAAAAGTATACTTTGTCATGAAGTTCGGAAATTACTCGAGCCCTAAATCTGTTTACCTGTTGAGCCATCCACACATTGTAGTTTTCAGAGTTCGTTATTAGGTGGGGATCTGGACTTTGACAAGTCCCGTGCTCATCTTACATGGTCGTCTTTGTATAAGGATATTCGCTGGTTAGTTCATGAATGTGAATACAGTATAATGGCAAAGCCCAATTCCAACTCACGTGGAGGCTTATTGTACTCCGAACGGGAGAAAAGTCCGATGGATAATGTTTTCGTTGATTATGTGGGTCCCCTGCTTCGAACAAGAGCTGGAAGTCGTTATGTATTAGTTATCGTGGGTGCCTCATCTCGTTTTGTGTGGCTTTTACCAAGTGCAGGGGTACGATTCGTCGTTTAACTCGAAGGCGCTTGTTACTGACAGTGCTCCGCCTTTGTGTCAAGAGAGACAAAGCAATTTTGTCTTGTTAATGCTATTAAATACATTGCGGCAACGAAGTATTGCCCTTATCCTTCCTTCTCGGGGTGAGTTAATCGTAATGTTACGGCCGCCTGAATTATTTATCATGCTTTGAATCAGACCAGACGGGACATTTCCATCCTTTGGATTAATGCTGCCTTGAAGTCAGTACAGCATGAGGATTCCAGAGTAGTTCTTGATGCGCTGGAGTTTCCTTGTTGTCTTAACTGGCCGTCGATAATTTGTGGAGTATAAACGACCTGTTGTCTGAGCGGATTACCCAATGACTCATGAAGGAAAAGTGGGACAGCGCTTGGAAAATCATTGACCTAGTCCATCGGCGTCAAGAGAGACGGTATAATCGGAGAAGGAGACACTTTTATGGCCGAGTTGCGGATAAGGTTTTTGTTCTAAATTTTACCGTGGGTGGTGATAACATTACCAGGAATCTTGCTCCTAGGTTTGTGGGACCCTCTGTGATTGGTAATATCTTAAGTCCCGTGAATCTACTAGTCCACAACCTAGTGACCGCAAAACTCTTGAAGGTACTTGTGAGCAAAACAAAAGTGATTCGTTTCTCTTCTTCTATTCTCATTAAAAATAAATTAAGTGCGGATTGGGGGGGGGGGCGGTAGGGGAAAGGGGGCATTGACTCGAGTGGGGCAGGTTCAGTCATGATGGTTCATTTCACTAACGATAACTTTTGGCAGGAGTCTCACCAACGGTCGCGGATTTCTCCATTGTGCGGTTATCGTTGGATGACCCAGCCACGTCTAGAGAGAGTGGCCTGCGAAGAGCGCGGCGGCAGTGGTTGAAGGGAGATTTTCCACGGCGTGGTGCCGGTGACAGTAGCAGTGCTAGGAGCGGCGGGTCCTAGTTCACTTATTTTCGCCAGAACTGGGCAGAACGCAAGGTCTGGTTCTCTTATGTTGTGCGCGACTAGCTGTCCACCTCTGGGCACCGATTTCCCGTTTCGCAAGCTGTTTGAGCAGATTTTGGTGTTTGTGTTTTATTGAGTTGTCATGCACGCCTTGTCACTTGGCTCTGTCATTTTGAAGATATTGTATTGCCCTGGCTGCTCTGTGAGATTTTGAAGTAACTTGACTTAATCAGCTGGCCATCGATCTATCTCAAAAAAATTCGTCATGGTTAATGTTATTATGGTTAGTAATGTGTCCAGGTGTCATTTATAGCTGTATCAGCGGCCTATGTCTTATTTAGTTTTTTGAATACAATAGTAATTTCAAAATTCTTATGCTAGAAAGCTATTTGTCCTAAGTTTTACTGTTTTTTTCGCGATTTTTTAGAAGCTGATGGGCTCTCTGTTACTACTATTATCCAGCTCTCTTATGCATGATGTTAGATCCAGGTAATGACAAGACACTAGAGAGTTTTTTATTATATTTATTACTGCAATAAATTACAGCTCCCTTTCTGAAGTTCTTTGTAGCGAAGCTTGTCTCCTAGGTCGTATCAATTTATTGGAAAAGCCTATAAGTGAAATCATGTTAAACGATAACTTTGCTTGTGGTATAATCCAGATACTTAACTTTCTTGTTTGTCGCTGGGAGAGTGTTCAGTGTCGGTGGGTTCTCGCCGCATGGACCTGGCTTACTTGCAGCCGTGTGCACGGCTGTCGGGCATTTCCTGGTGCCTCTTGCTGTTTGTTTGCAGTCGCACGTCCTGGCAGTCTGTGCTGAAGTTAAGTGTCTTCTGGTATCCGACATTCACTGGAAACGAAATTTTATTGGCCAAGAGCCCTTTGACTAGCTGGCTTCGCACTGGTAACTTTCTCTTTAATGCTAAATCGACATTGTATTTTTGCTCTTAGTTTTACTGTAAATTTTTTTATGTATACGTTTGGATAATCCTTATGCTGCCTTTGTTAATATTATGTTTGCGCGCCCGCCTAATGTCATAGATTTGAATTTCCTGGAAGAAATTTATTTAGAACTCTTTTAATTAATCGGCTGGTTTATTTAAAAGTGTTCAAATTTAAATGTTTTAAAAAGGCCAATATTGTTAAGGTCTTATTTGTGGAATTTATTTGAGGTTATTATAATTTAACGGCTGTCTGACTCAACATTTTGACCGCCCTTAACGGCGATTAAACTTCAATTTTTCTACCCGTTTTACAAAGATGACCTGTTATCAAAGAAAATATAAAAAGATAAATGTTGTTGTTTGTCAAGAATGAAGGATATAAGTTAAAGCGGCATAGCCCTCTCATGCCATTTGTCTGCTCCTTTTAAATTCCGATGTGAAAGGGTTTGTCAAAAACTAAAAGAAAAAAAAATTGAAAATTATAACTGTGGATAAATTAGAAACTGCAGTGAAAGACCACATTTTATCAAGGACCATGAGTTGGACAGGTAACTTATAATAAATGAAAGTATAAAATCCATTAAGAAACGGATGGCAGTTGAGTGAATAGCACATCCTATTCCTCCTGTCATATGAGTGGCCTAGATCTGAGACGTAGCAGTGTTTGCAGTCGGAAGGACTGTTCGGTATATGTGTTTGCAGCTTTCAGCTTGATGAAATTCAGGCACCGCAGCTCAAATTATATCTAGCCGCCAAACTATGAATGGTATTTAACGACAGTAGGACACGCACAAATCGCTGATTAATTGCTCATTGCATATTCAGAGTCCGAATGATTAAGAGTGAACAATATAATCCATTGATCTCAGAGCTACGATTTGTAACTTAAAACATGCAGCCATTTCATGAATAACTAACTTTGCTGACGAGACCAGGTTCCCTTCCAAAATACCGAACTGAGGAACTGGAGATATGTTTCCACCGCTGATGTAAAAAATTCGCAATCTTCTAGTCGTGGCGTGCAATGAAGTTGATGCCATCAAAAACGACTTATTTTCTACGTCGAGGAGGAAGATTTGTACACGTAAAACGCTGACTTCGCCACGTATTTTAGGTTTCACAGCTGAAGGAGTTATTTCATTGAATATAACAGTGTCATTGGATTTTAATCAAGTAGAGCAGCTTTGAAGACATTCCCTATTAATTTATTCATTAAAGAGGTTAATCCATTTTACCTTGCTACTACTTGACAATTGCTTGTAAAATGTTACAGTGAAGCTTAGGAAAGAGTTTAAACGCAAAAAAGAACAATTAAAAAGGGCTCTTTTAATTATTTAGACAGTCCTTTTATTGAACGTTTGTTTACTTTGCGGTGAACACATAATGTGTTGCGGGGCAATCACTCTGTTGTAGAAATAATTCAAAAGCCAAGATCGCTTAAATACTGTCTACTGGATAACTGGTTTCAACACAGTAAAGGTGCCATCATAGGATACATTCAGATCCGATGATGGCATGTTTAGTGTGTTGAAACCGGTTTTCCAGTAAACAGTATTTAAACAATCTTCGTTTGTTTACTTACCTGTTACTTAAGTAATGCGATTAGCACTTTCTGCAACAATGGGTTGATTTTCAGCTACCGGTATGGCTGTCTCATTAGTATAAACAAGTTTGAATTGTGCTACTTCCCTCAATAACTAAACAGTGTGTATTTCATTGAATTACTCGGTGAAATCCTGGGAAGAACTATGGTACAGTCGATGTAAGAGTCTTGCGGCTAATATAAATAATGTGGTATTCAAAGTGTTTATGCAAAATTATGTCAAACGACCTGATGCAACCGGAGAAACGTGTAGTTTTTTATCGCTCGGCCCAAGAATGAGACTCAACCGCTCGAAAGAAAACAGTCTGCCTCTTCTCTGGCCGAATGGATGGCATACTATCAATTAAACTTTTGCTATTAAATTCAGTCAGTGTAGCCATAATGAAAATTTGGTGCAAACATTGATATACGATGACAATGGTAGTAATGATGCTTAAAATAGAGAAAAAAACTAAATAGAAACATGATCACGAACAAAATACGGAGGAGACGTGATTGGAGTGCTGGTACGACATTTATGAAGTGTCCCAGAGGAACAACAATGAATAGTCACCGTTACAAGTCCCATCTTTTTCTTCGTGTTCTGCTCGATGTATCATAGGTTATGGTTCTGAGAAATGTATACAGGGTATCCCTCCTAAGAGTCTTCAGGCGTATTGTCTCCTGTGTTTCAGAAGATAGTTGCAGTTTTGGTTTCTTGAAGGGTACCTATAGTCAGCCCATACACGTACTGCTCGTTACGTCTTTCATACTACGCCCAACGTCGACAGAATGCGCCGGTTTGCTTCGAGCTAGAAGGAAAATGGTTCTTAAATCTAAATTTTTCTTGCCCATTAGACAGAGCGGTTCCTTGTTAGTCTTCTGCGATATTAATTTTATCCATGTGTGTTAACAAGAACAGCAGGACATGAATAATAAGAAAAATCCAGCAGTGACGGCATCACTTTGGCTCACGCTGACGGCTACCGCCATGCAGCAGCAAAGCTCAGACGCTACAGCACCAGTGCTAGGGTATTCTTGTCTCTGTTAATATATCTAGATAAAACGAATATCACCCTAGGCTAATCTGGGACCGCTCTGTCTAATAAACACGTAAGAATCCTATTTAAAAATAATTTAGTTAGTGAAGGGAAGGAAACCGATGCTTTTCGTCGAAACTGGGGGTCACATGAGTGACGTGATGGGTGATATTTCTCTGGGCTAATTCCAGCTACACATTTCAAATGATGGGAACGTGCCTCGCATGTAAGATTTCTATCACTGTGCCAATAACTCGTATTCATTTCACGCATAACTGAAACTCAGACCACAATAATTTTTGATGGAGATAGTGATACATAAAAGTGCAAGACAATAACTCCAATTTTGCTGTCGCAAGACTGGACATTCCTAAAGACTACCACATTTTCAAACAAATCTGCAATGCATGACTTATTATTGAAGGGTTTACTAAAATGTGCGCGATTATTGGGTAATTGTTTTGTAAAATTAGGGACAGAAATAAATTGAAATCACGAAATAATGAAAACCTAAAACAGGAAACTTTCACAGATGAAAAATGGTATACTTAGGCAGTGTTAGAGGAAATGCCGAAAATTGTTATCACACATTTTCGTAGCGAGTACGTCTACATGACAAACATAAACTATTACAAATAAAATATTTTTGTAGTAGTATGGTGTACATTTATGTATCGTTCAAGGAATATTCTCATGTTAGCCACATGGCAATTGCAGATTCTGCAAATCTGTGTAATATACCAACGTTACACTTGAGCGTAGGCAACATGATACCAAAGGATGTTATAATAGTCTGTACCGCATACTTGAAGAAACTATTGTCAACGAATTTTCATTAATTTTCTAATTATTCTATTCCATTAAGGAAGATACACTTGGTAAGGACGGGGAGACATGGGAAGCTTTTTGTTAGATTACATCACACTCAGGCAGAGATTCCGAAAACTGAAACTGGAATGTAAGGCGTACACAGGAAAACATATTGACTCAGATCGCAATATAGTAGCGATGAAGAACAGGCTGAGATTTACGAGATTAGTCAGGAAGAATTAATCTGCGAATAAGTGGGATACGAAGTACTAACGAAGGAAGAGATAGTTAGAAGTCCTCTACGGCTGTAGGTACGGCGGTAAGGAATAGCTCATTAGGCAGTTCAAATGAAGAGGCATGGGCATTTCTAGAAATAACAAAGAAGGTAACTGCAATGAAACCATGAATAACTGAAGAAACATTTTGGTTGATCAATGGAAGAAGGATGTACAAAAATGTGCAGGGAAGGACAGGAATACAGAAGAACAAGCTGCTTAGAAATGAAATCAATAGGATGTGCAGGGAAGCTAAGAAGAAATGGCTGCATGAAAAATGTGAAGAAATGGAAGAAAAATTAGTGTCGGAATGACACACACAACATATCTAAAAGTCAAAACAGCCTTCGCAGGAATTAAAAGTAAGGGTGGTAACACTGGGAGCACAATGGGAATTCTATTCTTAAATGCAGAGGAGATCGCCTAAGTGGAAACGTTACATTGAACGCCTCTGTTAGGAGGAAGACTTGTCTGACGTGATAGAAGAAACAGGAGTCGATATAAAAGGGGATCAAATATTACAATCAAATTCAAAAGAGCTTTGGAAAACGTAAGATCGAATAAGGCAGAAGGAATAAATGACATTCCAACAAATTGAATGGAATAGTCACACACTACCTCAATATGTACTTACCTCCTTTTGTCAATAAAATAGTTTTCGATAAGTTTTTTACGCGACTGAAAACGAGACTTCATAGTAAATGAAGTGTACCAGTAGTGACTTAAAGCAAAGAGATACAATTAAATTGGTATAGTGAACAATGTGGAGATAAATGTGATTAGAATGAGGACAGACAAAATAGCAAAAAGGATCAGATCTCAAACTGGAACTGAAGATGTAATTAAGACAATAATGACCTTTAAATGAAAGCAGCTGACAAGCAGCGAATCCAGTGATGTAAGATGGTTGAAAATGCTTACTGATATAGGATTCTGAGTAAAAATATTAACACAACCCTTATTAGAAATCTGAGAGTACGGCAAAAGTAGTGGTATTTTAAAAGTAAGACATTGAGCATATGCAGAACGTGAGGAGGATAGGAGAAGGTAGAAAGGAATTTAAGATTCAAAATACGATATAGATATAACAATGTATTCGTATTATCCAACAATTCTTATCGTTTAAATGAACGACTTGCACAAAAAGTTTCTTAAGTTGTTAACAATATACATAATAGAAAAACACAGTGCAAATTTTTAGTGTCACATTCAATGGCTATTTGCCTAGAGATCATGAATTCATTTGTATTAACAATCGAGTGTGCAGAAGTTTCCAAGAGATGATTTTAATTTAATCTAAAATTTTCATTGTTAGGGTATCACCTTACAAAATAATTTTTTCATAAAAGTAAAGTTCTTTAAAAATTTGGGAATGACCATTTTCTCATTTGCAGAGTTTAGTTAACATATAAACCCAGCCAAATTTCAGTAACATTTTAAACAATAGCTGTTTTAAAAAAAGATACAATTTCCATAGTATTAAGGCTATTACTGTGCTGGATATGTATTACCATTGTAGTTTGTTTAATGTTGTCTGTTGTTGGTCTCGTTATCTACTCAGTTTATAATAGAAATGATATAAACTATGCCATATTTGATAGTCTATAAGTGAACAACAATCTTGCCCTCTGAATTTTTATTGATACCATATATAGTGGTTCTTACATTAGATAATTTGTGTTTTCTAGACTTCTGTGTAGTATGTAACGTTTTCTGGTCTCTCATACTTTTTTACCTCTTCTAAGGACGTGTTCTATTTGGTATATCTGGGACTTATTTTATGATCTTGGTTAAAAACAATGCTGAAGTTGGCTGACGAAACTTTAGGTTGGGAGTTACTGGACAGGGGAGTGTGTCCGACATGGAGCAAGGGTGACCAGTTCAGAAGATGCATTATTTATGTCATCATAAGTGCTCTAGTCTGACGATTTCTTGTAAGTACCGTGTTTTCTCGAGAAGTAGCGTTAACAAATCTCTCAGTGGAATCCGTACTTCAACATACAATTTAGCGGAAAGTTAGCGAAGTTTGGTAGTAGTTTTAACTTCTGTGTGTCGCAAACAGAGGAACCGTTTCCAGAAAGATGTAGCCTATACTTACGTAAAAGTAGTACTTGTGACTATGATGCATTAGGATTATTGTCGTTTATGCTTAACGATGGAATTTATTTTAAACAGTAGTAATGTCACCGCGTCCTCTAACGGCGTACAGTTCCGTGCGGACATGAAGGAGTTATTAGCTACACTGCCCGTAAGCTAGAGAAGTTATCCATTAACACTTGGCCTATAAACTGGAGGTAGCGCCGAAGCAGTTAACTCGCGCCGGATGCTGAGAGGTAATTTGGTCCCGGCGCGCACGCCCGCTGCGTCGCGGGGCGCTCTACCCTACAGGCGCGACCCGGCGCCTCAGTGCCTCCGACTTGCCTTGTTTCGCTCTTGGCTGTTAATTTGCGCTGCCACCGCCCACACCATAAATCCAAGCACGCGCTGGCCCCACTGTGTCCGGGACACCAAGTGCCCAGATAAGAGGTGGCGGTAGCATGTCTCGACAACATTAGCCACTGGTCTACGTGTGCGTCCTCCGCCACTCACGCTACGTGCTTATTGGCGAGCCTGTGTTCAAGTGTTTTGTTATCACCCTAAACCGGTGACACATCTCCATGCCTCACTTAAACGGTGGTAAATGCTGTCATGTATAAATCAGTTTACACTATTCGTACTGTGTTCCTACTGTGCATTCATGTTATATCTGTGTTGGCTATATCACATATTTAACGGGTGTATCGAATAGCTCGAATAACGGAATATTCTGAAAATTTTCTTACTGGAAGTAGCAGAAGATGCAACTCGGTCTATGGAGGAGAACAGAATGAAGTGTCGATAAAGTGAGTGTAGAAATAATGGATAAGTGGATGTATTTAAACAAATATACAGACAAGTGAGAGGTGCATGAAAGATTCAGATCGACCCACAGTCAAAATTTTTTATCTCTCAGTATTTTAGGCAGATACTGAGACAGCTATTATAGTGAGTGATTCAAGTAAACTGTGAATGGATGATAACGCAGTACGAGAAAAACGTAACAAATATTGATTTGACGTTTTTAAACAGGTACGAGCGACAATGGGATGAAAGAAAGAAAGTCGGTAGTGCAAGATCATCCGTTATGGTAAAGTATACAATGCTAGTGCATGCACCTCACACTGATGGTTCCTAGAGAGGTAAATACTGATAAGTCTATATCACTGATAGTGACAAAAAGTGGCAATGTATTTTCTTAGACCATTGTGTCATAAATCAAGCTGTATAAATGTTGGATTTAGAACACAGAATGTTAGAGCAAAAGAACGAGTAAGTTAATGACGAGTAGTAGTAACGACATTAACGATAAACATAACACCTAACAGGGGACTATAAAATGAAAAAAAATTATAAGGTTTGGTTACAGGTGGACCTAAATAACACTTGACAAGTATCGAAGTGTTTGTGATGCGGTGCTCTAGAAGGATGTTGAAAATTAAGTGAACTGATACGATAAGAAAGAGGGAAACTTTCGTGTAAACGGCAGGGAAAAGACGACGTGGAAAAGAGTGATGAGGAGAAAGGACATGATGAAAGCAGAATTGTTAAGATATCGGGGAATAAGGGTACAAACTGTAGGAGAAGACAGTGATTGCAATATATCCAATACATAATACAGAATATTCAAGTGCTGAACATAGATGAAGAGGATCGCATGGGAATGGAAATCACGGGGGAAGCATGTAATGATGCTGAAGTTTAATGACTAAAAAAAGTAAATCTAGACAAGGCCTTTATGAATATAAATTGTAACAAAAATGACCGAAAAATCTGTGATAATGTAACTTGATGGAAATTCAATCCGTAACATCTAAAAAACGATTGTAATGAAAATGGAAGATATAAAAGAAAAAGGGCTAGCATAAAAGCATAAGGGAATGTTCCAATCGATCTTTACTCTTATTAGTTGGAAAATGAATCACAGAAGAAGAAAAAATATACGTGGAGACCAGAAAACGGTTGTTTTTCTACTTTATCAACGTTTCAAGTGGCAATTAGCCACGATTCCAACAGATATTCTGATTATGGTGGCGAAAATGGAATAGTACGTCTGTACTGCTAAGTTTGTTCTGTTCTTTATGTGAAAGATAAGAGTGAATAAATCGCCATACGCTCGACCCCTCTCGAACAGCAGTTATTAGGTCACCCAGCTTAATCTTTTACTTAACTTCAACGATTTGCCTAAGGTCTGGGACCACGAACCCTTACACAAGTTTCTGTCCTCTCCTTACCGTCAAAAACTTCTTTCACCACCAGGTTGCTAGCCACCTATCTTCTGGTCGAACACACCGGTCCAAGCGTACATTAACAACACTTTTATTGGAGGCGAGTACACCAGCGTTATGATTTTTAGAAGAAATTTTGAATGATGTGTACAGATGAACATCCTGTAACAAATTAGTATATTGCCTTTTTAAATTTAAATTGTCACTACAATAAGAAATAATGGCAAAAATTTTAATTTGTGGAAAAGTTTTATGAGGGTAAGTGGAACAATGTACTAAGGAACTAATGAATAGTTAGTTGAGGTAAAAATGTAATTCATGGTGTGTTGCCTTTAGCAGGCATGTAGATTAATTATATGAATGTGTGATGTCTGGTCTTTTGGAGATTAGTATAGTTGATTCTCCTAGGTGTACAACGGATCCACCTTCTTCAGTGCGGATGCACAGTACGTCCGACCTCCTGCGGAAATGTGAGTAGCAAGCACGGAGGAAATGAACAGTGACTGCGTATAAGTGGCCCTCGATGGGAGTGTGGATCAGCAGTTCCCTCCTACTGACGTCATACTTCCACTATGTGGGCGGGTCATATTCAGACTCGTCAGTCGAGTGTGGGATCATGTAATCGTTTATGGTTTGGCCTTTTAGTATTAGTTCCTGCTTCTGGAGTTCGTCGGTGGTGATGTTGGCGTTAACGTGGATTTTGGCAGGCTACTTGTACTTTGATCTGGTGTTTTCTGCTCTTTGCTGCTTTGAGTGACAAATCAACCTGGAGTGGAAGTAATCGTTGCCTAGCAGTAACAATCACAAGTGCATGTATCTATACTTTGTCTATTGGTCTGCATCTGAATGGGGAAGTGGTAAATATTAGTGGCTAAGCGTTAACGTAAGACAGTAAATGACTAATTACCTACACTTTCTTTGAAGTTTCGATTCCATGCAGTGAGATGACTGCAGCCACCGATGCACACTTACGGCAGCGATTATTAAGAGACGTGCTTCGTGAGTTACCTAGCGACACTTACCACATACTACATGCCTGTCATATGCAAGAGTCGGGTGGCTATGTCGTGTGAAACTAGCAACTTTACGGTGGATGGTACCTCAAATTACCACAACTGTTACAGCGAGTCAAAAATTATAGCAAAGCGCACCACTCACGTGCTTCAAAACGTCTCTGCGGTCTATTAATCATTGATCAGGTCACCCTTTCGCCAATTTCTTTGCCTTAATTCCAATGATACTGCTGACAGTGGCCATAGCTGTCCTTTCCCAAAGAAGAAGACGATTTCACTACACTTTCCTAATTCAGTAGACATATAGTTTACTTGTAGTTGTTTCTAGATGTGGTGGCATTCTTCAACAACATTCTATCGATTTTAGTGGTGCGTTAAATTATCAACTGAAATGAATCAAGCTGCGACCATGAATCTTGGTGTGATTTCTTCTCTACACATTCACTCTTTAGAGCGACTGGCTTTTCAAGGCCGACATTTTTGTAAACCCTCGTCGCCAGTTTTATAAAGGCCTCGTCGCTACTACTGTGGAGGCCGAGTTGCTACTATTATTACTGGAGGCCGAGTTTGTGAGTTCGGGAAACGGCTTCTGGTGCACTACACTGATAAGACAATTTCTCCCTGCCACCAATAAACAGCTATGCCCCAGGATCAGGTAACAGAATAGCAGAACGAAGGCTGTACAACACAAAAACAAATTAGTAACGAAGTCACACAAGTGAGTTAAAAAGGTTTACTTATTTTTGTGGCTTGTTGAATAAGAAGTCTGCGATAGCGCATGTAAAATAACACAAAAAGCCCATCAATGGCTAAGTGTAAATAATCTTACGTAAACTTATCAGCACATAGAAAATGCAATTTATAACAACTATCTGTTACCTTCTAAGAGTTCACTAAACGACGTTCCTGTCTAAGTCAGTCCTGGAGGAGTGGGCGAGAGCCGCTCTTTCAACTTCCGAGTAGGCTTCTGTCCGTTGTCATCCGGTCATTGGCAGATTTTATTCGGCCTACAATTAGCCGAAGCGAAGTTGATATCTTCGTCTTCAGCGCCGTCCGTGGCTCTGGTGAAACTCGCGCAAGTGGTAAGTATGTATAGCAGTGGCACCAGTTCGTATCTTAGCGCTTTGGTGCTATTTCCCAGGTTGCATCCCCCCCCCCACCCCCTCCATCAAACCGCTGCACCGCTGGCACATACGGCCGAGCACCATAAATACGGTTAGGGGGAGGCGTGGATGTTCAAACCAGTGTTGGAGCGGCGAACGTTGTTATAGCTGACGCCAAGTCGCCCCTCGCACTTAGACATCTGTCTTGAGACACCGTACGGGAAACGACGCAGTGGATGCGTTCCAGTACCCATCGGCAGGGCAACGTCTTGATGGCGTGAATCCACAACGGTATCTTCCTCACTCGAGTCTCCTTGGTAGGCCTTGGCGCGGGCTGACCCAGTGGTGGTGGTGTGGCAGGGGCCGCCGGACGCCCAGTTGGAGATCCGGTAACAGCGTCGCGTGATCCCCCTCTGATGGATGGCTCTCGCGTTGCGGCGACAGGGAAGTCCCGGCATATGTGTACGTACCAGAAGCCGCAGAACTTTGCAAGCGACAAGGGCAAATTTGATTTAGGTGCCGCTTCCGCAATCCATCAGGACCTCGAATCTGAAACATACGTGAAGCAATTGAATTAATAATAACACCGCGCTCCTACGAATTCTTTCTGACATAGATTCTGTAAAACACAGGTTGTCTAATCTGATACGTTGGCTGACAGGATCTGTAGGCGCCGATGGCAGCGGAGGATGGAGCAAATGCAAGAGCTTGCTGTGGGGTCGGCCATGTAGCAACTCCGTAGGATGATGCATTTGGACCAAAATGACAGGTTGTTTGGATCTAAATGAACTAAGCATCGATCACTGAGCAACGCCACTTGCTGTTTCTGAAAAGCTATGTCACACTCTTGGGACCAAACAAAAGGAACATTTTTGTGGCGAAGGCGATGCAAGGGAGCCGTAATATGAGCTGTGTTAGGGATGAGGCGAATGTAACAATTGAGATTCCCTAAGACCGTCTGCAATTCTATGACATTCTGAGGCCGTATGAGAACACGTATTGCTAGCAAATGAGCCCTTGTTGGATGAGCAGCTCGATAATTATTAACATGCACTAAATATTCTATTTCCGTCTGGAAAAAGACACACTTGAGTCCCGCCTCAGACAAAACTTGAAATAAAGTGCGGATGTTGACCAGATATTTTTGTGTGTGCAGCCAGCAACTGCCATATCTTCCAGGTAATTTGCACATGAAGGTACAGAAGTGGCAAGGGCTGATGCGCTACAGAAAGGCAAACGAAGGGACTTGAAAAAGCCTAAATGTTTCTTGATGACAAAACACAATTTTCGAAGATTCATCTAGAGGAAGATAGTCATCGGAAGGTACACTTCCGAAAAATGCGACCTGCACCTAAGCAATAAATGAGTTGGTCAGGGCGAGGCAATGGATAACTGCCCACAGCTGTCAGAGGATTGACAGTGGCTTTGAAATCAGCACAAACCTCTGTTCATCCTGTTGGTTTGAGAACATAAACTACTGGGGAAGACCACTGACTTGTAGAGATTAGCGCGATTATGTCATTTTCTTGCTAGTGAGTCAGTTCGTTTTAAACCTGTTCCCGAAGTGTAAGAGTCACTGCATGTGCTTCAAAAAATGTTTAGTCTAAACAAGTCGAACAAGGCGAGACCAAAAATATTAACTGATTATCTAATTCGGAGAACTACAAAGGAAACTCTTCTGCAGATTCTGATATGTGGCCACAATGTTAAGTGTCCCTATTACAGGAATCTTCTAGCCATTGTACGCTGTAAGCATATTTATAGATCGACACAGGTTTGGTTTGCCTAACAGTTCATTAGTTTCATAGTTTGACAACGACACTGATGCACCAGTATCTAACTGAAGTTTTACTGTATGGCCTGCAATCACTAAAGGTACATACAATTTATAAAAGAGAAATTGCAATGTGGAACTACTAGTGGTTTGAACAACAGCATGCGATTGTTCTGTGGGAGCAAACTGTTCTGAATTTTCAACATGCATTTACATAGCACGGCGCAGTTGTTTAACATTGTGACCCGGGAACTTTTGCCTTTGTAAGTGAACTCTTTGTACACATCCAGTTCGGTGGCAGGAGTAGCAAGTGGTTTGGCGCGACAGGCATTGTTCATGTATATGTGCTGTATAGCATCGGGGGCAAGATTTCGTACCACGCTGTTTGTGAACGAAGCGCGGTTTTGCACTTAAGCTGTTGACGTGTAACGGCGTTCTGTCGGCGAGGCTGTTTGTGTGCCGTTAAGCGTGGCACTAGCTCTATTTCTGCCTTCCTGTTCTACATCATAAATGTTACCGGACTCCTGTACACTGTCTACAGCAAAACCACAAAAGTCTTGGTAATCCATAATCTGCAATACCTGCTCAAGAGTAGCATCGGAATATTTCAGAATCTGTTCTCAGATGCTATTGCCTGACACATTATGTCTGATTGCGTCCCAGATCATGTAGTCATTGTAAAATTATCTACATTCCAAACGGAACTTGCATTTTCATCTTAAGCCTTGTAATTCAGTCGTCCACTGACGGTAGGTTTGTCCTGGCTGCTCCTTTAAACGAAAAAACTTAAACATTGCAGCCGCAGTGTTGCTGCGGTCTTCACAGTATTTATTTAATGCGCTGGCTAATGTCTAAAAGGAACGTCTTCAGGCTGTGATGTAGGGAAGAGTTTCGTAAGAGTCCTGTACACTGGTACACCAACGACGGAAGGGAAGTAAGCCTGCGTTACAGTACCTGATATTTGGTGAGCTGCTAGGCAAGCCCTGAATTGTGCAATATACTCCGTCCAGTCTTCTGTGTCTTCGTCGAAGGCACCATACGGCGGTAGGAACTGTGGCATGGAAGCTGCAGGAGTGGCTGCCGACGCACTTCTTAGTTAGAGATGCCGTTTCAAGTGTGACGAATTATGATTTCGGTCAGTTTCTGAAGCGATAGCATCTGAAATCAAAGGACCGTATTAAGATCCTGTGGCGATAGTACATCCACATTAGCAATGGATCTGTAGGAACAGATACAACGGCGGATTCTGTGGATATGAAGCCGGAGTCGGAGTACCTATAGGTGACGGTTGCGTCACAGGATAATGAATTTTAGATTGTGGTTGGGTAGTGGGTGGCGTTAGCATCGTCACTATTTAGACGATAGAAATGACACAAAGCAAAAGCGACGTGCTCCCACAACTACCAAGGCAGATAAGAACACTTTACATTCGAAGATAAAGTCACGCAACCTGTTGTCGCCACTGCTTCTCGATTGGAAAGCTGCTATCAAGTCGCCAATTTTGTAAACCACTGTCGCCTGTTTTGTAAAGGTCAAGTTGCCACTGTTGTTACGTAAGGCCGGTTTGTTAGTTCGTTAAACGCGGCTTCTGATGCAGTACAATGATAAGACAATTTCTCTCTGCCTCTATTAGACAGCTATCCCTCAGGATCAGGTAAAAGGACAAGAAAAACGAAGGTTCTACAACAATACAACAAATTAGTAACAAAGTCGCACAAATGAGCCACTTCAACACATTAGTAAGAAAGTCACACAAATGAGTTAAAAAATTTTACTTATCTTTGTGAGTTGAATAACGAAGTCTGCGACAATGCATATAATGTAACACAAAAAGCCCTCTAAGACTAAGTGCAAATAATCGTAAGTAAGCTTCATAGTACATAGAAAATGCAATTTGCAACACCCGACTGTTCACTATCCTTTGTAATCCGGTCATTGGCCGATTGTACTCTGCCGGCGATTGGCCGAGGCTAAGTCCATATCTTCATCCTCAGCGCCGCTCGTGGCGCTGGTGGGAGTCGCGCAAATGGCGAGTCTCTATGGCACTGCCCTGGCTGTGTCTTGTTCGGACGACATCGCAGACATAATGTGTAGAAGTTTGCTTTTTGACTGTTTAGGGAACGTTCTTCACAGGAATGAACATTGTCGTCGTTTCACAAATGCCTGCTACTCTATGGTATCTGAATCCGTGGAAAGATAAAGAAAACGTATTGAGGACTAGGTGGTGAGGTACAATCTTGCAGCCCATGAAAACAATGCTTGTGACTGTGTCCTGTACAGATTGATCTGATACATTGTCATAGAGCAAGAACACCACCTCAGACAGCGTGTGACACCACTTCTCTTTAGTTATTAATAATTACTTCATCAGGTTAGAACGGATTCGAAGAAGACGAAGCAATCCCGCAACATACTTTAGAACGAAACTCCAACAGCCTTGAGCAGCGAAATAACAGGGGTATACACTGATCAACCGGAACATTATGACCGCCTACCTAATAGCTGATAAGACCACATTCGGCACTGATAAAAGCGGCGACCCGTCGCTGCATGGAGGAATTGAGGCATTGGTAGGTGGCCGGAGGGAGTTGGCACAACATCTGCACACACAGTCACCTAAATCCCGCAAATTCCGGTGAGGCAGGGCGATGAGCTCTGACACCGTGTTCAACAACATCCCAGATCGATCCTGTTCAGAACTGGCTAGCTGGGGGACCATAAAATCAATTGGAAATCGTCACTGTGTTCCTTGAACCAATCCATCACACTCCTAGGCTTCTTACTTGGCACGTTACCCTGTTGATAAATGACACTGCGGTCGGGAAACATGATCGCCATGAAGGGGTGTACGTAGTCTCAACCAGCTTCGGACGCTGCCTGGCCATCATGGTGCGTCGAAGAAGTTCCACTGGAACCATGGATGTCCAAGTGAATGTTCCCCAGAGAATACTGGAGCCACCACCAGCTTGTCTCCGTCCAGCCGGAAAGAAGCTGTTCCATTGAGAGGCGACGGATTCGCGCCCTCCCGTCGGTATGATGAAGAAAGTATGGGGCCTCGTCAGAGAATGTAACCCTCTGCCGCTGCACCAAGGTTCAGTGCCGATGATGAAATGCTCATATCAGTCGCAGTCGCCGATGTCATGTTGTTATTATTGACAAATGCAAGGGTCATCAGCTACGGAAGCCCATCGTTAGGAATGTTCCGCGCACTGTGTGTTCAGAGGTGTGCTCTGCACAGCATTAAAGTCTGTTGTTAGTTCAGCTACAGTTCGCCGCCTGTCCTGTTTCACCAGTCTGCACAGTCTGCGACGACCGATATCTGTAATGAGGGGTGGCTGTCCAATGCTACGACGTCTGGATGTGTTTCACCTTGGTATCACCACGTGCTGAAGACACTCAACTCAACTCTCTTCGAACGCCCGACAAGTCGTGCAGTTTTCGAAACGGTCGTGCCGAGCCTCCGGGCCAACGTCTCCCTCTGTGAAACTCAGATAAAGCGTGCGCCTTCCCCATTGTACACAAGGACAATACGCCGATACTACATCCACCGTGCGTGTGATTGACTAGCAGTCATTCCTCGTTAGGCTACGCTGCAATCGCCTGGATGGCTTAGTGTCAATAGTATGTCGGTAATCATAATGTTCTGGATGAAGCTTGCAATGGAGTAACAGCAGAGACGTGCCTCTTGGTGTATCGTTGGTGATCCGCACGGCTTCCGCCTGTTGAAACAACCTGCTTTTTCATAGTGCGCATCCTCCCTGATGCTCTGCTTCTGTTAAGGTACCGTAAGCACTCTTTGCATTAGCTGAAACCATTTAAGGAGAGGTTCGTACACGATAAAATAAATAATAAGTTCATCTGGTAGAAACACATTATATTGTCAAGGCTCTATGTTGTCCTATTAAGTTGGCAAAAATACAAATTCAAACTTAGAGGTGCCATCTACCAGAGCTGACGGATTCTATACCGTAGCCACAAGTTCATGTTAACTCTATTTTCCCGTTAACATGAATCTCTGATGACATCATTCTGAGATCGCACATTGATACTGCCACTAAGCACGACTTTATGAACGAAATGCCACGATTATTGTCAACCTGCTTCGAACAGAAATATGCCATGTTCTCCTGCACGGTAAGATTTGACACTATGAACTGTGACCAGAAGACCATCTACGATTAATTGATACAAAGCATAGAATATACATCTACGTACATACGCCGTAGGACACAGTATGTTATGAGCGGAATGTTCCCTGTACCAACACTAGTTATTTCCTTTTCTGTTCCACTCGCAAATAGAGTGAGGGAAAAACGACCGCCCGCATGCCACCGCACGTGTCCTAATCTCTCTAATCTCATATTCATGGTCCTTAAGCGAAACGTACGTTGGCGGAAGTAGAATAGTTCTGCAGTCCGTCAACAACTGCAGTTCTTTAAATTTTCTCAATAGTGCTCCTAGAAAAGAACTTCACCTTCCCTACAGTGATACTCGTTTGAGTTCCCGAAGCGTCTTCGTGACACCTGGGTGCTGTTCGAACCCACCGGTCACAAATCTAGCAGCCCGCTTCTGAATGTCTTCGATGTATTCGATTAATCTGACCTGGTGTGGATCCCAAACATTCTAACAGTACTCAAAGGTGGTTGGCAATAAATTCGCAAATGAACTTTCCGTGCTGTGTTGACACAGCATCCAGTCACATCCCCTACTGATAACGCAGTTTCAGAATTTCTTCCGTTCTTTGCAGCTAGTCACCAACTCCGATACAATTAGGAAAGAAATTTCTTCACCCACTCATTGATATTTAACGCACGCCTATTACTTTAAGAATATTCGCCAGTGGCTAAACCCTTGCAAACTGCTATCGATGTACGAGTAAAAAGAATTTCGCGTTCAGGTCATTTATTGAGTGGAAGTACGTTAATCTCCTCCAGTGGCATAACATTTGGCATTCTTCTAATAACGCCCTGGGAAACATAACACTTAAGGTATTCCATCGTGGCTGTCACAGAGTGATGTACTTCTCGCAAGTGAGAGACTGTTTGTTTACTCTTAGAACAATGTATCTTTGACTTGTTATATTGTATGTTCTGTGACTATGGAATAAAGTGTTGTTGGACTGCTAATCGCTGCTCTATTGTGATTCACGACGTAACAATTTGGTGCCGAAACCCGGGACTGACTTTGCCCGAGACAATTCCACGATTGTCGTAGTGAACCGATTTCTGGACGCACGTCACGCGACAATACTACGACGTGGTTTACTGCAGCGATTTGTTACACCACGCAACAAGCTCTTCGACGACAACCGCCATCATACACAGCTAAGTTCAATTGAATTATCACGCAACATGTTTTGTAATGCCATTTGTAAAGGCAACTGATTACATTATTGCCGCTGTGTACTGCTATTGTAGCTGTTCGATTAGCGCTCTAACGAATTGTCAGATCCTACGCTACGCCTGTAGATTGTTTATGACTAGTGCTGCCATCTAGCGACCATCAATTGAACTACTTCGACTAGCGATCCAAAGGTACGCCTTACTAGGACCAGCTGATCGCTAGCCGACACTGCTTTAAACTTTCGAGTAATCGGACGGAATGGACGTGCCAGACCACAAACCAGAAGCGCAATTACACTCTCTAAAGAGAAAACGTATGAGAGAAAGAGCAAACATTACGCGACTCGTGGCGGAAGTTGCAAGGTTGCCCGACACATCGGAAATCGTGGATTATAAATATTACAATGACAGATTGGGACGCGTTCTGGACCGCCTCGTTAAATTAGATGAGAATATTCACGAGTTGTTAGACGATGGCGAATACGAAGAAGATGTTCCTTAATGCGAAGATTATATAGACACCGCGAGACTCACAATTTCCCGATTGTCTCACGAAATAGAGAAACAGCTTGCGAAATCGGTAGCAGACATAAAGATTCCCGACAATCCGCCGGCACAATCTGTAACAATGAGTGTTCCCACAGCTTCAGTAAAACTTCCGCCGATCAAACTTGAGCCTTTTTCAGGCGATATTGAGACATGGGCGCGATTCTGGGAGCAGTTTGAACAGTCGGTTGACAAAGATCCGACGGTAACTACAATCAATAAACACATTTTTCTTCGCGGCTATCTCTCGGGAGAACCAAAGCATTTAGTGGACGGTATTGCGGTGACGGCCGAGACGTACGCAGAAACGAAGAGGATTCTCCGAGCGCGTTATGGCAACAAGGATCGAATAATTCAAGCCCACTTAGATTATCTCGAAGCCATAAAACCAATTAAGCTGTCCACCCCAGAGGAACTTAATTCAACATTCATTGAATGCCAGCGACGTATTCAAGCTCTCCGGGCACTTGGGGAAGACGTGAACGGATACGGCCGTGTCCTTGCGCCGAAAATTTTACGCGCTTTTCCGGATGATATATGCCGCCGCTGGATAATTCACGCCAAGCGTACAGGAATATCCGAAGGGGACATTTTGCAACTGATGGAGTTTCTGAACGAGGAAGTCGACGGGGCGCTTACCACGCAGAAGATACGCGGTGAATTTTCAAGCACTTCTAATAACCTTCCCACAGCGTCCACACTTCACGTACACGCGAAATCTAAAAGATCGACTCCGAAGGATACCAGCGTAAAGGAACCATTCTGCGTCTTTTGTGAATCTGACGGTCATTGGGCGCAAGACTGTAAGAAGATCGTACGCGTTAATGATCGAATAGATAAATTGAAACTAGCAAACAGATGCTTTCTTTGTCTTCAACGTGGCCACAAAGTGTCAAATTGCAAAAAGAAAGAAAAGGCTCGGTGTGTTAACTGTAAAAGACTGCATCATAAGTCCATTTGTGAGGAACGAAAGGATATTAGGGGTCCAGCGGGTCAGGCAAACGTTACTTCCGTGGGAAAGGTATCTGTCGCTCCCCACGGTTACACGTACCTTCAGACAGCCCAAGTATGCGTCTCAGGACCTACAGGATCGAGCAGGACAACGCGATGTCTACTGGACGCAGGTAGTCAGTCCAGCTTCATAGCAAAATCGCTGATTGATGATCTCAAACTGCAAACGATAGATCGACAAGAACTAACTGTTTGTTCCTTTGAATCAAACCCTACACGCCCACGCCACCGCAAGAATTCTTCAGTGCCACTTACTGCTTTCGAAAGTACTCACGTTATTTCTCACCAGCCTTCAGTTCCACAACATATAAAGAGTTTACCAGATGCCCGTAAGATTACGCTAGCAGATCCGAAAACCGATTCAACAGAAAATCTTCCCGTGGAGATTCTTGTAGGAGGCGATTTTTATTGGAAGATAGTGAAGCACAATTCGCCCATACGCATCTCTGAAACCTTAGTGTTAGTTCCTTCTCTGTTTGGCTGGATACTTAGTGGTAACAAGTCACAAGCCTGTGTGCATGCAACCGTGGTAAATTTTGCTTAGACTGACCGATCTCCTCTGCACTCTGACAATGATTTCAGACGCTTTTGGGACTTGGAAACGATAGGGATTACTGCCGATCAGGATCTACCTGTGAACAACAAGGATACGAGACTTCTTGAAGAGTTTAGAGCATCTTTCTCTATAAAGGATCATCGAGCAGTCGTTACACTTCCCAAAATGCAACATAAAGTGCTTTCGAGTAACAGACCTATCGCGGAAAAACGATTCAAGCACCTCATGGAAAGATTTCAACGTCAAGAGACATATAAGCAAATGTATTTCGATCTTATGCTAGACTACATTACGAAGGGGCAAGTAGAGGTCGCTCCCACCCCACTCTCAGGAAAGGAGCTATTTTATCTCCCTCATCATGCAGTGAGGAAGGAGAAATACGGAACCACTAAGTGGAGAATAGTCTTTGACGCCTCATCTCACGAAAACAATGCACCTTCTCTGAATGAGGTATTAGAAGCAGGACCGAATCTATTACCAGAGATTCTGGAAATTTTACTGCGTTTCAGATTATATTCTACGGCTATCGTCGCGGACATCACACAAGCTTTCCTTCAATTAACCTTGAACGAAACGGACAAAGACTTGACCAGATTTTTCTGGTTCAAGATTAGCCAGGATCAAACAGGAAATCTTCAAACGACGGACGAACTAACAGAATACCGTTTTAACAGACTCCCATTCGGCCTGACCTGCAGCCCATTTTTACTTTCTGCAACACTAAGAGAACTTGCCGACAAGTGTCTGACAGCATTTCCCGCCGTAGCGCCACTTATAAACAAGACTGCATACATGGACGATTTTGTGATCTCAGTAGAAGGTGATAATTTGGTGATAACTACATACTATGAACTTGTAACCCTAATGAAATTGATCAGTCTCCCCTTATCAAAATGGGCTACCAACTGTGAACAACTCCACACTATCTGGAGGGCAGAAGGGCGAGAACTCCACACCCAGACTCAAGTTTTAGGTGTAGACTGGAACACCGCTGGTGACTACTTCTGTATCGATCCTAGCGAAATCATCAGAAGGTCGTCAGAAGAGCCAGCCACCAAACGACTTCTTTTACAATGTACGGCTAAATTCTATGACCCACTCGGACTGTTTTCCCCAGTTTCTCTTGTTGGGAAATTGCTATTCCAGGACACATGGTGCCGAGGAATTGGCTGGGATGAACTTATGCCCTGGGACTTAGGGGCACGATGGCGCGCTTGGATATCTAGCTTACCTTCATTGTCACATATACGTGTCCCTAGATGGATAGCTACAGCTCATGGAAGAGACTCTCAGCTGCACGTATTCTGTGACGCCTCGGAAAAGGCATATGGAGCAGCTTTGTACATTCGTACTGTCTTAGATGATGACGTCGTAACCCATTTAGTCTGTAGCAAGAACAGACTTGCTCCTATTAAGAAGGTGACATTGCCTCGACTCAAACTTTTAGTGGCAGTAGTTGGGACCAGACTATTGTGTTACGTTTGCCGCGCAACAGACTTTAAATTTACCCGTGCGATACTGTGGACGGATTCTACAATAACACTAAGTTGGATTCGCTGTGATCCTAACAGATGGAAGACCTTCGTTTGTAATCGTGTAACTGAGGTACAAACACACACGACTCCCACGCAATGGAAACACTGCCCAGGACCAGACAATCCTGCTGACCACCTGTCACGTGGTCTCCTCGGCTACCAAATGAATTCTTTGGACATTTGGTGGCATGGGCCGCCTTGGCTTACACACCCCCCTGAATGCTGGCCAAACAACGATACTCCAACGATGGTACGACTTCCTCCCGAAGAAAAGAGGAAGAAAACGCAGAGCCAAGTTTTGTCGATATCTACGCCAACCGGCCTTTTGAACTTACTTAAATTCAGCTCGTACTGGAAGCTCATTCGTATCACAGCATGGACTCTCCGTTTCCTACACAACATTCGTCAGAAGAATAAATCTTCAGGAGAACTTACAGCCACCGAATTATCAGCTGCCAAAATGTATTGGATTCGAGTGGGCCAGAGAGATTCCTTCCCCAACGAATTACGTGCACTTCAGAATAACTTACCACTGCCAAGAGAGTCAAAAATCGCACGATACAATCCTTTCCTAGAAGATGGACTGATGCGTCTAGGAGGTCGACTGCAGTGCACTAGCCTAAATAGGGAACAAAAACATCTTGTACTCCTTGACGGTTCCCACCACTTCACACAATTGGTTATTCGAGAGACACACATCCACCTTCATCACTTTGGTGTTCGTTCTGTACTATCCGAACTGCGAACCGAATTTTGGATCCTTAGAGCTCGTCAGGCAATCAAAAGAATCCTATACTCATGCCTCACATGCAAGATCTTGAAGAATCCACGAGGGCAACAGATCGAAGCACCGCTGCCACCTGAACGAGTTTCACCTGCCAAACCATTTGCTGTAACCGGAATAGACTTTGCTGGCCCTCTATTCATCAAAGTGGGGAAGGAAACGCACAAATCATATATCACTCTTTTTACATGGGCTACCACACGAGCTGTCCACCTCGAACTCTGTACAGACTTGTCAACGGACAAGTTTCGTATGGCACTTCAGCGATTCGACGGAAGACGCGGACTACCCCACACGATATATACAGATAACGCGAAAACATTCCACGCCACGAATATGGAACTAGCCCAACTTTGGAAGGCATTAACCACCACAAAATCTTATCAGTTCCTCGCCCACCACGGTATTACTTGGAAATTCATTGTCTCCCGTGCGGCTTGGTGTGGAGGATGGTGGGAAAGAATGGTGGGCACTATAAAGCGTTGCCTACGGAAGGTATTGGGACTCGCAAAGCTCACTGAGGAACAACTGAACACCACCTTGATCAGTATTGAAGCCGCGGTGAACTCCAGGCCCATCACACCAGGAGATGATTGTGATGCACTCACACCATCCCATTTTCTGACGGGAGAAAAACTTACGACTATTCCGACGGGACCAGAGCCTTCAGCGAGCACGAATTTAACAAAGGAATTTCGACTGAGACAGCAACTCTGTGACAGTTTTTGGAACCGTTGGGTTAAAGAATACCTATAGGAGCTCCGGAACTACCATGAAGTTAAACGCCCATCGGGACGAGTCATCCCCTTTCGTCCTGGCGACATCGTGCTGATCCAAGAGGACCTTCGTCCGCGACATATGTGGAAGAAGGCCAGGATAGAAAAGGTACTACCAGGAAGAGACGGCAGGGTAAGGACGATAATACTCCGGACACCAGAAGGTCACATCATTAGTCGTCCTGTGCAGCTGGCCGTACCTTTGGAGGTGGACCAGGGTGGGGAGGATGTCACAGAGTGATGTACTTCTCGTAAGTGAGAGACTGTTTGTTTACTCTTAGGACAATGTATCTTTGACTTGTTATATTGTATGTTCTGTGACTGTGGAATAAAGTGTTGTTGGACTGCTAATCGCTGCTCTATTGTGATTCACGACGTAACAGTGGCCTATTGCTTAAGAAATGTATTGATCTCCGTAAAACGCAAAGGGGACTATTGTCAAGAACAAGATATAAGAATTGAGACCACGTGACTTCTGATTAGTTAATTCTCATTAGTGAACCTTGAGAATTTAGCGTTTTACGGACCTTAAGGACACATCTATAATACAGAAATTCCGTAGGCACTGATATCTTCTGTGTGAATGACATCCTGTGCACTAGGCTTTTGTTTGAAAACAGTTCTTTATCAAGCACTTGCTGGATGGTTTCGACCTTTGCTTCTTGCCACATGCATAATAAATGTGGTTGATGTAATCGTATTTATTATGCACTCGTACTTGAAAGAATAGGCTCGTGAGGAGACAACGTGTGGCGATGACTGACAAGTAGCTGCCCTATCAACCGATTCTGATGGCAGAATACGAGTGCCTCGACGTAAGCAGGTTGTGACAGGGGCAGCAGGTACCATGAAGTGTTAGTACTGGTGGTTTTCCCCGCGCTAGCAGTCATTACTGGTCATACGTGATGTCCGGGTGCAGCTGGCATACACTCAGAGGCTGTAAATTGTTTCACACTGCTGCATAAGTAAAATCCAAGGTAACAAAATTACAAAATAGATATCACATAAAAAAGTGAAATGAGACGATGAAGCACGTCTAAATAGCCACTCGGTATATATAACATTACTTTAGATACTGTTGATGACGTATATCAGAGCTACTCTTACGTTTAAAAATCAGTAATGGCTAAATTTCTTAATTGATCTCAAAGAACACAGTATCCACAGATAGCGTATGAACATCACTGCGGAAAAATAGCTTCATAATTTGTAAACTTTTAAATCTCTTAACATTTAATGCACAAACAGTAAATAATGTTAATGTTGACTGTCACACTGAATAAGAAGTAGATAACTCAAAATCCAAGTACCCCCAGCAAGAAAGTAATTGACGAGGTTTATCAGCACCTGCAACAAATTTAAGGTAAACCAAGGTGAGAGACTTGGGCCCCAGGTTCACCTTTATTTGCATCACCATTCGATTGCTCAAAGAATATATAATTTATTCAAATAGCTTCAAGATTTTACAAAATACGAGGTTTACCGAAAGAACCCGGTTAATAGAAAATCAATGAATCTATGAGATGGGCGTTTACGTTGAATTTTCAACAAAAATATGTTCTTTACATAATTCGAAATTTGTTAAATTCGATTTTACAAATTTCTAAAGTAATGAATTACCATCCCAAATAGTAACCAACATGTAAGACTCTGTCAAGTGTGCATTCAGGTTAGATTTTCAGCAACAAGGAGTTCATTACAAATTTCCAAATTTGTTACATCTAGTTTTACAGAAAATCTAAAATAATCAGTTAACATCCCAAGCAATAATTACAATGTAAGAACATGTGAAGTGGTGATCCAGTTAAATTTTCAGTACGAAATTCTATAGACAAGACAAAATTCGTTAAGTTCAATTCATCAAAAAATTCTAAGGTGAATAATCAGCTCCCTTAATACTAAGTAGTAAGAATTAACCGGCCGCGAATTTAATTTAAACTTTTTAATCATGTAAAACGCAATGACATCAGAGGTTTGCAACATTTTTAACCAAGAATAATCATGAGCGGGGGCCTTGAGCCTTGAACTAAGTAAATCCTCTATTAAATTGGGGCCCCCACAGGAACACTTCTAAACGGTTACAATTAAACCCTGACCCCGAAGTGGGAGAACTCATATGGCTGACCTAGGGAGCCCCACAGCTGAAATACCGACCAAGGGATGGTCCTTACGTTGAGCCGGCTCCGAACGTACTTACCACAGCACAAACACAGATAAGCGGTGGCGGCGTGCCCGAGCTACCTACTGCTGCAGCAGGTCTTAAATACAGTGTAGCACAGGAGAATGAGACATCCAACATTCCAGAATTCCAACAGCATCTTAAACTCGGTCAGTACAGCGGCAAGATCACTACAAGTAGGGGGACAAGATGCGTTAGAGAAACATTCCCACGTACAGCAGAATGAGAACGAAATAAGCTAAGGATTCGCTAAGGTCTAGAACGACGATTACCAAAAATTGTATACTCTGCTTACAGTTTGCGATGAATAACTGAATTGTCACTCCCAACCGGCGTGTACAGCGCCCATTGTACATGCCCATTATGACCTGCATGTGAAGTCACAATACACCTTCACGGTGCGAACGACTAACAGTAATTAAAACAGCTCAAAGAACACATTATACAATTTAGAATATCAAACCTCCAATTTTTTTAAAATTTTATTCAGTTGTTGTTGTGGTCAGCAGGTCAGAGACTGGTTTGATGCAGCTCTCAATACTACTCTATCCTGTGCAAGCTTCTTCATCTCTCAGTACCTACTGTGTTGTGTACATAGTTCCGCGTAGTCAGCATGTACACAACTTTCCCACTAGAGTGTGCCCCGCTAAGCACAACAGCACAGGCGCAGCGCTCGTCCGTCTCCGCACTAAGAGATGGCGCTGTCTTAGAGACGGACCAAATTCTGCTTCCACCGATCCGCGTATTAATATGTAACGTAGTCAATGAAGTTGCTGCTAATGTAGAACCTTTCCTCCTCGCGGATCACACTCGCGCAGTGATACCTGAACGCGCGAGGTATTATAACTAGTGTACAGATCTCCGATTAGTCAGTCTGCATTAGTCTGTACCGGTCTGCATTAGTCTGCATTAGTCTGTAGTCAAGTTTCAGTCTGCACCTAATAAGATTACCATATTCCTGTACATAGCCATGGGGATAAATGTGTAGACACTTGGTCAGGTATCAGAGATATGTGAGAATAAGATTAATGTAACAAGACCAAAGGAACTTCAGATTGTCAATTGTAAATAGCATCCAGAACCAACTTAAATAATTCCTATGCTTGTTACTATTCTAATAAATGTGTGTGAAAATTAATCAAGTTCTGTTTAAAGTTGGTCACCGTCAGTCTGCTACTGTAAGCGTGGAAGTGGCATTTCTATCGTCTGACCTAACGGCAGAAGATAAACACGCCACAATAAGACCACGAGACATATTGCTGACACTCGCGTACTTCGTTAGACCGACAAGTCCAATAATCTGATGGTGTGTGTCCCGATGGTCTTACAGTACGCACACCACACACTGCAAACTACATCCTTCTGAATCTGCTTAGTGTATTCATCTCTTGGTTTCCCTCTACGATTTTTACCCTCCTCGCTGCCCTTCAATACTAAATTGGTGATCCCTTGATGCCTCAGAGTATGTCCTACCAAGCGATCACTTCGTCTAGTCAAGTTGTGCCACAACTTTCGCTTCTCCCCAATTCTATTCAATACCTCCTCGTTAGCTGTGTGATCGACCCATCTAACCTTCAGCATTTCGAAAGCTTGTATTCTCTTTCTGTACAAACTATTTATCGACCACGTTTCACTTCCAAACAGGGCTACACTCCATACAAATACTTTCTGAAACGACATCCTAACACTTAAATCTATGCTGGTATGATTAATATTAAACACAAAGTTAAAATATCATTTGACAATAGAAGAATTACAATGTATTGCCTACATTTACCTGAACACACCACACGCCAACTGTAATGTTAATTCTGTTGCCTGTTGTAACTACAGACCATTCAGGAGAAGGTAATTGCGACTTGGCAACAAGCAGACTCTCAATTGCCATTAATGGGTACGAAAGAAAAGCTCCACCTTTAAGAATCATCCACACACCAGAGGCATCTTGAAGATGAATTTTCCGTGGTCAGGGAGGCCCCGTTCCACCGGTTTGAACTAAGGCCTCATTTTATGGAGACAAGAAGGACACACCTCCCAAGCGACCAGTCACTCGCGGAGCAACTCCGCACGCGAGAAGTCGCCGTCGACCCGGCCCCACACCCCCTCTGCGGTCGCCGCAGCAAGTCTCCTCCACCGCTGGCGCCACCTGTCCACCGGTAACTGAAAGCAGCCAGTGAACAAGATTTGCTGTCGAAGATCCACCGGATCGATGCACCACGACTTACAAACGTTACTACGGAAAAGCTGATAAAATTGTCCCTATTCCATAGGTAGTAAGTACGCTAAAGAAAAGTTTTATTCATAACATGATTCATGCGCAACAAGTAAAAGACACTATACCGCATTTCACGATAAACAGACAATGGTCAGATATTTTCTATAAGTTCAAAGTAATCAAGACGAAAAGGCGAGTCACGTAGAGTATTTACACTATGTGATCAAAAGTATCCGGACACCCCCGAAGACATACGTTTTTCATTTTAGTTGCATTGTGCTGTCATCTACTGCCAGGTATTCCATATCAGCGACCTCAGTAGACAGCGTAAGAGAGCAAGCAGAATGGGACCATCTGCGGAACTCACGGACTTCGAACGCGGTCAGGTGATTGGGTGTCTCTTGTGTCATACGTAAAATTCGGAGGCTGTGGTGTTATGGTGAGGTCGTGTTTTTCATAGACGAGGCGAGGCACAAACCTACACTGATGTTTGAAGAACCTTCTTGGTTCCCACTATTGAAGAGCAATTCAGGGATGGCGATTGCATATCTCAACACGACCGAGTCCACCCCCGGTAGCTGACTGGTCAGCGCGACGGAATGTCAATCCTAAGGGCCCGGGTTCGAGTCCTGGCTGGGTCGGAAGTTTCCTCCGCTCAGGGACTGGGTGTTGTGTTGTCCTAATTATCATCATTTCATCCTCACCGACGCTCAAGTCGCCGAAGTGGCGTCAACTCGAAAGGCTTGCACCAGGCGAACGGTCTACCCAACGAGAGGGCCTCGTCACACGACTTTATTATTATTAAGACGATCAAACACCTGCTCGTAATGCACGGCCCATGGTGGAGTGGTTACACGACGATAACATCCCAGTAATGAGCTGCCCTGCACAGAGTCCTGACCTGAATCTTATAGAAAACCTTTAGGATGTTTTGGAATGCCGACTTCGTGCCAGGCCTGACCAACTGACACCGACCCCTCTCCTCAGTGCAGCACTCCTTGAAGAATGGGATGTCATTCCCAAAGAAACCTTCCAGCACCTGTTTGAACAGATGCCTGTGAGAGTGGAAGCTGTCATCAAAGCAAAGTGTGGGCCAACACCATATTCAATTCCAGCATTACCCATGGAGGGCGCAACGAACTTGTCAGTCATTTTCTGCCAGATTTCGTGATACTTTTGACCACATAGTGTATAGTAGAAGGTATCACATAGATTATATAATGGTAAGACAGAGATTTAGGAACCAGGTTTTAAATTGTAAAACATTTCCAGGGGCAGATGTGGACCCTGACCACAATCTGTTGGTTATGAACTGTAGATTAAAACTGAAGAAACTTCAAAGAGGTGGGAATTTAAGGAAACGGGACATGGACAAACTGAAAGAACCAGAGGTTCCGCAGAGTTTCAGGGGGAGCATAAGGGAACAATTGACAGGAATGGGGGAAAGAAATACAGTAGAAGAAGAAGGGGTAGCTCTGAGGGATAAAGAAGTGAAGGCAGCAGAGGATCAAGTAGGTAAAAACAAGAGGGCTAGTAGAAATCCTTGGGTAACAGAATAAATATTGAATATAATTGATAAAAAGAGAGAATATAAAAATGCAGTAAATGCAGCAGGCAAAAAGAAATACAAACGTCTCAAAAATGAGATCGGTAGGAAGTGCAAAATGGCTAAGCAGGGATGGCTAGACGGCAAATGTGAGGATGTAGAGGCTTATCTCACTAGGGGTAAGATTCATACTGTCTACAGGAAAATTAAAAGAGAGCTTTGGAGAAAAGTGAACCACTTGTATGAATATCAAGAGCTCAGAGGGAAACCCTGTTCTAAGCAAAGAAGGGAAAGCAGATAGGTGGAAGAAGTATATAGAGGGTCTATACAGGGGCGATGTACTTGAGGACAATATTATGGAAATGGAAGAGAATGTAGATGAAGATGAAATGGGAGATACGATACTGCGTGAATAGTTTGACAGAGCACTGAAAGACCTGAGTCGAAACAAGGCCCCGGGAGTAGACAACATTCCATTAGAACTACTGACGGCCTTGGGCGAGCCTGTCCTGACAAACATCCACCATCTGGTGAGCAAGTTGTATGAGGCAGGCGAAATACCCTCAGACTTCAAGAAGAAAATTATACTTCCAATCTCAAAGAAACCACTTTTTAACAGATGTGAAAATTTCCGAAATATCAGTTTAATAAGTTACAGCTGCAAAATACTAACGCGAATTCTGTTCAGACGAATGGAAAAACTGGTAGAAGCCGACCTCGGGGAAGATCAGTTTGGATTCCGTAGAAATATTGGAGGCAATACTGACCCTACGACTTATCTTAGAAGCTAGATTAAGGAAAGGCAAACCTACGTTTCTGACATTTGTAGACTTAGAGAAAGCTTTTGACAATGTTGACTGGAATAATTTCTTTCAAATTCTGAAGGTGGCAGGGGTAAAATTCAGGGAGCGACAGGCTGTTTACAATTTGTACAGAAACCAGATGGGAGTTATAAGAGTCGAGGGCCATGAAAGGGAAGCAGTGGTTGGGAAGGGAGTGAGGGACAGGATTGTAGCCTCTCCCCGACGCTATTCAATCTGTATACCGAGCAAGCTGTAAAGGAAACAAAATAAAAATTTAGAGTAGGTATTAAAATCCATGGAGACGAAATAAAAACTTTGAGGTTCGCCGATGACATTGTAAGTGTATCAGAGACAGCAAAAGACTTGGAAGAGCAGTTGAATGGAATGGACAGAGTCTTGAAAGGAGGATATAAGATGAACATCAAGAAAAGCAAAACGAGGATTATGGAATGTAGTCGAATTAAGTCGGGTAATGCTGAGGGAATTAGATTAAGAAATGAGATACTTAAAGTAGTAAGGGAGTTTTTCTATATCTGGAGCAAAATAACTGATGATGATCGAAGTGGAGAGGATATAACATGTACATTGGCAATGGTAACGAAAACGTTTCTGAAGAAGAGAAATTTGTTAACATCGAGTATGGATTTAAGCGTCAGGAAGTCATTTCTGAATGTATTTGTATGCAGTGTAGCCAAGTAGGGAAGTGAAACATGGACGATAAATAGTTTGGACAAGAACAGAATAGAAGCTTTCGAAAAGTGGTGCTACAGAATAATGCTGAAGATTAGATGGGTAGATCACATAAATAATGAGGAGGTACTGCATAGAATTTGGGAGAAGAGGAGTTTGTGGCTCCACTTGACAAGAAGAAGTGACCGTTTGGTAGGACATGTTCTGAGGCATCAAGGGATCACAAATTCAGCATTGCAGGGCATCGTGGAGGGTAAAAACCGTAGAGGGAGACTAAGAGATGAATACACTAAGCAGATTCAGAAGGATGTAGGTTGCAGTAAGTACTGGGAGATGAAGAAGCTTGCACAGGATAGAGTAGCATGGAGGGCAGCATCAAACCAGTATCAGGACTGAAGACCACAACCACAACAACAACAGTGTATATGTGTAGCTTTCACAATAATACTTACACTATGTGAATTTTTGTCTTTTGGAACGAAAGTTCGAGTCTATATAAGGGCAGTGACGATACTGGGTGTGACGAGGGGGGGGGGGGGGGGGTCAATTCGCTTAGAGATGTCGACGAGTACGGACGTGTCCTGATGAGAGGTGTGAATTTACATCTGAATATTTTCACATTATGAGGAGAAATGTTGGGATTGCAGTTATCTGAAATGATCTCGTTGCAACAAAGAACACATGTTTTATGACTAACATCCCAACTCGAGTGTAATATTCGTGACACATTTTCCATTATTTCGTGATAGTACACAACGAGCTGTTTCAATGAATTTTACCAAGTCCTCCTAAGGACGACACACTGCCCCGCTATACCCAAGCAGAACACAGACAATTGTAGTATAGGCAATCTCTTTAGTGGATTAGTTAAGACTTCTAAATGTTCTGCCCATAAAACACAGTCTTTATTCCGCCTTTCCCATAACATAATTTATGTGATCCTTCCAATTTTAGTTGTTCGGAATTCTTGTCCCTAGATATTTGATTGAATGGACAGCATTTTGATTTGTGTGAATTATCATCCAATCGAATTCTGAGAAAGTGCTTCGCTTCACACTTTTAGTTATTTAGGAAGAATTGCCACTTTTCGCACCATACAGGTATAATGCATACATCACTCCGCAATTGGTTCTGTTCATGACTGTAAAAGGCAGCGTTATCCGCAAACAATACAACATGGCTGCTCATATCGTCTCCTACATTATATATAAAAATAGGAGCGGCAGAACGACTACAACCATTCCTTGGATAACGCCAGATATCAATTTTTTTTACTCAATGACTTTCCCTCAGTTACTATGAACTAAGGCCTTTCTGACAGAAAACTATGAATTTAGCAGCACAACTGTGGCCTTGCTCTATAGACATACGGTTTGATTAGAAATCGCTCGTGAGGACGGGTTTCAAAAACCCTCTGGAAGTCAAGAAAAATGGATGCAGTTTGAGATCCCCTGTCGTAGCTCTCCTTACTTCATTAGTAAAAAGAGCCAGTCGTGTTGCACAAGAACAGTACGTGAGTAAGTGTAGACTGTGTGTCAAAACATCTTCGACGTGATTCATAATGTTCGAACATAGTATATGTTTCAAAATTCTACTGAAAATGTGGTCCTGTACATGGGACTGTAATTTAATAGGTATGGGTAAGATCTGTCAAACTTTATAGTCTTTACTTATGGATTTCTCATCGAGCGAGCGGTTGCGTATGACTGCTAAGTATACAGGTATTACATAGTCCTAAAGAACCTAATCTATGCAGAATGTGGACCAGAAGACTTGTGATTATGAAGTGATCTGGATTGCTCCGCTACTATGAAGGTATTTAATTTTAAGTTACACATGATTTCTGTATTTATTGAGCCCATTTCTGAAATATTTAGTTCACTTTCTTGGATGAAGGCAATTCGGAAACCGTACTTAGTAACACCGCTTTAGTGTCACTGTCATCAGTAACATCACCAGTGCTATTGAGCAGTGATAGTAATGATTGAGTCTTGCTGCTGGTGCACATGACATACGACCACAATTTCCTTGGATTTTCTGTGAAAGGCCTCTCCCATTGGAATCCGCAAAAAATTTCGAGATACTGTAAACCTTGTCCATCTTGGAAAATTGGGATTCATTTAAATGTGGTATGGTTTTCTCGTTGCTTCTGCAACAGTATTCTTAGCTGTTTTGTTTTTATGGGGGTCAATTCCGCCTCTTATTAATTTATTTTGTATAAATTTCTTAATTACTGACGATACTACATCTTTGAACTTAAATCGCATCTGGTCAACGCCTCTATAGTTAATTCGGAAGGTATCTAGACAATCTCTCAAGAAAGAGCCAAATGAATTTTTATCTGCTTTTTTAAACAGATATATCTTGAGCTTATTTTTGGTACGTTTAGATGTTCTGGTAATGAGCGTATAATACCCTTTTTCTAAGTTAATTAGCATACCTGTTGCTCCACAGGTGGAATGACACAACAAAGGAAAAAATATGTTAAAAGCTCTGTGACTCTTCAAATGTGAACTAATATCTGTTAAAAGAAATGATTCTAGTTTCTCTTAGCAAAGGGTCCTGACTGACTTTCTTCTGTCTATGCTTCCTATGTAGATGCACGGTTTGACAGCAGGTGCGATATTTTAATGAACAGATTCTACGTCAGTATATGTTTGAAACGTTCTTATTTAAAGCAATATAGAGTGTCTACCTTGTCCTAACTCATATTTACCTGTCGATGCTTTAATTTCAGATGAAGTTATGTAGAAATCTTGGTAAGGTAACGCAATTGATAAACCACCGTTGTAACAGCCTATATGAAAATGTGAATCAATAGTCATAGAACATGTCCTCATTGTCTTTTCCTAATGTAAGAAGTCTGATCACAATTTGTTGTACGCATTTTTATCCACGCCAGCAATGGCTATTAAAGCCTTTATTACCGATACACGTTCTAGCATCACCCTATTAATGACTGCCCACGAAAGTCAGCTACGCCTATTTTGAAGTATGATTTTTGTTTATTATTTTTTTTAAATTCAGGATGTCTCCTCATTCCTTATTATAACGCTGCTCTCTTGAGTTCCATTAGTAAAAATTTTTAATGGTTAATTCTGAACTGGAGTAGAAATATTATAATCCCCTGTACAACAACCTTCTGCTCACTGAATCCAGTATTGATCACGATGACCTCTATTCGTTGAGGATTGATTGTTTCTAAGAAGCAAAGTATGTTTTCGCAACCATTTACACTTCTACTGCGCTCCTGTACTCATTGCTCAAAATAACTGCTTAAAGAGCTTAAATTTTTTCCGATCGCAAGTCTATGGGCTTGTAGTGTTTCTGGAGATATTTTGGAACTTAGAAGATTTCGACAGTTGCGTTCGTAGAATTCAGAAGAGGAGAGCGTTTGAAGATATCTGAAATTTTCTGATAGCTTTGGGTGTTTACTCAGAACTGCACTGTCACGTTTAGAGACTTGTAAAATTTCAACATATATTCGTAACCTTTGAAAAGTTAGCCACAACCTATTTAACTTTATCAGCATTATGGAGTGACAGCTTTAGTGCGTTTTTGACTCCTCTTGAGATTCCATGTATCGTTGCACTCTCAAGGTACTAAGCAAGGACTGAATAATCATAATCATTAATAAACTGTATCCATTTTGTATTAAGGACATGGATCATTTCACCAACCATTATCCTACCTGCATTGTCACTGTTCTGTTAATTTCCTATAACCACAGGAAGTTAACAGAACAACGACAATGCAATGCGAACGGTGTGTGGCAATAACCGAGGCTCATCCGAACTCAGTGAGCTTTCTAAACTGGTCACGTACACAGTAGATCACTTTGACACACACACACACACACACACACACACACACACGTGAGGAAATACATTCCTACGTCGACGTAGGCCATCAGTCAATGACTTTCGTAACAAGAAACAATTATAATTTGTCAGTGTAAAAGCCAGTCTTCGAATTCTATCCGAATGACTTACGGTGTACAAATCCACCAGGCCAAGGTGATTAAATTTATTGGTTCCTGTTATTGAAACTGTTGGGAAAGTTAGTTTTACGAGGTACCGCACCTGCAGTTTTATTGGGAGAATATACTACAATTTTAATTCAGTGATCGATGGTTTATTTTAATACTCAATTTATCTGAACGTTTGTCCATTTATTTTCAATGGCTTTGGGAGTAATACAGTTCTTAAATCCCTATATCAAGCTAAATCGAACGTTTACCCTTGCAACTATAATTTTTAATTTAGCCTTTTCGTCAACAGTGGAACATTTTACTGGAGGTAGACGCTAAATCTATTGTACCTGATGTGAATTTTCTCCTTATAATTGAATTTTTCGTGGTAGTTTTTATTTACTGCTGTGGTTTACCAGCGCGAAACTTTAAAACGAACGTACGCTTAAGCGGATTGCAACGTTTGGTGTCTGAGGTCATTAATTAACATTTTAAAAAATTCAGTCTTCATTTTGAGAAAGTAACAGGCTAAAATGCGACTTAGTGGAAACAGCTGTCTGCAAAATTTGACCACTGAAATTACTGACGTAAATGAGTAATCGCTTTTCATTAAAGTGTGAGAATCAGTCGAGTGTCGCACTTTCTGGATTCATAGCGTTTCACTGTCTGTGTAAATGCGTACGTCATTGGAATACTGTGGGGTCATTAAAATTTACTAACTCTTCATGTTGGTCCATCATAAAAATGATAATCAGGACCACAGGTTAAAATAAAGTGAAGATCCAATTCATTCCAGGTCCTAATTCATTAGTTTGGATACTGGCGATAATTCGTGTGTGAGACAATTACATCAGATTGTCACAATGACCTCTGAAGTTTTGTGCACCTCGATTTTCTAGGCTAAAAGAGGGAATTATACTTTGTATTACGCTCTTCAATCCAGAGACGGATTCGATGCAGCGCTCATTGCTACTGTATCCTGTGCAAGTCTCATAATCTCCGAATAACTAATGCAAAATGCATCCGTTTGAACCTTCGTATTATATAAAGACCTGGTCTCCTTCCTCAATTTGCTCACCACACTTCCCTGCAGTGTATACCCCCGACTCCTTGTTTTCTCTCAGGAAGTGCCCTACACATCGATCGCTTCTTTTAGTCAAGTTGAGTCCTCATTAGTTAGGTGTTCTCAGAATCTGATCATCAGAAATCTTCTGTAGCATCACGTTTCAAAAGTGTCTCTTCTCATTTTGTCTGAACTCCTTATCGCCCACCTTTCACACCCATAAAAGCCTACAATCCAGGTAAATACATTCAGAAAAGCAGCATAGTACTAATTTATACCGGATTTTATAGATGTCTCTTCTTCAGAAACGCTTTACTTCCCATTAACTGTGTACCTATCTTCTATACTTCCACCATCATCTGTTATTTTACTGCCCAAATGTCAAAATTCATCTACTGCTTTTAGTATCTCATTTCCTAATCCTAGTCCATCACCACCACTTTAATTAATACGATTTCATTGCTTTTGCTGAAGTTCATCTTATATAATCTTTTCATGATACTCTTCACCCCGTTCAACTCCTCCTCCATTGTCATTTGTCCTTTGCCGTCTCCGACAGAATTAGTATGTCTTTGGCATACCTCAAAGATTTTGTTACTTTTCCCTGAAATTTAATTCAGACCGTTTCTTTGGTTTCCTTTACAGACTGAATGACACTGGGCACAGGCTACCAGCCCGCCTCACTCCTCTCTCAATCACTGTTACTCTTCCACACCCTTCGATTAGCAACTGCCGTGGCAGGGTGTTTACTGCGTCATATGTTAGTACACTTTTGCGAAACCAAACCACATCTTCCCCAAGTTCGTCTTCCACCAATTTTTTTCTTTTTTATGTAAATAAATCATTTTAATATTTTTCCTTTTTTATGTAAATAAATCTTCTTAATATTATCCAAATATGACTTATTACACTGATATTTCGGTAATATTCACACGTGTCAGCACCTGGTTTCCTCGGAACTTAAATTGTTACACTTTCCTCGAAGTCAGGATAATTCACCTGTTTCAGACATCATGCGCATCAGGTGGAATATTTGTGTCATGTCCGGCTCACCCAAGGATGTCTGAGGGAAAGCCGTCTATGCCAGTGGCTTTGTTTCGTCTTTCAGTACTGTGAACTGTTTCTCGCAGTACCTTACGTCCTGTTTTTCATCTGCTTCCTTCTTCCTCTCTATAAAACTGCCTTAGAGTTCACTTCTCTCGTATAACCACTCTATGTATCCTTTCGCCTTGCGACTTTCCATTCTTTGCTTAGTACTAGTTTTCCATTTGAGCTCTTTATCTGCATTTAATTGCTTCTCTTCTCTCGAACGGCCTCTTTAAATTTCATATTGGCGTAATGTATCTTTCCAATTGCTATTAATGCTTTTATAGTCGTATATTCGTCCTATAGTCAATCTCAACATTTTGCACCTTCTGTCATTCATGTTTTCTGGATTTATTCCTTTTCGTATGCATTATTTGCTGCAATTTTTGTACTTTCTGTTTTCATCAATTAAATTTGGTATCTCCTGTGATATACAATTTGATCCTCTCCTTCCTGCACTGTTAGCCATTCGTCATTTACTGTATTCTTATCCCTTTTACCAGTCAATCGTTGCCTAATACTCCCTTTGAAACTCTCAACAGCCACCAGTTCTTTCAACTTTTGTAGGTGTCATCTCCTTAATTTCCTACCTTGTTGTAATTTCTTCAGTTTAGATCTTCAGTTCATAACCAATGAATTATTGACACAGTCCACATCTACCTCTGAAAATGACGGACGATTTTCCAAAATCTCTGCAGTTCCATAACGTAACTAACCTGAAAACTTCCACTCTCGCCAAGTTCCTTTCTCGTATACAATCTTTTTTCATGATTTTTAAACCAAGAGCTAGCTGTGATTAAATTACGCTCTGTGAAAAATTCTATCAGGTGTCTTCCCCTTTCAAATTATTTCTCAGTCCCTGTTCTCCCACTATTTTTCTCGCTCTTACTCTTTCTATTATCGAATTCCAGTCCCCCATCGCAGTTGGATCCTACCCTGTCCCTTGCCTACGTGAATTTATTTTATCTCATCACACATTCTTCCAATGTCTGTGATACAGTTAGCATAAACCTCGTCAGTACAGAAAGTATCAAGACTTGATTAGGCCACTCTCATATACGTTCGGTTCACAGCAGGCCACAGATTTCAAGACCGTTATTACATTTCCGACTGTGAGATGGGCCGAGCAGCTGTAGCTTCCTCTTTGCTTTTCGTCTTCTCTGTGAACAGATGGGATGACATGTTATATACCATTCAAAAGCGGAGACATTGATCCTATTAGTGGTTGTATAGCCCACTTGATTTCTTTCAATATTTTGCGAGTTATAAGCAATAGTTTGTAGGTTTTGATACGTTTATACCAACATCCCCTCACCCTCCATCCCCCAGCCCCACGTAAAAAAACACTTGCTACTAATAGTGTGTGTGCAAAGCAAGGAAGAAGAAAAGTGGGACACGGTATCAGTGCAAGAAATGTCTGTTGTCGTTGCACAAGTGTATATTTATTAGGGTCTGAACACAAAATATTTTCCATGATTCTACAAAGAATCGACGTCAGTGAAATTGGCCGGTAATTATCTGCATCCGAATTTCTACCCTTTTTATTGACTGCTATGACCTGGGCCTTCTTCAAGTCCCGTGGAACTTTCCGCTGTTCCAATGATCTCTGATGTATGATGGATAAGAATGGTGCTATATTTGTAGCATAGTCAACATATAATCATACTGGGATACCGACCGGGCCAGACGCCTTCCTGGCCTCTAAGGATCTTAACTGTTTTACAATCCCAGATACTCTAACCACTATGTTAGCCATCCTTGCGTTTGTTCGACAATTGAAAGGGGTAATGCTGCTGCAGTCTTCTATCGTCAACCAGTTGTTAAAAGCGAGGTTTTGTATTTCGGCCTTCTGTTTATCATCATCCGTCAAATTACCAGCACTATAATCATGAGAAGGTACTGAATTCATTGTAGCGTTCATATATTTTACGTACGACCAAAATTTTTGGGGTTATTTTTAGAATCTGCTGATAAAATGTTGCTTTCAAATTCGTTAAAGGAATCTCTCATTGACCTTTCGACAGCTGCTGTCATTTCGCATAATTTCTGTTTGTCAGGGGGCCGTTACTACGCTTAAAAGGACTGCGAAAAATTCTCTGCTTTCTCAGCAACTTCCTAATATATTTGTTGTACCAAGGTGGATCCTTTCCCTCCCCTATATTTTTGCTAGGCACATATTTCTCTAGCACGTGGTGCACAATACCTTTAAATTCATACCCAGTATGCTCAATATTTTTGTGTCCCGCGGTGATTGCTTGGAGCTGACTATGAATATATTCATTAATGGATTAATGACACTTTTACTTGCTTTCCCAAACAAGAAAACTCTAGGCTGCGTTTTATTTCTTTTTTTTTCGCTTTCCCCTCACAGAGAAGCGACAGCGACATTATGGTCGCTAATACCTTATTCTAGACTAACTTCCTCAGAAAGATCAGGTCTGTCCAGTACTCTAAGATGTTATTGAATTTAACTACTATGACCACCTTCCAGCCTGGGATGTCAATTCTACGACAGACGCAGAAGTTCGCATTGTTACCCATTAAGAATAGACAACTGTGAGGAGTTTCTTTAGGTATCCTCAGTTTTGTGTTCCGATCTACTGAGTAGCCAGTTACATATTCGAGGTAGAGTTCACAATATTTGGACGTGGTTCAGTCATGCAGCTGCTACTTGTTACACTCAGGTAGTGTTTGAATCTTTCTTGTTATGCCCCATGAATTTGCATATCACACCACTAGATTGATTTGAAGGTGTTATCCCGGATGCACCGAATAAATCCAAGCCAAAACGTAATCATCTCTTCTTGCAATTTCCGTACTTGCAGTAGATGGCCCCGCTAGCATCAGCATCGTCACAGATATACCAGCAGGTTATAAAACTTCCTGAGATGTTACAGTTTCACTCCCAAACACAAATGAACATCATTTTCTTATAAATAACTTCGTTTTATTATCTACAGCCCTTATAAACGGTGTCTTATTGTAAGCATTTAAATCAGTTATTCGCAAACGATTAATTGAAACATATTTGTTACTTAAGTAGAATTGCTTTCTCCACGAGGTAAATGTGTTTCGTGAGTTTGTCACACATACATATTTCAATGCTTGCTCTTTGAACTCCGTTTCTTTCTAGAAACGAGCAACATCTTGAGAAAGTTTGCTACGTACTCGTTTCAGATATCTGTCAGGTCTTGACTAAGTCATCGGTACTGCGTCAGTCTATCGCTGAAAGAGAAACAGAATATCGACGCTACTCTCTGTCTTCTTTTCTGGAGTTAACAGCTACTCGCAGAAGATCGAGTACTGGTTGTGTCACTCAGTACTTAAAGCTTGTCTATAAGCATTCATTTATTCAATAATACCCGAAAATTATCTTGCAATCAAGTGTTTCGGCATTGTAAACATGGTGCCCTCTCGGAGACCATCTCAGTTCCCTGAGACCTATTAACTACTGGTATTGGATATTAATACTGAATAAAAGTAGAAAAGTGGAAATGCAAAGTACATGCTTGTCGTACAACTGACATTCCAGAAACAGTGCCCTCACAGCTGGTAAATTGTGTCCTAAATGCCACGGGAAGGATAGTGAACTATGGATTTTGAAAGTATGAACACATCTACCTGGTTTTCAAGACGATCCAGATAGTATTCCTACTAGCCGGAAGAATCCCGAGTTCACTGACGTAGTTCCTCAGGGAACCACGTATTTCACCGACGTTGGATACCTTGCTAACCTGAACGATACTGATAGCCGCACTGTAGGTGCAGCTGTAACAGAGGGGTATAAATGACAGTCCAGAGAAATGTTGCTCCTGAAGAGGGTCAGCAGCCTTTTCAGCAGTTACAAGGGTAGCTGTCTGGATGATTGGCTGAACTGGCCTTGTAACATCGGTCAATACAGATTTGTTGTGCAGGTAGTGCAAATGGCTGAAAGCAGGGGGGAAATACAGCTTTTATTATTCACTGTGGCATACACCTTTACCGTATAGTTAAATGATGATGGTATCCTGGTGGATAAAGTATTCCGAAGATAAAAGTGTTCTCAGTTCGGATCGCTGAGCAATGACTTCTCAGAAATAAGTCAGCGTCAGGAGAAAAAAAAACTGGTATTCGACGGGTCGGGGCGTGTAACGATAAACCCTTTCATCGTTATGTCGGCCAGACCGTTTAAAAAGCAAAACAGATAAGCTAAAAATGGACACAATGGTATTAGCGTAGCTCAATGGCAGACTGAACAATACATCTGGTCAGATGAGTACTGGGTTATAAAAACAAATTCACACAGGAGTAATGTAGTAGTAACTCTAATAATGAATACCGAAATGAGACATCAAGTCATCTTCAGTTTCTTTTATTTCACATTTATGATCACAAATTTATGGGTCCTCAGACTACGGGTTTCGTTCAGCTATCACCATCTTCAGACCTGTTTCAAAAACAGGTCCTAACATAATGGAGCCATTAGGACACGTTTTTAAAACAGATCTGAAGGTTGGTCATTGCTGAACGAAACCAGTAATCTAAGGACCTACAAGGTTTTGATAACAGAAGTGAAGTAAAAGAAATTTATTCTACGCTTTTGGATGACTGTTCCCTTCGCCACATGTCGCAGCTTGTAAGTCAAATCATCTTGGTTGGAAACAAGAGAATTTTTGCATTTACTTTCTGTCTATTGGATTCTGTTGATTTCACTAGAAAAAAAGAAAATGTAGGAAAAGTGGAGTTGGTTGTACTGAAATGACATTACTGGCCGGGAGCACCAGTCTGGGTTTATTTGTCCGCCTGGTGCAAGTGTTCCTCTTTCTTAAATTTTGGTGACTTCAATGTCGATGGAGATGAGATGCAATGATTATCACAATGATTATCCCCAAGTGAACAAAGTTTCCGACGCATTCAGGAATCGACCCCGTGTCCCCACGACCTAGAGACAGCAACCAGTAGACCACGAGCTGCGAACTTGTGCAGTTCGGGGCTAATCTGAAAATTAAAAAAAAAGTCAAGTATGATCATTAGGAGAAACTACCAAAAAAACACTTTCTCAGTCGCTATCACTGAAGTCTGAGGCTGTGGTCGCACCACAATGGAATAGCAGAAAGCAAAGACATGAATGAACGAGCACTTTGGTTGACGCTCTGTTTCGATCCCTCTGTCGTAGTGGAGGATTCTATAGCTTCCTGGGCCCTTTCTCGGGCTTACATTATTGTGTTTTGTGTTTTTCAACATACAGGGTTATTCATACTAGGTATGACCAAAAAGCAACGGTAGATTTTGTTTTTCTTAAAGAATCTTTACTTATTCATCAATATCTATTTTGTCCCTTTCAAAATAACCCTCCTGAGACGGAACACACTCATGCTTTCTCCAATCTTTCACGCACTTCTGGAATTCACTTTTCGTTATATTATTCAGCTCCTTCAGTTATTCTGTTTTTTATCTCGTCTGTGGTAGCTAAACTACGTCCCTTCATTGTTCGTTTCAGCCACAGGAGTGATACGAAGTCGCAGAGGGCCCGTCCGGCGAATAATCTGACCTGAGGTAACATATTGGTTGTTTTTTGCCAAGAAATAACGAACAAGCACTGTGGTGTGAGCGGGAGCCCTATCGTGATGCAATTTCCACGATTGGCTGCAGTTCTATTCGTTTTCTTCAGATTTCATCACACAAACGGCGCATACTTTCTACGCAGTATTCCTCATTGACGTGCGACCATAAGCCTGGAATTATAATACACTATCCCACGGCAATCGAATGAAACAATGAGAAGAACCTTCACACGTCAAATTCACTTATCAAAGTTTTTTGCTTGGCTCTTCTGACCGTTTAATTTCTGTCGAATGGGCCTACATTTCGACATCACACCAGTAAATCGACGTTTAGTCACCTATTACAACCTTCTTTAGAAGTTATGAGTCGTTGTTGACTTCACTTAGCAATTCATAAGAGATGTCTACGCGACGTCGTTTTCTGTCAGAATTCAACAATTTCGGATAAAAGTTCGCAGCTACACGTTTCATGCCCAAAATATCAAAAATGTAGCTTTGTTTGAGCCAAAGTATATGATGACATCATTTCCAATCTCTCTAATGGTCATTCGGTGATTTTCCAGAAACGTTTTCTATACCTATTCCAGAGTTTCGTCAGTAATTGAGGTGCTAGGGTATCCAGGGCGGCCGTCGTCTTCAACGTCTTCTCAACTGTTTTTAAAACATTTATACCTCTCGTAAATGGTTGTCCAACCAATATTAAATTCGTCAGAAGACCTAGTCCACATTTAGAATGCGGTGATGCATTTTATTCCATTTTCAAGCAAAATTTAATCCAAATTTTTTTATTCATCTGTTTCCAAAGTAAAATGTCGCCGAGCACTTGAAAACATGAGTATACTTTTCGACTGTCGATAGCAGCCGAAAATGCAAGCATACACCAGGAACACTTGAATGAACGAGATAAAAATGTATAAAATCGAATCTATAAAGCCCGCGAATTAAACAATTTCCATTTACATTCTGATCACACTGCGACAGTAGCCCAGGGTATGAGATGTGCAGAAACTGCAAGACACACAGAAAAACACATATCAGTACACAAAGTATATCTTCAAGTTTTTCTGTTCATATTACAGGTGGTCACTAAGAACACGTTCGTGCAGTTCACTGAAATCGCTGACACGAATTACTAAGTGAGGAGAGACTGCGGCCCATTTAGAAATTTGTTTATTGAGTTGCCTATCTGCAGGCGTAAACTACTTCGATGAGACTGTACCGAGCAGATGATTAACCTGCACGTCTTGACACTCGTATTCCTTAATGCAACTATGCAGTTGGACTTTCTACGAAGCGAAACTTACTGAGATGCTCCGTCAACTGATACGTATATTTTTCTGAATGTTTTGTTGGCATCGCTGTCTTCATCTGAAACCCCGTAGATACTTACGACTAACACCGTGAAACAGTGTGTTCGTGATGTTCTACAAGTGCTAGTGAGGTAGAGAGGCTCACGAAATATTTGCGTATGCTATGAAGATCATGTCGCGGCCCTGATTAAAGATACAGGATGACCTCATCCTTCCCGTGTCGTATATTGCCAGAGAAATTAAGAAGTATGATTTTCTCCAATTGCCTTCCTCCACCTACAAGATTAAGCAAAAACGGAATATTAGTCATTTGTTTTAGCGATTTGCACTGTTATAGTAAATAATGAAAAATGGCTACAAACTAAACGCCTAAATATCTGTACTTCTCTTACTAGAATCGTGTTCTGGACCAAGATACCAATTTTAATTAACAATAGCGCAGACTTTTTTTTGTTTTACTAATCACGAATGCTTGGTGAAAGCTTGCGACTGAAAAATACTATGGTTTTGTTTGTTATAAAATAACACTTGCTGCAGCCAGCCACAACTTTCCTTTGGTTTTTCGTCTACCACACCTTTCCAGGAGTAAATGCAAGCAAAATATGCATTGTTCGCGTACAATGGCATTCTGATTTTAGGGAGAGAGTAGTGTAGCAGCCCACACATCATGCACATATTCCATAATACGCTAAAAACTTCCCGAAATCCAACGAAGTTAACAACTGAAAATTGAGTCTGTCGTAAGCAAAAGTATGATTTGAAACATATCGGAGCCAAGCTAGTTATGAGCTAAGAATATCATAGTTTTCTTCTTCTTTTCTCGTTTCACCTGACTTTGGGGTATGTTAAGTCAGTCAATCTTTAACGTTCTGCCAGTATTCTTTCTGATCATGCATTCTTTTCTTCTTGAAAGATTTGGATTGTTCACTTGATTTTCAATTTGTATTTGAACCTTTCTTTCTCATCTTTTCTTTTTGCAGATTTTTATATCAAGCTTTTCAATAAATAATTAATAATAACAGCTTACATTGCAAATATTGGTTTGGATCTGCACTATCAGTCGACATGGTCCTATTTATCAGTCAAAGAGCCTTGACGTAAATTTAGAAAGAACCTGTTAACCCTAACACAACCAAGGAGACAACACATTCATATGATCAGCCTAGCATCAAAGGAAGCAATAACCGCGGACATGAAATCTGGTTGCACAGAGCTGCATTGCGGGTAAAAAATAAATTACTCGATTGGCACACTGAGGCCTCTCTCTGCTGCGAATGGCTGCGCACATCGTGTGACCAGTAGCGTATTTATGATGACACAGGCAGAGCTGCGTTCCAAAATACGCGCAAACGGACGGCCGCAGGGCGGGAGAACGAAACCAGACAACGGCAGGAAAGCTATGTACAGCATTGGAGCGGAGCGAGTCGCTGTTACGATACAAAACACACGTGCAAAAGCGATGGTAGCTCACCGTGGCTACGGAGTACATATGCCCGTGCACTGATCAGCTACACCGTCGATATACTGCACGACGGAACGCAGGTGGGTTGCAATAGGTCCTTGTGATATACTACGAGAAGAACGTGCATGAGATCCCTTTGGATTCTCGTAGCTTGAGCAAGATGCTATTTTGTGTATTCCTGAGTCTGAGAATTTATCTTTTTTATTTTTTTTTTTACTGTGTGGAATAGTTTCTGTTGCAGTTTGTTGTTTGTGGAGACCACTACTTTCAGTTTATGTGACCAAAGTAGGTTCGCTATTTTTTGAGAAGTGTTACCTATGTAAAGTATGCTATCCATTCTTTTGAATCTGTTACTGGTTCCTTCTAAAGAGCCAGGAGATTCCTTCTCTTTAGTTATTTGTCTCTGCATACTGTATAATCACTGAGCTGGGGAAATTAGTGGCCATTACGATTGGCTTAAGGATTTCTCCTTGTCCTCTTCATTCATTCGGGTTTTGCTTGTTCTTTGTATCTATGTTTTGTTTTCAGTTATCTTGTGTACGTCTGGGTCACATGACGTGGCGCCTTTGATGCTTGTTGATGACTCAGGATTATTTGCTGCTAAGAGGTCAATTGTGTATTTACAACCGTTTACTGTTCGCGTGGACTCATGAGCTAACTGCTCGAAATAACTTGCAGAGAATGCGTTTAACACAATTTCGGATGATGTTATTCGCGTACATACGAAATTAAACCTGTATTTTTGCCAACATATCGACGGTAAATTAAAGTCACCACCAACTATAAATGCATGAGTCGGTTACATGTCTGAAATCAAACTCAAGTTTTCTTTCAACCTTTCAGCAATTGTATCATCTGAATTGGGAGGTCGGTAAAAGGATCCAATTATTGTTTTATTCCAGTTGCCAACAATGTTCTCTGCCCATACTAACTCACAGGAACTATCTACTCCAGCTTCCCGACAAGATAAACTAATGCTAACAGCAACAAGCACGTCACCGCCAACCGTGATTACCCTATCGTTTCGGAATACCGTTAGGTTCTTCGCAAAAATTTCGGCGGAGCTTATCTCCGGCTTTCACCACCTTTCAGTCTATAACGATTTGAGCATTAGTGGTCTCTATTAGCACTTGGAGCTCTGGTACATCCCAACACAGCGACGAAAATTTACAACTGTTATACCAATGGTTCCTGTATCTACGTTCTTCCTGTGTTCGGCCTGCACCCTTTGTGACTGAAACCCTTTTCGTGTTTTCACGAGACACTCTAAACTAGAAAACCGCCCAACCCACGCCACACAGCCGCTACTACCCATGTAGCCGCCTCTTGCGTGTAGTGGTCTCCTGACTATTCCGCGGAACCAGAAACCCAACCACCCTTTGGTGCAAGTAGAGGAATCTGCAGCCTACACGGTCGCTATGATGCTATTGGTCTTTCGGTATTCAGCTGTGAAATTTATTTTCTTGCTTAGATTCTTAAACAAATTTATCATGTTATTGATGTCTTTGGTGTCACCTTTGAGTTAAATTAAGGCATCACCTACATATCTTTTTTTTTTGAGCGCTCCTAGCTGGTGAATATTTTCTCTTCTAGGTGGCTTATGAAAATGTCTGCTATTGTGTCTGATATGGATGAGTCCATGGCTAGCCCATCTGGTTGTTGATAGACATTACCACCGCATGCAAAGTAGTTATAGTTGACCGTTATCTCTAGTAACTGTTTAAATTCAATAATTTCAGCTTGTGATCACTTTTTCTGCTTTAGTAAGTTGTTCTTTATTGCTTCAGTGGCTTCTTTGACACGGATATTGTAATACGCTTCCGTGATGTATAATAATATAAATTGGGCGCTAACTGGAATGTTTATTTCTTCTACTTCAGTGGCCAGTGTGGCACCATTTTTTACAGCACGTGTTGTTTATATGTAAAATACGGTTTTAAGAACTCATTAAATTTGTGAGATAGTTTGTATGCAGCGCTGTTCATACTGTTAACTACATGCCTTAGATGATCTTAGATTGGGATCTTCATCGGGGATCTTTAGCGGTCATACAGCTGATGTATTTCTCTTCATTTTCTGACAGTAAGAAATGTTTTTTTATCTGTTCTATTATTTTATTATGGAATTATTTTCTTGGATGTTTTGTTAAGTTGTACTATGTTGTTTTCTGTGAGGAGTTTTCTCTATGTATTCACTTTCTTTCATAACGACAACTGTAGGACAGTGACCAATTTTTTTAAATGTTTTTGTTTATAGTGTCTACTGTTTCTGAATCATTTTGTATATGTTTGTGGATATCTTCATATTTCCCTACTTCGTTTTCAATGACTTTATATAGTGTGTGACCTATGGCAGATTTTGCATTACTGTTTAGTTTTACAATCTCTGTTGCATTCTTTGTTGCCACCATGAGCTCTTTCAATGTGTTGTCTGACAGATTTTCTTTTTCGTTATATTTCAAACTTTCGTTTAACAGGTTTAGATGTCTTTCATCAAATACTCTATCTGTGTTGTTGACTTCTGTGTTGTATAGTATGTGTGTGTGTTTTTAACACTTTTCCCTTTTCTGCTTCTCTGATATTGTTTACATCTCAGATTGTTCGGTTTCTTTCTGTGTGTGTTACAGATCTTAAGGTACTCGTTGCTAACTATGTCATGTATTTTCTCCCATACAACCTTCCATGTATTATGGTCTATGCTGTTTGTTATTTGTAAATGTATGTCCAGAAGTTGTCTGTCTAGAATGTCTTTTTTCTTGTATAAGGCCTCTAGTTCTGTATCTAACCATATTGACTCTGGAGGAGCACAATACCTGTGAGTAGATAAAGAAAAATATAATTCCTAGCAACTGTGTTTAAAAAAACTCAAATATTCATTCTATCTGATTTTTTCTACTGCCGTCTAACTTCAAAAAGGCGGAAGAGAGACAGAAAATCACATACGCTATGTTCACGAAACATATTCGTGTAAACAAATGCACAAATGCTCTTGAGAAAGAGATTAAATTCTGAAAACTCGCTGTGCTAAGTATCAAAAAATAAGTAACTGGGGCCGTATCTGTTATTTAAATCGTAAATGACACTGTTACCGGCTTTCCTGAGTCATATAATATGATGAATTAAATTAACATAAAGGCTTTATTCAAAAACAATGACCAGAGGCCTTAGCACAATTACCCTACTATTTCACGAGCCGAAGGATTCCCAGAATCCCTGTGGCTGTGTCGGGAGTCAACCCTCCACTGTGTCCTTCGGTTCGACGTCCGAATTGATGCGCTTCCCTTTGCGATATTTGTTTAGTGGACCAAAGTCTTGGAAGTCTCTAGGCGACAGGTCCCGATCGCAAGGTGGGTGGTCAATCTGCTCCCAACTGCACTTCTCCATGACACCTTACGTAACCTTGGAGACGTGTGGATCTGCGTTATCGTGAAGCACAATCATGCCCTCCGTGGGTCTCCAGGCCGTTTACTCTAGATGGATTTGCGTAGACCATGGATTGTCTCACAGTAAACACCACTGGTTTTCCTGTGCTGGAGGAATTCCACGAGTATTAGATCTCAGACGCCGAAAAAGGCGATTAGCCTCAACTTGCCGGCTGAGGGCACAGCTTTGAATCTTTTTTAGGAGGAGCTGACAACGCATCTTTCCATTGCATACATGTCTCACCACGTTATCCAAAGCGACAAATGATAATTACAGCCGGTGCGTTTGTTACGACGTTTCGTAGCGATTCATTTTAGCACACATTGTACATCTTGTTCATAAAGAAATATTAAGCGGCGGGTTTTTCATTAATGACTCCCACTCTTAATGTTATTTTTGCGAGATAGTGTAAGTAGGAGAAACGCCAACCACTATGTGTCACGAATCGCCAGTGGCAGGCTATTGGCCAGTAGTTACTGCAGTTTACGGTCCGCACCACTGCTCTCAGAATTGGTCAGTATCCATGACTGCCATACAAACATGGAGTTTATGGATTTAGGAGAGCTATACTCAAAGCCATGTAGGTTCTCAACGGCCCCACACAACTAGCGCCCGACGGGAAGACTCCATGCGCGCTTCTTCGCGCCGGGTCCTACAGCTACATAATGTACCTTGAGTCAGACAACGGTACTGTTGGTTTCAAAGCGTCACATGGACACTGCGATGATATTTCGACCTGCAAGGGCTCTCACCGTGAAGACCATAATTGTGGCTTCAATAGAGACGGTGAAACAGACTCTCATCGATACTGGTGAGCACGACGACACACAGGATATAAGAGAGGCACCCAATTGTCTTTTAAAACGAGTCCCGGTTCTGCCTGCAACTTCGCCATGTTCGTATACATATGCAGAGTGACTGGGGAGGAGTAATATTGCTAGATTGCTTTCGTCATCGTCATACAGGTGCAACACCTGGCGCAATGGTATGGGGTACCATTCGGTGCACAACGCGGTCAATTCTGGTTAATGTAGAACAGTGATTCCCAACCTTTCTTAGACCATTACACCAGAGTGCAATTAGACATTAGCTGCTACCCCCGCTCCTCCCCCCTCTGCTGTCTGTTGTTCTTCTGCCATCCTCCATATTATCATAAACTTAAGCACCTAACTAGCTGCAGAATGAAAGGCTTTTCTAGGAACACATTTATTTTTAAAATGATGAAAAATGAATGATGTTTAGCCTGTGTGTGTGTGTGTGTGTGTGTGTGTGTGTGTGTGTGTGTGTGTGTGTGTGTTAGAATGAATGACGAAGGAATTTGTGGTGTATCGCAAGTGCTACTCACAATTCCTTCTCAGATAAGAAAGCTAACCATCCACCGTGAGGGTAGACTCTTGTTACAAGACATACTTCCCTTGTATTACTCCACTCCACAGCGCCACTTACTTTGTCTACACCCTACAACCCCATCTAATATCAACAAAGTTAAAACATGTACTGTACTTAATGCTCGTAAATTACTCGATTGCTGCACTCCTTATTTCTGAACTGAGAGAAGTTGGAAGACTTCAGGGTTTTAATGCTTTGCGTCCGACCACAGATATAGTAATAATAATAATAGTAATAATAATGTGAACAGGACTATAGTAGCCCTTCTGTAGTTACTGCTGGTGTAATTGGTGGACTATGAGAGGATCTACATCCCATTAATGGTACTAATTGAGAAAAAAGTGTAATTAGTGATACCTTAGATAACTCACTATTAGAGTCTTACAAATTTGTGATAGTAGTAATGATCTATTGAAAATAATTTAGTTTCGTTACTGAAATAGAATCGAATCGTTTACTTTTTAACCCACAGAAACTATCATTTTACCCCTCGGAGGGGGGGGGGGGGGGGGGGGAGTGATTACACCCAGGTCAGGAACCAGTGTCATAGACGCTAGTGTGTAGAACTACAGTGTCATTTCACACATGTTAAATGCGATGACCATGCGTTGTCGCCAACGTGTCTGTGAAGTTACTTTCAACAATGATAACGCAACACTGCTGGTGGTTTGTGTGCTGAGTTACCTCTTTGGAAAATACATTATCTCTCCCTTTACCGAAATATGTGTAAATGTATGTGTCTGTTTATTTGCTAGTTTGTTATTTGCCAGCTGAATTTTATGTATCTATAATAAAGCACACAGTTAACGGGTATAAACATTGAAGTAGATCTTTAATATGGACTTGACTTTTAATTGACAGCAGTCATTGTTATGAGTTACGAATAATTACATTGAATGTCCAAAGATAAAATTGTCAACTGATATAAAGATGCAATTCTCAATCTTTAACCCTTACAGTATCAAGAACTTTTCAGAGCCAACAGTACCAAGAGTGGGGAGTGGGAGGTACTTTGCGTCCACCACAGAGGTGTGATTGGGAAGTTTTAAGAATAGATCAGCTACTGCCTACTGGTTTGGCAGGCAGGTACACGGAGGGTGGGGAGTGAGTCATTGCCTTGTCCTTGAATGCCCTCTGACAGGAAATTGCGTTTCCTATATTCAGTTCGGTGTTGCAGATGGTTGAGTGCGGGTCTGTTAGGGGTCGTTGCCGGATTCTGACTGTGTGAAAATGGACGTAGGAATGGAGCAACGAGTTTGTGTGAAATTTTGGTTTAAAACCGGAAAATCAGCTAGTAGACTTACAAACTGGCCGGCCGCTGGTGGCCGAGCGGTTTTAGGCGCTTCATTCTGAGACCGCGCGACCGCTACGGTCGCAGGTTCGAATCCTGCCTCGGGCATGGATTTGCGTGATGTCCTTAGGTTAGTTAGGTTTAAGTAGTTCTAAGTTCTAGGGGACTGATAACCTGAGATGTTAGGTCCCATAGTGCTCAGAGCCATTTTTTTGAACCTACAAACTAATAAAAATAGCTTTTGGAGATAACCGTATGAGCCAGTGAAATGTTTTCGTCTGGTTCAACAGATTTAAATATGGTCTCGAATCATTTGAAGATGAACCATGGTCCGGCCGCCCTTCCACCTCAAAAAGGAATGAAAATTTGAAAGTTCGCGAATTAGTGCACTCTGATCGTAGACTTACAATTAGGTAGATGGCTGAGAATCTTAATTTAAATTTCTATGCAGTCCAGTCAATTTCAACTGAAGATCCGAACATGCGTCGAGTGTCCTCAAAATTCATTCTATCAAGTGGCCAGAGACAATACCTACTTGAAGTGTGCCAGGAACTGATTAATCGGACTAAAAATGACCCAGATTTGCTTAACAGGGTAATTACAGGTGACGAATCGTTGGAATATGGATATTGTCCTGAAACCAAAGTGTATTGTTCGCAGTTGAAGACTCCGAGTTCACCAAGACCGAAACAAGCGGGGCACAGTCGGTCGAAGCTGAAGACAGTGTTGGTGACCTTTTTCGATTGTATTAACCTGGAATACTACAAATTGGTCCTTGGGCGTTTGAGCGAGAAGGTGGGGAAGAAAACGTCTGCATTGTGAAAAGACAGGTGTTGGGTGCAAAACCATGCCTATGCTCCATATCATCGTACTTTCTCCATCGTTAAATTTTTGACGAAATTCAAAACTCCTGTGCTTCCACAACCGCCATATTCCCCTGATTTGGCCCCTGTGTACTTCTGCCTGTTCCCTAAACAGAAATTTTCACTGAAAAGGAAGTGATTTGACTCGATTGAAGACACCCAGGAAATGTGGAGAGTGTCCTTAACACACATCAGCGAAAAAATAGCAGGAATCTTTCCAAAAAGTGAAAACACCGTTGGAGTCGGTGTGTTCAGTCAGAAGGGCATTTTGAAGGAGTGCTTCACAGTAGCGTGCAAATACCATCATTGTACAATTACAAGCCCATTCTTAAGACTTTCCAATCACACCTCGTATATACAGGGTGAAACGAAATTCATGCACTCGGGCTTCGCAGCGCGACTCCTCACATGCCAGCGGTAAAAAAAAAAAATGTCCATCACAAAATTTCGTCTGGCGAGTAGATCCGGCAGAAAAAGGGCGTTAAAGAATGGCAATCTGGCAACACTGTAACCACATGTACGGTAACTATCTCTACCAGCACGTATTAGTTGTACTGCAGCACTTAGTGGTCGTACTGTACAATTGGCCCAGTGAATAGAGTTTTGGGTTAGCATGCAAGACGTCGAGACTTCGATCTTGTTTAGGGGCGCATTTTCTTTAATTTGCTAATTTCATTCTGACATTTCATACTGTACTCCACAACGTTTCTTAGGTCACATGTATCCTAAATTTACAACATTTTGTAACGCTGAATATAACAGACTGGTGGTTAGACTAATAAGAAATAGACGGTCCAAACAAATGAGCTACTACAAGAACAATATCAGTTTTGAGGTACTAAAGAATATAGCACAGTACAATAACACAACATCTACTTGTCATTTATACTACATGTAATGTGAATGCTCATGTCGCACATTGGCAAACAGTGCAATAATAATGTTCATATTAAAGATAGCATAACCTTCACAACATAATACCTCTCCCTCAGAACAACGGATGCTCAAAGCGACCTCTATGTGTTCCCAAACATTGCGCAACCCGCCGGATCTTACAGCTCTGGAACCTTCGCATCAAAGCTGCATCCACAGTAACACGCCCTACCAATTCTTCCATATTCGTCATCAGAGTAGAGTACACATGCTGCTTCAGGTGTCCCCTTAGGATTTATGTGAACGCGGCGACCATACAACTACACCTCCACGATCGAGCCATTTCCCCGGAAATGTTCTGTGCAAATACTGTCGCACATTAATTCCAGAGCGTGGAGGTGCACTATCATGTTGCAACCATATACCATATACTCTGCCGAACATGTAGTGGAACATCTTCCAGTTCATCAGGCAGATACTTTGAGAGGAATACATATACCTTCGTCCAGTCGACCAGTCAGGCAACATATAAGGGCCCAAACACTTGTCGCCAATATTCCTGCCGGGGTGTTGTTACCATAGCGAACTTGATATCCACGGTCATGGATGACGTGCGGGTTAACCTCACACCAATGGTGGACATTGTGCATGTTGAAGACACCATCAAGAGTGAATGCTGTTTCATCAGACCATATTACGGTGTTAACGAAGTCATCGTTGGCTCCCCGTTGTTGTTGGAACCACTCACAGAATTGCATCTGCTTATGACGATCTGCAGGACGCAGGTGTTGCGTGAAAACATAATGACAGGGGTGCAGCCCATGCTCGAACAGCACGTTAACGACCATGCTTTGCGAGGAACGCAGCTGCCTTGCTACGCTACATGTACATCACTGAGGTTTTGAAGTGTGACGTCCAGAATAGCTTTCTCAGTAGCTGGAGTACCGCGAGCCCGTGGACGACCTCAGCATGTGATAATGGAAGGAGGGAACCTGACTCTTGAAGATGGAGCTCCAGATGACGAAGCACGTTTCTATCGGGATGGCGGCGACGAGGATATCTACAAGCATATTCACGAGGGTCAACACCAGATTGGTTATCAGATGCAACAAGAACCTGAGGCATATCCACATATTCATCGTTTGTGTATGCCATACGTCTGCCATACTGTTTTAGAGGTTTACAATGAGAAAATTCGATACGTGTACACATGTACATTTGAGTCTGTCATGGGTGCGTTACTCCACTTGCAGCTAGTCCCTGTCTGGTAGACAGTACATACAGTATAAACACGCCGTCAGTCCTGCCTACTGTTCACCTAACGGGTATTACCCCTATGACATATATTGTTCTGCATGATTCATCCCAACACCGTTAATTGTGAAATGTTCGGCTTCGAATTACACTGTTTCTGTAATGGTAACAGACGTGATGTTTCCACAATCTCATCAACAGGAGAATAATAATAATTATTATAATAATAATAATGCATTGGGATACGTATTAAACAGCGTGCGTTTACCAGACTCAATGTTGAAAAACATAATTAGTGGGACCATGGTGATAACACATACAAATAGTAACCAAATTTGGACATTATACTCAAAGCATATAGCTAGCCATGTTGTTAACGTAAGGACCTAACGAAACATAAAGGACCTAAACGACGCAAGAATAATAGTTGGTACTAATCTATGGGACCACTGGGGGAGGGTACAAAGAAAACAGTTTTCGCATCTAGTAGATGAAGAGACGCGAATAAATTCTCTCCCACGATGTGGATAGGGCTTCTTTCAAAGCTGACCAGTCTGTCATTTCTACTAAATGAAAATGTTTTCTAAAGCACCTGCGGCAATCGCTGTTGACTATTACGATGCCGGTTATCGTATCATCTGGACTACATTTACCAAATAAAAAACATATGCCTCAACCCAGAATTGAACTCTTGACCTCCTGCATGCTAACCAAAAACTCTATCCGCTGCACCACCCGTACAGCACGCCCACAATGTGCTCGCAAAGGCAGTTACCATAGATGTGGTATTAGTGCAATTATAGTAATAATTCAGTAATCAGTGAATGTAAATTTAATGGCATATAATATTGTTCTTGGAATGTCTTTCGGTTTTTGAAATACGTGCTTCCTATTACCTTATAATTTTCTCATGAGAGTTAACTTGAGCACAAATATAATTTCTGTCAGTGCTGACATGTGTCTCTGAACTATGTATAGGAACAGCTAGGCCTTTCATTGGGTCTGTGAACATTCGTATATGTATACCACACGTTCCAGGCTTTTCCATCGTGATGACCTTGAAAAGACAACTTCCGAAGAACATCCAAAACATTTCATCAGCAACAGTGTACATGCCATAGAATAATATCTTGTCAGTAAATCATACATTTTATCAAATATTTCTCGTACTGCAGCAAACTTGCCATGCTTCCTTCGCTCATTTCGCGCCTCCATGATATCAAATCTTAGTATTTTAGTAAGCTAACGGCATCTAGTTTTACTCATAGAAGCAGGATAAAGAAACATTCCTGAAGTGTGGGGTCATAAATCGGGAACAGATGAATTACTGTCGCCTTCCTTCTCAATAATAATACATATGACATGAATTCAGGTCTGCCTCTTTTGGTAATTCCTGGCTCAATGCTTCTTCGTTGTTATTCTTTATGATATATGAGGAGGTTTGGACATTAAAGCTTTTCCAGTGGTTGTAAAGTACTTCTCACTGATCTCACCAGCAGCGTGATAACATATTCGTCATCAGTTTCGCTTGCCACAGAAATTCTTTAGTACGACACACACGGAAAATGTTTCTACACGGTGCAGCTAGACCACTGGTTCACCTGAGTGCAACGGTGAATTGCCACGTATAAATTCGGAGTTAGTGACGCGGAGTGAATGCGATTTGCAAGTTAAATTGTCCAGCGACGACAAGGAATATTACGACCGTGTAAAAATTGCAGATTCTCCCACGCAACCAGATTATCTGCATCAGCAGTTTCTAGCATAGGAGTCATTCACTGATATTGGTTTCTAATGAGTCAAAAATTATATTCAAAAAGAACCTAAATTTCGTATATGTATTGACTTTTTCCTTACAGTGCTTTCCATTCATCAGACATCACACTTTCATTCCGATTTAACTTTAAATTTGTCTTATGTGCCGAGATGGTACATGACAATTAACGAGAAAATCTCCAGTGTAGAACACGTCTACCTTCACGTACGATTTAAATCCGGGGTCGCTCCTTCTAAATCTTATTATACTTAACAATTACGTAAAAACTAATAATAATCTAGAAGTTGGCGAAAGTACTAACCTGAGCGGTGACTGCGTAAGTATGCCGTCTGTGGCGCTTGCGGTTACACCTTTCGCATTCAATGTTCAGGCCTCCGTTTAGACAAGAGCACGAAATGCACTACTCAACGCCAAGAGATTACACCTCAATACAGCGTAGTTTGCACTTGTTGTAAGTTTCCACGTGAAGTAAAAGGAGGCTGCACAATAGACTGATTGTTTGCTAGCTGGCTAGCACGTCCTCCAGGTCTTCCAACAGTTGAAGACATCTGGTCTTGGGTACCCTGAAGAGTGTCACCCCACTGCTTGTCAGAAACTACGATAGCTGAACTGTGGAGCAGCGGGAAGTAAGATTTGTTGATTACTGTCCTTCTTGGAGGTGCAGTTTTTATGGCCTGCAAATCTATATCTGGAAATAATAGGTTCTTTGTAATTAGTGATAGTTTTGGGCTTCAACCTAGCTACTGGAAATACCTTCAAACTTTTGTAATTTAATAGACTGTAATACGTCCCATAAAACAACTTCTCTTCGTTCAAATAGGACTCGGAAAATCCTACAGTTACGACCTACCGCTGTGTCATCCTCAGCTGCTAGACAGCACTGGACGCAGATATTGGAGGGCATGAGCACATCACACTGCCCTCCCGACCGTCGTCAGTTTTCGTGACCGTATTCGCCACATCTCAATCAAGTAGCTCCTCAATTGCCTTACCAGGGCTGAGTGCAGGCCACATGGCAACAGCGCTCGCAGATCCGGACGGTTACCCATGTAAGTGCTAGTCAAGCCCAACAGCGTTTAACTTCGATGATCTGACGGAACCGGTGTTACCACTGCAGCAAGGCCGTTGGGAATGTGTTTTATGCTCCGATTTCATTTTTTTAACTAAAAAATTACGAAGTTTTATAGGAAAAATATTATATGTGTAATATTCAGACGGCCCTGGGAATAAGGATAGTAAATAAGATGCGGTCCTTTGTCATGATGTCCTCAGGATTCACTGTCTAATTGTATTGATCGTCTTTGATTATGAACATCCCGTAATTCTCAATACACCTGATCATTTTAGATGCGTTGAAGCCATGAAAGTCAGCTGCCACAAGTAGTAACTGCCGTAGAGTTCCTTCGTTACTTACATCCCATGTAAGACTTCCTTACAACTTCACAGAAAGGTTTTACTTTTTTTTCCAACAGGAAACGCAACGTCTCGGGCGTCCAGTATCCTGTTTGTTTTAAAGAGAACATTATATCATAGGTTTTAAGACGTCAAATGGAAACACGCAAGTTTATAACGAGAACGACATTGGGAAACAGTGCCAGATGAGGGGTGTGGAGAGGTCCGACGCATGAATGAATGAAGGCACCGTGGTATGGTGGGGCTTTAACATAGATTAACAATGGATGAAAAGTAATGAAAAGTAATGCAAAAGAACCTCTGAGTAACAATGTTTTACAATTTCTCGGTAGGACGGTTATTGCCCAAAAGTGCAATTAATGTGTATTAATCTAAACTTACGTCAAAGGTGAGATACAGGATATAGAAACCCTTTATGAGATTCGATACAAAATGAAACGTGTATGCTCAGCGATTGTATTTATTTTTATGTTGGGGTAAATGTTCAGCAATGAGTGGCAGTTGTTGTTGTTCTGGATTTGAGTCTGGAGACTGATTTGATGCCGCTCTCCATGCTACTGTATCCTGTGCAAGCCTCTTCGTCTCCGAGCAACTACTGCAACGCACATCCTTCTGAATCTGCTTACTGTATTCATCTCTTGATCTCTCTCTATGATTTTCCCACCTCAATTGCCACCGGAGTTAAATTAGTGATCCCTTGATGTCTCACGGTGTTTCCTATCAACGGATCCCTTCTTCTAATTTGGTTGCACCACGAATTTCTTTTCTTCATCAGTCTATTCATTACCTCCTTGTCAATTACGTGATCTACCCATCAAATCTTCAGCACTCATATGTAGCACCAAATTTCAAAAGCTTCTATTCTCTTTCTGTCTTAAATGACTTTCGTCTATGTTTACCTCCATAAATGGTTACACTCCATATAATACTTTCAGAGAAGACTTCCTGATAAATCATCATTCGCTGTTATCAAATATCTGTTCATCAGAAACGCTCTTATTGCCATTTTGCTGCCTAAGTAACAAAACTCATCTACTACTTTACTACTTTAAGTGCCTCGTTCCCTAATCTAATTTCTTCAGCATCACCTGATTCAATTTGAGTACATTCTGTTCTTTTGCCTTTGTTGATATTAAACTTATATCCTCTCAAGACACTGCCCATTCCGTTCAATTGCTCTTCCTCGTCGTTTGCTGACGGAATTAAAATATCGGCAGCAATATTTTTAGATTTACTCCCTGGACTTTAATTCCCACCCTAAAGTTTTCTTTGGTTTCCTTCACTGTTTTTGCAAGATATACTCTGCACAACTTCCTTCTCAAACATGGCTTCCCTTTCTTGTCCTTCGACTCAGGTAACTGCCGTCAGTTTCCGGTACAAGTTACACATAGCCTTTCTCTCCCTGTATTTTATCACTTCTATCTTCAGACGTTCAAAACGAGTACTCCAGTCAACAATGTGAAAGCCTTCTCAATGTCTACAGATGCTAGAAACATAGTTTTGCCTTTCCTTAACCTATGTTCTAAGATAAGTCGTAGCGTCAGTATTACCTCGTGTCTTCCTACATTTCTCCGGAACACAAACTGATCATCCCATGGATGGGCTTCTACCGAATTTCCATTCATCTATAAGAAATATGTGTTGATAGTGTCCATCTATGGATTATTAAGATTATAGTTATGTAATATTCCCACCTGTCAGCAGTCACCTACAGTACGTTAAATGCAGATCGAGATTTCAACCACTGCGTGGTAATCAGTAGTGCGTTAAAATTCAAGTAAAACCGTCATAATTATATGGATGCGGTGTCTTTTCTTTCGGATATGTCCGAAAGATCAGACACCATTGATGACCTGCAACCGTCTAGAACGAAATTAGAACTATATTAACACCTTCAGTTGCTCACGGGCGTTGATATATATCAGCGGGACAGGTAAAAATGTGTGTCCCGACCGGGACTCGAACCCTGGATCTCCTGCATTATTGCTGGCCGATAGTAACCTTCGGGTGTCAGTCACTAGTGTGATTGAGACACAGTGTGAACTGAAATTCTAACGTGGGCATTCGAGTAGTGATTATTTGCGTAGGTAAGTAATGATGACGCACTGACTTCAATCTGACTACAATGATGATAGCAACATACTGCTTGAAAAATAGATCTGTAGTAAACAGATTGTTGTACATTAACTCTATACACTTTCTCAACTTTACACAAAAACCTATCAGAGTTCAGACGGTAATATAGAAGATCTTTATTAAATTATTAGCAACTGCAAGGAAGACGGGCATTTCAGCTAAGAAAAAGGTTCAGTAAAGTATTGTAATGGCGGCCATATTCTGCAAATTAATGGATTTATTTGCCACAAAGACATTTTCGTCAAGATTTTTCATAGTTTCAGTTATGTTCTAATTCGCACTATCACTACCTAAATCAACGTGACTGAATTGATGTCGATATGAGTGGAGAGAATTTTTCATTATTGGTCCCATACGATTTTGCCGTATTGTGAAGAACCATTCAGAGGAATTAGTGTAGATCAGAGTTACTGGAGTCTAATTTCTGCCACGTCACCTTATATTTGTCTTTTTCCGCGTTATTCTAAATCCATATTCTGTACTTAGTGCACTGTTCAATACATTCAACAGATTCTGTAATACTCCTTCACCTTCTCCACGTATAGTAAAACCATCAGTGAACCTTATCAATGAAGTACTCTCACCCTGAATGTCACCATTCTTTTATTTCCGTCATTGCTTCTCCGATGTATAGATTGAACAGTAGAGGTAAAATGCAGCATCTTTATCTTACATCCTTTTTAATCCTGTTGTTGTTGTTGTTGTGGTCTTCAGTCATGAGACTGGTTTGATGGAGCTCTCCATGCTACCCTATCCTGTGCAAGTTTCTTCATCTCCCAGTACCTACTGCAACCTACATCCTTCTGAATCTGCTTACTGTATTCATCTCTTAGTCTCCCGCTACGATTTTTACCCTCCACGCTGCCCTCCAATGCTAATTATGTGATCCCTTGAGGCCTCAGAACATGTGCTACCAGCCGGTCCCTTCTTCTCGTCAAGTTGTGCCACAAATTCCTCTTCTCCCCAGTTCTATTCAATACCTCCTCATTAGTAATGTGATCTACCCATCTAATCTTCAGCATTCTTTTGTAGCACCACTTTTAGAAAGCTTCTATTCTGTTCTTGTCCAAACTATTTATCGCCCATGTTTCACTTCCATACATGCCTACACTCCATACAAATACTTTCAGAATCGACTTCCTGACACTTAAATCTATACTCGATGTTAACAAATTTCTCTTCATCAGAAACGCTTTCCGTGCCATTGTCAGTCTACACTTTATATATTCTCTACTTCGACCATCATCAGTTATTTTGCTCCCCAAATAGCAAAACTCCTTTACTACTTTAATTGTCTCATTTCCTAATCTAATTCGACTACATTCCATTATCCTCGTTTTGTGTTTGTTGATGTTCATCTTATATCCTCCTTTCAAGACACTGTCCATTCCATTCAACTGCTCTTCCAAGTCCTTTGTTGTCTCTGACAGAATTACAATGTCATCGGCGAACCTCAAAGTTTTTATTCCTTCTCCAAGGATTTTAATACCTACTCCAAATTTTTCTTTTGTTTCCTTTACTGCTTGCTCAATATACAGATTGAATAACATTGGGGAGAGGCTACAAGCCTGTCTCACTCCCTTCCCAACCACTGCTTCCCTATCTTGGCCCTCGACTCTTATAACTCCCATCTGGTTTCTGTACAAATTGTAAATAGCCTTTCGCTCCCCGTATTTTACCCCTGCCACCTTTAGAATTGGAAAGAGAGTATTCCAGTCAACAATGCCAAAAGCTTTCTCTAAGTCTACAAATGCTAGAAACGTAGGTTTGCCTTTCCTTAATCTTTCTTCTAAGATAAGTCGTAAGGTCAGTATCGCCTCACGTGTTCCAATATTTCTACGGAATCCAAACCTATCTTTCCCGATGTCGGCTTCTACCAGTTTTTCCATTCGTCTGTAAAGAATTCGTGTTAGTATTTTGCAGCTGTGACTTATTAAACCGATAGTTCGGTAATTTTCACTTCTGTCAACACCTGCTTTCTTTGGGATTGGAATGATTATATTCTTCCTGAAGTCTGAGGGTACTTCGCCTGTTTCATACATCTTCCTCACCAGATGGTAGAGTTTTGTCAGGACTGCCTCTCCCAAGGCCGTCAGTAGTTCTAATGGAATGTTGCCTACTCCCGGGGCCTTGTTTCGGCTCAGGTCTTTCAGTGCTCTATCAAACTCTTCACGCAGTATCGTATTTCCCATTTCATCTTCATCTACATTCTCTTCCATTTCTATAATATTGTCCTCAAGTACATCGGCCAAGTATAGACACTCTATATACTCCTTCCATCTTTCTGCTTTCCCTTCTTTGGTTAAAACTTGGAGTCCATCGGAGCTTTTGATATTCATACTAGTGGTTCTCTTTTCTCCAAAGGACTCTTTAATTAATCTGTAGGCGGTATCTATCTTACCCCTAGTGATATAAGCCTCTAAATCCTCACATTTGTCGTCTAGCCATCCCTGCTTAGCCATTTTGCACTTCCTGTTACCCAAGGATTTCTACTAGCCCTCGTCTTTTTACCTACTTGATCCTCTGCTGCCTTCACTACTTCATCCCTCAGAGCTACCCATTCTTCTTCTACTGTACTTTTTTTCCCCACTGCTGTCAATTGTTCCCTTATGCTCTCCCTGATACTCTGTACAACCTCTGGTTCTTTCAGTTTATCCAGGTCCCATCTCCTTAAGTTCCCACCTTTTAGCAGTTTCTTCAATTTTAATCTGCAGTTCATAACCAATAGATTGTGGTCAGAGTCCACATCTGCCCCTGGAAATGTCTTACAGTTTAAAACCTGGTTCCTAAATATCTGTCTTATCATTATATAATCTATCTGATACCTTTTAGTATCTCTGGGATTCTTCCATGTATACAACCTTCTTTTATGATTCTTGAACCAAGTGTTAGCTATGATTAAGTTATGCTCTGTGCAAAATTCGCCCAGACTTCTTCCTCTTTCATTTCTTAGCCCCAATCCATATTCACGTACTATGTTTCCTTCTCTCTCTTTTCCTACACTCCATTTTCCAGTCACCCATGACTATTAAATTTTCGTCTCCGTTCACTAACTGAATAATTTCTTTTACCTCATCATACATTTCATCAATTTCTTCATCATCTGCAGAGCTAGTTGGCATATAAACTTGTACTACTGTAGTAGGCGTGGGCTTCGTGTCTATCTTGGCCACCATAATGCGTTCACTATGCTGTTTGTAGTAGCTTACCCGCGCGCCTATTTTTTTATTCATTATTAAACCTACTTCTGCATTACCTCTATTTGATTTTGTATTTATAACCCTGTATTCACCTGACCAAAAGTCTTGTTCCTCCTGCCACCGAACTTCGCTAAATCCCACTATATCTAACTTTAACCTATCCATTTCCATTTTTAAATTTTCTAACCTACCTGCTCGATTAAGAGATCTGACATTCAACGCTCCGATCCGTAGAACGGCAGTTTTCTTTTCCCTGCTAACAACGTCCTCTTGAGTAGTCCCCGCCCGGAGATCCGAATGGGGGACTATTTTACCTCCGGAATATTTTATCCAAGAGGACGCCATCATCATTTAACCATATAGTAAAGCAGCATGCCCTCGGGAAAAATTTGGGCTGTAGTTTCCCCTTGCTTTCAGCCGTTCGCAGTACCAGCAAAGCAGGGCCGTTTTGGTTATTGTTACAAGGCCAGATCAGTCAATCATCCAGACTGTTGCCCCTGCAACTACTGAAAAGGCTGTTCCCCTCTTCAGGAACCACACGTTTGTCTGGCCTCTCGACAGATACCCCTCCGTTGTGGTTGTACGTACGGTACGGCCATCTGTATCGCTGAGGCACGCAAGCCTCCCCACCAATCCTAGCAGTTTCTAATCTGAGCACTTAGTTCTGATCTTTACAGTCTTATTAGTCCCTGTTGGTTCTTGTACATGTTGTACATTACCCGTCTCTCACTACAGCTAATTCATATTTTTCTCAGATTGCTCCATTTTTCACTGTCGAACGTCCTTTCTAGGTCGGCAAATCCTACGAGTGCATCGTGATATTTCTTGAGTCTTGCTACCATTTGCAAGCACAACACTCACGTGCCTTTACCCTTCCTGAAGCCAAACTATTAGTCAACCAAGAGATCAGTTTTGGGCCGGCCCCGGTGGCCGAGTGGCTCTAGGCGCTTCAGTCGGGAACCGCGTGACTGCTACGGTCGCAGGTTCGAATCCTGCCTCGGGCATGGATGTGTGTGATGTCCTTAGGTTGGTTAGGTTTAAGTAGTTCTAAGTTGTAGGGGACTGGTGACCTCAGATGTTAAGTCCCATTGTACTCAGAACCATTTGAACCATTTGATCAGTTTTATTTCCAATTCTTCTGTCAGTTACGCCAGTGGTTTGGATGCATGAGCTCTTAAGGTGATTGTGCGATAGTTCTCGCTCTAATCTGCCCTTGATATCCTCGGAATTTCTATGGAGGACATTTTTCTGAAAGTCTGGTAGTAAATTGCCAGTCTCATAGATCCTATACGCCTTCCTGAGTAGCAGTTGGGTTTCCATTTCCCCCATGAATTTAGAAATTCCGGCGGAATCTTATCAATCCTTTCTGTCTTTTTTTATCTTAAGTCTTCGAGAGCTTGTAGTGGGACGAAATTAAGCGTCACCCATCCACCAAAGTCAGCCCAGTTTGCAGGTGACTATAAGTTTAATTTAGTTTTGTTTATGTGTTTTCTTATTATTTGTAATAGATGTGAATTATCTAAAAGTTTGTATTTTTTTTATGTGTTTCATGTACGGAGAGATCGGCGCAACGAACGGGGACAGCATCTTCGTTGCCGCGACCAGAGAGGAAATTGCTGGCCGCTATACGTCGCGGGTCGACAGCCAAGGAGCAACAGAAGATCCTGGAACCGAGTTGTTGCGTCGTGTTTCTAAAAATTAAAAATGAATTTTTATACTCTTTTTGTACAACAATGACGTCATATAGAGCTTAATCTTATTGAAATGTCAGTCACTGTCTGTCAACGCTCAAGTTCACATCTGTATGTGTAGGAAGCTAATAAAATAGTGTATGCTACTAAAGTTGAAACACGTGTCTTGAAGATTTATTTATGAAGAGTTATGTGAACGGATTAATAATAAATTTGACAAGATTATTGATTCAGACAGCGTTGGCCGAAACTTTGAATCTAAAAAGTTTATTTAATGTGTGATTCTGATATCGATTAGATCAAGATAACGTGTGTCAATATAATTTCTGAGGAGAAACAAACGAAATTTAAATTCGGAAAAGTTACAAAAACCAATTGGCCCAAGTGATGTAATTCTTTGCATACGACTCAACGGATGTTTTACAGTTTCGTTCAAGAACCATCCTATGACAATTTAAAAGAATATGAATCATTTTTAAAGTGGGTTGTAACTGACGTAGGTGACGAAGTCTGCACATGGTCATACATATATCAAACGAAAACTAATACGTCGTTACACTACACCGTGGCGACCTTAGAAACAGGACTTGTGTGCAAATAAGGCACACAGGTACGAAACAAAGCATCAAGAGTCCTTCAGAAATCAACGCGAGTTTTCGTGGAGCCTGCACCAGCCAGCGGCGACTTCGCGGGTGTGGGCAACTGACGGAGCGCAGCCAAGCAGTACGGTCACGCAGTTGTTCCACGAGAAGGCGCGTCTGTTGGGCAGCAGCTGAACGCTGCAAAACCCGACAACCTTTTTTCTCCCTAAACTAATAGGCCCAGTACGTCAGCTGCGGGGCGTTCCTCCGGCTGGTATTAGAGGTGTTGCTGAGGGCTTCGCCTGTCTACGGCGGTGCCGGGCGTGGTTGCAGCCAGCGACGTTTCCGGTGTTCGACTCAGCGTCCTGCCGGTTGCGGAAACGGGGTCGCAGCATCTCAGCGGCTGCATCGACGGCTGTTACATCTGCAGCCCATAGCAGCACACTGATCATCGAGAACTACAAATTACAATATTAAGTGTCCGGTGAGTTTGTTTCAAGTTGGAAGTGGAGTGTTGTATATAGGGAGTGTGCTTTTATAGGATTGTTGATTCCAAGTCTGCGTGTGTAAATAGTTAATATCTTACAATAATGTCGGGAAGTGAAATGTCAGACGAAGAGCAATCTATGTCCGATAGGAGCATGAGATCCCTTTTTAGGGCGATCGCTAAATTAAAACAATCTAACGGGGATTTTCTAGATGAATTAAAACAGTCTAACGAAGAATCTATGGCTAAATTAAGACAGTCTAACGAAGAATCTGCTGCTAGATTAAAAGGGGAACTAAAACTGGAATTAAAACAGTCTAACGAAGAATCTATGGCTAGATTAAAACAGTCTAACGAAGAATCTGCTGCTAGATTAAAAGAGGAACTAAAACAGGAATTAAAACAGTCTAACGAAGAATCTATGGCTAGATTAAAACAGTCTAACGAAGAATCTACTGCTAGACTTAAAGGGGAGCTAACAAAATCTACAGACAGGTTGCAGGAATATCTTAATGAAACCAGTCGAGAATTAAGTGATAAAATAGAGTCTTCTAAAGTTGAAATGCAGGAAAAATTAGTAGGACTTAGTAATAAGATTGCTGATAATTGTAAAAGGTTAGAAGAACATATCCAGGAATCGCGCGAGGAAAAAGCTCGCATGCGAAACGATATCACTGACTTAACCGAGAGACTAGATAGTGTCAATATCTTAGTTGTAAATGAAATACAGAAAAATAACGATATGTTACGAGATGAATTTTCTATGCAAACAGAAACTGTTCGCAGAGAATTATTGAAATCTATTAAAGAGGTCTCTACCAAACCTGTAGAGATTTCTTCAATAGATAATATAGAATTAGAGACATTAACTCATCAAGTAGAAAAGGATCATACCGAAATCGAAAACATGAAATCTTTAATTACTGAAATATGCAGTAACCTTGAGACTGCCAAAGATAATAACATTGATGAAGGTACAGAGCGTTCACATCGTGAGCACAGTGAAGAATCGATATTAGCTAATCGCGTATCCAATACAGAAATGCGGATACAGGAAGTTACTAGACGGTTATCAGAATTAGATAATAACGAGAACATTTCAGGTAGCAGAGGTAATAACATAATCAGAGACCACAGTCGCATCGAATTTGCTAGCTCGGACGACAACAATATGAATAAAGCAATCACGGCAAGCCAATCCGATGCAACTCCGTCTCTGCAATCTAAACAAAATCCGACTATTTCTCTCGCAGAATGTCTGGATGACATAACGACAAATTCAAATGTAGCAACTCGATTTCCTGTATTCAAACCAGGAGGCGAACTTCACCCTATAATCTTTATAAAAGCTTTTGAAACATCATTATCTCCTAAATGGAGTAATGAAAAACGCATTCAATTTGTAATAGGACATTCAGAAGCAGAAGCTGCGGAATGGGCAGTACTGCATAGAACTGAATTCAGGGATTGGGATGATTTTGTTAAGCAGTTTAAACAAAATTATTGGTCAAGAGGAAAACAGCAACACTTAACTTTAGAGTTGTTAGACCCTCCTCCATATTCTAAACGGTGGGGAGGTTATAGGAATTATTTTGAATGGCATTTAAACCGTGCTAAATTAATTGAAGAACCAATTATTGAAAGGCATTTAATACGAGTCCTAATTAGTAAGTTACCATATTACGTAAAGGAAAGAATGATAGAAAGAGAATGGTCACAGCCGTGCGAATTGTTAGGATATTTAGAACAGTTAGATATACTTAATAGAGAAAGGGAAGACGAGAAGTTTAGATTTGGTAGAAATGACAATCCTCGAAACAATAATAATAATTCAGAACCACGAAAAGCTAATAACAACAATCATAGCCGGTTCTGTTATATAAAACGTCAATCTAAAGATAAAGAGAGCCAACAAAATCGTGGTAATAACTCTAAAGTGCGGAAATTATACAATAACGATCATGAGATAAATCATCCTCAAGTAATTAATGAAGGTCAAGTGGTAGGTGACGTCATCATAGAAATTTCGGAAAACTAGTAAAGTCCTTTAGTACGGGTCAACTAAAGGGAACTATTGGTCAAGATTATACAAGACCCAATTGCAATTTATCATTAAGCTGCCAAAAGGACGGTGACTGGCAACAAGATTTACTTCAGGAAGACAATCAGATAAGGGAGAATGTAACATATAAACCCGTTATTAAAGGTTATATTAAAGATACCGAAGTAAATATTATAGTTGATTCGGGTAGCGAAGTAAGTATTTTATCCAAAGAATTATTTCAGCTTAAAAGAAAATATTGGAATATCCCGACTTTACCTGTAACTGGGGTGAAAATTATAGGAGTTACTGGTAAAAGAAGTCAAAATATTACTGAGGAAGTTTATGTAACTTTTGAAATTGCTAAACAATTAATTGCTCACTCTGTACTCGTCGTAGCCAACTTAAATGTGGCCATAATTTTAGGTATAGATTGGCTGTGTAAATATAAAGCTATATTAGATTTTAAAGACTCTTCCTTAACCATCCATAAGGAGGCATGTACTTTTAAAGTGAGGTTCTCTAATAGTCAAGTACCTGAAAATTGCTACGAATCCTTACAGATTAAGTACGCACCGACCATGAATCTATTAACAGATTTTAGTGATCTTGAGTATGTAGTATACCAATGTCAGGCTAGTAATAGTATCGAAACCGAAGTGAAAGAAAAATGTTTATCTACGAATTGTCTATCCGAACAAGAAAAGGAAGAGTTGGAATCTTTGATGTTAGAATTTAGAGCCGTCTTCTCAGATGAACTGGGGAGAATTAAAGATTACGTTTGTAAACTTAAGATTAAAGATAAAAAACCATTCTTTAAGAAACCTTATCCCATTCCAGTACAATTCAAAGAACCGGCTAGTAGAGAAATAAGTAAGATGCTAGAACAAAACATTATCGAACGATCATGTAGCGCTTTTAACAGTCCGTTGTGGGTAGTTAAGAAAGCCACTGGTGGGGTACGACTAGTTCTGGATGCCCGTGAATTAAATAAAATTATAGAGATGGAAAGAGACAGACCTATTCCTATGGAGGACGTACTTCTTAAGATTGCTGGTTCTCGTTATATGAGTACAATGGATTTAACCGCCGGCTACCATCAAGTAACATTACACCCGGATTCACGGCAATATACGGCTTTTCTTTTTGAAGGCAGATCATATCAGTTCCAAGTTTTACCTTTTGGACTTAATATATCAGTGTCAACTTTCATTAGGGCATTAGATTCTGCTTTGGGTCAGCAATTGTTACAAAAGATTATTTTATATGTAGATGATATTTTGGTAGCTACTAAAACGTGGGAAGAACACGTAACGATATTACGGGAATTGTTTAACCGTTTAATTGACAGAGGAGTTACTTTAAAATTATCTAAGTCTTACTTCGGAAAGGAGGAAGTAAGATTTTTGGGGCATATAGTGGACCGTAACGGTATTAGGCCAGACCCAGCACGTATTGAAGCTATTGCTCGATGCCCGAGTCCTAGAAATCGGAAACAATTGAAATCATTCTTAGGAATGGTAGGATTCCTGAGAAGATTTCTTCCAGGGCAGGATATTGTTAATCCTACGTTACTAGATTTATTGAAAGAGAAGTCAGTATGGCTCTGGGGACAAGAGGAAGAGGAAGTTTTTAATAAGATAAAAGGAGCGTTAACCAAAGCCAAAATGTTATACCACCCAGATTTCAATCAGGACTTTTGTATGTGTACGGATGCCTCTGATTATGGTGTGTCTTGTGTAATATTCCAAGGTGATCTGATCAATGAAGAGGGATTATATCGGCCTATTGGATTCGCTAGTCGAACTTTAAATAAACATGAAAGAAATTATTTTGTATCCGAGAAGAAAGCTCTCGCAGTGGTATGGGGTTTTCAACGATTTAGAGGATTATTAATGGGAAGAAAAACAATTGTATATACTGATCATCAGGCTTTAATCATTTTGAACAATTGCCGGTTACTTCACCGTAGGCTATTACGTTGGGTATTATGCTTGCAAGAATTTCAGTACGAAATTAGGTATATAAAAGGATCTCAGAATGTAGTTTCAGATGCTTTGTCAAGGCTTCCCGTAGGAATGGCGAATATTAATATTGCAGAAGAACCAGGAACAAATTACCATGTTTATTTCCTTTTAACTAAGGAGAACGAACGTAAGGTTAAACGGATAGTAACTGCTGTTAGATGCAATCAAAGAAATGACGATCAATATAGGGACCTTATACAAAACCTTAATAATGGGGACGAAACAGTTAACACCCGGGGTGTGTGGTTATATTTTAACGACTTGTTGTATTGGAAAGCACAGAGGGAACACCAGAGATGGAAAATCTGCATTCCGAAAACTGTTGTGGACGAGTTAATTACTTATATTCATGAAGGTTACGGGCATTTTGGAATTCATAAATGTATTAAACATCTAATGAAGTATTATTATTTCAAAAATATGTCCCGTATTGTGAGAAGTATTATTAGGGCTTGTGAAACCTGTCAAAAGGTTAAAGCTAATACCAAATCTAAGCGTTATAAATTATATGCTGTAATTCCTCGAGGTTTGTGGGATCTACTGTCATTAGATTTTTTCGGCCCTCTGCCTCGTAGTTCAGGAGGATTAACTTATGTGTTTGTTGTAATGGAATGTTGGTCCAAACATGTGAAGCTATATACTTTGAAACGAGCGAATACAGCAAGCGTTATACGCTGCCTCACCCGAAATTACTTTGTTAACTGGGGCATTCCTAAACGACTTATGTCTGACAACGGTAGTGCCTTTATTAGTCAAAGATTTCAAGATATGATAAGACAATATGGAATCAAACATATCTTAATTTCGAAATATCACCCTCAAAGTAATTTAGTAGAAAGAGTCATGAAAGAATTAGGACGATTATGTAGAACTTATTGTGCACATAAACATACTCCGTGGGCCAAACTAATGCCTGAATTCGAAAAGGTATTAAATGAATTGCCTCACCTAACGACGGGATTATCACCTATAGAAATTTTAGGCAAACGAATTATAGGTGAGCCTTTACTAGCTGCTTTACCTTGGCCACCAGTAAATGAGATCCAACAATGCATTCCAGACGAAAAAGTTTGCGAACAGATTGTAAAAAATGCCGAACGGAGAATTAAAAGTTATAATCAACAGGCTATAGAACCCTCATTTCAGGTAGGAGATCTTGTGTTAGTACGATCTCATCCTAAAAGTTCTAAGATCGGTAAGGAATGTAGAAAATTCTTCTTTATCTTTGAAGGTCCATATGTTGTACATAAGATTGTACATCCCAAAGCATTACTTCTTATGGAGCCTTCATCAGGTGTAATTAAAGGATTATATAGTGTTGATAAAATGAAACCCTTCATTCCTAAATAAGTTAATATTTAGTATATGTTACACACGGAAGAGCGTTCATAGTTTATTCATGTGAAGTTTTTCGTGATAGTTACGTGTTATTTTAAATAAATGACAGAAAGCTTAAACATGTGTTCTACAATAATCTACTGGTACTTCAAAAAGAGAAAGATAATCAAAAGGGGGATTTAGATGGAAGAAATTTTGCTCTTAGGTCAAAAGGAATTTTGCAAATTTTAAATTTACTCGGATAGTAGGAACCAAAGGGGATGGTTAATAGTTTTAGGGACCATGGGCGTCCAGAGCTATATGGCTCACGAGAACATAGCAGAGTGCCTTTAATAGAGGTTTGTAATAGTGAATATAGAACACACCAAACGGGGCTCTCTCGCTTGTTTCTCCTAAATAAATGGCCATTACCCAACAAGGTGTCCGAAGGTAAAGAAAGCCGTGCCGAGATTCTAAAGAAAGTTTTGCTTGATTTCTTCTTGACCTCAGGCATAAATAAGGCATTAGGGAAGAGAATGACGTAAAGTAAATAGTACTATTAGTTATTGTGAGAAACTTATTAGTAATATACATTCTTGGAAAGAATAACTCTAGTAAATAAATGAAACTGAAACTAATCTATCACCATTTGAACGCTCTGTCCTAATGTACAACGTTAAAGAACGTACTAAATTAGTATTTAATAGCAACTATTAACTGAAGAGGAGCAATCTCCCTATATTCGGTTACGAATTACCATAATAGCACAATTAAGAGTAAATGACAAATTGTCACAACAATATCGTATTAAAAGGATTAAATCTATCTAATAGCAAGGACTCTAGGTTACGTAAAATGTGAGGAAAGTGTATTAACAGTTAAATATTGTATATTGAAAAGTTTTAATTTCGGTTAAAACCTGACAAACTGAGCTTGTGGGTGGGGTATGTAGTGGGACGAAATTAAGCGTCACCCATCCACCAAAGTCAGCCCAGTTTGCAGGTGACTATAAGTTTAATTTAGTTTTGTTTATGTGTTTTCTTATTATTTGTAATAGATGTGAATTATCTAAAAGTTTGTATTTTTTTATGTGTTTCATGTACGGAGAGGTCGGCGCAACGAACGGGGACAGCATCTTCGTTGCCGCGATCAGAGAGGAAATTGCTGGCCGCTATACGTCGCGGGTCGACAGCCAAGGAGCAACAGAAGATCCTGGAACCGAGTTGTTGCGTCGTGTTTCTAAAAATTAAAAATGAATTTTTATACTCTTTTTGTACAACAATGACGTCATATAGAGCTTAATCTTATTGAAATGTCAGTCACTGTCTGTCAACGCTCAAGTTCACATCTGTATGTGTAGGAAGCTAATAAAATAGTGTATGCTACTAAAGTTGAAACACGTGTCTTGAAGATTTATTTATGAAGAGTTATGTGAACGGATTAATAATATATTTGACAAGATTATTGATTCAGACAGCGTTGGCCGAAACTTTGAATCTAAAAAGTTTATTTAATGTGTGATTCTGATATCGATTAGATCAAGATAACGTGTGTCAATATAATTTCTGAGGAAAAACAAACGAAATTTAAATTCGGAAAAGTTACAAAAACCAATTGGCCCAAGTGATGTAATTCTTTGCATACGACTCAACGGATGTTTTACAGTTTCGTTCAAGAACCATCCTATGACAATTTAAAAGAATATGAATCATTTTTAAAGTGGGTTGTAACTGACGTAGGTGACGAAGTCTGCACATGGTCATACATATATCAAACGAAAACTAATACGTCGTTACACCACAAGCTCTTCTAAATTCTGATTGATATTGAATTCCCCATGTCGTCCACATGGACCCCAGTTTTTCTTCCATTACGTCATCACACAAATCGTCTCCGTTATAAACGTCTTTAAAGTACTGTTTTCACCTATACGGTATCTCCTCTCCGTTTAACAGTGGAATTTCCGTTTCACTTTTAATTTAGCTACCCATGCTTTTAATTTCCAGGAAGTTGTTCTGATTTTCATATAAGCTGAGTCAGTCCTTCTAACGATCGTTCCTTTTTCCATTTTTTCATATATTTCTTTCAGCCATTTCTTGTTGGATGCCATGCACGCTCTAGTTATTCCATTCGCAAGGGATTTATCTTGATGTTCTCTGTCTTTCCCTGGACATTTTCTACTTCCTTCTCTCGTCGACCAGGTGAGGTATTTACTTGGTTATCCATGCCCAGATATCTATGCAGTTGTCTTCCAGGTACATATGATTGCCTAGCCTATAACTGCAGTTGCACTTCTGAGGTATGCCCACTCCTCTTCAAATGCCTCCTGTGGTATTCCTTAAAGTACTGTCCACGACCTTCACAAACGTCAAACGTGTCTCATCCTTGCTCAGTACTTCACTAGCTGACATTTACCACGCTGATCCTTCTGGATGATTCTATTAATCTTCAGTTTCTCTTCACCATTGTACCACTTAAAATTGATTAGCTGTGGCTGGATACTATAAACGTTCTAATGCACCACAGTGTAAACAATTTTGTAGACTCGGACGTGAGCAGCGGAAGTCCTAGGATTTGTGTATCACTCACCTCTGGAGAAAACTGTTAATGGGAAAAATACCGAGTATCAGCGTGTTTCCGTCCCTACACTAAACTGTAGGTCAGTATAAATGTACAGATAGTCTGTTCAAAGGAGGAGAAGGGCACTAAGGTGTTCAAGCTAACCTTCGCGTTGTTCACAGACTTCCTTAGAATTATGAAACTAGAAGTTCAAAATGTTCAAATGTTTGTGAAATCTTACAGGACTTAACTGCTAAGGTCATCAGTCCCTAAACTTACAAACTACTTAACCTAAATTACCCTAAGGACAAACACACACACCCATGCCCGAGGGAGGCCTCGAACCTCCGCGGGGACCAGCCGCACAGGAAAATGGAAGTCACCGCAGAATTAAAAGTGCATGAAAGTCGCAAAGACGTTGCAAAGCGGAACAGATTCTATTTTGAGCTTTCACGAGAGACTGCAGTAGAATATATGTGACTACTGAAACCAAACAGTCATGCAGGAAATGGTTATAAAGAAGCAGTAGGTCAGGTTAAGAGGGATGGTGAAACGACCCCTTTTCAAGCAGCTGAGCAAAACTGAACGTACTCAGACATTCACTAAAGTGACATACAATATTTTTAGCGCAACGCAATCTGACTTTTAATAATCCCTACAAAAGAATGGCCCTGACTAACATTAACCTATACCTTTCATGAATTCTTACCTCACAAAAATCTTCGTTACTCGAACTACTGAAATACAGAGAGCGCCACTACTGCCAGCTACATAAAAGATTCACTAACTACTGACAGTCATAGTTAGCAAATGAAAGATTTTGATAGAGAACAATGTATTTACCTTAATAGTGTTCAAAAGTCATACAAATATACTGTTTCTGATGGACACACGTCCAGATCATCCGCTCTCAAAAATCCGCCATCTCACTTCCCCACATCCACCACTGCTGGCGGCTCACCTCCAACTGCGGAACGCTACGCGCTGTTAACAGCTAACAGACCAACACTACAATAGCGAATATTAAAACAATGCCACCCAGCCACAGACTGCACACAGCACAGCCAGTGATTTTCATACAGAGTGCTACGTGGCGTTACCAATATAAAACCTAAACAGCCTACTTACAATGGTAATGTTGATTATATGTGGCCTCGGTTATTTAATAGTCCAGGATTTCATCTGAAGTGACAAAGAAATCACGAAAAGATAAGTCAGTAAGATACATTTTAATGTTACTTCTGTAATTTGAGAGTGCAGTGGTTAACCAATATGCAGCTTTACTCAACACTGTACGAAGCAAACAGTGGAAAACTCTGAGCATATCATGGTACCGATAGCTGCCCAAAAGGTCGAATTTACTTGAACTGCCAATGATACTGACATATCTTGGAATTTGATCCCTGTATCAAGACCTATGCCCAAGGTAGAGTTAATACATAGGTGCTAATCTGTGTGAATTAGATATGCTCTGAAATTATGAAGAAGGTGATACGCTCCCTCAGATACATATATACTACACAGTATTCACTTCAGAAATTTAAAAAATACAACGTCGTAATGAATATACATTTTTATCCAAAATTATCTAATTGCGGTTACTTCTCATTCGTTTGCCGCATTAAACACCGTTTGCGATACTACAATAGGTGCTACCTATTACAATCCTCCACATCTAAATGCTAACCATGCCGCCACAAAATCGACGCATGGAAATAAAAGCGAGGCAGGCACGCCCTCTCGGCGACCAAACATGCCAAGCAGGCAGTGCGCATTCACGCGCATGAAAGTCCTTAAGGGAGTATTCCGACAGCCGCCATACGCACAAAAGCGCAGGCGTGGCCACGCAACGGAGCATTCAAAGCGCCCCTCCAGCGGCTGAGGGGGCGAGTGACGATCGACCGGGCGCAGGCATAACTGTTGACTGCCGGCGGAACGCGTCATTTGCATGTCGCAGCCCAGGCGACGCGAGCCAGGGCAGAAGCAAGTGAGGCGGGGACGTCTTCGTCACAGGGGTTTAGAGGGCACACGGAAATGTACCTAACAGGCCGATTTGTCTACATGGCCAGTAAGTTGTTCATACGAAATGCCTTTAAAAGAAACAACAAAATTGAAAACTAAAGCCATCAAATGGCAATATTTTTATAATTTAATCTAAAACATGATACAGTCTACATTTTGACTACTTCTGAATTAAAAGACTGGGATTCAACATCTCATCGTCTCCGATATCGTTAGAAACGAAGCTTCAGCTCATCTGAGAAAGGAACCGCTCAAGAATTTGCTGGTAATCATTTACGGAAAATGTGTGTTTCCGATATGAGAATGTACGAACAAATATTTCAGCTGTGGTCCTCCACATTTTCTTTTCAATTACATATGAACCGTAATATCCATACGAAAAATAGATCATATATATACTGCTTAAGAATGGTGCTCCCTATGGTGAAAGTTATTCAGAAAGTTACACAGTAAATAGAACCACGGTCTTATCCCGACAACGACCTGAGACATAAAAAGTAATTTTCTGATTCGAATATTTACTGAGAATTGGTTTCGGTTACTGAGATAATTATTTGATTGATACCGTGTAGGTAGCGCGTCATTATACAATTTTTTAGCTGTTCACTCACTCAGTAAGACTTATGATCTGTAGTTGCTGTCATATTGATTCGGCGGCATCAGACTATTTGCAAGCAGCATTACCTAACAACTTATCGTAGAGGTACACGTATGACTCATATAGCTTTCTTAACCTTGGGCCGTTATGACACGTGTGCTCTTAGTCTGTATTAGGCAATGAACTGACTCAGTGAATAAACTAGAACGAGGAGAAATGTAGAAATTGTACAGATTATGATTAATACTGAGTTAATTATATCTTAATGGAAAGTTCCATGTGTAGATCTCTGTTGTACCTAGGGTTCATTACCACGCACATCTTTTACATTTTCTCCTGCGTTATGCGTTGTCTGCAAAACTTTCTTAATACAATAAATACTTCAAGCCCATATTCGCGCCAACGTTTCTGCGCACTGAATTGTTCCTTTTCTCTCCATTAGGCGATCACCCACACTAACTGCCAAAGCGTCTTTTCCACAGCCACCAAACCATCATTCCATTCCACACCTGATGGGGCATCACTGGGCCGCCTGTATTCTTGTATGGAACAAAGATGGGTAGTTGCAGGATTCGATACATCTCAGAGGTATTAACATATAAAATTATGTTATCATAGAAATAATGTCTTGTAAAACAGCAACTGAGGTATGTTACGTCATATATTCCCATACTTGAGGTTAAGCGAAGTTTGATATTTAATACTGGGTCGAAACGACATCATTAGTCACGGAGCACCATCTCAGATTCTAGAAGGATATCGAATAAATCTGGCGGTGTTCTCTTCAAAGGAAATATCCCGACAGTTGCCTTAAGCGGTATGGAGTAACCACGGGAGACCTACATCTGACTGCCCGGATGAAGTCTTGAACTTCTGACCTCCCGAATGCGTGCCCATTGTATTAATATCTCGCCATATCGCCTTGCTGATGTCAAGAAAAGTTCGTTGCAAGTAGTTAGCGTCATAACATCATATCAAGAAAATCATAACTCTAATGCCAGAACTTATTTAACAGTATGGAATACTACTGAATTGTCACTATATTCGTGGCTCAAGATGTATTCTTAAACAATAAGTGCTACTGAGTACTTGTTACAAAAAGTAAAATTAGACGCTTTTATAAATAAACAAATCAAATCCTTCTTTAAGTTGTCATTCGATCTGCGAACAATCCTTCAGATCAACTGGAGCAGTGGGCATCGCGCAATACAATGTTGTACTGATGCCACACAAATTCACAGACTGATGATGGTTACTCGCAACATTAACCGAAACCTTGGTTGCTTTGCATGACAATGACACAGTGAAACAACCAATGTAATTATACAGAATTAGTCATCCTGTGACGCGTACACCTTTCCCTGAAAAAACGTCATAAGCAACATTTCTTAAACAATACTTAACATTCAGCTCCTCTTCAGGACACCCTATCAATGTTCGCATCATCCCATTCCCTTCGTCGTTTTTCTTAAACATACAACAATACAAACAATGGCGTAAATTTCATATACTAAATAATAACCTCCTGCTTTTTACCTTTACTCTTTTACTCTCTTCCCTCAAATAAAGTTACTGTAGATGAAAATAATATTTTTCCTTTATGTTTTTTGTAAGTGTAAAAGTTTTCTTAATCCTCATTGTTTCTTTGTTTGTAAGACTATTTTTAGGGTTTGGGCTGAAATAGTAGATTTAGAGTGCTTCCATTGTTTTAGAGCACCACATCTGGATCAGGAGACCATGGAATTAGTTACTGCAGAGAATGTTTGGTAGACGCATGTGAGTGAACGACGCCAGTGCATTTAGATAGTTCCATAAAGCTCATTTGCATTTCAGCTAGATGATACGCCGCTGTTGCATTCTCTTTTATCACGACTACCGGTTTCGGGTTGCATCTTCATCACTATTCCTATATGGAACCAAACAAAACAAGAAGCAAACAGAGATGTACAAAAATGAATCATTGCTATTTTTCTGATATCTTTCCCCTACGTCCTTTTTCTTCAATGGTTTTGTTATACACTTTTGCAAATGACTTCTAATCTAACTGTAAAATTTCTGTTCAATACATATACCTTCAGTTGATGTTTTATGAGACGTGTTCTAATGACCTTTAACACTGAATATATGAAGAAGTATTAGTCATACCTTTGTCGAGGTTAGTTTTTCATAACAAAATGTCTGGGTCCTCTCTCTGTGACATGTGTACGCATAGGTTATGATAATGTGGTTTCTACTTGGGCATACCCGCTTTGGCTTTGTATACGTTTAGCAGTTGGAAAGGACGAGGAATTATATGGACCACTATACCGAAATGTCCTACGACATGAGATTAAAAGCTGAACCTCCCTAACTGTTAATTTATACCAACTATGTATCAGTGACTAATTTTTGTGCATCTTCATTTGTTTCTTGCGTTGTTGGATGGGGACAGATGATGGAGATTATAGTGTAAATCGAACGCAGTTATTCTTATAAAAGGCAGTTAAACAGCTACGCTTAAAAGAAATATTTTACAGCTGTTGGAATGAACCTTAAAATTGTTTTGCATTTCCTAGTGTCGATGTTTCTCGGAAGTGGTACTCGGCTTCTGAAATTCCTAATTTGTATATTTTTCGTATTACGAAGGTACTCGTTTTGAATTAGATTCGTTTTACTTCTGTAAATTATCGAAACGTTTTTCTATCACAAGGTATTTACCACCCACGTTTTATCTCCAATCTCTCTGTATTCACTAGACCATCAAGAGAAGCGGAATTAAGAACCCAATTGACCTTTTAAATTCATTTTTCTTTATTTTAGCCAGTCTCCTCCAGCGAATACTTTCACTACAGTTCCATAACTGACATAATCGATTTCTTCTCGCACCCTACGACGTCTTAGCCTATGCTTCCCGTCTATTGATCACAAACCTGATGGCTGCTAAATATCTGGTTCTCACCTTATTTCTGATTGGGCCATGTCCTTTATTGAATTCTGTATGAAAGTCTACATACTACAAAGCTCCCTGGAAGCGTATGCGCCAGCTAACCACTATGTTATTTGATGGTGGTTTGTTGCCTTAAATTTATGTCAACCCATTGCGGACTGTTGCAACGTTATTCCCCTTCGGAAACGAGTTTCTGCACGATAGCCCTACCGTATCAATGGGCTGCACGATTCTGTTTCGGCTGCTCTTGTGGCGTGGTAAGATACTGTGGGGCGGCCATTTAAAGGTGTACCAGAAATGGAGGCTGAAAACAAAAAAGTAGCTGCGTAGCTTTATTTTGGCGAGGTAATAATTAAAACTTTATGACTGTCCGGTCCCTTGAACTAATTTTTTCCAACCTAATAATATGTAGTGCCTCGATATGCTTCAAATTACAATCAGCTCTCATGGTATCTCATATTCTTAGAAGAAATAACAGCACATTAGAATTAGGATGTACTCCAGTCCTTTGAAATGTGGGTGAGGTGCGAAAATTTCAGAAATGTTAATAAAAATGACGTAAGTACGACTAATTTTTAGAATATATAATTCAATATTCTATGTTGTGTGCTTCACATTTACATCAGCTGGAAATTCTAGGTCGTTTTATTTGCTTCTCTCAGTAAATCTTGCTCATATGTATGTGTCATTTGTGCTTTAAGTGCAATAGCTGCAAATGGAAAGAAGGCGTATCTGATCTACAGTGTGTTTCATTCTTACAAGGGCTTCAGTCCCATATGTTGCTTTCAGCATCGTTTAGTTCCCAGAGCAAGAAGCAATTAGTAATGTTCATTAATGTATCCATGTTTCTGTGATTAAGTGTGATCAGATATCTGATCAAAAGTATGACACATATCTTAGTGGACATTAACATGAGGTGTGTCCACCGCTCGCCTTTGCACTCAGCTGGAGATAATTTTAAAGCCGTTTCTGAAAGTCTGTGGAGGAAAGGCAGCCCCTCCTTGCACAAGAGCAGAGGTAGGAGAGGTAGTGATGCTGGCAGCTGTGTTCTGGTTATACTAACTCATCCCATTGGTGTTCCACTGGATTCATGCCATGAATCTGATCAGACCAGCCCAATACAGGAATATTAATTCCATAAACCATTCTGTCAGAAATGCTGTTTCGTAACAGGATGCCTTGTCATGCTGACACGGCAAATGTCTTCCAAATGATCGTCTATTGCTGGCGGTACACAACGCTGTAAAATTAGTTCACATCATTCCGCATTTGGCGTTTCTTTGAGCACAAGAAGGAGACCACATCCCAACAACGAAAATCACCCTCATATCGTAACACCACTACCTACCCCGCATTCCACTGTTCATGCTGATGCCAGGTAAAGTTCTTCAGGAATTCGCAAAATCCAAGCCCTCCATCGGATTCCCGAAGGTTATTGAGTGAGTCATCACTTCAAATCACTCGATTCCTGTCAACAACTGCCCAGCGGAGTCGCTGTTTAGACTGCCTCAAGCGTCGCTTAGCATTGAGTACAGAAATGTGTGGATTAAGAGGGCGTACTCCATCATATCTACCCTGATCTTTTTAACTGCCTCGCCCACACTTCGGAATAGCTGGAATTCTAGTAGTTATTTTGAAACTCTCGACTCTTTCCAACGACTTCACGCAATTTTTACAACCACTTTCCTGAACGCTCCCTCAGAACGTTCGGTTTTTCACTGCAGAATCACATCACCAATAGTCGGATTGAGGAGCTTTAGAAACGTTGAAATACCCTCTTAGGATATTTCTGTTTTGCTTTTGTGCATAGTCCGTTGTATGTTATGATGTAAACGTTCCTTGTTTAAATTGCGCGACTAGCTGATTTTCACCGTATGTCATTTTCAAGCACCTGAAAGAAACAACGTGGAGAGCATCGCATTTTCTGCATACATCGCAGGGTATACACAACAGATTTCACAACCCTTCACAACAAACCAATTTACATTGCCATAATTTTACTTTCATATGTGATGTGATGCATTAAACGTTGTATGAGTAATTACAAGATTCTTTTGCTTTACACAAAAAAGAACCAAACTTCACAATCCGTTATTGGTGATGGGGCTGCTAAATGCTATACATCTCTATGTTACAAATGGAGCTTTAAGGGAAAACAACATTTTAACTATATTTGAAAAGACTTCGGGCATCTGTCAGACTTTCATTTCCATGAGAAAATCGTCGAAAAATTTTATAGCTGGAAGTATCATCTGTTTCTATGCCAAAATCACATCTATGGCAATGCAGATCATTTTAATTCAACTTTTGTAAAATCGAATTTC